>NC_057864.1:357400324-362200324 GCF_019393635.1 Dromiciops gliroides | reverse complement strand
TTTTAAAATCAATTATTTTATCATTATTATTTTTTTAATGTGATACAATATAATATCATATCTAAAGAGATGGCTCATGATAGTTCTGTGACCCTCCCTGATCAAAGCCTTCCAAGGCCTAGGAAGCTGTTTAGGCTTTAAGTTATAGAAAAGATGCTTATGTGCATGGATAGAATAAACTTACTGGAAGTGAGAGAGTCCTTTTGAGAGAGTTTATGTCTAACTCTTATTAATGCTTGATAGACTCAAATCCAGTAAATTTAAACAAACCTACCCAAGGACTGAGGGTAGCTAGGTGGTACAGTGGAGATAGCATCAGGCATGGAGTCTGGAAGATCTGAGTTCAAATCCAGTCTCGGGCACTTAGTATCTGTGTGACCCTGGTTTCCTCATCTGTAAAAGGAGCTGGTAAACTACTCCAGTATCTTTGCTAAGAAAATCCCAAATGGGGTTACAAAGAATTGAATGTGACTGAAATGACTAAACAACAACAAAAATTCAAGAACCAAAATAGATTTTGGATGGGAATTACAAAGGGTGAAAAGGAAGAAATATTTTAAAGAGAAGGCAAGGTAAGGATGGAGCATCCCTTTGACTGAGAGGCATGATTTTGGCTAGCAGTGGCAATGAATATTAATTTCCTGTGGGAACTCTCATTGCATCATCTCTTCTTGGTCTAGAAAGTTACTAGCAATGGCTTCCTGAGGTCAGGGATTCTGTCTTATCATGGAGGGCCAGGCAGGACCTCAGAGGATATCTAGTTCAACTCCCTAATTTTACAGATAAGAGATCTGAGGCCAATGAAGGTACTTACCTAAGGACACAGACATAGATTTTTGGCTGCTCTAATCCAAACCCCTAGTTTTTACACATGAAGAAACTTAGTAAGCTTCATAGGTAGGATTTGAACCTAGGCCCTCTGACCATTGTAGCCTTAGTCTATCTTTGTAGGAGGTACTTATTATAGAATCAAGGGCAGCTAGGTGGTACAGTGTATATATTGTCCAGCTTGGATTCAGGAAGACTTATCTTCATGAGTTCAAATCAAGGCTCAGACACCTATTAGCTGTGTGACTCTGGGCAAGTCACTTAACCCTGTTTGCCTCAGTTTCCTCATCTATAAAAAATGAACTGAAGGAGGAAATGGCAAACCACTCTAGTATCTTTGCCAAGACCCCAAATGGGGTCACAGAGAGTTTGATATGATTGAAAAATGGCATTACAAACATAATAGAATCATGGATTGTAGAGCTGAAAGGGGCTTCAATAGCCACTTAATCCAACCACTTAATTTCTTCAAGTGAAAAAACTGAAATCCAGCAATGTTGTCAGTTGCCCACAATCAACTGGGTAGTTGACAGAGATGGGATTTGAATCCAGAACCTCTGACTCCAAATCTTTCTACTGCCATGCTTTCTTTCTTGTTTGCTAGATTTCTTGGTTAGTTGTCTTCAAACACCAACTCCCTCACAGCTATTGGAGCTATAAGAGAAAATTAGGAGTGGTAGAATTACTCAGTTCTCCTATAAATTTCTTATTGTTTTCACCAGAGCATTTTGATCCAGTCTCCAGATCTGAATGGAGTGAAATGAGACAGTTAGAACAACACAGAGAATAGACCTTAGAAATCTTCCCTTTCTCCCACACAGATACCAAAGTCTGTAGGAGAGGAGGCAACATAGAAGCCTGTAGGAGCTGGGAACAGAATGGACTTTCATAGTTGCTTCAATATTATTAGTAAATGGTTGCTGCAGTCAAGGGTCACATATTATTTTAATATGCTTTCCACTATGCCATGTATCTCACTTTATTGCAGGGCTATCTTCATATAAAATATTCTTAGTTTGATGATATTTATATTATGAAAGCAGTGATTATTACAGCTTAATATTCTATAGGTATTGTCTGTGTTAATTTAAAGAGTGAGCTTACCTCTATATATTTATTCTATATTCTCTACAAGTGGGACACTTCAAGGCCGATGAGAGAGAATGATTTAGGATGGAAGAGCTTATGCACAATTGGGCTTCTTTGAAAACATGCAATTAAGTAAAAGCCAAAATTTAAAACTATTTCAGAGAAGCAAATTATCCCAAGTTATTGCATTTACATTATGGAAGTGCAATAGTTTCTTTATTAAATTATGTTAAGAGGGGAATCACCTTTCACCCTGCCCACAGGATTATAAACATCTAGGGGACCTGAGAGAGATTCAAGGATCAGGGAAGAAAATTTGAAGGAAGACAGGGAGGAATCTAGGAACCTGGAAGTGGGTGGAGATGGATCTGAGGAACCACCGGGGAATAGGAATTAGTTAGAGCATTTGATGATGAGGGCAAGATTTGAGACAATCAGGAGGTTGGGGACATAAAAATGAGTATGGGGTGACTGAGAAAGGGGCAGTGATAGGGCTGAGAACAACAGATTGAGATCAGCCACAGGAAGGAGCCCAAAAGAAGAAGCTAGACAAAAGCCCACTGTGCTGTTCCTTCACCAATCCAACTCTTAGCTCTATATTCCCAACACAAAGAATTGGAGCACTTGATGACATCCCATCATCAGTCTTCAATCTTTTGAGATTCATTTCCTCCTCATACTCAGCAATTCTCTTCATTGTAAGCCTTTTATAATCATCATCCTCCATCTCTCTTTCCTCCTCTTCCTTCATTTAATGATTTTACAATGGATCTAAAGCAAAGATAAGGCTTCAGATGTCTGCACAAATCCTGACATAAAGAGAACCACAGATCTGTGGTGTTTTGGAAATTGTATGCCAGTGCTTGTTTTTGATTTCCAAGTATCACATTCCTGGCATTAAGCTTTGGCTTCAGAAAAGTGCGAATTCTGTCCACTGGCTTTCTTCCATATTAAGTGAGGAGCTTGGCTTTTCTTAAATAAGTACAGAATTATATTTTCCTTTAGGAAAGTCACTTGGCTAAGGGGAAAATGGTGTTTCTTGGGGCAATCCTAACTTACTTTTCCTATGGATGATATTCTTTAGGTGGGTGAAAACAGAAGGAATTTGGCTAAATTTATATTATAGTTTGAAATAGGTTTAGAAAGAGCTGAAAAGGAACAGAAAAGGTGAAATCTTTGAGTTAAAATATTAAAAATGTATCTCAGACAAACTAGGAAGGAATCCATTCTCCGGGGGGAAAATGATTTCTCAAAAATTATTGGTGTGTAAATTGTTCCAGTAATTCTCTAAGGTTATTGATTTGCCTGGTAGAACCTAGCAGAAGGTCTTTCTTTACTTCTTTTCCCTAGGACCTGAAATTGTCCCACTATCTTTTTACAGTTCCCTTGATTAAATGTGTCCTTGTCGATAAGCGATCCTCCCTTTTTTCTTCTCAATGTGATACACAAAATATCACAAGAATCTAGAATTCTAATAAACCAAGGTCTTCTATTCCGCAAGTCATTTTCTCTCCAATTAACTACACCCAAAGTTTAAGCCAGTTTTTAAAAACCAGGACCTGCCTGAATTGTCTATCCCTAAAGATAATCAATTGTCCCTAAGGCAAATTAGGTAAGCAGGGTGAATAAAAATAACATTAAAGAAAATTCAATTTAATACATATTTATTGAGTACTTGCTATGTCCAGTATACTGTGCTAGCCACCAAGGAGTACAACTACAAAAAGTAACCATTCCTGCCTTCAAAAACATTTACACTTCAAGAGATATAGCATATGCACTCAAAGATATCTACAATATCACCAATATAAGTATACTAATCACCAATACCAATCAAAACCCATCAATACCTCCCCATCCTGTGAAAGTCTTGTCCATCTATATGTTTCTATATTCCTATTGCCACAGGAATTTCACCAGTATGTTGGTGATCTTCCTTGAATTTTCTTGAATTGCAGGGATACCAAAGGACTCCATAGATTGTCCACCAATGTTATGCTTTACTCTTGTCACATGACCGTCACATCTGCTTTTTCAACCATATTTCTCTTAAGATATCACTTACACTGCTTCTCCATCATTCCTTGCTTGTTGGGTTCTATAGCCTGTCAATGTCCACCCCATGCCTTCTAATTGCCTTTTTTAAATCTTTTAAATATTTTATTTTTTCTCAATTACATATAAAAACAATTTTTAACATTCATTTTTTTAAATTGTGAGTTCCAAATTTTCTCTCTCACAAATTCTCTACCATCCCCTCTCATTGAGAAGGCAAGCAATTTAATATGGGTTGTATATGTGGAGCCATGTTATAAAGAAAATATAGCTCCCCCTCAAAAAAAAAAACCCACCAAGAAAAATGAAGTTAAAAAAAAAGTTTGCTTCAATTGGCATTCAAACTTCATCAGTTCCTTCTCTAAAGATGGATAGCATTTTTTTTAACATAAATCCTTTGGAATTGTCTTGGATCTTTGTATTGCTAAGAATAGCAATGTCATTCACAGCTGATCATCATTCAGTATTTCTATTACTGTATACAAAGTTGTCCTGGTTCTTCTCACTTTATCTGCCATCAATTCATATAGGTTTTTCTGAAAGCAACCTGCTTGTTATTTCTTATAGTACAATAATAAAACACACCTTGTTCAGCCGTTCCTAGTTAATGGGCATCCCCTGAATTTTCAATTCCTTGCCACCACAAAAAGAGCTGCTATAAATATTTTTGTACCTATCTATCCTTTTCACTTTTGTTTTTTGTCTCTTCGAGATATAGGTCTAGTAGTGGTATTGATGGGTCAAAGAATATGACTACTTTTATAGCCTTTTGGGCAGAGTTCCAAATTGTTCTCTGTAATGGTTGAATCAGTTTACAACTCCAGTAATGGTGCTTTAGTGTCCCAATTTTCCCACATCCACTCCAACATTTGTCATTTACCCTTTCTTTCATATTAACCCATCTGATAGGTGTGAGGTGGTAACTTAGAAATTGAATTGTTTTAATTAGCAGTTTTCTAAACAATAGTGATTGAGAGCATTTTTTTCATATGACTATAGATAGCTTTGATTTCTTGACCTGAATACTACTTGTTCATATCCTCTGACCATTTATCAATTGGGGAATGACATATTCTTATAAATGTGACCCAGTTATTTATTTGAGAAATTAGGCCTTTATCAGAGAAACCTACTGTAAAAAATTTCTCACAATTATGAATACTGTGTATTTCCCTCCATCCTATTTTTTCCTTGTTTATCCTTTTCTTTCTCTTTTTTCACCATCTTTCTTCAAAAGTATTTTGCTTTTAACCACTGCCTCCCCAAATCTACTCTTCCTTTTACAACCACCCTCCCTTCTCTTATCACTTTCCCTTTCTATTTCTTTGTAGGATAAGATAGATTTCTATACCCAACCCAGTTAGGTGTGTATGTTATTCTTTGAGCCAATTCTAATAAGAATAAGGTTCAAGTGTTTTTTTTCCTGCCATTCTCACATCTTCCCTTCCATTCCATCTTTCATGCCTCTTTTATGTGAGATAATTTTCCCCATCCTATCTCTCCCTTCCCCTTTCTCTCAGTGTATCCCTGTTTTATACCTCTTAATTTTTTTTAGGTATCATCCCATCATAGTTAACTCACATTCATGTTCTTTGATTATGTATACTGCTTCTAGCTGTACTAATAATGATAAAGTTCTTAGAATTTACAGGTATCATCTTCCAATGTAAGAACATGAACAAGTTTAACCTTTTTGAAGCCCTTATGATTTCTCTTTCCTGTTTACCTTTTTATGCTTCTTTTGAGTCTTGTATTTGAAAGTCAAATTTTCTATTCAGCTTGGACTTTTCATCAGGAATGCTTGGAAATCCACTGTTTCATTAAATACCCATTTCCCCCCCTGAAGGATTATATCATACTCAGTTTTGATGGGCAGATTATTCTTGGTTGTAATCCTAGCTCCTTTACCCTCTGGAATATCATATTCCAAGGCCTCTAATCCTTTAATGTAGAAGCTACTAAATCTTGTATTATCCTGACAGTGGCTTCATGACATTTGAATTCTTTCTTTCTGGCTGCTCACAATATTTTCTCCTTAACCTAGGAGGTCTGAAATTTGGTTATAATATTCCTAGGAGTTTTCATTTGGGGAACTCTTTCAGGAGGTTATTGGTGTATTTTTTCAATTTCTATTTTACCCTCTGTTTCTAGAATATTGGGACAGTTTTTCTTGGTGATTTCTTGAAAGATGATGTCTAAGCTTTTACACACACACACACACACACACACACACACACACACACACTGGCTTTTAGGTAGTCCAAGAACTCTTTGATTATCTTTCCTCAATCTATTTTCCAGGTCATTTGTTTTTTTTCCAATGAGATATTTCAAATGTTCTTCTATTTTTTTCATTCTTTTGACTTTATTTTGTTGTTTTTTAATGTCTCATGGAGTCATTAGCTTCCACTTTCCCAATTCAAATTTTTACGGAATTATTTTCTTAAGTGAGCTTTTGTACTTCTTTTTCCATGTGGTGAATTCTATATATTGTAAGCTTTTCTTCAATGAATTTTGTACATCTTTTTTTTTATGTGGCCAATTCTGCTTTTTAAGGAATTTTCTTCAGTAAACTTTTGTATATCTTTTTTTTTTCATTTGACCACTTCTGCTTTTTAAGGCATTTTTCTCTTCATTGCATTTTTGTGCCTCTTTTGCCATTTGACCTCTTCTGTTTTTAAGGTGTTATTTTCTTCAGTATTTTTTGTGCCTCCTTTACTAAGCTGTTGACTCTTTTTTATGTTTTTCTTGTATCACTCTTGTTTTCTTTCCTGATTTTTCCTCTACTTCTCTTATTTGATTTCTAAAATCATGTTTGAAATCTTCCAGAAATTTGGGGAAGGGGGACTGAGATCAATACACATTTTTCTTTGAGGCTTTGGACATAGCAGTTTTGACTTTTATCTTCTGAGTTTGTGTTTTGAACTTCCATCTCACCATAATAAGTTTCTGTTGCCAGTTTCTTTTTTCATTGTTTGTTTATTTTTCCAGTCTATTTCTTGACTTTAACTTTATGTGAAAGTTGGGATCTGTTCCTAGGGTGAAGGGAGCCCTATCCAAACTTCAGGTTTTTTGTGCTGCTTTTTTCAAAGCTACTTCTGGGGATCTGTACATTTTTACTTCTTCCAAAGGGTATGATCTAAAGAGAGATGTGATCATTACTCTCATGGTCTTTGCTCTGGTCTATAAACACTCTTCTCTGCCCTAGAACTGTGACCAGGGCCCCAGTACCACTGTGGCTACACATTGTATTGTGCAAGTGCTCTTCCTCCTCACCCTGGGACTGCAACCTAGAACCACGTATGGGCAATCTAACAGAGTCCTGCGCCCAGTGCCAGCAAAGGGTTCCTTGTAACCTCCTTCTGAAGGTTCCCAATTCCCTTACTGTCTGTGGATTGAGATTTCCAGAAGCCTCCACTGCCAATTCAGTCATCCTTGATGATTCAGTGACTCCCAAGGCCAGAAACTGGTTTGCTGGGATGTAGATAGTGCTGGGACAGTCTGCATTGGACTGTGCTCCACTGTTTACTCCAATGAGACATACTTTTCCTGTTGATCTTCTAAGTTGTCTTGGGCTAAAAAATTGTTTTACTTTGTCCTTTTCTTGTTTTCCTACAATGGAATTTGTTTTGAGGCATTATTTTAAATGTGTTTGGAGGGAAATTTGAAAGAGCAAAGGAGACTTTCTGCCTTTATTCCACCATCTTGGTTCTGCCCCTACTCCTCCTTGTCTTTTGAGTGACTGTCAATTTTAGTTCTTCAGAGAATAAATAGTCCATGAGTCATAGCCCTGTGGCATCACCAGAAGAATTTTGACATTAAAAATATAGGTCTTTGTTTCAGGGAGAAGTTATTTGTGGTATCCACCAAAGATAGAAAGCTATATATGCAGATGTACAAATGTATGTAGATAGATGATGGATGGATAGATAGATAGATAGATAGATAGATAGATAGATAGATAGATAGACTCCTAGGTTTTCCTTCCAACTGCATATTTTAATCTGAACATCAGGGATTCTTTATTTAAATTGTTTTTACTAGGTGAATAGTTATGATAAAATCTTTTAAGTGATTATGAATATCATATAAAAGACTTTATCTTTCTGTGGCATCATGTAATCAGCATAATGTAATTAGCAAATAGCACCAACTGATGGACCTCATCATTGATAAGAAATCCCCCTTCAATTTGTAGTTTGCATTGGACACACTTTTTGACAATCTCAAAAATATCTTTATTTAGGATATGTATCACTTGATATTGTTGTTGTTGTTTATCCTTCATTCTTGAAGAGGACCATACTTGATATTAATCATCATTGGGTACTTCATATAATTTTGATATATATGTGAGACACTTTGTTGAAAGAGAGCCTTGAAGTGACATTTTACTCTATCAAATAAAATTCTTACTTATAATCAATGAACAATGATTCAAAATACTGGAGAAAATTGGAGATTTGGAAGAGTTTAGTAAGTTCTTATTAAATTCTACAAGGAATTTCTCTGTCTTTTCATCATCTGTGACATCTGTTAGTACATAAACTACAGTCATTTTCATGGTTTTTGTTTTGGCAAATGATTATCTTGATCATGGCAATGCCCGATGGCTAAGTTGACCATGAAATGATTTTTCTTGCTGCCTTTAGATGCTCATTAAACCAAATCCATAGCTCTTTTATTTACTTTTCTAAGGAGAACTTTTGTGTGCTGCAATTTTCTTTTGTTATCTTTTTTTAACAGTAAGAATGTAAAGATTGACATGCTTTCATTCCTCTAATAGTATATTCACTCACTGAAGATTTGACAAGTAGCTCACATTTAGCAAACAAGCAGATAAGTTGATTTTATATGCAGCCATGGTTTTTAGGAAATTATATGAAGATAGGTACATACAAAGTAATTTGTGAAAGTAGTGAGAAAGGGGTATCATCAAAGACTTTGTGTAGAAGGCAGTACCTAACCTGAGCCTTGATGGAAGCAAAGAATTAGAAGAGGTGGCCAAATGGATAGAGTGCATTTCAGATATGGGGCAACAGTCCATACAGAGACAGGAGATGCAATACTGAGTTCAAGGAACAGTCTAATTTGAGGAGTCATATAAAATAAATCTGGAGAAACTGTGGAAAGTTTTAAATGTCATGCTAATTATTTCCTATTTTGACCTAATAGAAATTTAAAACCACCAAAACAAAATTAAATTCAATTAAGGAAGTGACATGGTTAACTTGTGCCTTAAAAGATAATACAGCCAGATATATGGAGAATGAATTAGAAGGGAGAGGTATTGGAAACATGGAGACCAGTTAGGCTTATTCTGAAAGGTAGAGATGAGGGTTATAACTAAAGTAGTGGCTATGTGAATAGAAAGAAAGGAATGGATGCAAAAGATGTAGAGATAGAGACCACAAGATTTGGCAAGTGATTAGTTCTGGGCAGTGGGAGAGAGGAAGAATGGCAAGTGACTCTGAGGTTATGAGTCTACATGACTGAGATATAGTGGTGCTCTCCAACAGAAATAGACTGCTATACTTGGAATCAAGACCTGGTTTCAGATTCCACCCCTGACACTTGCTAGCTTTGTGACCATGGGCGAGGCGCTTAATCTGTCTGGGGCTCAGGTAAACTGCTAAGACCATGTGGGTTCAAATTTATGTAAATTGCTAAAGGGATTTCTTGTATCTACTCATAATGACTGGCTTTTCCTAGGCTAAATGAATTCTTATACTTATTTTCACAGCTACTTTAAGCAAGGTCACCAAAGGGTAAATTTTGGCTCTTGGTGCCAGTGGATTAAGATATCAGATAATGTTTAGAACGTGGTTGAATGTCAGAAATACTCACTCAACTCTTTTACAGAAAGGAACTAAATCCAGTGTTACAGGCTTGACTCAGGCCTCAAATAAAACAGATATTGACAAGCAAGTGGTCTAAAGCAACAACTCCTGCCAAATTAGCCTGTTTTGTGCAATGAATTTTTTTTTTTGATGAGGCAATTAGGGTTAAGTGCCTTGCCCAGGGTCACACGGCTAGTAAGTCTTAAGTGTCTGAGGCCGTATTTGAACTCAGCTCCTCGTGACTCCAGGGCCGGTGCTCTATCCACTGTGCCACCTAGCTGCCCCATGCAATGATTTTGGAATCAGCAAAGTTTTATGTCAGATACAAAAAAAGGAACATGTGAAAAGGTCATAATTCATTTATGTTTTACATTGTTTCCAACACCTAGCAAAGCATTTTATCTAGATGGGGATATAATACAATTTTTTGAATCGAGAAATTGCTATTTGAGAGAAAACATGTCTTCCTTTTTGTCTTTAAAACAAAACAAAATAATATAGTTAAATTTAATCATTAATTACTGTTGCTTATTATTAAAAGACAATTTGGCTATTTACTCAGTGTTCTTTAACCTTTATTAATCACTGCTTAGTCCAAGCCCTGTTGTTCTAGACTTGAGTAAAATGTTTCCTTAAGTGTCTTGAATTTCAGCTGTCTAGACAGGCCATATCACATTGTATATGTAAGGGAAAGTATGTATATATAGATTTTTTACTGTGGACTTTCAGATAATTTTAATATTTTAGGCATAATTTAAATAAAATATTTCTAATTTTAAAAATTCTCATTTTTTAAACTTTGACCTGATTGACTTAGAATTTTTGTTTTTTACTTAAAGATCTCTTTAGCTTCATATTGACACAGTCTGAGTCTCTGAATAACAGTGACAATGATGTAGTTTGGTTGCAAATGAGTCACAGAGTTGTGCAGGGAGGCTATAGCAAATTAGGAAAATTGATTCAACTACATTATATTCTGCCATTGACATATAGCCAAGATTTCAGGCTTTGTTTCCTTTCGGCATTTTGATTTTGATTCATGAAAGAATCTCTCTCTAGGAGTTGTTTTCACTTTAAAAAACCCCAAACATAGAAATGCATCACACTCAAGTATTTGGGTTATTAATATAGTTTTTTTTTCTTTCTGTCTCAGAGAATAAAGCTTTGGATCTGTTTCCAAATTGTATTAGTTTCTCTTTCTTAGACAGATTGCTATTATCTATTTTTCTTCTTTCCCATCCAATTTTCTTATAGTTTGTTTACTGTTCATTGGATGTTGATGTTATAATAAAATTCATTTCCAGAAAACAAGAGGATTTGGAACTGTATCTTGTTATATTTATACTGTGGTGTATTTTAAAAGCTAGACACAAAGGCAAGAGAGATTGGTTCATATAAAGCAACTCCCAGCCTCCAGGAATCAGTAAAGAGAAATAAAGAAGAATAAAAAAATCAAAAAAATACTTCTTCACTGGCTCTTACTCTGTTGCCATGGATCTCCATAAGCAATGGGAGACTACGGAGACAAACTGGATTAAGGAAAAGATGGAATTACTGGACCAATTTGACAATGAAAGGAAGGAATGGGAAAGCCAATGGAAAGTTATGCAGAAGAAAATAGAAGAGGTAAGTAAAGGTTTATTGTGAATATCTTATAAATCCCAAGATCCAAGTGATCCTCTTTCATTAATACTTGTTTTTGCATACCACCATTACCATTTTTCCTCTTCAGTCATTATGTTCCCATTACAGAGAAATTTATTTAGCTTAGCAACACAGGCATAAGTTCATTTAACAGCATTGGGTAGAGAAGAAAATGTACTCATTTTTATATATTTATAAATATAAATAAATGTATATATTTATACACATATGTATATACATATATGCCAAATTCACTGTTCAATTGCTAGCATTATGTCCTGTAGCTAGAGAGACTGCAGATATGAAGTGAGATGCATGAATTTTCCAATACCAAGGGCATATGGGGAAGATAGATGAAAGTAAGATTTAACTGGAAGAACATTACTTAGGTAAATTACAATTGGGTATTAGAAAATATATCTTTCTAATTGGGAGATGATGTATGAATTCTGTCTCCCTAAATAAATTATATGCTACATAGGCCAGCAAAATAGAAAAGTGTCATGCATCACACAGCAAATGACATAAAGCTGTGAGATTTATTTTGGCAAGCTCTGCTCTATTTATCGGTGGCATTCAATAGAAAAGGGGTTATGATAAATGGCATACCATAACCTTGACACAAATAGTAATTTTTTTCTATTAACCATTACTCTGTCAAGCTTAGTACAATGCCATCAGGCAACACCTTTAGTATTCCCACTTATGGGTATATTTGGATATGTATGTCTCCATCAAAAGTAACTAATTTTAACTTGCTTCCTTTGGCCAAAATTTATATATATTTATATCTCCAAAGACAGTTGATTTGCAGAGTCCTCAGGTTAGGTAAGCATGATCTTAAAAGACATGCTTTGATGATCTTTAGCCCTAAGCATTAAAAAAATTAAATATCCAGTAATCAGTAGTTAGTAATATTAAAATATAAGTTAATTTGGGAAATAGAGAGGAACCACTAAATACTAATGCTACTTCTGCCAATAAGACAAAGGAATCTCTGTAGACATGGATATAACCCAAGCTTAGAACTACAAAGAGTGCAGCATGCCCTTTCAAACCCCTTGGAGGAAAGCATTTCCTCCAGTTCCCATTATAGCTCTGAGAGTGTCTTACTTTCCTCTTCTCCTCCTCTCCTCATGGATTTATGGTATTGATACAGGGCTACTGGATCAAATCACAGCTAAAAGTTAGAGTGCAATCTTGACCTCTCCTGAAATCATGAATTACTTAGTCTTCCTTGATTGATTTAAAGCTTTCATATAGTAGCCTTCTATTGACACAAACACCAGCTCATCAAACCATCCAGTGAAGGAGGAGAAAGGGAGGAAAATTATCCCCAAAATCATTAAACCAATTATTTGATGCCATTTAGTTTAAATGACTTTGAGGGGTGGGGAGGACTGTAGTGGTCCAGGTAATGATGTGTTTGATTGTTATTTTCCAAAGGCTTCTCCCTCGTTCATCTACTCAGGCAGTTCTCAACCCTTTTGGTCTGAGTAACACTTTAAACTCATAAAAATTATTGAGGACCTTAAAGAGCTTTTGTTTATATGGGTTATATCCATCAATATTTACCAAATAACAATTAAGACTGATAAATTTTGAAATTTTATTTAAAATAACAAAAATGTTAAATATTTTATGGAAAAATAACTATTTTTCCCCAAACAAAAAAGTTAGCATGAAGAATTAATAATTTTAAATATTTTTGTGACTCTTTTTAATATCTGACTTAATAGAACTTACTTGGATTCTGCGTTGAATGCATATTTCTTCATTCAATCTCTTGTGATATGTTGTTTAGGTGAATGTATATGAAGAAAATGCAGTGTCACACAGATATGTAGCCAGAAAAGATAATAGCATTTTAACAAGAAAATAACATCTTAGTATTATGAAAATAGTTTTGACTTCATGGACCCCCTGAAAGTGTCTCAGGGACTCCTAGGGGACTGTGAATAACACTTTAAGAACTGCTACCTTAATGCAAAGGTTCTTATCAATTTTTTGTATCATGGACCTCTTTGTCAGTATAGTGAAGCCTATAGACTGCTTTTCAGCATCCTGTTTTAAAATGCATAAAATATATAGGATTATAAAGATCAATTATACTGAAATACAGTTATCAAAAATATTTTTAAAAACAAGTTATCAGACCCAAAGTTAAGAACCCCTGGTTTAAACCTTTTAATAGGATTTTTCATGCCCATGAAATAATATTTTGTTCAAATAAACAATAGTGTTGTACTGAGTATCAAGAGACAGTATGAGAAAAAGACCAAGGAAACAGGTCCTTGATTCTATTGTTGAGAGAATACACAGTCTACAGGACAAAGAAGGAATCTAGTCAATTTAAAGACCTTAAAAATAAGTAGAATGAGTATATTACATTATTCCACAAACATAGTTCTTTGTGAATATTTAAAATATTTGTTACTTTGCCTTATAACCTAAAAGAGCAAAACTGTATAATGGCCCTATTTGAAATAAATTTGACAAATAAACATTAGTCAGTATGGCATGCAAGGTTCTGTGGAATTAAGATCTTGGCTTTATCATTTCATGATCCTGGATACTGAATGATATATCAGAGTAAACAAAATAAAAACTAGTTTCCTAATCCCACCATTTGTTTTAAACTAATCTCTGTTTAGATAAAACCATATACTTATACTCGTGCTATGTTGTCCTGAAGTCAGATACAGATCATTAAACAACCTATAGTAGGTATTCTACTCTGCATTTCAGAATGACTTACACAAGAAATATCTGCACTGTACTGTAAGGCAACACAGTTGTGGTTATGAAACTGTTTTTGAGATTGAGAATGGAAGACCATTCTCTTCCGAGCTCCTTTATCCTTCATGTTCTTGGTTTAAATGCCAAAGGAAAGGTTGTACATCACAGTGCAATCTCAAGTAATTGGACCATTTGGGACCAAGCACAATCCTGATAAGTGAGATTGTAAATAGTCTGAAGAGATTTCCTGAGGCTCCTCCCCAAGACATCAAAAGGCAGCATGATAGAGTTGAAAGAACACTGTACTTGGAGTCAGAAGAGCTCAGTGTGGGCCTTGGTTCCCCTATTTACTATTTCTATGGCCTTTGGTGACTAAAAATTTCTCTGAGCCTCACCTTCTTTACTTATAAAATGGAAAAAAAGAATATTACACTATTCACCTCACAGAATGTATTTAAAATGATATAACTTTATAACACTATATAAAAGGTAGGTATCATTTTTTTCTTGTTTTTTAATTTATTTTTTGGCAGGGCAGTGATGGTTAAGTGACTTGTGCAAGGTCGCACAGCTAGCAAGTATCAAGTGACTTAGGCCCAATTTGAACTCAGGTGCTCCTGAATCCAGGGCCAGTACTTAATCCACTATGCCACCTAGATATGCCACCTATCATTGTTATTATTACTAATTCTATTATGATTATCATTTGCCCATATTGCATGTATTACTCTATAATTACCATTTCTCCACCACCTCTTCTATACTAGAATAGTCAGGAAAGTAAAAAAATCTGAATAACAGAATCATAACCCAAGAATTTTAGAATTAGAAGGGACTTCAAAGGACATTTATTCCAGTGCATACCCAAAGGGGTTACCTGACAATGCAGTCTTTAATTAAAGACCACTAGTTGAAGGAACCCACTTTCTCCTAAAGCAACTTATTCCACTTTCAGATAACTCTAATTGTTTGGATATCTTTCCTTATGTCAAACCTAAATTTCTCAAGGGCTGGGTAAATAAAATAATAACAATTAATAAAATAACATATTTATATATTGCTTTACTCAAATTATATTATTTGATCATCACAACTTTGTGAGATAGGTGGGGTATTCTTATCCCCATTTTGTAGGTGAGGAAACTGGGGTCCAGAAAGTTTACATCCTTGCCCAAAGCCATAAGCCTACTATGTGGCAGAACCAGAACTAGACCTTTGCTTAGTTATCATAGAACAGTTGTGTAAGGATCAATAAATCCTCTCTTCTTAACTGGCTTTGAGGTCCTCAGATATAGAGTATCATAAAGGTGTCAGGTAGTTCATTAATAATAAAATACAACTAACATAATAGAGACTCCAAATGTTTGTCCCAGGCTGTAAACTGGCATTTTGAGTGAGATGTAATTTTATTGTCTTTCTAGCTTTGCCAAGAAGTAAAGCTCAGGAGAGAGAACAAGAAGAATGGCTGCTCCAAAACTACTGAACATGATACCAATGTCAAAAGTAAAATAGCGCCATTTTCACCACATTCCCCAAATTCAGGACAACATGACACTGCAGCTCTGAGAGTTGGACTCTGTCCTGTAAGTCTAAATACAGACACTATCAAAGGAGGCAGCTTCCTTGAGGAAAAAAATCAAATGAGCAAGGAACAAACAACAATGAGGAAATCCAAAGCAGTGTTCATGAACCCTCTGGCCACAAAAAACCAAAAGAAATGTGAGGGTGGGTCTGGCTTGAATATTTCTGAGGAAGAAAGAAAGAGCTGTACTAATGCCCTCAATACAGTAAGTAAAACATCACTGGCCATAAAGTCATTTCTAAAAAAATATTTACATTTCAAGGTACTAACATGACATTGTTTATATGTATAAAGGCTCTTGAGGAACTTGCCAAAGTTAGTGAGGAATTATGCAACTTTCAAGAGGAAATCCGAAAGCGATCTAACCACAGAAGGTAGGTTGGTACATTTGTGGCACTTTCGTGTTGAGGAATAATACTGTTCAGTAAAATGATCCTATTTGGGATATGGAATTTGGGGAATATTTTAAATATGTCTCCAAATTAAACTTAGAGTCAGTAGGAACTTCATTTGATTACATACTATACTATTTTCATTAATGTGAATAGTTATCATCTTCACCAGAGGGGAAAATTGTACAAATATCGATTATGTATTTTCTGCCTTCTGGTAGCTGATGGATTGTCACCATTAAAAAACTGAATAAATTTCATTTTTGAGTGTTTAGTTAACATAGTCTGGCCACAAGACACTAATAAGATGATTAGATCATGGATTCTGAGCTAGAATGGATGTTAGAAGTTATCTAGTCCAATCCCTTACACAGAGAAAGAAGCTAGGGCTCATAGAGGTAAATGACTTGCTCTAGGTCACAAAGGTAATGAATGAGTAGCAGAAGAATTTGAACCCACACCCTTTGACCCCAGATATAATGCTTTTTCTAACATACAAAATTGCCATCTCAAATTCTTATTATTTGTTGGGGAACTTTTAAGTTGGAATAATCTGATTAAAATAATTTCTAGGCTAACAGATTGTTATTGTTATATTTGAACCAAAACATAACATTCTTCTGTTATGATAACTCATGTCTAGAAGACATTGATTAGAGACACACTATAAAAGTGGACATTGTATCTATAGTCATTTCAAAACAAGTAAAATGTTAGGTAGATAAGACACAATCATTGGAATTCTGCAGAATTGGGTACAAACAGTTTCAACACACAAGATTCATTTCTTAAATTTTCACAGAGTTAATGACCAGGGTTTGTTTTTACAGATAACTTAGGACACA
This sequence comes from Dromiciops gliroides, assembly GCF_019393635.1. Taxonomy (NCBI): domain Eukaryota; kingdom Metazoa; phylum Chordata; class Mammalia; order Microbiotheria; family Microbiotheriidae; genus Dromiciops; species Dromiciops gliroides. The sequence goes on along the minus strand of NC_057864.1, from coordinate 362,183,310 downwards.
CATAACACTTCATCTGTTGTATCTACTTGGACAAAAGTTCCTTTGCCACCCTATTTAATTAAGGCTCCCACATAGCTCTTGAAGCCAATCACCCTCCTCCACTGGGACTGAGCCTTGTTATCAAGTTCTTCCCATCGTTTCCTTCATCAAACAAAAAGTTTGATGAGAGAAAATTGAAATTCAAAGACATCATTAAGTAACCTTATTTTATAGACATATAGAAAGCACGAAATTAGTAAGATTATTTGAGATATTTGTACCTACAGGGAGAGAAATATCTAGAGGCAATGAGAAAAGGGAATTGAGTTGTGCAGAGATGTGAAATGTTTTACTACAACCACACATCATTAAATTGAACACTTACTATTTTGGGTCTGTACAGTGTCTCTGTTTTAAGGCCTAGACATTCCAAAGTTTCTTTTTTTTTTTTTTTTTTTTTTTTTATTGTGGCAATTGGGGTTAAGTGACTTGCCCAGGATCACACAGCTAGTAAGTGTTAAGTGTCTAAGGCCGGATTTGAACTCAAGTACTCCTGACTCCAGGGCCGGTGCTCTATCCACTGCGCCACCTAGCTGCCCCCATTCCAATGTTTCTAATTCCCACTTTGAGGTTTGATACTTTCATGTTATTGACTTTAATATCTAATTTCCTATTGCTAACAAAATTAAAACCTGACACTTTGATGTGACTCTTGTTATTCTTGGTTTTCATTTTTTTAAAAAAAATATTGGGGATGGGGATTTCAGAAGCAGATTTTTTTGAGGAAATCAGGGTTAAGTTACTTGCCCAGGGTCACACAGCTAATAATTATCTAAGGCTGGATTTGAACACAGGTCCAGGGCTGGTGCTGTATCCACTGTATCACTTAGCTATCCCAGAAGTAGATATTAAACCTATATTTCTATGAAGCAAATACTCCTCAAAACTGCTAAATATTTGGTCCATTTTTTCTTCATATAATAAAAGAATGTAAAACTAGAGAAAATATGAAACAGGGGTTTTTAACCTGGGGTCCATGGATAGATTCCAGGGGATGAATTTGAATTTATTTTTAAAGATCTTTTGAGAACCATATTTCAATATAATTGGCATTCTTTGTAATCCTCTGTGTTTCATCTTTTTAAAAGCGGTCCTTATGCTTCACTAGATTACCAAATAGATCTAAGACAACAAGGAAGATAAAAACTTTTGATATAAAACATGAGGCAGTTTGAAGATCTGATAAGGGATAATCCATTGAAAAAAAATCACGAATACTTTATATGGAATATTCTCCATGTTACCATGGACATAAATAACAGGGCAGAATAAATGCTTTGAAGCGAATATCTTGCTTTGTTTCCAAAAGATCAATGACTTTCCCATGTTAAGGCAATAATCATGCTTACACGCATTTTAATTCCTTCTCTAATGAAATCTAGACTAAGCCTTAGTGATATTTTAATCTATAAATTAATGAACAGATTTACCAAATCTCTCCTTGCAGTAGGAACTATCAAATGAAAGCTTTGAAGAAGAACAAGATATAGTTCTTGCACTCACAGAGTTCATAGTCTGGTTTGGGATACAAGAAACATGCAAAAAGATAACAGTATAAGGTAATATAAAATAAGACTTCAGAAGAAATCACCATAGGCTGAGGCATTTAATAAGGCATCAGAGAAGTGGTAAAACTCATTCTGGTTCTTGGAGGATGGGAAGGACTAAGAGTGGTAGAGAAGGTGCTGGAGATCATCCAAGAAAATCTGTGTATGAGCAGCAGCATGGAGTTAAGATTAAGCAAGACCTGTGCTGGGACAATAAATAGTTAGTCCTGACTATGGCAGAGGGTTTGTGTATGGAAGAAAAGAATTATGAAATAGAAAAAGGTCCAGATTGGTAGGGTTTCGAATGTCAGACTAGGTTAAGGAGTGTGGGCTTCATGGGATGAGAAGTCATTGAAGGTACATGAGCAGGAAAATGATAACATAAATCAGTGCTTGAGCAACATGTAGAATCTCATCTTTACTGAGTCACCTAAGATTCAATGCACTGTTTCTCTAGAGGGCTTCTCCTAAATAATGTTATCACTAAATTGTTCTTAATTTCTATGCAGGATGAAGTCAACTCCCTTACTCCAGGAAACAATAAACACAGTTAATCCTGATGTGAATCAAGTGATCAGCAATGGCCCTGCAATTACTTTAATCAATTTAGATATGGACAAACAGATGAATAAAAAGAAATTAATCCATTTTAATGATATGCCCCATAACATCCCTGTTGAGAACAGTGTACCAGATACACTTTCTTTGCAAAGAAATGAAACTCCACCAGTCCCTCCTCCAAGAAGCACTTCTCGAAACTTGCCAAGCTCATATTCTGAAGATCACCCAGTCTTTGATGGTCCAAAGGAAATTTTAGACAACAGGTGGGAGACGCAAGACTACAGGGGTCAAAGGAATTGTAGTAATGACTTCCTTGTAAGGCATCGTGAAGCATCTGTGTCCTGCCCACATAAACAGAACACTTTGAAAGATCAAGTTACTCTTGCCGCTTCAGTGCAAATAGCCAAAATAGACAGTGAAACTCAATGTAATAAGGACTTGGAGACTAATATATGGTCGCATGATATAAACAAGCTTGGAACAGGTACGAAGAGTGTGCCCTCAACATTGTGGCTTCCAAAAACTAACTCCAATAATCTTCCATATGAGAAGTTGATCCAAAGACACCAGGCTACATCTGATTCTGCTGTTCATGTAAGAGATGACCTGAATTGTTCTTTGAAACCTAACAGTGATTCATTTACAGGAGTTGGTTGCAACTTTGAAAAGATTTCAAAGAATGAAAAATTGGCAGCAAAGACAGATGAATTTAACAGAACTGTATTTCGAACAGACAGATGTTGTAGTTCAGCACAGCATATTCAGAGTCTCTTAAATTCATCCAAAGACTCCAAGCATTGTGCAATTCATGCAAAAGAAAATGACAACCTGTGTTGCATTCAGAACAACAGCTTCTCAGTGCCTAAAGAGAGAATGCAAAACAGTTTTACCAAAAACGTCACGGGAGGGCAAGTTAAGCAAGCACAGGAGCATGCTAATGCTAGCAATTACCATCACATGCTTCATGAACATAACTGGAGACCAAGTAATTTATTAGGTCGTCCACGATCAGCTGATCCCAAGTCAAACTACGGAGTAGTAGAAAAGCTGCTGAAAAACTATGAGAAATCAACAGGGTCTTTGTCACCAAACTCAAAATGCTGCCAGGATCAATGGAACAAATGGGATTGTAATGTCATCGAGAATAACAAGGACACCCTTAATCAGTGTTTAGAACTGTTTCAACCAGAACAAGAAAAGCAAGAGCTTCAGATGGAGTCAGCCATGTCTATGGAGCAGCAAAGCAAGCAAGGAATAGAGAGGAAAAAGTTAACAGAGGTAAGAGGAGATACTGCATTTTTGTGTGGAGCTGCATCAGAATTTAGCAACAGGTAAGGGTTAAATTAGTCAATTATCCTTTAGTCTAAATGACTGGCATTGTGCTAATTTTTAAACTTGTTGAACCATTAGGAACTTAGACCTATAACTAACCTTGAACTTTCAAAGTTTTGATTTTGTTACTTACTTTGGTACTTCCAGGATCTATAATTTCACAGATATGTCCCTTTCTTTTCTCACTAACATGGATCACAAAACCCTCTATGCCTTTGTAGACTGTTTTTATGTATTGTAAAAAAATAATTAAAAAAAAATTCAGCAAACTGCAGAAAATCTTGTACTAAATATCTCCAAAGCTAGCTATGCCAGTTATCAGAAAACATAAAATTCATCAGCAGCCCATCTTATCAACCTTTTGTATAATGTCAGTCAGTGAAGCTACCTTTTTTCAAAGGGAAAAATTCATCACTAAGTCATAAAAATATTGTGAATTGAAAGTGATCTTAAGCATGATCTAATTCAGTTTCCTCAGCCCAAATTCTTTTTTGTTTTTTGGTTTCTTTTTGCAAATCCCAGTACGGACATGAGTTTTCACACATTCTATTAGAAATTTTAATTTTGTCAAAGAGCACAAAAGAGAACCTTGTTTTAAATGAAGGAGTTCTTAACCTGGAATTTGTAAACTTGAAAAAATTGTAATTGCATTTCAATAGAATTGGCTTCCTTTGTAATCATTTTTATTTTATTTGGTGCATTTAAAAACTCATTCTGAAAAGGAGTCCATAGGTTTCACCAGACTGCCAAAGGGTAACATCATACCAATTAAGAATCCATGCTTTAATGTTTTCCCATTACTTCATTTTCACTCAGAAAGGAAGACTTGAAACATTTTTTTAAGTGAGGCAGTTGGGGTTAAGTGACTTGCTCAGGGTCACAAAGCTAGTAAGTGTTATGTGTCTGAGGCTGGATTTGAACTCAGGTCCTCCTGACTCCAGGGCCGGTGCTCTATCCACTGCGCTACCTAGCCGCCCCGACTTGAGATATTTTTAATGGGAGGGGAGTGGTATTGAGGTCTGAAATATTCTCTCCCCTTAAAATTACCATGTCTAACTGCCTCACAATGAACCAGGTAATTGGAAAATGACAGATGATAGCAAATGAGAGTTCCTTCTTTACCCTCTGCCTCATTTTTTTTTGTTGTTGTTCATGGAAAGAAATGGTTATGTAACCCAAAAGGAAAATCATTCTCCTGTAACCACCCTAGGCATAAGAAGTGGAGTCTTTCTTTTTTCTTTCAGGGCAATGAAGGTTAAGTGACTTGCCCAGGGTCACACAGCTAGTAAGTGTCAAGTGTATGAGGCCAGATTTGAACTCAGGTCCTCCTGAATCCAGGGCCGGTGCTTTATCCACTGTGCCACCTAGCTGCCCCCAGAAGTGGAATCTTAATGCAGAAATATGTTTAATGTGATTGTACATATATAACCTATATCAGATTGCTTTCCATCTTGGGGAGGGAGGAGGGATGTAAGGGTGGGAGAAAAATTTGGAACTAAAAATCCTATGAAAACAAATTTTGAAAAGTCTTTACATGTAACTGGAAAATAATATAAATACTTTTGTGATAAAAAATAAGGATAATAAATAAATAAATTTTTTTAAAAAGAAGTAGAGTCTTTCCAGGGACCAAATTGGGGATTAGGAGGGAAGAAGACGCAGAGAAGGGATGCAAATAGTCAGTCAACAAGCACATATTAAGGTCTTACTAAGTTCCAGGGCAGCTAGGTGGTGTTGTGGATAGAGCCCCAGGCCTGGAGGCAGGAAGACTCATTTTCCTGAGTTCAAATCTGACCTCGGACACTTACTAGCTGTGTGGCCTTGAAAAAGTCACTTAACCCTGTTTGCCTCTGTTTCCTCATCTGTAAAATGATCTGGAGAAGGAAATGGCAAAGCCCTCCAGTGTCTTTGCCAAGAAAGCTCCAAATGGGGTCACAAAGAGGCATTCACAACTTAACAAGTCCAAGCACTGTGCTAATAGGCATATTAGGACTGGGGACTCCTTGTATTACCCAAACATTTGGGACTTCAGAGAAAATCAAACAAGAAGTTTTTACTTCCTATTACTAATGCTCTAGGCACCCCTGTGAGACTCTTAATAATTACAGGTGTTGACCTGCACTGGAAGAGGGAAGTTTGCGGGGGGGAGGTTTAACCCAGGAGTTCCCAGAACCAAAGAAATTACCTTATCTTTGCCTATGACCTAGGATCCCCATTTTTTATTGTTTTAGTTTCATTTTTACCTTCTAGAAAACCCCAACCCTAACACTATCATGAGTGGAACCCAACCCCTTCCCAGATTTTAAAATTTGCAGGTTCCCAGATTTTTTTAGTACCACTGAAGAGGTATTGAGTTTCCCAGTCACCCCAGAGGAGAGTGATTTAAGATTATCACTTTGAAATGTGGGTTTAAAAATGGAAATGAGAATAGTTTTTCTGGCCAAAATCTTGACAATGTGAAGGATTCATCAATTCCCCAAGTACTATATTTCACAATCGAGATGATATGAAAATGGCCACCAAGAACAGTCTATAGAGTACAGGTTCATGCTGCACAAATATCTCTGTGACTTTTTCTCAGTATTGAGAAAAAAAATGTGTCTAAGCTTGCCAGTTGAAATGTTACTTTGCAGTATTGGTGGGTACTTCCCCAAGTGAATGACTGTATTTGTGTTCTAGGAGTCTGTGGCAATGAAATCATCCGATGGGAAAAGGTTTTCTCGGCCTGCTCGGCCAGCAAATCGACGCCCACCTTCTCGATGGGCACCTAGATCCCCATCTGCGCCCCCAGCCTTGAAGAAGACTGTGTACAGCTATTCTTTTTCACTGCAATCAGAGACCACAGTTGTCTAAGTCTCCCTAAAACAGGATGGGTAGATGCTGCGGCCAAAGCTCTAGACCTACTTTCCAAACTGAGCATTCTGTGTGTTTGTAGCCAGTTGTGTCCTGCTCTGTATTCTTCAAGATTAAGAATTTCATCTCTTGATATACAGAACAAGCAGTTAAAAATCTTAACTTTTCATCGGTCTTCAGTGTTTTTAATCGACAGATGAACCATCTTCCTGTATTTTGTTTGTTTAATAGCTCAGCACTACTTTTTTTTTTTAAATGTCATCCTCATCAATTTGCCCATTGGATTTATGTTTAAACGGTGTACAATTATGTATATTCTAACATTCCTGCTAGCAGCAGGAAGTGAGCTTGTATGCATGACAACATGTCTGTAGGTGCATGTGTTGAAATAGGAAGTATCCTGGTATGTACTTAGGTGAGTCAAATTTATGTGCTAGTGTTGACCTTACAATTATAACCTGTATACCTAGATATCATTTGTGTTTATTTTAAAAGTTTGAAAATATACAGCACTGATATTTATATTTTGTTTATCTCTTACTTAGGTAAGAATACTTAGATATTCAGCTATGGTATTTGGGGTACAGAGAAAAAGCCATTCTAACACCCCACCTGCAGCAACATGCATTGCAAAATATGTATCATATACAGACTTGAGCTTAGTGGAGTACCTTTGATAGTATTCTTATAGCACTTCTTAACCTTTATAATGAGAAAACACCATAGTTGGGCTGATTTTTTCCCCCTTTTGTAATGAAAAGTTGTATTATTTGTACCAGAGCAGCCTCCTTTGGCAGACAGTCCTGCCTAAAATACCCACAGATACTTTTCTGCATTGCCCAGTACAGGAGGTAGTTTTTTTCTTGATGCTTTGCCTCACTGTAATTTGGGCAACCCAATTCATGGGAAACTAGATCTTAAGGAGCTTCTTTTGGTATTTTAGTAACAAACCCCCCTGAAAGGGGGCATAAAATAGATTTTCTTTGTACTGAATTCTTCTCTCTAATGAATAGTACTCAATTTAATTCACCAAAACTTTATTAAGCCTCTATTATGTGCCAGGCACTGGGGATTCAAAGCAAAATAGTACCTTCCCTCAAAGAGCTTACATTTTATTGGTGGGAAAGAACATATGTTTAAGCAAAGTTTTTGTGTAGTTATGCTATCTAGACTAATGAACATTTTAGGGCAGTAGAAAAAGGTATACATACCCCTTCAGTTTTTACATTTTCCCACCTCTTTCCTTAAAATTGTTGGGATGAAAGAATAATTCACTTTATGTTGTCAAACAGGAATCATATTTTGATTCTCACCTAAATCATGAGTTTTCTCTTTTTCTGTAGCAAACAAGTTACTGAGTATCTATGTTCCTTTGTCACAGTTTTATAGTTGTAAACTCTGGCAACCACCTGGATTCAGAGACCATGAAAATTTCAATTATAGAACTGAAGGAAATCAAAGTGCTTGGGTGCCTGAAATATTAGGAAGGAAGGTCTTAGAAGTAACCATGACCTTTTACTTGTCTCTCTGACAAGTTTTATACCATGCTTCTTTCTTTTTCTTTTTTTTTTTTTGGTGAGGCAATTGGGGTTAAGTGACTTGCCCAGGGTCACACAGCTAGTAAGTGTTAAGTGTCTGAGGCCGGATTTGAACTCAGGTCCTCCTGAATCCAGGGCCAGTGCTCTATCCACTGTGCCACCTAGCTGCCCCTTATTTCTTAAATATTAATTTCTATCAAGGGCTTCCTCTGCCACTAAGAAGTAACTTGGTTCACGTGATTGGAGTCCCACAGGGATTCAAAGAGCCATTTTTTATTGGCAACCAGATTAGAGAAATGTACATTAGCCTAGACCAGGCCTTAAGGTAGACTATTTAGATCTTAAATCCCAGCTTGCCTTAAAAAGCTCAGGGCTGTTGCATTGTGATGGAATGAGGTCTAATTTTTAACTGTAAAACAGATGGAGTTTAATAGGAGTTAAACTGCCTGCTAGATCTCGATGGGTTTAAATTGGACCATTCAGTTTTCAGACCATCTTCCTCCATCTTTTTGAGTACATTGCAAGCCTTCATCATAACACAGTGCTGCCACCCTCAGAGAAAATTTACATAAATTCCAAATTATGTGACTCTAAAACCATGTATTTTTTTTCCCATTTGGAGCCAGGGGAGAGTGGGGAAGGAGAGGAGAGAGAACAGCTCTGAGAAGTGTGGTCTATGATATAAAATTCTGCATTTGTTTGGAAACCAATACTGTATGGCATGGTAAGAGGGACCTAATAATTAATGTGCAAATGCCCAACTAGTTTGTTGTTCTTGCTTGTATTCTACCCAAGAGGATCTAATGTACATGCCACCTCTTGATAAGGTAGACGTTAACCTTTGTATTCAGGCCATTTTCATTTTTACTGCATTTTAAATGAATTGGTGACATGCTTAACAAAAACACTTTTCATTTTTATCTGTGTGATTTCTTTCTAAATATGCTATACCTTTCTCAGGAAAAAAAAAACCTACCAGGTGTGTAGAAAATTATTCTTTAGTAGTATTTGTGTTGGTCTTGGGGTTTAGTGGACGATTTTCAAAATTGAATGATAGAATATTTATACACTCTTGGAACTTAAAAAACATGTAATGGATAGAGTAATGAACTCCATACAGTCAACTCTAAAAGGTGCAAAGAAGTTACTGATCTGCAGTGGTCAAGGGAGCTCCCTACACTGGTAAGATCACAGGTATAGATCAAAAACATAATGCCCATACTGCAAGATGAATGACTTCTGGGATATATGAACGTTTCCAGAAAAATTACTTGTTAGAAACACTTTCGTGACTACTGGTTTCTCCTAACTAAACATTTTGTAAAAGACTTTTAGTAATCCAAACTCATATGATCAGTTTTCACTATCCTTTTTTTTTTTTTTTTTGGTGAGGCAATTGGGGTTAAGTGACTTGCCCAGGGTCACACAGGTAGTAAGTATTAAGTGTCTGAGGCCGGATTTGAACTCAGGTACTCCTGACTCCGGAGCCGGTGCTCTATCCACTGCGCCACCTAGCTGCCCCTTCACTATCCTTAATAAGACTATCAGCATAGACTAAATATAGTGACTGGCACTTCTTATCTCTTGCCATCCAAATTTTGGAGAACCAGCAGTTGAACCCAGGGAATGGAATGGGAACGGTACTAAACACAGAGGGGAGTATGTGAATTTCTAGTATGTGTGCTTTTGTGTTTGTTTGAGTTTATGTCTGAGTGTTCTATGTTTCTCTTTGTGTTCCAAGGCCAAATATAAATGATTATTTGGATTATCAACTGTTTTTATTATCCATAAATCTTCTCCTCTCATTTAGCCCAGGTAGTTATGTTGGTTGTATTTTATTTTTAAAATAGTCTCACAAGGTTGCCACTAATCAATGATTATTGTCAAATAAATAAGGAGTTTCACAATGGTCTCTGTCATCCTGTAAAGACATTTGTTCCTAAATGAGTTTTTGTTGTTGTTTATTTTTTCCAATGATTGAAACCATTTCTTTTGAGAAATACATGTTGATAAGCTGTTGCTTTTGGAATCTCTCCTTAGACTGTTGGAATATGCCCAAACAGAATGTAGGTTTATAGAAATACATGATGTAGCCTTTTTTTTTTCAAGAAATACTTGATTTTCTTTTTTTTCAAATAAATGAGTCTCATAAATTCTAAACATAAATATAGACATGCTTCTTTCTTCTTGTCTCTCACAGGGAGATGGAAGGTGGCTCCAAGAAGGTAGCATTTTCCTACACAGCTATGAGCATGATACTTAAAGACTAGTGTAATATTCATCCATCCACTCTAGGGATTTTAATTCATATCTTAATTGAATTGAATTTGTGTGAAAAGAGCATTCCCCTGAAACTTGCATTCAGATAATACCGATGACCTAAATGTTGCCCAGATATGTATGTTCATTTTTGGTAGAATGCTATTTGAAATCGTACAGAAAGTGCTGATGTTAGAAATAATTGAGGGTACCCAATTATACTATTAAATTATCCTTTAAAGAATCTCATTAACAATAAAGCCCAAAGGAAGGTGAAATTAAAGCAAAACTCTTTAGGAACTGGGACACCATTCATCAGAATCTTCTCTAGAACCACATTTATATGGCCTAAATAAAGTGCTCTCTGGAAGCTGAAGGCTCTATTTAACTGATTAGTACACAACCTGAAGAACTCTCTGTTATTTTGTTTTGTTTTGTTTTAACATAGCAGGGACCTTGGCCAACACTTTAAAAATATGATTCACCTGATTTGGGCATGACTGAAATGCTGCCCTTTGGAGTTAAGGTCACAGGTAATGTTCTAAAGCCAATCTTTCTCGAGCATTTCCATAACCTTTCTTGTGCTATAGGAATCACTTCATGAAAAATAGTGAGATTACAAGACTTCAAACCTTGATATATAAACGACACAGAGCTGGAGCTATAGAAATCAGACACACATGACTAGTGAATTCAGCATAGCTTACTACCTGCTAATATGGAATTATATTTAACCATTTAAATGAAACTACTAAAATGAAATTGTATGACTATGAGGAGAGGGAAAAATAGTTATTTTTAAATTACTCACTCCCCCTACTGAAATATCTTTGAAATATATATCGAAACCCATTCTTTTTCTTTCTTCTTATGAATATACCTCCAAATTATGCTTTATACAGAGTGTCTCAAAATTCCTAGTGCTCTTGTCGAGACAACCTGTATGGTATCAGTTTCTAAATTATTCTGAAGAAATTATTTCAATAGGTTCAGAATGGAGCCCATTTAATTGAAACATATCATTCACCTTGAATGTCTGCACTTTGATTTTGCAAATATGGTAAATGACCTTTCCAAAACTAAAGTGGTATGTACAATTCTGCCCTAAAATATTAAGGCATAGCAATGAGCAAATCAATGAAACCTTCTATCTTGAAAGCACATGTTCCCAGACTTATTTCTACTCATTACAACTTTTTTTTTTTTTGGTGAGGCAATTGGGGTTAAGTGACTTGCCCAAGGTCACACAGCTATTAAGTGTTAAGTGTCTGAGGCCGAATTTGAACTCGGGTCCTCCTAAATCCAGGGCCGGTGCTCTATCCACTGCACCACCTAGCTGCCCCCTACTCATTACAACTTTTAAAGATTCAAGACTGAAGATGAGTTATGAAATTTCTATGATTTCTTATGGCTTTATTATCCAATCAAATGACATAATTTTTATTAAAAGTCTAAAATGGGGCAGCTAGGTGGCACAGTGGATAAAGCACTGGCCCTGGATTCAGTAGGACCTGAGTTCAAATCCGGCCTCAGACACTTGACAAATTGCTAGCTGTGTGACCCTGGGCACACAGTGAATAGAAAATTGTCCTTGGATTCAAGATCTCTATTTAAGTCCTCTTTCTGACACTTACTATCTGTGTAACTGTAGGCAAGCCACTTAACCTCTCGATACCACACAGGCAGCATTCTATGTCTATATGTTTCAGCAAAATAACTGTGTTTCTCTGAAAAAAAAAGTTTCCACGCTCAGAATTCTCTCATATTACTAATATCACAGATCTGGACCAACCTCCCATCCCTCCCCCTACCTAAATAATTTTTAAAATTCTGCTCCCTGAGGTTTTATTCTGCATAATTTTGTTCATTCCCAAAAGAAGGTCAATTTAACTGTTGGTATTATGGTTTTTCTTAGTTTGTTGGTATTAAATTAATCTAGGCAAAGGATTTTCTGGAGAAAAATAATTTTAATGAAGTCCAGAGATTTAGTAACACCCTCTTTCCATCTGAACATAGAAAAAGCTCCTGAAATCCTTCCAGACAATATCTTTCTAGAAGTCTCCTAAAACTTTTTAGATTTGTCAGTATAAAAGCAGAGTAATATGACCTCAGAGAACTATCAATAGTTCTCAGCCAAAAGACCTGGCCTTGTAGGTATTCAATAAGTGTATACTAAATTGAACATAGAAGGACAGAGCAGCATCTTGAACAAAAGAAATTTAAATTCCTATAAAGTATATCTCAAATGACATTTGTCTCTTGGATTCATGCCCCTTTTAGCTTTCTCTTTCCAATGGCTAAGCGGTTTAGACAAAATTGTGAAGGAGGTCAAATGTCCCTTCAATGGCTTCTCATTCTTTTATAGACTCTGCATCACTCTGGGATTCCCTGACGTTTTGACTCTTATTCTCTTTTCTCTTATTCTCTATTCTACTTTCTCTATCCAGAACGTGCTGCTTCCATACACACTTTTCCCCTTTATCATGTTTTCCCTTGTTCCCCCAGTGAAAATTTAGCTATAGATCTCCAGAGTTCCAGATATCAATGACCACATTCTGTTAACCTCTCCCCTAGTGATACATTAGTACAGGACCCAGTACTGATCTAATTTCCCTCCAAAGACACCCATTTTTTTGTCTTAGCATTAAGTCACTCTAATAATGATAATAATAATAATAATAATAAAGTCACCGTAACAGTGTGAATTTTGCGGTCAGAGGTATTTTTTTGTGGCTAGGTCTTTCTAAAGCCCTTGAAATCACTCTGAGAATATGGAACTATCCAAACTGCTCTTATTAAATAGCCTTTATCAAGGTTATTTAATGGTGTTGAAAAAAAGAGACCCCGTACTATAATAACCTTCAGTATTAATGTGGATACCTAAGACTGAGGCCAGGTCATTATTAGAGAACAAAATGGTGATGATAGAATCTATTTTTATAGCCCTTATCAAAGACTGGTTTTTCTTCCCATTGCCTCGGTGGCACCTGATATTAAAAGCAACTGTAGCAGAGAGTTATTTGTCACAGGCCTGTTTTTGACACCTCTACTAGATAATATCTCCAAACCGCTCATTTTATAGATAGTGTAATTAAGTCCTGGAGACCACAGGGTCATAGATTGAGAATTAGAAAGTAACTATGAAGTCATCCAATTGAAATGCTCCTTTTTTACATATGAGAAAACTGAGGGCCAGAGAAATGAAGAAATGCCCAAGAAAGAGGTGTTCAAAGGTTTTGTTAATGGTAGGGCTCGAGTGTGACCAGAAGACATTGCGACATGTGTTCCTAAATACATTTCAATCTATATATCTAGAAGAAGGTAGAAGGAGAGGTACAATACAGATCTCAGCGTTGTAGGACCTAGTTTTTAAATATACGGAATCATAAGTACCTGCCTTGAAAATTCAGTGAATTAAACCAATGACCTGATTATAGAAATAGAAATAGAAATAGCTGTACAAAATTTTTAGTACTAGTACTCAGCACTTAGCCCAGCACCAGGCACATAGCAGGCACTTAATAAATTCTTGTAGATTTATTCAGTGGGCTATGTTTTCATTGTATTACAAGATGGATCAGATATGAATGAATGAATGAATGAATGAATGAATGAATGAATGAATGAATGAATGAATGAATGAATGAATATCTGAAAATGTGTTTCTTCCTATGGGACATAAACTTGAGAAATTTTCCCCACACAGAGGGAAGTATGGAGAAGTTTGTAGAGTAATTGATAATTTGTCAATCAAGAATAAAATTTTTTGTTGAAAAAAGTATTCTCAATTTCAGCAATAATGCTAACGCATGAGTTATTTTGAAAAAAGGTTATGTAACAAATCACTCTTAAGGCAGCAGCTACTTAATGGAACATCCTATATTCCTATATTCCTTAATATGTGGCCCTGAACCTTCTGTATGCCATCAATATTTTTTTGCAAGGTAATGAGGGTTAAGTGAATTACCCAGGGTCACACAGCCAGTAAGTGTCAAATGTTTGAGGCTGAATTTGAACTCAGGTCCTCCTGAATCCAGGGCTGGTGCTTTATCCACTGCACCACCTAGCTGCCCTTGCCATCAATATTTTTAAAAGACCACCTTGAACTCTGTAACCTCACCTACTCATTGCCATCTCCCACTGGATTTAGAGGCAACAACTTAATCAAATCCCCCATTCAGGTCTCATGTAACATGCCATCAGGATGAGGGATGTTACCTATCGAAGCAGGATAAGTTGAATCCAGTAAACTCCCTCTGTATTTAGGCTGATAAGGTTTCAAATGCCTTTAAAATCAAGACTACCTTTTATATGGTCTTTTGTCACACTGCATCATTCCATCAATGTATTAGTCCTTTCATCGTTGACCCCTCCCTCTACACTGTGTACCACTTACTGTCAAATTTTCTCTTTGAGATTCTTTTTAAAAATATGTCATTCTTGCTTCTTGATAAGACAACTGTATGTACAATAGACTTTGGTTTTCTTTTGGAGTTGTTCATACCTTCCTCACAAAGTGTTAACGTATATTCTCTGATGTTGAAGGTGCTTCTGTTGTTAATTTCTGGGGCTTTTGTGATATGTTTTTATTTGCAGATGTTTTTCAGCATATAAATGATATGTAAGCAGGTGATCTGGGGGTCCAGTCCATTGGATTATCTTGAAAAGGAAAATAAGATAATCCTACCCCTCACCCTCAAAATCTAATTATCACTTCAGGATGATTTATATTGAATGCAAATTTCAAATGTAGGATAAAGGAATTCAACTAATTAATAGTATATAACATGAAAATATAGCAGTACAAAATGCAGCATATAACATTTTAAATGGTAAATGATATATGATAGAAAAGAAAACAATGAAATTCAACACCTCATCTGATTTCTGGTCTTTCTTATAAATACCACAATTCTTTATTTCTAAAGTAAGAAGTTGGGCAAATGTTTCTAATAAATAAAAATGGTGCTTTTAAAATTCAACCATCATTTTTTCTGCTTCATATTCTTTAACAGAGGATAGGAGAGTATAGCACAGAAAATGCCTCAAATAAATTAATTCTAGATGTTTGTCATATGCAATAATAGCCAAATTGTATTTTAGAGTGGTGTTTTTGTGCTAAGTGACCAATATTTTGGAATGAAAATCTTACTTTTAATACATATAAGGAATAGCTAAATTTAGCATTATTATAGTCTTATAAAAAGTCTGTCTATACAACTGGTTTTTAAAAAGTAGGATTCTTGGTTTAAAAAGAAGATGCTCTTTGAAGTATGGAGGTAAAGACATATTGTCCTCCTGGTTTTATAAAGCTTCTTTACACAGCTATATCCTTCATAAATCACCTACATAATTTTCATTTAACATTGACTTTCCTTGGCTAATGACATTTTCAGCCACAGTAACAATCAAGAACCATCTACTATGACATAGGGAGGTTAAAATCTGAATTGGTGGCAAGCATGTAAGCAATGATGAAATCACATATAGAAACCAATAAATGTTCAGTGGCTTTTTATATCTTAATCTTTTCCCATTTTTTTTACTTATTCTATTTTGGGGGTGGGGCAATGGGGGTTAAGTGACTTGCCCAGGGTCACTCAGCTAGTAAATGTCAAGTGTCTGAGGCCAGATTTGAACTCAGGTCCTCCTGAATCCAGGGCTGGTGCTTTATCTACTGTGCCACCTAGCTGCCCCCCTACTTGTTCTTCTTTTTTTCTTTTTTTTAGTGAGACAATTGGGGTTAAGTGACTTGCCCAGGGTCACACAGCTAGTAAGTGTCAAGGGTCTGAGGTCAGATTTGAATTCAGGTCCTCCTGAATACAGGATCCACTGCACCACCTAGCTGCCCCTACTTATTCTATTTTTAAGGTGAATTTAATTAATTTTCTTTGCTCTGATTTGTCTTTCTTGGTTAGCAATGGATAAGAATGTGGAGTAGCCTGTCCCTATTTTTCTTAGTTTTTGCAAGCCAGAAAAAGTTTGACACTCTGCCCTCCAAAATAGCATAATAAGGTACCACTAATATCAAGGGATAGCTATCAGAGATATAATCACAGTGATAGTTGAAACAAAACAGACTTCTTAAGACATGGTCCAGATCCTCAGTCTCTTAACTAGAAGAGCAACATTCTTGATTGAGGGAAACTGTTAAAGTTTTTGTTAAAAATGGGAAAGTAGATTCTGGCTTCTTGGGCAGCCCTGTTTGGCATTAGCTTCACATTGTCACAGTGAGTCCAGATTGTCACATTTATCCTGAAACTCTATTTGAGTAATACCCAGATTCAGAAATCACCAGAGAGTCTGCTGATGTAATGCTGGAAAGATGAAGACAGTATGCTAAAGGGCTAAGATGGGTGAAGAAATGATTGGCCAATCATCCAAAGCAGTATACCTTTTCTCTCTAACCCTTCTCTTTCTTGTTTGACTTTTTCCCTCATTAATTATTCCAGTTCTTGTCAGCTCTTTGGAAATTCTAATTAAAGCCCTTGGGCCTTGACACAGAGTCTGCCACTAATAGGTTGAATTACAAGTTAGTCTGTAGCCAGAGAAACAGACAAAATGTCAGTAAGCATATGGCATGAGACACTGCCTGGAAAACCCAGGGGTAAAAAAGCACCATTATCAGTGGCATTATTGTGGTTGGTTAGACTTGATGGGAAATTAGAGTTTAAGACAAAACATTTTAAACTTTATTTAATAAGTAAAATAATAATTTGTTTTAAAATTATTTTTCAAATGCAAAGTGTCCCCAAAGAGAGAACATAGTGTAGAGCAAGCATATTGTTGTTCATTTGTGTCTGACTCTTCATGACCCCATTGACAATACTGTGCATGGGATTTTCTTGGCAAAGATACTAGAGTGGTTTGCCATTTCCTTCTCCAGCTCATTTTAAATATGTGGAAACAGTGTTAAACAACTTGTCCAGAGTAACATAGCTAGTAAGTGTTTGAGGCCAGATTTGAACTCAGGTCTTCCCGAATCCAGGCTCAGTGCTCCATCCACTGAGCCATCTAGCTGCCCATATAGCATATAATGGATGGAGTAAATGACTATTTTTTCTCAAGAAAAACATGCACAATGTTCTCTTATCATTTCACAAATGAAAAAGAAGTCATACCAAGGTCATTTAGATGCCTTTCATCAGTCATATCAATGCCTAATGAATTGATCAACAAATGTTTATTGAGCAACTACTCCATCCTGTTGGAAGTGCCAAGAAGTTTATCACATTCTCCCTGACCTCAAATACCTACAGCCTAGTTGAGGAGACAACATAGATACATTAAAAAACTAACCTCATAAAAGGATATTATAATTATTAGATGAGTAGTATATAGATAGTAAATGTTGCTCAAGTTTTTTTTTTTTTTTTAATCACCATAGGTCAAGGAAGGTTTCATGAAATGAAGTATAGCTATACTCCTGAGAGGAGAACTGGGACTCCTCTGGAGCACAGTGACAGGAAGGTAGATTTCATTTCCACATAAGGAAGAAATTCTTCGCAACTAGTAGAGCTGTCCAAAATTGTAATGAGCTGCCCCGTGGGATAATGAGTTTCCTGTAACTGGAAGTCTTCAAGTAGAATTTGGATAACCACTTGTTAGGGACATACTGGAGGGGGTTCATGCATTGAGTAGAGTACTAGACAGTGTAACTTCCAAGTTCCTTCTGACCTCTGAGATACTGTTGTTCTATAACTTTAGCATATGGAATGCCTGTGAAAGCATTCCACATAAGCAGCATTGCATTAACAAGGCAGGAATAGGAATATATAGTAAACATGGAAGGAACTACAAGCAGGCTGGAATGGCTGAAGTAGACAGCTCATGTGGGGAAGGGGTGAGAGGTAATATAGTGAGAATCATAAAATCATAGGATTTAAAGATGTTTGTGGCTTGATAGTAGATGGCCTTAACTGCCAGATTTTAAAAATTGGACTTTCATCTTGTAGGCAATGAGGGATCAGTGGAAGGTTTTAGCAGGAGAATGATATATTTCCTAATCAGAAATGATCAATGACATCAGTTTATTTGTTTTGTTTTGTTTTTATTTTTTTGTTTTTGTTTCTGGAGGGCAATGAGGGTTAAGCGACTTGACCAGGGTCACACAGCTAGTTAAGTGTCAAGTGTCTGAAGCTGGATTTGAACTCAGGTCCTCCTGAATCCAAGGCCAGTGCTTTATCCACTGTGCCACCTAGCTGCCCTGGAATGACATCAGTTTTAGACAAAGTATCTATGTCAAAATTGCTTTCTATCTCTCATAAAGTTTGACTTTAAGAGTACAAGACAGAGAGAGTTCTGGATAGAATAAAGGTCTGCACCCAACACTCATCCAGGATGTCACAGCCAATACTGAGTCACCAAAAACCCTTTCATAATTTCAAATAATCAGATCCCCGATGTCTTTTTTCCCCTGGGGTGTGGGGGGGGGTGGTGGAGGATGAGGGTGCTAAATGAGGCTAAGGTCTCCTGTTTCTGCAGATAAATTGTCAATTCTGGTTGAAACTAGAGGCAGCTGGTGGCACAGTAATTAAAACACTGGGCTTAAAGTCAGGAAAGTTCTGAGTTCAAATCCAACCTCAGACACCTACTGAATCTGTGACTCTGTGCCAGTCATTTAACCTCAGTTTCCTCAGTTGTAAAATGAGGATAATAATAGCACCTATCTCACAAGGTTGTTGTGAAGGATCAAATAAGATAGTATTTGTAAAAAGCACTTAGCATAGAGCCTGGCACATAGTAAGCACCATATAAATTATTTTTCTTTTCCCCTTTCCCTGTTGTCTCTACTGTTATCCTGATCACAAATAGAATTGTAGAAAGGAATTTGGGGGCTAAGGGCAAGAACTGAGAATTGTACCTCAAGCAAGCAATAGGAATCTTCTGAGCTGAAAGAGGAGAGTTGGACAAGTAAGTACACTGCACTATGGCAGGGAGACAGACCTTCTGGAACACAAGTACCCAGCTGCTAATGAGGAACTTATTAAACAGTGGGGGATGGGGGAGAGGTAGATTAGAGAGAGGAAGGAAATAAGCCTAGACCAGTATCTGGTAGCCTCCTATTTTAAATAATTTTCTGGCTAACTAGGAACTAACTTGAAGGACTTTGTGTACTTTCAGCCCCCTCAAAATTGAGGCCCTGAGGCAAAGCATGGGTGGCCTCCACCTAAGTAAGTCTCTGACTAGAACTCCTGCCTACTCCTTATTACTCTGTGCTAGAAATTGGACTGTATTTAAAATTTCTCTCCTTGGATTTCCCCCCCCCCCACCCCTTGACTTTTATGACTTGGAATCTGGCTCCCTTCTCTCATAAGAAGTCCTGAATTCATAGTATTCTAGTTTATTCAATGTCCCAGCCCCATACAGTCTCTTTCTTGCCTACAAGAGAAAATACTCTACAAGAGAGTACTTGTCTTCATCCAGATTCTTCCTTTATTATTATTCTGCTGCTTCTCTATGCTGACCTTAATTTTTTAAAAAATCAAACTTTTTGACTATATACTGGCCCATATTTACTCCTATGGTCAGAGAATCCTTCAAGTTAAGATACTCAGATTCTTTTTTGACAACAGCCTAAGAGAAAATTTTTGTATACCCTATGATATAATGATTCTGCCCTCACTGGTAAAGAAGAATTTTCTGTTATCTATTATTATATGTGCAAAGTATGGTTCCTCTTACAAGCATGAATTCTAAAAGACTTCTTTTCTGGATAAAGGGGAGGGGCCCTGAGAATTAGTCATCAATCTAACAACACAGGGAAATGGGTGGCCATGATCCTTTGAGTCACGCATTGAATGAAGACCCTGGGGAAACAGGGCTATCAGATGTCAAGGTATGGAGTTCAAGATTTATTTGTAGGGAAATGGGGAACTATGGAAGGATTTTGAGCAGAATTATATTATCAGAGCTATGTTTTAGTATGATCATGCTGGCAAAGTTATGCAGGATAAACTGGAATGTGCATAAAATTGAATCAAGGAAATGAGGAGTTTATGTCAAATGTAGGCAAGAGGTAAAGAGGATATCAACTAGGGTAAGTACTACCCTAGTTCATATGGGAATGGAATTTATGAAAAGCAAAGGAAGGGATGAACAGGTATGTCTGTTTCAGAAGCAGAGTCAGCAGGATTTGCCATTCAATTGCCAGTGATGCAGAGGGAAGGATTAGAAAGGATGGCAAGATTTTGAATAAGGAAAAAATAGAAGGATCTCATTGCTATGAATTGAAATAGTGAATTTCAAAGGAGGAACATGTTTGGAAGAAAGGTGAAGTAAGTTTGGGATATCTTGAGTTTGAAGTGCTACCAGGACATCCAGGTAAAGATGTTCTGTGGATATTTTGGAACTGTAGATGTAGTGTTGAGGAGGGAGATTGATTATACCTAGAGATAAAGATTTGAGAATTAAAACCATGGGGGTGGCTGAGACACCACAGGAAAGAATACAGAAAGGGGAAAAAGAAAGGGCAGAGGAAAGAGCTTTTGAAGGGATTAACAATAAGGAACTACTGCTGTGCTCACTAAACTTGGAACACCATGCCTGATCCCAGTCTGATAACTCAACATGCAGTTTGGATTGGGTTCAGCCTCAGGGAGCTTAGCTCTAATGGCAGTGGACAGGCTTTTTTGTTTTTATATTTTATGGTTCATTAAAGCACCCTCAACCATGTCCCAGGTTTAAATTTATTTATAGCTTAGATAATGTCTCATATCTAAAATTTCTCCAGAAAAAAGGGCTGAAAAAAGTTTATATACCCTATACACAATCTGTGTACAATTGCATAAGATATAAAACAGGTAATTTATTCTTACACACAACAGAAATGGTAATCATAAAAGGTGTACTGTGCACATCAATAGGATTACTCAAAAGAGGATTCTGTAACAACTTATAACTACTAGTATAACTTACTGGGATGCTGATATTTAAAACCTCATCAGAAATTAAAGTAGTTGGCAGGAAAGCTGATTAGGCATTTTACATTTTGCCTCAGTCCTACACCAGCCAAACAACTCCAAACAACTCGAAAGACATGCATAGAAGAATTGGAATGTCAGGTAAGAGGAACAGAAAGGTCTGTTTAGCTGAATCACAGAGTATGAGAGAGAGAGAGTAGTGTACAGTGGATACTGGAGGCTGAAATGAGGCTGGAAAGTTGGCTTGGGCTGTGACTGTGAAGGGCTTTAAAAGATAAATAGATCAGTTTCAATTTTATCCTAGAGGCAATAGAGAGCCACTGGAATAATTGGACAATGGCAAAAGGTGGACAGTGTAGGTCTAGAAATACTAATAAAGTTATATATCTCTTCTTTCTAGTTATGGGTGGGGGGCAGAGAAAGCTAAACCCCAAGAACAAAAGATGAATGGAAAGAGGAAGAGTTAGAACACTTTGTTTTCCATCTTTCCACATTTCTATGTTTCGACATTTTGAGACAAGAGGAATAATACTTTGTTTTCTCTAGAGACAAAAGTTGTCAGTGTAATTCTATTCCCAAAGTTCAATGGGTAATGTCAAGTGATTCCAAGACTGTTCTATTCATGATCATGTTTCAGAAACAATGTACAGTTGTGCTTTTTTGTAAGTAACAAGGGCTGTGAGCAGAACTATGGGCTAATTCAAAATGAAACTTTTATTCGAGTCTTTTGAAAGATCATTTGAAAAAAATCTCATTTGTGCTTTTTCATTCGAGCGTTGTCACTTTGGCCCAGGGAAAGAGGAGTGAAGGAAGTATTTGGGAAGGGGGTTGATTTAAGTGGAACTACTGGCCTATTGAGACAAAATGAAGAAATACATGCTTCATCAACTGAGCAGAGATCACAGGGTTTCAAGCTGGAAGAGACCTTAGAGATTATCTAGTCCAAAGCCTGTGTTTTATAGATAAGGAAACTGGTTCAGAAAGGGAGAATAATTTGCTAATCACACAACTAGAAAGGGACAGAGAATTCATCTTCTTCTGTATCCTGGTCAAAACTCTTCACTACAGCATGCTTCCTCCCATATCAATCCAAACTGATTAAGTCTAATGGCCCATCTTAGTCCAGGTTCTTGTCATTTATTCCCACTTATAGTTGTTGCTATGCCTGGGTCAGTTTCACATTGCACTTAGAAAAGAGGATAGTTGTTCTGAAAGGAGAAGTAGAGGCTCACTCGGATCCATCTGATTTTTAAAGGACAAAGTGACCATGCTCCACAAATTGCTCTAGGTATGAAGGTATAGGCAAAACCAAGACAGTTTTTGCCCTCAAGAAGCATTACATCATACATAGTATTTGGAACCTATTTCCCTGACAGCTTCATGGGCAGGGTTAGCAAATTTAGGTCTCCTTTTTTTTTTCTTTTTCTTTCTTTCTTTCTTTCTTTCTTTCTTTCTTTCTTTCTTTCTTTCTTTCTTTCTTTCTTTCTTTTTTTTGGTTGGGCAATGAGGGTTAAGTGACTTGCCCAGGGTCACACAGCTAGTAAGTGTCAAGTGTCTGAGGCCGGATTTGAACTCAGGTCCTCCTGACTCCAGGGCCGGTGCTCTATCCACTGTGCCACCTAGCTACCCCCTAGGTCTCCTAATGAAGGAAAATATTTCATCTCAGTGAAGCAGTCCTTGAGATAGGATGCTTCCATTTGGAAGCAAATTAAAGGGAAAGCTAGGAATATCATTGCTGATATTGGATCCAGGATATTAACTATTGGTGCTGACCTCAGGATTAGTGGCAAATGGTGCTAGTATTTTTTGATAAAACATTATCTCAATATTTTCCTCTTGTTAGACTGGATGCATTTAAGAGAAACCACCTCTTTGCGTGACCCCGGTCACAAAATTAAATTTGGAAAGAGGAAATCCCTCCCTCTCAAATGTGTTACCAAAATCATGTGTAGAGGTGCTTACTTTAAGATATTTGGAATGAATAAAAGAATAAGAAATGTACAGTACAAATTTCTTAAGGATCTCCACTGAAAGGAAACTCACTACCTCTTAAGGCTGCCCTATACCTTTTATGGTTCAAAAGTTTTCCCTTACATTGAGTCTGAATTTGCCGTTTTTGGAATATCTATTTTCCATTTAACTTACATCCTCTTAAAAAAAAAAAAACAAAAAAACAAAAAAGGGGCAGCTAGGTGGCGCAGTGGATAAAGCACCAGCCTTGGATTCAGGAAGACCTGCCTCGGACACTTGACACTTACTAGCTGTGGGACTCTGGGTAAGTCACTTAACCCTCATCACCCCCCCCAAATAAATAAAAATTTTAAAAATAACTTATATCCTCTTTCAGTTATCAAATGATAAATGGTTGCCTGATTTAATTTCTATTCATTGGCGAGGCAGTGTGTTGTAAAGGAAAGAATGTTGGATATAGCATCGGAGGACTTGAGTTTAAATGCCACATCTACTACTTACTATCTGTGTGACCTTCATCAAAGCTATCTAAGCTCCCTTTAATTTGTTTCTTTTTAGTATGTAAAAAATTAGGAGAAATGAGCTATGTGACCTCTGCAGTCCCTCCCAGTTCTAAATCTATGATCCTATGACAGTGCTGGACTTGGAGTCAGGAAAACTGGGTTTAAACATGACCTCTCATATTTATTAGCTATATTCAAGTACAAATGATTTAGCCTTCCTAAATCTCAGTTTTCTCTTCTATACAATGAGCATAATAATAATTATAGTTCTTAATTCACAGGGTTGTGCAAAGCACTATAATTAGACAAATAAAATGTAAATATCAATTGATCATCTGATTTTGTCCATATCCTTCATATTTGAACAATTAACTGGTGAACTCGAGTAAGATGGATGCAATGAACTTGTCTTTTAAAATCTATAATGATTAATTCTACTCTTTTGGGTGGAATTATTTGAATTTGATATTTACAATGCCATATTTTGCCAAATAATTATATTCCCTCTACGAGTCACATATTCATTAAGCAAGCATTTATTAAACACCTACTATGTGCAAGGTATACAAAGAAAAAGCAGTATAGGATATCAAATGCAGAACTAATGTCAAAGCCTAAAGAATTTATGTTCAAGTGTTGCCTCTTAACTCATTCTGTGATCCTAGACAAGTCTCTTAATTTTTCAATATCTCCAGTAACACTGAAAGATTATAAATTGCAGAGAATGTGTTCCTCATGAGAACTCCCTACACTAATAAAATCACAGCTCCTATTTTTAAAATGTTCTGGGCATTAGGGATACAAAGACAGAAAGGGAAACAGCTATTGCCCTCAAGAGCTTATATCCTACTAGAAAGATACATTTTATACATGTAAACAAATACAAAACTATTAATGTAATATAATTTCAAAAGGGAGAGAATGATAAAACCTGTCAGGAAGAGGGGAAGAATCTTCCAGAAAGACATTATGTAAGAGCTGGCACACTTAGGAAACTTGGGATTCTATGGGGAAGAGATGAAGAAAGAAAAGAGTTCATTCCAAATGCACAGGACCTCTTGGGCAACATACTGGAAAAGTGAACAGTCCAATTTGACTAGAACAGACAATTGTGAAGCGAGGGAGGGGTAATATGAAATAGGACTGGAAAGGTAAGTGAGAGCCAAATTGTGGAGGGCCTTACATGTCAGAGTGAGGATTGTTTTATTCCATCTTACAAGAATATATAATAAACTGGGGGGAGCTAGGTGGCACAGTGGATAAAGCACCAGCCTTGGATTCAGGAGGACCTGAGTTTAAATCCGGCCTCAAGACACATAACACTTACTAGCTGTGTGACCCTGGGCAAGTCACTTAACCCTCATTGCCCCGCAAAAAAAAAAAAAAAAAGAATATATCATAAACTATTGAAGGTTTTGTGGTGGGAAGGTTGTGCCATAATGAACTCTGTGTTTTAGAGACCTCTAATTTGACAGCTACGTGGAAGAAGGGTTGGAAAGATAAGAAACTGGAACTAGTGATACTACCTGGGAACGTATTACAATAGTCCAGTTGAAAGGATGTGAACTAGGGTAAAGGCTCTGTGAGTGAAGAGATGGGGATGTGAACTATGTGGAAGTAGGATCAACAAGACTTGGTAACTGGTTAGATATGGAGATTGAGGGAGAGGGAAGATGTCTCCAAAGCCACAAATATGGATTATGAGAGAGATGGTAATGGCGTCAATGGAAACAAGGAAGATGGGACAGATTGGAAGCTTTATGTTGGCATCTGTCTCTTTTCACTTTATTTTCAGTATAGCCAAGTTGCCTTTTTTCTTGCATTTGTAGCACAATAAAGGCAAGTTCATAAATTTCTATCCTTATCTCTTTCTTCCCAGCTTCTTCTATTTCATGTTTCTGACATCTGGAATCTTCAAACTTTGTTTCTAAAAGCAGGGAAGATTCCAATGATACAAGTGAACATTGAATACTTGGAAGCTTCCCCCCTCTCCCCCAATGCCAAGATAGAAACTTGAAAAAGTATTCTAAAAGTACTCAAGAGAACAGTCTTGGGCATAAAAAACATGCTGTAGTTGCCAAACTGGCTACAGTGGAGGGATTGGATTCAAAAATATATAGTCTTCTGCACAACATCAGGAGAGTGGGTCAGATTTCAAGGTTATTTGATGCTTGCAGTGCTTTAACCCCCACCTAAATCTGGGCCTGAGTTTCTCAGAAGTTCCTCACACCCTAACATATTCACTTCACTGTTGTGAAAAGCACATCACATAATCAAGAAACAGTGCCAGGAATGAACATCTAACACTAGCAGATCACTTTAGGGAAAATAACTGAGGGCACCACCAACATGTACTAAATTAACCACTTTGAATTCATGTCCTCCACTTTGGACAGGCTTGAATGTCTCATGAACAGGTCATGCTCATCCAAGTCCCCCTGTATTCTCTCCTCTTCTGCTTTTATTTTGGAATACACCCCACACACACCTCTTCCTTGCCTATCTAAAAAGGTCTTTCCTCCCAATGAGCCCTATGAAGGAGGGTGTGCAAATATTATTAATCCAGGTAAAGACGCTGAGTTTTAGAGAGGTTAAATAACTTACCCATGGGCATATAACATGTAGGATTTGAATTTAGTTCTGAGTTCAGCATTTATGATAGTCACAAAAATAAAAAAAAATCCTCTGGTTTTTAGGGTATAGCAATTCTTGCCATAATTGGTCTCAGTTCTAGAAAGGCTCTTCTTTCTATTTGCTCTACCCCCTCTCTGGAAGAACTCTTATCCTGGAATCTCTTTTTGTACACCCAGCACTTAGCACAGTGCCAGGCACATAGTAGATGCTTAAAAATGTTTACTTATTGATTGATGGAATCATCTTTACTGAAAAGTATCATGGGGCAGCTAAGTGACACAGTGGATAGAACACCGGCCCTGGATTCAGGAGGACCTGAGTTCAAATCCAGCCTCAGACACTTAACACTTACTAGCTGTGTGACCCTGGACAAGTCACTTAACCCCAATTTCCTCACCAAAAAAAAAAGAAAGAAAAGAAAAGAATCATTAGAAGTGGAAAACCAATCAGATGTGTCTGATTAAGCACCAAGCCTTCCCTCCAAAACACCTGTCTCTCTTCAGCAGTTGTGTGAGATTGGCCTATGTTTAGCCACATCTAACTAGGAAGGAGTGGCAAGAGCCTGGCATAACCAAAACTTTGGGTCCAAAAGGTACGTCTTTCATAATCATTGATCAACTTCATCAAGATCACTTTACCTGAGACCCAGAATTCCCTCTTGATCTTCCCTTTCCCTGCAGACATAGATTGTCCTTCTGAAAATCCATTTTTTTCCCTGTCACTTGGGTGACTGTAATGCTGACATATTTTCTTGCCTTTTCCACTTCTCTACTTCCTGTCCCTCATACAACTACCTCTCAAGCTGAGGACTTTCCCTTATAAGAAATGAAAAGTTTCTGTGATAAAGGACTACAGCTTTTAGCATCATTGATCTTGTCTATTCTTCTTTAGAAATCTCTAAATGAATATCTTAAAACAGCTGCCATTGGCTGAGACTATATGGATCTTTTATACATCATTTTCCAAAGTCACATAACCTCCCAAAGCTCCTCAAGAGAAAATAACAAATCTCTTTCATGACATTCATGATGCACTGAACATTAGTAAGGAATTGACCATTGGTATAGGGAATTTCCAGGTGACAAACTCCCTACACACACTCTCTCTCTCTCTCTCTCTCTCTCTCTCTCTCTCTCTCTCTCTCACACACACACACACACACACACACACACAGAGTATATATATGCATATGTGTGTATACATACATATATATATACACCCCTAACATGTATGTATATATGTGTATGTGTGTATTTATTGTGTATGTACTTACACAACACATACCTTTTCTGCTACTTAAAACCTTAGACAACTGCCTAGGACATTGAGAAATTAACTAACTTGCCTAAGGTCATACAGTGAGTATTTATACGAGTTAGTATTTACATGTATTTATATGTAGGTGTTCTTGTCGTGATACCAGCTCTTTATCCTCTACCCCAGACTGCCCCTCACTTTAGTACATACTCAAAAATATCTGAATTGGTCCTAAATTTAACTGAATTGGTCCTCAAAGTAGTCAAGTTCTATTCATCTATGTTATTTCTTTCTGGAATCTAATTCATTTTGAAGCAATCACTGTTCTGGAGCAATTCTTTCTTTTTCTCCTTCCTTGATCAATGTTCCTTTCTGAAACAGCATGAAACAGCATCACAACTTGATGAAAATAGACCCTCCACCTCCCAGCTCTCCTCTGCCCTCTGTAAAGGAAATCTGACATCATTTTCTCTCAGCTATTTCTAATTAGCCCCCACCCCAATGGGAATTGTTCCAGACTCTGTAATTTGATTTCTTAAATGGCTCAGATGTTTTACAACCATCACCAACTATAATAATAGTAGCTGACATTTAGAGCTTTAAAAAGTGCTTTGCAGACATCTCACAACCCTGAAAGATAGGTACTAGAGAATCATCATCCCCAATTCAAAGAGGAGGAAAATGAGGCCCAGAAATATTGACATGTCCATTGTCACTCAGGTTTTTAAGTGTCAGGGGTGCAATTTGTACTCAGGTCTTTCATGTATGCAAGCCTAGTGAATTTTTTCTTGAAGCACACTGAACCAACATTTGTAAAATATGGTTATATTATTTAACATTTCAATTTTAGGTTAAATATCCAATAGTTCAAGTCAAAAAACTTTTATTAAGCATTAAGTATATATAAGGCATTTTGTTAGGCACTAGGACTATTTAGAAACTTCAATGGATCTGTGATCTCATTGTGTATCCAAAAACCTAGGAATCTATATTCTCCCATACTGGGTAACTCATATTCATGTTCTCTGGTAAATCTGCCACAGGGGATCCACCCAACATTCTAGGGATTTCCTCAAGTTGATATTGAGTGGATGCCAAAGCATGCCGAATTTCAGCTTGTTATCCCTTGTTCTTGCTATAGGATGGCAAGAGATGATGACCAATCTGCCTCTTTTTCTAGACATGCCTCTCTCTGATGCTGTCCTTCATGCTTTGGGTCCTGTGTAATTCCTTGTTAGTAATATAATGCAGCTTACTCAAGCTCACAGTACATGATGGTCAACCTTTGGTTTATATCCAATTTTAATTCTTCTGAATCTGTGGGGTTATATTAATTGTAGCCTAACAACATTAACAGAAGAATATTTTTACTTTTTAAAACAAGTTAATGAAGCTAAAAATTTGTCCTTGATGTTTTCTAAAAACTCAGTGCCAGAGGGTAGCAAGGTGGCGCAGTGGATAAAGCACCAGCCCTGGATTTCAAATCCAGCCTCAGACATTTGACACTTAACTAGCTGTGTGACCCTGGGCAAGTCACTTAACCCTCATTGCCCTACAAAAAAACCAAAGCAAAACAACAACAACAAAAAACTCAGTGCCAGAATTTAGCCTTCCTAACACTGTTCTTATAGGACTATATCTGTTTTTTGAGTTCTTCTTCTATGAGGACATATTCTGAAAGACCTTAAGTGCCAGGCTGTTTAGATGTAATTGTGTAGGTACCTAGAAGCCCTACAAGATTTTTATTAGAACAGTGACATGATGACATATTCTGTGATATAATGAAATTGGTACACTGGCTAAAATCAGGACTATGTAATTTGTAAACTGTAAAGCGATGGCAATGACCCTTTCTCATTCTTCATCCTTCTTGACCTAACAGCAACATTTGACACTGTTGCTCACACTCTCCTCCTGGATACTCTCTGTTTTCTCGGTTTCCCTGACATTGCTCCTTCCTGGCCCTCTTCCCACCTGTTTGACTGTTCCTGCTCAGGCTCCTTGGGTGAGATTCTTCATCCATGTTATACCCACTAACTGTGAGTGCCCTTCAAGATTCTCTTATAGACCCTCTTTTCTTTTCTCTCTATACTATCTCACTTGGTGATCTTATCAGTTCCCATGAATTCAGTTATCATCTGTATGAATATGATTCCGAGGTCTATAAATCTAGCACATCATTCTCCTGAACTTTAAATTTCACATCAGCCACTTCTTTTGGGACATCTGAAATTAAATGTCCAGTAGGCATCTCAAATTCAATATGTTCAAAACAAAAAACATCTTTCCTTCAAAACACTCCCATCTTCCAAACTTCCCTATTACTAGGAAAGTACCACCATTTCCTCTGTCACCAAGGGTTGCAACCTGGGTGTCATTCTCACACAATCTCTCACTTTACAATATTCAATCCAAGAGATGTTTTCATTTCTCTCATACATCTCCTTATCCCTTCTGCCAGAGTGATTTTACAAATAAATCCTTATGTCTGGTATGAAGAAAAATAGTCAACAACTTTATATTGGACATTTCAGAATAGAAGTAACATAATCATCTCAAATTGTATGTATCAAAAATACCACTCATCTTTCCACCCAAGTCTGTCCCATTTTGAACCTCTTTATTTCTATTGAGAGCACCATGATCTTTACGATCATCTGGAGTCATCCTCACTTCATCACTCTCCCTCATCCCACATACTAAATCACTTGCTAAATCTTGTCAATTTTTCCTCTGCAACATCTCTGACATTCATCCCATTTTCTCCATTTCCATGTTGACCATCCTAATTTATCACATTGCTTTATAATATCACTATCTCATATTGCTTCTCATCTGGAATACTGTAATACCATTCTAATTAATTTCCTAATTCAGTTTTCTATGTTTCTGAGCTCATTCTCCCATGTTATGTTGCTTCTTTCATGAATAAATATTTCTTAGAATGAGTGAGCCACAGATAAATATCATTCAGAACGAGAGGAAGATTACAGCAAGATCGTCAAATAAGCAGCAGTAACTTGGAGTAGCTCATTTTGCCTCAAAATAACAAAAAAATATGACAAATAAATGAACTACAAGGAAAATAGGGGGATGGAAAAATACAGAAAAAACAGAATAAATTTTAAAGTCAAGGAAAAATAAAGTCTCTTAATAATTTTTAATAACCTGGTCATTTTTGATAAAACATGGATAACAGGAGAGGTGCTGTAGGACTAGAGATGGGCAAATATTGTAACACTTTCCAAGGAGGAAATATGTCTTCATTCAGTTCATAACTGTGTTTTGATAACTTACATTTTTATATGATTTACCTTGATTCCTGGGAAATTTTTAGAATTTGAGTACTCAGAAAAGAAAGAAGTAATCGGTTAAGCCAGACTAATCTCATTTCTTTTATCATATGCCTGGATTTCAGCAAAGAAATTTGACCAACACCATAATGATATTCTTGTGAGCAAGATGGAAAGATATGAGATGGCTTAAAGTATGGTTAGATTGGCTTTGAATTATTTGAATCAATGAATGATGATCAGTGGACTGAGTTCAACCTGGAGATAAGTCTATAGTGAAGTACCCCCAGGGAACTATCCTCAGCCCTTGGTTGTTCACCATTTTAATCAGTGACTTAGATAAAGGAATGGATAACAAATTTATCAGGTTTATAGATGGCATAGGATTAATAGATAAAGAGCTAAAAGGCACCTTAAAAGTCATCTAATGAGAGGTAGAGCCAAGATGATTAATAGAGTAGCAGGAAGAAATACTGAGAACTCTCTTTTTACCCTGCTCCAACTAAACTCCAAAGAGATCTAGAAAATCTATCAGATTGAATTTTGATCAAGAAGAAAAAGTCATAGTGAATCGCTTTTCCAACACAAGTCAACACGGGGAGACAGAGACGTTTGTGGACACTAGACATGGCATCTGGTGAGAAGCATACTGTGGAGCATTTCAGCTGCCAGAGACCTAGCTGAAAGAAGACCTAAACTGAGCACCAAGGCAAAACAAAACCCCAGACCCATCCCAGGGTACTGTAACCTTATACAGGATATGGGAACAGGTGCCAATTGGTAACTTTGTTGCTCACTGTGCATTTTCAGGTCATAGATCTAGTGCGGACTAAGGAAAGGACCTGGGACTTAAAGTTTTGTATTGAGTGAGGCACAAGTTCAGAAGCAATCAGCAGCTGTTTGGCTCAGATTCCAGGAGCAAAGAGATGTTTCAGTTCCAACTTCCATCGTTGTTTGTATGTTGTTGTTGTTGTTACTGACAATAATAACAATATTTATATGGCACTTACCATGTGCCAGGCACTGTGCTAAGCACTTTTTACAAAAATTATCACATTTGATCTTCACAACAATTTTGTGATGTAGATGCTGTTCTTTTCTCCCACTTTACTATTAAGGAAACTGAGACAAACAGAAGTTAAATGACTTGCCCAAGGTCAAAAAATTAATAAGTGTTTGAACCTGGATTTGAACTCAGTTCTTCCTGGCTCCATGCCCAGCACTCTATCCACTGTGCCACCAGCTACATTGGAGTTGTTAGCTTTTTCTCAGTGGTACATGGAACATACTCAAAAATTGACCATGTATTAGGGCACAAAAACCTCATAGTCAAATGTAGCAAGGCAGAAATAGTAAATGAATCTTTCTCAGATAATGATGCAATAAAAATTACATGTAATAAGGAGCCATGGAAAGGTAGACTGAAAAATTAATTAGAAACTAAATAATCTCATCCTAAAGAATGAGTTGGTCAAACAACAAATCATAGAAACAACCAATAACTTAATTCAAGAGAATGACAATAATTAGACAACATACTAAAACCTCTTGGATGCAGCCAAAGCAGTGCTTAGGGGAAATTTTATATCTCTAAATGCTTAAATGATAAAGAGGAGATCAATGAATTAATTGGGCATGCTTCTAAAAAAGCCAGAAAAAGAACAAATTAAAAATCCCCAATTAAATACTAAATTAGAAATCCTGAAAATCAAAGGAGAAATTAATAAAATTGAAAGCAAGAAAGCTATAGAATTAATCAATAAAACCAAGAGATGGTTTTCTGAAAAATCAATAAAATAGATATACCTTTAATTAACTGTATTACATTGGAGTTGTTAGTATCACACCAAATGCCAGGTAAGTAGGTAGGTAGGTAGACAGACAGAAAGACAGATAAGGCTTCATGGGTTGGCAAAATTGTGAATAGTTGAGTGTAGGTGAGGACAGAGAAGGAAAAAGGAAAGAACTTCATAATAATAGAGAATAATGCCAACTGTCTATATTTCATCTTTTTAAAAAATGTTTATATTGAAATACTGACAAATATTAAGAGAAAATCTTTATTTTGGAGTTTTTCATCTCCAATGACATCCCATAAAAATACAAGGGATTGTAATAAAAAAAGTTTATAATACCAGAAATTATAATAAATTTCTAACATGAAGATGTATGCTTACACCATTTGTAGCTCTGTATCCTGGGTGTTATATTCTCCATACTATATAGCAAGAGTAATAAAGGTTACCCAGGCTGCAGACATGTAAGTGTCTGGTATCAAAATCAAAGCAAATAGGACCTTGGACAACTAAGTTACACCCAAATTTACCTAGTCTTCTATTCTAAGGGGACTGTGAAACAAGAAAACATTTTGGGAAATTTTTATTTAAAGTTTTGAGTTCCAAATTCTATCCTTCCTTCTCCTCTCCCCGAGATGGCTAGCAATAAGATATGATATACATGTGCAATTATGTAAAACATTTCCATATTAGTCATTTTTTATAAGAAGAATTGACTTAAAAATGAAAGAGAAAGTGAGAAACAGCATGCTTCCATCTGTATTCAATCAACAGCAGTTCTTTTTCTGGAGAACACAGTATGTTTCATCATTAGATCTTTGGGAGTGCCTTGGATTACTGTGTTATAGAGAATAGCTAAGTCCTTCACAGTTCTTCAGCAAAAAATATTGTTGATACTGTATACAATGTTCTCCTGGTTCTCTTCACTTCACCATACATTGGTTCATATAAGTCTTTCCAGGCCTTTCTGAAATCATCCTGCTTATCATTTCTTAGAACACACTAATATTCCATTACAATCAAATATCACAGTTTGTTTAATCATTCTTCAATTGATGGACATCCCTTTGATTTCCAATTCTTCACCACAAGAAAACATTTTGATAAATGAATAGGCTTCCTTTCTCTTCTAAAACCTAAAAACAAATTTCATTATGAGGGGAGAGGATGGAAGAAAACAACCTTTATTTGATTATACAGAGAAAGATTAGGTTAAGAAAAATAACATATGGCTCTGCAATTTTTTGGAAATCTGCATTTAAAGTGTGTCTTCACTGCTAATTAGACAATTGCTGTGGAATGCAAAGAGCACAAGTTACCAGAATGGATAGGACCAGTGAGCTAATGAACAGCAGATGTGAAAGCAGTCAAATATAGATTTCACTGTGGCTCCTGAGTCATTTCAGCAACACTTAATTGTGTGATTAGCACCTGAGTCCTTGTTAACAAGCCCTAGAGGTCTTGAGAAATATTGACCCGATGTAGCTGTGCTCACTCTATTCTTGCAGTTTCATTGCAGAGCATTTAAACTTGTTTTTATTTTCCAGTCCACTAGAGGGTTGTTTAATAAGCAGAGATCGCCAGTTTCCCATTAGTCAAGACACAGTCAAGCAGAATACTCATTCCTTTGTTCTATTTTGTAGCTCAGTGGGGTGAAGAAATCAAAGGAGTGAAAGGAGTTTATTTCTGTAATTTAATTTTATGTTTATTGGGCAAGAACTGCAAGACTTTAGATGAAGAGAGGCCTCAGCAAAACATATTAAACTGGATAGGTGAAAAGCACTGTAAGGTCTTGGATGATTAAACCACTGGCCTAATTCAAGAAATGCTCTACCTCCACAGCTCTATTTATTGCTTAAATGTTTGCAATTCATCATAGTATCCAGAGTTGAATACCTGCTATCACATAGAAGAACCAACACATAAAATGTCTGGTACCTGAAAACTAAATTTTATAAAATTATTTTCATTTAAATTAAGACATCAGGAAAAAATGCATTGTTTCTGAAAACCTCAATAATTCTCCCTGACACTTCCTATATTCAAACAGTAAACATGTATTAAGTCCCTACAGTGTGTCAGGCACTATAATAAGTGCCAGGTATACAAACAGTCCCTGCCCCACCCCACTCCATGAGCTTACAATCTAATAGAGGAAGCAATATACAAACAAATGTATGCAAAACAAACTAGACCAGCTAAATGGGAAATAATTAACAGAGTGAAGGCACTGGAATTAAGAGGGGCTAGGGCAGGCTTCCTGCAGAAGGTGGGATTTCAACTAGAATTTAAAGGCAGGCAGGAAAGTCAGTAGTTGGAGCAGAGGAGGGAGAGCATTCAAGGCATGGGGCCATTGAGAGAGAATGCCCAGAGCTGAAAGACGGTGTTATTCATGGAACAGCAGTTGGCAGTATCACTGGATAGAAGAGTATGTATTGGGGAGGAAGCTATAAGAAGACTGGAAAGACAGACAATCCCAACAAGAATGTTAAAGTTTTCAAAGAGTTGTCCGTGTAGAATTTTCTTTGACCCTCACAACATTCTGAGATGTGAGTCCCACAAAATTCATTTCATCCAGTTTTACAGGTGATGAAACAGGATCAGAGGTGGTTAAGTGACTTGCTCATAGGAACACAGCTAATAAGCTCTTGCAAAGGGATTAAAATCCAGATTTTCCTGTTTCCAGGTTCAAAATGTTGTCCAATATATCATGGTTCTTCTAATATACTACCTACAACATTTCCCTAACTGATTGGTCTAGTAGCACTTCTTCCTCCCCTCCAATAAAGGAAATGAAGTTAGTGACGGAAATGGGATCTGAATCCCAACCTCCTTCTGACAACAGGCTCACACCCTTTGAACCTCTAGCACATTGCTTCTTTTTATAAGCTATTTATCAAAAATATATGAAGCAGGGGTAGCTAGATGGCGCAGTGGATAGAGCACCAGCCCTGGATTCAGGAGGACCTGAGTTCACATCCGGTCTCAGACACTTAACAATTACTAGCTATGTGACCCTGGGCAAGTCACTTAACCCCAATTACCTCACACACAAAAAGAATTTGTCAAAAAATATATGAAGCAGAATACATTATGTATTCTGGCAGGAAAGATTCCTGAACTGAAGGTTTTCAGGTGTCAGAGTTATCACATATGCATGCGTGCATCCATCCATCCAATCAGTCATTCAATAAAATGTTATTAAGAGCTTATTGTGTGAGCAAAGAGCTGGGAGAGATACAAAAATTAGAAATGACATGTTCTCTCCCCTTGAAATGAATGAATGAATGAAAGAATGGGAGAAAAAATATATTTATTGTGTTTAATAGGGGCAAAGCACTATGTTAAGCACTGGTGATACAAATAGAAATCAAGGCCATTCTACTCTCAAGGAATTTGCATTCTAGTGGAGACAATCCATAAAAGAAAGTTCAGTTCCAGGGCAGATGGAAAGACCCACTGGCCTTAGCAAGGCAGCTTCCTATACTGTCTTCATTCTGTCTTTCTGACTTTTTGGGTTTCTAAACCATGTACACCAGGTACCTTCATTTCCCTGGCTAACTCCACCCTTGCATTTCAGCTCCCTTTTGTGGGTTCTCTTCCCCTAATAGAATTGAAGCCCCATAAAGGACAAGAATTATCTTTTTGCTTATATTCACACACTTAGCACTTAGCATCGTGCCTGGCACATAGTAACTGCTTAATGTTTCTTTCCTTCTGTCCTAACTCCCTTCTTTCCTTCCTTCCTTCCATAGTTTTATTCCTTATTCCTCCCTTCCTTCCTCTTCTTCTCAGAGAGTCATCCCATATGACAAATACCATTATGAAGATAAAAAAGAAAGAGGAAAAACTCAGCATAACTAATGAATACATGAAAAAGTCTGAAAATAACTATATTGCACAGCATTTGTAGACTTTTCACTTCTGCAAATGAATGGGATGGGGATGTTTTCACTTATCTTTTCCTTCCAGTCATCCTTGTTCTTTATAATTCTACAACATTCACTTTTGTTTTCTCATAGCTGTTCTTTCTATTTGCATTGTTATAGTCATTGTGTATGGCTTTGTTTACCCTGAATCAGTTCACACGGATATTTTCCATGCTATTCTGTATTCATTACATTCATCATTTCTTACAGCACAGTAATATTCCATTGCATTCATGTACCACAACTTGTTTGGCTATCCCCCAATTGATGGACATCCCCTTTGTTTCTAATTCTTTGCTATCACAAAAAGTGCTGCCATGAATATTTTTGTGTACATAGGGACTTTCTTATTAATGACAAATCTGCCTTGTGCATAATTTGAAAATTACAATAGAGAATCATCACAGGTATTTTTGTAGTGCCCATGATACTATTTCTACATTTTTTCATAGGTGTTATGTGTGAGATTTCCAGAAATCATCTTTCTTGGATGAATGTTTTCCCTACTATGTCAGGAATCAGGTATTTCAGGTTTTCAGCTGAGCATTGGAGAGCTGATGAGGGTCAATCAGGATCATTTTGAGAGAGTAAGAGGTTCTACACTGAGAAAACCAAACTAAGAGCCTGAAAAGTTTGTGACCACCAATACTTAATAAATGTTATTCTACTGTACTTGAATGTATCTCCTACAATTGTCATATGTTATTGTAAGGTTAGGGTATGAAGTAATAAATATTCTTCCTATGTCTGTGAATTTAACCTTTAGACTGTGCTGTAAGAGGTAATATGGCATAGTAGAAAGAAAGTTCTTCTCAGAGTAAAGAAAACCTGGTTCCAAATCCCACCTCTGACACATAATGACTCTGTGACCCTGCATAAATCACTCAATTTCTGTGTGCTCCCAAACAACTCTAAAATTATAAATTACGGGGGGAGCTAGGTGATACAGTAGATAAAGCACCAACCATGGATTCAGGAGTACCTGAGTTCAAATCCGGCCTCAGACACTTGACACTAGCTGTGTGACCTTGGGCAAGTCACTTAACTCCCATTGCCCCACCTAAATAAATTAATTAATTAATAAAAAACCAAACAAATATATAAATTTATAAAGAAATATTTAAATAAGTAAATAAATTACGTTGAAGATACCCATCTGCTTTGGTAGAAGAAATGCCTCATAGGGAGCCTATTATGCTGATGAAGTCACAAAACTAGTAAAAAATACTATAAATACCTTTCCTCTTATTAAATCTAGAATGCCTTGGTTGAGTCATTCAAGAACCATTGCGCTTTTCTGTAAATTATAGGGGATCTGGGCAACTTGGATGGTATAGCAGGTGCAACATGAGAGAAAATGAAACAAAGATGAATGTTCCCTTACTAGTGACTCTGTTTCTTAATTTTTTTTAAACTGTGTCTATGTACTGAAGGAACTGCACTAAATCACTATGCACTATCCTTTTTATAGTGAACACGTTTCTTCTTATTAAGTTTTTTACATGCAATGTTCACCATTTTTAGAGTCATCCTAATAATTATCCCTCATAGTTTGACCCAGAAGTGGACTACTCCAAGGAAGCAGCCTTTCAATCATTCATCTTCATGCACCTACAAGTTTATTTCAGTGCAGCACTTGACCTTGACTATGTTTAACCATTTTAGGTCTGTGAGTTTGATTTTTCTATGCCAATATGAGAAATGCAAATAGTGTCAATGTCTTTTGTTTATTAATCCATTTTTAGCAATCAACAAGCATAATTTTAATGTATAAATATATATGCAATAGACTATAGGTATGTGTATGTATACATACATATATTTGTATATAAATATTTATAAATCACACACACATACAAGGCCACATCTACCCCATTTAAACATGGACAACCACTTAGGTTTTCCACTCAGCCTCTTTGGGACAACTGAAATAAATTGTATGACCTTACTCCAGCTCTTAAAATAATAAATGCAAGGCTCTGAAAGCCTAAATGTGTCTCACAAATATTAATCAATCAAAAAAATCAATGAACAAACATTTATCAAGCACTTTAAAAAAGCTGAACTACTGATTTCATCATTGCAAGAAACTAGTGAAGAATTTCTACTACTGAAGATTGGCACCTGTTCTATAGTATAGTCTTAGAGAGTTGCCTGGGACACTGAGAGATTAAGTGTCCTGCCCAGGATCACAGAAGGACTTGAACCCAAATCTTAAGGCTGGTTCCATTATTCCATACTGCTTCTCACAATAATAATATCAATATATAGTACTTTGAAATTTATATTTTATATAATATCATTTAATTTCTATAATAATCTTCTGAGACAAGTACCATCATTTAACAGATGAGAAAAGTTAAATTGCTTTACCTGGGTTACATCTTGTAAATGTCAGGACTTGAATACTGATCTCTCTTCCCTCCAATTCCATTCTCCTTATCCATGTGCTATGATCCTTCTCATACAAGGAACAGTGAGGTGTCAAGTGACTAAGTATAATAAGAAGTATAAGACACAGTAAAATTATAATTAGTGAAGTGTGAAGGATTGAGAAAAGGACTTAGATTTGGGGCCAGGGTACTGTCACCCAGGGGATCATGCTTTCTCCCCATTGGTGAAAATTATCCTTATGCCTCATTACACAGCCTTCCACTGGTCTGTGAGATCAGATGACCACCCTTATGAAAACTATCACATTGTCCTCTTGCCTTCTGTTGAGAGAGGCACCCCTCCCCCAAGGGCTGCCTTCTCCCTCTCCCCCAGTACCTGCCAGAATAAGACCAGACTTTCTGGGGGATGAACCACCTTCTCTCCTAGAGATATAGTACCTATGGTTACTGTCTCCACATCCCACCAACTTGTTCTAGACACAAAAATTCATAGTTATGGCTCTAACGGTCTCTACCTTCAGAGAACTTTGTCTTATTTGGAGAAATAAGACATAGTCACATGCAAAGAGAACCAATAATGAAGGAAGATTGTGCTTATTATCAAATAATAGAAATAGAGCATTTATGAAGTGCCTACGATATGTTACTCATTGTGCTAAACGCTAGAAAAAATACATATCAAAAACCCTAAGACATTCCCTACCCTCAAGAAATTTACATTCTAATAAGGAAATATGACACATAAAAGGGACTTGAAAATGGAGAAAAGGGAGAGGATGGGGCAAGGAGCTAGCAAGAAAGAAAAGAGGTTCAGTATCAGTTGAATCTTGAGTAAGTCTAAACAAACCTGGTGTCCTTCTTGAAACAGTGTTCAGGAAAGAGAGTTTGAAATCAGAAGAATGGGCCATCAGGGTTGATATTTCTCCAAGGTGGGAAGGTAGTTACATAAGAGGAAGCAAACAAATCTGGAGTAATAGTTAAAATATAAATGATGGCAGCTAGGTGGTGCAATGGATAAAGCATGGGCCCTGGATTCAGGAGGACCTGAGTTCAAATTCGGCCTCAGACACTTGAAACTCACTCACTAGCTGTGTGACCCTGGGCAAGTCACTTAACCCTCATTGCCCTGCAAAAATTTTTTTTAATTAAATATAAATGATAATAAATTCTAATATAAATTCAGAAGAGGAAAATATCATTTCTTGCTGGGACAGTCAGAGAAATGTTAACAAAGAAGAAGGGATTTGATCAGGTCTTTGAAGTATGGATGGGATTCAGACAGTTGGACAGAAAGTGGGATGGATTGCCAAGTGGTTGGTAAAGCTATGAACAAAGAGGTAAAAGAAAACACAAAATTAAAAAAAACCTCACTATGTTTGAGGAGCAACAAGTAGATCATTTTCACTTAAGTAGAATGTTTTATTGGATAATGAAGTTGGAAGGTAGAGCCCTTGCTGCCTTGCAGCTACAAGTGCTAGTACTCCTCTTGGCCCTGTAATTGGTACCAGGGGCCCTGTTCTCCTACAGCCACAAGTGCTTTCACTCCTCTTGACCTGACAACTGTGACCCATGGAAGATGAAGTTGGTTGTGGCCAGAATATAAAAAGTCTTAATTGGGGAATTGGGAAGAGAAAAAGAGTGAACAGAATTAAGGAAAAGATGTGGTGTGTAGCTTGGACTTGAAAAGGAAGATGCCTACATATTCTCTAAAACAGGAGGAAAGTATAAATATTTAGAGACAGGAATCAATCAGTGAGCCTTTATTAAGTGCCTATTATTTACTAAGCATTATGCTAGGCAATAGGGATAAAAAAGAAAAAGAAACAAGCCCTACTCTATTAAATTAAGAAGTGATGTTATCTATTAGGGGGAAGAAAGAGATGTTAGAGAAAATGAGGGTCTTGAAGAAAATGGAGAATGTTTCAGTTGGTTGATGTAAGAAGTTAAGTTAAGACATAAACAAAATAGAAATTGAATAGTATGACCAAGAAAATGATAGTCCAGTTTAAGTTAGATAGGATTGAGTTTATAGCAGAGAAAGCCAATTTCAATGTTTTAGTGAATATCCATTATGAGCTACTAGTTCTATGAACTTCAAAACCAAAGAATTCAAG
Organism: Dromiciops gliroides; assembly: GCF_019393635.1. Taxonomy (NCBI): domain Eukaryota; kingdom Metazoa; phylum Chordata; class Mammalia; order Microbiotheria; family Microbiotheriidae; genus Dromiciops; species Dromiciops gliroides. The sequence continues at coordinate 362,142,369 of NC_057864.1, read as the reverse complement.
GCTAGATTATGAAAAGTCAGAAATAACTTAATATGCAATGTTGATTTATATCCTTCTAAGAGTTGACATAATGTAATTGTTTTTGTTGTTTTGATTTGTTTTGATTTGATGTTTTTTGATACTAGGTCTTTCTAGCTTGCTTTTTTTCCAACATGGACTGGAGTGCTCCTCCATAGACACCATGGTGCCCTGCCTCTCCTGAAGGCTTATCATATTGGTGTCAAATTTAGTGTAGACACCTGATCAGATTAATTTATTGCAGTCAGAACTCCTACCTTCTATAGGAGTTATCCACCACTTTCTAAATCTTTAGTAGCAGGGAGAACAGGTCTATGCTATCATGCCAAACTATTTAATTTTGGATGGTCCTAAATGGTTTCAAAAGTTTTCCCAGAAACCCAAGAAGAAAAAATGGTAGAGAGTTCCTGGGTGAAAAACAATGCAAGTAGAAACAAAAATCAATGTGGTAAAGGCATAGTAAAAACTATTTGAACAGAAGGAAGAATTAGATAAAATCCTGAGAAACAGGTGATAAACCTGACACAAAGCAGTAAAATTTAATATTAGAGGTGGTGTTTCCTGGTAACCTCTCTATGCCAAAAGATGAAAGACTGAGAAATATTTGGCTTGTCTCATGGATTATTTCAATCTTCAAAAAGTAGAGGAAGGGACAATGTGTATTGCTCTTCTGAACTCATTCTCATCAACAAGGATAAACTGGTTGCTGAAGTAGAAATGAAAGGACAATTAGGGACAAATGGCCATTATATCACAGAGTTTATTACATTGAGAAGATGAAAGCCATGAACAGTGGGACATGCAGAAGAATGGATTTCAAACCTTTAGAAAAAAGATTGAGGTGGGATCTAGTTCACTAATATTTTGAAGGGGGAAGTTAGCCTAAGAGTGAAAAAAGACTATCAAGAATGAAATTATGTTTGTAAAAACCTATAGCAAGGGATATAGATAAAAGTGAGAAGAACAAGAAGAACAATTTATACAATATCATAAAAAAATTCTGGAGGCTAAGTAAAAATGGCAGAGTAGAGACAGCACAACTTTAATGTAACACCTTAAATTAAATTCTAGAGTGGCAAAATCAACAAAAGGCTGGAATAAGACATTTTTCAAGTCCAAGACAATTTAAAAGGTCAGTAGGAGAGGTGAGGGTTTGCGCAGAGAACACATGGGGGCATAACTAGCAATGGGTCTTGGGGGTGGCTGTAATAGTAGAAGCAGCATCTTTGGGAGTTCTCATCCCAGAGATGGCAAGGGACCCTGGCAACTACTCAGAAAGAGATTTAGGGGACCTTTGCTGGCATTGGGTGCAAGATCTTGTAACATTGCTCATACACAGTACTGGGTCACAGTTGTCAGGTCAAGAGGAGTGAAAGCACTTGTGGCTGTAGGGGAACAGGGCCCCTGGTACCAATTACAGGGCCAAGAGGAGTACTAGTACTTGTAGCTGCAAGGCAGCAAAGGCTCTACCTGGGTGAAGACTAGAGCACAGACCAGGAGGACAGTAACTACACTTTTCCTTGGATCATACCACATTGGAAGCAAAACAACAGTAACAACAACAACTTACAGGACCCTCCCCCCGCTCCATAACTAGCCCTGAAAATAGCAGCTTTAGTGCTTGAAAGTTGTGACACTGCCCCACTCCACCCTGGGGGCAGAGCCCAACTTTAATATAAAGTTAAAATTCAAGAAATAGGGTAGAAAATGAGCAAACAATAAAAAAAGAACCTGACCATAAAAATCTAAGGTGAGAGGAAAAATCAAGACACAAACTCAAGAGAAGACAATTATGTCAAAACAGCTACCAGCAAAGTTTCAAAGGAAAAAATTGGTAAATTGGATACAAGCCCAACAAAAAATTTCTTTTAGACCTAAAATAAAGATTTCTAAAATCAGAATGATAGAGGAAAAATTGGAAAAAGAAATGAAATTGATGCAAGACAAATATGTTTTTTTGTTTTTTGGTGAGGCAACTAGGGTTAAGTGACTTGCCCAGGGTCACACAGCTAGTGTCAAGTGCCTGAGGCTGGATTTGAACTCACTTCCTCCTGAATTCAGGGCCAGTGCTCTATCAGTGTGCCACCTACCTGCCCCGATGCAAGACAATTATGAAAAAATAAAAGAGGAACAAAAAATACTAAACAAAATAATACCTTAAAAAACAGAATTGGCCAAATGTTAAAAGAGGCACAAAAAATTACTGAAGAGAAGAACTCCTTTAAAAGGAGAATTAATCAAATGGGGGGGAGGGAGGTACCAAAGCTCTCTGAAGAAAATAATTCTTTAAAAATTAGATGGGGGTGGGGGGTTGGGGGCAGCTAGGTGGTGCAGTGGATAGAGCACTGGCCTTGGATTCAAGAGGACCTGAGTTCAAATCCAGCCTCAGACACTTAACACTTACTAGCTGTGTGACCCTGGGCAAGTCATGTAACCCTAATTGCCTCACCAAAAAAAGAAAAAAAAATAGATGTGGGCAAGTGGAAGCTAATCACTCCAGGAAACATCAAGAAAGAATACGACAAAGTCCAAAGAATGAAAAAATAGAAGAAAATGTGAAATATTTGATTGTACAAACTACTAACCTAGGAAAAATATCAAGGAAAGATAATATAGGAATTATTGAACTACCTAAGTGCTATGAACACAGAAAGTACCTAGACATCATATTTCATGAAATTATAAAGTAAAATTGACTTGATATCCTAGGAGGGTAAAAGAGAAATTGAAAGAATCCACCAATCACCTCCTGAAAGAGATGCTCAAAATGAAAACTCCCAAGAATATTATAGCCAGATTCCAGAGTGACTAGGTCAAAGAGAAAAAAATGCAAACAGCCAGAAAGAAACAATTAAAATATCATTGAGCCACAGTTAGAATCACACAAGACATAGCAGCTTCCACGTTAAAGGAATGGAGGTCTTAGAATATGATATTCCAGAAGGATTACAACCAAGAAATACCTACCCACCTAAATGTATTATAATCCTTAACAGGAAAAATGGGCATCTAATGAAATAGAGGGTTTTAAAGCATTTTCTTTCTTTCTTTCTTTCTTTCTTTCTTTCTTTCTTTCTTTCTTTCTTTCTTTCTTTCTTTCTTTCTTTCTCTCTCTCTCTCTTTCTTTCTTTCTTTCTTTTCTTTTTTTTTTTCTTTTGTGAGGCAATTGGGGTTAACTGACTTGCCCAGGGTCACACAGCTAGTAAGTGTTAAGGGTCTGAGGCCGGATTTGTACTCCTGACTCCAGGGCCGGCGCTCTATCCACTGCGCCACCTAGCTGCCCCTTTTAAAGCATTTTCAATGAAAAAAAAAGCTGAATAGAAAATTTGACATTTAAAAATTCTAAAAGATTTAAGAACTCTGTTTAGCTAAATTATTTCAAAGGACTGATAAAGAAGAATTATGTCTTCACATGTAACTGGTGGGGGGGAATAAAATATTATTTATAACTCTGGGGAAAAAGAATTTTGCTCATTTCATGACAGACAATGAACTAATATGCAGGCTAAGAAACACATTTTTGAATGTGGGCAGTGTTGGAATCTGTTATGCTTGACTGTGCTTATGTGTTACATGGGAGATTTCTTTCTTTCTCTCTTTCTTTTTTCTTTCTCCCCCTCTCTGTTTTTCTTTCATGTGAGTGAAAAGGAGAGAGGGAAACAATTTTTAATATATGAAAAATAGTAAAGGCAGGGAACTGAGGATGAATGGAAAAATCCCTTGGATTCCTAAGACAGAGACATTGACACTATTCTCACTTCTCAACTGGCATAGAGAAAACAAATTCACAGAGCTGAAGTCACTAAACATAGACAAGAAAAAGTACTGGAATAAAATATACTTCTATGTTCATGAAGATGAATGAAAACAAGAGTTAAGTGCTTCTCTCTGATGGTTGTCAGACTTTGAGTAATGGTTGTTAGAATGGATCTATATAAGGTGAAAACTATGTAATAAAAACCTGTTCTAATAAAGAGAAACATCATAAATGGAGGATATTGATATAATACAGTTCCCTTGGTACAACCAAAAACTAATTTACCAAAATCAGGAACCAGATCCACAAGAGAGGGAACATTTATCTTTGCTTTTCGTCTCACATTCTACCTGCTACAACATCTAAGATGGCTTAGATTCTCTGTCATCTACAGAAAAGAATTATTATTCCTGTATGACTCCACCAAAGCTTTTTGTATTTAGAGTGAATTTATTTATAGTATTTTTACTAGCCCTATGATTCCATCAGCATAAAGAGCTCCCAATAAGGAACTTTTTTTTAACAATGCAGGCATTTTCTATACAATTTTCAATTTCAGAGAGGTGTCTGGGGACATTAAGAGATTAAGTTAATTGCTCAGGGTAACAGAGCCATTATTTGTCAGAAGCAGGATTTGAAACCAGGTTGCAATCGGCTATGCCATGCTTTTTCTCATATAAGTCCATTCATACATATAGATAGAGAGGATATTTGATATCCCATATGCTAGCCTGAGCATAGTTCATTCATGGCAGTTATAAAGATATAATCTAGGACAGCGGAAAGAACATCTATAGAGTATTGGTGGTCACAAAACTTTTCTGGCTTTTGTTCTGCTTTGCTTTGTATTCTGCATTTTAATCTCCCTCAAGGAGCTTGAATTAATTGGTGCTGGGGAGAGGGGATGCAATATGTACAAATATAAAGAAATACAAAAAATATAAAAGGTAATTTGCAGGGGGCAGCTAGGTGGCACAGTAGATAAAGCACCAACCCTGGATTCAGGAAGACCTGAGTTCAAATCTGACCTCAGACACTTGACACTTACTAGCTGTATGACCCTGGGCAAGTCACTTAACTGCCATTGCCCTTCAAAAAAAAAGTCATTTGGAAGGAGAGGATATGGGTCTAAACAAGGTATAGTTTATTAGTAGTAGACCACAGATCCCAGATGGCACAATGGAAGGCTAGGAAAGATTGAATGGAAATAACGAAACAGGGCAGGTAGTGGTACTTAGAGAAGGGAACTTTGGTTTAGGCAGCCTACCATTCAGAATATTTAAGAGTGAAGGTTGCAAAGAAGTGGATTTAAGGAAAAACCCTAACAATTAAAGTTAACCAAAACTGAAACTGGCTGCCTAGGGACATAGTTGTTTCCCCTTCATGTATATATATGTGTATACATATACATGTGTGCATGTGTGTGTATACACACATGCACACACAGGGTGGGCCAAAAATAATGAATATTTAATAACTACTTTATTTTTTGTTTGTAATTTACAATACCATAGCACCAGATATAGATAGATAGATAGATAGATAGATAGATAGATAGATAGATAGATAGATAGATAGATAGATAGATAGACATACAGGAAATGAATTTGCATTACATATAAAAAATCAAATCCTATAATTGGCAAAAAATAAAGAAAAAATAAATTTCAAAAAGTTATTAAAATATCAGACCCCTCCATGATTTTTTTTTGGGGGGGGGCTAGGCAATGAGGGTTAAGTGTCTTGCCCAGGGTCACATAGCTAGTAAGTGTCAAGTTTCTGAAGCCGGATTTGAACTCAGGTACTCCTGAATCCAAGGCCAGTGCTTTATCCACTACGCCACCTACCTGCACCCCTTCATGATTTTTGACCCACCTAGATGTGCATGCAGACATGCACATACACAAACACACACACTCTCTCACACACATACACACACACAATTGGTTACTGTCCTTCATTCTTGAAGAGGACCAAAATGACATCACTATGTTGGAGTCAAGGTACATTGTGTCCAACTGTGGCTGATTAGACCAATATGAGCTCAAAAGACTCTACCAAAGGTCAAGCACAAATAGTCCATATCAACATTTGGAGTGGAGATGTCTAAATTTGTACCACTCATGTTTCTTTTGAGCTGCTACAATTCTGCTTAGCTCATAGAGCACAGTACCTTCTTTGATGCAGGCACACAATGCTGGGCAGTCCTGTCCCAATGTCTCCCAAGTCTCACAATCAATTCCAAAGTTCTTCAGAGAAACCTTGAGAGTGTCCTTGTATCACTTCTTCTGACCTCTGTATGAGTGTAATGGTAAGCGTATAAGATCTTGCTTATTTCTTTTAATTGTTCCAGAAAATCCTACATTAAATATTCATAATCATTTTATAATGAGTCTTATAATTTTATATTTAGAGTTTTAATAATTATAGGTAGCATAAAATTTTATGTTTTGTAATATATAATTGTAATTTAGAGCTTTTGAGGCTAAAAGTTATCATCATGGTTATTATAGGCACTTAATGAATAAATCTAAAATAATATTGAGGAGTATATTAAATTAATTTGAGGGAATCACAACACTTTTTTATTGTTGTTATTGAAAAGTGATAGTGGGGAAAAAAAGACTGAGAACCATTGCTCTTTAGATCTGATCAATTCAGCCAGTTTTGAGTTCATCTCTCCTACTTGTCTCCAAGGGTACCATGAAAGATTTTATCAAATACTTTGCAGCTTTTTGCAGTTCCCTGGCCTATATTAGTTTGATAACTGTGCCAAAAGAAAAATGAGATTAGTTTGAGTACAATATATTCTTTTCTTTTATTTCTTTTTTTTACTGTAAAGTTAATCACCAACTAGTATTTCAATGTACAAGAAAGAATAAAAAAGATTGTATCAAAAACTATTACAGGGTGTATCTTTTTTGAAATGTATGCACTAAGTTTAATAAGCTTGGTAACAAATTTACTCTTTGTGTTCCCTTCTGCACTTCTTTACTTCTTTGCATTTTTAAGTGATTTATTGATGTACCTTTTACTCCCCTATGACATCCTCTCCCTCTCTCTCTCTCTCTCTCTCTCTCTCTCTTTCTCTCTTTCTCTCTCTGTCTTACTGGTGGGGGTAGGGGTAGCGGTGGACTTGTGGACATTGGAATTGCCAGTGAGGAAACTCCCTATACTACAGCACATCAGAAACTGTACTGCAACTAATAGTCTTGAAGGCTCCCTAGAACACTGAGAAGTTAAGTGATTTGCCCAAGGTAACATAGCCAGTATGCACTGGAGGTGGGAATTGAACTCAGGGCTTCCCAACTCTGAGGTCAGCTCTTTATCCACTATGATGCCATGCTGCTTCTTAATACCTTTAATAATTTTATGTTGGGGAAAGGGAGAAGTTGGTAACAAGGTGGACCGTGGAACTTAAGGTTTCATTGGTATAGAAAATTTCCAGTGAAAAAAGTTCCCTCTACTGAGCTAGCTCAGAATCTGCTCTGCAACTTACAGAGTTGCCTTGACCCCTGAGAAATTAAGAGACTTGCCCAGTGTCATACTTCCAATATGTATATATCAGAGGTAGGATTTGAACCTAGGTCTTCCTGACTTCCCATTCAGTTCTCTGCTCATATTCCACATTGCCTCTAAGTCCTGTAATCAAATACTTTTAAATTTTCTCAAGAATTGGTCATGTTAAAGGGGTAGGAGAAGAGAGAGAGTAGGGATCTTCATTTGAAAACAAAATAAAACGTAATTCAAAAAGAACTGAAGTCAAGTTCATTGACTTCAAAATGCCTTACTTCTGCCTCTTCAAAATCAGAACAGATTTTCTAGTTCTTAGTCTTCTCATACATTTCACATTCTCCACGGTTTCTCCAAGATTGCAATCTGCAGTTTATCTTTCAGTTCTTTCAAGATTGTAGAATGTGCTTTATCTGGACTTGGTGACTTGAAGCGATTGAGGAAAGTTCTTGTTATCTGCTCAATTATTCTTTGCATTGTTGATAAGGCATATCATATTAAGATTGCCTGGGAGGGGAAATATTGGGGTTTTTTTAATTTTTAAAAGGAAACCATAAATAAATTCAAACCATTCTCCTTTTACAAATAACTCAATTCTTCAGGTAGATTTTGGCATGCTATCATTACAAAATCAATACTAAGAGAAAAAACAGGTGGGAAAAATGACAAAACTTTATTTTCCGAGGAAGAATAAAGACTTAACAAAATGGAGACACCTCTGATTACTTAAATATGAGTGAATCTAGACTAGCAAAGACACTAACTTTAATAAGGCCTAGGGTGTGTTGCATAGCTATAGTGTTTGCTGTGCTGATTCTATTTTGATCGCTGAGAATGTCATGTTCCTTAGGCATCCTTGCAGTCAGGAAGAACTCACACACTGACCAAATTTTCAAGACAACTGTGTCTCTTACACTATGGCACTTGGATGGTAGAAAACTGAACTAATTCAAACATCATGTAAGATAAATGACATAGACAACTTACTATGCTCTTTGTTTTCCATGTAGTTCCCTGTGACTAGTTCACCAGTGGTCAAGTTTATGACCATATATAATGTCCTTGCCTTGTTGGAGAATGAAAAATGCAACCAGATATCAAGATATTTTTCCTTTATACTGTCAAATGATCTGTTCAACAAATAGTCAAACAAATTTTTCAATGTTGATCACTAGTTTTGAAGCATTAGAAGACCTGGGTTTATGGGGCAGCTAGGTGGCGCTGTGGATAAAGCACTGGCCCTGGATTCAGGAGGACCTGAGTTCAAATATGACCTCAGACACTTGACACTTGCTAGCTGTGTGGCCCTGGGCAAGTCACTTAACCCTCATTGCTCAAGGAAAAAAAGAAGACCTGGGTTTGAATCTTATCTCTGTTACTCTATGTGACCTTAAGCTAGTCACAACTTTTTTTGAACTTTGGTTTCCTTATTTATAAAGTGAGGATGTAAAACTAGATGGTTTTAATGTCCCTTGTGCTAAAAATGTGATTCTGAATCAACACAATCCAGTACTGTTGCAGACATAAAGAATATTCCTTCCTTATCCAGTTCAAGTTGCCAGCATTAATATATTTACTTGGATATAAATAAGTCAACTCTATTGATTTTGACACTCAGAAAAGAAGGGTAAAAATTCCTAGGCCTTCCCACTGAAAGAAATTTGTGTTTCTTTCTTTTCTTTGTCAACAGTACTACCTGGTATTTTAAGGCTTTGGCTTATAAAGGACACACTCCACTGTCATCATCTGTTTTTACACCTAGGAAAACTGTGACTAGCAAGCAGAGGAGTTATTTAGGATACTTTTACCTTTAACTCTGCTCCTTTCAATTCAAAGCATTTTTAATGCTCCAAAAGTTGGTAGCAGCATCCTGAATAAGGATGACTCAGGGGGAAAAGAAGCCTGTAGCAGCAGCACTACTGGCAGATGGTAGCTTTTAGCAGCACTGACCAGAGCAGTCAAGTCTATTCTAACTGGGGACAGCTAATCTTACCAGAGCTTTTAGTGAAGACACACTAAAGCCAGTAGCAGGAGTCTGAAAAATTGAGGTCAAGACCAATCAAGGCCTGAGCACCGTATCCAAGAGGGCAGGAGGAAGGAGATCTTTACCCTGGCACAGAGTCCTATTTCAGGTAGTGAGGCTACAGATAAGAGTAAAAAGATACCAAACACTCTGAAGAAATATTATGGGTCGTGCAATGACTAAAAGGAAGGTCTAGAAGAAGAGAGTAACCACAACACAAGTACAAACAGAGTCTCACAAAAATTAAATGGCTTGTCTGCAAGGACTGCCAGAGTATCCTGAAAAAATGAAGCAAGAGATAAAACATTATATAAGAGCTAAGGAGGAAAAGTTTGTAAGAAGAATAAATAGTTTTAAATAAAAGGTAGAAAACCTTACCCAAGCAATGAATTCCCTTAAAAATGGAATGGGGAACTAGAATTGAATAACTGCATGAGAGGACAAGAAATATTTGAAAAACTTTAAAAGACTGAAAAATGTTAAAAATCAGGTATCTATTATCAAAAAATGACCTATACAAAAACAATAAGGAGAAATAATTTAAGAAGCATCAGACTCCCTGCAAAACAAATGACCAAAGGGGGAGGAAAAGACTAGCAGTATTTACAAGTGAACTCTATCAAACATTCAAAGGAAAATTAATTCCAATATTACATAAACTGTTATCGAAAGAAAAAGGAAGGTTCCTACAAAATTCTTCCTATTACATGGAAATATGTAAATTTTTTAATAATCATGGAAATCCCTCCTATGATAGTCTTGATGCCTAAATCAGGGAGAAACAAAGCAGAGGAAAAACAACCTACAGACCAAAATCCTCAATGAATATTGATACAAACATATTGAATAAAATATTGGCCAAAAGGGTCTAGCAACATATTTAAATGATTATACACTATGATTAGATTGGATTTATAACAGAAATAGAGGGTTGCTTTAATATTAGGAGAACTATAAACAGAATAGATCATATTAATTAAAAACAACAAAAATAACATTAATATCAAAAGCAATTTGCAATATACATTTATCTTTTTAAAAATTAAAAAGAAATAAATGGACCTTTCCTTTATATGGCAAATAATAACTATCTAAAACCAAGAGTCAGCATTCCATCTAATAGAAAAAAAGCTAGAGGCCTTTACTATAAGATCAGGGATGAAGCAAGAATATGCATTATTACAACTTTAACTTCATATAATACTAAGAATGCTATCTACAGCAACAAAGCAAGAAGTTGAAAGAATACACAAAGGCAAAGAGAAATCAAAATTATCACATTTGCTGATAATATGAAGGTCTACTTAGTGAATTTAGAGATTCAACTAAAAATTAATTGCAACTATTTTCAGCAAAGTAGCAAAATATAACATAAACTCAACAGAAATAAAATAAATAAAAACCGAAAAAGAGAGAAAGAAAATTCCATTGAAAATAACTACATTGGGAGCAGCTAGGTGACACAGTGGATAAAACACTGGCCCTGGATTCAAGAGTACCCGAGTTCAAATCCAGCCGCAGACGCTTGACACTTACTAGCTGTGTGAGCCTGGGCAAATCACCAAACCCTCATTGTCCTGTAAAAAAAAAAAAAAAAACAACCAGATATGACTAGCTGTGTGACCTTGGGTAAGTCACTTAATCCCCATTGCCCCCCCCCCAAAAAAAAAACGAACAAAAAACAGATATGGTTTATATAGGTGCTATTATGTAAAAAATCACCATATTAGCCATTTTGTACAAAAATACTTGAATAAAAGAAATTATGAAAGAGACACATTCAGAGAAACCTGGGAAGAGTTATATGAAGTAAACGACAGAATAAGGAAAGTAATTTATACAATGACTATAATATTGTAAAGAAAAACAGCTTGAAATACTTAAGATTCATAATTCCAGAAGACCAACGGCAAAGCATGTTTACCATCTCTTGATGGAGAAGTAATTAGTAGGGGCGGCTAGGTGGCGCAGTGGATATAGCACCGGCCCTGGAGTCAGGAGTACCTGAGTTCAAATACGGCCTTAGACACTTAACACTTACTAGCTGTGTGACCCTGGGCAAATCACTTAACCCCCATTACCCTGCAAAAAAGAGAGAGAGAGAGAGAGAGAGAGAGAGAGAGAGAGAGAGAGAGAGAGAGAGAGAGAGAGAGAGAGAGAGAATTAGTGATCCCTGCCCTTACTGCTTTAATTGTGGTATTAAATGACTATTCCTAATCATTTTTTTCAGTTGCCACAAAAGTTATAATTGATTTGGAACAATATTGTCACTAAATCATCCAGTGTGATAGATATAATTAGATTATTGCTCATATCTGTTGAGCAATATAACAGAAAGAGATGCCTTATGACTTATGTTATCTCAGAACATTAAAAATGTAGCAGAGAGGAGCAGCTAGGTGGTGCAGCAGATAGAGCACAGGCCCTGGAGTCAGGAAGATCAGAGTTCAAATCCAGCCTCAGACACTTGACACTTACTAGCTGTGTGACCCTGGGCAAGTCACTTAACTCCAATTGCCTCACCAAAGAAAAGAAAAGAAAAATGTTGCAGAGGTGAAAGTCTCAGCAACTCCAAATTATTTTCACACTTAGGGTCTCTTTGGGTTCCATATAAATGTGCATTTTATCACAGTGAGGAAATGTAGATGGGCCAAGGGGCTTGAAATCTCTTTTCTTTTTTTTTCTTCACTCTAAGTAATCCTTCTTGTCACAGACTACCTTGTGTCTTAGTAAGAATTTATTTAATTTTTAGAAGTTGGCAGAGAAAAGGCACTTTGTGTTAAGAAGAGGATACTTATTGAATTATACAAGTTTAAATACGGTTCTCTGTTGCAGTACAATGACTCCACCCGGCCATGCCTGAGCAACCACGTCCTAGACTTTGGCTGAGGAATGTATTCTTTCTGGTGGGTTATAACTAGGAAAGCTGTACAGAATGCTCACTCTGGATGTTCCAATACCTTTTATCTTCCACTAATTAATTAAACTATTTAGTTACAATCTAGATAGCTTATAAGTAGAGACATATACCAACCCTATAGCTTATCTAGTACAACTGGTATGCCAAGTTGAGCCAGTAGGTGTACTATATTAAATCCCAAAAAGATTATCTCACTATTCTTGTCAGGGCTTACTTTAATACTGTAAATGGTGTGGGTATTCCTTTCAATAATTCACAGTACAACCAAATATTTCTCCCCCTACTTCTACCATAGTAGTCAGTTTAGAATGTTGCTGTGGCTACATGGTCCTCAGATAACAGACCTATGACACGCAAAGTAAAAGATCCTATGACACACCAAGTAAAAGGTGTCATGCCAATTTTATGTTGTCATGATGGAAATAGTACCAATATTGTTTTCTTCATTCTTGATCAGATACTGAAATGTACATTTTTGTATAATTATTCTCTTCTACTTGATTTTGTACCTAAAGTAATTGTTGATACCATGATGTTTCAGTGTATTAATTATATTAACAGTTGATTTGGAGGCAACTAGATGGTACACTGGATAAGGTGCCAGACCTGGAATCAGGAAAATTCATCTCCTTCAGTTTAAATCTAGCCCCATACAATTTACAAGCTATATGACGCTGGGCAAGTCCCTTAATGCTATTTGTCTCAGTTTCCTTATCTATAAAATGAGCTGGAGAAAGAAGTGGCAAACCACTCCAGTATCTCTGCCAAGAAAACTCCAAATGGGGTCATAAAGTCAGACACAACCAAAAAACAAGATTTTTTTTTATTTTAGAAAAACATGGAAAGACACAGGAAATAATGAAGAGTGAAATGAACAGAACCAAGAGAACATTGTCTACAGTAACAGCAATATTATTCTAAAAACAACTGTGAACAATTTATTTTTAGTATTATAAATAGTCAAATCAATTACAAATGACCTATGAAGGAAGATCTCTACACATCCAGAGAAAGAACTGATAAATAGAAGCAGGGATAGTATGGTTTGCTTGTTTTTTTAGGCAATTGGGGTTAAATGACTTGCCTAGGGTCATATAGATAGTGTCTGAGGTCAGATTTGAACTCTGTATCTTCCTGACTGCAGGGCTTGTGCTCTATCCACCGTGCCACCCAGCTGCCAAGTATGGCATACACACACACACACACACACAGTGTGTGTGTGTGTGTGTATGTGTGTGTGTGTGTATAAAACAAAGTTATGTATATACACATATATGATATATATACCATATATACACCACATACATACATGCATATATACATACATATATATGTGTGTATGTGTCTAATAGACTTCTCTAGTGCAAGGTAGAGAAGATGGGGTAAAAGTGTACAGCAGAGAACAAAAGAAAATTCAGAAAAGTACAGAAAAGCAGGGTTGCTTTGTGTAGTTTTTTTACAGTTTTTCAAAAAAAGTAAATGGTGTGAAATGGAGATGCATAGTTTCATATGGATCCTTTCTTTGTGTTCTGCTGTGGAAACAGAATTAATGAAGAATTTTTTAAAAGGTTGATTTGGTTAAAAAGAAGTAGACAGGTAGTACAGTGGGTATAACATAGGACTCAGGATCAGGAAGATCTGAGTTTGAATCTTGCCTCAAACACTTACTCTGTGAATCTGAGCACACTTTTAACCTCTCTTGGTTTCCACATCTGTAAAAATGGGAGTAATAATAGCAATGACCTTATAGGGTTGTTGTGTGGATCAAATGAGTTAACAAAATGTAAAACATGTTGCAAATCTTAAAGTGTTATATAAATTTTATTTATTGTTATCATTATTATTAATAATAATAAAATTCTACAAATGTGAATAGAAGTGAAAGACAGAAAGGGTGTGTGTGTGTGTGTGTGTGTGTGTGTTGATTAGACCTGTAGCTAAATTGGTATAGGGAACTCATAATGAGAAATTTTCTTTTATAATGCATATGCATACCACCTCTGCAACTTGAAATCTTAGAGACTTGTCTAAAGCACAAAGTCAGCTGCCTCGCTCAGCATCACACAGCCAGTATGTGTCAGAGACAGACTGGAATCCAAGAGGCTAGGTCTTACTACCTCAAAAGCCAAACATCTTTATTACCTGTCCCCTTCATATACCCACATATGTATATATACAATGCTGTTATATGTGCAGATATATTCATAATAGTACTTTTGAGGAAAAAAAACACCTCAAAAACAAAGTTAGTGACCATCAACTAGGAAATCACTGAACATCTTGTATTATATGACTGTGATAGAATATTTTTGTATCATAAGAAACAACGAATATGAGGGATTCTGAGTAACATGGGAAAACTTATATGAACTGAGGAGAGTGAAGTAAGTAGAACCAGGAGTAGAACATGCACAATGGATGCAATAATATAAATGAAACTGGATGCTGAGTTATTATAATACCCAATCTGGACCCTGAAGAAGAGATAGGAAAACCCCTTTTTCCTTTTTAATTGAGAAGCAAGTGTCTACAACTATGGAATGTTGCCTATACTACCAGAAGAGGTCACTATGTCAGTGAGTTTTGCTTAATCGTTTTCCTTTGTTACAAAATACTGTTGGGAGTTAGAACATCTAGAAATGAGTGTGATATAAAAACAAAGGTATCACTAAACACATTCTTAAATATCATTGATTTTTTTATACCCTGATTTAAATTCATTAGGATTTTTTCTTCTTCATAGCAACTCCTAAATGAGACCAAAGAATCCTTAAAAGAGTTCCATTTAACTATCACTGAATATAAGTAAACAAATCAATGATAAATAATAAATGAAGAATGTCTATTATTCAGAATTTGGCATTCATCTGGATGGATACACTATACAGATTTCCCATAAGAATATATATTTTAGAAAAACTATGAATGGATAATGAGTTAGGCCCACTACTGAATAAGAGGAAGGAAATGAGAGGGTTAAATTACATTTTAGAAAAAGCACCAAATTTTGGGTCATGTCAACAATAAGATGGAGAACTAGACATTTTCTATGTTCTCCATGACCTCTCAAACCTCTCTAAAACTGAAATTATGCGTCAAAAATAAAGCAACTTCAACCATCTCCATGGTCTAGGATACCTAGAATCCAAAAGAAGTTTCAACAAAAGCAAATCCATAAACTCACTGACCTTGAGCTCAATTAACAACCCTTCTCTACCTCCCATACTACCAGGAGTGAGGCTTCACTAGAAAACCCAAGGACACAATATAGGCCTATAACAAAACCCTTCCTTCAACTCCAGTCTTCCCTTCCTCTTTCCAGTGCCATCTAGACCCCAACCAAGGTGCAAAAATTTGCGCTAATCTTGGTGGTCAGGCAGATAACCTCAAAACATCAATGCTGCAGACCTTTGAACTTCCAACAGTCTTGTAGCACAAGTAGAATCAGAGCTGGGCTAACAACCCCATAAAACCAGTGAGATTTTGGGTGGACAACCCTGTAGGCCCAGAGCTACAAAGTTCAAGCTCTGATACTGAGTTAAAGTATTAAATAATAAAGGGATCAGGACAAGACACTAGCACAAGATACTATGTTATTTGTCCTTTATTTTCTAAAAGTCCAAAATGACACCATTATGTTGGAATCAAGGTACAATGTGTCTGACTGTGGCTCAACAGAGCAATGTGAACTCAGAATGCTCTACCACAAGTCGGGCACAAATAATCTACCTGAAGATTTGGAGTGGAGATATCTCTAAGTTTGCTCATCTCATGTTTCCTTAAATCTACTGCAATTCTGCTTTGCTCTTAGAGAGCAGCGCCATCTTTGATGTGGGCATGCCATTCTAGGCAATCCTTTGCCAGTGTCTCCCATGTCATATAATAGATTTCAAAGCTCTTCAGAGAGACCTAGAAAATGTCCTTGAATCACTTCTTCTGACCTCCATCTGAGTGCTTGCCTTATGTAAGTTATCTTTAAAGTAGTCTTTAAGGAAGCATACATTTGGCATTCAAACAATGTGGCCAGCCCATTGGAGTTCCACTCTCTGCAGTAAAATTTGAATACACGTCAGTTTAATTTGAGAAAGTTCCTCAGGGTCTGATACCTTATCTTGCCAGGTGATCTTCAGAATCTAAGACAATGCAAAGTGATTCAGTTTCTTGGGATGGCACTGGTACACTGTTCAGGTTTCTTCACAGGCATGCAACAATTAGGTCTGCACAATACCCCTGCACACCTTCAGTTTGGCAGGCAGTCTAATGTCACTTCTTTCCCACACTTTCCTTTGCAACCTCCCACACACTGAGCTAGTTCAAGCAGTGCACGAGTAAATTTCATCATCTATTTGTACATCCGTAGAAAGTATACTACCAAGGTAAATGAACTTAACCACAGTATTCAAAATTTCTCCATTTGCTATAACTGATGGTTTCATTTATGAATGGTGTGGTGTTGGCTGGTAAAGAATCTGTGTTTTTTTGGTGTTAATTGTTAGACCAAAATTAGCACAAGCAGCAGAGAATCGATCCATACTTTGTTACATCTTAGTTTCAGATGTACAATCATCTGCAAATAAAAATAATCATGCACCAACTCTCCATCTACTTTAGTCCTAGCTTGTAGCCTTTGCAAGTTAAATAATTTATCATCAATGCAGTAGCTGACCTTGATACCATTTTCATCTTCATTGAATCAATTTGACAATATTGCTGAAAACATCATACAAAAAGCATGGGAATAAGCACACAGGCTTTGCTTCGCTGCACTGGTGACTGGGAAAGCACAAGAGCATCATCCGTTATTCAGAACCCATGTAGGCATGCCATCATGAAATTGACCTACAATATTGATGAACTTCTCTGGGCAATAATCTTTCACAAGCCCTTGTAATTTACAGTATCAAAGGCCTTGAGGTCAGATCAATGAACATTATATACAGACCTCTGTTCTGGTGTTGTCTAGCAGCAAACATCATATCGACTGTTCCTTGGCCCTTTCTAAAACCACACTGGCTCTCAGGTAGATGACCATCATTTCAGGTGAAGGATCAGCCTATTAAGGAGGAGTCTGGCAAGAATCTTGGCAGCAATGGCTGAGAGACACCCCCCCCCCCTCCATCTGATTGTCAATACTGTGTGAGAGAGGAAGGGAGGAGATGACTTTGCACCAGTTTCCTAGGCCTGAGGGACTCTTCCAGATGGACAGTATTCAGCTGGGGCAGTTCTGACCATCCAAAAGTCACTTGGGGCAGAGAATGAGGCTGGTGAACTATGAATTACCCAGCATGGAAGGAAGCTGAGGAGCTTTGAGAACCAGAGCCCAAGGAAACCACACATAGGAGTAAGGAGTGAGCAATAAGGAAAACATGGGGGGAAAAGATTGAAATTACTAAAGATTAAGGGGGCAGCTAGGTGGTACAGTGGATAAAGCACCGGCCCTGGATTCAGAGGACCTGAGTTCAAATTTGACCTCAGACACTTGAACCCTCATTGCCTCACAAAAACAAAGGAAGGAAAGAAGGAAGGAAGGAAGGAAGGAAGGAAGGAAGGAAGGAAGGAAGGAAGGAAGGAAGGAAGGAAGGAAGGAAGGAAGGAAGGAAGGAAGGAAGGAAGGAAGGAAGGAAGAAAGAGAGAGAGAGAGAAAGAAAGAAAGAAAGAAAGAAAGAAAGAAAGAAAGAAAGAAAGAAAGAAAGAAAGAAAGAAAGAAAGAAAGAAAACCTTGAATATAAACAGATAAATCAAAAGGAAATAAGGCCTCAAAATCAGGTAAACAAGTTCAGGTTTCTCTATGAATAAAAACTGCAAAACTAAGGAAAATGATCTAACACTTGATGAGACAGAGAACCCTGTAAAATTTGAAGAGAACATGGAACCATAACACACTATACTTGAGTGGTTCAAAAGAGAAATGAGAAAGATTAATGCAGAATTTATTTCCCATGCAGCAAAAATATTGGAAAATTTAAAAAAACTTGGAATCTGTAATAGCAAGCCTTACCAAAGAAACAAAAGAGAAAACAATATATTAGGAATGCAAATACACAGAAACAAAAGACAATCTAAAAAAAGAAAAGCAAAAGAAACCAAATACATGAAAAGAAATATGCTTACTGTGTAAGCAAAACATACTAGGTTTAAAGACAGGTTGTATAAAGATAACCTAAGGATCATAGGTCTCCCCTGCAAAAAAAAATGACAGGAAAAAATTCTCAACACCATAATGAAAACATTATGCCCAAACTTCTGAATATAGAAAATGAAATATCAATTAAAAGAATTTGCTAATTACCAGCAGGAAAAAAGACTACACATAGTGATTAAATTTAATAATTGAATTCAGAAATGACAAGTCCTTCAAATGATCAGAAGACCTTAAAATACAAAGGAAAGGAAATTTGAATAATGTAAGACTATTCTGCACCCATCAGAAACCATAAGAGGGAATAGAATATTGTGTTCTGAAGAGAAATGGAGCTCAGGATACAGCTCAGGGTGACCTACTCTGAAGATCTGAGCTTAACCATACATGGAGAAAAGATGGATTTTCAATAATAAAGAAATGCTTTAAAATTTTTTGGAAAGAAAAACAGAACCAAAGAGATTATTTGCTTCTCAAACAGCCCAAACAACAGAAATGCAGAAGTAAATAAATGTAGCAGCCAACAGTAACAACAGCAAAAGAGTGACAGCTGAAGACCAGTAACAGATGTTTTTTCTTTTCTTTTTTTTTTTTTAGTGAGGCAATTGGGGTTAAGTGACTTGCCCAGGGTCACACAGCTAGTAAGTGTTAAGTGTCAGAGGCCAGATTTGAACTCAGGTCCTCCTGAGTCCAGGGCCGGTGCTTTATCCACTGCGCCACCTAGCCACCCCAACAGATGTTTTTTCAAAATGTACATGAGAAGACAGCAATGAAGGTGGAAATCTGGTAGAGGTAATAGCGAAGAGGCAGACAGGGCATTTTAAACAAAACCTGGTGATGCCCTTGTGAATTAATGGTTTGGGTTTGTTTGTTTGTTTTATCTACATTACAACATGGGAGAGCACATGAAGTGGGACTAAGAGAACAAAGAAGAGTATGTAAGATGACAGGGTTAAGAAATAGCACCATATAAATATTTAACCATGCAAATGGCTTGCTGCTCATTACAAATGAATCCTATCTATTCACTAAAGCAGGCATAACAGACTGCCTTTTTTACAAAAAGAAAAAAACAGCACCATGTTTTTAATAACTCTACACTTCTCCCAGAAACAAAATCCCAACATTTCAACACTCACATTTTTCCAGTGTTTTTATGTGGCTACAAATAATCGAAAACCACAATTTCTAAAGAAAAACCCAGAAGGAAATAAAGAGGTGCATGGTGAATTAAAATATGTTGCAGTAAACTATGAACAATGATTTGTGAATTATGTTCCAGCCATAAAGTAGCTCATCATCCATCTAGTCTAACCCATATCCCAAATGAATCATGACAATTTACCTCCAAGACAAGTGGTCAGACAAGAACTCCAGTGTAGGAGAAACTACCATCTCCTAAGGGTGCCTATTTTGCTTCCAGACAACCCTAATTGTCAAGAAGGGTTTGTTTTTTTTTAGGGGCAGCTAGGTGGCACAGTGGATAGAGCACTGGCCCTGGAGTCAGGAGGACCTGAGTTCAAATCCAACCTCAGACACTTGACACTTACTAGCTGTGTGACCCTGGGCAAGTCACTTAACCCCAATTGCCTCACACCCCCCCCAAAAAAAGGTGTTGTTTTTTTCCCCCACTTATAGGATAATATATCTAGAGCTGGAAATTACCTCAGAGGCCATCTAGTTCAATCCTTTCATTTTACAGATGAAGAAACTGAGGTCTAGGGAAGTTAAGTGATTTCTTTAAGGTCATAGATAAGAAGCATCAGATATGGGATTTGAGCTCATGTCCTCTGACTCTGAACCAATGACATCAGGTTTACTTTTTCTTCTTTGTAACTTCCACTTAATGTTCCCAGTTTTACTCTTAGGGGACCAAACAGAATAAATCCAAACTCTCTTCTACCTGACAGCCCTTCAAATACTTGAACATAGATATTAAGATCCCCCTCAATCTTTTCATTTCTAGACTAAACAAATATCCCACGGTTTTTGCAACTGATTCTCATATGACAAGAATTTAATGCCTATCGACATTCTGGTTACCTTCTGGATTCTTGGCAGCTTAGAATCAAAGATTTAAATTTAGAACAAACCTTAGAGGTCAGATAGTTACCTCTCCCACTTTGCTTAATAAGAAAACTGAGGTTCAAATAGGTTAAACAACTTGCCTGGAGTCACACAGGTTGTAAGTAACATATATGGGATTTAAACTCAGGTCCAATGACCCAAAGTTCAATGTTCTTCTCAATGTTCCATTAAGATAAAGTGGTACAAATGGTAGGCATCATTATTAGATGGATTCAGACTAAGGAAAAGATCATTTGAAGATAGAATTTATCCCATTCTAGTGGCATTTGTCATGGAATCTTTTAAAAGATCAGAACACCATAGATTTTATTCATTTATTTATTTATTTATTTAAATGGCTGTTTGGGTGGGGCAATGAGGGTTAAGTGACTTGCCCAAGGTCACACAGCTAGTAAGGGTCAAGGGTCTGAGAAAGAACTTGAATTCAGGTCCTCTTGAATCCAGGACTGGTGCTTTATACACTGTGCCATCTATCTACCCCCAAGACCATAGATTTTTAAATAGATTTTAACAAGGGACATCAGAGATATTTTAGTTTATTCCCTTCATTCTACAGATGAGAAAACTGAGGCCAAGAGAGAGGTTAATGAAAGTTACAAAAGCAACACAATCTAACAGAAATCACATTGGACCCAGAATCAGAATAAGAGTGTTCTACTTCAGCTATTTGCTGGTTATATTAATTTGGGCAAATCTCTACTTTTGTGAGCTTCAAGTTCTTCATCTATAATATGGCATAATGACACTTGCAATACTCATCTCACAAAGATGTTGTTATATAGAACCTACTATGTGTCAAGCACTGTGCTAAGTGCTTTTCAAAAACTGTTGCATTTCATCCTCACAACAACCCTAAGACATAGGTACTATTAGTATCTTCATTTTACAGTTGAATAATATTAAGCCAAATAGAGGTTAAACAAATTGCCCAAATTCATATAACTAGTAAGTGTTGAATGAAAGTGGGACTTGAACTTACTGACTACTGACTCCACTTATATAGAAAGTCCTTCTTAGTTTAAAGAAAACTATATGAATGTTAGTTATTATTATAGAGGAAGTAAGTTTTGAATTATTAACACCAACAAACATTTATTAAAAACAATGGCACAGTGGATAATGTGCCAGCCCTGAAGTCAGGAAGACTCACCTTCCTGAGTTCAAATCTGGCCTCAGACACTTACTAGCTAGCTATATGATTCTAGGCAAGTCCCTTAACCTTTTTGCTTTAGTCCTTTCTCTGTAAAAGGAACTGGAGAAGGAAATGGCAAACCACTCCAGCATCTTTGCCAAGAAAACCCCAGATGGGGTCACTAAGAGTTGTTCATGACTGAAAAGCGATCACGACAAATGTGCTAGACACTATGCTAGGGATTTGGGATACAAAGAAAAAAACATGTTAAATGGTTTCTGCCCTCATGAAGCTTATATTTTAAGGAATAAACAACATGCATACACACACACACACACACACACACATAGATATATATATGTACATATAAATTCAAGATAATTTCAACAATGCACTAGCAGCTTGAAAGATCAGGAAAAATCTCATAAAGAAATTGGTGCTTGGGTTGAACTCTGAAAGAAATTAGGGATTCTAAGATTCAGAAGTAAGCAGGGGGTACATTCTAAATATGGGGGACAATACATGCAAAGATATGCATATAGAAGGTGGTTTCTTGTGCTTGAGGAAACATTAGATTCGAAGTCAGGTGGACTTTCCAGGGATAGCCTAACCAGAGTATTCACCGAGGATAGAGTAGCCTGAATAGAACAGAATGGCTCAATTAAGGGAATAGTGAACCTAAAGTTAGGCAAAATCCACTGACAACCTTAAGCAAAGATTTTAGGATCAGAAGATTTAGGGTAGGGAGGGGCCATAGAGAGGTACTTAACCAGGAGCCCATAAACTTGCTGTTGTAATTTTTGTTGTGGTTTTAGTATTTCAGTATAATTCATTTCCTTAAGAATCCTAAATATTTTATGTATGCATTTTTAAAACATTCTGAGAAGGGGTCCATCCATAGACTTGACCTGATGTAGGATTCACTTCCACACATGTTAAGAAGCCCTCTGCTAATTTTGCAAAGGAAATCTGAAAATGGATTTTACCAAGCTCTTGACTTACTCAATATTTTGAGGTAGAGTTGTTGATATTTTTTAATAAAAATATTTTCCAGGGAATATAAAGTTTTGGAATAGGTTAAAGGTCAGGCATCCACTGAGACAGTCCTGGAATCTCAGAGCATCTCAGGTATCATAATATCAAAGATTTAGACCACTCTGGGTAGTCATGTACAGACGAGAAAACTAAGGCCCAGGGAAGTTGTGATTTGTCCAGAGTCATATAAGTGGTAAGAAGATATAGCAGGCTATTTGGACCCAGAACCCATTAATCAAAGTTAAAACTTAACTTGTGAGTTAAAGGGTTCTGTGATGTTTAAAATCTAACTGTGATGTCTAAAAAATCTAATGTTTGGTCACCTTAAATAAGAAGCTTTAGCAACAGTCTTTAGGCATTAAGCATTTATTAAAGCATACTAGGTATTAGAAAAAAGAGAACACATGGAGTTAAGAAAAGGCCTATCTAGCCTAGAGTTCCAGGCTGGTCTGGTTCTTCCTCAAGTCCTCTGCCATGAGCCTGCTTCAATCATGAACTGCTGCTCAAACTAAGCGTGGAAGCTTTTTATAGGTCTGGAGCAGAGGCGGTCCTTACACATTGCTTCAAGCTGATTGGTAGGCGTCATCCAAATCCATTGGTTCACTGGACTTGAAGGTGGTCTCCAGTTGAGTTCAAAGTCCTTAGCTTCTGAGAACAATACCTTCTTAAGGGCCATCCAGGTGTGGTTACAATCTAATTAACTTGAAGCAGGCTAATCAGCAAAGTCAATCACTCTCACTTAATTCAATCAGTTTAGATTAATCTCCAGGTGAGCCTTTGAGTATCTGCCAAATTTCATTATTTTCTCACAGTTCATAGACTTTTGGGACCAGATACTTTTTGATGAAGGTTTTCTCAATACCCCCTAAAATCACATCTTACATACAGTCACCTTTTCTGTTTGCCCAGAAGTCCAACCGTGACCCCACAGGATTTTGAACAAAAGGCAGCAGCACATTTTGACACATTGGCAATAGTCAACAAATTCATTTGCTCTATAAAACTAAGCAGTTAAGATACATAAGAATATAAGGAGGCACAAGTTGTTGGGTTTTTTTCTCTGCTATTGTCATCTAGATTTCAGAAATGCTTCCCCACTGACTAGGGATTTTTATCAAATTTCATCTTTAAAAAAGTCCTGCAGAGTTGGCAAAGAGCTGCATCTACAAGGAGAAAAAAAATATAACTTCTCTGTGCCATCTGTCATATGAATAGCCACAAAGTGGTATTCTCTAAGTGAATACACATCTAAACTCATAAAGTACAGGAGGAAAGAAATTGTGAAAGGTATGACACCTTGGCTTGTTAACAATAATAACAAAATACATTTATATAACACTTTATAGTACAAATCGTTAAGCATTTAAGTGTTTACTATGTGTCAGCCACTGTCCTAAATGCAGAGGATATAAAGAAAGGCAAAAAATAGTCTCTGCTCTCAAAGGACTCACAGTTGAAATGTGGGAGACAACATGTAAACAATTATATATAAACAGGATTTATATGGGGTGTATTGGAGATAATCAACAGAGGAAAGTCCCAATAATAAAGAAGACTGAGAAAAGCTTCTTGGAGAAAGTAGAATTTTAGCTGGTCCTTGAAGGAAGCCAAGAAAACCAGGAAACAGACATAAGGAAAGAGGGAACTCTAGACTTGAGGTACAGCCAGATCATAGAGCATATGCAGAAGAGGAATAAAGTGTAAGAAGATGGGAAAAATAGGAAGGGTCTAGGGTATAAAGATCTATAAAAGCCAAAAAGTGTGTGTATGGGAGGGTATATTTGATATTTAGGTAATATGGAATGGCCAGAGTTAATTGAGTGGCATGGGAGGGGTAACATGGTCAATCTTGTGCTCTATGAGGATCAGTTTGACAGCTGAGTGGAGAATGGCCTGAAAGGAGGAGATATCTGTGTCAAAGAGACCAATCAGAAATTTATCGCAGTAATCCAAGAATGAGAGTAATAGGGACTTATACCAGAGTGGTGAAAGTGTCAGAGGATAGGAAGGGTCATAGTTAATAACTTATAAAAGAAGAAATGACAAGACTTGGCAGTTGATTGGATATAGATATTGGAGAAAATAAGAAGTCATAGATAACACCTATGTTGCAGCAGCCAAAACATAGTGCCCTTTCTCCCACCTCCCTTGGTTCTATTTTGCATATGTTGGACATATATTTAGATATTTCCATGCTATTTATTCAATAGAACATAATATCCTTGCAGACAAGGGCAATTTTATTCTTGTTTTTGTATCTCTCTAGGGTACAGCAAAGTGCCTTGAACATAATAGTCTAATAAAAAATATTTACTGGTTGTGTGAAGGATGGATGGATTTATTCACATCTTTCTATACCTTCCCAGAAAAACTGAGAGATAATAACATACAAATGTAATATTACTTTTTAACAAGCCATTGTCCTATCTGGCTGTGTGGGGTTCTGATAATGAAGAAAAAACTGAATTTTTAATCCGACATCTGAAGTCTAGGATCCTCCTCTCATTGTGCTGGGGTTTAAAAAGAAACAGTGTTGTAGAAATCCTTTCACCAAATAAGTCCCTGGAATCCACTAAGAAGTCATTTCCCAGGGCAGATAGGTGGCACAGTGGATAGAGCACCAGCCCTGGAGTCAGGAGGACCTGAGTTCAAATCCGGCCTCAGACACTTAACTAGCTACTTACTAGCTGTGTGACCCTGGGAAAGTCACCTTAACCCCAATTGCCTCACTAAAAAAAAAAAAAAAGTGGTTGCACGAAGGGAAAAGATCATACAACAAGGAAGCCAAGAAAAGAGAATTCCAGAGTCTAGGTGATTATAAAATTCCTATTACAATTGGCAATGAAAAGCACAGAGCTGCCAAATGGATCCCATATGGAGCTATGGGTAGTCCTCAGGAGCTAGATGAATTATGGAAAAATTCAACATTTATAGCAGCAGGGGGAAGAGGAAATGCCAAGTTAGCCTTGAAACAACCTGCATTAACCAGTTGACTTTGCCCAGTGCCAAGTAGATTAACAAATTAAATCTTCAAAAAGATACCGCTAGCGAATATATATTGGTACTTTTGCTTTATCTAGCTTTTGTAGGTTGCAAACAAAGGCCTTTGCTTTTTTGCTTTTAAATAGAGAATAAAGAAATTTTCAAAAAGAAGAAAAAAATTATGGAATTTATGGAACTTCCCTGATGATATAAAGGTCAGTTTTCAATTCCAACTTTTTGTTCAGAAAATCCATAATTCAATAGAGCAAATTCTCCTACCTAACCACAATAACAATAGTTATGTTAGCAAAAACCCTCCCTTGTAGAACACGTATATGAAAAACAAAACAATAATCACACATTTTGGTAGCATTTTATGATGAAAAGCTATAAATATGATTTTATTTGATCCCCACAACAATGCTGTGAGATGGTTGGTATAAGTCTTATTTACATTTTACTGATTAGAAGTTGAGGATCAATATCATGCAACTAGCAAATAGCAGAGCCAAAATTTAGAGAGGAGCTTTGTGGTATAGTGGATGGAGCATTGGGCCTAGAGTCAGGAAGGCTTGATTTATAGTCCAGCCTCTAGTTGTGTGACCTTGGACAAGCCACTTAAACTCTATTTGCCTTAGTTTTCTCATCTATAACATGGG
This sequence comes from Dromiciops gliroides, assembly GCF_019393635.1. NCBI lineage: Eukaryota > Metazoa > Chordata > Mammalia > Microbiotheria > Microbiotheriidae > Dromiciops > Dromiciops gliroides. The sequence goes on along the minus strand of NC_057864.1, from coordinate 362,116,103 downwards.
AATAATAATAGTAACTACTTTCCAGGGTTGTTGTGAGGATCAAATGAAATGATGATTTTAAAGTACTTAGCACAGTGCTATTGTTATTATCCAGGCACAGTCTCATTCCAAATTTGCAAGGATAGCAAGCTGTTTCTATCTGTTTTTATTCATAGAAACACTTGTTTTCAAAAATGTATTCCTGCCAGTGAAAAAATCAAAACCAAAATCTATGCCCAAATTGATTTATTCACTTAGGAAAGTTTGGTATGATAGTGTCAATAGCTATCAATAGAAGGTTGTCGCTCTTTCTAGCAAGTCCAGAGCAAGACCGCTCAAGATGGGCTGGGTGAGCCATGATCAGAGAAAGGGCTCCGTGCTAATGTGAAACACAGGAAAGGGGCCGCCCAAGCTCCAGGCTGTTGACTTCGCCGAGAGGCATGGCTACATTAAGGGTATCGTAAAGGACATAATCCATGATCCAGGCCGAGGGGCTCCTCTTGCAAAAGTAGCTTTCCGAGATCCTTACCGATTTAAAAAGGGGACAGAGTTGTTCATTGCTGCTGAACGCATCCATACCGGACAGTTTGTGTACTGTGGTAAGAAAGCTCAGCTCAACATCAGCAATGTCCTCCCAGTTGGCACTATGCCTGAAGGGACCATTGTGTGCTGTCTTGAAGAAAAGTCTGGGGATCGGGGTAAGCTTTCTCGAGCATCTGGAAACTATGCCACAGTGGTTTCCCACAATCCAGAAACCAAGAAAACACGGGCGAAGCTACCTTCAGACTCTAAAAAGTCATCTCTTCTGCAAACAGAGCGGTTGTTGGTGTTGTTGCTGAAAGAGGTCGTCTTGATAAAGCTATCCTTAAGGCAGGTCGTGCCTAGCACAAATACAAGGCCAAGAGAAACTGCTGGCCTTGTGTCCGGGGTGTGGCCATGAACCCTGTGCAACATCCCTTCGGAGGAGGAGGTAATCACCAGCATATTGGAAAACCATCCACCATTCGAAGAGATGCCCCAGCTGGTCGAAAGGTCAGTCTCATCGCTGTCCATCGTACTGGTCGCCTCCGTGGTATAAAGACTGTACAGGAGAAGGAAAACTAAAGTACAAAATCCTGACAATAAAAATTATTTTGGAAATTTAAAAAAACAACAACAAAAAAACAAAAAAAAAGAAGGTTGCCACTTTTGCTACCTGGTAATAGAATTGGACGTAGGAAGGGAGTCCTAAATTCTTTTCTTAACAGTAGCCAGATACATGGGGTGGGAGGCAATTATCACTATCACATTTTAGAATGTGTTATTAATATCTGATATTTACTTTTTTCTTTTTCTTTTTAATATTATTGCCTTTGAATAGACTTTAATTTTTTCCTTTGCCCCCAATTTTTAAAATATTTTTATTTAAAGTTTTGAGTGATAAATTCTATTCCTCCCTCTTTCCATTGCTCTCCCCCCTCCCTGAGACAGTAAGGAATCAAATATAGGTTATACATGTGAAAGTATTGCAAAACACTTTCATATTGGTTATTTTGTATAAGAAGACTCAAAGAAAAAAAGAAGGAAAGTGAAAAATAGCATTCTTCAATCTGTATTCAGACAATATCAGGCCTTTCTTGGGAGGCAGATAGTATGCTTCATTATTAGTCTTTTGGATCATCTTAGAACATTGTATTGCTACGAAAAACTGTCATTCACAATTCTTCATTTTTTTTTTTTTAGTGAGGCAATTGGGGTTAAGTGACTTGCCCAGGGTCACACAGCTAGTAAGTGTTAAGTGTCTGAGGCCAGATTTGAACTCAGGTACTCCTGACTCCAGGGCCGGTGCTCTATCCACTGCGCCATCTAGCTGCCCCTCACAATTCTTCATTAAACAATATTGTTACTGTGTACAACATTCTCTTGCTTCTATTCATGTCACTATGCATCAGTTCATGTAAGTCTTTCCAGGATTTTCTAAATCCATCCCACTTATCATTTCTTATAGCACAACAGTATTCCATTATAATCATATACCATAGCTTGTTTATCCATTCCCTACTTGATGGGTGTTCCTTTGATTTCGAATTCTTAACCACCACAAAAAGAGCTCTTTTTTTTTTTTTTTTTTTTTTTTACAAATAGGTCCTTTTCCCTTTTTCGGATGCCTTTGGGATATACACTTAGCAGTGATATTGCTGGATCAAAGGGTATGCACAGTCTTATAGCCCTTTGGACATAATTCCAAATTGCTCTCCTGAACAGTTAGATCAGGGCATTGTGAAACATCTCCTTGGAAAAAACAGCTGACCTGGAAAATAAAGGCAGGAGAGACAATTTGAAAACTATTGGAATACCTGAAATCCATGATCAAGGAAAGAGCTTAGACATAATCTTCCAGAAAATTGTCAGGGAAAATGGCCCTGATATTCTAGAAGCAGAAGGTAAAATAGAAATTGAAAGAATCCACCCATCACCTCCTGAAAGAGATCCCAAAAGGAAAACTCCCAGGAATATGATAGCCCAATTCCAGAGCTCCAAGGTCAAGGAGAAACTATCACAAGCTTCCAAAAAGAAACAATTCAAGTACTGTGGAGCCCCATCAGGATAGCATATGATGTAGCAGCTTCTACATTAAAGGATCGGAAAAATTGGAAGGATCATGGAATATGATATTCCAGAGGGCAAAGGAATTGGGATTAAAACCCCAAATCACCTACCTAACATAACTAATTATAATCTTTCAGGGGAAAAAATGCGACTTCAATGAAAAAGAGGACTTTCAGGTATTTGTGATGAAAAGACCTGAACTGAATGGAAAATTTTATTTTCAAATATAAAACCCTTGAGAAACATAAAAAGGTAAACAGGAAAAAGAAATTAAGAGGTATATTAAAAAGTTAAACTGTTTACATTCCTACATGTGAAGATGATATGTCTAACTCATAAGAACTTTCTCAGTATTAGGGCAAATTATAGAAATAAATTTCGACAGAGGACACAGGTGGGAATTGATTACGAAGGTATGATATCTGTAAAGTATTTATTTTTTGTTTATCTTTCTTTTTCAGGTGTTTGGAGGTGGGTGACATAACTGGGGTCATTCAGTGGGTGAATGTCTTGTGTATGAGGTTGGATTTGGGCTTGGGTCCTCCTGGGTCCAGGGTGGGTGCTTTGTCCACTGTGTCATATAGCTACCCCATGATGACATCTTTAGAGTAAAATTAAGGGGTGAGAGGAATGCACTGGGAGAGGGGGAAAGGGAAAGGTAGAATGGGATAAAATCCCACAAGAAAGAAACAGGAAAAGGTTTATGGAGTGGGGGAAGAGATGGGGGAGGAGCAGGGCAGTATATGAAATTTACACTGATCAGAATAGGCTCAATGACCATAATCTAATCAGAATTGGCTCAAGGAGGGATTAACATCCATACCCAATTGGGTGGAGTAATCTATCTAATCCTGAAGGAAAATAGGAGGGGAAGGGGATAAGGAGGGAGGGGTAAAAGAAGGGAAGGGAGATTGGGGGGAGCAGTCAGAAGCAAATCCCTTTTGAAGAGGGATAGGGTAAAAGAAGATAGATAATAAATATCATGGTGAAGGGAATAGGATGTAGGGGAAAAGTTAACAATAGTAACTATGAAAAGGAGAAAAGAAAAAAAATATACAAAAAATATATATAGCAACTCTTTGTGGTGGCTAAGATTTAGAAATTGAAGGAATGCCCATCAACTGGGGAATGACTGAACAAGGTGTGGTATATGATTGTAATAGAATATATTTTGTGCTATAAGAAATGACAAGCAGAATGATTTCAGAAAAACTCATATGAGGGGCAGGTAGGTGGCACAGTGGATAGAGCACTGGCCCTGGAGTCAGGAGGACCTGAGTTCAAATCTGGCCTCAGACACTTAACACTTACTAGCTGTGTGACCCTGGGCAAGTCACTTAACCCCAATTGCCTCACCAAAAAAACCCAAAACAAAACAAAACAAAACTCATATGAACTGATATATAGTGAAGTGAGCAGAACCAGGAGAACATTTTCCACAGTGACAGCATTATTGTTCTATGAGCCATTGTGAATGACTTACCTACTTTCAACAATACAATGATCCAAGACAACCCCAAAGGACTAATGATGAAGCATAATATCAACCTGCAGAGAAAGAACTGATATTGATTGAACACAGACTGAATCATGCTATTTTGTGCTTTCTCTTTTTTTCCCTTTAATCTTTTTATGTAAAATGACTAATATGATAATTTTTGCATAATTGCACATGTATAACCTATTTTGATTGCTTGTAACCTTGGGGAGGAGGGAGAGTAGGGAGGGAGGGATTGAGAGAGGGATAGAATTTGGAACTCAAAACTTTAAATAAATAAAATATACAAAAGCTTGGATCTTTGTATTTATCATATACTAGATTACTATAGTCATTTATTATAATGTAATTTGTAGGGGCAGCTAGGTGGCACAGTGGATAGAGCACCGGCCCTGGAGTCAGGAGTACCTGAGTTCAAATCCGGCCTCAGACACTTAACACTTACTAGCTGTGTGACCCTGGGCAAGTCACTTAACCCCAATTGCCTCACTAAAAAAAAAAAAAAATTTAATGTAATTTGTACCTAATCTATTTTACTGATCCACCTCCTTATTTCTTAGTCAGTACCATATTGTTTTGATAGTTACCACTTTATAATACAGTTTGAGATCTGATACTGCTAGACCACCTTCTTTTGCATTTTTCCATTGATTACCTTTATATCCTTGAGATTTTGTTCTTCCAGATGAATTTTGTTATTATTTTTTCTAGTGCTACAAAATACTTTTTGATAGTTCATTGGTATGGCATTGGATAGATAATTTTAGGTAGAATTGCCATTTTTATTATATTTGCTCCTCCTACCCATGAGCAATTAATATTTTTCCAATTGTGTATATCTGACTTTACTTGTGTGAAAAGTGTTTTATAGTTGTATTCCTATAGTTCCTGTGTTTGTCTTGGCAGGTAGACTCCCAAGTATTTTATTTATATATATATATATATATATATATATATATATATATGTGTGTGTGTGTGTGTGTGTGTGTGTGTGTTTTAAATGGAATTTTTCTTTCTTTCTCTTGCTGGTGGATTATTTTTTATTTCTAAATAATATCTTATTTTTCCCCAGTTAGATGTAAAGACAGTTTTTGTTTGTTTGTTTGGTTGGTTTTTTTGCGAGGCAATTGGGGTTAAGTGACTTGCCCAGGGTCACATAGCTAGTAAGTGTTAAGTGTCTGAGGCCAGATTTGAACTCAAGTACTCCTGAATCCAGGGCCGGTGCTCTATCCACTGAGCCATCTAGCTGCCCCAAGACAGTTTTTAAAATTAATTTTTTTTAAATTTTGGGTTCCAAATTTTCTTTCTCTATCCCTCATCCCCTCCCTCCCTGAGATGATTAGCAATTTGATATAGGTTCTATTTGTTTAATCATGCAAAAATATTACCATATTAGTTATGCTGTGAAAGAAGACAGAGACCCAAAGGAAAAAAAAATGCAAAATACAAATACAGAAAGTGAAAAATAGTATGCTTCAATCTGCATTCAGACTCTCTCAGTTCTTTCTTAGGTGGTAGATAGCATTTTTCAGTATGAGTTTTTTGGAATTATCTTGGGTCATTTTATGGCTGAGAATAGTTATCATTCACAGGCGATCATCATTCAGTATTGCTGTTGCTATGTACAACGTTTTCCTGGTTCTGCCCAATTCACTTTGCATCAGTTCATATAAGTCTTGCCAGTTTTTTTCTGAAACCATCCTGCTCATCACTTCTTACAGCACATTAGTATTCTATTACAATAATATACCACAACTTATATAATCATTTCCCAATTGATGGGCATCACCTCAATTTCCAATTCTTTGCCACTACAAAAAGAACAGCAATAACTAGTTTTGTATAGATTGATATTCACTTTTGAATTGGATTTTCAAATGAAAGAAGAAAGAAAATCTGGGAAATAGGGACATTGTATGATATAATCCACTTAATGAATACTATTATATTTTCTAATGATGAACTTATTACAGGCTTCTATATCTTTGTAATAATGTTTCAATGCCTCGGTGGTCTCTAATTTCATTGGTGTAGATGGTTCTCTTTTGCCACAAAAAATCACAACTCCTCCATATCTTCATGAGTTTTTGTGGCTAAAAATACACCACCTAAAGGCCAGCCTTCTAATGATGAGCCTCTAAGAACTTTTCTAAATGAAATCCTTGGATAACAGGCATTGTTGGGTCCTATTCAAAACTTCTCCAGCATGGTAGAAATTTCCAGAGTTTGCCTTCTGCAGGCATAAGAAAGGAAAGTAGCAGAGGAAAATCAAGGTCATGCTTGAGAAGACTCCCTAACATGGCATTAAAGTGAGATACTATAACAATGTCACTATTTGAAGCATTATTCCAATCATAAATTGCTTCATAAATAATTTCCTTTCAACTATACAATGTAACATCCTGAGAAATTTGCAGGAATGATGAGACCCAAAAGACATGATATATTCTTCCAAATTTCTTCACTCATTTATTTGTTTAACAAAATTACTCAGATAAGCAATTGCTGTGTGCAAGATTTATAGACACCTCTTAGAAGCTCTAGTTTTATGATAGATAGATAGATAGATAGATAGATAGATAGATAGATAGATAGATAGATAGATGATAGAGACAGAGAAAAAGAGAGAAACAGAGACAGAAAGACAGGGAGAGAAAAAGAGATTGTATTAATAAAGTTTACATTCTAATAGGGAGGAAAGAAATGTAAACAAATATTTAAGCTATAATGGAGAATTGTTTGAGTGACTGAGAGTGTGACAAGTGATTCCTTTGATGGCTCAAGGGAAAGAACTTCAGTAGCAATTGCTTTGAGGGGAATCATTTGGTCAGGAAATTCTTTATGAAGGGTGTGGTACCTTAATTAGGGGTTTGAGGAAGGAAAGATTTCAACAGACAAATATGAGGAAAGAGGGTGAGTACAATCCAAAAATACAGGACAATGTAGATAAAAATCATGAACATGGAAAGAGCAAGATGTGAATAAGGGAAGGAGAATAATCCAGTTTGACTGCAACATAGACTTGTGAAGAATAGTCATATAAGAAAAAGCTGGAGAGGTATGTTGGAGCCAGACTGCAGAGGAACTTAAATGGAGATATTTCTAATTTATTTGGTTATCAATGGAGAGCCATAGGAGATTTTTTTAATAGAGGAATAACAAGAAAATGCATTAGGAAAATTATTTGAAATGTTACCCATCTCCAGATTAAGAGGTGATGGACTCATAGTGCAGAATGAGACTTTTTTACACAGCTGATGCATACATTTGTTTTACTTTACTATGAATGTTTGTAACTAATTTTGTTTTTCTTGATTTCTCAATAGGGGGAGGGGAAAGGTAAGAAGCAGAGAATGAAGACCAAAAAATAAAATAAAATAAAATGAAATTCTTAAAAAATTTACAAAGAAAAGAAAATTACCAGGGCAGTGATGAGAGGTATGGATCATAGGCTAAATGTGAGCAGAACATTTAAGAAGCTATTATAATAATGAAGGTTAAAAAAAGATGATTACTTACATAAGGATATTGATAGCAGGAATGGAAAAGGAAATAAATATGGAACAATAGTGTCAAACTTAAATAAAAATGGGAGCTACTAAACCATATATAAAGATTCCTATGGGCACATGTTGGCTTAGAAAACCATATATTAACATTATCTATGGTTTATTATATTTTATTTATTTTATTAAATATTTTGCAATTACATTTTAATCTAGTTCTAGTCATATGGGAATTGTTGTGGGCTGCACGTAGGCTTCTAGCAGCATGTGTGTCATCTCTGCTGTAAGCATGAGAGAAGTCATTATTTTCTCTTATATTAATAACCCATTATTAATTAAGATCCAGGCTTCTAATTTCCTTATTCAGGGACCAGCCCCTGTACATCAGCCAGTCTCTGAAGGACAAAGCTGAAAGATGAGATTGGCCTCATCCTTAGGGTACATGTTCCAGTAATGTTGGGTCAGACCCCACCCAACTAGGAGACCTTATTTCTGTTTAAAGTGTAAACAGAATCTAATCTAGGTGATTTCTAGCCCTAAAGCATTAAGCCTATGCCCTTGAACCCCTCCATTAAAGTTTAGGGTAGCCAAGCTCATAAAGGAGAAAAACAACCTGAATGATCTGGATAAAGATGGATTCATTTGTCCAAATTGCTGGAGACTGCTGAGTCTCATGATTAAACTACTTTCTCAGGAAGAAAAACTGAAGACTTTTAGCCTTCCACCTCATTAATATGCCTATCCCCTCATTAATTATTCTCCAATTACTGTTGATTTCTCCTATCAAGGGCATTCCATTTCAAAATATATTTAAGGCATTCAGTGTCTCTATTAGGGGTCTTTGGTTACCAAGAGAAACCACTGATCATCAATTTATTGATTATCAGCTAGCCTAGTTAATTAATTGATTATGAATTACACAGAAACTCTGTCTCTGATTTTTCATTCATCTCAGGAGATAGTGCAAAGGTAGAATCATCAGACAGGACTTAGCAATAGATTAGATGTGTTGGGTGAGGGAAACAGAAAAGTCAACTTCAAAGTTAAAAACTTGTGTAGGGGCAGCTAGGTGGCGCTGGCCCTGGATTCAGGAGGACCTGAGTTCAAATATGAACTCACACACTTAACACTTACTAGCTTTGTGGCCCCAGGCAAGTCATTTAACCCCAATTACCCCACCAAAAAAAAAAAAAACCAAAAAAAAAAAAAACTTGTATGATCATTTTATTATGATCACATTTATAATTACAGTGTTTTGTGAATACCATAAAGATAAATAGAGTTGTTAGGGCAAGAGATAGATTTGAGGGAAAGAATAATTACCTCAGTTTTAAACATGTTGAATTTGAGGAGCTGGTAGGACCAAATAAGTATACACACATATACATACACATGTACATATACATACACACATATATATTTGGGTATAGTACCAGCATGTATATGTATATGTGTATATATACATATATGTGTGTATTTCATCTGCTAGTTGGAAATAATTGATTTGAGCTCTGAAAGTTCTGGGAATAGAGATAAAAATTTGATATCAGTTTGTATGGAGGATCAAAGCCATTGGACTAGATGAAATCACCAAATGAGAAAGTAAGTATAGCAAGAGAAGTCCAAGGAAAGAATATGGGTGGACACTAGTATTTAAGGGATAGGTAGAGGATGAAGAGCTATCAGAGAAGATAGAATAGTGGTCAGGGAGATAATGAGAACAATGTGAATACAGTGTCATAGAAGTCAAGGAAAAGAGGATGTCCATAAGAAAGGTGGTCTACAGTATTGACTGCTATGGAGAGATCAAGGAGAATTAAGTCAGAAAAAAATGGATTTCGTAAGATGAAAGGTCATCAGATTTGTAACTATATCATTAGATGTGGGGGGAGGTTGAAGAAGGGAGAAAAGCCAGATTGTAGAGGAACAAGGTTTGAGTGAGTAATGAGAAAGCAGAAATAGCAATATAATATAGTGAAAAGAGCATGGAATTTTGAGTTCAATTAGTTCGACTCTCAGCTGTTCTATTTACTAGCTCTTTGATCTTGGCAAGTCACCATATTTCTCTGGGCCTCAGTTTCCTAATCATCAAAATAAAGGGGTTGTAATCATTCTGGAAAATTATTTGTAATTATCCATGAAAATTTGCTAAATTGTTCATAGCCTTTGACTAAGATATCAATATGCAATTATGCAAGAAATTTTCCAAATTATTCATATCTTTTGACCCAGTGACCCCAATCCTGGGCATATATCCCAGTGTGGTTAATGATTCAGCTACTTTATGTACTTTGAGAGTTTAGAAAAGGGGGAAAGCATGAGATACAAAGGCAGAAGTGGGCAGAGCTTATAATGAGCCTGAAGAAGAGGGAAATAATAATGGTGGGCAAGATGATGGAAGGCCTTAAAGGCCTGGTAACTTTGATATGGTTGGATTGTAAAGGGGTCTAGACATAAAATTTCACTGATATACAAAACTCTTGGTGTGGAATGTCCCTACAGCAACACAGATATGTAACTTATCCATGACTCAAGGTGAGTTGTCTAAGGTATTGAAAGATTAAATAAATGTCCATGACCACAAAGCTATCAAAGGAAGGAACTGAACCCAGATCTTATTGCCTTCAAAGCTGACTGTGGGATATCCATTATACATGCCCCCTATCTCAATGATTTCAAGGAGGTAGGAAATAAGCCTTTTAAAAAGAGTTACAATATGCTGAAAAAGGACCTTCAAGATTAATCATTTGTTATTTTATCTTCCCATGTAACTTCCAAAGTTTTCCGTTTTGCTCCTTGATCCTGCCTAGGAATTCACCCAAATGTTCTATTTCATTATTTACTTCCTTATCACAATAAATAAAACCTGGATAAAAGAATTTGTAAGATCAGATGATAGCAAACATAAATTCATGGAATGTCTGATATTGAGATTATAGGATAAAGAGGACTTTAGAACTGGAAGCGACCTTAGAGATCATCCAATTATAATAATTATAATAATGATAGCTAACATTTATATAGAGCTTATTATGTGCCAGGTACTATGTTTAGAATTTATTTAGATAATAATTATCTCATTTTATCTTCACAACAACTCTGGGAATAAAGTTGCTAATATTACCTCCATTTTATACATGAGGAAACTGAAGTAAATAGAATTTAAGTGACTTCCCCAGGGTCACACAGCAAGTATTTGAGGTGGGATTTGGGTTTGTTTGTTTTTTTGGGGTTTTTTTTTGGTTTTGGTTTTGGTTCTGAGTTTTTTTGGTGGGGCAATGAGGGTTAAGTGACTTGCCCAGGGTCACACAGCTAGTAAGTGTCAAATGTCTGAGGCTGGATTTGAACTCAGGTTCTCCTGAATTCAGGGCCAATCCACTGCCCCATTGAGGTGGGATTTGGACTCTGGTCTTCCTCAATCCAGGTCTAGCTTTCTACCCATTGTGCCACCCAGCAATCTCAGCTTATAAATGAAGAAATCTAGGCTTACAGAGTTTAAATTTTTGGTAGAGGTCACCTTGAGATTTCCTCAATGCCAGTTACAGAAAAGGCTTATACATCAGAGTAGAAAGGAGTAGAGATACATTACCACAAGAATGAAGGGCCAGAGATTGAAGGGAGCAAATTTAAACAGACAGTAGCCCCCTTAATGACATTCCCTAAATCTTTTCTCTGGATCTGCTCCCCTTCTACACAGGTTCTTGTGGTACCTGATCTCCCACCTCTATTGTATCTCCTTGGATTCTGGCATTCCAAAGAAACCATATTTCTTACGAGGGTCGGCCTTTGTTTTGTACTCATGTCAGATAAATTAAGGGGTTGATTTGTTTTTATTTAACTATTTTCTTTATTAAAAGGGAGGGTTCAGTAAGGAGGGGATTATTGGGAAATAACAAGATTTATAGAAACAAAAAATCATATGCAAAGCATTTTGAAAATGTTGAATCCCAAGAGAAACTAGGCCCAGGATGAGCTTTTTAGACTTTCATTGATTCCTCTCCTATTCATCATGGAAAGGGAGGTGACATCAGAGATCTCCTATTAAGATAGCTTTTGCCCATAATATTATAATACTCAGGAGTATAGTCTGCCTTTCAGCAATTTTATTACAAGAAAAACAGAGTTAATTAAACCATCAAGCATCAGCTCTAATGATCTGACCTCTATGTAGACTCTCTTCTTTTATTGGATTCCAGTAACTATCTCCTTGGAACTCTAAGGCAAGAATTTTGTGAAAGCTCGGCAGAAGAAACGAGCCAAGATGCTTTCACCTGGTGCCCTTCATGTCCATTCAACCTCATTTCCTCAATAGCAAAGCCATGCTTTGATCTGAGACATAGCATATATCCTCGAGGTGGACATTTACACGAACAAGAACAAAATGGTAAGATTACCATGATGAAATTTGTTGTATAACGATAGAAAACAAAATCACCAAATGCTACTGGCTCATTTTGTCCTGGTTCTCCTGGCAGAGTCAGCCACATGCTACTCAGTACAAAATGTTTTCTGTCTTCCTCATGGAAAGAACAAAATATACCAATTGTTTTTAATACTCACAAGTTTTTTCCCCCTCTGTTTTTTTTTTTCTTGGGACACAACCAGCATGATTTAATAGGAAGACTAACAACAACAACGACATTCATAACTGGTATTTATGTGGAAGATAAACGTTTAGAACAAGCTACAGAGCATCTTGTAGTTATAGAGTGCCTTTCTTTACAAAGTGGGCTATGTATATAATTATTACACTAAAAATTTCCCTGTCGGAAGAAAAACCTTAGGAAATGATCCATTACCTTACAATTCATAAGGTAATAACACTGCTTAATTGTCCCTCGAAAGAATGCCACTGTAGTGCCTGGTAATGCACATTTCTCAAACCCTTTTCTACTGGCTTGCCTGAAATGATGCTCTCTTTGAGATCCTCTAAGATCCTGCATAACTTAAGCTTTATCTTTCAATAAATGAAAAAGAAAGATCACACGCGTTTGTCACATGCGAGTGCAAAGGGGTTTCTAATGGCATTTCCTTGAGTTTCCATTGCATAACTTCAGTAGCATAAATTGGCTCCATCCTGTGGAAATGTGCTATAAACTGTTACCACTCCATTCAGCATTATTCCTCTTAGAAAGCTTTATTTAATAAAGAAAAACATGTTAAAATTGAAAATATCTGAACACAGCATAATGCCCTATCTTTTCAGCATTTTACACACTAGTACTGTATCTTGGTTGGGAGCCATTAACAATTGTTTTGTATTTTCCCATATGGCTCCAAATGGGTATACCACTAGTATTACCAATCATATTTTATAACCTTTGACTGTAAGCTGTTCACAATGCCAAGAATGAATGAAGTCAACAGATGGTCTAGTCAGCTGACTTACACCACATGTTGATCAAAAGCATCCCTTTGGGCCTTTTGGTTTGGCTGCTGTAGAATGAATGTATGTGTTGAGGCAGAGGAAGATTCAGTTTCTAAAAGCCTTAGTAAATTTAGCAGGCAATTATAAATTGGTATGTATACTATATTGTGCTAAGTGCAATTAGAGGTATAAAATTAATTATTCCCAGCTCTCCCCTTGAATCCTCCTCCTTTAGCTAAGTTTATTAAAACTTTAGGGGGGATAGCTAGGTGGCACAGTGGATAAAGCACAGGCCCTGGATTCAGGAAGATCTGAGTTCAAATCCGGCCTCAGACACTTGACACTTACTAGCTGTGTGACCCTGGGCAAGTCACTTAACCCTCATTGCCCTTCAAAAAAAACCAAAAACAAACAAACAAACAAACAAACAAAAAACTTTAGAGCTCTCCCCCATAGGTTGTTTTTCTGGCCTTTGCATTGTCCCTAAAATACAAAAGCATAGTAGAACAAAAATTAAAAACAAATACTAACAAGAATGTGATAATAGTGTCTTCTTCTCAGGGAATGCTGGAATAGAACCAGAAGAGGGTCAGTCAAGGAGTAATTAAGCAGGAGACACTGAAGGGAACACACTATTTAGAGGTGGTCTGACTGCATCCAGGACAGCTTTCTCTAATTAGTCATGAGCTCAGTGAGAGACTGATGTAACATCCTGCCTAAAAAGGGGGGGGGGGAGGGGAAGGGTTGAGAAGGTTTGCATCACTGTTTAAAAAAAAAAAAGCAGCCATCTTGCCAAGTCTGTGGTATTATTTTCAAGCTATGAATCTGGAATTAGCTAAGATGAGAGTATAAGGAAAGCTTACTTTATTACTTAGATTTATTGATTCCTGTACTGAATTTTTGATAAAGGCATTGTTGAAGAATGGATATTAGACTAAACACTGTTATACTCTCTCTCTTAGGAGAAACAAAATGGTGGTTCAAAAGAAATATATAAAAAGTGCAATTGTATCAAAAAACTATCTAATTTACTACTTGTGACAATAATGAAAATACTGAGGTGAACATGTTCCAAAAGAAATTAACTGGATTTATAGATATAGATACAAAGCTCTGGTAATAAAGCATTCACACATTGGTCTGAAACCATACTTATTGCTCAGCTCTGAGGAAATTTCAGTTGACTATCCCTCTTTCAAGGGACCTGTCACAGCTATAGTATAAGTTCAGAAAATAGCTTCTGAAGTAATGTGAACATTTCAAATTTGAATAGCTTCGAATTTAAACATTTCAGGAACAGTCAAAACATTATGGACATATTCTCAAAGGATATAAAACTTTCATTTCATGGGCAAATGAAGGCTTATTTTATGTTAGAAATTTCCTCATCTAAAATATATAGGACCATGGAATCCTATAGTCAGAAGAGAATTTAGCAGTCATCTAATTCAATCCCCAGCCTTAACTACTGGTAATCTAGAGCCTGTTTGAGTAAAGATGGAGATCTCTTTTATGCCCCATTTGGGGGCAGCTGATACGACAGTTTTCTGAAGTGAAAGACTTTAGAATATCTACTGTATCATAAGTCTATTTGATTTTCTTAGAATTTTATGCCTTTTAGCAGGATCTCAGGAGTTAAAGAGACCTGGATTGAAATCCTGATTCTGACTGGCTATGGGATCCAGGACTGGTCACATAAACTTTCTGAGTCTCAATTTCCTCCTCTATACAATGAAGGTATGTGGATGGATAGATAGATACTTATGTATAAAATACTATATAAAACACCCTCACATTTCATCCCAGTGTTTTTGTAAAGAAAGCTTTTGTAAACCTTAAAATATTGTTGAAATGTGAATGATAATGTAATCATCTAGATAGAAGTCCTCATCCAAATTATAAAGAACTAATCTTTCCAGGTATGCCAGGGTGTACCCCAGTGATATCTAAAAAAAAAAAAAAAAAGAGGGTAGGTTACTTCTTTCCTTTCTAGTACTTTTAGCTGAGTTTACCCAGTGTCTCATGGTACTGATATCTGGTATCATTATGTACTTTCTTCAGTTGTTTTTGAAAGGAACTTTGCTTTTCTGGAGTAAGAAATCCTCTCACCATTCTCTGCTTTATATAAGTAATTCACTGAGTATTTACTATGTATGTATGACATAGGGAGATTCAAGTGATTCAAGAGGAATTTTTTCATGAACTACTGATGACTCCAAACAATATTCTCAGTTAAGGCTTTAAAAAATAAGATGGTCTAGATTCAAGAAATAATGGATAGAGTGTTAGTCCTAGAGTCAGAAAAACTTGGGGTCAGATTCCACCTCTCACCAGGATAAGCTATAGGGTCTTAGACAAAACTCTGAGCCTCAGTTTTCTCATCTGTAAAATGAGGAACTTGGATTAGATGGCTTGGCAGGTCTCTTCTAGTGCTTCATCTTGTGGTAAAATATGAAAGTTTTTAACAGTCGGTTAGGATAACTGAAAGATGCCAGTTTTTCAAGGACCACCCTTTTGGGGAGGAGATGAACAGTCCGCCTGCTGCGCATGTCAGACTGCCTGCCGGGTTTTTTGACTTCCGGGGTGGAGAGAACGGGAGTAGCCTTTTTGCCGGCTTGGCGGGACTCCTGGCGGCGCGGCACAGACGGTCTGACTCACTCCAAAGGTGGCCTAAATCGGTTTGGTGAGTTTTTATAAGGAATATAGACTAAGCCTAGATTTAAGACGATTTGTACTGTATTTCTATTTTCCTATCCTTCTAATCAACAACACCTTATATACAATAAAGGCTCTATCTAGAAAACCAGAAGCTTCTTCCATTTACTAGTCTGGGAGATAAATTAAGGGAAGGGTTAAGTAGGGGAGATTTATGATCTAATATCCAATTTTAAATCTCACAATCTATGATGCTATCATATTTGGGAATTTTACAAAATTGTTCTATAGACATAAAAAGAGCCTTATAAAAACAAGTATAAATATTGAATGTGATCTTTAAATAATTGCATACATGTAGACACACATACACAGAGACATACATAAACAATTATCACTAGAAGAAAGTCAGTGCTGTGTAGTAGATAGTGGACCCCCTTTAGAATCAAGTGGACCTGAATTCAAGTCCTTTCTTTGACTCATACTAGCTGTGGGACCATAGGAAAGTCTCTTAACTTCTCAGTGGTCCCTGAGAGACTCTGAAAATAAGTTGCTAATCTGTATCAGTTTTCACACTGGAAGTCCCCCCATAATTAAAAAAAAAATCACACACAGAAACCTCCATCATCACCATCATCATCAATGAAGAAAATGGAAGTTACATACTGTTAGATACATATCTTTCCCTCTGAGAATGGCATGTGGGCGTTCAAAAGTCTTTCTAGACTCTCCCTCTCTCTTTCTCACTCTGTGTGTTTCTCTTTCTCTCTGTCTTTCTCTTACTTTCTCTATCCTAACTCCATTAATTATTAGGAGTTTTTTAGCTTGGGTTTTTGTTTTTTTGTTTTTTAGGGGTTTTTTTGGTGTTGGGGTTTTTTTTGGTTTTGTTTTTGTTTTTGTTTTTTGTTTTTTGCTTAGAATGTGTCTTTAAATTGCTTAAACAAAATAACCTTGAGAAAGAACAGACAGTGGAGGGGGTAAGATGATAGTGAACTGTGTGTTCTAATGGACGAAACTATAAAAATAGACCTCCTCTAAAAAGAGCTGATGGAATTGGAATGGGAGCTCAGCCAAAGAACCAGACAATTTGGCAGCCTTACTATTTATCTGTTAGGCCGGACATAAAACTGCTTCTTTTGCCCTTTGCTAGCTAAAACTGGTTTGGGGGTTATTTTGATTGTGATGACATTATACAGCTTCCTGGCCCAGTAAACTAAGAACAAATCTTGGGGCATTTAGTTTTTTATATCCATGTCAGTTTTAGTATTAAATGTAAATAGCAAACTTCCTCTCAATGCTCAGTTCCTCTATATTTCTTATATAAAGTTTTGCAAAACTTCAAGCTGTATGTAAATGCATTATTACTATCACTAGTTTAGATGGTAAAGAATTATACCATAAAATAGGGACAAAGTGGAAGACACCATGATTATTTAGTATATTTTAACATTTCAGACATCTAGCTGGGATAATACAGACTATCACCACACCATGAAAAAAAAAAGAAGACTCTACCATGCACCAGCTACTTAGTTAGCTTTATTAATAGTCACAAGGTACACGCTGTCCCAAAAGTCTTAGTTCAGTTTTAAGTTTTTAAAGCTTTTCTTATTTTGTTGTTTTCTAAAAAACGTTTTATTGATACCTTTTGTTTTTAACATTCTAAGAATTTTTCTCAGTATTCCTCCTCCTTTTCCTTCTCAGAGATACATCACATATAACAAAGAATATTTTTTTTAGTGAGGCAATTGGGGTTAAGTGACTTGCTCAGGGTCACACAGCTAGTAAGTATTAAGTGTCTGAGGCCGGATTTGAACTCAGGTCCTCCTGAATCCAGGGCCAGTGCTCTATCCACTGTGCTACCTAGCTGCCCCCAAAGAATATAGTCACTTCTGTCTCTAAGAATCCTAAGCTTCCCTCAAAACTCAGGCTCACCTTCCAGCTCTATTGATGCCTTTGCTGATTCCATAGCTGCCAGTGACTCTCTCCAGAAATTACCTTGTATTTGCTTAAGATATATTTTGTAGGGGCAGCTAGATGGCGCAGTGGATAGAGCACTGGCCTTGGAGTCAGGAGTACCTGAGTTCAAATCCAGCCTCAGACACTTAACACTTACTAGCCGTGTGACCCTGGGCAAGTCACTTAACCCCAACTGCCTCACTAAAAAAAAAGATATATTTTGTATATGAGGGTGACAGTGAAAAGAACACTGGGCCTAGGGTCAGGAAGACTTGAGTTCCAATTTGACCTCAGACACTTACTAGCTATGTGACCTTGGGGAAGTCACTTAACTTCTGTCTGCCTCAGTATCTTAGTCTGTAAAATGGGGATAATAATAGCACCTATCTCACAGGATTGTTTGAGGTCAACAAGGGTTGTGACGTGCCCAGGGTCACACAGCTAATAAGTGTCAAGTGTTTGAGGTGAGATTTGAACTCAGGTCCTCCTGAATCCAGGGCTGGTGCTTTATCCACTGTGCCACCTAGCTGCCCCCATTATTATTCATTTGATAAAGTAAGGAAAGAATACTAGTGTTTGTGAGAGGCACATTTTCTACTCTGAAAAGCTTTAAGCTTACAGTTCAGAGCTCCTCCTTTTCTTCAGACCATAACTAAATCTTCATGGTACCATGAATCTACATATTATAATAAAATAACAATTGAGTTGAGTATCCAGACAACATCCACCCTTTAAAAAAATTAATGGAATACCAATTCCTATTAAATTCTTATTTGCAGGAACTCCAGAATCTAAGACCTTCTTTCTGTACTTAAGAGTCAATGAATCGAGGGCGGCTAGGTGGCGCAGTGGATAAAGCACTGGCCCTGGATTCAGGAGTACCTGAGTTCAAATCCAGCCTCAGACACTTGACACTTACTAGCTGTGGGACCCTGGGCAAGTCACTTAACCCTCATTGCCACCCCCCCCAAAACACACACACACACACACACACACACACACACACACACACACAAAAGGGGCAGCTAGGTGGTGCAGTGGATAGAGCACCGGCCCTGGAGTCAGGAGTACCTGAGTTCAAATCCGGCCTCAGACACTTAACACTTACTAGCTGTGTGACCCTGGGCAAGTCACTTAACCCCAATTGCCTAACTAAAAAAAACAAAAACAAAACAAAACAAAAAAAAATTCAATGAATCTGGGGGGCAGCTAGGTGGCGCAGTGGATAGAGCACCGGCCCTGGAGTCAGGAGTACCTGAGTTCAAATCCGGCCTCAGACACTTAACACTTACTAGCTGTGTGACCCTGGGCAAGTCACTTAACCCCAATTGCCTCACTAAAAAAAAAAAGAGTCAATGAATCATAGGCATTTTGAAGCCAATGCACGCAAAGTATTCTCTATGATAATGCAAGGCCCATTCAGTTTCCCTTCTAAACTACACCTGGATTGTGTCAGAGCTACAGCTGTCGTGGCTAAGTAAGTAGAACCAAATAACTGAGTACCATTGAAACAAAGCAGAGACCACCCATCCCTCCCCTTGGCCCTTAAATGCAGGACCTTCCTCGAAAAACATAGCAGAGAGGTCAGGAGACTCCCTGAGTCAAAAGCCTCATGAACAGAGTTACCATTATCATTGTCAGGGGTGGATTTCCAAGTCTGCCTAGAAGTTTCAGATGAATACATTCAAATGCTTCCTTTAGTCTGACTAAAATGCACAGTGCACGCATTATTTCTCTCTTTTTTCTTTCACCTTCAATCTTTACTGTATAAACCTGCCATCATTATTAATGTTTCTCATTCCTTTTCTTTGACTTTACCAAATATGGGGAAAGCAAAGAAGAGCTCTTAAAAGAAGGCAATGTTACTACTATTAAGGGCTGAGTCTGTCCCTCTTCTAACACTTACAGTGTTGTTACCCATAGCATCTCTGTGCATGAGAAGAAAACCAATTACATTTGTTATGGGAGCAATTTGTATATCAAATTAACTTCAGTCAGACACGGGTGTTTTCCCAAAGTCCTGGAGAAAGGTAACATATTGCCAAAATAAAAACCTACAGTAGGCATATACTAGATGATAGGTAAAATTGTCCATAAAACCCAGGTATTTCAGAAAGCACCATAAAAATATTTTAAAGTATTTACTTGTTCCTCATTTCTCTTCATTTCAGAAGCAATGGTGATTGAGCCATGTGTGGATGGGGAGTGAGGGTGGAAGGCCCAAAGGGAATGTAGGGTGCTCACCCACAGACTGTCTACTATTTGCTGCCCCAGATGTTAAATATAGGACTCATTTCTATTGGTGACTCTACCTCTTGAATCTCCATATACTTCTAATAGTTCCATGCCAGGTTGATGTACTGTATCTCCCCTCATTGTTTCCCATAATCCTCTAGTAATGATGGTCTAAACATTATGCTTTAATATCCTATGAAAATTATGCTTCTCGTTTTATAAAATAATTTTATATACCTTTTAATTCAACTTAACAAAACATGAGTATTATACCTACTGTATGCAAAGCTTTGTGCCAAATGCTAAATTTGGTGTCAAAGGATGAGAAGGAAGGAATACAAAATTTTAAAAAGATGACCTTCCTATCCTTATGGAGCATACAGATCAATGGAGCATATAACACAATATATCAACAAACCATAATATGAAATGATGGACAATAAATATTTTAGGGAGGAATCTAATTTTTTTTTGTTTTTTGTTTTCTTTGGGGATTTTTTGTGGGGCAATGAGGGTTAAGTGACTTACCAAGGGTCACACAGCTAGCAAGTGTCAAATGTTTGAGGCCAGATTTGAACTCAGGTCCTCCTGAATCCAGGGCTAGTGCTTTATCTATTGTGCCACCTAGCTGCCCCCAGGATCTTGTTTTATAGACATTCACTCTACCAGAGACTTGAGCATTTAGTTATGATCCATTGCCCTCTTGTATCCATCCATTTAGAAATCTTCATATCTCCATGAGATAGACAAACATTGTAAACTGAGAAACAGAGTTTATAGGTGATTCATGATGATCCTCTGATACTATGCTCGTCCTCTTAATGACTCATGAAACAGATAAAAACACAAAAATAACAAAACAAACAAAAAACCCTAGTTCTGTGTGGCCCAGTCCTGTCTCTGCCATGATGTAACAGAATGGTAGAGAAGAAGGGAGAAGGACCTAAAAGCACAGTTTTTACATCATTTCTACAATTATCAATTTAATGACTGGCACTCTAAATGTGTAAGATTTCAATGACCAATCACTGGAAGTACTATTATGTACCAAGTAAGTCATCTCCATATTTATATTCTTGCCATAAATCAAACCAAAATGGAAGGTTGGCTCACAAATTCTTCTCAGAAAGGCAAATAAAGGGGTTGGTAAAATTGGCTTGATCATGAGCCAAAGCCTTCAAGAAACAGTTTCATGGATTACTTGCTTATCTTGTCTTATTGTGCTTACAAGTATAAATAAGCAGTTCAACAGGAAAATATTTACAGCTTATGTGTCAACAACTGTCATAAAGGGCAAAGCAGAGAAAGCCTAAAAAGGACCTTGATGAGATCTTCCAGAGCAAGGAAAAATATTGAGTCTCAAGGTCTTGATAGAGTTTTAAACTTTAATAGCTTAAAACTACCTGAAGACTTTTAGAACACCCTATATAATTTGATACTCAGTGATTTCAAAGTGAAGACAAGAATGGGGAAGGATAGAAAAAAGTTGTTGAAAATATGCTTCAAGATCAAATAATAAAAGAGGACAAAAATTTGTAGACAACTCAAAAACTTCATAACTGATCATGATATTTTTTTTCAATAAGAAAGTAATAAAGAACTAGGTGTAGCCATCACTAAAAAAAAAAAAACAAAACTCTTGGTAGATAGCAAGTAATTCAATAGTTTTTTAAAACGGAAGCCATTTAAGAATCAGCTATCTTGTGTATAGATAGAACATTTTTTGCCAGTTAAAGCCGAGATCAAAATCAATGTCAAGCTAGGAGGGTAAAGATAGGAATTCACCATGTATAATCATTTCAACCCTAAACCAATCTGTTAGAAAAGCCATTGAATGGGAAAAACACCTGGGGCTAAGAGATGAAGTATCTTGTTCTTGGAAAAGCAAGGTGGTCAGTGCCTCTGGATCAAAGAATAGTGGGGAGTAAGGTAGAAGAAGTCTAAAAAGGTAGAAGGGGGCTAGGTTATGTAGAACTTGGGGTGCCAAACAGAGAATTTCATATTTGATCCTGGAAGTGATAGGTAGCCACTAGACATTTTAAGTAGTGGGGTGATATGTTAGGACCTACATTTTAGAAAAATCACTTTAGTGGCTGAATGGAGAATGAATTGAAGTGGAGAGATTTGAGCGAGGCCGACCCACCAGCAGCTACTACAATAGTCCAGGCGTGAGGTGATAAGGACCTGCACTAGAGTGTTGGCAGCATCAAAGAAGAGAAGGGGGCATATTCAAGAGATGTTGCAAAAATGAAATCAACAGGCATTGGTAACAGATTGGATATGGGGGTGAGAGAAAATGAGGAATACCAGATGACACCTTGGTTGCAAGCTTGAGGGACAGGGAAGTGGTACCCTCTATAGTAATAGAAAAGATAAGAGGTAGGGGCAGGGCTCAGGGGAAAAGACAATGAGTTCAATTTTGGATTTGTTGAATTTAAAATGGTTTTTGGACATCCATTTGAAGATGCCTGAAAAGCAGTTGGAGATGCAAGATTGGAAGTCAGCAGAGGTGTTAAATTCCAGTATGTAAATTGTAGAATTATCAGCATAGAAATGGTAATTAAATCCATGGGAGCTGAAGAGATCACCAAATGAAGTAGTAAAGAGGTAGAAGAGAAGAGGGCCCAAGACAATTGTGGGAGGAAACTGCACTGTTCTGCTTCCTTTCACTTTACCATCTTTTCTAGTTTCCAACTAAGAAGGTTAATCAAAATGTCACCATGATGAGAATAGTGAAAGATCTCAGAAGTCAAATTAATCAACAAATACTCGAGCTTGTCAACTGGAAAGACATAGCATCTAACAACAACACTAGTTCAAAGCCCAAGTTAATTCAAAAAATATTATAAAGGAGGAAGAGAAAAGATCACAGGCATGTCACCACCTAAAATAACAATAACAAAGAGCAGTTGAAGGGGAGGGGGGGAAGCCTGCAGCAAATCTGGCATAAGACTCAGCTAAGCCTTTTGTGGATAAAAATAAAAAGGACAACAAATAGATACAAAATGGAACAAACCTGCTAATGTTTCTATGGCAATCTATTCTCCTCAGTTACTCAATGACAATGGAAAAGGCACAGCTTCTGGACTCTGACTCCCTATCTGCCTTCTTCTCTGCTTCTCTACCTACCTCATTATGCAGTACATTATATGAGGAAGTAGCAATGACACCTACAAAGATCCATTTCAAAAGAATGACTAGACCTCACAGAAAAGATCATGAAGAAATCCATTCTGGAAACATCACAGTTTTAAAGACACTCAGGGACTTATTTCTAAGCTCTCTGAGCTAGGAAAAAAATTTCAGAAAGATGAAAAAGACAATGCATAAATATGTTTAATGCGATTGTACATATATAACCTATATCAGATTGCTTTCTGTCTTGGGGAGGGAGGAGGGAAGGAAGGCAGGGAGAAAAATTTGAAACTAAAAATCCTATGAAAACAAATGTTGAAAACTATCTTTACATGTAACTGGAAAAATAAAATACTATTAAGACTGAAAAAAGATTAAGATCCTCAAAAAATGAAAAAGATAATGGATGCTATAATTACAGCCCAGGCTATCCTCAAGTATGTGTCCCTTGAAAGCAACTGTTGGTTTAAGTCAAACTTCAAGCTCACTATCTATTCAAATTATTGCTCCAAATCCCATTTCCTCTCTGTGACTAGCCTCCTGATATTTATGAAGCAAAAGTCAATTAACTTAACATAAAAGGTAGGGTGAACAACAAAGATTACACTAAGCACAATTGTTTTAGTGCCTATTCCTCAAATGACTGTCTCTTCCCTTGTGTCTATTGAGAGCAGTAACCAACTCCCTGTTTGACATTATCTCCCCAACCCAACAGGAAAATGACATCTGTTCCACTCATACATTGGTCTGTTAATAAGCTGGATCAGCTTTGTCTTATCCCAGCAGCTTGAATATCACTGTTTAGCAAGGGCTATGCCAATGTCATTTGCTTCTCTGCCCTGGGAATCCACATCTACAGCCTGGGCTAAATGTCATTAGCATTTCTTCTGGAGTGAAAGTAGTAAAGTCTGAAAAGTTACAGCTTCGCTGTCCAAAAGTCCATTCACATTACTGAAGGGGAGTGACTAGAGATGGATATACTCAACATGGAAACCTAAAAAGAGGAATTTAGGCCTTTTCTCCACATCTTTCTTACTCTATCATTTTCTTTTAATCTTTGGTTCCCAAACCCAGTTTCACATTCTCTTTCCATATGAGAGCTTGTACATGCCTTCCAGTAACTGTTCGTCCTATATTTTCCCCATTACAATACTACCCCAAAAAGGGCAATTGGAAAGATTTCAAGAAATACTGCCCTATATGCCCATTTTCTTAATTATAAAATCTTTATGAGAATGGTCATACATACATCAAGGGTCTACTAGGCTGACAACATCTTCATGGTTACATAATAAATTTTAGTGCATGGGAAAAATAAAATATGTTTAAATCTTGTTTGTTGATTCCAGAAAAATATTCAATTTGATAGATCAAAATGCATCCTTTAAGATTCTAGCCAAATATGACCTAACTCTTCCCTACAGAGGACTGCAGATGACAAGTAATTCATGGACTGACTTGGAATATCTGAATCCATCATTCCTCAGTATTGGCAGACCTGTACAATTTGTCCATGGAAGACTTCTCATCTCTCATGTCCCGAGTCTCTCCTCAACCCCTGAGGTTCTTGCATAAGACTAATCCAGGAGAAAAGTCACAACAGCATTGTGCTTATTTTGTAACCAGTGCTCATTTGGCAACTGAAAACCTCAGCTTTGAAAGGGACTTGAGGCTAGCTGGGTAAACAAAGTGATATCTTGTGGACTGCCATGCCCACTGGATATCAGTGGAACCTATGACATAGGCTCTTGGCTCAGTATATTATAAAATAGTCGGTTGATTTTAATTCTATTTTTAAGACTTAATCAAGCTGGCATAGGTTTACTACTTGCCTACTCCATGCGAGTCTAAACTCCTTCCTTACTCTTGTAAACTTCACCTTTCACCTACATTCTGGAGAAATTCATGTTGTTCAGTTATTTCAGTTGTGTCTGACTCTTTGTGACCACATTTGGGTTTTCTTGTCAGAGATACTGGAGTGGTTTGCCATTTCCTTCTCCAGCTCATTTTACAGATGAGGAAACTAAGATAAACAGGGTTAAGTGACTTGCCCAGGGTTACACAGCTAGTAACATAGCTAGTAAGTGTCTGAGGCCAGATTTGAACTCATGAAGATGAGTCTTCCTGATTCCAAGCCAAGCCCTCTATCCATTGTGTGGCCTTGTAAATTACTTCCACCCTTTACTCAGGGTTGTTGTTGTTCAATCAGTGTATGACTCTTCATGATTCCTTGGACCATAGCATACCAATACTGTCCATGGGATATTCTTGACAAAGATACTGGAGTGATTTGCCATTTCCTTCTCCAGTGGTTTAAGGCAAACAGAGGTTAAATTACTTGCCCAAGGGCACACAGCTAGTAACTGTCTGAGGCCAGTTTTGAGCTCAGGTTTTCCTGACTCCAGGCCTAGCATTCTATCCACTGAGCTACCTAGTTGCCTCTGCAAGATCATACATTCTGTTGATGTTACATTTTCAAAGGAGAAGCCTAGTCTAAAAGACCTGAGAAAGGAACTAGATAGAGAATGAATATTGCACAGATTATGATCTGAGGTTGGCATAGAATTGGATGTGCTGGCCCATGCTCTATGTAGGTATACGTATGATTATGACAAGAAACACCAAAAGCCCACAGGAATCCATCTAGTAGGACATGTCTCGGACAGGAGTTACTGATAAATAATGATCTGGGCCCAGAATGTAACAGGAGGAGAGTGGGTTGGATTATATTTAGGAAATGGCATATCACGTCGGACAGTCTCAAGCTGCTCATTACCACAAAAGACTATTTATTTAATACTAATATTCTCTCAGGAATACTATGTAGCTGCCAGTCACACAATACCATGCCCTCAGCAATATTCATATTGCAGCTGACCCAAGAGGCAATAAAAAGATGCTGAGTGGATGGGTGTGAAGAGATTGTAACATATTATCCATACTCATTTACTTAGTGAAAGTGGCATACATACAAAAATTATCAAGAATATATATGACCTGAATGGGCTAGTCATTCACTGAAAATCCAAATGTAGCACTAGTAGCCTGAAATATGAAAACAATCAAATTAACAACTTTAAGACAAAGGACAAATTATTTGATGAGGATTTTGAAAAGAAGTGAACAAAAATATCAAAGGATAAGAAGGTGCATGCATACAGTTTAAGGTCTATATTTATGGAGTGAGAATCAACACTGTTACAATCACAGGTAACAGAATCATTGGGGCAGGTATGGGACACAGTGGAGAGACTGCTGGGCTTGAAATCAGGTTGACCTGTGTTCAAATTCAGCCTCAGACATATACTAGCTATGTGATCTTGGGCAAGTCATTTAACCTTTGTTTGCCCCATTTTCCTAATTTGTAAAATGGAGATAATAATAGCACCTACCTCCCAGGATTGTTGTTGTGATGATCAAATGAAAAAGTGCTTAGCACAGTGCCTGGCACTCTTAGGTGCCATATAAAAGCTAGCTATTACTGCTGTGTTGTTGTTGTTGTTGTTGTTATGTGACAAAATCAATGCAAACACTCTAGGTCAGGGCTTAAGGAACTTGTTTTCTATCAGACAACAAGGAGGGGGACAACAAAAGGGGAAGAGGAGGTTAATTGAGTCACACAAATCAAAAGCTATTTGATTTAGTTTCGTTTTTTGTTTTGTTTGTTTTTTAGCTAAAGAAAACAATGTTCTATGCATTGGCTTTAAATTGCAAATTAGGGGGCAGCTAGGTGTTGCAGTGGATAGAGCACCAGCCCTGGAGTCAGGAGTACCTGAGTTCAAATCCGGCCTCAGACACTTAACACTTACTAGCTGTGCGAGCCTGGGCAAGTCACTTAACCCCAATAGCCTCACTAAAAAACAAAAACAAAAACAAACAAATAAATCCCGAATAGGACAAAAATAACATAAATACTTCAGTTCTATATTAAGGCTATTTGAGAAGGAAAAGAGAAAGACAAAGGGGAAAAAGAAGAAACAAAGTCACAGAGAGAAAGACAAAAACAGAGAAAGGGAAAGCTAGACAGAAACACAAAAAAGAAAGATATAACAATCAAGAAAGAGGGGACGTGGGGGCAACTAGGTAGTACAGTGGATAAAGTGCCGGTCCTGGATTCAGGAGTACCTGAGTTCCAATCTGGCCTCAGACACTTGACACTTACTAGCTGTTCGAGCCTGGGCAAGTCACTTAACCCTCATTGCCCTGCAAAAAACCACAAACAAACAACAACAACAACAACAAAAAACACAAAAAGAAAGAAAGAGGGGACACAAGGGAGGTTTATTAGGCTGTGCTTACACTTTGCAGTTAATCCCACCTCATCCATTTAACTTATTAGCTCTGTGACCATGGACAAATTCCTTAACCTTCTTGCAAAACAGGGAGAATGCTTGTGCTACTTATCTCTCAAGATTGATAGGGGAAAAGCACATTTTTAAAAACCTTAAAGTGTTACATAACTGTAAGTTATTATTTATCCTTCAAATAACAGTCTGCTTAGGCTGGATTATTGGGGAAGGGAAAGGAGAAATTAATTCCCACCTTCTCTCAGATTCTCATATGTGCAGGAGAAGAAAGGAATTAGACAGCAGGAAAAGAGATAGAAAACCCCTCAGTATGGGATACTTCAATTCTTGAATGGAAATAGCTATCCTGTTGATGTGGGTACCTCCTCCTCCCCATAAGTACCAGTCACTTTTTCTTATTCTGTGCCACTGTTGTCCATGTCCACCAGGAAATCCTGGAAACACATTAGCTGGGGCTTCCTTAAGATATCTTGCTATTTTGTGGGTATAAATACAGCATGAAAATGCCCATCAGTTATCCCCAATATATTGTGCATGGCTTGAGAATTCAAGGGATCTTAGAAGTCAGGTCTGTCAACCAACAAGCATTTATTAAGTGACTACAATCTGTCAGGCATAGTGCTATGCACTAGAAATAGAAGGAAAGGAGGGGAAAATGAGGAGCTCCCAGCAGACAACTATGTACAAACAAGATATATAAAGGATAAATTAGAGATATCCACAGAGTAAAGGCAATAACATGTAGAAGTCATAGAATCCAACCCTCTCATTTTATTGATAAGAATGTTTCATTGACTTGTCCAAGGTCACAGAGAGAGCATTAGAACTAAAATTTGAGAAAGGTTTTCTTACTCTAAGTCAGGGCTCTTTGTTCTGCTCAACTCTCCCCCATGACTGATCCATCTCCTTATTTGGCTATACATCTCTTACTCACAGGAATTATATGAAAATATAGCTGAACCACAGCGCCTGTGAGAATTTTGCTGGCTATGCCCGTATATGCCCAAATGGGCAAATGGCAACTCACGCTATCGTGAAATTTGACTGTGGTTTTATTGTGAAAGCAGGTGATGATAATATATTGTGCAACTTTTCTCCTACTATATGTTGTTTTTTTAAAGTCCATTGTATGTATGTGTGGACTCATGCACACACCATTACAAGATGTTCTGTTGAGTTCCTCCAAAGGTGTCTGAATGTCCTTAGAGTTATGCTGAAATCAGCAGGTTTCCATTATTAATTTCACTGGGTTCTAGTAAAGAAAGTATATAGTTGGAACCAAGAAAACAATCACTGAATAATACCTTCAGAAGTAGAGGTTGACCAATATTCATAACTTTTACATTGCTTTATCAAGCCTTCAGACGTTCTACTCTATATTAGACAACTGCAACAACCTGGGAAACATTTCCTGGTCAACTACCTTTACATGCCACTGAGAGATGAAATTAAGCCAATGATTAGAATTTCCCCAATTCCACTCAAAAAGAACATTAGTGATAAGTCCTGGAGTATCATCTCAATGTTTGTAACTGATGAAAGAATTGAGATTCCAAGTGTACTTCATAAATATGAATGCCGTATTTGCATTGAGTTGGAAGGGGATAGAATGAGTTTTTGCCACACTTGTCTTTATGGACAAAACATTTTCATTTCATTGACTTTTTCTGCTAATTAAGTAATTTTTTCCCAACTTTTGGAGAATGTTTCATTTTTCCCCACTTTCTTTTGACCTGCTTGATACTACTCCATATCAATGAGTTTTCTCCCTCATCCTCCAACTATGGCCAACTATGGACTGAATCCATTGCTTCTTCAAGGGACTCCCTTCCCTTCTATTCCTAGGTTATGGATAAAAAAATCCTTTGAAATGGCAAGGTGATCCAGGGCTAGCCCTATCAGAAGGGCTGTGCTCAAACAGTCATTTTTTTACCTCCTCCAGCTTGTCAACAACTTTCAAAAGAACCATTTTGAAAGTTTCAACTCCACGTATTCTGAGTTGTTTCTAAATTTTCAAAGTAAATCATTCCCCAATTCCTACTGAAAATAAATAGGAATGCACTTCCAAATTGACTCGAGTCACTAATATGATTCAATCCAATCCAAAACATATGACATAGTTTTAAAAGCTTAAAGAGAGAGAACAATTTTGAAACAGAAAATATATATACACACATATATATACATACATACACACACATACACATATATGTGTGTGTGTGTGTGTGTGTGTATGTAAATATATCCCACAACTCACTGGGGTCTACAAAATCATGCAGTTTGTTTTCCATAATGTTAAGAATTCTAAATTAATTAATAGAAGGTTATTTTTTTCCTTTTGGTTTATTTAAAATAATTCATTCTTCTTTTTTCGGGGCAATGAGGGTTAAGTGACTTGCCCAGGGTCACACAGCTAGTAAGTGTGAAGTGTCTGAGGCTGGATTTGAACTCAGGTTCTCCTGAATTCAGGGCCAGTGCTCTATCCACTGCGCCACCTAGCTGCCCAAAATAATTCATTCTTAATGTGATTGTTTAGACAGCTATCATATCAAGGCAGCACAGTGCAGAGGAAATAAACCTGAGTTTGGAATAAGAAGGCCTTGTGACTCTTGACTTAACTATACTTACTAGTTGTGTGACCATCACCTCTTTGGATTTGATATGGGTTAAACCAATTGATGATATGAAATCTCTTTCAACTCAAAGTTTCTGTGATCATAGTAGCATAAAAGAATTTCCCCTGTTACATTGACATATTAGATATATAACTTCATGAACATTTTACTTACTGAAAATAGGGGGGGTCATTAATATACTATAATTATTTCTGTAACTCTGAGGAAGGAACACTTCATTTGAAACCTGAAGACCTGAGACCCCCTGATGGATCTATCATTTACTAATTGAATTGCCTTAAACAGGTTACTTCCCCTCCCTGGATTTCAGTTTCTCCATCTATTAAAATGAGAGGGTTGGAATGGATCAGGAATTCTTAACATTTTCATATGTCATGGTTCCCTTCAACATACTGGTGAAATCTATAAACCTCTTCTCAGAATAATGTGTTTAAATGCATAAAATAAGATACATAGGATTACAAAAGAAACCAATTATATTGAAATACAGCTATCAACATGCTTTTAAAAATAAGTTTATGAACCTCAGGTTAGGAACTCTGGATTGGGTGATCTCCAAATTCTAAATTCTATAATTGGAGGACTCGATATTAATTTATGTACTGTTAGGAATAAGGATAAAGACTGGATTGGTGAAGTCATTGGTACAGGTGACCGAGTAAGGAAACTCTCTCTACCAATATAGGTCAATACTTGCTCTCTAACTTCTAGTTCCCTAAGAATTGACTTGCCCAGGGTCACACGGTCAGTATGCATTAGAATCTCTACTTGAACCCAACTCTTCCTGTATTCAAGGACAGATCTCCATCAACTATGCAACACTGACTCTTATTTAATGTTATTTAAATTTTTTTAATAGTGTGCTTTATCCTAGCTCTACTTCAATAATTAGATGCTAAAAATAATTTAAAACCAAGTGAATTTAGGGAGAAGATAGCGTCCAGATGTACCTCTCCAAATAAAACACAATCTAAATTGTTTCCAAGATAAAGAAATATCCAGAAAAGGTTTTATAATGACAGAAGGCCCACTGTGCAAGTAAGAGAAGCCAGTTTGAATTTTCCAAGTTTTCTATCTAGCATTACTAAATAAGAACTTGATAGAATGGAATGGAACATTTTTCTCATTCCATTTTAACGAAAACAAACTCTCTAAACAATGGACAAAACTTTAGCATATTCTTTGAGTACAAAAAGAAACTGAAAAATTAATAATTTGCAAGATTCAATACTATATATTAAAAACTGGTAGTGGTCATGGAAAAATTGGATGTTTATATTTTAGATATAAAATTCAACTTTTATAAGTGATCCATGTATCTTAGAAATATATAGACCATAGTGCCCCCTTTCTGTATCCTTGTTCCCATCATCTATTGACACCACTTTCTTTCTAGCCTTCAGCATCTGTTGCAATTTTTCTTTTATCCTGCCAAAGTCCTCCTCTATAATTTCACCCTATGTTATTAAAACTTATATTTGATAGCTTGAAATTACAGTTCCTTGATTTTGTTCAACTCCAGCAAGCTCTATCTGATCTTGAGCAAGGTAACTTAACATTTTTGGGATTTAGTATCTTCTTTAAAAGAGGGGATGGGGAGGGGGGGGGGGCCCGGCAGCTAGGTGGCACAGTGGATAAAACACCAGCCCTGGATTCAGGAGGACCTGAGTTTAAATCCGGCCTCAGACAGTTGACACTTACTAGCTGTGTGACCCTGGGCAGGTCATTTAATCCTCACTGCCCTGCCAAAACAGAACAAAACAAAAAACTAACAACAACAACAACAACAACAACAAAAATACTAACAAAACAAACAAACAAACAAAAACAAAAAAAAAGATGGGGGGGGGCAGCTAGGTGGTGCAGTGGATAAAGCACTGGCCCTGGATTCAGGAGTACCTGAACACTTACTAGCTGTGTGACCTTGGGTAAGTTTGCCCATTGCCCCGCAAAAAAAAAAAAAAAAAGATGGGGTTGAACTAGATAACCTTTGAAGTGCCTTCCAGCTCAAAATCTATGATGCTATTGCCTCTACCTACAAGGATGTAACTATATTAGTTCAGACTTCCTAATGGCTTAGAAATCCTCCACATCCAATGTCTCCAACTAGGACTATATCACAAACACATTCTATCTTGCCTATTGAATCTATTCTTATGGTTTCTTCCTATTCTCCCAGTCCATCCATTTCTGATTTTACTTCCCACCTCAGTCATCTGGGACACCCTAATCAGTTGTTTCAAGTCTGCCCTCTGTCACACCATAGAATTAGTTCAACTTTTCAACCTCTTGCTGTATTCATTTGGCCAATTAATCTGCAACCCTGTCAAAGTTAGTTTTATAATTGAATTGAATTGAAAAGTTCCTCAACTTTACTTCCATTGATTACCAGCTAAAGTAGGGTGTTCAATTGTTCAGCTTTGCACATTGGGATCACAGCCTGCTGTACCCATAAGTTCATTAAAACAATATTATGCCAAATGTCAGCCTACTCCTCACAACACACATAAAACAACTCCTGCCTTGGGATTAGTAACCCTGTAAACACTGGCCAGACCTAACATAACATTCTGCTTACCTACTCAGATCATGAGTCGGACTAGGTATCTTCCTCATCCAATAGTGTTCTCTTTCACATAAGGCCTATTAATGTACCTAATCAGCAGCAGCTGTCAGCCCTGTCTTTATAGGGGGTCAAGCATCTGACAATATATTCCCTATTAATGTCTAATTGGGAAATTATATATATATATATATATATATATACACATATATATATATATACATATATGTCATGTTCCATTATATTTCATGAAACCATTTTACTGTATTTAAATGTGTACTCACAATTTCATGATCATTACCAAATATTACATCTGGATGAAATATTCTCAATACAACAATCTCTCTATTAGATTTCCTTTTTCCAAATTAATCTCCTTATTCAAATTTATATACTAAGCAAAAACAGTAACTCTAGTGATAGAATTCTGTTCTATAATAACAACTTCCTTTCATTAATGGATCCTTTTTGTCCTTCTAAAAGGTATTATATTAACTGGCCTCCCTTCAAAGTTTTTGTTTTATCTGACAATATAAGTAACTTTGGAACTTTTTTGGTCCTAGTTTTTAATTCATATTAGGCTAATAGCCACTGACAAATCCAAAGCTAATTCCCTCTTCCAAGTCAACAGTATAGCCCAAAATGATGAGATGAGCCTGATGAAGTTTCTAAAATCAGGATAAATTCTGTAAAGAAAAATCATGAAATAAGTGCTTATGTCAGAGCCTTGTTCTCCTAAGTCACATCAAAAATAGCAATAATACAAGAATAACCTCCATCAAAAATATTCTTACTAGGAAAGAAGTCTCAACTAAAAGAAAAACTAAAGAGATAGATAAATACCTCTTCCAAAAGTTTCCATCATAATGAATATTTGAAATAAAAGAAACTGAAGAATAAATATCAAAAGGTGGGGAGAGGAATCCTAGAAGGAAAAATGGATCTATAACAAAACTCTTCAGAATAGCTAATAAGTTCAATATGGGAAATCAAGGGAAATCTGGCATCTATAAAGACAGAATAAAAAAACCAAAGAGAAAAGTCAGGTAAATAAGAGACTTAAGAGTTTTGCAAATTTGGTAGAAAGTTTTTATAAAATGGCAGAAACTATGAGGAAGATACTGGTAGAAGAAAAATGACAAAGCTGGAAGAAAAAATGAGCTAAACAAAATCAAAGAACAAAAAAAAATTGAGTGAAAATTTGAGAGAAAAACAAATGAAAGCAATAAAACTAGAAAACAGAGATATGTGACACAACCTGAGAATTATTGATTTCCTGGAAAATATATGAGTACATAGAGCCTAAAAATTATGGCAGGAAACTGTACAAGAAACTTTCTCAGAGGTGCTAAAATTGGAGGAGAGAGTAAAAATTCAGAATATATAGGCGGCCAGTGGAGAAAACTACAAATTCAGCTCTTCTAGAAATAGTCATTAAATTCTGGAGTTTTTAGACAAAGTAACAGGCAAAAAAAGGCAAAACAGGCAAAAAGATGTAAATCTTATATCTTTTTAAAAACCATTTAAATTACATAGGCATTCTATTACTAAACAAGAAACAAAAAGATCATATATTAGGGAGCAGAACTAGGAAAACTATTTCTAATAAGATTTTCAAGATGAACAACTTTGACAGACTTAAGAACTCTGATCATAACAATGACCAACCACAATCCCAGATGACCCTTGATGAAACATTCTATCCAGCTCTTGACAAGATAGGTAATAAATTCATGGCACTGATTGGGATACATTTTGGGGGCCACAGCTAATGTGGGAATTTCTTTTTCCTAAGTATGCATATTTGTTACTATAGTGGTATTTTTAATTTTGATTTTTCAATGTGAGGGAGGTGAGAGGGGAAAATAGACTTTTGTTCATTGAAAATATATAATTTAATTTTTTTAAATCAAGGGAAAATGAACTATGCCCCCAAATTGCCTATGCATAAAAAACAAAACATATATTTTTAATGTGAAAAAATGTTTGTTTTTCAGCACACCAGGAGTTTTCCAGATATTCCTAAAGAAAAGGCTCAACTTAGCACTTGGGAGTTGAAAGGAAAGTGTCTCTAAAATGATAAATGAATGTGAAGACTTAAAGTACTTATATTGTGCAAGTAGATGCAGGGGAAAAGAGTGTGGAAGGAGGTTATCTCATTTTCTATGGGCCTGTTTCTTCACCTGAAAATTAAGAAGTTTGGCTAAGGGACCTCCAAGGTTCATTCCAATTCTGAATATATAATACTATAGAATAGCCTTCTATCTGGTCTCCGTAGCTCAACTGTCTTCCCATTTTCGGACCATTTTCCATTCAGCTGTCAAATTGATCTTCATTGATTGTTGTCCTTCATTCTCGAAGAAAACTAAAATGACACCGCAAGTTACAGCATGTCTCACTGTTACAGCTAAGACCAATACAAGCTCACAATGCTCTACCCCAGGTCAGGCACAAATAGTCCGTGTGAAAATTTGGGGTGGATTCTCTAAATTTGCACATCTCATGTTTCTTTTGAACTACTTCAATTAAACTCCAATGTCTCCCTCTTACCTCTAAGATAAAATATAAAATCTGTTGTTTAATGTTCAAAGCCCTTCATAACCTGGGCCCCTCCTATCCCTCTAGGCTATTTACACCTTACTCTCTCACACACTTTCTGCAATACAGTGACACTGGCCCACTTACTGTTTTCTGGCACGAGACATTGCATTTTCTGATTCTCAGTATTTTCACTGACTGCCCCGCATGCCTGAAATTCTCTCCCTCCTTCTCTCTCCTTCTTGGCTTCCTTAGTTTCTTTCAAGTCCCAGCAAAAATTCTACCTTCTACAAGGAGGTTTTCCTGATTCCCCTTAATACTAGTCCCTTCCTTCCTTCCAGGTTCAACAGTTGATTTTTTCTGGATTTGGAGAGCATTTTCCATCATGAGTCCTTTGGAACTATCTTGGACCACTGTATTGCTGAGAAGAGTCAAGTCCATCACAGATGATCAAAACACAATGTTGCTGATACTGTGTACAGTGTTCTTCTGGTTCTGCTCATCTCACTCAGCATCAGTTCATGTAAGACCTTCAAGGTTTCTCTGAAATCTGCCTGCTTATCATTTCTTACAGCACAATAGTATTCCATTACATTCATATACCACAATTTGTTCAGCCACTCCCTAATTGATGGGCATCCCCTCAATTTCCAGTTCCCTGCCACCACAAAGAGAGCTGCTATAAATATTTTTGAACATGTGGGTCTTTTTCCCTTTTCTATGGTCTCTTTGGGATACAGACCTAGCAGTGGTACCACTGGGTCAAAGGATACGAAGCCTTTTGGGCATAGTTCTGTTCCAAATTGCTCTCCAGAATGGTTGGATTAGTTCACAGCTCCACCAACAATGCACTAGTGTTCCAATTTTTCCACACGTCAACTTCCTTCTTAAAAAAACAACAAAACAAGCCCCTGTGGTGAATAAAATTATATGTGGATTGCCCTATTTCTGTCCCAAGTTTAGGGAAAATTAGCTAGAGTTTATTAAATATGTTACTTAGAAATTAGAGGCACCAGTTTGGGGGCATTAAGGATTTATTAAAGCATATTAAATATTAATAAAGAGACTACACATGGCTCTGAAAGATAGGAAAGCATAGCTAGGATCTAGGGGAGGAGAGAGAAAATGGGCCATGTCTGCTCTCACCAAGTTCCAGGGACAAGACCCAGTATCTGTGTAAGTTTGCTGTGGGCAGGAGGAGAGCCCACCTTTACACATTGCTCAAAGCTAATTGGCTAGCATCATTAAAATCTATTGATTTACTGGATTTGAAGGTGGTCCAGCATGCTGATGTCAGAGCCCAGAGAACAGATGCTCCGGTGGGAACAAGGCTTTCAGGTGGGTGTGGTTTTGAGTGAGGTAACTTTCTGACTCTGAGCTGGCCTTGAGAAAGGTCAGCCCCAAACCCCTATTATTAATCATTTTCTCACACTACACACCTTCTTACTACTGAGAAACTACAATCCATTGACACTGCCCATATTATTGTTCCTGTACATACCATTCCCAATACATCCCAACTCTGTGCCTTTTCAATGGCTATCTCCCATGCCTGAAATCCTCTCCCTCCTCATCTCTACCTTCTGGATTCCTTAACTTCTTTTAAGATTTAGTATGGGGGGCAGCTAGATGGTGCAGTGGATAGAGCACCAGCCCTGGAGTCAGGAGTACCTGAGTTCAAATCCGGCCTCAGACATTTAACACTTACTAGCAAGTCACTTAACCGCAATTGCCTAACCAAAAAAAAAAAAAAAAGATTTAGTATGAATTCCACCTTATGAAAGAGGCCTTTCCCAAGGATTCCTCCCCACCCTCAACCACTTCCTAGGGTCTTTCCTTTGAGATGACTTCCTGTTTACACTGCATATATTTTGTATGTACATAATTATTTGCATGTTGTCTCATGTCCTCCTGGAGGGCAGGGGCTGTTTTTGTTTTTCTTTTTATCCTCAATACTTAGCACTGTGCCTAGCACATAGTAAACATTTTTGGGGGGTGGGGCAATGAGGGTTAAGTGACTTGCCCAAGGTCACACAGCTAGTAAGTGTCAAGTATCTAAGACCAGATTTGAACTCAGGTTCTCCTGAACCCAGGGCCGGTGTTCTATTCATTGCACCACCTAACTGCCCCAAAATATTAAACATTTAATAAATCCCTGTTGGCTGACTTGTGATTTGTTGGAAATGCATTTACTTTAGGGTTTAGGATGATTTGGAAATTAGAGCAGAATGGATTAAATCTAAAGGACCCTAATCTGTAATCACTTTAATGAATCATAGAATCATAGACTTTAGCTAGAAAGAGAAAGAAATCATCTAATTCAACTCTTACCTTTAAGCATAGAAATTTTTATTATCCTCATTTAACAGATGAAGCAATGAATATCTTGAAAGGAAAAGTGATTTGTATCAAATTATATAGAAGTGGTGGAGGAGGAAGAAACAATAACACATTGTTTTAGCTCTTAATCAATGCCCTTTCCACCATATCACTATTTCTCCTTTATTCCTCCAGGGATTTATGACTTTTTTCAGAGCAGATGTAAGAGCTTTTGGATTAAGGCTTTGGTTGGCCTCTTGCAAGGTGACCTAAATGGCTAAAGACCCTGGGAGTTGGATTTCTTCCCAGCTTAGAAAGATAAGATAACAGTATATTGAAAAATGAGAATTTCCCCCATTGAAGGAGGTTTTGAGGATCTCTGGAGATGGAGAGTGAAAAAGAGAGGTATAGGGAAAGGAAGAAAAAGAAAAGGAGGAAGAAAGAAAGAGAGGGAAAGAGAAAGAGAAAGGGAGAGAAAAGGAGAAGAAAGAAAGAGAAGAGAAAGGGGGAGAGAGGGGGAGAAAGAGGGAGAAAGAGAGAGAGAGACAGGAGCGAGTTGTGGGGTCTCATGACTGGGACATACCCAGTTCTCTTCTTCAAAGCAAAGCCCCCAAACAAGGCCACAGGGGGTGAACAATAAATGAATAAGTAGAGGGGCGTATGTGTGTGTATGTGTATATGTGTGTGTGTGTGCATGTGTGTGTGTGTGTGTATGTGTGTGTGTGTGTGTGTGTGTGTGTGTGTGTGTGTGTTTATCACAGGCACTTGCTCAGGTGGATGGAGAACTGAGAAAAAAAAGACGAGAAGAATTGTCAGTCCTTGAATTTCCTTGTTCATGGGACAGCTCTGGAAGCCATATAGGAGAGAATGACCTTACCCAGAGCAGGGCTGGGATCTTACACCCGTTCCCTCATCCCAGCCTATTTTTAGAAAGATTTTGCTAACTAGTGGCATTATCATAAGCCATTCCTATGACGGATAACTGTACTTACAAGGTTTTAATTACTGCAAACTTGGGGCTTTTAAAATCAACCTTATCAGACATAAGCCTAATATAGTGATGCCTAGGGTTACATAGGTATTCACTCCCCTTAACATACAGGAAGTCATCCATGATTTAGTAGACCATCTTCAAAAGTTACTATGATAGGGGGCAGCTAGGTGGCACAGTCGATAAAGCACCAGCCCTGGATTCAGGAGGACCTGAGTTCAAATCTAGCCTCAGACACTTTACACTTACTAGCTGTGCAATTCTGGGCAAGTCTCTTAACCCTCATTGCCCTGAAAAAAAAAGTTACTATGATGGAAAAAAAATTATTACCCTGAAAACCAGCTAAGTGATAGGCCTCCCTGAATTTAGCTAGGCTGCTCTGGTCCTTGGAAAACAGACATACACTCTGATCCTGGGCTCTTAATCAAAACCTTTTCAGTTTGGTATTGCCAAAGTCTGCATAGCTTTTGAGAATCTGGGGTCACCATTTCTATAAAACATAAAGAAAAAAAAAGTAAGAGGATAAAAATGTTGTGTTATGTATAAAATAATAATGCCATGGAGATTATTGACTATTACATAGAATAAATTATACCTTCAGAGTTTCAGGTCACATTTTAAATTGTGTAAATGGAAAGTCTATGGCCTTCCATGATAGGCTATTTCACTTTCTAATGCTCCTTGCCCTTGGGATGTTTTAATTAAATAACTCTGGTTGAAATTTTAGTTCATTTTCTAAAGCTTTGTCCTTTGATAGGAAAGAGTAGGTTAACATTTTTTAACCTGACCTATGATTTCATCAGTGTAGAGAGCTAGTAAAAGAACTTCCTTACGCAATGCAGATCAGTCCCTTCCATGTAATTTATAGTCTTAGAAAGTTTATAGTGTTAAAAAGTAATTCAGGGGCAGCTAAGTGGAGCAGTAGATAGAGCACCAGCCCTGGATTCAGGAGGACCTGAGTTCAAATCTGGCCTCAGACACTTAACACTTACTAGCTGTGTGACCCTAGGCAAGTCACTTAACCCCGATTGCCTCACCAAAAAAAAAAAAAACAAAACAAAACTAATTCAGTGCTTCAGAGATCTGAAAGGTTAAATGATTTGCCCAGTGCCACAGAACCAATATACCTGATTCCAAGGCCAGTTTTCTATCTACTACAGTTGCCGCCACTCCTATTTATTAGTCATTGTTTTGGTTGTTAAGTCATTCATTTTTATGTAAGCCCATGGACATAATCCATGGGATTTTCTTGGTAAAGATACTGGAGGGGTTTGCCATTTCCTTCTCCAGTGTAACCCAATTTTACAGATGAGGAACTAGGGCAAATAGGGGTTAAATGACTTGCCAAGGATCACACAGCTAGTAAGTCTCTGAGGTCACATTTGAATTCAGATCTTCCTGACTCCATGTCTAGTGATTTATCTACTGCACCACCTAAATGACCCATTTATTTAGTCATTATTATTAGTCATTAGCATTCATTTATTACTGCAAAATCCTCAGGTCTGAACAATGTTTGGGTGCACAAGTGGTGTGTGTGTGTGTGTGTGTGTGTGTGTGTGTGTGTGTGTGTGTGTGTGTGTGTGTGTGTGAGAGAGAGAGAGAGAGAGAGAGAGAATTTCCTGACTCTTGAAATTCTTGATTTTTAAAAATTGTTATTGTTTGTCCTCCATTTTTGAAGAGGAACAATGACTGACATCATGGATGATATAATTACTTGTGTGAGAATTCAATTTAAGTGAGGCAGAGTTGCATAGTCATCAGCCTCACTCTCTTCCTGGGTCATAGAAGTCCAATGGCTGGACTTCTTTGATGTCTGTTCAAGATATACAGGATAAATTAAAGATAATCATGGAGAGAAAGCATGAACATTAAAGGAGGCTAGGATAGATTTCTCAAAGAAGGATGGATTTTAGCTGAGATTTGAAGGAAGCCAGGAGGAATTAAATGAGGAAAGAAAACATTCCAGGCATTTGGGACAGTCAGTAAATATGCTGGGGAGATGGATTGTCTTGTTCAAAGACCAAGAAGGAGATTCATAACTAGTTTGGGATGAAACAACCCCCTCCCTCAAAAAAGGAGTGGGGATGGAGACCAAGAAGGGATTTACAAGGAAAATGGTGCCAACCCAATCAGAACCAGTCTCTAGCCTATGTATGGCCAAAGCTGAACAGAATAGCCCAGAGACAGGTGGATCAGTTTATTTTCTAAATGAGGAAAAAAACTTGCAAGCAAGGAGGAGCTATAGACACATGTGCGGGGCCCCCACCCCTAGTGGGGGGGGGGAGTGCCCAAGGCAGTGTGGGGAGATTTCAATACTTATAGTGATTGTTCATTGAGTTGTAGCCCTATCAATGAGGGGGCAATGAGCATGTGACAAATTTGATTAACTATAAGACATTCTGACTTTGTCCAGTGTTTGTCTTTGATCAGAGAACACCTGGTGAATTGTGTGACTAGCCCATAGAGTGAGATCATCCAGAGGGTGATCCGCAAAGGATTGTTGTCCTGCCAAACTCAGGGTACAGCTTGCTTTCTGGCCTTAGCTTTGAGAAACAGGGGATTAAATTTTACTTTGTCAATGGCAATTGAGCTGAACCTTGAAAGAAGTTAAGGAGTCTAAGAAGTAGAAGTGAGGAAGAATTGGCTTCTTAGCACTGAGGGACAACCTGTGCAAAGGCACAAAGATAGATGATGGCATGTTCTTGTCAAGGAACAACTTGAGTGCACAAAGTGGAATAATATGAAATAAGTCTGGAAAAGTTAACAGAAGCCAGACTATGGAGGGTTTTCCATGCCAGACAGTTTATATTTTTGGTTTCATTCAGCTATTCTTACCCCTCAGTGAAAAAAGTTTTATTTGTGTTGCCTTGAGATGGTTAAATATTGTCTAGTTTTAGAAATTTTTCCAGCTAATGAATTTTTAATTGCCTTCTATTTTTAAATTAGCTTCAAGAAAGTAATTGGAAATAAATTAGTGACTTACAAATGCAAAACACCCTGTATTAATTAAGTGGCAAAAATGGATTTTTTAATGCCCCAAACTTCATTTTTCCTAGTTCCTAGAGGGAAAGTTTAAAGGAGGTAACATTCTCCCTTAGCAAATCAATTCTAGGCTAAGACTTCTCCTGAAATAATCTACTTAAAAGGATTTTTTCATGCATATATATATATATGTGTGTGTGTGTGTGTGTGTATGTTGATGAGGCAATTGGGGTTAAGTGACTTGCCCAGGGTCACACAGCTAGTCAGTGCCAAATGTATGAAGTGGGATTTGAACTCAGGTCATCCAGGGCCAGTGCTCCATCCACTGTGCCACCTAGCTGCCCCATGCATGAATATTAATGTAAGTATCTTTCTAGCCATAATACACAGGTGGTTCTATTTTATTCATTCCTATAGCCCTGCTACAAAGCAGGGAAAATTAAGCAAAAATATAACATGGAACACTGAAATATAATCAAGCACTCATTAAACACCAACCATGTTCGAGGACTGTGCTAGCCACTAAGGATACAAAGAAAAAAAAATTTTTTAAAGAGTCCCTGTCCTCAAGGAGCTTACACTCTCCTGAGGAGATATAATGAATAGATAAACAGAACATAACTGGAGGAGAGGGAGAGCACTAACATCTAGGGGTTCAGAAAAGGAAGTATTTTAGGTAAGCTTTAAAGGAAGCAAAGAATTCTCCTCTAAGAAGAGAACAGGCCCAGAATGTCTAGCTGGAAAGTTGAGAGCACCAGCCCTGGAAGTCTGAAGTTGAGCTAGACAGAGAACTACTTATCTTTGCAGTGGAAAACCACAACTGGCTGTTAGGACCCCTGTAAATTTGGATCATAGAATATAAACCTAGGAAGCCACCTACAAGGAGTATCTTCCAGATACAGCTGTCAATTTGCTTTGCACATACCCAAATCACCAAAACTGCAAGTACTCACATGGGAAATGCCAAGAATCTGTTTCTAGTCATTCTGTATTCTCCTACCACATGGGCAGAAACAGTCTTTTTCAATTGGCTTCATAGCAGGTTGTCTCTTTTAAAATGAGGAGAATGGGATAATTTTTCTTACATTCACCCACAGTTTGGATGACATGAACTGAATGGGTATAGGAAGGACTACCTTCCCTTCCTCCCTACCTTTTACCACAAGGCCCCAGAAAAGGGGCTTGGGGTTGGAATTTTGTTTTAGTTTGTCCTGTTTTATTTGTTCTTTTTTAGTTCTAGGCATAGGCAATGGAATCCCCACTGGACTCACTTGAGCCATGGCAAACCTGGAGGCAGGATTCAAGGCCAGATATGCAGCCAGGGTCAGGCCAGAAGAGAAGCCAGGAGAAGCCAGGGTACCAGTGACATAAGACCAACTAAGGGTTGGGGATGGAGCTAGACTTGGGCCTTGGTGGGACTGTACTATAAAGGAACTGAGTTAAGCTGTAAACTGAATCCCTTCCCCTCTCTAGAATATGGCACAGTAAAGGGGAATTCTGACCCTAAGTATTGGGTGGATGGGTGGGTGGGTTGTATATGTTTATATACGTGTTCTTATTATGCCTTTGAAGTAAACATTCCTTTGTAAAAGTTAATCTGACTGTTCAGTGTTTAAATGGGACTTACAATTGAAGGAAAATATGATCTCTGACCTGGAGTCAATGACAGAGAGCTTAAACACCCCTCACTTTTATGGTAGTAGAGAACTTTGGGAATGGGGTGAAATGTAACAGACCTTGTCTTCAGACATTTGGGGTAAGGGTAATCAGGTAATCATTCTCACACAGGCAAGGGGTACAAGCTGTGCAATACTGAATTCAAGGTTTAACAATCAAGCCAGTTGAGCTAGAAAATAGAGTACACGAAGGAGAATCATGTGAACCAAGTCTGAAAAGGTAGACTGGGGCCAGATTGCAAACAAATGTCAAGCTGAGGAATTTGTATTTTATCTTAGAGGCATTATGAAGCCACTGAAGATTCTTGAACAGGGTAGTTATATAGAGAGATAAATAGACACAGACATAGAGACAGATAAAAATAGAGAGATAGATGAGAGAGAGAGAGAGAGAGAGAGAGAGAGAGAGAGAGAGAGAATTCCAACAACTTTAGGAAGATTATTTTGATAGCTATGTAAAGGATGGATTAGAGGAAGTCTGGAATCAAGGATACCAATTAGTAAATCACTGAAATATTCCCAGATGAGGGACCATAAGGACATAAAGTTGGTGGTTCCTTTCTGTTAAAAAAGAAAAGGGGATGGATGTGATAAGTGCGGTGAATACAGAACTGAAAAGACTTAGCAACTGATTTGATATGGGGATAAAGATAAAAGAATTAAGGAAAATTCCAAGGTTCAAAACCTGCATTACAGTAGTACCCTCAATGAAAATAGAAAAGTTAAGAGGAAATTAAAATTCTTACTGGTACTAGAGGGAATGAGCATGTATTAAGTACATGCTAGGTGCCAGATGTTTTACTAAGCACTTTACAAATATTATCTCATTTGATTCTCATAAACAATCCTAGGAGGTTGATTCTATTATGCTCTCCATTTTACAGATAAGAAAACTGAGGCAGACAGAGGTTAAGTGACTTGCCCAGAATCATACAGCAAGTAAGTGTCTAAAGGACACTTGGAGCTTCAGATATTCCTGATTTCAGGCTCAGGGCTCTATACAATGTACCACATAGCTTCCTCTAACTTATCCTCCATCTAGGGCATAACTATAAATCTAATTGTTTTAGACATTAAAAACCCAATCCTAAAGAGAGATAAAAAGGTACCAGTTTCCAGTACAGATGAGTTATAGGACATTTTTTAAGGTGCAGAGGAAATACTATACAAAGAAAAGTTTCTACTTCTCCACTCCTTCAAATACAAAAACTTCTGGTGTTCAAAGTCCTTTATAAATTGCCACTCCCCCACCCCCAGGCCCTTTCCAGTCCCTTACTTTTCCAGACAGTGACACTGACCTTCTTGCTGTTCCAG
The DNA here is from genome assembly GCF_019393635.1 of Dromiciops gliroides. Lineage (NCBI taxonomy): Eukaryota > Metazoa > Chordata > Mammalia > Microbiotheria > Microbiotheriidae > Dromiciops > Dromiciops gliroides. The sequence goes on along the minus strand of NC_057864.1, from coordinate 362,071,850 downwards.
GAATAAGATACTTCATCTCTCTTGGCTCCAGGCATTTTCTTTGGCTGTTCCCCATGCCTGGAATGCTCTTTTTCCTCATCTCCATCTCTTGACGTCCCAACTAGAATCTCATATTCTACAGAAAGTCTTTCCCAATTCCTCTTAATTCTAGTGCATTCCTCTTATTTCCAATTTTTCCTGCATGTATGTGTATACATATATATATATATAAATACATACACACATATATATATATAAATACATACATACATATATATATATATATGGAGAGAGAGAGAGAGAGAGAGAGCGCTTTTTTGTACATATTTACTTGCTTGTTGATGCCTTCATTAAGCTCTTAGCTTCTTGAGAGCAAGAGACGTTTTGCCTCTTTTTGTATCTCTACCTCTTGCCACAATGCCTGGCACATAGTAGGTGTTTAATAAATCCTTATTGACTGCTGACAACTGACAAGATTCCAAGAGACCACAAATGGCTGACCAGTTACTTCCATGTTGTCTCCTTCAATAGAAGAGCTCCTTTAGGCAGGGACTAACTTGGCCTCTTTTTTAATCCCCAGGGTTTAAGCACAGTGCCTGGCACTTAATAGGTGCTTAACAAATGCTTATGGACCAACTGACTATCCTTTAGGACATGTTAAGAAGTTCTTCAATCAAATGATAGAATTATAGGGCAGTTAACCACTGGCTAGCTGAAGAATCAGCCATACCCTAGTGACCTTTAAAAAGCAAAGTTGTAAAGCTGAGCATAGTGGAGCAGCTCTCAAAACAGACACCAGCTCCAGCAGAGAGCAGACCAGAGTCCCGCTGAAGAGTAAAGAGAGCTAAAGTCAATCCTGGCATTCTTCAGTGGTACTATTGAATCTGCAGCATATTAAATTAACAATAATAGCTTGAACTTAGGACATAGCATGAAACATAAGATTGAAAACTAGTAAATTATTTAAACCAGAAACATGGCAAAAGGGAAAACTGAAGGATTGTTACAAGTGTTGCCCTCTCTTCCTCAAAACATTAAAAGAACTAAAAGAAAGTATAATGAATATAGAGCTATTTACCTCTTCTCTCTTCTTTTCCCATCTAACTCAGAACATAAAGTTTATGTATCCCAAGAGGTATGCATGCATTGAGATAGTTATTTGAGATACTGGGGTGGGGGGGGGAGGGACTTCAGGAAGAAGGCAGCCAGAAGAGAATAGGATTGTGCCACGTTTTATCTACATTTTGCACCAAGGATTTAGTGTTTGAAGATTGGACTCTAGATACTCATTGCAGCCTAGTCCAGCCCAAGAAATTGTTAGAGATGATGTCCATGATGCAGAACCATGAGTGGCAGGGAGTACAAAAAGAGATTTCTCCTCCCCCATTCTGCCTTGCTTACCCAAAACTCAATGCTTTGGGGAGACTGAGAGTAGCAGATCAAGAGAGAAACTATGCGAAGGGGTTCTGTAAGATCAGTGATAAAAGTGAATGTAGGAATCACATATCCCTTTGGGCTAATAGTAGCTGTTAAGTATTTCTACGTGTTTCCTTCCTTCTTCTAATAAAACTTTATCCTGCAATATTGTGAACTGCATATTTGCAAGTGAGGAATAAGCCTCTGTGTACTGGGAACTGCCAACAAGAAAGTGAGAAAATACCCCCAAGTGTACCTAGACCCTTAGTGTCATGAACTCTTCTTCTCACAAAACTTAAAAAGGCCTAGCATGCTAGATAAATTGTTTTTTAAATAGTTATAGCATTTTTTCCAATTACATGTAAAGACAATTTTTAACATTCACTTTTTTTAAAACATTGAGTTCCAAAATTTCTCCCTTCCCCCCGCCAAAATGGTAAGCAATCTTATATAGGATATATGTGTGTGTGTATATATATATATATATATATATATATATATATATATATATACATGCAATCAGGTAAAACATTTCCATATTAGTTAAGTTGTAAAAGAAGAAAGAGAACAAAAGGAAAAAAACATGAAAAAATAAAGTAGAAATAGTAGGATTCAATTTGCATTCAGAAATCAGTTCTTTCTCTGGAAGTGGATAGCATTTTTCATCATGGGTCCTTTGGAATTGTCTTGGATCCTTGTATTTCTGAGTAGCAGCACTCTTTGAGTATTTATGGTTTGAAACCTAATGGCTTGTTTTATATGTGTAACAAGTCTCTGGCCAATGAACTTCCATCCTCAGTGCATGTACAACACACTCTTCCTGCTGTTCCCACACTTGGAAGAGATTGGAGAGCCTGCTTCCAGAAAGATATAATAACATTTAACAATAAGGCCCTGTTCCCCAATTCAGGGTATACTCAGTTTTGGGGATTGTTTCCAAGCCCCTTGTTGAATGCAGAAGAAAAGCCTTTCAAATGGCTGTTGAGCCAGCATTGAGAATGCTTTGAAACAACAGTAACTGACCAAGGCATTTTTGTTGGAATTTTCTTGGTATCTTTGAGATAGCTTGTTTTTGTTTTTACAGGGCAATGAGGGTTAAATGACTTGTCCAGGGTCACGCAGCTAGTAAGTGTCAAGTGTCTGAGGTAAAATTTGAACTCAGGTCCTTCTGAATCTAGGGCTGTTGCTTTTATCCACTGTGCCACCTATCTGCCCCAGGAGTTTTCTTGTCAAACATTCTGAAGTGGTTTGGCATTCTCCAGCTTATTTTACAGATGAGAAATTGAGGCAAACAGGGTTAAGTGACTTGCTCACAATCACATAGCTAGCAAATGTCTGAGGGTGGATTTGAACACACAAGGGATGAGGAAAGAGGACACTCACGGTGAATGGCTTCATTTTTTTCCGTAAAATATGAATCAAGTTTCTCAGCTTAGAGAGTTGGGGAGGAGGAGCCATGGAAAATCAGACAAGAAAGTAAAAGGTTTAAAAGAGCCACTGTTGGGGGCAGCTAGGGGGCACAGTGGATAAAACACCGGCCCTGGATTCAGGAGGACCTGAGTTCAAATCCGACCTCAGACACTTGACACTTATGAGCTGCGTGACTCTGGGCAAGTCACTTAACCCTCATTTGACCCTCAAACAAAAAAAAAAAAGAGCCACTGTGAAGAGAGGAATAGTAAATTCATAAGGGGGATATAGTAGGATTGCCTAGCAGCAGTGAGGGCCCAGCTGAGGTTATATAACATAAATTTTAGTGGCCCCAGTAAGAATGGTTGTGTGATTTTTCTCCATTTCTTTAAGCTGCATGTGTGGAGGAGTGAATGTGGTGAATATTGGGAATTATGCAAAGCTGAGTCTTTGTAGGGCACAATTAGTAAAATTACAAAAGGCCTGGGGAAGGACACAGCATACAGTTGAATTGTCTCACCAAGGGCTCAAGATGGAGAAAAGAGGAAGGCAGGGGAGATGACATGGGAGATCACTGAGGGGTTAAGGGATTAGAAGTCACAGTGTAAAAGAAGAGTAGATTATGGTCACATGAGGGTACTTTGGAATTCTTAAACATGGAGGTAAAACATTTGTGGGTGATGGCAAGATAAAGACTATGGCCATCTTTGTGTGTGGCTGAGGTGAGGTGGGTGACTAGGTCATGGGAAATGAATAGGATAAGGAACTGAGTAATTATAGTGTTTGAGGGAGAGTCTATAAGTAAATTGACAACCCCTAGTATGAGTCTAAGAGTTGCGGAGGAGAGAAAAATTGTGAGCCATGTTTCAAACTCATTAAGGATAGAAGAGGAGTGACCTAAAGGTTGAAGTCCCTATCACAGTGCCAGGCACATAGTAGGTACTTAATAGAATCGTTTCCTTCCTTTCTTCCTTGAGCCAATGATGTTCTTAGAATCAAGCAACTATCACCTAGATTGCCTGGGGTGTAGTGTTGAGAAATTCTGGTGGGGCAGCTAGGTGGCACAGTGGATAGAGCACCGGCCCTGGGTTCAGGAGGATCTGAGTTCAAATCTGACCTCAGACACTTGACACTTACTAGCTGTGTGACCTTGGGCAAGTCACTTAACCCTCGTTGCCCCGCAAAAAATTTTTTTAAAAAGAGAGAAATTCAGGTATCCAATTGAGGATACCACTGTCATAGAAGTAAGGTGAACAACACCAAATTAAATAGGACCTACCATGTGAGGACCCATTCTTCATTGTTTGGTTCAGACTAGCTGGTCATACAAATCAGACCAGTTAGCTATCTAAAACATGCATTACAGGATACTCCTAAGTTGTACTGCTCATTCCATTTAGGCCAGCTCTGATCCTAGATGAACTTAAGCTTCCAGACAGTTTGAGTTTTTTCCTAGCTGAAAATATTAGCACAAGACTACGTACACAGACAAAGCACCTGCTACACATGTCAACCAACACTACTCAAGCAAATATCACCTTACTAGGCAAGGAGCCAATGACATGTGTTAACCTAAACTGTGAACTTTCCATTACAAAGTTGTCGGTGTGGAATTCAAAGTTAAAGTGACCTACAAAGATTTATGTTTGAAGTATGAGTTCTGTGTACTCAATACTAACTAATAATTGTACTCATACTATTTACTCTACTAACTAATTACTTTGTCTTTTTTTTCTAGAAAAGGTGGTTCTATTGGGAGAGAGCCCCCAAATTAAGAATATGGTTAAAAGAAAGATGACTACCTGCCTATAGGAAAAATTAGGCAACAATATCTATTGTGATGAATGCTAAAAGAAATAGAAGTTCTCAGTTGTATCCATATCCCTGTGTATATGTGTGTATGTATGTATATGTACACATATATGAATATATGTACAAATATAAATATATATGCATATATCTCCAACATCAGTCTTTATTACAAATTCTAGCCCCACATTATTAATTATCCACTGGACATTTTGAGTTGGATATCCCTCAGCAAGTCCAACATAGAATGCATTATCTTTTCCCTATAACCCAACTTCTCTTCAGACTTCTCTATTTTTTGTCAAAACTACTACCATCTTGGTGCAGTGGCTAGAGTACCAGAGTTCAAATCCGGCCTCAGACACTTAACACTTACTAGCTGTGTGTGATCCTGGGCAAGTCACAAATTGCCTCACACACACAAAAATAGTACCGCCATCCTTCTAAACAGTCAGGTTCACAAAATCTCAGTCTTGCTTACCTTCTCACTGTCCTTTACTCCCTTATAACTAATCAATTGCTACGTCTTGTCCATTCTATTTCCATGGCATCTTTCACATTCATCACCTTATTTGCACTCACATCATAATGATAAATGCAAATCTTAAAAATGTGAGGTCAAACTTGGGTTTCAAAAAATTAATTTCATAAGTACAAAATGAGGGAACACATAGCTTGACAGTAGTTTATCTTCAAAAAGAGGAAAGAGAGATTTACTGATTTACAATCTAAATATGAGTCAACAGTATGAGACTATGGAACTGATGAAAATTTTGGATGTCAAAGGGCTTTAAATTCATACCATAGGAGGATCAAATTAAGGAACTGGGTGTGTTTTCAGTCCTGGACAGGATATCAAAGTAACTAATGGCACTCATAATATGATATCCTTGTCTAAGAACCAGTGAACTGATAAGTTAGTTAAGGAACTAAACCCATATCAACACTGACTTTCTCAGTATAAATGAAACCTAAAGACATAAAAGTTATAGTTACATGGAAGAATGGTTTATTAATTCTTATATAGGTAAAATTTTTTAAAAGTTAGGGTAGCTGGCTAAATCATATCCTCAAAGGTAATAACAAATGTCAATAAATGGGATTTAACATATTATAGTTCTTATGATGAGTATAGGCCAGGGGACCAGCATGGACACACTTAGAGCTTATATCCAAAATTTGTCATGGAAGAAGTATATAAATTCTATAAAGAGCCTACAAATCAAGTCAGTATAATAATTGGTGACATCAATATGAAGGTGGACACATGGGAAATTGGAGAAAATATGTTGGAAAATATTATTATAGATTAAGAAATTAAAGAGGTTGTAAGCTACTGAGAAACCTCATGTTTGCATACTGTAAATAATTTCTTTAGGAAAAGAGTCAGAGGGTGTTGGACATAGCAGGAATTGACAAAAAGTGAAGCTTTCCCCCAGCCCTTTAATTTATTCTCTAGCCTATCAAGAAAAATTTTGTTCTCTGACAAAAATGCAAGAAGCATTTCAAATGAAGAAAAAAGGAATCTCAAATGAAAATAAATCCTAATCTATTTATGGAAATTAGAATAGAGGACTGTGATCTAAAGAAAGGATGGAAAAAAGGAGGGCCATTAAACATGAAATTGTTTTCCTAGAAGGTAGAAGTGGATCCTATGAGAAGAAAGCTGCTGCTGCTTCTTCTTCTTTTTCAATAAATTTTAAAATTTATTTTAGACTTAAATATAAAATGTAAGAAGAAAAAAAACATTTCCATGTACATAGCAGAAAATAAAAGATGACTGAATATAACACAATACATTTCCATTTCAAGAAAACCTATATAACAAATCCTGAACGTTGTTTTCAAAGCTGCCCATCTTTTCTTTGCTTCCTTGTTGATTTTCTTTTGTTTTCTGCTGTGTATTTTTTACTTCATATTTTTCCCCTCTCCCCCTACTCTCCACCAAAGAGGAGCACAATTAATGTGGAGATACACACACACACACACACACACACACACACACACACACACACACACATATATATATATACACACACACACACACACACACACACACACACACACATAGGTATCTATAAAAATACACATAAACACTCATACATATATATGTAATACCATACCATACTTATATCTACCTGTCATCTGCTTCTTTGAGGGTGGATAGCATCTTCCAACATAAATCCAAGTCTTTTCATGTTTTTCCAAGTCAACCAGCTCATCATTTCCTTCACCACAGCAATATCTCAACCAAATCACATCTTATCTGAGAGATTGTTTGTGAAAGTCTCCCCCCAGAACACACACACACACACACACACACACACACACACACACAAAATTTTCTTCATTCCTTCTATTCTTGGCTACATAGACTTTATTTTTACCAGAAATTTTTATTTAGAAATAATTGAAATTATCCTTTTTGCACTTCAACAATGCTCATGCCTTATAATATAGTTTAAGGTCTGATACTGCTAAATCTATTTCCTTTACAACTTTTCCCTTCATTTCTTTGAAGTTCCTGACCTTTTGTTCTTCCAAATGAACTTTATTCTTATTTTTTTCTAACTCAGCAAAAGAATTTTTTAGTAATTTGAGATGACATTGAATCAGTAGATTAGCTTCTTATGCTTCAAGGAATGATGATATAGATCCCCAAGTGCCAGGGTAGAAGATTCCCCTGCCCTCAAAGAGCTTATATTCTCCTGGGGAGAACACAACATATACCCAGATAAGTAAATGAAAAGTATGTACAAATAACACAAACTAGTTTTATGAAAGATAGAATGCTAACACCTGATGGGATCAGGAAAGGCAACTTGTATGTATATATATGTACATGTACATACATAAATATATATATAAAGCTACATATAAGTGTATGTATTACCTGAACTGTACTTTGAATCAGGCTGAGGATTCTGAGAGATAGTAGTTATGTGTTATGGATATGGAAGGCCTACTTGTACAAAGGCAGAAGATGAAGAGTCCTTTATGGTGAACAGTGAGAAAGATAGGTTGGCTAGAACATACAGAGAGTGAAAGCATTAGTGGGAAATAAGAATCTAGCCATAGACATTTGTTAGCTGTGTGACCCTGAGCAAGTCATTTAACCTCATTTGCCTCAGTTTCCTCAACTGTAAAATGGGGATATTAATAATACATACCTCTAAAGGGTTGTCATGAGGATCAAGTGAGGTATTTGTAAAATAAAGGAGAAGAAGAAGAAGAAGAAGGATGAAAGAAAAGGCATTTAACACAATGCCTACCACATGTTAGGCATTGTAGGAAAGAAAGTGACAAGCTGAGTTGAATCTAGAAGGGGACCAGGACATTGAGGATACTGAATATTCCATATGAGGATCAGATGAAAGAATTGTAAATGTATTGCTTGAAGAGAATACCTAATGGAAAATGTGGAAAGCATGTGTCTTCCCTTGATTATCTTCAGTTTATCTTGTATATATGCTGTTTATCCATAGTTGTTTATATGTTGTTATCTCATAAGGATGTGAGCTCCTTGAGAGTAAGGACTTTTTTTTTTTACCTTTCTTTGTATCACAGTGCCTCATACACAGTCGGTACTTAGAGATGCCTGTTGATACATGTAGAATTATCTGGGCTGAACTGTTGAATAAAAATGGGTAAGGTATTCAAGGTTGAGGAGAGCCTTCCCACCCTTCCTTCAATGGGTGAAGTAGTCTGGAACTCACAGAAATTAAGGAATTCACAGGCCAAGATTTTAGAAGCATCATCCAAATAAATGTTGAATTTGTCAAGGATGATGGAAGTGAAAAAAAAATCTGTCATTTGCCATGGATATCAATGAATATTTGTTGTCCAAAGAAATCCTCAGATCTGATATGAAGAAAGGATAAACATGTAATTGCCTATTGGATATGTTAAACTGGTTGCCCCATAGTAATCTCAAACTCTGCATGTGCAAAAAAAGCACTCATCATCTTTTCCCCAAAATCCACTCTTTTCCTGAACTTCCCTATTTCTGTTGAGCACACCACTATCTATTTAAACACCCAGGTTTGAAACTTTGGAATCAGTCTCAACTCCTCACTCTCCATTATTGCCTCCCTCCCTGGCCCATATTCAATCAGTTGCTAAATCTTGTCAATTCTACTTCTATAACATCTGTCTTATTCATCCCAATTTTTCTATTTAATTCCCTTGAGCACTTATCATCTGCACTATTGCAATATCTTCCTAATTGGTTTCCCTGCTTCTTGATCTCCTCTCCAATCTATCCTCTACTTAATTGCCAAAATGATATTTCTAAGTCACATTTCTGATCACTTTCACTCCCCTACTCAAAAAAATCCCATGGTTCTTGGTTACCTCTGAATTAAATACAACCCTCTCTGGAATTTAAAGCCCTTTACAACTTGATTCTAACCTAGCTTTCCAGACTTACCTCATATTACTCTCCACACATTTTATGGTGTAGTAAAACTGGCTTCCTTCCTTTTTCTCATATATAACACTCTTATTTTGTATCTACCCTATTATCTTGTATCTACCTACCTATCTATTTGAGCTTAGCTCAAATGGCAATTGCATGAGGCCTTTCCTGAACTCCCCCAGCACCCCTTACTCTCAATTTCCTACCTATTCTCACCTCTACCCCTACCTTCATTACATTGTATTTGCTTTTTATTTATTTTGTATATGTTGTCCAGCCCATTGAAGGTAAGATCCTTGAGGTCAAGGACTGTTTCATTTTTGTTTTTGAAGTTAACTTTTTAAAAATGTTTGTTGATTAAATGTTTAAAAGAAGGAATTCCTAAGTGCCAAGAGAGGTCAATGTGTACCTTTTTAATCTATTCCCCTTTCCTACTCCCTTAGGATAGAACTGCAACACTTCGGAGTTGCAAGAGACTTTAGAGATCTTTTAACTTTGACCTTTTATAGATGAGGAAATTAAAGTCTTAAATATTTCGAACAGTTTGGCTAACACCACACAGCCAACGACCTCATAGTTGCCAAATCCAATGACCTTATCTCAGTCCTCATTCTCCTTAACCTCTCTGCAGTCTTTGAAATTATTGACCACCCTCTACTCCTTAATACTCTCTTCCCTCTAGGTTTGTGGGAAACCATTCTCTCCTTTGATCTTCATGATCCACTCCTAAATCTCTTTTCTTGGATCTACATCCAGGTCACATGCACTAAGTATAGGTGTCCCATAGGGTTCTGTCCTGGGTCCTCTGTTCTCCCTTTATAGTAATTGACTTGATGATCTAATCAGCTTCCATGGATTTCATTGCTATTTCCTGGATTTCATTGCTATTTCTATGTTAAGGATTCACTATCCTGTCCCAACCTTTCTGCTGACTTCTAATTTTATATCTCCCACTGCCTTTCAAGACATTTCAAACTGGATGCCCAGTAGACATCTTAAACTCAGCAGGTCCAAAACTGAACTCATTATTATCACCCCTAATTCTTCTCACCCTCCTATCATTGTAGAGGGCAACACCATCCTCCTAATCCTTCAGGTTCAAAACTTAAGTGTGATCTTTGGCTCCTCTCACTCCCTTTCACCCCTCATATCCAATGTATTGCCAAGACCTGTCTTATTCACCTTTGCAATATTTCTTGGATATCCCCTCTTCCTCTTCTCTGATATTATCACCACTCTTGCCCTCATCACTTCATGACTGGACTATTACAATAGGCTGCTTCAAGTCTCTCATCACTCTAATCCATCCTCCATTCAGCCACTAAAGTGATTGTCCAAAAGGGCAGGTTTGACCTTGTCAACTCCTCTCTTCCCCTCAATAAAGTCCAGTGGCTCCTTATTGAACCCAATGTCAAATTCAAAATTCTCTGCTTGGCCATTCATAACCTATCCCCTTCCAACCTTAGCAGTCTTCTTATACCTTACTCCCCAGTATGTCTTCTTTGTAGTTCTAGAAACAAGACATTTCATCTCTTGACTCCAGGCATTTTTCTGGCTGTCTCCCAGACCTAGGATACACCCCCTTCTCGTTTCAGCTTCCTGGCTTTTCCAGTTTCTTTTAAGTGCCTATCATCCACAGGAAGCCTTTCTTGGCCCCACTTAATTCTAATACCTTCCCATTCTAAATTATTGCCTATTCATCTGGCACGTACAGTGGTACATCCTTAATTGCTTCCAGAAGGCACAAGTGATAAAAATGATGAGTACTAAATGAATATTTCCCACAAATAGTAATATAAATTGAAATAATCTGTTTCTGAACCCCAGAAATTTCACATTTTACTTGGCAATTTATAAATTGATGGTGTTGTTTTTTGATACAAAACCTTAAACCTAGATAACATAAATAAAAAACAATAATTAGATAAAATAAAATAAAATAAAATTTAAATTCACTTTACCTGTGTTGAGAGGAGTTGGTGATATAATGGGAAGGTAATGAGGTAGAGGAGGAGGGGGAAGGGAAATCCCTTTCCAATAAAACATCAGGCACTTGCACAGGGGTTCTTTTTCTTTTCTGGCTCAACACCACTGAACCCTGCTGGAGATTCAGGTTTAGGGAGTTTCACTAGAAACCTATCAAGAGGGGAGTTCCAGGGGTGGTGCCAAGATAGCAGAGAAAAGCCAGGAAATTGCCTGAGTTCTTCCAAATTTCCTTTGGAAACCATGTTAAATTAAGACTCTAAATGGATTCTGGAGCTACAGAACCTACAAAAAGATGGAGTGAAATAATCTTCTGGCTTAAGATAACCTAGAAGGACTTCAGAAAAGGTCTATTTCACCTGCGTAAAAGGGGAGAATAGTTCAGCACAGAAGGCTCTTAGCTACAGTATAGATCAGCAGCTGAGGAACCTTGGTCATGGTTCAGTAGGCTAGTGGTACAGCAGGACAGTTGTGAGGGCTCCAGCACCAACACATGAGGAAATTTGCCATCTGGGATATGTGCTACACAACAAACACAACTAGGCTGGGCTACCTCACTGCAATTATCAAGCCTCAAGTTGCTGAGGCCTCAGAGCAAAAAGCCAATGATTAGGTCCCCAGCCCCAGCAAAAGAAGTTTGTTAAAGTGTCCCTTGTGCCCCAGGAGCAGAGTTCAACTTTAAAAGGCATGAAATAGGCTAAAATATGAATAATAAACATAAAAGAAGCTTCACCATAAAAAAGCTACTATGGTGGCAGGGAAGACCAAAACACAAACTCAGAAGAGGACAACAACGTCAAAATGCCTATATGCAAAGTCTCAAAGGGGAAGATAAATTGGTCTCAAGACCAAAATTCCTCTTGGAAAAGCTCCAAAAAAAATTATTCATCAAATAAGAGAGGTAGATAAAAAATTAGGAAAAGAAATGAGAGTTATGCAAGAAAGAGTCAATAGTTAGGAAAAAGAAAACATCTCCTTAAAATACAATTGGCCAAAGGGAAAAGGAGGTGCAAAAGCTAACTGGAAAAAACAATTCCCTAAGAATCTGAATTGGGTAGATGGAAGCTAATGACTCAATGAGATGTCAGGAAGCAGTAAAAGAGAATGAAAAGAATGTAAAAGTAGAAGAACACATAAACTACCTCATAAAAAACTCCAATGGGGACAGCTAGGTGGTGCAGTGGATAGAGCACTAGCCCTGGGTTCAGAAGGACCTGAGTTCAAGTCCATCCTCGGACACTTGACACTTACTAGCTGTGTGACCCTGGGCAAGTCACTTAATCCTCATTGCTCCGCAAAAAAACAAAACAAAACAAAAAAACCCTAGATTTGGAAAATAGATCCAGGAGGGACAATTTAAGAATAATTGGACTACCTGAGGGTCATGATAAAATTTTTAAAAAGGAGTCTGGACAGCATATTTTATGAGATTATTAAGAACTGCCCCAATGTCTTAGAACCAGAGGAAAAAATATTCATTGAAAGAATCCATCAATCACTTCCTGAAAGAGACCCCACAAGGAAAATTCCAAAGAATATTGTAGCCAAATTCCAAAATTATAAAATGAAGAAGAAAATAGTACAAGCAGCCAGAAAGAAACAATTTAAATACCAAGGAGCCACAATCAGGATTAAACAGGACCTGGATTCTTTGATATTAAAAGATTGATATGATATTCTGGAGGGTGAAGGAGCTTGAATTGCAATCAAGACTCTATTACCCAGCAAAATTAAGCATAATATTTCAGAAGAAAAGGTGGACATTCAATAAAATATAGAACGTAAAAATTTCTTGATGAAAAGTCCAGAACTGAACAGAAAATTCAATCTTTAAATACAGTACTCAAGAGAAGCATAAAAAGGTAAAACAGGGAAAAACAAAACAAAGCATATTATTCAATAAGGTTAGAATGTTTACATTTCTACAAGGGAAGAAGATACTTATGACTCTCAAGAACTGTATCTCTATTAGGGCAGATAGAAGGAATATACATAGACGGGGGTATGGGTATGAGTTGATTTTGATGTGATGATATAAAAAGAAACTTAAGGGGTAACAAAAAAGGATTATACTGAGAAAAGAAGAAAAGGGAGACAGAATGGGATAAATCACTTCACATAAAGAGACACAAAAAGGCCTATTATAATAGAGGGAAAGGAGAGAGGAGTGACTATTATTTCAACCTTACTCTCATAGGATTTGTCTCAAAGAGGAAAAACACACACTCAGTTGAATATAGAAATATATCTTACCCTATAGGGAAGTAAGAAGGAAAAGGGGAAAGAAAAGGGGGGGTACAGATAGAAAACAAAGCAAAAGGGAGGGAAAAGGAGAAAGAAAAGGGAGGTGGGGCTGATAGAAGGAAGGGCAAATTGAGGGAGGTGATGAGTAGGGAAAAGGTGAAAGGAGAAAGAAAAGTATAAACAAGTGGAAAAATAGGATGTAGGGAAATACGTAGTAATCATAACTGTGAGTGTGAATGGGATGAACACTTCCATAAAAGGGAAGCAGATAGTAGCATGGATTAAAAACCAGAAACCTACAATATGTTGTTTACAAGAAACACATTTGAAGCAGAGAGATACACACAGAATAAAGGAAAAAGGCTAGAGTATAATATATTATGCTTCAGCTGAAGTAAAAATAAGCCAGGGTGGAAATACTTATCTCAGACAAAGCACAAGCAAAAATAGTTCTAATTAAAAGAGATAAGGAAGAAAACTACATCTTGCTAAAAGATACCACAGACAAAAAAGTAACATCAATATTAAACATATGCACCAAATGGTATAGCATCCAAATTCTTAGAGAAGTTAAATTAGTTACAGGAAGAAATAGATAGCAAAACTATACTAGTGGGGGACCACAACCTCCCATTTTCAGAACTAGATAAATCTAACACAAAATAAATAAGAAGGAAGTTAAGGAGGTGAATAGAATTTTAGAAAAATTAAATATGATAGACCTCTGGAGAAAACTAAATGGGGATAGAAAGGAATGTACTTTTTTCTCAACAGTACATGGCACCTACACAAAAACTGACCATGTGTTAGGGCATTAAAAATCTCACTGTTAAATGCAGAAAGACAGAAATAGTAAATACTTTTCAGATCATGAGGAAATAAAAATTACGTGTAATAAAGGACCACAGAAAGATAGTTGAAAAATTAATTGGAAACTAAATAATCTCATCCTAAAGAATGAGTGGTCAAACAACAAATCATAGAAACAATCATTTCATCAAAGAGAATAACAAGAATGAAACAACATACCAAAACTTACAGGATGCAGCCAAAGCAGTTCTGAGGGGAAATTTTATATCTCTAAATGCCTACATGAATAACATGGAGAAAGAAGATAACTTCAAAAGGCTATAAAATTGTGCACACCCTTTGACCCAGCAATACCACTGATTAGGCCTATATCCAAAAGAAATAAAAAAGGGAAAAGGACCCACATGTACAAAAATATTTATAGTTGCTCTTTTTATGGTGGCAAAGGATTAGAAATTGAGAGGATGCCCATCAAATTGGAAATGGCTGAACAAGTTGTGGTATATGAATGTAATGGAATACTATTATGCTATAAGAAATGATGAGCAGGCAGATTTCAGAAAAACCTGGAAAGACTTACATGAACTGATGCTGAGTGAAGTGAGCAGAACCAAGAGAACATTGCACACAGTAACAGTAACATTGTGTGATGATCAACTGTGACAGACTTAGCTCTTCTCAGCAATACAACGATCCAAGACAATTCCAAAAGACTCAAGATGGAAATGCTCTCTACATCCAGAAAAAGAACTATGGAGTCTGGATGCAAATCAAAGCATACTATTTTCACTTTTTTTTGCTTTGTTTCTTCTTTCTTGTGGTTTTTCCCTTTGTTCTGATTCTTCTCTCACAAAATGACTAATGTAGAAATATGTTTAACATGATTGTAATGTATAACCTCTATCAGATTGCTTGCAGACTTCAAGAAGAGGAAAAGAAGAGAATGGGGGAGAAAAATTTTGAATTCAAGATGTTACAAAAATGAATGTTGAAAACTATCTTCACATGTGACATGGTGCTTAGGACAGGACAGACATATCAAGGAATCAAGGGACTATTAAAGTTTAAATAGGCCAACTAGATATCAGGACAAACACGACCTAAGAAGTAAGAGGAGATAAAATTGTATAGCAGGAAAGTTAGTTAGGCTTGGCTACTACTACCTGAACTGGGAGACAGAACTCCAGAGGTCAGAACTATCATTCCAAAAGAAGAAAATTCCCCTGACTCTCAGGAATCTTTCTCCACCACAAAAGTTCCAAAAAGAACTTTCCATTGTCAGGTTCATTGTTTGAGGTGGAAGATGTCTCTAAGTCATCTCCTTCCCTTGAGGTGAAGTCTTCAACTTCCCTCTTGGTCACTTTCTCTAGAGCCCAAATAAAAGGCCATTTTAATTCTAATTGGACTGTGTGTGAGAGTATAATTCTTTACAGTAGAAATACCTAAGGAGCCCTACCATCCATTTTCCTATGACATATTTCAGGCTTAAGGCTGGCCACGAGGGCTTTCTCTAGTTCAGAATGAGTCTAATTGTTCAGAATGCACCCAAAGGGGAATCCCTCAGAATATTCTCTCTCTGCCTCATGGGAGGGGCTGAACGTGTTTTGAACATTAGGCTGAGATTTTCGTGAGGGAGGGAGACACTGCAGCCTGTTGAATGGCAAAGCTGACCCCATTTCTACCCCTCAGAGCACTGACAAGGCATAGAGTCAGTGCTTGAGAAACAGAATAAAGGAAAAGATGTTCTTACCTCAGAGTGCTATGGTGAGAAGAAAAGAAGATCCTGTGCTTCACATTGGGCTCAGGAGATATGTCATGGGGGAAATAGGTGGTGGGGATCCTTAGGTATTCCTCTGTAAAAAATTATACTCTTAAAAAAAAAGGGTGGGGCAGCTAGATGGGACAATGGATAGAGCACCGGCCCTGGAGTCAGGAGTACCTGAGTTCAAATCTGGCCTCAGACATTTAACACTTACTGGCTGTATGACCCTGGGCAAGTCACTTAACCCCAATTGCCTCACCCCCCCAAAAAAAATACACTCTTGCACACAGTCCAATTAGAATTAAAATGTTTTCTTTCTTTTATTTTTTTTAAATTTGGGCTCTAGAGAAAGTGACCAAGAGGAAAGTTGAAGACTTCACCTCAAGCGAAGGAGATGGCTTAGAGACATCTTCCACCTCGAACAGAAGAAAGGCCAAGGTTTTTATAGAGGATAGGTGTCAGGTGACTTCCTGACAATGGAAAGTTCCTTTTGGAACTTTTGTGGTGGAGAAAGATTCCTGAGAGTCAGGGGGATTTTCTTTTTTTGGAATGATAGTCCTGACCTCTGGAGTTATCTCTGTCTCCTAGCTCTGGTAGTAGCCAAGCCTAATTAATTTTCCTGCTATTCAATTTTATCTCCTCTTACTTCTTAGGTGTGTCCTTCCTGATATCTAATATCTAGTTGACTAATTTATTTATTTATTTTTAATCATAAAAGTATTTTATTATTTTCTAGTTACATTTAAAGATAGTTTTCAACATTTATTTTCATAAGATTTTTAGTCCCAAATTTTTTTCTCCCTCCCTCCCTTTCCTCCCCACTCCCCAAGACAGAAAGCAATCGGATAGAGGTTATATATGTACAATCACATTAAACATATATCTATATTAGTCATGTTGTGAAAGAAGAATCAGAACTCAAGGGGTAAACATAAATAAAGAAAAAAAAAAACGAAACCAAAAAATAGAAACAATATGGTTCAACCTACATTCAGAATGCACAGTTCCTTTTTTCTGGATGTGGAGAACATTTGCCATCATGAGTTCTTTGGAATTGTCTTGGATCATCGCACCACTGAGAAGAGCCAAGTCTATCACAGTTGATCATCATACAATGTTGCTGTTACTGTGTACCATGTTCTCCTGGTTCTGCTTACTTCACTCAGCATCAATCCACTTAAGTCTTTCCAGGTTTTTCTTAAATCTTCCTGCTCATTATTTCTTATAGCAAAATAGCATTCCATTACATTCATATACCACAACTTGTTCAGTCATTCCCCAATTGATGGGCATTCCCTTGATTTCCAAGTCTTTGCCACCACAAAGAAAGCTGCTATAAATATTTTTTACATGTGGTTCCTTTTCCCTTTTCTATGATCTCAGACCTAGTAGTGGTATTACTGGGTCAAAGGGTATGCACAGTCCCATGGTCCTTTGGGCATAGTTCCAAATTGCTCACCAGAATTGTTGGATCAGCTCACAATTTCACTAACAATGCATTAGTGTTTCAATTTTCCCACAGCTTCTCCAACATTTATTATTTTCCTTTTTTGTCATATTAGCCAATCTGATAGGTGTGAGGTGGTGCCTCAGAGTTGTTTTAATTTGCATTTCTCTAATCAATAGTTATTTAGAGTATTTTTTCATATGGCAATAGATAGCTTTGATTTCATCTGAAAACTGCCTATTCATATCCTTTGCCTATATTTGACCAGTTTAAACTTTAATATCCCTTGATTCCTTGATTTGTCTGTAATGTCCTAAGCCCCATGTCAACATGTAACTAGAAAAATATAATATATAAAAAAAGAAACCTACCAAGAGAAACTTGCTTCTGCTTACATTTCAAAATGTTTCTGAAGTGAGACATTGTTTGATTATTAAACAAATTCACATTTCGGCTTGTCAGGGTGATACTTTTCAACAAAATTTCATAATTCAACCCATTTAGAACACATTTCTTTTAGCAGTGCAGTAGGTGCTTCCTCCCTTCCCTCCTCACCTGAAGAAAGTTCCTCAGCTACCATCTGTTGCTGATGCTTTTGAAGTTCCTGCAGCTACTCAGTGCTGAGCTCTTCTCTGTTGTCCTCCACTAATTTTTGGTGTCTTCATAATTTACCACCAGGTCCATGGATTTGCTCAGGGACACAATGTCCTCCACTCTTGGGCTGGGTTTAGCCTCAAATCCTTGAAGGTTCCTCAGAGTTACAGCTTCTGGGTACAATTTCCTCCAGGCAGGGTTCATGGTCTTATAAGAGACTGCCCTCCAGGCCTTACCTATCAGAGTGACACTGTGGAGGATATTGAAATGGTCCTTCCAGAACTTTCTCAGTGTCACCTCAGTATCTGAGGTCACCTCAAAGCACCTCTGGAAGAAGGCCTTGGTATATAGGTTTTTAAAGTTTGAAATGACCAGCTGGTCCATGGGCTGGAGCAGAGGAGTTGTTACAGTGCAAGAACTTCACAGTTATAAAATTAAACTCCTCCAGCAAGTTGGCCTCCAAGCCTGGAGAGTGAGCAGGAGCATGGTCCGTTATTAACAGAACCTTCAGAGGCAGTTCTTTTTCATGTAACTTTTTTTTTACACTGGGGCCTCAGTCATCCATTCAATGAAGAACTACCTGGTTACTTAGGCTGTGCCACTGGCCCTCCACATCACACTTAACTTGCGGTTTATCATTTATCACATTTTCTCTCTTGAAAACTAGGGGGTTTTCCACTGTGATATACAAGTTGAGGATTGTTTTTTTGTTTTTTTGCAGGGCAATGAGGGTTAAGTGACTTGCCCAGGGTCACACAACTAGTAAGTATCAAGTGTGTGAGGCTGGATTTGAACTCAGGTCCTCCTGAATCCAGGGCCAGTGCTTTATCCGCTGTGCCACCCAGCTGCCCTGAGGCTTAAGTTTTAAATCCCCACAAAACAGAGTTGGCTTATCTTCGTAACACAGCCACAGCTGCACCCAGGTCTTCTGACCACAAGTCCATTTTTTCTTATCACTGTACCATGCTTCTTCCACTATTTTATAGCTTCCTCAAACACTTTTCCAATTTTTATCCCCAGATAACCAGATTTTATAAGCCAAATCAGGATAAGGAATGTGTAATATATATATATATATGTAAGGATGGTTGAGGGAATTAGGGATAAATAGCAGGTTAAGCTTAACCCAACCTAGGCCTGCTTCAAAGGAGGGAATAACTTGGGTATGTATGGTTTTGTCCTATTGCTATTACATTTACAACTGCTCAGTGACTAGCTGTTAGAACCTTCCTAGCACATCCAAGACTTCCTGGGGCAGGTTAGTTTGGAAGCTGCCTAGAAGAGAGTATGTAGAATGAATTCGAAAATAGCTTTAAATCTAGAAGGAACCTCAGAAGCTATTTAGTCCAGTCCTCATTTCCCAGAAGAGGATACTTAGAACTCCTACAAGTAAGTGAGTTACCTAAAAGATATAGGTACTAACAGTAAGAGATGGGGTTTGAAGCTACAAGAGAGTGACTCATAGCAGGTAGCACTCTGAGCCAAAAAGACCTTGGTTCAAGTCCTACCTATGAGACATTGGCTGTGTGACACTGAGTAGAGCACTTAAATTCTTAGTACTCTAGGTAGTTCTTTAATACTTTAAGTTGCAAAGGTGTCAACCTAGGTTGCTAGTTTCCATTGCCAGAAGTTCCCTATAGCGCTAAAATGGCAGGTCCAGTCTTTCAAAGTTTTCAGCAGCTGTCATAGAGTAAGGAAGACCTTACACTGGGAAGCATGGTGTTAAAAGCACCACTTTCGCCTAAGAGCCAAAGTAGACCTAAGTTAAGGCATCACCTCGAACACACGCTGGCAGCATGATCCGGGGCAGGTTGCTTAATCTTTCAGTGATCCATGCAACTAAAACCACAAGTTGACCTATGTTAGTAGAGGGAGTTTCTTCATCCGAGCTCCGTAAGCCAATGAAATCACACTTTTTCTGGCTCCAGGGTGAATGCTCTTTCATCTGAGTAAATGTTTTATCTTTAATTTTAAAAATAAGCCCATTCTAAAAGGACTGAAAAAAATGCAGTCAAGGTGGCTCATCCAGTCACTTGTCACATCCAAGAACTAGAGTAACACGTGGAGGGGGGCTGGGGGGGGGCGGGAGAAGGTAGTAGGTATTTTTCCCCCGGGGCAGTTTGCACCTAAGGGCATTCTGGTACCAGTTGGTGTTTGTAAACAGAAGAGTGATGACAATGGAGGGTCTCTAAAGTTCCTCTGGAGGAGGTGGGCGGTGGTGTCTGCAGAGGGGAAGGGGTGGCGCGAAGAGGCCGGAAAGAAGGGACAAAAGGACAAATGGGGCTGGGGCTATGTATGAGAAGGCAGATGATCGACAGCTGACTCTGT
The DNA here is from genome assembly GCF_019393635.1 of Dromiciops gliroides. Taxonomy (NCBI): domain Eukaryota; kingdom Metazoa; phylum Chordata; class Mammalia; order Microbiotheria; family Microbiotheriidae; genus Dromiciops; species Dromiciops gliroides. Next base: position 362,051,651 of record NC_057864.1, on the reverse strand, counting down.
TTGCCTCGAATCACTCAGAGAGCTGGTTAATTACACCGGAAAGGCGGGACTTCCTGTCCCGGGGGTCGGCGGAAGCCGGACTTGAAGGGTTACTGAGAGAAGACGCTGGGAGGGCGGGTCCAAACCAGAAGGTAAGCCCCGAAGGCTAGCGGCTGGGGGGCGGGGGCGGGGCTTCCTGGATGCTGGTTGGAGGAACCCGCCCCGCGGTCCCCCACAAAAGAGCTCCTTGCTGCTGGAAGGGATGTGTTGGGTCCCCAAGCATTGAGTCACTGCGGGGAAGGCAAAGGAGCGGCGGCGGCCAAGGAACCGGCCCTGAGAAGACAGAACGTGCGATCCTCGGTCTTTGCGTCCCTCCCTCCGAGAGTGTCCTCTGACTGGCTCGCGCCCCTTCCCCGGCTACAGATGGACAGAGCGTCCGCTGCCATAAGTGAAAAACAGCCCCCTCTACTGCCTTCCCAGCAGGGGGGCATGCAGCCTGGCCTCCAAAACGAGGGGAACCCCGTTACTTCCCAAGGTAACCCAGAATGAAAAGCAGGGTCCTGAATTGAGAGCTGGAAGAGCATCTAGTGCAAACCCTTCATTTTACAGATGAGGACATTGAGGCTGAGAGAGGTTAAGTAACTTGTCCCGGATCACAGATCTTTTAAGTGTAAAACGGAGGATTCAAACGGAACTCTGTGCCCAGCTCTAGTCTCCACAGCATGCCCCACTCTCTGTGATAGCTAACATTTTTAAGCACTTACTATGTGCCAGGCACTGTGCTAAGCGCTTTACAAATGTTATTTTATTTGATCCTCACAACAACCCTGTATGTATGAGTAGTGTAAGTATGCATATGTGTATATATAATTTGTTATATAATTATAGTGTGTATACATAATTACACATTTGATGGAGGAGGAAAAAAGGGGTTGACAGATGAACTGAGTGAGGCTCTACATCACATTTGTGTATGAAAGATGATATGGTCAGATCTGCACTTTAGTGAAATTACTGGCTACTGAGTGGAATGTAGATTGGAGTGGGAAGAAAGGAGGCAGTCACACCCAGAAGTAGGTTATATTGCAAAATATTTCAGGCATGAGGTGATACAGGCTTGCGCAAGAGTGGTGGCAGTATCAGAGGAGAGAAGGAAACCTATGGGAGAGGTTTTGCAAAGATGAAATGTACAAGTCTTGGCAACAGATTGAATATGAGTGGCTGAGAGATATTGAGGAGTCAAGAATGACACCTAGATTAAAAGCCATGGGCACTGGGAAGATGTTATTGCCCTTTACACTGATAGGGAGATTGGTGGGGCAAGAATGAGTTCAGTTTTGGACATGTTGAGTTTAAAGTGTCTACCAGACATCCAGTTTGAGATGTCTGAAAGACATTTAGAAATGTGATATTGGAAGTTAGGTTAAGGCAGAATGGGTAGATTTGAGAATCATTGACATAGGCATAATTAAATCCATGGGAGCTGATATAAGATCACCAAGTGAAGTAATATAGAGGTAGAAGATAAGAAGTCTAGGACAGAGCCACACGGTTAAAATGTGTCGCCTGGATAGAGAGCCAGCAAGAGAGACAAAGAGTGGTCATATAGGTCAAAGGAGAACCGAGAGAATGATGTCTCAAAAACTAGAGAGAAGAGAGGGTGAGCAACAGTGTTCTTCAAGCCACTGGATTTGGCAATTAAGAGATCATTTGTAGCTTTGGAGAGAGCAGTTTTGGTGGAATGATGAGGTTGGAAGTAGGGTTGTAAGGAGTTAAGAAGAAAGTGAGAAAAGAGAAAGTGGGAGACACCTATTGTAGATAGCTTTTCTAAGGGGTTTAGCCAAAAGGGCAGAAGAGACATGACAGTGATAGAAGGATCAAATGAGGGATTTTTGAGGCTGGGGGAGAAATGAGCATATATCTAGGCAGTAGGGAAGGAGTTGAGAGAGAGGGAGAGATTGAAGATAAGTGATACATTGGGGATAATAGAGGGGACAGTGTGTTGGAGGAGACAGGATGGAACAGGCTCTCTCCAGCAGGTAGAGAGGTTAGCCTTTTTAAGGAGTAGGACTACCTCTTTCTTTGAGACAGGAGTGAAAGAAGAGATAGTGACAGAAGGTATATGAGAGACATGAGATGAGGAAGAGAGCACTCATGGTGAATGGCTTTAATTTTTTCCTGTAATATGTAAAGCAAGTTTCTCAGCTGAGAGAGTTGGGGAAGAGGAGCCACGGGAGGTTTGATGAAGGATTAAAAAGGTTTAGAAGAGTGGGATAGTGAATTAATAAGGCAGGTATAGAAGGATTGCCTACCAACAGTGAGGGGCTAGTTGAGGTTGTTTAACATGGAGTTGGGAAGACCTAGGTTCAAGTCCTTCCTCTGACAGTGGCAGTGTGACTAAGAGCAGCAAGTTACGTAACCTCTCCTTGGCCTCAGTTTCTTTATCTGGAAAATGAGGCATTTGAACTATATACTCCCTAGGATACCTTCCAGCTCTAAGTTTATGATCCTTTGATCTAATTGTGAGAGTTTTTCTTTACATCCTACTAAGATTTACTACTGTCTGACTTTCTTCTGCCCATTCCTCCTAGTTACCTCCTCCAGGGTTGGGTTTTCCAGCCTCCAAGTTTAGCTTGGTAGCCACTACAAAATGCTCTCTCTGTGTATACCGATATATGTGTATGCATACACACATATACATATGTAAATACATACATATTTACTATACCACTCTACCATTACACTTTGCCTTTATATATACATTTATAATTATATATATTGGCTGCATGATATAGTGGCTATGGAACTGGACTTGGAGTTTGGAAGGCCTGGGTTCAAATCCTCTCTCTTAGCTTAAGTTTCTTCAGCAGTAAAATGAGGGAGTTGAACTAGATGCTTTCAAAGGTTCCTTCTAGCTCTTCGTCTGTGATCCTGTATTCTAATTGTCAAAAAAATTTTTCTTTAAATCCAGCTGATGTGTGATGTGATATAACTTCCACCTATTGCTCCTAGTTACTTCTAGGGCCAAGCAGAACACATCTGTTTTCTTATGTCATGGGGTGGTAGGGGAGTAGGGTGGGTTGGGGGGGGATGAGGAATACATGACAAAGAGTTTGGGATGAAGCTTTATTCTAGGGCCTTGACAGCCTTTACTGTTCCTTCAGCAGAATGGAAACAACTGACTTTATCAAAAATGATCAATCAAAGCTGTAATTGTTGTCCCTTTGTGAGTCCTATTTTTAATGAGTTCATCTAGGGTTAGCCTACCCTGTCTGGCAGTCTCGGCAACAACCTTCAGGGGATCAAGATGGAGGTCTCTACCAACTGCCATCTTTACCTCCAAGGATAGATTTCAGGATATTTGTGCTGATTGTCCCAAGCCCAGAAATTGGTAGTTATAGTTCTGTTAGTTTCTCTTCCATATGATAGTCCTTTAAATCCTTAAGACTGCTTTTATGTCTCTTTTTCAGGCTAAATATTTTTCACTGAATCCTTCTGTTTTCCAGTTCCAGTTCCTTCACTGTCTATCCAATTGTCACTCCTTTGGATATATTTAATATTACTTTGAACAAAACAAAACTATTAGCAGTTTATTTAGTTACATTTACTTTTAAGAGTATTTTCATAAAGCTTGACCATACATACTCTTGTGCTTTGGCCTCTGACAGTTAATAGCTTTGTAACCCAATGAAATTCATTTAATCTCTCTAATCCTCAATTTTCTCAATTGCAAAATGGGAATAAGAAAAACTGGGTTCTTGTGAGGTTCCATTGAGATAATATATTTAAAGCACTTTGCCAACCATAAAGCATTATATGAATATCAATTTTTCTCACTAAAATAACCTACAGATAATACTAGTTGAGTGTGTGAATCATACTAGGTACTTTAAATCCAGTTAATCCTAATAGATGATCTGATTTGGCTGCTACCAAGTAGTTGTATAACCTTAGGGTAAATTACTTAATCCTTCAAGGCTTCTTCAGTAAAATCAGAGGAACTCAAAGCCCCATTTTTTCTCTCAAATTTCCTAGATTACAAGGGTTTGGCTTCTGGATTAGGTAAAGGAGCATAAAGTAGGTTATTATTGAAGAATTTGGTGCTCTGTGGGTTAGAGCAGGATTAAGTTCAACCCCATGCCTGTGGGGCAAAAGGGAGTCAAATAGAAGGGGAAGGAAAAAATTTAATTAAGAAAAAGATGCAAATAGGGAGGTGTGGAATAACAGTCTGTCAAGAGCTCATCCAGCCCCAATCCTAGGCAAGAGATATAATACACAGGTGGATTTGTGGTCCCAAGTCTTCATATTTAGCAATGAGAATATTTATTGTTTAATGAATGTTTAAACATGGTGGAAAGAATGGAAAGGGCACTAGGCTTGAAGTCCAGGGACTCGATTTGAGTCCCAGTTCTATCATTATTTGGGTGGTATGGGACCAATAACTTAACTTGTCTGAGCCTCCAATTCTACATCTATAAAAGGAAAATAATATTTGTACTACATATTAGATGGTTGTGAAAATTAAGTAACACCAGCATGTAAAGTTCTTTGTAATCTAAAAGTAGTCGATAAATGTCAGCCATTATTATTGGTACCAACTGCAGTATCATTCAATGAACACAGAGGGGGAGAAATCCAGAGACCTCCTTGTTTTTGGTATTCTGTGCTCATTGTTAGATAGAAATTATTAGTAATGGTAGACTTTCTTGATTTCTGTTCCCACATGCACATTAAATTGTTAGGTAAAAATACATAGTGTTTTTATTTTTAAACCAACCCAAGTTTCTAACAATTTTCTGAACATGATTAATTTTTAAAAACCATTGTGTCATAAACACTTATTGAGTAACCTCAGAGCACAATACCACATGCTATGGTATATGGTAAAAAAAAATATTAGACCTTGTTCCCCTAACAATAGTTAACAGTTATATAGTGCATACTATGTGCCTGGCACTGTGCTAAGTACTTTACAATTGTTAACTCACAAAAACCTTGGGAGGTAGGTATCCTTATGTTACAGATGAGAAACTGCGGCAAAATGAAGTTAAATAATTTGCCCAAGATTGAATAGCTCGTAAGTATTGGGTACTGGATTTGAACTCAGGTCTTCTTGACTTAAGGGCTCTATCCACTGTACTACTCTAAGGAGTTTATTATCTCATGAGAGAATAAGAACAAATAAATACCTATAAGATATGTGGTGTGCTAATGACAGATAAATGTAAAAATATGTAATATAAATGTAAAATATATATGCATATATAATTCCTAAGTATGTCTGTTTTTAGTTGGGGTGATTTTATATTTTTTTGCTTAAAAATTTTATTTCTGAATAATAGTTATAACTAATATATTACTTTAAGGATTACAAAGCCATAATATCTCATTTGATGTTCATAACAACCTTGTGAGATAGGTGCTAATATTGTCCCCATTTTGCAGATGAGGAAATTGAGGCTGAATGAGGTTAAGTGACTCATCTATGATCAAACATCTACTAAGTGTCTGAGAGGATTTGAACTCAGGTTATCCAGACTCCAGGTATAATAGTCTCCATTGTACTACAAAAGATAGTCTTTTTAAAAACTAAAACTTAGATGTAGAACATAACATAAAAATCCTATTTGTAAATATATATAATCCATTATAATTGATATCAGTAGCTTTATTGAAAGAGAAATAAACAGAAGTTCTGATACCTTACTGTCTCAAGGAGGGAGGGATTGAATTTGGAACTCAGAACTTTAAAAAAGTATTTAAAGTTGTTTTAACATGTAATTGGGGAAAAATAAAATATGTATTTTTTAAAAAAACCTTTAAAGTTAATTTTTTAAAAATCATAGGCCTTGGGGCAGCTAGGTGGCACAGTGGATAGAGCATGGGCCCTGGAGTCAGGAAGACTTGAGTTCAAATCCAGCCTCAGACACTTGACACTTACTAGCTGTGTGACCCTGGGCAAGTCACTTAACCCCAATTGCCTCACACACACAAAAAATCCTAGGCCTCCCAGAAGAGTATTATAGGTTTTAAAAAACAAAAACGAAAAAACCTGAACACCAAAATCCAATAAATAATGCAGTAAAACTGCCCAGAGTATCTAAGAAGAGCAGTAAATAAAGCACCAATTGAAGTAATTCACAGATGGGGAGAGAAGGGGGAGAGACATTAGGAGGTTTTAGAGGCAACCTACTCTTCAAATTACAAGACACAGCGGTTAAATTGAATGATTCTAATGAAATAAAGTGATAGTGACCCAGGAGAAAGACTTTCTAATAAAGGAAAGGAATTTGAACAAGTAGAGGGGAAACTAGGTGGTGTAGTGGATAAAGCACCAGCTCTGGATTCTGGAGGACCTGAGTTCAAATCCAGCCTCAGACACTTGACACTTACTAGCTGTGTGACCTTGGGCAAGTCACTTAACCCTCATTGCCCAGCAAAAAAAAAAGAATTACACTCTTGCACTCAGTCCAATTAGGATTAAAATGGTCTTTGATTCTAGAGAAAGTAGGCTGTTTAAGTAGTAGCCATGCCTAATGAATTTATCTTCCCCTTACTTCCCAGGCCCATATCAGTTAGCATCATTCAATTCCACTGGTTGACATGATTTGAAGGTGGTCTAAATTAAAATGAACTCTACAGATAACATCAGGGAAAAGAATGCTAAAGACCCTTGAGTTCTTAAGACAAAATCCCTTATCTAGATGTGGTAAGATCCCTTTATTCCTTTGCTGAGCCAGGCAAAAGAATCCATCTCCATTTCTTTTGTTCCCTTGGGTTTGTCCCAGAAAGAGAACTGGACTTTCCAGAGTGGGGGAGAGAAAGGAGTGAGAAACTAATCTCTGGGTCTCCCCAAGAAATCCATTATTAATAATTATTTTCCCATGCTACCCTTTAGCACAGATGATGGGATATGATACATCTCAGAAATATGTTTAGACAAACAATGTTTACAAATTAGAAAACCAGAGTTGTCTGAAAGATTTAAGACTCCTGTGGTGGAGTAGAAGGAGCATTGACTCTACATTTGGAAGACTTGGGGTTCAAATCGGATTTCTTGAAATTAACTACCTGTGTGATATTTTGGTAAATCACTTCTCTGGGTTTAGATTCCTAATCATTGGTAAAATGAGTGGGATGGCCAAACCTAGTGGCTGAGGACCTTTTTACCTCTGAATCTGTGATTGTCTGAACTTAGCTCCTCCTTGAAGCCTCTTCATTTATCCTGGCTGTCACTGCTCTCTCCCACCTCAGAGTTTCCTACAGCTCTCCCATCTTTTCTTTCCTACCTTCACTTACTCCCTGTATTATACTTATGGAATGTAAGTTCCTCAAGGGAAGGGACAGTTTGTTTTTGTCTTTGTACTCACAGTGCTGTGTAATTTAAAATTTTAAATGTGGGTTCTAACCTGTCCCCCCAGTTTTTGGGGGAAACTGACTAAAATCACTGATAAATGGGTTTAGGTTTTTTAAGGGTTTATTGAAAGATAGTAAAAGATAGTAAAAGAAGGAGAGATTGAGAACAGATTTCTTATAGCCTGGAAATCCTCACCTTCCTAAATCTCCCATTTCTGAAGGCCTCTCCCACCAAGCCAATCTCTCGAACCAAAAGAGGAAGAACTCTCGCCAGCGTCTGCTTCCTCCTTCATGTTCCCCTCCCAGAAATGGGAGGTTCTTCAAGCCGATTGGCTGGCGTCATTCAAATTCATTGGTTCACTGGACCTGAAGGTGGTCTTGATGTAAAGTTCAAAGTTTTTAGTTTCTGAGAACAATACCCTCTTAAGTATCCTCAAGTACCAGCCAGATGTGCTTACAATCTATTTAACTGGAAGTAAGCCAGTCAGCAGTCAGTCACCTTATCCAATTCAATCAGTTTAAATCAATCTCCAGGTGGGCCCCTGAGTATCTGCTAAATCTCCTCATCTACCACATTCCATTATCTTGACACAGTGTCTTGCACAGAGTGGGCACTTAATAAATGTTTATCTAATTGACTCAGATTCAACAAGAATGTAAATTATGGGGTTTTCATAGGTTTATTATTTTTCGTATTATTCTGAACTTATCTCCCCAAAGAACATGTCTATACATGCAACAAAATACAAAGATTTTGTATGAAACTGTGAATCTCTACTTCATACCACTTTCTAATTTTTTCAAAATGTATAATAAATGCTGCCTTACTTTCAAACCTGTCCTGTTTGTCTGTGCTTCCTTCTGAACTTCCTTCTGCTCTCTTCTATGCATTTTAAAAAAACATTACACGTGGCTAATATGGAAATATGTTCACACACATAATGAGCATCCTATTACTTGCCTTTTCACTGGATAGGGGAGAGACTGGAGGGAGAGAATTTGAAAATGAAATTTTTAAAAAATGAATGTTAAAATGTTTTACATGTTACAGTGCTCCGCCCTCCCCCCCCCCTTCCTTTTTGGCATTACTATTGCCAAGTTACTTCTCCCTTCACTGTCCTACCCCCACTCCTAATGAAAAAACTGAAAGGGGGAAAGAGGGTGCTTTTAACAAGCAGTAAAGCAAAATGAATCCACAGATTGGAATGGCCTATGGTTTTAACCATATCATAAAATTATCTTATTTACATAAGACATTGACTTAACAAGATACTTTTGTAATTTCATCTGATGATGTAGTAACCTGAAGGGGTGGCTTACATTTTTTATCTGGTGGTTAATGTCTACAAGTTTATATAACTCAATGGCACTACATACACTGAAGCATGTACTAGTTTACTTAGAACACTGCTCTCCCTGATTCTACTCTTAGAGGAACATATTCTCTGTACAAAAAGGTAGAATCTGATGAAATGCAACTCCCAAATTCTGGGACAGATTTTTTAGTTTATTTTCCAAACTTTTTTTTTGCTGGATGGCTTAATTTTCTATATTATGACATATGGACAATAGCATAACTTTCTGATAAATGGGCTTTTTTCTCCCTAAAAGAGCTGGGACTGTTTCAAATTTTTATTGAATAGAATTGAAAAACAATAATCATAATGAAATGATAAATGTGCTGTATAACTTACTTTGGCATGTAATCATGTTACTTTGTTTTGTTTCGTTTTTGGTGAGGCAATTGGGGTTAAGTGACTTGCCCAGGGTCACACAGCTAGTAGGTATCAAGTGTCCGAGGCTGGATTTGAACTCATTCAGGTACTCCTGAATCCAGGGCGGGTGCTCTATCCACTGTGCCACCTAGCTGCCCTTTTCTTTTGTTTTTTAATGTGTGAATGTCTTATGGCTTCAAAGCTACTGTAATGGATAGAGTGCTGGACTTGAAGTCAGAAAGACATGGGTTCAAATCCTATATATATTCCAAAGGGAATATATATATTCCCTTAGATATTCTCTATCTACCTCATGGGAGGGTCCATATGTGGTTCAGACATTAGGCTGAGCTTTTTGTGAGGGAGGGAGACACTGCAGCGCATTGAATGGAAAAGCTGACTCCACAGGGAAATAGTGGTAGGGATCCTTAGGTATTCCTCTGTAAAGAATTACACTCTTGGGGCAGCTATCCACTGTGCCACCTAGCTGCCCCTTTGTTTTGTTTTTTGATGTGTGAATGTCTTATGGCTTCAAAGCTACTGTAGTGGATAGAGTGCTGGACTTGAAGTTGGAAAGACATGGGTTCAAATTCTATGTCAGATACTAGATTTCTGACAATGGATAGATAAGTCATAAAAATCTCTCTTGAGCTTTTGTTTCCTTATATGTTAAATGGGAATAAAAATAATGATAGTACTTTTCTCATTGTCTGGAAGGTTAAATGGGATTATGTGTTTCAAAAGCACTTTGCAAACTTTAAAGGGCTCATTATATGATTTTTCTCAGTTATTTCAGTCATGTCTGACTCTTCATGACCCAATTTGGGGTTTTCTTGGCACAGATACTATAGTTTGCCATTTCCTTTCCCTTTTACAGATGAGGAAACTGAGACCAACAGGGTTAAATGACTTGCCCAGGATCACATAGCTACTAAGTATCTGAAGGCTGATTTGAACTTAAGAAGAGGAGTCTTCCTGACTTTAGGCCCTCTATCCATACTGTGCCACCTAGCTGCCCTATGATATATTATTTTACCTAGTTTAAAAAAAAAACTTGAAAAATGAGTGACTTTGTGTTTCTGTGAGATGTTTATTTTGGGAAAATTGTTACTCTTCAGTGAGACTTTAATAGGAATCTTGGCAAAAAAAAGTTTTGTATTTTGCTATTTCTAAATATCCCTTGGACAAAAAGACTTCATATTCACAGTACTTAAGTGCTTATTCACAGTACTTAAGCACTCTCCTAGGAAGGAACTATTCAACATCTTTTCAGTCTTACAAAACACCTTTCCCTTTTGGAGCCTACATCCTCCTCACCCTTTAGATGCCTCTTCCCGATCTCTCCCCCCCTTCCCCCAACTCCCATTCCCTTTCTCCCAAGCCCTTTTCCCTCTTGGTGAGTTCCTATCCAAGGCTGCCATTATAAGAAGTTCCCAGAACATCCATCCTCAGCTCTCTTCTAAGTAACTCTCTGGACTTTTCCACCTTGATGCTTCCCAGATCCCTTTTATGTGTTGTCTTCCCCCATTAGAATGTAAGCTCTTTGAGAGTGGAGATTATCTTTTTAAAAAAATATATAGTAGGTACAAAATAGATAATCTTAATGTATGAAGAAGAGTAATGAATTAAAAGTCTAAAAAGATAATGAAGGAGCCAAGTCTATTAAGAGCTTTAAATGACAAACAGAAGAGCTTTTATTTTATCTTAGAGGTAATAGGGAACCATTGGAGTTTATTGAATGGGGGGGGTTGGGTATCCTGATTAGACCTATACTTTAGGAAAATCATATTGGAAGCTATTTGGACTGAGAGGAAGTACTTAATTGCAAGGTTTATTCTAATAGTCTAGGTGAGAGGTGATGAGGGCCTGAACTAGGTAGGGTAGTGGCAATGTGAATCAACAGAAGGTGGGGCATAAGTGAGGGATATTGTAAAGGAAGAAAAAATGAGATTTGTTAATTTATTGGATCTATGAGATAAATGAGAAAAAGTTGAGGATGACACCAAATTTGCAAGCCTGACTGGAGGTCTGTGCCATTGACAGTAATAAAACAGTTGAGAAGAGGGAAGGATTTGGGAGGGAAGATTAATAAGGTGGGATTTGTTGTTGTTTTTACATACTGAGTTTGAGAATCCTACAGGTTCAAAATGTCTAAAAGGTAGCTGGTGATCAGGAGAGAGACTAGGGTTGGATAACCAGAGTTATCTACATAGAGATGATAGTTAAACCCATGGGAACTGATGAAATCACCATGGTAAAAAAATATAGAGGAAAAAGAGAGGGCCTTAGCACAGCATTGAAGGTGATGCATAGTTAGTGGGCATGTCATGGATGAAAGATACTGTAGAGGAGACTGACAGGTTTTCAAACATGTAGGAAAAGAACCAAGAGCAATCACAGAAACAAGAAAAGTGTCCAGGAGAAGGGAGTCAGGAGTGTCAAATTCCATAAAGAGGTCAAAGAGTCTGAGGATTAAAGAAAGACCATTCGATTTGGTTATTAAGAGGTAACTCATGACATTGGAGAGAGTGTCTTCGATTTTATGAATTCAAGGGGAAGGCTTAGGGAGAGAACGATAAAATATGTGATCATTATCCACATCAAAAGAGCTAACATTTATATAATGCTTACTATGTGCCCTAAGTATTTACACTCATCTCATTTGGTTGTCACAACAACCCCAGAAGAAAGGTGTTATTATTTTTCTTCTCATTATTTGGTTGAGGAAATTGAGGCAAGTGGAGGTTAAATGACTTGCCCAGAGGCACACAGCTAATAAGTCTCTAAAGTCAGATTTGAATTTAGGTCTTCCTGACTCCAAGCACTACACTCTATACACTGTACCACCTGGCTGCCCGATCAGATAAAAGGCCATTTATAGTTTCTGAATGTAGAAGTGGAACAGTTTTGGGGAATTAAGGGAATGACTATCCCTTTATGTAGCAGAAGTGGAGTGGAGGAGTAGGTCATAAGAGTTGAATAAATTGAGGAACTGGCAAATTAGGGTATGTGAAGGAATATCAGCATGTGTGTTGAAATCTTTTAGAATGGAAGCATGAGTTGGGATGGAGAAAGACTGTGATCAAGGCATTGAACTTTTTAAGAAGAGAAGAAAGAGAATGCCCTTAAGCTTGATAGATAATAGCCACCTGAATCTTGATTGGGGAAGTTAGGTGGTACAGTAGATAGAGTGCTGAGCCTGGAATCAGGAAGACTTGTCTTCCTGAGTTCAAATCTGGCCTCAGACACTTACTAGCTGTATGTTCCTGGACAAGTCATGTAATCCTATTGGCCTTAGTTCTTCATCTGTAAAATAAGCTGGAGAAGGAAATGGCAAACCACTCCAGTATATCTGCCAAGAAAACCCCAAATGGGGTCATGAAGAGTCAGACATGATTGAAAAAAATGACTGAACAACAACAGAATCTTGGTTGGGTGATAAATTTGAAGGGCATCAACCTCAAAGTAGGATAGGTTGAAGAATAATTACCTTAAAGGAAGAGTCTTGAAGTGTCAATGAGGAGTGAGGAGTATTCCAACTCCCCCACAACGGCCAGTGAGTCAGGGCTATGAATGAAAGTGGAACTTATAGAATTGGAAAGGGTAGCCAGGAATGCAGTGTCATCAGGAGGGAGCCACATCTTAATGTATTCCAGAAGATGGAAAGATAAAGTGAAAAAAATGGTTTAAGATGAAAGGTATTTTGTTAATTATGGAGCAGGTGTTCCCAATAGAATAGTGAAAGGGTGGGCAAATCTGGAGTGGGACATTTGGGAAGGCAGATGGGGTGGGTTATTTGAGGTGGATGGGAAAGAGAACAAACAGCTGAGGTTGAGGAGTGTTGTTCATTGACTGTTAGAGTTTCAGTATCACTGAGTTGGGAGGGCTAGGCGTGTGTTAATTATTGAGTAATGAGTTCTGGCAAAGTGTCAGTGAGATCTACTAATGAAATCAAGTTAATTAAAAAGTTCAAAATCAACCTTCTAAGTTTCTACATAACCCTCAGCTCCTTGATCCATCAGAAGGTGTGTTCTAGGAATTGCCAGGAAACCCATCTTGTGGCAGGCATAAACAGGACATGGTGTGTTCCCAACCTGAAGGTGTTAATATCCCAAGCCTTATTTAAGGCAAGTCTGGCTATGTTGTGGCCCTGTGGCCTCAGGAATCCTATCAAGGAAAGGGAAGGTGGCCTAGGCAAATTATGGCTCTTGGGAATGTTTGTTTCCTCACAGTCCTGCTGCCACTGAATAATTATTAGTACTTTTTGCCAAATTAGTGGATGTAACGTGAGATCTTAAAGTTGTTTTGATTTGCAATTCTGTGATTAGAAAATTTAAGCACTTTTTCTTGTGCTTTTTAAAAGTTTGTATTTATCCCTTCAACAATATCTGTTCGTGTCCTTTGACTATATTATGAGTCTTATAGAAGTGTGTCAGTTATATATAGATTCTGGATGTCAGACCTTTTTTGGCTATATTTATTGCAATTTTTTCCAGTCTGTTCTTTGTCTATTAATCTTTAGATATATTGCCTTTTGTTTTTCAAAATCACTTACCTTTGTATAACCAAATCCATCAGTTTTGTTTCTAATAATGTCTTATATTTGTTTAATAAAAATGCCCTTCTCTGTAACTAAGACAAATATTCCTTTTAATTTAAGCTTTTAAAATTAATTTTTAATGATTAACAAAAATATTTAGATCATTGGTCCAGGTAGAATTTACTTTGGTATATTATATGAAATATTGATCCCAAACAATTTTCTTCCATAGTTATTTTCCCAGAAGTTTTTATTGAATAATGATTCCATTCCTTAGTATAATATACATATATTGGTAGAGAGGTGGTGAGTGAGGTGGGACTGAAGAGAATCCCTTGCCCTAAGAAATCTTCATAGACTGATAAGTTGCTAGGGGGGAGAGGGAAGTAGGTTAATGTAGGAGGAACAGTGACTATATTGGGAAAGGATTCCTTAAAGGGAACCATATGGTGCTCATGGAAAACAGAAAAGTGGTGTTCTTTCCCTTGGCCTAGGCTGGCTTGAATCCAAGGAGATTGTCTTTCCTATATTTATTCACTTCAGGATATGAATTTTTCTGCTTAGACTCTGTCCTAGAAATAAACTTCAAGTTGGCTAAGTGATACCCAAGGTTACACCACATGTTTATGATTTCCCAGGGGAGAAATCATTCCTGACTCCTTCTCTCCCCCATAATTCCTATCTACCCGGGTATGTCTTCTGCTTTTCTCAAACTGCTCTTTCCTACAAATTTTCCTTAGTACTGGCAACATTAACTATAGAACAGTTAAGGGTCATTAATATCTTTAGATAACAATAGGAATAAATAGGAAAGGGGGCAGTCTGTAAACATTTACCATCAGAGCAGAGCACTGCCAAGTGCAGCAGTCAGTCAGTAAATGTTTAAGTATCTGCTATGTGCTAGGCAGTGTTCTGAGCACTGGGGATACAAAAAGAAAAAGAAGCAAGAGATAAATTCTGCCTGCCAGGAGCTCTCAGTCTAATGGAAAAGACAAGAAGAAGACAGATCTGCATAAATAACGTATATGCAGGATAATTTGGAAATAATTAAAAGAGGGAGGGAGCTAAAATTAAGAGGAGTTGAGAAAGGCTTCCTATAGAAGATTGCTTTTAGTTGGGACTTGAAGGAAGGTGGGGAAATGAGTAGGCAATGATGAGGAGGACATGGGAGACAGCCAGAGAAAATACCCGGAGTGTAGAGGTGGAATGTCTTGTTCTCCGAACAGCAAAGGAGGCCCGTGTCACTAGACTGAAGAGAACAATGTAAGACTGAAAAAGTAGGTGTGGGTGGGTGGGAGGGTAGATTATGAAGGGCTTTGAATGCCAAACAGGATTTTGTATTTGATCTTGAAGATGATAGGGAACCACTGAAGTTTATTGAGTAAGGAAGTGACAGTCATACCTTCACTTTAGGAAAATCACTTTGGGTGCTCAATGGAGAGTGGATTGGAATGGGTAGAGACCTGAGGTAGGCAGACCCCCCATCATTTTATTGCAGTGGTCAAAACATGAGATGATGAGGTCCAGCAACAGAGTGATGACAATATCAGAGGAGAGAAGGAGGTGTATGCAAGAGAAGTTGGGGGATAGAAAGGTTTAGGGGGAAAGATAATGATTTATAAGGAAATATGATAATAACATAATAGGTTTTTTTCCACATTGAAACTTTCCCCATCACAGTTTTGATACATTGCAGGTCAGCATAAAAAATTAAATGGGAATTTTTTGGATGTTTTGCAGAAGCTGTAGATGACCTGAGAAGGCCCGCAGATGACATAGAAAAAGTTTAGAAACTGAGACATGTGTAAAACATCTATAGTATTGTATAATATTAACCCAAATTTTACAATAAGGTACTTGTAAACACCCCATAAGAGAATAAGAAAAAATTAGACAACTTCTCTGGGCCAAAAAAAATTTTCTCAGGTTTTCCTGATCATGAGGGTGCTGCACCTCCTAACCCCCTTGATGTGGAAGGGATAACTATATAAGGAAAAAATAAAGTCAGAACACATATTTTCTCCTATAGTGTGTATGCTCTGGCTTCCTCTTAGGCCCAGGTAGCTCCATTTGTCCCAGGATTCTATCATACCGTGAGGAGTTAGGGTACATTTTGCATTTTCTTTGCTTTGATTCAAGGCTCCTAGCTCTCTTTGCCCCATTGTTAAGGCCTGTGACTAGGTCCTAGTTCCTTTTAACCACTTCACCTGGGGGCATATTCTCTCTTAGCTCTTCTTAATTCAGTTCCTCTCTTGCTTCGGTCACACCAAGTTCACATCCACATGTGGTATGAATTAGGGCCCTGTCAGTTGAGGCCTTGACTCAGCTACTACTGGGCTGGAGTGCTGAAGTTCATTCCTGAAGGTTCCTCTTTACTCCTTGGGATGGCAATGCTTCACTGCCTCCAAAACTAAGCTCTTGGATCCTGGAACACTAGGATACGAAAGTGGCCCCCAACCTTTTGAAACTCACTGGGCTGTGGAGGATCCATTCCTTTCACTTGGGTCATGTCTCAAGGAAAATTCAACAAAGGTAGACTGAGGCATATACTATTTGAGCAAGATAACATTTTATTAATAGGGTATAAACCTACCAATAAGAATGTGTCAATGGCTTTGCCTCAGTTTAATCCAAATACCCCAAGATGAAGACTTAACTAAGTTTTATAAGGTTAGAACAAATAACAGAACAGATTCGACCTGCAAGGTTAAACGATAGTGAGCCAGACATCTTTGGATAACAAACCAGATATCCTTGAAGGATAGCTTGGTGGTGTAAAGATAATAGACCAGACTCTCTGGTATCCACCCTTGTCCCCCAAGGATAGCAGATTTCCTTGAAGCAAGAATGGAACAGTGATTAGCAAGAGAACTGGATCACATAGCTAGTAAATGTCTGAGGCTGGATTTGAGCTCTGGTCCTCCTGACTCCAGGCCTGGCACTCGATCCACTGTGATACCTAGCTGTCCCATGCATAAATACCTATTCCTTTTTGTGTAGGTATTTATAAAATATATACCATTAATTGCTTCACTGCTGTACTTTAACAAGCATACCCTTTTTGATGGGAGGAATTACGTTTGTGTTGTGACCTTTGTAATCTCCTATTTTCCATCTCTTCTTAATTCTTTCCGGGAACTTATATAGTAGAGATTTCTTTTAAGCTTATAGAAAATTATATTGAAAATTCACTTGATCATTCTGGAATTCTTCCTCCACCAATAAATGCCACACACATGTCTTTTTCCATCCATTCATCCCTTCAACCAATAGCTGTTAGCTGGTGGCTCAGAGAAAGAGAATTAAGTCATTACAGAAAGCATTATTACTTGAAGATTGTGTATCAACAAGTCTACTCAGCCTAGAAGTTTGTTCCTAGATTGAAGGGGATTTCTGATCCAATGGGGATAAAGGTTGTGTGATGTCAGGAGTAATATTCCTTTCTTTTGTCATGCTTCTTATAGCCTAATAATAAGTGCACTGTAATTAAAATACTATATAGTCACCTTTTCATAGACAAATGGATTATGCCTGTTTTGAGTTATCAGATTGTGGGTATGGGTGGGAGAAGAGAAGAGGAAATTCTTTCTTGGGAAGGCCAGGTAGCTGTTACTGCTACCAAGAAGAGTGTATACAGGTATGGGGATGTGTCCCAGAAAAAAGACAAAATTCCCTTACCAGGACATTGTGATATTTAACATTCAAATCATATAATTGGGTGTTGTACCATATTTCTTTCTTTTCTCCCCCCACCCCAGAAATGGCTTCTTCTTTTTTGAAGACTTCATCTCTTTCTGTAAGGAAAAAATTATTACAACAACCTGGCTTTCCACTGTACAGCACTTCTCATGGTTTCCATGAGGAAGACGTCAAAAAGAAACTTAAGCAGTTTATTGGTGGATCTGTTGACCTTCATAAAGAAGATGGTGGCATTGGCATCCTCACTCTTAACAACCCAGATAAAAAGAATGCGTTCTCAGGTACTAGTGATTCCCTCCTCTTCCCCTCATGTTGAAGGTTAATGGAAGAATATGAGGCCCCACAGTAAAATGGAAAGAGCAGTACTGGTTTTAGAGTCAATGGACCATGGTGCTACCTCTGTCACCACCTGGTGTGACTTTAAGCAAATCCTCTCTAGGCCTCAGTTTCTTCATATGTAAAAAAGGGCAGGTAGAGCACTGACCCTGAAGTTGGGAGGACCTGAGTTCAAATTTTACCTCAGATAATTACTAGCTACATGACCCTGGGCAAATCACTTAACCCCAATTATCTTAAACATCCAGGCCCATCTCCAGACATCCTGATATGTCTTGCTACTGGACCCAGATGGCTCTGGAGGAGAGAGTGGGACTGGTGACTTTGCACAGCCCTGCCTCATTTAAATCCAGTTCACTGCAAATCATGATATCACGTCCCTATGTCATGGCCCCCTTCAAGAAGGAAGGACAAGCAATAACAACATGTAAAATGAGAAAGATATATTAAATGGCTTCCAAGGTCCTTTTCATAAGCTCTACCTTTACAGTCTTATGATCTAATAAATAAGTGCTTATCATTTGATTTAATGATCCATATTCTTTGAGCTTCTCTTGCTTTGGTTCTGATAAATGATATACAAATGGATATACATTTTGTGCCTTTTTTTTTTTTTTTTTTAGTGAGGCAATTGGGGCCAAGTGACTTGCCCAGGGTCACACAGCTAGTAAGTGTCAAGTGTCTGAGGCCAGATTTGAACTCAGGTCCTCCTGACTTCAAGACCCATGCTCTATCCACTGCGCCATCTAGCTGCCCCTGTGCTTTTTTTAAATGATGACTTTTTTTTTTTGTCAGGGCAATGAGGGTTAAGTGACTTGCTCAGGGTCACACAGTAAGTGTTAAGTGTCTGAGGCTGGATTTGAATTCAGATCCTCCTGAATCCAGGGCCGGTGGTTTATCCACTGCACCACCTAACTGCCCCCTAAATGATGATGTTTTAAAAAACTTAGATTGGCTTCTATTACAGAGTACATTCAGAGCTGACTTTCCACGCTTCAAGTTTGTATATATTCAGGGAATGAAAAGTAATGTTAATAGACTAACAAAATTTTAATTAGAAAAGTGAGTCTACAAGAGAGAAACCACATTATACTTTTCAAAGGGAAGCCTGTTCTGAATTTTATATTTTCCTGCTTCTTTGTATCTGTTGGTTGATTTAGTCATATTTATTTTGATCAAATGTTTATCTGTTTCATTTCAACTATTAGAATATAAGAATCTTTGAGAGCAGAGATTGGGTTTATAGGTTCTTAGACTCAACCCTCTCATTTTACAGATGAGGCAATCAAGGCTCAGAGAGGTTAAGTGAATTGCCCAAGATCACAAAGGTAATGACAGATCCAATGTAGCACTTGGGCTGTCCATCTTTTATTTCTCACTCTAATTTTTAAAATTCCTTCATCCTTTGGAAAGAACAGGGGATAGTGGAACTTATATAGGGACCTTAGAGGCCATCTAATCCCACTTCCCCTTTTTATCTATGAGGAAAGAAACTGAGGCTCAGAAAGGTTAATTGACTTCCTAATGGTCATAAATCTAATAAATGTCAGAGAAGGGATTTTAAACACAAGTCTTCTGGACTCCATGTCCAGTACTCTATCATGCTAAGCACCTAGTACAGAACTGTACATCCTTAGGAAAAGTTCAGTGAATATCTGTTCTGACTGACTTTTAACTGCGAGATAAAAATCATAGTCAACAAAAAGAAAACTTATAAAATTTCAATTTCTTAAGTGAAGTGGACTAATCAGGCAGAGATTTGTTGGTGGTGATGTGAAAAGTAATAGAGAAAGTAATCGGAACATATTCTGACCTTGAGAGGTCATTTACATTCTAATGGAAGAGTTTATAGTTTAATGGATTAAGCAGTGGCTGGGGTAAACTTTGGTATCTATTAGTCCAAATCGTTGTTTTAATTTAATCACTTTGTTAGTCCTTTATTTGCTCCCAAGGCAATTTCTTGGGTAAAGGAAAAATTAGAATTTGTCACACTGAGAACACTGTGAACTTGGAAAATTACCAAAGACTGTTAGCATAAGCATATCCAAAAGATAACCATTAGAAGGAAGATCTTGCTAGGAACTTGAGTTTTAATTTTTTCCTCATTCTACAATTCCCTTTACATTCCTTTAGAGACCAAGGAAGAAGTATTGGTCTAATTGAATCATCCCTTTGGCCTAGTTTCTTTTTTTAACCACTCCTGTAAGCATAATCTTTCCCTTTTCTGAATGAACACTGTGTTAATGCTCATTTTAACACTTAATCATATGCTGCCTTGCATTGTTTTGTAACTGTTTTATGTGGTATATAAATCCCATTAAGGCGTTTGTATCTTTGTATCTCCCCACAATCCAGTACAGTGCTATGGGCATAGACAATAGAGACCTGGAATGTATTTGCTAACCGTGGAGTATTTATTTCTATTTTCCTAGTTTTTTTGTTTCCTTTCAATAACAGGAGTTATGATGCTACAGCTTCTGGAGAGGGTGATTGAATTAGAGAACTGGAAAGAAGGGAAAGGCCTAATTGTCTGTGGAGCAAAAAACACTTTCTGCTCAGGATCTGATTTGAATGCTGTGAAAGGTCTGGGAACTTCACAGGTTGGTGGTCATAGTCATGTAAATTGCATGTTTAGCTCCTGATATACCTGTTGAATCATAAGATCATTGATTTGGAAGTGAAATGGATAATCTAGTCAAACCCACTCATTTCACAGATGAGGAAACTGACTTACAGAATTAAGTGACTTATCCAAAGTCAACAAAGTAGCAAGTGTAGAGGTAAAAACTGAACCCAGATCCTCAGATGTCAGGACCAGCATTCTCCCCATTCTTGGCTTAAATTTTCTGTTGTAAAGGAGAGAACTAGTATTGTTCTTTATGGTAATGGTATAATTCTGTGGCCCTTAAGGAAGCAATTTCTGATTAATTTCCTTCCAGAAATCTGTATTTTTACCTTGGATGACATGGAGACTAATGTAAGAGAAGTAAACAGCTTTTTAGAGAGATCATCAAAAGCTTTGGGGTTCAGTAATATAACACATTCTTCAATTGGCTTTAGCCTGTCCTTGCTTATATCAGAATAATATTCAAACATATGATCATTAGGTTTCTAGGTTTATTTGTTCTTATATATTCCCTTAGAAACCTTTTGAACTAAAGTATTTGTTTTATTTATTTATTTTTTAATAAGTAGTGGGGAGTACTGAAAAGGAGGATAGCTAGCCTTTAAAAAGGCAGCATGAAGTGTGAGCCATTCAGGAGATAGACCCTCAGTAACTACTGACAAGGGGTTATTTCTTTCCTTAGTTCTTCAAGGAGAACTGCTGCCTTCATCATCTCCCCTCTTTAGTCCTCCTAGCCTCCCACTTCCTTTGCATTTACTCTCTTTCACCTAAAGCAGCAGTGAGCAGAAGTAGACATTTGTCTGTCATATACATAAATGCTTCACATATGAAGCAGGAGCCAGTCTTTTTCTTTCTACTCTACCATGATGCCTCATGTTCCTCCATTAACCTTCAACTAGCGAGGGAGTCACTAGTATCTGAGAATGTATTCATTTTACTTGGCTTGTTCAGAGTGAGGATGCGAGTGCCACCATCATCCTTATGCCGATCAGTGGATCTGCCTGTAGACTATAGAAGTTTCTTTTTGACTTCTTGTTCATGAAGACTATCAGAAGTGCCTTAGGTTGGAAAAGCAGTTTAGTGCAGTAGTACAAAAAGAATTGAAACCTTCAAAAAAGTTCTTATTTCTTGGGCTCTCAAGTTGCATCCACCAGGGTCAAAGGATGAAGGTCATGGTAGTGGTTTGTCCTGTCTGGCAACACGGATATAACATTCTGCCAACCTAAAGTGCCATAGAAATATAAAGTGTCATTGTCATTAATGTCTCTCAATACCACTCATTTTGTGTGGCATGTCTTTATGTTTAAGTGAATGGAGAGGTGGACTATGGTTTCCATTCTGTCTCTACTACAGTTAGCTTTGTGACGTTAGGCAAGTCACCTGTCTGTTTGCTTATGTCTAAAATGAGGTATCAGTATAATACTTTTTATTGGGGTAGCTAGATGTTGCAGTGGAAAGAGCACTGGCCCTGAAGTCAGGAGGACCTGAGTTCAAATCTAGCTTCGAACACTTACTAGCTGTTTGACCCTGGGCAAGTCACTTAATTCCGTTTGCCTCACCCCAGGAAGAAATAAATAAAATACATTTTATCAATCTCTGAAATAGAGCTTTCAATGTATTTTTTAATAAAAGTCTTTTCCAGGGAATATAAACTCTTGGAATGAGGCTAAGTTTCTGGCATCTGCCGAGTTTGTCTTAGGATAAGGTATTATAGGATCAAGGATTTAGAGCTTGAAGGCACTTCAGTGATCATGTAGAGCAATATTCTGATTTTATAGATGTAAAAACTAAGCCCCAGAGAGTTTGTGACTTGCCCAAGGTCACATAGGTAGTAAGAAACAGACCTGTTATTTGGTCCATGGTACTTCTAACTACAAATTTGGCAAGCTTTCCACTCTGTCACGCTGCCTCTTTTAATCTACATATTATAAATTTAAGTTTTGATTATAATGTAAGTTAATGGGAAAAATGTGATTTTGCAAGATTCCCTTTGTGTAAAACTTTCCAAGACTTGATTATTATTTCAATCAATAAGTATTTATTAAGTGCCTACTATGTGCCAGACACTGTGCTAGGCTCTGGATACAATAAATGAAATAATACCTACTTAGAAGGAATTTAACACTATAATGGGGGAGACAACAAATATATGTATGCATATATATATATATATATATATATATATATATGATAACTTATATGATATGATATGTACAGAATGTATGTAACCAATAAATATACGGAATAAATACAAGTAAATACAAGGTTGTTAAATATAAGATATTTTGGTAGGGAGGAAATCAGAAAAGAAAGACTCGGTAAAGTCTTCTTGCAAAAGATGATACTTGAGCTGTGTCTTGTAAGAAGAGAGGGATTTTGTGAGAGACAGAACCTCCAAGTGTGGAGAACAGCCAGTTCAAAGGCGTGGAGATAGGAGTTGGAGGATCATATGTAAGAAGCAGAGAGGCCAGTTTTGTTTTGTTCCAGAGTGTGCGAGAGAGACTAGAAAGATAGATTGGGACCAGGTTGTGAAAGACTTTAGAAGTTAAACAGAGTTTATATTTTATCCTAGAGGCACTGGATGGAATTTATTGAGTAGGGAGTGACATGGTTAGATTTTCCACTTAAGGAAAATAACATTGGTAGCAGTGGCAACTATAGTCAGTAATCATTTATTAAGCTCTTACTATGTGCTAGCCACCTGCTAAGATGGAAATACAAATACAAGAAGAAAGGAGGGGCGGCTAGGTGGCGCAGTGGATAGAGCACTGGCCCTGGAGTCAGGAGTACCTGAGTTCAAATCTGTCTGTCCTCAGACACTTAACACTTACTAGCTGTGTGACCCTGGGCAAGTCACTTAACCCCAATTGCCGCACTTAAAAAAAAGAAGAAGAAAGGAGGACAGCCTTTGCCCTCAAGGGGATTTCATTCTAATGGGAAAGGCAGCTAAAATAAAGTTGAAAGAGGGTGAGGGTAGGGCTAAAGCATGGTAGAAAAAGTCTGGAGTGCAGCCTGAAGAAGAATAAGACTTGGCTGACCTGGGTACCCTCCTACAATTGAGGTTCTGGGAGGAGCTATCCAGTCAGAGGGAGAATTGCTTCTAAGAAACAATTGGAGATACAGGGCTGATGCTCAAGGACAAAACTGAGGCTGAATATGTAGATTATGTGGGTTTTCTGCATAAAGAAGGTAAATCCATGGGAACTGATGAGGTCACACACAGAGTGATTATAGGAGAAGGGGAGATGTCTAACAGAACCTTAGGGGTTCCACATTTAGGGGCATGATTTGAAGATGATCCAGCAAAGGAGACAGAAAGCTAATGGTCAGATGAGTAGGAGGAGAACAAGAAAGAGTGGTGTCCCCCAAACTGAGAAATGAGAGTATCCAGGAGCAGGTGGTCAGCAGCATCAAGTATAGTAGGTAGGGTGAGGATGGAGAAAAGGCCAACAGATTTGGCAATTAAGCGAAGGTCAGTAACTTGGGAAAGAACAATTTCGGTTGAGTGATGAGGCTGGAAAGCAAATTGCAATAGGTTGAATGAGTGAGAGGTAAGGAAGTGGAGGCTGCTGTGGGTTTTTTTCAAGGAGTTTGGCTGAGAAAGGAAAAAGATCTAGATACATAATGTATATAGATTTGTATATGTATATATCATATATGGTGATAGATTGAGGGGATGGTGAGGTGTAGTAAAGGTGTTTTTTAAGGATAGAGGGAGACTTGAGCATGTTTGAAAGCAGTAGGTAGGAAACTAGATAGGGAATGGTTGAAAATTTTAGGGAATCTGGGGAAATGGGGATGATTAAAGATGCAGTCTACTGCAGAAGTTTGGATGGAAGGATGGAATGAAATCAAGTACAAATATAGAGGGGCTGGCCTTTGCAAGGGAAAGGAGTACATCTTTGTCAAAGACTGGGGGAAATGAAGAAAGAGTGGAGGATGATGATATCAAGGGGTTTTGCAATGAAGAGAATGGAAAAAGAGGGAGTTCCTATTGAATGGCCTTGGTTTTTTCAGTAAAATAAGAGGCAGGGTCCTCAGCTTAAGAGGTGGGTGGGTGGCAACGTGAGAGGCTTGAGGAAGAAAGAGATTCTTTGGAGGATGAGATAGGGAATCCATTGGAAGGAATTTAAAGTATATTGGAAATCATACAAAACAGTATGTGTTAAAGTATTAATGCTTATGTCATTTTCCCTGTACGAGTGTGTCAGAGTGATGAGTATAAATGTATGGAATACTTAACTAGTTTAAAATAGCTTCATGATTCTGAGATTCAGAAATGTTTACACATTGCAGCTGTAACGTCTGAATGAGGCTGTTCTACCCCAACTAAGAGGCTCTGAAATTGTTAACATGGCCTTATAATAGTCTCTCTGTAAAAGAGGCTTTTCTTTCTGTAGCAAACACTCTGCCCTTTATAGTCACAAATGCATCACTGAAATATCTGCTTATTTGGTGAAATTGCCTTAGATTCCCTGTGCTGAAGATGATGAAATGGCTGGGATAGATTATCATTCAGATAGACTGCCCAAGTCAATTCTGATAAAATGTTCTACTGTCCTTATTAAATACTTTTAATTGTGATTGTTGATCATGCTGCCTTTTTTCCCATTGTGTTTTAAAGTTTTGGGGAGAGAAGTTGTTGGATCTCTAATATAATTTTTAAGCTTATAACTTACTTTATTTTACAAGGGCCCCTCCCCAATCCGGATTATTTAGGTTTAAGAAAAAATTGGTTCAGTTCTAATACCATTTGTTTGAAGAGCAGTATATAAATTTATTTTTTCAGAGAAGCTTTAAAAAATTAAATTTAAGAAAGAGTTGAATTAGTTCTGACACCATTTGTTCAAAGAGTGGAATGATATCTGATAGTGTTCAAGAAGGTAGATAATCCTCAATTGAGAAGGCAGAATATTCAATGTAATGTAAGGATTAATCTTGAAAAGTTTTAGGACAGGGCATAGAAAAAAGTAGGGAAAGAACTAGAAAAAGTATTGATTGTTCTGTTTTGATATTAGAGATGTCATATAGGCCATCAAGATGTACAGTTTTTTGGTGGATTGAGTAGTTTGGAGACATGATGAAGAATATACATTTTTGCAGAGTTTTCTGTGACTTAGAAGTGAATCTGTAAACTCTGAAATGTACCTATGGCTACCTGGAGGATAACTTTTTTCTTTACCTTCTTGATTAACTTTCTCCTTGCCTATGACACCTTGGTCTTTTATACATTTAGTAGTTATTCTTATTCCAGTGCTCTTCTCTGTCTCCTTGCTGCTGCTTCCTTTTTTTTTTTTTTTTTAAGTTTGGACTTAGAAAGGAACAGTATCACTTTATGTAACACAGTCATCTTATCTTGAAATACTCATGATAGGCATAAGCAAAAATACTACCATGACGTATGTCTCAAATTTTGATTCAAAGCTGAGACCAAAGAGGTTTAACATTTTTTGACAACTCAGAAACTTCATATCTATAGTTCAGGAGATCTTTCTTCAAGAACAGAGTCAAAAGGTGTTTGCTATGGCAAGAACTCCCCCTCCCCCCATCATAAAAACTGAAATTGACTATAATCAACATATAAATAATAGTTGTTAATAGATGTGGGACTTGTTTCAGAATTAGTTGCCTATATGCAGTCAGACCAGAAATTAGTGGCATGTGCCACTAATAAATAATAATAATAAATAATAAATATGCCACTAAGTAGGCTTATTTCCTTTCTTTGTTGTCTCCCCCATTAGAATTTAAGGTCTTGAGGGAAGGGACTATTTTGCTTTTGTCTTTGTATCTCCATTGCCTATTAGATACTTGAGAAATGCTTATTAATTGAATGATTAAGAGGAATCTATTCTATATGTAGATCAGAATAATTGATTTTATTATTAATAAGGATCAACATATTTTCTATCCCCTATCATCCTCAGCTATTTTACATATATTTATTACTTTAGTTTTCAGTTTTTAGCTGTAATTCTGCTTCAGAAAAAATGAAAGCAATTATTTTGGGAAAATGCAGTTTGTTTTGTGAGCTACACAAAGTTTGCAAAATGGAGGAAAGCCAGGTTCACTTTTGATTTTGAATGCTATAACTTTGGCATTCTCAAATTCAGAAAAATAAGTTTCCCTCTGTAATGTAATTACATTAGTTACATATTATCTTTATTTTTGTTTTTATTTGTAGGATGGAGTCGAATTGTGCATGTTTATGCAAAACACCTTAACAAGATTTATGAGGTAGTATCCCTTCCCTTGTTGTGGGATTGCTCCAGGTTACTAGAAAGAAGTCTGTAACTCCACTGTTAGTATTAAGATTAAAAACAGATCAGTTATTGAAAATACTAAGGCATTTTCTCTTAAGCAGACTTAACTATCATTTAAAATGACTGAGTGATGAGCAAGCAAACAGTACATCAGCAAACATTTACACACCTGTTGTGTACAAACAAGGGACTTAGCAAATGAGGAATATAAGGTGTAAGGAATAGTTACTCTGAACCTCAGGCACTTTATAGAATAGGGATTACAGGAGGATGAACTAGGTAAAGATAAGGAAATATTTACACCAGAGTTATAACAAGGCAATTCCAGAATTAATTAGCATGAGTTGTAGTGAATGCTGTGAGAATGGAGGGAATAATGACTGGAGACTGTGATGGATTGAAAGTGCTTCGCAAAGGGAAAGGACTTTTGAGCCAAGCCTTGGCTAGGACTTTCATCAGTTAAAAGGCAAGTGCGGGGATGGGCTTAGGGGGTGGGAGTGGGGGTGGGGGTGGTATTGTAACCTAGCACACACACACACACACACACACACACACACTTATATCTGTACATACGTGTACACATTTACATACATGTATATATGTGACATGTGTACACACACATACACATGTGTCTGTATCAGTCACACTTGCACAATCCTATTCAGGTTCTTGAATACTGTTTCATTTTTCCTGGCCTTGCTTTGAGATTACAGAATGTGCATAGGGACAGTGGGACTTCTTCATAGCTATATGGAATTGCTCCCCATGGTTGAAGAGAAGCCTTAGGGACAGCTGAGACAAAGTCCTCATTTTCGTTCACTCTTAGTTGCTAAGTTCGAAAGTGCTATTCACTTGAGTGCTGAGTTGAATGATAACTAATATTGGGAAGTGGTCCTTTTAAAAAGATGAGCATTTTGTAAAATAATTAATTTCTATTTGTACAATGAATTCTTCTTTCTGAGTTCCTAGTGTGACTTCTTCCAGTTTGATATTCCAAAACTCAAATATCTCTGGAACTAAGTTTCAGTGTTTCTCCATATGCCCAGTTACAGAGTATCAATCTATTTAGGAAGAATGATTATAGTAACTGTGGTACGAATTATAAATTGAACTTTCTCCCTTCCTCCTCTTTTCTCTTACTCCCCCCCCCCCAATCCAGAATGAAAGCCCAGTGTTTCATTGTCTTTTGGAGCTTGTTTCTGATTATAACATACTGTAATAATTTAAGCTCCCTCATTGAATCTTCTCAGATATTAATGCAGGACCTGTAAATTGACATTCAAAAGTATAAAACAAGTTAATAATACTCTGTTTTTCTTTATTATGTAGGCTGCCTTTAATAAGTGTTGCTTTGGTTCAAGGAAGAGCAATGGGAGGAGGAGCAGAATTTACCACAGCATGTGATTTCAGGTATAATGAAAACTGTGTTGTTAGCTCTTACACAAATATACATCCACTATTCACTTTGAGATGACTGGCAGTGTCTTACATGTTACTAAGGATTATGTTTCAGGGAATAATTTTATTTTGTCAGATATTATTTGAAGACTATTTTTATGTACTTTATTAATCATACATCTTTAATAGTCACTTTTATTATTTGAATGCCTTTGTAAAATTTTAACAAAAACAAAATTATATTGAATGAATTCAGATCCATCTCAGCACAAAAGCAAGTAGCCCATGGGAAAGGATGATGAATAAAGATGTGAAAACTCAACTTTCTGGCCCATTATATTGCACAAATAAGATATATACCAGTTACTCAAAGGAAAGCAAAATGAGATAAAAATGAGCAGAAACAACCATATCACTAACAAGAAAAATGGGTGCTGGGACTTCTGGGTTTTCTCAGTGCTGTTATATCTCATGGTAAATACTTCAGAGTTCATTTTAGGGGGACAAAGAGGTTAGTAAGAATGTGCTATCTTTTCAGAGATGGGAGATATAGATATAAAACAGTCTCATCAAACTCAAATAAAAATCAAGCCACTAAACTATATATAAGGGTCTATAAAGGCTGCATAATTGTTGTTTTTCAAACTCAAAGAGGACCAAAATTATATCACCTTGTGGCAGTTAGTTTTTGGGGGCAGCTGCTGGACTGAAGCTCCAGAAACAGTCACAACTATGACCTAGGCAGAAGCTACTGCCCCCCCCCTTACCCCCACCCCAGCCCCCAGACTCTGGGAAGCTGAGGAAGCTTATTCAGTGGCTTAGACACAAAGCTGTTGGTTCTTCTCTACTTCATGGCTGTTTATGGTTTCTTGGAAAGAATAGTGGACTTATGGGTAATTAGTTCTGACTCTAGCTCAAATAACTTCTCTTAACCTCATTTTCCTTATCTGTAAAACTGGGACAAAAATACTTGTACTGCCTAATCTTTAGGGTTATTATGACATAAGTGTTTTAGTAAATTATAAAGCATAATACACATGCGAGCTAATACTATTATTCATCTTTGAGTTCCTGTGCTTATGTCTGTAGGATTCTGTTTTCTTCCTGTAGGAAAGGTAGGAAAGCAGTGAGCTCATCTCAAAGAAATGTGGTTTGGGGTAGGTATTTGAAACAAGATTTGTGTAATTTTAGCTGATATCCTGACTGGGGGTCAAACACTGGTGTTTATATCCTTGGCCCCACGGACCAGCTCAGTGAGAAACATCCAGAATTTATTGTTAGAGGAAGCCTCATTTAGGCTCAGATTGGCTAAGAAAACTCAATGAATGGCATTGAGTTTTACAAATCTATACTATTTGTAAGCCAGCCACCAAAACAGTGGCTACCCAGTAAATTTCACATTAGGCCTAAAGCAGAAATTTACTAACTCCATGTTGAAAGGACCATTCAGATAATAGTTAATACCCCTTGTGGTTCTACCTAATCCATAATCTCATCTTTAGCATCTGTAACTATCAAATTCTGACTGTGCTAGATTCACACCCAAGTCACACTTCACAGCCATGCTATTATGGACTCAAAGATTTTAGGGAAGCAGGGCCAATTTGTAGAAGTTACAAGGAGGTAAACAGTAATATTTCAGATGAGGAGTAATATTTAAACTATTTAGGCAGGAACCTTTCCCAGGTGTATGACCCTGTTGTGCCTCAGTTTTCCCAATCAGAAAGGTAACACATCTTCTAAGAACTTAGAGGCAGAATGGTTTGGTGGTAAGAGTCATGGGTCTTGGAATCCAAAGGCCTTGTTTGAGCCCTGACTGTAATATCTTTTAATTTTAACTGTGGCCTAGTCTTTGGGATTCAGTTTCTTTATCTATAAAATTGGAATAATAATAATACTCGCTATAGCTAGTGCACAGAATTGGTATGAGAAAATACTTTGCTCTATAAAACTAAAGTTTTATCTCCTGAAGTGTCACTTGAAATAATGTAAAACATGGCGGGGGTGGCAGTTTGTGGAGGGAGGTGAGAGACAGAGGAAAGTATTGTATATATTCAAAATAATGTTATATTATTTTAACCAAAGACCTGTCTTCTGGCTTAAAACTTTCATTTTAACAAAAATTTTTAGTATTTTAGCTTTTGTGCATATTCAGATATATTACCTTGTTTCTCAGTTAATTAATTTTAATTATAGTAAACATTTTTATTTAAAGTTTTGATTTCCAGGGTAGCTAGGTGGTGTAGTTGATAAGGTACTGGCCCTGGATTCAGGAGGACCTGAGTTCAGGTCTGGTCTCAGATACTTGACACTTACTAGCTGTGTGACCTTGGACAAGTTGCTTAACCCTCATTGCCCCACCCAAAAAAAAAAATTAAAGTTTTGAGTTCCAAGTTCTATCCCTCCTTCCCTCCCCTCCCTCCAACTCCCTGAGGTCCTAAGCAATTAGATATAGGTTATACATGTGCAGTTATGTAAAACATTACCATATTGATAATTTTGTATAAGAAAACTCAAATAAAAGAAAAAAATGAAAGAAAGTGAAAAATAGCATGCTTCAGTCTGTGTTCAATCAATATCAGTTTGTTCTTTGGAAGTGGATAGTATTAGTCCTTTGGAATTGACTTGGATCACTGCATTGCTGAGAATAGTTAAATTATTTACAGTTCTTCATCAAACAATATTGTTGTCACTGCACAACGTTCTCCTGGTTTTGCTCACTTCACTATACATCAGTTCATATAAGTCTAAAATCGTCCTGTTTGTCATTTCTTATAGCACAATACTATTCCATCACAATCATATACCACAATTTGTTTAGCCATTCCCCAATTGATGGGGTCATTCCTTTGATATCCAATTCTTAGCCACCACAAAAAGAGTTGCTATAAATATTTTTGTACAAATAGGTATTTTTCTCTTTTTTGGGATATCTTTGGGATATAAACCTAGCAGTGGTATTGCTGGATCAAAAGGTATGCACAGTTTTATAGCCCTTTGGTCCTAGTTCCAAATTGCTCTCCAGAATGAGCATCTGTTCACAACTCCACAAACAGTGGATTAGTGTCCCAGTTTTCCCACATCTCCTTCAACATCCAATATTTTCCACTCTGATAGGTGTGAGGTGATACTTCAGAGTCGTTTTAACTTGCATTTCTCTGATCAGTAGTGGTTTAGCATATGTTTTCATATGACTATAGATAGCTTTGATTTTTTTTTTTTGGTGGGACAATGGGGGTTAAGTGACTTGCCCAGGGTCACACAGCTAGTGTCAAGTGTCTGAGGCCGGATTTGAACTCAGGTACTCCTGAATCCAGGGCTGGCGCTTTATCCACTGCTCCACCTAGCTGCCCCAGCTTTGATTTCTTTCTCTGAAAACTGCCTGTTCATATCCTTTGGCCATATTTATCAATTGGGGAATGACATGTATTTTTAGAAATTTGACTCAGTTCTCTAGATATTTGAGAAATGAGGCCTTTATCAGAGATACTAGTTTCAAAAATCTTTCCCAGTTTTCTGCTTTCTTTATAATCTTGGTTACATAAGTTTTGTTTGTGCAAATGTTTTTTAATTTTATATAATCAAAATTATCTGTAATACTTTATTTTGAATGTAAATCACATGACTATTACAAAATAGAGTATTATATTATACATTTTAAAAAATATACCAATTCCCTTTTTAGAGGCACTTATTTTACATAAGGATCTAAGCATTTTTTTCTCCTTTTAATAAGAGAAGGCTGTGTGTGTAATATGGTACTTCTTATCACATGAAGTACACACTCACTGCTTGGCAGCCTTGCCCATTGATGGGGGAAAGAGCTTAGTTGCAGAGGATCAGGTGCCTAATAAACCAAACCTGCAGGACATATCATCAGTGTTCAGACATCTCTTATGTATTCCCTGTATTGACAAGAGCAGTCTAGAGATTAACTGTGGGTCACATGCTCATTCTCAGTGGAATACAGATGTACCACACGAATGGCTTACTCCATTCTTCAGAGGTTCAGCAGCCAGGGCTACAAAACAAACACAGGAAAATGGGGAGGGGGTGCAGAATACTATACCACCATAACTGAGGTGCACCTTATACCAATGAAATTACAGGTCCCATTCCTACTATTAAATTTAACATGATAGTACCAACATTCCCTTACTTATCTGTGTCCCCTTTTGAGCTTCCTAATTTTCTCTTCTATGTGTTTTTTAAAATGTTTCATTAATACTTTTTCTTCACACTACCATCTCACAAATAATAGTGAAATGGTAATAATAATAGCACCCCCTTGTACCAAAAATAGTCAAGCAATATGAATCTGTGTTGTGTCATATTTGTGCCTGAAAAAAATATATTTAATTCTATACATCACCTTTCCACCAAGTGGGAGGCAAATTTTCATCTTCAGTCTCCTAGAGTCATGCTTGATCATTACATTGATCAGAGAGGTCTTAGGTTTTTCAGTTGATTTCCATTACAGTATTGTTGGTTTTGTACACACAATTGGCCTGTTTCTCCCCCCTTCACCTTCAGTTTGCATCCGTTTATAAGTCTTCCTAGACTTCTGAATTCTCTGTTGTCTTTTCATATATATAATAGTATTATATTACATAGTAATAATGGTTAACATGGCTTTAAGGTTTGCTCAGTGAATTACATATGTTAACTCAATTGAGCCTTATAACAGCTTATTACTATTATGCCCTGTGCCCCTTTTTTAAAGATGAAGAAACTAGAGATAAGAGAGTTTTAAGTGATTTGTTCAGGGTCACACAACATACCTAAGTAAGTGTCTGAGACAGATTTTGAACTTGATTCTTCTTGACTCCAGGTCCAGTAGTCTCTCTCCTACACCACCAAGCTGCCAATACATTTGCTGTATTTTGTTCAGTAATTCAACATTTTCTGGGTTGATGGGTACCTCATTTAGTTTCCAGTTCTTTGCTACAAAAAAAGTGCTGCTATAAATGCTATACATATGGAACTTTTTCCTCTTTCTTTGATCTCTTTACAGTATCTATCTAGTTGTGGTATCACTGGTTCAAAGAATTTGCTCACTTGAGTGGTGGAGTGGTGTAGGGGATGTATTTCTAAGTTATCTTTAGTTGTACCAATTCACTGCTCCATCAACTAACTATGCATTGGTGTGCAGGTCATCCCACAGCCCCTCCAACAACTGTCATTTCCCTTTTTCCCTGTTTGCCAGTCCCATGGGTGTGACCTAGGACATTAGAGTAGTTCTGACTTGCATTTCTCTTGTTATTAGTGATTTTTGATACCTTGGATTTCTTCCCTTGAAAATTGCCTACTTGTAGCCTTTGATCACATATATAATGGCATTTTCATGTGTTCTTGATGAAAACACCTTAGAAGTATTAGTAATAGTAATTAAGTCAACAGATGCTTAATAGTGCTGCGGAAAGTACATCCTCTACCTATCTTCATGTCTGGTCCATGGGTCATGCTACTTGGTTGTACAAGTATCTTAGCTGTCATTTAGAATCTCAAATCTCCCTTTTTTCATGTTCTCCCTATAACCTGATATGAATTAGGGCTTTTTACTGAAATTGTTGCAAGAATTCTGAAGGACATGCAAGCTTTAGGAAAGATATGGAATAATGAATAAATTTTCCAGGCTCTACCTGGAAATTGCTACAGCAATTTCATATATGATAGGATTAAATGCTGACTGATAGTAAAGAGTTCAAAGTAACCCTTGTTAAGGGACATATGTAGTCTTTTGTGTTTATTGGTACATTTGGTTTAGCCAGAACTCGTCTCCTAGTTCCAATGTAGGAATCAATTACTCTAATATTGGGTTTGTATTATTGTTTTTGTTGTGCCATATGTAGAAGGCAGAGACTCAAGGTATAACTTATATGTGAGCTGGAATAGAGATCATCTGAGTGTTTCATATTGTTGTGTATAGATTTGACCATGGGAAAATACTGTGTCCAATCCTACTGATGTGTGACATTGTAGCATAAGGAACTGTTATTTCTTGGTCAAGCTTTTCTGCTTTGTTGTGATTAGCTCACAATGTAGTATGCTCTTATAATGGACAATTGAATTCCTAAATTCTTCTAGAGGCCACTGAAGAATTTCAGTGTAAAAAGTGCTTCCTTAAATGACATTTGTGTAGCTCTTAAATCATTTCGAAATTATTTATACACATTACTTCACATGATCTACACAGGTAGTTCTGTTATATCTAGCACAACACCTATAAGGGGAAGGTTGTGAAAATATTTGGAAAAAACTAGTTAGAGAAGAGATAGAATATGGTAAAAGAGGGGCGGCTAGGTGGTGCAGTGGATAGAGCACCGGCCCTGGATTCAGGAGGACCTGAGTTAAAATCCGGCCTCAGACACTTGACACTTACCAGCTGTGTGACCCTGGGCAAATCCACTTAACCCCCATTGCCCCACAAAAAAAAAAAAAAAAGAACACGGTAAAAGATGCTTTAAAAGAATGAAGTCACTGAAAATAACTAACAGGGATAGAATAACCTCTGAAGAAAACAATTAGCCAAATAACAAAATCAGTTGACCTCTACTTCCTGCACAGATGATAGGATCAAACAGCACCAAAAGAGCCAAGAAGAATACAAAGAGGTGAATTTTGAAAGTACCTTTTATTTATTTTATTTATTTAATTAATTATTTTGGGTGAGGCAATTGGGGTTAAGTGGTTTGCCCAGGGTCACACAGCCATAAGTGTCAAGGGTCTGAGGCCAGATTTGAACTCAGGTACTCCTGACTCCAGGGCCAGTGCTCTATCCACTGTGCCACCTAGCTGCCCCCGGAAGTACCTTTTATCTCCAGCCTAAGTGGGCAAAGGTCCCACCACTGCCAAGCCTTTCTATTTGTTCCATGAAACAAAAAGCCTTTTGAAGAAACAGCCTCTATTTCTTTACTTGTGTCCTTTTTGTACACCAAATCAAAGCTATCCATAAAGGCACCCTAAGAAGATACCACTTGATGAGCAAGAAGGATAATGAAAGTTTGTTGTCCAAGTTAACAAACTTTTGATGCCCAAGTTAACAAACCCGCAGAAGTCTATATTTAAGACCAAACCATGCTCAAGTCCTGTAATATGCAAGAGTAGAACTGAGTTAGAAGCAGAGGAACTTGAGAAAACACAACTCAAATTCAAAGCATAGGAATGTAATTCTAGAATCTTTGAGGGTGGATCTGTCTTGTCCACGAAACCTCCTTCAGCAAAGTTACTCTGTGGTTTAGAGACTGAAGAAAAGGATTACAGGAGTATGAGGTAAAACAGTTATCAGAACATCACTTTGAGTTTTATTCCAGGCTTTGTTTTACTGGGATCTTAGAAGATTTTATGGGTATTCTAGAGAAGAAGTTCTTTACCATCATCCAAAGATCTCTTTCCTGCTTTAAAGAATAAAGTTCAAATATTCATCAGAGAAAACAAAGAGGAGCCAGCAGCAATCAGAACTTGACCCATCCCACACTATGTAGTGATTTTTAAACCCCAAATTCCAGAGCAAAGCACCATGGAGATGTGTCTCTTCTCCTTTGATTCGTGTGACAAAGAGTAGAAATTGCAGAAGAAAAAGAAGACAAAATAGCACCAAAAGAAGAGATGCCTAAGGTCAAGGCACAGCCCCTCACTCACCTTGACAATATCAGCCTGCCAGAGATGAAGCTGAAGAATCACCAAAGACAGAGTAAAGAGAAGCTCAGCTGGATGCAGCAACTCAAAGAAGACCTGAAGCAGCTTGCTTCTAAACTTATGGAAACACGGCCATGCATCAGGAACCCTTTGTCTCTCCCCCCCAATCCCCAAAGAAAACAAACAAAAAGACAACTCCAGAAGACCTTTCTGGAACTTTAGAAACAAATGGCCATGACTGAAACTCAGAAAGCCCCAAAACCTGTTCACAAAGTGTCAGATGGCTGTGATGTGGCCAGTCCAGTCAGCCCTTGTAAAAATAGATTGTTTCCTCTCCTTCTCCCTGTTTGTTCACTATCTCAATATACCTACGTGACTCCTTTGCATTATCAGGGCAGAATCATTCATCTATTGAAACAACAGGCTCAGCTTGCCTCTGTTAGAATGACTGGCACATCCTTTTCCACCAGCCTCCCCCTTGTTTATGAATAGGAATTAGAAACAAGCACCCCTGACATAAGTAATATTAACCTGGATTGATCTTATAACTGCCACCATCTCTTGCTTTTGCACTAGAATGTACTCACTGAGAACAACTAAAATAATAGGCCTTAATCAATCCAAAAAATAAAAAACAGAAGCAAACATATCTTGGACCCCATAACAACATAATGTTGAGAAATAGGGAAAGAAGATCCATGGCCTATACTCCAGCATTAACACTTCCTCCTAGCCTCCCCATCTCTGTCACTGCACTCACTCAATCTGCCCTCAAATAGTATAGCACAAAGCTTTGTACTACACCACCTACTCACTCTGTCAATATTATACTGTTTCCCAAACCAAGGCCAGACTCCATGTCTACCTCATTGTACTATATATCAGCAACCTGTTTCTCAGCACTTCAGAGCTGTAATCACTCATACCCTTCTCTGGCCACTTCCCAGCTTCTTCCACAGCAATGAGTGTCTTTCCTTTGTATAGCATTCCAGTCACCTGACTGTGAAACTTGACTGCATGCCTGCACAAACAGCAATACAAATATCATTTGTGTTTGCATCGTCCAAAGGTTTCCCTCGAGAAAAGAAACGACTACCATACATGGCACTCAGGATAGATGCTTCTTTAAAACCTGGAAATTGCTCCAAATATTGTTTGATCTTCACAACAACCCTAAGAGGCAAGTGCTACTGTGATCCCTATTTTACACATGAGGTAGCAGAGGCACACAGAGAGATTAAGTGATTTGCCCAATGTCACAGACATTGTTTGAGACAGGATGTGAACTGAGGTTTTCCTGTCTCCAAGTCCAGTGCTCTATGCAACGAACCAACTAGACGCCTCTAGTTCACTACCCAGTGATAATCCTGGACAGTAAACAACTTGCAAACCTTAAAGGATAAATAAATGCTGGCAATGTAACTCTTTTAAAGGTGATGCTCTTATATTTCCCATTACTGTTTTCATAATGGGTTCTCCACCTCCCTGATGCCTCAGAGGCTTTCAGAACTTTACTTGTTCTAGTTGGCCTCTAGCTGAGGTTCCAAAGCATTTCTCCTGAGTAACTATGGTAGGGTGGTTCTTCTGTCTGCCCCACTCCCAAGTTTCTCTTTCAATTTCTGGTTACCTCTGGTCCTCCCCATCCTTTCCCCCAGTTAAGAATTCCTAGCTCCTCAGCCAGATCTATTTTCTTCTCTTTGTATTGGTGTTTTCCACCTATGTCTCTTTTACCTGAAGTGCCAAGATAAGTGAGCGATTTCAAAATCTGTGCTGTGCTCTCTTGTCCAGCAAACTGAGTGACTGAGGCCATTTGCTAGGTGCCAGTCTTTCTCACTTTTCCCTGACTGACTTCTGGCTTTTTTGACAAAGATCCTACCCCTTTTGCATTTCTCCAGTCAATCATTTAGTTGTACTTTTAGGCCCAGATAAATACTGTGATCCCACATGCTGAGCTAGTAGATGTGTGAGATAGCACTTAAAGCCCTCCTGAAATCCTGGATCAGCAGTGTTTCTTAATAGCCCCCAGAAGATGCAACCCATGAATACAATCAATTAATAGTTTATTACCTTGCTTTAATGCTAGTATCAAAGTTGCGGGATCCCTCTTTTTTCTTACATGTACCCAAACATTACAAAGTACTGAGCCTTGAACCATAGATAGTTCTCTAGTAAGGTAATTTTCTCCACAATTAGTGATCCTGTATAGTCAAGGGAAGCTCTACCTAGTTTTCTGGCAAAAAAGATTTGTTCATTTGCAAAGACTGTGTCTTAAAGGCCAATTCATAATGGCTGAGAAAAGCCATTTTCCTTGACCAAGAAACCAAAGAAAATAATCCCTGCTCTCTATTTCTGAAAAGTGGTTGGAGAATTTGAGCTCTTGTAGTCAGGGAAGATGCTTCTATGGGAGATGTGAAAGGAACCATCACAGTCACCTGTACCCTTTCCACGGTAACTAGCCTAGGGTGTGAGGTCTTTGTTAAATAAGAGGCCCACCTCTAGCAATCTTTCCTGATGATTACAGATTGAGCCCAGGTGTGGAAGACATGGGAAAATGAGCAGATAAAGATGGTCCTCAGGTTGAACTGATAGGACATATCTTGACATCTATAGTCAAGATATAGTCTGGAGTCTTAAAATTGTGAGTTAATTTCTAAGTCTAATACTGTAGTCACCAACTTAAGATGGACTCCCAAATTTTGAGGGTACATTAACAGTTTTATGAGGAATTTAAGTATTTAAATTGATATATGGATAGCAGTGTTTTGTCATTTAAGCCTTTAAATGTTTTAATTATCTAAGATCTCTTTTAATAATTTATTTTTTAAAGTTGCCACAATTACCTACAAGACAGCTGTTTTTCCACAGTAGTTCCACCATTAAATTTGTAGATTAATTGATCCTTTCAAAACAGATATGTTAACAATATAGTACTTAATAATATATCATTTTCTTTGTGTTTAAAGTTTATGTTACTGACTTTAAGTGATTCAGATAAGATGCTTACAAATTCTTTGTTGAAACTCTGTCCATTTCCCACAAATGGAATATGATAACTGATTTTGATGATAAAAGATTAGCTGTTAGAACAAAAATAGAAAGTTCTATTTGCTACCATTTTAAAAACTGTATAGGAGGTAAAAATATTAGGAGGGAAAGTGCAGGGTCATGGGTCAGCGTGTAGCATTTCAAAGAAAGGGAATAAGGTGAATTCTGGAAACCCAGAGCATGAGAAACTTGATATTGAGTTCTATAAAAATTTCAAGAAGTAGCATGAAAAACAGATGACTTGTGAGCATTTGGAAAGGAAAGTGAAGACTATTACAAGCCAGCATATTCCCTAAGAAAACTACTAACCTCATTTCTTTTTGTTGGGAATACTAGATTGATAGTTCAGGGTAATGCTGAATGTACGGTAAATCAGAACTTCATGAAAGCATTTGACAAGTCATAATACTATTTTTTTTTTTTTAGTGAGGCAATTGGGGTTAAGTGATTTGCCCAGGGTCACACAGCTAGTAAGTGTTAAGTGTCTGAGGCCGGATTTGAACTCAGGTACTCCTGACTCCAGGGCCGGTGCTCTATCCACTGCGCCACCTAGCTGCCCCCATAATACAATTTTATGGTCCTCAGATTTAAGAGCTAGATGACAACATAATTAATTAAATTTTTAACTGATCAAAAATTTCAACCTAAAGAGTGTTAACTAATAAACCAGTGCAGACTTAGTATTCCTCTTCACCATGGTGTGCAATCTCTCCACCTATCCCTTTCTAGCCTCATTGTATTTTTCCAGGCCATCACCCACAGCTCTGACTACATTCTCCTGCCTTCCTGGTATCAACACCTTAGTAAAGGGGTTCAACTTGATTCCCTTGTTCCCTTGTCTTATCAGTTATTCACACTTTGCTAAATGCCAGTCCTCGATTGTAACTCTCTCATTCACCTCCTTTGCTTCTACTCACATGCTATTGAATGGAGCTAGAAGTCTCACAACTGTGCTGACTGCTTGCACTATACATTTGTTATCTGATCTCAGCTGGACCCTTCCTGCAGCAAGGCAAAACTTTTACTCCTTTTTAATTCTCTAACCCACTTCCCACAGAGTCTGTTCCAACCTAAACCCCCAACTACTCCATTCCTCTACTTTTCTCAGTTCATATTTTACCTAAAATATCAAGGTTCTTTGCCAGAATCTCCCTGTTCTCCCTTCTTTGTTATCTGACTGTCCTTCCTCATCTCAGAGCTCTGTGATAATATTCTCCCACAATTTCCTTCTTCAGGCTTTGATGAAGAGATTGCTTTCTCACTAAGAACAACTCAACTTGCA
Organism: Dromiciops gliroides; assembly: GCF_019393635.1. NCBI lineage: Eukaryota > Metazoa > Chordata > Mammalia > Microbiotheria > Microbiotheriidae > Dromiciops > Dromiciops gliroides. The sequence continues at coordinate 362,011,774 of NC_057864.1, read as the reverse complement.
CCCTTCAGCCCATTCTCTTCTGCCTCTGCCTTCTCCAGAAGATTGGCCCCCTTCCCACCTAACCCCTTTCTGCACCTCTCTCTCTCTCTCTCTCTCTCTCTCTCTCTCTCTCTCTCTCTCTCTCTCTCTCTCCAATGGTGAGGACAAAGAACAAAGTTAGAGGTTTCAAGATAGAAGGAAAGATGGAATGATAAAGGATCAGATAAAAGAATTTCAAAGTTAATGAACATGGTGAAGGAATACTTGTGACAATCGCAGTTTCAAGATATGACCATTTCTGTGTATAGCTGAGGTAGAGTGGAAGTATAGTCATAGGAATTGAGTAGATTTGAGGAACTGGCGAGTTAGGTTGAGGGAGTATCAGAATGTGTGTTAAAGTTCGATAGTATGAGGGCAGGAGTTGGGGTGGAGATACCATGAGTCAGGCACTTAACTCATTAAGGAAGGAGGGAGAATATCCTGGGGGAGTTCTAGATAACAGCCTCCAGAATTTTGAGTGGGTGTTATGTTTGGATTGAATGAATCCCAGGGGAGGAGAGGTAATCCAACTCTTCCCACCACAACTCATAAATTGGGAGTTATGAGGGAAAGTGCAAGCAGTATGGAAAGGGTGGCCAGAGATGCAGTATCAACAGGAAATAAAAGGTTTAATAGGAAGGCAAGTTTGTTAATTATAGAGCAGTCACTGCAGAGAGCATAGTGAAAGGGTCACATAGATTTGGAGTGGGACATTTGCAGGATGGGGGAAATTAGCCATGGTAGATGGTTTTTGTTTGACATCCAGGGGTTTGGAATCACTAGACTGGAGAGAATTTGGGGATGAATGTATACTAACTATTACAAAATGATTTGAGACACAGGGTTGGTGCCTGGAGGGAGGTCTGTTGAGGGAGGCAGGTAATTAAACAGTTCAAGGTCCTTCCTCCCAGGCCCAATCTTGTATCAGGTGGTGGAGGCTCAGAAGGCATACCTCACAGCAAGCAAGGCAGGTGAAGGTATGTCCTGAGGAAGTCTAAACAGGAATCAGGAGCTGGTAGTTTGAAGTGGGTCTGGTCCATGGGAGGAAGATGTCCCTGCAGTGTTTACTGAGGCCAAGATCCAAATGGCCTGCATCCAGGGATGACATACATCTCCCTTGGGAAGGCTCTGTAGTGAAGATGTAAGAGGCAGGTGGCCTAAAGCAGAGCTCCTTGGGAAGGCTTATTTAATGACATAGGCTAGAAGTACATTCAATGATATAAGATAGATATTCTGAGAAAATGTATTATTTTAACATGAATTCTAAAATTGTTTTATAAATCTATTCTCACATTTTAGTTTTCAGTCCTATAACAGATGTTCTGTAGACAGTTTTTTTTGCCTAAATGCAATACTCTGCGTTAATCTGAAAAGTAACATGGTGTAGTAAAAGAATGTTGAAACTAGTTTAAATTAGACTTTAGAAGCCCTAACTAGGATCAATCCTGGCTGTCAGCTATGTTATAACTCAATGTATTAACCTTGTTAAGCTTTGATTCCTTCTCTGTAAAATGAAGGTGATAACACTATGCCTAGTTATCTTTCAGGGTTTTGATCTTATGAAGCATTATGTGTTTTTTAAATTATAAAACATAAAGATGTGTACCATTCTATTCTATTTTATTTCCAATTCCTAGTACAGTGCATTGATATTAAGTACCAGTGCTTAATAAATGCTTATTTGAATGAATACCTGTGCAGTTTCATCTTGTTGATTTTAATCTAGTAGTCCAATCTGTTTGAAATATTCCTGGAACATGATTCTGTCTTTAGCATATTTTTCTTTTCTGCCAAGTTCTGTGTCAACTGCAAATCTGATTAAGGCACAGTGACATGTCTTCAATATAGTCATCTAGATTGTTGGTAAAAATGTCTAGTAGTACAAGGCCAACTTTGTATTGACATCAATTGAAATTTGAAATAGGGAGATGTGTTGACCATTATCATGGAAGATGTCCTATATAAAATTCAATGAGAGATTCCCCATTAATAGCAGGTTCTTCAAATATTCCTACTTGGAGGGGACATTGTACCTATACCATACTTACTAATGTAGTTTTATGATTATTGGACTCACCCTCCATTAATTATGTTACAGTAATTATAATAGAGGACTACAAACTATGAGTGCAAAACTATTAAAATACTTTTAAATTTTTTTCTCCTTAATATATATTAATTAGGTCCTATTACAGACTGCATAGTTATATTCTAGAAGTATGTGTATATGTATGCTTCTGATTAATGTGAAGCATAGCATTTACACATTCCAAAACATGATAAAGATAGATTGAAGTTTTTTTTTTTTAATCTAGTGTAGAGAACTCCCCAGAAAGGAAACTGTTCTGCATTTATACTTTCAGTCTTCTCTGGTAACCATATATGATAAAATGACTCATCCAGGGTAACATAGCTAATTTGTGCCAGAGGAAGGGGTTGAATTGAGGTCTTCTTGTCCCAAGGCTATCCCTACATCTGCTGTGCCATTTTATCTCTCATTAAAAAATATTAAACCTTTTAAAAGTTTGGGTGGATTTTCATTCATAAGGACTTACTGAATTCTCTGAAGATGTTCTCTGCTTCTGTTATCCTCAGCAACAGCCGTTATTTTTATTGTAGGGTTTATAAATAGCCCATCTCCTCTTGATCTTCTTTCTAACTCTGATATTGAATCAGTCTTTAAGGCTGACTCCCAAATGCATGCATGGTAGCACACACACATATACATAAATGTACAGAATACACAGTTTTACTGGCTGTCTGCAAACCATGCCTAGCTACACACTGATCATCTTCCTCATTTCTCTTTCATGGGAACATGGCTCTGTCCCTTGGACCCTGGGTTCTGACAAGTGAGATGTTAGCTTTATCTTGCATGAAACCAGACTCCCACATCACTTTCTGGCCATTTCTAAATTATGCTGCCATATGTGTTCCCCTCATCCTCTACCTTTTATGTGTTCAGTCTCCCCCATTAGAATGTAAGCTTCTTGGGGAAGCTAGGTGGCGCAGTGGATAGAGCACTGGTCCTGGAGTCAGGAGTACCTGAGTTCAAATCCAGCCTCAGACACTTAACACTTACTAGCTGTGTGACCCTGGGCAAATCACTTACCCCCAGTTGCCACACACACACACACACACACACACACACAAATGTAAGCTACTTGAGGACAGGAGTTGCCTTGCTTATATTGTATTCCCAGTGGTTAGGACAGTGCCTGGTTACATATATAATAAAGCACTCAAAAATGTTTAATTTATTCATTCATATATTTATGTGTATATCTGTATACTGTATATGTCTATATAAAGCTATATCTGCGGCAAAAGAACACCAAAAAGGTATTCATCTGTAGCATTTTGGCATCTTTTTCAAGCATATGTGCTGGACCCTTTTTTAGTGTTTAACATGTCTTCCTTGGAGTACAGCCTTGAATTAATGCTGAAAAACACTTACTTGATTGGCACACTCATCAATTCTGTGCCATCCTGTTTCATTAGTAACAGAGTTGTGAGATAAACTCATTATATGTGAGATATAACTAATGTCACAAGCCAAAAAGAACAGGGACTTAGAATATTTTATATTTTCCCAGATACATAAAAACATCAGTCGATGATAACTTACTGGAGAGATGTTATCATATTCAGGAAGATCAGACCTGCCATGTCAGTATCCCTATTGAATTGGGTTATGCTGAGTTAGTGTCTTCAACGTAAAATATTCCTTGAAAAAAAATTAGCTTTTAGGAAGAAAAGTTGGTGCAAATACTTTTTAAACTCAGATGATTTCTAGGAATTACGAATGAGTGTCCCCTAGCTGCTCAGAATCCTGTCCAATATAGGCAACAGACTTCATTTTTATCTGGAAAAATTTAAGTGACCTAAAGAAACAGAAAAATGCAACTAATTTGTAGTAATTTGTTTCCCATTTTTTCAGTCATACTTACTTTAGCATATTCAGAATATCATGCAACTGATGACAAAGTTAGCCTTTGTGGTAGAAATATAGTTTGTGTCTGTAATTTGATTTGTATATTCTAAGTTAATTAGCAATGGAAAATGTAAAGTTTCATTTGTAGTGTTGAAATTACTTAAATTTAAATTATCTAATCAGTATTTTAAAATTTTCAACTTTAAATAAGATTCATTAAAAATATTAGCTAGTTTCTCAAATACTCAGTTCCTGGTAGGAGTCAAAGGCTCACCTATTATAGACATTTTAAGCTTTTTTTAGGATGTGATTTCTGAGGCTGGCATCCACCCCAGAAGCCTTAGAAGGTACTTAGACCATTTTAGTGCTCATAGTTCCATAGATCAGAGCTTGTTATCTTGACTTTTGTTTGAATATCAATAAAATTGTGGCTCTCCAGTAAACTTTTTCTTTGACTCTTTGGTTTAGCCTCTTTATGACCATGATGAAGTCTCCTAAGTATGTCCAATTCTGCTGAATAAAAATACAATTTTGCGGCTCCAAAATTTAGCCTTGATAGAGGTTAAAAAGCAGGTGCAACTTAAAAATGAAGTAATATTTATAGTTAACACTTTAGGGATTGCCAGTAAATAAGAATTGAGATGCTTTGCATTTTCCTCCATCAGATATGTCAAAGATTACAGCTCTTTTTCAAGAAGTAAGTTTCAAGTTTCTTATTAACATTTTCCCACTTAGGCTGGTGTGGCACTAACCTTTTTTATAGGAGGAGAGAGTTCCAGGACTATGGCTTTCTAAATCCCAGAAACATATATGACTTTCTGATAAATTTAATTTTCTAAGCTGGTGCCAATCTAGTTATTAAATGTTTTCATTTAAATGATTAGTTTTCAATTAGAAGAAATTCTGGGGGCAGCTAGGTGGCACAGTGGATAAAGCACTGGCCCTGAATATTCAAGAGCATCTGAATTCAAATCTGGCCTCAGACACTCTTGACACTTACTAGCTGTGTGATCCTGGGCAAGTCACTTAACCCTCATTGCCTCACCGCGCCCCCCCCCCCAAGATATTCTGGCCCCTTCATTCTCTGTTACTCTTACCTCCTGAAGATGATGAGATGGTGACGATGTTATATTCAATTTAAACAAAATATTTTTAATTGGCCAATTACATTTATTCCATTTTGCATTCTAAACATACAGAAAGAAAAAAATGGCTGAATTTTAGAGGAAATGTCTGTCTCCAATTCAACTAAGTAAACATTATTAATGCATACTATGTGTAAGGCACTGTGATAAATGCTAGGGATGCAAAGGAAAAAAGTCCCTGCCCTCAAACTTATAGTCATGTGTGTTCTGGGGTGGTGGGGGAGATGTAAAGGAATAAACAGAAAAGTAGGTAAATATATATATGCAATTATTTGAAGAGGGAGAAAGGAAGAGAGATCAAGGACGACTTTGTGTAGGAGATGGTACATGAGCTAAGCCTTGAATGAAACCAGGCATCCCAGGAGGCTGAGATGTAGAATGCATTCCAGACACAGAATATAGCCCTTTTAAGGCATAGAATTGGGAGATAGAAAGGCAGGTTGGAGACAGCAAGGTACGGTGAAAAGAGGGCTACAGTTGGTGTAAGAAGCCAGAGTTCAAATGACCTGGGGTAAATAATGTAACATCTATGGGTCTTAGTTTCCTCATCTGTAAAAAGAAAGTGTTGGGCCATGTGACTTCTGAGATGCCTTCTAGATTGAAATATTTTGTGATTTTTGGTAGACCAGTTTGACTGGAAATAGTGTGTAGAAAAAGGTGAAATAATACTAGAAAAGTAAGTAATTTGCAATTGGCTTGTGAAGAACTTGGAATTTATATTTTATCCTAAAGGCAATAAGGAGTCATTGAATTTTTTGAGCAGAGGAATGACATGGCCAGCCTTGTGGTCAGGAAGATTAGTGTGGGTGCTTGAGTACAGAATAGATTGAAAGAATAGAGACCGGAAGCTGGGACTCAAAAATGAGAGGTTATAATGTTAGTTAAGGCGAGCAGTAATGAAGGTCTGAACTAGAGTAGTGGCCATTTAGATAGGAAATATGTTGGGATTGTAAACAGACAAGACTTGTGAAATGGTTGGATAAGGGGGGTGAAGCTAAAAGCCAAGGCTGATGTTAAGATTGAACATTTGTGGTAAATCCATAGAGAGTGGGAAATGCCCTCAGTGGAAACAGTGTGGAGGAAAGTGTGGAGGAAAGGTAGGTGGAGTTGGGGGGTTGGGGCGGGGAGTGGTGGTAGAATTCTGTTGTGGACATTTTAAGTCATAGATACCTAAGAGACAACTAGCTTTGAGATTTCTATTAAGCAGTTGATAATATGGGGCTAGAGTTCAAGAAAGAGATTAGGGCTAGGTATATAAAATCTGGGAATCATCTGCATTGTGATCATTTAACCCATGGGAGAAAAAAGAAAGAGGAGGCCTAAGACAGCATTGGGAAACACCCATGTTTAGGAGGTAGAACATAGATGATGATCCAGCAAAGGTGACTGAAAAGGATTGATCAGGTAGGAAAAGAAAAGGGGAAAGCCCAGATAGGAAAAACTATCCAGGAAGATAGGGTAATCCAAAGTATCAGATGCTGCATAGAGGTTGGAAATAATGAGTGGGAAAATGCCATTGGATTTGGCATTATAAGTGATAGATGGTAAACTGGTTTTAATTGTGTGATGAGATCAGAAGCAGCTCCAAGGAACTGAAAATTGATTGGGAAGAAAGGAAGTGAGGGCATCATGCAAAGATAACTTTTTCTGGGATTTTTGTTGTAAAAAGGATGAGAGCTACAGGATGATAGGGCAGCTTGAGAGGATAATAGGGTCAAGTAAATTTTTTTAAGTTAACAATGTAACAGACCTGGGTGTATTCATAAACAAGGAAGAAGTCAGTATAGAGATTGAAGCTTAAGTAGTAATGGAAGGAACAGGCTCTTGGAGAAAAAAGTATCAAGGACACAAGTAAAGGAGTTGGCCTTGGCAAGAAGGGGAACCTTTTTGTTAGAATCTAGAGCAAAATAGGAGATAGAAGAGAAGAAATATGGGGGCTTGTGATGAGGAATGTGGAGAGGAGGAAGTATACAGTGGATAGTACCTTTTCTCAGCAAAGTAGGGGGTATACCTTCCCAGCTCATAGGGAGAAGGAAAGAGATGGGTAACTTGAGGCTTAGAGCAGCCACAGTGAAGTGTAATAATCAATTAAGAAAATAAAAGGATTGCTTTGCAGCATTTGGGGGTCCAGTTGTGAAATTAGATAACATAGATTTTTAGTCAGTGGCATTCAGCACATGAGTAAGAACATAGAAGGCAGATGGTGGGAGTAACCCAGGGTAGGATTTAGCAAGGCATGAGCAATAATAGAACACAAGAACAAGCAATTTAGGAATAGAGGACAGTGTATAAACTGGTTAACTATAGGGTCAAGATGACAAAGAGAAGAAAGTGAGGGCAAAGGCCGAGGTAAGATAAGTATTTAGAATAGGTTTAAGAGGAAGGATATGTAAGGAGAGATGGAAAGATAGGAGTGTTTGGTTAGAGAAATTTCAGAGTTCTAGGATCATGGATGTATAGAAGTTTATGATAGGCTAGTATGAACATATGGTTGAGGTAGAATGAAAGTGAAAGTTATGAGCACTGAAGAGGTTGATGAACTGGGAGTTCAGGCTGTTTAATGGGAAGCAGAAGGTACTGCTTTGTTTATGCTTCAGTTACTTTCCTGCTATTTGGGAAATCTCACCCTGAGGACTTGGTGTGAAATACTGAGGTCATGCTATGGTTGCAAAAAATGCATTAAATTAGGCTTGAAAACAAGCAAACTTTCAACAGCCCTTCACCACTACAACTACCCAAACAAAAACTAAAAATGTTTCATAAATCTTCACCTACCATAACTAATAATTAATCAACTCTTCTGCTAGGATGAGATGGAATCTTGTGAAAGATATGGAAACCTTATCAAGGAGTAGGGAATTTTGTAGAAAAGTTGTTTTTGGAGATGCATTAGACCTTTATTTCAGTAATCTCTTCTGTAGGGAGTGTAGTGCTACACAGGAACATTTAGAGAGAAAAGGAACCAGGAAATCACCTGCTTATTACTAAAGCTCAGAGAATCTCAGGTTTGAATGGCAACTCAGAGGTCTTTTAGTCAAAGCCACAGCTAGGGCCCTCTGCAACATAGGAATCAGCTAGGTTCAGCTTCTTTGTCCTTCAGTAAATGAGAATTAAACTAGGTAGTACAATGGATAGAGCCCTTGGCCTGGAGTCTTAAGGCACTTAATAGCTATGTAATTGTGGACAAGTCAGCTTCTGCCTCAGTTTCCTCAACTATAAAATGGGGATGATAATGATAGCACCTACCCCACAGGGTTGTTGTAAGGCTCAAATGAGAAATTTGTTAGCTACGTAGCACAGTGCCTTGCCTATTGTAAGCACTTAATAAATGTTTGTTCCTTCCAAGGCAGCTCATTCCACTTCTGAACACCTCTAATTGCTAGGAAGTGTTTCCTTTTATTTAGTTGAATTCTTCTTAAAACTTCTGCCCATTGCTCATAATTTTACCTTTTGGAACCAAGAAAAATTAATCCTAAACCCTCTTTCATGTAATAGCCCTTTAAATTTTTGAAGACTTAAAATGCCTCCCCTAAGTTTTCTCTTCACCAGGTAGAACATCCCCAATTTCTTGAATATCCAAGTAGGGGCTTGATTTCAGTATTTAAGTTTTGGGTCACTTGTGGTCAGGTTTGATTCAATTTATAAGGTTTCCCCTATATTAGTAGAACCAGTAATGAGTTTGGTGATGGGCCATTTAGCTGGACTGGGCCTTTATTCCATTCCATGGGCCTCTATTTGGAGTATCCATGGGAAACAGATACTTTGTTGAATCTAAAATGGCAACACCCATCTGGGAAGCAACAGCTACTTTGTCTTGCCTTTGTCCTCATCTCTTCTTTAGTTATTCGAATGTCATTTGGTAAATATAGCCTTTCGCCCCAGGAAGGCTGTGTAGAAATCAAGAAGACCAATATACAATACCAACATAATTATGAAATGCTTATGAAATCAATGTGATTAAATTTCCTCCCTGCAAATCTCCCCAAATCCTTTTCTGCACTACCCATCATAGTGTAGAATTAAGAGTCTACTATGAAGAAGGAAAGAGGAAGACTATAGGCTCTGTATAAGATTAGGAAGATGACTTAATTTTTCTGTTTCAGTTTCCTCATACTTTGAAGAAAAGTTGGACATGTCGGACAAAATCTCTTTCTTCTCATTAAGTTGTAAACTCCTTAAGGGCAGGAACTGTGTGTTCATGTGTATCCCTGGCACTAAGCAGAATGTACTTAACATTTACTAAAATCATTTCTCATCTTTTGTGGTTCAGCAGTTAGCTAGAAAGGCTTGAAGCCAAGGACAAGAAATTACTGTAGTCAATGTTATACTTGTGTACACATTTATATTTGAGTAGATCAAAGCTAATTTCATTTTTAGAATTTTCATATTGTATAATTCCCTTGAAAATAAAGATACTCTTGATTGTCATTAAAACTAAGGTTCTTGTGGTTTTTCCCTTTTGTTCTTTTTCTTCTTTTACAACATAACTAATATGGAAATATTATGACTAATTTGGAAATATGTATAACCTGATGTGTGTGTGTATCTCCTATATCTGATTGCTTGCCATTTTGGGGAGGGGCGAAGGGAGAAATATTTGGAACTCAGAATCTTACAGAAATGACTGTTAAAAACAATCTTTACATGTAATTGGAAAATAAAATAAAATACTACCAAGAAAATAAAAAAGCTAAGTTAGGAATCACAGATTGGAATAACCTAGAGCAACAGTAAGTGATGATACTATGTCTGAATCTACTAAGAGAAAGAAATATAAGGGCATACATAGGGTAATGTGAAAATATAAAATACCAAAAAAGATTTTTTAAAGCAGTGTCTATTGTGATATTTTACAGATCTTGACAAGGAGGTAGTATAGTAACTATCAAAGCTTTAGAATTATTTACTGGGTGTATGTAGTTCCATCACGTAACATCACCTAGGTTTTGAGTGGCTTTAATTCAAGCCTAAAAACAATATACCCTTACTCCCAAAGTACAGACATCATGGCTTTATTTATATTTTCAATAAGGTACAAATTTCTCATCCTTTACCCCAGAGATAGTTGAAATGTTCTCCTACAATTAACCTATAAAAAGAATCACTTTATTTTGCATAAATGTTATCTTAAACTTCTCTCTCCCCCAGCATTTAGCACACCATTATGTATATGGTATGCTGTTGAGCACTTTCCTTTCCCTCCCCTCAATTCTCCAATTGTTCCATGTCCTCTATACTTCCTTCCCCCTCCCTCTCATCAGAGGATTTCAAATGTATATATATATATATGTGAGTGTGTGTGTATACATATATATATATATACATATATATACATATATATGTGTGTGTGTGTTTACCTTCCTTTCTTCCCTCCTCTATCCTACTCTCCTGTTATTACCTGAGATTTCCATTTTAGCAATAGGTAGGTAGATGGTTCTACCTACCCATAATTAGTGGTACAGGCATAATGGAGGGTGTGAATCTTGTCTATCTTCAACAAATTTCCTCCCCACAGTATGGCACAGTAGCATTAAACCACTGTTAATTCCAGAACTAGCTTATAGCTGGAACATTCTTTTCACTTATTAAAATAAGGGATTATAGATAGTAGAGTTGTATGTAAATATATATGTTATAACTATAGTTGTCATATAGCTTTATAGAATAAAGATTAGGTAGTAGGTCCTATAGGCACATATGTCATAGAAATATTTAGATAGATAGTCTTAGTATAGTACATAAATGACCCTCAGGTTAAAGTTAAGTATTTGGGGTAGACCGTATCACACTACCTTTTGGACTTTTCAGTTGGATATACCACAGGCATCTCAAACTCAAGCTGTTTAAAACAGAACTCATTATCATCTCCCTCCCCACACCAAACCCTCTGCTTTTACTTTTCTTTTTTTTTCAGGGCAATGGGGGTTAAGTGACTTGCTCAAGGTCACACAGCGAATAAGTGTCAAGTGTCTGAGGCTGGATTTGAACTCAGGTCCTCCTGAATCCAAGGCCAGTGCTTTATCCACTGTGCCACCTAGCTGCCCCTTCCAAACCCTCAGCTTTTGCTGACTTTCCTATTGTCCTCAGCTCTTCCCTCTAAGCCCTCCCCCTTCCCCATCTAATCCCTTGTCAAACCTCAGTTTTTCTTCCACACTATCCTTCTAATCTGTCCCCTTTCCACTTGCATAAGCACCTACTGGCTTGAGTTCCTCAATCACCTGTGACCCAAACTAGCTATAAGTTACCTACCTGGTCTTCTTGCTTCCTGTCGTTCCTTAGTACCATACAATCTTCAGAGCTGCTGGGTTTGATTTTCCTAGAACACAGATAGAACTATGCCACTCCCTACCCAAGCTCCAGATAACTCCCAGTTACCTCTAAGATCACACACAAATCCACCAGTTTGGCATTTAAGGCCCTTCACAATCTGGCTCCACTAGAACTTTTCTAGGCTCACTATACTTTCATCTCCTTGATACTCTCTGCAGTTCAAATGGACTTAATTCTGTTCCCCCATGACACTGAACAGGTTGATGTACTGTCTCATCTCCACCCCACAGAATCTCTAGTTTCAATTCAGTGCTCAGGTCTAGGGCCACCTCCTACAGGAAACCTACCCTGATTGCTAAGTGTCCTACTCTTTCCCCATCAAAAATTATCTTCTATTTTCTTTATATTTTGTATGTATTTAATATGTCAATGTTCTTTCTCTATAATTGAATGCAAGCACTTTGAGGGCAGATTGTTTTGTTTTTGTCTTTGTATTACCTAGTACACAGTGCCTGCACATAGTAATAAATGCTTGTTAAAATGAATGAATGCATCAGAATTAAGTCATCCTGGGTAGTATAGTAAGACAATGCAGAATTCTCCATTCCCCCATATCAGAAAATCAAGACTTTAAATATGTTGCTTTTTTTAAAATAGGATTTAGTTCCAAAAGGCATTGAGGGTGCTTATAAAAAGTAACTGAAATATGACAATTAAGGATAAAAGCTGAACAAAGACTCTTAAAGGAGCAGAAGAAATAATTGTTACCACACACCTCAATTGTGAACATTCCTATTGCCAGGCACTGGGTTTGGCTTTGTTTTTTAGCAACTAATGGTGCTCCCCTCCCAAAAAAAAAGCAGGGAAAAAGTCACTATTTGATACACAGCCCTCCCCAAAATGGTTGTAATTTATTATAAATGCTGCAAATTGGAAAGAGGACTGGACCAGGTCAAGTCTAGCTCATACAATTACAAGATTCTATGACTTTGGGGAAAGCATGTTACCTCTCTAGGCTTCAGCTTCTTCATCTCTAAAATAAGAGAATTGGGCTAGTTGATTTACATGGCTTCTCCCAGCTCTTCCATTCAGTTATTCCATGTAGAATACACTTCATATAGCAGAGTCCAATTTTTTCAATGAGTTTTACAAAAGACAAAGAAATGCTTTGTAATGGAAGGCCTCTTGTTCCATTTTTATTTTCTAATTATGTCTTTAAACATTTATTTATGTAAAATCTAGATATTTTGAAATCAAAATTTCATTTTCTTTTTTATTTAATAGCCAGTTTTAAAAAATGAACACCATCACCCCAGTATTGTTTTTTTTTTTGGCGGGGCAATGGGGGTTAAATGACTTGCCCAGGGTCACACAGCTAGTAATTGTCAAGTGTCTGAGGCCAGATTTGAACTCAGGTACTCCTGAATCCAGGGCCGGTGCTTTATCCATTGCGCCACCTAGCTGCCCCCCACCCCAGTTTTTAGAATGAGGCTATTCAAAAAAAGATAACATCAGTGCAGTTATGCTCTGTTAAAAGACTTACTTTGTTGTTCAGTTCTTTGAGTTGTGTCTGACTCTGACCCCTTTTGGGGTTTTCTCGGCAAAGATAATGAAGTGGTTTGCCGTTTCCTTCTCCAGCTCATTTTTTGAATGAGGAAACTGAGGCAAACAGACACAACTAGTAAGTGTCTGAGGCCAGATTTGTTCTTTGTCAAGCTTTAAGCAGTTGTTTTTAGTGGACGTATATTTAAGTTGTCCAGATAAACATTTTATTTTATTTCATCTCTATACTAAGGTTTCAGTTCAGAAAAGGAGTCCACCTTGCAAAAATGGAAAATATTCAGGTCATTAGATAGAGGGCAAAGAAGTTCAACTTAAATATGTGAGAAATGATTATTTGTTACCAGTATCTTGGAGATTCAGTCCTGACTTCCCCCACTCCAAAGTCTTTGATAAGATAAAGTCAACTCTCCTTGGTCTTGGTTATGGCTATAAACCTCTAGGAATCTTGATAAAATAAGACTGATTCTTTTTAATTCTGAGTAGGGCCATAAAAATGTGGTCTGGGGTAAAGATTCCCATTGTGTCCTTTTAAGGAGACAGACCTTTTATTTAGATAGTGTGACAGGTAAAACTAAATGTGTGTGGTCACCTTATCTGTCCCCTGTGTGGGGAAAGCTAACTAGGACAACAGTTTGACAGTTTAGGTATTAAACATTTATTAAAATATATCAGAGGTTAACAAAGAGAGAACAAGTGTTTCTGAAAGAATAGGAAAACCCTAACTACCTCAACCACTCCTGGTTCAGCTGCCAACCCCGTGAGATTCCAACCACCAACTCCCAAAACCAACTGCCTCACACACTACTTCAAGCTGATTGGTTGAGAGTGGTCTCATAATCACTCAGCAGGGGGCCCCTGATAATAATACTCTGACAATAGGAAGACCTCGCTTCCAATGAGGGACTATATTCAGCTTATCTTTTTAAAGAGGATATGCACTCATTGAATAGTTAGCTCAAGGTTGGGGGGTGGTCTGGTATTAGCCCTTCATTTTAACATAGCCTGCCTCCAAATTAAATTGACCAATGAAACATGATTAGACATTCCTCAGGAACATCTCCTCTTCAAAGGGCACATAAGATCCCACTGCCATTAGGGGTCTCTGTTCTGAAAGAGATGGCCACTGACCATCCTTTTATTAATAACCAGCAAGCCTCTTTTAAAAAATGATTAAATTACCCAGAAATGATGTCTCTCAAACTTTTTAATTGTCACAACTATTAGCAAATAGTTAAAACACTGAATACTGACTCTCTGTAAAAGCCTTGAACTACATATGGTCATGATGTCTTGCCCTACAATTTAAAATATATAACTTTCACTTATGTACTAATCATAATCACACATAACTTTTCCTAATTGATTTATCACTATGTATTTCTTTGTTGCATCTGTCCGTAGTCATCAATTGTAGACTATGCTATATAGTGCTGCAAGAATAGATTTAATGTACTTGATACCATGTTCCAGACTATTGTACATTTGTCTGATGCCATATTATATTAAGGATAATCTTTTACTCAAATGATTGAGAACAGTAATCTCATTATTTAAGAAAATTAAAATGCTCTCATGAATCCTGGGAGGGAGGTGGAAAGGTATTATTACCTAGGCCTCTCTGATTTCCATTATTACTTAATGTGATTTTTGCCAACTATTAATTTAGGATATATAATTTGCTTTTACATAAAAGCATTGTCTCACTTCATCTTTTTGAACAAGAAGGATGATAGCATTCTGGATATAGGAAGTTTTAGGAGACAAAAAAAAAGGAAAAATTAATTTTGAAGTGGTTTTCATAGCAATTTTTCTCTGAATAGTAGTTTCTAACACTGAGGTCTCCCTTTTGGGCATTCACAGCTGTTTAAGACAAAGTTCCTATTCCCTCTGGGTGGCTGAATACACTATTGTAAGTTCTCTGTTGGAAGATTGTATTTAATTAAATGGGGAACTAAGGAAGAAAGGGTTGTTTGTTTTTGGTGGTGATGGAACTGAAGCACCAGTTGATTAGGAGTTAGGAAAACTAACTTGAATTGATTTCAGTAAACCTAATGGTTTTCTATCCTTAAAGATTCTCATTTCAATTTCCTCATATTTTTTCTTTTTTTAAATTTTATTTATTTATTTATTTAGTGAGGCAATTGGGGTTAAGTGACTTGCCCAGGGTCACACAGCTAGTAAGTGTTAAGTGTCTGAGGCTGGATTTGACCTCAGGTACTCCTGACTCCAGGGCCGGTGCTCTATCCACTGCACCACCTAGCTGCCCCATCTCATATTTTTCTACAAGAAAATATATTTCAAAAGATTTTTTGGACAGTTTTGAGTGTTTTTACAGCAGGAGGAAATCCTCATATATTTACCAAGTGTAGAGTTGTTTCTCAGTTCTTCTGAGGGACTGCTAATTTAGTGAATCATGTCTTTGGTGTCTCATAAAAGCCAGCATCCTTTGCTTTCTGAATTCACTTTACCAATTAACCATAGAGGTATAGGTTAATCATGATGGTGACAAACATCTGAGGATCCCTTCCTCCTTCTCTTACCCAGTTTGGTCTCCATATCATATCTCATATTATCACGACTCAGACTACCACCACCCTATTTCCCAGCACTCATCATTTCTTTTTTTTCTTTTTTCCCCTTTTTTTTTTGGGGGGGGGGCAGGGCAATGGGGGTTAAGTGACTTGCCCAGGGTCACACAGCTAGTACACATCAAATGTCTGAAGCCGGATTTGAACTCAGGTCCTCCTGAATCCAGGGCCAGTGCTTTATCCACTGAGCCACCCAGCTGCCCCCGACACTCATCATTTCTTACCTAGACTATTGCAATAGCTGCCTAACTGGTCTGCCTGCCTCAAGTCTCCCCCTCCTCTAAGTCATCTTCCATACAGCTACCAAGTTGATACAAGTCTCATTATCACTCCCCTGTTCAAGAAACTTCAGGGTCCCTCAGTTGCTTTTGGGATAAAATGTAAAATTCTCTTTAGCATTTAAAACCTTTTACAAACTTGCTGCATTCTGTCTTTCCAGGATGATTATACTCTACTTCCCCTGGCCTGCTTGATCTTTCCTGAATATTCTTTTACCCTGCCTTTTGCATTTGCACTGACTACAAATGGTCTTTCCTTATATCTCTGATTTTTAGGAATGCTCCTCCCCAAATACTTGTAATTTAATTTGAATGTATCCTTTATTTACTTATCTGTGAACATTTTGTTCTACTGCTTCTCTTAGCCACACTCCCATAACTACAATAGAATATGAACTACCTGAATGTAGGAACTATCTCATTTTTGCATATGTACCACCAGCAATTTATAACAGGTGCTAGATAAATACTTAATGACTAAGCTGGGAGAATAACAAAACTAATAACCCCCCAAATAGGACATGTTTGCCAACATTTTTAGTGATCTATTTTCATTATCAACAGTGGAAATATCATATCTGAATTCTGCCACCTCAGTAAATGGAAAATAAGATTGATAAAATCAGAACAGCAGACCGGACAAATACACAAAGAAATCAGTGCCAGAGTCCCTACAATTTCAAAACTACATTAAGATTGAATTTAAAAATATTTTAGTATGTAAAGTTGCTTACCAGAAAATTTAAGAAAAACAAGAACTGCATTATTTCCCCCCAAAAGGGCCACCAAAAAGACACTACCAGCCCATGTGCCTGCCTTTCCCATTTCTGCAAAAACTTTGATAGCCAAAATGCATGTCTCAAGGGTTTCTTTGAAAATTAAAAAAGGGAGAGGCAATCCTTTGCACAGTTTTTCTATAGACCACATTTTCTTAGTCATAAAATATATTGAAAAATGAATAAGAGTCCCAATTTCCTGGCTTCCTTCAAATCCTAGCTAAAATCCCCTACCTTCCACAAAAAGCCTTCCCTCCAAGATAATCTCCAGTTTATCTTGGGCTTTGTTAGTGCAAAGTTATTTACATATTGTCTCCCCTATTAGACTTCTGAGATCCTTGAGAACAGGGACTGGTTTTTCCCTTTCTTTGTATCCACAGCTCTTAGCAGTTCCTGATACAGGGCAGACACCTGTTGACTTGATTTTAAAATTGCACTGCTTTACTGAATCATATGCTTAGGCTTTCCTCTGACAAAGTGTCTCTTTGTAATATGGTATAATCATATAAAAGTCAATGATTGCTACTCTAAATCAGAACTGTGGGTTTATCTAAGTGTATGCTGCTGAAATGGAGGGTGTACTGGGTGCAGAATCAAAATTGAAGACAGACTTCCCTATAGATGAGGGTCAACATTCCTATTTATTGCAACGCTATTTAGTGTAACCAAGACACTACAGGGTTTGAGATTCATGGTTACTCTAGATCAGCCTCTAAGAGAATAGAAAGTGCATATTTTGGCCTATTATTAAATCCATTTTGCTTAGGTAGTCTATTTGAGTGAATTAATTCAGTTTTATGTTCCTCAGACTGGTATGAAGTAGAGGTTCCTGGTGGGAATCAGCTGTCCAATAAAGATGGGTCAACAATACCAGAGAAAATTGTTTATGGAAATAACTCCACAGAGGAAAAAGGAACATCACAGGCTCATATAATCAGTCTGTTTTCTTTTCAATAATCTCCTCAGACAATTCTTGACACGCCCTTCTTATCTTTCCCTCTCCCTCAGTGATTTCAAATTTTGGAAATGTTTTAAATGGCTACTTGTCAAAATGTGATTTGCACCTGTTCTAGGGAATCATGTGAATATTAAGAGGGAAGGTCTATTCTGTCTTAAGTTTTTTGTGTCCTAACTAGTAGCACTGCTAGTTTTCTCTTCTTATATATCATATACTTAACATTTCTTAACTAAAAAAAAATTTATAAAATTATTCTACATTTCTCTATTACACTCTTAAAACTAAGTGAAAAGAATGCAGCAATTACAAAAGTTCTGTCATTTAAAAAAAAACTATTTGGCTATTTTAAAATGGCACTATTTTCAAAGGGACTGTTATTAAGTTGAAGTACTGTGTATATTCCTGAATCCATAGATAATGAAGACAGATTTCATAATATTAGACATTTTTCCCCCCAGACTTAATAGTATTTTTGTTCAGTTACATGTAAAGATAGTTTTAATAGGATTCTTTTCTTGACTTATCTATAATGCAAAAAGAATTTGATTTTCACTTCTCAGTATGAGGAGGTTACACATATAACTAGTCACGTTTTTCTCTCCCTTTTATAGGCTTATGACTCCATCAAGTGAGATCAGATTTGTCCATAAAGAAATGGGCATAATACCAAGTTGGGGTGGAACTGCCCGACTGATTGACATAATTGGCAGCAGACAAACCCTAAAAGTGTTAGGTGGAGCTCTCAAACTGGATTCTACAACAGCTCTGAAAATAGGAATAGCTGATGGGATTCTACAGTCTTCTGAAGAAGGTCAGTCTTTAGAAGAAGCACGAAGATGGCTAGAACAATTTATCAGTGGTCCACCAGAAGTAATTAGAGCTTTGAAGACTGTGGTTTCTTCAGGAAAAGAACTTGCTTTAGAAGATGCACTAGAGACTGAAAGAGATGTTTTGAGCACACTTTGGGGTGGACCTGCTAATTTGGAGGCTATTGCTAAAAAAAAAAAATTTAACAAGTAGTTTGTAAATAACATAATATTTTGCAAACACTTCCTACTGAAATGTTTAAAAAACAGAAATGTAATATTAATGTGGTATTACGTATAAGGCATGGAAATGTTTCTATATTGGGAGGAAATTATATATTTGTTACTCTTAATCTGATTAAAATATATTTTAACTCATTAATTATGCTGTTATCCTGAAAGTTGTCAGAAAATTGTTTTCTTTTTCATTTACTGAGGTCAGAAGATTAAAGACATTTTTCATTCTTTTTTATCTACCAATATTATGGACATTCAATGTAACATTTCTTAGAAGAAAGGTAGGGTGGGCTGTAAGTGCTAAATATTATATGCATATGCTGGCAAATGAAATTGTTAGTTTTTGTTACAAGGAATAGTTAGATGAAAGAGG
Organism: Dromiciops gliroides; assembly: GCF_019393635.1. NCBI lineage: Eukaryota > Metazoa > Chordata > Mammalia > Microbiotheria > Microbiotheriidae > Dromiciops > Dromiciops gliroides. The sequence goes on along the minus strand of NC_057864.1, from coordinate 361,992,828 downwards.
GGGATATTATTAATAACAAGGGACATTAATAAAGCTTTTTAGAAATCTGTACAAAAAGAACAGTATTGTGTAATTGGATTTCAGAATTAGAATTCAAATCATACATTAGAAACTACCTATGATTTAGATAATCCTGTGTAAATCTCAACTTGTGCCTCAGTTTCATTTTCTAAAATGAGAGGGCTACATTCTGGCCTTTAGGGGTCTCTTCTGATTTCTGTATCATATGATCCAATGATTAATTAGCAAAAAAAAATTCTCTCCAAGTATATAGTTCACTCCAGCCTACTGAAAGAGAAAATGTTAGTTCTACACTGGTGGAACATTTTTGCTTGTTGATGTATTAATTAGTATCTATTCGATTAAGACTATTCCCCACTACATTTAGAACTAAAAATTTTAGCCTTCATATAAGAGAATCAAGGAATAATTTTAACAGAAACTGTTCTGGAAAGAAACTCAGGATCATTTATCCCAAACCATAAATGGATAGAATCTATCTGCTACATTATGTCTCAACAAGTTTTCATCCACTCAAAAATAAAGAATGGACTCTGGCAGTCCATTTTATTTCTACAGCAGTTTGGATGTTTTTGCTAAAGTGAGTTGTGACCTACCCTTGTCTGCAGTTTCTACCTAGTAGTCCTTGTTATACTCTCCCTAGAACCAAATATACCAAGACTAATCTCACCTCCATATGGCTGCCTTTCAAAAATTTAGTGATATTCTCATTCTTATTCCCACTTTTTTTTACCTACTCCAAAGATTCCCCAAATCCTTCAACTAGTATTTGCATGGAATGGCAAATGAAATTGTTAGTTTTTGTTACAAGGGATAGTTAAATGAAAGAGGGGGATATTGTTAATGAGTTTCCTCATCATCCTCTGAACATGCTTCCACAGTTGTCAATATACATCCTAAAATATGACATCCAGAAATGAACTCCATTTAGCCAATTCAGCATAGATTACAACAGGACTACAACTTGTTCATTTCAAATCTAGTTTCCTATTAATGTAATGTAAGCCAAGTTTGGCTGTCATGTCAAACTCGACTGCTTAAATTGTAACTCCTGCCTAGTGTAAAGAATTGTTATTTGAGGTTTTTATGCCTCGGCTCGCACTGGCCTGGGGCTCCACAAACCGCATGGTGCTCCAACCACTGGTTGTAACCGTTGCCATGGTGCTGGCACCTCACCTCACCACCACTCACCGACGCCTACATGGGCCTGGCAAAGTTAAAATGATTGGAAGCCTAGTGAGGGCAGTTGTGTGACTGTCAGAGCGGCCATCCAATTGGCTGGAGGCTGTGGGTTTTCTGGGATTGGGGAGGAGAATTCGCCATTCTAGCTGGAAGCTGGAAGGTGACAGGAGCTCTGCTGTGTATTCTCAGCTGACTCCTGGGTGGTGGTATTTTATAATTTCCCTTTCCCCATTTTATTTCCTTTCCCTTGATCCTACTGATCCTGTTTGTGTTTTTTTAAAGTTCGTTCTTGTTAAAATAAATCCTGTTGTGTTTTGAGGGAGGCTGCCGGTCTCCTTCCTTGCCCCAATATTGCAGCGAGCCGCTTAGCTAACACTCCCCAATTAAAAAATGGTTCCCACACTAGCCATATCTTTCTAAGCCTGTACTGAACAGTTGTTTTTAAATGAATATTAAGATTTAAGCAATTATTCTTATTCAATTTTTTGGTTTAGTTTTGAGCTCATTGTCCTAATTTGTTACTCAGTATTTTAGCTATCTCCCTTAGTTATTCACAAAAAAAAGGAATAAAGGAAGGGAATAAGCATTTATAGTGTCAATTCTATGAAAGATTATACTGTGTTTATAGATATTTCATTTGGTTCTCAAAACTGCTATGATGGGTGCAATTATTTTCTCCATTTTATAGCTGAGTAAACTCAGGCAAATAAGGTTAGGTGACTTGCCCAGAGTCATACAGCTAGTAAGTGTCTGAGTTAGGATCAACACTCAGGTCTTCTTGACTCCACAGCCAGGGCTCTCTTTACTGTGCCACCAACTGCTTCCAATATAAAGGCAGTACCTGTGGCTTTATCCAAATAATTTATAAAAATGTTGAACAGAACATGGCCAAAGGCAGAAAGATACCAGTGGTGCTTCAGGTAAAGAAAAAGCATTACTATGTTGCAGGCACTGTGCCTGTAAAAAAATCTCTTTCTAGGCTGACATGGGACCCAATAATGAACAATTTTTCAGACAGGATTTTGTACTATGAGCCACCCTACACATCTCCTTCTTATTCAGAATGCTATTATGAGAAGCACTGACAAATGTTTTGCTAGCACCCAAATATTCCATACCTATCAGGTTAACAATATACCCCATTCTAGTAGCACTGTCAGGAGAGCTGACAGGTCTGCAGTTACTTTCACCAGCATCAATTCATCCATCAGACCTAAAAAGTGATCTACCAAGGCAGGTAAGTTCATTCCAAACCAAATCCTGAAGAAGATGGAATGTCTGACCCAGAAAATGCTGTAAAATGCTATTTCAGAGCACAAGAAATCATCAAGTCTCCATTTGCATGAAATCATTCAGTATCATTCAATAGTGGAAATAGGGCAAGTCAGATGAGATACAACAAACCATCCTATCCTATCTGGGCAGAGATCCTGAATGAAGGTCACAGGATCATAGGTATAGAACTGGAAGCAAATTGAGATCAGCTAATCCAATTGCATTTAAAATGTGTAGAAACTAAAGACCAGAGTGTTAAAATGTCACAGTAGTTAAGTAGCAGAACCAGGATTTAGTAGTCCATAAAGAATTCTGGAAATTGTTGCTTGAAGAAGGCTTGCCTCTATCCCATGAAAAGCTTCCCCAAAGGGTGGTAGGAGATTCCTCAGTGGTTTGGTTCAATTGTTGCTGGAGTATTATTTTCCCACATCTGGGTCAAATATAATGAAGCTTCAGTACTAATAAAAAACTATTATATTCAGAAAAACCCATGATTGACAGTAAGATGACCTTTAAAGCTATTTATAGGATCATATGTACAAGGTCCAGTTGTTATACAAAAAAGGGAATCTCTTATCTCTGTAAAATGTCATGTCTAAAATCTAAATATATGAGTTACGTGTAAGAGCAATAAATTCAGAACTACTTAAAAGCTATGGGATTAGCTCTGCAATGCCAGATCCAAAATGATCAACCTAATTAAATACATCCATTTATGGTCAAAGGGGTGAAAAAAAATTTGAGATAAGGCTTACCCAGTAAAATTAGAGTTCATGTTTGCCGACCACACTTTGGGCAAATAGTGTCCTGGTTTGGATTTTCTTATGAGATTGCTATATGTCCTCTGTATGTTGAAACCACAAATAAAAATAATTTATAAAACAACTTCATCATAATAACCCTGTGAGAGATTGTATAAATATCATCATTCTCATTTTATAAATAAGAAAACTGAAACCCAGTGACTTGCTCAAGTTTATACCGCAAATAAATAGTAGAATGAAGCTGCCTTAACTTTCACTTTCAGTGCTTTCACTACATTAAGAAGCTTCACCAAATTAATAAAAGTATTTCTGGTGGTCTTCTCAAAGCTGCCAAAAGCAATGGTTTTGTTTTCATGTTTTCTACTACTTTCCAAAATAGTACAAGGAGAAATCACACATTGTTGTTGTACAAATCTTAAAACGATTATTATTGTGCCAATGCTCCAAAATATACCAATTTTTAGGGGAAAAATTCCTTCTTTCCCCTCAGATTCAAACAAAGGACAAGCAGGCATGGGTTATTTTGACAAATTGTAGTATTTATTAAATTATAAATTTTGTAACAAAAACAAAGAAAAGAAAAAGATGAGAGATTAGGAGAAACCTCAAACTACAAGGACTAGACAGCAAAGCTTATGGGAACACTACAAAGTGTTACAGTCAGGATTATGGAACAGAAGTTATTTTAGCTGTTTACATTTTCATTTTGAGAACTTGAAGATAAAAATGGTTGCTTATTTATTTAAAATATCCCTCATAACTTCCAAACATAATCTATTTTCACATTAAATTAAGCATCCTGCTCTTATCAATAACCGGCATCTCATATTGCTCCCAAATTTAGTGTTCTTTCCATATGTCGATCGGTGCAGAGAAATAAGACACAATGCAACAGTCAGATAATGAAGACAGTTAGTGCACAGAGAAATACACAGTGGCCAAAAGGATTGAGGATCTCAAAAAAAAAAAAAGAAAAGAAAAGAAAAAAGAGAGGAAAAAAAAGAAAAGGAAAGAAAAGAAAAGAAAGACAAGAAAAACAACCAAAAACCCCACTACAAAATACTTCTAGAAGAAAAACTGGGTATTGCTAAGTAGCTTTCAACTATCAACACCCAAGTTCCTGACTTTTAAATAAATTTTCCAGAGACATATTAGACATTTTAGTTACAGGCCAATTCTTCCCAGTCCCCTTTCCCACCCCCTAACCCCAAAATACTCTACTAGGGGATGAGTGTAATGTCTCATGGGCAGAAATTTACAGATACCATTACAGATGTACTTGTATTCTGGAACATGTAGCTGACGACATCTTTAAACTTCAGTTACCGTGCACTGTCCATCAGGTCTTCTAGACCTGACATTGGCACTCACTCCTCCACCCCCTGCTGCAGGTCTATCAGCTGCTATCTGATTTACATTTGGAACCAAATGTCTCTGCTGAGTTGAGGATAAGTGTCGTGCAATGTGAGCAGATACATCCTCACTATCACTACTAGCATCTGATTCCGTTTCCTCAACGGAGGCGTCTGGTGCTGGTACCCTGCCTGAAGATAGTAATTCATGGTCTTCCTCTCCCTCTCCCCTGTGACTCCTTTCAGCCATGCTGTCTCCACTGATTTGCAAGTGAGCAAAAGAGTCCTCTAGAGAATTGCTTGCATCAGGTGAAGGTGTTGCAGGGCTTGTTAATTGGCCATCTAGTGAAGTTAAGGGTCTAACAGAAGTAGACACTAGAGGCAGCACAGAAGCCCCAGCCTGGGCTGATATATTGTCCGCTCCATCTGCAGAGCTCTCTCTTGCTAAATTAACTGCAGTAGAGTCACAGTCCAGCCTAAGTCCAGCCACTCCCTTCTTTGGTATATCTATTATATCCCGTTTAATTTTCCTACGCCGTCCATGTTCGTTTCTCCTGTATTGAACCATGTTTTCAAGATCAGCGACATACAGAAACCCAGCAATTAACATTTCAGTGCTCTTTTTACCTTTGGAGAAAGCATCTTCTAGCTCCCTACTGGTACGTTCATCATACTGCCACCACCCATTTCTTCCTTCATAATACCAGGCATATTCTCCATTGCCTCTACTTGCTGCTTTTAGTTCCTCTGGTGATAACAAAGTTGGTTTGTCAAGAAAGTCCTCAGGAATCTCTTGCCGACAGAGTGCACATCGCTTTCCAAGCCATGAAGCTCCCTTTACACACAAATAGCAGAATACATGCTTACAGGGAAGACTGACTGGGTGAACACATGTTTGCAGACAGATGGCACATTCAGGGACAGTAAGAGAAGGTCCAGCACTGGAACAGGACTCATTTGCCTTTCTGTTCGTGGGAAGCATGTTTATTGTGTGATCAATTTCACCACAGCCAGCCATCCTAAAGAAGAGAGAGGGCATCCATTATCACAGTATATAAAAATTGTTTTCAAAATCATCCAGTCACAAAAATTACCAAAAAAAGTCTGTGTGCATTACAGATAATCCTGAGGATCAAGGAATTTTCCCATTCCCTGCTCAAACAATACATAAAAAACTGAGAGTCTATATAAATAAAGTAACTTGAAATGAAGAAGGGAGAAGGGGAAGCAAAAATAACAAAAGTCAGAAATACATATAGGCTGCCAATCAGTTCTTCAATCTTATGACCTTTTAAATCAATCACCAAGCATTAAATACTTATGTGATAGACGATGGGCTAAAGGGAAGTTGGGAAGTCAGAAGTACATTAATAGGTATATACAAAATACCTATGGGAGAGATACAAGGAACCCCTTAGAGAGGCAAGCACTAGAAGCTACGGATAATGGAAAATAAGGCCACTTTTATATCTAACTATTGGTGTTTTATATATGTGTGTGTGTGTACATATATATGTGTCAGTAATTATCTCAGGCTATATTAATTCTATAAAAATATTTATTAAACACCTAAGATGTGCAAAGCACTGAGCATAGTAGTTATGACTTACATCCTGAAGGATTTATAAGCAAATGGTGGAGGGTTGAAATGGGTGAGGTGAGGGTGGAAAAGGACTATAAGTATGCAAGTCCTTTTTTTGGGGGGGGGGGGCCGGCAATGGGGGTTAAGTGACTTGCCCAGGGTCACACAGCTAGTAAGTGTCAAGTGTCTGAGGCTGGGTCTGAACTCAGGTCCTCCTGAATCCAAGGCCAGTGCTTTATCCACTGTGCCACTTAGCTGCCCCATGTGTAGTTTTTTAAAAGTATTTTGCTAACTGTATTTCAACATTGCTTTCTTAATCCTAGGTATTTATTTTAAAACATCAAACATATTTAAATATTAAAAACATTCTAAGGAGGAGTTCATGAGTTTTATCAGATTGCCAAAGGGTCCGTCCATCCCTCCCTCTCCCTCTCCCCCCCTCTCTCAAGCGCGCTTGCGCGAACACACACACACACACACACACACACACACAGTTAATAATCCCCCATACAGAAGTGAGTGGTAGCAAAACCAAGTGAATCAGATATGCTTTAATTCCTATCTGGTAAATCCTGCAGTTTGACCTAGGAGAAGTCATTTAATTTCTCATGCTCCAGGCAACTCTAAGGCTAGAATTGAAGAGGTGACCTGCCTGGGCAGTAAGTGGAGTTTCCTTAACAGAAAAAGCCTGTCAATGAACCTGCAGGTCCTGGGGCTGGGTGTGAGGGTGGAAAGTAGTTAGCCTGAAGGAGGTGGTAGCAAATGAAATAGGCTAAGGAACAGATTTGACTCTGGGGGCTTAACTTCCACATTACTATTTAAACTCGGTTATGGGGAAATTAGTTGCTTTCCCCAATCAATCAAAGCACATTTTGAGGACTCGTTATATGGAGTGTTCAAGCTGAATAATATGGGATATTTTTGGATTAAAGGCAATACAGAGAAAATTATGTCTGAAAGAGATGGAGGAATTAAAAGGAAATAAACATGGCAAGGTACCACTTTGAAAAAAGACTTTGAAGAAACCTTTAAGAGTGGTGTATTTTTAAGTTTAACCAATTAGATTTTAAATCACTTATCAGAAAGTGTTTTTTCCATTTTTTTTTCCATGAAAAAAAATTGTAAATATTTGAGGCAGGCATGGCATAGTGGATAGAAAAGGCTCACCTCAGTCAGGATTCAAATACAAGCTCTGACACAATGTCTATGTAATCCTGGGAAAGTCACAACCTCTCATTGCCCAACTTTCTAAGACTGTAAGATACATTGGTAGAAGGAGTTTCCTCACTGGGAGCTCCCAATACTTATCTGAAAAAATTGCAAGTCCAGATCAGATACTATTTGAAACAGCCTTAGTTCCAGCCACAGACCATATGATATTAAACAAAGAACTCAGATATGCTACAAGAAGTGAGGTATATATTTTATTTTTAGAAAATATGCAATACATTTCAGAGTTGTGATCCCTCCACCCCCAGATTAATTTTGTGGCTCTTTAAGAAAATTATAGGATGAATTGTTCCTTTCAAACCAGAGAGAAATAAACCATTTAATTGTAAAGTTACATGGAAGCCATCCACTTCTTATTGGACTATGGATACTTAGGGGATACTTCTGCCATGATAAAAAAACAATCATACAAAAACCAACCAATGTTTACATTATTTTATTTAAACTACATCAGCAAAGTTAAGTATTCTGAATACACTGTTGCCAGATTAATCTTTTTAACGTAGATCTGTGTTATTTTACCTCTCCAAAAAAAAAATTGATGGCTCTCTATGGTCTACTAAATGAAGTCCATACTCCTCAGTCTGACATTCAAAGGTCCTATAAAATATGCCCACAATCTCTTTGTAGTTTAATCTTTTACTATTCCCTTTCTTTTTTAAAATTTTATTATTATTATTATTTTTTACTATTCCCTTTCAAGCATCTTGGGTTTATTTTGGCCAAAGAAAAGTTAAATTTATCACATACTTTCCCATTTTTCATGCCTTTGTACACATCAATCTCCACACACTAAATGACTTTTCTTGCTTCCTTTTTTCCTTTTAATACCCTTTATATCTTACCCATTCTTCAAGATCCAGCTCTGAAATTTATACTCCTAGATTTTTCTGGAGCACTGAGAAGTAAACTACCTTGCCTAAGACCACAATACCAGTATGCTTCAAAGGAAGAACCTTAAATCTGGTCTTGAAAGGACAACTATGTATGCACAATACAACACTGCCCCCCCCCCCTTTTCAATGACTATATACCAAGTGATAATGCCTTTGAAGCATTAATTTTTGTCTAACCTGCCACAGGTAGTGTCTGAAAGAAAGGTGATTTTTTTTTTGTCAGTGGCCCTAAAGCAGAACTTGTCGGGATGCATTTTTTAAATTTGAAAATATTGATAATGTATTTCAATATAATTGACTTCCTTCTTAATATCACATATTTATTTCATGGATCTAAAATCTTTATCCTGAGAAGAGGTTCACAGGGTTCATCAGACTGTCAAAGAGGTCCATCCATCCATCTCCATCTCCATCTCCATCTCTCCCCCTCGGCCCCCCCCCCCTCACTCACACACACACACACACACACACACACACCCTCTCTGATTTAAGGATTACTTCAAGTGGGTGATAGAAGAGCTAGCAACTATATAATTACTTTAAGTTAGTAACAGTAAAAACATTAAAAAAAATACAAGATGAGGCAAAGAATTAATGGATCAAGGAAAGAAAAAAAATGATGCTTTAAAACTTGTTCTAAAGTTTTTAATTTGAGTTGTTGATATGACAGTGTTGAAAGAGAACCAGCAATCCTGCCAGGCTCATCATGATAATAACAATGACAACAGTAACTAGCATTTATATAGCACCTGCTATGTGTCTCATTGGAAGCTCACAACCACCTGAGGAAGCAAACAAAGGCAAAGTGAAGTGCTCAAAGTCAAACAGCCACTAGGTATCTAAGGTAGGATTTGAACTCAGGTCTTTCTGACTCCAGGCCCAACACTATCCACTGTACCACCTAACTGCTTCATACTTCCTTATCGCATATTTTCACGCATGCTTCTCAACAACACTCTCAAATTTCTAATAATTCTTCTTTTTCTGTACCTTCACCTCAAGAAATGGATCTAGCCAGAAAAACAAGCAGCTCTGTGAGTTAAGGATAGTTCTGTTTAGATAGCCTATCTGATAGAGAATGCTGTCTATCTCTAGCTTGGAGTAGGAAAATGAATTGACTTGGGCAAGAGAGGAACGAAAAAAGAATTAAGACTCAATTCTAGTTTCCCTTGTTTCTCATATCAATCTCCCAACATATGTGAGAATTTACTGGGGATACAAAGAAAAAGTTAATAATCCTCATGCTTAAGGACTTCATGGTTTATTGAGAAAAACAGTATTGAGAGGGAAGGCACTAATAGCTTAGGACATAAGGAAAAATTCTCTCTTAGAAAGTGGCACTTAAATTGAGCTTTGGAAAAAAAACAACCACATTTTAAATAGGCAGAAATGAAGAGGGTGTGCATTCCAAACATGGGGAGCAGCCTATGCAAAAGTGTAGAGGCAACAGATGGAGTGTCTTGTATGAGGAACAGCAAGGACAGTTTGGCTTAAGTGTAGAGTGCAGGAAGCAGAGTGATGCATAATAAGCCCTGAAAATCAGTCTCAAACTAGCTTATGAAGGGTTTTAAATGCTAAACAGGGAAGTCTGTATTTGATAATAGAGGAAATAACAAGCTATTTTGAGTTTACCCTTGGTACTGACATAGTCAGACCTGTGTTTTTATCAAAAAACTTACTTTGGAAGCCACGTGGAGTATAAATTGGATAGGGTATAGAAGAAGGGAAACTTTAAGGAGGCTATTTCAAAGGTCCTATCTAGAGGTGTAGAAAACTTGAATTAGGGTTGTAGTTATGTGAGTGGGGAGATGAGAAAGGATATGAGAAATGTTCGAGGTAGAATCAACAACATTTAACAATAGATTAAGTATGTGATACAAAGTAGAAGAGTTGAATATGACAAGAGAGGCTACAAAAATCTGAAAGAATAAAAAGATTGTAATGCCTTTGAGCGAATGGTGTAGTTTGAACAATGGGTGAGTACAAGAGAAAGTGAGTTCTGTGTTGTATGTGCTGATTTTTAGATTCCTAAGGGACATTCAGTTTAAAATATCTAACAGGCAGCTGGTTACAATGGATTGAGGTTAAGAAGAATAGGGACTATGTGGATTTGGGAGTTATCTACATAATCATAATTAAATGCATGGGGGCATATGATGTGATCCAGTGAGAGAGTACACAAAGACAGCTTAGGACTGAGGATTGGGAGTACATCTACAATTAGGGGAGAGGATACAGATAATGATTCAGGAAAGGAAACTTCAAAAGTCGTCGGACAGGAAAAAAGCAGTGATCCTAAAGAAAATTGCAGAGGTAAAAAAGGATGACAATTTACAAACAACCATCACCCACAGCAAATTTTAAATTATGTATCACACTCAATGTCAACCAGAAATTAAAATTAAGGCTACTTACTACAATAAAAGAGTAAGTCAAATATAAATAACTTTGGTATTACCTATGATGCAATAAACAACTAAGTCAAATATAAATAACTCTGGCATATTATCTATGCCTCTTCCACTGGCAAAGATAACGAAAAGTTGATGGTGTCAAATTCCCATAGTAAGGAAATCCTTCAGATATAATGAACAAAACCATTTTAAAGTCAAATATTTTTGTTACTAGTCATTTTGAATAACCCATCATACTGCTCTCCCCTCAATAGTATGGCTAGTCAGTCTAATCATTTATTTTCAACAATTTTTAAGGTTTAATTTTAAAAAACGACTGATTATTTTTTCTTTTTTCATTTAATATTGTGTTTTTCCCCAATTACACATAAAAACAATTTTTTAACATTTGCTTCTTAAACCTTTGAGTTTCAAATACTTTCCCTTCCCTCTCCACTCAATGAGAAGACAAGCAAAAACTGATTATTTTCAAAGTAAATCTCTCATGACTTTTTTTTTTTTAAGTGAGGCAATTGGGGTTAAGTGACTTGCCCAGGGTCACACAGCTAGTAAGTGTTAAGTGTCTGAGGCCTCAGGTACTCCTGACTCCAGGACCACTGAACCATCTAGCTGCCCCTCATGACTTAATTAAATAGGTAATGCAAGAAGAGGTGAGGGAAGGAGAAGATAACTTCATGGTAGCATAAAATAAAAATTATCTCCCCAAAATAGTTCTTTTCACTACAGCAAGTATCAATTTATTTTTATGTTTACAACAAAGCTCAGATTAACAGATACAAAATAAATCTGTGTCTAACTCCATTATCAATAATTATTCCTACAAAACGTTTCATGGCTTGGTAATTTACAATTTTTGACATCTGAATGTAGACTGGTTTATCATATCATCATAGCAAAATATACTTATATTATACTTCCTATGATTATAATGTGAAAAATGGTCCCTCTTTTCCTGATGTCTACAAATAATATGTAGGTTTCCCTCCATCCTCAGAATCTTTCACTTGCTCTTCACATTTATCCTTCAGGCTTCCTATATACCTCATGGTACAGTAGAAAAGAGTGCTGAATTTGGAATCAGAATACTGAGCTCAAAAAAAAGCTCCGTTCTTACTTCAGCCAAGTCACTTTACCTGTGCTTCCTCGTCTGTAAAATGAGGGAGCTGGACTACATGACCTCCAAGCTTCCTTCCAGCTCTAAATCTTTGACACCTAAACTCTGAGAAAAAGATCACCACATGCTCTTCTCTAACTTCCCAATCTCTTCGCTCAAAACCACTGCTTTCTCTCCAGTTTCTCATCATCTCTTATTTGACAAGTCGAATGATAATTTTGTCAGTTCTCATTCTTCTTGACCTTCCTCTTCTCTCTGGGTCTTCATGATACTGCTTTAATTTGGGTCTACTTTAATATATCTGACTACTCCAAAGCCTCCTTTACTGGATCATTATCTACATCCTATCCCAACTATGGTTATATCCCAAAGATCTACCCTGAGACTTCTCTATTACTTCTTCCTTAATAAATGATCAAAATAACAAAACAGTCAAATCTGTGCAAAACTCAAATTCACTTAATTTCTACAAGAGTATAGATAAATAAGTCACAACAGTTATCTCAAATACTAAAAGCCTCTCAGTGACATATCTCCTCCAAATGGCAAAAGGAACACTTATGACCCAAAACTGAGTAGAAGATAGAAAATCACTGACAGCACAGCACAAATTCAGAAAGAAATCCAAAAGCCATGGCAAGCTAGCAATATACAAATTAGCAAATCCCAAAGATCTGTTATAGTACTGTAGGAAGCTGAATTTATTCAAACTGGCTGATAACGAATACCTTCCCCTCAAAAAAATACATTCCCCCAACTTTCACCCAACCAAACCAGTAATTTAAATAAGATCTATTAAGAGAAATTGTAGAACCTATTCCTATTTGAATGAATGTTACTGCCTTGAGCATTAACCAAATTAGATGACTTTGAGATTACTTTTACTTCTGGGGTTCTAGAGTCTCGGGAAAATTCTAAGTCCCAATCATATATATAAATCATCTATATAAATAGATGATAAAACTACCACCTACCACTTACATAGGAGGCTATTTCCAAGATTTAATGTTAGTAAAATATTTAAATCTCTAATCTTCTCTACAAAAATCATAAAAATAAAGCACCAGTAGGGGCAGCTAGGTGGTGCAGTGGATAGAGCACTGGCCCTGGATTCAGGAGGACCTGAGTTCAAATCCAGCCTCAGACACTTGACACTTACTAGCTGTGTGACCCTGCAAGTTACTTAACCCTCATTGCCCTGCAAAAAGAAAAGAAAAGAAAAGAAAAAAATAAAGCACCAGTTAATTATTCTATTGTTTCTCATTGTATATAAATTAAATAATCCAGTTCATATGTCACATTACAGTTATTTGTATAAGTTCAATAATAACAGTTTCAGATTAAAAAGAGATGTTATACTTACATTTCTATCATAGATCCCACTGATGTCTGTTATAAGAATAAAACATCCTCTTCACAGGCAGTTAGTCAAGTTAAAGTACGGTTTCCTCACTACTGGGTCATTCTTTGTGTTACAAAGGGAGAGCCTACTTGCATTAATTTCTCTGTAAACTAAAGGAAATATAGATTAAAATTAGTAAAATGTGTCAGGAGATAATTTACAAAATACATTGGCATAGCCCAAGAACAACAAAACCCTCGGAAAAGAATCATAATTTTTTAAAAAACTGGCAATGGCAACAAAAACAATGTAATTCCTTTCTGAAATCGGCTGTAAATATTCTGTTAACATTTGAAAAACTAACCTTTGAATGGCTAAGTAACCTAAATATAAAAGGTCAAGACAACCCTATTTAGAGTGAAAATTCTTAGGCAAATAAGGGATAAAAGGGAGCCATAAAATACAAAGTAGACAATTTCCAATATGTTAAATTAACAATCTCTTGCATGATTAAAATAGTTACAAGTAGAGTAAGTAAATATGTCAAGTGAGAAAAAAAATTTTTGGCATCAATTATCTTTGATAAAAATCAGTTATATATGAAACTGACACAAAAGACCAACCTATTCTCTGTCAGTTGGTCAAAGGCTATGAATAGTTTTCAAGAATATTGTTAGCTATCAAAACCAACCAAAATAAAAGTTTACTCCAAATCACTAATAATTGGAAATAAAAATTAAATTAAAACTCTTGAGGTTTCATTTCACACCTAACAAATGGACAAAGAGGAAAAAAAGATGGTATAGCCACTGGAAGACATGGGAAGATAAGACATACTGATATACTGTTAATGGACATGTGAAATGGTGTAACTGGTTTGGAAAAGAAATTGAAATTAAGTAAGAAGTATGACTCAAGTGTTCCTAGCCTTTCACATAGGGATCTGACTACTGAGTACATAATATTTGAGGATGCTGAAGGAAAAAAGAATATCCGTCGCAGTACTTTTGTTGACAGCAAAAACTAGAAACATAATGTGCATCCATAAAAAGGGAATGGCCAGAAAAACTGTGCCATATGAATTAAAAAAAAATTTTTCTTAAAAGCTTAAAAAAACTATAAATAAGGAACTAAGAAAAACAAGGGAAGATGCCAATGAAATGATTACAAAGCAAGCAGAACCAGAACATAAGCAATTAACATAATAGTATAAACAGACAAAAACCCATTAAAGGAGATAAAATTCTGAATGGAATGACCAATTTCAGTCCAGGAAAAATGATGAAACAAAATTCATGTGTCTCAGGAGATGGAGGACTACAGATGAAGAATGTGGGACATCCACTAGAATGTGGGATTTCATTGTGTTTGTTGGTTCTGCTTAAATATTTTTGTTACAAAATACAATTCAGGGGAGTGGGGGTTGGGAACTTTCACAAAGCTAAGAGGGAATAATGACATATTAAAAAGCATTAATAAAACATAAATTTTTAAAGTCTCCTGAATGGCATTAGTCCTAAGCAAAACCAACTGCAAGGAGGTACAAAAATATTTATAGCTCTTTGTGAGGTGTTAAAGAACTAGAATCTGAAGGGAACGGCTAAACAAGTTATAAATGAGATTTAATGTGATAGGTTACTACTGTCCTGTAAGAAATTATTTTGATGATGGTTTTAGAGAAATGTGAGAATTGTAAGAACACATTCAGAATATACAGAATCAAAAGAATAATTTATACAATGACAGTATTAAGACAAACAGCTGTGAAAGACTTCTAGACAACTAATGATGAAATAAGCCAGACTTCCTGAGAAGAAAACTACAGAATGAGACATGTGTATGTATATGTATATGTATATACACAGACACACAGACATACAAATATTTATATGCATTTTTCTCTTTTCAACATGGCCAATGTGAATGGTTTTGCTTGACTATTCATGTTTGTAACAGGGTTCCCCACCCCCCATTAGGGAAATGGGGACCACGAAGAGGGAAAGCTGTTTTTTGCTTAGGAAAAAAAAAAGTAATTTTTAAAAGTCTCACAAATGTTTATATTTTCTGGCTGAGACTAAAACTTGCAAAGAATTAGTCTTATCTGCTTAGATTAAAAAAAAATTTAATTGTGTGCAAGGCACTATGCTAAGAATTAGAAGTGACAGATATAGATACATTAAAAAAAAAAAGCCCTGTCCTGAAGACGTTTGCAACTTAGTAGATCAAATAAGAAATATATTCATCAAAATCTGTAAAATACAATCATCATCCTTTTATTTCCACTTAGGTTATATAGTACTATGGAAATACAGCAATGCCTTAATTAATCAAAGGTTACTTATCTACACATCTTTCAACAGAACTTGGAAGCAAAAAAGACCTAACATGTAAGCTGGAGCTTTCACAATGCAAACTAAACTCATTCTCTTTACTTGGAGTAGAGCTTACCCAGACCATATCTCACTATTTACTCTTATTTTACACAAAATTCTAAAGTACAATCATCTGGTTCCTCAGCAGGCAAGAAGTCAACAGTACCTTCAAAGTTGTGTGTGTGTGTGTGTGTGTGTGTGTGTGGGTGTGTGTGTGTGTGTGTGTGGGTGTGTGTGTGTGTGTAATAGTAATGACGGCAGAGACAAACTATTTTTAAAAGGACAAGAACGAAAAGAGTATGACAGTACAGAACCATTCATGGACAAACAACTCTATCAAATCTGTCAATATGCCCCTCAAGGTCATTATTGAATTACAGAACAGCAGAATATCTGATGTCCACAAAGATGAACTCATTGTTAAAAGCTAAATTATGTTTAGTATACTAATAAAATGGCTAAAGGTCATTGGGTCACTCAGAGGAAATATGTACCAAATAGGGAAAATGTTTGAAGAGGTGAACTCTTAGTTCTTGCATGATATCAGATTAATACCATAACATTTCAGGTATTGCTTTCATTATTAATGATAACCCTATTTCTCTAACCTTAAGAGCACGATAGTGACCTTTAAAAAAACCACACATTTTTACTAGTTGAAATCATTATTCACATCACCAGGAATTTTTATTAGGTATGGTTTAAAAATTTCCTCCTAAAGAAGTACATTTTTACTGATAAAACTTTGACATTTAATTTTCACCACAGACTATTTTTGATCATACAAAAAAGCAACAATTTGTGACATATATATTCAAAGACTGGGTTTATTTCAAAATTTGCCTTCCTTCTACATTTCCAGTCTTAACTCAATTGCTCTATTTCTAAGAATCATCTATTAATTTAATTAACCATTTCTGAAGACAAGCTCTTTAAGAATTGAAACCAAGTACATGGTTGGTACTTAATGAGATTTTCTAATCTGATAAACTCTCCCTGGATTAAGTAGCTTTCTTACATTTCTAAAGATTCTTTAGAGGGTCCTTTAAGAGGCCCACAAATTTGGGCTCTTAATTTAGCTCAGAGAATTGTGATCATGGAGTATTTCTTAAAAGGTCATATTAATATTTTGTCTCGAATACTAAATACAAATGGGTATAATCCAGCACATGAGAATGAGGATTAAAATTCAGATTTCAATAGGTAGCATCCCTTTTTGCTTGACTCTTTTTGAGATCTATAAAACAAAGAGCTATGAAGCAGAAACAGCAGCTAACATTTATATAAGATTTGCAAAGCATTTTTGTTATCACATTTAGTCTTCACAACAACCCATGAGACAGGTACTACCATCCTCATTTTACCAAAAAGGAAACTGAGGCTGAAACTAATTAAGTAACTTGCCCAGTATCACTTTCAGTGGGGAAAGTAAGGTAATTTCTATCCTTATGTTACAACTTCTATGCACTGATTTTCAAAATCCTCATGTTTCTGTTGTTTTCTTCTTTCATACGGCTGTATCACTTAGGACCTACCTTAATTACAACAGTCACAGAGAATTGGGCACATCCTTGAAATTATTTCCTATCTAATTTAACTTTCCAAAGGCACTTTCTGGGGGCATCATAGCTTGAGTTTATTCGATTTTGTTCCAAAAAAACTTCAACAATCTGAAGATACCTTGTAGAAATCTGCAGACTATACTTAAAAGTAAAGGTACAGTGTCAGGAAGACTTGGATTCAAGTCCTATCTGTGGCATAAACTGGATGAGTGACCCTGGATAAATCACCTAAACTCAAGGGAATTCCCTAAAACTTTAAGTTGCAGAAAAACTACCAATTTGTATTGGTAGAAGTTTTCTCAACCCGAATTTCCCCATATAGATAAAATCATCTAAAAAAACAAACCATGAATGAGTGAAGACCCTGCCAAATCCCTCAAACTAAAAGAGCTCACAATCTGTGTTATCAAGAATATTTCAATCTCCCCATATATTACCAAATCTTGGGAGTCACAGTGGTTCTTCCAACATCCATATCCCTGGTTATAATTCAGAGTACAGGATAAAGATTCCAGTGAAGCAGAGCAAGTGGAAAAGAGGACCTCTGTAGGTCAAATATAAAATATTTTTTTTTCATAATGCAACAATACAAGCAATAGCACAAACTATTCAAAATAGAAAGCTGAAGCCACTTTAAAATATCCCCTCCTTAAAAATCAACTGATTTATAAAATGGGTTCAACATGCCAAGCACTGAATGATTTATTTAGCCATGCCTAACTTCAACTGCCACACTGGTCAATTAAATATGCATCAAGGGAGCAATCTATATCAAGAAGTCAATGAGATATCTAGCCCAACCAACATATTACAGATGAGAAAACTAAAATCTAGAGAAATCAAGCTACTTGCTGAACGTCACAAATTAGTAATTAGTAGAACCAAGAATGAAGTCTACATAGCATAACCATTATCATTAAAAACAGATACAATAGGGGGCAGCTAGGTGGTGAAGTGGATAAAGCACTGGCCCTGGATTCAGGAGTACCTGAGTTCAAATCCGGCCTCAGACACTTGACACTTAATAGCTGTGTGACCCCGGGCAAGTCACTTAGCCCCCATGGCCCCGCAAAAAAACCCAAAAACCAAAACAACCAGATACAATATTAAAGAAGCCCCACCCTTATTGATTGGGTGGGGAGATTGCCTTTTACTTTTGACCAAAAGGTGATATATAGATTCATCTATAAAGTAAACCTATTAAGAGTTCAAATGGAAATACAGGATGGATATTAACTTAGCAACCTTATACACTGCAAGTGATCTTAGAAGACAAATGGATTTTTGAACTTGAAGGATCATCTATATTAGATGCATTCGTGCATTAATGCTATTTCATAAATCAAAATGATCAATTGGATTTAATTACAAAAGCAGTAATTATAATAATATTAAGGACTAATTAGAAATCTACAGGTTATATATGATGTCCTCCACCTCCACTCTTTTCTGTTCTTTCAGTGCCTGTTTGCATGTACATAAAGATAGAATCATTAGGAAAGCTGACAGGAGAGAAAACTAAAATTAGATCCTTTTGTTCCTTGACATGGAGTCTTTACCAAAAAAAAAAAAAAGGAAAGAAAAAGGAAAAAAGACAATGAATATAGGGACTCTGCCTTTAGTAAAACAAGCAGTTCACCTAATGGAAATCAATCAATCAATCAATCAATCTCTCTCTCTCTCTCTCTCTCTCTCTCACACACACACACACACACACACACACACACACACACACACACACACACACACACACACACACACACACACTATTACTTACCTAGCATTATTGACTTTATATCACCAGTTAACTTAAAGATGACAATGCTGTCGTTTCCATCAACGCTCTAAAAAAATTCAACGTATTTCTGTCAGAAAAAATTAAATGTATTTATGAGAAACAATTACTTTTTATCCTTTAAAATTAATGAAGTAATTAAAACAAAAAAAACTATCTAATATTCCAAATGAACAAATATAATTTTGTTAGGACTTCCCCTTACTTCTCTAATGGAAAAGATATTTTTTCAAATTTTAAAAATATTCCATCCCCTGCAAATTTAAATTTTTTAAAACTGAAGCACATTATGTGAAAAAATTTAACCTCTCAACTTCCGATTATTTTTTTTAGAGAGGGGGTGAGAAGCAAAAGCAAAGAGAAAATTGGTGTTAGCTTAGCAAATAAACCTGAAAAATATTCTCTCTCTCTCTCTCTCATTCTGTTCATTAGATGGAAACAAATGGCCTAATGTTTCCCTTTTTAGTTTCTATCATCGTCTAGTAAAATACTTGCTTACTAACATTTGCTAAAGTGCAAATTATGCTTTACAGCAAAGGTCTTGAAGTTAAAACCATTTACCTCTTCCTGGCCACAGGCCACAACTTTATTTAACAAGTAGAAAAACTTTTCTTTTGTAGTTTTGACATGCTATAACTTTAATCTTTCTGATGAGGGGGACAGTAAGGGTTTACATTCTATTTAAAATGTCAATGATATATCCTGTTTCATAAATATTAAGCTCTCCTCACATTCCTCATTTTAATCAAACAAAAAATCAATTTGATGATCTGCAAGTATTTTTATAAATATGAGAGGCTCTGCCAAAAAGTAGCTGTTCAACCTTGGGCAAGTTGATTAACCTCTAAAGACCTGTCACCTTTAAGATGAGGAACAACTATAAATCACATAATATAAAATGAATGGTTCAGAACAGATGAAACTTGACAAGACAGTCTTTAAGCTCCAAACCAGCTATACAATTCTAAGTGCCCAGATTGAACAGACATTTAACAGTTTTTCTTTGAATTAACCAAATAGATTCAATCTCCTGGGGCCTCAGTTTCCTCCTCTGTAAATGATGGGGATGAATTAAATAACATCTAAAGTCCCTTCCAGATCTAAATTGGCCTATGACTCTATGATAAATATGCTAAGTTGGCTAGAGCTATGTTAATGAGCTGGTGTCTACTATTAACTCACCCACCAGCTGTTTTGGGAAAATGTGATCAGGGTCATAAACAGGAACAAGCAAGAGAAATACAGTTCAGCAAAATCTCTTAATATTACTGGGGAAAAAAAAAAAACTCAAACCATAATTCCCTATTAGAATTGGTGAGGAGTTTCATCGTGGTATATCAAAGAAAACAGAGATATTGTAGCTGTAGAATTTATATTAATTGCAAAAATAAAACCCCCTAAATTCTACTATTTTTCCATCATTTCAAGTAATTACTTTGGAGTGCATAGAAAAAATTATAACTGATGACTTCAATGGAAAATTTTATATTCTACTAGTTGACCCACATAACGGGAAAAAAGGAAAAATTCCTATTCTCCCTTTTACCTCAGAGTTCAACATATAGAAGAATTACCACTACAATCCTATTAAGATGATTAACATCCAACATGTATCTTGGAGGTAACAAAAGACATAAAAACCATAAAGAGATAAAATTCAATTATTTTAAATTCCATGTATTCTTATTTTGTCTACAATTTAACTTTGGCCAATTCCAAATTCTCTAGTAAAATATGTACTAGATCTAGCAACACGAACAAAATGAATATTTGCATTGACAAATTAAAACTCAATTTTGAAAAGTAGCATCGACATCAAATTTTAATTTTTTAAATGATTTACTTGACCTATTTTTAAAGCCCCAACAGCAGCTATTTTCCGAGTTTTTCCTGTACCACTTGGAAAAGAAAAATGCAAATATTATTTATCTGCTGTTACTAAAACAATTCCATTTAAAAACAATCTTCATAAGCCTGCTAATTTCAGTGACCAAATAGAGGCCAATTCCTAACAATTTCAGTGCTCTCTTTTTAACGGGAAGGATATACACAAATGCAGAAGAAAAATGCCTGACCCATGAAATAACAATCCTATATGGAAAATAGCATTGTTCAAGCATTGATTGTGGAGCGTTTTGACTCAGTTCCTTTTTACCTCAATGTTCTATATACTGCTTAAGTGAGGATCTAGAAAAAGTACCATGTATGCACTTATAAAATAGAAGACTTATGGGCCACTTTAACAAAGCCAGAGGACTCCTGGTGGGGAAAAAAAGCACCATCACACAAAATTGAGTGAAAGCGAAATCCATTTCGTTAGTCTGCAAATTCTGTCAGTACGTGAAAAAACTTACACATCTTCAGATTTTACCCATGAAGACTGTTTCAATTCCCCGCACCCTCTAAATCTCTCATCTGCCTTTCTCCAGAAGCCTTCAGAAAACAAAATAAGCTACAACAATGGAAGAAAAACACTCTTGTAAAAAACGTGCAGAGAGAGAACTCGGTACCCGGCAAACCAAAGCACCTAGCGAACGCCAATGCTTCAAAAACACCGTATCAATTCTGAATTTGGGCAGTTTTCTCCAAGATGGATCAGGGGCTTGCTACAACTCCCACCAAAACAAAGGTCTGCAAGTCCGCAAGGCCAGATTTCACCGGGAAGGGGAAGTGGGCGGGTGAGCAGTCCTCCCCCGTGGGGTGGATGCAGAGCAAGGAGGCACCAGAGGCATTAACGACTAGGGGCTAGGAGAGAGTGGGGCGGGGATAATTAGAACTAGTTTTTCCAAACCAATAACAAGATCGCGGATGGAACCATATTAGGGGCCTGGGTCACAATACCACAGACCCCCCCCCCCACAGCCGGGACTAAAACGAGCCTGGAGCCGGGGGAAGGGGGGTGATCTGTCCAAAGACTCGGACCGCGCCTACCCCAACCCCAAGGCTACCCGTAGCCCAGGGACGGGGTGAGTTAGTGTACCCCTCCCACCCCCCTCCAAGAAGTCCTCCCAGGCCGAGGCCCGACACCGCCCCGGCTGCAGTGCCCCCCGCGGGGCAGTATGGCCGCTGCTCCGCCTCTCGCACCGGGGACAGCCACTGCCGGCGTCTTCCCCACGTCTAAAGAGGCGGCTATGGGCGAGACAGAGGCCACGGCCACGGTCGCCGCCAGCTTCTGGCCCTCGGAACCGATTAAGACAGGAAAGAAAAAAAGAAGCCGGGGATCGGGGATGGCCCAGCCCCATTCCCGTCCTCCCCACGGCCGGTCGGCCGTCCAAAGCCCCCGACACAGCAGGGACGTCGGGCTTACGCACCCGCACCCCTTGCCCCCAGCCACCCGACCCCCTCCGGCCTCGAGCGCCCGAATCCCGGCACGTCACGGAGGCGAACGGGACAAGGAAGGGTGCGGAAAGGGGGGGGTGGGGGGGGAGAAAGGAAGGAAGAGGTGACACTTGAGAGTTCCCTCCCACACTCCTTAGACGACCCCTCGCGCCACCGCCCGCCCGCTGCGAGCCACCCCGACTTTTCCCCGGCCCCCACCTTCTGGGCTACCACGGCGGCCACTTCGCAGTCTTTTCTCTCCGGCCAACAACCCCGCAGCGCGGAGCCCGTGGACGCGCGGAGACGTCACGTGACGGCACGGCGCGCCGGCGCGCCCGGGCAGAGGTGGAGGGGGGAGGGGATAGAGGGCGTGTCGGAGGCGGTACCTCGCGAGAGCCGGGGGACGGTTGCGCAGTCCCGCGTGCCTCCCGCGCCGGTTGCCTCACCTCCCTGTCTCGGTTCTCCCTCTCTTGTTTTTCTAATTCCACACTTCGGCTGGGCCGGAACGGACTGCGGGCCGGTTGGCCTGCAGCTTCGCCGCCCCCGCGTGACTTTCTCGTTCTGTGTCGAGTCCAAGAAACTCGCTCCCACCCCACCCCCGCCAGACGATCGTTTCGCTGCCTGAATTTTTCTAACCCCATGTTTGAATGTTTAGCTCCTACATTCCAACAGGCCGAGAGCGATGGTGTGGCGTCCAGACGTTCACCCCCTAGGCCATCTTGCGTCTCCTAGAGGACCAAGGGGGCTCGAGGCCTAGAGAACCGGTCCCGGCTCCAGGGTAGCCCTGGAGTCTTGTGGTTAAACACCAGGCCCGGGAAAGGGGGGACCGGGTGGCTGGTTCCCCTTCGTATTAACGTGGCCTGGCAATGATTATCGATAACAGAAAACATTTATTTTCTGAACAAAATTGTCATTTGTATCAAAGCTGCTGACAAAAAGCAAATCCGCCAAAGAGAATTATTTAATACCCAAGGCATTCCATTATTTTTCACTCATTTTAGTAGACATTTAAAATTTTTTAACTGAATTTAAATATGCAGTCCTTATATTAAAAAAGGGGGAGGGGAGGGAAATTGGGTTAGTATCTTCGAAGCAGAGTCTTAGAATAGCAAATCACTACAAAAAACAAAACCAAAAACGATACACCATTCAAGAACAGCTTATTTCCAGTTAATGCTATTTTCATTTTAAGGTTTTGTTGACATTTTCGTTCAATGATTCTTCCCAATTATATCATTAATACAATTATTTCATCGGCTGTCTTTGAAGCCAATTTTCCCCCAGGCTGTGATTCGCTTACATTTCTAGCTAACATTTTTATTTACATTTTTAAGGTTTGCAAAGCACTTACACAAGTTATCTCATTTGAGAAAGTTTAATCACTATATAAATAATCTTTTGAAGCTTACTGTGATTGTGTTAGTGGTTCTATTTTCCCACCCTGAATTCTTTAAATTAATCAGTGGCAAAATTCACAGTTTCTTACTACAAATAAATATGTAAAGATACCGATTCTATAGGATATTTTTAGTTTCCTGTGTCTTAAATGCTAGTTGTATACTCATAAAAGTTTCCCCTATTTTCAGATGGCATACCTAATTTTTCTCATTCTGCCTCATAAAAATGTTAGTAT
Source organism: Dromiciops gliroides (assembly GCF_019393635.1). Taxonomy (NCBI): domain Eukaryota; kingdom Metazoa; phylum Chordata; class Mammalia; order Microbiotheria; family Microbiotheriidae; genus Dromiciops; species Dromiciops gliroides. The sequence goes on along the minus strand of NC_057864.1, from coordinate 361,968,976 downwards.
ATTTAAGCTTTATTGAAGGCAAATAATTTTTTTAATCAAAACTTCTATTTTTAAAAATGCTAGCATTTAGACACATTGCTTTAGTAACTTCTGGAAATGTTCCTTTATTTTTTTTTTCAAAAAATCCTATTGATTCTAGTTAACTACACAAAGTTAGATTTACCAAAAAAAAGTTAAATTCGTTTAAATACACTCATATACAACTTAAGGACTAATGTATCCTCATCTTTAGTAACTGATCATCTAATTACTGACATTCAAAAATATGAAATTTTATATCAGGGTATTCAGTAATTCGGATTTAAGGTAATTTAACAAATATTTTGAAACCTTACTCTCATTTGGCTCTCAAATAATTTCTCAAAGTTGGGTGAATATGCATTGCCTTTGAAATAAAGTACATCAAAACAAGGGAGGGCAGATTGAGGGAGGGGACAGACAGAAGCAAATCCCTTTTGAAGAGGGAAAGGGTGAAAGAAGATAGATAATAGAGTAAATATCATGGGGAAGGGAATAGGATGGAGGGAAACAATAGTAATTGTGAAAAAGAAAAAAGGTGGAAAATTTGTACAAAAAATATTTATAGCAACTCTTTGTGGGGCTAAGAATTGGGAATCAAGGGAATGTCCATCAACTGAGGAATGACTGAAGAAGTTGTGGTATATGATTGTAGTGGAATGGTATTGTGCTATAGGAAATGACAAACAGGATGATCCCAGAACAAAGCTGGAAAGACTCATATAAACTGATGTATAGCGAAGTGAGCAGAACTGGGAGGACGTTGTGCATAGTGACAGCAATATTGTTTGATGAGCAATTGTGAATGACTTAACTACTCTCAGCAATACAATGATCCAAGACTATCCCAAGGGATTAATGATGAAGCATAGTATCCACTCCCATAGAAAGAAGTGATAAAAAGAGCACTTGTAGATTGTACATATATATCTATATCAGACTGGTTGCTGTCTTGTGGAGGGGGGAGGAAAAGAAGGGAGGGGGGAAAATTTGGAACTCTAAATCTTATTAAAATGAATGTTGAAAACTACCCTTACATGTAGCTGGAAAAAATAAAATAAATGTTTGTTGCATTGAAAAAAATTTTTTTAATTTAAAAATTAAATAAAGCACATCATATGGTTGAGCTTTGATAACTTTGCAATATTTCTGCTTTTGCATTTAATTTATTTTCCCCAGATATATTTCCCAAACTTTTATTTTCCTTTACATTTGATTTTTAAAAATTTTGTTTCTAAATATTTTCCAAATATCCTGTGTGGTGCATCTTGTTAAAATAATTGCATTCATAATATAATGTTGCCTTTTAGCTTTTTTTTTTTTCCCCCGTAAGGCAATGGGGGTTAAGTGACTTGCCCAGGGTCACATAGCTAGTAAGTGTCAAATGTCTGAGTTTGGATTTGAACTTAGGTACTCCCGAATCCAGGGCCGGTGCTTTATCCACTGTGCCACCTAGCTGCCCCTAGCTGTTTTTATTTTTAACAAAACTCCAGTAATAAATGGTGGTCCTAAATAATAAATTCTGTAGAATAGTCTGTAGCATAAGGAGAGGTGAGTTGAGAAATCTGGATGGTTTTTAATATGGCAAGCATGCATTTTTGATAAGTGTAGATAGCCAATATAGACATTCCAGCCCCCAAATCCACTTTGACACAGCCAAATTGTGGATAGAAAACTTTTATTTATGGATATTAAATACAGTTTTCAAGTCAGTTATTTGAACTTTGATTTTCCCATAGAAACAATTTTATAAAAGCATTGTTCAGAGTCCAAGCCCACCCACAAAACTTTTTACTCATAATGCAGCTGAAACAGTACTAATTGTAGCTTTGAGTTCTGAGTCCCAAGTTCCTTCTAACCCATAAGGAAGGTAAGAAGTAGGCTACTAGCATGGAGTCTGTGATAATGGAGTAGCTCTCTTCTAAGACAACATAAGGAACAAAGCACTACCAACAAGGATTTGGCAAGGGGGGAGATGGGTCTGTAATTCTTACAGCAGTGGAAGGGGACAGGGTGACTCTAAGTAATGGCAACTATGGAAAGTGAAGCTCCTATTCCTGAAGATAAAAAAAATAAGCTTTTTCAACGAATTGGATATGCCAACATTTCTTTTAAAAGGAAATGTTGCCAAGGATGGATTTTAACCATTTCCTGGTTTGCAAAGAGAATAGAGAAGACTATTATGATCCATTTTTTTAGCCTTCTGTCCAAGTGCATACTACATCATTATGACTAGAATTGTATCACGATGTTAGAACTTTAAGGGATCTCAGAAATCATCTGTTCTACTCTTTTTTTGTAAATAAATAAATAGAGGATAAAAAAGTCAGAGATCTAGAGCTGAAAGAAAGGCATCTAATCCAAACTTCTTGTTTTACAGTTACGAAAACTGGTCTATCTAAGGAGGTTAAATGACTTGCTTAAGGTCAAACAGTAAGCATCAGAGGTAAGATTTAAACCCAGGTTGTTTGTCTCCCAAGTCAATGGTCTTTTCACTGTACCTCCTTATATATGCCTGGAGCACTAGTAGTCTCTTACTTCATATAGTCCAATACTTTTTCTAACACCAGCACAAAAATGAACCAGTTGCTTGGGGTGGGAGGAGGGTGAGTAGGGGTGAAAATGTATTTAAGCTCTGACTACTGTCTTTTTTTTGCAAATGACTTAGATCCAAGGATATACAGCTAGACTTCTCTCCTGAACTCCTATACTGTATTAACAATTGCCTATTGGACATTTCCCCTGGATGACCAATAGTCACCTAAAACTTAACATGTCCAAAACAGAACTCATTCTCTTTATCCTCTAATTCACCCCTCTTATGAACTTCATTGTTTCTACTGCAGATACAACCATCCCTTCTCCTCAGTCATCAATTTTTCACTCTCCCTTACCGCCTCCCACATCCAATCTGTTGTCAAGACTTGCTGATTCTACCTTCACAGCTTTTCTCAATCCATTCCTTCCCTTCTCTCCATCCATACTGCAATCATCCTAGTTCAGGTTTTCATTACCTAGTCTGTACCATTAAGCTAGCCTATTTGGTAGGATTAGTATCTGCCATGTGAATTGTTAGGATTTTTTCCCCTAAAAGAAATAGAAGCTACCCTTGAAACTTGATTAGTCCAGGGGCCTAAAATTCCAGTGGTCAATATGAGTTTCTGGTCACATAAAAGCATAAAAAAGACCAGTCCATGAGTAGTCAGTGCCCTTTAGACACTGTCATGAGATTTACCACATACAACATACCTTACTGACCAGAGGTGTTTCCATTTGGAGATGAGAAAGGCCTAAATTTACCTGACTCAGAGCTATAGCCTAGCTGAGAATCCTTTTCATGCTACAGCTAAGTAAACTTGCTTTTGTTAACTGTTAGATACCTTATGGGTATCTCATTTTGTTCCAATTTCAGGCTTGAAGCACCAGACCAGCTCATTGAGACAAGCAGCCTACAATAGCTTCCTATTTGGAATCCCTGCACCCAGTCTCTCTCCACTCTAATCCATCTTCCACACAGCTACCAAAGTGATATTCCTGAATCATCTGACAGATCGTGTCACTCCACTCCTCAGAAAGTTTTGCTGTTTTTCTAATTCCTCTAAGATAAAATAAAAGCTGTTTAACATTGAAAACCTTTTACAATCAGGCTTTCTAGGGTCATTAAAAACCCCTTCTCAAATTCTACATTTTAGCCAAACTGGCCTATTTGACACTTTCCACATCCAACATTCTATTTTCCATCTTTTCAATGCTGTCCCTCATGCATGGAAAGTACTCCCTCTTTGCCTGCCCTCTTAGAATCCCTACCTCAATCCAAAACTCAGTTTAAGTGACTCCTCCCACATAAAACAATTATTTTCCAAGGCAACTCCCCTAGGATCCATACCCCTTTCTGTTACTTAGACATATATATACTGTTTTTTCTATAGACTTAGCTCTTTGAGAGTAGGAATGATTAAGATTTTGTCTTTTTGTCCTTAGTACCTAGCATAGTACATAAAACAGAAGATTAACATTAATGCTTGTTACTGATTAACTGGCATTTCTTGGACCTCCTATTCTGCTCATCAAATGGAATTTCATGACAGTGAAGAACTGGTATACCTTGGGGATATTGTTAGAAAAACCTGACTTGAGTCAGTGCCTTCACAGTGGATACTAGTGTAATTCCTCTCCCTTTTATTTTATTGTAATCTAGAACTGAAAGAGCCCCTTCATTTCTCTACCAGTACAGTAGCCACTATTTTTTGGACAGCTCCTCTGCATAGAGTTTAGAGTTCCAAGAGGGTAGCACCTTGCCTTCTTGTGATGGGGAAAGTGAAAAAGACTGCCCAGCTCCTCCCCACTGGAAGAAAAGAGGAAGACTTTTATAAGTGGCATCTAATAGGGCTAAAATCTGGTATCCAACCATCCACTCCACCCCTAGGTTCCTGGGAAGGAAGTAGAAAGGCCTAGTCGATACAGGATGATTCCCAATACCAACTAAATAGGCTACATGTAGGAAGGAAAAGATCTTTTAGTCATTTTGTTACAGATGACCCTAATGTACTTGGTGTAGATCCTACTCATAGTAACCTTTTTAGTGAACTGGAATTAGTTGGCATTACCAATCATACCTATGGTATCATTTAGATCTATTATTCTGTCCTTTTGAAAGTAGAAAGTAAGTAGTCTTTGTTTTCACCAATTCAATCATTCCTTCAGGGGGCTATTACAATTTTTTTTCATGTTTTGTTTTTGATAGCTTATTGGGTTTGGTTTTCCCCACCTTCAGCCTCCTAAATCAGGGTACTTGCATCCTTGATGTCAAGGTTGTCCAGAAACAGTCCATAAGAGAAGTGATTGTTTTTCTATTATATTAATAACTAATAATTACATTAAGATTTAAGGCTTTTTCTCTTTTCCCCCTCATTCAGGGACTATGAGTCAGTCAATCAGTCTCTGAAAGACATTGCTAATAGATGATATTGCCCAGATCCTTTGTGAACAGGCTCCTGGATCTTGGGCAGGACCCCACCCAACTAGAAGACCTTACTTTTCTTTAGAGTGTAAACAGAATCTAATGTAGATGAATTTCAGCCCAAAAGCACTAAGCCCATATCCTTGCATCCCTCCATTGAAGTTTAGGGTAACCCAGCTCATGAAAGAGAAAACTAACCTGAGTAGTCTGGGTAGAGATGAATACCTTTGTCCAGATTGCTAGAGGCAGCTGAGTCTCATGATGAAGCCACAATCCCAGCAGGAAGAGCTGAAGGCTTTTAGCCCACCTCCTTATTTGAAAGCCTACCCCCTCATTAATTGTTCAGAAATCAGTGTTTTCCTTAAAGTCATTGAGGCTGTCCTTAGGATTTAATTGGTGCAGAGCATTAGGGCTCAGGTTATTGGTATAACTTCTTGGTCACCTGACTTTAAAAACAACAACAACCCAAAAATGAGAAGCTGGAGCTCCTCTCTTGGACTGTAAATCTGAGGAATTCTCCTAGCCTGCTCAGACCAAACTAGCCTGATTTTTCTTGGCCTATAAACAGGGCATCCTGGAGAAGGCCTTATTCAGGTGAGCATCTTGGTTTTAGGTCTGAAACTATAATTAAATCAGATACTTATAGTCTATCTAAAAGCTAACAAAAGAGGTCTAATTTTTCAGAGAGCAGGTTATCTTGCTGTTCTATAGTCAGAGACCTGAGGGAGTAGCCTCAGTCCATGGCATCCTGGATGTTTTAGATCAAGGTGACAAGAACCAGTTGTCCAAGACTTAAAGTCTCAAAGTGTCAATGCCTTTAGATACAAAACCTAGCCTGACCTGCATGATGGGAGGGTAGTAGAAAGTGAGGAGAGGGTTAAAGGTCTTGGGGTATTGCTCCTACCACATCTTACCCCTTGGTGCTAAGATTTTAATGGCCTTCTAGCAGACTTTCCATCACTTGAATGACTTTAGGGATGTTACAAAACAATCCTGACATTTGAAGCATCTGCTAATGTAAGCAGCACTGAAAGAGTTAAAGAAAAAGCAAAAGCAGAAAGACTAAAGACACAAAACATGATTTTAAAAAATGCAATGGTTCCTTAAATAAAAGATTGAATATGGGAGAAAAAAAGACTGAAAATCCCAGGCCTTACCTCTCACTTTGGAAAGGATCAAATGATAGGTCTAAATGATATGATCCATGTGTTGGGTGAGGTGATGCCATATATTTGTAGTTTACAATCAGACTCCTTTTGAAAAGAGGTGACTGAGTAGGATCAACAGCAGGAATATCAGGGTAACAGAGCAAATGATGACACTTGCTGTTGTCATCTATCCTCATCATATGAGTCAGGTAGCTAAAAGATCCTCTTGCTTGTAGCCTGTCCTGGTGCCGAGGTAACATGAAGAATCACCTTGTTCTATCATCTGCTTGGTGGCCTACCAGCTAAGAACTCAGCTTCTCTGATACCTCATGGAAGAGTCACACTAGAGTCTTGTCCCATTAGAGACCTCTTCTTTACTGTCCCTCCTCTGTGAGGGGCTGAGAAGACTGCCTTACCTCTCCCCTGCCACCAGAAAGCAAGCTACCTCCCAACACAGCCACTGCTTGGTCCTCCAACCTCTTTGGGGAAGAAATTGTCCAGTAACTACTAGATATATATTGGTAGCAATGTTCAAAAGGCAATCATTCTAGATTACAGTAAGCAAAAGGGCCTTCATTTGTCACTGTTTGTACCAGAGCCCACAATGTACTAGAAGAATGTATTTCTAACCATACCATTTCCACTGGGGCTTAAGCCACTGCCCACTGCTACTACCACTGAGGCCTGCACAGTGCCCAGCACATAGTAAGTGCTTAATAAATACTTCTTATCATTGTTGACTGTGTTAACAATGCTGTGTTGTGTTGTGTCCCCCCTGTGCCTGAGCCTAAGTGTTATTTCAGGTACTGCCACTGCCCCATCCTGTGCTGAGTATTGCCAATACAGGGGCCTCACTCTACCCCTCCGTGCTGGGCTCCTTGTTATCTCCTCCCTCCCTCCCCAGGCTTCACTCCATCTCCTACTATGTGGAGGCCTGAAATTATTCCCTTCAGCATGGTGTGTGGAGTGTTGCTATGGGCCTAACTGCTGCCCTATGAATATTAATCTCCCCAATTTAGGGGCATGAGCATTGATACAGCATTTCCAATGCAGGGTTTTCTTCTCATCCCCCATGCAAAAGCCTAGAGATAATCCCCTCTACTGGGCTTTGTGCTGCCCTACTTTTCCTGAGCGATACTACACACTGCTGGTGCCACAGGTCAGGGAATCATTGCCCCTGGGAACAACCCCAGAGCTCGGGTGTCTTTTCCTGTCAGTTGTCATTCTTTTTGATACAGAAAATTTCTCTTGATGTCAGCTCCCAACAGAGAGAAGACTCAAAAGCTCTTGATGTCTGGGATTCACAAGTCTGCCATTAGAAGTCAGTATTGCCCACCTATGTTCAAGGGAGGATACAAAGCAAAAACAAAAACATAGATTGGCAAAGACCCAACAAGGCTAGTACATGTGCCCTGTATTATGTAAACAATAGCCTTTTCCACCAGAGTTTGGTCCCAGGGGGTGGGGGTGGACAGACCCTTTGGCTTGAGTTCTCCAGGGTGCTGTCATTGGAACTGAGTAATTGGAGAGAGAGCGAGAGCGAGAGCGAGAGCGAGAGCGAGAGAGAGAGAGAGAGAGAGAGAGAGAGAGAGAGAGAGAGAGGTTGGAAGCTGTCTCTTTTTATTTTCTTAAGTTAAATATAGAGGTAAGTAATTGCTTGTTTTATTGGTACCTTTTATTTTTAAAATAACAATCATTTCTTGGTATGCAACCCTCCCCCCAACTGATGTTCCAATCTCCCTTTGAGCTTGTGATAAAGAAACTAAGTAAAACCAATTGACAAAAACAACCTCATTTGACAGTGTGTATGACATTCCACAGCCATAGTCCCCCACTATCTCTCTACTAAGAGGAGAAATGTTTCATCATTTGTTCATTGCAAGTAATCTGAATTCAGTTGCCTTTTAGTCGTTTTCATTTCCTTTTTTTGTAGTCATTATGCATATTGTTCCTTTTTTCTTTCTTTCTTCCTTCCTTCCTTCCTTCCTTCCTTCCTTCCTTCCTTCCTTCCTTCCTTCCTTCCTTCCTTCCTTTCTTTCTCTCTTTCTCTCTTTCTCTTTCTTTCTTTCTTTCTTTCTTTCTTTCTTTCTTTCTTTCTTTCTTTCTTTCTTTCTTTCTTTCTTTCTTTTGCGGGGAATGAAGGTTAAGTGACTTGCCCAGGTTCACACAGCTAGTGTCAAGTGTCTGAGGCTGGATTTGAACTCAGATCCTCCTGAATCCAGGGCCAGTGCTTTATCCACTATGCCACCTAGCTGCCCCGTTTTCTTTTCTTTATATCACTTCATCATAGAAATTTCCCCATGTTTATCTGAATTTCTCATACTCATAGTTTTTTTATGTCATAATAGTCTGTTTGATTCATATGATTCTGTTTTGTCATCCATTTCCCAGGAAATATCTACCCATCCTAGTTCCAGTTTTCTGCTCCCACAGTGATGCTATGAATAGTTTGTTACATTAGGGACTTTTCTCTCTGTCAGTGACCAGTTACTATATAAAGGGATTGTTGGGTCAAAGACAATGAGCAGTTAAGTAACTTTTCTTACATAATTCCAAATTGTTTTTGAGAATAGTTGGACCAATTCAAAACTTCTTTAATAGTGTATTAGTGTTAGATGACTTCCCTTTAGGATACCAGACCTCCTGAATATTAGTGTCTTCCCTCTGAGACTACTTGTAGTTTATCCTGTTTATATTTTGTTTGCACATTTATATTTATATTTATATTTTGTTTGTGTGTCATCTTCCCCATTAAACTGTAAGTTCCTTGAGAGCAAGGACTTTGTATCCCCAGTCAGCATTGTGCCTGGCACATAGTATGGGCTTAATTAATACTAGTTGTCTTGTATATTACAACAACAGCACGAGCTATATCAGCAGCTAAGTGGCACAGTAGATTGACACTACATTTTTTGAGTCAAATCCCTCCTCGAACACTTGTAAGCTTTGTGACCCTGGACAAGTCACCTAATGTGGGTCAGTTTCAGTTTCTTCATCTGTAAAAATGAAGACAACACCACCACCTACATATAGGGTTTTTGTGAGGATTAAATAAAAGAACATAAGTAAAGAGCTTTACAAACCTTCTAATACTATGTAAATGCTAAATTGTCTCTTTAAACTGGAGTATATTTGTCCATATCCCAGATTCTCAAAAAGGTCTCAAGATAAATGAAGAGGTAATACTGTTTTCTCAGGGGCATTATTCTAAGTCAAATGTCTAAGGCCCAGTGACACAATTCCCCAGTGGTTTCTCAAATGCCATTTTTTAAAGTCCCAAATAATTCTTTTAGCACAGTTTTTATATAATTACTAAATTTAAGAACCAAAAGCATGAATAGACCTCATTAGGATGGCTATATCTGTAACCAGTTACAGAATACCTAAGAACAATAAATATGAGTATGGGGCAAGGAGCAGTAGGGAGATGGGTAGTGCTCTATCATATTACATATCATCTCCCTTAGTTTTTATTCTGTCACTATTCTGTCCTCTCAACTGATGAATGCTTGTTATTTTTGTTCAAGGGCTTCTGGAGGTTTCCCTATGACATTATATTTATTATATTGGATCTAGTTTCCTATAATCCTGTTTGGTGTTTGAGTCCGGAATAGCTAATAAGAGTTCAACCCCTATTCTTCACGAGGCTGCTTATTCATTTTTCCCCTGTAACTCTGACATTAAACCTGAGACCAGGTCAATATTCAGAGATGCTACTCAAAACCTCCATCTATGAGTACTTACTAAAATAGCCTACTGACAGTTCCTCTCGCCCCATGTTTGTGATGGATATGGCAGGGTGTTGATATTTAACACACCTATTCCTCGAAAAATTTTAAACCAATGTATAAGACCAAGGTCAAAATAGAATTGTGGCAAGCCACAATCTTATTACCTATGTTCCCACTACTTGGTAGTAAAAAGTGACTGAGCCCCTCCTTCTGTGGAGGGAAAAATAACTTTGTAATTGAAATGCACTGTTTTACTGAATTTCTACCCCTCAAAAATTCTGCTACAAACTAAATACACTAAACCAGAAGAAATTGTATTCTGTTGTTGGTTGAATTAAAAAAACAACAATAACCACTTGATTCAACTACTTCTATCCTGCCTAGGCTGAATACACCAATCTCTGCTGCACATAACACTCTAGCTTTCTTTGACCCCACAAATGTTGCACCTAACACATAAATAGTACCTTCCAGACAAGATCAGTTTGTAGTTCATTTAAATGCTGCAAATGTTGCCAGCTTACTACGTATTCTTAGCAGGTCTGAACAAGTTATGTAAGCCATATCTATGCCCTATGAAGCGGAAGCTGCTACCAGCAAGCAAGCTTCCTCAGCCTATTAATTCTTTTCCTCTCAGTCTAGCAACTATCTTTATTTGACTGGACCTGCTAGTCGGTGAGACTCTCCCTGGGCTCTTTTTGTTTTGTTTTGTTTTTGTGAGGCAATTGGGGTTAAGTGACTTGCCCAAGGTCACACAGCTAATAAGTGTTAAGTGGCTGAGTCTGGATTTGAACTCAGGTCCTCCTGAATCCAGGGCTGATGCTCTATCTACTGTGCCACTTAGCTGCCCTCCCTGGGCTCTTTAAGAACCCAAGCTGATAAATTTTCAAACATCTGCAAATTATCCTTCAACAGAGAGGGGTGATAAGAGAATTTCTGTCTGAATTTTCTTACTGCCATTTTCTTAAGATGAACAGTCACTTGTTAGCTAGGTTTTTAAAAAAAATTTTAATTGTTTTTTTTGGTGAGGCAATTGGGATTAAGTGACTTGCCCAAGGTCACACAGCTAGTAAGTGTCAAGTGTCTGAGGACAGATTTGAATTCAGGTCCTCTTGAATCCAGGCTCAGTGCTCTATCTACTGTGCCACCTAGCTGTCCCAGCTAGTTTGTAAAATCGAGTGTGAGATATCAACTACAGGTCCACTTAATTTCCTTAAAAAAAAACCATATATACACACACACACACACACACACACACACACATATACATATATACATATACATGTACATATATATGTATATTATATATATAACACATCTGTTCTTTTATCTAGAAATCATTATCTTCTCTTATTTGCCCTTTGAAATTCCACTGGACCTATCCTGCTTATATAACCAAAGCCTATATAATATAGCTTAAAATTGATATTCAAGACTCATTGAGTTTTGTTCAGTGAAGCCTGCACTCTGAGCAGAATAAACTAGTTTTTCCTTTATCTCTTCATTGTACCTAATCAGTGGATCTTGGGACACTTTTTTTTTTGGTCATGAGAAAGGAAAAACCCTTCAAAACATGAAAACAATAATAGTGTTTGAACATCTGTTTACATAGTATTTTTTTTTGTTATAAATCTAAGAATATCAAGGGCATTAGCAACTTCTTTCTATACTTACTTTCTTCCAGATGAGTTCATCTGTATTTATATTTCCCAAAGCCATTGAAAACCATCTGAATATAAATCTTACAGTGAAGTAGACTTTTGAGGGGTAAACCAAGTTAAAAACCTATCAAGGCACAATTGTAGTACACAAGGGGTCTTAAAGTTTCCAAAAGACAAAAGCCATTCTTTTGAAACTGTCTAAATACAATTGTGTCAAGGAGAGTTCTCCCTATCTCTTACCCTGGCTACCAATTGCTGTGAGTACATAGCTACTAAAGACCATGTTCTCTCTAGTTGGACTTGCTTCTTTCCTGATTTTAGGTAAATAAAAATGAATCCTCAGATGCTATGTCCAGGTTTGAAGACCCCCTGGTGAAATTGAGATATTTGGCAGTCTTAAGTCTCCATTGGCAAGAGGACTTTTTTCATCTGATAAAATGACTACTGATAAGAAGATCAACCCCAACTCTGACTGTGATTGGCAATAAAAATGAATGATGACAAAAGCTGCTTATACAACTCTGGCCAAATTGGAATATAACAATGCTTGCCTTAGGCACTTAATAGAAAAAACAAAAAAACAACCAACAAACTTATTTATAGATGGAATTATTGCCAAAACACCACAAACTGGCTTACTTTCTGATGTTTATGACTTTTCATAAGTTTGTTCTATAAGCTTATAGCCTTCCTTAAGGGAAGACTGTCATAATGGCCATAAAACCATCAGGGCCAATCTTTCAACAATATCCTACCCTACTCCCTTCTTAAACAGTTACCAGCATACCCCGATTTTTTGTTCTTTAAATGTTGTTTGACCTCAATAGGAGTGTGATAGAAAGTTCAGGGAACGAAGTCCTTACCAGACTGGTGATGTAAACTAATAATAGTAGCTGTCACTTTTGTTGTGTTTAAGGTTTGCAAAGTGCTTTACCTACAGTATCTCATTTGATCCTCACCACACTCAAGCCAGGGTATCAATTTATATAACATAACTCCCTTAAAGCAATCAAACTTACTTTCACATTCATAAGCGTCCCCGAGGTAATTAGTTGACTATTAACAATGCAAAACACTCAAGTTCTCTTTAGGCCCAGCAGACACTATATTCTTCAGCTTTTTTTTTTCCCCCTGCTTGGACAGAGCTGGGAGGGGGAGGAACTTCCAAACCCAAAATTTAATGTCTCCCAGCTATTTTGAAGGTAAAATAAAATTTTGAGGAAATGGGAGAAACCACTGATGACCACTGTCAGAAGTAGTACCAGAAGCACCCACCACCAAAAAGTACTTGCCTTCCTCTGCCCTGTCCATCCCTCTCTCTCACTTCCCTGGACCTTCCCCCCAAACCCCTCCCTACCAAGGTTATCCTATTCCTGACAATGTGCTGGTAAATGTTTAATAACAGATTTTTCAGGAAAAAAGGTAAGCAAGACACATTTTTAAGTTTAATATGCTTTATTAACATTTCTTTCATTGTTTTCCTAAGTTTAAAGAAACAACAAAAACAATAAACTGAGTCCTGATCGGCAATAATTTCTGATGTGTAAATACTCATACTGAAAATGTGACAATTTGAGCTGACTCCAGCTTTTCCTTGCAGCTATACTGCTGCACCCATTCTGCTGACTATTGCCAAATGTCATGGGAAGGTGTCATGGGTTGGGTCTAACAATCCACTCTTGCATTTGTAATCCCTGTTGTTTGTCCTTCATTTTTGAATGGGATCAATGACATCATGGGTAATACCTTGACTTGTGAGTGAATTGGATTGAAGTGAGGCAGAGCTGCACAAACTGGTCAGCCTCTCTTTCTCTTCCTGAGTCATCCAAGTCCAATGGCAGGACATAAGTCAATATGACTGGCAATGGCTTGGGAGGCAGTGCAGTGGATAATCTTGGCACCTTCAATGCCTGAGCAAGCTCTAAGAACTCCACAGTGCCTGCTTCAGCTGCTTTCAGGGTCATTGGAACAAATTATTTTCATTTACCCATGGTTGGTATGGGAAATCTTCACATGCTTGGGGTAAACATCCATCCCTCTAACTCAAGGAGGAGGGTTGAGGCCTGTCAATTACCCTCAATCTGTTTTAGTCATCTGACTAGACAGTTTATTGGAGTGTGGCTATTGTGCATGCTATAGCTTCTTGGAGCCACAGGTGAGAGTTACAGGGCAGATAGACACCAAAAATGGATGAGCAGTCCTGAACAGGCCTTAGCAAATCCTCAGGCTTGAGGTGCTAGTCCTCTTGAATAACCTCCACAGTCCAGCACCTAGGACAGTATGTAAAAATAGGTGCTTAAGGAATGTTTGTTGGTTAATTATATTTATGAGTTCTTACCTCCCCAAAGATTGTAAACCACCTGAGGGCAAGGTCTATCTTATTTCACCTTTATCAGATTAACATAATGTTGTAAGTAAATGATGATCTAATTCAACAAAAATGTGTATTCCCAATATTTAACACAGTGTCTATCACAGAGCAGGCACTTAATGAATGTTGACTGACTGACCATCTCATTTTCACATTAACATGCCAAAATCTATATAATATTTTCTTTATAAGATGGAGAGTACTTTTTCTGTGAAGATAAGCATGCCTATAATGGACAATTAGAATCATAGGATTTCATTGCTGGGAAGGACCTTACAGAGCTTCTGGTATAATCTTTAATTTTACAGATGAGGAAAGTGAGGCTAGAGAAATTACACAATTTGGCCAAAGTCACAGAACCAGGCAAACCTCAGTGTCTAGTTTTCATTTCACTGTATTGTATTGATGAATAAGTCCAAAATATGTAAATAATGTACATATAATCCATGTGTCTTGTGTTGTCAACACATTCTTTTCCCCTTCTCATCAATCTTTGTTTTTGAAATTGAGAAGAAACAGAATAGAGAGGAAGAATTTGCTTGAAATCTTGAATTTAAAATTTATACTATTTGCTATGTGTTAAGCTCTTCTATAAGTAGCAGAAGTTGGTACCTTTGAAACAAATTGTCAGAAGGCATCACTCTCTGTTGGAAAAAAGCCAAGGTTAATCAAAAATGATAGCTTTCTTTTTGGTTTAAGAACATGCCAAATGAAACTTGATTTAAGTAACTAGGGATGTTCAGCCCCCAAAAGAGAAAATTTAGGGGAGAAATGAAAGCCATCTTTGAGTAGCTGAACACATCCTATGGAAGAAGGATTAGACTTATTCTATTTAGTCCTAGTACCAATAACTGTAGGTCAATTTTCAAGGAGTTAGATTATACTTGATATATGGAAAAATTTCCAAACAAATTGAGGTAACTGAAAGTATAATGGGCTACCTCAGAAAGTAGTTGGTTCTCCTCAATAGAGATCTTCAAGCAAAGCCAAAATGATCTTTTCTGACCATTTCATAAATGGTGATGGATTTAGTCCAGTTTGTACTAGGTGGTCCCTGACATCCCCTCCATTTCTGGTCTTCTATGATATAGAACTCTTGATACCAGATCTGATGAATCACTTTTTAGGGGATATGCTGTTTATCAAATTGTATCTCCAAGTATCATATAATTTTGTCTAGATACCAAAATTTAAAACCCCATGCAGATTGTTAAAATGGAAGAAACTCCAGGTCCAAAAGGGGGGCCTGGAATGAACCAGAGTCCAATCACTGTTTACAAAGATTATAAATGCATTTATTGCCTGAGAAGGAGCTAGCAAGTTGGAACAGTTTGAAGTGGTGTTGGTTATACTTTTTCAAACAAAGGAAGTCAGGGAACTAGAGAGAAAGGTGGGAATTGAACAGGTCTTAGAAAGGAGTGAGGCAGGGAGCCCATTCCAAAGGGGAGGAGAAGATTCAGGAAACAGGGGGAGTGAGAAATTGAGGTGTCAGGGTTGTGTCCTATGTCCCTTTAATACACACATCAGAAGGCATTCTTGGTGATAAACAGTTCTGGCAGTTGAAGACTTGAGTGCAAATAATAAGATAAGGGGATGTTTAAAAAATCATAAAACAGTATGTGTCCAAGAGTCCCATAACCAAGAGTTAGGAGAGTCTCTGAAGAAGAGGATAACTCTTGAAGGTCCATAAACCATCAAATGGCTAAGGGTCTGCTTCAAGACTGGTATGGGTTTAGGGGAAGCTAGGTGGCGCAGTGGATAAAGCACCTGCCCTGGATTCAGGAGGACCTGAGTTAAAATCTGACCTCAAACACTTGTCACTTGCTAGCTGTGTGATCCTGAGCAAGTCACTTAACCCTCATTGCCCTGCAATAATATTTTTTTAAAAAGACTGGTATGGGTTTAATTGACTTCAGAGTTGCTGATTTTCTACACATCCAGCAGAATTTACTCTTGGTCATTGCAAAGGATTGTTGGCATGTCAAGGCACTTTTAGCTAATACAGCTAGTCCTCATACAGCTCTTCTCAGTTACCTAGATAACTGTGGGGGGGCCAAACAAATAAAGGTAGGTAGCATATCCATTTTCACAGTATGTAAGGCAAAGGGACCTTCCTGTAACAAAGAATGAGGGAGGAAGGCCACCAGATCCACATCTACTATACTAGTTGGTTTCTTTAAGCTTATTAATGCTTAAAGGTAATTTGTGTGGTGTGGTAAAAAAAAAAAAAGAATAGAATTTACTTGCCCCAACCTAATAGCCTTAGGGAGTCTGGAATGAGGGAAAAAGGATCACGGTTTTAATAAAAAGTCTTGAAAGTCCCCAGAGGGGCCCTTTTGAGTGCTAGATGGGAGCCTAGCTAACAAATGAGTTGCAAATACATTGATTAAATCATAGGCATGTTGGCCAAGCAGTTCCAAAAAAGTAGTAAGCAATTAAATTTATTTTGAGGCAGAAAAATCCTCAGTACCAGATGACAGCATGTCTTAGAAGAGAAGCCCCAAATGGCAAATAGAAATGGTATACATAAAAGTGAAACTACACGTTTCTGGGAGCCAGAACTATAAGATGTATTTCATTTGGGACACAAACTGGAGAGTTGTCTGTGTGTGTGTGTGTGTGTGTGTACATGAGAGGGGCAAATTTCCCTTTGTTATTTATTTTACTATTCTGGCTTTATTAATACCGTTGTTCTTTGATTTTGGGTTCCTGATCTATTGGTAGAGATGTGTGTTCTGGATGCAAGTTTGAGCAATAGTTACATAAGTATGATTTCATAAAATAGACCCTGCTTCACCTACAGAAGTGAAGAATTCCAAAGTGATGGGGATCAAAACTAAACTTATATTGACCCATATTAATGCCAGCATATTTCAGTTGAGTTGAACAGTGCCTCATACTTTTTCAAAGGTTCATGAATTTAATACATCAAAATCAGCTGGTCCCAGATGGTGGTGGTCTATATTAATGACACCATTCTTTTGTACTCCCAGGACCTTGTCCAATATACAGACTGTTCTGAGTCATTTACTAGCACCTAATGCCAGCACCAGCTATTTCACAAATTAAGGCTTTCAAAGTTTATGTGGATTAGGACATCAGGGAGAGTTCTATAGATTCATTCCAGGTAGATTCTATACTGCCGTGGGTGATCCCTGCCTCCATGAAATCCCCACATTATTTCTTGGACCTGAAGAAACTATTGATGCTAAGTTCCTAGCTTGTCTACTATGATGGCACTTCTCAGCAGTTTTCTGAAATAGCTGCAAAACCTTCCAAGAGACATCAGGTGTACAAAATAGTTCGGAGAGGCCTTTTAATTAGCCAATGTTTATGTGACTATTGTGGCTTGATTTATGATTCTTTTAGTGACACAATGATCACACTAACCACGTAGTTATACACCTAGAGAACATTTACTGTTAGCTGTTCAGGGATACTTGAGAGAGAATAATTGCTTATCACTTGGCCCCTTCCTACATTTCCAATCTTTTTATACTTTACTCCCTTCATATACTCTACAATCTAATGATACTGACCTTACTGTTCCTAACAAAATATGCTGTATTGCTGTACTTCATATATTTTCACTGTGTTGAATTTCATGTCCAGAATGCTCTCCCTCCTTATCTCTGTTGGATTCTTTGGGATTTTTTTCACATCTCAGCTAAAATTCCACTTCTCTAAAGATGTCTTTCTTGGTCCTTCTTAATGCTTGTGCTTTCTCTCTGAAAGTTCCTCTAATGTATAATGTATGTAGTTTATCTGCATAAATTGCATTTCATCTCTTTTATTTATACTGATCCCTAGAAAGCAGGGATTCTTTTTTCCTTTTCTTTGTACCTCCAACACTTGCACAAAGTAATCACTTAATACATGCTTGACTCGACCCTTGTAATTAGTCCCTTGAACTTAGTAAGCTGAAGAACTGGTTTACCTTGGTTTTGATCTTACTATATCAGATTCAGAGAAACAGTTTATCCTGAACAGGAATGTCTCCAGTTTCTCAGAATCATAGCCTTTCACAGTTGAAAATGACCTAAGAACTGAACTAGTTCAACTAACACCCGAATCCTCTACAATATCCACAAACACATGGCTATCCATTTTGTACTTGAAGACCCCCCCCCCAGGGGTGAGGAAATAAATATTTTCTAAATGGTTTCAGCCTGTTCCCCTTTGGAAGAATTCTATTTGCTGAGAAATTTTACCTTATTCTGAGGTAAAACACGCTTCTCTGTGGAGGCTATCCTTTTAGAGGTCAATTAATCAACAAACATTTATTAAGTACTATGTGCCAAAGACTGTGCTATGCACTGGGGTACAAATACAAAATGTAAAAAGTCCCTGATTTCAAGAATTTTCCCTGAGGTACTTCTCCCACAAGTTGATGAATAAAAAAAAATGACTGCAGCATTGGAATGATATACTTAAGATTAAAGCTTTGTTTCCACTATGGAGTGGCACCATCTTGAAGAAATGACACATTCCATTATTGTCCACACTACCTATAAGAACCTATAGCATCTTCAATCCATCTGACAGCTCAATGTTAGATCCACTCAGCATTATTTTTCTATAGTTTCATTATGTGTGTGTATCTGTGTACAATACTTTGTTACAGGAAGGTACATTATTGAAAAACTACAACTTTTGTTACTTGATGGATCAAACACCCTAACAGCCTCTTTGGTATACTATAAATTTTGTAGTTACTAGAATTACTCTATCACCACCTGCTACAAGATGATGGCTAGGTGGTACAGTGGATAGAGTGATGGACCTAGAATCAAGAAGACAATTTCAAATCCCATCTAAGATATTAGTTGTATGACTCTGAGCAAGTCACTTAACCTCTATCTACCTCAGTTTCCTCATTTGTAAATTGGGATTAATAATAACACCTACCTTCCAGGGTTCTTGGAAGGACTAAATGAGATAATATTTATAAAGCACTTTTTAAACCTTAAAGTATATCATCATCATTATCATCATTTAATCTACAACCCAAGGTATTTGCCCTACAACTGGTCATGATACCTGAATCTGAAGAGTGTCAGTGTCTAGTGAGGTCCTTCATCCCTGCTAATATTCAGAGTTCTCTTACAGTGAGTCTGGATAGGCAGTGATCTATCCCTCTTACAACAGTATTGTCAGCTTCCAGACTCAATAGTCCATTCAGACTACTAGCAAGAGATACATTTAAATATTAATTTGGTTGTTATCATACCAAAACCCAAGAAAATCAGTTTATAATGGGGATGGCTGCTCATACTGGTCAAGACTTTGACATAACATCTTCTATATAAGTTCATTTGTATTAAGTATGTATGTGTTCATACCATGGAATCGCTGGGGACAGTGAACAGACTTAGTGCAACCTCTACTAATTATTCTTTATCATTAGACAGTAGTAACACTGGAGTTTGTCATGAACCTGTCCTTGTCCCAGGAAAATGATGCCATCTTTTTTTTTAAAATAAAAGTATTGTAATTGTGTTCATAGAGTTCCTGGGTTTGTCTTGGCAGGTAGACTCCCAAGTATTTTATATTGTCTACTGTTACTTTTAATGGAATTTCTCTTTCTATCTCCTGCTGCTTAGCTTTGTTGGTCTTGTATAGAAATGCTGATCATTTATGTGGGTTTATTTTATATCCTGCAACTTTGCTAAAGTTGTTAATTGTTTCAAGTAGCTTTTTTTTTTTTGGTGGGGCAATGAGGGTTAAGTAACTTGCCCAGGGTCACAGAGCTAGTAAGGGTCAAGTGTCTGAGGCCGGATTTGAAGTCAGGTCCTCCTGAATCCAGGGTCAGTGCTTTATCCACTGTATCACCTAGCTGCCCAAGATTTTTTATTAGGGAGTTCATTGATGGCTTGTTCAATTTCTTTTTCTAAAATGGGCCCATTTAAGGATTTTATTTCCTCTTCAGTTAACCTGGGAAATTTATATTTTTGTAAATATTTATTCATTTCATTTAGATTGTCAAATTTATTGGCATAAAGTTGGGTGAAATAGTTCCTAATTATTGCTTTAATTTTTACTTCATTGGTGGTGAATTCACCCCATTATTATTTTTTTTTTTAGTGAGGCAATTGGGGTTAAGCGACTTGCCTAGGGTCACACAGCTAGTAAGTGTTAAGTGTGTGAGGCCAGATTTGAACTCAGGTACTCCTGACTCCAGGGCCGGTTCTCTATCCACTGTGCCACCTAGCTGCCCCTACCCCATTAATTTTTGATACTGGTAATTTGGTTTTCTTCTTTCTTTTTTAAAATCAAATTAACCAAAGGTTTATCTATTTTATTGGTTTTGTCATAAAACCAGCGCTTAGTTTTATTATTAACGCTATAGTTTTCTTGCTTTCAATTTTATTAATTTCTCCTTTGATTTTCAGGATTTCTAATTTAGTATTTATTTGGGGATTTTAAATTTGTTTTTTTTTTCTAGCTTTTTTGAGTTATATGCCCAATTCATTGATCTCCTCTTTCTCTTTTTATTCATGTAAGCATTTAGAGATATAAAATTTCCCCTAAGCACTGCTTTGGCTGCATCCCATAGGTTTTCATATGTTGTCTCATTGTTGTCATTCTCTTGGATGAAGTTATTGATTGTTTCTTTATTACATGTAATTTTTATTGCATCACGATCTGAGAAGGATGAATTAACTATTTCTGCATTTCTACATTTGACTGAGGTTTTTGTACCCTAATACATGGTCAATTTTTGAATATGTGCCATGTACCACTGAGAAAAAAGTATATTCCTTTCTATCTCCATTCAATTTTCTCCAGACATCTATCATATCTAACTTTTCTAACATTCTATTCACCTCTTTAACTTCTTCCTTATTTATTTTGTGGTTAGATTTATCTAATTCTGAGAGGGGAAAATTCAGATCCCTCACTAGTATAGTTTTGCTGTCTGTTTCCTCTTGTAACTCAATTAACTTCTCTAAGAATCTGCATGCTATACCACTTGGTGCATACATGTTTAGTATTGATATTACTTCATTATCTATTGTATTTTTTAACAAGATGTAGTTTCCTTCCTTATATATTTTAATTAGATCTATTTTTGCTTTTGCTTTATCTGAGATAAGGGTTGCTACCCCTGCTTTTTTTTTACTTCAGCTTTTACTTTTACCCTGTGTGTATCTCTCTGCTTCAAATATGTTTCTTTTTTTCCCTTTTTAAAAAATTTCCTTTTTAAAATGTTTTCATTTTTTATCTATCTATCTATCTATCTATCTATCTATCTATCTATCTATCTATCTATCTTTCAAATGTGTTTCTTGTAAACAACATATTGCAGTATTCGATTTTTTAATCCACTCTGCTATTTGTTTCCCTTTTATGCCAGAGTTCATCCCATTCACATTCACCATTAAAATCATTACTGTTTATTTCCGTCTATCCTCTTTTCCCTTTGTTTGTACTCTTTTTTCCCTTCTTTCACCCTATTCCTCCTGACCAGTGTTTTGCCCCTGACCACTGATTCCCTCAATCTACCCTCCCTTTTATCAGCCACCCTTCCTTTTTCCCCCTTTTCCCTGCTTCTGCCCTCCCTTCTATCAATACCACCCTTTCCCCCTTCCCTTTTTGCTTCCTTAAAAAGTAAGCTAAGTTTCTTTATACAAATGGGAGTGGATGTTATTCCCTCCCTGAACCAAATCTGATGAGAGTAAGGTTGCTCACCCCTCCCTTCTTTCCCTTGTAAGGGGCTAAAATTCTAGCTAGTCTGTCTATAATATCTAATGAGTGGTTGCCAATAAATTATAAGCTTTAGCTTCATTTAGTGTCACTCCAATCATTTCACCCTCTGTTGTAATGGGTTCTTTTAATGCCTCTTCATATGATGTAATTAACCCCATTATTCCTCCCTCTTCCTCTCCTACCCCTACTTTCCTTTTATCTTGCCCCTTAAGTTTTTTTTATATCATCACATCAAAGTCAATTTAATAACAATACCTTAATAGAGATACAGATCCCAAGAGTTAAAAGTATTATTCTCCCTCATAGGGATGTAAATAGCTTAACTTCACTGGACAACCTTTCCCCCCACCCCTCCTTGTTTCCCTCTTTATACTTCTCTTGAGTCTTGTATTTGGAGATCCAATTTTCATTCAATTCTGGTCTTTTTTTTTTCCAGGAAACCTTAAAAGTCCCCAATTTTATTGAATGTCCATCTTTTCTCCTGAAAGAGAATGTTCAGTTTTGCTGGGTAGTTGATTATTGGTTGCAATCTAAGCTCCTTTGCCTTCCAGAATATCATATTCCAAGCCCTATGATACTTTAATGTTGAATCTGTCAGGTCCTATGCAATCCTGACTGTGGCTCCATGATATTTAAATTTTTTCTTTCTGGTTTCTTGGAGTATTTTCTCCTTCATCTGATAATTCTGGAATTTGGCTATGATATTCCTTGGAGTTTTCCTTTTGGGATCTCTTTCAGGATGTGATCAGTGGATTCTTTCAATGACAATTTTATCCTCTGATTCTACAATATCAGGGCAGTTCTCCTCTATAATTTTCTGGAATACGGTATCTGGACTCTTTTTCTGATCATGGCTTTCAGGTAGTCCAATAATTCTCAAATGATCTCTCCTGGATCTACTTTCCAGGTCAGTTGTCTTTCCAATGAGGTATTTCACATTTTTTTCAATTTTTTCAGTCTTTTGATTTTGCTTGACAAATTCTTGGTGTCTCATGGAGTCATTAGCTTTCATCTGCCCCGTTTTAATTTTTAAGGCATTATTTTCCTCAGTAAGCTTTTGTACCTCTTTTTCCATTTGGCCAATTTTTTCTCCCATTTGACCATTTTTTCCTCCCATTTGGCCAATTGCATTTTTTAAGGAATTGTTTTATTCAGTCAATTTTTGTGCTTCTTTTTCCAAAGCAAATCTCATTTCTCCCATTTCTTTTTCCATTTTTTCTTCTATCTCTCTCATTTGTTTTTAAAGGCCTTTTTGAGCTCTTCAAAAAAGGCTTTTTGGTCTTGAGATAAGATATTTTTCCCACTTGAATCGTCACTTGTAGGCATTTTCACAAACTCATCTGAGTTTGAGTTTTCGTTTTCCCTTTCACCATAGAAGCTGTCAATGATAAAGGTCATTTTTTTGTTTCTTACTCATATTGTAGCCTATTTGTAAACTTATAAAGATGAAGCCTGCTTATGGGGCACAGGGTCACTGTTGCTTCTTACTCCTCTCAGCTGCACCACCCTCAGCTACCCCATTCTCAGCAGTGTCAAGCTGCAGCTGTGTCAAGCTGCTGTTGAGTTGGCTGAGCCACTCTCCCCTTTTGCTGATGTGAGACAGACCTTTCCTGAAGTTTTCTAAATTATCTCAAGTAGGAGGATTGTGTCTTTCTCTCTTTTTTGTAGGTTATGTAGTTCCAGAATCTGTTTAGAGGCTTGATTTAATGATGTTTTTGAGGGAAACATGGGAAAGATCAGGCAGCTTCCCAGTTTCTCTCTGCCATCTTGGCTCTGCCCTTGGAAGTCCAAAATGATACCATCTTGATGAAGGTAGATATACTAACCATTATGACTCATTTCATACTCTGTGCTGAATTTCTCACAATGACCAAAGCATTCTATTCTGAAAATAGTTTTCTCATTCCATATTCTTCCCTTTCACATCGTCTTCAATTTTAGACCCAAGTTTACCTCATATTTCTAGATGGCATTTGTAGCTCTCCAGAGAAATATTTACTTTTCAATGGTATATAACCTTCCAGTCCAGTGGGTAGACTGAGTGTATATATTTGGTTTTCATGGACTTACCTTGACCTTAAACTATATCCTCTGAATTTTGTTTGCTACCACCAATACTAGATAGACAGTAAGAATGCATTGTTTGTGATAGCAATGATGAACAAAGGTGTCAGGATTGTCAAAGATATGAATATGAGAAGAAAAATGGAAGCTGGCACGCAATGTACATGTCTTAGACAATAATTGGTAGAGGACTTCTGCTCACATTATTCCACCAACCCACAACCTTTTAGTCTAGGAAAACTTTTTAGAGAAGTGGTAATGTTTAAGTCCATGACATTACCTGCAAAGTTTAATTGGAAGAGACAGAAATGTGGCCCATGAAATGCTTACACATTTGACAATTCAGCAACAGGGAATGCATACTGCCTCCAAAAGTGGTGAAGCTATCAAGAAGCCAATTCCATCAGTTGTTGTGCTTTCTGGTAGCTTTTTTTTCTTAACCAGACTTCCTAAAGCAGACTTCTAAATCTCCACTCCAGGACCAGATTCTTTCTTCTGGCTCAGTCCCAGTGATTTTGACACTTTTTAGAAACACTAGTTCCTGACCTGACCTGAATTTTGGTTTACAACAGTTGAGAGTCCAATTTGGACTATTCCCTTTTTCTAAAATTTAGTGATTGCCCTACTCACCAGAAAGTGTTAGCTCCTGTGGGATATATGTCATCATCAGTCTGGTAGTAACATCAGAAATACATTACTATCAAATCCCTAGTGTGTGACATCATTCAGCTATGGTTTTTATAAAACATTGTTCCTATGAAACTGACTGACATCATTTCACCTAACATGGCCATTTTATGGAACCAATTAACAAAATTTATATGAGTATATGTTTGTATATGAGCAAGTGAGTCAGTTATCCTAATGAATAAACTTGTTGAATTCAATTAGTTTGGAAGAAACTAATTGAAGCTGAAGAATTCTTCTATGGAATAATACCATTTATATATAAATACATATATATATATATATATATATGTATGTATGCATGTATGCATGTATTGTGGGGACCAATTTTTAATTGGGGAGTGTTAGCTAAGTGGCTTGCCGCAATATTGTGGCAAGGAAGGAGACAGACAGCCTCCCTCAAAACAGAGCAGGATTTATTTAACAAGAACAAATTAAAAAAAACACAAACAGGATCAGTAGGACTAAGGGAAAGGAAATAAAATGGGGAAAGGGAAATTATACAACCTGAACAACACCACCACCCAGGAATCAGCTGAGAACACACAGCAGCATCCTGTCACCTTCCAGCTTCAAGCTAGAATGGCTAAAACACCTCCCTTCTTCCCAGCAGACCCCAGGCTGACCACACACAGCCCCCAGCCAATTGGCTGGCCACTCTGACAGTCACATAACTGCCCTCACTGGGCTTCCAATCATTATAATATACCCAGGCCCATGTAGGCATCAGTGAGTGGTGATGACATGAGGTGCCAGCGCCATGGCAAGGGCTACAGCCAGTGGGTGGAGCACTGTGCCATTTGCAGAGCCCCAGAGGCCAGTGCACGCGCTGAGTGTTTTAAAAAAATTCTAGCCAAAAGATGGGGTCATAAAAATCTCAAATAACAATTAATTCTTTACAGTATGTATGTACGTGTGTGTGTATATATATATATATATATAATACTTGATCATGTTCAATAGGATTTTGCATCAATTATTTCACTTGATTTTCAGTAAAAGTTCTATTTTAATGTTTCATTGTAGAATGGAGCTGGCCCTGGATTCTCAAGTGCATGTTAGTAAAAACCTTAGAAATTTTTGGTGAGGAATCAGGAAAACCTTCATGTAAGAGCTTGAGCTAAACTTTGAAAGCTTAGGAATTGTAAGATGTAGAGCTAAGGGAGAGAGTAAATTTACAACATGGGGTAAAAGCCATGCAAAAGTACAGAGGCAAGAAATGTAATGTCAAGTTTAGAGAACAATATGTAGAACATGTAGAAAGTGTGAAGAGTAAAAAGCATAAAATAGGCCAGGAAAAGTTGACTGAAGCAAGATTTTTAAAAATTCAAAACTGAGGATCATTTGGTCATAGGTTTGGAGCTAGAAAGAAACTTAGAGGCTATTGAGTGCAACTTTCTAATTTCACAGATGAGGAAATTAAGCAATGGAGAAGCTAAATGACATCCCCAAGGTTACAGAGTTAATAATAGTACTGAGATATTATTTAAGCCCTGCTCTTACTGACTCAGAGTCTAGTCTCTTATCTCTTTCACCAGGCTTCCTCTATGAATTTTGATCCTAGGGACAATATGGAGCCATTGATGGCTCTTGAGCAGTGACATGATACAATAAGGCTTGTATTTTAAGAAAATTGTTTCTGATAGTTGTGTGACAGATGGATTGGCAAAAGGAGAGCAGAGATATCAATCAGGAGGTTCTTATAGTAGTTCTATTGAGAGGTGATGAGGATCTAAACTAGGAGGGTTGCTGCATTAGTAGATAGATATCTATATAGTATCAACTAGATTTAGCAACTAAACTGTCACAGGGATATGTGAGAAGGAAGATTAAAGGATGACTGAAGTTGATACCCTGGGGGACTGATGCCAGATTTCAATGATGTACTCAAAGGAAATAAGGTGGTTTAGAGTAGGTTTGGGGGAAGGAGGTAAGATAATGAAGTCTGTCTAGAACACATTGAGGGATCTTATATAGACATATAATCACCAAAATATCCAATGATAAGCTGAATTTGAAATGCCTATGGGACACTATAGAGAAGACACCTTCTGATTGATAATAAGGGTGAAGAAAAATGGATAGCATCTGGAATTCCATTAGATTTTTTCCCCCAATTTATTTAGAATTTTATTTTCCCAAATTACATGTAAAATACAAATTTTGACATCAATTTTTTAAAAAAAATTTTGTTCCAAATTCTCTTCCTCCCTTCCTCCCCATCCCCCCCAAGAACTCAAACAATTCAATATAAGCTATACATGAGCAGTCATGCAAAACATTTCCATGTGTGATGAGTAAAATCTCAGCAGGGGGTGGGGCCCTTGGTTCTCACACGTTAGCCAGGTTGTGAAGGAAAACAGACAAAAACAAAACTTCAGATAAAGGAACTAACAAAAAAAATATGATTGAATCTATATTCAGATACCATCAGTTCTCTCTGTAGATGGATTGCATTTTTCATAAGACTTTCAGAGTTTTCTTGGGTCATTGCATTGACAAAAAACCCCAAATCATTCACAGCAGATCATCTTACAATATTGATGTTATTTTTTAAAAAAATTTCCAAATTACATGTAAAAGCAAATGTTGACATCATTTTTTAAAACTTTGTGTTCCAAATTCTCTTCCTCCCTCCCTTCCCACCCCCACCCCAAGAACTCAAGCAATTCAATATAAATAATACATGAGTAGTCATGGAAAACAACCTACATTAGCTAGGTTGTGAGAAAATACAGATAAAAACAAAACTTCAGATTAAGGAATTGTCAAAAAAAAAAAAAAGAAATGTGTTTCAGTCTGTTTTCAGATACCATCAGTTTTTTCTCTGTAGGTGTAATGCAATTTTCATAAGTTCCTCAGTGTTATATTAGATCATTGCCTTGCTGAAAATAACCACGTGCTTCTCAGCAGATCATCTTATACTATTGCTGTTATTTTGTATACAGTACATTTATCTCTGCCTCAGTTCATGTGGGTCTTTCCAGGTTTTTCTGATAGCTTCCTGTTCATCATAACTTTTATATAGTACCTTAACCTTCCTTGACAAAGAATTTTCTTAACAACAGCCCAGCAGAGTAGGTACCATACATTTTGACATTGTCGTCAATCATCATAACTCCCTCCGTCCTATTCCCTTCCAATGATATTTACTCTATTTTCTATCTTATTTTGCCCTATTCCTCCTCAAAAGTGTTTTGCTACTGACTGCCCCCTCCTTCACTCTACCCTCCCTTCATTTAACCTTCCCTCCTTATCCTCTTCTCCTCCTACTTTCCTGTAGGATTAAATAGATTACTCCTCCCAATTTTGTGTGTGTGTGTGTGTGTGTGTGTGTGTGTGTGTGTTATTCCCTCCTTGAGTCCACTCTGATAAGGTTGAGGTCTTTGAACTAATTCTGTTTTCTAAATTTTTCTTCCTCCCTCCTCCTCAACTCTCCTTATGAAATCAAGCAATTCAATATAGGTCATACATGTGCTGTTATTCAGAACATCTTCACCTTCCTCGAAAGTGTTTTGCTTTTTGCAGCTCCCTCCTCCAAACTTCCCTTCCCTCCCTTCCCTCCCTTCTCTCTTCTCCCCACCCTCCATCTCCTTCCCCTTGCACCCTCCCTCAGGGCAAAAATATATTACTATATCCACTTGAGTGTGTATGTTAGTCCCTCTTTGAGCCAATTATAGCTGTTATTTTGTATACAGTACATTTCACTTTGCATCAGTGTAGGTCTTTCCAGATTTTTCTGATACCATCCTGCTCATCATTTTTTAAAAATAGTAAACTACATTTATATAGTAGTTTAAAAAGATATTTCCTTACAATAAACCCATGAGATTGATTATTGCAACAACAGTAATAACTAACATTTATATAGTACCTTATACCTGACACAGAATTTTCTTGACAATAGCCTAGCAAAGTACAATACATTTTGTCATGTCATCATCAATCATCATTCACCAATCCTCATCATCACCCTCAATCAATCCTCATCATCATCAGTCTTCATCCTCAATCAATCCTCATCAACCAATACTCATCTTTATCCAATCATCACTAATCCAGCAATCCATCACCACCAACACCATCATCATCACCATTACTCTTCCATTATTCTTGCCTCTGCTTCAAATTTTTTCAGTTACTATTAACTGTTTCCCTCCATCCTATTCCCTCCCCATGATATCTACTCTCTTTTCTATCTTCTTTTATCCTGTCCCCTCTCCCACTCTGCCCTCACTTCTTTCACCCCTCTCCTTCCTTATCCCCTTCCCCTCCTACTTTCCTGCAGGGTTGATAGATTACTCCATCCAATTGAGTGTGTATGTTATTCCCTCCTTGAACCAACTCTGATAGAGTAAGGTCTTTGAGCCAATTCTGATGAGTGTAAGGCTCATTCACTGCCCCACTCCTCCCCCATCTTTCCCTCCACTCCATAAGCCCTTTCCTGCTTCTTTCATGTGAGATTTCACCTCATTCTACCTCTTCCCTTCCTCCTTCTCCAATACAATCCTTTCCCCCCTCAAGTTTACCATAAAGGTGTCATCATGGGGAAGCTAGGTGACACAGTGGACAAAGCACCTACCCTGGAACCAGAAGGACCTGAGCCCAAATCCTGATTCAGACACTCACCAACTCCATGACCCCAGGCATGCCACCTAATCCTGACCATCTCACATGCAAAAAAATGATCAACAAAACATAAATGCTTTACAGATACCATCCTTTCATAATCAATTCCCACCTCTGTCTAAATTTATTCCTATCATCTGCCCTAATACTGAGAAAGTTCTTATAAGTTAGAAGTATCATCTTCCCATGGAGGAATGTAAACAGTTTAACCTTTTAACATCCTTCATGGTTTCGTTTTCCTGTTTACCTTTTTATGCTTCTCTAGGGTCTTACATTTGAAAGTAAAATTTTCTATTCAGTTCAGGTCTTTTCATCATGAATACCTGAAAGCCCTCTTTTTCAACGAGGTCCCATTTTTTTCCCTGAAAGATTATATTAAATTTTTCTGGGTAGGTGATTCTTGGTTGTAATCCCAATTCCTTTGTCCTCTAGAATATCATATTCCATGCCCTCTGATCCTTTAATGTAGAAGCTGCTAGATTGTGTGCTATTCTGACTGTGGCTCCATGGTACTTTAATTGTTTCTTTCTGGCTGCTTGCAATATTTTTCCTTGACCTGGGAGCTTGGGAATTTGGCTATAATATTCCTGGAAGTTTTCATTTTGTGATCTCTTTCAGGAGCTGATGGGTTGATTACTTCAATTTCTTTTTTACCTTCTGTTTCTAGAATATCAGGGCAATTTCCCCTGACAATCTCTTGGAAGATCATATATAAGCTCTTTTTTGATCACGGTTTTCAGATAGTTCAATAATTTTCAAATTATCTCTCCTGGATCTATTTTCCAGGTGTGCCATTTTTCCAAGAAGATATTTTACATTGCCCTCTACTTTTTAATTCATTTGGATTTGCTTTACTGTGTCTTGGTTTCTCATAAAGTCACTAGCTTCCATTTGTTCAATCCTAATTAGGCAAACATTTTCGTCAGAGAGCTTTTCCATTTAGCTTTTCAAGCTGTTGGCTTTTTTCTCATGACTTTCCTGCATCACTCTCATTTTTTCCTCTACTTCTCTTACTTTATCTTCAAAGTCCTTTTTGAACACCTCTATGGCCTGAGACTAATCTATATTTTTCTTGCAAGCTTTGGATGGAGGAGCCCTGATGTTGCTATCCTCTTCTGAGGGTGCCACTTGGTCTTCCTTGTCACTAAAGAAACTTTCTATGGTCTGCATCTTTCTCTGTTTTCTCACCTTGCCCATCTATTTCTTTACTTTTAACTCCTTCTTAAACTGGAGCACTGCTTCCAGGCTGCCCTGTCCCAGACTTCAGAGGGTTCAAGGTGGTACAATTTAAGGAGGAGAAGTCTCTTCACTTGCCTGGCCTGTGCTTTGGTCTGTAAATAAACTCAAGCCTACTTGCTATCCAACCAGTAAACAACATTTTATTTTGCTTGGTTAATAGCTTTGGTAAGCCTGTGCCTCTCCCTAACCTGGGCTGCCACCACTCAAGATTTCTTCCTGGTTCCCCAATGGGGTAGAACAACCAAATTCTGCCTCAGCTCCAGCAGAGACCCCTGCATTTCCCCCCCCCAGCCCATTGTTCAGCCCTCTCACCAGACCATGAGCTTAATTCTATCAGATGTCAGTGGTGCAGCTGATTCAGAAGCTCTGGGGATAAATTTCTCTGGTATGGCCTGCCTGGGGCTGGATCCGTGTTGTTGAAATCACAGGGTTGGGCTCCACTCCCCTAGAATTTTTTAACCATCAGAAACCTTGATATACATACTCATTATTCAGCATATTTGATTTCCATACCCATTGAAGTTATATTTATTTAGTGCAATCATACGTTAGCAGTGTAACATTGTTTTACAGAAGTATATGAAAAGAATCCCTCATGTGCTAAAGATGGTAGCTATGATGGCATAGGCTCTTTTTTTAAATGTCATGTTCTTTTTATTAGTGAATATAGAATAAGTAGGCAAACGATCAATGAGGAAAATAATTTTTGAATCATAAGGATAAGGATTTGACAACCATAATATAAGGCAACCAACAGAAATATAAAACACTTAAGGCTATTCTCCTCTTGAGAAGTGGTCAAAGGAGATGAATAAACAGTTTTCAGAAAAAATGCAAATTATTATTAACAACCTTATGGATGAATGCTCCAAATTCCTAATTAGACAAATGTAAATCAAAATTTCATTCTCACTCAAATCACAAAAGATAGGAACAGTCTATTTTGTTGGAAATGTGGAAAGACAGGCACAGTAACATATTATTGTGGATCTATGGATTAGTATAGCCATTCTGGAAAGCAATTTGGAATTATGTGGTTAAAATGTCCATACCATTCCTCTAATAGATCCCACTGCTAGATATGTATGTCTATATCTTCTATATCTACACTACATCTACGTCTACGTCTACGTCTACGTCTACGTCTACGTCTACGTCTACGTCTACGTCTACGTCTACGTCTACGTCTACGTCTACGTCTACGTCTACGTCTACGTCTACATCTACATCTATATCTATATATCCCAAGGAGATCACCCACAAAAAGAAAGGCTCCATATATACTGAAATATCTATAACAATACTTGTTGAGGTAACAAAAATTCAAGGACAAAATAGATATCCATCAATTGGGGAATTGTTAAAAAAATTATGGTACATGAATGAAACAAAATATTGTTGTGATTTAAGAAAAATAAATAAGAAGAAATACAGAGAAGCATAGAATTACATAAAATGATACAGAGGGAAGTAAGGAGAACAATGTCAAAACTACACGTAGTGGGGGCAGCTAGATGGCACAGTGGTTAAAGCAGTGGCCCTGGATTCAGGAGGACCTGAGTTCAAATTTGGCCTCAGACACTTAACACTTACTAGCTGTGTGACCCTGGGCAAAGTCACTTAACCCTCATTGCCCTGCAAAAAAACAAAACAAAACAAAACTTAAAAAAAAAAGACTACATGTAGTAATTACATTAGAGCAAATGGAAAGAACAAACAAAAATAAACAACACCAAAACATTTTTTAAAAAATGAATGTTGACAAGTTACCAAGAACAAGCTTGATTTCAAAGGAAAGATATGCAAAGACATCTCACCCAATTCCTTGGCATAGATGGGGAGCCCATAGGTATGGATCACTGCATATAATGTACCATTTTTCCAATGTTTTGATTGATGTACTTAGTTTTTTCTTTTCCCTTCTAAAAATATTCTTTGTTACAAGAAATGATTTTCTGGGAGAAAAAGGTGAAAGGATATAGGGGCACATCATCTAGATTTATCTAGGAAATATACAAACCAAAGTTATCAATATGAATCTAAAATATTCTATTTAGGTCTAGTTCCTTTAGTTCATCTTCAAAGTCTAGTTCAGAGTCATGAATATAATCACTCATGAATTTTTATTTTAAAACATTTTGGTGCTGTATCTCTTTTTAAGTGGTAGGAAATGATAAATTGTCTTCTAAAGAGAAATATAATACTATTATTTTCTAGGGAGAATTAATTTTAAAGCAAAATATCATTCCTTGTCACTTTCAAT
This sequence comes from Dromiciops gliroides, assembly GCF_019393635.1. NCBI lineage: Eukaryota > Metazoa > Chordata > Mammalia > Microbiotheria > Microbiotheriidae > Dromiciops > Dromiciops gliroides. Next base: position 361,936,495 of record NC_057864.1, on the reverse strand, counting down.
AATGTATGTTGATAATTTATTGCTATGTGATTTTCATAAATATAACATTTTTAAGGAATAATAATTAGGGTGTTATTTATTCTCATCTTTTGAGCTCTCAAATCAGAGAAGTTTCTTCAAGGATAAGTGAGGGCTCCCTTCATTGTACTAATAAGCTTTTCTTCACTAGATTATTAATTCTATACTCAGGTGAATGCTTCAGTGGCAAAGAGGAGAACATTCACTTCTCACTCTACTTTCCTTACCCCTTGGCATTTTCTCCTATTGTTAGACTGTTTAAGCTATTTTCACAAGTATAAGCCTACGAAAACCTCAAAATGGCTATAGTGTTAGCAGTCTGCTTTATTAATACCTGTGGTAGCTTTACTCCATATTGTACTAACCTTCTAATTGGCCTCATTTCTTGTTTCCCCCCCACCCCAACCATCCTCCATACAGCTGTTAAAGTGATATCCCTAAAACACATTTCTGCCTGTGCCACAACCCTACTCAATAAACTCCCATGGGTCCTTATTACCTCTGGGATCAAATACAAACTCTTCTGAATGGCTTTTAAAGCGCTTTATAATTTGCTTCAAACCTACATTTCCAGCCTTATTATAGATTACTCCCCTTTACTGTGATCCAGTCAAACTTGTCTTCTTACTATTTCTTATACAAGACAAGCTATTTCCCTTCTACACATTTTTGTATTGGCATGGTCAGTGGACTTTCTGGAAAAACATCTGAGGGCTCTTTTCCTAGGTTGCTTTGTGCATGGCAGGAACCCTGGAATTTTTAGACATCTTAACCAAGAAAAACCCTTGAAGCATTTGTCAGGAGCTCTGGAAGGGGAAAAATCCATTTGCGTTCTCCTGGGGAGAATAATGGATCTGGAGTCAGAAGATCTAGGTTCAAATGATAGAATCACAGATTTAGACCTGCAAGGGGCTTTAGAGATTGAGTAGTACAAATTCTTCATTTTTCAGGATATGAAGAATGAAAACCACAGAGTTTAAGTAACATGCCTAAACACATATGGTAAGAATTTGGATTCACATCCTTTGACTCCACATCGAACACTTTTCAGTGCACCCCCCCATATGTACTTATATGTATTCATATAATTGCATATGAAACATATCCAATATAAATACAAGGCAGTGTTTTTTGTTTTTTTTTGTGGGGCAATGAGGGTTAAGTGACTTGCCCAGGGTCACATAGCTACTAAGTGTCAAGTGTCTGAGCCCTGATTTGAACTCGGGTCCTCCTGAATCCAGGGCCGGTGCTCTATCCACTACACCACCTAGCTGCCCTGCTTTTTTTTTTTTTAAGGAAATTGGGAATTCAAAGAGGGAGAAAGAAAGAAGGAAATCATTCAAGATTCCTTGAAATATATATCATAAACTACCCCACCCATTTCAATGTTCCTCTGATCATAAATATCTAGTGAGGCATAAAACATAGAGATATATACTCATCAAAGATATTAATTACTATAATGGAGGAGATCCAGCATAAAGTCCAGGTCATAAAGTGATTCTTTATATATGGCGAGCTCCTCAAGATGTTGCTGTTTAAAATGAAATTGTGCTGACTAGATCCAGCTCATAGAAATTTCAGGGCTGTCTCCCGAAAGAAATTTGAAGTCACTCAGAGAAGTTTGTTTGGCCTGGTCATTCACACAGGAAAGACCCAGTAGATGAAAATTGACTAGTGCCAAGATTTTAGCAAACATTTGGTTTGATACTCTATAGATTTTATCAATAGTTTGTGTAGCTGAAACAGTACAAATGATCAGTGAGATGAACCTAGACAGGAAAAGGAGAAGTAGAGCAGGCTGTATTGCCTTTGGGAAATTACAGAGTTCCTTCACTAGTTTCAAACTTCTGACAAAAGCAAAAGCCTATCTTTTCAAAACTAACATTCTATTGGTGTTCATATCAGTAAGACATAAAATATGTTATCTCTCAAAAATTAAAAATGACTATCATGAAGAGTAATGATTAGGGACATGAAAAGTGTGAGTGCTGTGTAACATGATGGGGGTAACATATAAGCAATGAAGAACTCTAAAGAACAGGGCTCAAAGATGGAATAAAAAAGTATGAAAAGAAGAGGAGGTGAGTTAGTCATGTGGGAACAGGGAAAGATGACAGGTTGACAGCCAGAGTGCTCCAGTTATATTCCCAAAATGTCAGGAGAAAGTGAGGAGGGTCTCTAGCATGCTGGAGCAATCTTCTATGACAAATTTTGGGGAAGACATGGGCCAGTGTCACACAGAGTAAACTGGCATGATGAATTCTGATCTTCATCATTGAAAAGAACTTCTAACTAAAATTCACAAATCCATTTGAATATTTGAGCATCACACAATATCTGATTTAGGAATAAATGAATGGCACAGTGTTTAGAACTGCAGTATGAAATAGCTTAAAGCTAGAATTCAGAATTTCGGTTTTACAGGACCAAAACAGGTAATGCAAATATAATATTTTAGTAGGAGTTAGTTGAGTTTTCCAGTACGAATCACACCATATGCTGGATTCTCTTTGATATACAATCCGGAACACATCTCCCATAGTAACAATGCCTTTTCTTTTCCTTTCAACAATAAGATTTAAAATAATCTAATCTTTCATAAATTAGTGGTTATTACTTTTACCTAAATGTGAAAGTGAATCTATCTATCTAGTTATGATGAACCTGTGTTTTCATTCACATAGTAGCACTCTCAGTATGAAAATTCCTTATGTTGATGCAGATGGGTGGCTGATGGTGGGAATAACTTCATATGTTCACTGTTCATATACAAAACTCTTCCCGTTTGCAGGTGGACATCACACATGTATTGTTTCTAAGTAGGTCTGTCTTAGAAGTTGGTTAAATGCCAGCTATAATAGGAATGATGCAATTTTTTCTAGCTAATACTGTTATATCACAAAAAAATTCTGTAATTATATGTGTATATGTGCATACATGCATGCATGATCTCAGGCTGACCCTGTATGCTGTATGTTTGAATGTGTAGTTCAGTGATAGAAAAGGGAGAAAAGTGACATAATAGAGTGTATACCCCCACAAAAAAACATTGTATTATTCCTATACTTTCCATATTACTCCTTATTTGGTAATTATACTGTTTGTATTTTTTATTATATTTTCATAATATAGTGGAAATGGAAAGATGACTGAACTAGAAGTCAGGAGGCCTATATTCTAGTTCTCATTTTGCACTGACCTTTCACTGTGACTTTAGTCAAATCACCTAAACTACCATAGCCTCATTTTTCTCACTTGAAAAATGAGGCGATTGGAGTAAATGAGCTTTACATCATCTTTTAGATTGAGATAAATTTCAGATTGTTGGATGCTGAAAAATAGTTCTAGCAATCACAATTTTCAGGTCAATCACTATATGGTGAGCATTTGAATTAGAATTAAATGAAAATAGAAATCTAGTATGGCATTTGACCTTTCCTAGAAAAATATTTCTTATGTTTTAGTAAAAAAGTATCAGCACTTATCTCTATGCTATCATTCACTCAGTTTGGTTTGTTAAAATACTTTATTTACATGTTTTCCCTTTATGCTAAGGAAATAAAAGCTAATTTATGTCTGCCTTTGGAGATTTGAGGGACCAGTTACAGAGGGAATGGAAACATGACTCTGACTCATGTATAGAATGGGAGGAAAGAAGAGGTTGAGGATATATAGAAAAAAGAACATTTATGGCCCCATGAGACTATCCTGTTCCATGAATACTTAAATTCGTTGTGGAAAAAATAGGCCATACTTAACCTACTTCACAAATACTAGAGAGGAGATGCGGATTAACATAAATTCAGGTGAAAAATACATGAGTCTCAGTAGACTTCAGCCTCAATGTGAGTGAACAAGTGAATGGAGTTGTATGGTTATTGAATCTGTCAATGTGAAATTTTCAATTCAATAGACATTTGTTAAATTTGTACTATGTAAAAAGTAAGAAGCAGCATGGTACACTAGATAAAGTCTAGTAGAGGAGTCAGAAAGACCTGGTTCCTGTCCAGCTTCTGATGAATACTAGCTGCACATATGACCAAGGGTCAAGTCACTTAACCTTTCAGTGCCACAGTCAATGCTCTAAGGTTATTAGTTACCCATCTGTGTTGATGGAGTAAGTTTCCACAATGGGAGTTCCTCACAGTGAAGAAATAAAAATTACAAATGCTGACCTTTCCTCCCCTTCACCTTTCCCCACTCTCCCCCCCCCAAAAGTACAATGCATTGTATGTTGTTGGGAAAATAAAGATGAAAAATCAAACAGTCTAGTGGTTAGATGGAAGGGAAAAATAATTTCACTGCCATGATGATGTGACTGAATATGATATTCAGGTCTAGGTGCCACATTTTCAAAGGTTGCCAAGAAGACAATGCCCAGGATAGAGAGGGGTCTGGAAATCATTTCTCATTCTTTTTCTAACATGTGAACCTTTGATTCTAACTCTATTGATGATTTTAATCTCCTAGCCTTGACTTCAATTTTGATAGCATTTGTCTTTTAATAAACAAATAGAAATAAAGGAAATATGAGTAAAAGACACAGGTCAAAATGGATAACAAAAGATATCATACTTAATGTATCAAAAAATAATTATTCTAAAGATAATAATAATGAGACAATACACCAAAACTTATGGTACGCATTTGAAGCAGCCCTCAGAGGATCTCTAAAAACAACTTAATAAAATAGAAAAAAGGACAATCAATGGACTTAGTATGAAATTTAAAATACTCAAAAGTAAAATAACAATCCTAAAGCAAGCATAAATGAATGAATCTTGAAAATTGGAATAAAGTTCAAAATATATGAGTTGTATATCTGACCAAAAAAACTGAGCTATGTTTAGAAAGACTAACAAAATTGGTAATCTTTAGCCAATCTGATAAAAAGTGAGGAAATTTAAAAATAAGGTGAATCCTCAATATAAAGGAAATAAAGAGAACTATCAGACATTGCTACACATAATTATTTGTTAGCAAAGCAAAGACTTCAAAGGGAATATATAAAAATATAAAATGCCCAAGAAAGCAAAATAAAAAATAGATGTCTTTAAGAACCCAGTGTCAGAGGGGGAAAAATCATATATAAATTGCTAAAGAGAAAACAACAACTTCTGTTCCAGATGGTGCCATTTATAAATTAATTCTATAAAATGTTAAAGAATATTTAATACATAGGGATGATACTAGACTTGTGTTTTGTTTGTTTTTGTTTTTGCTACAAGTAACTTCAATGAATTTTTTCTACCAATGTAAATTGGCACTTTCTCTTAGAGATTTGAATGGGCACACCAAGAGATTAAATGACTTGCTCAGAGTCACACAGCTGGTACATGTCAGAGAAAAGTCTTAAACTCAGGTCTTTCTGGCTAAGAGACTTCCTCTTTGTCCATTATCCTATGCTAAAAATACTTTTGGAAACAGAAAGAAGGGACCCTATCAAAGTCCTTGTATATGACAAATATGATCCCAATACTCAAACCACAGAGAGACAGAACAAGTTTAGGGCTATAGCAGTTTAATTAACAAAAAAAAATTCCTTACGTAAATAGACAAAATGATAACAATTCATTTGGAGGAAGAAAAAAATCTAAGCTCTCAATTTTCTGCTTTATTTCTTTTTTTTTGTTATGCTTTGCTTCTAATCTTAACTGCCATGGGTTTCTTTTTCTTTTTCTTTTCTTTGTTTTACAAAAACCTTTTATTTAATGTAATCAAAAGTATCCATTCTTCTCTCTTTAAAAAAACAAACAACATTGACCATCAACCCACCTTTATCTATTTTAGTGTTTTTTTTTTCATAAAATGAACTCCTAGCTTTATTTATTAATTTAAAGGTTTTCTTTTATTAATTATATCTTCTTTTTAGCATTTCCAATTTAGTGTTTAATTGGGTATTTTTAATTGGCTCTTTTTCTAGTTTTTTTCCAATTGTGTACCAAATTCATTGGTCTGCTCTTTTTATATTTTATTGATATAAGCTTTTAGAGATAAAAAATTTCCTCTAATTATTGCTTTTGCTACATCCCAGAGGTTTTGGTATGTTTTTCATTATCTTCATTCTCTTTAATAACATTGTTTATTTTTTTATGACTTGTTTTTTAATGTATTCATTCTTTAAAATTAGGTTGTTTAGTCTCCAAATAATTTTTAATCTGTGTTTACATAGTCACTTGTTAAATATAATTTTATTGCATTATGATCTAAGAAGTATGAATTTAATGTTTCTGCCTCTCTGCATTTAACTATAAAGTTTTTATGTCCTTATATGGTCAATTTTTTCAAAGGTACCATGTACTGTGAAGTAAAAAGGAATATATTCCTTTCTATTCCCATTCATTTTCCCCAGATATCTATCATATCTAGTTTATCTAAGAATCTATTTAGTTCTTGACTTCTTTTTTATTTATTTTTTGGTTAGATTTATCTAGTTCTCTAAGAGTAAGGTCGAAGTCCACCACTATTACAGTTTTGCTATTTATTTTCACCTGAACCCCATGTCCAACACCAGTGGAAGGCCCTGAAATCTGCCTCAATCAGCTATCTGATTCCCAAACTGTCTGTGGGGTACAAGTTCCTGAAGCAGAAGTTGCAGCCTGACACAGCTGGCCCCAGGGCTTGTTGTTTAAGTTAGAGGTATCTGCCTGGAGGTATATTACTTCAATCAGTCCAGTCTACCATCCTGGGAGGTCAGGTCTTTCCTAATGTCCTCCCAAATTGTCTTAGGCTAGACAACTGCTTTACCCAGACTTTTAAATATTTCTGCCACTCAAAGTTCACTTTGAGGTATTATTTATTTATTTATTTATTTTGTGGGAGAATTTAGGAGAGCCAGGTAATTTCTTGCCTTATTCCATCCTCTCAGAATATTCTGTAACATCCATTTAAAATTTTTTGTGCATGACTGTACTTTCCATTTTCAATTATTGTAGTCATTGTGTCCATTTTTTTTTCTTGGCTCTGCTTACTTAACTCTGTGTCAGCTCATGTAGATCTTTTCAAACTTCTCAGTATTCATCACATTCATAATTTCTTATAGTAAATAATCTTCCATTACATAATGGTTCTATTTTTTATACAGCATCAAATCATTCTGATGATTGCTTTATAGTATATTATGAGATCTCATACTTCTTAGTCATATAGCAGGGCCTTTACTAAGCTCTGTGGAGATCAAGATCTAATACATATTAAAATAGTCCTAGGGGAAACTTTGAGAGGGCTAAAACAGGCCTAATTCTGAGTTTCCCCATAGGAACACTGGGTGTACATGAGATAATGACATTATTTTCTGAGAAGCTCTCCAGGATGAATCTGGTTTAGGTTCAGAGTACTGGACCACAGGAGACATGTTAGCTAGGAATTTTATTAGGCTGGAAATGTATGAATATATAGCACTGATGAAAGCTTTCTAAAGATATGAGGAAGAAGAATATTTATAAATATTCATTCTCCCTAATGAAATCCTTCTTTATAGCTACTGTTTCCAAACTTCTTGTATAAATCACAGAAATGAAAACCACATCAAAAGAACAAAACTACATGGCTATTTGAACATTATCTGAAAGTTGCACTGAGAATTCACAAGAAGGATGGTGTTTACTGATGTGTTTCTTAGCAAATGAAATGGTTATTTTGCTATTAATTCTACAGATACTTTAGCAAGAAAGATGTTTAATGTAGGTATTGTATTTTCTTGCATTTGGGTGGTTAGATATTCATGAAAAATGCAAGAAGGAGGTGGAAACCCTAAAGATTAAAAGAATAAGAGGAATGCTATTAGAACATTGATTGGACACCATAGAGAATTTATGGAAAGACCTGGACAAGAATTACACAGAAATCAATGGTGTGGATGACTTGTATGTACTGGTCAGACTCTACAAAGATAAGGCTGGTGGTCTATCCCTATTCTAAAGTCTCTACCTGAGTAAAAAATTCTGTGCTCTCTTCACTATGGAATAATTCACACATCTATGTGTATCTTTTATTAACTTCAATTTAGTGACAGAGCAAGGATATGTTGGACCGTTAGTGGATAACTTTCTTTCAGTAAACATTTTTGTTAATAATAAAGTCTATAACTTTTCTAAAGTCCTTGTATTCTCCCTTCTTTTGGAAACAATGATGGGGCAGTTAGGTGGTGCACTAGAAAGAGCACTGGTCCTGAATTTGGGAGGATCTGGTTTCAAATCTCACCTCAAACAATTTCTAGCTATATGACCCTGGGCAGTTCACTTAACCCCAATTGTATTAAACATCCAGGACCATCTCCAGTCACCTTGATGTTATGGTCTTCTTTGAGAATGAAGGACCACCATCAAAACCAACAACAATATCAACAGGCACATACACAGACACAGTGAGAATCAATCCCTTAATGTGTTCCAAATTGTGCCACCACCACTATGGACCTCCTTTGCTTATGTTTTGGCTACTCCAGTTGTTTTTCTCATTCTTGTTTCTTCAGTGCCATTTCTACTTCTTCATGTAACACATTAAGGACTATGGTATTAGAATGAAAAATTTAAAAAATAGAATAAAAATGTGGTAGCCCCACTTTCATAGTGATAAAAAGTTTGTTACAAACATCTTTACAGAAATTTTTCTTATTGTTTCCCCTTCAGTTTCATCTTAAATACCATTGTAATGACATTACTTAGTTGAATCTGTTGCCATAATTTCTCCTCCACTAATTCTCATTGTTTTATGAGGTGATGCTTCTCATAATCGTCTAGCATCCTAATCCAAAATGTTTTAGACATGAATTTATGTTCTAAACTGTTCTTCTTGGCTGCTATACCACTTCTCTCAGGAAAAAGATTAAATATTTTCTGGCTGAGGTGGTTTCTAGGCTTTTTTTTTTGTATTTTCATCATGGAAATTGTTTTACATTAATTAAACTTCCTTAGGAAATATTGATAGTCATACCCATGTCTATTCTTTTGCCCATTTCTCTCTTTTTTTTGGTTACCAACAGCTTATTTAAATAGCACAGGTTTGAGTCACCTCAACTGCACACCATAACTTCTTGTTTTATTTTTTTTCTTGTAGTTTAGTATTGATTTTGATTTTTGCTCTAAAAATGTCAGTGGTCAGACACAGACTCCTGGTTGAAGAATGACTCCCAGAATTTATTACTTATCTGTCTGTTTAAATATAATTAGTTTTATTTTCTATGATATTTTAGAATTTGGATTCCAGGACTTCCTAATTTCTTTTTCTTTAAAAAAATATTAATGATATAGAGGTATAGATTTTCTGTGCAGTCTAGAAGGCTTTGGCCTCTTCTTAGCTCTTACTTAAATGATGCTTTCTAATATACTTTTTGTTGACCATTATTGTATTCACCTTTATAATGAAATAATTTAAAGTTTACATAGATTTAATTTTGAAGGTACTATTTAATTACTTTTAGAAGTTTTCTTCTTCCTTATCTTCTGTAATAGACGGCACATAAGCAGCAAAGATATTCATAGCAGTTATTTTGGAAGTGCTTATTTATTTATTTATTTATTGGTTTTTGTTTTGGGGGCAATGAGGGTTAATTGACTTGCCCAAGGTCACACAGCTAGTAAGTGTCAAGTATATGAGGCCAGATTTGAACTCAGGTCTTTCTGAATCCAGGGCAAGTGCTTTATCCACTGTGTCACCTAGCTGCCCCATGCCACCTAGCTGCCCTGGAAGTGCTTATTTTAAACATTGAAATTGTTGCCTTTGAACACAATAAAGCCAACTCCACCAAGTCTCTTTTCTTCTCACTTGTGAGTCATTTTTCCATTTATCTGTCACTTCCTTTTCTTTTCAGATTTAATTTATTTAAGAAAGTCAAGATTGGTTCAGTTCCCTGAGCTGTATATACCAATGTATATACAATGGTCTTTGAATTACATTTAAAATGCCAACAGAATGCTGTTAATAATTATCTAAAACTGGGTGAGTTTTAGTGCCCTTGGCTCCCCTTTCTGCCACTTAGCCACCATTACTGAGGAAGCAGAAAGGGGTTGCACAAGAATTACGGACATTTTGCATTTGTCTTGGTTGCATGAGTTGACATGGACAATGAATTCATTGCCTAGTGTCCAGCATACTGGAAACAAATCCCTTTGTACTTAGCCATGCTGCTCCTTGGAAAAGCAGATAGCTTATTTCTGTCACTAAACTTGGAGCCTTTCCAACATCATAGAACCTGCTAGAGTCTCCACTCAGCTGATACAACCTTTAACACACAGGATCAGTTCTACACCATGTAACTCATTTGTAACTGAATTTTATGGAAGAATAGAAACATTGTGTCCAGAAAAAGAGATGTAGTTGTCCCGTTCTGCTCTGTCTGTCAGACTGCAGCTGTAGAATTGAGTTAGTTTTGAGCACCACATTTTAGGAAAAGTATTTATAAATGAGAGTAAGTCTATACAATTATGACTAAGATCATAATGAAACTAAAATATTAAGACTGGTTGAAGGAACTGTGGTTGAGAAGACTTAAAGGGAAATGAGAACTATCTTCAACTGGTTTAAGGGATGCCATGTGGAAAGATTAGATTTGTTTGGTTCCCATAAGTTTTCTCATCTGTAAAACAGGTCTAATAGCATTTATCTCCCAAGGTTGCTTGTGAAGATTAAATGAGACATTATATACAATATGCTTTGTAAACTTTAAAATGCTTTATAAATTCTGTCATTAAAACTAGGAATGATGAATAATAAATGCATATTTTGTGGGTGGTATTGTCAGCTAAGACCATGTTTCTGTTACAGATGAAACTTGTGTGTTTGGGGGGGAGGGAGAGAAGGAGGGAGAGAGGAAGAAAGGAAAAGGGAAGGAGGGAGAGAGGGAGGAGGGGAGAGAGAAAAAAGAGAGAGAGGGAGGAAGAGGAGAGAGGGATGACATTCTTTGGGCAGCAATGAAGCAGAAGAGGGAAAAGAAGAGAAAAAGAAGGATAAATTTACCAGATTCTAGCAGCAGTGACAATCAGGAAAAACTCTGAAATCTATGTATGCAGATTGCTCCTTAAGAAGTTCAGTGAGCCAGCATTTGCTCATGATTTTAAGTTTGAGATAGCAGTACCTTTCACTTGAACTTAACTAGCCATTCTCTCTATAGGGATCAAAAGTTCCAAGTCCTTTTCTTCAGTGCCATTTCTATTGCTTCTGCACCCTAATGTCCTTTTGTCCTTCCTTACTGCTGGGAAAAGCTTGTTATTTTTTGTCCATTTTCAAAGAGGACCAATGACATCATGAGGGTGATATCTTGAATTATGAGAGAATTAGATTTAAACGAGACATATGCACAAAGTCATCAGCTTCTCTCTTCCTGAGTTATCCAAATGCAGGGGCAGGACAAAAGTCAAGATGACTGGTGATGGCTAGGGTTGTACTCTAAAGCACTTTCTTCAGCCACCTTCATGGCTGTTGAAACAAATTGTTGTCATCTTCCTATTCTGCCAAGGGAAGTAGATATCCCTCTTAGTTGCTGACAGGTTTGAGGCCTGTTGGTTACCTTCAATCTGGTTTAGCTTGACTGCCCAGATGGTTTTACCAGGGTTTGGCCAATGCTCATACTACAGCTGGGAAAACCACACTTTTCATCAGTACTCTTGCCTTAAAAGGACTGCTTGTAAAGCCTCTTCCACCTTTTCAGGAGTTGGAGGTGATTAAGTTTTCTCATTGTTCACATATATAAACCAAACAAATCAGGTTCTTTGAGTTGGGAGAAGAAGGAGCTATGAATGGAAAGGATAAGGTTTATTAGGATTATGTCATAATTTTATAAATATATAAAAAAATGGGGTTTGCAATTCCTTCCTTCAACTTTGCCTCATGCTAAGTTAAGCCTTTGTTAGGAAGTTTTCCTTGAAGTTATATTGCTCTCATGTCTCATGCTCTATGTCCCCTTGTGTACATCCTGGGTACTCAGTCTTTAGATCGTATAAATTAGATTTTTATATATTCAATATAGAATTTGACCAGGTTCTTAATCAGGACTCTTCAGTGGTGGTATTACTGTATAAAGGGACTATTAGAACACAGAGCATGACACAGACCTCCCCCCTGCCCCTCCCCTACTGCTCCTACTTTTATCCTAAATCACAGTACACATTGACCTGGGACCATAGAGCCAGCCTTATACATACCTTGATTCTTTTGAACAAATTCATAGGGGTTCCTGGCTTCCAAAATAACTCTGACATATAATATTTCTCAGTAACACTTTGCTTCTTTCAAATGCATTCAAAGTCTTTGCACTGAAACCCAATGTTAACTCTACTATCAGTAACTCACATGGCAAATTCTATATATCCTGGGACTATTTTTTGACAGCACCTAATATTAATGTCAAGAGTGTGTATGGGTTTATTAAATAAAGCTATTAATTTATAGACAGTTTAATCCTGGCAGAGATTCTAGAGTATTCTATTTCTAATCCCAACCCAGGCATCCAACTAGATATTATCAGTATTGAATGACAATCCCAAAGACACTGGAATTCTGAAACTTCTGTACAGTAGAAAAAGTATTGTATTGGAGTCAGGGAACCTGGATTTGAATTTTATTTCAGCCACTTGCTATTTGTGTTACCCTGGGTAAGTCACCTAATCCCCCTCTTGGTCTCAGTTTCTTCATATGTAAAAATAAGGAAATATGATTGACTAAATGACCTCTAATGTCCCTTCTACTTCTAAACTATGCGATGATAATTCTTTATAGGATCTTTCCCCGTGTCAGAAACATCAGTCTCAATTTTAGCTCACAGTGGGTTTTCAAGTATATGCAGGAGCTTGACAGTGCACTTCTCAAATTCTGCCAGTAGGGGGCTGTCTTCAGTCATGAATGACATTACCTACTCAGCAGTCGGCCCATTCAGATTTGAGAGAAGAAACCTACCTCTGCAATGATTGGAGGGAAAGTGTTGAGGCTGAAGTTTTGGAGATAATCTGAACTTGGTTAGAAACCCCCACCAACTTCTCAGCTCATTCATTAAATTTCTTCGAGGGACTTATTGTATTGGCTGGAGGCTGAAGAGTAGTTCTCACTGATGTATTTTTTCCTTGCATCTTCTATCTGCCCTTGAATTTAGTTTTCTATTGTATCTGCTTCTAGGCAGGTACAATCTAGTTTGGCTTTTATTTCTGGAAATGCCTAGAAACCATGGTAGCCAGGGAACTAACAGGATTTATTAAAACAATTTCCTATGAAAAGCGGTCCTTTGGTTAAGCTAAATTTCACATTTTTGATTAATATTTACATATTTATCTTTGAGTTAAACTTTTCCTTAAAAATCATGCTCAGTAATAAACAATCCTATCTTAAAGATCAAATATATAGAGCTTGTGGGGACCTCAGTGATTATTTAGTCCAACTCCCTCATTTTAGAAGAGAAAACAGACTCAGAAAGGTTGATTTGCTCAAGGTCATCATACAGGCAGTATCAGAGTCAAAATTTGAACTCATCTCTCTTAACCCCACAGCCAGTATTCTCTTCTCCATTTTATCATGATAAGTATAAACTGTCAGCTCCTATCTTCTAAAATGCACTACGACAAAGGTCAAATGATTGGAAGTTAATCAAAGCATATGTATGTTAAGGACATTTGCTATTAGATCCCATGTCATACAAGCCCTTTTGCTGTTCCTACTCTGTCATCTACACAGGGCTAGTCTTTGGAAAAAACTAAAATAGATGAAATACATTTTTGACACTTTCCCAGCTTGCTTTAATTGTTTGTTCTGTTAGCCATAGATTATTCTAATGTTTTTCTTCACAGTCCAGTGGCCCTATTATCTGCTCCATGGGTAGTCTCTTCTCCCAACAAATACCTACTCTCAGGAAAGAATCTTCTATCAATCACATCTCTTTTGTATGAATTAGTTAATAGTCTACCTAAGACAGTGCCTTGTGCACAGGCTACCAGGATAGCCTCAGTGGGAAGTCCTAAATTCTTACTGGAGTTTTGTGCATACTGTGTTGGGCATAAGTACTGTATAAATGCTGTGCTCTCCATGGTTTCTAGAAAGTCACATAAATCTTCTCTCTCTCAACCCTGATCAGTGCTGAGTCATTGTCCTGGAATGTGTAGATTTGGTATCTACCCAATTACAATTGAACTTTGAGAACTAATCCACCCTCAAAATGCTTTTCTCCTTTTTTGAACTTCTGTGTGTGTGTGTGTGTGTGTGTGTGTGTGTGTGTGTGTGTTTGTGTGTGTGTGAACTCTAGTGCTGTGACCGTGGCATAAGAGGCCGGGGGTAAGGAAAAGGAATAAGGATTTATATAATGCCTACTATGTTTGAGGACCTGTACAAAGTGTTTTATAAATGTCATCTCATTTGTTCCTCACAAGAACCCTGCAAGGTAGGTGCTGTTATCCCCATTTTATTTGAGGAAACTGAAGCAAATGGGAGTTAGATGACTTGCTCAGGGTGACAGAGCTAGTAAGTATCTGATGCTGGATTTGAAATCAGATCTTCCTGACTCCAGGCTAGTGCTCTTTCTACTGTACCACCTAACTGGAGTTGATTCTCTACAGAAGCTGACATGTATGCTTCAGTATTTTATGTAGCATGAACTCTGAACATAGAATCAATGAAGAAATAAATGGTATATAAAATAGAGGATAATACATAATAAACATATAAAATACCTACCAAATGGCTCTGTAAGCCAGCCATTCTTCCAGACCTTGGAATTACCTTTAAACTTAGGATTGATCTGGATGCAAAAGTTCTAGCAAATGTATATTTTGAGTTTATTTAATTCTTTACTGCTGCTCCCCTTTGAGCAGACAAAAGAGTGTTCATCTGATGCTTGCCTCACTAGGTGTAGAGGCAGAAACTCTGAAATATCATAGGATCCCAGACTGAGATCTAAAAGGGACCTTTTGAAGATATATAGCTCATGGCACAACATACATAGACTCAGGATCTGGTTGGACTTGGACGGTATGGGGTATGAAACTTGTTCTTGGCTATCTTGTTACTCTAAGGAATCTCTGACCCCTTCTGGCTACAATGAAAGCCATCATGAGGGAAGATGAATGAGCTTATCAGACAGTCCTTGCAAGGGGAACTCTATCACTGCCATTGCTATGGAATCTTTGACTTTGACTCTCCGTGTATACTTCCTGCTATAGCTGTTTCCTCACTTTCTGTCACCACTTCCAGACATAACCCTTTTATTTGAAAAGCACAGTGAGGAAGGAACAGACCATAGGAGAGGAGAGACACATTTCACTTTTACCTCTTCTGAGGTGGGATAGATTTTAATATTTATTTCTAATTGTGAACTTATAGGTTTTGTCTTTTCATAAAGCTACTTCATATAAGACAACATATTATTGTGGATGAACTGGGAAGCCTCTGAAATCATATTGTATAGGAGGTTATCTAGTTTGTCTATTCATATGTCTACTCCTCCCAGATATCCTTTTTTGGGGGATTTTTTTCATGGGATTTTTTTCTTTTCTTTTGTATATTCAGATTCTAGGAATCAACTGGGGCAGAAACGTGAGTATAGTAAGTGTTAGCACAACAAAGGAAAGTAGTGCAGCTGAACTGTGGAGACATGAAGACAACAGCTGTAGTCAGTAGCTCTAAGGAATACTCTAGCCTCTATGCCCTATGCTGGGTCTACTTTCAATTAGCACAAATAAGCAGAGAGGAACAGGATAGTACCACAGTACTTTTGATATTTGAAGCTAGCTATCCAGTGCTTAGAAGAGTGATTGTGAAGGTAGATAGGATGTTGTCACAGAGTAGCATGGCTGGGGGGGTCAGAGGTATGTTTTGCTTTGTGTCTGTGGCTGTATTTCCATTGTGCTCCAATTATTTTCTTGGGACAGGAGGGCAAGGGAATCTTGTTTGATTGGGACAGCTGGAGAACTGCATGATATATTGATCACAGAAAACAACAGAGATATTTGATAAAGATGAATTTAGGATCAAAGGTAAATAAATTCAGCAACCTTGACAACACTTTTTAGAATCTCATCCCTTAGGGCATTCCTGTGTTGTGATTTGGGACTTGGAAAGATAGTAAGCTCATATTTGCTACAAAAACCAGGAAATAGAGTATAAACTCTTTGAAGGCATTAGCGGTTTTTCATTTTGTCCTTGTTTGCTCAGTAATTGGAAGACTGACTTCCACATTCTAAAAATTTAATTATTGCTTGCTGGATTGTATTGGATTGGAATAAAGGAAATTTCTTTGAAATAGAATTTTTAGAGAATCAACCCCAAATGAAGAAGCAAGGAAAAGGGGGGGGGAGAAAAAATGGTAGAAATAACACAAAACAGAAAGTAGTAGAAAAAAGACTTTTCCTTCTTTTCATTTTATAAATTGAAACATCACAGAAGAACAGATTTCTGAGGAAAGAGGTTTCTAATAATCCATTTGGGATTAATTCATGTAATTTTGAAAGTTATCAGCCTCTCCCAAATGCATCTGATGTATAATTAATGAGGATCTTAGATACTGTACAGGATAAATTTCTCTAGATGTCACTGATCTACCTAGTCATTTATTTTGTAGTACATGATTTGACATGAAATTGAATAGTTTGAATTGTGATTTTTCTTCTGCACATCTCAGCCAGAATCTTGACACCTTAATCTTTATTGGTTTTTGAGGGAAAAGCTTTGAGACCTGACTGGTTATTGACATGGCTTATGTGACCTGGGTCTACAAGAACCTGATCAATTAATGTAGGGGAGATGAAAGTGAATTAATCCCTCCACAAATCTAGGTTGGTTTTAGTTGTTATATTGATATCTGGTGGCTATTATAAAACATATATCAATGAAAATTTGCCCAAGTTTCCAATGTAGGAATTTGTTTTGCTTGACTATGCATATTTATTACAAGCATTTTGTTTTTCTTTTCTAATGGGATGGGTGGGCGATTTTTGTTAATTGAAAAAATTAAAGTAAAACAAAATTTATCTACGATATGTCCCTTCCTTTTAAATGAATTTTGCCTTCTTCCCCACTAATACTTATTCAAAGTATCCTTCTCTATGGGGTTCAAGGCCCATCTCCAAGAAGGCTTTTATGTATCTTACTGCCTTCTCTCTCAGCACTTCCATCTGTAATTTGTGTGGTATTGTTTTGCACTTGTTAGCTTTATAATTATTCTGAAGTTCTCTTATTGGAGTCTAAAATAAGATTTTAATCTCCTAAAAGAGATGACCTGTGTCACTGATATTTTTCTGTATACTCCCCAGTGCCCAGGGGGCACACAATAGGTGCTTAATAACTGCTTGTTAAATGATTAATGAGGGAAAGGTACTTGTTAGCAATAACAAGTACAGAAATAATGGAAATTAATTATCCTGCTTTATTTAGATCTTGATTTACCTCACTTCCCTTGATCTTACTAGCAGATAATTAATTTTCAGCTATTGAAACCTTAACCTTGGTCATTGCAATAAGCCAAGATATATGAAACATGGCATAATGGATAGAGTCAGGAAGACCTGAGTTTGAATCTCACCTCTGATACTAGGTGAGTAACCATTGAAATTTCACTTAACTTCTCTTAGCTTCAATTTCTTCATTTGTAAAATAGGCAGATGATAAATAATAGTAATAAGAACCTACCTAACAGGGTTGTTGTGAGAATCAAATGAAATTATATATATATTTCACTTGATAGATATGGATGTGGGTATGGATATAGATATATAGATACATACATACACACATATATATATATATACATATATATATATAAATGCTTTGCAAAACTTAAAATTCCATATGATATGAACTATTATTTGCAAGGTAGAGTCCTGATAAATACTCTCTGGGTAGAAATATATATATATAAAACATATGTGTGTGTGTGTGCGTAGGAAAATAGAACACTAATAGCCCAGGGAGGTTAGAGCACTTTCTCTTGTTAATAGGGCCCAGTACTGGGCTTCCATAGATAAGGTTCAGGTTTTGAAAAACTTGACTTCTAAAAAGAAGAATCAAACTCTTTTTCTTATTGTTTATATCTCCTTCTACCACTACCCCAAGGAAAATGATTTAAACAAAACTTAAGTTTGGCTTGCAGCTAGAGTGTCCCCTATGAGGTAACAGATGGATAGTCAATATGCAATTTAGATAAGGTATAGGACAGCTATTTATTTCTTCCACACAAAAAGAAATGTTTATAAAAAAGACTCATGAGAGCATATTGACAATGATTTAAAATGTAAATTATAAAACCATAGCTCTAATTATATTCTCCTAAGAGTTTGATACTTAAACCAAGAAGACAACTATTTCACCTTTACCTGAATAGCACCTTCAAGGCAAATCTTTTTCCAACAAGTCAGAGCATGGCTTGGGTTCTCTCTAGGCAGCATCATCTTTTTTGAAAAGGATATGTTTTCAGAAAACTCCCAATGCTAGTCATACCTGAAGAACCTAAGAACTTCCAAACCCCCAAGACAGCCAATACCAAAGAGGACATCTCTTATGTTTAGTTATCTATGCTCCATGAAAGAAAAACAAAGTGGAAGAGTCAACTGGAGACTCGATATCTAGTCTTAAGATCATCTAGGTCAGAATATGCATTCTCAATGGAATATATAAACAGCTATCACAGATGCAAGGAGTGGAGAAGGGGAGAATATAGACTAGGAGAGGAGCACTACTAGAATCATGTAACGTCCAAGAGAGAGCTTCATAAATCCCCCACACACTTAGCAGTAGGGAAAAAAGAAGACCAGAGGGAGGAGTCACTCTTTTTGTGGTCTACTGAGTAGATTATTCTTCCTGACTCAGTTGTGAATCCTCTTAGATACAATAACCTACCATGTGGTGAAGACACATGACAACCAAAGGATCAATAAGGATTAATCATCCCAAGGCACAAATACTTCAGTGCCTTGTATATGCATCCCCAGAAGTGGCCAGGGATTGGAACTCAATGCATACTCTATGGCATTCTCCACCCTTCACACCCAAGGCTCATCTCTAAGTATGCTCTAAGGGATATACTCCAATCCAACCCCTGTATTTTCTTTCTCTTTCTCACTTTCTCAGAATCTCTCTCTCTCTCTCTCTCTCTCTCTCTCTCTCTCTCTCTCTCACACACACACACACACACACACACACACACACACACACACACACACACACACACACACCCCTTTCAAGGGATGTGGTTTTCTTATGCATCCTGTAAGGAAGCTCCACTTCCATGTTTGTATTATTAAGGAAGATAAGCCAGGCTACTATGATTTTTGTTTGTTTTTGGCAGGGCAATGAGGGTTAAGTGACTTTCCCAGGGTCACACAGCTACAAGTGTCTGAGGCTGGATTTGAATGCAGGTCCTCTTGAATCTGGGGCTATTGCCTTATCCACTGCACCACCTAGCTGGCTCCTACTATGTTTTATCATTAACAGGGATAAAAGCAGAAATGTCCAGTTCTGGGCTTATTTTACAGTCTGGTTCCTAAGCCACAAATGTTCTGAGAACCACTAAATGTAGAAAAGGAGGGGATTTGAGAAGAAGATGGGTTTATCTAGTGTTCCATGACAACAGACAAGCTCCCTACACCTGTAACAAAACTATTACTAAGGAAGTTGGAAACATTCTGTACTATTGTAATTTTTTTTTCAAATTTAAAGACATGGATTCATATTTATCCTTATTAAATTTTAACTTATTAGTTTTCGCAATCCTTGTCAAGATCTTCCTTGAGTCTTGATCCTGTCACCCTGTGCATTAGCTGGCCCTCCCAGTTTTGTCACTTGCAAATTTGATAAGCATGTTTTCTATTTTTATCTACATTGTTGATTAAAAATTGTTGAACAATGGGGCAGCTAGATGGCGCAGTGGATAGAGCACCGGCCCTGAAATCAGGAGTACCTGAGTTCAAATCCAGCCTCAGACACTTAACACTTAACTAGCTGTGTGACCCTGGGCAAGTCACTTAACCCCAATTGCCTCACTAAAAAAAAAAATTGTTGAACAAGACAGTAAAATATAACTGAGATTGTGGTAGGAAAATGAAAGGAAATTGCCATTTCCAAAAGGGTATCGACATTCAGGAGGCTGTTAGAATTAAGATAAGAGCAGGTAGAGGACAAAATCAAGAGATACAGCCACCATGGACATTGAGGTTTGGGGATGTAGGCGGAATTGTGAGAAACTTTGGGGATTGTTAGCTTGACCTTTTTTTAGGAACAGATATCTCAAATGAATGGATTGAAATGCATGTAAGTATTTGCTATGTGCCAGACATTGTGTTAAGCTCTGGGGCAAAGCATGACAGTTTCTCCCCTCAATGAGCCTACAAGTGAATTCTAATATGCATTTAGGCCAGGAAAATGTATTTTGGTTAGGGAAGCCATAGAGATGGTGACATAGGTCAACTCATTACTTTGTCCTTTCTAGGAACAGAAGTGTTTTCGTGTTAACTTGATTGCAGTTCCCAAAGCTGGGGATGGTGTGGTTGAGAACTGTGAGTGGTTGGTGGCATTGGCATGAAGATGGTAGGAGAACATCAGCATATTATGTGTTATGGCGGTGGTATACCAATCCAACTCAGTTTCCCAAGGCAACATTGAAGTTAGAGTTCTTAGAATTGGAAGAAATGCCTGGAGCTCAGTATGATGGCATTAAAATGGCCTTATAGAAGTTTATATAATGGATTGTTTCATGGCATATTCATGGCCATCAGAAACCCCATATGGGCAACTCCTTTTATTTCTCTAACTACTTCTCAGTCTCCCTGACTGGATCTTAATCCATGCAACATTTAATAACTGTTAAGTCTTCCTGAAGGTTCTATTCTGATCCCTCTTCTCTTTATACTCTATCCCATTGGTGATCTCATCAGTGCCCATTGTTTTGATTATAATTTCTTTTTCTAATGATTCATCTTTCTACATATCTAGTCTTGTTTTCTCCTCAGTTTCTTCCTGTAAACACCAACTGCCTATTGGATAGTTTGAACTTGATGTCCTGTAGGCATATCAAAATCAACATGGCCAAAACTGAATTCATATTTTCCTCCAATCTCTACTTCCAAAAATTCTCTATTACAGTTAAGAACACAATCATTTCCTGAGACACTTGGGGTCTTGGCCATGGTGTTATTTTTGATTCCTTACTTTCATTCATCCCATGTATTCAATTAGTTGCTCAATATTGTCATTTCTACCTCCATAATATACCTCATAAACATCTCCTTCTCTCTAATCACACAACCACATCCCTTGTATAGGCCTCCATCACCTCTTACTTGGACTCTTTAAAAAATTTTATTGATATCTTTTGTTTTAAAAAATTATGAAAATTTCATCTAGTATTCTTCCCCCTTGCCCTCTATGATAGAACCAGAGTTTCTGGTTTCTCCTAAAGAGGGATCCAATCTCCTGAAAAGGCAATAAAGTTGTCCTAGAACCTGATTGGCCTTCTCCACATGGCATGGTTTTCTGGGCATCCAATAGAATAAAAGTCCCACTCACATGGAGTTTCAACTTAATGGATGTCTGAAGAGCGTGGTAAGTACCATACCTTGCTCTACCGACCAGAGCTTTTCTATATGGAAATGAGAGGGGATACATATAACGAAGCAAAATGTCAGTGTATCCTTGTTGCATATCCTTTCTGTGCTAGGGCAAAGGAAACCTCCTTTTTGGAAGCTTTAGATATAGGGGCCCTGATGTTGACATCTTCCTCTGAGGGTGCACTTCGATCTTCCTTGTCACTAAAGAAACTTTCTATGGTCCTCACCTTTCTCTGTCTACGCATGTTGCCTTTCTTTTACTTGACTTTTAACTCCTTAAAGTGGGGCACTGTTTCTAGGCTTCACTATCCCAAGCTTCAGAAGGTCCCAGGTCATATGATTTAAGGAGGAGCAGGTTCTTCACTCACCTGGCCTGTTCCCTGGTCAGTAGATGACCCCAGACCAACTTGCTAATCAACCAGCTTTGTGTGTTGTGGTTGTCAGCTCCAATGAGCCTGTGCCCCTCTTCAACCTGGGCCACTGCTACTCAAGCCTACCTCCTGGTTCCCAGCAGGGGTGAAAAAACCTAAGTTCTGTCTCAGCACCAGCAGAGACCCCTGTAATCTCCCCCCTGCCAAGGGCTCAGCCCTCTCACCAGACTGTGAGCTTAGTTCCAGATGACACTGGCACTTCAGCTGATTCAGAGGCTCTGGGGGGTCTCTGTCTCTGGCAAGGCCTTCCTGGGATTGGATCTGTGTCAGGGTGACTGTGGGGTTGGGCTCAACTCCTGTCTCAGCACAGCAGCTCCCTCCTGACCTTCCAAGCCATTCTTGGTTAGAAGATGATTTTAGCACATTCTTCTGTGGGTTTTGCTGCTCCAGGAATTGTCCTATGGCATTATTTGGATGTTTTTTAGAGTGATCATGTCATGAGTTCGAGAGCTCACTACCTTTCCTCTGCCATCCAAAACCTCTACTGGAGACTTCCTTTTGATAACTGTTCATTGACTTACAAGTGCCCCATTTTGTGTCAAAATGGATCCTGAATTAATAGGGTTCTGCTATTAGGCCTGTTCCTAATGACCTCTCAGAGAATCATCTCATAACAAATAATTTCTTTTTTTTTTGCGGGGCAATGGGGGTTAAGTGACTTGCCCAGGGTCACACAGCTAGTAAGTGTCAAGTGTCTGAGGCCGGCTTTGAACTCAGATACTCCTGAATCCAGGGCCAGTGCTTTAACCACTGCATCATCTAGCTGCCCCAACAAATAATATTTTAAAAGAAAAGAAGAGATCAGAAAAACTGATCAGTATACCAAAAGAATGTCAAAATATGTGCAATGTAACACACCCATAAACTTCCCACATATGCAAAGGAGTAAGTGTTGGAAGTCTTTTCCTATCTCTTCTTTGGAGCCATGCTTGTTCTTTGTAGTTTTTCAACACTCATTTTTGATTGTTTTCTGGTTGTTCTTTCTGTTTACGTTGTTGCAGTTATGCATGTTGTTTCTATGCTTAGTTCACTTTGTATCACTTCTATGACTCTCTGTATTCACCATATTTGTCATTTTCACAGCTCAGTAATATTCTATTTCTTTTATAGAACACAATTTGCTTAGTCATTCCCCAATCAAGGAGCATCTACTTTATTGCCAAATCTTTGCTATCACAAGAGATGCTATTAATATTTTAATATTCTTTAAATTTATCTTCCTACCTCAGTTCTCTCAAATCTTCCCTCCGATAGCTGCTATGGTGAGTTTTCTAAAGCAGAGCTCTGATCATGTTGAACTCTGCTCATAAGCTCCAGTAGCTATTTATTTTCTCTAGGATTAAATAAAAATCATTGTTTATTTGGAATTTAAAGTTTTACATAAACTTGTCCCATCTTATGTTTTAATTCTTCTGCATACTTCCAGAAACTCTATGATCTAGCCATCCTATCTTATTTGCTGATTTCTCAAATGCAAATCTTTATCTCCTATCTCTGTGCCTTTGTAATCATGTTGGCTCCCTGTGTGTAGACTGCTCTCCTTCCTTTCTTCTACCTCCTAGAATCTTTGGCTCCCTTCAAGTCTCAGTTCAAGTCTCACCTTCTATAAGGGGGTGCATTCATATATTAAGATCATACAAGATTTTTTGATATACACAACACCAGAAAGAACTTTGATTATCTATTGTCAATATCAAATGAAGTGTAAAACAAGGAGATCTATCCTTCTCAAAGCCATTTGCTACAGTTATGGAAATGCTTAGTACACAATCAGGCTGGGAAATGGAATTCTATATGATGAGATTCTCCCTCTGCTATTTTCTTTTACAATTAACATAGTGTTTTTTACATCAAGTATATGACTCACAGTAGAACTTTCTACTTTTTTGTTGGTGGGGCAATTGGGGTTAAGTGACTTGCCCAGGGTCACACAGCTAGTAAGTGTCAAGGGTCTGAGGCTAGATTTGAACTCAGGTCCTCCTGAATTCAGGGCTGGTACTCTATCCACTGCACCACCTAGCTGCCCCCTGCCAGGCACTATTTTGAGTGCTGGAGATAAAAAGAAAACAATTAAAAATCATCCTGCTTTCAAGGATCATAAATTCTACTGGGGAAGAAGAAAATTTTGTGTTATATAAATCAGAACATACAAGAGAAGTATGGGGTAGATAAAGTAGATAAAAGCACTAGAGCTGGGCTAAGGGGTGGGAATTAGTAAAAACAAGGGATTTAACCAGTTATAGGGGGAGGTAGGGAAATACACACACACAGAGAAAGAGAAAGAAAGACAGAGACAGAGAGAGACACAGAGAAATAGAGACAGAGAGAAACAGAGAGGGAGACAGCAAGAATGAGTATTCATGGCTGAAAGAACAGTTAATGCAAAGGTATGGAGTTGGGCTATGAAGTGTCATGTTTAAAGAATAACTAGTAGGTCATTCTATATTGTAGAGTGTATAGAGCACAGTAGAATGTAAGAAGATGCAAAAAGTATAGGAAGGGGTCAGATTTTAAAGAGCTTTAAACTACAAACAAAGATCTATGTGTTTGTTTTTGGAAATAATAGGGAACCATTAGAGAAAGTCTTAAGGCAGAGAAAACACTTAGAAAGCTAGTGCTGTAATGCAGATGAGAAGGGTTGAGGGCATGAATTAGGAGAGGGGCTGTGGGAATGGGGAAAAAAGGGTAGAGAAGATGGGATAAATTGTTGCATAGAGAATGGAGCTCATGACTTTGGTAGGATGTTCACATCCTGGCAACAAAAGATCTTCAACTAGAAGATTTTTCATCTTCAATTTACAGATGGGGAAACTGATGACTGTGAAGAAGGGTTACACAGGTAATGAAAGGAAGAAGTAGGATTCAAACTCATGTCTTTTGACTCCAAATCTTACTATACTCTGCACTGGTCAGACTATACCTGGAATATTATGTTCAGTTTTAGACACAACATTTTAGGAACTACATAAGTAAGCTAGAAAGCATTCATAAGAAAGCAACAAGTTTGCTGAAGGGCCTCATGGTCATACCAAATGAAGAGTAGTTGAAGGAACTGGGAAGTTTATCTTGAAGAACAGAAGATATAGGGGCATTATAAGTGTCCTCAAACATCTAAAGGGCTACCATGTGAGTAGCTGATTATCCTTGTTCTGCTTGGCCTCAGCAGTTCTAGGATCAAAGGGTGGAGGTTGAAAAAAGGCAGATTTATGTTTGATATAAAGGCAGAGGTTTGCTGAGGTCAGCTCCAGCAATTGGCTTGGAGAGATAATTTTTAAAAGTTCAGTGTGAGCACTTATATTTTGGAAATCAGTAAATGTTACATGTTAGGTTTCAATTTATTGTTTTGTTGATTGTTAAGACTTAAGAAAATTATGGAGAAATGTTAATAATGAAAGTTAAACTTAAAAGTGTATCATGAATAAATTTTTTTCCAGAGATCTGGTTAACTCATAGTGGTCTTCTGCTAAGATTCTTTTTTTTTTTCAGGGCAAGGGGGATTAAGTAACCTGCCCAGGGTCACACAGCTAATAAGCGTCAAGTATCTGAGGCCGGATTTGAATTCAGGTACTCCTGAATGCAGGGCCGGTGCTTTATCCACTTCACCACCTAGCTGCCCCTTCTGCTAAGATTCTTAATACCCTTTGGGTTTCTTCTATGAAGTAGGCGACTTTGCATCTAGTCAGTTGGGGAGTTCATGGACTAGTGATTCATGTCAAGTTCTATGCCTCATGCCTTGTAACCTATAAATCTCCCCAGAAAATTACTAGAAAAGTTAGAAAAAGCTTCCACTTTTTTTTTTTTTTGGTTGTGGCTGTCAATGTTTGGAGTAGGCATCTGTGCTAGAGATTGGAGGAGCTGGTCCTTTTTAGCACTAAGGTGTTCCTACTGTATAGAATGAGACTTTCAGGGTAATAGTCTTATCTGCTCCTATAGGTTTTCATTTTACTTAGGGAGAGCAGTATTGTCAACATGAAATATACATGGGGAGACTGTGGGCTCTGCATACCTTTTTTTTTTTTTTTTTTTTTTAGTGAGGCAATTGGGGTTAAGTGACTTGCCCAGGGTCACACAGCTAGTGAGTGTTAAGTGTCTGAGGCCAGATTTGAACTCAGGTACTCCTGACTCCAGGGCCGGTGCTCTATCCACTGCGCCATCTAGCTGCCCCTGGCTCTGCATACCTTGAGGCTGTCCTAATCTGTTTCCACCTAAAGAAGGGAGACAAAACTGATGAGGTTAAATAAGAGGAGGTGTGTTAGGGATCCATAGGTTTCCGTAGTGAAAGTAGAGAGCCTCTTTAGAGATCAGATGAAAATGATACACTGTCAATTGGCTGAAGCTAAGTCTGAAATTGATGGCTGAAGGTAAGAAATGGACAGCAGCTATTAGACAATCAGTAATTCTGAACATCAGGAGAAGTCTAACCAGTATAAAGAAGCTGTGTGGTATAGTGGATATAGAACTAGATTTGAAGTTAGGAGACCCATGTTTTAATCCTCTTTCATTGTAATTAGCTTTGTGACAATGGACAGCTCATTTGATCCTTATAAGCTTTAGTTTTCTCGCATTACCAATCCCATAATGTTCTGTGGAAAACATTTTGAGAAACCTTCCAGTGCCACATGGATGTGGATTATCTTTTACATATAATTACTAAATGATTCTATGAAAAGGCAAGTGGAAGTATGAAAACAAAGTCAAAGTTCTGAATCTAGAGAAGGCAGATATAGGTCTGAGAGCAGCTGCTTAAGAGTAAATTTGGGGTTACTGCTGTAGGTACTCTTTTATCCTTTAAAGAACCTGGTAACCTTGTCCTGTGTAGTTCCCAGTTGACTCCTGCTGATAGTAATTAGCTTTCAATCATTACTATATAGGCTGAGCTAGTGGGTGCTGTCCAGGTCCTGAATCCACACAGGTCTTCCTTTAGGGAGACAGAGTTGCTACCTTTATAATTTACAGATAATTAACTGAGAGACTTGCCCACTCTTTATGTAAGTTGTCATAGCTATAAAAATTAGTGAAAAGTTTTTCAACAATTATCTTGTAGCATATCAGGGTTTGCTGGATGCTTTTAAAGAAAGAGAATAACACAGTATTTTTATAGCACTTTAAGATTTGCAAAGTGCTTTACAATAAATTAACTCATTTTATCCTCACAACAACCCTCAGAAGTAAGTGCTATTATCATCTCACTTTACAGATGAAGAAACTGGGGCAAAGGTTGTGTCGACGAGTGTCATATATCTCTGAATTAATTAACTGTGTTAATTCTTATTGAAGCCAAATTTTGTTAGATACCCCTTTCATTTGGTGACCAGCCCTATCCACTTGTGTGTGTGTGTATGTGTGCATATTCTTTTTAGGCATCTGTTATTGGAAAACAGGCCTTTCTCCTAGGAGTTTGGTTATCTCTTTATGTAGGTCAAGGGAAGGGGCAGAAATAGTTCTGAAGTTTGTCAAACATGTCAGAGAAGAATCTTGTGATGTTATATGCTTGCCACTTACTTCTGTCCTGACTTGTGTGTGAATCTCACAGGTTTGAGCTCCTGCCTTGATTCTCTATGTTAGAGTACGAAACCCAGAGAAACACCAAAAGTATTACCTGTTATTTGACAGAAACCTGACAGTAGGGAACCCCCTCCTGATTGAAATCAATTCATTAATAAACACTTTGAGTACAGTTGTCTAATCAGCTAAAATCTACTTAACCATACTTATCCAGTACACAATTCTCTGTCTTGTACACAGAGATACTATTAATTCTTTTATCAAATGTTATGTTGAATTCAGTACTTGAATCATTCCACTGATTTATCAATCTGAGTACCCTGTCAAGAAAGGAAATGAAGTTAGTTTGGCATTATTTAAGTCAGTCAGTAAGCATTTACTAGTGCCTACTATGTGCCAGACACTGCATTAAGAGCCAGTTTGTTCTTATTGAACCAATATTTGCTCCTACAATCTATTACTTGCTTTTCCCAGTGTCTGGAAGTCATTTCCATAAGAATCTCTACTAGAACTTTGCCTGGGTTCCAAGTCAAGTTTACTGGTTTGTAGTTTCTGGAAACTACTATTTTTCTAAGGGTTCATTCTATTAAATTTCCTTGACAAATGGTAACTTCTGAGATAAATATTATGAATTTATCTAACCTATGATTAATATCAGTAGTTCGGGGGTGATGAAGCAAAATTGAATTTTCCTTTTGAGGGATATACAATGGATACAACTAATATTAATTTATATTCTAGTACTTAACTGTTTATCCAGGACCAGATGATTTTATGATTTAGAAACTTGGAAACAAGTGTATCTTCTAGGAAGCAAAAGGGGTAGTGAAAATAGGTCATTGGTTTATTCTAGTCTCTACAGTGAAGAAAGCCATATTTATTATTATATCTCAGCTTATATGACTTTTTTTGGTTTCTATTTCAGAGATTGAATAACAATAGCTTTTCCTATTCCTATAGTGGGCAACATTATTCTCCTAGCCCCTTAGGTTCACAACCTAAGTGTTATACTTGACTACTCACTATCTCTTATCTCCATATACAATATCTTGCCAAGGTTTATCAATTTAGCCATTGTAAAATCTTTCAAATACTCCCATTTCTTTCCCCTGACACTACCACTGCTATGTTGCAGGCTCTCATCACCTCACTTTGGACTATTGCAATAGCCTACTGGTGGGTCTGTTTGCTTCTCCTCTCTAATCAATCCTCTAATCATCCCCCAAAGTGATTTTCCTAAAGCAAAGGTCTGACTGTATCCCCCTCTCTACTCAGTAAACTCCTGTGGCTCCCTATTGCTTCAAATACAAAATCTTCTGTTATTCAAACTCTTTTATAACCTATCCCCCTCTACCTATTCCAGTCTTCCTATACATTATTCCCACCATACGTGCCTTAATACATTGTCACTCACCTCTTGGTTATTTCTGGAACAAAACATTTTTCTCTCTCACATCTGAGAATTTTCTCTGGCTGTCTCCCATGCCTAGAATGTTCTCCCTCCTCATCTCTGCCGACTTCCTTGCCTGGCTTTCTTTAAGTTCCAATTAAAATCCCATCTTCTATAGGAAGTCTTTACCAACCGCTCTTGTTTCTATTAATGTCTCTGTATTATTTTCTATTATATTTTTGCTCATTTGTACATATTTGTTTTTTGTCTTCCCCATTAGATTCTGAGCTCTTTGAGTGCAGGGATTGTCTTTTGCCTCTTTTTGTTCTATCCTCAGTCCTTAGCACAGTGCTTGACAATAGTAGGCACTTAATAAATGTTTATTGACTATTGATTGACAGGATATCAAAAGACTACCAATGACTGACCAACCAATTAAAAATTCAGCTAGAGAAGCCAATGGTTTAGTTGTTAAGACAAAAAAATGGAAAAAATGACCACAAGATTCTGAATTCTAGTATTCAGTGAAGATCTGCTCTAATTATGGTGGATATATTTATATGAAAGAACAAATTATAGACGATAGGTGATTTTAAGAGGACAGTTCATCAAAACAGTTAGGAGTCTTCATTTACTAGATCTCCTTAGAGTGTTTCAGAGTGACTTGAAAATTTTTGAAGTTCCTAGTGATGGACTCATCAATATCACTACATAACCAATTAAGCTGTGGCGCATCTAGAAAGAGAAATGGGTCATACAAGATAGACCTCTTTAGTTCTACTTTATCATGGTATAGGCATTTTTGCCTAATAGGAGTGACCATGGTTTTGGTCTTATGCAACAACAACAACAAAATACTGCAAAGTTTTGAAAATTTGTAATATGAAAAGTACCTTGTGTTATCTGAAATAGAGGAAATGTTTAGCTTAAGGCCCCCAAAGACAATGCTTTCAATTTTAGTAGAATTGTTATTTGGAGTGAGAACTCTGATCTTCATCTCCCACCTTTATAATGTTTGATGATGCAATATTGATTACAGAGCATGTTGGTGTATACACACACAATACACTTATACATATACGTATATATGTATACATATATACATACGTAGGTGTATGTGTATCTATATACATACCTACATATATATGTGTGTGTGTCTATGTATATAGACACACACATATTTATACATATTTGGTTGCAGTATCATAAATGTAATGTCTGCTGTTTTGAAAAGAGAATTGGCTTTTTCTTTCAGGGAAAGTGAGTTTGCATTTCTGCTGTTGTAGCTCAGGCAACATATTTGTACTACCATAAATCTATGCCATTAAGGACAGACTGTAGAGATGGAACTTAATGTCTCATAGTCCTTTCTTTGCCAAACATCATACATTATGGAAAGGGCATTTAGCATACCCTTTTCTAATTTGACAAGACTAAACATCTTAAACATTTGTAGAGGGAGAAGAAATGGGAAGCATTGAGGATTCTATTAATTATTAATGAAGCATTATTGATTCAGATGGTTTTCTGAGCAAGATTTGTTGACTATAAAATAATTGTGAAAGTATGTAAATATTTTTAGCTAATTGATAACACTGCTTACTTTATTGTTAACCAAGCATAAAGAGTATTGTTAAGCATGACAATTGTTTATGTTTTCCCAAACAGTTAAAAAAAACCCCAATACCAGCTATCCCCCACTTGAATTCAACAAAGGTCTGGGTCATTTCCCACTTGAATTTTCTCAAAGTGTCTATACATTCAGATAAGAAAACAAGACCATCTCACACAAGAAGCTTTTCAATTCTAGTTGGCTTTCCCCCAAGATTATATTCAATTTATTATCTATCTGTATCTTATTTGTATGTAGTTGTTTGCATATTGTTCCTCCCATTAGATTGCAGGCTTATTGGGAACATAAACTATTTTTGCCTTTTTTTTAATTCCCAGAATTTAACACAGTAACTGACATATAGCAGATGCTTATTAGATGCTTGTTGCCTTGGTGACCATAGAGCAATTTACCCATACCATTCTCTCTAAAATTAATAGTTCCATGTCAGTTTTCTGCATACAAAAAGAGGATGGCCAGCACATAGAATTAAAACTGACTCTTCCTTTCCTCTTCCTCTAAGAAAATATAGCCTTCTCTACACAGTATTTCCTTATCCAATTCTGTAGAATTGAAAAGAGAATGTTAGGATGGTAGCATACCTTGGATCATTACAGAAGATATAAAAACCAAATCATTACCCTTTTTAAATAATGTATATTTTTATATTTGTATGAAAAAATAGGATCATAATATTATTGATCTCAGAAGCCATCTAGTCTAATACCCTTATTTTAAAATGAGACCCAGGGGAACTGAAATCACCTGTCTAAGGTCACAAAGAATGTGTCATATCATTTCCCATCAGTTCATTACTTGGATTTGCCTCTACCATCATCATGTCCACTCACCAGATAGATGGTGGTTAAACAT
This sequence comes from Dromiciops gliroides, assembly GCF_019393635.1. Taxonomy (NCBI): domain Eukaryota; kingdom Metazoa; phylum Chordata; class Mammalia; order Microbiotheria; family Microbiotheriidae; genus Dromiciops; species Dromiciops gliroides. The sequence continues at coordinate 361,905,151 of NC_057864.1, read as the reverse complement.
TTATCAACACATCTCGATGGGGAAAAGCAGAGTTTGAGCCAAGCACAAAATCCCAGTCCAGTAATGATCTTGGAGATGAGTAAAGAGAAGACATGAATACAATGATGAAATACAAGGAACTGATAGAAGGCCAAGAAATAAACCTAGAATAGGAGAGCAACTCTACAAGTTCAAGGAGAGTCTCAGAGAAAAGAATGATCTGGTCACAAGAATTGGTGCTTGGAAGAAATCAAAAAAGAGTTGCAACATGTAATATTAAATGAAATGAGAGGGGGCAGCTAGGTGGCACAGTGGATAGAGCACTGGCCCTGGATTCAGGAGGACCTGAGTTCAAATCCAGCCTCAGACACTTGACACGTACTAGCTGTGTGACCCTGGGCAAGTCACTTAACCCTCATTGCCCCACCCCAAAATGAAATGAGAGCTAGAGATGCAAGAATATGAATGATAGCTTATAACAGAAGATAATAAGCCATACCAAAGAATTGGACTCCCTGAAAATTAGAATAGGTCAAATACAAAATAATGACTCTGTAATAAAATAAGAAAAGTTAAAGTTTAAAAGTTTAAAAAAGTAGAAAATTAAAAGTATTTGGTATTAAAAACAATTGACCTGGAAAACAAGGCAAGGAGCGAATCTAAAAAGTATCAGATTACTTGAAAATCAAGACAACAGTATATGGAATATCATGGCAACAACTGTGAATTCCATGTGTTCAAAATGGGACTGTTAGAGTTTTGGAGAGATAGTGGGTAAAAGAAAGAAGTTACTGAACCAGCCATTGCTTAAAACATACAAATAAACCTAAAATACATACTGGGACTGGAGGATGAGGATTGGATGCCTGAAAACAACCCCTTTCTTCCACCCTTGAAAAACCTGCATGCTTTTTTGTGATCTTTCTTTCTCTCTCTCTCTCTCTCTCTCTCTCTCTCTCTCTCTCTCTCTCTCTCTCTCTCTCTTTCTCTCTCTCTCTCTCTCTCTCTCTCTCTCTCTCTCTCTCTCTCTCTTTCTCCCTCCCTCCCTCTCTTTCTTTCTTTCTTTCTTTCTTTCTTTCTTTCTTTCTTTCTTTCTTTCTTTCTTTCTTTCTTTCTTTCTTTCTTTCTTTCTTTCTCAGTACCAAGTCACTTTATTGGGATGTAAATGGTGGTAGAGATTATGAAAAGGTCAGATAACCAAAATATGCATGCACTGAAAGACAGGAGGAATGGCACACACAGTTCACAGGTGTGGGGAAAACCAGGTGTAGCTTAGCTCTCATTGTCACTGTCTCCAAGGGTGTGATTCTCAAAAAGATATTCCACCATGCCAGAATTGGGGCCCCCATTTTACACAGGTTGGTTATGTGATCACCCAGTTGTTTGATGGTCTTTACCTGTTTATCCAGGTAGTGGGTTTCAATGAAATCACATAAATGGGGGTCATTTTTGTCAGTTGCCAGCTTGTACAGTTCCAGTAATGACTGATTGAAATTTTTTTCCAAGTGCAGAGCACACTCCATTGTATTCATTCTGCTCTCCCAGTCATCACAATCTGGTTTCTTGATGTCTTGCAGGAAGATGAGGCCACCATTTTGGTTCTGCAGTTTCATCAGCTTCTCAGCATGCTCCTGCTCCTCATTGGACTGGTGGAGGAAATACTTGGCAAAGTTCTTCAGGACCATGTCATCTTGGTTGAAGTAGTAAGACATAGACAGGTAGATGTGGGAGGCATAGAGCTCCAGGTTGGTCTTCTAGTTGATGGCAGCCTCAGAGTCCTGGTGGTAGTTCTATTGCACCTGATCCCTTCTTTCTTGTTAAAAGATATTGTTGGGGGTAGCTAGGTGGTTCAGTGGATAAAGCACTGGCCCTGGATTCAGGAGTACCTGAGTTCAAATCCGGCCTCAGACACTTGACACTTACTAGCTGTGTGACCCTGGGCAAGTCACTTAACCCCCATTGCCCCGCAAAAAAAAGATATTGTTAACATTCATTTAAACCAAAAGTTTTTTTAAAGAAAGTATCAAAAGTGGAGAAAAGAAAGTGTACATGGCTCATACCTAAAACAGAATTTGTGCTAAAGTTAAATTCCACTTGTATATGGTGGGCACCAAATGACCAAAGGTACAATGAAAACACATTTTTTGTTATCTTTGGATGAACAACAAAACCAATAGTCTTTTATTTGTCACAGGAGATCCTGGAGTTTATAAAGAAATGTATAAATACAAAAACAATTCAGGTTGATTGTATGGCAAGAGCTGGGAATAAACAAATGGACAGCTGTGTTCCACTGATGTCCTTGAAGTGCTAAAAGAGAGCAGGGAAATGCCCAGCATATTGGTTGGACCCCTAGTGAACATATGGGAAAATAGGGACAAGATGGTCAGTTCTACTAGCTAAGTTCATATCTTGAAAACAAAATGCTACACAGTTCCCAAATTATATTGTGAAAATACTGAGTGTTCTCTGAAATGGAGGAAAGGTTTAACACAAGGCTGAAGGCATGCTTCCAATTTTATTAGAAATATTGTTTTGAATGAAAACTTTGACCTCCTTCTACTCTTTTCTCTGTAACATGTCATCAAAGAGACTTTCAGATTCATGGCTTTAAAGCTGTAAGGAACCTCAGAGGCCATTTAGTCTAGCCCCCTCATTTTTTTGTGTGTGAGGCAATTGGGGTTAAGTGACTTGCCCAGGGTCACACAGCTAGTAAGTGTTAAGTGTCTGAGGCTGGATTTGAACTCTAACCCCCTCATTTTACAGATGAAGAAATGGAAGCTCAGGAAAGTTGTGACCTGCGTAAGGTCCATATTATTGCAGGGAATATCCACATTGATAAGATCCAAAGAAGTACATACAATGGGTATTTTGCTTCTTATGGGCTTCATCCAACATATGAATAGCAATATGACTTACTAAAAAGCAAATGATTGAGATAGTTTCAAATTTCACAAATATTGTACATCTAACTCATGTGATATCACTTTTAATTTCTCCTGTCCATACCATAAGGTGAAGTATCTTTTCAGTGGTAGAATTACTTACAATAGGTGTGGTTGTATTTCCCCAGTACATGTAAGTTGAAGAATTTTATTTTTCAAGCTACGGAAGAACTTTGTGTGTCACTACTACTAAAAAAATACTGCTAAGGTGTCATAAAGTGCTGCAGTGGATAGAGCATTGGACCTGGAGTCAGGAAGACTCTTTGTGAGTTCACCTCTGACTTCAGACACTCACTACCTGTGCGACCCTGACCAAGTCACATAACCTTGTTTGCCTCAGTTTTGTCATCTACAAAATGAGCTGGAGAAGGAAATGGCAAATCATTCCAGTATCTTTGCCCAGAAAACCTCAGATGGATTTTCTAAGAGTCAGACAAGACTGAACTACAATAGTTTCTAAAAGATTATTTGAGAGAATATACCTGACTGTGATTTTCTCTTACATTTCATTATACTGGCTTCTTAAGTAATTAATAGTGTACTATGATAGCAGCATGATTTAGCATAAAGAGGGCTGGATTTGGGGTCAGAGGAATTGGTTTCAAATCTTGTTTCTGCTGTTTAGATACCCATGTGATCTTGGAGAAGTCACTATCCCTCCAATCCTTAGTTTTCTCATTTATAAAGCAAAAGGGGTTAGACTAGATATTTTCTGTAGGTCTATTTTATATCCTGTTTTATGCTCTATGTCATTTTTTTTCAAATAATAGAGAAATAAGGGTCAAAAACTGTCTAGGGAAATTACCTGAATCTGTAAAAGGAAAATATCCAGTGACTGTCATAGACAGAAATTATTTGGTTTTACTTTCTTTTATGCAAAGAAAACTCAGTTAGTCTCTAGTCTGGGGCTGGTTAATAATGAGATGCATTTCCAAAAAAAAAAAAAAGAAAAGAAAAGAAAACCAAACCTCATTACAGCTTCTAAGAAAAGCTAGTACTCCCTTTCACTCCAGCCCCCTCCAAAAGCTTTGTCTCCAGATGTTATTTAGTATTTATTTTGCAATGCTTATTATGACAGACCAAGCCATTTACGTCTTAAAGACGCATTGGTCTATTTATTTATAGAGAGACAGCTCCTTGAAGTGAACACAATTTGCTTTGGGTGTGGGCAAAGCTACATACCATTAGAAATGAATGGGTGGGGCTTCTTCCTCTAGCATGTTCTCCATTATTGCTTTCATTTCCTTTCCTTATGGGGGCTTTGGTTTTTTGTCCCATAAGGTTTAGCACAATTTACTTTAGAAAAAATAAAAAGAGTTAAGCTTTCAGTGCCATTATCCTTGCACAGGAAATGAAAGAAGCAAAACATAGGAATGATGGAGTTATTGGGCTTTGGCACATTCAATTACAAATCTGGCCCTGGTCATAGGTGGAACTGGAATGGCTGGAGACCTCTCCTATGTCACCTAGGCCATGGAGTAACTTGCTAGTGTTGGCCAGCTAGACCTTCTCCAATTGGAACTAGAATAGGCTTAGAAGAAGGGCTGACAGATGAGATAGAAGTGCAATGTTAGAATGTGTGGGTGGGAGAGAGCCAACAGGTCAAGGGTATTACAAAGTAGCAGCCTGGAAAAGGGCGTCAGTGACCAAGATGTGTAGGTGCTAAGGAATGTTGTGGTTTGGAATGGACAGGACATTCCTTCAACTATGTAGCAATCACTTTCAAGATGCCTGAATGTTCAAGAAGAAGTCTTGTTAAATTATCATCACAGGATCATAGATTAGACCTAGAAGGAACCTTGGAAGTCATCTGGTCCAACCCCTTCATTTTGTAGATGGGGATGCTGATGACCAGAGAGGTGAAGTGCTTGCTCAAAATCACACAGCTAGTCTTTGGCACAGTCAGATTTGCATCAGATCTTCATCCGTGTATTCAATTTGTTGTTATTGTTCAGTTGTATCTGACTCTCTGTGACCCCATTTGGATTTTTCTTGGCAAAGATATTGGATATTAGAGTGGTTTGCCATTGCCTTCTCCAGCTCATTTTACAGATGAGGAAATGGAGACAAACCAAGTTGAGTAACTTACCCAGGGTCATATAGTAATAAGTGTCTGAGGCTAGATTTGAACTTATCTCTTCCTGACTCTAAGCCTGGCATGCTATACACTGTGCCACCTATCCATGCATTTAATAGGGAACAATTTAAAAAGATTCAAGCATATCTTTTTTTTTTTTTTTTTGGTGAGGCAACTGGGGTTAAGAGATTGTGTCTGTCTTGTTTAATTCAGAAGACACTAAATATGAAAAGTACTGAGCAAGAAAGAACTACATTTTTATCTTTTTTTTTTGCAGGGCAATGAGGGTTAAGTGACTTGCCCAGGGTCACACAGCTAGTTAAGTGTCAAGTGTCTGAGGCCGGATTTGAACTCAGGTCCTCCTGAATCCAGGGCTGGTACTCTATCCACTGCACCACCTAGCTGCCCCTTAAGCATATCTTTTAAGTGTAGCATGATTTATTATTATTATTATTATTATTATTATTATTATTTTGCTGGGCAATGGAGGTTAAGTGACTTGCCCAGGGTCACACAGCTAGTAATTGTCAAGTGTCTGAGGCCGGATTTGAACTCAGGTCCTCCTGAATCCAAGGCCAGTGCTTTATCCACTGTGCCACCTAGCTGCCCCTTGTAGCATGATTTTTTAAAGGTCAAACTTTAAATGATTGAATAGCCTTTCATTTCTGAGGAGGTTTGAATACAGATCTCTATCATGGAACAAAAGCAATACCAACCTCATCATGCTCTTTGGGGTTAGAATCAGAAAATAGTTTTGCTCTGTTATAGTAAATTGAATGTGAGTCTGTCACCAACTTTAGATTAGACAGAAAATATTTCATTCTTGCCTGTGATCTTCTGTTGTAGTGTATTTACTTTCACATAGTTTCTAGGCTCAGAAGAGGCACCACTTACAGTAGAAAGAGTACTAGATTTGGAGTCTGAGGATGTGGGTTTGAATTCCAATCCCTGCTCTTCATGGTACTGCTTATGTGACTTTGGACAAGTTAATGTTTCACTCTGGGCCTCAGCTGTCTGACCTAAAAAAGGAAGGGATTGTACTAGATGACTTCTAAGGTCCCTTGCAGCTTTATATCTAAGAACACTAAGAATGAAAAAGGTTTTTTTTCTGACTTTACCTTAAATTTTAGTAAAATGGATTCTTTGAGAATTTTATTCATACTATATAGTTATTCATGTAGGGTAGTATTATCACCCCATACATTTGGGGGAGGGTGATATGAAATAACCTTGCTTCCTTTGAGAGGATGTGACTACTACAACTAGATTTTGATTTCAATTATCACAATTCTTTGGATATCCCATTTCATGGATACAGAAATGTTCCCATTTATTGTCTTTCCTTTGTTCTTTACTCCTTCCTGATTTCCCTTCTCCCTACTTTCCCTTCTTCTCTCCTACCTTCTTTTCTTCCTTCCTGCTTTCTTTCTTATCTGTCTGCCTTTCATTTAATGCATTGATTTAGCATATCAAAGGTTTAAGTTCTAGCATACCAGTCATGATTTCCAGGTAGATGGCTTCTGTTTCCTATAGCAATTTTCTCATATTGAAATTTCCTTAAGATAAAAATGTAGGGGCAGCTAGGTGGCACAGTGGATAAAGCACTGGCCTTGGATTCAGGAGGACCCGAGTTCAAATCCAGCCTCAGACACTTGACACTTAACTAGCTGTGTGACCCTGGGCAAGTCACTTAACCCTCATTGCCCTGCAAAAAAAGATGAAAATGTAGTTCTTTTCTTGCTCAGTACTTTTCATATTTAGTGTCTTCTGAATTAAACAAGACAGACACAATCTGCTGTAGGGTAAAAAATGCTTAATGAAGCATCAGAAGACCTAGGTTTCAATTCTAGCCTTGACACTTTAGCAGGGGGTTTCTATAAACATTTAGACTCTTTCATCCTCAATCTTGCAGTGGATAAAACATTGGGCCTGGAGTCAGGAAGATCTGAACCAAATTCAGCTTCAGACACTTACTAGCTCTGGGATCCTAGGGAGGTCATTTAACCTGTCTGCCACAGTTTCCCCAATTAAAAAATGGGGATAATAATGAATCATCATCATCATTGTCATCATTGATGTTATCAATCATCATCATTATAGCTTCCCAGAGTTGTTGTGAGGAATAAATGAGATATTTAAAAATTACTCAGTATAGGGAGCAGCTAGGTGGTGCAGTAGATAAACCACCAGCCCTGGATTCAGGAGGACCTGAGTTCAAATCCAGCTTCAAACACTTGACACTAATTAATATAATATAATATAATATAATATAATATAATATAATATAATATAATATAATATAATATAACATAACATAACATAATATAATATAATACAATACAATACAATATAATATAATATAAAGCCACTTCTGAAAGCTTCTGACAGCTCTCCAAGTAGAAGATACTGCATTATCTTTATAGAAGGTAAAAGAAAAACCCTCATTCCCTGCCCACCATTTTTACAGGACCCTCATTGCCCTGCAAAAAAAAAAAATTACTCAGTAGAGAGCCTGACACATAGCAGACACTTCAAAATGCTCCCTCCTTCTTTCCTTCTTTCATTCTTTCCTTCTTTCCTTCTTTCCTTCTTTCCTTCCTTCCTTCCTTCCTTCCTTCCTTCCTTCCTTCCTTCCTTCCTTCCTTCCTTCCTTCCTTCCTTCCTTCCTTTCTTTGTAAAGTGGGAAAAAAAATGGGCCTACCTCTATAGGCATATTATGAAAAAAGTGCCTTCTGAACCATAAGGTGCTGAGTATGGACTTTGTGGACAAAATATTCTATTCTCTTATAGGCAAGTATGGCTGGTTACATATTTTTCTATGGTTCCTATGCTATAGTATTCTTCATTGGTATTTTCAAAAATGTTGGGCAGGGAATGAGGCTTTTTCTTTTACCTTCTATAAAAATAATGTAGTATCTTCTACTTGGAGAGCTGTCAGAAGCTTTCAGAAGTGGCATATTATATTATATTATATTATATTATATTATATTATATTATATTATAATATATTATATTATATTATATTATATTATGACTATAATTATACCCACGAGTGTAGCATGGCATGGGGGTTAGAGTGCTAGGATTTTTTAGCTCAAAAAGACCCAGGTTCAAATACAACTTCTGACACATACTACCTGTGTGACCATGGGAAACCATTTAAACTTTTAATGGCCAAATCAGTTTGCTAAGATTAAATGTCATGGAGAAGTTGAAGATCTGTATCATTGGGAGTGAATTGAGAGAGAGAGAGAGAGATCGAGAGAGATCGAGATCCCTAAACAGATCAAAACACAGGTTTGGACAACTATACCTCTCCCCTCAAATAAATTATATCTAGATAGCTGTATATTGATCTAGATGTAGTTAGATTTATGTTTACATGTATCTAATTGAAGCAAATCATTTCAATCTACCTTATTGCTCTCTAATATTCCTGATTCACATTAAATATAATTTTAGGAGTAGGTAGAGCTTGTAAGCATGTTCCAACAGGGTAGTAGCTTCTGTTTTTGTATGCTTCATTGGCCATGAATGTCTGTGGTCCAACTTAGGTTTCAGAATGCTACTGGCTTTTGGGATGAGGAAGATTGAAGAATCATAAAAATGGAAAGGATCTCTAGAAACCACAATGAAACCACAAATCTGCTTCAATAAAAGGGTGAAAGGCAGCTGTTCTATTGGCTAATTAAATGTTAGACACAGATAACTGGTCATTTGGGGATAAGTTGTCAGTTTTCAGGTTTTAATACTCTTGTGTCCTTTAAAACATCAGGGTAGAAGTACCACCACACAGTCATACCCCATCAAAATGAGCCTGTATACCTGGAGATTCCATTGCTTGACAGCTCTTGGCAGGGACCCAGTTTGACTACAGTGAAATTCTTCCTCACTCTCCTCTTGGTTCCATAATTTTCTTTTTGTTTGTCTCACTTAGGTTATTGTTGCATTCATTCAGACTTTGGCATTTGATTTGTTCTTTGCCCTTTCACCTCAAAGACTTCTGTTCCCCTTTTTCCCTCTGAATTTAGGCTCCCTAGTATCAATATACAGCAGTACATTTGACTCCCTTGTAAATATGCTCTTCGCTGATTGCATGATTTCTCCAACTCGCCTCTCACACGTCGTGGTTCCGGCTGCCCTCTGCTGGTTTTGGTGACCATTGCAGATGAAGTTATTCTGCCACTGGGCTCTGAGATAAGTTGATTCTCACTAGGACATGAATAGAGACCTAACAGGAAATGGGTGTTTTTTAGAGATGCTTTAATCTCAATAATGTTTAGCCTTTTAACAGAAGGAGACAATGTGCTATAATGGAAAACACACAGGACTTTTGTTACATTACCTGGGTTCAAGTCCTAGATTTGACCCATGTTTGATCAGGGATCAAATCACTATGCATTTGAGCCTCAGTTTCCCAATCTATTGAATAGGACTAAACACTTTCCCTATTGAGTTGTTAGAATTATCAAGTGAGATAATATATGTGAAATGTAATATTCATAAAAGTTTATTTTAAGTAATCAGTTCCTATGAATTATTTAATATGAATTTTTGGTTTCATCAGTGAAATCAACAGATTTCTTCAGTGTAGGGAACTCTCAACATAGACACTCTTTCCCCTGATGAAAGCATCATGTCTGAAATTTATAGTGTTAGAGAGTTAAGTATGGCACTGAGAGGTTCAATGATCTGCTCCAGGTCACATGGCTAGCATATATCTGAGGCAGCCCTTGAACACAGGTCTTCCTTATTTCAAGGCCAGCCTTCTATCTACTATACTATATTTCTATTCTATTATTATTTTATAAGCGGTGCCATTTTTGTATTAAATTAAATTTAGATTATCTGGATATATGAATTAAGTTCTTCTCTTTAATGAATATCAGACTATTCTTTAAGCATTTAATGTTAATGAAACAAAAATGACTTTCATACAAAATACATTCTCTCTTGCCCTCTTATCCCAAATCTTTTGCTTTTCCAAGTGAGACTAGAATGGAGGTCAGAAATGCCCAGAAAACTTTTATTTGCATGAAACTGAATCATTTTCCTGCTTAAGCTTTGCTTGTCTACATCTTTCTGGAATCATAAATTACTTTCACTGGTGGTTTGGATGAGACTGAAATCCACTTTCCTGTAGCATTTGGTATTTTCCAAAAGTGAGTCATAATCACTTTTTATTATGGGAAAAAGGAGAACTCAGACTTGTATAGATGTAAGGCTCCAAAAAAGGGGCTGATATCCAAATAACTACCTCGTAAGGAAAATCCCTTTGATTCTAGATAATTGTTGTTTTTATTTTTTAGTTTTTCAAATTAAAACATTGCTTGAAAAACAATTAAGACAAAGGCATGTCTCTTCCAAATAGGAAGGGAAGGAACTTGCTCAAGTACATATATCTTTGTCCTATTCTGACTTTGTCATTTCTTTTGGAAGCCTGCCCTTTCTCCCTGCCTCCCCACAATTCTTTCCATCTCCAACCATTACTTATTCTCCTGTGCTGATATTATAGATGGTCCACAGCAGCCACCAAAATCTTTTTGGAATTTTAAGGGGAACTTCTTCTACTCTTGATGCTTCATCATGGCGGAGAGAGAACCTTGCATTCTCAAAAGGTATGCTAATGGAATACAATCCTTGGCAGGACCTACCAAGCTGAAGGTGGTTCAATTATAGTTTCTGCATGGACTCTGTGTCTATCATTTGAATAATAGCTGAATGAAGTGCAGGGTGGCTTACTACTAGATTATCCTCCAACTGAATTTTTATTGTTGTTGCTCACAACAACTTCTGAAGGCTATATGGGGTATAAAGTTTTACATGTGTGTTGGCAGATGAATAATACACATCAATGATTTTAAGGATCATTGAGGTGCTAAATAAGGTGAAAATATCTAAGAAAATCTTGGAACTTTGATCAAGGAGAAAAGAATGACCACCATGAGTGACTTCTTTGTCCAATTGAATATTCTTTTTGGTGGAACAATTCTGTTTCAAAATTATTCTTTGACTATGCTTTGTAAGCCTAGTGTAGTGAAAAGAACACTGGACAAGAGATATGAGTGCAAATCCTGTCTCTGACAATGAACTGTGTGACACAGGTGAGCTACATCATCTCTAGAAGCCACCATTTCTTCATTCTTAGAATAAGAATAAGAATATTCTCGCTATTTAGCACAAAATAATGGTGATACAAAGTACTTTTTAAAATGTAGAGGATGGGGCAGCTATGTGGCACAGTGGATAGAGCACTGGCCCTAGATTCAGGAGGACCTGAGTTCAAATATGACCTCAGACACTTGACACTTACTAGCTGTGTGACCCTGGGCAAGTCACTTAACTCCAATTGCTTCACCAAAAAAAACCTGTAGAGGACTATACCAAGGTAAGCTCTTATTATTCTTGGTGGGGGACATTTAGTGAGGACAATCTCTCTACCAGCAAAAGACTCATGATAAGAGATACTTAAGAGTGCCTGCTTAATTTCATGCCCACCCTTATGATACTGTTATTCCTGAGGCTTAAGGCATATGACGACCCAATTTCAGGTCTTTTCTAAACAGAAGCCCCACTCCTGATTCTTTCCCAGAGATAAGTAGGGAGTTTAGGGATGTTGGTTAGATACTGAACAAATTAAGACAGTTCTGTAGTCCAACTACACTGGATAACTAGAATTCATATGTGAATTCAAGTTGTTATAGCACAGATTGCTTATCTTTCCTTTTTACCAGGGATTCTTAACCTTTTTGTGTGTTATGGATCCCTTTTGTAACCTAGTGAAGCCTATATATCCCGTCTTTGGAATAATGGTGTTTTTTTTCTCTATTAAATTATAATTGAAGGAAATGCTAGATTTCAGTTAGAAGTTAATGAAAAAGGGGCAGCTAGATGGCACAGTGGTAAAGCACGGCCCTGGATTCAGGAGTACCTGAGTTCAAATCCGGCCTCAGACACTTAACACTTACTAGCTGTGTGACCCTGGGCAAGTCACTTAACCCAATTGCCTCACTAAAAAAAAAACCAAAAGAAAACAAACAAAAAAAAGTTAATGAAAAGAAAGATTTAGTTTTTATCCATTCAAATTCATGGACCCCCTAAAATTTATCCATGGAACCTCTGCTTTATACAGTATTTATGAAGCTTGATATGAATAATTGGTAGTGTAGAGTAAAATCATCATTGTCTTAGAGTCAAAGCACAGGGTTAAAATCTCTCTTTTGTCGTTGACCACCTGTGTGGTCTTGGGCAAGTCAGTTTACTTGTCCACCTCATCCCCCAAAAACCCAAGGAGTTAAGTAGATGATCTCTAAGGTTCCTTCCAGCTTTAAATCCATAATCCTATGATCTCTTAAGAGAAGGAAAACTATAACTAATAGGTTATAACACAAAAGATTAAGCTGAAGGAACTATATCTTGAAATGAAGGGAAGATAAAAATTAGATAGTTTTCTCCAAATAATAAGATAGCTTTGATCATTGGTTTCATTGGCTATATAATTGGCTGCCACTCTGCACAATAGCAGTTAATTCCAAAGTCAATGTACCTGGAAAGGGGACGGAGTTAGAAAACTCAAATGGAGAAGAAAGAGGGATGAGGAGTTTTCCTGTGAAGGTAGGGCTGATTTTATCTGGTCATCACTTCTGTGCCTTTGCAGAGAGCTACCCTCTTTCCCATGTAGGTTCAGACCCAGAAGCAGGAAGGAGAGATAATGAGGACTTGGTACCTAATGAAATGCTAATTGGTTTTCCTTGTCAATTCATGAAAGATTCCAAGTTTTATTTTGGAGTGAGAGCTGGGTGGTGGAGAGAATGTCATAGTTGGAAAGGATTGATTACTTACTTAGTTTAAAAATAAAACCAAAAACTGGTTTTTAATATGAATTGCATTTTTTTTACATATTATCTCCCCTTGTTAAGAATGTAATCTTCTTAAAGACAGGGAGAGCTTCATTTTTGTCTTTGTATACTAAGTGCCTAGCATAGTACACAAGAGTAGACACTTATGAAATGTTTGTTGATTGTTTTCAACATGAAAAGTATAAAGAAGCCATCCTGCATGACACATGTGGCACAATGGAATGAGCACTGAATTTCGAGTCAGAGGAAATCCCTCTTCTCTCACTTTATACTTTGGTCAAATCACAACTTCTCTAAATAGTATTACCTTGAATATTTCCACCCCACACCCTTTCTTCCTCTGATGTGAAGGAATTGGATAAGATGGGCACTAAGATACCTTTCAGCTCTACATCTAGGATACTATGATACTACAATGCTAAGTGTAGTGTTTTTCAAATATCTGAGTTTAGAACAGGATGGTTTCCCTCTGCCTCTTTGTTGCTTTTGTGTTAAAGGTATGTTCATTATTTCATTCTGCTAAGAATCTTCATATACTAATGGACACACAAAAAGTCAGACTTGGGGAATACGAGAAAAGATTTTGAGGTAAAAAGAATGATTTCTTGCTTCTTTTTGTTTTTATGTTATAGGTCCTGGACCTCAGAACAAAACGTCATTAGTGTTCTGTTTAATCTGTACCCAAGAATTGCTGCTCTGAGTCAGCTACTGCTGTTACCAATGATGCTGAACCCATCATTTGTATAGCACCTTATAGGTTTCACAGTGTTTTCAAATATGTTTTTTCCTTTCGAGTTTGTTTGCAAAAATTAGGAATCTTTATTTAGTGTTTTGGAAACATTGGAATGGCTGATCTCCTAGTAAAGAGTTAAAAATAATTTTTAAAATGTTGAAAAAATACAGATTTCATAGGTGGGAGTCCATTTTACATTGAAATCTAATCAGAGGGCATAATTAAAATAGTAGCTAATTCTAATAGAAGACTAATTCTAGAATAGAACACTCATTAACCAGACTAATGAGAGAATGGGAAACCTTCATAAATTTTCTTTTGGGTAAGCTGTTTTCTGGGTAGCCAGGAAACTTTTTTTTGTTTCAACATTGATTAATAAACCTTTCTATATGCATTAATCCACTTTCTGCATGAAGTACAATATACTCAATAGAATTTAATATTTCCTTGATTCTGAATCTTTTAGTGCCCAAAGGTGATAATTCTAAATGACAATTTTCATCAAATAGAATCAAAGTTCCTTGATTGTAGAACATGTCAGAGACAAGGATGAATTTGTATTGATGTCAGATGCTGTCTTTGGAGGTTTGGATAAAAAAAAAAGATATTCAAACTATCAGTTTACTCTGCAGTATTTTTCCTTTTTCTCCTAATAGTAAAATACAGAAAAAAAGTTTCCAGTTAATTGATGATTCAGATTAGGTAGATTCTGATGGATTGAAATCTTTAAAGAATATTGGACCAGAATCCAAAGCTCTGGCTTTGAGTCTCAGTTTGCCATGTGTAGTTCACTCGTCCTCTCTAGGCTTCAGTTTCCACATCTGTAAATGAGGGATTAGACTAAGTGATTACTAAGGTTCCTTTCAACTCTAAAAGTTTTAATCTAGGCAAATTATGCAAGTAGGTTTTTAATGTTCTCAAGATAAAATGAATATTATTTTTTTTCTACAGGCTTGGTATATTCTGTGTGTGTGTGTGTGTGTTGGGGGGGGGAGTTGTTATATACATTTATACAAGAGGCAAGCATGGCCTAGTTGATAGAGACCTATGTTCAGTGCCTGGGAAGACAGGGATTCAAGTCACACCTTTGACACTACTGATTGTGTGAGTCTAGCCAAGGTCTCTCTCTCTCTCTCTTTCTCTTTTTGGCCAAGTCTCTTAATCACTTAGTGCACAAGACAAGTCTAAGAGTATAGGTTGCAGAGTAGGTGCCCAACCTGAATGGTAAAAGCAATTTCTTCATATGGAAGTTCTCTATCCTAATGAATAAGAGATCAGTCCCTATCCCTAAGTATATTTGTTAACATATCCTAAAGCATAGGGTATTTGACTATATGTGGACACAAGGGGATATGCATGTGGGCAAGAAGCCATAGTTTATATATGTTCAGAGTTGTGTGCTTCCTGGCTATTCACATACTGACATGGGATCTAGAGAAAGGTCCCTCAAATGTTTGGCAGACTCTTTTCCTTTCTTTCTTTCTTTCTTTCTTTCTTTCTTTCTTTCTTTCTTTCTTTCTTTCTTTCTTTCTTTCTTTCTTTCTTTCTTTTTTTTTGGTGAGGCAATGAGGGTTAAGTGACTTGCCCAGGGTCACACAGCTAGTAAGAGTCAAGTGTCTGAGGTTGGATTTGAACTCAGTCCTCCTGAATCCAGGGCTGGTGCTCCATCCACTGCACAACCTAGCTGCCCCCTCAGCAGACTCTTTATGGAGGATTAATGGGAGGACAACAAGTAGGATGAGAAAGATTTGGACACAAAAAAAAGTTGGACGATTGTGATCTGCACTATTAGAAAGTATCAAAGTATGAGTTTTAGAACAGTTGGAATCAGAAGATTAAACTTTGTGTTGTCATTTGGTGTGAGTTAGATGGATATGTCTGAATATCATTCTGAGATTTTTTTGACTTGTTCCCCCAGATAGGCCTATTGCCTCTTTTTTTTTTTTTTTTTTTTGGCCTGGCAATAAAGGTTAAGTGACTTGCCCAGGGTCACACAGCTAGTAAGTGTCAAGTTTCTGAGGCCGGGTCTGAACTCAGGTCCTCCTGAATCCAGGGCCGGCGTTTTATCCACTGAGCCATCTAGCTGCCCCCCTATTACCTCTTAATATAATGATAGCTAAAATTTATTCACCACTTTAGGGTTTGTGGAGCACTTTATATATATTTCATTTGATTCTCACAACAATCCTCTGAGTTGGATGCTGTTGCTGTTGTTATCCCTATTTTGCATATGAGAGAAGCTTACCAGGGTCATATGGCTCATACGTGTCTGAGGTGGGATTTGAATTTGCGTCTTTTTGACTCTAAGTCTAGCACTTTAATTTACCCTATCACTCACCTGTCTCCTTGCTGTCTTTTGCCTCTTGGGTAGCAGTAGAAACTGATGCTCTGCCAGGATCCATGTGAGATGATTAGTTATTGGTGATGAAGATGGTAGTGGTGGTGGGTGACCCCAGCCACACTTGCTATTATTTCCCTTTGGCTTACAAAATAAAAGGCTTGCATTAACATAGTTCCCTTCCCAGCTCCCCTTCTTCCTTACCTCCTTGTTCACTCAGGGCAACACAGTCACTTGGAAGATGGGAACAGAAGATAGAAGAAGGGAATGTTGGGGTTGGGACTTTCCAGGCTCTAGCTTTACCCAGAATTGGACATCAGTTATAATTTCTACTATTGCTGTGCATTATGGTTGACTGGCTGAAAGGGCTGCATCACATATCTAGGGTAGTGGTGATCTTACTGGGTCTGGTGACACTACTAATCAATATGATGAAGTTAGGAAACCTTGGCATACAATAAAATGATAATGCATTGACTGTGAGATGAGAAATGTTATTCATTTCCTGCGTTAATGAGACAACAAACATTCAACATGTACCTACTATGTGCCACATCGGAATATAGACGGATCATTCTTAAATTGGTTTCAATGAATCTGTCACAGATATTTATTCCTGTGAATAGTGACATTACATGAGCATATCATATTAGCAATGAGACTGGTTTTTGTGTGTGATTTATGAAATCAGTATGATTGCTTTTATAGGCATTTCTTATGTTTGCCAGGCTGCCTGCATGATAAAGTCAGAACTGAAACCTTGTCAAGATCACTCTTCTCTAAAGTTAGCTATGGTTCTTGGTTCATGTCCAACCATTGTTCAGAAATCAGCAGTTTCCTGTTTAACTGATCCTAGTATTAGTCAGTTTTGCTTTAACTTAGAATTATATGTACTATATGCTAGAACTTAAGTCCATAATTGACAATAACAAATGAATAAAGTCTACATGTGTGAACATTTTAATTCTCAAACTAATAGTTTGTTTATTTAACTGAAAACGAATGTCAACAAACAATTGTGTTTGTTGAGTCTAGCAAAGAGATAAATGATGTTTTATATTTACCTTTTGTTTCCAATGCTAATTGTGTTTTTTTAAACACTCTTTTGATGTGCTAAGAATTCCCAAGAAGAACAACAGCTGTTATTTAAATAACATCAATCCAGCTTCTAGGAATAGTTGAGCTGAAAGCCTAGGGGTCTTTTTGTATAGAAAACAATTGACAAATATGGAGGTATCTATAGTGTTTCGTTAAGAGTTCAGGTTTTGGAGGGAGAGAATCCTTGGGTTTGAATTCTAGTTCTGCTCTCCACTAACTTTGTGAACTTGGATAGACTATTTTATCCCTTAGGACATTGGGGTAGATAATCTCTAAGATCCTTTACAACTCCAATTCTGAGATCTTCTGAAGAATTGCCAGCTTTGTGCTTTTGAAATCATAAAGCAGAAACAGGTCAAAACAACACGTTAAGGGGGGAAAACAATAATTGTACCCTTTGCCTCTATAGCTGGAATAAATTAGCCAATCACTAGATTTTAGGAACTAAGAAGAAGACCAATGTGGACTATGGACCCATAACTGCAGTTGGCAAAAGAGGTGGGTGTGGAGGGTAGCATATGCCCTTTATTAACATCTAATCCAGACAGGGAAAATCAAGTCAGGAACATAGTTTAGGGCACAGTAGACAATGACCAGTAAATTAAAACAAATTTATCATTGACTTGTAGCTGGTTATTGATTGAAGTTAATTGATTTGTAGACTTTGGACATGACTATGTATATTTTATATATGAAAGAAATAGAGAAAGCAAGGAATGGGAAGAAGGAGAAAAGGATGCCGTATTCACAAATTATTCTTTCTTAGCAATCCTTATTTTACTTAATATATACAAAATAATGTTGGGTTTTTCTTCAACTTTACTGAGAGTGCTAATATCAACCTTTGAATATAAGCATCTTGGAGGCAGGGATTCTTTCATTTATATGTTTGTAGGCCTTGTGCCTGGCACATTGTAGGTATGCTTAATGAATGCCTTTTGATTGATGGGTTCCAAAGAAATCTCAACTGAAAAATTCAAAATGGGCTTAGATAATTCATCCCTTCCTTGAAAGACAGAGAAGAAGTATTGAGTCAAGTTATATGTCTGGGAGAAATAGTATGAATATTTGCCATTATTGTGTTCAGTTTTATTTCATCAACCCAATCCAAACCCAACAAACATTCATTTTATGTGTAAAGCACTACACCATAAACTAGGAGATACAAAGACAAAAGAGACATAGTCCCCTGCTTAGAATCAATCCTTCACCAGTACTCTAGTGTATCTGAATAGTACTATGAAATCAGCAGATATGCAATTCAGGCTTATTGAATGTCTAAACAAATCTATGGGGCATAAAGGAAGGAATACCACTAACTTGATACATGATACTAAGTAATATGTTGTTGTTGTTTGTCCTTCATTCTCAAGAGGACCATAAGTGTCTGAGGTGAGATTTGAATTAAGGTTCTCCCAACTCAGGGCCAGTGCTAAGTAATATAGCATCTAGGAGAGGGTGTCATTTGATATTGAGCTAAAGTGGGCCATAGTCCCTTTTCATATAATTCTTTAGAATAATGTTCTGTTCCCTCAGAGAGACACAGAAGTTTTCTTTAGAGATAAAACAGGTGATATTATATATTGAATATAGATTATAATAGTGACATCTGTAAGTAATGGATGAACATACTAAAATAAGAAACAAGTAAAGCATTTTAAAGTTTTATGCCTTGCCTGGGGAAAAATAACATACATATAATGTCACATACACCCGAATAAGTATATATACAATACACGTATGCATATGTGTGTGTCCATACACATGCACATAGATATAAGCATACGCACACATGTATATACACATATAACAATATAGGTATATATTACATTTATATTAACTAAGGTATATATTATATATATTATGTTTGTAGTGCATGATATGTACATAACATACCTATATACACATGTGTATATATACTTAATATACATATGTAAATATCACACAATCTATTATGCATGCATTGTATATATACATACACACATATATGTGAAGCACTTAATGTGGATAATGAAAATGGTAGAGAAGTGCCATGGGACAGAGAGTCACAAACCAAATTTTATTTAAAGTCTTCAGAAAGTAGCAACCTCGACAAGGCTAAGAAGAGTGATGGACCATGGTATTTTATCCCATCTACTACAACAGGAAGGTCAACATGGATCAATGTAATTCTGTGCTCAATACTCAGAGATGTTTCATCCTGGAGCTGGCTGTCTCCTCTGTATAACACCTGGTTGATTGCTTCAGTTCTTGTGACGTCAATCCCCCAAAGAGATCCTAGACTGAGAAAATATGGAGAAGAAAAGGCCAAATGATGAAGCCAACAGAAAGAGTTGGCATAATGAGGAAAGATCTAAGTTATGAAGCCACTCTAAGTTGTCTAAGAAAGGGCAGGGGAAATATGTACAGTAGTGAGTTAGTAGTCATTATTATTAAATATCATTTAGTAATTAGGGTTTATACTTGTGCTGGTATAGGTTGGATTAATGCAATGGAATTAAGAAAACCTTAATAAATACTTCTTCATACATTTTATAAAGCTTCAGATCTTTAATGAAAATAGATTTTTAGAAAAGAAAAGGAGAGGCAGTAATGCATTCTAGGTTAGAGAGGAAATAGATAAGTTGATTTAGTCAAGATTCATGCATGAAAGAACTAACATTTCCCCAATGAAACCAATTATTAATATCACATTTTAAAGTAAAACAAACATAAACAGACTTTAAAAACTATCCACAAATATATTTATTATGGTGGCTTTTTTCCCACTAGATATACCTTGTTAAAGAAGTAATATCCCTTGGATTCCTCATGGATCATAAAGCAGATAAAGAAGCTTTTTTTTTTTTCCCAGTGTGAGAGGGAAAAAAGACACAACTGCAAAACATGTTACATTTTCCTGTGCTCTATTTTCTGTTCTTTATTAATCAGCCTTTTCCTCCTAAAAGTATGGGTTTTTTTTTGTTGTAAGTAAGGTTTTGTAGTGTAGATACATTTCGCAGTTTATATGACTCCGGGGACAGCCCAGACAGGAGCACTGATGAAGGAGAAACCCGTCATATTTCCTCTAAGAGATTAGGGGTGCTGCTCCACTGGAGCAGAACCACTGGTCCTTCACAGTTTTGTGAAGCACAAACATACTCTCCCATCCCAGCAGTTTCTTCCATTTTTTTCCTCTCCCCCCATTCTCACATAATTGTTACTATCCACTCTAGGTTTCTTGCAGGCAGGAGTACAAGATAAGTAGTACAAGGGGACCAATTTTAAAACAGTTCAGTCCCTGATAAACCATAGGACAGGAATGTTAGTGCCTATTTCTGAGCACTAAGTATCTATGCAAGAAATCACCAAAGAGCTGCTGAATCTTGGATTTCTACTGTCCTTTGCTGGTTTTTTCCTCTCTCCCTTCTCCTCCCTCCATCTCCCATTTTTTTTTTTTTTTATGTGGTACACCCATTTTTTTTTTTGAAGGGATTACTGTGTCTTTGACTTAGTAGACATCTCTTTTGCTTCTTACTTAACAACAATAGCCTGAAAATTATTTTACAAAGAAAAAATGTTGCTTCTCCAGATGCCTCATTATAATGCTATATCTTATATCCTGCTAATAATTATATACAAAAATATTCTTAGGTGTCTTTTACAAATGCACAGAAGCATATAAGATAACCCCTTGAAAGTATCCCCTTCCTTAGACTTCTTTTGTACTCGTGGCTCATGAATGTCTTGGTTATTAACTATGTTGGTATGGAGAGTATAGGAACTATCTGGAATGTTGTTTAGATGGAACAGTAACTGGTAGCATTTTCCACTTGTGTTTCTAATGGCTAGAGCACCTGTCCTGGGAATCTGGTGGAGATAGCAGCATCATAAGTCTAAAACAATCACATGAGACTTTTTAGTGTACAGTGCCGACTAATACCGATTTCTGTTGTTTATCTTGCACTTTTCGTTTCTTCTGCTGCTGTTTGTCTTTATTTTCCCATTGATCCCGGGATTCTGTACTGGGCTCCTGGCCTTTGTTTTTCAGGTTTTGTTTTCCTTACTTTCTTCTTTATTTAGCTTTTTTCTTTTTCTCCCTTCCTTTCTTCCCTGAAAAAAGGTACATAGATCAATTAAAAAAGAAAAAAAGAAAAAGAAAACCGATATACACATTCAGATTGGCTTAATGTTCACATAAGTTCAACTTTCCAAAACCCAGTTAAACATCTTTCAGCAGGTTATTGTGCAAGTGACTCTTCAATCTGAAATGTTGCTATAGTTGTAAGATATTCACTTTTTCACCAAAAAGGAAAAAATACAGTTGATTAAGCTAAGTCAGGAAGCATTTACTAAGCATTTATTATGTTCCTATCAGACACTACCCTATTCCTTGAAAATTCAAAGAAAAGCAACAGCACTCTCTGCCCTCCAGGACAATATGTAAACTGCTGTGTACTACCATATAATCTCCTATATCTCCATATCCTATCTCTGTCTCTATCTCTATTTCTGTAGTCTCTGCTTGTATTGATGTGGTTTCCACTCATGCTAATGGTTTTGCCCTTAACAGCAGGGTACATTGGATATAATCTTAGAGGGAAAGCACTAGCATTGAGGGGAACTAAGAGAGGCCTTTTCAAGGAAGTAGGATGTCAGCTGAGATATGAAGAAGCTGGGGAAACTAGAATGTAGAGATGATGCTGGCACTGAATATTTGGTGATTCTCTCCTGATCTTCTTGAACTCGGATACAACAGGACTTGTTTCAAGTGTGTCTAGTTTATGTAAAATGTCGCATTTTAACAGTTGTTCTTTTAAAAGTGCTTCTTGCCAAATATAAATATTTGTTTGTCAATTCTGAGTGACAATTCTATTTCTATTCTATTCCATTTCTTAAATGTATATCTATAATTCTATTTGCAAATCACATTTTCCAACTTATTCCTTACATTATGTAACACATGATTCTAGATAAGAATTCATTTGTATGACAAATGTTTGAAGTAGAAATATTGGTGAATATAGGTATATATATGGTTTTATTTTAAAACCTAAAAAACAGACTTAATGTTGATATTATTTGTTGTATCATTTTTCCTTTTTCCTCTTTCAAGACCAGTCAAAAAACGTATTCCATAAGACTAATTTTCTGTTATCAATCAACAACCTGACTGAGTTCACACTATATGCAGAGAACTGAGGGATAGAGTGGTTTTTGTTTGTTTGTTTTGTTTGTTTTTTTTTAGTGAGGCAATGGGGGTTACGTGACTTGCCATGGTCACACAGCTAGTAAGTGTTAAGAGTCTCAGGCCGGATTTGAACTCAGGTCCTCCTGACTCCAGGGCCGGTGCTCTATCCACCTGTGCCACCTAACCTCCCCCGGATAGGGTTGTTTTGACTAGAGGATAATAAAGAGGCAAAGATATGGTCCTTGCCCTAAAAGAAGTTATGATCTAGTTGGGCAGAAGGAACAACATGTACACATATGAAGATATCTAACAGTATGAGGTAACTTCGCAATGTCACAAAGCAATGATAAGGAACATTTATGCTCCAGGGATTCAGAAGAGGAGAGGTTACTTAAGAGGGATGGATGGCTTCATAGAAAATTTGGTAGTTGAACTGGTCACTAAAGAATGGGTAAGAATCAGGTAAGTAGAAAGGAAAGGAATTCTTGACAGAGGTAACTTTATGATCAAACTTTATGAGTAGAGATGTGTATGTAATGGAAAATGTATTTTGACTAGTGGATTTATGTAGGTGAGTAGTAGCACAAACAGGTTGGAGAGCTAATTGACGTCTTGTTTCCAAACCTAGGGTTTGGATTTTAAGCAATGGGATGTCCTGCATTTATGCTAAGAGGGCCAAGTGTTTTTTAAACCTGAAATGCTATGAAATTGAGTTATTACTATCATGTTATTATGTACAAAGTCCCCCCATCCTTCAAAAAAGAAATGATCCTTGCCCTCAACGGACTTTATAGTCTACTGAGGAGGGGAATAAACATGTACACAGAGAAATAAATATAAAATATATAGAAAGCAAATATAACCCTGTCAGATAGGCTAGAATAGTTTCCCCTAAATCTTAAACCATCCTCCATACTCCATTAATTCATATAGCCTAGAGTAGTTTTACTGTAAATCATAATGAAACCATTCTCTAGGCTATATTGGTACTGGGGATTAAAGCTCAAATCCTTCATGTAGCCTCTAGCACATGAGGAGGGGGTGTTCCTCAGCTATGCTGACATGCATCAGTAAGGGGATTATGGAGCAAGGGAGCTGTGCCCACTTAAAACAATGGTGTTTCTTAGATGAATATTCTTTCCATGTTATTATCAAGTAAATTTCCTTTTATTAAATATTATATGGTCTAATAATGTCACATTTTGTTACAAACTCTTAACTTGAACCTTGGACTACCCAAAGCCAAGTTAGCCCAGAACATATAAGCTAATTGAGTCTATTTAATTATTTTTAGTGAGATTAAACATCACCAAATATTTCTGTGGGCTATGAACACTCAATATGATAGATTTTTCCCCACTTAATTGAATTTCTTTTTATGTTGACAGTTGTTGAGAACATGAAACTAAAAAGGTACCAATGATAGAGCTTTATGATTTCATATTTAGCTAGACTAAATACTAGGTAATATATTTCCGAGTTCTGAGAGTCATAGTGTAAGAAGTAGGGAACTATTGGTGCGGAACATTGTATATACTATTAGACTTAGTTGATGTTTTAGTTTTGCTGAACTGCTTTTTTCTACTTTTAATTCCTTGTTACAAGGGATGGTCTCTGGATAGAAGAAGTGAGAGAGGAAAGATATATTTGGAAATAAAGTGAAAAGATAAAGATAAAAATAAAACATTTAAAAATTACAGTATGCAGATCTCTTAAATATCCATTTCATTTTCTACATGAAGCCATTGTCTCAAATGTTTTGACAAGTTTTACTGTTATAGCAGTAATGCATTTTATTAAAATTAAATATTTGTATACATGGGAAACTGTCAAATAGTCCTGCCTCTGTAGACCCTTAGTTAGTCGATAAGTCTGAGTCAGCATGTTAATATTGTGTGTGCTGCCATCTTTATAGATATTTACCATTTTCTATGTTGATACAACTTTAAACGAAACTTCTCTCCGACTCCATGACTTATAGTGATGATGACTTCCTTTTCCATACTGTTTTCCAGAATATACTCACTTTTAGAAGGACTTTCTTTTCTTTATTAAAACCTAGTCCAGGGGGCAGCTAGGTGGTACAAAGGATAAAGTACCGGCTCTGGATTCAGGATGACCTGAGTTCAAATTCAGCCTCAGACACTTGACACTTTACTAGCTGTGTGACTCTGGACAAGTCACTTAACTCTCATTTGCCCCGCAAAACAAACAAACACACCTCCCCCCCAAATCTAGTCCAGAAAGTATGTCTATTTATCAGTGACTTTTAGGTGCTAGTAAATTAGTTGGTAAGAATGGGAGAATAGCCTGGACCATAAAGAAAACCAAGTCACACTGGTTCCACTATCTTACTGGTTTGGAACTTTTTCTCCATTGAATATCAACTCCTTACATTCTTTAGTTACAAAGAATTTGGATCTAATAGTGTAAAAATAACGTAAAAGTATCTTAGATGAACAACTAGTAGGACAACAGTAGACTGTCTGGTTGTTGTTGCCCAATAGGCTGTAAATGTAGATATACCATTTAAATATGCCCCAGAAAGTATCTCTTTTATGAAATGTGAAGTCCCTAGATGCAGAAAAATGTTTGATGTGCTTTTGTTTTGGTACTGACTCATATTTATGGCTAATTCACCCTTGGATTTAGGCTTATAATTTAAAGTGGGAGAGGGGGCAAGGAACTCAGGAGACAAAGGAAGTGAGAGAAGAGAAACTCCTTGACAAAGGAAGTGGAAAAGAGAAGGAAGAAGAAATACTATTTGTTTCCCTGGAGAGAGGAATGAATGACTATACATGAAGTCCTTCTAGGAAATACTATGGCCTCAGGGACTGGAGTGGATAACTCAGTATTGCTGGGTCAAGCAGGAACTATAGTAATGCAAGTTATCAGCAGTGGGGGAACAGCAGTAGAGAAATGAAAGTGTTCCTGGAATAAGCAGAGGCATTCCTGTTACTGAATTAAGGACTTGGGCTGAAGCAGGGAGCTTTGGAAGTTAGAATCATTGAGCAAAGGAGACACAAAAACATGATGAGGAGGCACAAACCCAGACTTATTTTGCATTCCTTTGATTTTGAGCACATTTTCTGAAGAATTGGAAATATTGAAATATATTGGAATATAAGATATTGGCATATCCTACAGAGGTAATGGACATGAGCATGGGTGAAAGCAGGCTGCAACCTATAAACCAATGTGAAGCTTGAAGGGAAAATAGGAGTTAATTACACCATTAGGGACATGTATGATAGAAAAGAAGATGTACCAGTCATATATATGTCAAGCATGAGAGAAGACAGATAGGCAGATAGCCCAAGAGTTCCTCTGGTATACTTACCATACATTGAGAAATCAATAAAGGCAGGGCAGCTAGATGGCGCAGTGGATAGAGCATTGGCCCTGGAGTCAAGAGGACCTGAGTTCAAATCTGACTCCAGACACTTGACACTTACTAGCTGTGTGACCCTGGGCAGTCACTTAACCCCAATTTGCCTCACCAAAAACAAAACCAGAAACAATCAATAAAGGCCTGTAGTATGTCAGGAGGATACTAGCAAGAGCCATAAAAGATGGGCAGGCATGGATGGGATCTGCATATTGAAAGGTATATTTAAATCTTTGAGAGCATTTAATTGGGTCATGTAAACTGTGCCCGTCCAGAGCACAGGTTCAATTTTCTAGTGACATTCAGTTCTCGAGTGACTTGAAATTCTTTCCCCTTGCAGAAGAACTCACTCCAGTAGCACTATATGTCTGGAGGGCTGTGTAAGTCTATAGGGGAGGCTGAAGACCACTGGAGAGGGAAGAGAAGTTGACTTGATTTTTTATGGACTTAGGAATTATTACTTTGAATTTTCTGTGGGTGAAACAAAATCTTTCTTTAAAATAAGTCTATAAGGTGCTTTGCAAATCTTGAAATGCTACATAAATTGCAATTTTATTATTATAACTATCATCATATTTGTGATTTTGTTAACATGAGTGTTACATATGGGATCTGAGGACATTTTTCTTTTTTGTGCAAACCTAGACAGAATCCAAATTCTGATGTTTCCAGGAGGAAATCCTGGTGAGAACATGGGCCAAAGAGATATTATTGAGGAGCCTTTAGGATTCAATTGAGTTACTATAAACAGGTTATATAGATACAGGATTTTTCTAAAAATATGGTCAATGGTAGTGCAATGGTAGTGCAAAACATTCTTTAGATTAATGTTATGTTTTAGTACTTCAGCTACGGTGGAGAGGAAACTGAGTTTGGAGTAAAAAGACCTAGGTTATAGTCCCAGTTCTATAACTTATTGCCTATGTGATCCTGGACAAGTCATGCAACCTTTCTGGGCAGTTCTTATGATAGAAGGAGGTTAGACTAGATGGCTAATTAATTTCTTTCAAGCTCTAAATCCTATGAGGACTTCCCATTAGAAAGATTTTAAGAAATATTAACAATAGAATATAAATCCTTGAGGGCAGTGTTTCGTTTCTCTTTGTATCACCCACTCCCAACTTAGGGCCTGGCACATAGTAGGGACTTAATATATATTGATTCGATTGAATTGAACTTGGGAACCAGATATGGTAAAATGAACAACTTTTGCCTTTCTAGAACTCAAACATTACTTGGACCCTACAAACCTGCTTTCAACTGTGGTTTAATCAAAATATGACATCTCAAATGTAGTCTATTTTCAGAGGGTTGAAAAAGCTAACTTCCTTACATTTCCATTCTGAGGAACTTTTTGAAGGTGTTCAAGTTAAATTCTAAAGAAAGAAAAAAAGTTAGTGAAAATCTTATTCCAAAGTTGTGTAAAAACTATTGACCTCAAACACACTGTTATTTTGATGGAAATCATCCAGAAGTTTAGTGTTTGACATTGTTCTCTTGATGACAGTCCAACATCTTACAGCTGTGAGCCCAAACCATCATGTTTGGACACATTAGAAATATACTTTTTCCTTCTTTGCTCACAGATTGATTTATATTTTTCTTAGCCACTTGTGACAACATACTCGACCTGTAATGGATTCTGCTTATTAGCAAACTGATATGATTATTCCTTAAGACAGGCAGATACATTTTTGGAAGTCGCCTGAAATTCAGTATTATTGCTCTATTATCCAAGTCTGAGAGGTGGGGGAAAGAAGTGGCCTGAATTAAAGTAACAGGAAACTAGCTCATTGGATAGAGTTACTGTTCACCACACTGCTATTGCACAATATAGAAATTGGACTTTTTTTTCCCTAATGGCCCATGCTTTAGTTGTGGGAAATACTAAACTGCCCTTTTGCATTGATATATTCAAGAATGTTAAATTAAAGTACCTAAGAGTAGAAATGTAGATGCAGTATATTAAACATCACATGTAATAGGTTAATTTAGCCCATAAAAGACTGATGTACATTAAAGAGGGGGCATCTCTACTGTTTATTGATATGGTAAGATTTTTTTTTGATATGGTAAATAGTTAAGTGATATTCTAAACATTTTTATAGTTTTATAAACCAGGCACTCCATTGTTGTTAAAGCATTATTTATATGTATGTGTTATTCAGTAACTGTGAGCTGTTGTTGTTGTTGTTGTTGTTGTTGTTGTGTTGTTGTTGTTGTTGTGCCAGAACTAGGGGTGTGGGGTCCTCTGACAATTGAGATGATGTTCATTTTTGCTTTGGTTTTCCAGAAATAGGGTGGAGTTTGAGCAAAAAAATCCCATAGAAGGGGAACTCCCTTAGCACTGAGATAAGATCTGATCATGTGGTCAGTGAAAGGGATTTCTTTTTCAGCTTTAGTTTTTAAGCATTACTTGAGAGACCAACCTTTCCCCATTAACTAAGATTGAATTAGATTCTAAATTATTTATTATGTTCTTTCCATGTGACAGGCCCTGTGTGAAGCCCTAGTATTTCAGAGGTCAAAAAATCCCAAACAGTTCTTAATCTCAAGAGGTTTATATTCTACTGGCTTAGACTGGAGTTGTAAACAGCATAACAGGACATAGCAGCAGCAGCAAAAACAAAAAGACAAAAACCAAAAACACAAAACTACTTGAAAATGAATGAATATTTCAGAATATGGCTCTAACCCTTTCTTACACACTCCATATTGTATCTTTACAAAAGGAAAGGATAACCAATTTAATTACATAGAATTATTTTATGGCACAGGGTTACATAAGTAAATCCAATAGTTTTAATGCTCTGAGAAACAGACATTCTTTACCAAAGAAAGTAAAGTAGGTTTCTTGATTTACCAGCATTGGATACTTTCAAAATATCACTTTAAAAACTATGAGGGTTTTGAATAGACACATTTGCTATGGGGAGCTAAGTAATGACTTTGTACCTTTTGAAATAGCCGACAATATGTGATGCTCTGTTTAGAATTATCCGTGTATATACCTTATTTCCCTACTAGATATTAAACTAGATCTCTCAAGGTTCTGCTCTTAACTAAATATTTTTATTTGACCAAGCCCCTGAAATAGTTCCTTGCATATGGTAGATAATGTGTTTTTCTTTTTTTGCAGGGCAATGACGGTTAAGTGACTTGCATAGGGTCACACAGCTATTAAGTTTCAAGTGTCTGAGGCCGGATTTGAACTCAGGTCCTCCTGAATCCAGGGTCGGTGTTTTATCCACTGTGCCACCTAGCTGTCCCCAACAATGTATTTTTAAATGAATGGATGAAATAAGGCATACTGAGTTCATGCTATAAAATGTATGTCCTTTTCTCTCCTCCCCCAATTCCACCAGCTTATTATATTAGAAAAATTAAGCTGTGCTCTCATTAAAGTCATCTAGTTCATTTATTGAGAATGACATATAATTATGAATATAAGTTAATTTTTTTCTTTATGTTCAGAAATATTTGTGTTGAAACTGTTATATATACTTCTCCGACCAAGCTTCTGCTGGCTACCACTAGGGGAGCCTTGGAGCTTTAGCCATTCTGAAGTAAATGGGAAACATTCTATTTTGCTCCAAAAAAAAAAAATTCCCAAACTCAAAATATATTCCACATGCCAGAAATCCCAGTGAGTAAACAGTATCAAATCTGTGACTCAAACCAATTAAAGCTGGCTTCGTTAAAAAGCCAAAAATGTGCTAAGTCTTCTCTCTTCACTGTTACCAGTAATACTTATATCCCAGGCCCCATGTCCTTCCTGACATGCCCCACACAGAAGGAGACCAAAGTAGGAGGAAGGTCTAGCACAAGGCTCCTTAGATTGCTAAATTTAGACCTGCTTGTGTTTTCTTTTGTTGCTTTAGCCATGAGCTGGCGTGTAGGAAAACTTCCCTTTTTTCTTTTCTCTTCTTTTTTCTTCCTTCCTTCCTCTTCCTTCACTTCCTTCTATCATTCCTTCCTTCCTTCCTTCCTTCCTTCCTTCCTTACTTCCTGCCTCCTTCCTTCCTTCCTTCCTTCCTTCCTTCCCTTCCTCTCCTTCCTTCCTTTCTTCCTTCCTTCCTTCCTTCCTCCCCTCAACTCTTGCCTCTCACTCTCTCTTGCTTTTTCCTTCCTCCTTTCAGTAAGGCCCACCCATGGAGAAAATTTATAACCAAGGGTTATAACTGTGGTTGTGGTCTCTTTAGTGGTTATGATCCTATTGTGCAGATACATATTTAAAGGCTGTGGACTGAAAAAAAATAGGGCAGCCTGACCTAGTAGTTTGATCACACAGCTGAGAGTCAACAATGCCAAATTCTCTTCTCAGCTATATTATAATGTTGTGGAATTCAATTCAACACAAGCTTTATTAAGGGCCTACTGGGTGTATAGCACCACATCAAGAACTAGGGAGAACTATAAAGTGTAGCTTAGACATTACTCTGTTCTCTTGGAGCTTATTGTCTAGTAGGGAGATAAGATACATAATTAAAAGTTTATTGCAAACCCCCTGCTCCCCCCAAACAAATCTATAAATTTATCAGAGGAATACATAATATGACTATATGCACTCTTGGGCTAAGAGAAAGATTGAAAGGTGAAGGATCAGGGAGGACTTCCTGAAAGATTTGACATTTGTACCCAACCAACTTGATTTCAATAGCTCCCTATTGCCTTTAGGATAAAACAAAACTCTGCATATAAGGTCCTTTACAATCTAGTTCCAAACAGTATTTCAAGATTGATTTACATGACTCCCTTTAGATACTATTATTCATTCTACTCAAAATGACCCCACTAAATACTTCCCCCTACCCAAGTAATTTTTGTCTCCATGCTTTGTACAGGTTATGCCTCCTGCCTGGAATCTGCTTCCTCTTCACTTCTGACTCTTTAAACCCTTCTAGTTCTCTTCAATTTTCAGCTAGTATTATCTCTCATAAGAAGCTTTTTCTGATCCCCCCAGGCTTTAGCCTCTTTTCCTTCCCCATTATTTTGTCTATTATTTTATTTACTTATCTATCTATCTATCTATCTATCTATCTATCTATCTATCTATCTATCTATCTATCTATCTATCTAACAGT
Organism: Dromiciops gliroides; assembly: GCF_019393635.1. Taxonomy (NCBI): domain Eukaryota; kingdom Metazoa; phylum Chordata; class Mammalia; order Microbiotheria; family Microbiotheriidae; genus Dromiciops; species Dromiciops gliroides. The sequence continues at coordinate 361,874,480 of NC_057864.1, read as the reverse complement.
ACATATCACTTCAGAGTAGAATTTAGCCCCTTAAGACGGTTTTCCTTTTTTTGTTTTTTGTTTTGTCTTTATATCCCCAGTGGCTAGTGTAGTGTCTGGCACATAGTAGGTGTTTAATAAGCCCTTTTTGAATTGAATTTAGAGAAAGCAAAGCAAATATCTGCTTCTCCAATTATTTTACCTAAGGACTTCCCTACATCTAAAGTGTTAACACAATGAATTGGAATAATTGCTTCAAATGGGATGGGGTTTTCTCCAATCCAGTATGTAAGATGCCATGAATCACTAGCTATTCTTGCAATTTTTACTCAATATAGTTAACATTCAACAAACACCTATGATATACAAGGCACTGGTGATGTAAAGGCAAAAATGAAACAGTCTCTACCCTCAAGGAATTTACCTTCTCATGCCTATTAATTATTTAGCCTCAGAGCTAGTTCTGGGTATACACAGAAAAGTAATTTCATTCATAGAATTATGAGTCTGTTAAGTAACAACTGATGAGAGAGAGAGAGAGAGAGAGAGAGAGAGAGAGAGAGAGAGAGAAGAGAGAGAGGAGAGAGAGAGAGAGAGAAAGAAATAGAGAGAGAGTCATTTAAATTCTCTGTTCCCTGGACAACTCTCCTGATTATTAATTACAGAGAAAGTGGTCATCTTCATAGGTAGAAGTTCCTCACTAAGAGTTCCATAGACCCAAGGCATCACAGGTTCAGTCTTCCTTCCCCATTATGAGAAAGGAGAACCATAACCATGAAAAATGAGATCGAGTTAGCATGTCAGCATGAGAATCTCCATCATTTTGCTAAAGTAATATGCTTTGCATGATCCTTATGGAATTTTAAAGGTAAGTATTCCTGGATTTAGCTCCCTCAGTCTAAATTTGAAATGTAAAAGTAGAAACATGCTCAGCAGGGAAGCCAACACATTTTTAATTGTGCTAGGCACTGTGTGTGTTTGTGTATCCTTGTCCATACATGGTCCTTGTCCTTAAGGAATCATAATCTAGTAGGGAGAAAGTAGATAAGTGAGGAAATCCAGGACTGGATTATATAGTATAGACCAAGATTGTCAAACTCAAATAGAAATGAATACCTGCTGCTATACAATGACTTAGAAAATCACAAATTAACACTATTTATGTAATTTTTATTTATTTTGTAAAACAAAAATTCCCAATTACATTTTAATCTTTTCAGGCCAAACTTGTGAGTGTTGTGGGAATGTGACTCATGGGCCATGAGTTTGGCACCTTTGGTAGAGATTATTAATGCTGGAAGAATTAAGATAAATTAAGGGTTATTTGTGGTGATGGTAGTCCATGTAAGGCTTTATGGAGGAAGTCAAACTGAAGCTGGGTCTGGAAGGAAGTAAAGGATTTGAAATGACCAAAAGGATATTGGATGCCATCCCATATGCAAAAACCCAGACAGAGTTGGGTGTGCAGGCAGAGTAAGGAAACTAGTTCATTGAGATGAAGCTCTGCATCAGGGAATAATTGGAAATAAAGTGGGATTAAGAGTCTTGGACTCCTAGATTAATACCAAATCACAGAAATCTATGTCACTCTAGGGAACAATATGGTGGAGTGTTTGATAGGAAAAAGAGGTAGTTTTAAAGTCATAGGACTTTGAGTGGCATTCTACCTTTGTATCTTACTGTTTGTTGTGACTTTAAGTGAATGTTTTGGGTTTCTAAGCACCTGGTTTTTTTGTAACAATGAGGATAATTTCTAAGATCTCTTGTAGTTTTGAATGTCTGTGCTTCACCAGCTATATCACTCTTCAAGGGGACATCAACAGGTATTAAAAACATTTTGGCATCTAATAGAGGTTTTCTCTCTTCCATAAACAAAATTGTCTTGAAAAATGGACAGTTTGACAGAGGAAGGGGACAGTTAAGGGAAGCCTTTTTGCATTTGGGAAAATACGCTATACATATTTTTTTTTTGCCCATTCCAGGGAATCTGTAGAACCTATCACAAATGGATTGGGAGGATATCCAATACTTTATAGATTTGTACAGTTGATTCAGTCATGTCCAACTCTTCATGTCCCCATTTGGAGTTTTCTTGGCAAAGAGACTGGAGTGGTTTTCCATTTCCTTCTCTACCTTATTTTATAGATGACAAAACTCAGGCAAACAGGGTTAAGTAACTTGCCCAGAGACACATGGCTACTAAGTGTCTGAGGCTAAATTTGAACTCATGAAGAAGGGTCTTCTTGACTCCAGGCCAGCAATCTATTCACTTCACCACTTAGCTAGGTGCCCAACTTTATAGATTACTGTACAATGTTAACATTGAAAAATGTCTTTTGCTTAGTATTTAATATTATAATTCTTTAACATGACTTCCTTTGAAGGAACTTCTTTTGCAGTTATCAGCATCTACCATCTTATTCTATAGATGATAAAACTGAGCTCCAGAGAGGTCTTCAATATGTTACAGTGGAAAGTGTTGGATTATGAGTCAAGGGACCTCAGTTCAAATCTCTACTCTACTTTTTACCATCTTAGAGACCCTGGGAGAGACATTTAACTTCACTTTGATTTACTTTCTCTTTCTGTAAAATAAAGGGGTTGGACCAGATTAATTTCCAGCTTTCAATGTATGATCCTATGTCTGACTTGCCACAGGTCAGACAGGGTCACAGGGTAAGTTAGTAAGTAACAGAGTCAAGACTTGAAACCAGGTCTTCTGACTCCAGATGCAGCTTTCTTTCCCCTACAATGTGTTTATTCATTTAGAATGAGAATGTTTCCATTTTTCTCTTTTTTGACTGTCTGGGCTATGTGCCTAGGCATTGTCCCAAGTTTGTTCCACCATTGAAGATGTCTCCTTATACACAGTGCAACCATTTCCATTCACATCATATTCCAGGATGATTGATTGATTCATGGCTAATTACACACTTGAGCCATGTCTTTGGACTTGGTCTTTAAAAGGGAGAGCATATTCACACAGAGAAGGAAGACGAGCTGGAGCTGAGAAATGCAGCTGCTTGAGGATCCAGATGTACAGGCTATCCCTCTAGGGAACCTAGTCTAAGTCTGTGTGTAACCCCTCTCCTAGCTGTGATTCGCCCATATGATTTTCTTCTAGTCTTTCTGTCTGTTATCTCTTTTAAAGGTCAAATCCAAGAGTGAGGCTCGGGAGTTAAGACTCAAATTCAATTGAGTAGGGTAAATCCTACTCTATATGTCACCATAAAGTAAGAGTTAGGGATTCAAAGACCAAAAAGGAGATAGTTTTTGCCCTCAAGGACATCACATTTTACTGGAGAGATACAAAATATACACAGGTAAATATAATTTATGTGTGTAACAAGAAACTGGCCTATGATCCCAGTCTCCATGACCATGCATAGAATGCCTGTACTTTGGAAAATGCATGTTTATTCTTTTTTTAATAAAGGGAGGAGGACAGAGAGAATGAATAATGGGAAAATTAGGGATGGCCTCACGTAGGAGATGATATTTGAGATTATGCTTTGAAGAAACCTAGGGATTTTATGAGGTGAAAATGAAGAATTGTATCACAGTTCATAAGATCACAGATCTCATTTTACAGATAAGAAAACTGAGGTCCAGAGAAATAAAGTTACTTGTCTAGAGTCATATAGGTGGTAAGTTGCAGAGTCAGGATTGAGACATAGCTCTTCTGACTCCAAATCCAGTATTCTTTCCCACTGCACAATGCTGCCTATTACACAGCTGGGTGAAGGATCCATTGGAGAATGAATGACTACCTCATAGCAGGAGGCAATTTGAATGTTAGAACAAAATCCTCATCAGTTAGTGGCAATGAGGACAAACATATGCATGTATACCCCCTTTGTTTGCAAAGACCCTAAGCTTGTTTATGATCTTCTAATTCCTGATTAGACTTTATTAAATTTATTTTCCTAAAATAAATCAATAATATTAGATTTTGTGATGAAGCTGTCTTCTGCCTTGGCGAGTAATTTCTTTAGCGAGACAAGTTTATGTTCTGAATCTACCCTTGAAGTTTTGAACACTTGTCTCTATTGTAAAACAATATAAATTTATTGTGAATTTCCATTTGATATCATGAGTAGGTCACAACATTTTATCCATAAATCTCACTTGAATCATGTTCACATTTATGGTAATAAGGCTTTTATCATAAGAATTAAACTTGGTACTAAGTTCTTGATTGGCTTTGCAATGAAGGCTTATATACTCTATGAAGAAATTAAGCTTTTTAGACTCTGAATATAATATTTTCTACAGCAGTCTCTGGTAGTCTAGCTTTGGCCTTTTCTTGATTAGTTCTAGGGTTCCACAGTACTTCCATACCATTTTCATGTCATGCTGTCTCTCCATCCCCCCACTCTCCAATTCCCCTTTATGTGTTTTATATTCCCCCATTAAAATGTAAGCCCCTTGAGGGCAGTATATCTTTTTCTTGCTTGTATTTGTATCTCCAGTACTTTGCACAGTGCCTGGCACATAGTAATACTTGTTCTTTCCATCTGCCTACTATCTATCTCACCTCTCTATCACATCTCTCTCCCTTTTTCTTCTGTCAGCCTTAGTTTTCTCAATTATAAAATGGGGATCTTACTAGCATCTACATCAAAGGGTTATTGTGAGATTTAACTAAGTTAATATTTGCAAAATGCTTAGCACAATGCCTGCCACTTAGTGGGTTCTTAATAAATGCTTAATCCCTTCCTTCCCTTCCCATTTGAATGTGGGCAAATCACCTTTATCTGAGTTTCAGTCTCTTTATCTATAAAATGGGGGTAATAATACCTATAGTGCTTACTTTGCACTGTGAGGAAAGGGCTACATAAATATGAACTATTAGTATGATCAGATTAAAAATTATAAAATTATATCATAAATGATGCAAAAATGTTGAAATGACAGTTGACTTATTTGAAAAATCTGAAACATGCTTTTTGTTTGTTTTAGATGTGAACTTACTTTATTTTCATAAAACTTGGGACAGTGTGCCACACACTTCGCTTGTCTTATACTTTCCATTCAGGTTTATCTCATACTGATTATTGTTACCACCAATCACTCAATGCCCCATCTGACAAGTAGCAACATTAGTGGGAGACATACTGGCACAGAGGAAAGAGTGAAAGATTTGCAGTTGGAGGAAAATGAATTTGAATCCTGGCTTTGCTATTTGATTTTCAGCAAATCAGTTAATCTCTCTGGGTTTTAGTTTCCTCATCTGCAAAAATGAAAGGTGTTGGATGAGATCACCTTTGAGAACTCTCATGGACCCTAAATCTGTGAATCCCTGATTCTAAGAATGCTATCCTTTTCATTTACCTTCCCTAGTTATTATGCATTGAGGGTAGGTGGGATCGCATACATTTCCCAAAATACAAGGATTCCAAAAATATCCCCCAAATAATTTGCTTGTATTAAATCTGTTGTCCTTTTTTACAACTCAAAAATTTAAATGCCATCCATCATTCATTCTAAATAAAAATTTTCTTGTTTTTTTTTTCTTCCTTACACAGTACTTCTCCCAGGGAAAGAGGGTCCAGCTATATTGCACCTGACAACTTTCATTAGAAAGCATTCAGTCTGATGGACCTGGAGGTAGCTTTGTCATTCTTCCTTTTACATAGCATGCTTCCAGTATCTCAAGGCTGAAACACATTATCTGGCCCCTGTTTCTTTATGCTCAACATCCCTGAAAAGTCTGCTCTGTAGAGAGTCTTCAATCCCCAAGCATTGTTTTCATCTTTGATGAAATGGGGTCTTCCCATTAAAAGGGATATCCTTCATTTTGAAAGGTTGAACAGGATACTACTGGAAAATTCTTTCCAGCTGGCTAAATTGAGCTTAAAAAAACCCCAAAGCAAGACAATTCTTTGTGCATTTAAAATTTTTGGTTGCCACATTGATACATTTCTGTTTCCTCTGAGTCCTAGTCCTTTAGGACTCTACTCTTTGGAATTGGGAAAGGGAACACAGCTAGACCTCTTTTCCTTTCTATTACTGTTCCCTTCTTACTACCTCTTCTATTTGTCTTGACTGCCACATTTGCAGGGATTACTTCTGTAAGGAATGCTGATATTTTTCTATGGTCTTTTACCTTTTGAAAAATTCCTTATCCAACTTGGCTTTCTTTTCTTGTTCCTCTGCAGCCCATTGTTTCTTTTCTTTGAAGTTAATATGCAAATATGAAGTTATATGCAAAAGAATTAACTTTAATACTGAATTATATCATGAGAAGGAAGGGGAGGCTACTAAATCCCAAATTCAGAGTGTTTGACTATATATTCATAGAAGTCTAGTTTTGTTTTGTTTTTTTTTGACTCTGGAAGGAGCCTTTGAGATGATCTAGTTGAATGCCCTTATTTTACATATGGAGAAACTAAAGCTCGGATTTGATTTATCAAAGGTTCCAGGAGAAGTGAGTCAAAGAACCTGGATTTGAACCCTATTCCTCTGATTCAGGTTCTAATATAAAGATAAAACCATTGCACCCATTCTGAGTGATGCCTCTAAAAAAGACATTTCCTGAAATTTATTTTTAGTTATAGGTTGTGGGGTTTTTTTTTTTTGCCTAAAAGGAGCTGCCTTTTAAAATTATACCTCTAGGAACTGTTCCAAAACATGTTTTCACTTTGCTTTTGTGGAATTCTCTTGAATTGTTATCCCTTGGCTGGGCCCTTTTCTAAGTTTTATTATATCATTGATTAGGTTTAAAAAATAAGTCCTTTGAAAACCCAAACATAGTAAACCTTAAATCCTCATTAATTTGGAATTTATAAGAAAGCTGCTGAAGAGAGGGTTTACTAAGTGACTGTACACAAGGATGCAGGTTTATCATGTTTAATCTATGAAAGATTACATGTTCTCCCCCTCTTTTTTTCGCTGGGGCAATGAGGGTTAAGTGACTTGCCCAGGGTCACACAGCTAGTAAGTGTCAAGTGTCTAAGGTCGGATTTGAACTCAGGGCCTCCTGAATCAAGGGCAGCTGCTTTATCCATTGGGCCACCTAGTTGCCCCTGATTACATAGTTTTTAAAGAAGTTCAACATAACATCTCATAGAATCAGAATAATAGAGCTGGAAGAGACCCACGAGATCTTGTGGATCACTTCCTTAATTTCTTCCCATTCACATAGTTATTGTTCCTTTTGTCTGAGTCTTCTTTTTTATTTTCACAGTCCTAGGAAAACATATTCTGGATAACACTTTGTCAGCCATTATTTCTATTCAAAGAGTCTCAGAATAGGAAGGCGCTTCAAAACCATTGGTCCAACCCATACCTCAACAATCTCCTTGACAATGGCTCTGGCAAATGATCTCTTATATATACCTAGCCTTTGACTGAAGACATATAGTGAGGAGAACTCACTACTTTCCAAGGCAGCAGATTTTACTTTTAGATGGCATTAATTGTTAGGAAATATTTTCTTAGATCAAATTGAGATTTGTTTCTTCAATGTCTTCTTGTTGATACTATTTTTACTCCCCCTCCTGCTTCTAGTACCTGAAAGAGGGGAGGGGGCAATACCACAAGTGTAATCACTTTTCTACCTGAGAGCCCTTGAGCTATTATGTCTACTCTCTTGTCTATTTTCTCCTTCCTAAATATCTCCACTTCCTTCAATCAGTTCTCAAAGAGCAAGATCTCAAGACCCTTCACCATTCTGGTCACTTCCTTATGGAAACTCTCCACCTTATTAGTGGTATTCCTAAAATGCATGGCCCAGAATTGAATATAGGTGTGGTTTGACCAGGGCAGAATGTAATGGGACAACCACATAATTATTATTTGATTCAGATAGCATATGAATCCAAAACATTTTTCCTCATGAGTGTACCAGATCAGCATGATTTTACTGGGCTTTTCCTTTCACCATATGTGTTTGTATATATGAGGATTGGTGGTTTGGGGTGGTGAAGGAGTAAGGGATAGTGGAACATGTGCAACAAATGTGTGTATACATATGTATGCATATATAAATATATATACATGTGGTTATTTATAGCATTGTCCCCTACTACAGATGGAAAAACTCTTCTGCTTGATTTTAAAATATCATTTCAGAAATAGATCCTTCATTCTCATTCAGTTTTGAATAATATAGAAAGGAGTTTAAGTCCTGCCCACAGCTTCCTGCCAAAATGGGTGTCAGCCAGCAGAGACCAAGATGCCTGCTCATCAGAGCTGGTCTAAGACATAACTGAGTAGATAAAATTGTATCTTCTTCCCAATTCCATTTCTGGGGACTTCCCACCTCTATTTAGTTGCACTACCTTTATCCTCATCCATTACCCCACCCCCCACCCCCAATCAATGTCCGGTGTTGTCCTCTCAAAGAAAGAACTGAAATTCATTCATGCTATTGCTAAAATAATGAACAGTAATAGAATTTCAGGCATCAGTGAATAGGTTTTTCTTTCTTTCTTTTTAATACCAAGTTGCCTCCCTAGTCTGGGAGTTAAGTCAATATAATGGGAAAACAATTTCAACTCATGATACCAAACTGTATTAACTGCAAAATTTGGCTTGACTTGAATTAGGAGTTGGAGGTTTTGCTGAGAAAAAGCAGTTGATTGTAAGAATCCCTGAAAGGTCAAGTTTATAATAGACAGGAAAATTTATGAGGATCTGGGACAAATGAACAACCTCTTTTGGGAGTTTAGAGTGTAGGACAGTATTAAATAACTAGAGATTCTAAAGATGATCTGAGATGTGTTCTGAGTCAGAGGACTCATTTACAGTACTGCAATGTGCTTTAAAAAAAGGAGAAAATAACTAACTTTCCTATGGCACTTTGAAAAAATGTGTTTGTCCCAAGTGTGTGAACATTCTGGTTTAATTTACAGTGATAATGTCACTGCAGATCGATGAATTCCTCCCTTAATGTTTCAAATCATTAGTCATTGGACAGAGATTGAATAATTCTAGTAATGATAAATTCTAGCTTTGCTAAGAGCATCCTCTTTCCTTTTTTTTCCACCATCCCAACCTGGTCACTGTGAAAGGAGAAACAGGTCATAGGGTATTCAAGGCCATCTTGTATTTCTGTCCACTTCATGGGTTTCTTTGGTCAACAACAACAATTCTATCTCCCAGTGGCCAATCTTCTGGTGATGAACCCTTTTATATTCTTAGCTTATATGGTCTTTGAAGGGCAGATGTACTGTCTGTCACCAGGCTGAAATACAAGCCCTTCCATATTGGTAGTCTATGCAAGAAATTGCACTTCACTTTCATATCCTTTGAGAAGCTAGGGATTACCTCCTTGACATGAAGAAGTATCAGGTTAGGACTTTAATGTTATTAGTAGTGTTTGGTATATAAGGAACAGTATAAAAGCTATGCACAACCAGATAAGGAGGTGGTTCATAAAATAAGAATGAGAGAATATAAAGGGATGGCCCTTAAATGGTGTGGGGGGAGGGAGGGATGGAAGAAAGAAAGGGCAAATGGGGAACAGAGACAGGAGGAAGCAAAATGAGTGAAAGGAAAGCTTTCAATACATTGGTCTTTAAACAAGATAAATATTTTCAAAATGCTTTACATACATTAAGTCCCAATATAAATGTCAACCAATATTATTATTGGGGCAGCTAGGTGGTACAGTAGATAGAGTGTTGGGCCTGGAGTCAGAAAGACTCATCTTTTCAAATTTAAATCTGTCCTCAGACACTTACTAGCTGTGTGACCTTAACCTTGTTTGCCTCAATTTTCTCATTTGCAAAATGAGTTGGAGAAGGAAATGGCAAATTACACCAGTATCCCTTCCAAGAAAACCCCAAATAGGGTCACAAAGAATTGGACACGACTAAAATGACTGAACAATAATAATGTTATTATTATTTATGGCAAAATATGGATAAAAATCATCCAGTGTGAGAGGGCATAAAGTGGTTGCCATAGAGGCAGCATGGTACAGTGGAAATATATTGGCATCAGAAGATCTGAATTTAAGTTCTGGTTCTGATACTTCTGGATGTGTTACATGCATAAATAATCTCACTTCTCTGTGTTTATTTCCTCATCTCTAAAATGGGGATATTAAGAACTACATTACCAACTATTAGACTATTTGTTATGAAAGTGCATTGTAAACTTAAAATAATATGGAGTTTATCGATGAAATCTGCATCTGTGAGGGAGTATCTACAGTATTGACATTATGATTATCAAAGAAAGTCTGCATATAGAGTTGGGAAAAGGATTTATTGAGAAGTTCTCTTCTCTCACCCCAAAGTCTTCTTTTAAAGAAATGCCAATAAGCTTTTATTCCCTAAAATTTGTCTTGCTACCTATACTGCATCACTTGATCCAAGAGATGCTTAAAACACTGTGGCTTCTTTGGAAAACCACTGCGTTATTATATCTTGATATTCTTTGGAAGGCACCACTAACCATCCATAGCTTTTAGCAGCACTGGCTTGCACAGAGTTTTTTTTCTCCACTCCCTTCTTAAGTGGTCCAATCCAGCTATAGAATGTCGACTTTCCCTCTTGATTGAATGGGGCTTTGGGTACAAGGAACTGAATTTTGCTTTCAGTGGAACAGGAACAGAGACAAAGCACACTAGGGTGTAGATTGTGCAATCCCCATTTTAAAAGGCCAGGAAGGGTAAGAGAGGGGCATGCATAATATAATTATAGAGGAGAAAGAAGAGAGAAAATATTCTAGTGGAGTCAAACAAGTAAGCCTCATGAAGAAAGAGACAAAAATGGAGAGGATGGGCTTTACTCAATCATTAGGAAAACAACTAAATATTGGTTATTTAATTGATTTCTTTAACTAAGGATCAAATGCAATTATACTAGGAAAGGAAAGATATTTGGAATGACCTAAGAGGTAGCATGTTTTAATGGGATGATTAACATTATAGCCAATAATAGATTGGGAGAGAGGAATTGTGGTGTCCTTATTAGAAGTCTTGAAGGCAGAAAGATTTAGGTTCAAGTTTTGTCTCTGGCAATCTTTAGTAGCTTTGTGACCCTAAGGAAGTCATTTAACCTTTCAAAATTCCTGGGTAATACATTAAGATTCTAAATTATAGAACAGGCATAGATTTATATCAGGGGGCAGGAGTCTCTACACTGGAATTTCTGTACACCAGTCACCAATGAGGTGCTCAGACCTCGGTTCTACTTCTCCTTCCCCCTCAAAAGATCGAAAAACTTAGGAATTCTGTGTTTTTATTCTCAAAATTAGGTACACAAACTTTCCAGATGTGGCTGAAGACAATTTAGAAAAGACAGCAATCTGGCCTGGCCTTCTTTGGTTAATAAAGTGCCTTCCTTCTGCGGGGATTCTTAGATAAGTGGAATGTGGAGTATATAGTACTTGTGAGTGGTAGATAGAACACTGAGCCTGAAGTCAGGAAGACTCATTTTCCTGAGTTCAAATCTGGCCTCAGACACTTACAAGCTGTGTGTCCCTGTTTGCCTCAGTTCCCTCATCTGTAAAATGAACTGGAAAAGAAAATGGCCAATCACTCCAGTACCTTTGCCAAGAAAACCCCAAATGGAATCACCAGAATCAGACATGACTGAAACTACCGAACAACAATTAAGTTTGCAGTATGACTACAAATATAGAGTGCAAAAAGGAGAGTAAAATGAACTAAGTCAGAAAGGTTAGTCTGAAGCCAAACTGGCCTTAAGTGCCAAAGAAAGGAGTTTGTAATTTTATATGGAAGGCAATAGGGAACCACTGAAGATTGTTGAGTAGAGTAACTACATGGTCTGATCTGTGCTTTAGGAATATTGTTTCAGCAGCTTATAAAAATCATTATTTCTCTGTCATGTAAATAAATAATTTATTTTTTCAAAAGCCACTTCCTAAATGAAGTCTTTCTTGATTCCCACCAACTGCTAGTACCCCTGAAATTATTTTGTGTACAATTTATGAGTTTATGCATGAATGCATATGTGTACATATTTCCCCAATAACATGTGAGCTCTTTCAGGACAAGAACTGGTTCATTTATGTCTTTTTCATGTGTAAAATGGAAAGAATAATAGCACAGAATATTGTTGTTTAGATCTAATATTGTAAGTGAAAGCACTTTGCAGTAAATTGTTATACAAATGTAAGAAAAAAGAAAAGATATATTTGGAGAGAAGTGCTACTAACTAACTAAATAGGGGACCTATTTGGTCAAGGAATCTTATAGTTATTAAACCCTTCAAGATTTTGAGAAAAAAAATTTTCCCATTCAGTAATTTTGGTCCTGGTAATATTCTGAAACAAAGGTATATATACAAGGTGAGATTTGAAAGGAGCCAAATACTATTATAACTTTATGCTATTTGTATTCTTTCAGGACAATTTTATTAATAAAAATAAGTATTGCAGTAGTAAATAACTCATCAACAACTTCTCTTTTCTCTGGCTTGATTTTCCTTAGTCACTTTTAAATTACTTTGTCAGTCTCCTTTCATTGTTCTTGTTAAAATAATCTTTGTTTCTGTTGGTGATATGATTCAGTAAATAAAATCATTCCATATGAGGTATTGGGCTATGATATCACCACAGCTGCTGAGCAGTGAAGAGATGAGATTTACCCATGTTACTGTTGCATTCAGTTTCATTTACTTTCTTTTCTGATTAATCTACACTTACCAATGTCCAAAAGGTAGGGATGATTGATTAAATCTATGTTTTGCTCCACTGTACTTTTAAGAAAGTTGAACTTTCCAGTTTTGATCAGGGAAAAATAGCAATGGGGGAAAGAAAAGGGGAGAAGAATTAAACAATGCTGGGTAGACATAGCAGGATTTATCAGCAATACCTCATAGAGGAAGTCACAAAAAAAAAACCCAAAAACTGTAGGGGGTCAACTATTAAAACTCAAGAATGCCAAATGAGGCTCATCCTTGGGCAAACTTTGAGTCACCTAAGAGTCCATTAATAGATTCTTATGTAAATTTTGAGGAGCCGACTAATTTCCAAGAAGCATGACCCATTTTCTGGAATGGTTCTGACTTTGTAATGCTCTCATATTTCAGTTCATAAACATATGCCAAAAACGGTCTTAAAGATCTCTATCCTAATGGTCCAATGTAATCTGAGTGAGATCATCCTGGTCATTTACAGCACCAAACTCATCCCTCCACACCATTAGAACATCAATGCCTGAACCCCTTTTCTGGGAACATCCCTGCAACAAAGGTGGAGAAGTCAACTGTTTTGATGATCCAGATTTATAAATGATGAATTGTTCACAGTCAATGGCCAGAAATTATTCAGAGCCTACATTTAAAATAAATAATCATATATTTCCTATCAAGTAATACTGTACCAGAACGTGGAAATAGGCTTTACCTACCTAAAAGGTCTACCTAATTTGACACATTGTCAGCTGATTGGAGAAACACGGTATTAAAAAGGTGTCTGTCTTTCTTGCTACTTTTCTGCATATGTGAAACAGATTGAGGGAGGGTGTATATTATCAGTGCCAGTTTATGAATAGGAATTCTTATTAAGCAGAAATACATCTGGAACATATCATCAGCATTACCAGCTTTAAGACAAATAGAAGAATGTGAAAACATGAAATTTTTTAAAAATGGAATTATGCCTTTGTAGTGGAAAAAAAGAAACTGATTCTTTTTCTATCCAAGGCAGGATATCATTGTAGAATAGCAGAAATTCATAGTAGCTTTTTTCTTACATGCTTAACCATTATCATTCTAGTCCTCCCTATAGTCTTTCCTGGGTTCAGAGAGTTTTGCCCTTTTCAGAGAATTTGTTCAGTTAGTTAACAGGTTTCTTAGTTCAACAGAAATGAAAATGTGATGCTGTATTATGTCAGAATTGTATGTTTAGTCTGCCTTTCTAGAAATAATCAAGAAAAGTTAAATGTGAAAAAGCACAGATATTACCTTTTCAGTCACTATCACAAAAGTTTCTAGCATAACATTAAGAGAATAAAGTAGACATCTCGTAGTTAATTCTTTACATATATATATATACACATACATATATATACATATATATGTATATTTGTGAATACATTTATAAAAAGTAGTGTCAAACCCAAATAGAAAGGGATCCATGTTATAGCATATTGATTTAGAAAACCACAAATTAACATTATCTATGTTTTATTGTATTTTAGATTTATTTTATTAAACATTTTCCAATGACATTTTTTAAAATTTTATTTTATTTTATTTTATTTTTTTTTTGCGGGGCAATGGGGGTTAAGTGACTTGCCCAGGGCCACACAGCTAGTAAGTGTTAAGTGTCTGAGTCTGGATTTGAACTCAGGTACTCCTGAATCCAGGGCCAGCGCTTTAACCACTGCGCCATCTAGCTGCCCCTCCAATGACATTTTAATCTGGTTTCTGTTGTACTCAGGGAGTTTTCTGGTCCTTGCAGATGGCCAGTTGGACACCTCTGTTTTACGATATATAGGTATAGTGATAAATGAACACTTATAGCCTCATAGACTAAAGATTCCTTAAAGGCAGCTATTAATTTAGTGCTCTCTGTTATGTTCTTTTCTTTAAAACCTCAGGAAAAATGATATTCTTGCAACCTATTCAAGGTTCCACTTAAGCATTTTGCAAAGAAGAGTGTTATTTTCTTGAAAGCTCAGAATGGTTTCAATCACTTCCTGAAAGGTGGTTAAAATCTAACTGCAGTGTGCCACAATGTTTATCTTGGGATGCTGGCTCTTATTTCTTATTCTGTACAAGAATAATGGCTCAAAGGCAAGCTGTCATAAGATCCTATTCCACTGTGATTCTAGTAACTGAGATACTGGTATGTTTAATCTTGAGACTCCATTGTTTCCCAGCCCAAATTAACTTGTTTTTTCTTCTTTGTCAAATAAGATATAGAATACATTGTTTTAAATCTGATAATTTCTGGCACTTATATCACTGTGATATAACTAGTTAATCACTCAATATTTGGAAGTGAATACTGGGAATAAAGCATCTCTTGGAATATGAGCTAAATCCTCATTAGAAGCCTGGGGATTATTAGGCTTATTTGACACATGTAATTTTCATTTGAGCATTGTGTCAAAGACGGACTGTACCCCACACAAATAATGAGATTAATCAGTGCTTTCAAAGTTATGCCATTATTCCATTTTGGAGTGTGTGTGTGTTAATTTTAGAACCTAATATTTGACTCCCAGCTATGATTCCTTTTCCTTGCCAGGGATTACTAGTGACTTTTAAGGAAAAATACCATACTTTATCTATCTATCTATCTATCTATCTATCTATCTATCTATCTATCTATCTATCTATCTATCTATCTATCTATCTATCATCTATCTATCTATCATCTATCTTCTATCTATTTTTTCATAGTTTTTTTAAAGGTCAAACTTCTTTTGAGTCCTATATCTTTCTGCTTTTCCTTATAGTTTTATTCTATTTCTATTATAAAAAAAGAGACACAAAGAGAGGGTATCTATTGCTTTTATTTTCCTTATTACATTTCCATTTTAATTCCTTTTTGGCCACTTTGTTTTCTTTTCTGCCTTTAAAGTCTGTCTCTAACAATTCTCCAGTCCTATCTTCCATGATTACTTCTATCCATTTGTCATCTGCTCATTGTCAGTTCTACTAAAATTTGGTTCTTGTGCCAAGTATTTCTTATTGGTACCAAACACCTCAAGGATCATTGTGAAAAAAACTATATGTTGTAGTTATATTGATGCATCACTGCCCCCTGCTGTCCCAGAGGTTAAACTGTGTGCATTCATGTGCCCATAGATGCCAACCTGTGTCTATGTAAACTGGGGCAATTATAATCATCACAGCTTAAGAATAGTGATATCTATTGATCAAATACAAATAAAATAACACCCAGAATTACCTGTCAATTGAATATGGCTGTTCAGTGCAGCTACTAAGTAGATTTTAGATCTGTATGCATTAATTGGAACTTGGTAACCTGAAAGGACCAGAGCTATAGATTCATGGTATTTAGGTAGATTTTAGTCTTGTCAGCTTATTTTTTTCTTCCCATAATCTCAAATTGTTAGTTTGCTAACAAATGAGATTTTTGGGTGGTGACTTTCTTGGCTGTTATATGAATAATGGATTCAGCTTGAGTATGGGATTTGAGCACCCAAATATTAAACCCTTTCATGACCAGGAGACTATTTGTTTCCCCTAAAGCAGGTTAACTTCAAAAAAAATCATAGGATTTGGACTGGGAAAAGTCCTTTAAAACCATTTAGTTCCCTCTATTCACTTACAAATGAGGCAAAATAATTTGATCAAGGTCACATAGTTATTAAGTCAAATTGCAAAGATTCAAAGTCACGTCCACTGACTCTACTTTCACTTCTCTCTTACTACATAGGAATTATGTGAGTATGTGCTATTATTTCCCAGGCTTCCAAATTCAGCTCCTCTGTCTTTTACTCCCCTTTCTGTCTTGTTAGTACATGCCTTCATTAGCACCACCCACTTGGACTATCACAATAGCTTTCTAATACATCTTCCTGTTTCCACTTTCAATTTTTCATTCATATAGATACTGTAATAATCTTCCTTCTGCTTAGATCTGAACATGTCACAGTGTCTCTATTGCCTCTCAAGTAGACTTCTTGCCTAACATTTGAGACTCTTCACAATCTGACAAGTACCTACCTTTCTAGTCTTTTCATATTAATATCAACCATATACTCTATGCTCCAGCTAAACTTATCTATCTATTCCCAAGAATTTTTTGAAGATCTCCATACCTTCATTCACTGTTCCCTGTGAATGAAATGCCCTTTCTTGCTTTCTTTGCCTTTTGAATTTCTACTCATCCTTTATGGACTTTAGAGTACATAGTGCAGGGAAAGAAAACTAGCTTTGGAATGAGAGCATCAGAGTTTGATTCTTTTTTTTTTAATTTTTGCAGGGCAATGAGGGTTAAGTGACTTGCCCAGGGTCACACAGCTAGTTAAGTGTCAAGTGTCTGAGGCCGGATTTGAACTCAGGTACTCCTGAATCCAAGGCCAGTGCTTTATCCACTGTGCCACCTAGCTGCCCCCCCCCCCAGAGTTTGATTCTTAATGATGCTTGGCAAGTCACTTAACCTCTCTGGACTTCAGTTTCCTCATCTGAAAAATGATGGAGTTGATGTGGTTGATCTCTAAAGCCTTCCTGATCAAAAACCCTAAAAACACCTCCTCCAGAAAACCTTGAAGTCTTCCTTGATCTCTTTTCATTTTGATGCTCAAATGTTTCATAAAGACATGTTAAACAAATCTCGAATATTGTTTTAATGTAAGATTGAACATTACAAATGTCAATGTGTTTTCCCCCACTAGACTGCAAACCCCATGAAAACAAGAATCATGACTTTGTGACCTTCATAATTCTCCTAGAGCTTAGCATATGTTTTGTACACAGTAGGCATTTAATAAGTATTTGTTAAATGTTCTTGACTATTAAGGAAAGATCCGTTCTAAGGATTTCCTAGTAAAAATTGCAGGCTATGAAACTCAAGGTGGAGGACAATTTAGTATATATAAATAAGTTAAGAATTTATTATTACTGAGACTCCTTAGTAATTAATAAAGTCTTATTACTAAGTTAGTTCTTTCCACCTGGGAAAAATGAAGGTAGTTTCAACTCCATCCTTCCTCCTCAAAGAAGCTAACTTAAATCCTGTGTCAAATTTAACAGATAAAATCTAGAGCATGACATTTCTTCTTTAATGTATAGTTTGGATTCTTTTGCCCTGTAAATCCTCTATCATTATAAATGTTTTAAACACATTTTTTTTGGTGAACTCCTAAATAAAAGCAGGTAATAATGAAATGGAAAGACCACTGGATATGGAGGAAAAGGAGTTACGTTCTAGTTCCAATCCCTCTATTAATTCATTGAATGAACTTGGGCTAATTTTCCTCTCTGGGCATGAGTTATCTTATCTGTAAAATGCTGGGGTTGGACTATATGATCTCTAAAGGTCCCATCCAGCTTAGCATTCTATGTTTCTAAGTGCCTTTCTCCACTCCCATCCCAGTAAGGCCTGAGAGCATGTCGTGTTCTTTGGGAAATCTATTTTCTAAATCTGTCTGGCTACATTAAGAGTCTGAAAAATAGTTAACCAAACAAGTGAAATCCCAGGCCAGAATGAATAGGGGCAAGGGGAGTGGGCATTTAAAGACTATTCACAGGAAAGAAAAGCACATGTCCCCCAATTTCAGTGCCAACTGCTTTTGTCAGGCATGCACTCTAGTTTCCTTTTCTGCTTAGTCACTGCTCTGCCTCCCACTCAGGGATTAATTGCATGACCCTTGGAGATGAATGATATTCCACTTAATTTCAGCCAACACAATCTGGACAAGCTCAGGTTTGGTGAACCTCCTCTTGGGTGGTTTTCATTTGTTTTAGAAACATTAAAGCAGCTTATAAATCTGTATTTATTATATCAATGCGTAACATACTATAATTAAATATGAAATGCTAAAGACAAAATTAAGGTGATGTAAGGGTCATAAACCTATTTTTTGCCATAGTTCCATAGCTGCAAAAATCATTCTAGACCTCCCCTTTGCTATTGTTGAGGTCTGGAGTATTTTAATTTGCATTATATAGCATCTAGTTAGCATTGTGTGCAGGTGGCTGTTTAATAAATGGTTTTTAATGATGATGAAGATGATATAAATGATAAATACTCTTGTCTATAGGCCAACAAATTTCAGTGAGTGATAGAGAAGTCTCTAATCATAAGAATGACAGACAATTGGGCATCTGCCATATGTAAGGCTTTGGTTTGCATTAGAAAGTCTGGCAGAGTATTGTGTATGGATCTACTTATTAGAAATATCCTAGATTTACATTGAATAGGAATCATACTGGTATTTTGGTATTTGTGGGTTAGGTTCCCCCCCCCCCCAAATGGGACACAATTTATTTAACATAACAAAAATTCAAAGGACTTTCTTGTGAGGACAGCTTTCCTTTATTCTTTAGTAAGCCTTGATCCTCTTGGATGAACAATGACAACCACCACCACCACTACCACTATTAAACAGCATTTGCCGAGGACTTATACTATATTCATACTTAGAGTATTATCCTAGATGTGGTCACAATAAAGAAAAAGAAGTCAAGGAAATCAAACAACACTATGCTACAGTGAATCTTTCTTTCCAAGGGATTTATATAGTCGTCCAGCATGTGCATGCCACTAATATAATATGTTCTTTTTTTTTTTTAATTTTTGCAGGGCAATGAGGGTTAAGTGACTTCCTCAGGGTCACACAGCTAGTATCACACAGCTAGTAAGCGTCAAGTGTCTGAGACCTAATTTGAACTCAGGTCCTCCTGAATCCAGGGCTGGTGCTTTATCCATTGCACCACCTAGCTGCTCCCAATATAATAGGTTCTTAATAAATGTTTCTTCAATTGAATTGAATTGAGGCAAATTTTCACCAAAACATTTTTTCCAAGTACTAGAGAGAACCCTGAACTTCTGGGACCAGACCATCCATTCCTTTCTCCTTTTCTGGTGAAGTGGTATGAGTGCCCACACTGAGAAAAGGTTTTGGCCTTGTCTCTAGCCTGCCTAAAGACCCTGTTAAAATAATCTTAGAAGAACAGAGGAACCTTAACAAAAAACAAAACAAAACAAAACTAGAACCTAGTGACTCTAAGGTCTTCTTTGGAATAGAAATTGTTGCTTGAGAATTGGTGGTGGTGATAGATTGAAGAATCACTTTGAATGGAGCAAGGTTTATTCAACTTTATGTCACTTTAGGTATTGTTAGGTAAATCTACAATCACTTTTGTGAAAGGTCCAAGAAGGCAGAAATTCGATATGGTAAGACTTCCTGAATAATGACTTCATGATATTAGGATTTGTTATAATTCTTGTAGGGCTTTTGTGCTTTTTGTACTTTTTGACTTTTGTACTATCTGTAGCAAAATGATTTTTAAGAAAATTAACAGGAGAAATGAGAAACAAGGAAACTGTTTAACCTATGCAAGAGAATAAACAGAAATCAAGAACCTTAGAAGCATCAGTTTTCTTAATTCTTGGTCATACTTATTCATTTATTAAAGGCACTTCACAAAAGCTTAAGTTACTATTTGCATGTAAAGGTATTAAGATCCTATTTCCTTAAGCAATATTTTGGATATTTTAAAATTTCCCCAATTATTATTATTATTTTTTTTTGGTGGGGCAGGGTCACACAGTTAGTAAGTGTCAAGTGTCTGAGGCCGTATTTGAACTCAAGTCCTACTGAATCCAGGGCCGGTACTTTATCCACTGTGCACCTAGTTGCCTCCCCCCAATTAATTTTTAATAAATGATATTTTGCTATACTTCAGCAATCCCCAGATAAATAAAGGAACAAATTCTTAAAGCTTTGGACTGTAATCATTAATGAAAGACTCAACATTTTCTATCTTTCTTGTGGACAGAACAAGAATGAAATGAGGTTTTGTGGAAGATGAGGACATGAATAAAAGGAGAAATTTTGCCTAAGTACTCAAATAAATTAAGAAAGGTACTGACATTCTGCAAAGAAAAGTTCTTGTGTTGAGATTGGGAATAAAAAGATAGTGGGAATCATGTACTTTAAGTGGGCTTTTATTAAATTACATTGCATTCACTTTATATATTTATATGCAAACAAGAATATATGTACATGTACATATATACATATATAAAATATATGCACATATACATGTGTGTATATATGTGTTTATGTACACATTCTATCTTTCTCAATAAAGTACAAGCTTTTTGAGGTCAGGACTCTTTTCTCTTTTCTTTTCTTTCTTTTACTTTCTTTTCTATTTTGGCCTTGTATCCCTAGCTCTGAGGACAGTGATTCACACATAGTAGGTATTTAATAAATGTATTTTTATTAATTGGTGGGTTTGAGAAAAATTACTTCCTCCTATTTTGGAGGCAATGAAACACTGGAGTAAGTTATTGCAGAAGATTCTGGAATAATTCCTTTGGCGGGTTTTAAAAATAGAAGGGATGATTATTATAGTTTAAATATAGTTTTGTCTGAAGTCCAGGAAATCGACAACATGGCCTCTAAAAGTCTTTTACAATTACTGATCTATGATTCTGTGTTAAGTTTGTGAATTTAAAATGATAGACTTGTTTACAAAAAATAAAAGAAATCTTTCACAGCCCTATAAATTACTTGTACCTCAAAACTAGCCAAGTAAAATTCAACCAAAGACTTCAAAATAAAATCCAACATGGGATTGAGAACAAGTATAAACAGTCTATAAAATAGTCTTTGATAGAAAAAAAGATGTAGTAGTTCCCATGTTTCTAATTCTCTGATTCCGTACTGGCCACATTCAATTACTGAGTAGTAAACATTGATTTTAAATGAGTAGAGGATGGAATGGGGTGGTGTTGAATGACAGTGTCAAGTTGTCAAGAATATGTTGGCATTGTGGCAATGTGAAAAGTTACAGCTGTCATCCTCCTACAGGACAGTGAAATGAAATGTGGGTCCAGGGCAGTGGCAGTTCTGTAGTGAATTTGGCTCTGACCCTTACTTCTTGATAGCCTTATTCTTCCAGGGTTCCCTCCATACCTATGGTGCCTCTGCTAATAGTTGAGCAATCAATCCTTTATATAAAAATTACCACAAGTATTGCACTTCTTAAAGCAAGCACAAAGACAAGGCCAAAATGGCAACCACAAATTTGTACTTTGTTTCCATTAGGACATCCCTGAATGTGCAAATCTTTAATTATTTTTTCATTGCTTTGGAGAGTTTTATAGGCTCCTAGAAGGTTTTTGCAACATCCTTAATTCTGAAAATCTGTGTGTAATTTAAGGGAAACATGTCCATGTGTTTCTGACTAACTTGCCATTAAGTGTATTTTTTTTTTTGCAAACTCAATTGCATGTCCAAGAAGGATTTAAAAACCAATCTAGCATTTTAGACTTTTCCCAAGAGCAAGGTAACACAACATACACTCTATAAGGTTTGGGATCACCTCTAAAATCTCAATCTAAGAATTTCTACAAGGTTAAATCTAATAGGAGGAGAAGAAAACACCTCTTCCTTAGCTACCTTTCTTTTTGACACCAAGTAGATTCAGTAATACCATGCACCCAAGTGGATGGGAGATGCCAGTTAAGATTAAACTATTTTTATGCATAGCCCCATTTCCTCCCATTCCTGGCCCCCCTAAAGCAAAGAAATTCCTGGTGAAATTTTGTACTGCACCCTAACCTCAAGCTAGTGTGCCTTTAGCAGATGTCTGCAGCATCTGAGATCAGCATGTGATTTGTACCATATATTCGTGCGTTCCCAGTGCACAGACTAAAAGTCATTCTGCGTTTCTTTGCTTGCACATGTACACTGTGTTCTCTCTTGGAACTCTACCCACTTACAGCATGCCTCGAGCTTGTAAACCTCCTGGGGTAGAGCTTTTGCTCCTCATCTGGCATATTTACTTATTGTTTAATACTTAGAATAGCATAGAAGCCTTGTGAGCAGAGCTGGAAATCCCGAGCTTGGAAATGTATTACCTCCAATAGTTTTATGAAGTCGACACCTTTATCTTACAGTAGTAGGGTGAAACATTCAATTTTTTTTTGCCTTTTACCCCCCAAAAGTTGTTTGTCTTTCTAAAAAAAAATAAGATTTACATTAAAATATATCCCCAAGAAAAGATATGGAAGCATTTCCAGCCTGAGGGTCACTGGCTTTATAGACTGATTGTAAGTCTTTGTTTAGACAGACAGATACTGCTAAGCATAAGCATTTACTGCATTTGAATATGATAGAAACTTATGAAAACCATTTGTCTTTAAAACAGCAGCAGGAGTTAGGGTGAACAGTTAGTCACTGGACTGACTCTTTGAATGACAGGATGGGTACAATCTCTTCCAGGTGACCTCATAGGATAAAAATAGAAAAATCTTAAGTTTTAATTTAATCATATTCCCCCTAGTTAGCATTCTTTTCCCTATCTCTTTGAAAAACTTTGCATTTGTTCCCTGAACTCATACAGAACAGCCCTAGTTCAGTACTTCATCACCTCTTGCCTGGACTATTGTAATAATCTAATTGATCTCCCTGTTTTTAGTCTATTCCCTTTCCAATCCGTCCTTTACTAGGCTCCATTAACTTCCTATTACCTACAGGATCAAATTTAAGGTTCTCTGTTTGGCAACTGAAACTCTTTGTAACCCTTACTATTGTTTCTTCTGCTACATTGCTCTAGGACATTCTATTTTCCTTCATTTGTACTGATTGTTCCCCATGGCCTCTTCATCTTTACCTACTGGTTTCTCTTGCTGCCTTTATGACACAGCTCAATTCCAACCTTCTTAAGGAGGTTTTTCCTGGTCTCATCAGGTGCCACTGTCATCTTCTTTTAGGTCATCTTCTTTTTACCATGTATATATTTTACATATATGTAGTTAATTATATATTCTCTCCTCTCATTAGAATGTATATTTCTTGAAGTCAAAGACTTTTTTTCTCTTTATTTGTTTTTCCAGGGTTTATTTAGCATCGTTCCTGGCACATAGCAACTACTTAATAAATGTTTAATGACTGACTATGTTAACTTTGTAAATATTGTACATTTTCTATTTAGATGTACTGAGTACAACACATCTCCCTTTATTAGAATGTAAGTTTCTTGAGGGAAGGGAATGTTTCTCTGTCTTTGTACCCTTAACACCTAGCATAGAAGCTATGTGTTAGAGGTACTCAGTGGTGGAGTTGAGAGAGGCCTTGGCTTAAAATCAGAAAGGCCTTAGTTTGAATCCTGTCTTAATCACTTTAAGCTTTGTGACTGTAGGTAAACCAATTCCCCTGTTTTCCTCTGTTTTCTCATCTGGGGTTGGACACAATCATCTCTAATATCCCTTACAGCTCTACATCTACCATCTTTTACATTCTTTTTTTGTTTTGTTCTGTTTTGTTTTTGTTTTTGTGGGGCAATGAAGGTTAAGTGACTTGCCCAAAGTAACACAGCTAGTAAGTGTCAGGTGTCTGAGGCCATATTTGAACTCAGGTCCTCCTGAATCAAGGGCAGGTGCTTTATCCACTGTGCCACTTAACTGTTCCTACATCTGCCATCTTTTAAGTTGTTATAGTTGTTGACTTGTGTTAAGCCAAATTCATAAGTTTGTGTCAATTAGGGAAGGAGCTGAAATAATTCAAACTTTCATTTTGCTGATGTGGCAATGTCTATTTTTTAATGGTTCCATGAAATCAACACACTCATTTAAAAAGCTTGGCTCCCTATGTATGAAGCTTATGTTAATAGGTAGTGATTGCAAAGCTCCATTGTTTTCTAGAGTCTTTTTGTTTGTTTACATGTGAAAGAATGCACTTCCAATTTCCCATATATAATCCTTCTGGGTTTTTCATTTGTTTGTTTGTTTTTTTTGCAGGGCAATGAAGTTTATGTGACTTGTTCAGGGTCACACAGTTAGTAAGTGTCAAATGTCTGAGGCTGGATTTGAACTCAGGTCCTCCTGAATCCAGGGACGGTGCTTTATCCACCTGTTGTTTTTTCCTTAACAATCTTAGAAGTAATTTGTTTCCTATAAACTCCATACACATTCTCTGGCTAACACTACAATTATGATGAGAGAAGAAACCTGGTCTTCAGAAATGAGTTGAGCCAATGAAAAGTTTTCAGGAATGAAATGCAATTGTTATACCATTTGCTGGGGCCCCATGGAGTTTGGGGATCCTAAAGCAAATGAGTCAATCTCTGAGATCAAAAGTTAAGGGCCTGTATGCACACAATGATTCATCAGCCTTATATCTTAAGAAACCTAAGGCCATAATATACATTTTCCAGTTTAAATTAATTACCTTTAAATACCAATCAACAATTTAGCATATTGAGCTCTTTAATATATGAAACAAATATCTGCACTTCCTACGGAATACTAAATGTTCACGTTTAAAGGAATGTAGATCATTGGTAGTTTTATTATTTTATTACTGTAATGAATACATGTAGGTCTTTTGGGTCTTGAACTAACCCCTTTTGGATTAGGAATGTACGTTTCTAGTTAAGCAATAAACATCTGTCATCTGCCATTCATTAATATTAATTACAAATGGTCATTGGCTCAAAGGATCCAAGTCTAGCAGCTGAGATTTTTCTAAATTTGACCTCCTTAGGGTTTGTATAAAAAGTGTTTGGAGTAGTTCTTCTAAGCTCTTTGCCAACTCTAAGTATAGGGTAAAGTCTAACATTTTAGATTATGTACTTAGTAATTTAAAGTGGAGAAATAAGGGAAGTATTGTAAGGAAAAAAAACCCGTTATTTTAAGGAGGTGAGGTAGGCTAAGAACAAGGAAAGATATTGTCCAAAATGATATGGCACCATCCATTAAACATGACTGTCAATGAAAGATAGTACAACTCATGTTTTAGGAATGTTGTAACGTTTCCTCTATGGAAGCCTGTTTTTCTTTTTATATGGCATTGTTTCAGAGGACAAATGGGGAAGGGGACTTTTAGCCAATGGATAAATACATGCATGATCTTATGAAAAAACCAACCAATCCTTAACATATTAACATGTAGATCTCTATAAATTACTCTTCATAGCTTTGTTTATCTCTCCAGTATAGCAAGTATCACAAACCATATATGAAGGAAATTCACAAAGATATTAGGTATCACTTCACTAGAATATTTTAAGATATTTATATTTTGCTTCTATTTGATATACATTCTTATGAAGAGGCTGAAATTTGCTCAAAAAATCCTAGTTTCCTACTTGCAGTTGGAGATAACTTCATAATCACTACAACCTCTGATATTAGGATGACTATAAGTAGAGAACCTAGGCTGACTCTACATATGCAACCCATATACCAGCCCTTGGAAAAATGGTGTCCTGAGAGGTCTCCTCCATATAATTTTCCCCTTAATCCTCAGAATTCTACTCTTGTAGATGTTCCTTCACCATCTTTTTGTAGTACCCTCTTTTGGCCACTGCTTAAAGTTACTCACTCTTCATACTTCAACTGCATATCAACAATTGATTTCCTTTATAAGCTTACAGATTTTATTTTATGCATTTAAAAGCATTATTTTGAGAAGAGGTTGATAGTCTTCACAAGACTGTCATAGAAATCCATGACACACAAATAGGTCAAGAACTCTTACAAATGTAAGACCCTTGAGGGCAGGGATTATTCTTTGTATCCCCAGCACCTTGCATGGTACTTTTCACATGTTAGTTAAATTGAATTGTTAAATTATTACTTCACTGAATGGTTACCAAAAACCTTGAAAAGCACTTAGAAGATTTTTAAACACTGGCAACAAAAAACCCCACATTTAAATTGGAATTCTTAAGAAAAGATTCTTTTTCAAAAACCAAACCACACTATGATGGCAGTGGAGGATTGTAAGAATGGGGAAGAGGTGAGTGAAGATAAAGGAACTGCACTATAGGGAGAGAGGAAGCAGCAGGTGGAGTGTATTAATGGTATGTGATTCAATGAGAAGCCAAGAGACATGAAAGAAAGCAACTAAAAAGCCTTTTTGTGATATGCAGTTCTCATCATTCAAAGGCTATTATGTGGTCAATTATTTAACCAAATCCACAGGCAATTCTCTAGCACTGAACATACCTTCACAACTATGCAGTTGCTTGAGAAGTATAGCAAATGCAAGGTCCCACAGGTTTTATTATTTGTTAATTATAGAAAAGCATTTGAGTAGAGCAGAATGGAACACTTTCCTTCAGAAAAGGTCACCTATGCATATATTAAGATCATACAGTATTCCTTGGTAGATGCAACCACAGAGATACATTGGTTCAATAATCTTTTGAATACAAGCATTAAGAAAATCATAAAACAATGAGATATACTCATCAAGGGTCAAGGATATTCTGTACAACCATGAAGGACATCCTGTTCAAGGTGCAAAGACAGAGAAATGGTCAATTTCTCATGGTGTTTTCTTGGCAGATGATATACTCTCATTTCATCAAGTTCAGGTACCCTACATAATTTCCCCAATGATACCCATAGTCCCTCAAGAGATCATTTTAGCAGTCCATAAAGAAAAAAAAACTAGATGAAACAGGAAGTGTAATATAATGAAAAGAGCATTGGATTTGGAGCTAGAGAATGTGGGTTTGAATCCTTGCTTTGCTATTTACTATCTGTGTGAGCTTGGGTAAATTGCTTTAACTCTCTGGGTCTTAATTTCCTCATTTGTAAAATGAGAATCTGGAACTAGACAATTTCTGAAAGTCTCCTTCTTAGCACTAAATCTTATGAGACTTTGTATTGCCTTGATCATGACATTCAGTTGAATGGGCAGCTCACAGTCAGTCCATCAATATATCAATCTTGGTCAGGGAATGCAGCCTGAAAGTTTGTTGGACCACTAATTGGAGAGGAGGAGGAACATGCGCTGGATCACCTTTGAATAATTGCATAGTGCTTATGATGAACCCAGGCTGTTCCCTGACTTAAAATCCTATTTTTAAATACACTAATATCCTCCACTTGATTCTATATAGCTGCACATCATGAAACACCACAATCTGAGAAAAATACAAATTGTAGGTGACCCAAAAGGGACTAGGAAGTCAAATATTGAGTGTAAGTAGGTTGCTACATATTACTAAAGATGACTTGCCCACAGTAAGTGGCATAAATAGACATCTTTGAGAATGTGTATGATTAGGAAGGAAGGTAGTCCAATTATGTGGACAAAATGAGTTTTCTTGAGACCAGTAGAATTTAAAAATATATAGAAGGCCTTCAGGACTTTGGGTAGATGCCTTGTGAAAAAATTATTTATAAAAAGCATTTTATAAATATTTCATATGTTCCAGGTGCAGTGCTAAATACTAGGAATATGAAAGTGAGATAGTTCTTGGCTTTAAGGATCTCATATTTTAATAAGAGGACACATGTAGGAAAATGATAGCCTGAAAAAAGAGTTTTGGTTTGAGGATCCCTGAGGATGGTAAGTTGGTACATAGGGCAGCTGACTGATATGTCCTTTAAAGAAGCAATGGCAGTATTGATTTGATTATTATGTAGCGAGCAGGAGATAGAAAGAGAGGGTATACAAGCATCATGACAAGAGAATATCCAGGATGGCTATGGTGGGTGGCTGGATGGGATGTAAAACATGGTTTGGTCTGGGGTAGGCTAGGTATAATGGGCTAGATGGATTTACATTCATTTATTCACCAATCAAGCTCATCTCTATAAGGTGAATTCCCAAACTGGGTACATTAATTGCCCCAGGAACTAGAGTAATGCTTTCTGGACATCTGATAGAGAAGGTACTGTTTCACAGAAAAGTGGCAGAGATGAAAGAAAAATGGCCTTGGTAGATAGCTAAATAAGATGTGTCTGGGGTTGAATAGATATTGGGCTGGAGAAAAGTTTATGTAAAGAGGTGATCAAGAATTAAGAAGGATTAAAAAAATCAATGGTTTTCAATCTGTACCACCTAAAGTAGGCACTCCCATTAGTGAAATCATGGATTTATTTAGATATTAAATAATTATAAATACTTATATATTAATAATTTCCTACTACTCTGTAAGAACTCAAGTTACCAATTCTGTCTGCTGGTGGAACTATTTCTTCTTTATAAGTTGCATATAGATGCATAATTACAACTCTAATGCATATATGTTCCAACATCTGTTTTACTTTGGGAATTATGAATTGTTATTTTCTCCCAAATATCAGAGTGCAATATTATGGAAAGGATCCTGAATTTGGATTCAGGAGACCTGGGCTCAAGTCCCAGTTACAACACTTACTAGCTGTGTGATCATAGGCAATATTTTTAATCTTTCTAGACCCCAGTTTCCTCATCTATAAGGAGATAAAAATTCTTGCATTACATGTCACATGATTTTATGACAAAAGTACTCAAAACCTTGAAATGTGAAATATTAATATGTAATCTTCCATTTAGTTATTCATCTATCTGTATATCTATCTGTCCATCCATCCATCCATCCATCCATCTATCTATCTATCTATCTATCTATCTATCTATCTATCTATCTATCTATCTATCTATCTATCTATCTATCTATCTATCTATCTATCTATCTATCATCCAGCCATCCAGCCATCTATCATCTATCATCTATCATCTATCATCTATCATCTATCTATCTCAACCAGACTTGTGATTTCATTGGTGTATGAACCTCTGAGTCAACTTCCTTTACAGATGCAGATTGATTGATTGATTGATTAAAGATTTGCCTAGGGACACTCAGAGCTTAAGGAATTTGATGAGGGTCTTCTATCAAGACGGCTCAAATCTGCTGTTGGAATATTCTGCTGGAGGTATTTCCATTCTCTCTCCTTCCCATTCCCCTTCAGTTATAAGTGCCTTCTCTTCTGAGATTATTTACCACGTACTCTGAATGTATCTTACATGTATTGAGTTATTTATATGTTGTCTCCACCATTGGAGTATGAGTTCCTTGAGGGTAGGGATCAGTTTTTGCTTTTCTTTGTATTCCTAGTGCTTAGCATGGTGTTTGACACAAAATAAGTGCTTAATAAATGCTTGTTCATAGACTCAGATGTAAACTCATCTTCTGTAGGCTCATTGAAAGCATAAAACACAACTGCATAAGAGATAGGATATCTATGATATTTCATTATCATTATCATCAAGAATGATTACTATAAGGATAAATTATTCATCATAGTAATTTGATTTTTTATTTGTGTGAAATGTTCATCAAAAGTAAAAGTTAAGTAAGTGGGCTAACTAACAAGGTAATGTGATGTTGAGAAAGCTAAGACTAATGATTATTTTACTTGGAAAAAGGAGATCATATTATCTAGTCTAACATCTTATTTGACAGATGAGGAAACTAAGGCTTAAAGAGTTTAAGTAATTTGCTCAAGGTCACACAGATAGTAAATGATAGAGCCTGGATTCAAAGCCAGGTCCTCTGACTCCAGAGGAAGCATTCATGTCACTGCTTTGTGTTGTGATGTACAAAATGGTAATTACCCAGTCTGTTCAGGAGCTTTTTACCCAATCAGATCTCTTGCAGAGATAGGAACTGCAGGCTCTTTTGGAAGAAAAGAACAACAAATAAACAGAACAACCCTTCAGAAGACAGATTCCTCAATTATGGAGCCCAGGCTCTCAGAAGCTGAAGTTATGACCCAGAAGCGTATGTAAAATGTAAACATTGAGGATGCAGTAATTAGCTTTGAGTTAAATTTGAAGTCTCAGTGGTCTGGTGGGTAATCAAGTAAGAGGTCATTAACCACAGTGGTGTCTCTCAGAGGAAACACACTCACACAGCTGCTATTGAATCAGAATGGGCATGTCTTGACTTGTACAAGTATCAATCAGTCTTGTTTATAGTTCCCCTAATCATCATACCTATGAGGATTAGAGAGAGTAACGGATTCTCTATTGTTTTAGAAACCATTTTACCCACTGGCCACATTCTAGTGAATGAAGATATTTTTATTAGAATTCAAAAACTCTGCAGAAGGTTTATTTAAAAGAAAAATATCCTATGTATTGTGCCAAATATGGGCATCCTGGCTAAGTGATATGGATAATACATAACATAGATAGACCAGTGTGTTGAAAATAATTTTAATTTTATCTTTTCATTGATGGTTGTCAGCTTATACTTTTGCTTCCAACAAGATTGGTGAAAGGTTAAATCTAGCAGAATTTCATAAAATTAGAGAGGGGCATATATATATATATACATATATATATATATATACACACATATATATACATGCATATATATACACACATGTGTATATAGGTGGATGTACATGAGTATATCCTAAAGATATAATAGAAAGTTTTTAACTAGAAACTAAAACTAGTTTAATAACTAGAAAGTTTTATGCCTAGGGTAAATTGTCAATTAATTTTGGAAGTGGGGTGGCAGAGACCTTAGGATACCACAAAGCTGGTGCTATGGAGGCTCTACTGCTGGAATAGGGAAAACAGGATGGAGGTAAGAAGGTGAAGGGGCTTATCTGGGTTGTGAGAACCTGGTAGCTTCTTATTTTAACTAGTGATTCTTGCTAATTCTCTATGAAACTCAGTTGTTTCCTTGAATTTTAAGGACTGGAAGTGCTGCCACTACCCCTCTAAATTTTTATGCCTTTAGGCAAAGCCTCAGCTGCCTCATCCTAGTTATGGCTCTGATACATATGTATATTATATATTCATGTACACATGCCCATCTAAAGTTGTGTGTGTTGATGATTGATTGACATGTCTTTAAATGATTAGATTAGAAATTGGCAAGGTGAAGGAATGAGATTTCTGAGATAGGATACCAAAGAAGAGGAACATTTGAAGGAAAAAGTTTTAAGGTAATAAATGAGAATGGAATTTTAAAATATGAGAAAATTGGAATTTAAGATAAAATGAATAAATAGTAGAGAATTGGATGGATTAAGGGGCTTTGAAGATAATGTTGAATTCTATTATTCCAGGTACAGGGATGGGAGCCATTTAAGCCTGCCTATGGTGCTTATAAATAGAATATATGTTACATGCATGTGTTTAAGCAGGACCCATAAACATTAACCATTGGAGAGCAATATTCATATTGAGCAAAGATTTTAAGTTATTTATCTGATACTTAAGAATTTATTAAGAGAATTTTTCTGTTCTCATGATGTCAAAAAGAAATCATTCATTTAATAGAAAGAAATTGTATAATCAGGATACATAATTTCCAATCTGAGTTGAGCTACTTACTAGCTATGTGGAAAAGCCACTTAAACTTGCTAAGCCTCAGTTTCCAATGATTATTGTAAAAAAAAGTGCTCTACATTCTATAAATAAATAAAAATGTAAGTTAATATATTTTAGTTGTCTAGATTGTATATACTGGGGAGTCTAGGGAAAATTGGCTATTTCTCTTAGAAGTCTGGTCCTTTTGTAGTTGGTGAGTATGTAGAGAAAGGGAACTCAACTACCTGATCTTTGGATATAGTAATTATTCTGTCTTGAAGTCTTTGTTTGAGGTATAAGGTATAAAAGAGGTTACTTTGTCATGACAGTGAGAATCTCAACTGGTCCTTTCATTACTCTGAAGAATGGGGAACAAGAAGCATGAAATGAAGAAAAACATCTCTGCTGGAGATCTTTTTTTTAATTGGCAAAAGCCAAGAAATCTTTTTTTCTGAATTTTTTTGGTTGGAGATAGAGAATTCCAACAAATGTTGACACTCTCCAGGTTGCCCCTTTGAAGTATTATTTCACTGGCAGAGAATTCATCCGTAGAGCATGATACAAATGAAACCAAGGTTGTGGGTCAATCCTCAACTGGGTCAGTTAGCTTGTACCTGTCCCATGGCCCACAGGCATAAATTTAGCTTCTTTCAGCCATCTCTCAACATCAAAATGGTTGCCAAAACACAAAACACATCCATTATCCTTCAGAATGACAAACACAATTTATACTTTTCTCAGCTTGAACAAATACACTTGTTATGTGCTAACTGGCCCTAATGAAGATAGAAGCTATTAGCTAAATGAATAAACCATGAGGATGAAAACAGAAACATCAACATAGGCAGTCTACTAATTAGCTGACTATTGATGGACATTAGCTGGTTGACCCACTTTGGCCATGGCATAAATATTTTTACTTGCTTTTTGATCTAAGGTTTTGATTCTGCCTCTAATGAAATTGTCAAATAATATTAGCCTGTGAATGGCCAGAGTGTAACCATCACATTCTTCCTTTTGTCAAACAAACAAACAAAAAATCACCATCTATGCTCAGGATCTAATTGGGACATATTACTTCTTATTTCTTTGAGAACAGGATTAAAAGGGTGTTTCAGATAATATGCGTATCATTGGTATTATACTGACGATTGCCTGATATTCCATAATGTACCTATTGACTCCCAGAAAAGGAACCCCCTTGCATGGAACTCTACTTTGGCAGCCATTTTGAAACAGGGGGACCTAAGTGCAGGGACCAATGTGATCACTGAGCATAACATGTAAGAGTGGAAATGGTTCCACTTTCATCATAGTAACTCCTGAGGACTTTGCAATGATACTTAAGCAATTTCCAGATATGGGAGCATTAATGAAATGGCCAACTCCATGTTCTGAAAGATCTCTTTAAAGTCTTGCAACTTTAGTCCATTACACAGGATGTTTTTTTAAAAAAGCTCCCATTGACATTTCTGAAGGCAAATCAAGAGAGCTTGTACTCTTACTGTTACAGAGAAAAGTGGAGTAGTGGAAAGAACACTGGATCAGCCATCAGAAAACCTTGATTTGAATCTCAGTTTTGCTAATGACTACCTGCCTAACCTTGAGCAAGTCTCTAAGTTTCAATTTACTGAATGAGGTCTTTGGAATAAATGATTGGTAAGGATATTTACAGCTCTAAAGTACTGTTTCTATTATTCCAAGTTATAACATCTTTGCTATCCTCTTTTTTATCTACTGTAAATTGAGGGGGTAGAATCTCTAAGTTGATCTCTAAGATTACTCCCAGTTCCAAATTCTCTGCTCCTAATGTCCACTACTGGAAAGATAATTATTTGACTTCACAAAATCATAAACTGTGTACTCTTAGAATCTTTTTGGGGGTGTTCATTTAAACAATGGAACAGCAAATGAGAACTTTGCAAAGGGGAATTCATGATTTGACATTAATTTCGTGGAAAATAAGGAATTTTATAGGGAACTATCTTGGTGTTAATGCTATTCAACTTTTTCATTATTATACTACAGAATACCTTCACTAAGCTGGTAAAAGTCCTTAGCATCTTTGAAAATTAGACTTCAGGATGACTGACCAGTTCTTGGGGAAGTAGCCAGAAACAAACAACATAGTATTGAGTAGGGCCAAGAATTTGAGGAAGGAAAACAGCCAACACAGGGACAAGATGGGAAATCCCCAATTATGAAAGAAAAGGTGTATGGTGGTGAAAACTATTTCTTATGTTATAGCATCACAAGAATAAAAGGTGCCTTTGAGGGGTTACCTATCCAGAATCTTTCTTTACTGAGGCAATACTGCACCTAGATGGTCTCTGGTTGTTACATACATAAAAAATGAGATGTTAATTTAATTCAGTGAACACTTAATTATTCTTTGCTACCAGAAACAATGAAAAAATGCTGGTCAATGTAGTCAATTGTTTTTCTTGACTGTGCATAGTTGTTGCAAGGCCTTTTTTTTTTCTATTTTCAGTTGGGGGTAGGTGGGAGTGAGAAATGGGATAGAGACAGGCTATCAAAAAAAAAAAGAAAGAAAAGGGGGGTAATTTACAAAAAGAAAGTGCATGGTAATTTTCCTATAAGCTCTGATCAAACTGATTCAAGAATTGTTGACTAGCTCTGTAAATTATTAAAGATGGAAATTATTAAAATGAATTAATAAAAAAGTAATAGTGATTAAAAATATAGAATTATAAGATCAGTGAGGCATGGCATAGGCTACTGAAGCAATTTAGTTTGAAGCTGATAAGACGAATAAGTGACCAAAAATGTAGCAAATTAGAAATATTAATTACCACCTCTATTTAATATCTTCCATAGAAGAGAATGAAATGGGTTCACCATTTTATTAGAGGTATTTACATTATCAATAATAAAGATCTTAGTGAAGATCATTGAACACTAAAAGTTCCTTTCCCTAATAGATTTTTGAAAAGAAGATTATTAGAAATGATCTGAAAGCATCCAGGAGAATTAGTTAGGTGACTTCTCCAGGCCCCTTCCCTTTGTATGATTCTACAGTTCAATGATATGTGTAACTATAACTTGCAATACTGCAAAAAATTGAGCCTCTCTGGAATGTTAGGTAGATTTTCAGTTTTTGTTTTTTTCATGTTCACTTACAGATGCCCACTTTTCCTGAAATCTTGTTTGAAAAGTATATTAGATTTTTTTTTTGTTTTCTTGGTGAGGCAATTGGGGTCAAGTGACTTGCCCAGGGTCACACAGCTAGTAAGTACAAAGTGTCTGAGGTCAGATTTGAACTCAGGTCCTCCTGAATCCAGGGCCAGTGCTCTATACACTATGCCACCTAGCTTCCCCAGATTTTTTAAATAAACATTTCTGCTTGTGGTAGAAATAGTTTTAATTGAAAAGTGAAAAAAACCAACCCATATAGAATCTGAGGCATTATTGCACTCATATCAATAAACTTTAAAGGTTAAAAAACAACCATGGTATATGAATTGGATATTATTGTTCAGAAAGAAATAAAAAACATGCAGAATTTAGACAAAGAGGGACAGGCTTATATGAATGGATGCAGATTGAAATAATCAGAACCAAGAAAACAGTATACATAATCAATACAATAAAATAAAGGAAAGGATCACTCATAGGAAGCTGAACTCTGAAAAATAGGAAAGTCAATGAAGATCCTAGGGAAGAGACAATGCAACGCATATCTTTCTTCATAGCAGAGAAGTGTGGGGTGACTGTAACAAAATATTGTCAGAATATTGCCAGTCACATTCTACATTGTATGTTTTTGCTTAAATGTTTTTCTTTGTCAGAGGGAGAGTGGGCAGGAAATAATTGTATGTAAAGATAAAAATCATCAATAAAACATTTAAACAAATAAATATTTATTAGGAATCCTTTATATGTAGCACTTCACTAGAAACTGGTAGAAATGCAAATAAAAATGACATAGTTTCTGTCCTTATTAGACTTATAGTATGATAGGAAAAAGCTTATCCTTAATATAATGCTTTATGGCTACAATGCACTTTCAGAACCATTATCTCATTTTATACTTACATATATTATTTATTCCTGTTTTGTAGATATGAAAACTAAAGTTCAGAGACATTGTTTTGCTCAACATCAAGCAGCTATTAAGTGGGAGATGTGGGGCTTGAAATAACTAGAAATGTGGCATATTTACTTGTCTAGGTTTACAGTAGGTACAACTTGGAATAGTTTAAAAAAACAGGTTAGGATCTATGGATAATTTCTTTGCTTATAAATAGAAATCTGAGAAGTGAATCCCAAAGACCAGTTTAAAAGCTACACCATAGGAAAATGTTAAAAAAGTGAATAAAATGAAGTATCTAATTTAACAAATTTTAATATGACCTTTAATATAAACAATATTTTACTCAAGTTCTTTTTTTGAGCTCTCTGACTAATCATTTCTATTTGGCACAGTGAAATTAAATATATTGAAATAAAGGGACTTAAATGATACAATAAGTAACTAGTTGGATCAGCAGATGGAGCACTGGGCCTGGAGTCAGAAAGACTCATCTTCTAGAATCCAAATGTGGCCTCAGAAACTTACTAGCTGTGGGACCCTGGGCAAGTCACCTAGCCCTGTTTGCCTTAGTTTCTGCATCTGTAAAATAAGCTGGAGAAAGAAAAGGCAAACCACTCCAATATCTTTGCCAAGAAAACACCAAATGGGGTTATGAAGAGTTGAACAACACTGAAAAATGACTGAACAAAAAAATGCTACAATAAACTCAGTTTTTGTATTTTTCCTCAGGCTATATCTAGATACACAAAACAAAGTCACTTTTGCTTCATTTCTGCACATTCTCTTCATTAAATATTGTCCCAGTATAAACCTGATTTTGCATAATCTAGATTTACCTAGGGACTATTTATTCTCTGGATTTGAGCAAACATTTCTTGGGCATGAAGAAACACTCTCTCTGTGTGTATATATACACATACTATATCTATATATATCTATATCTCTCTCTATATACATATATATAAATGGATAAAGTTAAAATTAGATTTGGGAGTGGGGATGGTCGAAAGTGAGTGAGCTTATTGTTGTGGAACACATTTCCTAGTCTCACTCTTTTCTCCATTCTACCTCTTGTCATACTTTGCCTTCTTAAGATTCTGGTTTTGGAATAGGAGACTAATGTGTTCTTCATGGAGTAACCTTTAATATTTGGCCTGTATACAAAGATGAATGGGGTTTTACTGTATGTAGTTGTTTGTGGAGAGATGAGTTGACCTACAGTATATTCATATTCTCTTGGCATGGTGTCCAAAAATGGAGTCTCTCTATGCTGAATTCTACACACTTGTTACTGTAAGGAGGGAGATTCCAAGTTACTGATTATGAAGAAAATTATTTTGGAAATTAGAAATTAGTGACCTCTGTTATAATTGATAACATTATTTGTTAAACATTTTTATCAGTTAGAAAGTACAAGTTTCTGACAGAATACACAAATATACAAAGTAGTTGTATATTCTTTAAATGTTTTCCACATTTCTTTCTTTTGTCCTCAGAATTAGAATAATGCCTTTAATATTTTAATTGTTTTATAATTTTAAATATTTCATCTGCACTTTTTTACTCTATCTTGGGAGAAATATTATTCCTTCCCCTGTCTTCCTTTGCAGTCTTTACTCAATCCCCAAATGAAAACAAAACAACAATCTTTTCTCTCCTAGGATTTTATCCTTCTCTGACAATACTCAGTTGGGAGGCATTTGGGGCCATCACCAGTTGTCCTGATAGTATATCTTGCCATTGAACCCAGATGGCTCTGGAGGAAAGAGTGAGGCTAGTGGCTTCACATGGCCCTTCCTTACTTAAATCTAATTCATTGCAAGTCATGACATCTGTCATGATTCTCTTCGAGAATGAAGGACAAACAATGACAAAAACAAATCAGTTGGGGGAGTATCCAACTAAAGGTCCTTGGTCTGAACTCTGGTCTTGGCAGCTCCTGAATCAGGCTTAAGTTTCTCAGGGGCAATATGATATGGTGGGGGAAAACTGGATTTGAAATCAAGAGACTATGCCTTGAGTTCTGACTCTTGCTCACTGGACATGGGACTTTTGGGAAATTGATTTAGTCTCTTTGGGTCTATGTTTTTCTTTAAAATGTGAACAATAATACTTGTTGTACCTACTCCATAGTCCTGATGTAGGGAAAGCACATTGTAAACTGTAAAGCACTTTAAAAATGAAAAGGTTCTGTATACACATGACCTATTATTCTAAGATCCTTTCCTGACCTTTATAATAGTTCCATCCTTCAGACTGACAAATAACCTATAATTCAGTCATTAGAAATTGGTTCAAAATGTATCTCATTTATCAGACTGTTTTGAATTTATTAGAAATGTTAATAAATATGTCTATTATGTTTATTTCCCCACATAATATATAGCTGTTTGTTTATATATCTGTTTCTGTCTATCTCCCTTCCTTTCTCTGATTTGGTTCTATATGAGCCTATTGCTCCACCTTCTATCTCCTTAATTTTAGTTCTTTGTGGACTGGATCACATTTCTGCTATTTTCTAACCTTAATCTCCATAAAACCTAGAAACATGTCCCAATAGGGTAATACACACTTATACTACTATCTATCTAGAGGTCAAGACTGGTGGATCTCTTGAATTTGTAATTCCAAGCTACATTTGCCTAAGCTGATCAGGTATCCACATTAACTTTGTCATTAATATGGTCAGTCTCTTGGAATGGGGAGTCACCAGGTTTTCTAAAGAGAGTTGAAGTATTCCAGGTCTGAAATGGAGCAGGTCAAAACTCCATAGTGATAGGCCAATGAGAATGGATATGGGCTTATAAGTAGCCCCTGTACTTCCACTCTGGTTGAAACAGAGAAACCTAGTCAAGAAAGAAAGAAAGAAAGAAAGAAAGAAAGAAAGAAAGAAAGAAAGAAAGAAAGAAAGAAAGAAAGAAAGAAAGAACAAATAAACAAAAGAAAGAACTAATGAACAAAAGAAAGAAAGAATGAATGAACAAAAGAAAGAAGGAAGAGAGAGAGAGAGAGAGAATGAGAGAATGAGAGAAAGAGAGAGAGGAAGGAAGGAAGGAAGGAAGGAAGGAAGGAAGGAAGGAAGGAAGGAAGGAAGGAAGGAGGGCCTAGAAAAATACCAGCCACTCATTTAGTGCCTGATGAATATAAATTGATGATGAGGCAGAGTTCACTGTCCCCCATTTCTGTTATTTCAATTTCTTGTTTGGATTTTAGCCTTTACAATTCGTCAGATTATATGGTACTTTCCCAAAGTTCATTTTAGACATTACAGAAGTATTATTCAATGGGGATAGGCTCTGTATGGAAACAGCTGCAAGCAGCTGAGAAGTAATATAATAAGACTTTTTAAAAAATTCAAGATAGGAACCAAGGGAAAAGCAAGTTCTGATATAAGACTAAGTCTCATATCAGAGTAAGAACAATAATCCCAAATGGTCAATGAATAAATAGGAAGCACAAGTGTCAGACAGGAAATCAGATTTAACTTGCAGACTAAACTATTATATTTGTCTCACTGAGAATCTTTAGATGGAAATATTCTAGACAGGGATAGGATATAGATATGTTGAAATTCTACAATTTACTTTTCCAAAGTACCATTCAAATAAAAGGAAACCACTTCATATTTGAACAACATGGCTCATCTCTAGTGCATTACTTTTATTCTTTACATTGCTTATATTCATTCTGAGGGCGCATTCTTGGGCTTTGTTGTTTTGCTTTTGACACATGGCAATTAGTAATAAGAAGATAGCTGATAGTGTCATGCCCATGATCTTTATGCTTTTCCTTGTATGAATTGTCTACTTTTTCTGTAT
The DNA here is from genome assembly GCF_019393635.1 of Dromiciops gliroides. Taxonomy (NCBI): domain Eukaryota; kingdom Metazoa; phylum Chordata; class Mammalia; order Microbiotheria; family Microbiotheriidae; genus Dromiciops; species Dromiciops gliroides. Next base: position 361,834,936 of record NC_057864.1, on the reverse strand, counting down.
ATCAATAAATGATCTCTTATGTCTGATTCAGTGGTATATACTGAAATTCCATTCCCCCAAGATAATTTTGTAAGCTTCCTCCTCATCTTCCCCAGTTACAAACATGACCCTAGTATTCTTTGGACTCTTAGAATTTCATGGATCCCAAGGAGATTCCTTCAAGAATCTAAAGAGCTGCTTTGGTGGCAGATACAACTACACTGATTCCATCCAGCTTTAATATTTTCCTTGCAGCTGATGTTCGTTTGGTTTTGGATGGGACATTGGATTTAATTGGTATAGGGAAATTCCAGTATGGGAACTCCTTCTAATGTAGATTGGCACCTTTTTTGAAAATTTAGTCATAGAGAGTTCATGGGACCACTGAGAAGTTAAGGGATATTCCCAAGGTCACATAGCCAGCATGTGTCAGAGGTAAGACTTGAACACAGATCTTCTTGACTCTGAGGCAGGCTTTTTATCACAACTTTAAGCTGCCTCTCATGCAGATGCTTTTCATTTTTCTAATGTCAATGCTGCTATTAATACCAAATGATAATTTGCCTAGAGAAATTCCACCTTTAATTAGATAGAATCAGAGGAGGTAAATATTTTATTTGATTTGCCAATGCATTTTTTCTGTGTATATATCTTATTTTTGAAATAAGAAATTAGTTGACAAAAATAACTAAGTTGTTTCATTAAAAAATCCAAGCCCATGCTAATATATTCTGTGTGAAAGTTAGCATTATATTCTGATGCATGTTATAGTTGGATCTCCAAACTATAATGGATTTTCTGGTATGTCTTAAAATGATACTTGATAAATTGTTATTAAGAGGATTTTAGATAGATTGTTAAACTCTGGAATGTATTAGAGTGGGAAACAGAGCATAGGGGAGAAGGGAGGAAGATTTGAGTGATCTCTGAAGTACCCTTCTATCCTTGATTTCATGAAAAATAGTGGTGGTTAAGGGGGTTCAGATATAGAAAAGCAGGTACACAATGGTGAATAAAGAAATACAGAGTAGAAATAACTCTGGGATTTAGTCTGGAAAAAAATCACCACATATCCTGTTAATCACCACATATTGTTAAATTATTGCAATAGGTTGATGAGAACCTCACACCAAATTTTATCAGTTTTTTTAGCTTTATAATCCTATCTCTTCAGTACTAAAGATCCCAAATGTTCTGCTCAATAACCAGGGGAAAGTGTTAAGGAGGGGGAAAAATAGAGAGAGCAGGGGTGAATGGAAAGAAACTATTAATCTTTCTCTATTAACCAGTATCTAATTACAGTCATGGGCTACCATTTTGTGGCATTGTTTATTTCATGAGTTGCTAGTTTTAAGAGTATAAATTTTCAGGGGTAGCTAGGTGGCTCAGTTAGATAAAGCATCAACCCTGGATTCAGGAGGACCTGAGTTGAAATCTGGCCTCAGACACTTGACACTTACTAGCTGTGTGACCCCGGGCAAGTCACTTAACCCTCATTGCCCTATGAAAAAGAAACAGAAAAACAAAAACAAAAAACAAACCCAAAAACAAAACAAAAAAAGAGTTTTTTTTTTTAGTGGGGCAATTGGGGTGACTTGCCCAGAGTCACACAGCTAGCAAGTGTCAAGTGTCTGAGGCCGAATTTGAACTCAGTTACTCCTGACTCCAGGACTGGTGCTCTATCTACTGGTCTACCTAGCTGCCCCAAGAGCATAAATTTTTAACATTGATGTTTAAGTCAAGTAAAATGCCAACTAGATGTATTTTTGTAGACCAGCATTCTCACCCCAAGGAAAAGACATAAATAGCAATCGATTTTTATTTGCCCATCCTACAGATACTTTATTGACCTTACATTAAAAAAGTAAATTATACTAAATACTGATTAACCAAGTATATTTATGGAAAGATTAAAATGAATAAAAAGTACCTGTAATTCATTTTAGTAAACATAAATATAACATTAATGGGAAAGGGCCAGCAACTGGATGATCAAATGTTTGATTGCCAAATTCCACTTAAGTCTGAGATGTTTTTAATTAACTGACAAGTGCCAGAAAGGCCTGCCACATTAGCCAACTTTCCTTCCTTATACAAAAATTTATTTAAAACTTAATTTATTTTCATTTTTGCAAATCTCTAAAATCTACTCAACCACCTAGTGGCTTCAAGACCTTACAGGAATAATTAATTAATTAAAAAATGACTAACAGGGGCAGCTAGATGGCGCAGTGGATAGAGCACCGGCCCTGGAGTCAGGAGTACCTGAGTTCAAATCTGGCCTCAGACACTTAACACTTACTAGCTGTGTGACCCTGGGCAAGTCACTTAACCCCAATTGCCTCACTGAAAAAAAAAATGACTAACAGAAAATTTCAAGAACCCCGAGGCTGTCAGAATCTTTAAATTTTGTATCATAAGGCCATTTGTACTTTATTTTAAATTTTTTACTGTTTTTCTATTTTTTCCTCTTTATACTTTCAAATTAATCCAGCATCTCCTCTCTATGCACAAAGGACCCATAGCCTCAATAGACAAGTTCTATGGAATACACCATAAGAACAAAGTTTGTTAGCTTAAATTTCATCTGTGAAGATTACCTAGATAGATAGGTAGACACATCTAAATCAGCAACAGTTATTTGAATTACTTTTCTGAAGTTTCATTGGATAATCACCAATGACTACAGTGTCACAGTATCCATGTGCATTTTTGGGGGCAAGACTTTAAAAAATATTGTTAAAGATCAACAACTTCAGCCCTTCCAAACCAGAGATTTCTCAAATTAAATTATGTGGAATAGTCTGTTTCTTCTATGGTAGTGTGGTGCATGAGAGTCTAACTCTGATACAGAATCATTTAAAACTGTCTTAATAATACATGGAAATGATCTGAGGTTATGTTTATTTTTTTCTGTTTGGTTTTTTGTTTGTTTTTTTTTTTTGTAGGGCAAAGGGGGTTAAGTGATTTGCCCAGGGTCACACAGCTAGTAAGTGCCAAGTGTCTGAGGCCAGATTTGAACTCAGGTACTCCTGAATCCAGGGCTGGTGCTTTATCCACTGTGCCATCTAGCTATCCCCGGTTATGTTTATTTTTAAAGCATATTAATGATATATTGAAATAACTGCTTATTTCAAATATGACCCTACCCTCCAGAGAAAAATATTGAGACATCAGTGTAGTAGCACATAAGAGAGGATATACAGGTAGGCAGAAAAGCCTGAAGATCTTTTCTTTTGGGGAAAAATCACTGGAAGACTTAGAGAAGTAGGAATTATGACTGTGGTCAGGTCTTTGAATAGCCTGCCAAATCTGCAAAGAGCTTGACATGGGCGTGTTGACCATTTTGACATTACTTGCTGAGAACAATGGGGCAATACTAGGTGCAGCAGTGAGGTCCTTGTCCAGACCAAAGTGAGGGTAGTGGAGGAAGCAAGGGACAAATAAAATGAAGAGAATAGATAACTGACTAGAACCTGCATCTACATTAGGTGCTGAGAACAAAGTCCAGTCGACAGTTCCATTATTGTTCCCTTTCCTGAAAGGGAATGCTCTGATTTTTTAAAAAAAATGCTATTTGGTAATGCTTTTAAGATCCAAGTATCCTATAAGACTTGAAATTAAGAAAAAAATGAGGGTAATAGAAAAGGGGAAGAGATTTTTCTTAGATTGGACTGGAATAGGGGAGAGCTGATTAGAGGGAAGTTTTTGGCACTTTGGATAAAATTGAACATAATCATACTCTCCCTAGACTACTTAGGAAACCCAGAGAGAAACTAACAAGGAAACAAGCCTAAAAGTGAAGAAGAATGGGGGCTGTTGTACATTGCACTCAAATGCCCCTTATTGACCCTATAGCCTACACTTAGCTTTGTTGACATTAGACTGTTCTTCATTGCACCCTTGTCGTACTCCATGTTGGGTTCCTTCTTTTATAAATAATTATTATTTAAAATGTATTCAAAGCATCTTAATAAAAACTTTATGGTGTTTTGTAATTTTTTTTTTATTGACCAGTTTGTAACAGAACTCCTCTGTCCCTGTTTGTTGGAAACATAGGGAAGCAGAAGAAAGTTATTGGTGTGCACCATTGCCACCACTGTATGGATAGTTTTCTAGTGGCTAGTGCATGTAGATGGTTTAACTTATCTCTTCTCAGCAATACAGTGATCCAAGACGATCTCAAAGGATTTATGATAAAGCTTGCTATCTGCTTCCCCCCCCAAAATAACTGATATTGTCTGAATACTGGCTCAAACATATTATTTTTAACTTTCTTTTATTCATTTTTGGTTTTATTCATTTTTGTTGTTGTTTTAAGTCTTCTTGTACAAAATTACTAATATGTAAATGTTTTACATGATTGAACATGCATAATCTATATCAGATTGCTTACCGTTTAACGGAGGGGAGAGAAAATTTATTAAAAATGTTTAACAATTGTTTTAACATGTAACTGGGAGCAAAATAAAATATTATTTAAAAAATCCCCTATAATGTAACCCAGGGGGTGAGGATGCAATTTATGTTTGCCCATAGTAGCTAGAGGTCCAGAGCTTCAACTCTTCTTCTAAAGGGATGTTGTCAATGGTGATCTTATACATATAAAAACACTCTTATTTTTGCACTCTGAAAACAATTTGGTATGTATAGCAGCATAATACAAAAGTATGATTGAAAAGAAGCTTCTTATGGAACTATGTGAAGTTTTTTTTCAAAGCAGAGATCTGTGATTTTATTGGTATCAAGAAGGAAGGAAAGAAGAAAGAAAGAGAAGAAAAGAAGAGAGGAAGGAAAAAAGGAAGAAAGGAAGGAAATAGAAATTTATTAAGCATATACTATGTGCCAATCACTGTGCTAAGTGTTTTACAAATATTATTTCATTTCTTCTTCACAACAACCCTGGAAGGCAGATGCTATTATTATCCTCATTTTAGTTGAGGAAACTGAGTCAGCCAAAGGTTTAAGTAACCTTCCTAGGGTCACAGATCTAGTAAGTATCTGAGGCTGGAGTTGAACTCAGGTCTTTCTGACTCCAGGCCCAGCATTCTCACTGTCTTTTCTCTTCAGTTAAAGACTCTTAGTGATAAAATTCCTTGCAAGAATGCAGATTGGCAACTCATTCATAACTTACAGTTTGAAAGAATTGATCAGGTCACTGGAAATTAAGTAACTTGCCCAGGACCACAAAACCATATATGTCTGAATCAGGACTTGAACCCTGGTCTTCCTAACTCTGAGGCAGGCTCTCTAGCACACTTCCTTCCTCCCCTCTTCTTTTTTTTTTCAGGGCAATGAGGGTTAAGTGACTTGCCCAGGGTCACACAGCTAGTGTCAAGTATCTGAGGCCGGATTTGAACTCAGGTCCTCCTGAATCCAAGGCTGGTACTTTATCCACTGTGCCCTCCTCCCCTCTTCTAACAGATACAATCTACAAATGGAAAGAATCTTTTTCAAAGCTTGACATTGATGCTAGAGAACTCCACATTTTCTACCATAAAGAACATTATGACAGCATTAGAAAGATCAATGACAATTCAGAAACCCCTGCCACTTTGACATGCAGAGAATTGGGGAACCAGTTAAAACAATGTGGCATACCCCAAACTCTAGCAGCTTAAATACCTTAAAATTTAACAAGCATTTCCTCTCTTCCTTTTCTGTATTGTTGTTCGCATATTATTAGTCAGCAAAAGTTATTATATTCTTTTTACTGTTCCATCAAGGAAACATTCCGTTTCTTGAGGAAGCAAAGGGGGGAAATGTGGTAAAATATGAAAGTTTTTAACAGTCGGTTAGGATAACTGAAAGACGCCAGTTTTTCAAGGACCACCCTTTTGGGGAGGAGATGAACAGTCCGCCTGCTGCGCATGTCAGACTGCCTGCCGGGTTTTTGACTTCCGGGGTGGAGAGAACGAGAGTAGCCCTTTTTGCCTGCTTGGCGGGACTCCTGGCGGCACGGCACAGACGGTCTCCCTCTCTCCAAAGGTGGCCTTTTCGGTTTGGTGAGTTTTTATAAGGAATATAGACTAAGCCTAGATTTAAGACGATTTGTACTGTATTTCTATTTTCCTATCCTTCTAATCAACAACACCTTATATACAATAAAGGCTCTATCTAGAAAACCAGAAGCTTCTTCCATTTACTAGTCTGGGAGATAAATTAAGGGAAAAGTTAAGTAGGGGAGATTTATGATCTAATATCCAATTTTAAATCTCACAACATTTTTCTACCCTGTTGTAGGTAGGGGCCAATGAAGAGTTGTCAAAGTGACAGATGGGTGAGACAATTTTGGCAGCGTGCATACTGTGTCAAATTATGAGCTGAAAACACAAATACCACATTTAACTTCTATTGCTGTACCTCGTTCTCCCTTTGGACACTTCTTTCTTTGTACCATACATTTTCTTGTTTCACTCGTGGGTGGACACAGGTTGCCCTTTGCAGAAGGATGCTGTATAATTTCTCTGACCCGTGTTTCGGTACCTCTTTTGAAACCACATGTTTTTCCTTTTTTTGTACATGGGCTCCATGGACTCCACTCGCTAGCTTCACAGTGCACTGTAATGGAACAAGAGAAATATCCTGGGTTAGCTAATAACCATTTTTATTATTTATTTATTTATTTATTTTTTGGTGAGGCAATGGGAGTTAAGTGAATTGCCCAGGGTCACACATCTAGAAAGTGTCAAGTGTCTGAGGCCGGATTTGAACTCAGGTCCTCCTGAATCCAAGGCCAGTGCTTTATCTGCTGCGCCACCCAGCTGCCCCCATTTTTATTATTATTAAGGAAATGGACAGGTTCATTTTACTCTTTACTCATCAGGACTTCTAAAGGGTGGGATGATTTGGAGTAAATAAGAAAAAAATAAATGGGATCATGGAGGGGTAAAGAAAGACAAGAAGAGGATGGCATATACGTGTATGTGTCTATGCAGATGTCTGTGTCTGTGCATGTGTATGAGTGTATGTTAAAGACTATAAGCTTCAGCAAAAGTGCTGGCTGACCTATACAGCTAGAGGGAGTTTCATTCCCTGTATATAATTTCCTGATTAAGTAAACAGACAATTAAGCAATGAATAAAAAACACGTATATGTACACATGTAGACACATGTGTACGTAGCTAAACTTTAACGGGTACACATGTAAATATATGCGCATGTATATACATGTATGTACATACATGTATGGATCTATATAGAATATATACATACAATAGTGTCTAGATAATGCACATCCATGCACATATATAAACACAATACAGCTACACAGATGTGTATATATATATGTATATATACACAGAATATGACACATGTGTATATCTGTCTGTCATCTATCTATAAATCTATCTATCCATCCTTGTGATTTCATTGTCATAGAAGGCTTCCTGATGAAACTCCCTCTTAATGAAGGTCAGTCAACACCTTTACAGAAGTTTATAGCCTTCAAAAGCTGCCTGAGACAGGGAGCCTTTGAGTAATTTGCCTAGGGTTACAACTAGTATGTGTCAGAAGTAGGATGTGAGCCCAGGTCGTTGTGACTTCTCTCTGCCTCTCTCTTCTTCCCTTTCTGTCTGTCTGTCTCTGTTTCTGTCTTAGTCATATTCATGCTTTCCTGTCTGATATTCTTCTCCTAGTGCCAGCTTCAGTTGTTCAAGCCACTAAGGACCTGCTGGGCACTTGAGCAGCAGTCATTGAAATGAATCTGGATCATCTCTAAAAAGAATCCATTAAGGTCCTATTGAGAGTTTGTCCCTCCTTTTGCAAAACATCAGTTGTTTCTTCTCAGTTATATGCCATTTCAGCTCTTACAGAATATTTGTGTCTTACTGATGAAGCAGAACATCTGGAAGAAGACATTTCTCTATATCTATTCATAAAAACTCTTTAACTTACAACACCTGGGGAAACCCAGGATATTAACTCTTTTTGATGGTACCAACTATTCCTCCCACCATGAGGCTTTGCCAGTAACCTCTCTCATTGCCTCCTGTCCTAATAAATCCTTACTGCTGAGCAGAATACCATTCCTCACAATAACCTCAAGAAGACTACGGGTCTTAGAAGTTCCTAGGAATTTAAATCCAATGCATGATACATTTTTCATGTGCTTTTTCTTTTCACAGCCACTTTTCAGACATCTAAATGCATCAAGGGAATAAGTGGAAGTGGATAGTGAAATAAATGTAATCTCTCAAGACCATTAGCGAAATTCATTCAACTCCTTTTAGAATCAGCTTCAACTTTACTTCCTCCTCTTATTTTTTCCTCCTCCTATTTATCAAATTATGTCACTTTACCTTCATATATCTCAGTTTCTTTACCTATAAAATGGGAGGTTGGACAATATTACTTTGAAGGTGACTTCTATATCTAAAGCCCAATGATTCCTACCCATTTAAAAAATAACAATTCCCTCTTTCTAGTTAAGGGTACATTTTCTATCTCCATAATGGTGTAAGTTCCTTGAGAGTCAGGGACTCTTTTGTTTCTTTTTGTATTCGCATTGCTTAGCACAGTGCCTTGCACATGGTATATGCTTAATAAATGTTTATTGATTGATTTATGATAATGAAAATAATTATGACGATAAATACAAAAAAATCATGCATTTTATCGACCTGCACAATGGCCCACAGAAAATTATACATAAAAGAATCAATCATCCCATCAACAAGCATTTATTGAAAATGTAAAACAAAATGTAAAATAAAATAAAATAATAGAAAATGTACTATGTGCTAGTCATTGTGCTAATGACAGAAGAGCAACTTGTCCATATTTCTATCTGAATCCAATTGGACAATTTGAGAATATTGAGTTAATATTATGATGAAGATGTTGAGAGCTTATATTTATATAGAGCTCTAAGGCTTGCACAACACAATATACAGCATCTCAATCAATCTACTATCATGCCCATTTATATAATTTCTAGATGAAACAACAGGCTCAGAAAAGTTAAGTGACTTGCTCAGGGTAAGATTTGAACCTGTGACTTCCTGACAATCAATTTATTACTCTATTCCATACCCTCTGCTGCCTCATGCATGGACTCTTTAATAGATAAACAACAACAACTACTATAACAACTCTCCAAAATATAAAAATAATGACTACAATAACACAACCCAAATAAAAATCTACTCCTGAATTAAGATGGAATGAAATCAACTTGATTGTGTGTCAAATGAAGTGGACTTAATTCTGACCAGCAAGTAATAATTGACTAGTTATGTAGGAGAAATGGGAACCCCCAGAGAATGTGAAAAAACATCCAAGTTTGTTGTTATAAAAGAAGGTTATACATGACATAGTCTAAATATATCCTACACTTAATGAAGATAGATTTTGCACAAAAAAGTAAACTTAGAATAACTATGACACTATATTTAGAGAAGCCAAAAGAAATACAGCTCAAGAGAGATAGTAAACTCCAATAAATGAAATTATGACCATATAATCTTGAATATTTTTAGTTATCAAGAGAATAGGGAATCATTTAAAGAGAGTGTTGTGGTTACAGAGGAAGGCCTATATTTTATAAGTCCATATTTTAAAGGGACACATAGAAGAGATTGAAGGAGGGCATGATGAATATAAAACAGTGGTACAAACCCACTAGAGTAATGTCAGGAAAGACAAAGACTAGAATGAATTAAAGCTGTGGAAAAATGCTAAAGATATTGAAAGAGGGTTTTTTGTCATTGTTGTTGTTATTATTAAATATTTAGAATGAAGAATCAAACAAGGAAGGGAAAGGTCAGTTTTTTGGGGATGATGACAGAACAGAACTCCTCAGCTTCTAGTTTGTTTCTTTTGCTCTGCCAGAAATAATCTTCATATTGTCAAGAGTGAGTTGAATCCCCAAACAGGAGAGAAGATAGTAAGAGCACATGGCCATTTTAAATGAGCTCATGTTTCCAGAGCTGTACAAATAAAATCCCAGGATACTGAAAGAACTTGCAGAAGTGATTGTGGAACCACTGTCAGCAACCTCTGAGAAATCATAGAGAATGGGAGGGATGCCAGAAGAAGGAAAATGACTTAAAAATTATTCAACTTTTCAAAAAGAATAAAAAAGATGGATTTGGGGAAAATTTCAAATCAATACCCCGCAAAACTTCAGAACCTATGATTAAACAAATAGTTGGTAAAAACTTATAAAATAGTGATTGCTAAGTCAACTTGAGCTCACTAAGACTAGAATAAATGATTTCAAACCTACTTCATTTCTCCCAAAATGTTTATTAGAGTAACAGCTCATGATAATGCCATAGATTTCTTGGCTACAACTTACATGAATAGGGACTGGATTCTTAGAACATTGTTTAATGAATGAATATCAATTTGAAAGAAAGTCTTTACTGATATGATTCAGGGATTTTTTTACTTGGTGCTATGTTGTTCAATATTTTTATCAATGAAGGGTGTATGATAATAATGAATAATAGTTATATAGTGCTTTGAAGTTTGAGAAGAGCCTTTCATATATTATTTCATTTGTCTCTTGGCAATCCTAGGACATAGGTATTATTATTATTATTATTATTAACACTTTACAGATGAGGAAACTGAGACAGAGGTTAAGTGACATGTATACAATGAAGTTGAAAGGGATAGTTAACATGTTAGACAACAGAATCAAGATTTTAAGAGATATTGATACTCGAAGATAAGTCCAAACAAACAGAAGAAAATTAAACTAGGATAATTATAAATTCCAGGATTTAGATTTAAAAATAAAAGAATCAACTACAAAAGTGAGGAATGGAGGGGAAATTTGGCCTGTGAGCCATGGTATTGTAGTTGATTAGAAACTCAATACCTATCATAATACCTGGTATTTACATAGTGCTTCAAAATTTACAAAGAGCTTTATATGTTTCACCTCCTTTTTGTCCTTGAAACAACCCTGAGAGGTATGTGCTATTATTATCCCCATTTTACTGATGAGGAAACTGAGACTCAGAGAGATCAAGTGTCCAGGGTCACACAACCAGTTAGTGGCTGAGGCAAGATTTAAACTTAGGTCTTCCTGACTCCAACTCCAACACTGGGCCACTTAGTTCCTCTATATGAATCAATATCATGATACAGTTGCTTTTAAAAAGTAGGTGCTCTAGTACTATTTTAATAGCTATATGGTGCCTGAGTCCAAAGTATATAAGGGTCCCATTCTACTCTGCAGTGGTCAGAGAACATCTAGAATGACATGTCATGTCTCATTCTGGGAATGACAATTTGAGAAATTCATTGTCTAGAAGGGGATAACAGAAGAGCTTGAAAAAGAGAAGACCTAGAATGAGGATGTGATCGCTGCTATTGAGATAGTCAAATGGCTATCATTTGATGAGATCATTCTATTAAGACAGTCAGATTGCTATCATTTGTAAGCAGGAGTAGACTTGTTTTAGGTGACAATGGAGGGATCAGTGGGTGGAAGTTATAAGTAGATTGTATAATATAAGACTTTTCTAACAATTTGGGCTGACTACAAATAAAATGGACTACCTCCTTAACTCTTGTGTCTCCCCTCTGTTGATTATTGCCAATTTATCCTTTATGTGGCTTGTTTGTACACCACTTGTTTGCAGAGTATCTCCTCCATTAGACCTTCAGGTCCTAGGGAGTAGAGACTATCTTTTGTCTACTTTGTATTCCCAGCATTAAACACAATACCTGGTTCATAGTAGGTACTTAATAGATGTTGATTGACTTCCTGACTGATGATTTCATAATGTAATGAGGTTCTTTTCACTAAGTTCAAGCAGAGGCTGAATGATGACAAACCAGGGTTGTTTTACAAAGATTTTCTTTATCAAATTGTAAGTGAGATTAGATAAAACAGAATGGCATAGCAAAACACCCCTCTAGTTTCTCTTAAATCCTAGAGGGTCCTGGTTGGGATTGAGATCACTGGATAAGGGGAAGGAAAAAATATATACTCTCCAGTGGGTTTAAAAGAAGTTCATGATTGAGTTAATATGTCTGATGAGACAGGGGCAATGTGAACAATGCAGCAAAAGCCACGTCCATCAACATATTAGGAAGAGGATACAAGACAGTACCTTGTACAATGCTTGGAAAATTTTTTAGGATGATCCCATGGTTCTGGGGCTGAAGGAAAGAGGTGAATTGGGTGGAAACTGATAACCTATTCATCTCTGCTAGAGTGGAAACCAAAGGAGAGACAAGGAGTAGAAAGGAAGCTGGTATATGATTAGTAGCTAGCTAATAACTAACATTACTATAGCACTTTAAAGTTTACAAAATGTTATGCAACAGGAAAGTTTCTAGACGCAAAGCAAATAAAGGTTCTAGAATCACTGGGATGTTATTAGCTTCCTTACTGAAATGGCAAGGTTTGAGTCACCTGCCACACTTTCCCTTTTCTCCCTTCCTCAGAAAACAACAACAGGGTCCTCCCACTGACCACCACACCATATTGATCAGCTCAAATGGACCCCTGTACCAAGTTAACTCATTTGCTCCTCACAGCAATGCTATAAGGTGGATACTATTATAATCTTCATTTTATAGATGAGAAAACTGAGGGCTACTTAGTGCTTACTTAGTGTTACTTAGTCCATGGTCACACAACTAATAAATGTCTGAGGCAGAAATTGAATTCAGTTCTTGAGTTCAACTCCAACATTCTATTCATTTTGTCACTTAGCTGCCTTATCAGGATGGTTTAGATTTTGTGGTGAGCAAAGTGAAGATAGGAAGTAGAGCTGGAGAAATGATGCAGTTATGGCCCTTTTCAATGAGCTTCCAACACCTCTTCCTTTTATTCTTTACAAGGAAAGATATTGGTGGGTATTGGTGTTTGTGGGTTTTTTGTGTTTTTCCAGGGCTCATACATATTGAGTATAGAATCAGGGTAATAAGTGATTTTGGCATAGTGTTTTACCTTTACCTTGGACTTCCTATCTCAATTCTGTTACCTGACTTTACTCCCTAAAGAAAGATCTTGGGTGGATAATATCAGACATGTGGCAACATCCAAACCCCAGCTCAGGACATATTTCACTTGTGATCTGTTTCTGAGTATGGGATAACAGATAAGATCTAGGTCTAAGATATAGCTGAGACTTAATCAACTGGGTCCCCCTCTTCTGAGTCAATCGAATAGGCATTAGATCCAGATCAGAGGCAAATGTTGTAAAATGGGGCCAAGGAGCTGACCAGGACATGCATCATAGTTTCAATGCTGTGGTCATAGGCTGTACCTGGCCATGGAAAATTAGCTTCCATTAAATGGGTTAGATTTGGCAGATAGCCTTTAGTTCACTGCCTCATTTTAAAAGATCATAGTATCTTTGGGGCAGCTAGGTGGTGCAGTGGATAAAGCACTGGCCCTGGATTCAGGAGGCCCTGAGTTCAAATCCAGCCTCAGACACATGACACTTACTAGCTGTGTGGCCCTGGGCAAGTCACTTAACCCTCATTGCCTTGCAAAAATAAAAATAAAAAATTTTTTTTTTAAATTTTAAAAGATCATAGTATCTTTAATTAATACCTGCTGAACAGCATCAAATCACTTATCCAAGGACCAATCCTACCATGCAAAACAGACATGAAATAGTCCCTCTGGGAATTAAAATATTTTACTATTTTATTATTGTTGTTTAATATTTAGAGCAAAAAGTCAAAGAAGGAAGAGAAAGGTTCGTTATTTGGGGAAGAAGACCCTATGTTAACAGATGACTGAGAGAACAGAGCATTCTTTTAAGGGATAGACCTTTTCCAACTAAGGAACTTTCCAAGTGGTTTCCCTTTTCCAGGTACAGAAAATAAAGAAATAGGAAAAAGTTACTAAGCTCTGGGCATTTTGATACAATCATTGCTAGCTTTGCCACTTGTTGGAAATTGTCAACTCTGTTCATTATCCTCCAGAATCTTCAAAGAAAAACACTTACTTTTCTGTTACCTTTCCTCTATTTCTAGTTCTTTTTATAACCATTTTTTTTCTGAGAGAAAGAGATGAAAAGTACCCTTAACCATAAAACATATGTCATTCTGAGATTCTTGTTTTCCAGCAGACCATTAGCTTATCTCAAACATTTCATCTATTTTATCCTACTTCAGATATATTGAAATGAAAGCCCCTTAACAAACTTGAAATGGATAAAAAGGTGCATTATTTCTGTTATGTCCTGTGTTTGAAAATGGAATGTATCAGCAGTATGGGGACCCTGGTATAGAGTGCTGGAGACTATCATGGACTGGATTGGGATGATGCTTATGTGCACATGTCAATAACATCTCAGCATCAAAGGTTCTTAGAGGTTTTGCCCAGGGGATCTTGAGATTTAATATGCCCTTCTCCCATTTGGGTCACCATCTGCTCCCCAAGTGTTCACCAAACTTGTGGCAGTAGTAGCTGCACATCGTTTAAAGGAGAAAAAAATAGGGCCTGACAGCAATCCCTTATTTAGACAAACAGCTTGTCTGGGGACCCTCCCTCTGGGAAGCTCAGCCTGTAATTAATCAGACACTGGAACTGTCTCATTCTGTCAAAGTGAGTAAATCCCAAAGCCTCCCTTCTTTTAGTCAACAACCTACATGAGTTGGAGGTTTCAGCAAAGCAGTATGAGGGCAGGATCATAAAATCATGAACTATCTCAATTTTAGATTCATGGCATCTGAACAACCTCCCCGGGACATTTGTCCTAAATAATCCTTATTATTCTCCTTGGTTGGTCCTGGCCACTGCTTGGCCCAAAAGAGAATTCATACCTCTCTTAGCCCCAAGAAATGACCAACAGCTGGATCACAGAACAGCTTCAGTCCTGGGATGGGATTAGACCTAGATTTTTTTTTTTTTTTGTCCTTTGACATTAACATGGCAGGTTTGTTTGAAATGCATAAAAAGAAAAGAAGGATATTGAGGAAAATCCAGATAAAATGTATCTCAGGAGTGAGGATCACAAAAAGGAATGCAACACAGTTACCATGATTTTAAAGGCGACAAACACATATAAATGGAACCCTAGAGATACATTACAGAGCCCCTCAATGATACATCATATTCCAACATACTCTGGGGTTGGAATGTGGAAAAGAGATTTTTGTGTTCATAAGAGGATGAAAGGAGCGACACTGGAATTTCACCAGGCTATCTGTCCATCTGTCTATCTACCCATTCACTATGTTTATTTATTTATTTATTACCAAGACTTGAAGTCCTTCTTCAGGACAGAGCCTGTGGTCTAATGGGTTGCTTTTATTAATTTCTAAGAATGAGCTCAGAGATTATTCTCACCAATGCTGGTGCACTCCATGGTGTGATTGTTGGCTTCCAACCCTTCAGGGCAGGTGTCAAGGCACTTTCCAAGGTGTAAGTAAAATCCATTTTTACACTTTGTGCAGAAATTTTTGTTGAAGCAGGTATCACAGTCAGCTTTGCATTCTGAAATAAAAAAGAAAAAACAT
The DNA here is from genome assembly GCF_019393635.1 of Dromiciops gliroides. Lineage (NCBI taxonomy): Eukaryota > Metazoa > Chordata > Mammalia > Microbiotheria > Microbiotheriidae > Dromiciops > Dromiciops gliroides. The sequence continues at coordinate 361,819,515 of NC_057864.1, read as the reverse complement.
TGTATTAGGCTTTCATTATCCTTTCTGGATTATCATGGTTCTAATTTGTATTGTAGGAACTTAACTGTATGTAAACACTAAACCAAGTATTTTGAAATGTAAATTATTTTGAGCAGAATTAACAATTTATATGACCAATATGGTTTGTTTAAATATCTTTTTTTCTTTGAAGTTAAGTAAGTGAGGAAGATTTTTAGCCATAGTTGTTTAATTGGCAGGGAAATCAGGAGATATAATGTCTGTGCTTTATTTTAAGAAGTTGGTTAAAAGGTTTAAAAGAGGCTCATAGATTTAGACCTAGAAGTGACCTTATAGGCCAGTTAGTGCAAAGTCTTCATAGGTTAGATAGAGATGGAGAAGAGATAAAATAATACACCTTTCTTCCTCCCTTCTTTGATAAGGTGGTGGGACTTTAGTGCTATTAGACTACGTTGATATGTTGGTTAGTTTTGTTGAACTGCTTTTCTTTTTTCTTTCTTTTTTATTCTTTGACACAGGATATAATTTGCTGGGAAAAGAATTAGAAATGAATATATTCAGAAATGAAGGTGAATATAAAAACAAAAGTTATCAATAATTTTTAAAAGAATAAATGAGAACCTTCATATGATGGTATCCTTGAGGTCTGTGGCACAGGAATGCCCTCTATGTAAGAATGACCAAGTGAGGTCCCTTTGGCAGTTCTGTGTGTAAAACAACTGTTATGGGGTCTAGAACTAAACAATAATAATAGCTTTCTTTTCAGCATGATTCATACAACAATGTTGTCAACAGGAGAGTGCTACTTTTATTCTTTTTTGTTGCTTGTTTATTTTGGTCTAGACCTATGATTTCATCATTATAGGGAGCTCTGAGTGGGGAGCTTCATAGATACAAATCAAAAATTCTTTGTAAGTCTGAGTCTTAGAGAGTTGCCCACAATGCTAAAAAATCAAGTGTGTTGCTCATGGTGCCCCAGCTTGTATGTGTCAGAAGGAGGACTTAGAACTGACTTCCCGACAGTTTTCTATTCATGAAGTCACTCTATCTACTCATTGATAATTTACTTACAAGCAAACTGAGTTTTAGAGAAGTTAAATGAAAAACCAAAGGGCACACAGCTAGTAACAACAGTAACAAAAACCCATTGGGTCCTCACTCTAGATTCAATACTTTCTTCTCTAGCATCCTGCCTTTCTGAATTCCCATTTGTTTTTTAGGAGTGTTACAGTGAGATCTCAATATTTCCTATTTTTAATCTATTAACCTATAATTCTATTTATTTGTCTAAAATCAGAATAAGAAGAAGTACAGAATGAGTCATTTTCTCAAAATCACAAATTAATGTATTTTAACATACATAAATCCTACTGCTTATTTCATTGTGCTTATGTTAACAAACAACTCAACCACATTTTTGTGAGGATGCCAGCAGACATAATTTTGTGCATAAAATTATTTTTATCTTTAGAAATCAAAAGAACTCAAGTTTGGCATGCACCTTTCCAGAGAAATTTATGGCTGAAAAAATAAAGTTGCTAGATAATCTATGTATTTCATATGCTTATCAAATGGAAAGTTGAAAATACACACTTGTAAACACTACCCCTCTCCAAACCCTTTCTCCCTAAGTATATCAATTTGTCATTATAGGAATTAAACTAAACCAAACATGAAATAAATCCATTTTGTTTTGAAGCTGAAAATAAAAAAAAGAATGCCATTTATTTCATATTTGTGGAATGTTAATTCATTTTTAACATTCTTTGCATTTTTTTTTGCTTTCAAAGGGAATAAAACACTTCATGTTAGAAAATCATGTCCAGTTACCCCAGTATTTTAAGAGGATCTATGACATTCCTTTATAGTTTATTTCATTATATATTTTGTTATTTTAGATGATGACAATTTTACATTTAGAAGAAGAAGATGTACTTTGGATATGAATAAGAAGCAGTTTGGAATAGTGGAAAATAACTGATTTGGAATTGGTATGACTTAGGTTTAAATCCCTCTTCTGACACATATTGTCTGAACCTGGAAAAGTCACTTAGCCTCTTAGTTCTCCAGGCACTTAAGACTCAGAATTGCTGATCAGTAGCCATTCTACATTACTAGGATTTTCCTCACCTAAAGGTTTCTTACACTGCTGAACTTACCCATATAGTCTTCTCTATCCCTTCTCCCCTGAAAATATTCCATGATTAGTATGTAAAGATGATACTTTTTTGAAGCATTTTTTATTTGAAAATCTCCCCCGAATGGGCACTTTAAAAATCTTTCCAACAGGCAGATCATGATCAGACTAGAAATATTTTCTCTCATGTTGATGGATTTCTAGATCAGGCTGAGGGAATGAGAAATAATAATAATATGGAGAAATGTAATGAAATTCTGAAAGTGAAAAGGATTGTTGTTGTTGGCAGAGGGCTGGTACTGGCTAAATTCTGGATTTAATAGTTCTTATCATGTTCAAACTAATTATACTCTGCTAATCCAAATTACTTGTTTACAGAGCAGTCCCTTCTGATGGGTGCTTCTCCATTATTGTTGTACATGACAGTGATGAATTTGGTGAGTTAGAGTTCTTGTTATAGACAGGGTTGGGTAAGAAGCAGACCATGTTCTATTTTCTAAGAGAAAGAGAGAATCTGAACTAGATGGTAAGTAGAGAATTTAATCAGAAGCAACTTGACAGTCATTTACTTGCTGGTCCACATACCAGTACTCTAAAGAAAAATCTGTCTGCTTTAGGGTTTGGATGGGTAGGAGAAAGAACAGAACAGAATGACCAGAATGACATTTTGTTGTCTAGAAACAAAATTTTCAATTGCTTTATCGTAAATCCCTCTTGGAGCAAAAACAAACAGACAAGAAAATGAACATGGTTCTTTAATTCTTTTAAAATGTGGTGAGTTGTAGTGGTAAAGGAAAACTAGAACAGATGAGTTGAGACTCAGGGCACTGTTCACTCAGTTCAAAAGGAAATAACCATAGACTCATCAATTTTGCTTTATTATTATATGTATTATTAAAAATGACAGATGTTTATGTAAGTAAGGAATGAAAAATTCCTATAAAGGAATGCTCACTGAATTGGGTTGGATTCCCAGCCTAAAGGGAACGTGCAAATGGAGCTAGGTCTAATTCTCAGAGAAACACTATTATTTATTTCATGCTAATGCCAAAAGTGTGTTAGAGAATCTGCCAATTTGACAGTCTCTGAGGTGAAATGAACCGGAGGCACTTACTTGTACACTTATTTATATCTGGAGATCGTGTTCCATAGTATCCACTTGGACATGAAGAGAGACACACTCCAATCTGCTTCATGCCATTCCTCTCCAGGACAAAAAATAGCCGGGGCTTACATGACAAACATCCATTGTAATCCGAACATGTTGCACAGCCTCCTTGGCAGCCTTGGCTGACGTTAGGATGCACTGAAGAAATAGATTTAGAAAAACAAAAACAACCCTTGAGCAGGGGTAGACAAAAACTGATATCTCATGGAGAGTACCTAAGTGTCTAAATTGTATTTCACATGTTCTGAAATTAGGAGGGGACTTTTGGAGGCATTGTTTTCTTTTTTTAAAAAAAATTATTTATTTATTTAGGTTTTTCCCCCAAATTACATGTAAAAACAAATTGTAACATCATTTTTTAAAACTTTGTGTTCCAAATTATCATCCTTCCTCCCTATTCCCCCTTAAGAACTCAAGCAATTCAATGTTATACATGTGCAGTCATGTAAACCAGAGGAGACAAAAAAACTTTAGAAAAAGGAACTAACAACAATACAACAACAAAATATACTTCCATCAGTATTCAGGTTCCATTAGTTCTTTGTAGATGGAATGCATTTTTCAGAGTTGTCTTGGATCATTGCATTGCTGAAAATAACTGAGTCATTTACAGCAGATCATCTTACAATATTGCTGTTATTTTGAATACAGTACATTTCACTTTGCATCAACTCATATAAGTCTTTCCATGTTTTTCTGATAGCATCCTGCTCATCTTTTTTTATATAGTTAACTATATTTATATAGTACTTTAAAGGAAGATTTCCTTACAAAACACCCATGAGGTTGATTATTGCAACAATAGCTAACATTTATATAGTACCTTATAACTGACAAAATTTTTTCTTCACAATAGCCCAGCAAAGTACCATCAGCAGCAGCAGCATCTTCATCTGCATCCTCCTCGTCATCCTCATCTTACATTCTTCTTGCCTCTACTTCAAATTTTCCCCCAGTTACTATTGCTAACTGTGTTTCCCTCCATTCTGTTCACTCCCCATGATATTTACTCTTTTTTCTATCTTCTTTTACACTATCCCTCCTCAAAAGTGGTTTGTTTCTGACTGCCCCTCCCCCAATTTGCTCTCCATTCCTTCATCCCTCCCCTTTTATACCCTTTCCCTCCTACTTCCCCTCAGGGCAAGATATATTACTATACCTATTTGAGTGTGTTTGCTATTCCCTCTTTGAGCCAATTCTAATGAGAGTAAGGCTCATTCACTCCCTGGCTCCTCCCCCATTGGCACTGCTTTCTTGATCTGCCATTTCTTTTAAGATGGCTCTAGTGTCCTTCAAGGATCTGATCAAATGCTTCTCCCACATGATACTTTTGCTTATTACCCTAGTGACTAGTTCTATTCCACCACAGAAAATACTTTAAAATTCTTTTGTATGTGTACAGTGTACATGTATGTATACATATATATGCATACATGCACATACATAAATACATAGATACACACACATGTTTCATGGTATTACCCCTGTCACATCTACATTTTGTATTGACTTTTCAGTATACATGTTGTCTCCTTTCTATTGGGAAGTAAGCTTCTTTTGGGAAGTGGCTAGTTTTTATCTTTGTATACCCAACACCTAGCATAGGGCTCTGTACATAGTAGGTGCTTAATAAGTGTTTGCTGAATCAATTTTTTTTTATGATTGTGGTTTTTTCATTATTATTCTTATTTTTGTGTGTGTGTGAGGCAATTGGGGTTAAGTGATTTGCCCAGGGTCACATAGCTAGTAAGTGTTAAGTGTCTGAGGTGGGATTTGAACTCAGGTCCTCCTGACTCCAGGGCTGGCACTCTATCCACTACGCCACCTGGCTGCCCCTTATGATTGTGTTTTTAATGCATAAACTACTTTCAAACAGTTTCAAAGCCATCTTTCACCTGTTTCTAGCTTGTAGAAATGTTAAATCACAGGAAACTATTTACATAGAATCCATGGCAATTTTGATATTGCCCTAGTGGTATTGGTATCCTAGAAAAAATTGTAACACATGAGTTATTTCTACAGTTTTGTGTCTATTTTCACAGGTGATTGTATTTTTTTTAAACATGGGCATTATTTCTGTTTGTAATTTACTTGGCGGGTGATTAGTACCACCCACCATATTCAGGATCACAAAATCAATGGCCAGGATCCTTGATTCTTCATTCTTACTAACTCACATATCCACTTTTCATTTCTACCTCTACAATATTTCTTATATACATACTCTCCTTTCCCCTTAAAAAGCCCCCACTATAGCTTAGACCCTCATCACTTCTCACCTGGACTATTGTCTTCTAACTGGTCTAATATATCTAGTGTAATGATTGGAACGACGCCACCTGCTGGAGACTTACTGTAGAAAAGGTCCACTATGAGGTGAAGACCTCTGAGAGCAAGCCACATGGTCAAGGTCCTTAGTGTCAGGAAGTGACGTTTGCTCGTGGGTACTGTCTATTAAGGCTACCAGTCAATCAACTTGAGGAGCTTCCCATTTCTGGGAGGGGAACATGAAGTAGGGAGCAGATGCTGACGGAGGGGTTCTGTCTCTCTTTTGGTTCCTGACTTCGCCATGGTGGGTCAGATGATAGGGTCTCTTAGAAATAGTTAGATTTTTATCTTTCTCTCTGATACTAACGATCTTTAGTAAATAATTAAACATTTAAATACTCTTGCTAAAGCTTATAATTTATTGACCACCACTTATTAGATATTTTAGACAGTATAGCTAGAATTTTAGCCCTTACACTAGTCTCTCAAGTCTCTTTCTGTTCTAATCTATCATCTCTATAGGGGTGGTGTTAAACACTGTGGCCTGCAATACTCTAGACTGATACATTAAAATGCAATTAAGAAATACTTGACAAAATAAATAAAAATACAACAAAATAGATAATGTTAATTTTTGTATTTTTAAGTCAATGTGTGTCTACAGGGTTCCTTATGTATGGTTTAGTGATCTGTATTTCTATTTGAGTTTGACACCCTTACTCTATACCACTGCAAAAGTAGTTTTCTTTTAAAAAAATGTATATTTTGTTTTTAACAACATTAAACTGTTTTAACATCTTTAAAGTTCTCTTTCCTCCAATCCCACCTCAATCTCCTGAGGAGGCAAGCAACATGATATTAATTATACATTTGAAATCATGCAAAGATATTTCCATATTAGACATGTTATAAGAAAGAGCAAGAAATATTTAGTGAAAATATTATACTTCATTTTGTACCCAGAGGTCATCAGTTCTCTCTCTCTGGAGGTGGACAGCATTTTTCATTATGAGTTCTTTGGAATTGTCTTGGATCATTATATTGATCAGAATAACTAAGTCTTTCACAGTTGATCATCATTACAATATTGCTTTTCCTTTGTACAATGATCTTCTAGGTCTATTCTCTTCACTTTGGGTCATATAGGTATTCACAGGTTTTTTCTGAAACTACCTCTCTCGTCATTTCTTATAGCACAACAGTATTCCATCATGATTATATGTGACAACTTGTTCAGCCATTCTCCAATTGATGGGTCTTCCCTTAATTTCCAGTTCTTTATCCCCAGAAAAGAGCTGCTATAAATATTTTCATACATACTGGCTCAAAGTGATTTCCTTAAAGTGCATGTCTCCCTCTTCCTTCTACTTCCCCTGTGAAATAACCCCAGTAGGCCCCTTTCACCTCTAGAATAAAAATATAAACTCCTGTTTGACATTTAAAACATTTCACAATCTAGCCCCATCCTAACTTGACAGTCTTTTTACCCATCCCTACTTCCCCAATCACCCACTCTAAGATCAAGCCATACTGTCTCTGGATGTTCCTCACACATAGTGACCTGTTGCACTGACAGTCCTCTGCATCTGTAATATCCTCCCTCCTCACCTGCACCACCTTGAATCCCATTTTCTTTCAAGACATCTCAAGTGCTACCCTTTGCTGGAGGTCTTTCCTAATCCCTTTAGCTGCTAGACTTCCCCTCCCACCCATTACCTGAAATCTGCTCTATATGCTATCTGTATATACATATAAATATGTATGCTGAACCTCTCTATCCCTCTCCTGTACCCCGTGCTCCCCCCCCAATTATGCTATCTTCTTAGGGATAAGAATTTTGTCTTTTGTCTTTGGATCCTCAGTGTTTATCAGAGCCTGGCAAATAGTTACTACATTTGTAGTGTGTCCTTCATTCTGGAAGGGGGCCATGACAATGTGGTGATGTTATGACTTGCAATGAATTGGATTTAAGTGAGGAAGGGCTGGGAGAAGTCACCAGTCTTACTCTCTCCTCCAGAGCCTTCTGGGTCTTGTGGCAAGATATATTATCAGGATGATTGGAGATAGCCTCAGATGTTTAAGGTAATTGGGGTTAAGTCACTTGCCCAGGGTCACACAGATAATAAGTGTCTAAGTTTACATTTGAACTCAAGTCCTCCCAACTTCAGGGCCAGAGGTCTATTCACTGTGCCACCTAGCTGCCCTCAACTATGTTTGTTAGTCAATGGATTGAAGCATTTGCCTTATTTCCTAAGCTTAGCCAAAGAAGTACACAAGATTTAAGGGTTAGTATAGGCAATAAGTACTGACCCCATTTCTTTTCAATTAGATTCTATTGATCTGGGCCAGCTGATTATTTGAATCCAATGCAAAATTGTTCTAAAGAGAAGACTTTTTCTTGCCCACCTGATGCTTCTCTTGGAACATTTGCCAGGGCATGTGTTTAATCTCTCCTGATTACAACCGGATGCATTTATCTCCCCATGTTTCCAGCATAGAGCATACGTAGAAGTTTGTAATAGTCTACGTTGAATTGTATAAGTTTGTGTCCCACAGGACAATGTACTTTGCTGTTCTTCCCTTTTATACCATGTCTTCTCATCTGCTCAGTTGAAGGTTAAGCATCCAAGAGAACTCAGCCAGTTTCCCAAAAGTAAAAAGGCAAAGTTTATCCCAGACCATGAAGGAGACTGAAAGGCTGATGCCATCCAGGTTCTGGGTTGAAAGATGCTTGTCAGCCAACCCAAACAAGTACAGTTTTAGATACATTAATATAGACTGTTTGTGTATATTTGGCATCTTTAACGTTTTCAGATTTCCCTATGGTCATTAGTTTGACATTGACCATTGTCTCATATAGTTTTAATGTATATGGTGTGAGTGTGTGTGTTTAGTGGGGAGGGATGGAAGGTTGAATTTAAAAGTTATTTCCTGTCTTTATTATCTTAAGTGGCTTCTTTTCCCCAATGTTATATCTGTTAAAATATAATCTCGATTCTTGTCACACTCTTGTCTGGAATTCCAAAGGAAAAATTCTTTATCTTTGTAAAGCACAGGTTTTGTGTATTATCCAGTCAATCCTGGAACTTCTACACAGGAGCTGAAGTATCTGGTTTGATGAGTGAGTACAAACATACCAGGCCTATTATATATGTAACCAGGCCCAGACTGTACCATGCTTCATATCTCATTCAATCACCCCTGCTCTGCTACAGGCAATACATCCCCTCCCCCAAGTTCTTTCTCCAAGCACAGTGATCAAATCAACACTTATTCCTTCCAAAAAGGGCATGCCATTGACCCTATGCATCAATTCACCATTCCTGTGACTTCCCAGATGAAAATAGAATTTTTTGCCTTCCATTCATACATACATATATACATACATACGCAAATATATTTATAGGAAGATAATACAAGGGGAGATTATATATTATATTTGTATTTAATAAAGTCAATAAATTTAAATTAGAAATGTATGTTTATGTTTAATAAATATTTATATTTATATAAAATCTCCCAATATTTGTGTGTATGTCTCTATATATCTATCTATCTATCTATCTCCTTCCTATTAGACTATAAGGCCCTAGAGGGTAGCAACAGTCACACTATTTAAATTCCCAGTAATCAGCATAGTTTCTGACACATAGTGTTTTTAAATGTATTCATTCATTTGAATCTTCTATAATTTACAGCTTGCAGACTGTTAGAACTAGAAGAAACCAAAGAAGCTATTTGCCTTTTTTTTTTTCATTTTACAGGTGAGGATATTGAAGCTCAGTAAGGTGAAGTGATATTTACATATACAAAATCTATTAATGCACTAAAGGGCTTATGATTTCATTAGTGTAAGATATTCTTTCCACCATCTGTAACTTTTGTAGATTCACATAGAGGTTAAATGACTTGTCTAGGGTCAGAGAGCTAATGTCAGAGGCAGGATTTGAACTCAGGTATTCCTGATTCCAAACCAACCATTATAATCACTATTTTCTGCCACCTCCATTAGTGATAGCTAAACCATTCTATTATGTCATCACCAAAATCTCACTGATGCCTCACTGTAGAATTGGGGGTGGCTAAGTGGCACAGAAGCTAGAGCTCTGGGCCTGGAGTCAGGAAGACTTGAGTTCAAATCCAGCCTCAGGCACTTATTGGAAGTGTGACCCAGTTTATCTCAATTTCTTCATCTGTAAGATGGAATGATTAATAATTATTATTATTACTAATAATAGAACCTACCATTCAGAGCTGTTGTGAGGATCAAATGAGACAATAAATGTAAAGCACTTAGCATAGTGCCTGATATAGAGTAGATAATATATAAACATTATTTATTATTATTATTGAAGTTAATGCCAGTGGAGTGAGAGATCTGGCAGTCTCTACCATTCTGGGAAGGTTTTGAGTATGGGTCCGGGGTCTATACTCAACTACTCTATACTGGGGTATGGCTGCTTCTGAGGGCCAGTTTTGATAAATCAATCAATAAATATTTATTAAGCATGTACCAGGCATTGTGCTAAGTGCCTGGATACAAAGAGAGGCAAAAGACAGTCCCTGGCCTGAAGGAGTTTACAATCTAATAGGGAGACAAAATGCAAATAAATATATACAAAGCAAACAGGAAAAGTAGGAAATAATTAACAGAGGGAAGACAATAGAATCAAAAGAGTTTGGGAAAGGCTTCCTCTAATAGATAGGATTTTAGTTGGGACTTAAAGGATGCCAGGAAAGTCGGAGGGTCAAGTTGAAGACTGAGAGCATTCCAGGCTGGAGGTACTGAGGTTTATTTAGTAGGGTGTGTGTGTGTGTGTGTGTGTGTGTGTGTGTGTGTGTGTGTGTGTGTGAGAGAGAGAGAGAGAGAGAGAGAGAGAGAGAGAGAGAGAGAGAGAGAGAGAGAGAGACATGGTTGTAGTCGTACTTTAGAAAACTCACTTTGGTGGTTTAATTGAAAACAGATTGGAGTGGGGAGATACTTCAGACAGGCAGACCCCCGACCCCCCTTCCTACCCCCCTCTGGGTGGATCATTATTGCAAAAATCCAGGCATGAGGTGATGAGGGCCTTTATTATAATGTTGGCAGTGTGAGAGGAGAGAGGGGCACTTTTGAGAGAAGGGGACACATCTCAGAGATGTTGCAAAGGTGAAATCGATGGGCCTTGGCAACAGTTTAGAGATGGAGAGCGAGAGATAAGGAGGAATTGAGGATGACATTTTGCTTGTGAGTGGGGAACTGGGAAGATAGTGTCGTCCTCCATAGTAACAGAGTATCTAGTATAAAGAGGCTCATCATCATTTCTATCTTTTATCGGTGTCAGTGGCAATGGTTTCAATGCCAGACTGTTGTTACTCATGGCTGAACACTTCACCCGTATTAGAACTGTCTTTTCAGATAATTCTGGTGACTGAGAGAGCCATTTACCATGGACACAAATCCTGCTAGACTTACTGAGGAGTAGAACGAATGGGACAGAGCAGTTTGACCACAAGGGAGCATGGTTTAGATGTAGAGAGGTCATTCGGTTGACCAGCATCCTCTGCTTGGAGAAAAAAAAAAAACCTTGAAAAAGCCACAGGAACCACAAGCAGCTCATTCTCATTCCAAGAAGTTTTGTAAATAAACTGAGGAAATCTTTTTCTTTTCTTTTTGGAATCAGGCAGGATAAAGGGGAAGAAAGGAAGCCTTTTTCCTGTACATAAATTCATAGAATTTTGGAACTGGAAAAGACCTTGGCAATTATCTAGTATAATATAGCAAGCAGCAAGGTGGTATGGTCGATAGGATGCTGGGACTGGAATCAGAGAAACCTGGGTTCAAATCTGATACCAGACACTCTCTAGCTATGTTGCTCTAGACAAGTCACAAACTATTTGCCTCAGTTTCCTCAACTGTAAAATGGGTTAATAAATAGCAGGGTTGTTGTGAGGACCAGACAAGATGATATTTGTAAAGTGCTTAGCATGGTGCCTAAAAAATAGTAGGTACAATGTAAACATTCATTTTCTTTCCCCTCTTCCATGATCTCATTTTTACAGAGGAAGGCAGCTAAGTGGCACAGTGGATAGAGTGCTGGTCCTGAAGTTGGGAGGATCTGAGTTCAAATCTGAAACCGGACACTTACAAGCAGTGTAACCCTGGGCAAGTCACTTAACCCCAATTACCTTAAACATCCAGGGCCATCTCCAGTCATCCTGATAATATATTTTGCTCATTACATTTCTCCATATTAATATTCTTTCTTCAAGAATGAAGGACAGGAAACAATTTACAGAGGAAGAAACTGAGGCCCAAAGTAGATACTCCATTATTGGGAGGATGGAATGGGAAGGGATGGCAATATAGAATTTAGGATGTTTAGACATCTAAGGATCTAAGAGAATTGGGAGCAAATATTTATTGTTAAATAATTGTTAATAAATGATAGGAACATAAATTGAGAGACTTCAGAGAAAATAAAGAGACACCTCACAAAGTGCATATGGTGCATTAGGAAGATCTGAACTGGGAATTAGAACCCCTGAGTTCTGATCCCAGTTCTGCTGCTAGATAGCTGTGTTAAGATGGGTAAGATGTTTGCTCTCTCTCAGTCTCATTTCCTAAAGTAAGGGAAGTCAGTGATTTCCTAGAATCTCAGACTTCGAAGGGACCTCACACGCCAAGTCCAACTTGTATCTGAATAAGAACTCCCCTATAATAAACCTGACAAGCAATTCTCCAGATTAATTTATGACCCTCAGGGAAGAGGAATCCAATACCTGCTAAGGGAGCTTATCCCACTTTGGGATATCTCCAACCGTTAGAAAGTTTATCCTTACATCAAGCCTTGCTTTGCTTCCTTTCAGCTGCCATGTGTTGCTCTGGGGCCAAACAGAAAAACTCTGACCTTTCACCCACATGACAGCTCTTAGGATACTTGAATACAGTAATCCTATCCCTCATCACTCAAGTCTTTTTTTGGCTAAACATTTCTGGTTCCTTTAACCAATCCTGATATGGCGTGAACTCCAGGCCCATCCTTTTTGTCCCTTTCTAAATTCTTTCCTAACATGTAGAGCCTACAAGTGAACAAATTACTTTCAGACATGGCCCAGCTGGGGCACCCTATAGAGCAACTGTCATCCTCTAGTACTTCCCTAATATAGTTATTAGCTTTTGTGGCTACCATTTCATACCATTGACCTATATTATATTAACTTTGCAGTTTGGTAAGACCCCCTGATTTTTTTTTCCATATAAACTGCTGTGAACCTATGCTTTCCCTATATTGTGCTTGTGAAGTTTGTTTTTTTAACCCAACTGTCCCATCTAAGTTTCTGATTCTATTCTGTGATTCTGGGTCAGAGTCCAGTTTCTTCATATTATAGAACTCTGGCTGCTAAATGAACACATGAAGTTCTGAAAATACAATTGTGATGTTGTCTCCAAAAAATTTTCTAGTTATAATAATTGAATTATAACATTATCAACCATATAAATAATCATGGGTTCACATGTATAGAGCTTAAAATTATACTTTCTGTGATATTTCTTTAAATATTTTTATTCTAAGTTAAAAAATTTAACCAGGGAGAAATTTTTCTTAATGACCAACAAAACTCATTGAAGACATTAATTTGTGATATATCTTCTAACCCCATTTTGCCTAAAGATGTTTAGCTGATAGAATATAGGTATGTATATAATAGGTATCCATCTAGACCTATGATTCCATCAATGTAGAGAATTCACAGAAAGAATTGCCTGGGTCACTGAAAGGTTAAATTAATTATGCAGAAATATATAATCATTATGTATCAGAAGTGGGGCTTTCAGGTCTTCTTGACTCCAAAATCCATCTTCTAGAATAGATTCACCATGCCATTCTGCATCTAGATAGAAATATGTACATAGTTGTGGATATGTATATATACATGTATATACACATGTATATGCATATGTGTATATGCACAATATGTGTATGTATATATATATACATATATAAATATATACACATATATGAATGTACAAAAGTTACACCAAGGGCATCTAGATGAGGCAGTGGATGGAATACCCATCCTTGAGTCAAGGAGACTCTTCTTCCTGAGTTCAAATGTAACCTCAGGCACTTACTAGCTGTGTGACTCTGGGAAAGCCACTTAACCCTGTCTGCCCCAGTTTCCTCATGTATAAAATGATCTGTAGAATGACATGGCAAACCACCCCAGTATCTTTGCCAAGAAAACCCTAAATGTCACAAAGAGCTGGACATGACTAAAACGACTGAACAACAATACACAAATATATACAGACAAAAGGATTCATTTCAACAATTCCATGGTCTCAATGATATGCTATCCACTACAGTGGTGTGCACTGCAACCCATCCATGACTTCCTATCCTGCAGAATCTATCCATCTTCTTCCATAGATTTTCCACAAAAGACATAACTAACATTTTGGAGGCATTTGTCTCACATATATATATTTTTATAAGCACAGATAAGTATATTATTGAGATAAAGCACAGCATGGTGTATATAGGGATGACCTACCAAGATTACCTGTATTCAAATCCTACCTCTGACAATGACTTTTCTAAATCAGAATTTTGATTCAAATTAAAAGGAAAGGCAGCTCTAGAGAGTGAGTGGCATAATACACACAATACATAGAAATCTGGTCTTGAAGCCAATAAGACATGAGTTCAAGTTCTGACTCAGACACTCTGCACCTTTGGTCAAGTCACTTAAGATGAGGCCGTTAGCCTATTCTTTAAGGCTATAATTTGCAGAGAAGGTGACTCATGATGATGGAATTTTTCACTGGGGAATTCCTTATGCCATTTAAACCATAGGTCTAGTCCCAGTTCTTTTGTCTATCTGCATATTTTCTCATATATAGTCATATATAATTCCACATAATCATCCTACTTTGTTAATACCATTTGCTCTTATTAGTGAGAAAAAATTAAAAAAATGTTAGTGATTATAAACTATAGAAATATATGAGGAATATTAATTTACTAAATATCAACAAAACTGCATTCTAAGATTTTTTTTCTAAATAGGGTCTTGCAATGTACTGTTGAGAGTATTATTACTGCTAGTAAAATGAGATTCTTATCCATCTGAAATGATCTATATGCAGTCCTGACCCAGAAGCAGGGGAATAGACTGAATGACATTTTAAGGACCTTTTCTACCTTAAGGTTCTATGATCCCTTGGTTATGTGATCTTACAGGTCATAGTTGTGTATCATAAAGATTGCTCGCTTGCAGGCTGTACAAGGATCACTCAGATTAGGCTTAGTATTACACAACTAGACATTCTAAATTTCCCACACTTTCCTTTGAGGCCAGACTTTCTGCTTTATTTTATTTTATTTTTTTTAAAATCAGAAACCACAGGAAACAGCTGGCCCAGATGATTTCTGAAGGCCCTTTGCTCTAAAATGCTATGGCTCTTACTTCAATACTTTTGAGCCCTATGATTTTGTCTGCATGGGCATATCTCCTCCTCCCCCTTCCCCCTATTCCCCCAACCAGAGTCCCACCCCTGCACAACTTTGTAAACTCTGTTTAAGAGCCATTGAGGCTGAATAATTTATTATTCTATGACCCACTTGGTGATGGGTCTCACCAAATTAAGGTAGGTTGCTCATTGCATGGAAGATATCCTATCTATCAGCCAAGTTTTTATGTCTCGATAGGATCTGCTGTAGTTTATATTCTGCCGGCATAGCCTTCAAGACTCACTGTCATGCTACAGTGAGCCACCAGAGGAGAAATTTAGTGAGGATGATTGTTCTATGGGAGAAATTAATCAATGTACATGGTTTCATTTCTCTCTGTCTTCCCATTATAATGGCATTAATATTGTATTTTATATTTGCATAGTACTTTAACTTTTAAGAATACATTCCTTGGGGGCAGCTAGGTGGCGCAGTGGATAGAGCACCGGCCCTGGAGTCAGGAGTACCTGAGTTCAAATCCGGCCTCAGACACTTAACACTTACTAGCTGTGTGACCCTGGGCAAGTCACTTAACCCCAACTGCCTCACTTAAAAAAAAAAAGAATACATTCCTCCACAAAATCATAGCATCTGAGAGATGTGTTTCCTTGGAGGGGCAGATAGTTGGTACAGTGGATAGAGTACCAGGAAGATCTGATTTAAAATCTAGTACCAGACACTAGCTATGTGATCCTGGACAAGTCATGTAACCCCTGTTTGCCTCAGTTTCTCACCTGTAAAATGGGGGCACACTGGAGAAGGAAATGGCAAACAATTGCAATAGCTTTGCCAAGAAAGTCTCATGAAGAAAAGTCTATGTGGTTACACAGATCTGAACATGACTGAATGTATGAACAACAACTATAAGGGGTCCTCAGAAGTCATTCAAGTCCTAGCTGTATTCGGGAAAAGAAATTCCTCTGAAATAGACTCAAGTGATCTTCCAGGCTTTTCTCAAAGATCTCCAGTGAGGACAGGCCCACTGCCTATTCCACTTTCGGACAGCTCTAATTATTAGAAAGTATTTCCATGCATTAGGCATAACCCTGTCTTTTGTCAACTTCCATCCATTGCTCCTGCTCCTACTTTAGCTTTTGTAAGAACAAACAGTATAAAGTTAACCTCTTTCTCACATAACAGACTATATAACTATGACCCCAGGTATTAGAGTCACCTAAATTTTCTCAGCTCTAGCCTAGTTCCTTCCACTGATCCTTACATGGCAGGATCTCCAATCCCCTCATCATCCTAGTTACCCTCCTCTGGAGGGACTTTAATTTTTTATTTTTAGGCAGGGCAATGAGGGTTAAGTGACTTGCCTAAGGTCACACAGCTAGTAAGTGTCAGAGGCTGGATTTGAACTCAGGTCCCCCTGAATCCAGGGCCAGTGCTTTATCCACTGTGCCACCTAGCTGCCCCTTTCCTTTAGAGGTTTTTAAGCTTATCCATGTGCTTCCTCCATTGTGATAACTAGACCTGAATACCATTCTCCGTATGTGGTCTACAAAGAGGGCAGCTGGGCTCTTATTTCCCTGATCACGGACTTCTTAAAGCAGACTAAGATTATACTTTTCAGCTGTCATTATCACATTGTGGAATTATCTTGAACTTACAAGTTACTAATACTCTGGAATCTTTTTCTGAAGAATTGTTATTCAGTGACCTCCCTCCATGCCACCATTCCCTTCTCCAGCTACCAAGGTAGTAAGGTTGTGCAATGAATATACCTCTGGCCCTGGCATCTGGAAGATGTGAGTTCAAATCTGGACTCAGACTAAATATGTAATACTGAGCAAGTCAGTTAACTTTTGTCTGCCTCATTTTCCTCAAGAGTAAAATGGGTATAATTAATAATAATAATAGCATCTGTTACCTAGGTTATAATGAGCCTCAAGTGAGAGAATATTTAATAAGTACATGGCACATGGTCACTGCTTAATAAATATTTGTTTCCTTTTTTTATCTTGTAACTGTTAAACTGATTTGTAACTCAAACATAAAACTTTGCACTTATCTCTATTAACTTTTATGAGATCTCGCCCAAAGTTCTAGCCTATTGAAATCTATATGGATTCTATTATTGAATACATTAGTGATAAGTTTCATGTCATTTATAAATTTGATAAAATTGTTATCTATACTTTTATCCAGTCACTGATAAAAATATTAAATAGCACAGGGTCAAGCATAAGAAGTTTCTACTAGAAACTTCTTTTTGAAGTTGACCTAAAACTACTAGATATGGCCACTTTCATTTTCTTGTTTCCAAATATTAATCACTATTGTCTAGTTCACTTCTAACTCTCCAGAAAAATAGTTTAAGATTTTTATCAAATGCCCCACAAACAAATCTTGGCAAGCTATATCTACAGTACTGCCTTGGCAGGACATATTCTTGATGATGCCATGCTTGCTTGAAGGAATTAGGGATGCTTAGCCTAGAAAAGAGAAGACCAAGCTACCCTGACAGGGGATGAGAAGGTAGGGAGGAGAACATGATAGTTCTCTTTAAGCATTTGAAATTCTATATAGAAGCAGAAAACTATGAGACTAGATAGAAGATGCAAATAGAGAAATTTAGGATTGATATAAAGAGAAAATTCCCACCAATTAGAACTATCTAAAAGTTGAATACACTGCCTTGGTAGGTGATCAGTCCCCTTTCACTAGAGGCTTTGTGACTACTTGATAAGTATGTTGTTGCATATCTTCTTCAGATATGTGTTGGACTTAATGACTTCTGTGGTTCATTTTAGATTCTGTATAGCTAAGAAAAACTAGAGAACAGTTTCAAGAAAATATACAAACAAATGTATGATCACATGACAGAGAATGGCTGCATACTTGAGAGAATTCCAAGAAATGGAAAGTTTACCCTGTCAAGAAAAGGTTTCCCCTCCCCGACCTTGAGGAAGTTCTGAAGAATATAGAAGTATGTTTTAAAGTAGGAATAACTTGGTTGTAAGTAATGATTTATCATCAGGAAAATAGAATTTTTTTCAAAGCACACATCTCTGTGACAGTATTTCATTTTATCTTCATAGCACCCCTGAAAAGTATGCAAGGGCAAATGATATTATCCTCCTTTTATAGATGGAGGGAACACAGAAACACAAAGAAGTTATGTAATCAGCCTACTTTTTAAACAAGTACTGACAGGCAAGGTAAGTATTAGAACACAGTTCTCTTTTCACATAAGCAAACCATGGTTCAATAGTAGAGAAAGAAGTGATGAGGGAAACAGAAGTAACACTGCACTAGTCTTACAGCTCCATTCTAGACTTGGCTTTGCTACTTATTAATTGGGTCAACTTGAGCAAATCACAATTCCTCTGTACCTTATTTTCCTCATCTAAAAAAAAGTTGGTTGAATTGGATCACCCAAATCATTTTGACTCATGACAAATAAGAATAGGAATCTATTAAATACATGGACATATGAAAATACAATTATCCCTTCCACCTGGTGACTTTACCTCTCAAAGACATATGTTTGAGGCTAGGGACCAGTTGCATCACATTTTCAAAATATTATCCATGAGTCTATGTTGCAGGTTTAGAAAACTAGTCATTGTACATCAACAAAAGAGTCAGGGGTCACAGGAGATGAGGTAGAAAGGATCTTATTGTCTATCTAGTCCAATCTGGACCGTAACAAATATACCCTTGGGGCAGCTAGGTGGCACAGTGGATAGAGCACCGGCCTTAGAGTCAGGAGTACCTGAGTTCAAATCTGACCTCAGACACTTAACATTTACTAGCTGTGTGACCCTGGGCAAGTCACTTAACCCCAATTGCCTCACAAAACAAAACAAACAAAAACAAAAAACAAATGCCCTCAAAAATATATCTAAATAATTGGTGATACAGCCATTGTTTATGACATACAGTGAGGAAAATCTACTAACTCTTGAGAAAACTCAGTTCCTTGTGGAAGAGCTCTAAATATTTGGGAAGTTTTCCTTTACATATAAAAAAAACAAAGAGCAGGTTTCATTTGGCTAGTTTTAAAAGTGGACTCATGAGTTCCACAGGAATTACTTTGCATCCACAAAATGTGTTTTGATCCATACGATGTCATTTCCATTCCTGCGACATTCCTGTTCTGCTGCCACCTATGCTCCTGATCTTAGGGGATGTCTTAGAGAGCATAGAGACAATGTGTTAACTGGACAAAACCAGCCTTTCTTTCATATCCATATTTTCTTACTATTTTTATCTGCCTTTTCTACATATCAGAGAAGGGGAAGGGAAGAAGCATTTATTAAGAACTTATGATGTGCCAGACATTGTGCTAAGTGGTATATAAATATCTCATTTGAGCCTTACAACAATCCTGTTTGGTAAGTGTAATTATTATTCTCACTTGACAGTTTAGGGAACTGAGGCAGACTGGAGTTAAGTAACGTGAACAAGGTCACACAGCTAGCAAATGTCTGAGGCTGAATTTGAACTCAGATCTTTCTGATCCCAGGCCCAGTTCTCTATTTGCTGTAGTTGTTCCTAATTAATTCACCGTTTGTACACTTATTACTTTAGGTTATGCATGTGAAATAGAAAATATTTCTTAGGTTATCTAAGCAATGAGCAAAAATGTGAAAGGTGATAAACATTTCATCAAATACAGTATGTATATATGTGATAACTAATTATGTCAGATGTAAATATTTGATGGGGGAATTACATCTAAATGACCCATAATACAAAAATATTTAATGGTAGCCATCAGGTCTTCAAAATGAAACTTGTTCATGTGTGGTTTACATTTTGTCCTCTACTAAGCTTGAGATAAGGTAATCCAACTGGTTTTAATATATGGTCAAATTATCATAGCCCAGTTCTATTGTAATTTAGGACTCCATTATTTCATTTATTTTGTACATACTTCTAGTTATCAGTTCTTTTTCTGGATGCAGATAGCATATTTCTTCATATGTCCTTTATAGTTAATTTGTGTATTTATAATATTCAAAATGACTTATTTGCTCAGTCATTCTTAAAATAATATTTCTATTACTATTAATTTGTTTAATTTGTACATAAACTCATTCCATTTTTTTTTTAATACTTAGAGTAGTGTTATGGTGACTTGAAGTTAGATGCAATGTTCTTTTGATTCTGCTCATTTCTCTCTTCATTATTTCATGCAAGTTCTTCCATGTTTTTCTAAAGTCATCAAGTTTATCATATAGCACAGTAGAATTCTATTATAATCATATGCCATAACTTGTTCAGTCATTCCCTGATTCCACCAAAATGAATGTGTCCCAATTTTTCCATAGCCCCTCTAACATTTGTCACTTTCCCCTTCTGTCATTTTAGCCAATCTGGTAGGTGTAAAATGATGTCTCAGGGTTGTTTTAATTTGCATTTCTCTAATCAATATTGATTTAGAGCTTTTTTATATGACTATAAATTGTTTTGCTTTCTTCATTGGAAAATTGCCCATTTATGTCCTTTGAGAATTTATCAATTGGAGAATAAATCACATTCTTATAGATTTGACAAAATCCTTTATATATTTTAGATATGAGACTTTTATTTGATTAACTGTCTATAATTTCCCCCCTCTATTTTCTGCTTTTCTTGACTACATTTGTTTAATTTGTACATAAACTCGTTCCATTTTTTTTTAATACTTAGAGTAGTGTTATGGTGACTTGAAGTTAGAAGACATTTTCATGGCTCTTTTAGAATGTCTGGCATTATTCACTTTAAAACACAAATCTGAGGTTAAAAGTTAAGCTACTTTTCCTTATCCTTCAGGTTGAACGCTGTATATTAAAAATAGTGTTGGGGTTCAGAGGTCCTCTTTTATGCTTCTGTAAGTTCTGAAATTGTCTAAAAGCTAGGCAATTTGTACAGGTTTCAGAGGCAGAGCTGATTCTGGCCAGGGTTATGCAATTAGACAGAAAGAATGTCATAGAAAGTTTGGCACAGTGTAGATAACCAAACTCATGTAAGAATTTTGTATCAATTATCAGACTTGTTCATCACATTGCATCAACTCTTTCAAACCTCCAAGGCACCAGTTCATACCCAAGAGGTATAATTTTCTAAATGCTATCCTAGTCCTGTGGTTCTCAAAGTGTGTTTCAGGGACTACTAGTGGTCAGTGAGGGTTCTCCAGGTGGTCTGTGGGCTAGTTCCTTATAGTATTAATGCTTTTAAGGATGTCTATTCTTTGGGTTTGGGCATATATTAAAACTGACATATGATTTAGTAAAAACGAAATCACACCTTATTGGCATCTCATCAAGAACACCCTAGTCTCATAGATTCTTTGATGATATAATTATATTCATTTAGGTGAGGGATTTGTCTCTATGTCATAATCATGAGGGTAGGGACTATATCTCTTGCCTCACTGAAACAGACCAGAAAAGATTTAAGAATCACTGTCTGGCAGACATAAGGAGTATTTTATTCTGTGGCTGGTTTGGTAGTCTACCATTATTCTGCGGTAGAACATGTTGTTTTAAATGAGAAAATTTTTTGAGAACTTGGAACATTTTTTTCTTACTGAATAATAATCTGCTGAAGGGAGTCTAATATTTTTATTCTATCAATACTTTAAAATGAAACCACAGCAGTAAAACAGATTTAACATTAACCAGCAATTAGATGGGTAGTCCACTAAAATAAAACTCAGCAGATCATAGTAACTACAGTATTCTTAAAATCTCAGATATGACAAACATTTGACTACTAATCTTTTGTTGGATTGCTTTGGTGAAGGGCTGTGCTTTGTCTGGGATAGAATCAGGCCTAGAAATGAGCAGCCAAATAAGGGATAAGCTTCTTGATACTTAGATGGCCTGTGGAGATCATGCATTTTATTCCAAATCAATGACTTCATTTACTTATGCAAGTGTAAACGTATAGGTCTTAGAATAGAGCAAGCATCTTATGCTTTATGTATGTATTATTTTATTGATTATCATATTCAAACATCTCAAAGAGCAAAGCCATTCAGAGTTCTGTTCTTGAAAGAAAACAACAAAATGTGCAAAAATATTCTGTTTAATGGAGATCATTTCTTTTGGATCCTGTCCCCCTCTTTCCAGCTGCTACCAGTAGTTTAAGGCTGTCTGAGCTGGCAAAGGGAACATGTAGTTTTAAAAGTTTTCATTTGACATTTTGTCAAGGAGGCTGCTTAGGATAGCGGGATTTACAAGAGCATGAAGGGAGGAAGAAAGGGAAAAATTACATGTCTTGCATATGTGCTTTTCTCATATCTTACTGAATATTTAAATCTAAATAGTTGATGGATCACATTTTACTTTAATTGTTTTGTTTACTTAAATAAATTGTAGTAAGAATAAAACACTCCTTGGGTTTTCCAGACAGTGATTCTTATTCTTTTCTGGTTTATTTTAGTGAGGCAAGAGATTTAATCCCCATCTCCATGATCATGACATACACATAAATTTCCCACCTAAAAATGAATATATCAATAATATCAAATAATCTATGGGGTTATGGTGTTTTGATGAGACACTATTTAGATGAGATTTGATTTTTATTAAATTTATTTATTGTTATTCCTTTGAAAAGCAACTATGCTTTTCTATTTTATTGTAACTTTTTCTTTGTATCTTCAGCATTTTGCTTTGGTATTATTTTGCTGTTTAAAATGAACTAATTAAAACCTGTCTTTTTTCAATAGAATCAAGATTCCATAAATAAGGATTTTTCTGCAATGTGCCAATGGTTATATCATCTCATTGCACTTTTAAATAACAATGAAAAAACTAGGAGTGTGTTGGGGGGAGCATGATTTTAGCATGTTTGTGATGGGGGACCAATATGGGATGGGCTGGAATTCTATATCCTATAGATTTGGTAAGGCAAAGCTTCCCCTTCCACAAGCAGCCATTGTTCCAAGGAGAGGTGAAAAGAGGACAGGCTGATTGGGAAAGGGATAAAGTACACCTAGATTTTGTAAAGAGAATCTGGACTTGTCGAGGACTTAGTGGGTGGTATTGATAGCATTTTGCATGAGACAGCTCTAACAGTGCTCATATAACAGCTGGATTAATTATGAGTAGTCACATGACCAAGAAAAGTCCCTTCTAAAGACAGGGATTATTATAAATCACCACAAACCAAAAATGAGCTAGTTTTTGCATTCATAAGGTTATTTATGATCCAAAAACTACTAGGTTATTTATAATCCAAAAACTACTAATGTCACAGAAATTTTCTTTTATTGACTGCACCATTTTCTCAAAACAAACTCTCCATTGTGGTATTACAAGCATGCATCCATCTTTATGTTATATGAGATTTTAATATGTCATATCTCATGGCAGCAACATCAGTGCAAACAAATAATTTGCACTCATACCTATGCCCTGTTTTTTTTAAAGACAAAGCAAAACACCATTTGAGTGAACATAAAGGGGCTTGTAAATATTGAATTATGTGGTTTCTGATATTTCTTGCATTTCTGAAATTCTTTGATTCTGTGAGCTTCTTATCTGGGCTACAGCAGCCTTGAAGACCAATGTTACAGCCCTGAAGGCTGAATCTGACTTTTGGGGCAGTGATGCTTCTCTCTTGCGTTAAGGGCAAATAGCTCCCCCAAGTCAATATTGAAGAAAGACTGCTTTAAGAGAGGCTTCACATCCTAGATTAGTGCAGTGAGAAATCCTTTTGTAATTCTTCAATTGTTGTCAGTTCTATGTACCACATTTGAATGAGGATATTGACAAGTTTTCCTATTAATTATACCTTCACAGAATCTCTTCTATCAATCAGCCTACCTTTTTCTACTCATACCACAACCATTGTAACTCAGGCCATTATCATCTTTTGTCTGGATTTTTCTAATAGCTTTTTAACTGTTCTCCCTGAAATTCAATATGTCTTCCATACAGCTGCAAAACTGATATTCCTATAGCACCAGTCTGACCAAGCCAAGTGTGTTCTCAAGGAGCTTCGGTAGCTCCATGTTGGCTCTAAAATAAAATAAACTATTTTAATTTGAATTGAAAACCTTTCACAATCAGGCTCAAGAATATCATTGTAGCTCAAATGCACATTACAGTCTTCCTCACATAGCCTATGTTCCAGATTAACTAGCCTACTTACCATCCTCTATACCTGACACTGCATCTCCTCTTATGGTATAAGCTAATTCCCACATCTGATTCTCCTAGTGGTTTGTGACACCTCCAATATCTTGGTATTTATATTGTATATATTTTGTATTTAATTATTTTATATAGGTCATATACACCTCTACTTCCCATCCCAGTAGACTTTAACTTCTTGGACAGTAGGAACTTTTCTTTTTTTTTTTTTTTAGTGAGGCAATTGGGGTTAAGTGACTTGCCCAGGGTCACACAGCTTGTAAGTGTTAAGTGTCTGAGGCTGGATTTGAACTCAGGTACTCCTGAATCCAGGGCCAGTGCTCTATCCACTGCGCCATCTAGCTGCCCCGGGAACTATTTTTTTTTTAAGAGTTTATATCACTAGGATCTAGCATGATGCCTGTTGTATGTTAGGCACTTAATGAAGGCTAGATCAGTTAAACTATTTCAAGGATAGATTGAATGGTGAAAGACCTCAAGATATTGAGCCTGGTAATGAGAAGATTTGAAGGAAGACATGTTATCAGTCTTTAAGAATTTAAAAATCTGTCTAGCAAAGGAGGGACTAAATTTGTTCTACTTAGTTTTAGGAAGGAAAATGAGGAGCAATGGTTGGAAGTTTCAGAGAGGCAGATTTAGGCTTGTGAGTAAAAGCTTCCTAACAATCAGAAGGGTCTTAAAATGTAATGAATTGCCTCATTAGGTAATGGTCCACTCTCATTGAAGGCCTTAAAGCAAAGGCTAGAATCATAAGGGATGTTGTAGAAGGAGATTCTGTCAGTGAGATATATATATATATATATATATATATATATATATATATATATATATCTTACCTTGGGGTATGCATACTCCCCTTTCAGATTTATCCAACTCCACTGGTGAATCTTGGTGAAAAGCTATCAGACATCCTGCATCTGGGATATATGTTCAATTTCTTACAGCTACTTTATTCAATTACAACTTTCATACTATATTCTCAGTTCAGAGATAGACTTCATTATCAGTGGAGAATGTTTGTGATGATTCAGAGTAGTTTCTGCTAGGGGTTAGGAAAAGTATGGAGGCCCTGGAGAATGGACTGCTTCCAGTTGCTGCCCTCTGCTTCCCACTTCCTCACTCTGCTGGGGCCCCATGAAGAAAGTGTGCTTGTTCCCACAAGTCTCTGTTTTGGTCCATATATTAAATATTTTTTTCCTCCCTCAAATACAGTAATGAAGTGGTCATCCTTTTCTTTTATGGATTTCTTCTCCCCTTTTAAAACTAACCTCTAACAGTTTCCTTTTCATTGAGAAGATCATTCAGCCATTTCAGCTGTATCTGACTCTTCATGACCTCATTTGGGGTTTACTTGGCAGAGATTATGGAGTTTTTTGCCATTTCCTCTTCCAGCTTGTTTTATAGATGAGAAACTGAGGGAAATAGGGCTAAGTGACCTGTCCAGAATCATACTGCTAATAAGTGTCTCAAGACCACATTTGAACCTATGAAAATTAGTCTTCTTGATTCCAAGCCCAGTGCTTTATCCACAGTGCCACCTAGCTGCCCACATCAAGGAGGAAGTTCTAAAACTTAATATACCTTCCTTTCATATATCAAGAATTTAAAAAATAAATTGGAAAAAGCAAAATGGAAAAGTGCGTTGGATATACCTTTAAATACTTTCTTCTACATTTCCACATTCTTGTAGATTCTGTTAAATTATAGAGTCATTTAGGGGAGGGGTATTGATGGAATTTTATTTTTTGTAATGCAGGAAATTGTTGTTGTTGCTGTAGTTTAATGCTTAGCTTGTTCCTATAATGCTAAAAAGGGCAGCTGAGTGGATCAGAGCACTAGACCTTGAGTAAGGAAGACTGGAGTTCAAATGCAGCCTCAGACACTTACTAGCTTTGTGACATTGGGCAAGTCCCTTAACTTTTGTTTGCCTTAATCCACTAGAGGAGTAAATGGCAAACTATTCCTGTATCTCTGCTAAGAATACCTCATGGACAATACTGACATGCTATGGTACAAAGAGCTGGACATGTACTAGTAACTGAAAATCAACATAGCCCTATAAGTTAGAATATAGAGTCAGTATGGTGCCCAAGAGCAGGCTAGACAACTAGCCTCAAAACCAGGAAGACAGATTTAGGTTCCACCTCTCACAATACTGACTGTGTGACACTAGGCAAATCACTTAACCTCTCAATGCTCTGGCAAATTTTCTAAGACTCAGTTCTAGAGAAGGTCCTATCTCCATTGGTAGAGGGAGTTGCCTCATTTGGAAACTCTCTATATAATGAAATTACAGGTTCAATCCCTGTCTCTACATTGAGGCATCATAGAGTAGGGATGCATAGAGTTTGGGACTTACTGATTGAATCTTTGATTAAGGATCCCACAGACTAGTTCTATGGGAAAGGATTAAGCCAAAGTATTTTTCAAGTCTCTGAATTTGAGGAATTAACCATTGTTGAGGAAAACCCTCAATTATCTTCTAGTTTACTTGCATAAGAAACCCACTTTGAAATGACTTGTTGGCCTGTTTGTCAAGGTGGTGCCTAGAAAAGATTGGATTGGGTTTCTTAAAATTTAGAGTCAAGCAAGCTTAGAGTTCAACTAGTCCAACATTTTATTTTAAATATGAAGAGACCAAGGCCTAGAGAATTAAGTGACTAGTCCTTAGGTCACACAAGTAGTAAATGCCAGAGCCAGGAATGAAACCCAAGTCCTTTGACTCCAAATCCAATGTTCTTTTTTTCCCTTTTTTTTCCTCACCATTTTTCACTCTGCCACACTACCTCTGATGAACCAGTCAAGGCACTTATAATACAAGGTTTGAGAAATGCTTTGGAGGGATGGGAAATAATGTAGTATTTGAAAAATATACTATTTTAGGGAATTTCCAAAATGAATTTCAATTAAGAAGCTAATGTTAATATTGTACTGCAGAATTACAGTCAGCATTCTGAAGGTGGAAATAAACAAGGTTAAAATGCATTGATCCATTGCAAGTTTACCTCACAATGCTAACTGCGTTGATGGTACGTATAACTTACTTCCTATGATTGTCACAAACCTTGTGCTCAATGATGATTTCGATTCATTTGTCATAAATTTTAAGACAGGAAGATACCAGGAGAAGTAATAAATGCCAGCCTTTTGTGTTATCTACAGCACACATTCCTGCTTTGTCTCCTTATGCTTTGCAGTTTTCCAAGGAGAACATTGGGTGTGCATTTGGGCTCAGTTGTCACCTATTCTTTAACTTTCATTTTCATTAACATAGGCTTTGTTTTATACAATTATGATGAAGGAATTATGGATTTTATTTTATTGATAACTTTATAATACTTCAAACTCTCCCCCAAATATAATTTATTGATAAATGTATAACTTTAAACTCTCTTCTAAATGTAATTACTTACTGTAAAATGTGTTGCTAAAATACATTTATATTTAAATGTATTTTAATCTCCATGTTTTATCATCATCATCATAATAACAACATGTATATAGCACTTCCTATTTTCCAGACACTATGCTAAGCACTTTACAATTCTTTTCTCATTTGAGCCTCACAACAACCCTGGGATGCAAGTGCCACTATGATCTCCATTTTACAAATGAGGAAATGGAGGAAAACAGAGGTCAAAGGATGTACTTAGGGTTACACAAGTGGTATCTGAGTTCAGTTGGAACTGAGGTCTTCCTGACTTTATTTTATTTTATGATTATTATTTTTTTTTAGTGAGGCAATTGGGGTTAAGTGACTTGCCCAGGGTCACACAGCTAGTAAGTGTTAAGTGTCTGAGGCTGGATTTGAACTCAGGTACTCCTGACTCCAGGGCCAGTGCTCTATCCACTGTACCACCTAGCTGCTCCTCTTCCTGACTTTAGACTGGACACTCTACCTACTAAACCACCTAATTCAAAATTCTGTCATATATTCAGGGTCCAACTTGAATTTTGCCTTTGTTGTAATAAACAGTAGTTTCCTAGGTGAGCATAATGCAGGTGAAATTGTCAAGAGAACCAGTTGTTTTACAGGCAGCATGGGATAGTGGACAGAATGCTGAGCAAGGAATCAGAAACGACCAGTTCCAAAATAGGCTGTGTGACTCTAGGTAAACCATTTAAATTCTCTGGGCCTCATTTTTTAATACATAAAATTTGTTGTTGGAAAGATGAAATTAGATAATGTATATAAAATATTTTACAGACTTTAAAGCTCTAAAATGACAGTTATTATGATTAACATTGATGGTGATACTACTGCTACTGCTGCTACTACTACTACTACTACTGCTACTGCTACTACTGCTACTACTGCTATTACTACTACTACTACTACTACTACTACTAAATAATACTATCTCTAGGCAACTAGATGACACAGTATACAGAGGTCTAGAACTGTACTCAGGAAGACCCGAGTTCAAATCCAACTTCCGGCACTCAAGTGATAATCACTGCCTCAATTCCCTCAAATGTAAATTGTGGATGATAATAGCACCTACTGCCAAGGTTTGTTTTGAAGATCAAATAAGATAATATTTGTAATACATTTTTAAAACCTAAATGTTAGTTATTATTATTCATTATTGATATTCTTTTAAAAGACACCTACTTGGTGACAATATTATCTCAGCTTGAGGTATTATATATATTTTAGCATAATGAAATTGTATTCTTTCAAATATTCCCTAATTCAACTTCTGACTAATTCAGATTTTTTCCCTTACAAATTTGAATTTTTAGTAGTTTTCAATATTTTAAATTACTTTTAGATAACCTTGAAGCATAATCTATTGAAGATTATTCCTATGTATGTTACCTAGCATAGAACTTTAAACATATTTAATGATAATGATAAATAAATCCTACATATGTTGATCAGTTACTCAAGACTTTTATTACCTTCAATGGTCCTACTTCACACTAAAAAAAATTAAAATAGAGAAAAACTACTTACAGGGATGTTGAAGCCCAAGTGGGACTACTTTTGTGCTGTGATTTTCTGATTACTAGGGCATTATACTTTCTACTAGGACCAAGTTCAGTTTTTTTTCTTCTTATGTTTTTCCATACTCCATAAGACCTTATTGCTTAAAGGGGGTAATGGTCTAAGGAACTTGTACAGAGCTCTGTGGGGAATTATGAAAATTTGGCTTGTAATAGCAGCTCTAACATTCTTGATATTATTATTCAAGGCAAGAATCTAGTGCCGAGGGTCCTGTCTGAAGGAGCAAAAATGGGGGATCACAGTTCTGTAAGGAACTTTAATAAAACACTTGGTCTTGCCCACACTATTTAGGTAAATAAAGTAGTATAATTCCAGTTTTGCAGAAAAGACAAGTGAGAACCATAGAGATTACACTGTCCAAAGTATTACCACCAGGAAGACATAGAAAGGGGTGTTTGGAAAACAATTCTCACTTCCTAGGGCTTTTTCTGTTACTTATTAGTTTTCAGGAAAAGGAAGATTAGTTTAAAGCAAGTTAGAGGTATGGTTCTATTGATTCCATTCTATTTATTTTTTCCCTCCTTCATAAAGCCCTTATAGTTTTTGTTTCTGATTCTCAAATTCAAACGCACGCGCGCGCGCGCGCACACACACACACACACACACACACACACACACACACAAGGTGCCTTGTTGGAATAACAATAACAACAATCTGAGGAGGTCATCTGAGGCCTATGTGAATGTGTGTGAAGTCAAAATGATGTAGCATTAAAATATCATTGCTGCTATTTTTATGAACAGTACTTGTACAGTCTCTTTCTGTCAGGATTTTACTGCTTGTTACAGAACAACATTGTAGAAATCTCTGTCCTGGGAGATCCCTGTTGTGAAAGCAAAAATGCAGAGCCAGATGAAGAGAGTGACTGAGTTTTCAAGAGACTAGATCAAAACTTTTTATTCTACTCCCTAGTATCTTTATGAACCCACACTTTTAGCCAAAAGATCTATGGAGAGGGAAAAACTGCTGCATTTAATTATTTCATAGGACACACTTAAAAAAACATTTCAAGTCTCAGTAGGTGCCACAGAATTTAACAGCTGGAAGAGACCTCAGGGATCATCTAGTACAACCCCTCATTTTACACATGAATTGTACTGACTAGATTTCCATCAGATGTTTATCTGTGGTCTTGGGCTGTGGTGGGGTTTACACTTCTAGGAATGTAAAGGGAATTTTCTTGTGTTCTCTAGAATTGTGTCTGTCGTTGGGTTGTTGCTATGCCCATGAATTCCCTTTCCCCTTTTTAAAAAAATGTGAATTCCAAGTCATGATTATATTGATATCTTTAATTATGTGGTCATTAATTCCCTATACAATAAACACTTCACAATACTGCAAACTGGACAGAACTGATTAGAATATTACTTGGGAGCTCCCCTAACCCATGCTAGGGTGATGGGCTTAGGGTACTAACACTCCTTGAATATATGATATTTGATATAAGCATTACTTCTCAGCTGTTATTCCTTTTATGATTTCATAGATAATAATATAGGAACTAGAGCTTTCATTCACCATCACCCTAGAACTGTGACTCATTTGGTGAGAACATAGAGGAGGGACTGAGAACTGTTTTCTGAACTGGCATCAAGGGTAGAGAGATCATTGGATGGTTCACTTTCTAAATCAGTAGGACATCAGTGATAAACTTTGTTTCCAATGAAAATGAATTCATTTGCCCACCATTTTCCAGCCCGTGTGTCTAATGTGCAATGTCTTTAGTAACTCCTTATGCTATCATTCTGCAGTTCAGACCACAATGCACCCGAATGCTCTCTTTGATGCTGTGCCTACTCACTCCTTCCTCCGGAACCAAGGCAGGATTCTCTGAGTCAGATAGCACAGGGCCTGCTGGTGCAAACATTAATAAGACCCATCATTTAGGAACAGTTACTTACACTTTGTTTAATCTCTAATGGAAAGGATTTTTCTAAATATTTACATCAGAGCAGTTGTCAGAATGAATCCTGCAAATTACTGGCCTCCTCCCAGGAGGAAGGGGGTTGACTTGGGCTGGAGGAGGAAAAGGACAGGGAGAGAGGGAAGAGAGGGAAAGGAGGGAAGGGAAAGTTAGAGAGGGAGGAGGGAGAGGGAGAGGGAGAGGAAGAGAAAGTGAAGGTGGAGGGAAAAGGAAGAGAGGCAAAGGAGGAGAAGACAGAGAGGAGGAAGAGGAGAAGAGGTAGGTAAGGGGAAAGAGAGGGAGAAGGAGGTGAGGGAAAAGAAATAAAGGAGAAGATAGAGGAGGAGGAGGAGGAGGAGGAGGAGAGGGAATGAAGGAAATGCAAAGGAGGAAGAGAAGAGAGGGAGAAGAAGAAAAGGGTGCAGGAAAAAAGGAGAAAGAAAAGGAGTGTAAGAACAGTGAGGGAATGGGAGGAATAGAGGAGGAAAGGAAATAAATGGAAGGGGAAGGAAAGGGAGATTCTTAGGGATGTGCTTTTAGGAAGTTTGTGGGCTTGAAGATGAGGGGTTTGCTTGAATAAAAAGAAACTTCAGCGCTCTAGAGCTATCAGTGTAAAGTAGTCGAGGAGCCACTTTAATTTTATTGCTCTTGTAAAAATGACTCTCCATTGCTTCAGGTTTTGAAAGAGATGGGGATCCTTTAGGTTACTGAGACCCTGTAAAAACATGGTACGCAATACAAGCAGCTTGCCCTCAAAGCGTGAGGAGGCTAAGGATTTGATCCGGGCTAGTGGCCCCTTTGCTAGTAAGGATAAGGGAAGGACTCCTTCCTTCTTGGAGTCGCTGAGAGCCCAACAAGCATGAGAGAACTGGGAAGGGAGAAGCAAAATCTTAGCTCCTGAGGCGCTGCTGCCAAGATAAATGCTTCAGCATTTTATAAATTAACTCTGCTGTCTGCATGTTTGTTTTTGCTTTGGGAGCCTTTAAAAGGGGGCTGTTCAGCTCATCTTATTAGTGGCCTCTGGGTTTGGGGGTGGAGTGGGGTAAACAGAGAGCTGAATAGGGTGAGGGACAAGGGAATAAATATATCACATTGGAAAATATTGACAATTTAAAGTTACAGAATATTCTTTACTACTAACCCAAGGTACTTCTTTTCTAGATCATGTGAATTAGGTAGTAAAGCCATAAACCATTATATTAAGCTTTCTGGGGTTGTAAAGTCTCCATTTACAGCATGAGGAATACATTAACTGTAGAGGCAAAAGGTTTATTATGAAGCATTGGAATGTCAATGAGGGTGTATATGTGGGTAGCTAAAGAAGGTGGATGCCTCTGGAAATGGTTAGCTGCTTATCTGATTAACAATCTTCTTTTGTGATCTGAAATAAAGCATTTAAGTTTGGCATTGAATTCTCTGTGTTGTCTTCCCCCATTAGAATGTAAGCCACTTGAGGACAATAATATGTCTTCTTCTTTTTTTTTTTTTTTTTTTGTGGGGCCATGGCACTTAAGCGACTTGCCCAGGGTCACACAGCTAGTAAGTGTCAAGTGTCTGAGGTCCAATTTGAACTCAGGTCCTCCTGAATCCAGGACCGGTGCTTTATCCATTGTGCCACATAGTTGCCCCTATGTCTTTCTTTTTACTTGTATTTATACAGTTGACACAGTGCTTGACATATGCGCATATATATATATATATACACACACATATATGTATACATATACATATGCATACACATACGCACACACATATAAATACATTCATTTCATTGATTGAATCAGTGGTCAAGAAACTCTTCATAGGAGGCTCACCCAAAGTTGGCTATCCTATAAAATACATGGTTGCATTATTATAGTGACTGGAACTATGTACTACCAAAAAGCAATAGGAGAAACAAATATGGCTTCCCACTATGTATTTCCAAAACTTTAAGCTCCCAGTACCCTGAGGTTATCCTATTACCAAGGTGCTAAATTCAAAGGAGAAAAAAGGTAAATAGGTTGTTCAATGGAATCAGTTATGCAACACCTACCGCATCTTTACTTTAGGTAATTAGGATTATTAAGTATCCCATATGTGTGTGTACTGTGGCAGGTGTTGATTGTCAGAATGCTATCAGGAGACTGCCAGTAACCAATAAAGACTGGCCAGAGTAAAGAGATCTGACTGGTTTGCAGTGTGAGTATTTGCAAACATAAAATTATCCACTGAATGGTTATACAGAGCCAATGGTCTGAACATGGGTTTACCTGAATAGAAAGATGTGCTGAATTCACCTTGGAAGCACTCAGGATACAAATCCTTGAATAAATTGGTACAGCTCTCTGACAGTTAAAGGCAAAAACCAGAATGCTCACCCTAAGTCTTTTCTGAATATTCACTGGGAATTTTCAGTAGTTTCAACCAAAAGACTCCTTTGTACTACTAGGAAACTGTTTTAAATGTATATACAAACATATGAGAGTTGGGTGTACTAATGCTTATATTTATATGTAAGCCATAGGGAAGTTCTAATCAGTTTTTTTTTCTATTTCTTTTAGATGAAGATTCCACTTGATTTTTTGACAATAGGTACCACTTGGGTTTTGGTAGACTAACAATTTCCTGTATTTCTAAACAGTATCTCTCAATTCAAAAAAAAAAGATGCACATTCTTAGTTCAGATTGTCTTTTGAGAATTACTAATCCATTGTATAAGTAGATTCTTATTACCAAATGTTAGAGTTAGTTACAATTTATTTCATCAAGGGATGCTTACATGAGGTTCCTTCCCTCCCCTCCTTTGATATTTCTTTTACAGAGAAATAAGAATGAATTCCTCAAGTGCTTTTCACTTATTTAGGAAGGGAGGAAAAGAAAGGGCAACAATGACATCATGGGCACTCTCTATGTGTATGTGTGTGTTTCCACTAATAGACTCAGACAAGGTAGTTTACAAGACAGAATGAAAGGAACTAAGCACGTATTGGTGGCCTATATGCATGTGTTACATGCCCTGCATGAATAAGCCATTGAAGAAAAAAATTGGTGGAAAAGCCATTGTTTTCTGATGGACTTCCTGTGTTCTGTAGCTTGGATGATTTTATCCAATCCTGAAGGAGAAACAACTAAGTCTGGCAACAGCAGGGCAGTGGCTTCAGCCTGCTGTGACCAGTCTCTCTTCCCAGGAGTTGAGTCTCTGTTTCCCCCAACCTAATTACTTTTTGGCAATTGGGCTCCTGGGATTTTGTCTTATTGTAATTCACTGGGGCCCCGAATCCTAGAGTGGGGCCTTCTCAGCTAGCTGAGCATTAGGTTTGACCTTTATAGGGAGCTTTTCCTTGTTGGTGACAAGGCATTGAAAATCATTCAAGGACTAAATAAAATAAAATAAAAGACTGAGTTGAGAAGATAAGCATCCAAGGAAGAGTAAATAAAGAATAAAGAAGAAAAAAAGATAGAACCCATGAGAAACAACCTACCCTCAAACTATTCACTGAAATAACTTGACAGTTAAAACCATGATTTCTATTAGTTTGCCTCATTCTCAGTAGGTTATGAAGTTAGAAATTATAGAACACATAAAATAGAATAAATATCCTTTACTTTGAGAAGTCTTGGCATATTTTTGAAGGGAATGGGAACAGTGTACTAACTTGTATGGGGTTAGGGGATGCTTGCCTCAGGCCTAAAGGAAAAAAGAGATGTCATCTAAATAATATCATTCCTGTCCTTCTAGGAGGCTTGGGCTGGTGATGATTAAATTCATTCACATGGAATAAGGCTGGGCCAACCTTAAGATCTAGACCTTAGGGATAGCAATCAATGGAGGAGTCAGGAAGTAAGCAATAGAAGAATATAAAGAAAAAAAGGCAGAAATTATAAAAAATCTAAAGAGGAAAAAATTAAATTAAAACTAAAGAATACTACCAGATAAATCATCAGGAAAGACACTAAAACAAAAGGAACACTCTGGAACTATCTCTAGTGGAATTCATGATTAAATCCCCTACCTCACTTAACAGAACAAAATTTAAAATTTTACAACGAGAAACCTCCTTACATTCTCAACAAATCTTTATTTTGACTCTTTGGGTCACTTAAAATTATGATTATTTGGACACTGTGGCATTCTATACTTTGCAGCAATATATAGCATTTCTGGGAGAAAATTGGCATTAAAGTATGTTTGTGTTTTTTCCAGGGAGCAGCTTGGGATCATTTTAAAGCATTGCAGTTTACTATATGCAATCCATCATGTTGCCTCCTATTCAATGCTTAGAGCAGTTCATTGTCTATGTGTACAGCCTTTCAAAGGTATACATCCTAACACACTAATGGAATAACTCAATGGGTAAATTATTCATGGAGAATTAATGGGAGGACATGGAAAATGTTGTGGAGAATGAGAAGGCAGAGATTACTGCAATCTGCATTTATGAATTAATGAAGAAAAATAATAATACTAATAATGCACTTTGTGATTTAGTCTCTTTCTGAAGTCGTTTTATTAAATTTAGCATAATTCTATAGCCAAGTCATTTCTAGCTTGTAATGATATGTCTACACTGGCATAATCCCTCATGCTTCTAGATCTAGGTTATGCCATTTGTATCTATATTAAAGCTGAATGGTGGGATGAGCTTTGGAAAGAATCCAGTTCAGTGCTGCTAAGGCATGCGAATAGTATTTGTAACCAATTCACTTTTAACTTTCTTTTCTCTTATAAAATAACAGTAATATTGCTGTAATTCATTCTGCCACTGAGGAATACGCAATCTATCAGTCAAATAATTTTCTAAGTACCCACTATGTGCCAGATGCCATGTTAGGTGTTAAAGGATTCAAAGAAAAATTTCAGGATAAATAATATTCTTACTCCAAAAATAAAACAAGAGTTTCAAAGTAAAGAATATTCCATTTCTATAACATTTTTCTTCCCCAAAGGGTGATCATTGTTGAACCACTTCATGGCTTAATGGAAAACCAAAACCAAAACAAACAAAACAAACCAAAACAAACAAACATGTTCCATGGTATTGGGCTTGCTAGTAAAATGACATTTGCCAGTTATTGATGTCAGAATATGATATTTATGATAATGAATGCTAATGATTGCTTCTTATCACTGCCTTTCCCTTAAACCATTGTATCAGAGTTGTATATAGTCATGAAATACCAGCTGCCAAACAAATGCTTAGTACTTAAGAGACAAAATATCCACAGGAAAGAGCTTACTTGTTAAATTGGCCAAGACAGTCCAGTCCTTTACTTGTATACTGTTTTCTTGGCCAAACCTTCATATTTTTTACTAAACAAACTCCACCTATAAGACTCTTTTAAAACATGTTCATTTCTCAGGCCTCTCAGTCTGGTGTCTGTGCTGACCATTCTACTGAAACTTCCCAATTAAATCACCAATGATCACTTAACAGTTAAATCCAGTGACTTTTTCATATATATATATATATATATATATATGTATGTATATACACACACACACACACACACACACACATTTTAAAATTTTTATAATTTGTCATAATTTTATTTGACCTCTCTGTACCTTCTGAAGCTATTGAACAGCCAGGTGCCACAGTTGATAGATCTCTGGACCCAGAGTCACAAATACCTACCTGAGTTCAAATCTGGCCTCAGATCAGGTTTTATTAGCTGTGTGATTCTAAGCAAGTTACTTAACCTTTGTCTACCTCAGTTTCTTTAACTGTAAAATGAAGACAATAATAGAATCTAACTCCCAGAATTGACATTAATATGAAATGGAGTAATATTTATAAAGCCCTCAAAAGAGTGAATCATTATCATAGTTATCATTTATATAGTGCCTACTCTGTGCCAGTGGGCAGTTAGTGGCACCATGGATAGAGCACTGGCCCTGAAGTTGGGAGACCTGAGCTTAAATTTCACCTCAGACACTTACTGGCTTTGTGACCCTGGGCAAGTCACTTAATCTCAATTGCCTTAAATATCTGTGGCCATCTCCAGTTGTCCTGATATATATCTTACCACTGGACCCAGATGGCTCTGGAGGAGAGAGGGAAGTTGGTGACCTTGCACAGCCTCCCTCACTTAAATCCAATTCAGTGCAAGTCATGACATCACCCTGATGTCATGGTCCTTTTCAAGAATGACTAGCAAACAACAACAAAGACTATGTGCTAGTAACTGTGCTATTGTGCTGTTCAGTCATTTCAGTTATGTCCAATTCTTTATGATGCCATTTGGGGTTATCTTAACAAAGATACTGGAGTGGTTTGCCATTTCTTTATCCACCTCATTTTACAGATGAGGAACTGAGGCAAACAGTATTAAGTGACTTGCCCCAGTATCACATAGCCAGTAAGTGTCCAAGGTCAGATTTGAATTTAGGCAATGGATAGAATACTGGGCTTGGAGTCAGGAAAGCCTGCATTCAAATTCCAGCAGACACTAGATGTGTCTGAGAAGTCTCTTGATCTCTGTCTGCCTTAGTTTCCTCAGTTATATAATTGGCATTATGATAGCAACTATCTCCCAGGGTTGTTGTGAAGATCAAATTACTAATAAACAATTACAAATTAAAATAACATTGAAGTATTCCCCTCACACCTATTAGATTGACTAACGTGACAGAAAGGGCAAATGACAATTCCTGGAGGGGGCATGGAATAAAAGGTACAGTAATGCATTGTTGGTGGAATTGTGAATTAGTACAATTATTTTGGAAAGAAATTTGGAACTATTCCCAAAGGGCTATAAGACTGAGCATACCCTTTTAACCAGCAGTAACACTACTAGGTCTATACCTCAAAGAAATCAAAGAAAAAGGAAAAGGACCATATATAGAAAAATATTTGTAGCTGCTCTCTTTGTGGTGTGATTTACTTTATTCTGGTTCTATTATAAGTGAAACGTGTTCTCTATTAGGGACAGATAAGTCAGAATTTACTATTTGGTATTAAGATAAAATGTTGGGAAAATGCATGGACCAGGAAAACCTGAGTTACTTTCTAGTCTTTGGAAATTTGTTAGCTGTGTGATTTTATAACAAGTTGCTTTACCTCAGATTACTAATCTGACATAACATAAATTTGATAATTCATTGTATTAGAAATATTGTCAGAAAAACAAATTCTTTTTTAATCTGGATTTTTTCTGTTTATATATTCAGTTGTTAAAAGAGTGACATAAAGTGTCTGAAAACTTTATTTAGAAATACAGCAGATGATAATATTTTACTGTAAATTTGATATAGCAAAGACCTCTTTAAGATCTTCTCATCTGTGAAATGCAGAGTAATAACATCTTACCAGTCCTCTACCTAGAATATTAGAGTAAGGAATTTTAATAACAATGGCTTATGACATTTAGCCAAGCATATCTTGAGCTGAACTAACAATAAAATTTTTAATTTAGCCTGGTAAAACTTTATATGTATTTGCTAGTAATTTTAATGCAAGGTTCATTTGTCTTTTGTGATTTCATTTACAGTGAGATATATTTTCCTATTAGGATAATTAGTCAGAACACATCACTTCCTGTCACCTCTGTATCTTTGTCTAAAGGGATGTGTAGTAACATCCCCACCACCCCCCAGGTTTGGTCCTTGTATATATTACCTTTTTGCTGGTTGCCTATTTAATGAAATATACTTGGTACAAATGTCCTTCCAAACTATGAGTATTGTGAATTGAAAAGCCACTTGTGATAGAATTAATTATTTTCTATGTAAGAGAATTTGGAAATACATTCAACTAAATTGATGTCATCTGACTAGTAATAAGTCTTGCTTCCTGTCCAACTCATGATATTGTGAATGTTATTATTGTGTTTCTAAATTTTCTTGTATTGTAAATTCTGAGAAACCATTGTTTAAACAATGCTGTTTAGGGAATGATAAAGATTGGAGAATTTAACTCCCTTTGATACAGATTCTGTAAAATTGTTAATTAAGTTATTAGAAGCTGTTGTCAAAATGTTAAAATCAATAAAGCATTTAATTGGGCATATGTTAAAGAGGAAGAATAATAATGATTTACTTTGTGAAAAAGGTAAACACACAGAGAGAAAGACCTTGTAAGAATCCCATTCACAAACTTGCCATGTTTCCAAGGATCATCTACTTAAGAAGGGTCATAAAATCTTATCAGCCTTGTTAAAGAATTTGTGAACTGGTTTACTTAGAAAATAGGATTCCCCTTCTCCATTACAAACTCTCCTTGACAAAAGGGATAGAATTTTAAAGCTTGTAGTATAGAAGTGGTTTATGTGATGATTTGTGATTATGAAGTTATATCTGGAATAGTATATATTGAAGTTAGATCTTAAACCAACCTGGTCTTAACAGACTCTAGTCTTAGGGATGTAATTTTGCTTAGTGAATATACAATACCTAAGAGATGGATATCTGTTGGTCTGGAGATTATCGCCAAGGTTTTCTGAGGGATTTTCTGCGTGTGTATGAATGATCACATTCACTATCTAAAAATTAAAGAATGTAATTGTTTTATTGATTTCTTTTTACAGCAGAATAAGTTTAAACTGGAGAAGGGATAAAATGTGTGTGTGTTTGTGTGTATGTGTGTGTGAGAGAGAGAATAAACTCTTATTGCTAACTGACTTATTGCAACAATATGGGAGTAATAAAACTGTATCCAGCCCTAAGATATGATTAGTGATACTTTGATGTTTAAGATAAAACTTTTTGGGAATGCAAATTTCCTATCTGAGTTTAATTTTCAGGTAGGTTTTTGTTGTGAGGCCAATATTTCACCCCTTCAAGAAAAAAGCTAGCAGCTCAGTGGCAATGACATCTGAGAACTGCTATTGGTGGATATCTTTACCTGCCAAATGGGGAAAGGTTGCATGTCCTTAGGAAGACTAAGTGAAGACCCTCTTGACTCAGTTTCCCATACAAGTAATTTCCCCATCTGGCTAATTCGTAGTTTGACTGCGATATCCCGTCATACAGTTGGCTGCCTGTATGATTCTTACCTGAAATCAAACAAAAGTAAGGATGATTTATCCTATTACATGTGTTGAGTCATTCTGTGCCCTTTGGCCTAAGCCTGGAGGACCAGTATTGATGCTGTCATAATCATATCCCTTCTTTTTCCTTTCATAAGAAATCTCTTTAACCAGGGTAGGTTAAGCTGTGATTAAAAAAAAAAAAAGAATTTAATGAATGTTGCTGTTACAATGCTTTAGCAGATCTGTACTGTTTTAGGATGCAAGTATGTAAGGATATAAGATCTTACTATTTTCAATCTGAAATTAAGCATTTCCATATGCTAAATAACTAAGTAGATGAGTACCTGGGCTTGTCATCTGCCTCTTAAGAGTTACATATTCATATACAAGATAGAGCACATCTTTGAAATATTTAAAAATGATATGAAAATAATTAGACAATGATCCAGGAGTCTGTGGGGCCAAAACATAAATCTATTAATTAGTAAGGTTAACATCAGAAACATCTTCTGTTTTGTTTCAAGGAAAAGAGTTTCACTTTGATTGGTTATCTTAGAGGAGAGTTAACCTATGGACTGTCTTGGGTTACCTCAAAGGAAAATCCAATTTTGCTTAGGTTTATTATATAATTTGGGATTAACACCTGTGTGTAGAGAATTTTCTGGAGTGAATTTACATGTTCATAATGTGCATAATGCACATAATATGCATAATGCACACAACACCCATAATGTGTATGATATGTATACACACACATAATGCACATACATTTACAAAGGCATAATGCTCATACTACTAATAATGCACACATATGAATAATATGCATAATATGAATAATGTGCACAATTCAAATAATATGCATACTGTGCATAGAATGAATAATGCGCACAATATGAATAATGCTCATAATGCCCCTAATATGAATAATGTTCATGCATGCAATATTACTCACAAAAGTTCTGGGGTGAACATATAAATAAATAAGATACAAGAGAAAATGTGATAAATGCAAAGGAGAGGTTCAAAGGTTTAGATTTACCTTTTTTTTTTTGAGAAAGGGAGGAAGGATAGGAGTAGGATTGGGCCTTCCAGAACAGAAGTTATTCTCCACTATACCCCATTTCCTCTATGGATTATAATTATTATTACAGAGATCATTTTTTTTCCAGAGGGGGATCTTTCTTTTAAACAACAAAAAAAGGAAGATGGATAAAGAGTGTGAGGGGGAGCTCTTTATTAACACAAGCAACTGAACTAGTTATTCATGAGAAAAATATACAGTCAAGGAACTGCAACCGATGTAAGGACCACAGAAAGCAAGAGGAACATGCAAGCAGAAAGCACATGGGTAGGTTATATCCTAGATTATCCTAGGAAGGAAAGGCACACTTTAAATTATAAAATCATAGATTTAGAGCTAGAAGTGATATCTGAGAATTGAGGTACAGAGTAGCTGTGAAGTACCCAGGTTTACAGCTGGTACATTTCTGAAGTAAGATTTCTGACTCATAGTTTAGTTCTCTATCCACTAAAACTAAGAGAATAGATAAGAGGGTTTCGAATAGGAAGGATTTAGTACCATAGTCTTAGATGGATTATGGAGAGAGATCATGTTCAGATAAATGTATGCAAAGTAAATGTTAAAAAGTGCTTGTGTAAAGGACTAGGAAGTAACCTAAATATCAGGGTTGGTTTTTTTCTTTTTTTTTGGTGCGGCAATGGGGGTTAAGTGACTTGCTCAGGGTCACACAGCTAGCAAGTGTCAAGTGTCTGAGACTGGATTTGAACTCAAGTCCTCCTGAATCCAACCAAGGCTGGTGCTTTACCCACTGCACCACCTAGCTGCCCCCTAAATAGTAGTTTTATAGAAGGTACAAATGTCTAACACTCCAGGTGATTGCATTGATTCTCCCATTCCACTTCCTCCTCACTCTAGCCGCACACTCCCTTAAAAAAAAAAAGACAGGTTGAAGGAACAATTTTTTTTTAAGTCCAGCAATTTGTTGCATAAAAGGAACATACTTTATTTAAGGTGAAGGGAAAGGTAGTGGAAAAATAATTTTTAAGCACTTACTATATGCCAGGCACTGTAGTAAACACTTTATAAATCTCATTTTGATCCCTACAACAACCCTATAAAGTAGTAGGTATGGACTGGGAGGGGGGGGGAAGATGAACTATTCCTCAGAATGGAGCAAAAGAATAAAGGGAAATAATCTTAAAGGCTTTTGAGGGGTTGAACAGGAGAGAAGCTGGAGCTCCTCACCAATAACCACATTTTTTAGAAGAAAAGTTTCAGACCAGGTCCACTATTGAGAAGGGAATGGAAAGAGAAAGGTCTTTGGTCCTAGTGGCCAAGGGGACAGATAGGTTGGTAATGAGAAGCAGAGGTAGGGGTTTGGATGACAATAAGTCTGTCTCTGAGTCGTGGTAAATTTCAGATCTATCCACCCAGGGCAACATGGTACTATTTCAGAGTAAGAACTGCCAAGAGATCCTTTTCCTTCCTTTATATACCACATTTTTCTCTAAATCCTAATCCTATTGCCTCCTATGTCTCTGCTTTCTATTCTTTGTCTTCTTTAGACTTTTTATTTTTTGTTTTCCTCTTATTTCCATTCACCCAGGGAGTACTTAACATCCTGGAAGAGTTAAAGGGAAGGGAGGCATTTTCTCCTAGCTCTTTGACCTACTCTTCTAGTTTGTCAATCAGTCAACAAATATGTATTATTCACCTACTATATGAAAGGCACTGTGCGAAGCACCCGGATACAAATAAAAGCTAAAAAACAGTCCCTGTTCTCAAGGAGCTCACAGTTACTTACAGAAACAGAAATCGGCAAAATATCTGCTGGTCCAAAGAATTCTTCCTT
Organism: Dromiciops gliroides; assembly: GCF_019393635.1. Classification (NCBI taxonomy): domain Eukaryota; kingdom Metazoa; phylum Chordata; class Mammalia; order Microbiotheria; family Microbiotheriidae; genus Dromiciops; species Dromiciops gliroides. The sequence goes on along the minus strand of NC_057864.1, from coordinate 361,776,628 downwards.
TACTCTCTATGCTTCCTTTATCTGGAGCATTTCTTAGAGATTCACTTGTATAGCAATAAACTACGATGCTCTTGCCAAGGCTATTCAGTGCAGCCCTGGACTCAGGTGCCTCCAATTTTAAAGACTGCCAAAGGTCTCTTCTCCTGATACTTCCTCACCTTATTTTCTAGTCTAGCAGGTTTGAACAATCAGTTATTAGCAGTCCTTTGCCAGGTTAGTTCTGAAAATAGAACCATCAACAGTACTTTAAATATCCTTTATTTTATGTCTGAATAGGGGCCATAATTGTCACTGAGAAATAACTTCAAAGTGAAAAAACAAAACCAAACCAAACAGAACAGTAGTCTATTATTATTGATCCCAATGAATCAATTTTAGATGGTACATTAAAGCTTACAAATTACTTTACCTAGATTATCTAATTTGAGCTTCATTATGGAGTAGTACTACAGCTATCATTATTGTTATTTTACAGATGAGAAAACCGAAGTTCAGAGAGTTTCACTGACTTGATCTTGGTTGCAAAGCTGGTATATATCAAAGGAAGGATCTGAGCAAGTGTTCCTAAGTGGGAGTTTAGCAGTCACTCTAAAATGACATGCTGCCTCTCTGATATCAAAGATATGCTATAATTAAATCTCTTAGTCACAACCAATATGCAACTATTTTTTTTAACTAAAAAAACTGCTTAGCTCATATAATTTTCCTTATTTCAACTGCCAGACTTTCCATTAATTCCCATTTATCATTTCCATTGGGATAGCCAGGTGGAGCAGTTGATAGAGGGCTGGGCCTGGAGTCAGGAAAACCCATGTTCCTCAGTTCAAATATGGACACAGACCCTTATTGTGTGACTCTGGCAAGTCATTTAATCCTGTTGCCTCAGTTTCTTCAACTATAAAATGAGCTGGAGAAGGAAATGGCACACCACCCCAATATCTTTCCTGAGAAAACCATAAATGGTATTCCAAAGAGTTGAATGTGACTGAAAAACAACTGAAGGACCCAATAGCAAAATCACTTCTATTAAGACTTGATTCAACCATTACCTCCCAACTCTTTAACCACAGATAAAGCTTATGGCTTTTAAATTCAGCAATTATTAAGTGACTCAATAGTTATAGTGTTTATGACATTTTGTGGCAATTCCCCATACTATTCAAGGCTCTGCAGGGGATTAAAAAAAAGGAGTATAAAATTGTTCCTGTTCTTAAGGCATTCATTCACCCCTTACCTGGAAAGTCAAGACTTAGTTTGATGAAACAATTATTCTTTTTCACTGTTTAAAATTCTTTTCTTCTATATATGCAAGATATATTTAAAATGTTCAGGAAAGAAAAACAAAAGGTTTTTTTTCTTAAGTTTTTTTGGGGGGGCAACTAAGTGGCATAGTGGATAAAGCCCTGGACCTGGATTCAGGAGGAACTGAGTTCAAATTCAGACTCAGACACTTGACACTTACTAGCTGTGTGACCCTGGAAAAGTCACTTAACTCTCGTTGCCCTCCCAAAAAATTTTTTAAAAAAGTTTTGCCTCTTTATGTAGAACATTATAGCAGGCTTTAACACTCATGCAAACAAATATTTGTTAATAATAGTCATCGTACAACAGTTATTCTTTTTTTTTGAGGGCAATGAGAGTTAAGTGACTTGCCCAGGGTCACACAGCTAGTAAGTGTCAAGTGTCTGAGGCCAAATTTGAACTCAGGTCCTCTTGAATCCAAGGCCAGTGCTTTATCTACTGTACTACCTAGTTGCCCCCACTTCACCACCTAGCTGCCTCCAAAAGTTACTCCTAAATTAGAGAATCTATCTTATTGGACCATTAAAAATGATCTTGGGAAGGCAGCTAGATGGTGCAGTGGATAAAGCACTGGCCCTGGATTCAGGAGGACCTGAGTTCAAATCCAATCTCAGACACTTGACACTTACTAGCTGTGTGACCCTGGGCAAGCCACTTAACCCTCATTGCCCTGCAGGAAAAAGAAAGAAATAAAGAATGATCTCTGAGTGAAAATTACCATGATCAGTGCTTCAGTCAGAAATAGCCTGAGTTACTGATATGGTCAGGCATCATAAAGACATAAAGATAACTTTTCTGGACAAAGACAAAATTCAGTAGTCTACTGTCATGGTAAATTTATATAGAAGAATTTTTATATTTAACTAAAAAACAAACAAACAAACCAAAAACCACAGGCTCTTTAAATGTGGTGCATCCTAAGTGAGATTTTCTTTTTTAGGGCACTCCTTGAAATAAGTGAGGTTACTGTGATCTTAAAGCTTCATTTAAATGAGAAGGGAGAGACTGCTCCTTTATTCTGTTTCAGGTGCTACTACTAGGGGTACTCATAGCACTGCTTTTTTATCCTAACTCTCATGCATGGAGTTTTCAAATCATTAAACATAACAGTAAATATAAGTAGAAGCAAATGAATGTAACAACAGTAATTTGTGGACCATAACATCCTGATTTAAGAATGAAGCACAAGCCCCTTGAGGGCAGCAACAATATCCTTTCCAGAAGGTTAGCTTTTGAATAGTTCTAGGATGAACAGGTAGAGATGGGAGGTGGAAAGTGGGAAAGACGATATCCTATGTAATGAAGAATGGCATCACTACCAACAAGGTTTACTGAGAAGTACATCTTTTGATTAATTATGAGTTCTTTAAAGTTTCCAAAGTGCTTTCCACATTGTCTCATTTGACAATCAAAACAAATCAGAGAGGTAGAGACTCCAGGTGTCATTTTAAAAAGAGGAATCTGAGACTCAGAGAAATAAAGCTACATACCCACGAGTAACACAGACAATGGACAGAATTCAAACCCATGTCTTTATTACTTGAAGGCTAGCACTATATTCAGGCTACGATTGGTGCCATTATGTCTCTCCATGTGTATTATGTGGACAGCATTGCAGGACTTAAGAACTGGAAGGGATAGATGATATATACACTTAGTGGGCACTGAACATTGTTATTTTTAAAAATCTACTTCCAGAAATGCCTCCTCTTCCAAACCTTCTGCAATGACCCTCCTTCCTCAACTCCTATATGTCTTGAATGATCGGTACAACTCACTTATCATATCCTGTCTTAGTCTGAGGCTATTTGTGCATATCTTAGCTTTAACTTTTTTGGTAAGTCTCTGGGGGACCTATAATTACTTATATGTCCCAAAAATGACTGATTGCAAGTTGGGACAGGTAGCAATAGCAAGGGGGTAATACATGACAACCCAGACCTTCTATTCATATTCACATAATTCAAGAATACCTAGTGGAAGGCATCTAGGATGCTAGATGGATCCTTTACTGAAGATTTGTAGGAGGATGTGATGAGCCACACAAGGCAAAAAAAATTCCTAGGGTGTCCCAAAAGTCTAAATGCAGGTTTAAGTTATTAAAGCTATAAAATTTAAAACTGTACTGACACTATGCATGTGGATTTTTATCTACACTGTGGAGTGAACACACATAATGATGTGATCATTAAGAATGAGTTCTGAGCAACAGTTACCATCGTCAATGCTTCAGTCCAAAATAGACTAAATTTTAGATTTTGAGCATCATAAAATGCTTTTATTGCTAGATAAAGACAAAAACTGGTAGTCTATTGTGGTGATAAATTTATATAAAAGAGTTTTGTTTCTAATTTTTTAAAATAGATTTTTCCCACATGCCAGTTCCTTAGTGAGATATTCACTCTTAGGGTTCATTTTGTTTTAAGGAAAGTGTGATCATAAAGCCTTATTCAGGACAAAAATTAAATAGTTCCCACCCTCAAGGAACTTACATTTGATCAGGGTTCTTGGTCCAAATGAATAAAGAGGGTTTCTTGTTCCAACTTCATATTATTAGTGAGAATCTAAAACCCAGGACCTTGAATTCTCCTACCTGTAAGTTTCAAATTTGTGTTTATAATGCCTCCATAGTATTTTAATTTTATCATTCATTTTACCCAATTAGTCAGTATACATTGTGGTTCAAGTGGATAAGTTGAGAGCCAAGAGAGATGACTGAGATTTGGTCCTGCTTAGATTATCCAATAACCATTTATGTGATCTTGAACAAGTCACCTAGTTTCACTGATGCTTTAATATGTAAAACTAGAATAATACCTATACTTTGAGAATATATATACACATGTACATATTCAAGCTGTTCCCTCTGAAGCATACTGGTTGTATGACCCTGGGCAAGTCACTTAACCTCTCAGTCCTCTAGCCATCTCTCTAAGAATACAAATTGCAGAGAAAGTTTTAATCTGCAATGGTTGAAGATCTTTTCCTTACCTGGAAATCCAATACATATCAATGAAATTACAGGTCCTGTCTGTCTGGATATCTATTTATCTATCATCGATATGCCTATCTACCAATCACCTATCAATTTATTTATCTATATTCTATCTCTCCATTATTCATCTATCCATCTATGTTTTGATGAAGTAAACTTACTACATAAATAATCATTATTGGTTTAAATATAAACTCCCAAAGGGCAAGGACAGTATCTAGCACAATAAGTAATTTGTGAATGTTCACTAAATTGTGTTGAATTAGAAAAGCAAAATTTAAAGACTAATGTAAGACATCTTATATATTTAAACTATGTGCTTAAAAGAAATCATTATCATGGTTCAATGGCTTTCTGAATAATATGTGCAATCAATACATAAAGGTAGATGAGACAAGCCATGGTGACAAACTTGCTGCTCTTTTCCTTCCCAATCTATTGAGCATATGTTAAGAAAATAATGTTCTAAAAAAAGCATCTTGCAAATTCTGTTATTTTATGTTGTGTGGTAGTGGTTTATATTATGTGGTTATAAAACGGGGCTCCGTGCTACCATTTACTCTGAGGAATGTGCTTTGTATTGGGGTATAATTATAAATATGCTTACCAGCTAGTTTTCTGCAGACATTTCTGTGTGTGAGAGAGAATGTTGTACATAACTTTACTATATGTTCATTTGCAATAAGATCTTTTAAGGTGATTCTAAATTTGTTCTATAGTGCGAATCCAAACCCAATCCAAACTCTTAGAAATAGCTAGGTAAAGTAACAGATAAGCTTTGAAAATATGGCTTCCTTTAGATAGAAGGACTAAAATGGAAGGATATGGGTAAGACTGGAAAGGAAAAGGCAGATAGACAAAGTAAAAACAAAAGGAGAGGTGGATTATAGGTGCTGTAAAAACAAATAGACCTATTTTCTGCAGTTGCCCTTTTGGAGGTAGAGCCCTTCTGATTTAGAGTCTAAAGACCTGGGTTTGAATCATGGCTCCACTCCTTTCTAGTTATATAACCTTTGGCAAATTCCTTTCCTTCCTTTGGTCTCTGTTTTCTCTTTTCTTTTCTTTTCTTTTTTTTTCTTTTTTTTTGCGGGGAAATGGGGGTTATGTGACTTGCCCAGGGTCACACAGCTAGTTGTGTCAAGTGTCTGAAGCTGGATTTGAACTCACATCTGCCTGAATCCAGGGTCAGTGCTTTATCCACTGTGCCACCTAGCTGCCCCCTCTGTTTTCTTATTTGAAAAATGAGGGGATTGGATTTGATAATTTCTAAGATTCCCTTCTACTTCTAAGTCATTGTCATCAAAGCAGGAAAAGACCATTTTTTTTCTTATATCCAAGTGAAATTATCTTTTAAAAATTGCATTAGGTTCTATAGTTTATGCATTCTTGTGTTTTATGACTTTTTTTATAAATCTATTGTGCAAAGTAAATACAGTACAGTACTTGATTGTTAGTTCCTGGAGGGAACAGATGAAAAATAGGAAAAAAGGAATAGAGTCTTACTATCTTACTCATCTTGCTGCCTTAGCCCTGCCTCAAGTCTCTAGAATGATTTTTGCATGAAACACTCTTAAATGAATTTGTCAAGCATAACATCAATCTGGTGACAGGAAACTTCAAGTGTTTATCTTTGTCTTCTTAGGACTTGGTAGACAGTAATGTGACACTAGCAAACATTTCCTATGACTGTGCACAATAGAGAAACTATTAGATAAGTAAAAATTCCCCAAAGTTGAAAGTAATATATTGAATGATTAGTAATACTTGATGTAGTACTATGTGCTACAATTAATTATGTTTAATATATATGATGAGGGGGCAGCTAGATGGTGCAGTGGTTAAAGCACCGGCCCTGGATTCAGGAGTACCTGAGTTCAAATCCGGCCTCAGACACTTAACACTTACTAGCTGTGTGACCTTAGGCAAGTCACTTAACCCCCATTGCCCCGCCAAAAAAAAAAAAATAAATATCATGAGTGGTTCTTTTTGACAGTTTTAGATACTCTTGATGATTGCTTAAAAACACAGTGTATCGTTCAGAAAACAGATGTATTCTTACCTGGATTAGAAGCCTGCTACACATTCTTACTGACAATAGGTGAGTCACTTAACCTCCCTGAAGCTCAATTTCCTTATTTGCAAAACAGGGATAATGACACCTAAAATATCCACCTTACAGAATTATTGTGAAGATAGATGCAATAATACATATAAAGTGCTTTACAATTTTTAAAGTACTATGTAATGTTAATTATCATCACCATAATCATTTGCATAGCCTACACAGACAATTCAGCAGTTCTTTGTTGTTATCCAGTCATTTTTAAGTCCTGTCTTACTCTTTATGACTCCATTTGGGGTTTTCCTGGTAAAGATACTGAAGTAGTTTGCCATTTCCTTCTCCAACTCATTTTACAGATGAAGAGACTGAGGCAAACAGGGTTAAGTGACTTGTACAGAGTTACACAGCTAATAGGTATCTGAGGCTGGATTTGAACTCAGAAAGTTGAGTCTTCTTGATTCTAGGCCTGGCATTCTATCCACTGAGTCACCTAGTTTTTAAAATTCAATTGCATTTTCCCCTCTTCTTTTTTCTTACCCCTTTCTTTTTGTTTATTTACTGTAGATGACTGTTTCCTCTCTCTTGCCCAGTTAGGAGGCAGCAGGCTGAGGTGTGGGACATCCTACTTCACCAATAGGAAACTCATGGAAAGCAAGTCTGGAACATCAGGTGTTTCCTGAAGGTTTGTGGGTAGAGTTGTTTATAGCACAGTATAACTGACAGAAATAATCTGAAGAGTGCTATAAGCTGCTCTCACTAAATCCAACTGCCACATGTCATTCAGAAAGAATATTAGTTTAGGAGTCCAGAAACCTGGGTTTGAGTTCTGTCTCCTAGCTTACTATGAGATCAAGTAACTTACATCACCATTGTGCCTCAGTTTCTTCATTTGCCATGTGAAGAGAGTGTCCTGTATGATACCTAAAGTCTTCCTATTTTTAAATTCTGTAAAAGTTGGTCTTGGGGATATCTGATTGGACTCTCATTATAATTAGTTGATTGAGTTATGCAGTTCTAGGATATAAATTAATTATATGAACCACTAGGAGGCAAGAATAAGACTAATCAGAGAATAATTGCAGTGTGATTACCCAAAAATAAACAAACAAAAAACCCCAAAACACACAAAATACCCCCAAACAATTTATGCTATATCTCTAGTTGACACAATGGATATAACACCAGGCCTGCATTCAGGAAGACCTGAATTCAAATCCAAATTCAGATATTTACTAATTGTATCGCATCTCACAAGTCACTTAACCTCTGTCTGCTTATGTTTTCTCAATTGTAAAATGGGAATAATAAAGGTAGCTCCCTCCCAGGATTGTTGTGAGGATCAAATGAGATGTCTTTTGTAAAGCACTTAGCACAATGCTTGGCATATCTTAGGTTCTTAATAAATGCTCATTTCCTTTCTTCTTTCAGTTGGTGGCTAGATCTTCTTTCAGTTGGTGGCAGTGGTTATAGGAGAAAGATTAATACTTTCCTATTTCTGTCTCTAATAAGTGCATGACCTTGCACAAGTGTTGTAACTTCTCTGGTTTCCTCATCTGTAAAACAAGGCCATTGGATTAGACCTTCAAGGTCCTTTCCAATTCTAACTTTCCATGATTTGGTGATTCTCCATCTAATTCTATTTCCTCAAGGAGTTGACATGAAAACTCAATGAACAAAGGGGTTAGGATGGAGTCTGACCCATGCAGGGCATTTTAATACTTCTTGAGTATAATTTTATTTCTTGGGAGCTGTATTTCCCAAGGAGAAAAGTCCAAGCACCTCCACTTCCCCTCATGGTTGTCTAGAGACACAGTGTGCTACTTGCCACTTAGAAGACTCACAGCTGAGGTAAAGTCCTTCTATCTGAGGTAGTCTTATTCCTCCTCCTGCTGTGGTAGGGAGATGGGGAAGAGGAGAAGACCAACAAACTGGAAACAGCCCCCCAAAGCACCTCTGTGGTCACAAAACCCCGCAATAACAACTCTCAGCATGATTATAGGATGGCCATCCTTCCAGATGACATATAGGAAAATGGGGGGGGGGGGGACGTGAATAGTATCATAAGGTAAAAGTGATTTTGTTCTTCCTGGAAGTCAGAGATCTTTCAAAGTATCAAAGTAAATATTTATTAATACGTTAGCTAATTAAGATTTAAGATTTGACCCCTCTCAGGTATATTTGCATTTTAAAAGGGGAGAAGCAGGAAAAACCTCTTATGGAATGGCAAGAGATGAGGTTGATAATTCGACAATGGGTTGGTCAGGATCTTAGAGTGCAGACTCTAGTGGTAGTGGTGGAGGGGGAGGAAGATTGCCCTTTGTTCTTTCTTCATCTGCTTCCAGCAGACTTTTCATACCATTTCAGACTCTAAGGACTTGAAGAAGTATTCTCCAGACTGTGCTTCTCCTGAAGGCAGGTTTGCCTCACAATGACTTCTTCTGGTTTTCTGTGTATAGGAGAGGGAGGAAGTGTTACCTCCTATCTCACAGAAGTCAATGTTGGGTTTCTCAACCTCATTCCTATGAGAATGAATAAATGAACACTTGATTCACTAGCTCTGGAGCATTTTTAATTTTGCCTTCATAGAACTAAACCCCAGATTGGGTCTGAGACAAAACATCACCACTGTTTTGCTTGGGTTGCTACTTTAGTAAATAGACAGTTGTATCAGTTCACTGTGAGGGGTCAGCTAGTGAATAATGATTATGCTTTGTACTTGTACATATTTTCATAATAATGAATTGTTGCAAAGTAATCTTCAGTTACATTGTAATAGAATGTCAAATGGGTCTAGGTATGTTGGATATGGATCATCTTATTCTCCTTTTTTATTGCTTTTGACTTACTAAGAAATTAGAATCATTAATTGCTGGAGCTTGAACCAACCATGGAAATAATATAGACACCCTCATTTTAGTGATGAGGAAATTTTGCTCAAGGAATAATTTAATTTGCTCAAGTTTTTATTGCTAGAAGCAGAGCTGAGACTAGAAGCTGGGTCTCCTGACTCACAGTTCTGAGCTATTTCCACCACACAAAGCTTCCTATCCTAAGTTAACTTCTCAATGGCCTAGTATCTTACAGTAAAGCAGAGACAGATGCTCAATCTACATGCCGGATGGAACTGCACATGAACAAGATAACATTTTATAAGAGCTCGTTGCCTCTCATATTAAATCTATGTATGAGGTTCAAAGCATTATTTTAATTGGGCATGTGTGCTCTTCAGAACCATTGACATTTTCTGGAATAATTTTCAGCAGGATTCCTTGTAGTAACAGCAGATGGTGACTAGGTTCAATGCCAAGATTACAAATAAGACAGAAATGCTCTTATCAGATAAGAGGCACCTGCAACCATACTTTAAAAATGGAATTTTTGAAATTATTTGAGCTCTCCTTATGTAAAAAGAATTCAGGTATTTTGCTTGAAAGTCTCATGTAGATGAAACCTTTGAAGCAGAAAACAGGATTTCCTAGCGCTCAATGGCAATCGGAGGTTAAACATTCTGAACACCCCCACAATGTCCTAGAATGGAACATTCCATTCTTCTCTGTATGACTGGATGATGGTCAGAGAGTAAGAATGCCTGAAATATTCCTGAATGGAAAGATCCCATAGGCTGAATACATTAAATAGGGAAAGAAGTAGCACCTTCTTTTTTCCCCCCGCAGATGTATATTTTACACATTCTCCATTTCCTCAAGGTATATTTTCAAGACTATAAAACAAGGCATTTCAAAACATATATCATCAAACAGATGGTAAATTAAATAATGTAATTTGAAATTTGCAAACTAGCCATTGGGAAAGAAGATCACATTCTTTCCCCGGTATAACTAGCAAAAGCAATTTCTTTTATGCAATTTACAATGTTCCCGTAGAAGTTAATCCTTGGAAAATTTTAGAAAACTGAAGTGGTGTTAGACAAAGAATGTCACTATAGAATGCAATGTTAATCAAGGAAACCATCCTAACCAAGTGGAATATGTAATTTCAACACACTGTCCTGCATGATCCTTACCATGCCCTCAAAATTGAATGATGTTTTCCTAATGGTAACTAAAGTTGACTCTTGCATTTCATGAAACTCAATACCCACCCTGATGGTATTTCAAGAATTCACTATTTGGGAAAGGATATTTGATGGATTGTGTGTGTGTGTATGTGTGTGTGTAGGTAGGTAGGGAAATAGAATGAGTGGTGAAATGGGGGAGGGAGGTCAGTTCATTGTCCAATACACAATATTTGGATGGAAGAAAATTACAAAAGTGGAAAGAGCCTACTTTGTAAATGCACTGTATCCAGAAGAGTTTGATTTGATAGATAGCTTATCTTTATACTATAATTATTCACAAGTTTGAAGATGGTGGAATCTTGGTCTTTCAAAGACTCCTGTCACCTCTACATCGGTCAAAAATAACAGGTACTTTTTGTAAGATTAAACATTTGACTAAATATCTTAGATTAGATTTTAGGAATGTTGAAACAAGCTGGAGCTCTCTCTCTGGGCTCAAATTGTCTAAAGCGATCAGCTGCCCAATAAATTCATTTTATGGAAGCAATGTAGCTAGAATTTCCTTATAATAATCTTAAAATTAAATTTTACTATATAGTGAAATTTCTTTGCCATGTTTTCTGGGGGCCAAATTTGTTCAGTTTTATGTACAGGGGAAACTTTTGATGGAAGAATGTTGTAACAAAGCTTTACCACATGCTAATGGAAATACTGTTCATATTTCATCCTTAAAGAAATGTTGAAATGTTAATAGTAAATCTGTTTCACATTCTTTCCTATATTCCCCATTGGTTTACTTACAGTAACTTAGGACTAAAATGGCAACACCATCACCATTTCTGATATTTTGAGTAGGATGTTTATATTGAAGTAATAAACAAAAGATTTAAAAAAAGATGGAATAAAGGGGTAGCTCAGCGATGATCCTAATATTATAATGATGATTAAGAGAGGATGCAAACAAATTTCTGTTGTCTATTATTTTTATGTCAACTACATATAAGTTTGGTTTTGTGGGTTTGGATTACAAAAATTATCATGTAATTATTATAAATACCAGAATGTACTTTTCCCAGAACATTTTACATTTGTCTCTGTCAGTGAATCCAATTCCCTCTTTAATGAATGACTGAAGGTAGAAACATCAAGTAATAAAATAGCATTATCAAGCAACATTCAGACTCTGAGTTTAGAAAAAGAAAATCAACATGAACAAAAATACACGGCACGTTCGTTCATGATTCGTATGGATTCTTAGAATTGCCTTTTAGCAACCCAGACACCAAGAAGTATGTCAGGCATATAGAAACAGTTCAATACCCAAAACAATGGCATAGTATCTTCTTATAGACCTATGGGGTTATGTTTAAGGATTGGTCAAAGTTATTTTCCCAGTATTAAATTGAAACGGTGTTCTATCCAGATTTTCTTCTTTAAATATGCTTTTCATTTTAAGAATTGTGTTGGATGAGTGAAACATTAAAATGATTAAGTTCTAGTTAATGTCTATATAGAGTGATTCAGCTTTTATGGTCTGTGGGAAATTTCTTTTTATCTGGAATCCAGATAATTGACACTCAAGGAATCAGATTTTTTTTCCCCCAAACACTACTATGGAAATACAATAATATCCTAAGACCACTATGTTTATTATTTTTTTAGTGTTAATATTTTTATGTTAATTAAAAAAAGTTTTAATGTCTGATCCAGTTCTTTAAAAGTTGGTAATTGATCTATTAATTATTCTTTTTAATTGACTAGTTAGTAATGCAGAACGATCTAATTCCCTGACCAGTTGGGATAAATGAGACTTGTAACTTTTATCTTTCTCCTTCCAAACAAGATCATCAAATTTCTTTCTTAATAATCCTTACAAGTTACATCTTGAGCAAATCAGAGTTAACTGTGGTTTACAAGGTACCAACAGAAAGAGAAGCTAAGAGATTTGCTCAAGCTGAAATAGTGGGATTTCTGTATGTGACTTAATGGTACCAACAAAGGCTTTGGAGTCTGCATTCAATGCCTGGAATCATTTCATAAGTCAATAATGATTACTTTATTGAGACTTATCAGTAGGGATTGTTATTAATTTTTGAGTTAAATCTAGGTGGTGTCATTTCTTCTTGGTATTTCAATCCAAACAGAGGAAAGGCAGAAACCATATACTTGTTGACCTATAATTCATGGCTCTTTTACTAAACTGCTTAGACCTTGTTAAAATGTTAGTATTTTAAAAGGAGGAAATCAGGTTACTCTTTTTTATGAGGTCGGGGTGGGGAGTAGGATAAGTTTTTTTTTTTTTTCCCAGCAGAGCTCATATTGACTAGATCTGATATTGTTGATAATAACCCTTGTTAAAGTTACTTGGAAATATTTAATATTTAGAAGTTATTTTATGAATGTGTAGATAGAAAAACACTAACAATTATAACATAGATAAAAAAGATAAATTAGATAAAAATAGCAATTATCCTTACTCCTTTATTTTTCTATTCACAACTCTTCTTATCTAAGAGTGACTTAGGCTGAATGCTAACAATCTTATCTAAAGACTAACTTTTTATCTCTGAGCTGGAGAAAACAGGCCTGAATATTGTACCTTGGCTGGCTTTAGGAGGACTGTCTGTCTGGTCAACCAGTGTCTTTTCTTTGTCCACTTCCTCAAGCCCATTGTTCAAAATGGGCAAATGTTTTCCAAGACCCTAACTAGGGGAAAGGCAGACACCGATTTGTTTCCAAATAATCCGCTTGTCATTAAAATGTCGCCACTTCAATCTGTATACAGGGGTTGACCTTGAGTTTCTTCATTTCCAAAATGTCCTTTCACTTCTGTCTCTCACCCTTTCTTTGCTCATCTTCCAGAGTCCTGTACTGCACCTGCATACAGCATCTTGCCTGTCTCTGCAAAGAACACAAGGGGTCGCACCTTCCACAGTATTGGAGCCCAGCAGTCACCGCAAAAGCAGAAGGTGCGGAGAGAGAATGGGACACAGCAGAGCATGGAAGTTTCTAAGCTACTTTTTTAGTTTCCCCACTCGCACTCCCTACTTCCCAAAGATCATATAACACATCAAAAATTTCGTTTTCCCTACTCTTGCATGGCCTGCTAAACAGACCCTAAAAGCTACCTTAAACGGAAGATGCTGAACAGGTGAGACTACTGAGGAAAAGGAATCAAGATTTGTAATTCATGGAGATGTGATAGAGCAGTCAGCTCCACCCGGTTTTTGAAGCCGGTCCCTAGGGATTCCCACCCCCCCGCCCCGTTTTCTACGGCAGTGGGTTGAGGCTGACTTAGGAAACCTCCACGTGTTTAAAGTACTGGCTGGTCCCCTCCAAGAATCCTCCTTCGAGATTGGAGCTAATAGTTCAGGATGCAAGCTAGGACTCTAGACTTCTACTCAAAATTAACTTATGCCTACTTTCAGTGGATAGGGTTGAGTTGGTTGGTGGTGGTGGTAGATGTTTGATGGAAGCACAAGTAGTCCTGTCCCCACTTTCCTTTCCTTATCAAACTCAGACTAAACTCGACTTTGCTTGCTTTCTTTGGGGGAAGGGAGAGTGGTGATTGACAGCGGTGAGAGGGCACTGCTGGAGCCCTGAGCCGCCGCCTCTCCTGTTCGTCTGCCGCCGGGCCAGGGGTTAAAAGGAGTGGGTGGGAAGCTATGAAGAATACAAACCATTCAGTGGCCAAGGATAATAAATCGGATGCCCTGACATGTTTAACTTAGTCCCTCCTGCCCCCTGCTAAGTGAGCCGAGAGCCTAGAAGGCAGGGCCCGAGCCCCTGGCGTTCTTGCTGAGTTGTTTCTTAAAAGGCAATTTCGAGGTGAATCAAACCTTGTGTGCCTGAGGCAAACGATACAAAGGGAGCTTTCAGGGGGACCGTTAGGCACTGGGGAAGGTGCAGAGACAAACATCGGTCCATGAACCGATTTCCAAATCCGAACTAAAAAACAAGTCAGTATTTTCTCTTCCATGTTGACACCCCCAGCCTTTTCTTAGAGCTTCTCTGAGCAAGAAGACTGGAGGAGAACTGTTCCTGACGGGAGACAGGAACTCAGGGAGAGGAGGAGGAGGGGGGATTAGAAGAAGGAGGAGGAGAAGTTGGTAACTACTTCTTATTGGCTCTACCCTCCCGGGAAAATGGATTCAATGAGCATGGGGAAGTTGAAGGGAAAGGCTGTATTTTGGATTCTGGGACAAAAGTTCCCATCTCCCTAAATGACGGCTGAAAATACTTAGATTTCGCTCTTCTCTCTTCTTTTTACTCCAATTCCTATTCCGGGAAAAGAGGTACTGAGGTTCTGGGACTATGGACCATTTGCAGAAATGATATTAACCTATTAGAGGGGGAAAGGTGGGGGGAGAGGAATCAAAGGAAGACATGTCGGTTGTCTCTCATCTTCTTTCTGACTCTGGGATGGCGTCACCTTTCCGACCCGGACAGACTGACTCATGGAATGCTCTTGGTCACAGTGAGCTTGGCTCTCAGTTTTGCAGCCTCCGCAGAGATGGAGTTTAAATAATCCAGGGCCGAGACTGGCCAGAGCAGTGGCCAGCCTCGGGAGTCTTTAAAGACAAAAGGAGTAGGATCAGAAGGAGAGGTGGGAACAAGGTGTTGGGGTTGCTTCTAGGTTAAAAATCGTCTGTCAATTGTTCTGGTCCTGATGGGCCTGGAGACAACTAAGAAAGACTTGATTTACTTTTGTGTCAGAGAATAAAAGAGAATGGTTTGAAGGAATAGCTCTGAGTAAGAAGGTGCCTATGCATTTACTCCAAATCCCACTGGACTGTCCAAAGTCTGTTCTTAAGGTCTTTCTTTTCACCCAGGAGGACGCTTGAATTTAGTGGAAACTGCATTACCAATATTTTCAATGACCTTTCTTTTCAGATCTCCCTCACTCCTAGCTAACTAACATTAAGAGGGCAGCGGGAACGGTTTCCATCCTCACGATTAATCGAAGCCAAAGAACTGCATTGCTCATAGCCTTTCATTCCTGGCCCTGTTGCGTTCTAGCATCCTCCCAAGGCAGCAGTAGGCGCTAATAGTTGTAAATACTCAGGACAAGATGAAGTTCAAGGGCAGTCGGGATATTGGAGAGACAGGCGATTCAGGGGGCTCTAAGATATTTACTTACCAGTCTAGGAGAGCGGCAAGAGGGACCAAGTTGCCTGCTGTTGAAGAATCCAATAAAATGATTCTCTCAGAGAAAGGCCAAAGACCCTCTGTCCAAGAGGGGGCGAACAAATGTGTAGGATCCCCAGCTTTAAAGAATGGCGAGTTTTATGAGGAGGTAAAACTTGCTGGGGAAATGAATGTTAAGATCGGGGTGGGGGGAAAACCACAGTAGGAACCTGTTTCTCCCCCAGCTCCGTTATCTCTGGGGTCACAGCGAACCCCACCGAAGGAAAGGAACGAGAAGGGGAGAGGAAGGGGAAAGCGGGTCACAGTTCTATACACTCAATAAAACGCTGCCTGTTACCTCTTCAAACAGGAGTGGAGTGAGCGGGGGCGGGGGCGGTGGGATAGTGATGGTGAATGGAAAGAGACACTTCAGAACAGCCCGACAGGTGAACAGCCGGGCTTTAGCACAAGTACATACATACAATAAAGCCACACTTACTTCTTCGTTGTCGCCTTCCCCTGGAGGCGTTTTGGCTGCCGATGTATTCCATAAAGTTCAAAATGATAAAAAACCAAGAAATCAGTCGCAAGTGCATAGTAACCCGGTAATGGTGTCTCTTCCTTTCCCCCCTTGTCTTTTTGGTTTGTTAATTTTGTTGGTGGTTATTAAATATAGATATAGATATACAGATAAACACTCATATAACCAAAACAGCTGAGCAACTTCTCGGCTCAGATCCGACAGTAGCGATGAGGAGGAGAAGGGAGATGAAGAAAATGAAGCGAAGTGGGTGGGAAGGAGAGAAATCAATTATTGCACTTTCAAATTGTCCGAGCAATTAAGTCCGGCGGATCTTAGAGGAGAGCTGTCATCGAGGCGGGAGAGGGGTCCAGAAGAGGCGAGCCGCCACGCCGAGGCAGCTGCAGGTAGCATGTTGCGAGGAGGCGGCGATCCCGAGGGCTGAGGGCTGGGGTCTGAGGGCTGGGGGCAGGACGAGGCGGCGGCTTCGGCGGCTGCGGCCGGCGGTGGCTGGCGCTTCAGGCTCTGTAGCCAAGGCGGCTGAGACTGCTCTGGCTGCCTCGGCGGCGGCTGCTGCTACTTCTGCTGCTGCAGGGAGCGCTTGCCTTCAGCACCTCGGTCACAGCCCTAGTTGCCATAGGGCGCTCTTGGCGTGCGAATCTGGAGCTCCTACTGCTGTTCGCATGCAGGAGCCGCACCAGTCTTCTGCAGGGCTCCCGGGAGTACCCCATAGGGGAGGGGGGAGTGGAGGGGGAGGGGGGAGCTAGGGGGGCGGGGAAGGAAACTGCTGGAGCAACAACCCTGAGCGACCTCAAGAACTTTCAATTTCAAGAGGGAACGAGGGATCTGGAAAAGTACAGGCGATGTTACTTGGCAGAAGGAAGGGAAGAGGCGCCTTTGGGGCTCTGGGGCTCCGGGCTCCGGCGGAGCATCCCTGGCTTGACTGAGGCGCGCTGCAAATTAAATAACAGTTAAAATTCAAAGGAGAGGGTGGGGAGTGGAGACGAAGCAAAGTCCCACCCCAGCTGGAGGGCAGCCTCAGCCAGTGGGGTGAGAGGTGGGTGAATCTGGGGGCCAAGACCGCCTGGGTTACTGGCCGCAGCTGACTGAGGCTTCTACACTAGAGCTAGATAACGCATCTCATCTCATCCTCTCATCGCATCAGCCTGGAGTTGGGCTCCTTTCCACACTTAACCCACGCCCATCCCACTCCGCCCCCACCTAATGCCCAGGGCAGCCGCCGAGCAGTGAGGGGAGCTCAGCCCTTAATAACTTCTCTCCGGGAAGTCAATGCTGAGGCCAGGGTTCCTTCTGCTTGCGGTCTCCCACTCTTCCTGCTTCCCATCTTCTCTCTCTCTCTCTCTCTCTCTCTCTCTCTCTCTCTCTCTCTCTCTCTCTCTCTCTCTCTCTCTCCCTCTCCTCTCCTCTCCTCTCCTCTCCTCTCCTCTCCTCTCCTCTCCTCTCCTCTCCTCTCCTCTCCTCTCCTCTCCTCTCCTCTCCTCTCCTCTCCTCTCCTCTCCTCTCCTCTCCTCTCCTCTCCTCTCCTCTCCTCTCCTCTCCTCTCCTCTCCTCTCCAAGAGAAGCCAGCAAAAGGACATAAGGCAGGTCCTCCTGAAGTGATTTGCTTGCTCTGCGAGAATTATTAGAAAGGAGGCGGGGGAGGGGGGGAGCAAAGAACACTGATGTGTGTGTTCTTAGGACATTCCTTTTGGAATTACTATCATGGCACGTGCCCTGCCCCCCAAAAAAGAGACACCTAAACTTAGCCCTTTTTCATTCTGGCAGATTTCTCCCACCCCAACCCATTCCCTCCACAACCTTCTGAATCACTGTCGCTGTCCCTGTCCCTTCTCTATCGCCTTCTCTTTGTCTCTGGCTCACGCTTTCTATCTTTCTGTCGCTACCTACTAGTCTATTTGCCAGCTTGTCTGCCTATCTCCCCTGACCTCAACTACTATTCAGACATTGTTTGGGACGATTTTTGCCTGTGCGTGAGTGGGGATGAAAGTTTGGAAAGCTGCTCCCAGTATGTGGAGACCTCAGATCCTTTCCTCTGTCATTCAGTAAAGTCTACGGGAGAAGATGGGGGTGGGGAAGAAAAGGGGAATTGAGGAGTCCTGCAGCGACTGAGAATAAGGTTTCCTTACTCTTGGTTGGGGTGAGGGGAATGGAGGACTTGCACATCTGATATTCTAAGATGCGCCTATGTAGTTAGTTCTGGGTGATCTTCCCACCTCTTTTTCAGAAGCACAGGACTGTTAGCTTTCCATGTTAATTGATGAGGTTTGGAGGTGCAGGTCAAGAACCCTAAAGCCTCTTAAAATAATTTACAGAATCATATAATTTTATCAGCTTTGTAATTAAAGTAGGGCATATGTGTTGGGCTTTTTCTTTCCCATTCTAGCACATTCCAATTGATTTCACTGGGACCATGCTTTTTTGGATATTGCTCAAATTATTTAGGTTTAGAAGTAATGTCAGAGCCAGAGTTTCCCCAAAAAACAATGTAAGGTCCATGCTTCTCTCCTCCCTTTATGTATATATAATCTTTCCTATTAATGGGTTTTATCAGTTTTGCTTAAAAAAGGCTAATGATAAAGCACAGAAGAAAGGACACCTCCCCAGCCACTCCATTCTGCAAGCTTGCAATACTAGAAATTTCCATGAGTCTCAGGAGTCCATTTAATGAACTAGTTATGTTTTAGTAATGTCCCCAAAGCCTGAAGTGAAGACGCTCCAAAATGGCTAGGGTGTAACAGGGAGCACACATGGAATATGAATTCTTGTCAAGCTGACAAAAGATAGACCATGAGGGAAGAGTAATTCTCAGCTGCTTACTTAATAGAATATAATTTATGACTGCATATACCTGGTATAGTGTTATTAACTAAAGTAGGCATCATATTTGCTTTTAGTTAGCTATTTGAGGAACCTTTACCAAAGAAGTCATTGGGGGAGGGGATTTCTAAGAATTCCCATTCCTGTTGTTTGGCAAAAATTGTCTTTCGACAATGGGGGTATTCCCCCTCCCCCCTTTCTTCACAAAGAAATAGTAGCAAAGCACCAGTTGGAAAAAATCTTTGGAAATTGGCCATTTGTACATCCATGAGTAGATGAGTTTTAGAACAGGAATAATAACAAACAACAGATGATTTCAGATGGGTTATCCAATCAAGGAGCCAATCTACCTTTCTGGACCTGATTTTCTCAATCTTCCCCTCTTATTTAACAGCCCTGATCTTGAATATCTGTACCATAAAACTTAGGGGATTTAAAGGACTGTGGGAGGCTCCCTTTGAAAAGGACTCTAGGGAGAGCCTTTCTAATCCAGGATACTTGAGCCGGATGGGATGAGATTGCAAGAGGGACATAAAAAAGCAATTCAGTGAACAACTATAGGGATCCAAACCAGTAGAAAGACATTTACTTCTCCATATTTGTTGTGCAGACACATGTAGGTTTCAATGTGAGCCTGAATGGCAAAGTAAACAAATAAAGGAGAAGGGGATTGCAGGGGGAGGGGGGAATAGCTGGAAAGGAATTCTAGTTCTAGGGTAGGAAATAAATGCGATTTAGAGGAAACATCAGGAAAGTATTAAATAAACTGAGGGTATATTCTTTCTTTCTTGACAATGTGCTTTAGAATAGTTTTTTTTCATGATCAATGGTGCCATACTATTACTAACTGTGTTTATTTGCTTGGCTGAGCCTTATACTTCCTCGTCTGTCTATGCAGCATGTGGATATATTACTTGGTATACTTTGCACTGCATAATCCACATTATTTCTGAAGAATGCAAAGCTCATATTAGCTTTACAGGCTGCAACTAACTTCACAGTCCAAGTCCAAGTGTGTTTAGTGCAAGAGCCCTGCCTTCAAAGTGCAATTTGTGTTCATTTTTCATTAGAAATCACTGGAGTTGTTTTATAGGAGAGAAGCAGCAGATGGTAGATAGATAAAGAGGTCAGGACCATCATACACATAGCCTGTTATCTCATTCTCCTTCCCTTCTTTCCTTTTCCCTCTCCACCCCCTCAATCCCAGGCAGTAACAAGCTATTTTTGTCCTTTGCAACAGTGACATTGTAAAAAAAGAAAATGACTGTCATATTGTTGAATCCATACTGCAAATATGTGGAAGGGGGAGGGGCTGGGTGGGTTTGCTCTTGAAAAAGTTTGAGCCCAATAGTTTGGAAGGGGATGTAACTAGCTGTGATGTGAGATTGTTGGCAAGGTTCAGGCTGACATCAGTTATTATACCACAGAGCTAACATGCATTGCCTGAAAAAGCTGAACTCTTTCTTGCTTCTCAATGCCTGCAGGAGCATGATAGGAGTTAGTATATTTGAAGCCCTCTGGGTGAATCCGTTAAATAAGGTTCTGGTTTAGGGGGTCTTATGAAAGAGATGCACCTAAAAAAGAGCAGTCAACAAAATTTTGTTACTGAAAAATGACACTGAAACCAGTGAATCAAGTATAAACAATATTTTTTTTTGGGAAAAATTATCATTGCTATTTTTAAAAGTACATATCTTTTAAAAATAGGTTATGTGGGATATTAATCTTCATCAAGAAATATTTTTGTTTCCTCATGAACAAATGATGAAACACGTAAAGTTATGACAGGCACAGCTCAGTATGCCTCACTTTAAGAAAATTCAATATCTAACCCTTAGTTTCCATACTTCATGGGAGGCTGACCTCTGAAGTCCTTTCAGATTTAAATTTGTGATGCTGGTATTGGAATGGTTGTAAGTTCCCTTTAAAAAACAACTCTCAGAAAATTCATATAAAAGGGACTTTATACATCTTCTATTACATGAAACATTTTCTCAATATTTATTTTAGATATAACTTTTCAGTAATGTCCAAAAAGAGTAAGAATGGTGGAAAGAGCATAGGACTAGGTAATCAGGGAAACTCTTGGGTTAGTCTAAGTTCCTCCCTTAGTAGCAGTGTGACTTTAGTCAAGTCAATTAACTTATCTAGCCCCTACATTCTTATTTTGATTTCTTCATTGCAGCATCCATGTGATTCTGGCTTCTTAAAGCATATGTCAGAGGGAAGTATAAACTCTGGAGAGTCCAACCAATCTGGAAATGTCTTAGTTATGGGGAAAATATTTGTAAGCTACACATTTAGTCTTCTTTCCAGTATACCCTACTGTCTAGTCTCTATTTTCTCTCTCACCTGTTTCCACTGAACATATCTTTTTCTAAATGAGGCATTGTAGAAATAATACTGGACACAACTGGAGTCAGGAAACCAGAGGTCAGATCTTGATTTTGCCACTTGCCACTTGGGTGATCTTAGGCATGTCATTCAATCTCTCTTGGCCTGAATTTTCTCTTCTGTAAAATGAAAGGGTTGAACTTGATGTCCTCTGCCTCTTCCAACTCTTTGCCTTTGATTTTATTAGGTGGTTTCATGAGTCACTATGGCAGAAAACATTAATCACTTGTTGGCTAAATTTCTGGTGCCATCTAGATTTACCTAGGCTGGATCTCATATTGTAGACTTTAGAGTTTGTCATGAGATCTGTATTAGCTTTGTAGAACCTGTCAGAGTTTGTCCTCCCCCAGCATAGTTTTGGAGAAGCTTGGCCACCTCCATGTTAAGGTGAAGTATGAAAGTTGTTGTTCAATTTTTTCTGACTCTTTGTGACCCCATTTGGGATTTTCTTGTCAGAGATACTCCAGTCAGTGGTTTTCCATTTCCTTTTCCAGCTCATTTTACAGATGAAGAAACGGAGGCAAACAGTGTTAAGTGACTTGCCCAGGATCATACAGGTAGTAAGTGCCTGAAACTAGATTTGAACTCAGAAAGAGGAGTCTTCCTGACTCCAGGTCCAGAACTCTATCCACTTCACCACCCTGCTGCTTGCTAAAGTAAAGCCCACATAGGCTAAATAAAAGAACTTTAAAGTATTGAAATGTGTATATTTGTGTAGCTATCTGTCCCTGTACTATCCACCCCCCACCTTCAGAAAAGGGTTATTTGGTTTTAAAGATATTCTGTGGCTTCTTACACGTTTTGGGCAATTTGGGTTAATTGACTTGCCCAAGGTCACACAGCTAGTAAGTGTCAAGTATTTGAGGTTGGATTTGAACTCAGGTCTTCCTGAATCCAGGGTTGGTGCTTTATCCACTGTACCACCTAGCTGCCCCTGGTTCTTACTCTTAATATTTTATGAACTCCTACTAGTGAGCTTATCTTTAATAGTTGGCAGAGACAATTAACTCAAAGCAAAGGCATTTACTAAAATGTTATGGTAAAAACAATGGCTATAAAACATTTCCTCTATAAACCTGGGAAATATTTTTCCATAAATACACACGATACCTATGAGAAGAATAAGCACAAACTTAAAGTATGCTGGTAGTTAGGCACAAATGTGGAGAAGCAACTCATATATTATATGGTGTTCCATATAAACTTTTTATTATCTCGGAGTCTTCACACATGCAACCTCTCTCTAGTGGATGGATCACTCATCTGCTCTCTCTGTGTTTGTTCTCTATAGTTCCATTCCCTCCTCTCAGCTTCCAGAAACTGCTTCTTCATCCAATGCTATCTCTCTTCAATTTTGTAGACTTTTAATCTTAACAATATCATCAACCCTTTCTCTCCCTCCACATAAAAGATCATTGCTGTTCCCCTCACATCTGACCCCTTCCCTTTACTCACATGCTATCACATTAGTTCAGGCCATAATTACTTCTCCACTAGATTAGTATAACAATCTCCTAATTGGTCTCTATGCAGGCAAGTGAGGTGGTGCAGTAGATTGAGCTCTAGGCCTTGGGTCAGGAAGACTCATCTTTCTGAATTCAAATCTGGCCTTAAACACTTACTAGCTGTGTGACACTGGGCAAGTTACTGTTTGCCTCAGTCTCACCTGTAAGATGAGCTGGAAAAGGAAATGGCAAACCACTCTAGTGTTTTTGCAAAGAAAACCCCCAATGAGGTCTTGAAGAGTCAGACACAACTGAAACGACTGAACAACAAAAAAATTAGTCTCCATACCCCAACCCTCTCTCTACTGTTCTTCTTTCCACGAAGTCCTACATCTAGCACAGAGATTGTGTGAGCCTGGGCAAATCACTTAATTTTTTTAAGATTATACATTATAGAGAAGGTGCTGACCTTCATTAATTGAGGGAGTTTCTGCATCTAGTAGTTCCTTATATCAATACTGGAAAACTATAGCTATTGCGCCAGATTTGATTCTCAGGCTGTAGTTTATTGACCCCTGATTTATGCTAATCAAATCATGAATCCAATCTATATCTCTATTCCATATGTGAGAGTAGGAGAATCAACTTTGCTTTCTAATAGCATCATCACTCCCTGGGAAGTCAGCAGCCATCCATGATCTTAGATGGAGGGACTAAATGCCTATAGTTACACTTTCACATACATACAAAGGGTTACTTTAGCAATGACATAAGTGAATTCTAGTTCCTACTTTTAGTAGGTTTCCCATAACCCCTTTTAAGAGAAAGAAAGGCATTTAATGATCTATAGATATGTCTAGTTTCTAACTCTTAGCCTTTCATAGCTGGAAGGAGAGATTCCTTCCCTAGATTTCTGTGTACTAAAACAGAGGTAAGGAGATGTACCAATTACCTTCATTTAGTTGACCCTGTAGAGACCAGTGGTCATGGATGGCAGATTGTTTCTTAGGGAGTGATGCTGTAGTTGGCTAGCAATGCCCATCCTCCTAATCCTCCTACTCTCTCAATTCCTCATAGATGCAGTGTTGACTATATGGGGGTGTTGTTAATGGGCAATACTTGTGTGTGATTTTGTGTAGGTTAATGATTCAACAAGTTTGCTATTATAACACTGAGGGGAGGTTTCTTTTATGTGGGAACTCTGCTGTTTTATCCTCCTTCCTATTAGTGTCAGGGTAAAATTAGAATCAGATATATTTTGAGTGGTGAATAGTTAAGGCATAGTGGTTTATGAAGAGCAAGAGTAGTCATAGGTAAAATTGTAAAGCTGAATAGATGGAATTTGGGTTCCATTTTTATTCTCCACCACATTCTTGGAGCTTCTATGCTGCCACTTCCTATTCTGCTCCCTTCCTCCACTCAGCCCCTGATTAAGAAACAATGTGAATCCGGCCTCAGACACTTAACACTTACTAGCTG
The DNA here is from genome assembly GCF_019393635.1 of Dromiciops gliroides. Classification (NCBI taxonomy): domain Eukaryota; kingdom Metazoa; phylum Chordata; class Mammalia; order Microbiotheria; family Microbiotheriidae; genus Dromiciops; species Dromiciops gliroides. Next base: position 361,752,448 of record NC_057864.1, on the reverse strand, counting down.
TGTGACCCTGGGCAAGTCACGTAACCCCAATTGCCTCACTAAAAAAAAAAAAAAAAGAAACAATGTGGTACTGTGGAAAGAGTGATGGATTTGGAGTCCAGTCACCTGGGTTCAAATCTTGACTGTCATTGTGATTTCGGATAAGCTACTTATCCTCTTTGGGCTTCAGTTGCCTCATCTGTAAAAATAAGCATTTAGAGCAGATGATCTCTAAGGACTGTTCCAACTCTAAATCTATGATCTTGTGATCTGAGTCCCTAGTCATGAGACCCTACTAGATATCTTTTCCTAGACTGCACACCATGATCTCAACCTCACAGTAGAATTGGCTGCCTTCTGTCCCTTTCTCTCATGACCTGGCTCTCTGCTTTCAGAGTTATTAACTAGGTAATCTGATATGCTAAATCTTGCTAATGTATTAATGCAAAACATCCAGTTTCACTATCCCCAAATCATTCCCTTTGGTTAACATGTTTACTTTCATGGGGCATATGTTGTCTTACCTAAATGGGGTCCCAAAGCAACACCATATTTATTTGGTGAGCAGAGCTTTAATCAGAGATAGGCAAAGCAGCTAGTCTTTTAGAGCACAGGGAGGGGGAGGACAGGGATACATATTTTCATTTTTGGTAGTATTTTATTTTATTTTCCAATTACATGTAAAGATTGTTTTCAACATACATTTCTGTAAGATTTTCAGTTCCCAATTATTTTCCCTCCCTCCCTTTCTTCCCCCCTCCCCAAGATGGCAAGCAATCAGATATATGTTTATATATACATACATATACATATGTATACATGCACAGATATACAATCATGTCATACACATTTCCATATTAGCCATGTTGTAAAAGAAGAATCAGAACAAAAGGAAAAACCATAAGAAAGAAAAATAACAACAAATCAAGTGAAAATCGTATACTTTGATCTGTATTCAGTCTCCATAGTTCATTTTCTGGATGTGGAGAGCATTTTCCATCATAAGTCTTTTGGAATTGCCATGGATCATTGTATTGCTAAGAAGAGCTAAGTATTTCACAGCTGATCATTACACAATGTTGCTGTTACTGTGTACAATGTTCTTCTGGTTCTTCTCACTTCACTCAGCATAAATTCATATAAGTCTTTCCTGGCTTTTTTGAAATTTGCCTGTTCATGACTTCTTATAGCACAATAGTATTCCATCACACTCATATACCACAGCTTGTTCAGTCATTCCTCAATTGACAGGCATCCCTTCAGTTTCCAAGTCTTTGACACCACAAAAAGAGCTGCTATAAATATTATTGTACATGTAGGTCCTTTTCCCCTTTTTATGACTCCCTTGGGATACAGAACTAGTAATGGTATTTCTGGATCAAAGGGTAGGAACAGTTTTATAGACCTTTGGGCATAGTTCCAAATTGCTCTCCAGAATGTTTGGATCAGTTCACAACTCTACCAACAATGCATTAGAAACACACATATTTAGGGGCGACTAGGTGGCGCAATGAATAGAGCACCGGCCCTGGAGTCACTAGTACCTGAGTTCAAATCCAGCCTCAGACACAACACTTACTAGCTGTGTGATCCTGGGCAAGTCACTTACCCCCAATTGCCTCACTAAAAAAAAAAAAAAGAAAGAAAAAAGAAACACACATATTTTCAATATCAGAAAGCTGTTATCAATAGCATTTGTGTATATTTTGTGGTGTATTCCAGTAAAGTCATCAAGCTTCAGTTAGTTAATAAGAGAGGAATATAAAGATGGTAGAGGAGTTATGTGTTTGTGTGTGAAACAATTTTTGAATGTTGTCTAGTGCATATAAATGATACATCCCATTCTGCTGAATTGATGAGCAATTTAGAGGCCATTGGAGTTTGTAGTACTTTTTATATATGCCTATTTAGGCAATTGAATAAGGCTGACACCAGTGTAGAGAACTGGCCTAGAATAAAATTAATAGCTCATGTTTATATGGCACTTTAAAGTTAGCAAAGCACTTCCTGTGCAACAACTTTTTGGTAATCCAAGTATCGTTATATATATTTTTTGCATATGAGGAAATTAAAGCACAGAGAAATGATAGGTTTCACCTAATATCTCATATTTGTATGTGGCAGATATCTCCTGACTCCACTTTTGGTGTTCTTTCCTATGTCTGTGGCCCTTATAAAAGTGACAAATGAATTTCTCATCCCATTCCTTTCATTCCCTCTTAAGTCTTGATCCTCTCCTAAATTTAAGTACTTTCCCTTGTATGAGGTAAAATACAGCTATGATAAAATGGGCTACTGCTTTGAGTTTAATTCTCCTATACAAATTTCAAAGTCCACCAAAAGCTACTGAAATGAAGTTGGAAGAGTCATTGATTCCAATCATTCCCCATAAGTTTTTATATTTATTACAGGAGAGTAGACTTATGAAGGGGATTCACGTGTTAGAAGAGTACCTGTACATAAAAAAGGGAACTCCTCCTAGAAAAGATGTACTAGGCAAATGACTCTTTGAACTTTGGTGCATCTTACCTTCTCTAGGTACTCTTTCTCTTAGAAGCTAGTAATTTACATTTGGATAGAGTCTGGCATATGACTACAATCTTTCCCAGTTCTATGATTTTATAGGTCATGGTTTTATGAGGAGGGTGTTGTTGGTTGTTGGTTTTTTTTTTTAACTTGAAAAGTAGACTTACTTTGAATAAAAAAGGCTTAGATACTTGTGAAAAGTTTGTGGATGTGAAGATATTTAGTTCTTGTGACAATTCCATGGGTGATACTGATTTTGCATTCATTGTTTCATTTGGGTTATGAAGCATTGATAATACTGTTGAAATTGCTATAAATAGAATAAAATTTTTTAGCCTTGTAGGAATTTAGGGGTTGGATTTTTGTGTGTGTAATGTATGGAAATTCAGGGCTATGATTATACATAAGAAATAGATATCCCATCCTATCCCACCAGTTGAAATTCCTCATTTGTTACAGTTTAGGAAGTTTTAACCAATTAAGAGATTCATTTCGAATAACAACTCCTTTAAAATGCAAAAGAAAAGAAAAGAAGCCACTAGAAGGATTAAGAGGCATTGGTCAGTCACACCTCAGTGTGAATTCATTTAATTAGATTATTATTTTTTTTAGATACACCTTTCTGAAGCATGATTGGGAGAAAGGTGGAAGTGTATTTTTGTACCAAGGGAGTGCATGGAGGCTAAAAAGAGTAACATGAGTTTCAACCATTTAAACATTACTAGGTGGGGGTTGGGAGAAGAAGACAAAAAAAAAGAAACCATCTCTGATTTAAATTTACATTCTTTTGGAGATATGCATATGTGTGTGCAAAGTTTGTACAAAGTATTAAATTCAAGATAATTTCTGAGGGAAAGCACCAGTAGTTAGGTTTAGGTAGAGAATCAGAAACTGGCTTTGAGCTGATCTTTGAAGGAAGGTTTTAAGGCATGGGAGATTAGGAGTTTGAATTCCAGAAATGGGCTTTAGTCTGTGCAAATTTGAACATCTGAGTAAGTGAAGAAGAGCAAAGTATAATAAAGCTAGAAAAGGTAAGTTTAGAGTCTCATTGTGAAGGACTTTAAATGCCAAACAGCAGAATTTGTATCTGATCCTAGGGGCAATAAATAGGGAGTGACTAGATCTCACTAAGCAAGGAAAGTCCTATCTGTGCATTAGGAAGCTCACTTTGGTGGCTGTGTGGAGGATGAATTGGAGAAGGATGGAGTTGAGGCTGTTGGATGAATTAGGAAGCTATTGCAGTACTTCACTGGGTGGTCTAATCAGCTCCCATGGATTTAATTACCATTTTTATGCTAATGATTCTCAAATATACCTATCCTGCCCCAGACTCTGCTGACCTCCAAAGGCACATTTCCAAGTGCCTTTCAGGCATTTCAAATTGGATGTTCAGTAGACATCTTTTTTTTTTCTTTTCTGTTCCTACAAATTTTTATTTTATTTTTTTGTGGGACAATGAGGGTTAAGTGACTTACTCAAGGTCACACAGCTAGTAAGTGTCAAGTGTCTGAGACCAGATTTGAACTCAGGACCTGGTGCTTTATCCACTGTGTCACCTAGCTGCCCCCCTACACAGTTTATTTTAACATGATTCATGTCTCCCAGCACAGGGGCAGTCACAGATCACAAGGAAGAAAGGATCCAGCCCCAGGCATCAGGGTGGGGATGAGGGAGGAAGAAGAAGTGACTCAGATCTTCCCAGGGAAGGTATCTTCTGCTCTGCAATCATCCCAAGTATTCACCCAGGATAGAGGATAGATGGACTTGTAGACACAGTTGTACTACCGGCAGACAGACTCATCACAGCCTTTCTCGTTCATGGCCTTCTAACAATGGTGAAAATCCAAGTAGTTGTGTCAGCAGTTGTGAGTCTGGTTCTGATTGGTGAAGCAGCTGTTGAAAGGTACAGTGCTGTGGTTTTGGATCTTGGTCTTGATGTCTTCAGACATGATGGCTTCTGAGGATGCTTCCCCCGCTGCCTCTGTCTCTGTCTCTGCTGCTCCTCTGGATGTCCTGTTTACTAGACATCTTAAACTCAATATGTTCAAAATAAAACTCAATAACTTTTCCCTTCAACCTTTCACCTCACTACTCCTACCTACCTCATTACTGTAGAGTGCTATGCCATCCTCTCAGTCCCTCAGGCTCACAACCTAGGAATCATTTTGAACTCCTTACTATCTCTTATCTCCCATATTCAATCTGTTGCCAAGACCTGTTGATTTCACCTTTGCTACATCTGTTTCTGACACTTCCACCACACTGTTTCAAGCCCTCATCACCTCATATCTGGATTATTTCAATAATCTCCTGGTGGGCTGCCTGCCTCACATTTCTCCCCACTCCAATCCTTCCTCCATTCAGTCACTAATGTATTTTTCCTAAAGTGCAGGTCTGATCATCTCTCTCTCTCTCTCTCTCTCTCTCTCTCTCTCTCTCTCTCTCTCTCTCATACACAGACACACAGACACACACACAGACAGACACAAACAGACAGACACATCATTCAAAAAAATCCCAACAAAACCACCAAACCTCCAGTGGCTTCCTATGATCTCTGGGATCAAATACAAAATGCTCATTTTGGCATTCAAAGCCCTTCACAATCTAACCCTTTGCTACTTTTCTAGTCTTCTTACACCTAACTCCCTGATAAGATCTCTTCAGTCCAGTGACACTGGCCTCTTGACTCTTGGCTGTTTCCCTTGAATTTTCTTTGCCCCCCTCCCCCCCCTGTGCCTGGAGGATCTCTTTTCCCTCCTCTGTTCCAACTGTTGACCTCCCTGACTTTAATTCCCAACTAAAATCATACCTTCTGCAGGAAGTCTTCCCCAACCCAGCTTAGTCCTAATGCTTTCCCTTTGTAAAGTTTTTTGTTTATTTTGTATATAGCTTGCTTTGTATATATTTGTTTGTATGTTGTCTCCTCTATTAGATTGAAAGCTCCTTGAGGGTAAGGACTGTATTTCGTCTCCATTTGTATCTCCAGAGCTTAGTATGGTGCCAGGAACATACTAGATGCTTAATAAATGTTTATTTATTGATTAATTGATAGTCCAGAGGTGCCAAGAAACTGAACTAGGGTGATTGTGTGAATGACAAGAAAGGGACAAATGTGACACAAGTTAGGGAGATAGGATGAACATGATTTGGCAACTGATTGGATGTGTGGGAATGAATGAAGGAAAACTCTGAAGCTATAAATCTGAGGCTATAATTTTTTTAATTTAATTTTTTTTTGTAGGACAATGAGGGTTAAATGATTTACCCAGGGTCACACACACAGCTTGTAAGTGTCAAGTGTCTGTGGCTGAATTTGAACTCAGGTCTTCCTGAATCCATGGTTGGTGCTTTATCCATTGTGCCGCCTTGTTGCTCCCTAAATTTAGGTAACTAGAAGAAGGTTAGTGCCCTTGATGGAAATAGGGAAAAGCAGAAAATGGGTAGGTTTTTGGGAAAAGACAATGAAGTTTCTTTTGGATATGTTGAGTTTGTAATTACCATGGAACATCCAGTTTGAAATGTATAATGCAGAGTTGGTCATGTAGGGCTAGAGCTCAGAAGAGAGAGAAGGAATATGTGTGTATGTATACATATATATGTATACTTAGATACATACACATTTGGGAAATATTAGCCTAAAGATGATAGTTGAGCACATGGAAGTTGGTATGTACAAGATGGTGTACAGACAAAGTGTAGAGAGAGAAGAGGGGCCAGGGCAAAGCTTTTGGACACATTCATAGTTAGGGGACAGGATAGGGATGATGATCTAGCAAAGGAGACTGAGGATGAATGATCACACAGAGAGAAGGAGAATCGTAAGGGATCAGTCTTAATGGAAACCCTGAGGGGAGAGACTATTTAGCAGGAGAGAGAAGTCAACAGTGTCAAATGATTTAAGTAGCTCAAGAAGGATAAATATTGGGAAAAAGCCCCACCAGAGTTGGCAATTAAGTGCTCATTGGTAATTTTATAGCAATTTAAGATAAGTGATTAGGTAAGAAGGCCCATGAGAGGATGAGAACTGAGCAAGAGAAAAGGAAATGATTGTACGCAGTTTTATCCTAGGCATTTGATTATGAAAGGGAGAGAAATAAAATGTTTACTTGGAAGGATAATAGGGTCAACTAAAGGGTTGTTTTTTATGTTGGATATGTATAGTATGTTTTTAGGCAACAGAAGGATAAGTATATAGGGAGAGACTGAAGATTGGAGAGAGGGCAATAATTGCTCTGATGATCTGCTGAGAGAGAGAGAAAGGGATGAGTTTAAGGGTACCAGGGGAGGGATTTGGGGAAAGGCAAGTAGTCCAGTATGCCAAGAAAGTAGAGTACTTGGATGGGTGGAATATGAGTCTATAAAGTCACGAGTACATAATATAGTCCTAGGAAGGGTTGGACCAGTGATGAGTCGTATTCAGGGTGTCCCAAGAGACTTAGAGGAATTGTGAACTTTAACAACTTAAAACTGCACTGAAATTTTTGAAATGCTCTATGCATGATAGGATTTCTAGTTAATTCTACATGAGATATTTCTACTCATCCCTTCCATGATTCTTTTTTATTTTTTGGTGGAGCAATGGGGGTTAAGTGACTTGCCCAGGGTCACACAGCTAGTAAGTGTCAAGTGTCTGAGGCCAGATTTGAACTCAGGTACTCCTGAATCCAGGGCTGGTGCTTTATCCACTGCGCTACCTAGCTGCCCCCCATGATTCTTTTTTAACTACAGCTCTGTTTCTAAACTATCACCTGATTATTTGAAGTGTCCTTCCTCACATTTGTGCCTTTGCTCAAGCCTCTTTCTATACCTCAAATGCCCCTTTCACAATTACAACCTTCTATTCAATCTCCATGCAGTCTTCTCTGATTGTGCCAACCTAAAGTGATCTATCTCTTTAAAATGTGATTTTATATATTAATGCCCTTGTGATGCCCCATTCTCTTTTGTATTAAAGACATTCATGTCATTACTGTTTCCTCTGCTTCTGAAGGGCATGGATTCTCTCTTACTCATTTTTATATCTATTCTCATGGCCTAGTATAGTGCCTTATCCTTGCTATATATTCAATAATTTTTCATTTAATGAATGAACACTTGTACAGAGCAATATTTCAACAGATTGAAATATTCAGTAGAAAGTCAATAAGTAAGCAGAAAAGGGGTTCTGTTTATAATATTAGGAGAGAACAATATAAATGAAATAAAATAATAACCCAGACTTGTATTGCACTTGAGGGCATTCTAAATATTCTTTAGAAAAGCCTGTGAGTTGATCATGCAAGTATGATTAGCCTCACCTTACAAGGAAGGAAACTGGGACCCAGAGAGTTTGTGACTTTTTTTAGGGTCACACATAGCAAGTGTCAGAGCCTGAACCAGAACCCAGGTCTTCTGAGTTCAGTTCAGTGGTGTTTCCTCAGATGAGTGTAAATTGCTAAAAGTGTTTGAAAATTAAGGAAATCTTAGAATAGATTTGAGAAAGATTTTGCAGGCAGTCAGGTGCCTGAGGGTTGGTAGAAATAATGGGGACAAATCTTCTAGGAGGAAAAAGATATTTCTGGTGGAGGGAAAGGGCCTAGAAACAGGCATTTTCTCTTTAAACCTTCCAGATGAATCTCTAAGTACTATCTGGATATGAGAATTTTGTGCTGTATAATAGAAAAGATAATTGGACTTAGTATCAGTAGAGAGCTAGTTTTGAGTTGAGGCTCTGACACTAGTTGCATAAATTGCTTCGTCATAGAACTCCAATTTTGTCATCTGTAAAATGGGAATAATACCTGAAATGCCTACCTCACTGTATTGTTGGGAAGAAAGGCTTTTGTAAACAAGGCAAAAAGTGCTATAGAAATCCATACTTTTAACCCTACTTTTTCCTTTCATCTGGTGAATCCTGGGAGAACTAATGCTGTTCTTAATCTCCCAAAATTTTCCATTAAAAAATGAAACAAAATAGACACGAGGCCCATGTTACCAGGATAGGATGAGAAAAGGGCATGCTTTCTTCCTGAGGTCCATAAATCCAGGGAATTCTGCTCTGAGTTGCAACCCTATTACCTTGGCTGAGGAAGCCTATGGTATCCATTTGTGCTAGTCCTAGTATAGTTAGGCTTGGGTACCACACATACCATTATGGTTGGGATGGTGGCCAATTTTGAGAGACAACCTAGCAGGGTCAGCCACAGCCTTTCTGGGAATGAAAGAGGCCAAACTAGAATCATTAAGCTGAATACAAACTCTTATGGTGCAAGAGGGGAAGGAATGATGTGGCAACATTTAGAAGTCAATGATTTCTCTATGTGATCCTCTCTACCTTTCTGGAACCCTCAGATTGAGAAATGCTAATTTCAGTCATATTTATTCATCTCATTAGGGAGGGTATTGTTCTGGGCAGAATCAAAACCCTTTGTAAAATTAAGATAGATTATATCTATTGTTTCTTCTTAATTTATCAGGTCTTCCTTGATGACATAGAAAGGGATTACATTAGTTTCACAAGACTTGCTCTTCATGAAACAATGTTAATGGTTACTCAGTACCTTGTTCTCTTAAAGGTATTTGCAAACTGGTGGGTTTTTTATATTTCTAATGATTTCTCAGGCATAGAAACTAGCTTTTATGGGTCTCTGATTTTCAGGTCATCTCATCTCATTTCTTTCTTTTTTTTAAGTTTAGGGTCTACATTCTAATCTTTAGGAAACACAAGGTCTCAAAAATGGTATCTAATGTATATGCAGTGCTTTTGGATAATTTTTTAATTTGCTGGGATGCAGATGAGATTTTTATCTTATAGAAGAATCTTTCAACAGGTCTTCACTTACATAATCTTACTTTCTCCCCTTTGATTTCTTTTTTTCTTTTTTTTGTGTGAGGCAATTGGGGTTAAGTGACTTGCCCAGGGTCACACAGCTAGTAAGTATTAAGTGTCTGAGGCTGGATTTAAACTCAGGTACTCCTGACTCCAGGGCTGGCGCTCTATCCACTGCGCCACCTAGCTGCCCCTCCCCCTTGGTTTCTAACTATTATCTATCCTAAATCATAACATCTTACTCCTCTAAGTTTTACAGTTGATGTTATTTATGGATATTTCTCCCCCTCTCCCACCCCTGGAAAAAATCCTCCCTTGTAATAAGGACAAAATAGTTAAGAAAACAATCTACACAATATTTTCATTTGACAATATATAGAATGGTTTGCCGTTATAAACCTGTGACATATCAAGAGGCATGTTTGATTTTCTTTTCTCTGGAACCATTACTAGCGTGTTTGTTTTTGCTTTTTTCAATCATAGAATCACTAATTTGGAGCTATAAGAGACCCTAGAAGTCACCTAGTCATAAGATTATAGATTTAAAGTTGGATGTGACTTAAAAGGCATCTGATTTGAACTACAGATGAGGAAATTGAAGTTTAGAAAGCTTCACTTTAAAAAGCTGTGACTTGATCAAGTTATAGTAAGAGAAAGAACTGAGACTAGAGCCCAGATCGTTTAACTCCACAATTTAGTACTTTTCCTAGGACCCCACTCTACCTCTCATACAGTTGCCATTTAATGATCTTTTAATTTATACTTATGTAGCAGTCCTATACACTCTTCTGCATAAGTCCATGCAAATTTCCCCATGATTCTCTGTATTCCTCTTATTGATCATTTCTGACCACAATAACATCCCATTCTATCCATAAACCATTTTACTTTGATTTCCAATTCATTTCCCATCTTTTGCCCATTTAGAACTTAAGACTTTTTATTTTTCATGAGATGGCTACAATTATTAATAAGGTATAACAAATGTTAATAATATCAGAAGACTTTTATTTTGGTGGGGGCGGATCTATGACTTAGTTGGTATTGGTGTGGAAAATTCCTTCTACAATACAGATCTATAGCCCTGCTGTAATTTAGAGTTTTAATAGGCAATCTAGAATATTGAGAGATTTAGTTACTTCCCCACTTCCCATTTGAGATGGGAGTTGGACCCAGATCTTCCTGACGTCAAGTTCATCTCTTTATTCATTATTGCCTCTCTAACAGCAATGGACATATGGTTAAAAATTTAATGTACATACTATAACATGTACTGTAATTTGAAATATGTGCAGTTCAGTTTAGCTGGAGTATATGGGGTCATATGGAGTACGAGATAAGATGAGAAAGCTAGGTTGGGGCCCAATCATGGAAGGCCTTGAAAGCTAAACCACGAAGTGTAGCTTTTATTGCAAAAACATTGGGAAACCATTAAAGATTTTAGTGTGGTGGAGTGATGTGCTTAGAGCTGTGGTGTGTAGGAAGGAAGGAATAGAGATCCAGATTAGAGGTGGCAGAAATGGAAAAGGGGGAACTGATGAGAGATACATTTCAGGGCTTTAATTATAAGATTACTTCAGTTACATTCATTGATATACTTTTATCCCAAGAGAACATTGTCCTCTTCACCTAATTATCTTCATCATAATCAGTTCACCGCTAAGTAAGAGTCAATTAAACTTCAAAAATACTCTATAAATATGAGTAAAGTCAACAAGTATTTAGGAAGCACTCATTATGCCAGGTACCATGTTAAGTGATTTGCAAATATTATTTAATTTGGATCTTCACAATTTAATTTGATCTTCACAACAACCCTGGGGGGTGTTGCTATTATTATCCCAATTTTGTAGCTGGGGAAACTGATGTAGAGAGAGGTTAACTGACTTGCCCAGGATCATACCTAAGTGTCTGAGGACAGATTTGAACTCAGATCTTTATGAATCCAAGCCTAGCCCTCTATCCACTGTATCACCTAGCTGCCACTAGGAATACAGCTTGGTGAGCAAATGAAGACATACATGACCTGGGTATCTGGTCTTAAAATGAAAGTTCTATTATGTACTATTATTATTGTCACTTGTTAATTATCATTATGATCAACTCATTATCATCATTATTATCAACAGTTTCTCACTATCACCAACAAGAAACACCAAGATTTACTAGGGTAGGACAATGGGTTTCACGATATCCTCAAACTCTACTACAACATAGATGTATAAACCCACCTAATACACCAAGGCATCCTTAAAACAAAGTGAGTTGGACCAGTGAACCAGGAGTCAGATGTTTCTATATCTCCTTACTGACTTCAAAATAACTCACAATTAAATAATGCTGTAAGATGTGCAAAGTCCTCTCACTTCAACAAGACTCTGATGTAGATCATGCAAATATTAGGTGCTGAAAAAGCCTTTGTGCACTAACTTTTGAAACGCCCTAATTATCTCTGTTTTACAGATGAGAAAACTGAGGCAAGGTGAAATTGAGTGACCTTCCCAATGTAGCTAAGCTCCTAAATGTGAGGGGCTGAGGTTTAAATCAAAGTCTCTACTCATTTCAAGTCCAGGGCTCTTTCTAGAACACCATACTGCTAGAATAACTTCCTATATGACAACAGTGATTATTATCCTCTTGGGGACCATTTCTCCTTTGGAGAAATGGGATGGAAAATAGTTCTTGATTGCTTTAACCTAAAGTTAAATGTAAAGGTCCTGCAGAGGCATAATTACTTGTTTTTTTCTATCTTGAGATTTGCAGGAACTCTAAGAGCAGTGCTAAGGTAATTAGCCTTTTAAATGATGCAGTCAAATGGAGGCATTTGGCAGATAAGGATTGTGCCACTTACACATTCTAGCATAGGATTGTGATTTCTCAGCAAAGTCACTGAAGTTGCAAAACAGCCGGACTTTGCTGCAGTTGGTAATTAATGAGGTGCTAAAAGTGACTTAGCAGAGGATCTCAGACTAGAATGTGTGACTCAAAGGGAGAAGACCCTAGCATTTCAATCCAGAGTCATTTAAATAAACAGAAAGGCTAGTAAATAGCAGCACCGAGCAGGATGGAAAATGATCCACTGACCTTAGTAGACTTTCACACAACTATCCAATACAATAGTGTAATGATTGGTCACTGCATTTTGCAACTTGTGAAAAGTTTGTATTTTCCCAGAAAACCTGGGGAAAGTGACCTGCTTTGCTTTACCCACAGCAAAGTCAAATAGGAGATGAAATACTTCATACATGGCCTATCCTGCTATATAAACAGATCTAAATTGTAAGAGTTTCTCCACCAAGAGGGCTTTCTTCCATCCAGTTCTAAAGGGAATTGATTAATAGCCTTTAATAATTAAGCTGATTGTTACTATAATAGCAAGGTTCTAATGATTTTTTAAAAAGACTTAATAATTACCTAGTGAAGACCCCCAAGAAGACCTTCTAAAAATCTCCTAGCACCAGTAGAGAAGAGAAAAACTTTAACATAGTAGACCATTTTGAACAATTAGAACAACCCCAAGCAATAGGCTACTTTGCAAACAACTGCAAGTGGTTAAATAGAAGCCAGGTAACCTCAATGTTGGAGAAGAGCTCGTTGAATTCCCTCATAAGAAGAGCTTTGTCAGTAAGACACCTTTGGCTCCCAAATGAGATTTGAAAAACATATCCCTTGATTCTAACTGTCTACTGAGTGTGAAAGGGTGTGAAATTTGACTTGTCACACAATATATACCTACAGAGTGTTTATTTTGGGAAAGGAAGTGGGGCAATCTTAGAAGAGGCAGGATTTGAGTTCAATTACTGTCTGTGCCATATATTTGCTATGTGACCATCAGAAAGTCTTTTAACCTCCCAATATCCAAGGGCACTTTCTAAGATTGTAAACTGCAAAACTGCCCATTAGCATACTCCCAGGAGGGGGTTCCTACATGAGTAGAAGCACAAATGCAGGCAATCTCTTGTCCCTGAAAATAACAATGACACTAACAACTTCCCTCCTTCCCGGGTCCTGGTTCTGGTGGGAGATTAAAGCATTGTCTCTCCCAAGGTCATCGTTCTCTCCATTAGGGCATCTTGTCTGACCCCTTCATTTTACCAATGAAGCAACTGACATTTTGAGAAGTTAAATGATTTATTGAAAATTGCGTAGGCAGCAGAAGTCTAGATTCAAACCCAAATTCATTAACTCTAAAACTGCTTTAAGTTGAAAGATCACTGAATTTAGATGTAGAACATGGGCTCAAATCCTGACTCAGTTACTAACTGTGTGACTGTGAGCAAGTAACAATTTTTCTGAATCTCATTTCCTCACCTGTTCAATGAGGGTAATAAAACCTGATACTTTGTTGTTGTGGGCAATAAGCTTAAAGTGCTATAGAAATGTGGGTTATTTAAAGTTCCTCCTTCTATAATTCTATTGCATGCATGTAACTTGTTTGGAAATAGCAATAACACATTAGTAATAACCTAAATATAAAACAGGAAGCAAGTGGGGATTTTAAGTGCACTTAAAAGTGAATTAAAAATTTAAAATTTAAAGTGAAATAAAATAATTGTTTTCTCTTTGCAATTGGAAAATGATAATGAAAATCATGGTGTGTATTTATATATATTTATTGACATAGTATTTATGTATGGTCATATGAATGTGTGTTCTATTAAATACACTTCAAAAGTCTATGCTGGCATATGTACAAGGTTCTTTATGTGTATTATAACAAAATTTAAAATTTGGTCATTTAAATCCAGTTCTTAAATAATTTGAGTCTTTTGGTATCATGGTCTTTAGCATGAATAAATATGTTGGGGATCCAGAGAGCATATACTCAGCAGTGACGTTTTAATCCTAACCACCATGAGAAACTCAAAGTTTAAAACATTTTAACCTAGTTTTTTAAAAAATAGAAAAGTAAATTTAAAATGTTTTTAATGTAATAGCAAAGATATCTCTGGATTAAGTCTTTTCCTTCGATATACTCTAGAGGGAGTCAAATCTAAGCAAGTTTATCTTAAATGCACTTCAACCACAGTTTCTTCTTTTAAAACTTTCTTTTTGCTTTCTGATGATCTATTTTGATGTCAGTATTTACTTAGAGCCTTGGAATAATGAGGCAAGGTTAAAATTGTCTCCTTGTAGGATCCAGTTAGCTTTTTAGAGAAGAAAACATATTTTCCTCTCTTTGGCCATGGCTTGCCCTGGGCCAATAACTACTGTACATTTTCAAAGAAAACTGAGATAAAGTCTATGGGTGGATAGATCACTACTATGTCATCATTACTACTAGAAAAATAATCAACAAATAAAAAACACAAGTCCTAATGACCACGGGCCTGTAGTATCATCTTCAAAGTGCAAAGAAGAACATTAACCAAACCAAACCAAACAGTTTACTTCCCTTCTTTTCATGCACCACCTCCTCCTTCTAAAATATATGCTCTTCATTATAAGGGATGAGAGGTTAATAATGACTCAACATAGCACAACTTATCACACCTTATAACACATGTCCTACTTATGATAAACATCTTAACATTAAAAAAATCAAACCATTGTAATGTTCTTCCTGGGACTCAGACGAACCTTTGATTCTATAGCTTATGGTTAAGGGTAAAGGATGAGAGGAAAGAATAGGAGAACCTATGATTAAGACAGTGAGCCAAAAGAGACTTTTGTGCTTAATATTTTTGGTGTTATGGATTCCTTTGGCAGGCTTGTGAATGCATACTTTTTCAGAATAATGTGTTTAAATGCATAAAATATCATACACAGGATTGCAAAGAAGAGCAGTTACACTGAAACAGTAATTTTCTTCCTAAACAAGTTTAGAGACCCCTTGAATTCTATCCCTGAAATGCTAGTGGGTTTGTGAAATCTAAATTAAGAACCCTTAAGCTAGAAAAAATTTCTATGATTAAAAAAAGAAAAAAAAAGCTGTTTTCTTTCTCATCATATATGGAGGGAAGTTATATTGAATCTAGAGGGAGCATAGCATAGGAATTTCATAAGGATAGAACAAATCTTAAAAGTCTCAGGTGTGAGTTAATAGAAAGTCAGAGGCAAGTCACTTTTCATGATAAGAAGTATAAGTGCAAATCCAAATGTATTAAGCATGCTAATTTAATAAAGCACTCATGAATGGGAACATTTAGGTTTGAAAAGAGAATACTTGTGTATGAAGGGAGAGTGATGGAATTCTCATTCAGTGAAGGGCTGTCATATGGAAGAGGGAATAGAATTGTTTTTGCTTTATTTTAGGACCTTGAAACTAGTTGCAAAGAGGTAAAATTTAGGTTAGATGTAAGTAAAAACTTCCTAATGATGAGAGCTATCCAAGAGTGATATAAGTTCCTTTAAGAGGTAGTAAGTTTTGATTCCCTATAGGTCTCCAACCAAAGGCTAGATGGTTACTATTTAGGAATGATGTTTAGATGATCCTTGATTAGGTATAGGTTAGGTCGAATAATAATTGATTCCAAGATAGGTGTGAAGAAAAGAACACTTGTTAGGAGAGATGAATTCTAGTTACAGGTCTATCACTAGTTAGTTGTATGATCTTCATGTCTTTGGGCCACAGTGCTCTCACCTATAAAATTAAGAATTTTACTAGGTCACCTTCTCCAAACCCCCAACCAGCTCTAAGATTCTGATTCCTATATAAACGAGAGCGCAGAGTTTGTGCAAACTCTGTTTGGATTGGCTGTGTCCCAGTAGCTCAGAATAAAATATTGTCTATCTTCTTGACATAAATATCTTTTGAAAACTGCTAAGGTTGTTGTTGAAAGAGGAAAATAACATTTAAGTTCATTTAAAAAAATAAAATAAGTGGGGGTGGTGTCTATTCCAGTGTTAGATCACTTATTTCCTTGGGTGCTTCAGGCTGTAATCTTGAAAAGCATGTCTCTGAGACTTTCCATGTGTCTGTGAGGAATTTTTTTAAAAGGATATTCTTTTCAGGAATGTTCTTTTGGGTGGGTGGGAGGAAAGTCGATTCTGTTTGTTCTCTTTCACTAGTTTATAATAACAGCTGACATTTATTTAAGAAATTTAAGGATTATAAAGCACTTTAAATACATTGCCTCATTTGCTCCTCACAATAATTTTGGGAAGTAGGTACTTCAGGTATCACTATTCCCATTTATAGATGAGCAAACTGAAATTCTGGGAAGTTAAATGACTTGCTTATACTCATATAGTTAGTAAGTGCAGAGACAGGATTTGACCCTAGGTCTTTCTTGACTCTAAGTCTAGCATGCTTGGGACAACATCATTCTGCCTCCATACATATCTACATTTCTATATATCTATAAAAAACTAACATTTGTGGCATTCTAAAGAATACAAAAGATTTACATATTTATCAGTATGCTTAAAAATGTTGAATAATTATGATCTTTGGCATTTTGGCTACATAAATGGCATTAGATTTTAAGCAAGTATTTTAGAAATATGGGGGCAGCTAGGTGGCGCAGTGGAGTCCGAAGGACCTGAGTTCAAATCCAGCCTCAGACACTTAACATTTACTAGCTGTGTGACCCTGGGCAAGTGACTTAACCCCAATTGTCTCACCAAAAAAAAAAGATATATATATATATATATATACACACACACACACACACACACACACACACATACATACATACATACATATATAAATTTAATACAAGACAAGTATGCCACTAGATTTGACTCCCATTCCACTTGGCAGCTAGATGGCACAGTGGAAAGAGTACCAGGCTGGAATCAAAAAGGTCTAAGTTCAATTCCGGTCTTTGACACTTATTAGGCATGTGACCCTGGGCAAATCATTTAACCTCTGCCTTAATTTCCTCATTGGTAAAACAGGGATAATAATAACATTTACCTCCTAGGGTTGTTGTGAGAATCAAATAACATAACTGTAAAATGCTTGGGCATAGTG
Source organism: Dromiciops gliroides (assembly GCF_019393635.1). NCBI lineage: Eukaryota > Metazoa > Chordata > Mammalia > Microbiotheria > Microbiotheriidae > Dromiciops > Dromiciops gliroides. The sequence continues at coordinate 361,735,214 of NC_057864.1, read as the reverse complement.
CCTGGTATAGGGTGAGCCAAAAGTCACGAAAGGGTTTTAATAATTAATAACTCCTTTATTTTTTGTTTTTAATTTACAATATAGCATCATATACACTATACATAGGGAATGAATTTATATTATGTGTGAAAAATAAATCTTATAAATGATGAAATATAAAGAAAAACTATTTTAAATTATTTATTATTGGTATTAAAACATCATGACTTTTGGCCTACCTTGTACATAGTTAAGTGTTCAATGATAGAAAATAGAGCTGATTATAATAGCTATTTAGTATTTATGCACAAAGATGTTCAAGAACAGTGTCAATTTCATTTCTTGATTTTCAGAGACAGAGTAATGTACTCATTACCATAAGAGATTGGGAGAGGTTTCTGAGGATCTTCATTACTCTATACAATAATATCCAGGTTCATATGCTTTTGTTGGCTTTGATAGAATCATAAAGAGACAGCTATTTTTTTTTAGCCAACAGAGACCCCAGAGATCATTTAGTCCAACTTTTCCACTTTAGAAATGAGAGAACTTTATTTTTTGGCATACACAATTTTAATAACTTTGATCAATAAAAAGAAATGAGCCAGAAGGCCATTGAGGATAGACCATATAACCTATATTGGCCTGCAAATAATATTCAGTGTCATTGAATCAAATGATGCAGAGAAAAGAGATCTGGATTTGGAATAAAGGATCTGGGTTCAAATCTTACCTCTGACATTGCTACCTGTATGACCTTGGGATTGTCATTTACTCTCTTTGGGTCTCAGTTTCCTTACTTGTTAAATGAGAGAGTTAGTGTCCTATGAAGTCTTTCCCATATCTAAATCTTTAATCTTATGATTCTCCACCAGCATGTTAGATCTGTTCCTTTCCACTCCTTTTTCCTTAAATCTTTAAAAAAATCCTCTATTATGGATATCTATGATTCTATTTAAAAAGCCCTGAAATGACAGAGCATAAGCAGAAATACTCAAGTGATCATTTCCATGATTTATTTGGATTCCATTAAAATGAATTTCCTTTAATGATATCATTAGAGCCAAATTTCCATGATGTTCATCTTGGGTAAAGGTTTAGGCACAGGTTATAGAAGAAGACTTTTTTGGTGAACATTTCACCCTTTGTCTTTTGATAATTAGAGGTACTTTAAATCAGATTCAAACAATGGCATAATTGTGTGTACTGGCAATCTCAGAAATGCTTAGAAATATTTCATGATCACATGATTTGAGGATGGAAACAGCCCAAGAGTTATTGAGTTGTGTCATCAGGGTTGGGGCTAGCAATGGGATTGGGTTGGGTTCTTGGCCCTCTATTAAACAATGTATTGTAGGTATTATATGTGAGATAAATGTAAGTTTGAATGAGTAACCCCAACAAGATACTTCTAGAACATGGGATGCTTAGGTGGGACTTATAAATTAAATGGCATTGAGGCCAGCGAAAGTTCAATATTTCCAGAATCATACTATTTGGTTTCAGAAGGCAAAGCTAAGATCAATGGGTAGAAATGACAAAGAGGATGGTTTCTAATTAGCATAAGGAGAAACTTCCTCATAGAGTTGCCCCCAAATGGAATGAACTGTCTCAAAGGTAGTGAGTTTCCCATCATTATAAATCTGTCTCTTGATAGTGTATGTTCTCGTGTGTGTGTGTGTGTGTGTGTGTTTGGATGACACAGATTAGATTCTTGATTTGGATTCAGGTTGAAATAAGTAAACTCTGAGGTTCCTTCCAACTCTACAATTTCTATGGCTTTAAGATTTTAAGAGTAGGGCTTAGAGTGTGTGTTTCCCACAATGTAGATCATCTCTGTGTCAAGAAAAGAATGCTTTAGAAACTCTTGAATATGAAATCTATTTGATATTAAAATTATGAGACAGCACTGTGGCCATCAGAATTAATCCTGTGTGTGGAGCTCTTGAGAGGCCAATTGAAGGAGAAGTGCCTGGGTTCAAACCCAGGCTCTGATGTTTCAAGAATGTTGAGAACTGGTACTTTCATCCATTTTTGTTTATCTTCTCCCCACGCAAGCCCATTTTCCCCAACCTTATTTTCTCTTTTTTTCCCCCTAAAGTACTTAGCAACACGGGACAGAGTCATCATAAGAAATTTAACAGGATATTCATTTTTTCTGGTTATGGTGGAATTTTCTTATAATGAATATTTGTTAGTAAAAACCTTCTTAATTTTGAAGAGTCATAACTTGAAAGAGTTGTTGTCCAGCCTCTCTGTTGTGAATTAGCAAGTGAAGAGAAGGGTAATAAACCCAAGAAGGGGAAAAAAGAGAGGGATCATGTTCATACAATCACCTCCACCTAAAGTTTCAAATTCCTGTATTTTTCTGTGTTGTTTTGTTTTGTTTCTCTTGTGACTATGAATTTGAAGTAGGTTTTTCCTTCATATGTTATAACAAGTTAGCTTTTTTTTAGGCAGAAGGATAGAATATAGTGTAGTGAATAGAGCATTGGATTTAGAGGTAAAAGGGGTGGGTTTGCCTCCTGATTCAACTACTTACTACACATGTGACCACAACTAAGTAATTTAATGTCTCTGGCTAAATAATAATGAAAAAATAATAATGGCTAACATTCACATAGTACCTATTATGTACTAGGCATAGTATTAGGTTTTTTACAAATATTATCTCATTCCTGTAGCTTCCAACCAATATCTTCTGCTTTCCATTAAGGCTGTCTCTCATCACAAGGCCTTGCTTTCTTATACTAAAAGTACAAAGAGTGGTTTTGTTAGATAAAGCCAAGAGAAATTAAATGATGATAGAGTTTAGGCTCTAGTCTACCCTCTTTATTTCACATAGCCTTGGGCTAATCAAAATTAGTGAAACCAATTCTTTGGCTGATTTTGGAATATAGCAACAGAAGAAATTATCATCAGTGACAACCTTAACCATGGTCAGAATAGGTCATTACTAGTTGTGAAATAATGGCCTGGAAATACCTTTGATTCTCATAAGCATTTCTCCCTCCCACCATCTACCTCTTCCTTTTCTTCCTCAGTCATCATGACTGAAAATTTCACCATTATCACTAGAAATATTCATTAAATTACCTCACGCTATATTATTAGTGACATCTTCTAGGTCTTTCATATTAATAAGAAAGAGGTAACAAGTGAAAGCATTGATGTGCAGAAAAGAGAAGTAGAGAAAGAAGACCCAGGAAATGGATGTGAGAGGATACATCGATTTCAATAATTTATCAGCTTGTCATAGTAATAAATAAAAAATCAAAAAAGAGCATGAGCAAAGCATTTCTTTTAAAGGCACTTGACATTTATCTTCCTAATAATTACAAGAGGATACTAATGGCTGACCATCATACTGGATATATAAGGTATCTTTCATCCTGACAGATCAAAGTATTTTATACATGTGCTAAGGGAGTAGGGTCTTAAAGATTCCCTTTTTGTTTCAGTGGTTGTGTCTGCTTGGAAACAGAATATCCTAGTGATAACCTTAGCAAGCCCCCTGAAGGGAGGGAGTCTTACTCATTTTTGCATAGGCAATCTTCCATGTCTGGAATATACCACCTCCTCAACTCCACCTGTGGAGTCCCTAGCTTCCTTCAAAACAGCTCCAATGCTACTTCCTACTTGCTCTCTTTTCCTCAACCCCATCCTCCCTTTTTAGTCATTTTTCCCTCTTGAAATTACTTTGATCCACTTTGTATGCACTTTGGACTTACTTTTTTGGATATATATTGTAGTTACCCAAATCTTACATCAGAATATAAGTTCCTTGAAGCCAGGGGCTATTTCTTTTTGTTTTGTATCCGGAGTAATTTGCACATAGGCACTTAAAAGATGTTTGTTGTTTGGAAAGGCATTTTTTATTCCCCACTGTGTCTAGCATATTTGTGGAATGAATGAATGAATGACAGTATAGAGCTTGGTGAGTGGGGTGGAGGGTGGAATGTTAAACTGAGGGGGAAAATAAAGAAAAACAGTGAGTCAATGACTTGTTCTGGATTTCTTAAGTTCTAGGAGAAAACTTGCTTTGTCATTAATGAGAAGTTGTTCTGCCTAGGGCTTCATCTTACAGTCCTTAAAACAGCAACATCATGGTGTTTGCAGTGTGTAGTTTTTTTGTGATAAACAATTTTACTTTTGTGTGACACCAAGTAGAGTTGAGTGCACAGACCTGGTCCCAGGCCAGTTTGGTGTGGCCAGAAAGAGATTTCAGTCATAACAGCTCAATTTTATAGGGTGGCGCTATTTTCATTGTCTCTGAAAGTGTCTTGGGATTTTCCTTCCTCCCTTATTTATTTCTTTTCACACAGCCTGTTCAGCTGCCATCCTCTGGCTTTGAGTGGGAGGACTTGTTAGACCGCAAACTTCCAGGCTTACTTTTTGTATATCCTGATGAAAAATCTCAAATTTCTCTGTGGAACATAAACATCTGGGTGATGTGTTTAAAACTCAAACTGAGCAAAGAGTTTGCAAAGATTAACTGATGGGAGTGAGGTGGTGGTTTTGCATCAACTGGATTGTTTAAAAGATAGCCTGACTCATCTTTGTCACCCAGGGTATGGTGGGGAATGTGTGTGCCTGGGGTAAAACGACCTCAGCTGTTTCAAGGCCCCCACTGTTGCTGTCACCATAGCTGATGCTACTTCCCTATTGCCTCTGTTCACTATGGCCTGGTCCTTTCTGACTACTTCCCTATACTCTAACCCTCATATAATAATAAAACAGATTCCTGTGATATATTATTTTAACTTTTAAATATTTCTTATTTTTTATATTAACCTCACCCTAATTTCCAAAAGTACCCCTCCCATTCCTTGTAACAATGAATAAAACAGAGAAATATGGTTCAGCAAAAGTAATACAAACATGACAGCATATGTAATTTTCCATACACATTAGACTTCTACTTTTGCAAAGAAGGGAAGGAGGTGCATTTTCTTTGGTTTTTTTGTTTGTTTGTTTGTTTGGTTTTTTTTGTGAGGCAATTGGGGTTAAGTGACTTGCCCACGGTCACAAAACTAGTAAGTGTCAAGTGTCTGAGGCTAGGTTTGAACTCAGGTCCTCCTGGGTCCAGGGTCAGTGCTCTATCCACCTAGCTGCCTTGGGATGTGCATTTTCTAATCTCCTTAAACTGGTAGTAGGAATTTCCTCAAGGCTTGTGTTCTCACAAATGAAGTCACAGATCCAGACTGGTCTTTTTATAAGACTTTACTCAAATGGATCTCCAATCTCATCTCTTCCTTTTAGAAATGATTAGTAACTAGCCTTTTAGTAATGCTTATATATTCAAATGTATCTATAAATTTTGTCAATTTAGATATTCTTTCTGGCTTTTCAGATCACAATCCATCCATACTTTCCCATCCCATCAGATACTTGTCCATGTCCTCCCAAAGTCCACCACAAGTGACACATCCAAGAATCTAGAGACCTTCCCCTCTTTGCCCCAACATTTCAAGAATTCCAGTAGAGCACTCAGGATGTCCATTTACTATCCCTCTTGCCACATGATGACTAATACACCTTTTCCTTTTAATATGGATTATGTTCTTTATCACTGTTCTTTGGAGTCCCTCATTGATTATAAGCTGTGAGTTGCTTACATCTACTATGAGCTTCTCCATTGAACTCTGTGAGATATTAACTTTTAGTTCTTTGGAAACAGTGATGTTCCATCTCTCACTGCCATATTTTAACACTGGTAAAATATTAGTATTGAAAAGATGGGTCTCTCCTTTCATGGAAAGCTTCCATCAGGTAGAGTTTTGCCATTTTTTGAAAGCAAGTCCAGAACAATATCTCTCCCTCTTTCTTTTTTTTGTGGGGCAATGAGGGTCAAGTGACTTACCCAGGGTCACACAACAAGTGTCAGTTGTCTGAGGTCAGATTTGAACTCAGGTCCTCCTGAATCCAGGGCTGGTGCTTTATCCACTGCACCACCTAGCTGCTCCCAGACCAATCTCTTTTTATTCAACTCTGGGCCCAACTTGTTGCCCATATGGTCAGTTTATACCCCCCATATGTATGTATATGTGTACATATGTGAACATGTGCATATATACACAAATATATACATATATATATATATAGAAAGAGAGATAAGCTTTATAAAGTATATTAAAATCTTTGCGATAGACCTTCATCAACATAGTTTATCCTATGTGGATGGACAGGCCAAACTCCTCTTCCAGGAGACTATGCAATGTTCTAGGGGTATGATGAAATCAACACAATATGGTAGACAAACAGTATCTTCTGGAGGACTGAACTATTCATAAGGAAGGCCTATTGAATCTCCTTAATCACAGGAGTGAACACATCTGGTGAGCACATATTGTCCTGTCTTATGCTTTGTTTGAAGCATTTATTAAGCACTTATTATATTCCAGGTAGTGTGATAAACCCTGGGAATATAAATATGAGGAAAAAAGAAAAACAGTCCATGCCGTCAAGGTTCTTATACCCTAATAGGGGAGGTAAATACACAAAAGGCACCTGAGGGGGAAGAAAGGTGGCACAGTGGATAAAACACCGGCCCTGGATTCAGAAGAACCCGAGTTCAAATCTGGCCTTAGACACTTGACACTTACTAGTTGTGTGACCCTGGGAAAGTCACTTAACCCTCATTGCCTCACAAAAAAGGCACCTGAAAAGGCAGGAGGGTAGGGAAGAAAAAATTATGGCACCCAGCTCAGTGGCATGATGGAGGAAGTCCTATGGAAATGAGTTGGAAGTAAAACCTGAAGCAGAATGAAGATATGGTTGGCCTGGACCTCCTCATTAAAATGGAAGTACTGGGAGGAAGCAGTTAAGCACAGGAAGAAGCCACAGGTGTGCAGGGTACTTCTAGTATGAAGAGTAGTCAGGAGTGGAATGAGCTTCCAAGGTGAAGAGAAAAAGACCCAGGGAGATGAGTCAAGAGAGCAGGCTGGAAGGTAATGAACTGGTTAGGTTGGGTTTTCTTTGAAAAGTAGAGTTTTTAAGGTCAGATCAGAGGATGAGCTGGGCAGGGTTATTTCTCTGGGTACACATTTCAAGGAATTTTTGAAGTTCTTGATACATGGACCAGAGACACTTTGCTGTAAAAAAGCATGTGTGGCTATATATATGGAACTAAAATTTCCAAATTTCTTTATGTACATTACTCAGTGCCAAAAATATACAAAAAAGTAGAAAGTAATTTTGAAAGGGACAGGGAACTAACAATGGAGAGAAGCTTAAAAGCCCTCTTATAGGAGGTGTTTTAGAAGAAGGATTATATAAGGTAGCAGTGAGAAAGGAGTGCATTCAAGATATGGAAGACCCTCCATGAAAAGACTTAGAGGTGGGAAGTAGCTAGCAGGTTTTTTTGACAGGAATGGAATGTCCATATTCATTAAAAAAATCTATCCACACAAAGTTTTAAAAAATTGATGTCAACGTTTGTTTTTACATATATTTTGGAAAACAATAAAAGGAAAATTAAAATTTAAAAACATCTATCCAGTACTTATTTGTTTAAGGAAATATACAGAGAATTCTATAATCCTCCAATAACAAGAAGTATTAAACACCTATTATGTTCTAACCATTGGGCCAGGTGCTGGTTATATCAGAAGGAATGAAATAATCCCTATTCTTTTTTATCTTTTCTTTTCTTCTTTCTTTCTTTCTTTCTTTCTTTCTTTCTTTCTTTCTTTCTTTCTTTCTTTCTTTCTTTCTTTCTTTCTTTCTTTCTTTCTTTCTTTCTTTCTTTCTTTCTTTCTTTCTTTCTTTCTTTCTTTGACTTGCCCAGGGTCACACAGCTAGTGTCAAGTGTCTGAGGCTGGATTTGAATTCAGGTCCTCCTGAATTCCGGGTCGGTTTTTTTTTTCTACTATGCCACTTAGCTGGCCCAATAGTCCCTATTCTTAAGGACTTTACATTCTCCAATTCTACATTGATCACTTTTCCATAAAGTTGGGATCTAATTTTGCTGTCCTTCCGGCCTCTCATCTTCCATTGATAGAACTATGGAAACAGAGCAACCATACTTCACAAACTAGAAAACATAGCCAAGGGTTGTGTTTGGTAACTGGTAAAGCTTAGAAAGAGGCAGTGGAAGAGAAAGGAAGCACCAGAGAGAGAAACACTCATGAGACTTTTGCCTGTTGGTTTGATGGAGGAGATGTGTATAAAAGGAGAATTCTAAAGGCTTTTTGTCACTTTGCTCGGGAAACTCTATGGAAGGAATTGACATGGTAGGGAGTTGGGACAGGTGAACCAGAGGAAATTTAGTGAGAAGGAAGTAGGAAGAAAATACTTGAGCAATTTGTTTGAAATGTATCTGAGGGATCATTTTTTCCTGTCTTCCCCAACTTTATTCCCAGCAGAGAGCATTAGGCAAAGAAAAAATTGGTGAGGCACATAAGAGAAAAATTTCAATATCTTTAAGGACATACCCCATGAGCAGTTTTCCTCAGGTTTCTTATGTGTTGACATATGAGCCAAGCAAAGAGAGAAGATTCCCATTATTACCTTGGCCCTTCATATTATCAAAGTCTATGATGTACAATTTAAGACCAATGGCACTAAAGCAGACAAAGAAGTTACAAATATAGATAGCACAAAGTAAAAGTAACAGACCCACAGGTAACTGGGCAGTCAAGTATTATTATCAAGGATCAGTGCAATTTGGAATGAAAGTTGTGTTTCAATTACTCTGCCCTTATTGAAAGATGGGATATTCTGTTATTTGTTTTGTTTGAGGTATTTTTCTATTTTCTTAGTGGGATTCCAGTCAGTTTCTCTCCTGAGGAGAGAACCCACATGAAGCTTGACTTAGAATGGTGTTGTGGAGAAAATCTTGGATTTGGAATTCAAGGAATTGGGTTCCTTGAGTCCAAATCCACGGTTCTTTCAGCTAGAATGCTGAATGAGCTTGTGCAATAGAATTGGGTTCAAATCACTGCTTTTCTACTAATTATTGTGATCTTAGTCAAGTCATCTAATTTCTCAGAGCCTTAGTTTCCTCATTTGTAGAAAGAAGAGTTTAAATAACATTTAAGTTCTCTTTAAACTCTAAATATTGTGATCTTATTATTCCTCAAATTGAACATAAGGGAGATGAATGGACAAGCAGTTAAGCTAGGGAATGGTGCCAATTACTCATTGGACCCAGAGGATGTCTTATCTCAGGTCTGCCTCCAAATTAGGAACTGGGGAAAATTCTAAAGATTGGTGGGGTGCTGTTTTTAAAAGGGAAATTAATCTGGAGACATATGAGGATTCAGGGAAAGGTATGATGAGGGTCTAAATCTTGCTGTCTTGGTCCATGTGGCTACTGCAAAATAGGGGGCCCAGATATCAGTTTAAGGTAAGGTAGAGGAAAAGCAAAATTTTACTTGAAAGGTCAAGTTAGCCAATACATCTGAATAGTGAATTTTCTTTTGAGCAATATTTTTGTGCAGGGCAATGAGGGTTAATTGACTTGCCCAGGGTCACACAGCTAGTAAGTGTCAAGTATCTGAGGCTAGATTTGAACTCAGGTCCTTCTGAATCCAGGGCCACCATTCTATGCACTGAGCTACTTAGCTGCCCTCTTCTTTTTAGCAAATTAACTAATACAGAGTGGGTTAGTCAAATGCTAGAGGAAAATATTTCCATGTAGGTGAAGGAGGTGATTACCAGGGACCCTGAACCTTTAGTTATGAATCTTTGGAGATAAGATAGTAAGATGTCTTTCTCTTCCAGGTAGCTAGGAAGCAGGAACAAGGCTTCAAATGAATATCAATTAATTTGATATTGAGAGAGGCAAATGAAAAGTTCTTGCCCACATAAAACCCAGGGAAGGATTTATTAAATGCAGCATCGAGGTGGAGGAGCACAGAAGGAAGCATTTATAAGTCTAGAGCTTTTATAGGAGCTATGTTTGCAGAACAGATTCCTAAAGCACCAAGACACCTAGTATCCTTACTGTATAAATTCATAGAATGTTTGTCACAAAAAAGGACTTTAGAAATCATCAAGTTCATCATGCTCATTTTACAGAGCAGTTTGACACTGTATGCTGTTCTACCTCCATAGGTTTCCACCTCTGCAAAAAAAAGATGGTGTATTTTTATAGCTCTTCTTCATGGCCAAACTTGATTATTATGATTCCATGCCATTCAGTTTCAATGTTTATTATTGTTTTTCGCTAATTAACATTGTTGTAGTCTTTTGTACATTCTTTTCTTGGCTGGGCATACTTCACTTTGTATCAATTCAATAAACCCTTCCCATAGTGCCTGTATTCTTTGCTCTCATAATTTCTTAGGGTGCAGTAACATTTCATTATTTTCAGGTACTGCATATTGTTGTTATCTCCCAGTCCATGGATATTTCTTTTGTTTCTAGTTCTTTGCTACTACAGAAAAGTGAAATATATGTGTGTATATGTATGTATATATATGTACATATGAACAGATACACATGGATATACATGAATACAGATATATACATGTGTGTATGAATATATACATATGTACATATCTATATGTATTGGATTTTTCTTTCTCCCCTTGAACTCATTGTGTTGTATATTTATTAGTGGAATATTTGACTTAAAGGCCATGGACTCTTTAGTCTCCTCCACTTTTTTTTTAGCATAATTCTAAGTTGCTTTCCAAAATAGTTGAGTCAGTTCATAACTCCAATGGTGTATTAGTGTGCTTGTCTTTTCATATCTCCTCCATCATCAACTATTTCCATCTTTGTAATCTTTGCAAATGTTCTACATGTCTCAGTTATTTTGATTTTCATTTCTTTTATTACTGGTAACTTGGAGCAGTCTTTCATAGAGCTGTTAATAGTTTGCAGATCTTCCTTTGAGCAGCAGATTAGATAATCACAATGATAGAAAGGAGTAGTCAATAATGACTAGGTTTAGGGTTTGGCTGATGAACAAAGTTTGTGGTACAGAAGAATGAGCACTAGACTTGAAGTCAGTGTGGGCCTGGGTTTATATTCCACTTATGCCTTTTACTATGAGTATGACATCTGGCAAGTCACTTCACTTCTGAGCCTCAGTTTCCTCATCTATAAAATGAGGACATTGGATATTTAAGTTCTCTTGCAGCTCTAAATACATAATCCAAATGACAGGAAAACAGCGATGTGACTCACACAAATAGGGAAGTCAAGATGATGGGTGACAAGAAAATATATTGCTTTTAGTTTTGGCCATCTTGAATTTTGGGTATGGCTGAAACATTCAAATGAAGCAAAAGTGAGATTGTGATGCTAAAGTATTTTGATACTCAAAGGATTTGTGATTTCATGAACATATGATCTTTGAATGTGGCTATGGCCTAAAAACTGATCACCTTGAAGCCAATCTAGTTATGAATATCTTAAAATTTAGACTGATTTATCCTCAGATACATTGTCTATTACCAGGCCTGTTTCTTAAGTATTTCCAGTTTGGTGAAATCTGCCAGAGCTTGTGGGAGGAGTGTGCTGGAGTCAACTTGAGAGGGCTCACAAGAGCCAAATGTTAAATGGTGAGTGTGAAAATTTTCACCTCAGAAATTCACAAATGCTACAAATTAGAGTTTGATTTATTGCTTTGTTGATTGTTTAGACTAAAGAGTGATGGAGAAAATGTTAGTTATGCAGATTAAATTTAAAAGTGTCTTGTGTATATTATTATTATTATTAGTCAGCTGGTTGTTAAATATTTACTAACATACCACTGTGTGTTTGGCATAGCCATCAAATGCTATGGTTACCTGCATGGTCAGCTGAAGCACTGGAGTAAGACTTTAGAATGATATGCTAAAATGAGTTGCAAAAAAGAGTAATAATGAGATATCATATGTAGTGTAAATTTTACTGTGAAAGACTTCACTATTCTCAATAATACAATGATCCAAGATAATCCCAAAGGACTATCAATGAAACATTCTATCCACCTCCAAAGAAAGAAGTGATATTGATTGAAGCATACTATTTTTCACTTTCTTTCATTTTTTTCTTTTATTCAAGTTTTCTTATACAAAATGACTAATATGGTAATGTTTTACATAATCATACATGTATAACCTAAATCTTATTGCTTACTGCCTCAGGGAGGAGCATGGCGAGGAAAGGAAGGAAGGATCAAAATTGGAACCCCAAACTATAAATGAAAATGTTTATTACTTTAAAAAATGATTAAATAAATATAGTCTAAATTTTAAGTGACTATAGGATGAAATAAGTGGGACTTATAGGATCCAAGCAGTGGAAGGGAAATAAAATATTTGGTCAAAAAACTAGAACTTTAGTCAAGTTGGAGTCAAAGTTCTCGGTGAGGAATTTTTTTTTGCTTTTGTGTGATTCATATATAGAAAATAAAAATAAAGTTAACTGAAGCAAATATTTAATGTATTAATAAACCTATTGTGTTAAGGAATTTTTTAAAATTTGAATAATATTGAATGTATTATATCTCCTTTTTAAAGTTTTCTGTGTATGGCAAATCAAAGCACAACTAAACACCTGATGGTAGTTCTTAGAGATCAATACTGGAAAGGAAGGAAAAAAATCTTTCTGGGACTTTGGCAAAGTAGTAAGAGCACTAGTGGTTGTATTGTTTGTTACCTGTGTTACCCTGGGCAAATAATTTAATTTTCTGAATCTCAGTTCTTTTATTTGTAAATTTAGAAGTTTGGCTTAGATGACCTCTAAAGGCTGACTCTAAATCTATGGTTCTATGAAATATACTTCATTGTTACCTCACTTTCCCATAATCCTTTTCACCTTTAGTCTGTCTGTGATAATTATCATTTCACTTTCCTAGATTCCCTTTAACCATCTCCTGATGATAGTTCTGGTTCTTTTGTCCTTTTCTGAGGTATAAATCTATAATAATAAATGACTTTTCCACTCAACTGTCAATTTAAAACTTGTGGAAAGACTCTATTCATTACCGGTAGCTCATTATTCAGTCACAGAGATACAGGCCCAAGTTTTTGGAAACTCATTCTGTGTATCACTACCATATTTGAATCATATCACAACTTACAATTAGCTAAGTGAAAAGGATAAAGTGAAAAGGTCAAGAGGACCAGGCTTTTCAATTAATTACCTAGACTTTCCTGCTAGTTATAAGACTTCTTTTTAAATTTAGTAGTATAGAATCATAAAATCTTCAAGGTGGTAGAGGCCTTAAAAATTATCTTAATTAACATTCTCCCCAAAGCATGAAACCTCTATGATGTGCCTCTGCTTCATTTAAATCAGCAGATTTATCAATATGGTGATAAGGCTTATACACTAATACTCACATAGGACATATTTTAAAGCTATTTGACCCAAGAGTCAGTATCTGTTTCACATGTATGTGTGTCATAGGAGCATGGAAAACATATTTTCCATAGGACTTGAAGCTTTGCATCATCGTGAGGGCAACTACTGTAGTCTAAGAGTGGTGATAGGATTTTACTTTAGTAGAAGAACTGTTCTTTGGAAAGATATATGTACACTTTTTTATTTGCCATTATTTCTGTGATCCTCATAATAAATTTCTTTGTTAAGGCAAGGAGGCCCTGGTTGGGCATATTGAATGCAAGTCATCATGCACCTGGGAATACTCTTTTTGCATATGGTTGCCTGATAAATACTACTTGATAATTTCAAAAGTCAGGTTTTTCTGATATCTTGTAGGAAGTCAGTCTCTGAATGGGGAAAATAATCCATATCTCATCATTCTTGGATTATAGTTTTGTTCTATATTTGTATTTTTAGTTAACTGAAAATGTAGTTCCAGACAGCAATTAAACATTTGTCCAGGAGCCTGTGGGTATGATATGTTCTTCTTTCAATCTTTTAGAGTAAGGAGGTGCTTTGTCATGTTTGGTAATTATTCCTAATGGTCTAGCATTATAGGAATTTTTCTGGCCTGCTTAGTGAGTTCGGCGTAGATCCCCTTTTCTATGTCAATTTAGTTTTTGAGGGAACAGGAACCCTTATAGTCTGATTTTGAGACAAGCAGTCCACACATTATGATTCTAACTTAAAAGGTGAAGAAACTGAGTCTTGGAGTTATGTCTTTCCCAAATTCACTTGAAGGCAGTACTTGAATTCAGAGCTCCCACTGTTCTTACCACACAAAAGCTTACTGCCTCTCAGAATAAAGACTTGTTAACTTTTTGGTTTGGTGTAAAATTGTGAATTAAAATGCAGGGTAAGAAAGGAAAAGACTGTTTTCTTCTATTAAAAAAAAGACTACTTTCTCCTTTTAGGTAATCTGAAGAGCACAATTACACTGAGGGTTCTTACCTGCAGGGTTGGGTAGTGGTGAGTATGTAGGGAATTGAACATTATATGTTAATATGTGGAAATGAGAGCGATACAGGATTTGCTTGCTTAAGTGCAGAGGAATCTTAAAGAAGAAGGGTAATTTTATGATAATAAGATTTGATGCCACAAGAACTTAGATAAGGATAATCAAATCTCATACTCCAGCAAAAAATTGATTGCCCTTGAGATCAAGATTCTCCTTCTCTCTCCCTCCCTCTCCCTTGATGAAGTCATTTCTTGGCCTCTCAACCTGTTATTCACAATTTATATACACTGTTGCTGCCAGAGTCCCTTCCCATTTGGCAAAAGGAAGGCCATAAGGTCCCCAATAACTTCATTGCTTACTGCAGTAGAGTTGGCTCCTGCTGCCTTTTCAGTTCTTGGCTTTGTGCTTTGACAGCTCTCAGTATCAGATGTTGCACAGAAGTCCCAATAACAACAACTTAGAATAATGGTCATCTTTTTCTCCCTCTGGCAGGTTCTTTGGTTGGAAAGCTTTCCATATGAGTTTTGCTTTCTGGAAAAAAAGGTACTTAGAGCTATCCTTACAGATATCTGTGTTAGCAGAAATCCAACTACTGAATTTCCAAGAGGTTAATATTTCTACAGATGAATATTTCTGTAGGTTCATTACTATATATTCTCTCATTGAGTACTGGGCCTTGTCAGTTCCTCTTAGAAGGCACTTAACTATTTGGTGCACAAATTGAGGATGAAAGTTACTTCTGGAAATCTTGGTGAATATACCTATATTTACATGAATATATGACTAGACATCTAAAGAACTGAGATGATTGGTAAATAATTATGCATCAGGCAGCACATACTAGAGGATATACTTGAACTCAGGTCTTTCTGATTTTGAAAGCCAGCTTTCTATCCACTACATCAAACTATTGGTGATATATAGCATCAAAGTATCATAGAAGGAACCTTAGATAACATTGAATAGGACTCCCTCATTTTAAGGAGATTTTAAATGCCTTGCTTAGCTCATTCAGAGAATGTCTGAGGCAAAATCTGAACCCTGGTTTTCTTGACTTAGCAAACTGTCCACTATGGTACCCCAAAGTTAAAATGAACTACACAAAAGCCACGTTGCAGCTAGAGAACACTATGACTCATAGGAGTAAGGACTAAGTACTGTCAATCAAATTCTCATCCTCACACATCTTGCACACCACTGAGCACCAGAAGGTTACTCTGGGGATAAATACAAAGCTCTCAGATAGCTGGCTATTTTTTCTCCTTAGTTCTACCCATTTGTGGTTGCTATTAATTTCTTTTCTTGCTCTGGAGAAAAGTTTACCAAAATCATGGAAGACCATTTCCTCTCCCACTCCACCTTAATTCCCACTATGAAGAAATGGCCAAAATTATTGGTTAGTTTCCAATATAACCTCTGTATAAATCCATTTGTTAAAAAATGGAAACAGGGTTTCAATCAATCAAGAATAAGACCAACCCAAAGAATTCCTGAAGCCGAGTAGAGTGCAGTGATTTTATTTATTTATTTTTGTTTTTAATTTTTAAAAAAAATGGGGCAATGGGGGTTAAGTGACTTGCCCACGGTCACACAACTAGTAAGTGTCAAGTGTCTGAGGCCGAATTTGAACTCAGGTCCTCCTGAATCCAGGGCCAGTGCTTTATCCACTGTATCACCTAGCTGCTCCTGAGGGCAGTGATTTTTTAATGCAGTATGTGTAAATGAGGTTACATTTGAGTCAGCAAATGTCAAATCTTGATGTGGATATGATCTAAAAACATCATTGTAGGCCCATCTAGGATTTTTCCAATAAGTTGTATACCACCTAAGGATATATCAGCCCCTCTTTGTTTTTCCAGGAAGCTCTGCAAGTCCAGAATTTCATTTCCAGAGGCCATTATTGAGGACAAATGTGATGGATAAATGTACAATTACTACCTCCTGCCTCCTGCCTGGATTCCTCCAGGCCATAACTTTACCTAATCCCATCTTCTATAAGGTGGACCTCCTGGAATTCACAAGACACTTCAATATCTGTCATGAGGTTGGATCTCAAGGAAGGATTTTAAAGGCCTAATCACTGGCCTTCCTCAATGAACTTCTCTCCAACTACATATTCTACTTAGACTCATTCTTCTTCACAATTCCCAGGTACCAATATACAGATTACATCCCCCTTCCTAACTATCTGCTTTCTCCTCCCTATCCTACTCAACTCTATCCTGCCAATATTCCCCTCTAGATCTAACCATATGTGTAAACATATTACCCTCCCTCCTTCTACCACTCAATAAATACTAATGGCTATTTCCACAGGGATCAAATCTGAAATCTTTGGTTTGGAATTTAAAATTCTTCCCAACTTGGCTCATTCCTATCTTTCTAGTTTTCTTATATTTCACTTACCTATACCCAGCCATACTGGCTCACATGCTGGGATGCATCATCTCTTGACTCCACGCATTTGCACTGGCCCTCTGCCTGAAATTCCTTCTCTCCTTACTTCCACACATGAATTCTGTGCCTCCTTCAAGACTCAGATCAAATCCTACATTCTGAAAGAGTTCTTTCTCTATCTTTCTACCTCCTCTGCTATTGCCTTTTCTCTGAGATTATCTGAGTTTATGTTTTGCATATATAAATATCTGTTTGCATATTGTCTTCCCCAAAAGATTGGAAGAACCTTGAGGTCAAAGATGGTGCTTTTGTCTTTATCTTTATCCCCAGCTTTTATCAATCTGGTAATATAGTAAATACTGAATGAAAGTTTTGGCTGACAGATTCATTACTCAAGTGAGTTCTCTTGTTGAGATGCTGGCTTCCTTTAAATGTGAAGTATGCATCCTTAAAGGCAATCACCCCGTGTGGGAGTTTAAAAAGTGTTGTTATAGCGGATGTATTTCTTGACATCATTCCTTTTTGGAAGTACATTGAAGTTTTGGTTTTCCTTCTTTCTTTTTTTCTTTTCTCTTTTTTTTAGTGTTTAAAATTTTATTGTAATTAAATAAACAAACCAATAGAGGATTTTGATGCCACACTGAAATAATGATATTTTCAATGAATGCCAGAGGCTTAGAAAAAGCACATTGTCCATATGTAGGTACAACTTTATAATTATTTTTCATCTGTAGCACTAGAGTCCTTGCTCACCTTGGGTATACAGAAAGCTAGAATAAGTTCTAATTACTTGATAGTCAGCATCCTCTCCAAAATTTAGTTCATGAGACCCCACGTATGTGTTCACTTTTCCTAGTTAGACAAATGATACACATTTCTTTTTTTTTTAAATTTTGAGTTCCAGAAACTCTCCCTCCCTCCCTCACCTCCTCCCTCCTTCAAAAGTAAGTGTTGATTTTTCAATAAAACTAACAACTTTAAAAACTACTACAACTCTAGAATGGTTAGAGATATATGAATTTTTATCATTCGATTTAAATTTAATTAAAACAATTTAGTTGTCTCTAATTTTTATAAAGTGAAATAATATTATTTTGTGATGGATAAATACATAAATGGTTGAAAGAAAATCCAGTAGAACATATGAAAGTTGTATAAGCAGAGATAATAGAGACAGTTTAAATAGGAGAAACACAGAAACAGAATGAAAAAGTTCCAAATCCCCGCAAACAAAAACTGGATGTACTTATCATGGTAATTCACAAATAATCTTATGGAAAGGAAAGACTGCTTTGTGCAAATTCTTTAGTAGCAGAAAGCATGATATTTAAGAAATTTCAATGACATTTTGAATATGCACTTGCAGAATACATTGTCAAGATGATACTGTTTCCACCCCCCCCCCCAGAGAAAATGAAAGGCTTTTATCATAAGCAAAACTTACTAAAAATCCTGGTGAAGTCTAACAGATTATGGACCTCTTTGTATCAGCTCTGACATGTATAGATGGTTTGATCCTAGGCAAATCACTTCTCAGTTTTCTAAGACTGTGTGTTATAAAGTACATTCTGATCTTCATTGGTAGAAGAAATTCTTCACCAGGAGTTCTCTATATTGATAAAATCACAGGTCCTGTAGAAGTAATAGCTACCCACAGAATTCCTAAATGAAAAAGTCTTACTCAGTAAGAAAAATAGGTATTAATATGATAAAAAGATTAGTGGATCATATGCAAAGCAGCTCCATATGTTTTCATTTACAAATAATTTAGTGAGAAGAAAATTGCCCATATGTCTGAAAACCTTTGTAACTAATTAATTGAGAAATGAAAATCTTCCTATTTTATATCACAGGAGGATGAAGCAACAGATGTTAGTAAAAGATGCTCACTTAATTACATATGTATGATATGTAGTTAAAATTTATACCAGGGAAGATTTCTTATTTTCAAAAGAGATGTGAGTGCCACAACAAGAAAAAAAATTCAATTTATTTGATATATATTTTTTTAAAAAAATGAAAATAATATAATGTAGGAGAGTTGTCTTGGATTCTGAACTCTTTTGCAGACGATCTACTCAACATTTATTTTTATCATATTAATAGCTAAAGGTAGTACTATTTCTCCCATTGAATAAGGTTTTTTTGTTAGGAATTCGGTGGGCAGCTTTTTTTAAACAGACTTGTGATCTTATCAAAATTCTTAGCAAAGAAATCCTTCTAGTGATGCAGATCAACATTTGTTCTGCAATTTAGTTTTAGAAATGAAACAGCAGAGTTCATTCGCTGTCAGGATGAAACATAGATTTCCAAGCCCTATTTAAAACTGTGTCTTTTTATACGATTTGGACAAATTACATGTTTCACAATCACTTGTTTTGTGAAATATGAGGGAGGCGGTTTATCTTGTTAAAAGAGCAGTCAATTGTATTTTTAAACACCTATAAAAAGGAAAGCTCTTTCAAAATTAAGATGACATAAGGGCAGATCAGGTCTAGACCACTCATTATAGGGGCAAAGCATAAGGCTCATCAAAATTATTGTGAAACATAATGGATTTCTTATGCCAATATACTTTGAAGACTGTTTAAATAAAAATTATTGCCCTTTTTCCTCTTAGGTGACCATTATGAAGATGAAGCGAACTCATTTATAACAAAAATAAATCCTCCTGATATTTTTTGAAGAAATAGTACTCATCAATGGACATTCCTTAAATTTATACCCTTATTTGGAAAGATAAAGCAACTGTACCTATGGAATAAAAATTATAGCAATGGCTAATAAATATGATAAATATATTTTGTATATATTTTCTAATCAAAATACCTTCACTGCAAAAAACTTGAAGAAAATGAAGATCTGCTTATTCATCTCTTGATGACAGTCATTTCTCTCTCTTTTTTAAACAAAAGCAATTCTCATTTTATTTTGAGACATAGGTATTTAAAATATGAATTCATAAGGAACTTTTTATCAAGGACAAATATGCCACATTTGATTTTACTCCACCTAAAGAAAAGGAATTCATAGATTTAAAATAATATGTTGAAAAAAGCTTTCAAATTGAACATCTTATATTTTGATTATGGCAGAATAAAGACTTCTCTATTTTACCAAACAAAGTGATGCAAATTTTAGTATTATACTATTTGTAATTAAATATAATATTTTATAGTATGCTATTTGTAACTAAATGCTATATTTAGTATTATATTATTTGTAACATCATTAGTGTGAAATTGGGTTTTCTATTTCAGCTGTAATAAAGCCAAAATATGGCTCTTTGTTAGTGGTTGGAAAAGACTAACAAATAGCAATATCTTCATTAACATTACATTAAGAAAAACTTTGGGCCATAAAATCAGCCTACTCATAATATTAGTAACATTAGAATGATTGTTATAACTTATAAGTAATAAATATGTAAACTATGAGGAATTTTAAACTTATTGATCAATCGTTTAAAATTAAATCAACAAATATTTATGTATGGTATATTATTTACTCATTTATCTATCTGTCCACTTATTTATTCTTATTTATTTCATTCATTCAGTTATGTATTTATTCACCCATTTATTTTTGTTGGACCTGTGACTTCATTTGTAAAAGGAGCTCCTGATGAAAAACATCATTTAAAATTGCAGATCAACACTGCTGTAATTTACAGTCAGAGACTTTCCTGATAAGTAGAATGATTTCTCCAGGATCATGTAGTCAATGTTTCAAAGGCAATACTTGAGGCCAGGTATTTGAGACCAGTTCCTTATCTGCTATGCCATCCTTCCTCATACTATTTTCATTGTGTGTTTGAGATGGTTTGAGGGTGGTTATAAAATTATAATAAACTTTTAATTCTATTAAAACAAATAATAAATAAGAAAATTATTGGAGACAGTTTTATGAAAAAATTATTATTTTTTATATAAAAGGGGAATGATACATAATTTTTGGAGACCTCTGTTATAGGATTGTTTAAACCTAATCTTATTTTAGGAAAATTTCTTATGCTTTGTCCCAGTCCTTATCTTTTCTAATTACTCTAACCTCAATTTTTGGTTTTACAATAAACATTTATTCAAAGTTTAAAACCTTTCCACCAAAGTGGAAATATCAATGAAGGTCAGCATCAACTCTGACCCACCAGTTTAATACAACCACAAGCTTTGTTCTCCCATCTCAAGCCTCTTCATTCTGTCCAATCCCCAAGTATGGATGGGAGATGATGAGCACAGCTGGGGCTTTGATGACCCACTTGTTCCAACCCCACAGAAAGCATAGCATCTGTGCAGTCGGAGCATCATTTGGCCTTGTTACAGGAAGTAGCCTCTGGTCCAGCTCTTCTTATGGTGGTTTCCATAATTAATTGGCTCTACTGTGATATCCTTTATACTCACTGTTGTGGCTTCCGGTCTTGTAGCTTGCCTCATGCATTTGCCAGGTGTACTTGAATCTGCTTCATGTCCCAATCCCCAGCCTTGCTATTAAAATTTTAGCAAAGGTAAGTTGACTGGAGGGTAAGGGCAGGTTGGCTCAATGCCAGTTGCCATGTTTGTCTCTCCTATTCACCTTAAAATATCCCCACGGCTCTTTTCTGACATCTCATATTCCTCCCTGCCTGTGGCCCATCTCTGGCTCAGAGCCAGGCAACTGAAATTTACATTAGCACTTCAGGAGACCTAGAAGGGCTGTTATGCTCAAATTGCTGAATTATTATACATTAAGATCTAGTTTATTCTATATTACCAGGTACCAATCAGCCTACAAAGATTAGCCTGTGATTCATACTCCGAATAGTTTTTCCAATCTTTAATAAAGTAGCAAGACAAAATTTAAAAAACAATGTATTCAAAGCAAATAGGGTGTATAGTAATAACAATTCATATTTATGTAGATCATTAAGTTACAAAACCTTTTCACTATAACAGTCCTGGAAAGTAGATAGTAGAAATGTTATTCTCTTTATTTTACAGATAAACAACAACAACTACTACTCCTTAGTAAGAGAAAGGCACTCTTTATGCAGATCCTTAATGGCTTATTATGCCTGGCTACCCCAGCCTTCTGCCTACATAGGGAAAACACAGGGGATTGAGAGTTTTAAGATACGTTATTGGGAATGGGGAGTTGAGGTAAAAGATGGTTTGGCTTTCTTGCTTTGGTTTCTTCCTTGTTTGGATCAGCATGGAATATAGATCCTGGAAGGATGAATTAGGGAAATGGATGTCATGTAACAGGATCAGATGAAGGAACTGGGAATGTTTATCATGTTTTCATTTATGCAGGACATGATACCTGTTCAAATATTTGAAACATTGTCATATGACCTGTTCTTCTTGGTTTCAGGAAGCAGACAAGTTTAACAGTGGGTTAAAATTCAGAGAAGTTGATCTCTTCTCCACCCCCAACCCTGAGCCAGATACCATTTCTTTTTTGGTATTTTTTTTTTGGTGGGGCAGGGTTAAGTGACTTGCCCAGGGTCATACAGCCAGTAAATGTCAAGTGTCTGAGGCTTGACTTGAACTCAGGTCCTCCTGAATCCAAGGCCAGTGCTTTATGCACTGTGCCACCTAGCTGCCCCCAACCATTTCTTTTTTCCTGACCCTAGGATTCCAGTGGAAAAAGTCCCTTTACTAATGCAGATGGACTCATTTGGCAATTTTTACTCTTGCAGAGTTGCCTTGGGCATTGAGAGGTTAAAAGACTTGTCCAGAATCAATTAGTGTCTGAGGCTAGATTTGAACTCAACATTTCCTGATTGCAGGGGCTTAATAAGTACTTATCTCCTTTCTTCCAAGTTTTTGAGTAGATGTTGGATGACTAATTGTTGGGTAAATTGTAGAGAAGATTGGCGTCAAATATATGCTGAGTGAGATGGCTTTTTAAGTCTCTTTAAACTGTAATGCTACTGGGGCAGCTAGGTGGCACAGTGGATAGAGCACTGGCCCTGGATTCAGGAGGACCTGAGTTCAAATTTGACCTCAGACACTTAACACTTACTAGCTGTATGACCCTGGGCAAGTCACATAACACCAATTGCTTTACCCCTGAAAAAAACCCACCACCAACAAAAACAAAACAAAACTGTACTGCTACTTTTTCACGACCACATAGCTAGTAAAAGTCAGATTCAGGATTCAAATTCAAAAAGGCTCCTGACTCCAAATATAATAAAAAGAAAAGTCAAAGTAAGATTGGACAATAATGGGCAAAGGAGTCATATGATTAACAATAGGATGCAGCCAGCAACAGGACAGTTTCCCTAATTTTTCTTCTGTAATTTGGGCCAAGTACTTTACCTCCTTCACTCATTTGTAAAATGAAGGACTTGTTGAACTATATGTTCTCCAAAGTTCCTTATAGGACTAAATTTTAGGTGTCTCTGTGTGTTTTAATTTTTTTCCTATTAGTTGTCTATAATTTTTTTATTGGATGTCTATGTATGTTTCATCTATTTTGAATATGAGCAGTTTTATCTTGTAACAGTCACAAGACTTTTATTGGATAGCTCTCTTGTGGAACATGATGATATGGTCCCATTCTAATAGACTTATAATCTAAATAAAACTAAATAATCTAAATGATATAATATATAACCAGAGGAAATGAAAGGCGATTTCTCCCTAGAAAGCAGTTTGTAGCTAGCTTCATTTATCTTCATATCATCACTAGATCATTTAATCTTTTTTTTTTTTTTGTGTGGGGCAATGAGGGTTAAGTGACTTGCCCAGGGTCACACAGCTAGTAAGTGTCAAGTGTCTGAGGCCAGATTTGCACTCAGGTACTCCTGAATCCAGGGCTGGTGCTTTATCCACTTTGCTACCTTGCTTTCCTGATCATTTAATCTTGAAGCTGGAGTAGATCTCGAGGTCTATCTAGTCATGCCTATTCCTGAACAAGAACCTTCTCTGTTTATAATATATCCAGTAATTGATCATTCAGCCTTTGCTTAAAGACTTCTAGTAAGAGGGAATTCAGTGGCTCCAACTCTATTTTTGAATAAGTCTAATTGTTACATATATATGTACATAATTGTGTCTAATGGTAGCCATTTCTAGGATGGGGGTGGAGGGAAAGAAAAGAAAAAAAAGGGGAAAAAGAAATTTATGTGATAACTTTATTATATAATTAGAAGGAAAAGCACATTGTACACAGTAGATTTGCAGTTCCATGTGCAATCATCTTTTTAAAAATTCTATGTTATAGAAATGCTTATTTTAGTCATAAATTAAAAATAAAATTTAAAGACAGAAGGGATATAAAAATTTAAACCAAATTTATAAAAAAAGACAACCTGTGTCAAACATTTTAAAGTCATAATTCTGTTTTTATTTTCCTTATATTTTTTTCAAAATTTAATAAAGAATCTTTAAGTGGGGGGGGAGCTTTTGTTAATACTAAACCTACATGTGCCTCTTTAGCTCCCACCCTTTGCTCTTACCTCTATAGCCAAACAAAATAAGTCTGATCCCTATTCTTAAGGCTTCTTGTTTCCAGCAGTAAGCATGGGTCATATATTTATTAGGGTATATACCCAGAGAATTTAATTTAATTTCTTTCAAAGGGGGTATCTTCAAAAGTGTACGCTCATATTGAGGGCTACATCTTTATCTTAGATTTCTTCAGCTCTCTACTGTCAAACCATGTATTCCATGGCCTCCACAACAGCCTTGCTGGTGAATAGAATGTTATGAAAATAGTTCTTTTGAGAAGAGTCCCTGGGTTACACATTAGTAACAACATGAATACTATAGCCAAGTCCACATTTTTAAGGATGAGACTAGATTAATACAAAACCAACTAATTTAATGTAGATTTTTTTTTTTTTTTGGTGAGGCAGTTGGGGTTAAGTGACTTGCCCAGGGTCACACACCTAGTAAGTGTTAAGTGTCTGAGGCCGACTTTGAACTCAGGTACTCCCGAATCCACGGCTGGTGCCTTATCCACTGCGCCATCTAGCTGCCCCTAATGTAGATTTTTAAAATGGGCTTCAATTGTTAGTATTTTTTTTTCTGATTTGCTATTTTTCCTGAAATTCTATAACTACAAAAGACCAAGGACTAGTTATAAAATATTTTTGTTGGTGCTATGTGTTCTTGGCACACCATTTATAATTGTGTCATCTGAATAAGAGCATGCCAAAAAAGATAAATTTGCAATATAAAAGCATCATGACAATTAAAAAAAGATTACTTGTGGTCATACACAGCAGTCAATTGGATTATTTTTGTTAATCTAAGAATTTATCGTAATAGAATCTCCTTAATTTTCACTTAGCTAACCCACAGTTCCTAAATTCTCAGAGAAAACTCAGCAGCCACACCCAGTATTCAGAAACAGATTTAATATCTGAGAACTGAAGTGAGATTGAAATGTCAAGGACAATCTCTCACATAATTAAAAGCAATGGACGTGGGCTAAAAAAAACGAAGACTGAGTCAATAAACTTCAGTTATTGTCCTAGCTCAACTGCTGAAGTGCTCTGTAGCAGAGAACAAGCTACTTGCCCCTGCTTCACTTAAAGCTACATTATCTTTTAAGAAAACAATGCACAATAAAAGAGAGAAGGGTAAGTTTTTTCTTTGAAGATCCTACAGATATGGAACTGTGTGTTATAAAGGTAGTGCCAAATGAAAGAATCAATCAACAAGTATTTATTGGGTACCTCATGTGTTTGCCATTATGGAGAAAAAAATATGTATAAAGAGTTTCCAGTCTAATTGGAGACAAAATATGTACATGAAGTAATTGTGGAACAAGATTGTATTACCTTATAAGAGCAATACATTTTTTGGAGGGGAGGGGCTAAGGGCTTTGAGGAATTGTTACTTGTCATTTGTCACACAGCCAGTATAGGTCAGAGGCTATACTTGAACACTTCTTCTTGAATATTACTGGGTGTTTATGTATATATGGTTTTCATCTGACTTGAGCACGAGCAATTCTAGTTTCTAGCAGTCATGCTAGAAAGAGATTTGAAGGAGGAAGAGAGATTTGACAGAGGCCTTGAAAGATGGAAAAATATCCATCTGCTGCAAGGGGCAGCTAGGTGGCATAGAGGATAGTGCACCTGCCGTGGAGTCAGGATTACCTGAGTTCAAATTTGGCCTCAGACACTTAATACTTACTAGCTGTGTGACCCTGGGCAAGTCACTTGACCCCAATTGCCTCACAAAATATATCTATGTCTATATCGATAGATAGATAAGCAGAGATGGAATAACAAGGAATTCTAGGTAGAGGGGAACATGGAGATAAGAGTGAACCTGGTGGGGGGAAACATGAAAGAGACTAACTCAACTGGTTCATAGAAGGGGAAGTGGAAAATGTTTGGCTCTGTACGGTAAGATCACATTATACAAAGTCTTAGGCCATAGGGTACCATTATAGGTTCTTAAACAGAAGAATGATATTGTAGTAGAATTATATAGACCCAGAGGTGAAGAGATAGGTTCTTCTTACCTGACTAAAGAGCTATTGATTGACCCAGCCTTTTAGGCTTTTTGGAGGTATGCTTGACTTTCAGTTCATCCATTGTTTCTTCTGACTCAGAGAAAAGTGTCCATACTTTGTAAAGGGATCACAGGATATTGACACTTTAAAAAAAACACTATATCTTCATCATCTTTGACTATGACTACGTCAACATCAACAAATCTGGAGAATGGAAAATCAAATCATTACCATCATTATCTGTTTATAGTCAGCCCATCATTCTAGTCTATTTATATTGTCTTAGATAACAATTCTATTACCAATGAGTTAGGCATTCTTTCCAATTTCATCTCATCTAAAATTTAATATGAATGAAATCTATCTTTTTCTTTGAGCTACTGATAAAAATGTTGAACAGAACTAGAGTTTTCTAGGTTAACACTGTTATATCTATATCTTCTATACAGTTTTGGGGGGTAGGTCATCTAGCCAGTTATAACTCCACCTGACTACTCTCATTCAGTTCACATCTTTCCATCTTGTCCATTAGAAATAATGAGAGACTTTATCAAATGCCTGGCTGAAATCTAGACATACTGTGTTGATGGTATCACTCTGATCTACTAGTCTAATAAGTCTGTCAATAAAGAAAATAGAATTAGTCTATAGTGAATTATTCTTAATGAAATCTTGTTGACTCATAGTGATAAAAATTTCCCTAAGTGCTTATATATTATCTCTTTTCCAATCTGTTTTAGAATTACAAAAGAAATAGAAATGAAGCTTACCTACCTGTATAGACAAACTCCTCTTTTTGAAAATTAGGATATTTGCCTATCTCCCATTCAAAGACAACCCTCTCCCCCACCACAGTTCTTCAAAGTTCACCAAGAGTGGCTCATTAATCACATTTTAATATTCTTTTGGTACACTTGGAAATTGAGTACTTTGAGCCAGGTGCCTTGAGTTCCTTGTGAGGAAGTAGGTGTTATCCTACTATCCTTTTAATTATCTTAGGTTTCTTTTGCCTCCTAATCATTTAAATTTAATCCCAAGTAAGATTGTTATTTTCTTTATTAGGGAATAGAGAATCAAATAGACATTATATTTTACTTTATGTTTACTTCCTGGAGTCCATTATCCATTTTCCCATCTTTCCCAAAACCACAAAGATAGTCCTTATATCACCCCTCTGCCTATACTTGCATCATATAGTTATTATACATTACATATTACTTATACAACATCTATCTTATATTGTGGCTGACAGCCAAGAACCCCAACAAAACTGTGGATCCATGTGGCCTAGGTTTGATCCTGGGGCCCTGATGACCAAATAGGCCAGTTTTTCATTTTGGCTTATTCCTCCATAAACATTTACTCTGGGAAAACTTCCAAAATAAAACTTAGATATTATTTGTGTCCAGGTTTTTTCAAAGATGGGGAATAGGATCTCAATTCCCAGATAGATAGTCAATGTACAATATAAGTACTGGGCATGGGAAAATGTAGAAAACCAAAAAGATTCACAAAAGCCCATGAACAAATATAGAAACATAAAACAGTCAAACAACTGATTAGAATCCCCCCAGAAGGTAAAGAAATTTTGGAGGACTCCTTAACAAAATATCCATTCACTTCAGTCCTTGACCATCGGAGTGACATCAAATCTGAGTTGTTGGTAAGGTTTAGATTTCTTGTGTCTCCTTCTTTCCTCTCCCCTTCATAGCTTTAGTCATACAGTGTCACCATTCTTTTATTATTGGTCCTCTTCCTTCTCTAAGAAGCACACTGCTGAGGAAGACTTCTTCCTCTAGGAAGTCTTAAAGTCAAGAAGTTCTAGGTTCTTGGGAACCCTAAAACTTGCATGGAAAGTACATCATCAGGAACACTAGTGACTGACCTATGCTTAGAACAAGAAAATTTTAAAAGTCACAAGGCAGCATTCAAGATATAGAGGTCTCTCCATTTTGGGCTCAGCTGAGTAACCACAGGCTGCTAGGTCTGTGCTTCTTCTGCAAGCCACCGTTTTCTTATTTGCAGGGAGAAGTACTTTTGCAGTCCATTGTGGAAGTTTTTTTTTTTAATTTAATTTAATTTTTAAAATTTATTATTTTTTTTAGTGAGGCAATTGGGGTTAAGTGACTTGCCCAAGGTCACACAGCTAGTAAGTGTTAAGTGTCTGAGGCCGGATTTGAACTCAGGTACTCCTGACTCCAGGGTCGGTGCTCTATCCACTGTGCCACCTAGCTGCCCCCATTGTGGAAGTTTAAGAAAGAAAACATAGGAAAAGAAAGGGGGCCAAAACATTTCTCAGCTCACATTTATAGACCATTAGAAAAGAAAAACTTTTCCAAAAATATTCCATCTTCTGACTCTCAGTTGCCCATCAATTTGTGGGCATTTCCATTCACTGGGAATCAATTAGAGGAGTGCCCTGTATCTTGTCATTAAGGGTAGGGCATATGTGTACCTCCATGTGAGGTGCCCATTCAGCAAGAGTCCTTGTCTTGTAATTCTGTTAAGTTGATTGAAATACTCATTGATTAGTTCATTCCCTGATCACCCTCCCCCATTAAAAGACTTTATCTCCATTTTTTTTCCAAATAGAGTAACAGTTTTTGTTTGATAAGATAGATCTTTCCCACTCTACTTCATAAACATATTATGTCCCATTCCTTTTTTGATATTCATCTTTCTTCTAGTATAACTTTAAAAAGTCCTTTCTTGGGTTTTTCTTAGCATTTATCAGAAGCCCTAGCTCATTATAGTTTTTAGCATCCATCTTCCTACCTTCTCCAATATTCTCTGCTGACCTTCAATCTTGCGTCTCCAACTGCTTTTCTGATACCTTGAACTGAATGTCCATAGACAACTAAACTCAACATGTCCAAAACCAAACTCATTATTCCCGCTCCTAAACCTTCCCTATTAATGTAAAAGCAAACACCAACTTTCCAGTTCATCAAGCTCACACCCCAGGAGTCATCTTTGACTCCTCACAGTCTCTCACCTTCCATATCCAATCTGTTGCCAAGGCATATTTCAGGTGATGAGATACAATGCATCCCAATATGTGAGCTTTTTGAAATTTCACATAAAGTCAGTCATAGGATTTAGATTTAGAGTTGGAGATGACCTTAGTAGACCGCCAAGTCCAGTTTCCAAATTTTACACATGAAGAAACAGAAAGAGGTTCAGTGACTTGCACAGGATAGCATAGTCTGAGGCAAGCTTTGAACCTAGCTAGCTCTTCCCTTTTTTACCTTAACAGCATTTAATTTCTTCCCCAGGTACAAGTAAAGATGGTTTTCAACATTCATTTTTATAAGATTCTGGGTTGCAATTTTTTTTTCCTTTTTATCCCCTCCCTTCTCTCCTCCAGAAGACAGCAAGCAATCTGAGATAGTAAACCTAGCTCTTCCTAATTCTAAGTGCAGTGTCCTATACACTATGACATTATGCCTCTCTCAAAGAGTATGGTATCATAGACTCTATCAAACATTTCTCTTCTTATCCATGACAGATTCTAAGCTGACCTAGTCCCTTCTTCCATGCCATTTCTACTTTACCGACAAGCTCTTTCTTGTTTGTCAGTGAGGTCCAGAAAAGTCCTGTCTCCTAAAAGATGAAATTATGAGGAAGACAAGTAAAGAAGCTTACAGAAGTATAGTTTAGAAAGGTTAGCTTGGTAGTCTATGAAGAATAGATTGAAGGAAGACAAAGCAAAAGGACAGAGATTTGGTTAAGTGGAAATTTCAATAGCTATGAAATGGTTAAAGTCTCCATCACAGTGCTGCCAGTGAGACTAAAGAAGGAGGGACAAGTCTGGGGGATATTTTGAAAAACAAATGGACAAAGTTTGCTAATTGAGGGCTTGGTTATGAGGGATGAAGGATAGGGAAGATAGAGATGACTTTAAGGTTTAAAATCTAGAAGACCGGAAGGATAGTGATATCTTTAACATAACTGGAAGCTAAAAATGAGATTCAGTTAGAACATGGCAGGAAATAGGATAATGTTCAAACAGGAGTAGGAAAAGAGAGTTGACAACTTTAGGTTTCCTTTCAAAGTGAAGTTTCAAGTACTTTAGGTTTGAAATAGCCACTTGGAAATATGACTGGAATAGAGTTGACAGATCAAACCATATGAAAGTATGATTTCTGAGATATACATGATAGCATATTCTGTAATTCTTGCTACTGGGGAGGCTAACACTCACAAATGTCATGACTTCAAGAGTTCTTAGATACTGTAGGATGTCAATTGGCTATTTGTACTAAGTTTGGCATTAATATGGTAAACCTCTGTGATCAGGATCAGGGGATTACTAGCTAGGTCACTCAAGGAGGGGCAAACCACCACTGGTTGGAAAAGGTAGATTAGAGATCCCGAGTCCATCTGAATTAGAATAGACCAGTGAGTAGCCCCTGCACTCCTAACTTGGGTGAGATAGGGAGACCCAGAACACACACACACAAACACACACACAGATACACATACACACACACACACAAACACACACACAGATACACATACACACACACACAGTCTCACACATAAATGTATATATGCATGAATATATGTATATGCATGTATGCACACATAAATATATCACCTAGCATATAATACAAAATATATAGTTCATATTTAGATTTATATATTAGATTATATAATTTAAAGATATATAATTTCTCTGTTGGAGAAAATATATATTGAAAAAGTTGCAGAAGTCCAAGGACCCAGTTTGGGTGCATGCTTACAGTTGATAGGTAAGAAAAATAATAGAAGCTAGGGACTAAAACAAAGAAGAAACACACACACATACAGTGAGAGAGAGAGAGAAACAGACAGACAGACAGACAGATATGGGGGGGGAACAATCAGGAGAAAGTAGGGGCATAAATAATATGGTCTTGAAGAAAAGGCAATCAGTTGTGTTACATATTGTTGAAAGCTCCAATAGAAGAAAGATAAATGAACCAAAGTGCTATGCAGTATAAAGAATTTTGGATTCAGAATCTGAGGACCTTGATTCAAATTCCAGTTCACCCTCTAATACATGACCTTGACAAGTTTACTTAACTTCGTTTTGGAGAGCCTCAGTTTCTTTTTCTGCAAAAGGAAGAGTTTGGACTGGATGACTTTAATGACCCTGTTAGCTACAAATCTATGATGTTATGACTCCAAGTAGAAATACTACATGGCTGTTTTAAACAGGCTGTATGTTACTAAAAGCTAAAAAGCTTTTGGATTTGGTTAGAAGGCCAGGTTTTTTTTCTGAGTGTGAATGCTGTACTAAGCAATAAGGAGACCTTTCAAATCCCAGTTATTACAGAAGATCTGGTACTTCAGGGGAAAAAAAATCCATGTAATAAATACCCATCAATGGCAAAAATGATATGCTTAATTCAAGTAACCATTTAAATGCCTACTCTGTACAATTGTAACAGCTAGGTGGTATGGTGGATAGAATTCGGGGCCTGGAATCAGGGAGATAAATTCAAATCCAACCTCAGAGACTTGCTAGCTGTGTGACTCTGGGCAAGTCACTTAGCCCTGTTTGTCTCAGTTTTCTCATTTGGAGAAGGAAATGGCAAACCACTTCGGTATCTTTGCCACAGAAACTACAAATGGGTTCATAAAGAGTAGGATAAAACTGAAATGACTGAACAATAAATGTGCAATTGATGAAAATAGATGCTAAGAGATCTAGAGTTGAGCTTAGCTATAATCCCCATCCAAATGGAGGTTTTAGACTAAATATATAAACACATATATAGGCAAACATTAATTCAAGCTTTATTGGAGTCGCAGAGGAAGGGTTTGGAACCTGAAAGTCTGTGAACTTGTATTTTTAAAAAATATTGTGATAACTATTTTAAATAATTGATTTATTTCGTATTCAATCTATTTTGTCTTACATATTTAGAAACATTATTCTAAGAAAGGGTGTATAAATCTCACCAGACTGCCAAAGAAGTCCATGATATCAAACATGTTAAAACCCCTGGATTGGAGGTAGAAGAAGGGGGAGATCAGCAGTCTTTGATGCTTTAGGAACCCCAGAAATAGGCAGTATGGAGACATTTACATGTTTTATAAAATCTTTGTTATGAGGATCTAGCCAGCTGCAGTTGCCTGGTTCCTGGTATATGTGCTGTATGCAATATCTCCCAGGAATTTTACATCATATGCATGAAACATTTATTAAAAATATTTTAAGGTCTTAGAGATTTCAGGTCAGGGCTCTAGTATAAAGCAGGTGTTAGCAATTTCAACAAATGAAAACAAAACACCCATCTTCTTATAGAGGGAGGCAGAGATAATAATCAGTTTAGGGGATTTGAGCTCCCAAACAGGCTGGGTTTCTGGAAATTACACTTCAAGTTTCTGGAATAATTTTTTTTCTAGTTGTGAAGGAACTTCAACCTGTTTCTGGGCTCAGTTTCCTTCTCCACCCCCTTCTCTCCCACCCCGCCCCCCCCTTGTTGTTTACTTGCTTCAAGATTGCCAAGATTGAGCTGGTGACTGCTAAGGCTGTGATGTAATGGATGGAAAGTCCTGTGGACTTAATTGGCAGTCACTGAGAAGTACACACACAGTACAGTGCCATGGGCTTAATAGAGTCCTGATCCATAAATACATTAGCTTGTCAGCCTCCCTAGAGAATAAATAAAGGAAATATTTATTTGAACACTTTGAATTCAATATAAACATAAAATGTTTATATCGCACAATTTATTTGAACATTGAATCTTTGGTAAAAATGGAGTTGAAGGATATTGCCTACTGTGTTATCCAATATTCTTTATGCAAGGACTCCTAATAATAACAATAGCGAGGATATAATAATAAAAGAGAGCATAGTGTAATGGAGAGAATGCATTCCTTGAAGTCAGAAAGACTTGGGTTCAAATCCTGCCTAGGCAAGTTTCTCATAGCTTCCAGGCAACTCTCTAAGACTAAAAATTGCAGAGAAATTGCTCATCTGCATTGGTAGAGGGATTTTTTCACTGGGAGTTTGTTATACCGATAATATCAGAAGTCTAGACCTTCTTCTTCTCTACCCAAATGACTGATGTGTTTGTGTGTGTGTGTGTGTGTGTGTGTGTATATAACTTGAAAGCACTGGAAAGCACCTTACATAACATGATCTCATTTGACCCAATCAGCAGTCCTATGAGGTAGATGTTATTATCTTTGATGGTGAGTAGAGGCCAGAGGTTAGGTGAGCTTCTTTCCAGTTTCACACTGAAAGTGTCCAATACTATATTCAAAACCAAACCTCACTGACTTCCAATCCTATCTCTTTATTTCCAGGAAATATTTTTTTCTTTGTTAACTACTTTGTATGTTTTCATTTGTCAAAGAAGGAAGGGGGGAAAGAAGGAAGGGAAGGCAAAAAGTAAGGTAGGGAAGGAAGGAGAGAGAAGAAAACAAAAACAAAACAAAGAAATGGAGGAAAGGAAAAGGGGAAGGAAGGAGAAAGGGAGTAAACAAAGAAGGAAAGGCTATATAACTTATATGTTTCTCTTTTGGATTTAGTGTCCCAGAAACCTGTAGGCTAATATTTTGAACTGCTAGTTGTCAACTTATCTAATTGAGCTACTTGGTAGCATCTCTTCTTCTTTTCTTTGGTTCTCTCTCTCTAGCACAAATTCTTCCATTTTGTGCAATTTCACTTGTAAATTGCCTTTAGTCCTTTGTCAAGTCCCAACCCCTACCCTCAAATAAAAATAATAAATATTTGTTATTGTTGGTACCAGCACAGTAATTGTGGTAATGGCCCTTAAAAGCTTTTTTAAAAAAATGTATCACTGTCCCAAAGACATTCCTATCCAGTGGTCATTTGACTTTTCCGAAATATCTCTTTTCAATTTGGATGCATACTTTGCATAGGAAAAAGAACAGCCCTATCGTCCTGAAACTCTTCTTTAGGCCCTGCTGCAATATAATATCTCTATTAAATAAGGCCCCACATTGCTTTGACAATCTCCCATTGAATTGTATCCTGTCATTTGCCTCTTCTATTAGATGGTCTAATAGAGTTGCTTTGATTTCCTCGTCTTATTACCTAGCACTAATTTGTGCCTAATATATCTATATACCATATATACATATATGCATATATGTATTCATACACATATGTATATACATATTTGTCTAAACAGTATATTCTTACAGTTGGCTTAATAGAGTTCTTTTGATTTCCTCTTCTCATTACTTAGAGATAGTATGTACTTAACATATACATGTGGCAAATATATATGTGTATATGTATATATGCATACACAAATGCATATATACATATATAATTTTATATCCATCCATACATATATGTATACACAGATTTTCCTAAATATTGGAAAGGGACAGGCAGCCTTTATCCTAATGAAAGTTTTGATAGGATCAAAAATTTTCATTTTTTCCTTCCAAAGCCTACATAAGAAAGCCCTGAAAATTCCAACTGCACAGGGCCCAAATGTACTGATTAGAGGATCGAAATGTCGCCAAGAATGACCCACGGAGTGAATCATTTGTTTCCCTAGGAACATATGGAATCCACTGACTTCAGGAAATATTTTCAGTGCGCACACATATTTCTTCAAGACGTTAGCATCCCGGGGGAGGAGGAGGAATAAAAACATGACAGGGAGTAATTTAAAATGGCAGGTACTGCAGTTTTCCTTTCCTGGGATGGAAACCTGATATTTGATACAAATGTAGATGATTTTCTTATGATTGCTATAAAAAGTTGATACTGTTCTTTCCAAATTTCTCTAAGATTTATTTTTTCCTTCTCCTTTGTGGAATTTTGTTATTTTTAAAAGGCTTAGATTGTGGGGACTAAGAAATCAAAACATTGCACATTATTTCTCATAATGTAACCACAAGAAAAAGTCAGTACTGAAGCTCTGATTCACAAAAGAATACTGCTTATTAGTTCTGGTGAGGTTCAGTGGGAAAACAGAGGCCCAAATTAAATTATATTTCATTAGACTGTAACATCATCGGACCTTGATTTTTCTGTGTGTCAGTCATGTTATTTTCCATTTTAATTTTAATCTTCTGTGAATTTTTTGATAAGATTATAACACCCAGGGATCAAGCTTAGAAGCCCCCAAATGAATATTATTTTGTCTGAATGTCTATGTTTGGATAGGCCATTATGTCTATTCCAAGTTTATTGGGTTGAATCTCTACGGGGGTCTGGAAAGCATATGAAAACTCATTATTAATGCTATCTAATGAAGGCAAGACATTTTAGTTAATACTTCATGGAAAAGTTAGAGGCTGTCTTATACAGCAGTATGAGTGATAGTGGACAGAGTGTTGGGCTTGGAATGTGGTTTGAACCCTGCTTCTGGCAATTGCTAATGTGACTCTTAAGTCACAATATCTTTCTTAGCCTTAGTTCCCTCTTTTGTAAAGTGGGGATGATGTTAGTGCCTCTCATGTTTTGAGGATCAAATGATAGAATACATGTGTTTGTAAATTTAAAGCATTATATACATGTCAATTGTTTATTACTATTATTTTCTGTGTTCATCTTTTCCCAAAACTCACCTTATTATGTGGCCTACCATGGCTCCTGAGACGACAGACTTTACCTTCATTGGAAGGCATGTATACCTGTCACAATACTTATCACAAAGATTTTTAGCAGTATTGTTACCATATGAAGCAACCATATAACTCTTTAGATTTGCAATATGCTTAGAAATCACTTGGAACAGTGACAGTCTTCTGTGAAGAACATATCTAGAGCTTCGCCGCTTTCAGGGCATAATACAACTTGGGTTCATTCTGGTGGCACGTATTCTATTCTTGGGCCTGGGCCCATGTAGGGCAGGATGTGCCATAGGTCCCTTCTGGTAACACATGCGCTTTTCTTTGAGCTAGGCCCCTTTAAGTTGTACATATGCTCTGGCCCTTTCTGGTGAATCCCTTGACATTTTTCTGTTTTATCCCTCACCCTCCCTCCTTGGAACTGGAGACTCTGTCAAAGTGGACTGGCCACTGAGCAAGAAATGCTGCACACTCAGTCAACTTAAAAGGGGAAATAGTTTCTGCTAGCTTTCCTCTTTCTTTTGAGTCTTCAAGACTCTGAGATTCTCCTTCAGACTTCCACTGAGTAGTGGGAGAGGACCAAATTTCTGTCCTGGAAAAGACTAAGACCTAACCTCAAGTACTTTGTGTTTTAACCCTGAGCACAAGTGACTGAATAGCAATCCCAAGTAGGGTATTTTCAGCCTTGACAGAAACCTTGTGGAACTTGACAGGTCCATTCAATTGGCAGCAGGAGAAGATGTCTAAAATAACTTATTGGATGAGATGACTATCAATGAGAGGGTAAGTCTAAGTCATGGATTGACTTGGCAAGAAGATATGGACATTGAGATGCTAGGATAGTGAAAAGCTGAGATGAAGATGAAATACTTTTTCAGAAATACTATGAAATGTTTCAAAGTATTTAATGTTTTAAATATCAACAAAGAATTTTGGAAGTATTGGGTTAATTATTTATTAATATACACTACATGTAGTCTTCACTGAATAGATAGTGAACTCCTTGAAAGTGGGGACTATCTGGTTTTTTAAATTTTTGTGAACTGTGCTTTGCACAAAGTAAGGACTTAATAATTTTTTTCATGTATTCATTTGCTCATTAATGTTTCTTTTCCTTATCTACTTTGTGCATTGAGTGCCTGTATAGAATGGATCTCTTTTAGGGGTGAACCTAGACATGAGCCAAACATAAATTTTAAGATAGTCATCAGTTTCCATAAAGTGAGGATATTTACTTTAGCACTTAACTCATAGTGCTGTTATGAATATCAAATTAGATCATGCATATTAAGCACTAAAAGTTCCATATAAATGTCAGCTGTTATTACTGTTCTTGCTATCATCCTAGTTAGGTTATCACTTCTTCCCTTAAGAATTATTCTAGCCTATTCACTGATCTCTCTGTCTGAAATTGTTTGTAGTCTCTGCCCCTTTCAATGCAAATTTTATTCTGCTACCAGAGACAATCGATTTTTTCACATCTCTAATTAAACAATTTCTCCATTAATGAACATTGACTGGGACTCTATTGATAAAGGCAGCTAGGTGGCACAATGGATAAAGTTCTGGCCCTTTAGTCAGGAAGACCTGAGTTCAAATATGACCTCAGACACTTAAGGGGATAACAACACCTCTTACCTTGCAGGGTTGTTGTGTGGATCAAATGAGATCATAAGTATAAAGCACTTTGTAAACCTTAAAGTGACATGTAAATGTTAGCTGTTATTATTACTTAACCTCTCTGAGTTTCTTTTGTCACATTTGTAAAATGGGGCCAATAGTACTTGTACTACTTGCTTCTCAGCATGGTAGGAAAGTGTTTCATAAACTTTAAAGCACTATAAAGAGGGTCCCCAAAGTCTTAATAGCTTAAAAGCTTAAAACTCACTAAGGCTTTTGGGATATTTTGTATAACAATGATCTATTGTTATGATTATTATGACTATTATTGCCATACCTGAAATGGACTCCCCTGTCATTTCTGCCAATTGATATCTTTATCTCCTATAAAGGTATGACATAGATGCCATTTTCCCACATATTTTTCTCCAGCTAGAAGTGCTCTCTCTATTCTTGAATCTTTCATAGAATATTGTTTGGAGCTCTTCTATGCATCAGACATAGTCTATTTTATATTAGAATTATCTTTAGACATAACATTTATATTTTAAGCATCTTGACAAAAAGGACCATGTTTTTTTATTTGTGTTTGTAGTGTCAGTATTTGTATTTTTATTTGTCTAGGTCAGTGTACTGCACATAATAAACACTTAATTCTTTATTCAATAAGTGAACAAATGAATAGATTTTAACAGATTTTTAAAAAAAAATTACTAGGAATTGGTGAATGCAAAGAGCTCAATAAGCATCATAAGATCACTATACCGACTTGAAATTTTCAGCAGCATTGACTAGTTTTAAAGGGACCTGAGGAGCTATTATTTTATTTAAGGGGGATAGGGAAAAAGCAAAGCAACAAGGCAACAAGCATTTATTAAAAACTTAATATATTCCAGGAACTTGGCAATGGGAGTACAATTGAAAGGAAAAGGAAATACAATTAATTTTACTTAATTTTGAATCTTGGAGGCTCTGTGAATTTTCACCACCTGAATAATCCTTTACTTAGCTCCAGAAGTGGAAGCCATTACTTTCTAAGAGAATGTGTACTGGACTTTCTAAGCGGGAGCTAGTTTATCTGAGGTTCCAACTGGTATGGCTGAAGTAACCTTCTGATACAAAGATTTCTCTAGGGACTACCTGTGTCTTTTCTGTTATCTCTAAAATGGTTTCTCTGTCAGGTCTTTGTAAGTCTCAGTCTGCATTCATAACGTCTTTTGGAATAAGGTCAGTGTACATCTTATAAATGACCTCAAGGAGTTTATATTCAAATGGGGAAAGAAATCACTTAAAATGGAGTTGAAAATCAGGGGTAAAGGAAAATTACCTGCTTGGGGCATGATGGTAAAGTCCAGAGAATTAGAAATACACCTAGAAAAGTAAAGAAACATGGCCAGCTTGTAATTGTCCCCAAAATGGAAGTTCCTAGAAGGAACTCATCAATGTGAAAAAGGAGCTGGAATGGCAGGAGGATTTTCCAGACTATTAAGATCCCAAGCTCTGAGAGAAGTTCCGTCTGAGTCATGGGGAGCTGGGTGGTATAGTAGAGGACTTGCATTCAAATCTAACCTCATAAACTTATTAGCTGAGAGCCCCTGGGCAAGTCATTTAACTTCTGTTTGCCTCAATTTCTTCATCTGTAAAATGGGGGGGGGGTAATAATAGCATCTACTTCCCAGGGTTGCTATCAAATGAAATAATATTCGTAAAAGTGCTTAACACACTACTTGTCACATGTGGAAGCACTTAATATAAATGTTAGTTATTCTTATTAATTATTATGATGGCAAAGCCATTACAGAATGAGTCACAAACAGAGCTGAGAGGGGAATGAAGCATGGCTAACTTTGACATGGCTAAAGAACTTTTTCTATGCCAACAGGAATGCAGGGCAAATGTTACTGGTCCTGCCCTCTACTCCTCCAGTGTGATTAAGAAACTCTAGGAACCTTATTCATATTTCAAAGACACTTACATGGCCTGGGTACCATCTGCTGGGGAAATATAGGAGTCGAAAGGAACTTATTCTGAGGAGACTTCCTCTAGTTGGGGAGGGCTTCAGGGAGTCAAGGAAAAAAGAGAATATCTTGATAACTGCTCAAGCTTACATTTGGAAGAAGCCATAGCAGCACAGGTAGCATCTCCAGCAGGTGGCAGCCACCACTAGGTAAAGACATGGTGAACAGCAGGTTAAGGGGCAGGTATATAAACAGGAAGGGGTGGAGCTTCAAGAGATGATGCTTCCAGAGGTAGCATGGAACACACCAAAGGAGTTTCGAGAGAAAGTGATGCCCATCAGTGAGACACAGCAGCATGCTGGGAGTCAAATCAGGAGAGGTTATTCATGCCATGATCCAATCACTGTAGAGCATGAGTTGTCTAGGGAGTGGTCTCTTTTCATCTACATGGGAGGTTGTACCCTTCTGTATATTGGAGGGTCAAGAATGATTCTGCCACTTGATTTGAACTGTTATTTACTAGGCAAAGATAGGCAGTGAGGCATTGTGGGTAGAGAGCTGGCCTCTGAGCTAGGACAACCTGAATTCACTTGCCACGTCTAACCTGTCTTGGTTAAGTGACCCTCCAAAAGTCACAACCACTCAGTGTTCTAGATCAATCTTCAAAATTCAGAGAGTTTGCTGACCTATATTGGTAAAGGAGTTTCTTCATCTAGGAGTTCCTTATGCTAATGTAATCACAGGTCCAGTCTCTTTTCCTCCCCTTTTCCCTAAGCTCTTTGATTTATGTATCCTAATTGGATTGTCATTAAAATGACTACTATATATTGAGGCATGTGTGTGTAATCATATGTATATGTATATATGTATGTGTAGACATACATGGCATACACACAATACATATGTATACATGTCTATATAATATTTATATGTGTGTAAATGTGCGTGCATGTATACAAGTAGCACATACCTATATACACATGCATATAAAATACATATGCATACACATGCCTACATATACACATGCATACACATGTACATACATATGTATGTATGCATTCATGCATTTATGCATGTGTTAGTAGGATTCCAGAAAGGTCAACACTTAAAACTAGTGAACTTTTTAGTGATGGGCTTAGTTGGAAGCTATATCCTCATAGGTGAGCTTTGTATTGGAAGAATCTGCTGCTGGATACCAGCCTGGCAAACCAGCTTCAAGTCCTTACATTATCTTCCAAATAGCAAATGTTTTTTTTTTGTTTTTTTGATACACAAAGCAAATTTGTGGCTAGGTTTGCCAATTAATTTTACTACTCTAGTCAAAGTGTTAGCAGCTGTGCTTTGCCTACACAGGGTAACTGCCTGTTATTATTTCCTTAAGCAACCTAGAAGGATTTTTTTTCC
The DNA here is from genome assembly GCF_019393635.1 of Dromiciops gliroides. Classification (NCBI taxonomy): domain Eukaryota; kingdom Metazoa; phylum Chordata; class Mammalia; order Microbiotheria; family Microbiotheriidae; genus Dromiciops; species Dromiciops gliroides. The sequence continues at coordinate 361,694,561 of NC_057864.1, read as the reverse complement.
TGCCCCAAGACAAATTACCTTACCAGGGTTTCTCAAGTTCCTAGCATGTTACATTTAAATAAAATGCAGTTGCCAAATGTCTTTTACCTTTAATTCAGGATTGAATGGATTAAATCTCTTAAAGATTTTCCTAATATAAAACTTCATGGTACCCAGAAAAAAGAAAACAAAAGAAAACCAAAACCTAAATCTAAACATTTAGGTAAGAGGATAACATTTAAAAAAAAGACAATCCCATATCCTATATCACATGTAGGATTATACTTAATATCCTGAAATAGTACAAATTTGGTCTTATAGAGCTTTATATAACATAAATATGATCTGTACTAATTTCTAATAAAATCCTCTATAAATATCCTGAATCCTTATTTTCTTTCCTTGAAGGAGTTGTGTTTGGGGAGTACCAGATTAATATACTGCCCACATTTATCTTTTATCTTTTTCTTTCAATTTTTTATAAATTATATCACTATTTTTGATCTGTCTTGCCTTCTTATTTCTCATTCCTTAGTCACACTCCCTAATATGTAATGGCATTCCATTCCTTCACTAACTCCCCTGTCCTCTTTCCCATAGAACTTAAAGTCACATGAGTTCTAGTGTTGTACTCCATATTATTTACCTGTCTTCCTATAATTCATCATCTGAAAACTAATGACAACTTTGATTGCTCTTTTACTCTACTGTCTTGTACTTGTCCATCTGTTGATTAATAATGGTTTCCTAGTTCTTTCAAATCTGTATGTTTTCTCTCTTTAAATGAATTGCAAGCTCATTGAGGGTGGGGCTATGCCTTTTTATATTTCCCAAAAGGCATTTATAAAAGCTTTGTCAATGAATAAAAATGTCACTTCTCTTTGAAATGGGAAATTTCTGAGGAGACAGTCTATAAGGTGTGAGACTGACTTTAAAGGTTAAGGCATCTTTTACTTATTCCAAGATCGACTTCAAGTACATTAAGTTTCACTCATTGGAAGGAGAAGAGGCAGTACCTTTTTAAAAAATCTGTTATTCAGTTGAACATATTGGAGGACTTGAGAGCCCACCTTGACCAATGTGGTGGCCAAGTTTGGGGTCAGCAGCTTAGACTAAGGGTTGAGTAAACCAAATTTATGGCATCCTGAGGAAAAGATTGGTATTGGTAGCAGATGTGGGGAGGGGTTTGGTATCGGTACCAGATGTGAAAATCTCAGCTATGATAGGGTATTAGGCCTCCCCTTGTCAGGTGAGTGCTGGAGTGCTAATCTTTCCTCCAGGTGGCCATCACCCTTGGGGAAAATAAGCTATCTAATTCTTGTTGGGGCCCAGTTGCCTATCACTGTGTTGAGTGGCAATCAGGATTGGTCAACATGTTGTTTTACTTACCAGGGAGATTTTGGGGGAGGGGTTTGGAATCAAGTAGGTAGTGGCTATATCTTATGTTAGTCTCTTTTAGGACTCTTATTCATCATTAGAACTAGCTATATTCACCTTGTTTACCCTTGGACCTCACATACATATGTACACACTGAATTTGAAGAGTTTTTTTTAGAACCAACCTTTTCAGGTTAACAGGAATATTTACTTTTATTTTCCAACTCTCTATTTGCAAGAAGAAAGAAGGATACAGAAAAAAAAAAACTCTTAAAATTTTAGGTAATGTTCTAGTAGAATCTGAAGGACCAAATGCAATCAATTCAGAAAAGGCATAATGCCACATATATTCACCATTGGGATTGTCAAATAATTTTGCAACTTCCTTCTTTTGTGTTTGCAGTACAAGGCCTAATATGGAAATCTCAATAAACCCTGGAGCCATGAAATTCTGACACTATTAAAAAAAAAAACCCAACAACAAACTCAACAGAAACCATATGAAAAAGCTCAATTCCAATGGCTCTATATAAAACATGAGGACTTAAGCAAACCAACAATAATTTGACCCACAGCATTTAGGATCCCTTGTCCTTTATGACTGCAGTGATTATCTGGCACCTCAAATTACAAGATTGCATCCCAATCTCATCTTTTTCCTATTCAGATGCCATTTTAAAGAGCATGAGTCATGAAGACAAGAAGGCCAGTTGTTCAAAGTTAATTCTTAAATCAATATGCTTGTTAAGGAGAGCAGCTTGTCTTATTGCCTCATGTTTAGTTTAAGGCTAATTTGTCCAGTATCATTTGACAGTGCTTTTTGGTCTTTGACAAAATTATGGAAGAACAATTCTTATCTCCCACTCCCTAGATTACTGGGATTCAGAGTCACAGTCTTCTGGGAGCAAGCCCCGCCCCCCCAACTTCCTCTGCTGCCTCTCTCTGTATTCTATCTCCATGCAACTCTATTCTTCCATTCTGTAGTCCCTTTCTTCTTCTGCCTTCTCCCCTTTATGTTCTTTTGAACTCCAATTTAGTGGCTAACTTTTCTTCATCTTTGTATTCTTTTCAAACTATCTATTGATGACTTTTTCTAAAATACTTGATATTCCTATCTACCCTTGCCAGTGTTAGTTGGTTCTTCTTTCCTTGATACTTTGAGCCATGGGTTCTATTATATCCAGATCCCTCTGTATCACCCAGCAACCATCCTTAGAGTTTCATTCCATCATTAGGTTAAGATAATTGTTTTCGTGATCCAGCAGGATCCAGAATACTCTTTTTTGTTTTAAGGAGTTTTCTCTCTCTCTACACATATACACATATATGTATGTATGTGTGTGTATATATACATACATACACACACACAGCCCCTGCCCTTGTTCTTGTCGACTTCAATATACTTACTGGTTTCTCTTTAAACTTCCTCTATCTTCCCAAGTCACCTACTACCTTAATCCCCATCTATCTACAGGAATGGTCATAACATTGAACTATGAAAAAATGTAAACTCCAGGACTTTTAATTTTTAAATGCCTCTCTCTGATAATTTTCTGTCCTTCCATCTGTCCTTCCTCTCTCCTCCTAACTATTCTTCAACCTCATTGAGACTTGTAGGCCCTCCACTCCATTCTACTCTCCTAGTATATCACCCCTGCTTTGCTTTCACTTTGCTCCCTTAACAGAGTTGAACATATATTTAATCAATTCAGTCATACAGTCAGCTCCCTGCTATCCACTCTGCCACCCAGACTCCTTTGGTCTTTTGCTCACCCTGTCAGAATTCCATAACTCAATCCATATTATGCCTCTCATCCACCTTCTTTTATCCTACTCATGTGCTAATGAATTATGCTGGAGAAAGTCACTCAACATTGCAGACTAAGTGCACTAGAAATTTGTTATCTAACCTCCATGAATTCTTCAGTGCTACATGGAGATCTTTCAATTCTTCCCTGGTGGACTTTCTTTTATACTCCTCACAGGAGTGATTACTAATGCACTTTTTCTCCAAAGCCCCTAACACCCCTTTATTAGTGCTCCTTGCTCCCCCTCTGTAGGCAATTTTAGCTTGGCTACCCGGCACCTGAACATCCTTCTACATAATCCTCCATTTTCTTCTCTTTTGTTTCAGTTTTGAAGGAATAGATGGACTTTGTCTATGCTGAATTAAACCTCAATGTGTGGCTTTTATTTCACATCTTTTAGTCCCCTCTGGGACTTTGCTCCCTGAATCATTTTCTCTTTCTCATCTTTTATCTTTCTTATCCTGCTTTCTAAAAACATGTTCTATTTTCTGAAGCCTTTCTAAAGACAAACAAACAAACAAATGAACAAAGGAATGAACACAAACAAACCCCGCACCACCTTCACTTAGTCCTCGCATCTCTTTGAATTCTCATCCTAATCTTGTCTCCTTTTCACAGCCTCCTAGAAAGAGGCATTTGTTCTTCCTGCCTAAACTTCATCCTTCCACTCATTTCTCAACACCTTGCACTCAATTGGAATTGCTCTCACCAAGATTAGCAATGGCTTAATAAATCCAAAGCTTTTAGTCTTCATTGTACTGTCTTCACCTTTTGAGACTGCTGATCCCTCCTTCTTCTTGGATACTGTTTATTCACTTGGCTTCCATGGAACACTTCTCCCTGATTTTCTTTTGATTTGTCTGAACTTTTCTTCCCAGTGTTTTTAGTGAGTTATCATTTTGTCTTCTGCCCAAATATGTATGGCTCTTTCATAAATCTCTTTTCTAGGGTCTTTTCTCTTTTTTCTTGATATCTCGTAAATTCTCATGGGTTCAATTATCATCTTCAAGTAGATGATTCATATATATGCATCTATATGCTTATATACACAAACCCACAGACATACGTCTATGTCTATATGAAGGCTTTGGAGATGCCTTAATGTGACTAGCAATATTTAACTCTAATTTGTCCTTTGAACACCTTCTTTTTCCAGATGAGAAGATTGAGGGGCAATGAGATTAAATTATTTGCTTTAAATCCCAGGGCTAGTAAGAGTCTGAGGCATATTTTGAATCTAAGTCTTTCTGACTCCAAGTACAGTGTACTATTCACTATACTACAATGTTGCATACCATTCTGGCTATTTGAGCTCAATTATTTATATTTATTCTATGTCTAATGATTAAGGGCATCATCTAATTTGCAAAGTAGAGGGTGGTTCAAAAGTTAATTTGTAAATTAGTTGTTGAGTTGAATTGAATTAAATTTGAACCTGTTGCTTCTTAGCCCATAAATGACTAACAACTCAATGAACAAGTATTTGTTACCTACTAAATGTAAAACACCATAAAAAGTGGTAAGGACTGATTCCAAGACAAAAAGGAAATAGTTCCTAATTTCAAGGAGCTTAGTTTCTAATGCACAATGTACTAGAAATGCCACACCTTTGTGAGGTAAATTAGTAGAAAATACTATTGTTCCAGTCCTAATAATTATGAAAGATAGTCTGACCTTGTGAGTAACATGCTCAATTTTCAATCAGGGTGACATGGGCTGTAGTTCACACTGACTATTCATCTGGGTGAATCTGGGCAAGTGGCTTAACCTCTCAGTACATCAGTACCTTAACCTCCCCTTAACTCCCCAGGGTTTAATCTTTTGTGTAATAGACAGTTTGCTACCTGCATTATAAAGAAAGTAGGTAGTTTCCACAGTGGGAGTTCCCCCCATGCTTAAGAAAGCCTAGGTTCGTCATTCATACTCATGTACTATTACATAAACATAAACTTAAAATAAGATAATTGAATAGAAAATATTTTTAAAATTTATTTAATGAGATGATACTCAGGAAAAGCATAAATAATAGTAATCTGAATACCTGACATTTTATAGCACTTTGTTTTCAAAATGTCTTGCATACATTATTTTATTTAATCCTCAAAACACCCTATGAGATAAATAGTACAGATGTTATTCTTATTTTAGATTTGAGGAAACATTGACAAATTAGGTGACTTTTCTAAGGTCACGTACTTCTGTGGAGATTGAAGGTGATTTCTATATACTTTTAAGGGTACTAGATACTGAATGTGCTTCTTCTTTATTATAAATCATCTCACTGAATAAGTTTATGGCCTTCCTCTTTTGGACACATTTTTTTCCACTAATGTTATATTTGTGTTTATCAGTCATTTAACTTTATCAGTCATGAATGGGTTTTGGAATAAATAAGAAGGGGATAGAAATGAGAAAGGCAAAGTAAATGAAAACTTCTTGGAAAAGGACACTACAAAAGAATGTTACCTAAGCAAAGAAGCTGAGGAGAGGAAGATTTTGAAGGAAACACTTAAGGGAAAAAATAGGAATCAAGAAAATTATATTAACAATATAAATAAATTACAGGAACTTGAGGCAAAGTACATAAACAAGAGTGGGAGAGAGAAATATGTAGGGGAATAGACAAACATAAAATTATTCTAAGCAAAATTAATCACAAGCATACAAGATTGACTTAAATGAGAAAAGGCCAAACACTCACACCTAAGTAGTAAAGTAGGGGGAATTTGATCGGGGATCACTGAATACTCTGAAACCCCCTCTCCCAATTCACTTCATAAAAGGAAAGATGTAAAGGTGTGAGACATTGAGGCCCATTTGTACCTTAAAAGTTTATCAGATGCTGAGTGCCCTATTTGCATATTATAACCACAGGATTCCTTACACATACTCCTTGATGTGGGCAACTTGGAGAGACTAAGCTAAAAAACAACTTGATAGAGTCAAGATAGTCAACTCATTGAAGCATTTGTAGCAGTGTGAAGATAGGGGGAGAAGAAATTTCTTTCTTCCTTCTCTCTTTCCATAAGCAATGGCATCTTGCTATAGAAACACATGGAAACATCAGGTTGACAGAGTCCAGTTGTGAAGTTGAATTGAGAATCTGGTGTGCCTGGAGCTGATGTCTTCATGGAAGTGGCCAGTCTCAGAGGTTTGGTTCTTTTTGAAAAACTATAGCAGTGCTTTAGGCCAGGATTTTATATTAGTTTGTAGCTAGAGATAATGAAGACCATGAACAAGCACTGGAGTCACACATGCACTCCAGCAATAGCTTGAGGATATTATATTATATAAAAGCATGGGGGGAACCAATGGTACCCCTGTAAGTTTTCTTGGTCACATGAGTTTCCTATGTGAATTTCTCCCCACTTGTAAACTCTCTCTATACAATCTTTCTGCATTAATGAGGGACCTTATTTATTACTATTTTCCTTAGTGTATTACTATAGTAAATACCTTTGCTTTGAGCCCTTTAATAAGACACTATGCTAACCCGACTGCTAAGTACATACATGTGCATATGTGTGTACACACATATATAATTTTGGGCTCCCTCCCCATTCCTCTCCCCATATCAGCAATGTGTTAGAAGTATTCTAACAACAGCCCTCTCTTAGGTCAGGTTTTATGTTAGGATGAAACAAGGCACTCAAAAGTCATTGAACTGCTAACAAAAGGAGATTTTCTTTGCCCTAACACAGCAAGAATATGAAACAAAGATACCATACTGCTTCTCTTGATGCAACCCCTCTCACAGTCATGTGGAAATGAATCTAATCATCCATCAGGCAAGCTATGGGGACTCATGTGGTCTTCAGAAATCTACCAAGTAAAAGACTCTATGACTCCACATTGGCAGGAACATTTTATACCCCTGAGGGACTGGAAAGCTGAATCAGACAAAAAAATATATTATTTTCAATAGAGAAACACCAGAAACTTAAAAGTATTGGGAGAACATCAAATCCTTGTTCTCCCCACTATTATTTGACATAGTTACAGAAATAGTAGTCATAAAAATAACAAGAGAAAAAATTAAAGTCATAAATGTCAAAGTAGACACAAAATTATGCCTACTTGTAGGTGGCATGATGGTTTAGTTTACTGATTCTTTGAGATTTTGTAATTGAGACAATTACTAGATTTAGCAGGATATAATATAAATTCACAAAAATCAGTAGCATTTCTATACTATATTAATATCAATCAGGAAGAAATCATGAAATAAAAATTCTATTTATAATAACTCCAAAATACATAGAACACTTAAGAGGCAGTTTACCAAGGCACACTAAGACTTAAATATCATTATAAAATACCCCCCCCTTTTTTGTGGGTCAATGACATTTAAGTGACTTGTCCAGGTTCACACAGGTAGTAAGTGTCAAGTGTCTGAGGCTGGATTTGAATTCAGGTCCTCCTGAATCCAGGGCCAGTGCTTTATCCACTGAGCCACCTATCTGCCCCCTCAAAGTACCCTTTTCAAGAATAAAAAAAAAGACAAATAATTGGAGGGATATTCACACTTCATTGTTGGACCATGCCAAGACAAGAAAAAATGATGATCTCACCTAAATCAATATACAGATTTATTACAATAACAGCTAAACTATTAAGGTGTTACTTTATAGAACTATGGTAAATAAATAACAAAATTCATTTGGAGTAAGAAAAAGTCTGGAATCTCCAAGGAAATAATAAAAAAAAAGTTAATGAAGAGAGAATATCACTTACAGACTTCAACCATATTATTAACAGCAATCATGAAAACAATTTGCCACTATGAAAAAAAAAACACCCAGCAATGAGAGCTAACATTTATATAGTGCTTGAGTAAATCAATGGAACAAACTAGAAGAGAATGAATTAAAACATCCTAATTTCATAGCTCTGTTTAAAATGAACTCAACTACATAAACTCTCTGAAACAAATCCATTTTTTAAAAGATTTACAGGGAAAAGTTAAAAGTAATTTGGCAAAATTTAGACTTAGGCCAACATCTTATACTGCATACAAGTTCCAAGTAGATACTTGACTTATAGAAAAGATAATATCATAAAAATATTGAAGAGAAGAATTCTTAAATAAACAGAGATCAGAGAACTTAGGATTCATTATCTTAGGATCATAAAGTTAGAGTTGGAAAGGCCTTTAGAAGTCCTTTAACCTAACTTCCTTCTTTGCATATGAGGAAAGCAAGACCCAGGGCAGTTAAATGTCTTGCCTGTCCTTGGAGATGTTATCAAGGTTACACAGGCAGCAATTGGCAGGAGTAGGATTGAACCAGTATGAGATATCCAATTTGAGTACTCTTTCCACTACACATACAAAAGATGAAATAGACAGCCTTTAATACACAAAATAATAAAAAAAAACTATACTTTTTCCCTAACAGAATTAATGTTACTAGAATAATAAGGTAAATAATTAGGAAAAAATTTTGTATCAAAAGTCATGCATTAATATTTTATATCCAAAATTTAAAGTGAATAAATATAAATGGATAATATTGTTGTTCCCTAATAGAAAATCCATTAAGTATTTTTTAAACAAAATGTTCTTGAAAGAATTACAAACTATTAACAGACATACAAAAGGTCACTCTAAGTCAACAATATTAGAAATACAAATTAAAACTCTGAGGTTTCACTTTATACCTAGTAAACTGACAATGATGACAAGAGATGGAAGTAATCAATGTTGGAAGGACTCAGTCCAGCTATTTTAGAATTATGCTAAGAAAATGACTAAAATGTCTATATCCCTTGACCCAGAAATTGTACTGTTAAGCTTATGCCCTCAAGAAAGTTGACATATATATATATATATATATATACACACATATATATACATATATATATATATAATTTATAGTAGCATCTGCAGTAGTAAGGAACTAGGAACAAAGTGAATATCCATTGATTAGAGAATAGCTAAATAATTTCTGGTACATGGACTTAATGCAACATTGCTATTTTATAAGAAATATGAGGAATTCAGAGATCCTCTAGGAAGAATTTTGTGAATCGAGATAGAGCAAAGTAAGCCAAATATGGAAAACAATATATACTAAGACTACAACAATGTAAACTGAAGAGTAATAAAATGTAGATTCTTTGCAAAGACTAATATTGGCTTTGGAGAAGAGATAAGGAAATTTAATTGTCCAAGTGGGATGTCTGGATATGAACTATTGTATATGCTGTCAGATAAGATCAATATGCCACTTGGTCTTGCTTATCTTTTTCTCCTCTTTGTTGTAAGGGATAGCTCGTTGGATAGAAGGGTATATTCAGAAATGATAGTGATGTAGCAACAAAAGTTATCCAAAAAAAAAAAACCTTTAAAAAAGAAGAGATGTGATTACTCAAAGGGAAAAGAGCAGAGAAACTCTTTAGTGACTCATAAGGAATAGAAAAAAAAATGAAGAAGAAAAAGTTCACAAGAAGCTATAGGAGTGATTAAAAAGAAGGCAGGGAATGAGATTTTAGAAATTCAGTCCCAGGTAATTCAAAGGAAAGTCAGTCTCTACAGTGTCATATGAAAACAGAATTGAAAAATAACTAGCTGGACATGGATGTAATTGTCAGTGACAGATTATTGGAAACACTCAACAGAATGGGATTATTAATATGGTAACTTCACACCTAGTCAGCACATTATTGTCATTTTAGTTCTAAAGGTAGGGCAAGAGAAAGCCCAGCAAAACACCACAAAATATTGGAACCTAGAAAATCTATGTAATAAAGGTTAGCAAAGCTAACATTATTTATCCAAGAAGAATTTCTTAACTTTCTTCAAGTTATTAAAGGAGATCTGTTTGATGGGAGATAGTGTCCATCTGTTTTCCATCCCCCAGGAAGATGGAACAAGAGGAAATGAACTTAAAACATAGCAGGAAGGATTTCAGTTAGATAAGAAAGAGCTTCCTGGCAGGATGGGTTGTTTATTCATTGGAGCCAGTTATCAAACAGGTTAAGGAATCTTCTTTCCACTTCATGATGATGATGATCATCATCATTGTCATCATCGTTGTGCCCTCTGTTTACTCTATACCTGATAATATGAGGGTTTTTTCCAATATTTTTTCTGTTATGGCATAACAGCAAAGCAAGAAAAAACTTCAATATAAATTTCTTCAAATGCTTTATAGAAACACATACATGTGAGTTCTAAAAATATGAGACTATAGGGAGTGGTAATTATTCTGTGCTTCTTAGGGAACATGGGGACAGTTTGGTACAGTGGAAAGAACTTTGACTTAAAATTCTGTCTCTGATGCTTACTATTAATGTAACCTTGAGCAAGTCATTTAATTTATTTCTTCCCTCCACTTTTTCATCTGTAAAAGGAAAGAATAAGTATCCTCTATAGTCTCTGTTAGCTCTAGACTTAAGATCTTATGAAATTTCAGTTTAGTCTTCAAATGTTCAGGACTTCGTAAAAGGAGAGATGGTATAGTGTAGTGGCTAGTACGCTGGACTTGGAATTAGGAATTTTTGTATACCAGTGCCACCTTAGATACTTATTAGCTTGGTGATGTCAGGCAAATTAATTACTTTCTCTGTACTTCAACATGTTAATCTGTGAAAATGAAGGGATTTTGATTGGATCATGTGTGCCAGTAATTTTTTGAAAAAGGACTATATTCTTCTCACCAATGCAATGGTACAGAAGGGTTCCAAGGAATTCATGATGGAGGAGGATCTCCAAATCCAGGAAAAAAAAAAAAAGAACTGTGGAGTATAGATGCTGAACGAACCATGCTATTTCTTTTGTTTTTGGTGCTGTTGTTTTTCTATTTTGAGGTTTTTCCTCATTGCTCTGATTTTTCTCTTATAACATGACTAATGCAGAAATGTGTTATATATATAACCTATATCAGATTACCTGCTGTCTAGGGGAGGGGGGGAGGGAGGGGAGGGAGAAAAATCTGAAATTGGAAAGTTTGAATAAATTAAAGTTGAGAATTATCTTTACATGTAATGGGAAAAATAAATAAATAAAATACTTTATATATAAAAAAGGAATATTTTCGGGGGCAGCTAGGTGGCACAGTGGATTAAGCACCAGCTCTGGATTCAGGAAGACCTGAGTCCAAATCTGGCCTCACACACTTGACACTTACTAGCTGTGTGACCCTGGGCAAGTCACTTAACCCTCATTGCCCCACAAAAAAAAAAAAAAAGAAGGGATTGGATTTTGGCTTCTAAGGTTCCTTCTAACTGTCTCATCCTCTAAAATTTAGCTGAAATATTAATTCTGTGAAAGCTTCTTGGATTTTTTCAGTTATAAACCAACTTTCTCCCCCTCAGGCTCCACAGAACACTATGTACTCATATATATTTCAATGTAGTTCACATTATATTTATTGTTGTTCAGTCATTTCAGTCATGTCTGACTCTTCCTGACCCCATTTGGGATTTTCTTGGCAAAGATACTAAGGTAGTTTGCCATTTACTTCTCCTGATTATTTGACATATGAGAAAACTGAAGCAAACAGGGTTAAGCGACTTGCCCACAGTCAGACAGCTAGTAAGTGCCTGAGGTTGTATTTGAACTCCCATTTTCTTGACCCTAGGCCTAGTGCTCTGTCCAATGAACCACTTAGCTGCAATAGCAAAAATAATGACAACAACAACAATTTGGCAAACTACATGAGGGCAGAGGATCATGTCCTATCTATCTTTCTAGCTTTTCCAGAATAGCATTATGGCAAAGTGGAATGATCCCTGGTTTTGGAGTCAGAGAATCTGGTTCAAATACGGTTTCTTTTTGCAAGACTTTTGTTTTGGGTTTCCATTTTTTCCTCTATAAAAAGAGCTCTGAGTTCCCTTCTAGCTCTAAATGTATAGTACCATAAATAATACTCTGCATATAGTTACCCACTTAATAAATGTTACTTGAATTTGCATCTTGTAAAGTGCTATTCTAGATCATTAGAAGATAAATTAAGAACTAAATCACAGGACTTTACCTAAAAGGGACCAAGTATGTAGGAAGGAATTCTAACTCACTTGGTGATTTCACCAGCTTTCCTGGGTTCAATTATCATCTCTATGTAGATGATTATCAGATCTCTTTATCCTGCTCTAATCTCACTGCTGAGCTATAGTCATGCATCACCAACTGCTTCTTGGATATCTCAACCTGGAAGTCCTGTGGACATCTCAAACTCAGCATGTCCAAAACAGAATTCATTATCTTTTCCTATAACCCCGACATCCTTCTGACCTTGCTTATTACTCTCTATGGTACCATAATCCTTCTAGTGACCCAGGTTTTCAACCTTGGTGTCATCTTTGATTCTCACATCTTCCACATTATCAATCAGTTGTCAAATTTTGTAATTTTTTCCTCTACAACATTTCTCACATATTCTCCTTCTCTCTATTCACACAGTCATGACTACGTTTCAGGCCCTCAATCATTCCTTGCCTGGACTACTATTATAGTGGCAGCCTTCTAACTCTCTTCCTGTCTCATTTCTTTCCACTACCACTACCCTCTGACGTCAAGGTGATTTTTCTAAAGCATAGGTCTCACCATGAAACCTCTCATCTCTCATCTTAATTAACTCCAGTGGTTTCCTGTCACCTCCCAGATCAAATATAGTCATTTTTTCAGTATTTAAAACTCTTCCTAATTTAGCTCTTCTAGCCTTTTCACATACCCTATAAATCTGCTACATTGGCCTTGCAGTTATTGGTTTGTGAAACTCCTTTTATCTACAAGTCTTTGCATGGACTTTCCCTGAATGCTTGGGATAGTCTGCCCTTTCACCTTCACGTCTTCCATTTCTCTGGCTTCCTTTAGGACTGAATTCACATTCTATCTTCCACAGGAGGCCTTTACTGGTCTCTTCACCTACTGATGCTTTCCTCTGACTATCTTCATCTATTCTGTAGGTAATTTCTATGTGTCTAGCTATTGCTTTGGGAGGGTGAAGTGTCCTTCTATTCTCCCTGGTATCCCAAGGATGGGTAATCTTGTCCATAATATATGGCCATTTTTATGTATTTGTTTTATTTGCAAGTTTCAAATACTTAATACGTTTTCATCTACAAGCCCATTTAATAATGAAAAAGAATACTTCTACAATACTTATACATACTAGGAAATTAATTGATACAGATTGTAGCCATCATTAGAAACTTTTCTTGTCAAAGATATAACCAAGGAGACCATTAACATCATTGTAATTCAGAACCTCAGGCTTGAATAAGCTCTTGATTTTCCCATCTTGTTATTTCTGGGTTTTGGAAAGCCTATAGACTGATGCCTTGCATTGTATGAGGACAGGTGTGATTTTTTTTCTTGTCCAGCCAATTAGTGTAAAGATCAGTAGCATAACTCAGAGAAATATGGTTTATGAAAAATGCCCAGAGGTGATATACTCCCTTGCATTTGGCAAGGGTTATAGAGTAGGAGCTTCTTAATTGACATTAACCCCAGTGGCAACAAATAAATGCCAGTCAGTGATTGGTCTCATTCCTGGAGGTTCACATTAGTTAGTGATTGATAGCAAGAGAGAGCCCCTTCCTAATTTTCATATGACCTATATTCTGTCTGCAAGAATTCCTTGAAAAGTAAGCAGCATATGTACCAGTCAGGGCATTTCAATGCCTGAATTAGAAAGAAGGTAGATTCCTTTGAGAAGAGAAGGCTCTGTCTAGACAAACTAAAGGAGTCTGAATAAAAATGGGTTTTATTAGATGGGGTATTAAAACGCACATGAAGGCATTTTTGAACAAAGGAATGATAACATTTTTCTTATCATCCTCTTTAAACCACCCAAGTAAGAACAGGAAATGTATATGGGACCCCATCACTCTCATTTTGAATGTGTTAAAAAACATCTTTGTCACTTTGCTCAGGAGACTTGCCTTTCCTCACCTCCCCCTATACCCCCAACTGTGTGAGAGGTCTTTCATAGTACAAGAAAACTTCTCTGAGCAGGCCTTCTTAACCTTTTTTGTTGCTTGGTCCCTTTTGGCAATCTGGCAAAGCCTATAGATCCCCTCTCAGAATGTTTTCAAATGCATAAAATTAAACACTTAGATTCTCAAAGGAAAACAATTATATTGCAATGAAGTTATCAAAATATTTTTTTAAAAGTTGACAGATGCCAGGTTAAAACCCCCTGCCTGGAGAATAGGTTTTCTTCTTTGAGGGGTTATTTCCAGTGGGGGGTGGGGGGGGGTTAGGGAATCATTCAATAACTGAAGCATAGTATTCCTCCTTCCTTCATTAACATATTAAGGTGGGGGGGGAGAATAAAGATTGGAAACTGCGATTTCACTGGTAAAGGGAACTCCTAGATAAGGAAAACTCCCTCTGCTGATTACAGGTCAGAACCTTTTCTGTAGTAAAATCTTAGGGAAGTTTCTTAGACCAAGGGCTTCTTAAACATTTTCTGTTCCTTTTCATCCAAGAAATTTGTACATGACCCTGAGTATATGGGTATATAAACTAGGTATACATAACTTTTGACTCTTGCCATATTTTTCATGACCCCCACATTCCGTTATGTGATCCAATAGTTTCAGAAGCTTTTTCCTAGAGCACTGATAGGTCCATGTTTATGAGGGGCAGACAGATAGGTGGTGCAGTGGATAGAGCACCACACCTGGAGTCAGGAAGACTCATTTTAGGGAGTTCAATTCTGACCTCAGACACTTAAGCTGTGTGACCCTGACCAAGTCACTTAACCCTGTTTGACTCAGTTCTTCATCTGTAAAATGAGCTGGAGAAGAAAATTACAAATCACTCAACTATCTTTGGCAAGAAAACTCCAAATGGGAAGCAGACATGACTGAAACAACTCAACAACAACAATATGTATGAAAATCAGGATTTGAACCCAGGGCTTCCTGGTTAGAAAATCAGATTTCTATCTGCTATATAATTTGTCTCATTAAATATTAAGATATTTAAATATTTAAGATATTAAATATCCAGATACAATGTTCTTTCCACTAGAGCATGCTGCTCATTCTCCACTTCTTTCTTATATAGATTATTTAGATGCTTTGCAGTGAGGAGTTTAATGTTTAGTGGACCAGGGTTTAAGCCATGAGTCATGTCTCTGCTACTAACTAGCTAAATATCCTTGAGAAAATCACTTCAATTCTATGCAGCAAACATTTATTAAGTTTGCGCTACATGCAAGATGCTATGTTAGGCACTGTAGATACAAAGACAAAACAGTCCCTGCCTGAAGAAACTTATATTCTACAAAGGTGACATAATTTGTACGCAGAAAATTAACTGTATCATATATAGACATACATATGTGTATATGTAAATACAAGTAAATATACTTATATGTAAGTAAATATAATACAGACATATATACAAACATATGCATATATGCACACATAATATTTGCTTTTCAGTGTACAAGTTATGTCCTCTTGAAAGAATGTAAGGTTCTTCAGTCAGGGACTGTGTGTATACATATATGTAAACAAATACATGTATTCATGTGCATATATGTATACACATACATGCATACGCGCATGCGTGCACGCGCGTGCACACACACACACACTCATACACACATGGTGGCCATAGAGCCTGGGCTTCCTTCCTGGAAGACCTTAGTTGAACTTTGAGATTTGGTCTTAGATACTTACTGGTTGTATGACCTTGGGTAAGTTGCTTAACCTTTGTATGTCTCAGCTTCCTTAACTGTAAATAATAACACCCAAAGGGCATTTGTGAGGACCAAATAAGATGACATTTATAAAGTGGTTAGTATAGTTCCTGATACATAATAGATATTCAATAAATGTTTGTTTCCTTTCTTCTTTCTTAAAACTCACTTTAAGTGAGAGAGAGAGAGAGAGAGAGAGAGAGAGAGAGAGAGAGAACATTATTTATTTATTTCTTTTTTGCCGGGTAATGAGGGTTAAGTGAGTTGCCCAGGGTCACACAGCTAGTAAGTGTCAAGTGTCTGAGGCTGGATTTGAACTCAGGTACTCCTGAATCCAGGGCTGGTGCTTTATCCACTGTGCCACCTAGCTGCCCCAAGAGAGCATTAATTAGTAAGGGAATCATGAAGGAGGCAGCAACTGAACTGTGTCTGAAAGAGGCTAGGGATTACAAGAGGAGGAGAGAGAATTCTGGGGAAGGGAGTGGGTTTGGGAGTACCACTCATGCAAAGGACTGGAGGTGGTCATGTAGGATGTTATAATTAAGGGGCTGCATGCAGACTTAGCTAATCAGAGCAAATAATATGCAAAGCGGATTAATATGAAATAAGACTGGACAGGTAGGTGGGAGCTGGGCCTTACATGCCAGGTTAAGGATTTTGTGTTTTAGCCTGAGGACGAAATGGAACCATTGAAAAATTTTAAGTATAATGTTGGGGAGGAGACAAGAATGTTCTGAAAGGCAGGCTAACATTGTCAGATCAGTGTTTTAGGAGTGTCAATTTGGTAGCTGTGTGGAGGATCTATGTGAGAGGGCAGTGACTATAATCTCTTTGCTTGAATTTTCTTATCTATAAAATGAGGTATTATCTATCCCTGACTTCAACATTCTACCAGCCAACACTTTTAAACCTGAAGAGTTCTGACACCCATCTTATGTGTGTTGCTATAGATAAAGCACATAATTTGATAGAAATAAGTATCTTAAAGATCTGGGCCACGTTCTGATATCCCTGCTCAAGCACATGGAGCAAAAGGCAGCTTTAAAAACTCCCAATTGTGCCTTTGTAAAAAAGAAAGGCCTGGGGACCTATTATGTCAGGATCTTTAGGACCTAATTACCCAGGCAAGCAAAAGTGATTAATACAGGTCTATGAAAAGGGTAATTTGAAAAGGAAATGCTGAAACAAGATTATTAACCATTGGAGGTAGTGAGGACTTTGATAGTGGCCTTAAAAAATTGATCCATATGAAAAAATAGATAACCTGGAGGATTGGGGAGAGATAGGGATAGAGGCTTGTATGAAATAGACAAGGTTCAGGAGAGTCCTAGTCTCAAAAGAGACACTTTTTTGTAGCCATTTTGCCCCTTTCTTTCTTTTTTTTAGTTTTTGGTGAGGAAATTGGGGTTAAGTGACTTGCCCAGGGTCACACAGCTAGTAAGTGTTAAGTATCTGAGGCTGGATTTGAACTCAGGTCCTCCTGAATCCAGGGCTGCTGCTCTATCCACTGTACCACCTAGTTGCCCCTTGCCCCTTTCTTATAACTGTTACCCCATCTCTCTGTCCATACATTGAGCTATTCTTATATCCTCTACTCTGAGGAATATGGAGAAGGTGGGGTTTTGCTGGGGTTTCAATGTAGATTTTGGCCAGCCTGGGAACTCTTTGGACCTTTATCGTCATCAGGTCAAAACCTTGGGGATATTCTAGATCTCACTCATTTGTAGGATCATAGGATCATAGATCTAGAGTTGAAGTGAACTTTGGAGGCTAGAAATCTACTCATAATGATGAGGAAATGTGCTGGAGGCTACACAAGTGGTAAGTGTCAGAGGTAAGATTTGAACCCAGGTTCTTTGACTACATAGTCAGTATTCTTTCCATTATGCTGGACTGTATGCCTTTTCTGGGTTGAGAGTTGGTTAGAGCCCTTGTACCAGTAAACAGACTAGGAAGGAGCAGTCCTTCAATATGATTGAACTCTCCTGTTGCAAGATAACTCTGGGCATCCCCACACAATAAACTGTACATAGGAGGCTTACTGGTTCTTTTTTTCATTCTACTCTGTATATGGAAATGCATATCTTATTTGGTGTTTAAATTTAGAGTGAACACACCAAACCCCCAAAACATTAAAAGGAAATTTAAGGAAACCCCCCCCCCCCTTTTTTTGATACCATTCATAACTGTCCAGTCTTGTGTGCGCAGGAATGGTAATGTTTTATGCCTTTTGCTGCATCACCCCTGCTGGCTGTTTGAATGGAAGAGGACTATGAGATGAGAAGTGTATTCCTGACCTTAGCCACATTCACAGTACAGCTGGCTAATAGCACAGGAGAAAGAGTGAGAGTAGCAGCCACATATGCCTAAAATTGCAACAGAGGCTTTTAAATCACATGTAATATCATCAGCATGGTGCTAAATCATGCATCAGGGTTTGGTTTCTCTGGAAAGTGCTAATGTTTTTGATGCTTAAAAGAAACTTTTTTAAGAGGCGTGATCAGAGAGCGCAAGCCAATTTATGAGTGCATTAGTGGTTCAGATGTGGTCTCCTATCTGTTAGCAGCGAGTCTTGAACACTTTGGAAATGTGAAACAAATCATATCGGTCCGAAATCCTCTTGTAACAGTTTGCTTTGGTAGTAAAGTGAACCAAAGATAAAATTACTTAAATAATATGTTGTGTTTAAAAACACATACACCTTTAGGAATTTTCTGCATGTTAGAAAATACTAGAGTGGCAATTTAAATTGTGATTGACTCCCTAAGGTGCCTTGTAAAATTCTAGTGTAATGTTAACTAGTCACTGAGTGCAGTGATGTCTCCAATTCTACCCTGGAAAAGGTTTGATGAAGTTTGACTGCATAGAGTCATGTGTTTGGGTTGGTTCCAGCCAAGCTCAGCAAAATACTTGCACCTGTTCTCTTAGGAACAAGAGGCAGGGGTAGTGTAATGGAAAGTGTGCTGGAATTAGGAGCCATAGGACCTGGGTTGATAAATTTGCTTTGGCCTGGACAAAACTTCAGCTTTCAAAAATCCATGAAGTATCATGGTGCAGGAGAATGAGAGCTAGATTTGGAGTCAGAGAACCTGGGTTTAAATTTCACTTCTGCCAATTATTTTTTTGTGTGATGGGCAAATCACAACTTCTCTGGGTCTTAGTTTCCTCATTTGTGAGATGAGGAAACAAGATTAGATCAATTAATTAGCATTTATTAAGTGCCTACTATGTGCCAAGCACTATTGTAGGTGGTATATAAAGACACAAAGGAAGTTAGTCCCTACCCTCAAGATGATTCTAACAGGTAATAACACATTTCTATCTACCTATGTAAAAATTAAAAAATAATACACAAGGTAATTTCAGGAGTGAGGAACTAGCAGTGAGGGTGACCAGGAAAAGTCTCATGTAGGAAGTAGTACTTGAGATAAGCTTTGAAATAAACTAAGAACTCTAAGACTGGGAGATAAGGAAAGAGAACATTCCATGAATGGGGGACAGTCTGTGCAAAGATACACAGAAGGTAGGTAGAATGTCACGTGTTGGGAGGAAACAGAAGGTCGCTTTGGCAAGATTGAAGAGTGAGTTAAAGGGAGTAGCATATGAGTTTGAATAGGTAGGTTGGGAAAGGTTTTACATGCCAAATATTATGTTTGGCATGAGATAAATGGGAGCCACTGGAATTTATGGAGTACGGGAGTGACATGGTCAGATGCATAATTTACAAATATCATTTGGAACTGTATAGAGGATGTATTGGAGAGGGGAGGGACGTACTATATGTCTAAGGTTTCTTCTGGCTCTTAGTCAATGATTTGATGTCCTGATTCTTGTTTCTGCCCAACCAAAGAGTTTGGGGCACCCTATTAGCAACAAAGACGCAGTGTCAATAGAGGCCTGGTTCATGTACATGTACACAAGGGCTGTGTTACCACAGATAAGCCACTTAACCACTCAGTCTCCCAAACAGCTTTCAAAGACTACAAGTTACCAATGTGTGTCAGTGGGGGTTAGAGGGGGGGAGTTTCTGTACTGGGAATTCCCTGTGGTAATGAAATCATAGATACAGATAAAAACAACAAAAAATTAGGCAATGTCCTTCCTCATTTCAAGACTTACTTTCAGCCTTGCTTAATATCTTTACCATTTGGTGTATGTCTGTTTAGTTGGAATGTGTATAATAAATATTATATCAAGGCATATAAAGATGCTACAGTGAATTGGCTTCCAATTCCATTGCAACACATTGTGAAATAATTTTCCCCTTTGAAAAGCCATATGATTTAATAGTCAATAGTTCGAAGAGTCAGACAGTAGGTTTTCTATTTCTGTTTATTTGATTCAGAGACTAAATGGAGACTAAATTGCTTCTAAGGATCACTATGCCAATCTCCCTCACCTCTTTCCCCTCCAGAATAGTTCAGGGTCAACGTTTCATAGTTTTCAATTAGAAAAGACCTTAGATCAATTAAAAAAAAGGTTCTTAACTTTTTGTGTCTTGGATCCTTTTGACAATCTAGTTAAGACTATGTACCCCTTCCAGGATTTATGTTTTTAAATGTATAAAACTAAATACATAGGAATACAAAGGAAACTAATTATTTTGAAACAGTTCTAATATATGTGCATATAAAAACAAGTTCATAGACCTTAGGTTAATAACCCAAGATTTAGTCCGATCTTTCATAAAGTTTATTAGATACATTTGATTTTGACATAATAACTACTCCTAATACTCAAACACCTTAACTTCCCATAAAGAATATTCTCTGAAAACATTTAAGTAAAACTACTTAACTATGGAATTATGAATGGCATCACAGACCACTATCCACTTTTGCACTTATCAGTTGTTAACAGAAAGGAAAGATATGTTCTTCAAATTTTGTATTGCAAAATTTGTATTTGCAATGTTCATTTTGTTTGACATTGTATTTGTCTGTTGTAGTTAACTTCAATTTCTTGATATCTTGGCCTATGGAGTGAGCTGCAATTATATTATCCCTTGCCCCTTTTTTATTTTGTGGAGTTCTGAGGGTTCAGAATTACTGGAAAAAATGTCTAGTCCTCCATCTTGTTGCGATGTGATCCTAATTTAAAATTAATTTTCAAATTATTTGGACCAAGTCACAGTTTTACTAATAATGGATTCAAGAGACTTTTCCCCAGTTCCTCCATCATTGAAATTTCCCCTCTTTGTTAATTCAGTGAGTGTGATGTGACGCCTTGAAGTTGCTACAATTTTCATTTCTCTGTTTATTGATTTTGGAAGGATTCCCAGATAGTCATTGGTAGTTTGAATTTCTTATTTTAAAAACCATTTATTCAGTAGGGATAGAGACTGTATCCATGAATTCACTGAGATATGGAGTTTCCTACTGAGGAGACTCCTCCAAGTACCTTCTCTACAAATGATAGTTTTGAGGGGCTGTCTGAAGCACTGAAGGATAATGTGACTTTTCGAGGTTAACATGGCCAATATTTGTCAGAGACAAGACTTGAACACCAATCTTTGTGGTTTTGAATCTCTATCTATTACTCCTAGTTGCCTCTCTATTGAGTACTAGCTCTTAACCTTTTAGATTTGGTATAATGCTTATTTTGTTTTTTAAATTTTAGATAACATTCAATTTTAAGTAATCTGGATCCAGAGAGTTTTTTCCCCCACTTTGGGAGTTGGTCACTTTTCTCTTTCTGTGCGATTGAAATGTTAGAGTCTCTCATTTTCTTAATTTGGGCATTTTATGTTTTTATTTATTTGCTTATCTATTTCATTTAAGTTTTCTGTTTTGGTGGCATATAACTAAATTCTCATCATTTCTAATAGTTTTCTTTGTTTTCTATTCTCTTTGTTTTGATCTTGCTAATTTGTTTTGGATTTATTTCTTTTTTATTAAATTAGCTAATAGTTTATTAATTATGTTGATGCATTTTTATTATAGTGGTGTCTAACTCTTGAGGTGATGTAACCTGGAAAGTGCTTCTTTAGGTCCTGTAGCTCCCACCTTCTCTGCAACCATAGCTACTAAAGACCTAAAAAGGAAAATCCTTACCATCAAGGTCCTTGATACTGTTAAGTGGCTATATGGGATATATATATATATATATATATATATATTTAATCCATGCAAATGACATTAAAGAAGCTGCATTACTTTCTATTTTGGTACTATATCCTAAGGACCATTGGGCATTTCCATCTGATTTGCAGTTGATAATGCATATGCTTTGTTTCCCCTTATTAGAATGCAGGTTCCTCAAGAGCAGGCATTTTTTTTTTTTTTAGTGAGGCAATTGGGGTTAAGTGATTTGCCCAGGGTCACACAGCTAGTAAGCGTTAAGTGTCTGAGGCTGGATTTGAACTCAGGTACTCCTGAATCCAGGGCTGGTGCTCTATCCACTGTGCCACCTAGCTGCCCCAAGAGCAGACACTTTTTGACCATTTTCTTTGTATCTCCAATACTTAGTGTAGTACTTTCCACAGTGTAAGCACCTAACCAAATTTTTTTTTTAATTCATTTATTCTAGAAAGTCTTCAATCTTTGGTCCAACAACAGAACATGCTTGCTTCTCAATGACAAGGCTAACTAATTTTGGAAAGATGTCAAGAGTAGATTGGTCATTTGGTGATGAATTCTTTAGCCAGTTTCTGCTCTGTTGTGATGATGGCAGAGATGTCAAATGTAGAGATGGCACGAAGAGTCACAGCTTTTAAATAGTCGAGAAAATTCATTTGAATCCATTCTAATTAATTCTTTTTATTTATTTTTTTGTTTGTTGGTTTGTTTGTTTATTTATTTATTTATTTTTGGTGAGGCAATGGGGGTTAAGTGACTTGCCCAGGGTCACACAGCTAGTAAGTGTCAAATGTCTGAGGCCGGATTTTAACTCAGGTACTCCTGACTCCAGGGCCCATGCTCTATCCACTGCGCCACCTAGCTGCCCCCATTCTAATTAATTCTAACTCTAAACATGAGACCCTTGTCTAGTTATCAACAAATCACACTATAGAAGGAAATGAATCAGGTCAATCCTGAATGTTTTTTACTCTAAATGAAACCAGAAGACAAAGGAAGTTGCTGCTAAATTGAAGGATGACTCACAGATTCTCTTTTCAGAACAATAAAGGAGTTAAGGGAGTTGGTTTTTATCATCTTTCCAAAGCTATCAAAAACCATCATTTCCTGGGATACTTGGTCATTTCATTTTGCAGTGTTAATGATAAGCATTTGCAAAAAGACCACCCAAAAAGATAAATGTGGATTATCTAGCAGCATCCGTTGCAGCAGAGAAGGAGGTAAAAGAATTTCGTGAGGAACCTGATAAGATGCTTAAAATTAAACCAACATACACTTTTATAGTTGATGACTTAAAATGTAAAAATTGGCATAGGGAAAAATCTTAAAAATATGTTAGAAAATATGCTTTATGAATCAGAAATGAGAGGCATCAAAGGTTTATTGAATACATTAAAGTTTTACATCTTTCTCATGAGTTATTTCTTAAAAAATAAAGGTGGCAAATATGGATCATGGTAAACATAATGTTACATAATATAAAATATTTAGTTACCAATGTAGGAGTAATTTCTAAATCATTGGTAGTATTATTATTTTTTTTTTGTGGGGCTATGGGGCTTAAGTGACTTGCCGAGGGTCACACAGCTAGTAAGTGTCAAGTGTCTGAGGCTGGATTTGAACTCAGGTACTCCTGAATCCAGGGCCGGTGCTTTTTCCACTGCGCCACCTAGCTGCCCCCAATCATTGGTATTATTACAAGTCAGAAAACTCACTTGTTAAAGCAAAGGGAAAAATTAATGCCAAATTTAAAGAAAACTAAAATGAAAATAAAACGTGGAGTAGAATTCAAGTAATTATAATATAACCTATTCAAACAAATTATTGAAGCTAATAAAATGACAAAAAGAAAAAAAAGTCACAGAATATCACCATTTCTTAACTTTAATTGATGTAAATCAATTGTCACAAGTAGGCACAAAAAGCAATGTCAGACATACATAGTTGATCTCTTTGACAAACTGGAAAACATGACAGCCAAGGGCAATATTAGTTTACAATGGGGATGTGTTAAAAGCAGAAATAAGCACTTATTAAGCACCTACTATGTGTCAGATGCTGTGCTAAGTGCTTTATAAATATCATCTCTTTTAATATTCATAGCAACCATGAGAAATAATAGCTTTTATTATCATCATTTCATAGTTGAGGAAACTGAGGCCAATGAGGTTAAATTCCTTGCCCAGGGTCACACATCTGAATCTGAAATCATGTTTTCCTGACTCTAAGCCCAGTGCTGTATTCACTGAGCCAACTAGCTGCCTCTAGAGAAAATAAACTTTTTGTAAACTATTATGAGGAAGGGAATTATTGGTTAAAAGGAAATTTGGTGTAAGACATAACTCACAAAATCACCTGAGGTTATTTAAATGGAAATGGGAAAAAGAGAAGATTGAAAAATGGAAAAAATATCAATATTTGTGTAATTTTTTTTGCCATCAATGAGAGTAGAGTAAACCCATTTGAAATCTAACATTAACCCCCCCTCCCCATATATTAGTTAAGTACTAAAAAAAAAGAAAAAGATGGGATGAATAGCTGCAATAGTTGCATGTGTATACACATAGGAAGTTCAAAGCAGAAGTAACACAAAGTTGACAGTAATTTATTCTAAAGCAATATGAAAAAGAGGAGGATACCAAAATTTGGGACTTTATTGTTACGAATAAGAGGACATTTGAGAAAATAATAGTGAATATTGAGCTATATTTTTATTTTCTTCTCTCTTAAAAAGCCATAGATAACAAAGTACAAGCAAATTGAGGTCGTCCTTATAAAGATATGACAGAGTTTTTGCTAGTTATATTCTATAACTGATAATTAAACTCAAATGGAAATGGATCCCTGCTGCCCATATTGACTTAGAAAACCATACATTAACATTATCCATGTTGTATTGTATTTTTTTTAAAATGATATTTCCCAATTCCTTTTTAACCTGGTTTCGACTGAGTTTTGCAGGCAGTTCGTGGTTGTGGACCCTGAATTTGACACATCTGGATTAAAGTGACAGAAACTATAAGATCCCTTTTTGCACATAATTTATTGATTTTATACAAACACACACACATATACAAAAAAACCCACTTGATTCAGTAGAGCCAAAAGGTTTTTAAAATATTCTCCTACAATCTCCCATGTATATTTTAAAATCATACAAAATTCCATAAAAGATGTCAAAAACATAACTTTGTTAATCTTCTGGTCATTAATACCAAGAGAGGCATAAAACAGGGAGATACAAACTCACCAAAATTATTTATCACTGTTATGGAGGGTATTCAACAAAAAAGAAGGTGGACTCAATATAGGTAGTAACATCCTCCAGATGCTCTTTTTTTGATGACGGCATTGTTCTTATAGCAACATCACAAAAAATCAAAGGTCCTCCCAAAGGAATCTAGAATCATTCTAAGGGCTTTGGCCTAACTCTCCACATAGGAGAAATCAAGTAGCTGAAGAATGCTTATTGTCTAAACTATGATAAGCTATTGGAAGGACAGTCAGTCCATAGAGGGGCTCCATTAATATATGTTGGACAGTGAGTACAGTTGGGAAATGAGCTAGACTGAGAATGGAACAAGAGAATTAGATTAGGTTGGGTGACTTTGAGAACTTTGAGAAGTTTCACAGTCCTTTTAATGAGCCCTAAGTTTCTCCCTGAAGCAAAGGTTTATATGTTGGAAAACAGTATTCTTCCAGTGATATCATATAGCTTCAAAGCATAGAAACAGCCCCTGAATAACTAAGTTAAATATTCCACAAATAGCAATGATGGGTATAAGTAGACAGTAATATACTAATGATAAGGCATTGTGTAATAGATACATTGTAAGTGATTTCATCAAAGATTTATGTGACTATAAAAGAAGGTAGTATCCATTAGATGGGTAAAGATGACAAAAGATGAAAATAATAAGTACTGGACATATTCTGAGAAAACAGACACATTAATGCACTCTTGGTAGAGCTATGAATTAATCCAGACATTCTGGGAGATTATATTAAAATGATACCAGAAAAATTATTAAATTGTACATGCACTTTGATACAGTGACACCATTATTGGGCTATACACCAAGGAAGTCAAAGATGGGGGAAAATTGTATATAGACTAAAATATTTGTATCTGTACTTTTTGTGAAAATAACAGGAAGGCAAATGGGGGCCCATTTACTTTGTAGAAGCTAAATAAATTGTAAAATGCAAATATAATATTATTTCTCACATGAAATGGCAAATATGAAAATTCAGAGTAACTTTCAAAACTTGTATGAACATATGTAGAAGGAAGCAAGCAGAATTGTATATTTTATAATTACCACAATAATATAAAGGAAAATAACCCCTCTCAGCAGAGAGATGGTGGATTCTTTGTGTGAAATGAGGCACACATTTTTAGACATGGATAGTTCTCAACTGTAATTCTTTGTTATAAGGGAAGGTTCTATTCAGAGGCATGGGTATCATTGGGAAATGAGAGTGATGGAAACAACCCCCCCCAAAAAAAAATTGAAGAAGAAATATTGCCAAGAGATTGTCAGGGAAAATTGCCGTGATATTCTAGAAACAGAACATAAAATAGAAATTGAAAGAAATCCACCAATCACATCCAGAAAGAGATCCCAAAAGAAAAACTTCCAGGAATATTATAGCCAAATTCCCAAGTTCCCAGGTCAAGGAGAAAATATTGCAAGCAGTCAGAAAGAAATAATTCAAATACTATGGAGCCACAATCAGGATAGTACAAGATCTAGCAGCTTCTACATTAAAGAATCAG
Source organism: Dromiciops gliroides (assembly GCF_019393635.1). Lineage (NCBI taxonomy): Eukaryota > Metazoa > Chordata > Mammalia > Microbiotheria > Microbiotheriidae > Dromiciops > Dromiciops gliroides. The sequence continues at coordinate 361,667,881 of NC_057864.1, read as the reverse complement.
AGCCCATGGAATATGATATTCCAGAGGGCAAAGGAATTGGGATTACAACCAAAAATTACCTACCCAACAAAACGGATTATAATCTTTCAGGGGAAAAATGGGACTTCAATGCAAAAGGGAACTTTCAGGTATTCATGATGAAAAGACCTGAACTGAATAGAAAAGTTGACTTTCAAATACAAGACCCTAGAGAAGCATAAAAAGGTAAACAGGAAAAATAAATCATGAAGGATGTTAAAAGGTTAAACTATTGGGGCAGCTAGGTGGCACAGTGGATAGAGCACTGGCCCTGGAGTCAGGAGTACCTGAGTTCAAATCCAGCCTCAGACACTTAACACTTACTAGCTGTGTGACCCTGGGCAAGTCACTTAACCCCAATTGCCTCACTAAAAAAAAAAAAAAAGGTTAAACTATTTACATTCCTACATGGGAAGATATGTCTAACTCATAAGAACTTTAAGAACTTTTTCAGTATTAGGGCAGATGACAGGAATAAATTTAGATAGAAGGCATAGGTGGGAATTTATTATGAAGGATTGATATCTGTAAAGCATTTATTTTTTATTTATCATTTTTTTCTGGGGTATTCAGGGTTGGGTGGCATGCCTGAGGTCACAGAGTTGGTTAGTGTCTTGTGTCTGAGTCCAGATTTGGGCTCGGGTCCTCCTGGGTCCAGGGTGAGTGCTTTGTCCACTGTGTCACCTAGCTGCCGCATGATGACCTCTTTAGATAAAATTGAGAGAGGAGAGGATTTCACTGGGGGAGGGGAAAGGGAAGGGGTAGAATGGGGTGAAATCTTACATGAAAGAAGCAGGAGGGGCAGCTAGGTGGTGCAGTGGATGGAGCACCGGTCCTGGAGTCAGGAGTACCTGAGTTCAAATCCGGCCTCAGACACTTAACACTTACTAGCTGTGTGACCCTGGGCAAGTCACTTAACCCCAATTGCCTCACCAAAAAAAAAAAAAAAAAAGAAGCATGAAAGGGCTTATGGAGTGGGGTGAGAGATGGGGAAGGAGTGGGGCAGTGAATGAGTCTTACACTAATCAGAATTGGCTCAAAGAACTTACTCTCATCAGAATTGGCTCAAGGAGGGAACAACATACACACTCAATTGAATGGAATAATCTATCTAACCCTTCAGGAAAGTAGGAGGGGAAGGGGATAAGGTGGGAGGGGTGAAAGAAGACAGGGCAGAGTGGGGGAGGGGGCGGTAAGAAGCAAAACAATTTTGAGGAGGGATAGGGTGAAAGAAGATAGAAAATAGAATAAATATCATAGGGAGGGAATAGGATGGAGGGAAATAGTTAACAATAGTAACTTAAAAAAAATTTTGAAGCAGATGATGATGATTGATGGATTCATGATGAGGACTGATTGATGATGAGGAGGATTGATGAGGAGGAGGATTGATGGATGAGGATTAATTGATGATGATTGATCGATGTTGAAAAAACACATGGTACTTTGCTGGGCTATTGTGAAGAAAATTCTTTTTCAGGTATAAGGTACAATATAAATGTTATCTATTACTATTGTTGCAATAATCAACCTCATGGATTCATTGTAAGCAGATTTCTCTTTAAAGTACTATATAAATGTAGTTTACTATAAAAATTTTGAGCAGGATGCTATCAGAAAAACCCAGAAAGACCTACATGAGCTGATGCAAAGTGAAATATACTGTATACAAAATAATAGCAATATTGTAAGATGATAAACTGAGAATGACTTAGTTATTTTCAGCAATGCAATGATCCAAGACAACTCTGAAGGTCTTATGAAAAATGCAATCTATATAGACAGAGGTAACTGATGGTATCTCAATACAGATTGAAGCATAATTTTTTTTGTTAGTTCCTTTATCTGTAGCTTTGTTTTTGTCTGTTTTCTTTTACAACCTGGATAATGTAGAAATGTTTTGCATGACTGCTCATTTATAGTTTATATTGAATTGCTTGAGTTCTTGGAGGGGTTGGGGAGGGAGGGAAGAAGAGAATTTGGAACACAAAATTAAAAAAAAAACTGATGTCAAAATTTGTGTTTTACATATAATTTGTGAAAATAAAATTCTAAATATTGAAAATAAAAAATAATTTGGGCACAAAAAAAGAAATGAGGATGAGGATGAGGTGCCCCACTGGAGGGTGTACTGCATCAATGAGTTGCAGATTCATCAAAGTTTAAAATAGTTCTATACCTTTTATTCAATTTATTATAATTTTATTATGTTATAGTTAGGAAAGAATGCCTAATATTTTTGTCTTTTTGTATTAGTGAAATCTTTTCTTTTCTTTTTCTTTCTTTTTTTTGTGGGGCAATCAGGGTTAAGTGAGTTGCCCAGGGTCACATAGCTAGTAAGTGTCAAGTGTCTGAGGCTGGATTTGAACTCAGGTTCTCCTGATTCCAGGGCCAGTGCTTTATCCACTGCATCACCTAGTTGCTCCCTATTCGTGATATCTTTGTGCTCCAGGTTATGATCAATTGAGGAAGGCTGCTGCTGCCCACATGGTATCACTGAGCTCTCATGAAGTATATTACAGATGGATTGAATGACTGCCAGGAGAGACAGATCCTTTTATTTTTTCACAGAGAGCTTTGTATGATTTTTGTCTCAATACTATAGGACATTAAGTGTTTGCTTTTATCAGAAAAAATCAGCTAAGACCACGGAAAGGTAGGAATCTTATGGATTTTAGCTTCTTTATAAACCAGAATATGTTGATTTTTGCCTCTAAAAATGGTTTTATGTAGAAACAACTTCTTGAAATTAAACATTCATTTGCAAATTTTACAATTTATGATAGAAATCATATAGATCCTAAAATTAATGGCATTGTAAGACTATTTCTGTGTTCCTATTCATTTTGCAAGGGAGAATAATTATAAGTTTATTGAATAACAATTAACAATAAGTGATTTCCATTTAATGGCAATAAACAATTATGAATGTTCCATTGTAAATCATATATCAGTCTTCAGAGACTAGTGTCATTATTTTTTTTCCTTTATGTTTCTAGTAAAACTGTTACACTTTGTAAATGACATTTATGAAACAATGACAAAGGGCAGACTAGAACAGTTTTGTTTGTCTTTAGGCAAAATATCAAAAAAGCATAATTTTACAAGTATTTGAATATTTTACAATAGAACTGTTTCTAATTTTCATAAAAACCCTTTCAGTTTTCCTGATCTATATCAGAGCAGTTGGAAGCACAAAGATTCAATTTGGGAAAATGAGAACTTTTTCAGGAAATATTCGCAAACTAATACATAATACCTCAGATATTTATTTAGCACCTCTCTTCTGAAATACCCAAATACACTTCATTGTCTTTATTCATATTAATTTTTCTGAGCTAGAGAAGCCAGTAACATGTAGGACCTCCAATTAGGAAGCCCAAGCTCAGATCCTACCTCTAGTATTTCCTTTGAGCCTTAGGCTTATCTAAGTATATACTGATATTTGTTTTTGAATTTATTTGTCCTGTATGTAGATATAGATATATCCACAAATGTGTTTTTCCCCTGATAGAACATAAGCCCCTTGAGAGTAGGGAGTCTTTTCACATTTTGTCATTGTATTCCCAGCACTTAGCACAGTGCCTGACACATGATGGGTAATTAATAAATGCTTGTTGATTAACTGATCTAATTGAGGTGCTGTAATATAATTTTTAATGGCCCCTGTCATCATACTTTCATGACTTTCTTTAGCTTTTTTCAATCACACATGAATAGGAGCAAAGAAGGTAGATGGTGTGAGTAATTAATCCACATTTGGGGTTTGGCAAGTGTGATTAGTGATAAGACAAATCAAAGGGTTTATGTATAGACAATGGTGTAGAGTTGAGCTGATTCATTAAGGTTTCAAGATAGGGAAGGGAGGAGGGTACCACCAGTGCAGAGTAATAGTTGAGATCCTCATAACAACCCTGTGAGGTAGGTGCTATTATTTTCCCCATTTTATAGTTGAGGAAACTGAGGCAGATGAATATTTAATTGCTTGACCAGGGTCACACAACCAGTAGGTGACTAAGGCCAGAATTGAACTTAGGTCTTTTCTGACTCTAGGCCTGGCACTTTATCCACTGAATGACCTAGCTGACTTTATCTGTGGAGAATGTCCAAGAGTATGGGATCAAGGTTGCATGGCATTGACCTTGGCAAAGAGAAAGACTATCTTTTTTTGCTGAAACTAGAGTGATGGAATAAATAACGGGAGTCATTGGAATTAAGGAGAGATGCTGAATTTAGAAAAGGGAATTGTATTCATAAAGATGATGATTAAATTCAAGAGAACTAATTAGATCATCAAGTGAGATAATATAGAGGGAAAAGAGAAGAGGTTCCAGAGCAAAGCCTTGAGGAATAGTCATATGTAGTGGGTATGACTAGTGAAGCAGCAGCATAGGAGAGTAAGAAGAGAAGCAGGAGAGAGCAATGTGTTATGAAAATCTAGAGAGGAGAGAGTATCCAGAAGACCATGATCAGCAGTGTCAAATACTTTAGGGAGATGGAGAAGGATAACAGAGGAAATAAAACCCATTAAGATTTGGCAAGTAAGGGATCATTGGTTGCTTTAAAAAGATCAATTTCAGTTGAAAAATGGTGAAAAAGCCAGGATGATGATGGTTTTAGAATGGAGTGAAAGAAGTAGAGGTGATGATTACAGTTGGATTTCTTTTTTCTTTGTTTTTTACAGTGGGATTTATTAAGGAGTTTTCTAAAAAGCGATGAAAGATATTGAATGATGATAAAGAATATTTTGGGGGTAAAGAATAGGGGAGATATGGTCATATTTATAGGCAGGAAGGAAGGAGGCAGTAGATAAGGAGAGACTGAAGATTGGAGAGGTGGTTGTAGAGAGGGCAATCTTCTGAAGAAGGAAGAATGGGATTAAGGATATACATGGCAAAGGTTTCATTGGTAAGGAGAAGGGATACCTTTTCATGAGAGATAGGGGTGAAGGAGAAGGTCTTGGAGTAAAGTGCCTGAATGAATTGAGATGAGCAGGAGAAAAGAAGAGGGAGCTCTCAACAGGTGGTTTCAAATCTTTCAGTGAAGTATGAGGTGAGGTCCTCTTCTAAGAGAGTAGGTAGAAGGGGCTCCTGTGGGAGGCTTGACGAGGGTAGAAATGTTTGGAATTGCTTCTGTGGTTTGCTCCCAGTTGAGATTGTGTAATATAAAATTTTAGTGGCCCTAGTCAGCACACTTTCATGATTTGCTTCAGCTCCTTTTGGCCACATATAAATGAGAGCAAATGAAGCAGATGGTCCAATGTATATTTGGAGTTTGGCAAGGCATGATCAGTGATAGGGCAAGACAGAGTATTTGAGTACAGATGAGGTTAAGTTGAGCTGATTAACCCAGGTATCAATATAAGGAAGGGAGGAGAGTGCAACCAGTACAGGGTGATAGCTGAGGAAAGAATTGAGGGATGCATGAATTGGAGGTCATGTTAAAAATGAAGAACAAAGCTAGGTGTTGTAAGGCAGGGGGGGAAGATGGAAAGATAGAAGGATATGAGCAGATAAGGGAATTCCAGCATTCATGAACATGAAAGTAGAATACTTGTGGATGATGGCAAGATCAAGGACATGACCATCTCTATAAGTAACTGGGGAAGAGTAGAGGAGTAGGTCATGGGGACAGAGTAGATTATATTTCAACAGTAAGGGGTTCAGAATCACTGGGATAGGGAGAATGTAAAGGGATTGGCATATGCTAACCATGAAGGAAGGAGTCTAAGCAGATTATCAGTGTCTACAAAGAGGTCTGTTGAGAAGGCAGATGATTCGATTACTCAAGGTCCTCTTTGGAAAGTCCAACTTCATAAGATGTGGTGATGCTGTGTCTTGTGAGGCTCAAGAGGACTTCCTCACAGATGACAGGAGCAGAAGAAGGTATGACCTGGAAGAGTCCATTTAGAAGATAAGAGCTGGCAGTTTAAGGTAGGCTAGGTTCTCATAGAACTGGAAAGACTCTGGAGTGAAGACACCAAATGGAAGTAGCCAACTTCAAGCTAAAGAAGAGCTTTCTGGGAAAGCCCTGAGGTGAAGCATGGAGGCAACTAACCTGGTTTATGGCTGATATAGGGCTCCTTGTCCTAGAAGCAGCTAGGTGGTACAGTGGATACAATGCTGTTAGTAAGACCCAAGTTCAAATCTACTTTCAGAATACTTCTTAGCTGTGTAATCTTTAGCAAGTCACAACTTCTATCTACTTCAGTTTCCTCATCTGTAAAATAGAGATGATAATAACATCTACCTCCCAAGATTGTTGTGATCAGGGTTATTGTGAGAATCAAATAAGACAATATTTGCAAAGCACTTTGCCTAGTTCTTGTCACACAGTAGATGCTTAATAAATATTCATTTCCTTCATTGCTTGCTTGATTCCTTCCTTCCTTTGTCTTTTGGATGAAAAAGGCTAGAGTAAGGTGACTTGGATCTGTGACTGACAGAGTTAGTTTCCTGACAAGTCTCTGGAAAGGAGACAGGTTGGTTGGAGGGTGGTCTGTATAGAATTAATATAAGGCTCCCTGTGAAGTCCTTTGGGCAAAGAGGCTAGAGGTGGGTTACTACTGTCCAGCACAAAGGCAAGGCTTCCTAGGAAGCTGTTAGGGATGAAAAGGCCTGAGGTGAGCACCAGATGAATTTCAGGACCTAGATTCAAACCAAGTCTCTTGGGTCCAAATTTAGTGCTTTCTTTCTTTTCTTTCTTGTTCTTTCTTTCTCGTTCTTTCTTTCTCTTCCTTCCTTCCTTCCTTCCTTCCTTCCTTCCTTCCTTCCTTCCTTCCTTCCTTCCTTCCTTCCTTCCTTCCTTCCTTCCTTCCTTCCTTCCTTCCTCCCTTCCTCCCTCTCTCTGTGTCTGTCTGTCTGTCTCTCTTTATTTCTCTCTCTCTCTTTCTGTATGTGTGTGACTATCTGTCTCTGACTCCCTGAAACAAGCCTTCTTTTCCTCCACTGTCATTGATTAGTGTATACTGGCTTCTACTAATTTCAAAGAGGTGCTGTTTACTGCTCTGGAGGTCTGGAGAGAATATGCAAACACTTGTTGAATCAGCTCTTTGTACATCTCTGTTTGGCATCTGGAAACCCACTGCAGATGTACCTTTTTTTAACTTCAATTCACTCATTTCAGGTGATAGAAAATATTTGAGGGGAGTGTACTTTTAGAGTCCTCATTACTGCTACATTTTCAGATAAAACCATGGCTCCCTCTCCTCAAGAAGGCCTAGTCCCTCTATGTTGACTTGAGAAAAAAAGATAAAAAGATACAAATTCCTCCATTTGACATTTAAAGCCTTTGACCATCAGGCTCTAGTGTATACACTCAGGCTTATTGTACAAAACTACTTGCCAAGCATTCTACATTCTAACCAAATTATAACCTACTTGCTTTACCCCATATCCATATGCTCTCATGTAGATTCCCTAGCTTTCATTGGGGTTCAAACACTATCTACATAAGGCCTGTGCTGATCAAACCAGTTACTAGAACCCTCCCCTTTGAAATGAGTTCATATTTACTTTGCATATGTAATAGGAATTTTGGCACATGCACATGGAGGGTGCATGGGAAGTTGGGTCCAGGAAAAGCTCAGAATTCTGGGAGATTATGTATAATGGAAGTACCTTGGAGATATTGGAGCATGGGTAGACATTCTGTTACTGATTCAAATTGGCTGGACTTTTTTTTTTCTATTAACTGCCTAGCCAGCATTATCAGTGCCTTTCAAAAGGCCTGAATAAGATTTGGTCAGATCTTCACAACATTGTCTTCAGTTGTATTCTAGTGGCATGACAATGTCTGGAGAGAGACTATACTTTAAGGGGTGGGATCATGGAGCTTTTCTATTATGAGACCATATGGACTGCAAAGAAAGGAGCTTCCTTGCCCCCATTTGTCTTTTTCTATTCTAGATACAGCAAATGGACTTTCCAACTTTGTGGCAATTAGCCACAGCAATCTAGGAATCAGAATCCATTCTGAGTGTTACAGATAGCACAGCATCAATTCCCCAAGGAAAAAGGAGAAGTCTTTGTGATCTTAAGCTATGAGCATTAATTTTAATCATTGTTTAAAATGCTTTTGGGGGGCAGCTAGGTGGCGCAGTGGATAGAGCACCGGCCCTGGATTTAGGAGTACCTGAGTTCAAATCCGGCCTCAGACACTTGACACATACTAGCTGTGTGACCCTGGGCAAGTCACTTAACCCCCATTGCCCTGCAAAAATAAATAAATAAATAAATGCTTTTTAAAGCTCCCAAGGAGCTCATTTAAATGTTAATGTAATATAAAATAGAATATTTTTTTCTTCTAAAAGACAGTTTTGAAATTTTGTTTTAAGGAATTGTGAATGACCTTCAAGGCTGCAACCAAGTGGAAAGACTTTGGTGGCAGCAGTGCCATTTTTGTACTTGAACATGGTAGAACTAGTGCTTTAAAAGTACTGAGCTAAGTCATGAGACAATCACTCCCAGAGACTGAGGTGGTACCAGGGGATTATACCCATGAGATGCTGAAGGAAATATTTGTAGCTTGTTGTTGTTGTTGTTTTGCAAGGCAATGAGGGTTAAGTGACTTGCCCACGGTCACCCAGTTAGTAAGTGTCAAGTGTTTGAGTCTGGATTTGAAACTCAGGTCCTCCTGAATCCAGGGCCGGTGCTTTATCTCTGGCGCCACTAGCTGACCCTGTATGTTTGATTTATTATATCTTTGAAGCAAGTATCCCTTTGTAAAATCTACCCAGATTAAAGTAGTTAAATGAAACTGAGATGATAGTTACTGGTCCCTAACAAATTAGGGGAGGGTAATAGCTTGTGGGGATCAAGCCAATAAGAGTAGAGAGATACTCCACAAACTCCACAGGCTACTCTAGTACCCTGTGAAGTAACCGGAAGGGCAATTGTAGTGGTCTGAGAGCATAGTGTTCAGAATGGTATTAATTTTTTTACTGAAGGAATAAGGCTGATTCTATATCTATTCCTTTAGAGTTACACCATACCTAAGATCATGTCCAATGGTTGATGATAACATAACATACTACTAACCTATGAATGATTTAGCTACACATTAGAACCAACCCATCTTATCAGAACAGGTGAGAGAAGCTAAGTTAATGGAAAGTCATGCATATGTGGAAAGAGAAGATTCTTTGAAAAGAAGATCATCTGTGGTATTAGATACATAAGATAGAGTGATTACTCATTTCATCTTCTGCATGTGGTTATAATAAATCCAACTCTTCCTATTTCACATACAAAATAAAGCTGGGAGTTTGGGATGGGGGCAGGCATTTCAATTGGCTTTGACAGGTTGGAGTAATTTTTCAACATGGCTTTGAGATAGTGGGTTTTGCTTGGCTAATACATATTTTTCAATTTTGTCAATTGAGACAGAAACCCCAAACATTAGAGAGAAGTGTTTGAATTAGGCCATTGGTGCCAGGAGACACATTGACTTTGGTGTACAATGTTAGGATCATGAATTTTGTTAAACACAATTGCAACCACATGTCCCATTGCGAAGCAGGCAATGAAGAACAAATTAAAAAACAAACAACAACCCAGAAGTGGGTTTCATAAAGAAGCACTGAATAAAAACAGGGGTGTTTGTTTTTTTAAATAATACAATGTGCAATTACTAGAATGGCCTTTCACGTTATGACAATATCAAAGAACTGAATTGATCTTGCCATTATTTTTTGTATTTTCTTATTAGTGAGTCAAAGAGATCACTGGAGTTATGAGGACTAATGGCTCAAACTTTCATCTCCCTCTTTTTTACATTTTTAAAAAGCTCCCAAGGAAATAGTTTTGAAGACTAATGTAATTTAAAATAGAATTTTAATAAAATAGACAGTCTTGGAATTTCATTTTAAGGAATTGTAGACTCAAAAGATGAGGAAGATGACTTAGAAGGTCTTTTGATTCTGTCATGTTGCCCAGGGACTATCCCTTGTCTGATTTAACTAATTTTTTTTACATCCCAGAAGATGCTTCTTTCATTACATAGGCTTGCTAAGAATGATGCTTGAATGTATTCCTTGCTCTCGTAGTCTTTCATAGTATATATCCAGTTGGTTGTGTTAAATATTGAAATTTTTTTCTACACAAAAGATCTCAATTCCACTTCTTCATTTTTCACTATATGTCAAGCCATAGTTCAGACACAAGCCTATGATAACTTTCTCCCTTGACAACTCTACAACTCCAGGACCTCTATCTTGCAATTTAACATCACTGCTAGGATTTCAGCTTTGTCAAGTCAGGTCAGAGTTTTACTGCTTTTGACCAAAGGTTTTTAAAATGAAGATTAAGCACTAAGCATTCTGGAAAATATTATAAAGATCAACATGGAACAAAGACTCCGTTTCTGAATAGAAAGGTAACATTTCAGAGTTAGTTCAAGGGATTGTTTTTGATTCTGTCTGTATTTCTGGTGTCTCTCATGGTACTTTGCACACAGAAGGCACCAAATAAATACTTGTGGGATTGAATTGGCTATCTTCTCATACTTTTAATTATGATATCTTCCTCAGTGAAATAATTGAGATGTTTCTTTTATAATGCCATAAAATACAGTGATAGCCTACATGGGTTTCCTTATGGGCTGACTAATGACTAAACTTACTTAATGTCCAATTATATCATTCCTGCCTCTGAGTTTTCTCTCAAGCTGAATCCTAAGTCCAATTAATATGCATTCCCAAAGTATTCGTTGAATAGTTGGCTGTGCACATACCACCACTTCTTGGAACACTCTCCCATTTATTTCTCTCAACTTACCCACATCTTTCCTTAATTTCACTTCATCAGTTTTTGAAATCCTATGTCTTCCATCAAGACATTCCTGACTAACCCCATACCAAGTGATGATTTAATTCCAAACCCAGACTTTCTGGATGTGTGACTACACAAGAGCCAAAGTAGTTCTTTCACACCTTGACTGCATACTACATAGAATAACAAAATTATGTAATTCCAGAGTTAAAAGGAACCTCAGAGATGGACTAGATGGCCTCTTTGCAACTTCTACCCATTCCTTCTAGTTCTGCTGTGTGTGGCCAAGAGAATAAATCCAGTCTCTTCCATGTGACAGCCCTTCAAGAATTTAAACCATCATGCCCCTCCTAAAACTTGGACAATCTCAGAAATGAAAGGAAGTTCTAGTCCAATGTATCCTAACTAGGAATTTCTTCTATAGAATAGCTGACAAGTAGTCATGCAACTTTTTGCTTAAAGGCATCTAGTGAAGGGGATCCCATAATTTCCTAAGGAAATCCATTCCACATTTGGATAGTCCTAACTGGGTTGTTGGTTTTTCTTTGTTGTTTGTTTTTTTTCTGGGCAACAAGGGTTAAGTGACTTGATCAGGGTTACACAGCTAGTAAGTGTCAAGTGTCTGAAGCTGGATTTGAACTCAGGGCGTCTTGAATCCAGGGTCAGTGCTTTCTCCCCTGTGCCACCTAGCTGTGCCCCCCCCTTAGTCTCTATTGTGAAGAATTTTTCCTTACATCAAGGCCTAAATGTCTCATTCTAACTACTCAATTGTTCTTTTGTATCCTATAAATTGTCCTTATATGGAGTGATCTCAAGGCTCTTATCACCCTTGTCCCCTTCTCTGGATGTTCACATTAATGCAATTCCTCTAATATGATACTCAGAATGGAATATGGGCACCCACAGTGGGGCTATCATCTCCTTTATCTGGACAATCTTCTTTCCTCTCTTAATGCTTGTTTCATTCTTCATACTTGTATCTCTAATGCCTTATACAGTGCCTGACACATAGTAAGTGCTTGATAAATATTTGTGATTGATTGAAGATGCCTAAGATTGTTATTGATTTTTCTTGTCTGCCATCTCATCATGTTGACTCAAGATAGTTTTAATTTTCACCAGCTGACTGACACTGTTCGACATCACCAAGATAATGATGATAGCATTTATATATTACCAGCTGTGTTGCCAGGCACTGTGGTAAGTGCTTTGAAAATATTATCTCATTTTATTATCCCAACAACTTTGGAGAAAGGTGTTATTATTACCTCAATGTTACTGTTGAGGGTACTGAGGCAAATAGAGGTTGACTTGTTCAAAGTCACCCAATTAATGTCTATGGCTGGATTTGAAATCATGCTTTCCTGACTCCAGGCCCAGAGCTCTATCCACGGTGTCCACTTTATTGACATTATGTTGGTTGTTAAATCAAATGGCATTGTTTTCAATCCTCACCCTTCTTGACTTTTGCCTACCAATAAGCACTAGTGACTATCCCCTTCCTTCTGAATATTTTATCCTCCTTGGTTTTTTGTAGCAGTGCTCCATATGGTTCTCTTACTACCAGTAAGAGTGACACTTCTCACTCTCCCTTTATAGGGAATTTATCCATTTCTATTGTTGGTGGGCCTACCTCAAGACTCTACCTTGCCCCTTTCCTTTCTCTATACTCCTATTGGTGATCTAATCAGCTCCAAAATTGTTTTCAACCTATTATTATCATTATGCATATGACTCCCAAATCAGCATAGCCAGCCCTCATACCTCTCCTGGGTTCTGGTCCTGCATCTCCTATTGCCTGGTGGATATCTTTGCTTGGCTGTCCCATAAGCATCTCAAACTCAACATATTTAAGACATGATTCATCTTTACTCCTTGCAATTTTCCTATTTGTGTCTACAACATCACTCTTCTTCCACTCACCCAAATGTAAAACCTTGGAGTCATGCTCCACTGTCACCCCATGTAGATAACAATTTGTCATATCTTGTAGATTTCACTTCCTCAAAGTTTCACATCTGTCCTATTATCTCTACTTTATATGACAACTCCCTTAGGTTAGGTCTTTAATGCTCTGGATTATTTCAATATTCTCTTAATTGGTCTCCCCATGTCCAGCCTATCTCTGCTCTAGCTTATGCTCCCTACGACTGCCAAATTGATAAAACTAAAGTATGACTCAGATCATATCAGCCCTTGCTCTGCTTGACACCAAAAACCCTTCTCGTTCTTTCTTTCCAGGTTGATTCCACATTGCTCCCAATAAAGTGTGTGAGATGGGGCAACATGGAATCAGTCTAGAAAGAAAGACCATATCTAGACTATGCTGTCCCTGAGACATGATCTGCCATCTCTCACCTTCATGACTGCACAGGCTGTTCCCCATCCATAATCTCCTCAACTAAACTTCTTAGAACCCCTATTCCCTCAAGGTTCAGCTTCCAGATATCACCACCTTCAAAAGGCCTCTTCTGATTCTCCAGTTGTTAGTTTCCTCCTACCCCCAACCACATATTTTTAATTATCATGTCATGATATTTATTTACTTCTCTTTGGACACACTGTACACATGCCACCATGCCTCCTCCTCCCCCATCATTTCCTCACATCCAGGAAATTATAAGCAATTTAGGGAAGGGACTGTCACTTTTATATATGTATTCTCAGAGCATTGCATAATACCTTAGATATAGTCATTGCTCCAACAAATGTTATTCATCAATATAAACTGCCATCTAGCACATTTCCTTAATTTTGTAATTGTGAAGTTCATTTTAAAAATTCTAATGATGATTTATTTAACCCTATTGACTTTAATTTTTTATTATATTGACTTTAATTTTAATTGATTTGGCTTTACAAAGTCTTTTTTGAATCTTCGTTGTCATCCACTGTATTAGCTATCCATTTGAGCTTTGTGTTATCTGCAAATATGATATACGTATTCTATCTATCTTTTTATTTATTCTCTTTATCCTTTTATGATAAAACTATAAATAATACAGAACCAAACAGAAATCCACTGGATACTCAGCTGGAGCTCTCCTTAGAAGCTGACATTGAACCACTACTGACTACTCTTTGTGTCTTGTCACAAAGAAGTCATTAGGTGGTGCCATAGTCACAGAACACTGACCTGGAGTTAGAAAGACCTGAGTTCAAATCTTTTCTCAGACACTTACTAGCTGTGTGAACATAGGCAAGTCAGTTGACCTCTATTTGACTTGATTTCCTCAACTGTAAAATGGGGATAATGATAACATTATCTACCTCCCAGGTTGTTCTGAGGGTTAAATGAGATAACGTTTTGTAAGAGTGCTTACACAGTGCCTGGCAGATAGTAGTTACTCTATAAATGCTTGTTTTCTTCTTTTGATCAATAAACCAAAACAAAATATGCCTAATGTCTATCTGACCCCCACGTCTTTCTTAAAAAAATAGAGACTTTGTTAAATACTTTTTAAAAATCCACATAACCCATATTAATGGTATTTTTGTCATCTACGAGTTTAACCCATCAAAAATTTAATGAGCTTATTGTGGCATAACCTGTTTTTGAGATTTTGCTGGCTTTTAGAGGAAAGCATCAAGTTTCCTTTTTTTCAGAGATTCACTAGCCATCCCTTTAATGACACATTCTAGAAATTTTCCAAGAATTGAAGTAAAATTCTCTGACTTCTAGTTCCACATTTTGTTTTCTCCCCCAACCTCTATTTTTTTAAAAAAATTGAGATACTACTCACTCTTTTCATTTTCTTGGTACCTCTCTAGGTCTTCAAAGTCTTTTTAAGATCACTGACATTGATTCAGCCATCCCATAATGTCAATTCTTTCAAGACTGGTTGTCTGGGCCAAGTTTCTCAAACTCATCAAAGGTAGCTTGGCTTTCTATTCCTAGGTTCCTATTTATGGGGGTATCAACTCCCTATGAATCATTTTTGCTTATAGATCATTTTATAAGAACAGAAAAGAAAAATAAGATTTGTGGAGCTCTGCATGATTTTCATTATTATTAATAAGCCTCCCATCTTTCACAAGGACTGGTGCTGTTTTCAACAATCTTCCACTTCAGCCCCAATGCAGCTAAACAACAACAAAATGACCCCCAAGTCATTTTTGTTGCACTTAGCTTTCTTCAGCAGGCTCCACTCATTCTTAGCTTTAGCACATCTGACTCTTCTTCCAGGGAGAATGCAAAAACAGCTCATTGTTTGTATATGATGTAATAGAGTTACATGTACCTAGGTATCATTTATTCATTTATCTATATATTTTTTCTATCACCTATTCATCTATCTATATTTTTCTTTCTATCATCCATTTGTCATGGGGTGCAGAGCACCCCAGAAGTTCTCTGGGGCACATCTCCTTGAGAAACTAAACCAGAGGACAGATAAGGCCTAGAGAGATAAGCTGAACCAAATTGGACTGAGCTAGTTTGGGATTCCTACCCTTCATTCTGGTCTCCCTTAGCCTGGGGAGATAAATTTGGGTGTGGCTGTGGCCTTTGCATTCTGAAGAGGGATCTGTAACCACCCCTCACCTAATTCCCCCAGCTACTACCAGTGGGGGATGGTCCTCTCTCACTAAAGGAACTTTTCATGGGCAGATGGTCCACCCCCATCAGTCCTCTATAAAAGTCTCCTGTTCGAGGAGATTTTTGGTACCTTTGAGCCATGTGCTTTATGCCAAATCTCCTCATGAAAAGTCCAAGGATTTCTTTCATGGTTTCCCTCCCCCCATCCTTCCCTTCCCTTGCTCCTTGCTTCACCTTATTTTAACTACTTTTGTGTGCAAGAGGGTGTAATTCTTTAAGAGGAAATTCCTAAGAACCCCAACTCCACCAACCTGTATTCCCATTTCCCCCATTACACATTCATTTATCTATCTAGAGTTTTCTTTCTATCATCTATTCTTTAATATACTTTCTTTCTGTCATCTTTTCATTCATCTATTTTCCTTTCTATCACATATTCATTAATCTATCTTCATTTTTCTTTCTATCATCATTCATTCATTTATCTATCATCTATCTATATCTATATATTCTTCATTCATGAAATCCATGTACATACATGTGTGATGCATATATTTGTCTGTGTGTATGTGTCATCTTTGATAGTTGTGTCTTGTCAGTGTTGTCTGTCTTGGATCACAAATTCCAATAGGGCAGGGGCCACGTTTGTTTGATTTCCTTTGTACATCATCCAGCACAGTGCACTGCACATGTAGGCACTTAACACATGCTTCTTGATGATGATGGTGGTTTATGTCACTTCTCTTTATACCCCTGTGTCATTGACCATAAATTCCCTCTTGCTGTCAGGAAGATTATGATCATATCTCCAATGTGTTATTCATATTTCTTCCAGACACAAAGTGTACCACCAGAGGTCAACATATAAAATTTAGCCTCAAAATGTCTTTAATTTCATAGCATTGCTTCTGGCTCTCTTCTGCCTTGTCAGAATGTTGTTCATATCCAAACTTTGAGGTGCTTTGGAGCTCTCTCTTTTGATTAACGGCACAAGTCTATTGACCATCTCCTCATAGCCATTAATTATATGAAATAAGCATTAAAAAAAAAAAAGGAGGGGAGAAGGGAAAGAGAAACCTGATTTATAATGTATGGCATTATTTTCGCAATGTACAACAGATTTTATCACAGGAAAGAAGTCATCCATATACTCGGTTGGGGCAGAATTGTGAGGATATTTCTTTCTTGAACTTTGTGTATTCAATTTGCCTTTCCACTTATCTACTCGCTACTTATCTATTTCTGCAATGGAGATAGAGTGTATGTTAGTGCTAGCATTAAAGTACCTAGGCACACACAGAGTGGCCAAAAGTCACAAAGGGGTCTGATATTTTAATAACTTTTTGAAAATTAATTTTCTTTGTTTTGGGCCATCTATAAGATTTGACTTTTCACGCATAATGAAAATTCATTTCCTGTATATACATATGTGCATATATATGTTGTATATGATGCTGTTATTGTAAATTAAAAAGAAAAATGAAGGATTTATGAAATATTTGTGACTTTTGGCTCACCTTATAGTAGGTACTTAATAAATTCTAGTTGATACACTGATTTGACAATCAAACTTTAAGAGTCTCCTGGGTGAGAAAAAAGAAAACAAAACTCTAAACATATTTCAAAATGCCAAAATAACTGACCCTTCCCCTCCTTGTCCTTACATAACACTTATCTGTTCTGCACATTTTTTTTTCACTTAGGTATAATTTGTCTTTATTGACTTCTAATTGGTCTTCACATAGGGACGCAGGGTATTCCCAGTTCTTCATGAAGGAAGAGACTCTCTTTGTATTTCTTTTTTATCTTCTACCACATCTAGCACATTACTTAGACACATAGTAGGTGCTCAGTGAATACTTGCTGAATTAATTTAAAATATAAAGAACCTCCTAAAATTTATCCCACAAAAATGGTGTTTTACCTGACCTATGTAGGACATTGATTAAGACCAGGAAGTTAGTTTAAAAGGCCTTTGAATTACTAAATTCAATATCAGAAGAACAAATTATGCCCAGGTGCTTTCCTCATAAAAATCCCTCTGTCCTCACTCAAGCCTGATTACTCTCAGTTAACACAGAGTCTTAACCAGCTTGGTCATCTTGTCCCCAAATGAAACCATCAATATGAAGCTTTGGGCACCAGTAATAGTTATAGTTCTTTTTAAATCTAGATGTAATGATATTCTACTCCTTGACTTTTCTTTCTTTAGTCAGTCTCTGATTTTCCATAATCTTCGGGAGAGATGATCTCTGAAGTTTCTTCTTGCTCTAAATCCATGATCCTATGATCTCTAAATTCGGATTTTGAACTGCCACATTAAATTCCTTATATTAAAAGCAGACATTTCCTGCCAGACATTCTTCCAAATCTTAGGATAAGCCTTTATGTTTTTCTCCATTTCACTCTTCCCCTCCTCGCCTCCGCCCCAAAATGTAGTCTGTTATCAATCCAGCCACTTTATTCTCTGAAATTTAAGCCCATCCATTTCTTTCAGGCTCCAAGTGTCAAAACCCCTTGGCCAGGTACTAAGGCACACCTTATGCTTGGAGCAAAGTGATCATCTGCTTGTGAACTCATAGTTTCTTACCATCCCAAACAACTGTTCCCATTCTTGCTAAAATATATATTTAAAAATTCAAAATGTTTTATTTCACATTGTTTATACAAAAAATAAGTAGAACAGAAAGAAAATGATTGTATAAAACCTCATAATTTCCAAGTTATTTATGGTTTATATAAAAAATTATGAGAGGAAGCAAGTATAGTGGATAGAGGAATTGGTATTCTTTGACATTAATGACATTAGCATCAGTTGCATCAGTCCATGTCTGATGCTATGTAATGCATCTAGGGGCTTTCTTTGCAAAGGGTGGAGTGGTTGTCATTTTACAGATGAGAAACTGAGTCAAACAGATTTAAGTGACTTGCCCAGGGTCATGCAGGCTAGTGTATCAGGCCAGATTGACTTGAGAAGAGAGTTTTTGTGACTCCGAGGATTGGTACTCTTTCTCCACTGTGCTACTACCTGCTGGACATTAGTGAGATCTGAGTTCAAATCCTACATTTAACATATACCTCTGAGTTTTGCAAACCTGAAAGCACTATATAATTTATAGCCTATGTTACTATTAATTATTGCCAACTACTAAGTCCCTTACTTTCTGTCTTTGTGTCCCAGGAAAACTCTCTGAGAATATAAGGTTGAGCAAGTTGTTGATCTGAGTTGATGGGACTTTCAAGTCTGGTAATTCCCTCTACCAATGAAACCCCCATTCTGAATCCCTCTTCCCCACCTCTATGTGTATAGCAACTTAAACTTACATGTATGTGTATATACATGTAAGGCAGTTAGGTGGTAAAGTGGACAGAAAACTGGGTCTGGTATCAGGAAGACCTGAGTTCAAATTCAACAAAGCCCATTCAATAACTAAGGGCTAGGTAAGAATTGAGACAAAAGTTCCCTCAATTTACCATCACAAAGATTTCAATCTGGGAGGAGAAGACCCTTAGGGTTTCTGGTCAGAACAGAAAAAAAGGTTGCTATTTACACTTATTCTAAGCCATCAAAATCTAAACAATGGTTTTAGGTTGGGGCTATTATTGGCCATTCAATGAAAGCCAGAGTTATTTGGCTTTAAAGGCCTAGTCAAGTGACTTCCTTTAAAACATGGTAGGCTTTTTGAAAGCCTATTTTTTCAGAGCTATATTAAGAAATCATAAATGAAAACTACACAGAACAAAAAGTAAATTCTCCCAGCTTTTTGACAAAAATGTAAAAATAATTAGTTAATGAAGAAGGAGGAGGAGGGAGGAGGAACAGGAGGAGAAGAAGAACTAGTAGTAGTAGTGGTGGTGGGAGGTGCTGGTAGTAGTAGTAGTAATAGTAGTAACAGTAAGGAGAGACAATGTATAAAAAGATGACAATAGGTAGGAAAAAGAGGTAAATGTTTGAGGCCATGGTAGAGAAACACTACTTGGAGTCAGAAGGCATTGGTACAAGTTCCACCTCTCTCTAGCTGTGCTGCCTTGGGTAAGTGACTTAACCTTCTGTAATGTGGAGATGTGATCATACTAACTGCCTGGCCTACCTCACAGGATTGTTATGGACCTTAAAAGACACGCTGAATAAAACACTCATTCTGAAGCCCTTTATAAACATGAAGTTGTACATAAAGTGAACCATTATTAGGGCAATGCTGAGAAATGTTTAAAATCTGTCTCATTAACTACAAAAAAAAAAAAAAATCCACACAACACACTTTTAAGTTTAATCTGCATTATTAACATTTTCTTCTTCATTTTCTTAAGTGATCTAGGCAATCAACACAACAAATAAATCAAGCCCTGATTTGGAACATGTGATGATTTTCAAAGTTTAATTTCTCACACTGGAAATTTACCAATCATCTCTCAAGAGTCAACATAAGCTGACTCTGTTATACCTCTGATTCATTATTATGTGTTATTAATAATTATTATTCCCCATCACCACCATCATTATCACCTTCATCATTATCGAGTGTCAGCCAGGGGCCTTTGTTAGTTTGGAAGGTACTAAGAAGCTGTTAACTCTTTGCTTTTTTAATAAACTTTTATTATACCTACTATGGCATTATGAAAACACTAGAAACACAAATATGAGCTGGACAAATTCCTGCCCTTAGGAAGCAGTGCCCAAGGGCCACTGGTAACAGTAAGTAAGGAATGAGTAGATTTTTGGTAGAAGTTTTGGAGAAGGAACTCACTGCTCCAGCTACTGTCATTTCTTCTAAGTTTCAGGATTAGTTGGGGCATGACAAATTCAGAAAATAAGCAATGAGCACTTATCAAGGGCTTACTGTGCTTATAGTACTGTGCTAGGTGTTACAGGAGAAGCAAAGTTATCCACTGTCATTTCTTTTTTGAGAGAGATAATGAAACATACACAGAGAATGATAATGCATGATATTACATGGTAAATGCATTAAAGAAAATCTACTAAGCAACATGCTATGTGAAATTCAAGGGCAAAGTTTATTCTCAACCAGGGAGATCAGAAAGGCTTCAAGGAGAAATTTGCATTTCTTTTTCAAGGAATGGGAGAAACTGAGCAGCAGAATGTAGGGAGGGAGGTTATTCCAGGCAGGCATGGGAAACAGCTTGACCATAAAGAACATGTCCAATTTGGTTGTATGTAGAGTGCATGGAAGGTAGTAATGTCAGAAGACTGGAAAGGGAGGGTACAGAGATGTGGAGGACCTCAAATAGCAAAGATATGACTTTGAGTTTTACTGAGGAGAATTGGGAGCCAATGAGGATTAAAAAAAAATTAGAGACCTAACCAAATCTATAAAGGGGCAGGTAGGAGAATAAAGAATTTATTAGAGGCTACCATGTTGCCAGCCACTGTGTTACAAATATTATCGCATTTTGATCCTCACAACAACCCTGGACAGTACTGTCATCATCTCCAATTTAATTGTGGAAGACAGAGTTTAAGTAAATTGACCAAGGTCACACAAATAGTAAATGTTCTGAAGTCAGTTTTGACTCAGGTTTTTCTGACTTTAGACCCAGTTGCTAAGTGACCAGTTGCCTATGTGTAAGAAGGGTTATCAGGATCTTCTACCCCTACTGTCTTTCTTCCCTTCTCTCCTTTAATACCACATACTTTAGATGTCTGCCTCTCTATGCAAATATCAAATGAGTTATTATTTGTAATAAAACTCTTAGCACAATGACTGTCATACAGTAGGTGCTTAATAAATAATTTATTCCCATCACCTATTTCCTTTGTTTACAAGAATATTTCCTTTATTTTTCAAGCCCACTGCCTAGTGGAACTACAAACAAGTGCATTTCTTGAGAATCGTATGAATCCACATAACAATCTTGTCTCTGAGATGTACTTTGCCAGATGGTTTTATTCACAGGATAATGAAGCAAGTTCTCATTGGGGGAGCAAATTGGGAATTTTTAGTTTCATGAACTAACATGAAGTAACATGAATGTTATTTTTTGGGTCCCCAGGAAGTCCTTTGCTAAGGTCCGATTTTTCTGTATTATGATGCCTTAAAGAGTTAATGCAGTTTTCTAAAAACTTAGTCTCAAAATGGCAATTCATTAAGGAAAGTAGCAGGAATCATGGACATGTGCCCCAATTAGGCATTGAACTAGAATGAAAAACAAATCCTTAACTCTTAAACCTAGATAACTATACTGGCTATTATTTCATTGGGTGACCTTGGAACTGTCTTTGGCATCTTTATTTTTAAAATGGGGGCTTCAAACTAAGTTATTTAAAGTAACTATTAATTCTCTGTTTGCTGTTCATGTTGCTCAGTCATTTTGGTTGTGTCTGATTCTTTGTGACCTCATTCAGAGTTTTCTTGGCAAAGATACTGATGTGGTTTATCTTTTCCTTCTCCAGCTCATTTTACAGATGAGAAAACTGAGGCAAACAGGGTTAAATGGTTTGCCTGCTACTCCATTATAGATCCACTCCTCTCCTTACATCTATTCTTCCTCGCAGCTAACCAAGGATTATAGATTAGCCCAAATATTAGGCTGTTACATTTTTAAGGAACCTCCATTCTTAGCTGAATGACAGAACCATGGTAGAGCTGCAATATCTCCAAGCTGACATGCCCTTACTGGTGCTCTGTCATGGTGAGGGAGCATGTTCAAAGCCACTGTTCAACAGCTGGTTGCCATTGCAGTCACTGGTACTGGTGCACAACTATTTTGAATCCAGTTTGGCTCTGACACTGGTTGACATCTGTTGAGTGATGGCTCTTTCAGGAGCTTCAGTCCTTCAGTACCTAAATGCTCTGTTCAGGGTTTAAGAAGCATTCTGGGTCAATATGGTTGCGCCTGCAAGGTTGTCCCGAATCCCTCTTTGCAAAAGCCTGGAAGCTATAATGCTGGTTTTTCTCATACCCCTGATCTTCCCTATGGGGTAGGAACCTGACCTCAAAGAATATGCCCCTAACCCTTTTCCCCTACACACACACCCACACGCACACGCACACGCACACGCCATCCCCATGCACACACACACACACACACACACACACACCTTGGATGCCTGCCTGTCTAAGCAACAGCATGGGGGTGATTTTCAACAGCCCATGGCAACTAAACCACCACTGATTTCCCATGGCTGGTTTCAATAGAGTTGAAGATTTTTGTCAAGTGAGAATGTCCTCCTTGAGATTCCATTCATCATCCGTTAGATGTATGTGTTCACTGGAGCCTGTACAGTATAGCATTTTGCAGTATATCCAGACTGTTGATTCAGCCAGATATTAAAAATTCTCCGGAAGGCCCTTTTTAGAATCTGTTGTATCCCTTGCCAAGCCCCAGGGAGGTACATAGCAATTCAGGAGGTGAAAAACCATAGTAAAAGGGAATGGCAGCAAGGGAATGAAAATGCCTTTGGATCATAGAATTTGTTGTCTCTGAGTATTTACGGATTTTGATTGAGCACATTTATTTCCTTGTCTTTGTTGCTAGAAGATTGGGGGTGGAGGAGATCTAGTTGTCCTTTATTTTTTAAACAAAGAATCCTAGGTTATTTTGTATGGACCCCAGTGGTTTTTAATATCATTTTAATGCAAGTTTGATTTAATTTCAGAGCAGGCTAAGGAAATGAAATGCAATATTTACACTTGGCTTATTTTCTCCTCTTGTCAGAAAGCAGTTATTCTGCAGAAGGACAAATATGCAAAAAATGTACGTATTTTAACTGTAAAAATCAATTGTCATAAACTGTATATATAGCAAATCACATGGGAAGTCTTTATTTCCTAATTAAAAAAAGCTGCCTCAAAGAAATGTTTCAGCACACAGAGGCACATGGGCCACTTGGCAGACAGCCTAATTGAAACCAATGCCCAGGGAGAAGAGTTGAACTATGCATCTGCCATCCAGAACTGACTGCACTACACTTTGAACCAGTGCTGATGTCTTTGTACACAAAGATCAAAATGAGTTTGTTTTATTCAGCTGGGCTGTGGAGGTGCACGTATATTGGCTTCTGGATGCAATAAAGCATTGAGCTTTCAGATAAACAAACTATAAATCTAATCAAGCCTGGGCACAATGATAAGTGGATTGTGCTTGTACAAGATGAAAAAATACAACAACCATAGCATCAAATGGCTTGCTCCCATTTTCAGGGATTAGAACACTGGGGATGAAGCTTCTGAGGCTGTCAAATTTAACAATTGCTATGTGCATGCTGTACAAAAGGCAGAAACAATATTTTCCTAAAGAGTCTTTTGGGTAGGGGCAGCTAGGTGGCACAGTGGATAAAGCACTGGCTCTGGATTTGGGAGGACCTGAGTTCAAATCCGCCATCAGACACTTGACACTTACTAGCTGTGTGACCCTGGGCAAGTCACTTAACCCTCATTGCTCTGCAGGAAAAAAAGTGCTTAAAGAGCCTTTTGGGTAGTTTCAGAAGCAAGGTTAGGTGGAAATCACTGCACTATTAGAACATTTCCTTTTTAGTACAGGTGATTTTTGTGCCCTCTAAACTTCAGCACCTAAGAAAAAGCTTTGGTTGTCTCAACCTAGTTATAGCCCTGGATAAGTGTGTGCAACTTGATTTCTTTTTTTCCCAACTGGAAGCTTAAACTGAACGGCAACATGGTATTGTGCTGAATTTTGAGTCCTGGACTATACCTATGACTGTTTCCTCAACTTTATTTTATTATTTTTATTATTATTTTTTAAAGTGAGGCAATTGGGGTTAAGTGACTTGTCCAGGGTCACACAGCTTAAGTGTTAAGTGTCTGAGGCCGGATTTGAACTCAGGTACTCCGGACTCCAGGGCCAGTGCTCTATCCACTGCGCCACCTAGCTGCCCCCTGTTTCCTCAACTTTAGAATGGGATGGTCATATTTTTAGTTGCTATTTCACAGGGTTGTTGTGGGGTGCCGTTTTTATGGCATATCTATCTTTTTGCAGACCTTGAAGAGCTATGTAAACGACAGCTATTGTTATTCAATTGTGTATCTCAATCATTAAAAAGAAATACTCATGTTTCAGAGTAGACTGAAGATGTTCAGCTATTCCTCCACCTACTTTTTTCTAAAGGAAGTGATCCTGTGTAGACTAATAATAGCTAACATTTACATAAATCTTTATGTAAATTATTTAGTAAAGCACTACATACATATTATTTCATTTCATCTTGACAACAACTTTGGGAAGTAAGCACAATTATAATAATCCCCATTCTACAGATTAAGGAAGTGAGATTGAGAGGGACTAAATTTAAGGTAATTATTTAGTGTTTACTCTGTACCAGGAACTATGCTAGGTGTTGGAGATGCAAATACAAAGAATGGAAAAAAAAACACCTACTCACAAGGAGATGTTACATCCTAACAGGAGAGATAGTGAGGACATGCAGAATAAATATAAAGAAAATAAACACAAGTAAATACGGGCTATTAAATATAAGGTAATTTGAGATTAAGGGAACTAACAGTTGCAGTGATCAGGAAAAGTTGCATGCAGAAGATGATGTTTGAGTTGCCTGTATCTTAAAGAAATAGAAAAGAAAATAGAAAAAGAAAAGAAATTCTATGATGTGGGGGTGAGTAGAGAGTGTGAAGGGGGGACAATACAAATGCAGAGAAAAGATATGTAATGTCTTATATCAGGAAAAGATAGGTTAATTTAACTGGCTCACAGAGTTTGCCCAATGATGTAAGGAAGGTAGATTGGGTACAGGTTATTTAGAACCTTAAAAGCTAAACAAAGAAATTCATATTTTATTTGAGACAATAAGAAGTTATTAGGATTTATTGAGTAAGGGAGTTGCACGGTAAGATTTAAGGTCAGGAACTTAAGGAAATCACTTTGGCAGCTGATAGAGGATAGACTGGAGTAGGGAGAGATGAGGCAGGGAAACCAGTTAGAAGGCTGTTGCAATAATTTAAGCCAGAGAGATGATGATGAAGTGTGAATTAAGATGATCACTGTGTGAATAGAGAAAAGGATTTAGATGTGAGAGGCTGTGAAGGTAGAAACAGCAAGATGTGACAACTGACAAAGAGAAATGGCAAGTCCTTCCCTCAGGGCTTTACATTCCATTAGGTAGGATATAATATTTATATAGAAATAATTATAATTAAAAATAAGACCATGAAATAGAGAACAAGACAAAGTATTCTAGTAGGAGAAGAGAGGAGAGGAGAGGAGACTTCACAAAGGGGTTGGTGCACAAGTCTTGAAAAAAGAGAAAGATTCTGAAAAGAGGATCTGGAAAAAATTATTTTTGAGGCCTAAGGAGAGAGGGAGGGCATGCAGAAATGCAACAGATACCTGTCGCTAAGTTTCAACATCACACCTGGCTTGCCAACCAACATTGCCTGAAAGGTAAAAAAAAATGGTTAAGAGTCAATGAGTTTTCTTACTCTTTCCAGCAGCCATAAGGTACTTAGAAATTTGAGGTTGAAGAGAAACTGTGCTACTAGAGTAGTCTAGAGGCCAAAGTTAGCATTTATACACTAAAAATAATAATTTTGACAACTGTGTATAAAACAAGGTGTGCCTAAGGGAAATGTTCTTTCCCTCACAGCAGGCAATTGGCTATGTGGCACATACTTTCAATTCTGAATTATAGCTATTCAAAACTTTGACTAGTCTTGGGATCCTCTGAAGGTCATCTGGAATGTGGGTCATTTGAGTGCAGATAACCAAGAATAACTGGAATTTCCTCATTGAAAACTTCAGGAAACAAAAATTTTCCTTTTTAAATAGTCTATCATTTGGACAGGAAATCTAGAAAATTTGTCCACTGTAGAATTAATGATATAAATTATCTAGTCCAGGAGGAATGATAGCCCCTTCCTCCTTCAGTCTCAGAATATCTATTCTGGGGTCTTTCTGAATTCATTGCTGAGTGTACCATGTGACCTACTGTATGTAGACTGGCTCCAGCCATGTTTCACTTTAGTCTTTGAGCTGCCTCAGCCATCTTCTTATAAGCTACACTGCCACTACATAAGTACCTCCTCAGTCCCCCTCCCCTTTTGCTTTCCAATTCTGGAAACATAATCAAATCCATACTGGCATTACTAATAGAGAGGGTGTGCCAATATACTGCCCTATGACTGAAACAGTTCATATTTTTATCTCTCTAAATTAAACTATTTTTTCCTGGCCACCATTTTGCTATATGTATGATTTTCCTTTTTTATTATACATTCATTTAATTATTTACTTGCTTGCTCACTCACTCATTTATTTATTTATTTATACAATATGATCCAATTGAAGGCGGAGCCTGATTGACTGAATGAATGGGAAAAAAAACATTTATTAAGTATTTACTATATCTTTCATGTTTGTACTTTTATACTCAACACAGTACAGTGCTTGGCACATTGTGTTTAGTGGATACTTTTTCATTCATTTCATAATTCAGTATTCTTATTCACATCATGCTAAACACTAATGTTTTGTCATCAGTTCACTAGGAATTTACAATATAGTTGGGGGGGTCACAAAATTTGACTCACAAAAATTCAGTTTACAAAATTGCATGTAAATGAAAACATTGCAAAGTGAGTACTGGATTCTAGAGAATGAGTAATCAGGAGGGCAGGGGGTTAATCAAATAATGTTTGATAGATTGATGAGTTTTGAAGGAAGGAACCATGAGTTAATGGAGGCAAGGGAAGAGTGTATTTTAAATTAGGAAAATGGTCATGGACCCATCTGTTCCTGTTGATGTGGGAACCAGCAAGTGATATTCATGGGTTAACACATGTCCTGCTTGATTGTGTTGGAGAACTCAGACTGAGATATAACAATCAACGAGGTTGAAAAAATGAAGGATGTAGGAATAAGTTGCTGTTTGAGCCTAAAGACTGGGAATCAGAGCATGAATTTGAGGTGATGTAACAGGAGAACACTGAAGTTTTGTATAAGATGAATTAAAGTGGGAAAGACTGGAGACAGAGAAGACAAGTAGGAGCCTTTTGTAACTTAAAATGGAAAATGACATAGTGGCAAAAGCACACAATTAATTGGCAGTTAATCTGTTTTCTAGTCTTGGATCCACCACTGATTAGATAAGTCACTGGAAAAGTTTCTTGGCATCTCTAAGTCTTAGTTACCTTCTTTTAGGAGGATAGGATTAAAATGGGGAAATTAATATTTTCTAGGATTATTGTAAGGATTAATAAGAAATTGCTTTTAAACTATAGAACACTATGAAGTTATTAGGTGTTTTGGAACTGGACTGGGACAGCAAAACAGAGAGGTTTGTTTTAAAGAGGAATTGGGGAGAAAAAAAAGTTTTAGCTTACAGAAAAAAGGAGAGAAGTCAAAGATGACCAGCATTTTCATCCTAGAGAAGCTTGAAGATGGTACCACTGATAATGATGGAGAAAGTGGATGGAGTTGCTATTTGGTAAGTGAGATAATGAGCTTACATTTTTAGTGAGATATTTAAATATAGATGTGGAATAAACAACTGGAAATAGAAATTGGAGAAAAGGTAAGAAGAAAGAGATAAAGATATAGATTGAAGCTTTCTAAGTTCATACAATAGTGGAAACCAGGTGAGCAGAATCCCATCTAGACAGGAGACAAAGTCAAATATAAAACATAAAAGGATGATAAGGGTCGAAGAGCAAGATGCAGAGGAGGAAGCAAAGTAAGGATGATCAGAGAGATAAAAGAAACAAGAGAGTACACTTCTGTGAAAACCTAAGGTAGCAACAATGTTATCTCGCATTTAGCAAAAATTGTCAAATACGGCTGAAGGATAAAAGAGGAGTATACCTGAAGAAAAACTATTGTATTTTGTTAATTATCATTGGTAACATGGGAGAGAACAGTTGAAGGGAATAGCCAAAGAGACTAAAGAGGGATGTAGTGGATAGAAATTGAAACAAGCAAAGTCTACTTTGCCTACTATCATCACACAAATGACATGAGAATTGAATAGATTTTTGAGAATAAACTTTTAAGAATTTGGGGGTTGTCAGAAAATACTAGTACATGAATATAAAGCAATCTGATTAGAGTATTAAAATGTGTTCTCTATGTTTGTTTCCCTGCCATCTTTCAGTTACTCTTAGAGTTACAACTTTCCAAATAAAATGTGTAATTTTCTTTTTCCTTAAACTGGTCAGGAGATTGAGTTAGCACATCAATTTCTTTCCCACTCCCTGCTCCCTCCCCCAAACTCCAACATCTAGTTTATCAAGGTTTCTGCCTTTTTTGGGAATGTATCTGGATGCCTAGCACCATGCTCTGTCAACTTCAGGTCGATAGCATGCAAGGACAATCAGATAGTCTTTCAGTTTGCTTGTATAATTAGCCATTATGTCAGTATTAAAGATATCAGAAGGCATTGTGGCTCATAGATGAGGTGAACAGTAGCTAAGTAAGTACACAAACACCTGTTAGCCTCATTCGAGACTTTGGGTATCATTAACAAAGAGACATGTTGGGACTTGAATGTGGGTCAGGTTGTGGTTACTTTAAAGCTGGGCTTGCCCCAGTGGCAAATGATTTTGTGGCTAAAGTTTACGCAGAGCTTGCTTAGTGCAAGAGATGACCCTGCTTTTAGATGCAGAATGAAGAGAATAATGGAATGATGCTCATGTGGCAGTTTGGGTAATAGAACACTCAATGTCCCAAATACTATTGCATTTAATCACATACTTTTTAATTGAAACTTCAAGGTTGTCTAATGTTTTCTACATGGCTCCCTTATCCTCTTATATATTTATTTCTCTCCAACTAGAAATAAACTCACTGTAGTTATCTTAACATATCTTTTACCTTTGTATGAGTCACAGTATGTACTATAGTTAAAGCATGCCCA
The DNA here is from genome assembly GCF_019393635.1 of Dromiciops gliroides. Classification (NCBI taxonomy): domain Eukaryota; kingdom Metazoa; phylum Chordata; class Mammalia; order Microbiotheria; family Microbiotheriidae; genus Dromiciops; species Dromiciops gliroides. Next base: position 361,638,717 of record NC_057864.1, on the reverse strand, counting down.
GTGAATGCTTAGTATGTACAAATAAAAATATATGAACAAAATCTGATCAACAATATATTTATTTTATGCCTCTGGATAAGGGAAGCGAACATCCAAATGGAAGTGTATCACACTTCATTATAGAAAACAAATTTTTGTTTTTGTTTTGTTTTGTTTTTGAGCAGGGCAATGAGGATTAAGTGACTTGCCCAGAGTCCCACAGCTAGTAAGTCCCAAGTGCCTGAGGCCAGATTTGAATGCAGGTCCTCCTGAATCCAGGACCAGTGCTTTATCCACTGTGCCACCTATCTGTCCCCGGCAGCACATTTTGATGATAAATCCAGTGTACTCTGGAAAAACATGAAAATCCTTTGGGATATTCTTGAAATTTCATTATTAAGAACTATAGCAGAGGGGCAGCTAGGTGGCAAGGTGGATAGAGCACTGGCCCTGGATTCAGGAGGACCTGAGGTCAAATTCAGCCTCAGACACTTAACACTTACTAACTGGGTGACCTTGGGCAAATCACTTAACCCCAACTGCCTCACCAAAAAAAAAAACCCACAAACAAACAAAAACCACAACAACAACAAAAAGAACTATAGCAGAGGGGGCAGCTAGATGGCGTGGGGGGATAAAGCACAGGCCCTGGATTCAGGAGATCCTGAGTTCAAATCTGACCTCAGACACTTGACACTTACTAGCTGTGTGACCCTGGGCAAGTCACTTAACCCTCATTGACCCACTCAAAAAAAAAAAAGAACTATAGGAGAAATAAAAGGTATTATTCCTTTTATAAGGAACTGTATTCTTAGAACTAGTATCATAGTATTTTGAGCTAGAAGGGACCTTAAATATTATTCAATACAAGTTCTTAATTTTTTAGATAAGGCCTAGAGAGGTTAAACAACTTGTCCAAAATGTCAGAGCTGGTATTCAAACCCAATTCCTGTGGTTACTAACCTGTATATCATGATGTCTTTCCTAAAACACCAATAATTCAATGGCTTCCCTCCACTGGTACAAATCACAATGTATCCTTGCCTTCTCATTCTGCAAAATTCTTGTCCATACCTTTACATAAATCTTCCATAGAAATGAAATTTATTCAACTGTAATGATTGGAATGATGCCACCTACTGGAGACTTGCTGTGGGAAAGCTCCACCATGAGGAAAATACCTCAGAAGCATTGTGGCTTTTTCTTGGCGTCAGGAAATGACGTTTGCTCATGGGGGCTGTCTATCAACTTGAGGAGCCTCCTATGGTCTGGGAGGAGACAAGAAGGAGGAAAGGGAGCCTGCGCGGAGAGCTCTGGGGTTTTTTGGGTTCCTGACTGGATGGTGGTGGCGGCAGAGGACTTCATAGGAAATTTGAGGAAAGATAGGAATGCCAGGCTGTTGGAATTCGGTTCTCAATCTTTTTCTATTTTCCAATAAACCCTTAAAAACCTAAACTTGTTTTATCAGTGATTTTAGTCAGTTTCTCCCCAAACTGGGGGAACAGATTAGAATCCACATTTAGAATCTTAAATTACACACACCAGAGATCTTTTTCTTGCTCTTTTCTTTTGTTATTTCGTGGAGTCCAGAGCAACTCTTGGTTTGTCTAAGTGTTATCTCCCCTTTCACTACATGGTTGTTCTGCCATCTTGTCTGGTCATCCATTTCCTTAATGTGTTATAGTACTTCTTGAATGTAAGTCATCATTGATAATCAACTGAAGTCACCTTATAAGCACTATGCTCCTCTTCATTTTCCTTGAACAGTTTTTATTTTCTAGAAATGTTAGTGCTCCATGACTTCAGATATACAGCATCATCAAGAAAATACTGGTATTAAAGAAAGTGACTTTTTCTGTGGCACGGATCAGCCTATAATAATTGAGAATACCACATAGTTTTCCAAATGCAGTCTGCCTTGTTCTCCTTTTATTCAGTTATTGACCCAAATGATAATTTTCTAAAATTGGCTTTAACCTGTACTCAGGAGAGGAAATCCTTAATGGAATTTATGAAAAAAGTCATCAATGGAGAATATTTTAGGAGAAATGAGGGCTTAGTAACTGAAAGTAATAAATAGGAACATATCTAACCTAAAATATAAATTGAGAGGTAATATGACAGTGAATGAACAGCTGGCCTCAGAATCTAGATGGCATAAGCTTAAGTTATTTATGCCTTTGACACATATAGGCTGTATGACCTGGGGCAAGGTGCTTAACTTAGGAATAACCAAGGTAATTTTCTCAGATTTTAAGTTGCATGGTAGTTGTTGACATGTATTGGAAGAAGTTCTTACTCCTGAAAAGCTCTCTACATCATTGAAATCACAGGTATACTTGTGCCCACATGCCCTCTTCCCCCAATAATAACCAACTAAATGAGGTAGCTGAGTGGTACAGTGCATAGAGTGCTGAACCTGGAGTCGGGAAGATTCATCTTCCTGAGTTCAAATCTAGCCTCAGACACTTGCTAGCTGTGTAAAATTTAATCTGTAAAATGAGCTAGAGAAAGAAATGGCAAACCATTCTAGTATCTTTGACTATAAAACCCCAAATGGGATCATGAAGAGTCAGACATGACTGAAACAACTGAACAACAACACACTAAATAATCACTAAAGCATTTATTGCTACTGGATTACTCTTACATGTCGGGACAGCTCAGACCACTCTTGCTAATCAGAAGGTGCTGAAGGAGCCAGATAGCTGTGTAAGTATGTTCCAAATTATAGACTCAAACCAGAATGGGAGTTTTACAGTATATGTGTACACACATGTGTATATTACATATATAATATGTACATTATATGTATACATATTATAAATCATTTCACATGGACTTTTGGGATTGTAGCTCTCAGATAAGTTCAGGAGTATAAAGAAAGAAAGGGTATATGAAGGAGAAGGGGAAATAAAGACAGGAAATTATTAATAAGTGAAACCTGGGGGCAGCTAGGTGGCACAGTGGATAAAGCATTGGCCCTGGATTCAGGAGGGCCTGAGTTCAACTCCAGCCTCAGACACTTAACACCTACTAGCTGTGTGACCCTTGGCAAGTCACTTAACCCCAATTGCCTCACCAAAAGAAATTTTAAACAATAAGTGAAACCTGTATCATATAGGAACGAATTTATTATGGCAATTTTGTCTTACTGTTGAAAAGTATAGGTTCTTTAGATGCGCCTAGAATTTTGATAAAGTTTTGTGGTCTATTGAAGGGACCTTTACTGCTCCTTGACAATAAACAGGCTTTCAGCTACTTATATCATTGTAAATAAGTCTCACAGTGTATAACCAATACTGAATGAGCACAAGCAGTCAGAAGTTAGAAGTAGAAAGAGTAGTTGTAGTCATAGTAGTTAAAATATGACACAGTGTGGCATTTTAAGGTTTGTAAGTGACTTTTTGTACTTTTTGCACAAAAGTACTAATTCTATATTCACTCTGTGAAGTAGGTACTATTTACATGACCCACATTTTATAGAAGAAGAAACAGGATTATGGAAATTAAGTGACTTGCTTTTGGTTGTACAATTATTAAGTGTTGAGGGCAAGGTTCAAAAACAGATCTCTCCTGAGTCCAGTGCTGTTTTCTCACTCTACACCACTGCCAAAGAAAAGGTATTGGTTGGATCAACTAGTATATTTATTGGTTATTTTAAGTTCATCCTAATATTTGACCTCTTGAGAGCCTTAACTACTATTCTTGTTGAAGATGTGTCATACATTTTGACACATTTATCCCATTTTCCATGATGACATGGCATTTGAGTAAAAAGTGACTGAATTTTTTTTTTTACCATAGCTGTTTTGTGTACATGAAGACAAAGCATTTGAACAATGTCCTGAGTTCTTTTCACCCAGATCATTTGGAGTAGTGTGGACATCACCATGATCACTCTGAAGGAGGAAAATTGAATAGATTGACCTTAGTTACTCCACAATGATCAACAGCACCCATCATCAAAATCATCACTTAAGAATGGAAATGACAAAATTCAACTGTTTATGAGATAGATCAAGGATCAATTCTTATAAATAGGCAAGCAAATCCATTGTCCTGGAGATTTATATGTTGTCAGTATGCCCAGCTCAAAAGCTCTTTTTTCATGGTCAGAAATGCCAGCAGGAACATTTTGAAAATGAGGCTTTCATGCTTTAAACTTCAAAGAAATAAATTCCCTGACTGCCAGGGAACTTTGTGTGGAAATGGAGTAAAAGAAGAATTGTGAATTATGCCATCATTAGATGCAATATCTCGTTATCCCCTTGGAAAAATGGGACATAGTGTTCATTAAACTTATACACACTTTGTATTTAAACAACATGGACACTCTTGCAATCTCTCTTAGTTTGGTCTCTAATTTTTCCTCTGGCTTCAGGGTTTTTGAAAGAGAGAGCCAGTATGAAACAGGGGGAAACATACCCAGCCTGCGATGCATTAGACATAGAAAAGAGAATTTGGTTAAAAATGACATTTTATTATAATTCTTTCCCCCTTCCCCCTTTTTTTTCTTTTTTCTTGGTGGGAATCTGGAAGGAAGGGCTCTTCATTCTTAGATCATATGCCCAGGCTGTCATCACCACTTCTACCACGGTTTAAATGGTAACCAGAATCAGTAAGCTTGCCACTAAAGTGTCTGTCTGAAAAATGCTGATGAGATTTTAGAACTTTTTCTGTGGATAGTCGTTTTAATGTGCTCATAAAGTTAGTTTTAACAGAGGATGTTTAATTTGATGGACCTCACAAGTCTACAGGCCTTGATGACTTCATTAGAGAGTACTAAAAAACTGACTAATGTAGCTTAGGTGACTACTGACATGTTTGAAGATGTATAAAGGTTGAGAGAGTGTCTGAAGACTGAATAAAGGCCAAAAGTGTGTATATGTACATGATACATAGCCATAATGGCCAATCTCCTTGTTAGCATGTAGATTGGATAAAGGTCTTTTGGCCCGTCCCCCAACTGCAGTGCAAGACAATGCCAGCACCCAGTTTATGCCTTTATTCCTTTGTTTAATGGGAGATTCCTAGCTCCTTAATATACTTTGATAATTCTCCACATCAGACCCAAACAGGTTTCTTTTCCCCTTCCTTCTGCTGTTTCTCTTTTTTTTTAAGGGAGGCAATTGGGGTTAAGTGACTTGCCAGGGTCACACAGCTAGTAAGTGTTAAGGTCTGAGGCCGGATATTGAACTCAGGTACTCCTGACTCCAGGAGCCGGTGCTCTATCCACTGCACCACCTAGCTGCCCCCCTCCTGCTGTTTCTGAAGGTTGCAGGTCTTGAGCCTCCTGTCTTCCTTATAGTCAGTCAACAACATTTATTAAGCACTTACTATTTCTAAGTGCTGGATACAATAGAAGAAAGGAGGAGGAGAGGAGGAGGAGAAGGACAGTCCATGACTTCAAGGAGCTCATATTCTAATGAGGACGAGAACATACAAACAATTTATGTACATGCAGGATATATGCAGGGTAAATGGGAAATAATCTAGCAGCACTTCGGCAGCCCATACATGAATAGAATTCCTACATTATCAGGCCTTCTTTCCCCGGGTCTTCTGAACTTTTATGTGACTGATATCCATTTCTCTTTCTCTCTCTCTCTCTCTCTCTCCTCTCTCATCTCTCTCTCTCCTTCTCTGGCTTGTATACACATCACATCCACACACATACATTAATACATATACATATATATATAGTAAACATTTATATATATATATAATTTTACTTAACATAATTATTTCCCTTTATCTTTTATTCATTTAAAAACATTCTTCTGAGAAAGGGTCCATATAGATTCACTAGATTAACCAAAAAGGTCTATGACAGATATAGGGCAGAGATTCCAGGCCTATACTATCTCTAAGAAGTTATAATGTTACTCTCCTGAAAATCTCCAGAGAAGGAGGATCCATTATCTCTTGAGGGGGCAACTTCACTTTTGGACAACTCTTAGAAAGTTTTCCTTTATCGCCAATATTTGCCACTGGTAATTTCTACCACTCGTTTCCAGTTTCATTTTCTGAGGCCAAGTAGAATAAACTTCAAGTTCTTTCACATATGAAGTCTTTCAAGATACTTGAAGGCAGTGGCCTGGTGCTATAAGAATAGTTTTTCAGGAGAACTGATCTGAGGTACTCTCTAGGGATTCCAGTATACCTTCCTAAATATTCTCTCATCCAGCCTAAACATACTCAATTAGTCTAACATTTATAATGAATTGTCCTCAGCTTTTATACCATCCTGATTCACTCTCCGTGGAAATCTTACTCTAATTTATTGTGTCCTCCAAAATAGCGATGCCATGTACTGAGCACGATATTATAGGTTTTCATCTGATAAGAGCATCAAATAGCAAATCATACCCCTCATTCAAGATGGTTATATATTCAACAAAACTATCAAGCCTTACCACAAATACTCCTGTTCTGAATTTGCTGTAGTTGATTTCGTAATCAAAGTGTAGAAATTTAAAGTTATTTATTAAATTAAAATATCATTTCATATTTTTAGATGTGGCCAAGTACATAAAGACAGTTTTAGATTCTGATCATCATTTATCAGTTTAGTGATTACCACAGCTTTGTTAGTTTGTTTTTTTTTTTGCAGGGCCATGGGGGTTAAGTGACTTGCCCAGGGGTCACACAGCTAGTAAGTGTCAAGTGTCCTGAAGCTGTATTTGTACTCAGGTCCTCCTGAATCCAGGACCAGTGCTTTACCACTGTCCACTAACTGCCCCCAGCTTTGTTAGTTTTTGAGAATAGTGAGGATTTTTATGCTGCCTCATCAAATGTAGCAGCAAATACTGCTAGCTTTGATGCTATAAAATATCAATGCCTTTGTCTAAATCATTAATGTAAGAACAGCACAAGATAGAGGCAAATTCTTAAGGTGCCCCAGCATTGGGATTTCCTTCCATCTTGACAGTGATGCATTAAGCATTAATTTGTGGGGTAGGTGTTTTTTTTATTATTATTTATTCTGAATCCATTAAATCCTTAGTAGTTTCACATCTATTTAACTTTATATACAAGGACGTAATGAAGTACGTTATCAGATGTTTTACTAAAATTTACAGTGTTGACCTTTTCCCAATCCAGTAATCTTGGTCAACAAAGGAAATTAGTAGTTTTTAGATACACTACTCCCCTTTTTAAGTGGCTCAAAACTATGCTTTTAAAAACCATCTCTAGTATTTTGCCAGGAATTGAAGTCAAGTATGGTGTTCTCTAGTCTGAAGGAACCCAGTCTCTGCCTTTTTCTTTGAGTCAGTTAAGTGGAACAGTGGTTAGAGGGTTAAACTTGGAGTGCAGGAAGCCCTAAATTCAAATTCAGCCACTAAGACTTTACTAGCTGTGTGACTCTGGGCAAGGTCACCTTACCTAGTTTCCTCATCTGTAGGATAAACAGAATAATATGCATCTATGTCCGCAGGATTTTGTGAAGATAGATGATATAATATTTATAAAGCACTTTACAAACTTTAAAAGGTTAATTAAATGTTAACGTTGTTGTTATTATTATTATCATTATCATTATTTTGTATTCCTAGTGATTAGCACAATGTACTACTTAGGTACAAACTAAGTGCTTAATAATACTTATTGATTGACTAATTCATTAAAATAAAATAAAATTTATTAACTAGATTGAAATATAAGACCTTTCTTTAGTCACATAACCTGTTCCTAATTCTTGAAATGTCTCCTAAAAAAGGCAAAATAAATAATGCACTAATTATGTGCATAATGAAAGATTGGCCAATGCAGCAAAGAACTGGGGCCTATATGGTAAGGGTCCAAGTTTACATTCAAGTTTTATTTTACTGGTGTGCCCATGCTGCTATGAAGTAATTACCTTAAGAACAGTCTTAAATGTACCTCATCTGATGTTCAGTTATGGAAAAAACAGGGCAATTTTGTCTGCAATATTTCAGAGATCACTTTAGTTCAGCAATTATATTTCTTCTTTTCTTCAGCACCCTAAATGGTTCAGTGGACCCTGTGCTGGATCTGGAGTCAGAAAGACCTGAGTTCAAATTTAACCTTAAACACTTACTAGCCATGTGACCCTGAGCAAGTCACAAGTTCTGTTTGCCTCAATTTCCTCATCTGTAAAATGGGGATAATAATCGCACCTACCTCCCAGGTTGTTGTGAGTATCAAATGAAATCATGACTGTAAAATGCTTAGTACAGTGCCTGGCATGTGTTGCTGTTATTCAGTCATTTTCATATTGTGTCTGACTCTTCATGTACCCATTTTGGAATTTCTTTGGAAAAGATACGGAGTGATTTGCGCATTTCCTTCTCTGGTTCATTTTACCGATGAGGAATTAAGGCAAACAGATTTAAGTGACTTGCCCAGGGTCACATAGCTAGTAAGTGTCTGAGGCCAGATTTGAACTCATGAAGAGGAGTCTTCCTGACTTCAGGACCCAGAACTTTTTCTGCTAGCCTCCTAGCTGCCCCAACCTGTCACATTGGAACTGCTAGAAATTAAAGTGTTTATACTGTGCAACAAATTATTGTAGAGCCGGTCTGTTATTTTTTGGCCCCCTTTCCCATCTCTGAATTAGATCTTTAAAGAAAAAAACAACAACCAAGTTATTCTATAAATTCCTCTGCTTCCACAATCTGCCTCTTTAGATTACTTCTCCTTTTTACATTATCAAGCATAATTTGCCTTATTCAGAATTTCATTTTTAATGAGCATATTAGCCTACTTGGAATGAATTTCCCTGTGTTATATATTAGGATACAGGATCCAAGAATCTTCTCTCTGATCCCACTGAAATATTCTTTTCCCAGAGGAATGTGAATCCCACTATGACTTGCTTTCCCTTCCTCATTATTCATGAATTTCTAAGACAGATAAGTGAGTCTCTGCCCAAATTCCCATCATTGTCCATTTAGACACTTGTTATTCTTTTATCTGTCCGAATTAGGTCCAGATAGCGATTTTTCCATACATTGATTCCTCCACATTTTGAATGAGAATGAAATTATCATTGAGAAAGTTCCAACATTAATCAAATATTATGATTTTAGCAAAGAGAACACACTGGCAGATTTCCAAATATTTGAAGCACTTCATTACTGCTTTATCAGGCCCTCATGCCTCTGTGTGAGGTATGTGAGGTTGCCTGGTTTCGTGATTCATTTCCTCCTCCTCCCTGGGTGGTTGTTAGTAGTGAACTCTCACTGTGATACTGTTAGCATTTATTCTTTCATCACTCATCACCCAAATACCTTCCATTATGTTGCTCTCCTTGATTTTATGGATTGCTTTATCTGTATATATCTTCTTGATACATAGTACTACTCTACTACTATTTTATCATGATTTCCCATCCACTCCCTTCGAATAAAATATGCCTTTTCACAGACATTTCAGTCATTGGTCACATCCCACCGAAATTCTGTGATGTCAAAGGGATTGAATTTAAATCCTTTTATTACTATCTCTAGTTAATCTGGTATATCACCCCACATTCTGTGCATTTGCATATAGACACATGAGGCAAGTTTTATTAGTCACCTTCTTGATATTTTCTACTCTGAATCAATGGACTTATTCAGAATAAGAGTTGGACCTATATTGTATACAAGGAATGTGGGATATATTTTGTTGACCATACTTATATGATGCCAGAATTCTACATTTTCTTCCTCCCCCTCCCTTCTCCCTCCTTCTCCCTCCTTCCTCCCCGTTCCTTCCTTCCTCCCGTTCCTTCGGCCTTCCTTCCGTTCCTTCCTTCCTTCCTTCCTTCTTCGCTTCCTTCCTTCCTTCCTTCCTTCTTTCCTCCCTTCTTCCTTTTCATGTCAAATAGACACAAAGCCATGTTGTACTCTTCAAGCAGGGCATTACCGGTTTACCCAGATTTATCTCTTTCCTCCCCTTTTTACCTGAACTGCATGGCCTCTTTCCTAGTGATGCTTGTAGTGTCCCTTTCACCCTGTCTCTGGAGTATGGAGGAACTCTTTCATCCTCAGATCACCCATATTATCCTCATGGGAAGAACCTACCTATTCCTTTGTAGCTACAAAGGAGCAGTGTACCTTATTCCGTTCTTTGACTTTTATCACATTTTTTACCCAATATAGAGGAAAATTCACTGGATTTATAGTCAGAGGGCCCGAGTTTGACGCATTGTCCTACTGCGCTTATCAATTAGGTATCCTGTGTTAGTCACTTAAATTTTTACCTTCTCTGTTTCTTCATCTGTAAAATGATAGATAAGAATATTTGAACTAGCCACCATATAAATTGTTTTGATGAACAAATGGATAATATGTATCATACTTTTGTTTTTTTGGTAAGACCATATAGCTTAACGGAAACTAGCAAAAAGAATAGGAGGCAGAGACAACAATGGAAAGCACATAAGGATGGGTATTCAGTTATACATCAAAGAAAACTATTAGCTTAGTGCACAAACAAAAGGGTCTAAAATGCACCACACTTACCCAAATATTTCTTTTTCTCATAAAGGAAATCTTCCAAAAAGAGGATGGCCCGGGGAAGGTTTCATTTATATTAAGATATAAATAGATCTATTTTCACCCAGCACCCTGGGCTATCATTTAACTTTACTATGACAAAAATTCATATCTCAATAACACATTGAATCATGAGATATCACAGGGAGTCACATCAGGAAATGGGTAATCACAAGGCCAACCAAATATTGAGAAAAGAGAATTAAATGATCTTAGGAATTGGAGGAGCTGTCCAAAATAAAATGAAGTTCCCTCTCTATTCCTTATTGTACTAAAAGCTTTAAATTAAAATTTACTTACATAAAATTAAACAAGTACAAGATAGCACATTTAGAGATGTAAAGCTAAAACATATAAATAGAAAATGAAGCATTACTATGGGACAAGTGTGGTAGAAAAAGACCCAGGAGTAAAGGAAATAAAACAGTGGTATAATGATGCATTTTAAGAAATAAAATGAGATTGAGATAGTAAAATTAATTTGTCAGGTAGAGAGTTTATGAGATAACTTTCCCACTCTATGAATACTCAGCAATGATTAGAGGCATTTGCTACAGTTATGTGTTAATAAGCAAAAACAAGGTGAGGAAATGGTGTAGTATTGACACAAATTAATTTTAAGATTGGAAAATCAGAGCTTTGAGGAAAGGTAAATAGAGCTGACATTAGCTACTCATTTTGCAGAAGAGAAAGCTAAGAAGTGATTGAATAACAGCCTTTAGTTATTAAAGGTTCTTACAAAGAGAGGAGCAACCTCTTGCCAACTTCTGTGAAGGCCAAATAAGAGTGAATAGCTTAAGCCTTAGCATGATGATCTAAATTATATAAAGAATATACTTCATGGCAGTAAGTCATTAAATATTGGGATATATCACTAAGAGGCGATGTCAGTTCCTTGCAGAGCATCTTCTAAAAATGACTAATTCTCTTTCTGCTGGGTTGGGTTGAGTGCGGTTTTGCCTGAAAACAGGGGAATGGATTAAATGACCCTTCAAGATCCCTTCCAACCATAAGGTTCCATGCATATTAATAATCAGTACAGAGTTCATTATCATGCAATTTTAAGTATAATAATTTTTCCTTAAAGCTATTAAAAATTTTTATAGTAAGCTGTGTTTACACCAGGGGAGACTAAGGTTCACAGATGGATAGCATAAACCCATATAATTATGCTATGTATCTGTAAATAATTAATTTTCTTTGTGCATGTAATTTGTGTGTCATTGCCCAAACATGCTTTTTCAAAAATATAACTCAAAATGTGCTGAATGGAGCAGTAAGCCTTTTAGTCTTCATAGTGACATATTTCAATGATAAGTTAAAACAGACATGGAAATAGGCACATGCCTATCTTCTATGGGGCCTAAACAGAATGCTTGGTTTGGCCAAAGAGGACATCAGGGACAAAATCTTTTTGCTGCACTGCCAGGTGCCAACACTGTGACCAAATACATTGGCAGATAGAGCATCAAAGTTCCAATAGGAATTTTCCTTCCCCTGTGAATGCTACTAACATGTAAAAGAACTATTCCCAATTGACTTTTCCATCTCATCCTATTATCCTTAACCCCCATATGCCTGTATTGCTTTTCTCGGTTCTGTGGTCCCATGGAAATGACATGAGAAGAGTCCCAGAAAGTAGGATCTTTATCATATCTCCATTCCCCAGGTTGATCCTCCCCATTTTTGGTCCCTATCTTGAGTGAAGTCTCCTGTTCCAATGATGATTCATGGCCTCAAGGGAAAAACACTGAAGCAATCTACTCCAAGCAGTGAATTTCTAGACCTAACTTGCTTGTGTCTATCACAAAGTGGCCCAGAGTATTATCCAGGAGAAAGTTCTGGAGAACTATTTATTTCAATGTGGGATCTATTGTAGATGCCTGCCTTCCTTTGCCATTAGGAGGACTGGGCAAAAGATAATCTAAATAACAGATGTTTATATTTCAGAATAGTCTTGTGCTGGGATCCAACTTTTGTGAGCTGGATAGTATACCAAAGTACCTGTGGCTCACTAAGGAATTAGTCCGAACACGTTGTCACTAGCGTGTAGATTTTTATGAATGCCCCAAATGCTAGTTTTTGCATAGACTTTGAGATCAACAATAGGACCTTGAAGAAGAGATTATATTTGATTTTGTTTTGGACCTCAAGGAAAATGTTACTTATCAAAGTACTGTAAGCATTGCTGCCATTCCCCTTGATCCCATGCATAGTGTATGTAATACTGGGTTGTTTTAAAAGACACATTACTTTCCAAAATAAGGAAGTGACAGTGCCATAGCACACTTCCCCAGTCAGAACACATCTTGGGAGTTTGATCCACATTTTAGAAAGGACACTGATAAAGCTGAAAGAGGTGAGAGAAGAGCAATCAGAAAGGTAAAGGGCCTAGATAGCATCTACAAGTGAAGGAACTTGGTATATTTAGCCTGGCAAAGGGAAGACTCAGGAGAGACATGATAATAGTGAAAAAGTCCTTGAAGAAAAATTGACACGCTCTCTATAGCCCTAGAAGGGCCAAAACCAGGATCAAAGAGTGAAGGATGTTACAAGGAAAATTTTGGTTTGATGTCAGGGAAAAAAAAAAAACACAACAAGGACAATTAAAGCTATCCAAAATAAAATGGCCCAAATCTGGAGGGAGTTGTTCACCCTCACTGAAGACCTTTAAAGAAAAAGGCTAGATGACCTTTAGTCTAGTTGCTTTTGAGGAATGGGTTGGACCTAGATGATTTCCGAGGTTCCTTCCAACTCTAATTCTGTGATTCTTTATTTAAAAACATACCATATTAGCAGATGGTATGGTGGCTCATGCCTGCTACCAGGAAGGGACTGAGGCTGGTGTATCATTTGAGTTCTAGAGTTATGAGCTGAGGGAGAGTAACCCTGATTAAGTGTCCACACTGCATCTGGCACCAATATGATGAGCCTCCAGGAACAGGGGGCCACCAAGCTGCCTAAGGAGAGATGAAACAATTTAGGTTGGAAATGGAGCAGGTCAGAGATTTCATGCTGATCAGCAGTGGGGTCCAGCCCATGACTGACTGTGGCACTTCCAGCCTGGCCCAGATAGGGAGACTTAGTTTCTCTATCTCTGTTCCGTCTCTCTCCACATATATATTATACTATGTCATATGTGTTGTTTATTATGTCAACTAAAACCTATATATTTTCATATGTACATATATGTATATTTTGTGTTAAAAAATGAACTAATTCCCAGTGAACTGCCTGATTCTCTATTCTATTCACCACAACAGCTTTGCCAAACCTTTTCTTCTCTCCTAAAGTATCTCATGCCATGTGGTTTCCTCACCTCTGCTGAGGTTCTCACCTCTTACTACACCAAAAAAAAAATGAGACCATTTATCAATTGTTTCTTTTTCCCTCCTCTCCATCTCACATTAGTAAGACGTGTTTCCTCACTATCTTCCCTTTTGCTCCAGCCTCTGATGATGAAGTGGTCTTTTTGACTTATCAAGGTTAACTCCACTATGTATATTATTGATTCCTTCCATTCCTGTCTTCTTTGGCAGATTTACCTTACTTTCATCTCCACTCACTCTCTTTCTAATGGTTAGTCATTTTCTATCTACTGGTTCCTTGCTGACTGCTTACAAATTTGCTCATCTTCCCCATCCTTATAAAACCCTCAGTGGGTCCTACCACACCTGCCATCTACCATATTATATTTCTCATTCCCCTTTCAGCTGAACTCCTTTGAATAGACTTCTAATTATTTTTGTTTTTTCTTCATATTCCTAGTACTTAACACAGTGCCTGGCATCTAGTAAGGAATGTCAGTTGTTTGATTATTACTCAGAGAAGGCAGTACGGATGAGCTGAATAAGCAATATACTCACATCCACCACCTTTGTGACATCGGGCAAGTAAGAAAACCTCTCTGGGCCTCAGTTTCCTCATCCATAAAATGGGGACAGTGGGAAGAAGGGTTGGCTTGTCCATGATCTCTGTCTGTGATCCCTTTCCAGGTTTATAATTCTATTGACTCTTCATTGAAATATTGTATATTAAAACACCCCCATGCTTTGGCTTAAAAAAATCCGGTGCTTGCTTTTGTTTTAGGAAAGGCCATTGTGTAGTTCACAGCCATCTTGCTATAATTCAGATTTTGGAGGGGTGAGAACACTTAAATTATGGCCATCTGCCATATTCATCCATCATGTACATCTGCCTACAAGAATGAGCTATATTGTGTGAAGTACAAGTATCTTTAGGATAAAATAAAATAAAATATACTTGACAAGGAAGCCCTTCTTTGAATTCATATAGGACAAATAATGGTCCTATGTCATCTCTTCTTATCAATTCCAGATGTCTTTAAAGCTCACCAGCTTTGTCCAGTAGTTGCTTTGTTGGTAGGGTTCTAGCAAAACCATAAAGAGGAAAGCTTGCATCTATGTTTCTTCATTAAACAATACTCTGTAGTTCCCAAATGGCCCCATGTACAGACTAAAGTTTTGAGGTGCATTTGGGAGGTTTTCTCAGTATTTTTAAACGGTAATATTCTTTTATAACTTTAGTTGAAGTTCCTTCAGCTTATACAATTAACTTCTCTGGCCGATAGTAATTTTTTTCAATAATTTATTAAACAATTAATTAATTAAGCTCTACTACTGGGTGTGACGAGAGGACTAGAGATGCTCATTCTGTTAATTATTTCTTCTTAAGAAAAGAGAACACACTAACAAAACTAATGTAACCAAGATTACAAGGGGAAGGTAGATACATTGTGAAAGAAATTTTGAAACAAATATATCCAACAAAGGCCTAATTCTCAAATATATAGAGAACAGAGTCAAATTTTATAAAAATTATAAGTCATTCCCCAATTGATAAAATGGTCAAAGGGTATGAACAGGAAATTTTCAACAAAGAAATCAAAGCGATCTATAATCATATGAAAAATGTGTCTATATCATTATGATCAGAGAAATGAAAATTAAAACAACTGTGAGGGATCACTTCACACCTATCAGAGTGGCAAATATAACAAAAACAGAAGTTATTGGATTTTGGAAGGGATATAGGAAAACTGGGATGCTAATCCACTGTTGGTGGAGTTGTGAAAAGATCCAATCATTCTGAAGAACAATTTGGAACTATGCCCAAAAGGCTATAGAACTGTGCACATGTGCATAAACAAGCTGTGGTATATGATTTTGATGGAATAGTACTGTGTTATAAGAAATGACAAGCAGGATAATTTTGGAAAGGCCTGGAAAGACTTGTATGAACTGAGGTATAGTGAAATGAGCAGACGCAAGAGAACATTGTGCACCAAGACAGCAATATTGTTTGATGAAGAACTGTGAATGACTTGACTATTCTCAACAATACAATGATCCAAGACAATCCCATAGGACTATTGATGAAACATACTATCCACCTCCATTCAGTCTGATGGAGCAGAATGAAGTATGATTTTTTTCACTTTCTTTCATTTTTTTCTTTTAATCAAGTTTTCTTGTATAAAATGACAAATATAGTGAGTGTTTATATAATTGCACACGTATTAACCCATATCTGATGTGTTTGCCACCTCAGGGTAGGGGGGGGAGGAGGGGAGAGAAAGGAGGGATAGAAATTGGAATCCAAAATTATAAATAAGAAAGTTTATTATTAAAAACAAAACAAAACAAAGCATGGAATGGCAAAAAATCAAAGAGAACACAAGTATGTCTCTATACTCAGTTCAGGTATTGCTGCATAGTTGACTGAAACCTTGAGTACATAGGGGTCTAGTTTCTAAACAACTGATGTTTCTTCTATCCTGACCATTATTTATGGTGCACATGACAATGGGAGAATAGAATTTGGGTCTCTTTATAAGTGTGGATTTAAGGACTTCTCACATCTGGGAGTGCCAGGATAAAGGAGTTTTACCTCCTTTCACCCTTGTGGCCTCAAAAATATGGGGGACTTTAAAATATTTTCACTTAAACTACTCCCCCCTCTCCAAAACATGGAAAACTATTTGTATTCATGTTTACCCATGAAAGGTTCAGTAACAATTTACCTGTTAAGCTATAAGAAAAGAAAATTGGGCTCATTAAGATCATAGATCTAGGTGTTGAAAGAACTTGTCCAAAATCATAAAAGTAGCAAATGGTAGTCAGAAATTTGAATCCAGGTCCTCTAAACCCAAATCTAAAGGTTCTAGTTTAGAGTAAAGCAGATTATTTGTTTTTCCTCACAGAATTAAAGACTCTAAGAGTTGAAAGAAACCTGCAGTCATTTATTTGAACCTGTGCCTGACAAAGAATTTTGTTATTGTTGTTGTGTTATTGACTTCATTTTTAGTCATCTGACTTTTCATGACCCTATTTGGCGATTTCTTGTAAAGATACTGGAGTGATTTGCCATTTCCTCCACATCTCATTTTATGTGTTGAAGAAACTGAAGAAAACAGGGTTAAGTGACTTGCCCAGAATCACACAGCTAGTAAGTGGTCAGATTTGAACTAAGAAAGATGAACTCTCCTAACTATAGGCCCTGATACTCTATCCACTGTATCACCTAGCTGCCCTGAGAAAGAATACCCTCCTCCCTCACAAGTGGTTGCCTACCTATGGAGGCCTCTAGTGAATCAATGAGCTGTAAATAGGAATTTTGGCACTCTAGGCAAAAACATTTGGCAGTGGTAAGGTAGAGAGATGTCACTGAGGACGGTCATGCCAGGGAGACTGTAATAAGAGAAGGGGAACCTTGAAGAAAATGACATCTATTACTTCAGTCTCACAAGGCAATCCCTGGAGAACAAAAAAGAGGGATACTCAGAAAAGTTTGCTCAGCTGGGTTCAGTTTCTTACAAGCAACCATAAGAGGTAGAGGGGATGAGGGGCAGCAAAGGTGGCATGAAGTAATTGGATGCGAGAGGCACAGATGACTAAACTTGTTGAAAAAACCTTCTATATAGCTTCACATTTTCACTGCACATTCTCTCCTCTACCCCTTGTAGTTGGACTTTTGTTGTTCTAGTCCCATATTTTATCATTTTCTTTGGTTCCCCATTCTCTTCCCAATGCTTTAATTTCAATGTGATTGTTGCCTGAGGCTCTTTACTTGGCCTTCATCCTCTCACTCTCTGTTTTCTCTCCTTGACAAACTAATTCATTTCTGAGGCTTCAACTAGAAGAAGAAGGAAGGCTCTGGGAAAGGGGTGGAAACCTCATGGTATAATTGCTTTTGGCAACCCGAGGTTGGAGAAGGGGGGAAGGGAGGGAACATGCATAGAGGATGGTCAGTGTGAATTTGGGCAAACTCTTGTAGGAGGTTCAGGATATATTAATCATGTGAACTGGGAAAAGGCTTTTGTTGAAGAACAAAGCGGAAAGGCATTAGTAGTAACTTGTGGTCCATGCTCTGCAGAAGGCATAGAAGTTTCAGGTCAGGATGGGGAGCTGCAGTTTGGCTCCCCGGATAAAACTCCAGGTAACCCTTTTTAGTTATAAACTACATACTACCAAGTTAGAGCCCAGTATGTCATCTTCACTTTTAGACAGCTCTAATTATTAAGGAGACCTTCATTACATAAAGCCTAAATCCTCCTTTGGTGACTTCAACCCATTCCTCAGATTCTGTACTCTGAAGTCAAGCAGAAAAAGTCTAATGTCCCTTTAGCCACAGTTATCTTCCTGGTCATTCTCTTGTAAATGTGATACGGAATATTAATATTCTCCCTACAATCTTCTATCCAGAATTACACAAGCTTCTAAATGTAGGTCTCTTTATAGAAGAACAATTATTCTGAAATAGTTATTAACATTTTTTGCTTGAATAGAATTTTATTTTCCAAAATATATGTAAAAACAAATTTTAACATCAAAACTTTGTGTTCCAACCTCTCTTCATTCCTTCCATTCCACCCCCCACCCACAAGAACTCAAGAAATTCAAAATAAGTTATATATGAATAGTCATGGAAAACACTCCCATATTAGCGGAGTTGTGGGAGAAAACAGTAAAAAAAAAAAAAAAAACAAAATTTCAGATTAAGTAATTGTCAAAGAGGAAAAGAAAAAAAAATAAATGTGTTTCCATCTGTTTTCAGATACTATCAGTTCTTTCTCTGCAGATGGGCTGTAATCTTCATAAGTCCTTCAGGGTTATATTGGATCATTGCCTTGCTGATAATAACCACATGCTTCCCAGCAGATCATCCCACACTATTGCTGTTATTTTTGTATACAGTACATTTCATTCTGCTTCAGTTCCTATAGGTCTTTCCAGGTTTTTCTGATAGTATCCTGTTCATCATGACCTGTATATAGTACCTTAAGCTTGACAGAATTTTTTTCATAAAACCCCAGCAAAGTAGGTTACCATACATTTTTGTTTGTTTGTTTGTTTTAGTAAGCAGTTGGGGTTAAGTGACTTGCCCATGGTCACACAGCTAGTTAAGTGTTAAGTGCCTGAGGCCGGATTTGAACTCAGGTACTCCTGACTCCAGGGCCGGTGCTCTATCCACTGTGCCACCTAGCTGCCCCATCCATACATTTTACCATTATAATCAACCATCATAACTATTTCCCTCCATCCCAATCCCTTCCCATGACATTTACTCTATCTTCTTTTTTCCTATTCCTCCTCAAAAGTGTTTTACTTCTGACTATCCTCTCCCCCTCTCTGCACTCCCTTTTTTCACCCTTTCTTCCTTATCCTCCTCCCCTCCTTTCCTGCAGGGTTAAATAGATTATTCCTCCCAATTGGGTATGAATGCTATTCCCTCCATGAGCCCATTCCGATGAGATCAAGGTCCTTGAGCTAATTCTGTGTTCTAAATTTTTCTTCCTCCTTCCCTCCTCAACCCTTCCTATGAGATCAAGCAATTCAATATGTCATACTTGTGCAGTAATGCAGAACATCATCTTCCTTGAAAGCGTTTTGCTTTTTACTGCTCTCTCCCCTAATCTGCCCTTCCCTCCTTTCCTTCTCCCCCCCCCCTTTATCTCCCTCCCCTCCCTCAGGGCAAAAATATATTACCATACCTACTTGAGTATGTATGTTAGTCATTCTTTGAGCCAATTCTGATGATATTAAGATTTACTCACTCCCTAAATCCTTCCCCCTCTTCTCTCCTCCATAAGCTTTTTTGTTTCCTTCATGTGAACTACCTCTCCCCTCTCCCCTTCTCCCTCCCTATTCCTCCTACACCTCAACCCTATTTCAATGATGTCATCATGGGTTAGTTAGTTGGCACAGCGGACAAAGCACCAACCATGGACCCAGGAGGCACCAAGCCCAAATCGGCCCCATACAAAAGACACCCCATGGGCAGCTAGGTGGCGCAGTGGATAAAGCACAGGCCCTGGATTCAGGAGGACCTGAGTTTCAAATCCAGCCTCAGACACTTAACACTTACTAGCTGTGTGACCCTGGGCAAGTCACTTAACCCCAATTGCCTTCCCAAAAAAACAACAACAACAAAAAAGCATGTCTGCCCCATGAAGAACAAAACATAAATGCTTTACTTATATCATCCCTTCATATTCAGTTCAGACCTGTTTCTTCTGTGAATTCCTTACTGAGATAGTTCTTATGAGTTCGAAGTATTATTTTCCCATGTAGGAATATAAACAATTTGATCTTTTAATATCCCCCTTGAAGTCTTTTTCCTGTTTACCTTTTTATGCTTTTCCAGGGCCTTGTATTTGAAAGTCAAATTTTCTATTCAGTTCAGGTCTTTTCATCACAAATACCTGAAAGACCTCTTTCTCATTGAAATCCCATTTTTTCCTCTCAAAGATTTTTCTGGGTATGAGA
This sequence comes from Dromiciops gliroides, assembly GCF_019393635.1. Classification (NCBI taxonomy): domain Eukaryota; kingdom Metazoa; phylum Chordata; class Mammalia; order Microbiotheria; family Microbiotheriidae; genus Dromiciops; species Dromiciops gliroides. Next base: position 361,618,442 of record NC_057864.1, on the reverse strand, counting down.
TTTTTGGCTGAAGTCCCAGTTCCTTTGCCCTCTGGAATATCATATTCCATGCCCTCCAGTTCTTTAACGTAGAAGCTGCTAGATCTTGCTTTATCGTTATTGGAGTTCCACAGTATTTGAATTCCTTTTTTTTTATTTTTTTATTTTTTTTTTTGCAGGGCAATGGGAGTTAACTTGCCCAGAATCACACAGCTAGTAAGTGTCAAATGTCTGAGGCCAGATTTGAACTCAGGTATTCCTGAATCCACTTTGCCACCTAGCTGCCCCCTGAATTCCTTTTTTCTAGCTGCTTGCAATATTTTCTCCTTGACTTGGGAGCTCTGGAATTAGGCTATAATATTCCTGGAGGTTTTCCTTTTGGGATCTCTTTCAGGAGGTAATCAATGGATTCTTTCAATTTCTATTTTAGCTTCTGCTTCTAGAATATCAGGGCAATTTTCCCTCACAATCTCTTGGAGGATGGTGTCTAAGCTTTTGTTTTGGTCCTGGTTTTCAGGTAGTCCAATGATTTTCAAATTATCTCTCCTTGATTTATTTTCCAGGTCTGTTGTTTTTCCAAGGAGATATTTGACATTGCCTTCTATTTTTTTTTCATTCAGTTGGATTTGCTTTACTGTGTCTTGGTTTCTCATAAGGTTACTAGCTTCCATTTGTTCAATCCTAATTCTTAGGCTGTTGTTTTCATCAGACAGTTTTTTAATCTTTTCTATTTGGCTTTTCAAACTCTTGATTTTTTTCTTATGAATCTCTTGCATCGCTCTCATTTCTCTTTCCATTCTTTCCTCCCTTTCTCTACATCTTCTTTCTATTTCTCCTACTTTCTCTTCAAAGCCACTTTTGAGAGTTTCCATGGCCTGAGACCAGTTCATAGTTTTCTTGGAAGCTTTGGATGTTAGAGCTTGGGCCTTGTTATTATCTTCTTCTTCTGGGATTGTATTGTGGTCTACCTTACCCCCAGAGAAGTTTTCAATGGTCTTCTGCTTTCTCTGCCTACTCATCCTGGCTTACTATTTCTTGGCTTTTAACTCCTTAAAGTGTGGTGCTGCTTCCAGGACACACTGTTTGAGCTACAGTGTGGCCCCAGGGGATGATTGGGCTTCTTCTCAGCCTGCCTGGCCTGGCTTTTATTTGATTTTAAACTCTCCACTGTGGGGGTGGGAGGAGTGGTGGTGGGACTGCTTCCCAGCTTCAGAGGGTCCCAGGTGTTTTGATTTGAGGGGGGGGGCAGGTTTTAATCTCACCTGTCCTGTTCTCTGGTCCGGAGATAACCTCAAGCCTACTTACTAAACAACCAACCAGCAAAGCTTTCTGTGGTGTGGTTTTTAGCTTTGATGAACCTGCTCCCCTGCTCCCCTCCCCCACCTGGGACTCCTGCCACTCAGGATTTCTTCCTGCTTCCCCGATGGGGTGGGACAGTCGAATCCTTCCCCCCCAGTCCACTGGTATCCCTGCACTTTCCCCCACCCCACCAGCTGTTCAACCCAACCGCACACTCAGTTCCAGAAGACCCTGGTGCTGCAGCCGATTCAGAGGCACTGGGGCAAATTCCTCAAGTGGGTATCTGGTGTGTCAGCCTGATTGTGGGGTTAGGCTTTATTTGTGGCCCAGCACAGCCCCCTGAAATCTATCTATAGCTGGAGAAAACTCTCAGCCTGTATTTTTGTGTGTTTTTGTGCTCCAAGGGTTCTTTTATTGCTATTTTTGGGGTGATTGTATCAGGAGCTCTATGTGTTTAATGTCTTTCCTCTGCCATCTTGGCTCCACCTTCCATTATTAACATTTTTTAAAAGAAAAAAATGTCAAATCTAGAGAGCCTCATTGTTCTGGGCCCTCTACAATTCAGGCATGTTCCCCAGCTAGGTGCTACACTAGACAGATACAAAAAAGAATTGCAATAAATATTTCTTAATGATTCCTTATTTGTAGAGGACTATGCTAGGTACAGAAAGATAAAAGTTAAATCAGACATGATATCTCCTTTCATGCAGCTTATACTAGTAAAGAGATAAGATACCAAAATAGGTTACTCTATATTATAAGATAAATGAATCAGGGAGTTAAATACAAATAAAAAGCTTAGTCTTCATTCATAGTTGTGATGTTTTTTCCCATTATTGAAGGGAAGGTAGAAAAGTTGGTGATGTTGAAAAGTTTTGAGGAAGGAAAGGGAGATGAGAAATTTCATATAAATGGTTTCTTGGTAATATAGGATTTTAGGTAAAATTGTATGTGTGTGTGTGTGTGTGTGTGTACACATGGTGGAAAGAGAAAGAATAGGATTATTGAGCTGTAGTGAAGAACTAGATATAATATGCCATGTTTTTGTAATGGTTAAAGTCTGTTCACCTTTGTGACTTTCTCCAGTTATGTTTATCAGGCCTAGAAAAAGAAAGGATAAATTAAATGCTAAGGGTTAGCCAGGTTTGGGGATTATTGGGGTGGGAACATAAAAGGTCATGGGTACAAATGATTCTATCATAGTTGTTAGTGAAAAAATAAAGTGGCAGATTATAGGTTGAATATGAAAACAAGTGAAACTAATGGAGAAAAGATGGACTGGGATATTGTGATGACCCTAGGGGCCAAGGGCCTATCAAATATAAAAAATATGGTTAATGTGAATGAGGGTGGGACATTTAGAAGGATGAGAAGTAGTATTCAGGGAATGAAATTTCACAGATCTAGGTCTTGCAGGTGATGCAATCCCAAGAGGCCTGACATATGACCATGTGTCTGAAGTGGTGGTGAGGAACAATTATACAGTCCAGTTAGCAACATGAATATTTAAGTCCTAAAGATGTCAGAGAATGAGGCTGAGAGGGATATCATCAAAGTGATAATCATTAAAATATTAGCAGGATGACATTTAGCTTAGTAGATGGTAGTAATATGGATGGGGAGAGAGTGACACAAGTGTATTGCAAAGTTCTTGAGAGAGGCAAAGTCTTCAAGGGAAGAACTGTCTGGAAATTGTCATAAGCAGCAAGGAAAATGACCACAACTCCTCTAGGTGCTCTGAGCCTCAGAAAATGTGAATGGCTAATAGCAAGGAGGATTACAAAGGATGTGGTATGCTCTTACAGAAAGCCAGATTTCCACTGAAATAAGAAATTTTGGCTGAAAGTTCAAGAATGTAGGTGAATTTCTGGATGGTAAAGTAGGGGTTCTGGGGTCACATCAGAGGTTTAGATGATGGGAATGTAGGGTACCATGGCTTTAGCTGTGTGTCTGTGTCTCACAAGAAAAAAAATCTGACCTCATATTCATCCTATTACATAAGGGGAGGTTTGTGTGCATGCATGTCTTTTAGGCACATGACTACATGGTTAGTCTGTCCTTGACAGTCTCAGACTTTCTTATTATAGTTTCCCAGGGAAGTATAGGTGGAGTGTGAGATCCAAGATATGCAGAATGGAACATCCAAATTAGAAAGAGACCTCCAGGCTGCCCTTAAAGTACATTCACTGTATCCTAGCAAAGCACATAGAAGTCTCACAACCTTTTGACCAATCAACCTCCTGTGCATGTGACCCTAAACTTCTGATTCATGCTTGCACAAAGAAGGCTTTCTGCCAGTTATGCTTATTACGTATAAATATCAGGGAAGTGGAGAGGGAGCAGCTAGACAGGAATTCACATAACCTCTGTAGGCTGTCCAGGACACTGATCACCCTGTAAGTAAGTCCCCTTTAAGGAAATTCTCTTTCTAAAGAGAAAATGACTTTCTTTGATATTGAGTTGTTTTCTTAAGGTATAGGGAGGTATATATCTGAATCCCTGCCCATACCCAACAATTGGTGTAGTTGGCTGGATACCATACCCCACAGGAGTGTGGCTGATAAAGAGCACAGGTGGTCAGAATAGCAATGAAAGGTTGGATAATATAGATATAGATAATATAGATATGATTTTTTCACCTATTTTGGTAATAATACTAGTTGACTGGGATTGGAAGTTAGCATAAAAGAAGATAGATTTGTGTGATATACCCTCCTTCTCTTCAACAGAATTTAACTAATAGAAGAATAGAGGAATTATTGTCCCTAGAATTTGAGATAGACTTTGGAATATTGGTGTTTTCGAGTGTGTGAATCCATGAGACTTCTTCATTTGTGCTTCTGCTACTTGATAAGTAAGTGACTGATATGTTATTGACAACATCTTTGGACACTCCCTCTTTACTTGGAAGAGTCTATATTAGAGGGCATAGGACAGCAATGGTATAAGGGACATTGGGTTAACAACAGGAAGAAATGAAATGAAGAGAACCAACTAATGGTAATAACTGTCAGTTTAATTTTCTGGCAGAAAATAAAAGTTGTTTATATCAATATTCACCAACATAGAAGGAAGTTAAGAAAAAACCCACACACATGCATTTATTAAGTACCTACTATGTGCCAGGCACTATACTAAGTGTTTTACAAATATTGACTCAGTTGCTATAACAATTCTGGAAGGTGGATGATGTTATTATTATTCCCATTTTATAATCAAGGAAAATGGGATAGAGTTTAAATAATTTGCCCAAAGTTATAGAGCTAGTAAGTATCTGGTTCTGGATTTGAACTCAGGCTTTCCTGACTCCTGGAACCAACACTCTATCCACCTAACTTTACCACCATCCTCTTGCCCTTCCTACATGCCTAAAGATTATGCATTTAGGATATTGTTGCTAGGTACCATAGCAATCATCACTAGATATAATCTTAATTAAAGGACAAAGAGTGCCTTGAGTGAAGAAAAAGTCCAAAGGGGTTAACAGTGGTCAAACTCTACAGAGCTCAAAGGGACGAAACCAGCTTCAAAGTCTTGGGGCAAATCGAACATTGCAAAGACATACTGAAATGCCATAGTAAGTAATTCAACATTCTAAATGAGTCATATGAGAAAAACTGAAAGAATGTAAAGAAATCAGAAATAGGGTAGTATTTTTGAGCAAATATACTTGAAAGGTCATGAGTCTAAGAAATAGAGAAACAAATAGCTCTACAATTAATGGCTACTTCATAAACCATAAGAGTAGTGTTGGTACAGAATGGAACATCTGTGTCAATACAACTCAGAACTATTAGAACAGGGGATGCAGCCAAGATGGCAAAAAGGCATTAAACACACAGAGCTCCTGATACAATTACCCCTAAAACAGCAATTAAAGAACCCCTGTAGCAGAAAAACATCACAAATACAGGCTGAGATTATTTTCCAGCAATAGACAGATTAAAGGGGGCTGTTCTGGGCTGTGATTAAAGTCCATCCCCGTGCTGACAGAAACCACAGGCATTCCTCACTAGAAGAACTTAACCCCTAAGCCTCTGAATCAGCTGCAGCACCCCCGTCTTCTGGAACTGAGCTTGGGGCTGGGTGAGAGGGCTGAACGGCTGGCCAGGGGGAAGGTGCAGGGGTATCAGTGGGACCTAGGGAGGAATTTGGCTGTCCTATCCTAGCAGAGAACCTGGAAGAAATCCTGCATGGTGGGAGGCCCAGGTGGGGGAAGGGCACAGGCTCATCAAAGCTAAAACCCACAGCACAGAAAGTTTTGCTGGTTGGTTATTTAGTAAGTTGACTTGAGATAATCTTCAGACCAAAGAACAAGTCAGGGAAGAGAAAAACCTGTCCTCCTTCAAACCAAAACACCTGGGACCCTCTGAAGCTGGGGACAGGTATTGTAGCCTAGAAACAGGGCCTCCCCAGTGGGGAGTTAAAAGTCAAGTAAAAGATGGCAAGATGAGCAAGAAAAGAAAGTTGAAAACTATAGAGTTTCTTCAGTGGCAAGGAAGATGAAAGTACATCTTCAGAAGAGGATAACAGGGGCAGCTAGGTGGCACGCCAGGCCTGGATTCAGGAGGACCTGAGTTCAAGTCTGGCTTCAGACACTTGATTAACACTTACTAACTGTGTGACCCTGGGCAAGTCACAACCCTCATGGCCCTTAAAAAAAAAAGAAAAAAGAAAAAGAAAAAAAAAGAAGAGGACAACAACCTCAGGGCCCCTTTATTCAAAGTTTCCAAGAAAAATATTAACTGGTCTAAGGCCATGGAAACTCTCAATAGGGACTTTGAAGAGAAAGTAGGAGAGATAGAAGGTTTAGAGAGAGGGAGGAAAGAATGGAAAGAGAAATGAGAGCGATGCAGGAAAGTCATGAGAAAAAAGTCAACAGCTTGAAAAGTCAAATGGAAAAGGAGATAAAAAAGCTTTCTGAAGATAACAATCACCTAAGGATTAGATTTGAACAAATGGAAGCTAGTGACTTTATGAGAAACCAAGATACAGTAAAGCAAATCCAATTAAATGAAAAAATAGAGGGCAATATGAAATATCTCCTTGGAAAAACAGCTGACCTGGAAAATAAATCTAGGAGAGATAATTTGAAAATCATTGGACTACCTGAAAACCATGAGCAAAATAAGAGCCTAGACATCATCTTCCAAGAAATTGTAAGGGAAAATTGCCCTGATATTCTAGAAGCAGAAAGTAAAATAGAAATTGAAAGAATCCACCAATCACCTCCAGAAAGAGATCACAAAAGGAAAACATCCAGGAATATTATAGCCAAATTCCAGAGCTCCCAGGTCAAGGAGAAAATATTACAAGCAGCTAGAAAAAAAGGAGTTCAAATACTATGGAGCTCCAATAAGGATAAAGCAAGATCTAGCAGCATATACCTTAAAGGACCAGAGGGCATAGAATATGATATTCCGGAGGGCAAAGGAACTGGGACTACAGCCAAGAATCGCATATCCAGCAAAACTGAGTATAATCTTTCAGAGGAAAAAATGGGATTTCAATGAAAAAGAGGACGTTCAGGCATTTGTGATGAAAAGACCTGAACTGAATAGAAAATTTAACTTTCGAATACAAGAAACTGGAGAAGAATAAAAAGGTTAACAGGAAAAATAAATCATGAGGGACATTAAAAGGTTAAACTGTTTACCTTCATACATGAGAAGATAATACTTCCAAATCATAAGAACTTTCTCAGTAAGGAATACACAGAGGACACAGGTCTGAACTGAATATGAAGGGATGATATCTGCAAAGCATTTATTTTTTGCTTATCCTTGTTCTTTTGGGGGCAAACAGGGTGGGATGTCTTATGTCTGGGGTCAGATTTAGACTCAGGACCTCCTGAGTCCAGGGCTGGTGCTTTGTCCACTGTGCCACCCAGCTAACCCATGATGACATCTTCAAAATAGGGTTGAGGGCTAGGAGGAAAAGATTGGAGGAGGGGGAAAGGGAGAGGTGGACTGGGGGAAAGGTAGTTCACATGAAGGAAACAAGAAAAAAAGCTATGGAGGGGAGGGGAAGAGGGGGAAGGAATAAGGGAGTGAGTGAACCTTACTATCATTAGAATTGGCTCAAAGAGGGAATAATATACATACTCAAGTGGGTATAGTAATATCTTTTTGCCCTGTGGAAAAGTGGGTGGGGAAGGAGATGGGGGGGGTGGGAGAAGAGGGGAAGGAGGGAAGGGAAGTTTGGGGGAGGGAGCTGTAAAAAGCAAAACACTTGGGGAAGCTAGGTGGTGCAGTGGATAGAGCACCAGCCCTGGAGTCAGGAGGACCTGAGTTCAAATCCAGCCTCAGACACTTAACACTTACTAGCTGTGTGACCCTGGGAAAGTCACTTATCTCCAATTGCCCCCCCCCACACACAAAATAAATAAAAAGCAAAACATTTTAGAGGAAGTTGAAGATGTTCTGCTTAGCAGCACATGTATGACATATATTGAATTGCTTAATTTCATAGGGAGACATGAGGAGGGAGGTAGGAAGAAAAATTTAAGAAAACAAAATTAGCTCAAAGACCTTAACCTCATCAGAGTGGACTCAAGGAGGGAATAACATACACACCCGATTGGTAGGAGTAATCTATTTAACCCTACAGGAAAGTAGGAGGGGAAGAGGATGAGGAGGGAAGGGTGAATGAAGGGAGGGTAGAGCAGGGGAGGAGGCAGTCAATAGCAAAACACTTTTGATGAGGAATAGGGCAAAATAAGATAGAAAATAGAGTAAATATCATTGGAAGGGAATAGGATGGAGGGAAATAGTTATGATGATTGACTACAATGTCAAAATGTATGGTACCTACTCTGCTGGGCTATTGTGAAGAAAATTCTTTATAAAATTTAAGGTACTATATAAAAGTTATGATGAACTAGATGCTATCAGAAAAACCTGGAAAGACCCACATGAACTGAGGCAGAGAGAAATGTACTGTATACAGAATAATAGTAACAGTGTAAGATGATCTGCTGGGAAGCACGTAGTTATTTTCAGCAAGGCAATGATCCAATATAACTCTGAAGGACTTACAAAAATTGCAATACACCTACAGAGAAAGAACTCATAGTATCTGAAAACAGACTGAAACACATTTTTTCAGGACAACTCCTTAATCTGAAGTCTTGTTTTTATCTGTTTTCTAGCTAAGGTAGAGATATTTTTCATGACTACTCATGTATAACTTACATAGAATTGCTTGAATTCTTGTGGTGGGGGGTGGGAAGGGAGGGAGGAAGAGAAGTTGGAACACAAAGTTTTAAAAAATTGATGTCAAAATTTTCCTTTACATGTAATTTGGAAAATAAAATTTCTAAATAGGAAAAAAAAACTATTAGAACAAATATTCCACTATGAATTTTGCTCAAACTGATCTATCATCCATGGAAATGGTGACATGATCGTTAGAAACCCAGATAACAGACTTAGATCTCAATTATGTTATGGAAACACAACCCTTTTAGTTATATAGCTGAATCCATTCATTTGAAATAGTTATATTTAAAATACAATAATAAATTACACAAACTATTAGACTGAAAGATCCATAAAAGCAAAAATTGTGTCTTATCTAGTTTCTCCTTGCCCATATCTTAGAAGAACCCTGCATAAAGTAGGCAGTGACATTTGTTAAATGAATAATGTTGCTCCAAGAAATATTTTTCTGAAATAAAGTCAATATACTCTACCCAAACCCCACTGCAATGTCACAAAACTCCAGTGCTATTATTCTGCTGATCATCCAAGGCATAATATCAGAAGGCTGCTGACAACCAACGCAAGTGCTTGAGAACCAGCAACATTATAGGCTCTCCCCCATTTCAATCTGCTGTCACCTTGTACATCAAAATATAAACTGCCCCTTATTTGTTGTTTTTCCTGATGTCGTATTTTCATGGAACCAATTAATGATGCTAACGTTATGTACATAATATAGATGCATATACATAACATATAGGATTAGCCTATCTATACTTTTGCAAACATACTGCCATCATGAATGTGGACTGTATCCATTTTCTTCTACTGATAGAAGATTACTGATATATCACATTTTAATCTGGAAGGATCATAGGATCACAAATTTAGAACTGAGACTTAAGTGGCTTTCTAGTCTAATCCCCTTATCCCACTATCAGAGGTGGGATTAGAACCCAGGTTCCATGACTCCAATGTTATTTCTATTTTAAGAAAATGTTGCATGTTTGATAGTCCATTGCAGAAGCTAATACACTACATTTTCTAGTGGATACTGAAAAGTGTGGTAGACTGGGCTTCCAGCAAGAGTAAATATAAACTGCTGATAAAAGTAGAGTTTACAATCTCTCTCTCTCTCTCTCTCTCTCTCTCTCTCTCTCTCTCTCTCTCTCTCTCTCTCTCTCTCCCTCTCCCTCTCCCTCTCCCTCTCCCTCTCCCTCTCCCTCTCCCTCTCCCTCTCCCTCTGCCTGTCTATGTTTCTCTGTCCCTGTCTCTCTGTCTCAGTTTGTCTCTGTCTCTGTCTCTCTGACTCTTTGTCTCTCTCTGTCTCAGTCTGTCTCTATCTGTCTCTATGTGTCTGTGTGTCTCTGTCTGTGTCTCTGTCTCTCTGTGTCTCTCTGTCTCTGTTTCTATGTCTGTGTGTGTCTACAGGAAGGAAACATAATGTATTTCCCCAGCAACTCTGACCACTCCTTGGCCCCAAGCCTGACCATGTTTATAACCCAGACCACATCCCTTCACACATCTCTTGCTTCTGGTAAAAGCAATAGAAACGTAGGGCAGGGGAAGGAGGAAAGAAATTAGAGAATATCCTAGAATGATAGAATCTCAGAGATGGAAAGGATATCAGAGGTCATCTAGCATGATCCAACAGTATTCTAAATGAAGTCTGACCAGGGCTAGTACAGGGAAACTATCACCTTTGTCAAGAGAGCACAGTGATGTGGAATGGATTCTCTGGAGAAATTTGTATTTGGTTAGAAGGAGGAGAGCAGTTTTAAAAGTTACATAAAGAGAAATATAGCACGGTAACATCCTTCCTCTATCCAAATATCACATTGGCTTTAATCACTATCAGCCAATCAATCACTAAACATGTATTTATTACATACTGTGTGGCAGACACTGTGCTAGACACCGGGATGCAAAAAGGAAACATTCCCTGCTTTCTTCTGGATCTAAGGATCTAGGTTGAATATCATATCCTTTGCAAAGGACCAAAATATACTGCTGGGTTAGGGAAGTTATGTGTCCTGAGGAGGCCCTCACCAAACATGGTGCCTGGGTGAGGGGTTGTCATGGAATTGTTGTTCAGTCATTTTCAGTTGTGTCTGACTCTTTGGGACCCTATTTAGGGCAGCTAGGTGGCACAGTGGATAAATTAAGGAGAACCTGAGTTCAAATCCAGCCTCAGACACTTGACACTAGCTATGTGACCCTGGGCAAGTAACTTAACCCTCATTGCCCCACAAAAGAAAAAAAAAGGACTGGGACCCTATTTGAGGTTTTCTTGGCAAAGATATTGGAATTGTTTCCCATTTTTTCTCCAGCTAATTTTACAGATGAGGAAACAGGCAAACAATGACTTGCCTAGGGTCACACAGCTAATAAATGTCTGAGGCCAGATTTAAACTCATGAAGATAAGTCTTCCTGACTTCAGACCCAACATGCTGTCCCCTGTGCCACCTAGCTGCTCCCCTGTCACAGAATAGCAGGGGACAAAGCATTAACATAAACCAGAGGTTAGCCTGGATCAGGAATTGGGCTCTTTCCCAGCTATGACCATCAAGGGATTGTTGAATCAGAAGTGGGAAAGTCAGGCAGTGGTTTCAAGTTAAAAATCAGTATGTAATGCAGAGCCTTTAGGGGAAGGGAATAACATATATACAGAGCTTTCTACATGCCAGGCACTTTGCAAATGTTATCTCATTTGACTCTCATACCAACCCTGGGAGGGAGGTGCTGTTATTACCCCCATTTTACAGTTAGCACTTAAGGAAACTGAGACAGACAGAGATTAAGTGACTTGTGTAGTCACTCGTTTGAGGCTGGGTTTGAACTTCGATCTTTCTGATTCCAGGCCCAGCACTCTATCCACTGTACCGCCTGTCACCAGCATTAGTTGATAAGAGCAAATGGGTCTTTTCCCCAGGAGATTAAAAATGGAGAGGGGCAATGAGAGAACTTTCATTCTTTTATTAGCTAGCACCAATAAATTAGCCTAGCACATAGTTAGCAAGAATAATGTGTTAAAATATGAAACTACCAGATGGTAGCTTTTCTTTTTTCATTGATTGTCCACATCAGGTGATTTGCAACCTGGCTGACTCTTCCCCTAGTCCCTTATTCCTAATCCCTACCGCCTATCCCCCACAGCAGCCTTGCCATGCCTTGGGATTTTCTATTCATACCCTACTCTCACTTCAACTGAATCATATGCCTATTTAAGTATCACTTCCCACAGGTGAATTTTGCATGCTTTGGCCCAGCTTCAAAATTCTGGTTACAGCTCTGATGGAGAGAAAAAGAGATGCTATTGAATGAACACAAAATACTACCTAATAAATATTTATTGAAACTCTGACTTTTATTGACATAGTGAATATTCCTCACTCTTACCTTGCTCTGACTAGGCTGCAGCCCCAGCTTTCAGGGCCAAGCCCTCATGAATAAGTGTTGGGGGAAGACCGCTTCCAACTTTGGGTAATGTGTATGTGGGTAATGCTGACTCCAGAGTTCCCTCCTTGGGTTTCTATTTTTTTTTAATCTACTTGTTCTGTGATTAATGATTCCATTATCCTCAACTGGGGCCAATCTTCTCCCAACCCCAAATTTACAATGGGACAATTACTTGAGCCCAGAAAATCTATACAGTCTCCAGTTTGAGAGACTTAAGCAATAGCAGAAGGAGCAGAGGCCACAGAATGAGGAATGAAATCAGAGTCAAGTGATTAGGAATACAAGAGAAATTCCAGAAAAACAAAATTCAAAGGAGAAAGCATGGATGAAAGTCTAGATCTCAAGCAGATCAACTAACAGAAAAGATTCTAAAAACAAAAATAAGAATGGGTAAAATTTCTTTTTTTTTCTTTTTTTCTTTCTTTTTCTTTTTCCTTTTTTTTTTTTTTGCTGGGCAATGAGGGTTGTGACTTGCCCAGGGTCACACAGCTAGTAAGTGGTCAAGTCTCTGAGTCCAAATTTGAACTCAGGTCCTCCTGAATTCAGGGCCAGTGCTTTATCCACTGTGCCACCTAGCTGCCCGAATGGGTACAATTGCAAAGAGAATTTGAAGCTTCACATATAAATACAGTCTTATCAATGGAAAATAAACCAAAATTGTGCAATGAAAATCTTGTAAATAGCAGATTTGGAACACAAAAATACTGAAATAGAAAAAAATTGTCAGAAGAGAAGGAAAGGGTAAGTGTTAAGTAAAAACATGAATTCTCTACAAGCCAAAGTTGCTGACGTCGAAGATAGGATGTAATATTGAATAAATGCTTTAAGCTTCTTAGGAAAAGTGATTGTGTTGGCTATGTGTTATATTTTCTTTTTGTCTGGCAACCCCTAGTACATCATAATTACATAGTCAACATTCAATAAATATTTGTGGAATGGAAAAGGAAAGAGAATGAGGGAAAAGATGACCTGCCATCTTTTACATCCATCAGTGAATCAAAGCATTTAGTGAGGACCTACAGGTACTGGGGAATATAAAAGCAAATATGAAACAGTCCTTACCCCTTAAAAGCTTAAATTTTATCAGGAGACAACATATATACAAATACATATATACATAATATAAGGATACTATTTTTCCCAGAACGCCATGACAAAATCAAAATTCAGGGGCAGCCAAGTTGTCTTGATGGTAAGGGATGTAGTTCCTAGAATGCAGTTTTAGAATTTGTTTTGTATTTCATGAAGGCCTATAGGTTTGAGAAAGTTGAAAAAAGAAAGTCTACCTGGAGTGCCATGAATGTTATAGTCCATAAACAAAAGATAAACCATGGAACATAAGAGGAGATAAGGTGAGAAAGAAGACTATACACATGGCAATTTTCCTTAAGGCTCAGGTGGGAAGTTGGGGAAAGGTGAGAGAGCCAACACTGGAAGGAGGTGAGTTTTAGGGTATTGAGTACTATCCAAATGGCATAATATTCTTGAAATAGGGGCAAGTCTATGATAAAATCCAGCATTACTGCCACTCAAGCATGGGGAAAAATTGTGAGGTATGGAAAGCCTACAGGTTGGTATACGGGCTCCTTGGCTTGAGCATATACTTCAGAGGATTGGACATCCTAGATGTCATGTTGGAATTAAGCTATAAAAAGTTCCAGGTGAGCATGTGTAAACCTTTCAACCAATCTTTGTGGTGCTTATCCAGCCTGATGTGCAGTAACAGACTCAGCAGTATATTTATTGTGCAAAACTGATTTTATTTTTGTGAAGAATTTCATAATACAAGTCACATGAAGAGAGAAGTAACTGAAGATAACTTGGTTTTAGTTTCCGCTTAGCATGTCCATTTTTTAATCGTTTTCATACTTTGGCTAACTAGGCACACTGTGGGCCCATTAGGAATGAATTTTAGAATTAGGAATATAAGAAAGCATGAATTTTAAGAGACATGAGTTCTGGTCCTAACTTTTCCACTAATTACCCACTGTTTCCAATGGCAAGTCATGTAATCTTTGGGGGGCCTCAGTATTACTACATGTAAAATAAGAGTTAATTAGAGATTATTTACATTCTCTTCCAGACTCATGATTTAAAAACCTTATGCCATGTGCAGGAGTTGCAGAAAGTAGCTGACAAGTAGTAGAGAAGTTAATATAGAGAAAAGGAAGTATGGTTTAAGGCTAAACACTGAGGAGAAAAACCTCTTACGGAGTTTCTCCAAGTCTGGGAGTCTTACCAAGAGGAGTTCAGGAAGTTCTCCTTACCATATCCAGCAGGAACAAGCAATTAGTTATGGGTAAAAACTATGGTGGGGAATCTAATTTCAAAATGGAAGTGTATTATATGTGGAACCCCCTATTTTACAGGTGAGAAAACTGAGGCTAAAACAAACAAAAATTATGACTTGACCAAGGTCACGTAATGAAACAAGAGAGAGCTAGGATTGAACTCAGGTTTCTGCCTCTAAGTCCGGTGTGGTTTCCATGAGATAATCACCATTTGATGGCTGTATGTTTACTTGATTATATTATAGCCATAAGTAGAAATATTTTAAACTTGGACAAAGAGCTTGACTGAGGAGGATGGAGTGCAGAGTGAAAGTAGTCACCCAGATGATAACCTCACTGAAGTTGCAGTTGTGCCAGGAGGGGGGTAATGGTGGGGGTGGGAGGTAGGTAGGCCCAAGAGAGGAATGCCATAGTTATAGGACCCTGAAGTTGGCATTTGATTCGTGTGGCAAATAAATCAATTAATGAATAAAAATGATCTGTGCTAATTTCTGAGGTTACAAATAGAAAAAGTGAGATAGTCTGTGCTCTCAAGGAGCTCATTCTCTAATCAGTAGAAAGTTCAGCTGTAGAGTAGATGGAACCTTCAGGTAAGTTTTGGGGTCAGTGGTTGGTATGGGGAAGAAGTATACTTTCCTGGGGAAGAAATATGCCCTCTTCTTTTACAGATACTAATGCCCTGATGCAAAGCCATGGTTGTACAATATTAATTATGGCCCTTGTATTTACTTCACAGGACAGTGCTCTCTTCATTTACATTATTATTGTTATTATTATTATTATTATCATTATTATTGATAACAGGATAGCATTAATAAACATGAAAAATATTCTATACTTCCAACTTCACATTCTGATTATCCTCTCTCTCTCTGTCTCCTCCCTACATATATGTGTATGTATGTATATATATATGTATATGTGTGTATACATATACATACACATACATATATAGGTAGAATTGTTCACACATAGGCACTTGAGGCTTCATTCTACTCTGTGGTTCTGTAATCCTGAAAATCTTTTGTTGAGACTGAAGCTCATCATTCTAAAATTATTTGCTGAAAGGTTTTAGCTATGTTATAATTTCCATAGAGTGGGTGTGTATAGTATGTGGTATAACCAACCAGGTCTTTTGAGTTTGTGGTAGGACCCTCCAGCTTGCTCATTTTCTAACTCAGCAGAACACAGGACGTTAACACTTCCATTTCCCAGTGAAATGACTGTGGTGTCATCACTTTGGGAGTCATTGAAAGCTGATGAATGGTGCTTATGCTAACCAACTTTGGGTAAGGATTTGTAATTTCTTCTAGGTTTCATATCCCTTCAGGTTACCATTAAAAGGAAACATTTTCTCTTTATTCAAAGGAATTAAAGTAGCAGAAAGAATGATGACAGACTTCATCTTTGTTCAATTCCCTTCTCTATGAAAAGTTTTTAAAGTTTAGCTTCCCTAGAACATAGGAATTTTCAATGGTTTAAAAAAATAAGAATGGGTAATACGATCATAATATGTAAGGAAACATTGGCAGATACTAGTGCATTTGGTTAAATCTGAGAAGAGAGTAAATTTAGATGATATCCCAAAATAAGAGGGGATGTATTGGATTAAGAACCACAGTTTTCCATTCATAAATAATTCTGTTAAATGTAGTTTGGAAGAGACACACAATTTATTTAGAGGTGTAAACATAAGGAAATATTAGTCAGAGATAACATAGCAATGTATGTTGCCTTTGCACAGGCAATTGCCCATATATCGAATGCCTTCCTTCCACATTTCCACCTTGTGGAATTCTTAGTATCATGTCCTACAGGAGGGCCCTCTCCTGTTTTCTTTAAATGCTAGTGCCTCTCTCCTCCCAAATTATATTATACAGTATTTACTCTGTAAAATGATGTTTATATGTATTTGAATATATGTTGTCTCCTGATAAAATTTAAGCTTTTAAGGGGTAAGGACTGTTTCATATTTGCTTTTATATTCCCCAGTACCTGTAGGTCCTCACTAAATGCTTTGATTCACTGATGGATGTAAAAGATGGCAGGTCATCTTTTCCCTCATTCTCTTTCTTTTTCCATTCCACAAATATTTATTGAATGTTGACTATGTAATTATGATGTACTAGGGGTTGCCAGACAAAAAGAAAATATAACACATAGCCAGCACAATCACTGTTCCTGAGAAGCTGAAAGCACTGATTCAATAGTCAAGTTTAAGAAATATATAAGGGACTCTTGGGTAAAGTTTCCTCTTGACTTGAAGGGTTGGGGTACATTTCTGGGCATTTTCCATCTCTCTGACTCATTACTCCCACCAAAAATATCTATGAATTTCTAAATATGAACTACTCACCCAGGACATACTCACTAATTCTCCTTACAAGCACATGATTTCACAAGGCTCAACATAGGAACAATTATATTTATAATTAAGGGATATACATAGAACTCATTAGAGCCTACATGAAATAATAATGCTCACCAGTAAGCAAGATTCTTCACAGAGATTTATATAAATGGTTTCAGTGACTTTTGGTACTAGTTAGGGCTTCAGCTGGAATGTCTAAAGTTTCTCATGCTCATTGTTCTCTATTTTCTCCTCTATCTACACAGCATTGCTTTACTTGCACTCCTCAGAAAATGATAGTGGTCACTCGCTTTTCCATCAATTCTCCAAAACTTCTAGAAGATGGCAGCAGATAGTATATAATTGTCTTATCAGAATAAATTTTCAGGTAAAAAAGGTATCTTTGGACTCAGATGCCTCCATTTCTGAAGCCTTCTTTTATACGATTGATCCTAACTCTAAGCCTCACACACCAATGAAGTATCCTCTCACATGTTGACTGATGGTGGTTTATTAAAGCTTGTGTCCTTTCTAATCCAGCACCTCAGAGGTATATCTCTTGCCTACATAAGTACTTTCCACTAATTTCTCACCAGTTTTCTAGAAAACCTCCCTATTTCTCTTTGGGCAGTTCTGTAGGCTTATTAAAAATAGCAAGAGCTACTTCCTGAAACAGGATAGAAAGGAAGGATCCATACTTTTGTCCAACCTTCTCTACTTCTCCCAGCAAAACTCATGTACCCTAGCATGAAACATTTATCATTTCTGCTATACATATATAATACTTTTGTGTAGTTAACCTCCATAAAATGTTGCTCCTTTGGTAGGAAATGGACCACCCATTCATGCTCTAAGATAGATCTCTCTTCCAAACTACCTCTGAGAAATATCACCACTAAATAATTATACTCAAATTCTCTGAGTCCTATAGTAAACTTGTTGTTAAACGATCTAGTTTACCACTATAACTCTTAAATTCACACTGATAAGCTTCCATTTCACAAAGCCAGCTACTCACAATGATGATAACAATATATCTTAAAACATAACCATTTACTTGTTAATAAAGTTAAATACTCTCCTACCAATGCACTCAGTATCTGTAGAGAGATTGGGCCACACATAAATTCAACATGCAGACACATTGATGAGAAATACCCATATGCTTGAAGTAACACAACTCTGGAATGCAAGTCTTGTCATTGCTCTTTTCAGGAACATCTGCACTAAATGAAGCTGCTTCTGTACTAATGGCTGACTCCTTTTCTTCTGATCTTCACCGCTCTCCTGCTGAACAAATTCTCTTTTCTTGTCATATTCTTTTAATGAACAATCACCCTTAAAAGTGCTCTGGAAAGTGTTTATTATATTGGTTAGAAGATCTCTTTAAACCAGAAATATGCAAAGCTCATTTGGCCAGGTCTCTTTGGATGATACAGAAAAGCCCAGTTAATTTTTTAAAAAATCTGCATCATCCGGGGGCAGCTAGGTGGCACAGTGGATAAAGCACCGGCCCTAGATTCAGGAAGACCTGAGTTCAAATCCAGCCTCAGACACTTGACACTAGCTGTGTGACCCTGGGTAAGTCACTTAACCCTCATTGCTCCGCAAAAAAAAAAAAAAAAACAAAAACCAAAAAACAAAACAAAACAAAAAAAAAATCTGCATCATCCAATCAGAAATGTGATACCAACATTTCTTCATATATAGCAAATCAGCTGAAAAACCTGTCTTTTCTTTTTCTGCCTTTCCTTTTTAAACCAGAGCCCAGTAAGGAGCAAGACACTTGACAGACTCCCCCTTCCAAACTTTAAATGGTGCTGAAGAACAATAGCTTTTGGCTCTTTTCCAATGAAAAGACTTAACCAGTCAGGAGACAACATCTGAAGCCGTCTTTTCTGCCTACTGTTCCTCTTGCTCGTTTCTTCACACAGTAGGGACATAGTTGAATTTTCTGTACTTTGCTAATTCTTTATTCTTTTGTTCCAGTCCAGCCAAACTTCTTCAACTTCTCTTTGCTCACTACTTCCAATGATTGAACACGACTCAGTGAATCACCTTTTCTTTATGAGGTTGAAAACTTGAGAAATCTTCCTTATGAAATAAACAGCCCATATTCAATCACCTCAAAGTTTCAGAGGGCTTATTTATCCTTTTGTTTCTTTGTTTAAATCTCTTAAACCTTAGAATTACATACAAATAATCTGAGAGACTTCACTTTTCTTCATACTTATCCAACCAGATTTCTCTTCATTTTACTGAGAACAGTTGTTCTATTGTCTCTTCTACCATATAGTTTTTTAGCATTGGTGGAAAAGTTTTGAAATATAAGTTGGGGACAGATTGTGGGTGTCCTTGAATCACAAACTAAGGACTTATTTCTTAGGCAACATGTAGCCGTTAACGATTTTTGAGCAAGGATATAACACATTAGAGTTGGGTGTTTTAGAAAAAAAACAATCTGACATCAAGGTTCAGGATAGATTGGAGAGGGTAGACACTGAAGTGAGGAAGCACTGTTTTGCAACACTTTCAGTGTAAACTAGTAAAGGTTCAGTTTAGGGTAATAGAATTGAGAGTAATGAATATCAGCACATATGAAAAGTATTATGAAGCAAGAATTAACTTGTATGGTATAGAGGATAGAATACTGGCTCTAGAGTTTAAGGAACTGGTTCAAATCCTATCTTTGATACAACTTCTAATGCCTTAAACAAAACACTTATTTGTTCTTCCTGGGCCTCATTTTTCTCATCTGTCAAATGAGGGGTTTGGACTAAATGACTTCTAAGTTCCCCTTCCCACTCTAAGCATCTGATTCAATTAATAGATTTAAAGGATAAGAAATAGAAAGTTAATTTGGTGACTGGTAGAATGACACCATCTACAGAAATAGGAACATGAGGAAGAAATTGCTTTTAGAGGGAAGATGGTTAGTTTGGAATTGGACCTATTAAATTAGAAGTGATGATTGACTACCCAAGTGAAAATGTCCAGTAGGTTGGAGATATTTTCAACAGATGACCCAGATTGACTTTGGAAGGAGAAGGAAAAATAACTGAGTAGCTTTCAGCTACAGTCCAAACCCAGGCCTTTATTACAGTGGTAAGGTTTCACCATGGACTGGTGAGAACTATGTCTGTGTCTCACTTTACATTGAATAACCACTATGTCTAATGCTCACTCAGCTCTACATCATTGAATACAACCTGCCATTGAACACTGACTCCAGAGCACATAGCTCTGTGTGGCCTAAGGGTTGAGGCTTAGAGGTTTACTACTAAGTGGCTATTTTGGGAGAAAGAAAAAAACTATGGAACATAATTGCCTGTGGGTCTATTCTAGTCTGCTCAAATTTTTTCCTTAGCTGGTCTTAGAGAAAGTATTATATAAGTCAAGCCAACAAATAGCCAATGATCATTTATTAAACACCTACTATATGCCAGGCAACTAGGTGGCACAGTAGATGGAGTACTGGGCTTAGAGTCAGTAAAACTCCTCTTTGTGAGCTAAAATCTGGCCTCAGACATGTACTAGCTGTGTGACCCTGGACAAGTCACTTAACCCTCTTTGCCTCAGTTTCCTCATATATAAAATAAACTGAAGAAGGAAATGGCGAATCATTTCAGTACATTTGCCAAGAAAACCTCAAATGGGGTCATAAAGAGTTGGCCATGACTGAAGAACCACTGACAATATGCCAGGTGCTATACTAAGTGCCTGAATTGTACTAGGGCTATATATAAAAACAAGGCTAAACCAGTTTCTGCCCTAAAGGAGGTCCCACTCTAGTGGAAGAGACAACATCTAAATAATTATGTAAATCAGTATATATATGTGTATGTGTGTGTGTGTGTATGTATGTATGTATAGATATACATATATGATAAATTGGAGAAAATAAAAGAAAGATGCCATTAGCATTGGGGGGGGGGCAAGAGAGGGAAAGACTTTTTCCAGAAGGTAGATTCTAAATGATATTTGAAGGAAGCCGAAGATTTTTCTGTCTCATACATGTCAGTCTCTCTATCTGTTCAATTGTAAACTGCATGAAGTGGAGAGCACACCTTACTTATATGGTGTGAGAAAATAATTATTAACAATTAATTTCTTGGGGGGTAGCTAGTTGGTACAGGGGATAAAGCATTGGCCCTAGTTTCTGGAGGACCTGAGTTCAAATGATACCTCAGACACTTGACACTTCCTAGGTATGTAACCCTGGGCAAGTCACTTAACCCTGTTTGCCCTGCCATCCCCAAAATTAATTTCTTGGAGACCCAGGGACCCAGTGTTAACCTTTTCTCTCCCCACCACCACCTCCCACTTCAAAGGTCATGTTTTAGGAAGTAGTTCTAATCATTTTGTGCAGGGCATACAATGGAAATATGGAAATAGACTCTTTGTGACTAGCTCAGTGAACTGATAGGATTAAGCTGCACCTAACTGGACTCTGACTTTGCCTCTCAGGGACTCTCTCACATTAGACCCTGATGTCATCACTGTACAGTTCATTTTAATGCGGACCACCCTCAAGTCATGCCAACCAATGGAATTGAATGATGCTAGCCAATTAGCTTTGATCAGTTTGTAAGGAGCTGCCTCTATCGAAAAGGAAAAAAACAAGCCCACAAGGGGCTTGTTTTCTTCTTCCCTGGACTTTCTTTTACTCTCCACATGCCCTCTCCTTGCCCTGTTGACTCAATATGCTGGGTATGTAATTGTTTAAGCCTGTAAGCCCAGGACTAGTGGGGAAGTCAAGGATACACATGGTCAATACTTGAATAATTTCTGATATTTTAAAATTAATAATAAATGCTTACTGCCCAAAATGGGTACAATAGCCATTAATTTATAAGTAGCAATATTTTAGAAAACACAGTCTAGCCACCAAATACTTTAGTTAAAAACCATTGGGAACCCAATAATTCAGTCAATAATTTAAATAATACAATTGTTAATTTATAATTCCCACAATACCTAGGATAGCACTGAGTTCTCAGTAAATATTTGTTGATTGATTAATTCTATATCAATAAGGTTATTTCGATAACATGATAGTCCTAGTAGGCACAACTATTTTGGAAAGTGCTCAGAGGACATCTTAGGAGAATCTAAATCTTTTCTTGTGAATGGCCTTTCAAACTTTCCCCTGTTGATTCACAAATTTAGTAATCCTGATTCTGTTGACAAAGGATTTCATAGATTATGTCTGGTTTTGTGGAGAAGGACTACCATTATTTGCATTCCCTGGATAAAGGAACTTTAAACTTTAAAGGTTAGTACAATTAAAGGGAAGCAGGCTGACATGTTAACATTGACACTAATCAGAAAATCTGTTCAAAATTCCAGGTCTTCAAAATGCTCTACACATGATCTTGGGCAAGTCACTTACTTCTCAGTTTCCTCATCTAAGAAATGAGAGGGTTGGTTTAAAGTTTCAACTTTCATCTATAAAATTGTCAAGGAAGTTCACAAATGTAAATATTCAAAAGTAGTGGTTCTGTATTGTCAAGAAATTAGGAAGTATAAGAAAAAAGTTACCAAATGGTTCAGACTTTTTGATACTGGGAATGTCCCTAATGGTAGACAAAGACATACAGAAAAGTTCTACACATACAAAAATATTCACAGTATTATTTTTTGTGGTAACAAATTAATGGGAACAAAGGGGACGCCTACTTTTTGGGAAATCAACTGAATTCACTATGGTATAGGAATGACACGGATTACTATTGGGCATAAGAAGTCAATTAAGCAACCAACAAGCATTTATTAATTGCTGGCTGTATGTCAAGTAGTATGGTAAGCATGGCATATACAAAGAAAAATATATAAATCTATACTACCTGCCCTCAAGATCTTATATTCTAATGGAGTCACCAATATGTATATAAATATTACATACAAAATACATAAAGTCAAGGTGACCTTATAGGGGAATTCACTAGCAATTAGTGGGGAGGAACTATAAAAGGCCCGTAGAAGGAGATATTTAACTGAACCTTAAAGTAAGAAAGGGGTTCTAAGACCTGAAAATTAGGAGGGAAAGAATTTCAGGTATAGGGGATAGCCAATGCTTAGATTGCCTAGGTATGGAGTTGGGGTCTGGAGCATTGTGTGTGAGAAACAGCAAGTGGGCCAGTATGGCTGGATTGGAAAGTGGACAGAGAGAAGTAATGAACAAAAAGACTAGAATGGCAGGAAAGGGTCAGGTTGCAAAGGGCTTTAAATTTTAAACAAAGGAGTTTATATTTGATCACAGAGGTAATAGGGAACAAGTAATGATTATTGAATAGGTAGCTACCTAGGTTTTAAGATTTAGCATATCATATCAATATCAGCATATTGATTGGACTGGGGAGAGGTCTGAGGTAAAGACCATTTAGAAGAGAAAAGCCTGGGTAAGAAGAAGAATTCCAAAATAAGTAGATGACTATTTGATTGGAGAGAATGGGAAATATATGACATGTTCTGGAGGTAGAACTGACAAGATTTGTCAATATGGAGTGACCAAGAATGAGGAATTGAGCATGACACTGAAGTTGAACATCTGGATGACTGGGAGGATGGTAGTACACTCAACAGTAATAGGAAAGTTTGGAATATGAGTGTATTTGGAGACCTGTTTTGCCTACGTTGAGTTTGAGGTGCTTATGAACTATCCAGCTCAAAATGTAGAACAGGCAGTTAATGATGAGGGAATGGAAGGTAGTAGGAAAAAGAAAAAAAAAAACTAAACTATAGAGGTCTGGGAATCATCAGCATACAGATAATTGGACCCCCTGAGGGCTGATGAGATCAGCAAGGAAGATGGTGTAGAAGGCATGATGAGGGCCCAAGACAGAGCTTTGGAGAGTTCTCATAGTTTCTAGATATGGCATGGATTTAGAGACAGCAAGGAAGACCTATAAATAATGGTCAGACTGGTAGGATGAGAACCAAGAGAGAACTATACCTCAAAAACCCAGAGAGGAGAGAGAATCTAGGAGAAAGTAATGAACATTTTCAAGTGATGCAGAAGGTCAATAAGGATAAAGATTGAGAAAATGTAATTCGATTTTGAAATGAAGTGATCATTTGGAAAAAGCAGTTTTTGATAAATGATGAGGTTGAAAACCAGGCTGTAGAACACTTAGAAGCAAGAAAATAAAAGGAAAAGTTGAGTCACCTAGTATATACAGACGGCTTTCCCTAGGAGTTTAGTCAAGAAGGAAGGGAGGGAAATGAAATAATAACTAGTGGAGATAATGCAATCTAGTGAAGCTTTTCTAAGGGTGGAGGAGACATGGACTTGAATGTTGTCATTTGGGATTGTGGCAGCCAGAGTATGTCTGTGTCTTGTGAGACTCTAGAAGGCTGCCTCAAAGCAGGCATGAGCAAGAAGAAAAATGTCCTGGGGTGTCTAAGAACTTTGTCAGGAGGCAGGAGGTGTCCTTCTGGCCTACCTCGGGGCAGATGCCAGTGGGGCCACGCCTGGTGCTGTTTTGGCTGGCCCATGGGGAAATAATAATGAATATGAGGAATTCATACTTGACAGAACTTATATAGTGCAAAGAAAACAGAACCCGGAGAACATTATACATAATGACTACAATAATGCTAGTGAAAAATGACAGAAAAAGGCAGCTGGACTCAGATTATATGCAGTGACCAATATTGATTCCAGAGGACAAATAATAAAACACCCCTTCAATCCCTTTGTTGGTTGTGGGGAAAGAGGGGTGTACTACAGATGCTTAATGTGGCATATGAAGGCAGATGTGTCCATGATATTGGTTGCTTTTGCTCGACTGTTTATTACAAAGGAGGATTCTGAGGGGAGGAAGAATGAGTATATTGAGAAATAATTGTATTTAAAAAAGCACAAGATCATCTCTCTCTATAGGAGATAGTGACTGAAACTGATTTTGCTGATTTGGGGAACTCCTGGAAGAGGAAACGCCTACCAGTGCAAACTGGAACATTCTCTACAACTTATAGCTATAGAGAATTGAGAGGTTGAATTATTTGCCCAGAATAACACAGCCAATGTCTTTCTCTTTTTGTCTCTGTCCCTATGTCTTTGTCTGTCTCTTTGTGTAATGGAGGAAAAGGAAGCAATAGGATCATAGAACCTTCCTACTTGCCATACCATCTTCCTTAGTTGTGCATATGTATATACAGTTTTGGGATTTTTTTGTTGTTGTTTTGTTTTTTAGTGAGGCAATTGGGGTTAAGTGACTTGCCCAGGGTCACACAGCTAGTTAAGTGTTAAGTGTCCGAGGCCGGATTTGAACTAAGGTACTCCCGACTCCAGGGCCGGTGCTCTATCCACTACGCCATCTAGCTGCCCCTGTATATACAGTTTTAAAGTTTACATGACACTTTCCTTATAACAAATCTGTGAAGTGAGTAATACAAGGATTACCACCAACCTTTTATAGATAAGGAAATTGAAACTCAGAGAGATGAATTGACTTGTCCAGAGCCATTCCTGGATGTTTTCCAGAAAGGCTACCAAGCACAAAGGAGACAAAAACCTTCTGAATTTATGTCCAATGTTCCTTCCACTGTACCATATTTTCTCTCTATGACAATCCTTGAAACCTTCACTTATTTAAAGGTTTGGGAGAGGTTGATGTTTAAATTGACCACATAAGTTTCTATAGAATACTAATCACAAGACTTCAAATATGGCCCCATCCCTCCAGCTCTGGTGACCTTTTGAATATATTAGAATATGTTGTAGATCAATTCCTGGAACATCAGATATTTAAAGAATGATAGATCTTAAAGAGGCAGCTAGGTAGCTCAGTAGATAGAGCACCAGGCCTGGAGTCAGGAAAATCTGAGTTCAAATGTGTCCTCAGATACTTGTTAACTGAGTGGCCTTGGGCAAGTCACTTAACTTGTTAGCTAATCCTGTTAGCCTCAGTTACTCATGGACAAGATGAGCTGGAGAAGAAAATTGAAAATCACTAAGCCTAATTGAGGTCATGAAGATTCAAACATGACTGAACAACAACAACAACAATTATCTTAAAATCATAGAATGTTACACCTGGAAGGAAAGTGAGAAAAAATCCTAACACCCTAATTTTACAAAGGAAGAAATTCACACTAGTGAAGTTTAGGTGACTTGTCCTTGGTAACATATCCTGTAAGTGGCTGAAAGTCCCTTTCCCTTAATGATTTATAACTTATTGGTCCTGTGATGATTTCTGGGGTTTGTTAGTAGCTATCCAGTTACCATAAGAAACACTCTTTAGAAAACAGACAACAAAACCCCATCCACAATTAATTAAATAAGTAAAAAAGCAAAATCATCAACACAACATTTAGGAACATGTGCCAGATTTTATGTAAAATATATTACATTGCATTAAAATATAGTTACAGCAAGAAGGATATAGGCATTGCAACATTTAGCTTTCCAGACATCACTGTTTTAGGGCCTGCAAAATATGTACTTCCTATATACAAGACTATATTCTCACTGTTCTCTCACCTCAATTTATTATTGTTTGAAAGTAAAGGCATACACTAAATATTTGTTTTACATTTTTAAAAAATGTACCTATTTTGTGCAGGTAACTAGGTGATACAGTGCATAGAATACCTGGACTTAGAGTTAAGAAGACTCATCCTCCTGAGTTCAAATCCAGCCTCAGACACTTACTAGCTGTGTAGCCCTGAGGCAACTTACTTAACACTGTTTGCTTCAATTTCTTCCTCTGTAAAATGATCCAAAAAAGAAATACCAAGAAAACCACAAATGGAGATCACAAAGAGCCACACACAACTGAAAATGACTGAACAACAATAACTTCGTACACTACAGCAACAGGCTTTCTTTTTGATGAAGTTTGAATTAGTAGTAGCATGATATATCTGATGAGATCAGAAGACCTGGATGTGTGCCATAGCTCTAGCACTAAAAACTGTTACCTTGAGATAGTCATATAACTTCTCTGTACTTCAGTTTCCTCATAGTGTCTATGTGGTTTTAAGTTTTAATAGCTTAGATTATTAAAATTCATATAAATATAGCTATTACAGGTTAAAACCATATTGAAATTTTGGGAACACCTATTTTACATATATATAAATACATATGAAGACATGTATATGCTTTTACCTGCTAAAAGTGTGTACAAATGATGTTAACACCTAAATACTGACAATGTAGAACGGCATCCCAGACACCCTCCCTGTATATAATTCTTAGAAATCATAGACTCATATATCTGACTATGTTTATAAACAGGGCTGGTTGGAAGACCAACCTATTTCATGAGTCTCAGAAAGACTCATTCATCACCAGACTGGCCATGAGATGATGAATTTTCAGCCACAGTAAGTCTGAGACCAAGAAGGAAAGAAGTTTTTATCTGTTAAAGTAGCAGATATATCCCAGCTGGTGAAATCTTGGTATCGAGGTAAGTGGACATGGCCAAAAAGAAGCTGAACATTAAATATCTTTGAATTTATTTAGGGTGGATAGTCAATGTGGTTAATTCCTACTGAAGTCCCCCCACTTCATCCATAGTAGGGTTTGGGGTCTGAATTATTCACATACTTTCCTCAGCTCTCTGCTTTACTTTATCTGTGTAAACATAAGCTCAAAATGCAATAAAAGCAAAAGGCTACACCAGTTTAATATAAAGTGACAACTTGCTAATTAATTCCAAGAAGAGGAGATGCCATTGGTAATGGCCAGATTTCATAGCGAAGTAAAACAATGAGTCTGCTCACTTTTCACTCCAACAGTTGTGCCATGTTTTGACTTTATCCTACTTGTGATACCTCCTGCTTAAAGGCATAGGCATAAAACTGGGAAAACTCATTAAGTCTCAAGTGAAATTTTCATGACATGGTGGCATGTGTTTACTTTTTCACTAAAATTATGGAACCATATGATTAGTAGAATGAGGATTATTTGTACTGATATCATCAGCTTGCTTCTTAAAGAAGTAACAGTATCTTCAATGGTACTTGCTTTGAAATGTACCAAAACACTATTAAGAATTCTACAATGAACATATAAGAACTATGCAAAAACATTGTTCTGAATAAATATAGGCATATTTTGGACTTTATACTTAGGATAAGCTGACTGCTTTTCAACTCCATTTGGTTATCTCTCCAAGAATCAACAAATGGTTGATCTGCCTTCTCCCTGTCGTGCCCAGAGCAGGTGCCCCTAATCTAAACAGTTTGGAAAGCAGCCCTTGATGATTGAATGTGGTTCAAAAAACAGGGTCTGGGAGGTTGTGTCATTCAATGGGGTGCCTGTCTCCACCCTAATCTTTGTCTTGATTATGTGGTCCCTTTCCAGAAACTTCCCCTCCTCCACCAGTTGGCTGTACACTGCACAGATGTTTCTCCTATGGCTTGTACATGGTGATTTTTCAAGTGGCTTCCCTGAACAGATATTTCCAGATGTGTGCCCGCCTTCCCTCTGGATAGACCTTTTCTCCATACAAAGAGCAGATTGCATTGCTGCCTGTTCTTTTGATCTATTGAATATAGAAAAAACAAACAGCTCTCCATTGATGTCACGTTTAGTGGGGGGAGTGGGGGGGCCCTCTGGCAATAGCACACAAGAATAAGTGAGCTCTTCATTCTTTGTGCATAGCCAGCAGATGTTTTCTATGGATATTTCCTTCTACCAGTCCTTATTCTTGCCCTCCATCCCTCCCCCATCCCTTACTGGCACAAGAGTGGTTAGATGTTGTTCTCTCTCAATCTTTGTTTCATCTACAGCAATTATCTTAGGCTGTCATTATATGCACTTTGAGGTTAACTACGAAATTCAGTTTTCCCAGATTAAGACCTGGTTAAGATCCTGAATCTATAATGGGATAAGTAGATTAAGGTAATGGAAAGTACAAATGATGACAAAATAACAATATCAATTCTTTTACTGTCCAAATTAATTTGTCAAGACTCAGAGACAAGATTATGATTTTTCCTTTCCTAAAATTGATGATCTGAAAGCAAAACAAGTGTAGCACATGATCCCTGTTTAGTTTGGTCTAAAAACCTATCAAACCTGTTAATTCCTCAAGTCCAGGCAGTCACCAACTTGCAAATGAGATATATTCCAACAATTTGTTTGTAGGCCAATTTGGGGGCACTTGGAACAGATTTTCCTGTTGAAGCATTGTTATATATGGTAGGTAGGTTCCAAAACCTTATCATTGACTAACCATTATATAGAAAAATGTCTTGAAACAATGCTTTGTTATATCTCCATATCCCACTGTAGGGCTGACAGTGGGATCAGGGAGTCTTTCATATGCATCCTCTCCACCTTCCCTGCAATAGGAGTTGGGACTCCCTTGACTTTTCAAATTGTTAGTGGAACCTTTCTAGCTTAGTGTGATAGGAGGATAATTATCATGATGGTAGTGAGGAGCTCTGAGCTACTGAGGCCTCCGACTGGTGTAAACTTTAGAGGACACTTTGTAGTCTATGTCTATTTCTTATCTCCCCCTTTATTTTTTCCTAAGAGCCCCCAAAATGATCTTGACTGCTTTGTTTCCAGTAGGCACTCCCTGTTGCTTCAGACCTGTGTTTCTTTCCTACCTTGATGTGTTGTACAACAGAGGACCCTAACTTTACTCTCTTGTCATGACAGCAAACATAAATCCCTTTTGAAGTTTTCTGAGGGTCTTTACTACCTACAACAATGTGAAACAGACAGTAATATACATTTTTAAAAAGAATAGTTCTTTCTTATTCTCCCTTCCATAACAAAGGTTTACATAGGTGGAAGTGATAGTTATTTGGTTACACTAAGTGATGAATCTAGATTTTTCTGAAGAATGGTCAAATTCAGTGAGTCTCCTGGACATTTCATTGTAAGAGCTAAAAAGAGACGAGGCTGGATTTGGAAAGTGGAGTACAAGAGAGAGGAGGAGGGATGATCTTTGTTCACCATATAGATCAGCCCCTCTATGAGGCTGCTGCCATCAGAAGCTCTGGACTTTTTTCTTGCCTCTTGGCAATGTCACTGCAATCCCAATTTCCCTAACACTCTACCCAACAACCTCTGAAAATGCTGCTTACTAACTTGGCTTCACTTCATCCTCTACATAGCTGCCAAATTGATACTTCCCAGTGGATAGTCTGGCCTCGTCCCTCTCAAGCTCAATAAGTTTTATCCATATGATGAAATACTGTTTGATGGTTAAGGTCCTTCCCAGTCTGTATCTAGCATAACTTTCCAGACATATTGCATATTATTTTCCTTTTTATGCTTTGTTTTAGCTAAATTGTATATTGCTAATTGCTAGATACAACATATATAGAATTGCTAACTGTATTGCTAACTGTATACAGCATTCCATAGCAATGCTCTCTCTTCTCACCTCTGCTTCTTGGAATCCCAGATTCCTTCAAATAAATTAAAATTCCACTCAAGATACCCTTCTTGTATGAGGGCTTTCACAATTTGTTCCAGTTCTTAGTGCCTTCTCAAGCAAAAAAATTACCTCCTAGTTAATTTGAGAGTTTACTGACACCTGTATACATTGTCTTCCTCTATAGAATGTCATTTCTTTAAAGGAGAAGCTTTAATTTTTGTGTGTGTGTGGGGGGGGGGGGGGCAATGGAGGTTAAGTGACTTGCCCAGGGTCACACAGCTAGTAAGTGTCAAGTGTCAAAGGCCGGATTTGAACTCAGGTACTCCTGAATTCAGGCCCAGTGCTTTTATCCACTGTGCCACCTCGTGCCCCCCGAAGCTGTTTCATTTTTATATCTCCAATGTCTAGCACAGTGCCTGGTACTTTCTAAATGCTTGTTAATCAATTGAGCTATTAAGCTGAACAATATTTATTGAATACCTACTATGTGAAAGACTCAAAAGGGATATACAGTAACAATTTACTCTATTATGGTGTTTTATATTTTGCATAGTATTTTCACATACACTCTCATTTGATCCTCACAATAGTCCTAAGAGATGAGCAGGGGAAGTATTATTATCCCCAATTCATAGATTAGGAAACTGAGATTCAGAGAGGGGTTTTACTTGGTAAAGAAAAGAGCCACTTTTTATGAATGACAGGAGTAAAGGAGAAGTTGGGGAAAGATGTCTGAGTTACATGCAATGAAAAGAAGAGAAAAAAGTGAAGTGTGATGCAAAGTCTTCATTGGAGAGGACAGGGAGGTGTAAAGAAATTCACTAGGTTAATCAACTCCTGGTTGACTCGCCAAAAACTGTGGGGACCAATTTTTAATTGGG
Organism: Dromiciops gliroides; assembly: GCF_019393635.1. Lineage (NCBI taxonomy): Eukaryota > Metazoa > Chordata > Mammalia > Microbiotheria > Microbiotheriidae > Dromiciops > Dromiciops gliroides. Next base: position 361,587,631 of record NC_057864.1, on the reverse strand, counting down.
GAGTGCTAGCTAAGCGTCTCGTTGCAATATTGGGGCAAGGAAGGAGACCGGCAGCCTCCCTCAAAACAGAGCAGGATTTATTTTAACGAGAACTAACTTAAAAAAAAACCAACACAAACAGGATCAGTAAGATCAAGGGAAAGGAAATAAAATGGGGAAAGGGAAATTATACAACCTGAAAAAATACCACCGCCCAGGAATCAGCTGAAAATACGCAGCAGAACGCCTGTCGCTTTCCAGCTTCCACCTCGAATGCCCAATTCTCCTCCCCCAAACCTAGAAACACCCCACACAGCCCCAGCCAATGGGATGGCCGCTCTGACAGTCACATGACTACCCTCACTAGGCTTCCAATCATTATAATTTTGCCAGGCCCATGTGGGCATCAGCGAGTGGTGATGATGTGAGGTGCCAGAGCCCTGGCAAGGGCTACAACCAGTGGGTGGAGCACCGTGCTGGTTTGTGGAGCCCCAGGCCAGTGCTCACCTAGGCATAAAAACCTCAAATAACAATTAATTCTTTACGGAGGAGAGAGGTTGGAGGAAGGATAAAAAGGTATAGAACTGGTATAAGATGGGAAAGGGGCCAAACCTTGGATATAGAGCTTAGTATTTCCCTCCTCACCCCCCACAAATGACAAAAGATCAGAGATTAGTTCTAACCTGATCATAATTCTCAGGCAAACGATTTTTAAGGGAGCAGAAAAAAGTGACACCCCCCCCCCAGCTCCAACTTCCTGCTTTCCTTCCAGGAACAAATAAAAGTTGCTCTTGGAAAGGGGTGAAGAGAGAAGAGGGCTACAGACCCATTCTGCCTTCCTTCAAGCCACACAAGGATAGCACTCATTAACCCACAGGTGGGGCTCACTACTTTTTGATACAAAATGAAGATCCTCCAGTCAGAGGGGAGAGGAGGTGGAGGGAGTGACAAGTATCCAAGTCTAAGTTAGCAGTATGGTGATGAGGTTTGAAGTGATCAGTTTATCCAGGGAAGGATATTTTGTTCCATTTACTTGAAACCAAGCAGAGCTGTAAAACTACCCAACTTCATTATTTTATTTTAGGTACTCTTTTTTGTTTTGTTTTGTTTTTGGTGAGGCAATTGGGGTTAAGTGACTTGCCCAGGGTCACACAGCTAGTAAGTGTTAAGTGTCTGAGGCTGGATTTGAACTCAGGTCCTCCTAATTCCAGGGCCGGTGCTCTATCCACTGCTCCACCTAGCTGCCCCTTCATTATTTTATTTTATAGCACAATAGTATTCTACCACATTTATATACTATAACTCGTTTGGCCATTCCCTGATTTATGAGCCCCTCCTCAGAGTCATATTATTTGCCACCTTAAAAAAAAAGCTGTAAATATTTTTCATACATTCTTATAATTTGTTTTGCTTAGATCTAATAAGTCCTTCAGTCTACCAGGAAGAAAGAGAAATACTCATTGGTTGAATAGATTAGAAATATTAGGTGGGTTCTAGATTTTAGGAGTAGTACTAATATATAATCCTTCTGAATACCCATGCTCTGTCTTTTTCTTGTTTTTTTAAAGGGCAACGGGGGTTAAGTGACTTGCCCAGGGTCACACAGCTAGTAAGTGTCAAGTGTCTGAGGCCGTATTTGAACTCAGGTACTCCTGAATCCAGGGCCAGTGCTTTATCCACTGCGCCACCTAGCCGCCCCCATGCTCTGTCTTTTGACCTTGTTGATTATGCTTCTAGTAGAGGGATCACTGGGTCAAAGGATCCAAACACTTTTCTTACATAAACCCAAGTTATTTTCTGGAATTTGGGGTCAGTGCCCTATTAATAAGACCTTATTGGCTATAAGATTCTGAGTTATACAATGGGAAGAAGACAGGGATTTCATTATATTCCCAATTTGCTTATTTGAGGAATATTTGTCTCAACAAACCTGGCAGAACATATTGGTATAGAGTTTTGAAGAGAAAATAAAGCTTTTTACAGAGTAATAAGCACGTAAAATGAGTGTTGATTGGCCAATTGATTAAACATCCCTCTCAAGGAAATGCTCACCAATATTTCTTAGGTGATATAATCTTTTCATTCATACACTCAGCCAACAAAATCCATTTGTAGGGAAATTGTCTTCTCCTGCTTTACTTAGATTAGGTGTTTTTGGAGGATGGGATCCATGTTTATCAATAAATAAGCATTTATTCAGTATTTAATATATATAAGGCTTTAGGAATAAAAAAAATAAAATATAACAGTCTTTGCCTTCTTCTTGAATAGCTTCTGTGACACAGAATATATACATTTGTAAATATATACAGACATATACAAAATAAATATGAGGAAACTTTCCATGGAGAGCTGGAAAGAATCAGGAAAGAGATTTTAGTAGGAGTTTGAAGGAAATAGAAATTTGAAGAGATGGAGTTGAGGAGGGCACCTTCTCTAGAATACAAATTCCTAGAGAAGGGAAATAGTGTTGTATTTGTGAGGAATAACAAAAACCCTAAGTATGGCTAGACCATAGAGTGCAGCAAGGAGAACACAAAGTTGGGTAGGGAAGTTGGGGACAAATAATGAAAAGCTGCCTAAGAGTGGTACATCCTTGAGTTTTAGGGAAACAAATGAGAATCTCTCCAATAGATGCTCAGAGATGGGGGAGTGAGAGGGTGCAGTGGATAGAGTGCCAGACCTGGAGTCAGGAAGACTCATCTTTCTGAGTTCAAACCCCAAATGGGGTCACAAAGAGTCCGAAATGACTGAACAACAACAAAGCTCAGAGATGAGACCTGGTGCTACTTTGGGGGTGCTCATCTGTACCATGTAAGTAATAGAATTTTTATAAACTGATAAAAAAATAGTCCTAAGCCCCATTTGGATTATAGTGTTAGTGAGCCTATACAAATACCAGAAAGAGAGCACTGTTTTCTGAAACTTCCTTTATGATAATTAGGATACTTAATATGCTTTAAGCACTACTAAATATATAACTGTTAAATTGAAATGGATGAAAAGTGGAGCCAGCATGGTCCAATGAAAAAAAAACACTGGCTCTAAAGTCAGAGAGAATCTAGGTTCATATCATATCCTGCATGTCGACATTTACTACCTGTATGATCTTGGGCAAGTTTCAACCTCTCTCAACCTAAGTTTCTTCATCTCAAAAGAAAAGGGAGGTGGTGCAGTGGATAAAGCACAGTTCCTGGAGTCAAGAGGACCTGAGTTCAAATCCAGACTCAGACACTTGACACTTAGTAGCTGTGTGACTTTGGGCCAGTCATTTAACCCTCATTGCCCCCCCCCAAAAAAAAAGAGAAGGAAGAGGTCTAAGTGACCTGTGGGAATTTATTTTGATTTGGGGACCCTGCTTTTGGGCTGAGATTAAAAAGCCTTAGGCCTTCAGGGTTTTTTTCTGTGTAAGAGGGGCTGGTGCCCCTCCCCTTCTACTTCAGCTGAGCTAAAATGCCCCATGGGCTTTATAGGATGGCAGGTCAGATGGCTGGGGGGAAAAGCCCCAGCTCCCTCCACCCTGGGGGGATCTACCCCTGAGATCCCAGGCTAGAACAGCCTGTGCAGAGGTCCCATGCATGCAGCAGGGGGCACATTCCCCTTGAGCACCCCTGGTCGTATTCCTAGCGTGGCCAGCAGATTAGCTTGGTGTGTGTGGGGGCGCAAGGAGCTGGAGGTTTGAGGGGGGAAACGGAGAAAAACTAAGAGCAAGGAGGCTGGAGGACATGGAGGACTAAAAGAATGCAAGGAAGGAGGACAGACAGAGAGGGGAGGCCCGGAGCACTAGAAGAGAACAGAAGGAGACGGTACAGGGAGAAGCAGGTTGGAGAAAGGGAGAGTGGACGGACAGAAAAAGGGCTGCTACAAGGACGCTAAGGAGACTGAGGCTATGTAAAGAGAGGGGCTGATGGGGATGGAGAAAAAGCTAAGAGCAAGGAAAGAGGCAGGACAGAAAGAGGCGGCACAGAAAAAGGAGGGGAGGAATGCTGGAAGACTAAGAGAAAAGAAGGAGGTCGGTGAGAAAAGAAGGTAGAGATGCTGAGGGAGATGGACAGACAGAGCAAGGAGTGGTAAGAGAAGAAGCCCTTGGGGGTTCATCACAACAGTACAGAAAGGGGGGTTGCCAAGGAGACTGAGGCTACGGTAGTGAGAGAGAAGTTAGAGTGAAGTAAGGGGCATGGAGTTAGAAGGAAGGTAGATGGCAAAGAGTAAGCATAAATAGCAGCAGGAGAGAGGCAGTCAGGTTGTACATTTTATTTCCCTGTATTCTTATTTTTAAATTGTATCTCATAAATAAACTGCTTTGATTATTTAATTAAGAGGCTTCTTAATCTTTTGCTTATCAATTGGGGATTGGAGCAGTATGGAGAAATTTTTAAATGGCCCATACTAAATTAATAGCAGTCAAATAGCCAGCCAGTCAAAAGTCCCCAGATTAATCATCCACAGATTAGGCCCCCCAAATTAGGCAAACTATTTAAAATATTTTTACAGACCTCTGAGATCCCTTAAGAGTGGTGTCTGACAATATATTATAAAACTCTTTTCCCCTATTCTCATCTTTTAAAAAAAAAGAACATTGTACTTTTCCCCTTTATTTGCATTGTTCACTATTACTTTACATAAGAGCACAAATGTAGGTTGGAAAATGATTAGAAAGGCATTCAATATTCAAAAAATATGAAAACATCTTGTATAAAGTGCTCTGTTAGGTTTGTTGTTTAGTTTTTTCAATCATGTCTCACTATTTGTGACCCCATTTAGTGTTTTCTTCAGAAAGATACTGGAGTAGTTTGCCATTTTTTTCTCCAGTTCATTTTTCTTTTTTTTTGGTGAGGCAATTGGGGTTAAGTGACTTGCCTAGGGTCACACAGCTAGTAAGTGTTAAGTGTCTGAGGCAGGATTTGAACTCAGGTACTCCTGAATCCAGGGCCAGTGCTCTTTCTACTGTGCCACCTAGCTGCCCCATCTCCAGTTCATTTTTAAAGATGAGGAAACTGAGTGAAACAGTATTAAGTGACCTGCCCAGGGTTACACAGTTAGTAAGATTTGAACTCAGGAATATTAGTCTTCCTGACTTTAGACCTGGCACTCTATCCACTGTGTCACCTACTTATTAGGCTTAGAGGGAGAAATAAAGATAAATAAGGGAAGAAGCATAGTAAAGTGGGTGGAGACTTGTCTTTGCAGTCATGGATATCTGTGTTCAAATCCAACCCTAGAAAAATTCTGGCCATGTGGTCAAATCTCTTAACCACATAGTGGCCTGGACAAACATCTAAGACTATAAATTGCAGAGAAAGCAGAGACTTGCATGTTAGAATGAAGTTCCTCTACTAACTAGTAGATTTCCCTACAAGGAGAATTCACAAATTCAGTAAAACCCTACAAATAAAAGCATGTCATGGACTTCAAGGAGATGACAACTGCATAGAATAAAATGATCTCAAATAGAGCACTGAAACCTTCTGAGAGGCTGCTATACTGTTGTGGAAATCTCTGAATTTCTTCTTTGAATTTAGTCCCTGACTTGACTATTGGATATCACCAGCTTTTCCACTGTGTAATGGCAATTCTCTATTAAAAGAAAGAAGCAACATGAATAGAAGCAGCACCTAGAAGAGTGTTTAAATCAGAAAAAAACCAAAACACTGACCTCAGAGCCATAAGTAGCAACTCTTATGCCTGGTGCAAGCACTCAGGCAAGTAACAGGAAAAGCATCCTTCCATCCATCAACTTTCTAAGAAAAAAAATCTGTGTGTGTATATGTGTGTGTGTGTGTGTGTGTGTGCGTGCGCTTGCACGTACCCCATACCATGGAATATGATGGTCTGACACCTTTAGACACTCCCTAATGGTGGGAGGAAACAAACACTCTAGGACATTTCTATGACGACTGTCATAGAGATAATCACTGGGGATGGTGGTATGGAAAGCACAGGTTGAGGGAACCTCTCCTGGATTGTAGCACTAGCTATATCCCATTTTAATTATTTATTTTTAAAACATTTTTATTTATTTTTATTGACTGTGTGCAAAGTTCTATGTACAAAGTTCCATTGTTTGTGTTTGCTGAAGGAGAATGAGTGCTATCAGCAAACCTCTACTCTAGATTTTAGCCTCCTTGAGCAATTCTCTAGTTACACTGACAGGTTTGTGTCTCTGGATGAACCCGAAAACTCCACAGGATCCTCAAGAAAAGATGAAAAAAAGGTATGCCAACTAGAGCCATTGGGAAATCAGACTTTCTCAATTCTCGACTTATTTTCAAGGTCAATTTCTGCATGTAAATATGTTCTCTAACATTTATTAGTTCTCTCTTCACCTATCAATTTCTTGCCACTTTGTCTCTCATTTCAAATTTTGAGATAGCATTTTTGGAAAGTCCTTCTCTTACTTGATGACCAATGATTCTAAAATGACTGATAGGGTGGGTGTGTTTATGTCTAACTTTTTCTTCAGTGATGATATGGTTTTGTTATTAGGATGCTGACAGGAGTGTGAGTTCTTGCCTCTGAATAGGGAAGAATTAGCTAAGATGCTTCTTTCTCACCCAATATCCCTGTTCCCAATGAGGCAGCCACTTCCTTCCTATAGGCATTGCCTAAAAGAGCTACAGTGAGGGAAAATGATTTTGTGTTAGTTTCAATGACTCATCTCCTCTAGCATACACTCCTCTCCAAACTAATTTACAAAACATATTTACAGCCCATGCTACAGGTTATACTTCTTGTATTCTGATTTTATTCCAAAATGTCTTTGAAATGACGTTGCAGCTATAAGACAGAAATGAAGGATTATCACCAAGAATGCTTTTTACCTTGGAAGATCTAATTAGATTAAAAAACACAGCTTTGACACTTTTCAAAATATGTGTAAATGAAGACTTAAAAGCTGTTACAGCCAGAGATGATTACAGGAAAAAAATCATTAAGCTGATAATGTTGGTAAGTAGTTCTCTCTCTCCTTCCCTAGAATTGAATGGCTTTGTTTTTCTTAATAACAAAATAGTATTAAAGAAATTAAAAGACTTTCCTCATTTTTTTCTTTGAATTGATGGTCTTTTAATAAGTTTGTTAGCCACAGAAAGCATTTCCTATAAATTTGAGCTAGAAAATCTATCTTTGCTATCGTAGTTTACTAGAAGCAGGCAAAACAAGTTAAAACCACATCTTGAAGTTCAAACCCCTAGTTTGAGTGGATTGTGAATGACATGCCACTAAATGATATAACCTTAGGTGTTCTGAAAGCACTCCACTCCGTTCAAAATGTTTCTGGAACCTGGAATGATATTTGGCTTGCCTCTTGAGCCAATCTGGATTCTAAAGAGGCAGTTTCTGTAGGATGCAACCCCAAGGGAACTTCTTAGTCTGGACAACATCAACTGCCAGGACAGAGCTGGACACATAGCAGGCATTCAATAAATTGGCTGAATAATGAATCAACTAATATCTAACTGCACCCAAGGTCACACTTATTTGTCTTCCAGAAGAGAGGATTGTGATCATGATGAGAAACTTAAAATGTGTCCAATAGATTTTTTTTTATTCTAGTTTCAACTAAGACTGGAAGGAATAAACTACTATAGGGGAATGGTTTCCTAATACCAATATGTGTGAACATTAGTTAACCATGTTGGTAGTATAGCTTGTAGAGGAATAAAATGCATTGACATAAAATTGATTTTTTATACAATTTCCTGTTTACCCCTTTGTTCATGCATTCATTCATTTTTTGTCTTTCAGTAAGCATTAAACATTCTCCACCTTATCATTCTTGTTCCTCTTTCCCCCGTTCATGCTTACACTTCAGTTCTTCCCTCTTCTGATTCAGTCAGCTACTTCATGTCTCTTTTAGAAGATCATTTAAGTCTGCTTTCCCCTAAAAGTTGATCACTACTTGCCTTAAGTAGATTGCAGCAAAGGGTATGTAAGATATTTTCTTCATTTAAATTTAAAGAAAAAAGTAAATACTTGTCCATTCTGGAGTGAAAAGTGATATCTACCCCCTTAACCAAAAAATCAACATCAATATCAAAGATTACAGTTCATTGTGATTCTGTCTGTTATTGGATTTCTTTGACTATTTTATATAAGCAAAAAATCCAAGACCTCACAACGGCATGAAGTTGGTCCTGTCTTCTCAAAATCTATACTACTGGAACACAAATTTCAGATTCTGATGAGGGTTTTTCAGTATGGTGCTTGTGACAGATCATCAGTTGACTAACCAAGGACTAACTAAACTCAGCTTAGAAAGGATTATTGAAGTTGGCCACTAGGTGATGAATTGTTTTGGTCACAAAGACCATTGAAACATAAAAATAAAAGGGCTCTCCTCTTAGGTGGGCCTCTTGCATTTTCATAGTGATAGTGGTAGAATATCAAAAGAATGTTAAGAATCCCCAAAAAGATTGCTGTCCATACACCTCCTATGAATATTAATTTAACTGATGATAGTCTTAATGTTCAATTTTTATCCAATGACCAATAAATATTTCTAGAAGCACTGAGTCAAATCCACACTGACATTTTCACTGTAAGTGAAACCAGAAGACATACTGTTTCTGATGAATAGAAGTAGGTTTCATAGATTCTCCGTATATACATATATGCAAATATACATATATAGACACATATGTTTATATATACATAGATGAATGTAGTTATTTTTTATCCCTTTGCTGTTTACTACTGCTTATTACTTGCTTCTCTGGACAGTTTTATTATTTTGTAACCTTTTCTAAGATTGTGATAATCAGTGACATCGTCTTTTCTTTTTTCTATTTCTCATTTTTAGTAGCTAAATTTTTAATCAGGTTGGATTGGGGCTGCTATAATTTCTATCAGTGTCTTCTCATTTTCATATTTTTTTCTAATTTTATATTTACCCTTTGCCCTAACCAGTTGATAGTCTGACTGCAGAGAGAAAGCTGACTTGGAAATGATTTCTGCATCAGTAAACAGTCATTTCTTGTCAGTTAGTGTATAATTAATTTCACTAAGTATAATGTTCTTCAATTCATACCATCTCCAATGTCTTTCTACTCACAAAAAAAAAATTCTTCTTATGAATGTGCTTGAAAATACTCTAAAACCTTGGTCTCTCTCATTTTTTGATTATGAAAGATTTTCAAAAATATTTTTATTACCTAGCCCTGCATTCCCTTTCTTACTAATTTCACAAAATATCAAATTATACATTTATTTAGTTTGGAAGACATTGTCAAATTCTTAGAAGTTTTTGAATTCATCATCCTGTGCAATAGATTCTGGGGAACTATTTTTATATTTGCTTATTTAGGTATAGACATAGTGAACAAAGCAATTTGATATGACCATATTTTTCATGAAATTACTCTTCCTGGTGTTTTCTTATATGTCTTCTCTTTCAATTTGTATGCATTTTTAATCCAACCCCTCAATCTCCTATATCTTTCTTCTTCCTTCCTTCTTTCCTTCCTTCCTTCCATCTCTATTTCTCTTTTAATCTACATATAAATGATCTGTCTCTCTACCTATCTGTTCATCTATCTATCATCTCTCCATCTACACCCAGGAATTGACTTAACTAGCTAACATTTTTTCTCTTTCTCCAACAGAGAGGCACAGTAGTAGGGACACCACCATAAGATCATAGAGTCAGAGTTGGGAAGGACCTCAGAAGGTATCCAGCACCCCCTCATTTTGCAGATGAGGAAAACAAAGACCAATGAAGGCTAAGTGACTCACAGTCGAAGGACACTGGTAGAAAAACGGTAGCTCTAGAATTTTGAATTGGGGCCTGATATTTCTTTAGAGTACTAGTTAATTTGTTAAATACCATGGAGGAGGACAGAAATTATGAAAAATATAATTTTACAAAAGGTCAACAAGCAATAGTGTTTATCTGGTGTTGCATCATCATCATTGTTATTTGATATCATAGTTTCTATTATTGTTATTGTTATAGTTGTTTCAGTGAAATAGTCTTCTCTAATGGAAAGAATGCTGGACCTAGAGTCAGAAGAATTCAGTTTAATTGAATCAGCCTCTGTCTCAATAGCTGCTTGAGGAAGGGCAAATTACTTATCCTAAATCAGACTCAGTTTCATTCTCTATTAAATGGAGATAATAATGCATGTGCTTCTAACATCATAGGGATGCTGTAAGGATCAAAAAATATGTTTTTCATGTAAATCAAATTTTGTATAAATTTAAAAAATTATTATCATTCTCATTCAATTGTGAGTTCCTACAAATTATACTTTGTATCAAACACCATGCTCTTCAAATATGTGCTGCTGATGGACCCCAACATTTGAGGTATGAGCTAACTACATTCAATACAAACAGTCCAAATCAAGATGTTTATTAAGCAGATGATGTGAGGCAGGGATACATGAAACACCTGTGGTGTTATTACTCTGTGGTGTTAGGATTCTCAAACTCTGGGATGTGTAGTGACATAGATATCAGCTACTAATCTGGAAGTTGCCTGGGACAGCCCAGGACCAACTCTCTGGACCAAAGTGACCTAAGAGTATGATTGTGGATGTAGTCTAAAAACAATTTCACACAACATAGAAAAATCACAACTCTTATTATGGTCATATTACAGCATTAAAAATGGCCCATAAGGATTAAGTTTTACAGTGGGATCAATCATAGGTTAACATTAAAACTCGATCAGTTATGGAAAGGAAATTAGATTTTGTATAATGAAGATTCAGTCAGGATGGTGGGACATCTGAGTTTTTTGGGCACAGAGAGAAATAAATCCAGGAACAGGGGAGGATACAACAAACCATAATTACAAATATGTCTATTAAAACAGACATATTGAAATTAAACCCCATTGTCTAGCTACCCAAGTCCTCTGAACTGCTATTGTGCTTAATTAATATTTATTGAATGAATATCTGTAAAGTTAGGAAAAATTTCTCTATAAAACAGTCCATTCTTTTCCTTCCTTGACTCAGAAGAGGTATTCCTGCTCTTCACTTCGTTTAGTTTTAGCTTTAGGCTGATCCTTTTACCTTACCCTAGATACCTTTCTCTTTTTACTTTTCCATTACCCTGATTCAGTAGTCATCTACTATTCTTTCTTTCTTTCTTTCTTTCTTTCTTTCTTTCTTTCTTTCTTTCTTTCTTTCTTTCTTTCTTTCTTTCTTTCTTTCTTTCTTTCTTTCTTTCTTTCTTTCTTTCTTTCCTTCCTTCTTTCTCCCTTCCTCCCTCCCTCTCTCTCATACTTGTATGTGCTATTCTCCTTTGATTATTTGTGGACACTTTGGTTTGTTGAAAAAGAACATTTATATATGGAAAACTGATAAAATTTATCTGAGAAGAAATAACATTTTGAGAACCTTATAGAGAACTGCCCCCTCTCTACAGCTGGAGAGGAAAAAAAATTTAGATCTCCAGATAGAGTATTAGGAATTTGGTATTTCTTTGGCTTAAGGGGATTCCTTGTCATCAGAAGATCCCAACACTTTCTCAGCACTCTACTGAAGACGGCTATGTGATAAAAAACACTGTCATTAATTCAGCAGTACAAGTGGTAAAGAAGTGGCTCTGCCCACCAGAAGAGCTGTGATATCTAGTCAACAAGTATACAAATGGTTTTGCCTAGCAGGTGAGGCATAGTGTATTCTGTAGAGACCCAGGTCATCAAGGCCCGTTGTCCAAGATATGAGTTATACCAAGTACACTGACTTCCTTCTTCATATGACTCCATGCTAGATTTCTGTGTGCATTCACTCTCCCCCACAGATGCTAAATGCACTGGTGGGGAGAGTGTGACTGAGGTTTATGTGTGGACTGTTTTAATTTAATTATTCTTGCTCCTGTCTTCTGTTGAGTAAATGTTATGCTTATTCTTGTTTTTGTTTTATGTTGAGTAAAGATTGAATAAAAGTTATGATTATTTTTGCTTTTTCCTTCTATTGAGTGATGTTATGATTATTCCTGTTTTTGTCTTATAATGAGTAAATGTTATGATTATTCTTGCTCTTGCAAGTAAATGTTTTATGTTTGAGTCAATTATGTCGCTGAGACTGATTTTTTTGTAAAGGGGAAACACATCAGTAGGGTCTTAGGAGCCAAAGTGGCAGGTAGTAGGAGTATATCTCTCATGTATCAACCCAACCTTCCACACTGGCATTATCTCTAAGACTTTAAAAGAGAGTTTGAGTTCTAACTGCTTGGCAAGCCCTCTCTGAGAACTACAGGGCTGCCAGAGTGAATATTGGTTTGGTGAACAAGGCAGCACAGAAAATTAGGGGAGGGGAGTAGATATGCCATGCCTCCCCTATACTTGTAAAATAGGAATCAGTGTTTTACTGCTTGTAAAGTTCTATGTGATACTTAGGTGAAAAGCCCTATGTAAATATGAAACATTATTTTTATTAATTTTGGCCTTGAAACAATATAAAAAGGCTATAACAAGATGGTATTGTTAGAAGCAGCTGACAAAGCTGGTTTCCTTTGGCCAATTGGTATTTTTTTAAAAAGAGAGTGAAATTAGAAGGAAAAGATTTTAATGATATTCAAAATAAGTTCACATCATCTGAGACTTGCCAGACTTACAAAGCCAAATGAATAATATTTACATTCATTTAAAAATTATATAATCCAACCATCAAATGTTTACCTAAGAGAATTAAATAGAGTTATTATTAATTTATACCTTGGGGCCATGATTAATGTTTTTTCTCCCTCAAGACTTTATTTTTTCTCCCTTTTTCTCAAACATGTTTGGCATTTAGAAGTTTTAAAGTAATTTCCCCCTTTAGCTTCACCTGGGATCTCTGCTGTCCCAGAACCTCCTCCTGACCTCAGTGTTGTGTTTTCATTTAAAATAGGGTATGTCTATAAATGTCAGCAATACAGGGCAATTAGAAGTTTGAAAAGGGCTGTAACATAAACCAGCATTATAGTGAAATGGATACTGCCTTAAGCTGCCTGCAATTCACTTGCTGTTGGAAAGACAATATCCTGCCATTCTCCCATGGTGGCCTTCAATTGAACACATTTGGCTGAGGCTTGACCCATTATTAAGATAAGTCTCTGCCTGGCTTGAAACAATGAAAAAAAACACAGAGAGAGAGAAGCCAGCAAATTGGACTGGTAGTTAGCCAGCACTAGGCAGAAACGTGACACTGGATTAGACCTTAATAGATGTCTGTGGTGCTATCTGGGAAATCCAACGCTAGCCTTGTTTCCTTGAATTGGACTCTGAGAGAAGGCTTTTGGTCTTGTACAAAATCTTCAGGTTTTAAAGAAGCTTTTATCCACATGGGCATGTGAGGTTTTTATTGATTTCAAAAAAATACTTAAATGTGTTCTTTGAAACAAAATTAAACAGCAATAATGTCACTTGTTTAATAATTATTCCTATAATAAGAATTACTCATAAACTAATCATAGGTTTAATTTCATACTATCCATATGAAACTAATTAATGTCAATGTCTAAAGTACAATAGTATTTTTGTTGTTGTTTCTCCTTCTAATTTCTCATCAGGATTCTCTGACCATTCATTCTCATTCATTTCTTTTCATATGATGATGGTTAGTGTTTAAGCATTATTTCATAAATGTCTTTCCAGATTCCTTTGGAATTTCACTACCATCTTAATTGCTTTGCAGTATTTCATCATATTAATACACCATAATTTTCAACCATTTTCTTATAGTTGGATATTTAGGTTGCTTTCAGTTTTTTTGCAATTACATATAATACTAGTATGAAAATCTTCAAACTGGCTCTTTTTTTAAAAATAGAAGCACAATCTAACAATTTCCAACACTTATTTCTTTCCATTCCTCCCCCATTTCCCCACTCTTAGGAATCCAAGCCTTGAACTGTTTTCTCCAAATTTGTTAACAGAGAGTGTTTTTAACAAGGTACATCACGTTGTTCTAATTTACCCAATTTCAAAGACGTTTGACCTTTGTGCATATAGTGTTCATTTGGTACTTTTCTTAGCCAGGTCACGGCTTGACATTAATATTCTGGCATTCCATATCTACTGGGATCTTGCTAGTGACACGTGGCCAACCAGAGAAAATTTAACCCAAGGCTGCTCTTGGAACTGTCTCTTCAATTCAACAAATTCTCCATAAGAACCTATTAAAGTACTTACTATGTACTGCTCCTTCTCTTTGAAAAGTGGTATGTGTATTTGATAGAGAGTCAACTTCACATCCCAAGTGACCTGGGTTCTATCCCTACCTCTAGTACACACTGACAGTGTGACCCCGGGCAAATGACTTAACCCTTTCAGTGTCCTAGGAAACTCTTTAAGACTGTAACTTGCAGAGAAGGTGCCAGCTGTACTGGTAAAAAGAGTTTCCTCCATTGAGTTCCCTATAGCTAGAGCACCAGCCCTGGATTCAGGAGGACCTGAGTTCAAAGCCAACCTCAGACACTTAACACTTACTAGCTGTGTGACCCTGGGTAAGTCACTTAACCCCAATTGCCTCACACACACACACACACACACACACACACACACAAAAGAGTTCCCTACAGCAATGAAATCACACGTCCAGTTCCATACTATGTGCTAGGTGTGTTAGGGAGAGAAATGCAAATCTGAAAATCCCTAGCCTCAAAGCATTTTCATTTTTTTAAAAACTCCTTTTGGAATTGGAAAACTTTTTCCCTCTTTATTGATACCTCATTATGGAATGGAGGTGACTTTAATCTGAAACAGAATTTAGAGGAGGAAAGAATCTTCTAAGTCATCTAGTCTCTTTTCTTTTTATAAATGAGGGAACTGAAGTCCAATAGAGATGACATACTTTTCTTTTTACTTAGTACACAGGTACTAAGTGAAAACACCTGGGATTTTAACACAGCTCTTTCTCAAAATCTTAAACCAAATGAAGTGGTTCTTTATGTTATAGAGAAACACAAATTTGAGTGGATTTTACCAAATTGACCTTGCTTTAGTAATATATCTGTCTATCATCCAAGGATCAACCTCATCCAGAATGGAGTGTCCCATTGTCAGAGATCATTAGTTTTTTTTCCCCTTTTTTGGCCTCAGAAACTCACAAAGATCATGCTCATACTTGAACCAATTAAATCATATATCTTTGAAGAAGTGAAATGAGGCTATATGGTAAAATAGAAGAAAATCACTGGCTCTAGAGTGAGGGATCAAATCTTGTCTTTGATGCTTATCACTTTATGACCTTGGGCAGATCACTTGACATCCCTGGTTCTCAGTTTTTACAACTCTAAAGTGAGGTGTTGGGCTAGATAGCTCCTCAGTTCTAGTTATTTCCCTCTCCATGTCTCGGATCTTACAATCTTAAGTTTTGCAAGAATTAAAAGAATGAAAAAAGTGTAGCCATACAAACGTGTGTTCCTCATACTCTCAGGAATTTGGGGAATATCATTGTCTACAAGAAGTATCATTTTAATTCAATAAATCTCAGTTGAGATGTTTCAGTGAATAGGACTTTTAATCCCTTGGGCGGCATTTCATCTTGTCAAGCTCAACTTCATATACCTCACATAAGAGGTTAAAATTGTACTTGTGTGGGAATCTAAATGAGTGTTGGAGGGAAACTCATATCACCTGTCTCCTTTTCAAAATCCAAGTTTCCTTAAAGGGTATGAGTTGTTGTGCTGGCTTCTTTTTCAAAAAGCCTTTAAAAATCTTTGCTGTCAACAGGCTTTTGAAGCTGTCCAGACAGAAGGAAAGTTAAATGGACCATGAAACATATATAGAAGAAATTTTAAACTATGAGGACTGAAAAACACTGGAATGGTCTATGAAGGAAAGCTGTTGCTGTTCTCTCTAAAAAATTTAGAAGTATTTTAGACTTCCTACCGAGGTTCCTGAGATGGTATGATGCCTAAGTAATTAAGATAATTAAAGAACTCAGTTGCCTCTAGGTATACCCATAAATCAATGACCTTCCATGGTCTCTTTCATGTCTGTGATTCCCTTGATTTTCTTGGTTTGCTTTATTAAGGGAACATATGATTAACTTTTCACAAGTTAATAGATAATATTTTACTCTAATATCACTTTGTAAAAGGATGAATCCCAGCTAAATGAAAATTTGGAATAAAGTGCCCCATGGAATATGCACCCATGCTCTGCTCGCTGGTAAAAATGGTAACTGATAATTTATTTAGGAAGCAGCTAGGTGGCAATGGATAGAGTGCTGGGCCTGTAGTCAAGAAGTTCTGAGTTCAAATTTTACCTCAGACACTCACTGTGTTACCCTGGGCAAATCACTTAACCTCTGTTTGCCTTTATCCTCTGGAAAAGGAAATGACAAAGCACTCCAATCTTGTTGCCAAGAAAATTCCATGGATAGTATGGTCTACGAGGTGATGAAGTCAGATACAACTCAACAAAAACAACAACAACAACAACAACAACAACACAACAACATTTATTTGGTGCTTTGAAGTTTCCAAAGCATTTAAAAATGTTATGTGAGATTCATCATGAACCATTGAGGTAGGCCTCCAGGTTTCATTGTTCCCATTTTCCACATGAAGCTGAGGTTGACAGGTCAAGTGATTTATTGATGGTCCATAACTAGTATAAAAGAAAGGGTTTGAACTTGTTTTCCTGACTCAAAGTCTAGCACTCCGGCCACTCCAGAACACTGCCTATTGTTTACATGTTTATTAATGATGTGGCACTTTTGCTGATCTTTGAAGAGAACTATGGATTCTAAGAGCTTGAAATGAGGAAAGAATTCCAGACATTCCTTCCTTCTCATTAGTCTTCGAGGCATCTATACTGGGGCAAA
Organism: Dromiciops gliroides; assembly: GCF_019393635.1. Classification (NCBI taxonomy): domain Eukaryota; kingdom Metazoa; phylum Chordata; class Mammalia; order Microbiotheria; family Microbiotheriidae; genus Dromiciops; species Dromiciops gliroides. Next base: position 361,570,886 of record NC_057864.1, on the reverse strand, counting down.
TCACCTCTACCTAACTAGGCTTCCTGACTTGCCTGAGGTCCCAACATAGCTAGTCTCTGCTCTTTGGGGTTTATGGATTGGGGAAAACTATCTTTCATGTCCCAACTAGACAGGAAGGCTAGAACCATAGTACTGCCAAGCTTGCCCCAATTCACATCAACATGGCAGGTTGGAAAGTTTAAGGCTGTAATAATAATTTTTTTTAAAAAATCATGATTACTGAAGCTTTTAATTACCAGGCTACTTCACCTGCCTTTACTTGCTCTGATTGGATTCATCCCCACTGATTAATATGTTCTCACCATATCTTACTTTCCCCATCTCTATGATATCTTACTTTCTCCATCTCATACCCTGAAGAACAACTTTTTCCAACCTCAACTTCCCACTCCCTCATTCCAATTCCACTCCAACCTGCCCCTTTTTCACATATACAAATAGCCCATTCCAGATGTTCCATACCTTCTATTATGCTCTCTAGAATTAATTAACAAACTTGGTTTCATCTTAAACCTCCTCCATTTTCAAACCTCTTGTCTTTTGGCACTCACTGAGATTTGGTTCTCTGATGATAATGTGTTCTTTATCACCCCTTTATGTTCGATACTCTCAACAACCATTCCCTGATCATGGTGCTAGAGTGAGGATACTACTTGACCCTCATTAGGCATAAGTGGCTCATTTGGTCTTTTGCTCCAATTCAACTCCTTATATTCTGTAACCTTAACATACCTATCGTTGTTCCTTCATTTTCTCAAACCTATTTAACTCTTATGACCTTCTCTATTATAACTCAGTGATTCACAGGAAATTCTCAATCTTGCCATCAACCACAAATATTCTGCTTCCATGTTTATGAATGCTAAATTTCCTTTGAAAGAAATAAGTATTGTTTCTATTTATGCTTTATTTCACTTCTCTTAAACCAACTCCTTCTCCTCATTGCAACCTCCAGTTGCTATGTTCTTCAGCACTATCTAAGGCCAACACCCCTATTCTGGCTATACTTTCCTCCTTTCCCAATCTTCACCCATTGGTGAATCAATTCAACTTTACACTATCCTATAACCTTAACATCTTTTTCCTTTAAACTAGTACTTGCCACTCACTTATGTGAGCCTATTTCCTCATCTCTGACAGGTGAATAATTATGATGCTTACCTTGCAGGGCGACAGTGATGAGCCTCATCAAATTACATTTGTAAAGTGTTATTCCATATTTTTATCACCAGTTTTCATATGAGGAAATTGAAAGATTGACCTATAGCACATCTAGGAAGTATCAGAGGCAAGATTTGAACCTAGATCTTTCTTAACTTCAGGTCCAACACTCTTTCCACTATACTATGCTGCCTCTCAATTTCTTTAATTCTTTGAAGCATGTGTGATTTTATTAATGTGAATATTCCTGGTAATATTAAAAATCATAGCCAATCCTCCTTATTCTGTGCTATAAAACTCTTATCCATGTTCTGAAAAATCTTCCATTGGAAACTCAGCCAACATCCTTGAGACCTTCCTGTACATATCTTCAAATTGGGTGGATATTATTGTTCCCCCAAATTGTTAATTGAGTATCTCTTAATCCCACTATATGTCTGGCCCACTTCTCTTTCCAAAAACATATTTCTTTGATGCCATTTTTTACATAGCTTCTCTTATGTAGTCTAAGTTTGTAATATGTTATCACTCCTCATGCCCACAATGTTGTCAACAGTTCCTTATGAGTGATCTTCATCTATAGCTCTTTAGAGACTTGTATACCACAACAATTAAAGGAAAAATATTGCTATATTGCTATTATAAAAAGATGGTCCTCTGTTTCTGGGAGAAACTTGGGGTCATTGAAAGTACTGCAATATTATCCAAAGGTAATTCACACTACTCTGCTTTTCCTTTTCTTTTTTTCTTTCTTTCTTTCTTTCTTTCTTTTTTTTTTTTGCTGGGCAATTGGAGTTGTGACTTGCCCAGAGTCACACTGCTAGTAAGTGTTAAGTGTCTGAGGCCAGATTTGAACTCAGGTCCTCCTGAATCCAGGGCTGGTGCTCTATCCACTGCACCACCTAGCTGTCCCTTGATTTTCCTTTTCAATCCTGGGCCTAGCTCATGGTCTATTTTCTATGTCTGTCAGATATATGAATATGTGTGTGTGTGTGTGTGTGTGTGTGTGTGTGTGTGTATATATATATATATTCTAGACTGTGATACACATTTGAATGTACAAATCATTAGTGTATATATATATATGTGTGTGTGTGTGTGTATAATCATTGGAATATATATGTATATATAGATAAATCATTGGGATATATGTATAGCCCAATGATTTGTACATTCAATTTTGTATCACAGTCTAGACAATACTAACTTTTCATCTATGTGAATTTTCCCCTGTGGATCATGAATCCAAATTCTTTTGAATAATTATGTATCTCATTTAGCAGGCTCGACAATATTCCAGGGCTTGAAACACAATGCCCTCTAGAAACATAAGTATCTAGAGAACCTCACCATCTGGAATGAATTCTTTTTCTGCTTGGATTCTGTCTTCCTTCTTCTTTCCAGGTTGGTATACTCTTCTTCTTGCTCACTCCAATTATGATAAATACTAAGTTCCTCCCCCTTCTTCCTCATTTCTTTCCTAGTGTATCCATTTCTTCTTTCTTTTTCTTTCCTCTCTTAAAATTAACATTAAGGAACAAAGCCACACCCAAGCGTGTGTTTGTCATTTTTTACTCCTTACATGACCTTAGAAACCAGAAAATTTGAACAGACTTTGGCTCTTCTCTTGTTATGAGAATGGTGACTTCTAATTAGAATGATATGAAATTATCATTTAGGTCTTTCCTATTATTGAAATGTGTTTATACCTTTCCAGGATTTTTGGCTTCTTTGTTTCATTCCAAATATTCTATCCATCTCCTTTTTCCCCCATCAAGGATGTTTGAAAGTCCTCTATTCAGTTAATGATTCATTTTTACCCTATAGGATTATATTCATTCTTTCAGAGTAAGTTATCTTTGGTTGCACATACTTATCTTTTGCCTTTTGATGGTAATGTTTCAATATTTTCTCTTCTATATAGTTCTTGTAGTATAATCTTGTGTGTACCTAAGTGCCTTTCCCTAATCTACTTCTTTTTTATAACTTGTATTTTTTTTTTTCTAGAGCTGGAGGCTTAGGATTTTTGTTATGACATTCCCAGGAATTTTCAATTTAGAGTTCCATCCAAGTGATGGTCAGGGAATTCTTTTTCACTTTGTCCACTAGTTCTATGAGATATTTGTAGTTTTTTTAAAAATAATTTCTTATAATTTTTATCCATGTTTTTGTTCATGAATTTCAGGTAGTCTGATGATTCTTAAATTGTTTTTCTTCCTTCTCTATTCTGGGTCATTAAACAAAACATAGTAGGCACCTTTTATATATTTTTAAAATAATTTAACTTGGTTATATTTCTTATATCATGGAGTTTTTCAGCTCTGCTTGTTTTATTCTATTTTTTCAACAAACTACTTATATAAGGTTTTCTTTCTTATAGTTTATTTCCCTTTCAATTTTTAATTCTAGACCTGTGGTTTTAATTCTATTTTTGCTTTTAGTGATTATTTCATTTATTTTAGGAATTCTTATGGGCCTTCTGGAAAGCCATTCCTGCCCTCCTCCCTCCACCCAATGTGATACCATTTGAACCTGTAGTGGAATTACTCTTTTCTTCTAATTTCACCTCTTGTTCTTCTCTCAACTTCTACTATCTATTTTTGTTTGTTTTGTTTTGAGTTTTGTGTTTTCTTCTGATTACTCACATCTATAGCCTGAGTTACTGAATTATGATTTTTTCCTTGGATCAAATTCCATTACTTTTTTTAAAATTCTTAAATGGGTGGGTGAGGCTCTGCTTGGTTCTTTCTCCTCCATAGTCAGGACACCATTACTTTTTTCCACTCTAAATATAGTGGTTAGGACTAGGCCCTAACCTCTGCAGAAATCCCCACGTTCTGGCTTAATATTATACAATCTTGAATTAGGTACTGACTTAGTCCTCCTATCTATCTCTTCCTCTTTGAACAGTCCAAGGTGTCATTGATTTTCTTGTTATTAGACTTCCTGCTAGATCTCCATAATTTACTGCTCAGGTGCTATGCCCATCCTGTTTTCTGCTATGGTTCTGGTACAGATTACCTCAGTGGTATATCCCTATCTCTTGATGTAGTTCAGGCATGAGATACCTGGGTGTTATGCTGCCTTGGTGCTGTATCTGCCCTGGCTACTGCTCTTCTTTCAGCAAGAATTGTCTGGGCACTGTCCTAATCCCCTTTCTTCCATGGCTATGGTCTGATTTCCTGGGTGTTACACCCTGTTCCTATCTCTTGATTTGGTTATGATATGGGTTGTCTGAGTTTTACACTAACCTATTTGCATCCCTGTATCATGTTCTCCAGGTGTTATAATTTCTGCCTTCCCAGACTTATCTTCAATCAGTGTCTATAGGCTTCTGGCAGTCTTCTTATTCTGTCATGAAATGGATGAAGGAGCTTAAAGCCATTTTTTCCCTTTGGTTCTTTTTATCCTTACCCTTTTTGGTAAATTTTTAGAATTTTTCTGGAGCATTTGTGTGAGCATTGAACTTCTTTTGGCCTATTCATGACTCATGACTCCACATTAACTTTTTTTGTTGTTGTTTTGTTTTTAAGAATCAGAAGGTCATAGAAAAAATATCTCTGTGGAAAGAAAATTGATCATTGAATCGGAAGGTCTAATTTTCTGGCTTTGAAACTTACTTGCTGTGTCACCATGGGAAAATTACTTAATTTCTTCATCTTCAATTTTGTCATCTGTAAGATGGGACATCACAGATTTATTGTGACAAAAGCTTTTTTTTTTCTGATACATATGTGAGGGTTGTTATTAATAGATTATTGTAATGTACTAGATCAATGAGTCCTACATCTTTATAGTGACAGTTCTAGACCTACAAAAGTTTCAATTTTAGTGATTCAAAGGTGTTGATCCTATTCTACCAAATCACAACATGCAGATAGTACAAATTGAAAGTATTTGAATTTTGAGTTTAAAGTATATCTCATCCAAGGGTCTCTTCTTAAAGGTGAGGAAATGGAATTGCAGAGGGGTTGTCATTTGTCTATGGTTGCATAGGTAGTAAGTGGTAGAGATTTTTAGTAGGAATCAACTTTTTGTTTTCAGGGAAATAAATTATGAAGTAGTCTCTACTTAGTAGGTTCTGACCTCTCTTTCAGATTTGCAAAGTTCAAGATTATATTGGTTCATCTATTAGTTTATCACTCAACACTTTCCAATCATCACTTTAATGTATTTTGCCAGAGAATTAATAAAAATATAACATTGTTTTGATGACTTTGGTTATCCTCACAAATTTAGAGGCATGTTAAATAGAGTGCTAGCCTTGGAGTTAGAAAAATAAGTTTGAATCATGACTTAAGACACTCACTAGCTAAGACATTTAAATTTTTCTTGCCTCAGTTTTCTCAATTCTAATAATAGCATATACCTTATGTACGAGAAACTAGGTGGCATAGTAGATAGAGCCCTGGCCCTGGATTCAAGAAGACTTGAGTTCAAATTTTACCTCAGACACTTACTAGCTGTGTGACCCTGGGCAAGTCACTTAACCTCAATTGCCTTCAACATCCAGGGCCATTTCCAGTCATCTTGATGTATATCTTGCTCCTGAACCCAGATGACTCTGGAGTAAAGAGTGAGGTTTGTGACCTTGCACAGCCCTTCCTCACTAAAATCCAATTCAGTGCAAGTCATGACATCACCTCTCGATGTCATGGTCCTCTTTGGGAAAGAAGGACAAATAACAATGAAAGCCAAATGAGGTAATATATGTAAAATGCTTTATAAACTTAAAAGTATTATATAAAGTTTGGTATAATTATTATTACTCAATGGATGATAAAATAATTACCTTGAAATATCACATAAATAGAAAGCAGATTTCTGAAGTCCTTAAAAAGTCACAGAAACAAAGAAAACAAACAAACAACAAAAGTTTTATTAGAAATGTAAGAAGCTAGAACTATTGAAATAAATTGCTTCTAAGATTCCTTCCTCTAATGGCTATGATCCTATTTCTGGAACAATTGGAAAGTATTTGTTAAGATAATCAATTAATCAACAAACATTTAGCTCTAGGCCACTAATCAAGTTTAAAGAGGCAGTGATAGAAATGTAATCCTGGCATTATCTATGGCTCTCTTAGGTAGAAATATAAACTTAGGTCTAAGACAGAAACATTCTTTCCTCCCTCCTCTGGCAAAATATCAATTTCTATGGTTTAAAAGAGAAAAAAAAGTTGCAGCCTTCAGAAATTCTAGGGAAATGACAGGTAAATTTATGTTTTTACTCTGCCTCCCAGGTAAATAAGAATTTACTGTAATCATAGGATTCCTCAACCCTGCTTCCCTTTTCTTAGTGGTTAAGTTTAGCACCAGCCACATCTTTTAAAATAACTTAAGTTTTCTTCTCCCCCGCCCCCCCCCCGAAAGTCATAGATGGACAACAGTTGACAAGAGATATTTTAGTCTTTTCTTCAACTCTACTTTCTTGTAACTTCCATGCTCACGAACATGGCATGGTCCAGGTACACATGTTTTTTTTTTTTTGCTTTTGTGAGTGTTTTCCTGGTTTAAAAGTGTTTTTACATATGCGATCTGGCTTCCATTTAAGAAATTTCAGCTTCCTTCCTACAAAGGATTCCTAAATAGCATTAATACATTCCATTTATACATTCCAAGTGTAAAGGGATTTTAACTTACATGGACCAGACATAGTAGGATCTCAAAGACTTTAAGACTTGATGCTCCCTCCCCCCATGCCCTTTAACTCTTTCTATGGATCTTCCCTATACATCCATTGAGAAGAATACAGCTGATAGAATGATGGAATACACCCACAGCCAGCATGAAGTGGTATGAGATCTGGTACCATCATTCTTTTCTTGTCTGTTTTCAGTATTAAAAGACAAGATGCCCATCAAAGACATTCATATTTCCAGAACTTTCCAGGTATTTGGTTTGCTTTGCTTAAGTTAATTTTCTATTTTTTTTAAAATGGGAGGGAACCCATTAATAACTAAGCACAGAATTTGTGAGTTGAAAGGGACCTCAGCAGCTAGCTACTACAACATATACACAGAAAGAATCACTACTATAATCTTGGTTACATGAATCAGAGAAGCCCCTTTTAGTAGATCACACTAAAGGTGGGTCTTGAAGAGAGCTAGGAGTTTCAGGAGGTAGAGATGAGGAGGGAAAGCCTCCCAAGCATGGAAGGAAGGCTATGAAAAGATATAGAAGTAGGAGATAGATTGTCCCATACTGGGGAGCAGTGATTGACCCATTTTATCTTGGATTATAGAGTTCATGGGAGAATGGAATGGGAAGTGCTATGTAAGCAACCTGGAAAGATAGGCTGGAGCCAGATTATGAGGGTTTTAAAAGCTAAGCATAATTAGCTCTAAAGAATCTGCAAGAGGATTATCTAGGGAACATCTTGTTTTTGACTTCTTATCAATATTATCTCCTATTCTGCTTAAGGTTGACATTATCAAGAGCTCTATTCACTGTCAAGCTATTTCTTCATGGTGAACCATTATAGAAGAACTCTTCTGATAATAGCTTTTACCCACTAAATGGTTATGCCATTTTCTAGAGCCAGAACTAGGAGTGTTTATATCTAGGGGATGGAATGAGGAAGATCATCTGTCATTTAGTTTTGTCAGGGGAAAAGAATAGCCTGGTATACCATGAGATTTCTGCCCTTCTGAGAGGGCATCTGGGAACTGGGCAATTACTGCTTTTAGGTGAAGATGGAGAGAGGAACAAAGTCATTCCTACCAACAGGATGAGGGTGGACAGGGCAGGAAGCACCCTGGAAGCTTTTGGTGGTATCCTCTGTATTTCATACACTGAATTAAAGGCCCTGATGCTCTAACACAGTTACATCTTTGGGTCCTTCTAGAAAGTGCCCAGTCATCAGAGTTGCTTGAATAGAAACAATAGAAACTATGAACTACAACAGATAATCTCTTCTTCCTGATAGAAATCTTCATGGAAAAGTTTGGCTCTGAAGAATCCTACCAGTAAAATGATAGAAGACATGTTATTTCCCTAAGCAAAATGTGATATATATATATATATATATATATACAATACAATAAAAATACGACTAGGATAGTAAGTTAGCATTTATATAGCACTCTGAGGTTTGCAAAGTGCTTTACAAACATCATCTCATTTTATCCTCATAACATTCCTAAGTAGTTGCCATTATTATCCCCATTTCACAGATGAGAATATCAAGGAAGACAGAGGCTAAGTGCCTTGCCTGGGGGTTGCACAGCCACTAAGTGTCTAAAGGAGGATGGATTTGAACTTGTCCTCATGACTATAAGTACAGCTCTCTATACATTGTACCACCAGCTTCCTCTATATATTAGTAAGTGCACTGAACTTAAAGACAGAAAATTTAGTTTGAGACTCAGATATGTTATTTCAAGCTGTGGGACCTTGGGCAAGTCAGTTAAACTTGAGATTTTTCTTCTGTAAAAATTAGGATTAGGTTGGATTCCTAGATTTGGAGTCAGGCATCCTTGGGTTGAAGACCTGCCTTTCACAGTTAAAAAACTGTGTGACCACTGGCAGGTTATATAAATTCTTCAAACCTATTTCCTCATCTGTAAAAAGGGAGGGGAGTAAAAAATAATATACTCTCTATTTTACATTAGACTTAGATGAGAAAATCTGTTAAACACTTTAAAAATCTCAAAGTGCTCTATGAATACTCTTCCTTTTGCTATAATTTATTTCTGCCACTGCTGCTGCATCTATTACTACCACTTTTACTAGTAGTTAACATTTACTTGTATGACCCTTTAGCACTTGGAAGGGCAGCTAGCTATCACAGTGCATAGTGCCAGCCTAGAGTTGGAAAGATTCATCTTCATGAGTACAAACCCAACCTCAGATACTTCCTGACATGCCTAAATGACATGGGTATGTCATTTAGCCTGGTTTGCCTCTGTTTCTTCATCTGTAAAATTAACTGGAGAAGGAAATGGCAAACCACTCCAGTATCTTTGCCAAGAAAACAACAAATTGGGTCATGAAGAATTGGGAATGACTGAAACAACTCAAGAATAATAACAACGTTAAGATTTGGAAAGTACTTTGTATATTATTTCATTAAAAATGATTGTGTGGTACAGTGGATTGATTCTTGGATGTGTGGAGTCAAGAAGATCTGAGTTCAGCTCTGCTCTCAGATGCTCAAAAGCTGTGTGACCCTGGTCAAATCACTTAGACCTTATCTGCCTCAGTTTCTTCATCTGTAGAATGGAAATAATAACAGTGTCTACTTCACAGGGCTGTTGCATGGATTAAATGAAATAATATTTGTAAAGAACCTTCTAAACTTTGAAGCACTAAATAATTAGCTATATTATATACAATGACTACTGCTACTTTTATTGCTGCTATTGCTACCATGACAACAATAATGAGTATGACAAAGAATTTCATTTAAATCTCTTCATAAACTGGCTTCAATCTCTCTTTTCAGCCTTATTATATATTATACCCCTTCATACACTTTATGGTCCAGTTAGACTGGCCTTACCATGCCTCATACACAGCATTCCATCTTGTATTTGTGTGCTTTTGCACTGGCTCTCTCCCATGCTTACACTGCATCCTTCATCACCTTGGTCTCTTGGGGTCTCTAAATTCCCTTAAGACTCACCTCATGTAAGTCTTCTACATGAAGCCTTTTCTGCTCCTTAGAACTGTAATGCACTTTCTCTAAATCACCTTCTAATGATGCTATGTGGATTTATATATGTACATAGATAGAATGCAAGTTTCTTGAGGGCAGAAACTATTACACCTTTTTCTTTGTATCCCAAGCACCTAGGATAGTGCCCAGCATACATAGGAGGCAATTAAGCGATGCTTTTTGATTGACTGATTGGCACTACCATTATTGCTATTACCTTGGAAAGCTTCCTTGAAGATCAGTTCTATACAAGGAACTTTGTAACCATAAAGTGTTATACAGACATGAATTGTTATTATTGAGGATTGGACTTTAGAGAAGTGCAACTTATGAGTTACATGGAAGGTCAAACTTCCATTGTGTGCTCTAATCATTCTGTCCAACAAAGGTTGAATGATTAGGATTGGGTCCTGCTTTGTTAAAACCAACAATTTCATGAGGAATGATTGAGCCCCATTGAAGATGACAACGACAAGAAGTAACCTTTGGTACAACCTTTGCCTATAGCTGCAGTAATCTGAGACCCTACATGCTAAATATTTTTCTTTCTGAGGACACAGAAAGTAGCAGAACAGCCTGCATGAGGGCCAGTTCCACTTTTCATCTTGGTTTTTGTATTCCCAAACTGGATAGTTTTCCTTGGCAGACTCAGGTGTAGAGTGAGCCTGGAATAGGTTGAGTATGTGTATTTTATTTACTTAAAGCAGAAGTGGGGATTTGTACGCTGACCCAGATGGAGACTCTCTGATCTGCAACTGTCTTTGTTTAAGTGTGCAACGTGAAATGAACAGGGCCTGAAACGACCCTGCTGGATACCTTGGGGGGATTTCTTGCATGGTGCTTTGGCAGTCCAGCTCCTCTAGCTGAATTAGATTTATTGCTAAAGCACTAAATCTTCATTAGACATGACAACCTTACTCCCCTGCTGTCCTGGTCTTTCCCTGTTCATAAGCCTTTATTATTTCCAACATCTTGTTTCTTAGCCTTTGCCAGCTTCAGGATTTAAAAAATGCTCTACCTTTCAGTCTATCTTCCAGGCAGAATTGTAATTGCATCAAATTGGTGTGTTATGTGTCATTCACAGATGTCAGCAAGCAGAAAGCACAGTGAAGGTTAAGTATGTCTCATCCAATCCATCAGTGCTCAACCAAGAGTGCACCAAATACTTTAAAGGGGATCTGCATGGCTAGATGCCTGAAATAGCTGTATCAACAAGGATCACATTTTTGGCCCAATTTCCCTCTATGCTATAATTACAGGTGAATATTGAAAAGGAAGGGTAAGGTGATTGCTTTTTAGTTTTGATTAAATAAAGGGGTAGAAGGTTCTGAAAATCAGTAGGGAATCTTTTACTTCTATTTCATCAAAACTCAATAATTTCTAGACATTAATAGATATTTCAGTCAGTTGAAGGTTAGGAAAAAAGTTGACATTTATATAGTGCATTTTATAAAGCAGTTTCTTTACGTTATCTTATTTGATCCTCCCCAATAGCCCTGTGAATTAGAAATATTCCCAACATGTGAGAGATTAGTTAACTGAGAATACAATGGGAAAATAGAATGGTACAGTGGAAAAAGATCTGACTGTAAAATCTGAAGACTAATGTTCAAATTCCATTTCTAATTGTTGCTACCTACAAGTCACTTACTTACCTTGGGCCTCAGATTTCTCATTGAGAAAATGGAGATGATTATATATACCTTGCCTACATCACAGAATTATAGTGACAATAATATCATATTCGTGATAATGCTTTAATTACAGTAAAGTAATATAAGATATTGTTCGAAAGAAATGATAGGAACAAACAAGTTCAGGATTCCTACCAAAAGAAGCTGCAAGATGAGTCCATCAAGGTCTGGTGCATATAAATGGAAACTGAAATAGAGATTAGTCCAGTTATCTATGGAATCTGATAACAATTCAGGTGAAAATAAAGTTATTAATTGAGTGAACTTGATTGCCTAGCTATAATTATCTTTATTTGATAATATTGGGAGAGTGAAACAGGTTCTTGATTTATTGTCAGAGAACCTCAGTCCAAATCCTATGTCTGCCATTACTACCATTTACTACATGATGTTGGACAGATGATTCCTTCAAGTTTCACCTCAGCTTCCTCATCTGAAAAAGATGAGAGATGAACTGTATAATCTCTGAAGTCACTTCCAGCATGAAGTCTATAATATTGTGAGACCTTCTTTTGGTTTTATATAAATGATCTGCTCTGAGGGACTTTGTTTTTTGTCTAAGTGACATTCATATGAGTCAAGTGATACTCAAAATGAATTTGCTCAGTTCTGTGGGAAAAAACTAGTGGAACTGATTACTTGTTATTGTGTGGACAAACAATATCATCTAACCAAATGACTGCATCCTGCCCCCCACCTCTTTTCAATGCATTGTTTTGGTATTATCTGGACACGATTCTTGTTAATCAAGATCTAAATCAACAAGCATTTAATAAGCAACTACTCTACATTTGACATTGTGGTAGATGCTGGAAATATAAATAGGTAAACTCTTATTTTTAGCTTTTTAGAAATGGATATTTATATTGAAGAAAGGAGAACAAAAGTACATTCCTCCCCAAACCTTGGGGACACATTCTTCTCTCTCTTACCTCAGTCTCTGGGGAGAATGGGTTCACTTTTAGCATAGTTTTTACAGATCATTGGTCTCACTAAGTTCACGTCCATGTGTGGTATGACTATTGGATAAATCCTAATCTCAGCCACCACTGGGGTAGGTACCAAAGGTCACTCCTTGCTTCTCAGGATATCACTGTTGGTTTGGCTTCAAAACTTAGCATGAACTTTGACTCCCAGAAACTCGGAAACTTGCTGTGCTCATCTGAAACTTACAAGGTTGGAGTCTTCAGTTTAATTTTCTTCATCTAAACATAAAGACAAATATCAAGACAAAAGGACCAAGCTGCATTTTTCATGGTGTAAAGGCCTAAAATTCTAGCTGTGATGTCAAAAATCTAATGAGTGGTCACCTTAAATTAGAATCTTTAGCAAGAGTTTAGCCTTTTGAGTATTTATTAAAGTGCATTAGAAGTTAGTGAAGAGAAAGAGATTGAGAACAGATTCCTTATAACATGGGATCTAGTTTAGATCTATTCAGTATAGACAGAGAGAAAAAAAACCTTTCTTTCCTAGCAGCCCATGTGAAGTCCCCCACCACTCCAAAGTCCAGAAACAAAAAGACCTCACTCCTCAGCTGCTTATCCCAGAATCCTCCTGTGAAACTCGGAACAGGGCTGTCCACACACACAGCTCCAAGCTAGTTGACTGGTAACACTGATCAACAGGACCCACAGACAGCAGACATCACTTCCTGATGCGGATCTGACCTTTGAAACCCCAGAAAGGTCACTTCTGGACACTAACTCACATGCTTTCTTTTCATGGTGGAGCTTCCCTGCAATGTCTTTCTCAACAGGTTGGTAGCACTCTAATTCTCACAGTCACCCATGTGCTTCATGCAAAGAAACATGGTTTCCTCACATGAAGCAATAATTGTTTTGTTTTCTATTACTCATTAGATTTTAGACATCACAGCTAGAATTTTAGGCCCTTACAATAATGGACTTCATGCTGACCTCAGAAGAGAAAAGGCCCCATATGCTTTCAGTGAAGGAGTCAAACCTCCAAAGGTCTACTAAGAAGGTAGGCAAAGATAATGTAATAAGGCATTTACATTATTAAATAAGGTATTTGCCTATGGTATGTTAGGCCTTGTGCCTGGAATGAGGAATACAAATACAAATAATAAAAATAGGTCTTACTCTTAAAAAACTCATGTTCTAATGGGGAAGATAACATGTACATATATAAGTATATACCTAATAAATACAAAATAGCTAATAATATGCATATATAGGAAGGAATAACTCTAGCAGTTGTAAAAGACAGTGCTTGAGCTGTGTCTTCAAACAAGAGAGGTTATGAGGTAGAAGAGTGAGGCAGAGAGTTTGAGGGAGTACATTCCAGGAATATTGATGGGACCTGGAATGGCATATATGAGGAACAGAGAAGTTTGACTGGACCACAGAGTGCAAAAAAGAGTATCATTTAAGGCTAGAAATACAAGTTGCAATCAGGTTGTAAGGATAAACAGAAGAGTACATATTTGATCCTCGAGTCAATAAAAAGCTACTGAAATTTATCGAACAGTATTTGGTGAATGTCTTCTATATACAATCTAAAGGCTGGTAGTCCTTTTATACCATGATAGTAGGGCTAATTGGGACTATATTAATATATCTCATTATGGTAGTTGAGATGCCACCTTGAGTTGGCATTGTACTTGGTGTCTGTCATGTGCAAAAGGAGCTGATATGAAAAGATGGTTAGGAAAATATGAGCAGAGAAATTTTGGCCTTTTCCCCTAGCTCATTTGAATATCTTCATGTCAGGTGAAGAACAGTACAATCTTATGACTGGGGATTAAAGAACAAGAGGCAACATTGGAAGAAATTTTTTTAAAAGGTCAATAATAGGTGAATCACAAAGTATCTACTAAATGAATACCATGCACAAAATCAATAATGGAAGAGAAAGAAGAGTAACAGAAATAAGTGGGAAAGGTAACACAAATTTATCTCTAGGAGGGTTCTTTTCTATGCTTTGGAGAAGGGTCATTGAATTCTGTTGTGGAAGAAAGTAAGTTCCTTGAAGACAGGAACCTTATTTAAGTATGTTATCACCTCTAACCTTCTAATTGGTCTCCCTGTTTCTTGTCTTCTTTCAGTAGTTTCAGTCATGTCCAACTTCATGACTCAGTTTGGGGTTTTCTTGGCAAAGATTTTGGAGTAATTTGTCATTTCCTTCTCTAACTCATTTTACAGTTGAGGAAACTGAGGTAAACAGAGTTAAGTGACTTGTCTAGGGTCACATAGCTAGTGTCTGAGAACCGATTTGAATTCAGGAAGAGGAGTCTTCCTGACTCTAGGTCAAATGCTCTATTCAATTCTTCTAGTCTTTTTTTTTTTAAGTAAGCATTTATTAAGGAATTACTATGTGCCAGGCTCTGTGCTAAGTACTGTGAACACAAATATTAGCAAAAATGAAAAATAAAATTTTTTAAAATAAAAAAAATTTTTAAATGAAAAGCCCTTGCCTTCAAGGAGCTTATATTCTATTCTAAATAGAATTTTATTTTCCAAAATATATGTAAAAATACAATTTTAACATCAATTTTTAAAAAACTTTGTGCTCCAACTTCTCTTCCCCCCTCCATTCCTACCCCCCCCACCCACAAGAACTCAATCAATTCAAAATAAGTTATACATGAGTAGTCACAGAAAAATTCCCATATTAGCTAGTTGTGAGAGAAAACAGTCAAAAAAACCAAAACTTCGATTAAGGAATTGTCAAAGAGGAAATGAAAAAAAAATTTTTAATGTGTTTCCATCTGTTTTCAGATACTATCAGTTCTTTCTCTACAGATGGGCTGCAATCTTCATAAGTCCTTCAGGGTTATATTGGATCATTGCCTTGCTGAAAATAACCACATGCTTCCCAGCAGATCATCCCACACTATTGCTGTTATTTTGTATACAGTACATTTCACTCTGATTCAGTTCATGTAGGTCTTTCCAAGTTTTTCTGATAGTATCCTGTTCATCATAACCTTTATATAGTACCTTAAGCTTGACAGAGAATTTTCTTCATAAAAGCCCAGTAAAGTAGGTACCATACATTTTGCCATTATAATCATCATAACTATTTCCCTCCATCCTACTCCCTTCCCATGACATTTACTCTATCTTCTTTTTACCTATTCCTCCTCAGAGGTGTTTTACTTCTGACTATCCTCTCCCTAGCTCTGCACTCCCTTTTTTCACCCTTCCTTCCTTGTCCTCTTACCCTCCTATTTTCCTGCAGGGTTAAATAGATTGCTCCTCCCAATTGGGTATGCAAGCTATTCCCTCCATGAGCCCACTCCAATGAAATCAGGGTCCCTGAGCTAATTCTGTGTTCTAAATTTTTCTTCCTCCCTCCCTCCTCAACCCTCCCTATGAGATCAAGCAATTCAATATGTCATACTGGTGCAGTAATGCAGAACATCTTCATCTTCCTTGAAAGTGTTTTGCTTTTTACTGCTCTCTCCCCCAATCTGCCCTTCCCTCCTTCCCTCCTCCCCCCCCCTTATCTCTCCCCCCCCAGGGCAAAAGTATATTACTATACCTACTTGAGTATGTATGTTAGTCCTTCTTTGAGCCAATTCTGAAAATATTAAGGTTCACTCACTCCCCAACTCCTTCCCCCTCTTCTACTCTCCTCCATAAGCTTTCTTTTTGTTTCCTTCATGTGAAATACCTCTCCCCAGGCCATGTCTCCCCTTCTCCCTCCCCCAGTTCACTCCTCCTACATCTCAAACCTATTTTAATGATGTCATCATGGATTAGCTAGATGGCACAGTGGACAAAGCACCAGCCCTGGACCCAGGAGGCCCCAAGCCCAAATCCAACCCAAGACATGACACCCCACCCTGTCTGCCCTACAAAGAACAAAACATAAATGCTTTACAGATATCATCCCTTCATATTCAGTTCAGCCCTGTCTTCTGTGACTTTCTTGTGAAGAATTTTTGTTTTGTTTTGTTTTTTGGTGAGGTAATTGGGGTCAAGCGACTTGCCTAGGGTCACACAGCTAATAATGTTCAATTGTCTGAGGTAACATTTGAACTCAGGTTCTCCTGAGTCCAGGGCCAGTGCTCTATCCACTGCGCCACCCAGCTGCCCCTGAATTTCTTACTGAAATAGTTCTTATGATTTCAAAGTATTATCTTCCCATGTAGGAATGTAAACAATTGATCTTTTAATATCCCTCATGAAGTCTTTTTCCTGTTTACCTTTTTATGCTTCTCTAGGATCTTGTATTGGAAAGTCAAATTTTCTATTCAGTTCAGATCTTTTCATCACAAATGCTTGAAAGACCTCTTTCTCATTGAAATTCCATTTTTGCCTCTGAAAAATTATACTCAGTTTTGCTGGGTACATGATTTTTGGATGAAGTCCCAGTTCCTTTGCCCTCTGGAATATCCTATTCCATGCCCTTTGGTCCTTTAATGTAGAAGCTGCTAGATATTGCTTTATCCTTATTGGAGCTCCACAGTATTTTAATTCCTTTTTTCTAGCTGCTTACAGTATTTTCTCCTTGACCTGGGAGTTCTGGAATTTGGCTATAATATTCCTGGAGGTTTTCCTTTTGGGATCTCTTTCAGGAGGTGATTGGTGGATTCTTTCAATTTCTATTTTAGCTTCTGCTTCTAGAATATCAGGGCAATTTTCCCTCACAATCTCTTGGAGGATGGTGTCTAAGCTTTTGTCTTGGTCATGGTTTTCAGGTAGTCTGATGATTTTCAAATTATCTCTCCTAGATTTATTTTCTAGGTCAGCTGTTTTTCCAAGGAGATATTTCACACTGCCCTCTATTTTTTCATTCAATTGGATTTGCTTTACTGTGTCTTGGTTTTTCATAAGGTCACTAGCTTCCATTTGTTCAATCTTAATTCTTAGGCAGTTATTTTCATCAGACAGTTTTTAAATCTCTTTTTCTATTTGGCTTTTCAAACTGTTGACTTTTTTTCTCAAGACTCTTCTGCATCACTCTATTTCCCTTTCCATTCTTTCCTCCTTTTCTCTACATCTTCTTTCTATTTCTCCTACTTTCTCTTCAAAGTCCCTTTTGAGAGCTTCCATGGCCTGAGACCAGTTCATATTTTTCTTGTAAGCTTTGGATGTTGGAGCTTTGACCCTGTTATTATCTTCTTCTTCTGAGGTTGAATTGTGGTCTACCTTACCCCCAAAGAAGTTTTCGATAGTCTTCTGCTTTCTCTGCCTACTCATCCTGGCTTACTATTTCTTGACCTTTAACTCCTTCTAAAAGTGTGGCTGCTTCCAGGACACACTGTTCAAGCTACAGAGTAGCCTGGGGCATGGTTGGGCTTCTTCTCAGCCTGCCTGGCCTTGCTTTCATTTGATTTTAAACTCTCCACTGGGCGGGTGGGGGTGGGGCTGCTTCTCAGCTCCACTCCTGTTCTCAGCTTCAGATGGTCCCAGGTGTTTTGATTTGAGGGGGGGGGGCAGGTGTTTTGGGTTGAGGTGGGGCAGGTTTTAATCTCACCTGGCCTGTTCTCAGGTCCGGAGATAAACTCAGGCATATTTACTAAGAAACCAACCAGTAAAGCTTTCTGTGGTGTGGTTCTGCTCCCCTGCTCCCCTCCCCCACCTGGGTCTCCCGCCGCTCAGGATTTCTTCCTGGTTACCTGCTGGGTTGGGACAGTCGAATCTTTCCCCCCAGTACACTGGTACCCCTGCACTTACCTCCTCCCTTCCCAGCCATTCAGTTTGACCTCGCTCTGGGTTCCAGAAGACACCCGTGCTACAGCCGATTCAGAGGCAATGGGGCAAATTCCTCTGGCCGGTGTCTGGTGTGTCATCCGGATTGCGGGGTCAGGCTTTATTTGTGGCCCAGCATAGCCCACTGAAATCTATCTATAGCTGGAGAAAACTCTCAGACCGTATTTTTGTGTGTTTTTCTGCCCCAAGGGTTCTTTTATTGCTATTTTTGGGGTTATTGTATCAGGAGCCCTGTGAGTTTAATGTCTTTCCTCTGCCATCTTGGCTCCACCCCCAATTCTTCTAGTCTTAACCTTTTTCAATCTATCCTCCATATAGCTGCTGAGTTGTTATTCTTATAGTGCATATTTGACCATGTCATTACCATTCTCAAAAAATGTCAGTGTTTTCCCACTTAGTATAGAAAAAAATATAAAATTGTCAACATGGCATTTAGACTTCACAATATGGCTCCCAGTTACCATTTCAGTCATCACTAGTAACCTGCTTCCCATATACTATATTTTTCCCATTAATTCTGTGCCTTTGTAAGACTTTCACCAGTGTTTTAAAATGGACTCCCTCCTCAATTAAACCTTTTAGAAATTCTATCTTCTTTCATTGTCTAAATTCATATATGTATGTATGTATGTATGTATGTATGTGTATGTCTGTATGTATTTTGCACTGACTTCAAGCATTTGGGGCATTTCTCTAGTGGAACAAAAGATCCTTGTATAAAAGGGCCATTTTCTTAATTTTTTTCCAGTTAGCAAGTGTTTATTTTTCTTTCTATCCTCCCCTCACTAGAAAAAAGAGAGAGAGGGAGAGGGAGAGAGAGAGGGAGAGGGAGAGGGAGAGAGAGAGAGAGAGAGAGAGAGAGAGAGAGAGAGAGAGAGCGTTCAAGCTCAACCCTTATAAGAAATATTCACAGTCAAATAAAACAGATTCCCAAATTATTTATGTCCAGAATCCCACGTCTTATTATATATATTTAGATGATCAACTTTATCAGGATGAGGCTACCATTCTTCATTGATTTTCTGGAATCATGGAAAGGGTTATAGAAAAATATGCATATTAATATAAGCTACATAATTATACAGCCATTCTATAAAGCAATTTGGAACTATGCTCCAGAAATTATTAAACTGTGTGTGGTGATACTACTCCTGGGCCTATGCCTTAAAGATATAAAAAAAGAGGAAAAGATCCTATATTTATAATAGCTCTTTCTGTGGTGGCCATTTCCTTTTAATCTATGTATCCTGAGAGTCAAACACCTCATTTAAACAGTGCCATCCAAGACATTTCTTTCTAATTCACCGCTGAACATCTATTGTGTTCCTGTTATCAACTTGGCCTCCTTTTTGAATGCCTCTCTGGCCTTAAGTTTATTCAGTTCTTCAATAACCAGTTCTGGATAAGGACTTTGGCTTTTACTTCAAATCTTTAATACTGGCCAATCTTTTCAATTTCAAAACTTGTATCCCTAGTCACTGACCTGTGTTGGTTGATACTCTAATTCTGCCCTTGTTTTCTCACTGAAACCTTTCCCTTTGTTTCTTCCTCTCATGGCAAGACTGAACAAGTATCCTAGAAATCAGGCAGCTGCTAAGAGGACAAATACATGAAGCTTGATGACCATTTATTGAAGATGTTGTAAGATGTTTCTGCACAAGGTAAAGATTGGAACAGAGATTCTCTAAGGTCCCTATTAATTCTAAGGGTCTATGATTTTACAAATATAAGTCAATTAGGTCTATTAAAAGATAAAGATAAAGTGAAAAGGCAAAAATGTCTAGTTAAGTAGAAAAGAGGCCACCTTGGAATCACTATTAGAGATCTTTGAAAAGTCATGGAGAATGGGAAGAGGTGCCAAAAAGCCTAGAGATGGCCCCAGTTTTCATAATGAGAATAATTGATTCTAAATACTATAAATCTGACTTTAATCCATGGAAAAATTATAGAGCATATTGTTATATACATAATGTGTTAGCATTTAGAGAAATATTTTAAAAAGAAGTGGTTACACAATGGGTTCACTAAAATAAATCACTCTATATATTGTTTTTCTTTTTTGATAGGATTATCAGATAAGTAGATTAAATAAAATATTAAATAATGTTTCTCTTTAATTTAGCAAGACATTAAAAAAGGCCTCTAATCAGAGAGGACCAGTGGAAAGAACACTGCACTTTGAGTCAAGAGACTTGTATTTGAATTCCATATCCAATTCTTACTAGCTGTGTGATCATTGACAAGTCACATAAACTTTCAAAGATATAATTTCTTCATTTATAAAATGGAGAAAATAACACTTGCACAAACTCAAAAGGTCATTATAAGGAAAGCACTTTATAAACTCCAAAATTTTATATAAATGTGAGTTATTGTTCTCATTTTCTTATAAACAAAATAAATGTGGGCAGCAAGATAATAAATTTGTAGCTATTTAGACAACTTTAACAAAAAAAACCCTGCTATCATCAGCAGTGGGGAAGTATGACAGAGTGAAAAGCATTAGATTAACAGTCAGAAAGCATGAAGTCTCATTTATTCTCATTTTCTAGTAGTGTTACCTTGGGTATATCACTTACATTTCCATAAGCCTGTTTCTTCTCATCTTAAAAATAGGTATGATAATGCCTGCTCTCTCTATAGCATAATGTTCTTATGATGTTCAAATGAGATAATATATGAAATAATGCTTTGACAAAACATAAAATATAGCAAACAAGAATAAAAGTTATTTAACTGCCTATACCCTTTGACCCAGGAAAATTGCTACTAGGTATATTTTCAAAGATAATTAGGAAAAAAAGAAACAGATCCTATATTTTCTAAAATATTTAAAGCAACTCTCTTTCTAGTGGCAAAGAACCAGAAATTGCAGGGATGTCCATCAACTGGGGAATGACTGAACAAGTTGTAGTATATGATTGTGATAGAATAATACTGTGCTACAAAAATGAGGAGCTCAATGATCTTGGAAAAACATGTAAAGATTTGCACAAAATAATAAACTAAAAGAGCAGAATCAGCAGAACATTGCATATAGTAACAGAAATATTGTATTAAGAATGACTTTGAATGAACAAGTTATTTTGACTCTTATAAATGCCAAAATTAACTATAAATGACGTATGAAGAAAGATGCTATCTGCATCTAGAGAAAGAACTGATAAATAGAAGTATATATAGAATAATTTTACATATGTATTTATGTATCTGTATATCTATTGTTAAGGGTTAAAATTCAATTCTAGCTAGTCTGTCTAAAATATCTAATGAGTGGTCGCCAATAAATTATAAGCTTTAGCAAGAGTTAGACTTTTAAGCATTTATTAAGGAGAATAAGAGTTTGGTAAAGAGAGAGAAAAAGGCCTAGATTCCTATCTATTAAAGGGAGAGCACATTTCTAGCTCCCTTCTCCGCCAGCGTCCTCAGGAAAAAGCGCCAGTCTCCTCCTTCCTCCTCCCACTACTCCGCGTCACTTCCTGATACCAAAGAAAAGACTCCTGGTCTTGCCCTCAAAGACCTTCGCTTCATGGGCAGAACTCTTCTACAGTAAGTATCCAGCAGGTGGCGTTATTCCAATCGTTACAGTCCCCCCTGTTGTTCCTCAAGAAACAAAATGTTTCCTTGACGGAACAGTAAAAACAATATAATAACTATTGCTAACTAATAATATGTGAACAACAATATAGAAAAGGAAGAGAGGAAAGTTTTGTCCAGAGGGGCGATTTTTTTTTTTGTCCTCATGAACCGACGCTTTGACATTGGTCTTGCAAAGGGAGGGCCTCGGCAGAGAATACATATTACAGATGGTGTATATTATAACAGAAAAAGAAAAGAGAAAAAACCAAAACAAAACTGTTCATTTAAAGTCTCTGAAAGTCTTTTCTCAGATGTCCTCTAGGTGTAGTCGTGGAATGGAAGTCTTTTCAGGGGTTGATGTGTGGATACTGGTAATCAGCCAGGAAATTTCCTACAAAATTGAGCTTAACACAACTTTAAAATAGCTTTGTCAATAATCAAATCAAACAATGAAAGTTCTCAAAAACATGTCTAAGGGAATTCAGAATCTTAGTTGTTACACATGAAACATATAATAAAACAAAAATTGAACCATTCTTTAAAATTATAATATTACTATAGTCCCCCCTTATGGAGGGTATTTGAGAAGACAATTGCTGCGATATTAATTTTTAAAAATAATTTTTATCTTTGTTTCATCACTTTTTGCATCATCTGCCTAATTATCCTCATGCCATTATGAGAAATTAGAAAATCTAATATAATTAGTAACAGATGTCAAGGCCAAATTCAACACTGTATTTATCATGACACCTGAGATAATTATGGGGGTTACCATAAAAGAACAGAGAAATGATGGGATATGAGCATTCCCACACTTGAGCAATATATACTGCCCATACAGTATGCCAGGCTTAAAATAGGTGGATGGAATATACGTCCATGCCACCGAACATATTGGAGGAAACTGAGTCAGACTTAATCAGATGCATGGGATTGAGATGGTCCATGGCATCAGGCATATAGGAGGGAGCATAGAAGCCAGGTGTAGAAGTGAGATGGGTGGGATCAATACTTCCAGCCATCTGTACGATATTGTGGGGAAAAATAAAATAAAATATTAAACCAAGAGAATCCAACCTCAACATTTGTCAAAAGCCGTTCCCTTGGCCATACCTTGACTTCATGCATGTCTCCCCTCATGTGACAGTTCAGTGTCTGCTCTTGCATGTATTCCTCTTGTGATTGGATGGCATCTTGGCCAACTGGCATCTGATAACTCAGAATAAAGGCAATTAATGTCTTAAATGATAAGTTCCCATAATCCAAGTCTCATATGGATTTAAAAATTGAGGATAATAAATGATTGCAAAAAATGTGAATACATCTTGACTCAGAATACAATATATAATTATGCAACAATTTCAAATAATACCCCTTTTTTTTTAACTTAGTATACAATTACTTTTTCGAAAAATCTGAACATATTTAAATACAAGTTAAAGCACAACACAATCTCAAAGACAACTTTTACAAATGTTCCCCTCTTTTTTTTTTTTGAATATGCTTATCAAAAATAATACTTCTAGAATCAATTTACACTTGCCATGGCAAACAATTTGCTAGGGAAATGCTTTAAAGAGTTTGATCAAATAATCAGTTGAGAAAAAAAAAATAACAAAAACAAATAACTCAGAATATGGGAACACAATACTCCTAGAATTAACATTGTATAATAAAATCAAAACCATCTTGCAATGTTTCAAAATTAGACAAATGAATAGAAGAAAATACACATGGAACAATAAAAGACAATGAAATTCAAACTAAGGAAATCTAAATGAATATGAACTTAATATTAACAAGAGTATTATAAAATATAAACCTGATCACATGACTATAAAAAGCTTTTACAAATATTCTCCTTGTTTTAAAAACTAAGTATAAAACACAATCTCAAAAGCAGGAAAATCTCTACGAAAATAAACCCATACCATTAATTTCAAAATGTATATGTAATAGCATAGAAATCCTATGTAACCTCTGAACTGACATTAATACTCTGAATGAATTCAGAACACTTTTGATTCTGGTATCTAAAATCCCCAATACTCATATCAATACCTTGCTGCTTACTTCTACATTTCTGTACAATATATACCCTTCCATGGCAAAAGAAGCGGAGTCTTGAACTATGGTGATGATTGTCATTCTTATTCAGCTTAAGTTTTTCTTCTTTAACCCCTCTATATTGTCTGTCAGTCTTTTCACCATACAAATGCTTTATAAGATTACTAATTAAAGACAAAAGCAGGTTAGCAAAATTATGAACAAAACGAGCATATCTGGAATTTAAAGGGCTTTCTAAGGTTGTCTCAGAAGCACAGCCAGGCTGGGGAAGGGCTGAGCCTGAAGCTGCAAATGTAGTTAGAGAAAGTTGCGCATGAGCATCAGATCTCTGGACTTCCCAGGCAGGGGAAGCTATGGGCTTGGCCATAGGAGGAGTAGAGGGTGGGGTCTGGAGAGGAGGGGAGGGACCAGAGCAATTTGAATCAGACTTGATTTTGAACTCAGGCCTGGATTCCTCTTCCCCCACTTTGCCTCCAGGTGCTAGGGGATTAAAAGCTTCTAGAGGGTGGGTCATTGCCTCCAGGAATGCAAAATTAAAGCAACAATTACTGTTAGAACTGGGAAAAGCTGCGGGAATCTCTTCAGGTTTCTCTGAAAAAGCATGGTTGGGAGAGGGAGAGATATTTCCTTGTGTGAGTAAGTTGCTGGCTCTTTTAACAAAAATAAAAAGAAAAATAGAAAATCCACAAAAACAAAGCATTAACATGATCTTATCTCCCATTTGTCTGGTTAAACAGACTAAAATCAAAAATAGGATAATTAGGGAGTTTAAAAGGTCCATTTGAAAAAATTTAAAGGAAAAACACAGCCAGTACACCAGTACTTAGCAGTTAAAGGGAGAGGGAGGGGAAATTTCTTACCCAACCAGCAGATCAGAAGAAGACTGAGGGTTAGCTTTCCTCTTCGTGGTCAGCCATCTGTTAAGGGTTAAAATTCTAGCTAGTCTGTCTAAAATATCTAATGAGTGGTTGCCAATAAATTATAAGCTTTAGCAAGAGTTAGACTTTTAAGCATTTATTAAGGAGAATAAGAGTTTGGTAAAGAGAGAGAAAAAGGCCTAGATTCCTATCTATTAAAGGGAGAGCACATTTCTAGCTCCCTTCTCCGCCAGCGTCCTCAGGAAAAAGCGCCAGTCTCCTCCTTCCTCCTCCCACTACTCCGCGTCACTTCCTGATACCAAAGAAAAGACTCCTGGTCTTGCCCTCAAAGACCTTCGCTTCATGGGCAGAACTCTTCTACAGTAAGTATCCAGCAGGTGGCGTTATTCCAATTGTTACACTATGTATGTATGTATGTATGTATCTATCTATCTATCTAACCAACCTATTTGTGTCTAATGGTGCTCATCTATAGGGCAGAGTAGAGGGAGGGAAGAAAATAAAGGGAAAAAAATAAATTTATATGTTAACTTTGTTGTATATTTAAAAGGAATAGCAAGTTGTACATAATTGGCAGATTCATATGCATTTTATTATACCATGTTATAGAAATGCTTGTTTATTCCATAAATTAAAAATAAAATATTTTTTTAAAAATAGATTAAAATATAATATTATTGATGAATGCGTCAATAACAACCTTCAAAAAGGCCTCTAGTGACATGTAATAGCATCTGTCTTTAATTCTGTCACATTCAACATTTTTAGATGACTTAGAGTAATAAAAATATGGAATTCTTATTAGGTTTATGGATGATAAAGCTAGCAGAGATAACAAAGAAAGGATTTTTAAAAAATCTTTGATAGTCTAGAATAACAGACTGAAATTAACAAGATAAAGTTTATTAGGGATCATTGTAAAGTCCTGCATTTACTTTTTAAAACCAATTGCATAAGGAAATGATGTTATAAATAGGGTCATGATATTGGAGTCTCCCAAAGCTGATAATTCCCTTGTATCAAAAACCGTCTGAATATAGTTACTTGAGGATATTGAAGTAGTCGCAGTTTATGTCTGATACTTATTCTTCTTCTCTGAGGAGCCTGAGATCGTCCTCTCCTCAATATTCAGTTTAAAAGAAAGACCAGGACCATGTAGGCCTATGGATTTTGATACCCACAGATATAGTACTACTGAAATATCAGTTACAACTAATGCTTATAAGGCATTCTTCTTTGTAGCAACTCTATGAGATGGTTAATATAAACATATTTTTTAATATATTAGGCTACCCAGGACCTAAGAAGTTATGTGATCTACCCATCATTACACAGCTAAGAAGTGCTGAATTTAAGGCTCAGACCACTCCAACTGCACTTCTCTTTCTACTCAGCACTGCAATGTTTCCACTGGTCTCTTTCTCAATATGGAATGATGGTTGTCTTTGATCAAAGCTTCTGTTTGTCAAACAATATTAATCCTTTCCATTGGGAAGCAGATCTTATATGGCCCCAGCTAATAAAAATTTGTTTTTTCTATGTAGTGAAGCAGTCATATTATTTTACAATTATTTATTTGTCACATGCACATTTGAAATGTACATACATGCGTGTGTAAAGTTGTCACTGTGGTTGTAGAGGAGCATTATGTCTCTGTTTCTTCAAACAGCCTCACATATGCTACACCCATCAACTATTCCCATTGACGTCTTCTCTCCTTCAAGAATTCAAGGATCTGGGGAGATATGACTTGATAATTCCAAAAAGAAAGATCTAAGGATTAGAGATGAATATTGAGCTCATTATAAATCAGTAGCATAATATAACTACTTAAAAAAATCTCATGCAATAATAGGCTGCATTAACAAAAATGCAGTGACCAGAACAGAGGATAAATAATTTCAGAAGAGCTGGCAGTGATCAGGCCACATCTGAAGCATTGAAGGGCATTGATCAAGCAGAGAAAATTGGCACCTCAGAATTTTTTTGTTTGCATTTTTCTAGTCAATAGTGATTTAGAGCATTTTTTCCATATAAATATTTTATTATTTTCCAGTTACATTTAGAGATAGTTTTCAACATTTGCATTTCTAGTTTCAAATTGTTCTCCCTCCCTCCCCTGCCTCCTCCATCCCCAAGCCAGCAAGTAATCTGATATAGGTTATATATGTACCATCACAATAAACATATTTCTTCATTAGACATGTTATGAGAGAAGGATCAGAACAAAAAGGAAAAGCCTTGAAAAAGATAAACAACAACAAAAACAATAGAAATAGTATAATTTGATCTGCATCCAGATTCAACAGTTCTTTTTTTTTCCTGGATTTGGAGAGCATTTTTCATCATGAGTCCTTTGGAAGTATCTTGGACCATTCTATTGCCGAGAAGAATCGAGTCTATCACAGTTGATCAACATACAATGTCGTTGATATTATGTACAATGTTCTCCTGGTTCTGCTCATCTCACTCATCATCAGTCCATGCAAGTCATTCCAGGTTTCTCTGAAATCCACCTGCTCATCATTTCTTACAGCACAATAGTATTCCATTAAATTCATATACCACAACTTGTCCAGCCATTTCCCAATTGATGGGCAACCCCTCAATTTCCAATTCCTTGCCACCACAAAAAGAACAGCTATAAATATTTTTGTACACATGTGTCCTTTTCCCCTTTTAATGATCTCTTTGGGAGAAAGACCAAATAGTGGTATTTCTGGGTCAAAGGGTATGCGAAGCTTTATAGCCCTTTGGGCATAGTTACAAACTGCTCTCCAGAATGGTTGGATCAGTTTGCAGCTCCATCAACAGTGCATTAGTGTTACAATTTTCCCACGGCTTCTCCAACATTTATTATTTTCCTTTTTTGTCATATTAGCCAATCTTATAGGTGTCAGGTGGTACCTCAGAGTTGTTTTAATTTGAATATCTCTAATCAGTAGTGATATAGAGCATTTTTTCATATGGGAATAGAGAGCTTTGATTTCTTCATCAGAAGACTGCCTATTCATATCCTTTGACCATTTCTCAATTGGGGAATGACTTGAATTCATGTAAATTTGATTTAGTTCTCAATATAGTTTAGAAATGAGGCCTTTATCAGAAGTATTGGCTATGAAAATCGTTTATGTTTTCTGTCCCCTAATTTCATATGCATTGCTTCTGTTTGTACAAAACCTTTTTAATTTAATGTAATCAAAATCATCCATTTTGCATTTTATAATATTCTATATTTCTTGTTTGGTCATAAACTGTTCTCCTCTCCAACGATCTGAGAGGTAAACTATTCCTTCCTCTCCTAATTTTCCAATGCTATCACCTTTTATGCCTAAATCATGTACCCATTTTGACCTTATTTTAGTATAAGGTGTAAGATGTTGGTCTATGCCTCGTTTCTGCCATACTCTCTTCCAGTTTTCCTAGCAATTTTTGTCGAACATTGAGTTCCTATCCCAGAAGCTGGTGATCTAAGCAGATCCCTGTCACTGGAAGTATTCCAGAAATGAACAATGCAAAGAAATTGAAGAAAAGACTACAATGGGAAAAATACAAGAGATATTGTCAAAGAAAATTAGAGATATCAAGGGAGTGTTTCATGCAAAAACCAGACATGATAAAAGACAAACATGGTAGGGACTTAACAGAAGTAGAAGTGATTGAGAAGGGGGGGGGTAAGACTATATAGAAGAACTCTACAAGAAAGATCTTAACATCACCAGTAACCACAATTGTGTGGTTACCAAAGAATGAAGTCAAGTGGGCCATAGGAAGCATTGCCAGAAATAAGGCCAGTGGAAGTAATGGAATTCCACCCGAGCTGTTTTAGATCCTAAAAGATAATGCTATTAAAGTCTTGCACTCTGCCAGCAAATTTGGAAAACATAACTGTAGCCACTGGATTGGAAAAGATCAGTTTATATTCCAATCCTAAAGAAGGACAATGCCAAAGGATGTTCAAATTACTGAACAATTGTACTCATTTAACATGCCAGCAAGGTTATTCTTAAGATTCTGCAAGCTAGGTTTCAGCAATATGTGAACTGAGAATTATTAGAAAAAAGGCTGGTTTTTGAAAAGGCAGAGGAACTAGTGACCAAATTGCCAAAACTTGCATGATTATTGATAAAGCAAGAGAATTCCAGAAAAAAAATATTTTTCTGCTTCATTTAGTACACTAAAGCCTTTGACTGTGGATAACAACAAAATGCGGCAAGTCCTTAAAGAGATGGGCATACCAGATCATCTTACTTATCTCCTGAGGAACCTGTATATGGACCAACAAGCAACAGTTAGAACTCAACAGGGAACACTGATTGGTTTAAGATTGGAAAAGGAAGAGGCTGGATATCATCACCTTATTTATTTAAATTATATGCAGAGTATATTATACAAAATTCCAGACTGGATAAATCAAAAGCTGGAATTAAGGTTGCCAGATGGTAAAGTTTCTTGATGAGGGTGGAATAGGAGAATATAAAATCTGGCTTGAAGTTTGATATGAAAAAGAAACAAACAACCAAAATTGTGGCGGCCAGTTCCTTCACTTCCTGGCAAATAGAGGGAGAAGAAATGGAAGCAGTGTCAAATTGGTATTGTTGGGTTCAGAGATCATTGTAGATGGTGACTGCAGCTATGAAACTAAGACACTTGTTCCTTGGAAGGAAAGCTATGTCAAATTGGACAGCATACTAAAAAGCAGAGTCATCATCTTGCCAACAAAGGTCTCTATTGTCTAAGCAATGTTTTTGTTTTTGTTTTTTTTTCCAGTAACAGTGTATGTCTGTGAGAGCTGGACCATAAGGAACGCTGAGCGCTCCCAAATTGATGCTTTAGAATTGTGATGCTGGAAGACTTTTGAGAGTCCTTTGGAGATCATGGAGATACAATAAGTAAATACTTAAAAATAAATTAATTTAGGAGGCAGCTAGGTGGCACAGTGGATAGAGCCGCAGCCTTGGAGTCAGGAGTACCTGAGTTCAAATCTGGCCTCAGACATTTAATACATACTAGCTGTGTGACCCTGGGCAAGTCACTTAACCCCAAATGCCTCACTAAAAAAATTAATTTAGGCTGTTTACTGGAAGGTCATATACTGAAGCTGAAACTTAAATACTTTGGCCATGTAATGAGAAGAGGGAACTCATTGGAAAAGTTCCTCATATTGGGAAATATTGGAGGCAAAATAAGGGGGCAGGAGAGGATGAGATGGATAGTGTTATGGAAGTAATAAACATGAGCTTGGACAGACTTTGGGAGATAGGGGAGGATAGAAGGGTCTGGAGTGCTATAGCACATGGGATCACAAAAAATTGAGACATGACTGAACAACAATAGATGCTATGGGTAGTGGTGTGGTACTACGGAAAGAGCATCAAACCCAAGTGAAATCATGTGACTGATTCAAATCCTGCTTCTGTCACCACCTGCGTGGCCTTGGGCAAATCACTTAACCTTTCTTGGCCTCAGTTTCCCTATCTGTAAAATGTGGGGAGTGAACTAGATACCCTTTAAGTTCCCTTCTAGCTTCAGAATATATGATTCTAAATAAATTTAAGAGCATATATAAGAATGAGTTCTATCCTAAGACATTCAAGACCTTCTTTCTCTAAGTGAAGTATGACCTCTTTGATGGATATCAGTTGAATTTGTATGAGAAGATGGATCATTTTGCTAAATATTGACTATTGGCCTAGGGCCTCACAATGTTGGCTCTAATTCTACACCATGATCCCTATATACAGTCTTGCACATTTTGAGCTAATTATGCAGTTCTCTCCAGTTCATGCTAAAAACAAGCCCTCTAGGCTGTTCAAATCCTACTATTTAGGTACCTGAGTGCCTAAAAAGCTTAATTCCTATGTTTGTGGTTGAGTTGAGGATATTGGTAGTGGTGTTAACAGGTTTTTTAAAAAAAGTTTTTGTTTTGTTTTGTTTTGTGTGTGTGTGCAGATTACTAACAAGAGCAGACTTACAGCTTTAATCTTGGCAGAACCACAAATCTGATCATTTGGATTAAAAAATATAAAAAGCTCCAGCAGCTTGCCCAGTCATTACTCAGGAAACTTAATAGAAGACACCTGTAGGGAGCTCTCATACTTGTAAGGCTCATGCTCTTTTTCAGAAAGTAGATAGTGTAAAGTGTATTTTTATGTGTTTGCAATGTATCTTGAGGATCAGAAGTAAACCAGGCCTTCAACTTACTTTAATTAACAAAATATGTTTAATGATGCCTTATCCTTGGCCTTTCTAAGATTATGCTTCTTCTCATACTGACTAATCCACAGAATGTGGTGGCTTTTCCAGTCCTCACAGCCAATTTGTCTGGTTCACTGTGAAGAACTATTGCTCTTGCCTTAAAATGGGCTGCCCTGATGACTTTCTCTAGTCTAGTTAGCTGGACTAGCTTACCCAAGGAGACTTAAGGCTTTGGTGACTCCCTGTGTCATGTGAAATGGCTTGTTGTTTTTACAAACATGGAGAAGTTAAGGAATCAACGGCTGAGTGGTAAGTCCTTATTGACAGTAACATTACTCTGTGGATTGCTGTACATGAGGTTCCTAGGTGACAGGGGAGCAGAGATTGTAAATTAATGTATATTTAGATTTGCTGCACACAAGGTGCTGGCAGCCTTTGCCTTTCTATTTTGAGTCACAACAAAGGATAGGGCAATGACGTCTGTCCTAGCCCAGACGCCCATGAGCTCACATTACATGGTTCAATCCAGCCTATCTTTTGTTTCCTTTTTCATGTAGGATCTATTTGCTGTTGTTTTATTTTTGTGTCCTGGTATATGCAGACTCTTCATCCAGCCTCATGACTAATTCTGACTGACTGGAGACTTCCCAAGGTGTTACTTACCAGGTCACCAGCCACCTGCTGTCATTGCATAATAGCGAAAATGATTCCATGTCATTAGGATGGGCAGAAAGTACCTTTTGTAATGGCCCTGATAAAGGAAGAGGAGACTCCAGTGCAGCTCTGGGCACCTCACAGATGTCAAGTTGGGAATGACCTCTGGTCTGGATCAGTGGTCATTCCTTTTGGGAATGTGTCCTAAAACTTGAGATTATTTTAGTCTGGGTGTACCTTTGGATTGAGTCACTACTCTGATAAAACCCAACAGAGATTGCCAAATCTTTCCAGATAATGGTTCATTTACCATTTTGAAGCTTAGTTTTGGCTTCCAACTGTGCTTTGGGGGGTGATCCTTTGGAAAAAATATTCAGATACATCCAGGGCCAGTTTCTAATAGTAATATTAGTTTATATTTTTATAGGTTTTCAAAGTGCCATATATATGTATCCATGTATATGTACATATATGTATGTATATCTCTATGACTACCTATCTTTCTATCTATCTATCATCTATTTGATCCTCACAAAGTTTCTGTGAGTTGGTATTAATTTTTCTCTCCATATTATAGATGAGGAAATTAAGATACATAGATATTAAGTGATTTATGCAGTCTCCCAACTGTTGTTGAGTCGTTTCAGTTGTGTCCAACTCTTCATGACCCCATTTGCAGTTTTCTTGGCAAAGATGCTACAGTGGTTTGCTATTTGTTTCTCCAGATCATTTTACAGATGAAGAAACTAGAACAAACATGGTTAAGTTACCTACCCAGAGTTACATAGCCAATAAGTGTTTGAGGCTGGATTTGAACACAGGAAGATGAATCTTCTTGACTCTAGGCCTGGAAATCTATCCACCCTGCCACCTAGCTACCCCATCTCTTAACTAGTAGATAACTAAATATGAATTTGAACCCAGGTGTTCTGCTCTCCAAGGACAGAAATACATCATGCTACTTCTCTTTGTATAGCATTTTAAAACTTGTAAAGTGTTTTCATGTGCATGAAACCATTTCATATTTATTATAGTTCTGTTAGGTAATCAGGACAGGTATTACTCCCCATTTTATCCCTGAGGAACCATACATTACTTCTTGAAACTCTCATAACAACCCTGTGAGATGGGTACCATTATTAGCCCCATCCTATAGATAATGAAATTGAGGTTCAGTGATAAAAGATTTGGTCAATGTGATACATCACAGCTTATCCAGGGTCAGACTACTAATAAGAATCAGAGGCAGTATTTGAAATTACTTCAGTAATCCTTCTACTATTCCATATTGCCTCTCAAGAAACCATCCTTTGCTGCTTGTTTAGTGGTAGCAAAATTGGAAACAGGGTATGTCTATCAATTGGTGAATGGCCAAACAAGTTGTTATATATGATTTGGATGAATACAAGGCAGTCAATATTCAGTGGATCTGTATTCTACAATTGACATCAGATTCAATTGCAAAGATGACTTGTCCAGGTAGTATATCTGAAATATCAAAGCACCTATCAAACTTTAGTGTGGTTCCTGTGAATTGGGTATAAAGGGTATTCTTCTGAGTGATACAGGGCACTGAGACAAGTCCACGTACTTCTCTCAATGTTATGAAACACACCAGTAGGTTCTATAACATATTAAAATTGGAAATGGTGTTTTCAAGGAAAACCCTATATAATGGAAGAAAAAACTGAATTCAAGGGAAGAATATGAGAATGTGTGTGTGTGTGTGTGTGTGTGTGTGTGTGTGTTTGTGTTTTGGCAGGAGGTAGGGAATCTTAGTGCTTCACACTGCATAAGAACCTTTTTAAAAAATAACAACTCGGGGCAGTTAGGTGGCACAGTGGATAGAGCACCAGCCCTGGAGTCAGGAGTACCTGAGTTCAAATCCAGCCTCAGACACTCAACACTTACTAGCTGTGTGACCCTGGGCAAGTCACTTAACCCCAATTGCCTTACTTAAAAAAAAAAAAGAATGTTAAAAATAACAACTCAACATGAAAATGTGTATATAGAAGTCAACTTAATTAAATTCATCTTTCAGTATATGAATCCCAAAGTTAGGGAAGGGAGTATTTCTTTACTCTTTCAGGTTTTAAAAAATGCTAAATGATAAAATATGTTCATATTGAAAACTGAAAGTAAGAAAAATTTTAATAAATATTTTATTTAAATTTTTGAGTTCCAAATTCTATTCCTTCTTCCCTCCCTCCTCCCTTTCTGAGGCAGTAAGCAATCAGATATAGGTTATACATGTACAATTATGTAAAATATTTCCATATTAGTAATTTTTATGAAAAGACAAATAAAAGAAAAAATGAAAGAAAGAAAGTGAAAGATAGTATGCTTCAGTCTGTGTTCAATCAATATCAGTTCTTTCTCTGGAGGTAGATGGTATGCTTCAACATAAGTACTTTGGAATTGTCTTAGACCATTGTATTGCTGAGAACAGCTAAGTCATTCACAATTCTTCATTGAACAATATTGCTGTTACTATGTACAACATTCTCCTGGTTCTATTCCCTTCACTATACCTCAATACATGTAAGTCTTTCCAGGTGTTTCTGAAATCATACTGCTTGTCATTTCTTACAGCACAACTATATTCCATTACAATCATATAACACAGCTTGCTTAGCCATTCCCCAATTGATGAGCATCCCTTTAGTTTCCAATATTTAGCCACCACAAAAATTCTACTATAAATTATTTTGTACAAATAGGATATTTTCTCTTTTTGTGAGTCTTTGGAATATGATCTAGCAGTGGTATTACTGGATCAAAGCATAAGTACATTTTTTGTTTTTGTTTTGTTTGTTTGTTTGTTTTTGCAGGGCAATGAGGGTTAAGTGACTTGCCCAGGGTCACACAGCTAGAAGTGTCAAGTGTCTGAATCCAGACTTGAACTCAGGTCCTCTTGAATCCAGGGCCTGTGCTTTATCCACAGTGCAACCTAGCTGCCCTCAAGGTAAGTATGGTTTTACAGCCCTTTGGGCATAGTTCCAAATTGCTCTCCAGAGTGGTTGGATCAGTCAACAACTCAACAAAATTAAAGCAGCTCTTGGGTACTACCTCACACCTAGCAGAATGACGAATATAACAAAAAAAAGAAAAATGTTGGATGCTGGAAAGGGACATAGGAAAACTGGAAAATTTTTTTTAAAAATATTTTAAAAATTTAAAAAATATATATGCTACCCAATTTATCCTTTTTTAAATCCTATTAAAGGTCTCTATCCAAAAGTCCTCAATTGGGGGCAGCTAGGTGGCACAGTGGATAAAGCACCAGCCCTGGATTCAGGAGGACTTGAGTTTAAATCTGGCTTCAGACACTTGACACTAGCTGTGTGACCCTTGGCAAGTCACTTAACCCTCATTGCCTGGCAAAACAAACAAACAAAAACAAAAGTCCTCAATCAGTAGAAGCCTCCTGTAATGGTTATGTCTATACCACAAACAAACAAACGAATGAATGAATGAATGAATGAATGAATGAATGAATGAATAAATTCACTGAAAAAAAAGGCATTGTAAACAGGCGTCCTGTCAATCCAAGGTCCCAGGACCTTAGCTTTATAGCTAGAAGAAACTCAAGGTCTATGAGGTCCAACACTCTTATTTTTACAACTGAGGAAACTGAGGTATGGTGATTTGCCCAAAGTCAAACATATAATCAACCACAGAAGATTTGAATTCAGATGACCTGGTTCCAAGCAATTAGTAAAGCTGTTTACTTTTCAAAAAACAAATATAAACAAAATGGAAAGAACCCAATAAAGCAAAAGCAAAAGCAAAATTGAAATTCTATATTCAATGAATAAATGTGTAAGATTTAAAACTTAGAATTTAATTGTTAGGTAAGTATGCAAGTGAAGCTCAATTATATTGATATTTATTGTGTGTACTTTCAATTTTGGTCCCCCCATGGAAAATTTGCTTGAATTTTAAAAATTAATTTTTCTTTTCTCATCATGTGAATTCAATTTAAGTCACTGGTAGATTATTTAACAAACATTTATTAACTACCTAGTATGTGTCAGGCACTATGATACATGCTAAATATATAAAGAAAAAAAATGATATTGTTCCTGCTCTAAAGGTACTTATATTCTATGGGGGGGGGAAATATATGCTTGCATGTAATTACATAGGTTTATGCAAAATATTTATAGAATAAATGCCAAGCCATTTTGGAATAAAGGTATTATTGGGAAGAAGAAAGACCTTATAAAATGGTGCTTGATTTGAGCTTTGAGAGTGGCTAGAATGGGAATTTTCAGAGGTGGGGATGAGGAGGGAATTCATTTCAGGTATAGTGGGGTGGGATGGCCTGTGCAAAGGCACTGTTGTGAGAGACAGAAAATGTGTGAAGAACATCAAGAAGACCATGTATAGTTTGTTAGGAAGAATAATTGACAATGTTTGAGAGGATAGAAAGGTTATAATAGGCATTAAGTGCCAAACAGAAGTTTTTATTTCCCTGCCAATCATAGCTTACTAAACTTCAGTCCCAATTTACTTCCACCATCAACCTCCTTCAGTCCTCATCACATGTTATTGAGAAAAATTGGAGGAAATCATGAAACCACGCTGACTGAACTACAGATTTATCTAATTTAAGTTGAGTCCTTAGGATAGCAAGTCAATCATTCTATTCTTCTCTAATCAGTTTGCTATTCCATTCTTGACATTGGCTGTTCCAAAACTTCTCCTGTGTCCTTGAACATTTCATGACATCCCACCTTCCTCACCTTATCATCTGATGATCTTGACTAATATTTCACTGAAAGAAAATAAAATTAGTTCATTCAACAAGAGCTCCAACATCTCCCCTTGTTTTTATTCCACATTGCTCATGTAATTCCTTACATTTCTCTGTCAAATGAAGACTTTGATCCAACCTTTATTATCTTCTCCATTAAATTGCCCCCACTATCATCCCCTCATTCTATTATTTTTAATACTTTTCCATCTCCTGGCTTTTTTCCTGCTGCTTATAAACCTATCCCATCCTTTAAAAAAATCTTCATTTGACCCTATTCTCCTTTCCAGCTTCTTAAATTTCTTTTAAATTTGTTAAATTTCTTGAGAAAGCTCTATTTCATTAGCTTTCTGATTCCTTCTAAACCCTTTGCAATGTCTTCTGTAATGCCTTCATCATTTGACTGATACTACTCTCTCCAAAGTTAGGGACAGTATTACCAAATCTAAGAACATTCTCTCAATCCACATCCTTCTTGACCTCTCTGTAGCATTTCTCCTCATGGATACTCTCTTCTTTCTAGCTTTTCAAGATACTGCTCTTACTTGGTTCTTTGCCTGTCTTATTAATTCTTTTCAGTTTTCTTTGCTGATTCTTCATGCAGGTATTACCCACTAACCATTGGTGTCTTCCGAGGTTACATTCTTATTCCTCTTCTCTCTTCCTTTCATGTTATCTCACTTGGTCATTTCTATGATGCAGTTATAATGGCCTACTTGTACATGTATTTGTACATGATAATCCATCACCCAAGTCTGTATCTTTGCACCAATTATTCTCCATGAGCAGAATATTCTTCCTTCTCTCCTCCACTTTTTGGTTTCCATGTGTTCCTTCAAGATTTCTCTATATTCTTCATATTCTACATTTCTTATAACATAGTCATGTTCTATTACCCTTATATACCACAATTTGTTTAGCCATTGCATGATTTTGTTTCTATTTTTCATCTATTTTGTTTCTAGTTCTTTGTAACAACAAAAAGTGATGCTATAACTTTTTTGATGCAAAAAGAAAAACTTTTTATTTTTCTTTCTGTCAATGACCTCCTTGATGAATATACTTACTAATAGTGAAATCTCTGGGCCAAAGTTTATGGACTTTTAGCTACTTTATTTCCATAATTCCAAATTGTTTCCCAAAATAGCTATACTAATTCACAGTTACATAAACAATACTTTTGTTTGCCTATCTTTCCACAACCCTTGCAGTTTCCTTCTCTTGTCATCTTTGGGAACTTGCTGTATATGAGATGAAACATCAGGGTTAAGGACCGAAAAAGACCTCAAACTGTATTATGAAGCAAGAATTTAAAAAAATTATATTGGTTAAAAATAGAGAAGAGAAGATCAGAAACAATGGAACTCAATAATTAAGTGGTGGTGGGGGGTAAGTATTTATGTAGTGCCCATTATATGTCAGGCACCTTATAAAGAACCTTTTTTTTTCACATGTTATCTCATGTTATCCTCACAACTCCAGTAGGTGCTTTTATTATCCTCATTTTCCAGTTGAGGAACCTGAGGAAAAAGAAGTTAAATGATTTTCCAAGGCCAGTTAAGTGGTGCAGTGGATAGAATTCTGGGCCTACAGTCAGCTAGCTTTGTGACCCTGGGCAAATCACTTGACCTCTGTCTGCCTGGGTGTCCACATCTGTAGAAAAATGGAAAATGGGGATAATAATAGCACCTATTTCGAGGATACTTGTAATGATGAAATGAGATAATCATAAAGCACTTAGCACAGTGCCTGGCACATAGTAAATGCTATATAAATTTTAGCTATTAATTATTATTGTTGTTATTCACTTAGTGTCTGAAGCTGAATTTAAAATCAGATGTTCCTGACTCCAGACCTGGAGCTCTATCTACTCTACCACCAGATGATAAACTGGAAAATATAAATTATTAGAGAAAGATCTTAGTATTTGATAACTGCTGGGAAAACTGGAAAACAATCCAGTCAAAGTTAGCCTTAGACCAATTTCTTACACAACATTTGATAATAAATTTAAAATAGATGTAACCTGAATATTAAAGATTATATAACCCCCTCAAAAACAAAAGAGAAACAGATCATATACCTTTCATAGCTATGAGATGAATTCTTATCTAAACTATGTATAGAAACAATTGAAAAAAAGTTAAATAATTTTCATTATGTGAAATTGAAAACTTTTATATCACCAAAATTTGATATAACAAGAGAAATCATTTGCATCAAGGATACATAGCCAATAAAAATATATGAAACCAAAATCCATTCCCCAATGGATAAGTGGTCAAAAGATATTAATAGATCTCAAAAGCAAACTATTAACAACTATATGTACGACTGCTCTAAATCACTAATTATAATGCAAATCAAAACAAATATTCATCACCTCATATCCATGAAATGGGCAAAGATATTCTTCTTGCTTTCTGAAAGGAAAT
The DNA here is from genome assembly GCF_019393635.1 of Dromiciops gliroides. NCBI lineage: Eukaryota > Metazoa > Chordata > Mammalia > Microbiotheria > Microbiotheriidae > Dromiciops > Dromiciops gliroides. Next base: position 361,532,117 of record NC_057864.1, on the reverse strand, counting down.
CAGTACCAGAAGGTAGGGGGAGAGCCCACATCTTCCTAAAAATTAAAGGGGCTACTAATTGGATTGTGATTAGTGAATTTGCAATCAATGGAATCTCCACTTGTATGCCAAAAGAAAGTTTGTGGAGAATGTCTTAGAGGAGATTTATTTTCCAGGTAGACATTAGCCTAAATGACTTTTTAGATTCCTGACAACTTTGAAATTCTATTAGTCTGTGACCTACCTATACTTTTCTTGAACTTGAGATTCTGAGTCTTCATTACCAATATCTTAGCAGACTGTGAGTCATCAGTGTATTACCACAGCCTGAAGTTTTCTATAAGATCTGTGTAGAATCTTTTTATTTTTTATTTATTTTAGAAAATTGTTTAATTTTCTCCAGGTCATGCATTGTACGGTTATAACTAGTCTTCTTACTAATCAGTCTGTGTTATTTTGCTACCACTCACCAATTTGATAATTATATGTGTGTGTACATATATACATATGTATATATAGACATATATGTATATATATTTATATTTATATGGCTAAACAATGTGAAGTATTTATGAATTTGGAAGACTTCTGTGTGCTATTTACTATATGGAAATTCTTGTATAATTAAATGCACATGAGAATTGAGATTGTCGCAAAAATAAATAAATAAATTTTAATTGTTCAGAATTTGTTCCCAAAGTTTCATTTGTGTATGTCAAAATAGGACAACACAACAATAACAAATAGCAATACAAATAACAGCAACAAAACTCTGTGGGTTAGAAATGATGAATTAGTGGAAGCATTCATCAGAGACTAATTGGGATGAGAATTAATGAGAAAATGACCTATCAACATCAGTCTTTGATTGATCTGACTTTAATATTCTTTTTGCGTAGTTATAAGATTGGTGCCAGCTGTCTTAAGGTCAAAATGTCCATAGGGACATCATTGAAAGTGGTATAAAGTGAGGCTAGCCTCTAGTTAAGAACAATGTGATAATTTATGGATATAATAGAATTTCATTTAGGGAGGCCTACCAACAATTTAAAACTTAGGGTAACTTTTAAAATTTCATATGAAATCTTATTAGAAACAGCTCATTGTTAAACAATCCCCAGTTATTTTCAAAATCAATCATATTTGTTGGTTACTTGGAGGAAACAAAAAGCCAATGTTCAATTAAAAGAAACCTATATTAATATCTGTGCTCAGATAAGAATAACATATCAAGTGAAAACTAAGCCACTGTAGGACTGATGGGCACAATAAGAAAAAGTATATATACATTTATATGAATGAAATCAGGATAGTTACATTTTTAAAAGGACATTCAATTTACAAAGACAAAAGATAACTTAAAAATATTGCATGGGAAAGGAGAAATAATGCAGGTGACTGGATAAAAGCAAATGTTTTTTCAAAAATTTGTCTTCAAAAGAAGGATACTTGTAATGATATAACCAAATAATGGTACATGAGATCAGGTGGTAGGAACATACTAAAAAAGAAAGGTATTACAGAGCGTTAAAGCTAGAAGAAATCTTTAGAGATAATCTAGATCAATTCTGTCATCTTATAGATGAGAAAACTGAAGACAAGTAAGGTTAGGGAACTTAGCTAAGGTCACACAGGAGTGTCAGGGCTAGGACAAGTGCTTTTTCCATTGCCTTAGGAGGTCTTATGGAAAAAAAAATTATAAAAGACACATGGAGTCTAGGTATTTTCAAATTCTGATGGGAATCTCATAGGCAAAATCAATATCTTGTTTGTAACTATCAAAATTGATACAGATGATTTAACAAACTGCATGTGAATTCCAGCTTTTTGTGATATGGTCACCATAGGTACACGTCAGAAGTCAGGAACTACTCCAATTAAAATCCTAATTTGACAAAAGGGAGAAACAAATTTAATAACAGTAAAATACCACTGGGGGGGCAGCTAGGTGGCACAGTGGATAGAGCACTGGCCCTGGATTCACGAGGACCTGAGTTCAAATCCGGCCTCAGATACTTACTAGCTCTGTGACCCTGGGCAAGTCGCTTAGCCCCAATTGCCTCACTAAAAAAACAAAAAAAAACCAAAAAAAAACCAAAAAACAAAAAAAAAACCACTGGGAAGAAGATGTAAGCAATCTTATTTTGTGGCGTTCATTTAATAGTAGTAGTAGTAGTAGTAGTAGTAGTAGTAGTAGTAGTAGTAGTAGTAGTAGTAGTAGTAGTGCTACTACTACTACTACTACTACTACAACTACTAATAGATATTTGCATAGTGCTTCAAAGTTTGCCAAGTGCTAAACTTCTGGAACCTCATTTGATCCTCAAAAGTCTGTATTGATATTATCATCCCTGCTTTTAAATGAGGAAACTGAGACTCAGAGCTTATGTAATATAGGATCACAGATAAGAACATAGATTTTTGAGCTGGAAGAACCCTTGAAAGTCATATAGTCCAAGATTAGTGACTTGCCCAAGGTCATAAAAATAATTGGCTGAACCAAACTTCAAGTCCAGGACATCTGATTTCAAATGCAGTGCTCATTCCATAACATAGCAAACCTTTCCTTATTGACTTGGGACATGCTACAAGTGCATCAGATGGGAGTGAAATATAGTTATTTTGGTCTTGTAACTGCTATGCCATATCATGCTGCCTTTCTCTAAAAGATGTGAGAACTAATTCTAGTCACAGTTCATTGATGGACAGGCATCTGCTTCCAAGTATCCATGGGACTGGCTTTAGCAATTTCCCTATTTTTAGAAAAGTCAATGTTGGTTGTAATTTTATCCTACCTGCACCCTCAATCTCACCTGCATTCATCACTGTCAAACCACAGAAATGCCTGGGGAAGCTAGAATGTTCATAGCTTGTCTAGTGCATTTTGAGCCATTTCATTATGAAAATGTTACGCCTTACTTCTATTAAGAACAAAATGTTTCTATATAGGTGCTCATCTGGCATATATGAATATTTTTGTTATCATTAACTAGATTCCTCCACCACCACCCCCATTAACTCTTCAGGTCTCCTTGAGACTAGAAGGTAACCAAATACTTATTTCTTCATATGATCATCCTTGGAGGAAAGATAACTTCACTGTGTTCACTATATGAACCATATTCAAGCTTGATGTTTAAAAAGAATTAAAGTGCTCCCATAGTTTCAAGTTGGTTTTTTTTTGGTAGTTAGATTTGGTTTTGATTGTTGCTAATATGTCCCATTCATCTAACTGCTCTTAAATTGTAATTGTTATCAATTACGTTTTTGTTTCTCACTAATAAAGTAAAATGGGAAGTTCAGCACATTTCTGCTGAGAGGATTGGAAATATTTTTAAAAATTCAGAAAAAAACAAACCTCTCTTTAGGAAAAGGAAGAAAAGACTCCCTTGAAAGGACAAAGGCAGAATGCATGATGATGTATTCTTAGGGGAGAGATGTGGTATTATTATATCATGACTTTTTCAGAATACATTTGTACTCTAAAAAAAAATTATAATTGTGCTTTGAGTCTTTACATTACAGTCATTTCCTTTCTCAATTGAATACTTCCTTTGTGAAAAAGAAAAACAACGAAGGAAAACCCAGCTGATATTGTGACCTTATCTGACAACTTATACAATCATCCATCCTAGTAGTACCTCACACCTCTGTTATGAGGAAGGAGGCATATTTAAATATCTATTTTCTAGGACCTTTATTGGTATTTCTATTTTTCAGAGCTCAGCTTCTGAATTTCATTATCTGATTTAGTTTTTAAAAGTATCCCTTCAGAAATTTGATTTAGTCCATCCATGAATAGTGTGGCTAACTCTACAAATATTTAAATCTTTAATTTAGGTAAGTATTTTGTTGCTAGACAAATACAATTTATGTCTTTGTATGTTACCTTTTTATGAATTTGCAGTTATTTTGAATGGAATTTGCTACTATTCTTCCTGGTTTCAATTAGTACTGTAGATGTTACCTTGTAGATGTTAATTGTTTCAATTAACTTCTTCACTGAAACTCTGGGGTTTTCAGAGTACACAGTAATCATGTCATTTGCAAATAGCAATAGTTTTTGTTTTTGTTTTCTTATTGATGTTTGTATCTTTGTTTCCTTTATCATGTTGGTTAAACTAGCATTTCTAAAAGCATGTCAAATAATACCAGGAAAGGTGAGAATCCTTGCTTTAGCCCTGTTTATAAGGATAAAACTTTTAGATTTCTCCACTGTAAACAATGCTCATTCTTATTTTTAAATAAATACTTCTCATAACATTTAAAATATCTTTTCTACTATACATTTAAGGTTTTTGTTTTGTTTTGGTTTTTTTGGTGAGGCAATTGGGGTTAAGTGACTTACCCAGGGTCACAGAGCTAGTAAGTGTTAAGTGTCTGATGTCACATTTGAACTCAGATCTTCCTGAATCCAGGGCCAGTGCTCTATCCACTGCGCCACCTAGCTGTTCCTTAAGGTTTTGTGAAAACAAATAATTGATTAATTTTATCAGAAGCCTCTTCTGCATTTGTTGAAATAAACATATTTTTGTTAACTTTATTGTTTATATAATTAACTTTTTCCTAAAATTGAACCATTTTTGAATTAGAATTATATATTAATCTCTTTATATGTTATATGTTACCTTGTTCTGGTATTAAAACCATATTTGTCCCACAAGAGGAGTTTAAAAAAGTGCTGTTCATTTCTACTGTGCAAATGATTTTTATATCATAGCTATTAATTGCTCTTTAAATGTTTAATAGATGTTACATATAAATCCATCCAACCTGGGGCATTTATTCCCTTTTGGCACTTAATTTATTGGTTCTTTGATTCATTTTTTTCCGTTATTGTGAATATACTTGTAGAGCCAAGACCTTTCTTTTTTAAAGATAGATTTTGTTGATTTTTTTTTTACATTCTCAAGATAGCTTCCTATATCTTTCTTCCTCCCCCTCCCAGAGGGCCATTCAACATAACTTTTTTCTCATAAAAAAGAAAGAAAAAATTAAAAAAAAATCAAACAAATCTGGCCTTTTGACTATACTATTAAGGCCTATTGACTCTATATATCTGTTGAGGAAGCTGATCTGTGTAATGTCAACTGCTGAAATGACTAGTGTGCCTGTCTAAAGTATGCTAAGTAGAACATGGCTTTAGTAGGAAGAAATCAGTACAGTCTCAGGACTCTTTATTTTGGACAAAAGTTAGAGTCTACACATTTCTCCTTCAGCCTGTTGTGAGTCAATATCTTCATGGTAGGAGAGTGTGTATTATATCCAACACCTGGAAATGACAAAGTTCAGATGTGTGTGTGTGTGTGTGTGTGTGTGTGAATCTTTTCCTAATGTCAATGAGAGATTGTCCAGATGGGACATGTTTTTTCCTTTTTAAATTAAGAGAATTTCTGAACATCAGAAGGATTTAGACCTTATACAGGTATGAAGGGAATATTTTAAACTCATATTTTAGGAACAGATACATATGTTTGTTAGATATTCATCTGTGTTGCTTTTCATCAAGTAAAAGTTTTTCTTTATCATGTAGAAGACAGCATATTGGTCAGATTTCTCTATATACACTGAAGTAATCTCAAATAATACTAGATCTAAAACTGGCTATATCTAATAGGCCTTAGCACTACGAGGAAGGAACCACATTATGCTTCTGGGTGATTCAGGATTATTTGACTTTACCTCTCAACTAGTTAACTTTCACAAGCCCATTCACTTGCACTGAGAGTATCCCAATGGAAGAAACAATAAAGAAGCACCTGGATATATCTCACCTGACATTTACAGAAGAGATGGAAAATGTTTCCTTTTGGATAAAGTTTGATATTTAGTTTTTCAGAAGCAGTAAGATAATGTGGATAAATCAGCTGGCTCAGGCTGGTCTGCGAGTGACCCTTGTAAGGTCACTAAATCTCCTTGTGCCCCAGTTTCTACACCCATAAAACGGGAATAACAAGTAACATGTGTTTCTGTTCAGTAAATCTATCAATGGTGTCAGTGATAAGTGCTACGTAAATAGAAATGGAAATATTTAGTATGTACACTGCCCAAATATATTACTGTAGGGACCCCTGCTAAACATTCTTCAGCAGATCCTCTGTATACCCAATATTGCTACAGCTGGAATTAAAGCACCAATTCAGCTCATTCCTTTCAGTGGTTTATTTTTTATTTAAAAAAATGATTAATAACAGTATTTCTCAGAAAGGCCTTTCCCCCTTAAGATACACAAATAATTTTAAACAGTATAAACAGTATCTTTTTCTTCTTTAAATTAACTGATGCCACAAACCCTTTGAATTCAATTTAGCAAACCTTTAGTAAAGATACATACTAAAGTCTTTGCCCAAAAATCACTTACAATTTATTTAATGGAGGGAAAGAAATTACATAAAAAACATGATACAAAAGAGGACATTATCAATACAAAGGAGAATGAAGCCCAGGCAAAATATTATTCAAAATATGAGAAGAAGAATAATAACAACTAATGACAATTAGCATTTAAATAGCTAAGATTTGTAAAGTGTTTTACATATATAAACCATTCAATAATGGAGAAATCACTTTGATCTAGAAAGTGCTATGAAGGAACATTGTGAATGTTTCATGGAGGTGGTGCCATCTGAGATTGTCCTTGAAGGCTGAGGGAGTTCAACAGATAGTGATAAGCATGGAGGGTCCCCCAATCTAGCTAGGCAGGGGGAGTAAGGAGTAGTAGGAGAATGAGGAAAAAACATGAAATCTTAAGGCTTAATTGTAGGATATGGGAATGGGGAGTACTTTGGGATATGGTTGGAAAGGCAAGTTGCAAAATATTATGGAGGGCTTTATAGGGGTAAGCATTTTGTACCCAATTCAATGCCTTTGAGTGGTAAGGTTATATAATTAGAATATTATTAGCATTATTTGGGCACTGTTTTGAAGAAAAGTTTGGAAAAAGTAGGCAAAAATGTCGAAGGCAATGGTGAGTGGCTAGACAACACATTTTGCAGATTATGAGAGAAACAAAATAAACAAAAAACTTGCCTGCAGTTTGGAAGTATCTTGGCACAGTTGGAGTGTGACCTTGGACAAAACAGTGAAGTAACTAGCATTTGTCTATAGTACCTTGGGGTTTCTCTTTCACCCTTTTGCTACCTTTGGTAGGAAAATGGGAATGGCCCTTCAGTAAATAAATTAATTTTGGCTCTGCTTTTTCTCTATTTACTTGAAAGGTCAAGGATCTTATATTCTCACTATCTGTCTTGTTCCCCAGGTCCCACATTAGGCCAAATATTGATCCAATTTTACCCTTCAGTGGATGTGCAGTTCAGATTCTGAACAACTAGTGTCATGGAAAGAAAGAGTACTAGATCAGGAGTCAAAGGGACTGATTTAAAATTTTTCTCTGATGTTTACTATCTGTGATCTTAGAGAAGTCATTCCTCTTTCTTAGACTACACTTCTCTCATCTGTAAAATGGAAAAGGCTGAATTAGAGGGCCTCTGATTTCCCTTTAAGCTTCAGAACTATAACCCTATGAACTTCTAAAGATTTGGGAAACCTGTGTATACAAACCACTGACCTAGCTAGAATCATAGTACTTGCAGCCTATTCTCATCTTTTCTTTGATCTTTTCCATTCTCCTTTCTTAGCTCCAGAATCCATAAGTTTTGGGGATCTATATTACCTCTATCTTCTCTAACAACCTAGCCACCACCTAGTCTCTCATCTTCCCCCTTCCCCTCAAAGTTTGTCATCTAGCTACGCATACCCTCATGCCCAAGAAATTCAGTGTGCCTCAAGTGCTTGAGTATAAAAGATATTGGGAAATGTCCTTCTTGGAGTAGGAGTGCAGTTTTGTTGGCAGAGGGATTAGATAAATACATAGAATATATAACCTGATGTAAGCACCATAGAACTTCATCCCCTACACTTAGCACAGTGCCTGGCATAGAGTAAGCACCTAATACATGATTTTTCATTCATTCATCATTCATTTGAAATAATTCTTTAAGTGAACTCCATGATGAAGCCTCCCCCTAACACCCAATAATACCTCTTAATGGAACTAAATTTGAATTTATTGTTTTAGTGCAAATAAGAAGTTGCCTGTTAATAAAAGATGTCCCTTATAATGTGATATCTTTGAAATATATATATATATACATATGCATATATTGAAAATAATGACAATTATAAGAGACATTCTAAGTGTGGAGAAGACAGTGTGGTATGGAGGATTAAGAGCCAGGAAAATTTGGGTTTATGTCTTGCTTCTGACACATACTGGCTCTGTGACCCTTGACAAATCACTTAACCTCATAGTGCTCTATGTAACTCTTTAAGACTCTACATTGATGAAAATGTGCTAACATGAAAAGTGTAGAGGATATTTACTTAGCTGGAAGTTCCTTAGGTAAATAAAATTACAGGTCCAGTCCCAATTCCATATTTGAGAAAAAAATAATGTGACCTATATTTGGATCAGTAATCTATAATAGCCCTACCACCTCAAGCCAGTGAGACTATAACGTATCAGAATGTAAAGGAAAAGCTGCAACATCAATGCTGTTCATAGCAAATAAGAACCTATAACCATTACAAGAGTACTCATAAATGGTTGTGTGTGCAAAAAAGGAAGTAAACTTGAGTTGTGGCATGCCAATAATTGGTAATGATGCTTTCCACAATATTTTCTCCTGACAGCTGTTGCCCCAGTTGTTGAGGCCACTGTGGATTTTTCAAGGATGTAATAATAGGACAAATGTAACAAGAGGAAAATAAATTAAAATTGAAAAACATTTATTAAGTATTTGCTATGTACATGACACTGTGTTGGACATTAAGAGTAGCAAAATAACAACAAAATGATCTCTGTTCTTGAATTATATTCAACTAGAAATGATATAACATGGATACAGATAAGTACAGTACAACATGGGGAGGATGGACAAAGGGAACATTAAATAAAATACTACAAGAACATTTCAGAGGAGAGAACATTTTTAGTAGTGGGGATGAGAAGGCATCATATAGAGGAAGTGATGCCTAAGCTGAACACTGAAGGATGATAAAGATTCTCAAAGATGAAAATTATGAGCAAGTGCATTCAAGGTATAATCTTTAGGACTATGCCTTTAAGGTTTGCTGCTGAATTAAGCCCATTCAGCATTTGAAGAAAAATAGTTATTGAAGCCATTACACTCAGGCTGAGTTCTGAGGAAATTGTTGCAGAATTTTGAATGTGATAAGCTATTGTATGCTGGAGAGATTCAGATACCAGACCTAACATGATTATGCGACAAATGTAGTTTACCTCATAATAGAAAGGTGAGAATTTTATCACTTATCACAAACTAAGGTAATTGTTCAAGATGAGATCCATAGTCTGAATCCCAAGAGAGAAGAGAAAGAAGTGAAAGAATATATTCCATAATTGAGTCAATTAAGCTAGCATTTATATAGCACATCAAGATTTACTAAGCTTTTTTTGGGGGGCAGGGCAATGAGGGTTAAGTGACTTGCCCAGGGTCACACAGCTAGTAAGTGTCAAGTATCTGAGGCTGGATTTGAACTCAGGTCCTCCTGAATCCAGGGCTGGTGCTTTAAAGAACCACCTAGCTGCCCCAAGTTTTACTAAACATTTTATGAATATTTCATTTTATCCTCATGACAACACTGTGAGGTAGGTACTATTATATCCCCATTTTGTAAATAAGACAACTGGTATAAACAAAGGTTAAGTGATTTAACCAGGGCTACACATCTAGTAGGTATTTTAGACTAAATTTGAACTCAGGTCTTCCTGATAACAGATCCAGAATTCTATCCACTATACCATCCAGCTGTCTTCAAGAGTAGTGTCATCAGTAAAAATATGGAAATTTGATCAAGTGACCAGTTTATGGGAGAAAATGATGAAATTAATTTTGGGTATATTTTATATAACCCCTTGTTCAACACCCCTGGCTATGAGATTATATTGATTGGTTTCAGTCTTCAGGGGCTCTCAAAAATCATATTTTGGCTTATTTTGCTTCTAACTGCTGTTCTTTTTGTGACATTTCAGAATATAGCTCAAACACGTTCATGTGTAGGGTTCTATAGGTATGAGTAAAAGTTCCTTGTCCTTTGTAAGCACTCAGGGTAACAAAGAATATATCAGGTTCAGTACAGTTTTTGTTTCACTCTATGAAATATGAAGGAAGGACAAAAGACTCAAAATAGGCCATACAAATTGATACATTGCACAATTTCTCTTTGATAAGTCCCATTTTCCTCCAGGACCCTATAGGTCACCCAAGATTCATAACATCACCCTGTACTTTGGATTCTCTTTGGAAAACAAACAGAGCTGGGGGAAGGCAGCTAGGTGGTGTAATGGATAAAGCACCAGCCTTGGATTCAGGAGGACTTGAGTTCAAAGCCGACCTCAGACATTTGACACTTACTAGCTGTGTGACCCTGTGCAAGTTCCTTAACCCTCATTACCCCACAGAAAAGAAAAAGAAAAAGAAAAGAAAAAGAGAGAGACAAGCAGAGTTGCTAAAGGAGCAATCCTGATATTCCAAAGAGACTAGCTTTTAGTTGAGAAACACATAAAGGCATCCAGCATTATGAGGGTTTGATATTTACTGAAAGGTAAATTAGCTTGTAATTACTTAAGATGTAAACTTCTTCCCATAAGGTCTACACTATCTGAATAACTCATAGTTATATTAGAAGATCAAATCCACATCTTTTGCTTTCCCATAATATGACTTAGTATCTTGTTGATCTTTCTGCTTCAGGGGTCACATCTTTTATCTTCTTTTTTCCAAGAATGTGGGACTGCTTGGAAATACCCTTTTATCTTACTAGAAGCTAAGATCCTGGGATCCCCTATTTTTTCTCCAGAAGGTTGGCACTGCTCAGGAATTTCCCTTTTTCTCTCTAGAAAATTGGACCCTCAAACGCTCATATTTCTGGTCGTTATTGTGGTAACTTAGGTTTGCACTGCTCACCTTCTCTTGATAGAAGGCTGAATTCTGTGATTTGAAATCTAGGAAGTTTGTTTTTGGATCACATGAAACTCCTTATAAACCTTTACCCAAGGTAATCATTAATCTCTCTAAGGAGAATGAGAAAATTGTACATATGCACAGGCTTCTCATCCCAGCAGAAGATATTCTAACAATTCTGGGACCCAAGTCTGCCCTGAAATCTGTTGTTTTCCAATCTATATCTGTCTCTCCTAGGATTTCACAAACAAGGGGCTGATTCAATGGAACTTGAGTTTGTCATATAAATATTGGTTGAAGGAATTGGTCATATTTAACTTGGGGAAGAGACAATTCAGTGAAGAAAAGACAAGATAGTTGCTTTTAAGTATTTAGAAGGCTGGCAAGTGGAAGAATGATTAAATTTGGTCTGTTTGGCTGCACTGCATGGAATCAGGACCTAAGTTGCAAAGAAGTCAATTTTGACTCAAAGTCAGGAAAGTCTTCCTGACAATTTGAACCACGGAAAAGTGGATGGTTCCTCTTCATTTAAGGTCTTCAAATAAAAATTGAATGACTACTTGACAATGTGTTATTGAGGATTCCTTTTATATATGGGTATTGCTAGAGGTGGTCTCCGAAGTCTTTTGCCTTCTCTCTCCTCTCCTCCCATCTCCTCTCTACTTTTCTTTTATAGAAAATGAGTTTTTTTTTCTTTATTACCTCACTGATATGGGAGATTCTCCAAGTAAAATTGTCTAAAATGCACTAGACAAACATTCAGCCCTTTTAAGTTACTTAAACTTGTTTCCTTTTGTAGGTTTTGTAGGTTTCTTCTATCTCCTGAGTTTTCTTTTCAAAGATTCTATACATCCGTGGTTTTCTCAGCAGACATGTTTGGAAGTCATTGATTCTATTAAAGGTTCATTGTTTCTATTTGTAGTTATGCTCATCTTTGCAGGTTATAATTTTTTCTTTCACCCTTTTTGCATATCATTTTAACCTTTTCATATTATTTTTGTATAAATATATCATTCTGACTGGAGACCCTTGGTACATTGTTTGTCTTTTCCTGGCTGCTTGCAGAATTTTTTCCCCTTTGGACCAGAAGTCCACAAGCTTGGCAATCAGATTCTGCATATGTTAAGTTCATGATTTTCTTAATGTAGTAATCTCTGGATTCTATCCCAAGTCCATTGTTTTAAACATGGTGGTATTTTACATATTCCAATATTCAGTGCTTTTACTTTGTCCTAATATTTTAGGTTGTATCATTGAATTTTTAAGTTATGTTTTCTCCATTCTTTTTCTTAGAACATCTGCTATTTTGGTAAATTATTCCAGCTTTTGTTCTAAAGGTTGTACTTTCTGAGTTATTCCTTAAGAATTCTAATTTCACTCAACCCCTAACTTCAAATCTTACTTCAATCATTTTAGTAAGCCTTCCATCCATTCTCAGAGTTCTTGATGCTAGTCTAATCTCTTTTGGAGTGTACTATTCAAAATCATTGCAGAATTATTCTCTTCTCATTTATTCTTATTGGTCCATTAGTTTACAGCATTTCTTAATTATTAGAACTTTAATTTTTGTTCATTTCTCTTCTAGAGAATCTTAGAGAATAGCCCCTATTCCCCCCTTTTCTATTTCTTCTAAGCTTCCATTCTCTGTGCAATTGCTGGAGAAATTATAATGTGGATTCTGCAATGCAATATAGGAATGGAGAGCATTGCACAACCATGCTGAAATCAGTAGTTAGCTGAGGATAGGAAAATCCAGACGTCTTGTTGAATAATGACTTCTGGGCCTTCTCCTAAGATAGGACATTTGCTCATCCAGGTGAAAGTGACCCATTTCCTTCATCTTTAGAATTATCCTGGATGGACAAGATGCTAAACTAGACAAAAGCTACCTAGGCTTTTATCATTCAAAGGAGTCCTGAAGGAGAAGAGTCTAGAGAAATGTCAAAGTGGCCTCTGAGCTTTTCTTCATAGATCCAGATATAGTGAATGCTAAACTGGGGCGGGGGGGGGGGGGGGATTATCTTCGGGGCTTTCTCTTTTGACAGAGTCAAAAATAGAGCAGATGTTGGATCCAGAGAAGGACTGGAAGTAATTTGGGATTGATAGTGTGTCTTTTATATTCATGAAGATTAACTTATGGGAGTTTCTTTTTTACTCATTACTTTCTTGATCTTTTGCTTCAATCAACACAGTATCTTATACTTCCTGGGACCTTTTCAAAGAGAGCTGGATTTGACTGGAAATGTTATTGTTCAAGAGTCTGAATTGTGACTTATTCCAGTAACATTTAGCAGCTCATTTTTAACAGTGAAGTGGTGGAAGTGACCCAAGGTTAAAAATTGGCAGAGCAAGAAAAAACAGAAAGAAAAGAAGGCAAAGCATCTAAAGACCTTGTTTAACTATTTAAAGTCAAGACTGAAGGAACGAAAGTGAGACACAAATGAGGGGGCGGTGAAAAGTAGGAGACAGGTAGGAATAGAAATGGTTGAGGTCATGTTAAAAATGAAGACTAGGGTTTATGAAAGAGACTATGGGGGGGGCATCTAGGCAATGCAGGGGATAAAGCACTGGTCCTGGATTCAGGAGGACATGAGTTCAAATCCAGCCTCAGACACTTGACACTTACTAGCTGTCACACTGGGCAAATCATTTAACCCTCATTGCCCTGCAAAATAAAACCAAACAAAAACCAAACAGCAACAACAACAACAACAACAACAACAACAAAAACAAGAGGCTATGAGCAAGTAAGTGTAAAAGACAAGAAATTGTGATCAAATTGGGGATCAGAGTTCAAGATCAGAGATAGAATAATTATAAGTAATGGTCTTGATATCTTTAGTGAGGCCTGAGGTAGAGTAGAGTTGGAAGATATGGGAGTTTAGGAAACTAATCAATTGAGAAAACAAGGTATTCAGTAGGACATCTGAATGAATATTGAAGTCATTAAAGGGTGAGTTCAGAGGATGGAGTGGGGAGGGACTGTGAATCAGGTATGAACCTTATTGAGAAGGGGGAACAAATTACCTGGAGTTTGACTAATTATAGCAACAAAGATCTGGACCAGGTGATAAAAACATATGGAGTGAAGTTCAAAGGAGGAGACAATGCTAAAGTAATTGTAGCAGAACTGTTGGCATGCTGTTTGCTTCCCATTGTTCCCCTCTTTCTAAAGGAAATTTAGAATTTTTCCTGCATGTTGATCCATTGGATGTTTGGCATGCTATTTTCTATTTCCAGTGCTCCAAATCTGATTTGTTTAAAACTTGGAGGCACCACAAGCTCCACTGCCTCCATTCCTTTCTTTCTCCTAATTAATCCCTCATTTTCTGGCTTCACTTTCTTTCCTTCAAAGTCCTGACCTTCTAGTTAACACTTCTTGAACATCATGTCTTCTTGTCTTTATATTCTTCTTGTGCTGCCTGTCCTCTACCTTTGGGGAACAGTGGGGACTGAGTAATATATCAATTCCCCAATGGGACATGGTGTATGAGGAGGGTGCCAAACATTGGAGAGTGTAGCGAGTGATGAGACATTTTTAGGAGATGATTGGTTTTCATGAACATCAGAAAACAGTAAAAGTGTTAGAGAGAGAATTCTAGGATGAAAGGGAATTTGTTAATAGAGCAGGAAATAAATGATGTATTTGTTTTATTTTTAAATCAACAAGTACAGGATGAAGAAGTTAGAAAGCAAGCAGATTATGAAAAAATGCATGGCGGTTTTCAATTGGCATGAGCTCAACATGGGCCAACAGGCTTGTGTAGTCTTAATGGCATTAATAGTTTGATGTTCAAGACAAGGTGTTAATTCTTCTAGTGTTCTTCATCTCAGTTAGACTACACCTGTATTGTATTCGGTCCTGGATGCTTCTTTATAAGAGAGCTTGAGAAAGGTGAAAGTTTTCAGGAGAGAAAGGTGACTAGAGTGGTGAAGAATGTGGAAATAATGTCATATGAGGAGCTGCTGAAAGAACTGAGGCTGCTTAGTCTAAAAAAGAGAAGATTTAGGAGGAAGATGATAGCAGTCTTTGAATAGCTGTCATGTGGAAGAAGCATACATTCTGCATGGCTTCAGAGCATCTGGACACCATGTCATTTGGACTGAAGAAACTGAGCATGCTTGCTTAGAGCAAGAAGACCTGGGTAAAAGGGAAGATGGGCATGATAGTGGTTTTAATATTTGGACAGTGATGTGGGAGAATGAATGACTATAATTGTTTATGCCTAAAGAAGGTTTGGGCTCTACTTAAAGATTAGATTTGTTATGTTTGGTCACAGAGGGCAGAATTAAGAGTGATAGGTAATAGTTGTAGAGACAAATTGAGGGCTCACAAAAGGAAAAAAAATTCCTAATAATTAGAGCTGAGTGGAATAAGCAGGCCTGGGATGTATAGGTTCCTAATTCATTGCAGCTAGATGACCATGGGGCAATATTTTTGAGGATGCTATTCATTAGGTATGGTTTGGACCAGAAGGTCCCCAATAACCCAAGTTATAATATCTCTAAACTTCTACAATTCTGTGATTTTTTGACAGAAAAAGAAGCAAAAGAGTTGAGCAAGTTTCTCTCTGTCATGTGTTAACCTTATTCCTTTTCCTTCAAGCAGTGACATATTTCTTTGTCCTTTTTACTAAAACAAAACAACTTTAAAAGGCCTTTTTTTCAATCCTGAAACCTTCATGATTCTTCATACATGTTTCTTGAATTATTGTTGCTCTTTATCTTCATTGATGAAAATTAGACCCAGAATGATAATTTTCCTCATTAGTTTTCTGTCCTTTGAGAGAGGGAATGGACTATCAGTGACTATTGTTCTCTAGTTTTTTTTTTCAGAGTGAGGGTTTCTGAAGAAATTATCTAAATAGTTGTAGACAAGTGTTGCTCTATCTTGTCCTTTTGCCAGTTTTGATATTCTCTTTTAGACATTGGAGAATGTGTCCTCATATTGACCATTCATATCTATTTATCTATCTACCATCTGTCTATCATCTATCTATACATGTTCCTTCTCTCTCTCTCTCTCTCTCTCTCTCTCTCTCTCTCTCTCTCTCTCTCTCTCTCTCTCTCTCTCTCTCTCCCTCCTTCCCTCCCTCCCTCCTTCCCTTCCTTCCTTCCTTCCTCCCTCCCTTCCTTCCTTCCATTACCCAACCTGTCAGGTCCTGCTGACCAAATTTCTCTATTAATGTAAACTGACATCTGCAATTTAATCTGATGCACTAAAAGGGTTAAGTGACTTGTCCAGAGTCTTGAGACAAGTATTGATCAGAGATAAGATTTGAACCCAGATATTCTTGACACAAAGGACATTTCTTTATTCACTATGCCTTTTAATCTTTTAAAATGGGGGAACGAAGCTATTTTAAACTATAATTACAGAATATTGATAACTGATTTAGTATTTCTAACATAGTTTTCTTGTTTTTCTTGTTAAAAGCTGGGAACTTAGGGTTGTCCATGAAATATTTACTGACATTTTTTAAAATGTCATTTTCTAATCCCCATTTATTTTCTTCCAGTGTTATAATTTGTAGGCTTTCCTTGCTCAGATCACCACATTTCCTAGGAAGCAGAGGGACTCTTTGAAACAAGATAGATAATTCAGTGTCATGGCCTAGAGTAGGACTAAGTTTGCAGATGAAAACTCAATATACATGTTGAGTTAGTTACTGTATGGGGTAGTTAGGGTAGGTGTCAGGCATGCCTTGTGACTTTTGACATTGAGTTTCTTTGCCTGGGGCTTGCTTCGTACCTTCCTTTAGACACATCTGCCAGCATTAAGCATCTACAATTTAGTAGTTTGGATAAGCACCCAGACATTCTGACATTTAAAAAAAATGATACCATATATGGGCACCTTACCACCACCATCATCATTATCATCATCATGATATCATATTTTCTAAGTGGCCAAATGTGTCTTACAGTCTATTCAGTGTAGTTTAGAAGATTAGTTGATTCTTGACCTCAGCCATGACACTCAGCCATGTACAGTGGTTTCAGAGACATACATTAAAAGGACATGTTACCGTTCATATAATTGTATACTAAACATAATGCATGATGCAGCAGCAAGAGGACACACGTAATTTAATATTTACATTACTTACAAGCCTTAGTTGAGTTTTCAAATTGTGGTGTGAATGTGCATGTATTATTTTTGTAGCACACCAAGAGGATTATAGTTAATAGGATTATAATTGTGCCCTCATCCTGTCCTAACTGCATCCAGTACAAAGAGATTAATAAAAACACACCTTCTCACCTTCTGTGCCTGCATGTGCCTGGGATTGACCAGGGATACCTTCTTGAACTCTGACCTTTGGCTAGCTTGAGCACATAGGAAACCATCAAATATCCAGAGGAATTGTTGACAATTTCCAGTCAACATTAATTGCTCAATGTTCCCTTGGATTTCAGCCACATCTTTACCTTTGTGTCCTTAATCACAGACACCCTTTGGATAATATGTCACACCTGGGACAAGAGATCATTTACCACTTGCAGATGGATTAGCATTACAGCTCACTTAGATAAATTTTGCCTTAGCCTGGGTCCCAGAGGCCCTTATTTTATAGTGCAGTTATATCCATTAAAATTATGACTTCCAAAATTCCGTTGTGTTTTATAGCTCCCATGAAATATTTATGACCTTTACTGCTTAAATAGACATTTCTAAAGATTTATTGCAGAAATGATTCAGGAGAATGGCTGAGGATAGGTACTGCTGATGATGTCCTATTAGACCTGGTGTTTAAGTGAAATTTTTTTTAAAAAGCAGAAAAATATTGTTTTCAGTTCTGAGTCTTTAAATATAACATAATGTGATGTGATAGTTTTATCATAGAAAACTTGTAGATAGCATCACTGATATTATTTAATAAGTACCCATATTAGCCATAATAACAACCACTAGAATAATAATGGTAACAATGATGCTTCAGACTATCAGGTTATAGTGAAAAGAATTCTGAATTTGAATCTAGCAGAAGCATAGGTTAAAACCCACAGACTAGATGTTTGACCTTGGACATGCCACTCAACAACTGAGTCTCAGTTATTTCACTTGCAAAAATACCAATCCTGCTTACATCATATGGCTATTATAAGTATCAAATGAGATAGCTTATGTAATCATAAGCTTTTTAAACCATAGAGTTAAATAGTTATTAGCTAATATTAGAATTTTGTAAAATTAGTTTTACTAGCTCAACAAAGTTATAAAAATCATTAAAATCTTTAATCCTTTCAAGTCTATTTATTTGTAGTATCACCATGAACCAATCTGTCCTAGGCCAAAGTGCTTAAAGATTGAAGATTTTGTGTGTGCAGAGGCTAGTGTCACCTTAGGTCCAGTCTAATCCACACCATATACGTTTACCTAGATTCTGAATGAGCAAATAACAAGGAGGTTCTTATGTGCTTGATGATGGTACAGTTGGGTTGAATCATTCTCAATTGAACACAAGATCAATATGACTTGATTAGTAGGGTCTTTAGAGGTAAATCCCTAGGTCCTTTGTTCTCATCTTTATTTTTATCGATATTTATTGATATCCTAATTGACATTAGGATATAATAATAGTTAGCACTCATATAGATCTTCAAGATTTGCAAAGTAATTTACAATATTACTTCATTTTATCAACAGAATAACCCTGGGAGGTAGATGCTATTATTATTCCCATTTTATAGATCAAGAAACTGAATCAGACAGAGGTTAAATGATTTTAACAAGGTCATATAAGAAAAACATGTCTGAGGCAGGATTTAAATTTAGTTCACCTGGACTCAAGGTCTAAAACTCTAGTCATTATGCCATGGGATGTTTATCGGACTTTAACATGATGCAAAAATGGAGGAACCACTAATATGCTGAACAATCATACTCGTCCTGCCTACATTACAGGGCTATTGTGTCAAATGAGATGAGCATAAGAATTTTGAGAGAGCTCCATAGTACAGAATCTCACTTCAGTGTGGGCAAGATTTCTGTGAGTCCACAATCCACTTATGTCAGAACAAGATCCTACATCTAAAAGGCTTTTGAAAGTCCAGAATGGCATTATTAAAACCATTTTTTCACTTTGAAGAACTTAGCTCTTGACCCAGAAGAGTACTGTCATCCTGTCCCCATTTCTGGCTTCCTTCCTTGTTAAATTTCAGCCTATTCCTTCTTAGTGTGACTCTACTTGCATTTTCATTGGATCATAAAGCTAGGGCTCGAAGGGACCTCAGAAACCGGACAACAGTCTCCTCACTCAGACCATTCTAGATCACACTTTGTCTTTTCCTTTGTATGGTGACTCTCTGAATTCTAACCCAGACTGGCTTTAACAATGTCTTTGAGAAATCTCCCAACTTCCTAGTGTTAAATTGAATCTAGCATGGACTTCAATCTTATTTTCAGCAATTTCACGAGTACTGTTAGTCTCTAGTCATGTACATATATTCAACTAGATCCAGTGTCAATTTCCATAGACAGGAAGTATAACCCGCCACTTCTTAGGACCTACCCTAACCTACTCTTTTTCATCCCATTCCCTAAATGACATAGGTGAAAGCCTGTTGAAGAAAAGTGCAGGGAACTCTACATATGGAGGATGGCAAGTAGAGCTTGGCAATAGAACTTCAACTGTTGAGCTTTTAGATCCAGGACAACTATCTTTTAAGGTATATAGATATGTGTGAATTTAGAGCACTGGCCCTGGATTCAGGAGTACCCAAGTTCATATCTGGCCTCAGACACTAGCTGTGTGACCCTGGGCAAGTCACTTAACCCCAATTGCCTAAAAAACAAAAGATATGTGTGAATTTGAATGATGTAAAAATATATCACAGAAAACCATCAAAATTAATACTTATTATAGATGTTGGAGAAATAATGAAGTGAAAAATAATTGAAATGTTGTTGATCATTATAAAAGTCAGACTCATTATTTTCATTTATATCAAGTGTTTACCAACAATTCTAAGATACCATATAGCATGCCAACACATGGATCAGGTTAAACTATTCAATTTTATTGAATTAGAACAATAATTTCTATGTATGAAAGTTCAATGTTTTGAGAGTATTGTTCATGTATTGTTGCTATCTGATACTAATATAAAAAAAATAGTGGAATGCTGCCTCCCTGGTGCTCTATCCCCATTGGTGGGGGTGGGATGTAGTAATACATTCTAGTGATTGGGGAAGCCATCCTGCAAAAGGAAACTTTTGTTATGTGGGAAAAAGATATAGGGTCTAAATCAGAATTGAAACAAGCATAACCAAAGGTTGGGATGAGTTCAGAATCAAGGTTTCAAGGGGAATCAAAATTTAAAGGAAAGAGAAAGGCAGTGTGGGGCAGGGGTAGATATGTACATAATTTGAAGGCAATAATTAAGAGCCATAGTTGCAGTTAAGGTGCAGCTATGGGGCTTCTCCCCAAGCACTGACATTTTGACATGTTTCTTTCCAGCTTCAATCCAGAAACCATGGCTTCATAGTTGTCTTGACGGCCCACATCCTAATAGGGGTTTGGGATGTATATGGGAAGAAAACCCTAGAAGAGGAAAAGGCAGTAGAGTTGTTGGCAGAGGTTGAGGAAGTAACACTAGAGTATGGGCCAGATCCCCTCAATAACAACAACAACAAACAACAACAACAACAACAACACCTGAACCATTAGCCATGCAGTTTAGTGGTTGAACTTTTCTATCAAGTCCCAAATGCCTTCCTCTCAATCTTCCTTAGAAGCACAGGCTAGATTCTCTACTGAGTATAATTTTTATTGCATTATGTTCTGAAAATAGGTCATTAATACCTGTTTTTCTGCATTTGTTTGTAAGGCTTTTATGCCCTAATACAGTTAATTTTGTGAAGATGCCTTGCAATCTGAGGAACATATATATTCCTTTTAATTCCCATTTGATATTCTCCAGATGTTTATCATATCTAACTTTTCTAAAGTTCTATGCATCTCTTTAACTTCCTTCTCATTTATCTTATGGTTAGATTTATCTAGATCTGAGAAGGGTAAATTGAAGTTTCCCAGTAGTACAGTTTTACTACTTCCTTTTTTAAACTCATATAACTATTACTTCAAATATTTGGATGCTATTCCATTTGGCATATAAATGTTCAGTCCCCTTATTTTCCCTGGATAGTGTTGCCACCCCATGTTCAACAACCACTGTTGCTTCTTCAGTGCCATCCTTCTGGCCATCCTTTATTTTAGTGTTGCTAGACCTTTCATTCTGTCTTCTTAAGCTGCCTTGGGATGGAAACATGACTCACTGATTTTTTTTGTTGCTTTTCCTGTTCAGAATTCTTTTGGCATGTGTTTAAGTTGTAGATGGAGTGTTATGGGAAAGTTTAGCAAAAATGCTGGCTTCATTGTACCATCTTGGCTCTACACTCGTGACAGATTAGGCTCTAAATAATTCTTTCTTCATTTCTCCATCCCCACAAAAATCTCCACAAAAAAATACCCAGATTCTGGGATTTCTAGTTATAACTTGGCTAGGAGTATCATCCAAATAACTCTGATAAAATCTATTTCTCTTTTTTCTAGGGCAATGAGGGTTAAGTGACTTGCCCAGGGTCACACAGCTAGTAAGCGTCAAGTGTCTATGGCCGGATTTGAACTCATGTCCTCCTGAATCCAGGACTAGTGCTTTATCCACTGTGCCACCTAGCTGCCCCAAAATCTATTTCTTAGATGCCTTTTTGACAGGGACAAGTATTTTCCTTGAGTCATAGTTAGGTATATTATTCCCTTCCTTCACTTTTTTGCCCCTCACTCTGTTTGGGATTGCAAGATGGTGGCTTCCTTATTGACCTTGTTTAATCTCTAGTCCCTGCTGCAAAGTCAAGTGAAAGAGTGATGCATCCACTGGTTTGCAGCTACTACTTCCAGCCCTAGGGCTTCAGAGAGCTTGTACAATTCAGATAACAGAAAATTTGACTGAATCCTACAATAGACCTTTGGAAAACTTATTTCTTAATAAAAGCAATTGAGCTAAAATATGATGAACATTAAGGAGAAATTATCTACATCCAGAGAAAGAATTGATAAATAGATGTATAAAATGGTTTTACATATATAATGTATATATACATATACATGCATATACACACACATATACATATACACATACATATATATGTAATACATACACACATATACACACAAACACACTTGTGTCTAATGGTAGCTTTTTCTGGGGCACGGGGTAAAGAAAAAAGTCTTATGATAACATCATTAAATATTTAAAAGGAACAGCAAGTCGCACACAATAGATTTGCAGTTTTATGGGCAATGATCTTTTTAATTCAACTGTTATGGAAATGCTTGTGTTACTTAATAAGTTAAAAAGAAAAGAAAAAAAGAAAAAAGTTACATTAGAGGCTTAAAAGGTACAGCATGCTTCCCTCCCTATACCTTTCAAAGCTTCTTGTATTCATTGCCTTTGCTTCCTCTCTTCTCTTCGGGGACATTACCAGAGCAGAAATAGATAGCTCTTCTCCCAACAGCCTGATACTTGACCTCAGTCCACCCAGAACTCACAAAGTTCTCCCCTTATCAACATTTGTGGGACCAGATCCCTCTTTGGGGGATAAAACTTGCTGCTGGATGGACATGTCCACTCACACCTCTTGTGGTAAGATGAAGACCACAATTTAATTATTATTGTTTATTATTTTATTACGTATTACTACCTTCTCACTGAACTCTAAAGACCATTTAGTCTTATCAATTACCCTGGCACTGTACCCTTGAGATCACTAGACATTGCCATTTTCCCTGTAGCTGAACTACCCTATGCATGTTGTCTCCACCAATTAGCATGTTAACTCTGAGACCAGAGATTGTCTCATTTTTTTACCTTCCCAGAACTTAGCAGAGTGCTTGACATATATTAAGAGTTTATTAAATGTTTTTCCATTCCATTGCTAGGCATAGATGGGGCCTATATTATTATATATTAATTGTCCCTCTTTCTCTTCCTCACACTCTACATATCCTACACCAGCAAGGCATTTTCATTTTACAGGCATAGAGATTGAGACAAAAATATGTTACATGGAGCAATCTTAGCTCATCCAGCAAGTCCATCAGAAATGAAATGAGTGAATTAGTGTTATATTTTCCAATGTTTCCTAGGCTGCCATATGATAGATGGTATGGATCAATTGGTAAGCTCTATTGCCTAACTTTTTAATAACCTTTAAGAAGTTTGATGATAATCATTGAAAAAATTTATAAATTTGTGAGTGGCCAGGAGCAAAGATAGATGTTTATAAAGTAATGTGTGTTTATAGAATGCCCTTCCACTAAAGAACTGAGTAGGGTTAATGAGGATACATACCTCTAGATAGGTAGAGTGATATCTCAGATTGAACCTAAGATTTTACTGGTATAGGGAAATTTGAGTGAAGAAATTTCTTTTACGAATGTGTATTGGCACTTATTTTTCAACAGAGTCTGAGAACTATGTAGCACATTCAGAAGTTAAGTGACTTTCCCAGGGTCATATAGCCAGTATATGTCAGAGGTGACACTTGGATACAGATTTCTCTGATTCTGAGCCCAGTTCTCTATACACTATGCCATGCTTACTGCCCACATAATAGAGAGAGTCCTAATTCTGGAGTCAGAGGACCTGGGTTCAAATCCTAGCCCTGACATATTTTACCTTTGTGACCTTGGGCAATTCACTTAACCTCTCTAGACCTCAATTTCTTCATCTGTAAAAGGAGTTCATTGGATTAGATCAGAGGGTCTTTACCTTTCTGACAGACATAGAAACTTGTGGCAGTCTGATGAAGACTATGGTCTCCCCAGAATTATTTAAAATAATTTGGGGAGCACACTCTGTCATACTACCTTGGACTCTAAGGAGAGTGTTTTTAGACTTGCAATATTGCAATCAGATAAGTCCTCATCACAGTGAGACTGGATAACTAGTGACTTTTGAATATCCTCTCCTCCAAGTTCTAACTCTAGAACTACAGCTTATTAAAGAGCCTCATGAGTTCATTTGAAATATGAGAAAAGTTTGCTAAAAGGGGATTGGGAGAGAGGTGGATAGAGTGGGTTAAACTCAAGAGTTCAGGGTTCTTTGTGCAACATCTTTGGTTATATGGGACATCTCAGGGATTGGTACTATCACTGACCAACACCTCTCTTCCAAAGTTACCTTAAAGTGAAAGAGTGAGAGGGTGGGTGTTGTAAGCATACATGGTATGACCTTTTTCCCGTTCCCACCTCCTTCAATTACTATAGGAGAGTGCTGGTCATTTTTTGTGGTGGGTGTTCCTGAGAGGTGGTATGTAATAGTAGGAATGAAGACAACCAACAAGTATTTATTAATGACACCTTAGATGGCAGGCTCTCTGCTGGGTACTGGGGATATGATAAAGAAATCAAAAAGAAAAAGGCTCCTTGAGGAGCTTATATGGAAGACATGACATTCTTTCCAGATTTTAGGAATATTGTAAGAGATGGAGAACTGGGCTAATGCCCAAATCAGATGTGAATAGAAGAGGAAAGTGACGGAGACAGATGTATTTTTCTTATCCCTAGAACTGGCAGTATCAAATGTTGGCAGATGAGACATGACAAATTTGAATAATAATTTATAAAAGACAAGAGAGATGAAAAGAGATGAAAAAGAATTTATTAAGTGCTTACTATATGCCAAGAACTATGCTCAATCCTGGAGAAAATACATAGAATTGCTCTCAAGAACCGCACGTTCTGACAGGGGGAGAGTTATGTAGCAGAGTTTAGCTGTAGGGCTGGTAGCTAAGGGTACTTAGGGAAGAATGCAGGGCACATAGCCATGGGGTCTTTTGGATAAGGTAGCAAGACAAATGATAAGATGCAATGACCCTTAGGGTTCAGTAGGAGGACAAATGGAAAAACCTAGTGGAGCCTAAAATGGGAAAGAAAGAAAAGAGAATAAGAAGGAAAAATTAAAAAAAAAATGGGAACGTAGAAAAGGAAGAAAAACCCAGGAGAAAGGAAAAGGAGAGTGAAAGAACATAAAGATATAGAAAAGAAGGAAATGAAAGTATTTAAGGTAAATTTAAAGAAGAAATATGTAAAAAGGCCTTATTTTCAGCAGGAGGACTCTAGTATTAGAAAGTTGGTAGTGGTGAGAAGAGGGAAAAGGATGGAAGGATTAAATAGTATTTTTGGCTAGGTATTTATGTGCTGAAGAGATCCAGACCTCGCCAGCCATCCCAGTATTGTGAAGATGCCCGTTCTGGTTAACCTCCCTCAGGGACAGAATTAACGGTGTGGTTCCACCTCTGGGCCACTCCAGGTCCCACCTAGAATTGTGCTGGGCTAGAAAAAGACATTTTTGGCAACTTCATCTAGAAGCGACGTGCTTGTTATGGGTTTGAGTTGGCTGAAAAAGCTGTCTCTGGGGCACTCACAAAGAAACCTGGGTGAAAGGAGATGCTGGGAATATGGCCAAGAGCAGCCTTTATGAGATTCTAGTATATGACCCAGGATCTCTGCTATTTCAATTGATGGACTTTTATAGCAATCCAGGAGGTTGCCGGAGAGCCTGGTTTTTAAAGACCTCTGTTGGTGTTATTTTGACTGTATCCTATTGTAGTTTTTATTGTTGTCTGATGACCTATAAAATATATTAGGTATATGTATGTATGTGTAGATAAGCTGATCCGTACATAAGTAAAGCCCCCTAAAGTAGAACATTTTATTATCCTTGACTGCTTTATAGCACTGTCTGGTATACTGTTAGTAGCACTATCCCCTTGTTCTTTCATGTCAAGGGATTTATTGAAGGAAGGCACAACAGTTAATGACTAATATGTGATTTTTTTTAAAAAAGCTATACTTAATAATGATGGAAAGGCATTGCTGTCTTAAAGCAGATATTTTTTTTAAAAATCAGTTATTTTTCTTACTATCCAGACCTATATATTACACATCTATCCTTATTTCTCATAAACATTGTGGTGCTAAATCATCATAAGTCAAATACATATAAATACAGTCATCCTTCAAGTGGATATCACTTGAGAAGTATTCCTTTTCCTTTCTGTCTCTGAACCCCTGGTCTTACCAACATGAAAGGCAGTATGAGATGTTAGATAGAAAGTAGGACAAGAGACACAGATGGGAAGACCAGCATTCAAGTCCTGACACATACTGGCAGTGTACCTTTAGGCAAGCCAATTTAACTTCTAAGTGGCCTGGGCTACTCTTTAAGTTACAGAGAAAGTGCCCTCCTGCAGTGGTAGGTAGTGACTCCTCACCTTCATGTTTCCTATATGAATGAAATCAGAAATCCAGTCCCTGACTCTCTTAATAAAACTATCAAACCTAGCATGATCTGATTCTAGTAGCCATGCCTTTTGTATCATCTGTATTATTATTATATCCTGAAACCTGTTTTCATTCAGAAAAGAGTACCTACCAAAGGTGAGGCTAAAGATAGATATTTTCTATCAAATCATATTTGAAACTTTTGACAATGAGTGACAGCTCCACTTTCAACTGTGGACAAAGCACAGCTGTAATGGACAATATTCACTAAAGATGAAATGTCATCTCTGCCCACATTACATGTAGATGGAGAAACTAAGTTTAAGAGATAAGTGACTTATTCATGTTCACACAGCATTGTGTTAGGAATTACCATCTGTGCAAAATAGCAGAAATGGTTCTCTATCCACATCTACAAGGCTTCTTTTTTGTTAATTGCAGAGTGCAATAAACTCATTCAACTAAAATATCCTTTTATTGTTTTGTTTTTTATGTGGTTGAAAAAGAATACAGCACTATATGTGTGTGGCATGTACCAGATGATGGCCTCTAGTGCAAAGCTAGAAACTTAATGAATACTGATTGAACTCAACTATTACAATGAGGTTGAATTGGCACACAAGGGCTATCACATGGAACATGCTCAGAGCTGTCATTCCTGGTTATGGATCAACTATAAGGGATTAACTTTGAACCTTGCTTCTGACCAATGCTGAAAAGACCTTACAATTTGGTGTGGTTACAGAGAGCACAGGTTTGGTTTAATATTTGTGGTCATTGTTTTTCCTTTTTCTTTAAATGGAAAAAAACCATACTTGTTTAAATGCCTAGCAATAAAATGAAATTTGCAACACACACACATCATTTCTCCTATCTGCTCCCAAAAGAAACTCTATACACCAGAGTAATGGAATCTCTTGGTCAAAGATTATAGGCATTTAGTCTCTATCTTTGCATAATTACAAATTGCTTTCCGAAAAGAGGTGTATCAATCCACAGTTATGCTTGTTGAATCTCATAAGCTCCCATGAACTCAATCATCTCTGTGTGGGTGATTATTAGTTCCACTTTTTTTAGCCCAAACTTCTCTCCTTACTTTTAGATTCACATCTCCAACTGTTTATTGGACATCTTAAATTCGATGTCCTATGGATATCTTTAAAACTGAATTCATGATCTCCCCCACCCCAAGACCTCCTAACCTCTTCACTTCCTTATTACTATTAAGGTCACCACAATTCCCCAATTCATCTTGGCTTAAAACCTAGGTATCATCTTCGATTCCTTATGTTATCTCACCCCCCCCACCACCACATTAGATCTGATGCAAAGTTTTGTTAATTATACTTTTGTGACCTCTCTCAGATCTTAAGCATGTTACTTTCTCTCCTCGGATACTACAACCATCCTAATGCAGACCCTCTTTATATCATGCCTGGAGCATTGAAAAAAAAAATTTTGTTGATCTTTCTGTCTTATGTCTCTCCCCACTCCAGTCCATCCTCCACTACCAAATCACCATCCTATCAAATTTTCCTTCCTAAAGCACATATCTGACCATGCCACTCTCCCCTCTAATTATCTAAGGTATGGGTGAATAAGTTATGGTATATAAATGTGAGAGTATTATTATGCTTTAAGAAATTAAGAAATAGATGATTTCAGAGACAAGGAAAGAATTATATGAACTGATACAGAGTGAAATAAGTAGAACCAGAAGAAAAATTCACACTACAATATTGATATTATAAAAATGAAGAATTTTGAAGACTTTTATAAATTGATTAAGAATGAAATGAGCAAAACCAGGAGAACAATTTAAACAATGACAATACCACTGTGAAGAAAAACAACTTTGGAGCTATAAGAACTATGATCAATCTAATGACCGTCCATGATTCTAAAGGACTCACAATTAAATACATTATTCTCCTGACAAAGGTGACAGATTTATGGTGCAGAACAAGACATTTATATTTTGTACATAGCCAATGAGGGAATTTGCTTTGCTTGGCTGTGAATATTCAGTATAAATAATTTGTTTTTCTTTTCTTTATTTTTTTTTCAATTAGGTGGGAGTAGGAGGGAGAGAAAATAGATATCTACTAATTACAAGTTTTAAAAATTTATAGGTTCTGGAAGAACTACACATGTGCAATGTTGTGTGCAATTTCAGATAAGATCATTATTGTTAATTTTGCTTTTTTAAAACTTTGTTTCAAGGGATTTCTCAAGAAATAGGGGGTAATCTGATATGTTATAATGTATAAAACAAAACACATCCATAAAAGTTTTTAAAAACCCTAAAAGTAGTGTATTCACTGTAGTATCAACTGAGTTCCAAGAACCTAGCCTAAAGAAACACTTTCAAGGACCCAGTGAGACAGAAATGTTTCTATTGACCAGCACTTAAATGCTTATTGATGGGTCACAGCCAGAGGAAGTAAAGATCAATCAATATGAGAAGGGATATGGCATTACTGAGATGTTGGGGAAAAGTCAGGTCATAATCTTGTGTGTCAGGCTAAATTTGAGGAAGCAGTTAAGGTCAAAAGTCTAAGGAAGAGGGTGAGCTTAATGGTCATTGGTTAAAGTTGGGCATAAGGTCTATGCAGAAACATTGTCAGGATTAATAGTTGAGACAGGGGCAGTTAATATTCATATGTTAAAGCCAGATAGGAGAATATAGGTGTAAGTTTGGTAAGAATACATGGGCATGACTATTCTCAACAATACATTAATCCAAGACAATCCCAAAAGAATATTGATGAAACATACACTATCCACTTCCAAAGAAAGAGCTGATATTAATGGAACAGATTGAAGCATGGTATTCTTCACATTCTTTCATTAAGTGACTAATATGATGATGTTTTGCATGATCATAAATGTATAACCCATATTGGATTGTTTGCGGCCTCGGGGAGGGGAAAGGGGAGAGAAGGAAGGAGGTATAGATATTGGAACATAAAAATCTAAATAAAAATGTTTAATCTGGAAAATTTTTTTTAAAAGGTGGGGAGGGGTGTGCTGGGAAGGGTTCAGGAGGTATATATGTATTTATATACACACATAAATATATATGTTGTGCATATATGAGTTATTTAGGTCTTATTTATATAGTAATTATATTTAAACAAATTTGTCAATTATGTTATTTATATAAATTGATGTGTATGTTATTTATGAAACAATTATTTAAAGACTTAAAATACTAAGTTATATGTATTAGAATACATCAAGGTATATCTAAATATACTAGTGTAGAAAATTTACATGACATATGCCATATATGTGTATGTATATATTATATCTATGTTTGATATATGTATAAAATAAAATTATATGTTGCAAATAAAAATAAAAATTTTAAAAAGAATACATGGGCCAAAGATCCCTATACAAAGGTCCAGCTGTGAAGAAGGAAACTGGCAAAAAATAGAATTTGTATCAATAGACTGGGGAAAATGCCTTAGGATCTGGAACATCCAGCAGAGGTGGCCATTCTGTGCAATCAAGTCTGGGATATCAGGCAACAGTGATGGAGGAGCCAGGGAATAGCCTGGGGTAAAAGAATGGGAAACAGGGACAAATTAGCTCAGCAATGGTTCAGAACCCAGACACAATGATTGGTCAGCAGAAAAGGACTCTTAGATAATAAGAGACTGAATAGGAAGGGTAGGACCCAGCTATTGAGACACAATTATAAGTACAAGGGGACCTGAAGAAAGACTGACTGTGATACTGTGACAACTGCTTTTGAAACAGGGGTTTACTATATGCTTTTTGTTTAGGACAGAGCTTTGACCAATAATTTTGGTAGCTGGGGCAAGTCTTACTTGAGGTGTAAAACCTAAGGAGGAAGAGAACCCCAGGATGCAGGGAAGTTTCTATCTTGCTTGGGGGGAGACACTCAACTGAGACATTAGAAGGCTTAAGGAGAAAGAGCATCCTGGGTCTAGGCTGCTCTTAGAACTATTGAGCAATGAGTAGGTAGACTAGGAAACACACTCCTGAAATAGTATTGTAATAAATGGTTTGTGCCTTGGACAAAACCACTTAGTCCTACTCTAGTTGTGGCTTTGGAAATAGAATTAGCAGATCTTTACCCACAAGGAGGGGTTGGTTTTTTTCTTTTCTTTTCTTTCTTTCTTTTTCTTTCTTTTTTTTTTTTTTTGTGAGGCAGTTGGGGTTAAGTGACTTGCCCAGGGTCACACAGCTGGTAAGTGTTAAGTATCTGAGGCCAGATTTGAACTCAGGTCCTCCTGAAACCAGGGCTGGTGTTCTATCCACTGCGCCACCTAGCTGCCCCTAAGGAGGATTTTTTAGGGGCATCCAGGCAGCACAAACAATAGAGTGTAGGATCTAGAACCAGGAAGACCTGAGTTCAAATACAACTTCATAACTTACCAGCTGTTTTACCCTGGACTAGTCACAATTTCCTTATCTGCAAAAATGAGGATGGTCGCAGTGCCTACCTTTCAGGATTCTTATAAGGATAAAATGAGATAATATTGGCAAAGTACTTTGCAAGCTTTTAAGAGCTACATAAGAGCTAGCTATTATTATCATTATTTGGTATATCTGATAAGAAAGTACTACAGGAGTAGAGAACAAAGTGATTTTTAATAGTCTCTCTCTCTCTCTCTCTCTCTCTCTCTCTCTCTCTCACTCATTGTTTTTACCTTTGAAACTGGAACTCAGAATTCCTGAGACCTTTCACATTGTTGAGTGCCCATCATCAGTCTGAGGCTGTGCCTTCATGAGCAATTTGTTGGGCTTATTTTAAGTGAAATGAATAGTTAGGACAGCCAAACATCTGGTTTCAGTTTTGTTTGGTCTTTACAGAATTGATCTATTGCTTGAAAAAGGAAAAGGCAGGTAAATCCACCATAAACAGCAGAAATGGTTTCTTTATGAATTGGATTGGACAGAACTGGGAGCAATGTGTGGGAGTGGCAGAGAAGTAAATTTCTGCTCAATGTAAGGAAAATCTCACTAACAAATAGAGCTATCAAAGAGGAATGAGCTGTCTCAGGAAGCAGTGAGCTCCTCATCACTGGAGATCTTCAAGTAAAGCCTGAATGACCACTTCTCAGCCATATGGCAGAAGTTTTTGTTTCTTATTCTGGGAACAAGGTTAAATTAGGGTCCTTTTCACTCAGATTCTGTGACTTTGTTATACCTGATTCTGTATGTTATTTGTTCTCGTCCCCTAACTAAAAATGCCCTGCCACATAATCACTCTGATCCTTTTTCTTTAAATTTAGTCCATCAATTTGAATTCAATAAACATCTACTGTGTTCTTTCTGCAAAAATCTAGGAGGGGAAGAGCTTCAAAGGGTGGATATGAAGGTAAGGTAAGACAGAATTCTTATACAAATTATAGTTTACTGGGGTTGGACTGGGAAGATGATATCAATAGAAATAGCCATGGTCCCTTCTCATTCTATACAAAAAAAAAAAATCCATAGAAATTTCATCAGAGGAGTGCAAATGTTACCCATATCAAAGCCCATTGGTTTAGACTCTCAATTCATTGGCAGAGATCAGTGACCCAAGCCTTCATGAAGAGCAGGGAAGAATTGGTGAGAGTAGGAGAGAGGTGAACTCCTCAGTTTGTTTTGCATCTTCTCACTTGCTTAATTATACTTGAGTCTCTTCAGGCTTTAGGCACTGTAGTCATATCAGACTTCTGGCCTCCAGCTTCAAGAAAGAAGATGGATGAAGCCAGTCTCACTTTAGGTTACTAAAGGAAAATACTCTGGGAAGAAATTGACATGAGGGGAGTGGGTGGTCTACATAATTTCTCTATCCCCACTTCATTACATTAGAAATTTCTGGGAATTCCCCCTTGGGTGATATCTACGACTTTCTCTCTTAGCTGAGCTGAGTTACATTGCTTCTACGGGGAGAGCATATATTCTTATGTGTATACTTTCTCTGATTTCTGTTTTGTTATGTATTTGGACAAATGGGTTTCTTTTGGCCATTTACTATGTGTATTTATTGTGGAAATAGTATTTGGTGGGAAGGTAGTCAAATCTTAGCTATGAAGCTTGGGCCCTATTCCCTTTGATTAATTAAGATCAATCAGATATCATGGAAGAGGGGAAGGGAAGGTGTGATAGAATTTGGAACTCAAAACTTTTAAAAAACTGTAACTGGGGAATTTTTTTTAAAAAAGAGAAGTTAGCAAGAATCTAAAAGTCATGTGAACTAGAATAATAATATTTAAGGGAGTGGATAGATTTGCTTCTAGCCTGGTACCTCCTTTCTCTGAGGAAAGTGACCAAGTATTAGTCCCAAATTCCTGCCAGAAGGAGAAGTATCCTTTAGATGAAGCTAGAAGGAGAACAGACCAAAGGTGTCAGTCCAGTGATACTGCCATGCTACTTGTGTATGTGTGTGAGTGTGTGGTGGGGGAGGGTCATCCCTTGCTATTCAAAGTGCTATGAAAGATCACTTGGGAGAATCAGGTAAAACTTCTTGGAGGAGGTAACATTTAAATTAGACTTAGAAGAATAACAAGGGGCTAATCAAGAACTTCACATAGTACTTGGGGCACTTAGACACTAAGTAGGCACTTAATAAAGGCTTATTTCTATTCTTCCTTATGAGTATATGCCGATGCAAGGCTCACTTGGATTCGGCAACATAGCTGCTAATCAGAAAGGGTCCTCTTCATCACCTGGTAAGAAGATTATAATCAGTTACAGAATATCTACACCTGTTCCAAATCCACATGGGGACTGCAATCAGCTGAGCAGTTTTATACATGCTTATAAGGACTGAGCTCATTGGCCAGTTCTCCATTCCAGAAAAAAAAGAAAAAAAAAGGTTTGCTTTTGGTTTTGTTTGGATGGAGGTGGCAGCAGCAGTCAAGGCAAAGACATGCTTGTGTAAAAGTGTGGGGGAAAGTTAGTTCAGTTCTTTCCATCATGTCCAGAAGTGTATAATCATTGTGCCCTTCTGGGTTGTAAGAGAGCAAATCTACCTCTGCTTAGATTCTCTCCTTTGGTCTGGCTTTTGTCTGTGAGGGGGAGAATGGTTTCCAATGACAGCATGGGAGGATTGTTGAATTTTTGTTGAGGGTGAATTCATTTAACACTCAGAAATGACTTTTCTTTCAGGAGATAAAATACTTTGGAAGGAATCATAGCACAGTTCCATTTATTTTTAACATGTTTCTCTTTTTCCTGCAAATAATAATGCCTTATAAAAAATTAAAGAGGAAAGCTGTATTTCTTTAAGGATTTGGCTCATTACTATTTTTCATTGACCTGATGGTATTTGGGTATGGAGTTCTGGCACTTATCATAGATGCTTGCCCATGTTACAAAAGCTGTGAAATGGAAGCCATGTGTGAGCTAAGCAGTGAAAGAAGGTCCAGGTTCATCCATCTGAAGACAGACAAGCTCTTCAGGAGTGAAATAACTTTAATACATCTAAATACTAAGTTATTTGCACATTCTTAACATGAGATACTCAGTAATACGGTCTGTTCTAAAAAAAATGTGCCTCAAGGCAAGTCCTGGCCATGTACTCAGAGCCAAACAACTTCATTTCTTAGTATTAGCATCTACAAAATAGGGATAATAAAAACTTTTTCTACCTACCTGGTGGTACTGTTGTTATTTATTGCAAAGTTCTTTGCAAATATTAAGTGCTATAAAAATGTGTATCACATAGCTTATTCTAGGGACTCCTTAGGTTATATCAAACATGGGCTTGGTTGCCTTAATCATCTCAAGAGTCTATATGCGATAAAGAAAAGAAGAACTTTGAATCCTAGAGTAGAAACAGGTGAGTTACAGTTAACTATATGTGTATTTTTATACTTTGATTAGCTCTCTTTAATGTTTCTCCTTAAAACTTTCTTGCTTCATATTGTAAGATGATCAGCTATGGATAACAGCTATTCTCAGATATATGATTATCCAAGACAACTCTGAAGGACTTATGATGAAAAATGCTATCCCTCCCCAGAGAAAGAACTGATGGTGTCCAAATACTGATTGAAGCATGATTTTTTAAACTGTTTTTCTTGAGGGTTTTTTGTCTGTTTTCTTTCACAACCTGACTAATCTGGAAATGTTTTATATGACTACACATGTATAACTTATATTGAATTGCTTGCCTTCTCAAAGCGGGGTGGGATGGGAGGAAGGAAGAGAATTAGGAACACAAATTTTTTAAAATGGATGTTAAAATTGCTTTTTACATGTAACTGGGGAAAAATAAAATGCTAAATAAGAATAAAAGCAAATCAAATCAAATCACTATTGGAGGGGAAAAAAAGTTCTTGCTTCTAGGAGAAAATAAATTTGCCTTTTTGTCAAATGGAAGGAGCACAGAGATCTCCTTTCCATATTTGATGAAAGTTCAAAGGAGATCTGAAAATCCAAGGACAAAACAAACAGGATAAGAAGGAGCATGATTTGAACTTCAAAATATTCGTCAACTATCAATCAACATACATTTATCAGGCACCTACTATGAGCCAGACTTTGGGTCACATTTGGGGATGCAAATACAAAGAATGATGCGATTTTTACTCTCAAGGAGTTTATATTCTAATGGGGAGACAAGTGTATGTACACATACATACATACATATGTGTGTATAAAGAAATAGTTATAATAGTTAAATATAAGGTAGTTAGAGAGGAAAGACATTAGCAGGTAGGGGCATCAGGAAAGCCTTCATAAAGAATGTGATACTTTTGATGCATTCTGAAAGAAAAGATTGATTACATGAGGCAAAGATGAGTAGGGAGTGCCTCATAGGCATGAGAGATAACTAATATAAAGCCAGAAATAGTGGGAATGGAAGGAATATTGTGTATGAGGAATGTAAAGAACATTTTGGTTAGACAGCATTGTAAGGGAAAGAGAATAATGTTCAATGTGACAGAAAAGACATGTTGTTAAAATGTTTCCAAAGCAAAACAGAGGAATTTATATTTTACCCTAGAAGCAATAGGAGGTCATTGGATATATTGAGTGATCAAATCTTTGCTTAAGGAAAATTTGGCAAAGTCAAGTAGGGAGGGATTTCGGACAGGGAAACAATTATGAGGCTGGTGAAACAGCCCAAGGGAGAAGCAAAGAGGGCCTGAATTAAGCCAGTAGCTCTGTGAGTAGAGAGAAGAGATCAGAGGCAAGAAATACTATGGAAGTGTAGCAGAAATGGCAAGATCTACCAACTGATCATACATGTGGAATGAGAAAGAGTGAGGAAATGAGGAAAATATGAAGATTACAAACCTGGAAAACTATAATAGTGGAGCTTTCAACAGAAATAGGCAAATTTGGAAGAGGGGAAGATTTGGGGAGAAAATGAGTTCTTTTTTGGGTATGTTGGGTTTGAACTCTCTCTAGTAAATACAGTTTGATATGTCCAGTAGGGAACTGATAATGTAGGGCTATAGCTCAGTGCATATATTCATCTGTGAGCCATTTATTTAGAGAGGATAATTAAAGCCATGGAAGCTGATGTGGTCAACAAGAGAGTGTAGAGAGAGAAGTACAAGGAGCAGAATAGAGGTCTGTACACAATGTTCATCAACCTGACCAAAGCCTTTGACACTGTCAGTCAAGAGAGATCGTGGCATATCAAGGCAAAATTTGGTTCCTTGAAGAAATTCATCAGTATTGTATACCAGTTTCATGATGGCATGCTTATAAACATTCTAGATAGTGGACAGTGCTCTGGCACTTTCCCAGCTAACAATGGAATTAAGTGCTGTACACTTGCTTCCATGCTTTTTAGTATGATGTTTTCAGTGATGTTGTCAGACACTTTCAATGAGGACATAAAGAGCATCATGGTCAGTGTCCACACTGATGCTAAATTATTTAATTTTAAAAGGATATAAGCCAAGAATAAAGTGGAGAGTTGGCACTCAACTTTTTTTTCACAGACGATTGTATACTCAATATAGTCTCTGAGGCTGAAAATCAATACACTATGGATCGATTCTCTGCTGCCTGTGCTAATCTTGGTCTAACAATTAACACCAAGAAAGGTTCTTCACTAGTTAACACTATATCATCTATACATGGAACCATCAATTACAACAAATGGAGAAATTCTGAATGTTGTAGATCAATTCACTTACCTTGGCAGTATATTTTCCAGAGATGTACACATAGATGGTGAGGTTGGTGTGTGCATCGCCAGAGGCAAGTCAGGGTTTGAGAGGCTTAGAAAGAAAGTGTGGAAGAAGAGGTATTAGGGTGCATACCAAACTGAAGGTGCATAGAGTTATTGTGCTGATCTCATTGTTTTTATACATGTGAAACTTTGGACAGTCTACCAGCACTGTGCCAGGAAACTGAACTGCTTCCTTTGAATTGTTTTAGGAAGATTCTGAAGATCACTTGGCAAGATAAGATATCAGACACAGGTCTTTTTTTGAGCTAAACTGTGTAGGGGCCAAATTTAATATGGGGAGAGTTAATTGGGTGGCTCAAGAGTTAATTGGGTGACTCCCTGTAATACTGGGGTTCAGAAAATAATGAGGGACCTTTAGGTCCAAAGTTTCCTCTCTTCCAAACTGCCTTTTTTAGTTATTTCTCCCAGGCCAATAAGAAAGGAGATTAACAGTCTCTTTTCCACAAACAAATCAGGTTTTATTAATGGGAATAAAATATATAATGAAGGTGAAATTAATAAAGCCAAGGACAAGGGAATAGGGGAAGAAAAATGGATAAGCTCCCTGGCTCTAGCAAAGACTGACACAATTCCCAAAGTTGCTTCCAGCTCAACTAATTCAAAGAGCTGGCCTCATTTCTATTAACTCACCACCTGGGGTCCATAGTTTCTATAGGAGTCAACTGAGCAGCCCCTCTCCAGTCAACTCTCAGAAGCTCACTCACAGGGAAGCGAGCTCCTAGTCTCAGCGTTCTCTTTTCTACCTTTTCTCTCCCTCCCCCAAAAGGGAGGTCCTTCAAGTTGCAAGGCTGAGATTGGTCCCCCTGGTGATGTCAGTAGTATACGGCACTCAGGGCAGGCCAGGTGTGGCCTGTATCTAATTATCTCAAGTAGGTACTTAGTCGGTTTCTCAAACAATACTAGATCAATCAGGTGGGACCCCTGGGCATCTGCCAAATTCCATTATTTTATCACAACTGCCAAACATTCAAACTCTACTGCAGAGAGTGCAACTCCCATGGACTAGTCATGTTGTTTGAATTCCAAATGTACACTTTCCTAAAAGACTCTTACATGAGGCAGGTGCTCCTGTGATAACCAGAAGAAGCAATATAAGGAAACACTCAAAGTCTCTCTGAAGAACTTTGGTATTGTATATTGACTAGATCACACCTAGACTATTGTGATTATTGTGACACCTGTAGTACAGGAAGGATATTGGGCAGATGGAGTAATTAAAAAAGGAGTGCAATCAGGATATTGAGAGGACTAGAAAATATGCCAAACAAGGACAGGGGATTATTAGTCAAGAGAAGAAAAGACTTGAGGGGACATGATTATTATCTTGAATTTTCCTTCCCGGGTACTTGCATTTTTTTTGCCTTTAAGGATAGTTTTAACATGGAAGAAGAATTCTAATATTTTTCTATTTGCTTTGCTTCCTCCACTGAGAAGAGGTAGAAGCAATGGCGGGAGGGGGGGCGGAGCTGTGGGGAGGGGTGTGGAAGGTTAAGAAAGGCAAACTTTAGCTGAATGTAGGGACAAACTTCCTAATAATGAAAACAATTCAAAATAGAAATGAATTGCTCTGTTAAATAATGGATTCTCTTTTTTCTGGAGGTTTTCAAGTAGATGCTAGATGGATTGATCCCTTGTTTGGGATGATCTAGAGGGGATTCCTGTTTAGGTAAAGTTTATACAAGGTGATATCAGGCTCCTTCTAACTTTAAAACTTGCCAGTGTTTGCTTAGTTGGCTTAGACTTTCAGAATGAAAGGTCACCTTCACATCACATTAAGGTAACAGAGTAAGACTTTAGTGGGAATTCCTTAAATGTACCTTTTAATATTCCATCAAGCTTATACCAGTCTACACTTTTCATAATAGAACATGGATTTGGAGATACATATCATGTATGTATGTGTATATATGTAAACATAGAGTGACAGACATAGATAAGTGTATGTATGTATATCTGTGTACATATATGTATATTGTATAAACAATCTTTCCTTTAATAAAGAATACAAGTGACAAGGTCCAATCATCATTTCTTGGAAATGAGGAAAATATTTATTAAACTCACATATTTTAAAAAGTATTAATTATTATTAATTTTTAAAGTATTAATATTCTTCAATCAGATGAAAGACTACACATTGACCTAGCAAAAAATATGCCTGACTCAGTTGAAGAAAGGTTTTTATATGAAGAAAACTTTTGATAAGACTTAAGGATTTCCTTTGAGATAAAAGGCCTTTAGATTGTAGGATCATTGATTTAGAGATAGAAGGAACTTAAATTGCCATACATTCCAAACCACAACTCCTTCCAAACTTTACAGATATAGAAACTATCTGTCCAAGCCTATTGTAGTATTTGAAATGATATGCCATACTAGAACTCAGGGACTAGGTAAAATAGATTATACCAAGAAAAGTTATACTGTTCAGGTAATACATTAGTAGTAAATGCTTAAATATCTTAGGAAGTTGATTATAAAGTACCATATTTTGTCATGCATGATTCACCCTGTCATTAAATTTCTGTGTCCTCTTAGAAAATGTTGTGTTGAAACAAATATGTGATAAAAGATGAAGTTTCCAGACCAATGATCAATTTGTAATTTAGGAACTTAATAAATGCAAATGTATAGATGCTACTGTTATGCAAAGGAAATAGACAAAAAAATAAGAAGCAGATTTTTAAAATAGGGTAATTACATAGTTCTGATTGAGGGATTAAAACCAATTCTGGTGAGATGAAGCCATAGAAAGGTGACATTAATGGATAAATGTCATATGACCAAGAGATTCATCCTCCAAGAAGAAGATTATGATATATTTAACTAATTAACATTCCTTATTCAAAGATCCTCAGTGTCTTCCTAATGTTTCCAGGATAGAATGTAAAACCATTATTGTTTAAACATCCCTTCCATCCCATTTAAGCTAAAATCCACCTTTCGATCCTTCTTTTATATTAATGTGCTTTCTTCACTCTTTTAGCCAAAATGAACTACAGTATACTCCTTGTGCAACGAATTCCAGCTCCTACTTCTGTGTATTTGTACTATTTTTCTTCTCATACCTGGACTGCATTTCCTCCTCAGCCCTGCCCTGTGTATGCTTTAACTTCCTTCAAGGCTCAACTCAAGTTCTCCCTTCTTTTCAAAGGCTTCCCTGATTCCCCAAGGTATTAATACTTTTTCCTTCCTGATATTATCCTATTTGTTTATAAGCTTGCATGTTGTATTCCCTTCTCTCCTTTATCCCCCATCCCCAACATCCAAAATGTACATTCTTGCAAAGCAAGCATAATTTCATTTTTGTCTTTGTATTCCCAGTTTCTACCATACTGCCTTGCACACAGAAGGCACTTAATAAGAGGCTTATTGAATTAAATTAATATTCAAATGTTTAATAGTAATTAAACTCAACACTAATTTCTAAAGTAAAGGTAACAGAAGTGCATATGGATTCAAACATTCTAATGATATGGACAAGCCTATGAGACAAAGTATGTTGAATTCAAACAATTGGTTGTTTTAGAAACAACTGTCTGAATTATTTTGCAGTAACTGAAATGATTCATTAAATACTGATAATTCCTTATTTTAAAAATGGGTTTTATGAATTTCAATCAAACTTTGGTTATTCAATCCTATTGTGTTGTCTAGGTGTAGACTAAGACTATTTAAGGAAAATAGTCTCATTTGTTTGTTAACACTAAAAACCCACAAATTCCTTACTTTATTTATTTTACCCAGGCTACAAAACTATTTTCACATTCTCACCTTTCTCCCTATATAGTGTAACGATTGGAATGATGCCACCTGCTGGAGACTTACTGTAGAAGAGTTCCGCCCATGAAGTGAAGGTCTTTGAGGGCAAGACCAGGAGTCTTTTCTTTGGCATCAGGAAGTGACGTCTGCTTGTGGGAGGAAGAAGGAAGAGACTGGTGCTCTTTCTCGGTCGCTCTTGCCTTGGGACTCTGGTGGAGAAGGGAGCTAGAAATGTGCTCTCCCTTTAATAGATAGGAATCTAGGCCTTTCTCTCTCTCTTTACCAAATTCTTATTCTCCTTAATAAATGCTTAAAAACCTAACTCTTGCTAAAGCTTATAATTTATTGGCGACCACTCATTCGATATTTTAGAGAGACTAGCTAGAATTTTAGCCCTTAACAATAGATTCATCCTTCCTTTTCCCCTTCTATCCATTTATAAACCACTGCCTTTGATAGAGTTGCAGAATTCTGTACTTTTAAAGAAATGAAGCAACATTAAAAGGCTGACAAATCACTTCAGTATTAGATTACATCCTGAATGGTAAAGACTGTGGTTTCCAATATGGGAAAAGTGGAAATTTTCTTGGTTTGGACATAGGCATTTAGCAATCAAAGAGTAAACATAGATGCTCTAGTGTGTTTACATCAGGAACTTTATCTGTAAGTGATGGACTAGTGCACCTGAGAATTGGATGTTGCCATTTGTGTTTTTATTTAAGGGAAATATTGATCTCTTAATTGCTAATCTAATGGCCTTTTCTAAGTCCTCATCCTTTTCAATCTCGCTTTAGCCTTTGACATTGTTGATCACCATCTTTTGATTGATTTTCTCTGTTCTTTAGATTTTTGTGACACAACTCTCTCCTGTTTCTCCTCCTACTTATCTGACTGCTTTTTTTCAGTCTCCCTCGGTAGATCCATATCCAAGACATACCCTTTCACCATAGGTGTCTCACAGGGTTCTGTCCTGGGCCTCTTTCCCTTTGCCCATTATATTATTTCACTTGGTGATCTCATCAGCCCCCATGGGCTTAATTATTATATCTATGCTGATCTTTTTATCCTCAAATCTATTTATCCTGCCCCAGTCTCCCCAGTCACATCTCCACATGCCTATCAGTTAACTCAAACTGGATGTCCAGTGGATTTTTAAATTCAAAATATACAAAACTGAACTCATCTTTCTCCCAAAGCCTCCCTCCTTCCAAACTTTTCTATTGCTATAAAGGTGCCACCATCTTCCATGTCTCCCAGGCTCACAACCAAAGTTTCATTCTCTACTCCTCACTCCCACCCCCATACTCTGTTTGTTGACAAGGTCTGTCAATTTTACCTTTGTAATATATCTTGAATACACCTTTTCCTCTTCTCTGACAGTGCTATCCCCAAGCTTGAACTATTCCAATGGCCTGCTAATTGATGTCTGTGATAAATCTCTTCCTATTCCAATTTAACTTCCATTCAGCTATCAAAGTTATCTTCCTAAAATCATTGATTATGGACTGATTATGTCAAACCCCTCTTTCTTCCATTTTAATAGACTCTGGTTGTTGTTTAGTCCTTTTTCGGTACTGTCTGACTCTTTGTGACTCCATTTGGATGTTGTTTGGGGTTTTCCTGGCAAAGATACTAGAGTGGTTTGCCAGTAGACAGGGAGAATTTGAAAATAAATAAGAATAGAAATGAAAGAGTGGGAGTTTGTTGGAGGAGATGTGTTGGAATGAAACTGCTTGTGCAGGTAGAAGAGTTGAGTAGGGCCATCTCTTCTTATGAGACAAAGGTGAAGGAGGAGGTAGTGGCAAACAGCATATGAGTAATATAAGATGAGTAAAAGGGGAGAAGAGGGAGCTCAGGCCAAGGCATTTA
The DNA here is from genome assembly GCF_019393635.1 of Dromiciops gliroides. Classification (NCBI taxonomy): domain Eukaryota; kingdom Metazoa; phylum Chordata; class Mammalia; order Microbiotheria; family Microbiotheriidae; genus Dromiciops; species Dromiciops gliroides. Next base: position 361,490,049 of record NC_057864.1, on the reverse strand, counting down.
TTTTTTCTGTGAAGGAACTGTTGATGGAGAGTGGTTTGGTGAGAAAATTCCATAACCATTTTGATTGGGTCCTCTATAAATTTATGTTATAAGACCTCAACTGGGCCCTCACTGTGATACATCATCCTCCTTATCAACTCACCATCCCACTCTCCACCAATGGCTCTTCAAAACCTTTTGATCTCTTTTCAAACCTCCCGAGTCTTCTGTTTTCCCCACCCTTTCAGCTGAAAACACTGACTCATGGTTGACAGGAAAAAAAAAATGGAGGCCTTCTAGGAATTAGTTCTAGCTCAAAACCTATAATTCTTTCTTGACGTCAGGCTCTCCTTTGCCTATCTTGCTTTTTTCCTCCCCTCTCATCCTTTTCCCTGCTCTGTTTCCTTATCGGAAAAATAAGGTGTTTGCTTTAGTGCTTTCCATTTCTAAATCTTCTTGTATCTCTTTCTGCTTTGTAATCACAAGTTGTTCAAATTCAGTGTGGAGCTAAAAATTGCTTGGGTCCCCATCCAGTGTCTACTTTATTGGTATACTAGGCAGAAAACATAAAACAAATGGAGAAATTTCAATTAAGTAACAAAAAAATGAGAAAAAAAGACAAGCAATAAGATCATTTTCCATCCCAATTTATATATGATTATAATCTCTCATCGACTTACATATTTCAGAAAGGGAATGCATCTTGAGATTACTGACTTAAAAGTGATGGAATTCAAGTCAGGAACTGGGGTCAAAGCCAGTGTCAGATACTTCCTAATTGGGTGAGTCACTGTCTGCCTCATTTTCCTCAGTCATAAAATGGGAATAATAATATCACTTATCTGCTAGGAGCATTAAAAGGATAAAATGAGATATTATGTATAAACTTTTGCAAATTTTAAAGCACACTGTAAAAATGCTAGCTATTATCATTATCTCCAGAAAACTCAGGCCTTCAATTAATGTGGGTTCAAATAACATATGGGAAAAGCATCTCCTATTTATACTTTCACATCTTCATCCCATGGTAACCACTGGTACCTTACAGCTTATTGTCACTGCCTCCTATAGCAACTTGGCATTGTTTCAGAGTTGTCTGGATACTGCTACTCTACTTTTTTCAATAATACTAATAAATAATAATTATATAGAGCTTACTATATACTAGATACTATAATAAGCACTTTACAGTTATCTCATTCGATCCTCACAATTCTGGCAGGTAGGTATTATTATTATCACCCCCATTTTATAGTTGAAGAAACTGAGGACAACTGAGATTAAGTAACTTGCCCAGGGTCACACAGATAATAAGTGTCTAAAGCCAAATTAGAACTCAGGATTTTCCTGACTTCAGGTCCCACACTTATTCACCATCAATTTACTGAAGCCTTTTGCTCCAGTTCCCCTCTTCCATCCTCTGTAACCCTGTTGATTCTCCATGAATCCTTTGATGCCTTCTGGTGAAGCTCTGCCCTGATACCACTTCTCACCAGTGCTTCTCTTACTGCCACTGCTGCTGTTTCAGGGAAGGGGAGACTACCTTGAGTCACTTTCCTTGGGACTAATGAAGACATTTTCAATCCTATTCTCAATTTGGCTCTCACAATGCTTTAAGACTTTTTCTGAGTTGCCATTCTGAAAGGAAGATTCCTTCAGCCCATGCCTTTAGCTGGGTTAGAATGACTGGATTCCATTCATTTGTTCTCTGTTTTAGGTTTTAGTCATGGTGTCCTCCAAACTTTCACCCCTTCATGAGGAGTTTCTGGGAGTGAAGTTTAACAGTCATACCCCTTTGCATTTGTTATTTTTATAATTTACATGCTCTCCTCCACTTCCTACACCCATAAATAGCATGTGGCATTGTAAATTGTTTTGAATCTTCAAGAAGCCTGAAGGAAGGGGGCAGCTAGGTGGCACATCAGATAAAGCAGTGGCCCTAGATTCAGGAGGACCTGAGTGTAAATCTGGCTTCAGACACTTGACACAGGCTGTGTGACCCTGAGCAAGTCTCTTAACCCTCATTGCTTCCCAAAAAGAAGAAAGAAAGAAAGAAAGAAAGAAAGAAAGAAAGAAAGAAAGAAAGAAAGAAAGAAAGAAAGAAAGAAAGAAAGAAAGAAAGAAAGAAAGAAAGAAAAGAAAAAAGAAGCCTGAAGGAAGAACTAGAAATACTAAAGAGGAAAGGCACAACTTGGGCACATGGCTTATGGACCCTATCTACCAAAGCCAAAAGTGTTTGTGACCTGGGGCAGCTAGGTGGCGCAGTGGATAGAGCACCGGCCCTGGATTCAGAAGTACCTGAATTCAAATCTGGCCTCAGACACTTAACATTTACTAGCTGTGTGACCCTGGGCAAGTCACTTAACCCCAATTGCCTCACTAAAAAAACCCAAAAAAACAAACAAAAAAATCAATCACATGAAATTGAAAAAGCTTTTTGGGGCAGCTAGGTGGTCCAGTGGATAAAGTACCGGCCCTGGATTCAGGAGTACCTGGGTTCAAATCCGGCCTCAGACACTTGACACTTACTAGCTGTGTGACCCTGGGCAAGTCACTTAACCCCCATTGTCCCACCAAAAAAAACTTAAAAAATAAAATGAAATAAAAGTGTTTGTGACCTGCACCAGTAGAAGGTGTAACCATATCAAAATAGATCTTTTAAGCATTGAAATATTATTATTACTATTAATTATGTACTACTGAATGGGGATAGACCTGGATCAATAGGTATGTAATCATAGCTCTACCACACTAAGAAAGAAATTGGTCAAATGAATTATTTGCCATCCTGTTAACCTCCCTCCCTACATCTGCTGCAGCCCAAGCAATGGTTAGTTTATTGAGTTTTTAACTTTTTGTTCTTTGTTTTTTGGGAGGAGAGGTGCTAAGACAGAATCAAAGGCCTCTGGGTATACACTCTTTCTAACTGGAATATAGCCTGAAGTATGAGGATCAGCGGGATTTTCTTATGCCTTGGTTTTCACTGGGAAAGTAAGTTGTTTATAAATAGAAGAAAAATTATCAAAATTGATGTTTTCATATGTTTTATAGAAAGCATAGGTCACTGGATTGCCTATTGACTCCCTATTTCTCTCCCTTATCCATGTCTGAGGAAAATTCCCTGTTCAACCTAAGCAACTCTAAAAATCCACACTGGTGACCTGGTGAATGTGTGCTCTGCCAGGATATAATTGACCTTCATAGAACTAGCCTTTCATCCTTTAAGCTATTTGAGTATCAGAAATATCACATATGCCCAGTTGTTTCAGTATCAGAGATTCTAGGAAATCTAAAGTTGCTCTTGAAGAGATGCTTTGTATTTCTCATGGCCCTCAAACTGCCCTTGAAGAATAGTTGATTGACAGCATGATACTCAACTTCATGTTTTCTGCTCCCCTCTCTGCCTTTCCCAGGGTCTATGCGCTCTTCCTCACTTATCTAACATGTGACAATCTACATAAAATTTGACATTATCTGTCATAAAGGTCTGGGTTATTTGTGTTCATACTACCCTAAGAAACAAATTGGTTAAAAAAGCTATATGGCATCATGTTAACTTCTCACCTTCCAAACTCAACCAATGGTTGGTTTTACTGATGTTTTCACTTTGTTAACTGGTTTTATTGATTGCTAAGTAAACAAAGCCCAAGAGGTTGGTTTCCCATGTTTTGGCCATGATTCATATATTGCCTAATATTGAGAACTTGCCCTTTCTGTTTCTTAGTTTCTCTACTTATGAATCCATTGATGTCCCTCATAGAAAATAGAATGCCTAAGTATTATTATACTTGAAGCAGAAAATACAATATAAAATATTTTCTGTTTTATGAGAAAGTGCCTTGCACATTAATTATAGACTTTTAGGAGGTCTTTATTGTTTCACAAAGCATAAACCATCAAAGATAGGGTCCTAGACCTAAGAAGCTTAAGCTCTAAGTTACTGGTAAATAAAACCCAAGATAATAGTCAAACACTGAGTCAGTCTCATGAGTTTTGGAGACATCAGCCTCAGGTTATTTGAAAAGAGTGGGACTTTATCTATTCCCCCTCCCATCCCCTGCCAATACCACCTCCACCCCCAACCCTCCTGCAGGGACTAATAGAACTGGGTATTAACTCTAACATAGAAAACCCAAGTAACAAAGCTAAAAATGGACTGGAACTTTAAATGGGTACTGTATTAGCCTTTCCTTCAGCAACTTCTCCCTGAAAATTGAAAAGAAAGAGCCGCACATACACTGTGAATGTGATCTCAACTTATCTGGGCTTTGATTAAACATTGCCTAAGGAAGATGATTGGTGCAAGTCTCTGATACAATTCAATTCAATTCAACAAACATTCATCTGGTTCCTACAATGTGCTGGGCACAGCGTCTGGTACTGGGAATCCAAAGACAACAATGAAACAATCCTTGTCTTCAAGGAACTCACAGTCTACTGGTGGGAGACAAAAGGTACCAAGATAAGTTAAGTACAAAATGATATGAGGTCAATAGAAAGTACTTTGGGGAGTTAGAGTAACATCCCAAACTGAAGGAATCAGGAAAATGACTCTTGTGGGAGGGTGAGCTTGGAGAAGGGGGATAGGAATTCTCAAAAGCACGGTTGAAGAAGATCATTCCTTCTTGAGAGAGTAGATAATTTATGCAAAGGTGTGGAAGAATAAAATGGAACATTATATACTAGGAATGACAAGTAGGTTAGTTTAGCTGGAACATAATAATTCATGTTGACATATACAGGGTTTTAGAGGCTTTGGGCATGACATGCATCACAGGAACATAGAAATTAGAGTTAGAAGGAAGACCAAAGGTCACATAGTCTTACCCCTTTATTTGGCAGATTAAGAAACTAAAAACTGTGAGTGCTGCCTTTGATAATTTACCTTTTGCAGTCAGGAGCCATTTTATTGCAAGATGAGCACATTGCAAAATCAATTTTTATTCAAATATGAAAAGTGATCATCAATGCTTTTAATTAGATTTTTTTGGTAGTAGTTTCTTTCTCTTTCAGAATATTCTGACTTTGATCTTTCATATTAGAATAAGAAGCAAAATGCAGCCAAAACTCTAAAAGAACTTTGCTTTTAAAAGCTTAATGTTTTTGTGTTGAACTTTTTCCTCCAGGAAGTAAATCCTTAGCATCCATCTCCAAATGCCATCTCCAAAAACATAGGCATACTTTCTTTCTAAGTATCTTTAATAAATACTTCATGATCTGTGTTACTTTCATATAGGTTTAAGAAGTGACAGTGCTGGAATCTGTTTCTTTCTTTCTTTGTCTTGACTAGACAAGGTAGAAACAGCTGCTCTGTGAGTTTTCCCACATGGTCTGCCAATGAATGGGGAGAAATCCCTCTGTGTAGCACAGAGGTAATTCAATCTCCATGCTGGATCCGACCTGGGCCATGTCTGAGTTGAGGCTGAATGTTGTATTAAATTACATTTGGTGTTTTTTGTTATACTGTAGGAACTACTGTTTACACAAACCACCCAACCTACAGAATTGCACTGAGTACATCAGGGGAACCAAAACTACAATCCTGTGGTCAAAGAGGCAGTGTGTTATCTATCACACTCTCTCTCCTCTTTTCCACAATTCCCAGTCATTTTGAATTCACTTGTGATATTTGTTTTAAAAATATTTCAGATTTCTAGTAAAACCTGATGTTTCTGGGAAAATTAAGAGAAATTGTTAAGACATAGCCACCTCTCATTCTGGACTTTCTTTGAAAATCTCAGGACTTGGGGGCAGCTAGGTGGCACAGTGGTTGGAGCACCAGCCCTGGAGTCAGGAGTACCTGAGTTCACATTCGGCCTCAGACACTTGACATTTACTAGCTGTGTGACCCTGGGCAAGTCACTTAACCCCAATTGCCTCACCAAAAAAAAAAAAAGAGAGAGAAAAGAAAGTCTCAGGACTAATCCTATGCAAAATTGTGTAATAGATAATGTTTGTCTTTGGCACCTAACCTAAACCCTGACCCACTGTTTTTTTCTTTCTTCCTATTCTCTTCTTACTAACTTCTGCCTCAGTTTCTCTTTCATCTAGAGAAAAATAAATCAGAGAGGTCAAGGATAAGCAGGGATAATTCCTTAATGTAATTGAGTTCAGTATTCCAAGTCTTTCATCAGAGAAATATATAAATGAAACAAAAGTGAGGAGTGGAGGAGATCGTCACATCAAAAGAGCAAGGGAGAACAGGTGGGCTACCAAAAGTACTAAGCTGGTATTCCCAAACTGTTAGGAGAACTCAACGAAGGCTTCTTCAGTGCTGGATAGAACCTCTGTGATGAATTAATGGAAATGCGAGGTTGAGACTTACAGAGTGTGGGTAGTCATGGATGGACTGGAGGACTGCAAGCTGCATCATTGGAGGGAATCAGTCAGTCAATCAACAAGCATTTATTAACTACAGGCACTCTGTTTAAGTGAGACATAATGAAAGGAGCTCATATTCTAATGGGGGAGAAAATGTATAAGATATACACAGTGCAAATACAAGGTAATCCTGGAGAAAATCCGACTTTGTGGGTGGAAAGGGATGAAGAAACCAGGAAAGGCTTCTGAAAGAAGGTGAGATTTTAATTCCTAGGAGTATTCCAAAAGAGGACCTCAAGGAAGGGGTCATGGGATTATAGATTTAGAGCTTATGGGGACCTTAAAAGCATCTAATTCAATGCCCTCATTTTACAGATTTGGACACTGAGGCCTAGAGAAGCTAGGGGATTGCCAAAGGTCATGCCAGTAGTAAAGATCAGAGTTGGGATTTGAACCCAGGTACTTTCACTCCATTATCTTCCCACTCTGTTAATATATATATATATATATATATATATATATATGTGTGTGTGTGTGTGTGTGTGTGTGTGTGTGTGTGTGTGTATATATATATATATATATAGAGAGAGAGAGAGAGAGAGAGAGAGAATGAGGGAGAGAGCAAGAGACAGAGACAGAGAGGGGGGAAAAGAGAGAGAGAGAGAGAGAGAGAGAGAGAATGAGGGAGAGAGCAAGAGACAGAGACAGAGAGGGGGGAAAAGAGAGAGAGAGAGTTGCTTAATCTACACACATTACAGTATGTTGGGGATGGAGAAAAGTATAAGGCACAATGTGAGCCCTTGAAGAACCTTTATGGGGGACCGAGGCCACAGACAAAGAGAAACAGTAGCATTAGGCCCCATAAGGAGGGGCAGGGAGGTATAGTGAAAAGAAAGTTGTATTTGGAGTCAGGAGACCAAGAATGCCTCTAATACTTATTGAATGATTCTTGTTATTTCATTTTTTCAAGTCTTCAGTTCTTTCATGTATTAAATGGCCATGATGATATTTATACCCTGTATCTTGAAAGGGCTGTTGTGAGGAAAGCCTTTGTAAACTCTGAAGTCCAATATAATTCTAAACCATCATTCCTTTTTTTTTTTTTTTTGGCTGAGCAATGGAAGGTTAAGTGACTTGCCCAGGGTCACACAGCTAGTGTCGAGTGTCTGCGCCCATATTTGAACTCAGGTCCTCCTGAATCCAGGGCCAGTGCTTTATTCACTAAGCCATAATTCTTGTATGATTAGGGGTACAAGAGCACAGTGCTGGAAGAGTTCAAAGGGCAGAGATGTCTGGCATTGTGGGCTAGAGTGGGCAAGGAAGGCTCCCTCTGGTCTCTCATTAGGATGTAAAGTCCTAGCAAGTAGTAGGAGACTGTTATTCTTTTTCACTCGTATCCCTAATACCCAACAGAGTGCAAGGAACATAGAATGTGCTTAATAAATGCTTGTTGATTGACTGATTCATATTTGACCTGTAGAAAATCTGTTTATGAAACAAGAAGTTTAATGGTTGGGTAGGGCCAGGTGGAGCTTGTTAGGGTAGGAAACCACACACTGGAAATTAGCTGCCAATTAGCAAGCAGGTTTCAGACAGTGACAGTCTGCTGTTTATTTGAAAAAGTAACCCACATTAGCAAAAAGTAACTTTTAATTACAAAGGCTCTAAGACATATGCTCTGGCTTTGATGGTCTCAGAAGCAAGAGAACATTTTCAGCTCCTCTGGAGGTGATGAAAATTAAGATCTACAAATACAGTCAATGCAACTTTGTGAGTGGCAAGAATTTCTCTGTACAGAAATAAGAAAGAAAGTCACTGACTCAACCTTAAAAAGGCTGAATGCTTTTAGAACATTTTTAAGAAGGGAGAATGATGTATGCTTCCTTTTCTAATACTTATTTAAATTGAGGGTTTTCTTTATATATCCCCTTCCCATTTTCTTTCATGGTAGTAGAAAGGACAATCCTGAGTCTAATCCCTGTTTCTATACCTTACCTACTCTGAGACCTCAGGTAACAGTGGGACTTTTCTGAGTCCCACGTTTTTATTGAAAAAATAAAGGCTGACTGTACTTGTCCCATCACCTTTACATGGTTGCTATAAGAGTAATAATAATAATAATAATCATTAATATTTATGTAGCACTAGAGAGATTAGGTGTTACAGTAGATAGAATGCCTGGCTAAGAGTCAGGAAGACTCTTCTTCCTGAATTCAAATCCAGCTTCAGAAACTTACTAGCTGTGTGAACCTGGGCAAGTCACTTAATTCATTTTCCTGATATGGCAAATGACTCTAGTATCTTTGTTGAGAAAACCCCAAAAGGGGTCATGACAAGTTGGACATTACAGAAAAACAAACTAAAAAACAACACCATATAGCACTTCCTATGTGCTATGCACTGTGCTAAGTGATTTACAAATATTATCTTTTTTGATCTTTAGAACAAACCTGGGAAATAGATACTATTATAATCCCCATTTTACAGATGAGGAAACTGAGGCAGAGGTCTACCAAATTGCCCAGGATCACACAGCTAGTAAGTGTCTGAGGCTAAATTTGAACTCAGGTTTTCCTTACTCCAGGCCTAGCTTTCTATCCACTGTACCACAGGAGCTCACACATCTGAAGAACTTTCACAAAATTAAAAGCATGTTAGGGAGTTATCATAAGGGCTTATTGAGTTACAAAGTCTTATTTCCGGTACTTTTAGGTCATACTTTCTTCACTTTCAGTGGAGTTGACAACTTTCTTCTGTGTGTTGTAAGGACAAATAAGACAAACACATGGTGCAAATGGGAAACTCTTGACAACGTGTTTGGCCACGGGTCGTCTATGTGGCTAGATTAATCCTTTTGTTCTGGGGCTTTGCAGCTTCTGTTCGCCTGTCTGTCTCCTGTTGAAGCTCCCTGACTGCTCTCTGCATACCACAAGCAACAGAAGAGCAGGGTTTATGATAGGAAATCAAATTAGTCTGAGTGTAATTGGGTTGCTATAAATACTACTTTAAAGATAAGATTTAAAATCAAATTATCACAATAATGACTGATAATTGACATTGCATCAAGGGCACAGATATTTGTCTAGTGATTTCTTAGTATTTAGCAACAAAGTGACTGGATTTTAATCAACCATTACAAATTTAAGTAAATTCTTTCTATCTTTTGTTTTTTCTTTTTAAAGTTTATTTTTTAGGCAAAAGCAGATTTTGTAGAGAAATGCCTGTAGTAACTCTAGGGGGAGAACTCAGGGACATTTTTCTATACATATTCTTTTTAGGGTTTGTCACATGGAATGAGGCAGTTCCCATATGGAGAGACCTGCTTCCTCAATTTCAGTGTTTGTCATTGGGAAAAAGGCCAAGATGACCCCTCTTGCTCCTGGATCATAGACTTGTCCATTTGTAATCAAAGGTACTTTGTCACTGTTGTTCATTTAAGGTAGGAGGAGAATGAGGAACACTGTCTGCCAAAGTGGTAGCTTTCCAAACAAAGATAGTTCTTTAGAAATATTTTAATGTACTTCTAAAATATGCTTAACCAGAGTTTGGGGGGTTTTTTGTCTTAAAATTATGTTTAGATTATGGAATAATTAATAAATTCTAGTTTTGAGATTTATTTTCCAACTCCCTTCCATCTTAATTCCTTTTGAGCTTTCTTCTTGATTTCGTTGGAAACATATTAATGTCATATTAGGCATATGTGCACATATAAGCACTCTATACTTATTTTCCATTTTTAAGATCTTATTATTTCCTATAAAAACTCACTTGTCTTACCCAACTCATATGCTAAGCTCATTTCATTAGGCATCAATAAAGGAGTTTCCAAATATTAATTTTAACTTCATTTCTTAGATGTGTGGGTCAGAGACAGAGAAAGCTTAAGCAATTTGCCCAAGGTCACTGGGTAATGCAATTCAAGTGCTAGGTCACTGTAATTCTCTGCTACTGCACATTTCCGTGACAAGGTTATGAAAAGCAGGATTATCCAGAGATTCTCTTTGCAAGCAAAACACATGGTATTCATGGCCTCCCCATGGCTCTTTCAATTACCAAGTGTCTACGACTATGCCAGTGAGGCCATACCCCTAGCTGCCCTTCTTTGGCTTCCTTCACCTGAGAATCTGTGGTTGTTCTGGCTAATGGTACTTACAGACCCTTTATAATGATTAAGTGGGATCAAGGAGTAATTTTACTGGAATGGAGAGGCAGCAATGGATAGCCAAATGGCCTCAGAGCCACAAAGATCTGGGTTCAAGTCCTGCCTCTGTCTCTGTCTCTGTCTCAGATGCATGATAATCAAGTTACTTAATCATCCAGGTAGGGGCAGTAGATTTCAGGCTGAGCCTGAAATCAGGAAGAAGTGAGTTCAAATCCAGACTTAGACCCTTGACTAGTTATGTTTTGTTCAGTCATGGTGGTAGCTTCTGAATCTTTGTGACCCCATTTGGAGTTGTCTTGGCAGAGATACTGGAGTGATTTGCAACTTCATTTTTCAATTTATTTTACAGATAAGTAAACTGAGGCAAACAGGGATACGTGAATTGCCCAACATCACACAGCCAACAAGTGTCTGAGGTCAGGTCTTTCTGACTCAAGGCCCAGCACTTTATTCACTAGCTGCCCAACTAGCTGTGTGAACCTGAGCAAGTCACTTAACCTTTGTGTGTTTTAGTTTCCTCAACTGTAAAATGTGGATGACAGCACTTATCCATCTCTCAGCTTTGTTGGGAGAATCAAAAGAGATGATGTTTGTAAAAGGCTTAACACAGTGACTGATTTAGAGTAGGCTCTATATAAATGCATGTTTCCTTCCCCAACTTGGTCTCTGAGTGCTCTAGGCAATTGTCAAAGAATATACCTTGTAGAGAAGGTAGAAGGTGCTATTTTGCATTGGCAGAAGGACTTGCCTCTTCCTGGTATTCCTTGTAGTAATGAAGTAGCAGTTGTTGTGTCTCTATTCTCTCCTCATTCCCAATTCCCAGCAGATTGTAAGCTCCTAGAAAGAAGTTTCATCTTTGTTTTCCCAGTGCTCAGAACAGTCTTACATAGAGTAAGGACCGAATAGATCTTAATACCTTCGAGCTGGAAGGGACCTTGGAGACCATATGATCCATCCAGTCTGTACTTCAACAAGGATCGGAATTACAACATCTTTGATAACTGAGCAAGCCTCCAGACATTTCCTGAAGGCCTCTAGTGAGGGGGATCCTACTCCCTACTGAATAAGCCTATTTCACTAATAAATATTGGTTGAATTGAATGAAACTGAATTCATTCTTGCTACTAACTTGGCTCCTTATTCATGTATGACTTTGAATGTCATTTGGTCTATCTCAGCCTCAGTTTCCTTGTAAAATGAGAAGGATGGCGTCCAAGGACCCTTCTAGATCTAAATCGCGTCTCCTATGATTCAAATATTGTATTTTGTCTTTCACTGATTACCTGTTAGTGAATGGACTTAATGACTAAGCCATAGACAGAAAGACTATTGTATTATTGTGTATGTAGTATTGTATATGTAATATGTATTAATGACTAATACATAGACAGAAGCCAATTAGGAGTCTTATTAGGATCCATTGCCCTGCCTCTCTGTCTTTAGACTAGCCTAATTTAGCAATGTACGTACAAATACAGATAATAAGCTAGGCTGTAGCCTTTGAGCAAAATCACTATTTATGGAGAGAAATATTTACTGATTAAAGATTATCTCTTTTGTACAGAAGGCAACAATTCTCTCCCACTTCCTCACTGCCCAAGAGGTTGAAATCAGTTTTAGAAGTTTTCAAAGGAAGCCAGCCAAAACCAGCCACATCACTTTAGCTTATTGTCTTTAAAAATGTCAGCACAAAATGTACCATAGCACAACTCATCGGAATACTTGTTATTATTTCTTCTACTAAATGAGATAATATCTATAAAATGTTTAGCAAAGGACTTGGACTTGGCACATAGTAGGCACTGAAAAAATACATGTTGCCTTCTCCCATTTCCCCATTAGAATACATGTGCTGAAGAAAGAAGAGGGCATTATTTCCTCCCTGGAAACTTTCAAAGTGAGTGGCCAGCCAAGGCAAATTGGAGGGGCCTAACAAAAACACCTTGGTGAGCAACTCCCGAGCCAGTCTGCATCAAGATGTATTGGGCTGAAGACAGTGATTTGATTCAGTGATTGCAACTTTCTCTCCCTGAAAATTGGAATTTTATTTGCCTTGTGGTGGGAAGAGAATTTTCCTTTACAATTCTGTCTTTACTGACTAAGTAAATGTGGGGAGTAAAAGTTCCCCATGCTGTTTCAAGTCTTGGATATTTCAAGTATGAGTCTTTGCCTAATCAATCAAGGGTCCAAGGCCCAATTAGAATCTTAATTTTACCAAGGAACTTTCAAGTAGGTTACAGTGGACTCCATCTGTAGATCTCTTCTCCCATATGAGGTCAGAAGTCCTGCAGAATAGCAGCTAATTGCTATCTAGTCATTTTATTTGTATCACGGGTTTGCTCCTAGATTTGAAGTCCCTTGAGGGTAAATATGAGGTCTTCTGCTTCTTCCAAGTCATAGAATATGAGAACCAGAAGAGATCTGAGAAATCATCTAATCTTGGGGTTCTTAGTCCATGGTGAGGAAACTTTAAAAAAAAATTTGTTTCGATAACAGCATTTCAATATAATTGATTTCATTTGTACTTTCATTCATTGAAAAATATAATTCTGAGAAGGGGTCCATAGATTTCAACAGACTACCAAAAGGGTACATGACACACACAAGTACACACATAAAGGTTAAGAAGCCTTGATTTAATCCTTTCCCTTTCTTTTAAAAATGAAAGAAGGGTGATTGGCCCAAGGTTAATAGGCTATTTTTCAGTCCTTTATTCTGTCTCCCTCATATGCACCATTTGCTCACAATGTTAGCTATTCCTGTAGTGCCCTTTCTATCCATCTTCACCTGCTGAACCTTTGACCATTATTGAAAGTACAATTCAAATACCACTGCCTCCAGAAATCCTTTCTAGACTTTACATACAATCTTAGATTTAGTCTCTTTTTAGTCTTTTTAGTCTTTAGCAAGAGTCCAATGAGTCTAGCTCCTTTTGTTTTATAGATGAAGAAATTGAGGTACAGAAAAGTTAAGTGACTTGACCAAAATTTGAAAACTGACATTCCTGACTTCAAGTCCAGTGCACCAACCGGTATAGTATTCTTCCTGAAAATGACCTTCCTATTCAGAATTCATGTACCACTGTGATTTATAATGCTCTAATGTACTCATCATGTAAGGTTCTATCTTAGAGGTAGCTATTGTTGTGTCCTTGTAAATAAGCTAGATGAAAAGCTCTTGAGGGCAGAAACAATACCTTATCTCAAATTTATCTCTCCCCTTGAGTTTATTATGATTCTTGGCACTCAGTAGGTGTTTGATACATATAGGTGATTTGACTGAGATTGATTTAGTGGTAGACAAAGATGAAAACTCAGATCTTCTGACTCCCAGACTAATATTAATTTCACTATACTACTTTGACATTCATCATAACGTATAGCACAATGATCATGAAATCATTTGGTTATATTTGTCCTCTTCTTCCAGAGAAGGAATACTTAACCTTTTTCATGTCATAGACACCTTTGCCAGTCTGGCAAAGTCTATGGACCATTTTTCAGAATAATGCTTTTAAATGCATAAAATATTACCAGGGAAGCCAAGAATATTGAAATATATCTATCAAAATCATATATATATATGTATATATGTGTTTGTATGTATATAGGTATATATATGTGTTTGTATGTATATACATGTATGTATATAGGTATATATATGTGTGTGTGTATATATATATATACACACACACATATATATACCTATATGCATATCTCTGTGTGATATGGCATTTTATCCTATCAAATGAAATACTTTTTAAAAATTCACAAAGAATAAGCTTAATGAGAACTTATATTCTCTCTACATCTTTCAATTTATTATGAAATGATAATTATGTAGTCCATTGTTGAACATTACTAATGAAAGCCTATTTGTTCTCTCTTAATACTCTTAAAGGGGATGCCATCTATTTGCATACAGATGACTTTCACAGAGATTTTTTGTAGGTGGGAGAAGGTAAATCATCAACTCTTTTGCCAAACACAATCTTGGAGAGCTGTCTGAGGTACTTAGATGTTACTCCACTTCTGCAGGGAGATAGAGAGATAGGGCTTGAATGCAGATATTCCTTCCTTTGAGTACATAATGAGATCTTGGGGGCTAGAAAGATCTAGTGAAGGTTTTATTTTATTTTATTTTATTTTATTTATTTGTTTGTTTGTTTGTTTGTTTGTTTGTTTATTTATTTATTAGGATTTGGGGTGGAGGGAGTTCATGAGCCAATCTGGAAGGCAGCCATCAAGGAGCCAAAAGATAAGGGGAGATTGAAGAAAGAATGAGATGAATGAAAGGGCAAGCAGTTTTAATACCCTAGTTAAATATGACCCCCCTCTTCACCAACCTCCCTCTTCTTCCTTTGCAAAACCCTTTGTCATGTTATTGTTCGAATGGAAGGTATTTATTGAGAAGCTGCTATGCACTTAGAATTACAATTGGTGATGTAACTAATTTTAGGAGAGAATGCATTATACAGTCACTATTGTATATGTTTCATTTGTTACCTGGGAATATTGTTCTATAAGGTAACTAGCCAGAAATAGTAGTGGAAGACATAAACTTCCAAATGCACCTTGGAATGTGTGTTGCTAGGGACTTCCTTTAGTCTCTTGCTATTTATGTTTCTTTTCCTTTAAAAAACAACAGTTTGGGGCAGCTAGGTGGCACAGTGGTTGGAGCACCAGCCCTGGAGTCAGGAGTACCTGAGTTCACATTCGGCCTCAGACACTTAACACTTACTAGCTGTGTGACCCTGGACAAGTCACTTAACCCCAATTGCCTCACTAAAAAAAAACCAAAAAAACCACCACCAACAACAACAAAAAAAAACCCAGTTTACTGGTTTCCTCATTTTAAAAAAATGAGTCACAAGTTTTGAGTGGTATTTAAAAATGAAAAGCCTCAAAGCCTTGTTCACTCTTTTATCTTCCATGATGAGTTGTTAAATAGCATGATTGTCAGACTTATATTATCGTCAGGGACAGTATTCAGGCTACTTGTTGAGCCAAACTAGATTCTGGAAGACTAGAGAAAGAGTAAAAACTAGAAATCACATGAACCAAAACATATTCTGGTCCTGGATTACCTGCTTCTCCCAAACTCAAACTTAAGTTTGTGGACTTGTGATAGATTTCTTCCCCTGCACAGTTGAGAGAGGGAGAGAGAGAGAGAGAGAGAGAGAGAAAATCTGAGTTATAAGGAAAGTTGGCCTAAAGAAATGATCATCTCCTTTAACACAGAAGGAAGAATCTGTGTTGTTTTTTTGTTGTTGTTGTGTGTCTGTTTGTTTTTTAATTTAGACTGCCTGTTATTTACAAACTAGATGCTATCTGCCATTTGTAACAAGACGGGAAACACCTAGGGTGCTAGAGAAAGAAATCACATGGAGCATCTTCATATTAGGAGACTAGGTTTGAAATACAGTATTCTCATTCTAGAGATGGGGATTTCTATGGCCCCATAATCCCATGAAAGCCTCACCAGGGCTACTTTCTTGGTTTCCATGTTGACAAAAGCCTGGTCAAGGATTCCAGGTTAGGAGGCAGTGAGTAAAGGGGAAATACCTTCTAAAATGTCCAACTTGAATTTATATTTCACCTGGGATGCCATACTTTAA
This sequence comes from Dromiciops gliroides, assembly GCF_019393635.1. Classification (NCBI taxonomy): domain Eukaryota; kingdom Metazoa; phylum Chordata; class Mammalia; order Microbiotheria; family Microbiotheriidae; genus Dromiciops; species Dromiciops gliroides. Next base: position 361,473,970 of record NC_057864.1, on the reverse strand, counting down.
AACATTTTGCTCCACAGAATCCACTTCCTGAATTTCTTCCAGGAGGTCAGCTTTCGTGTAATCTTGTCCAGAAATAAACCTACTCTTCATTTTCTGGATGTTTCTAGATCTTGTTGTTTTACTCCTCTCAGTCCAACCGTTTTGATCTGGCCGGGTACCTAGGTGATTCAGTGGTTAAAGCCTTGGGCCTGGAATCACAAAGGCCTGAGGTCAAATCTGGCTTTAGACATTTACTCGTTGTATAACCCTGGAAAAGTCACTCAACCTCTGTCTATCTTAGTTTCCACAAATGTAAAATGGGGATCATAAAAGCATTTATTGCAGTGATAAAGACCTGCTATCAAATCTGTCCTCAGATATCTGCTGGTTGTGTGACCCTGGGCAAGTCACTTAACCTTTGTCTACCTCAGTTTCCATAAGTATACAATGGGAATCAAATAGCACTTACCTCCCAAGGTTGTTATGAGAATCAAATGAGATAAAATTTGTAAAGCACAGCACAGTGCATGTTACACAGTTCATGCATAAGAAATCCTTGCTTTGGGTCAGGTAGGTGGTACAGTGGATAAAGCACTTGCCCTGGACTCAGGAGGACCTGAGTTCAAATTCAGCCTCAGAAACTTACTAGCTGTGTGACCCTGGGCAAGTCACTTAACCCTCATTGCCCCACGCCAAAAAAAAAAAAAAAATCCTTTCTTTTCTTCCTTTATTGGTCATCTTCCCCATTTAGAATGCAAGCTGAGGCCAGAGATTGTCTTGCTTATTAGCATTTGTACCTTTAATAATTAATGTGGTATCTGGTACATAGTAAACATTTAATAAATAGGTTGTTTATTCATTATGAAAAAAAACCAGACGGCCAAAATCAGACATGACCTTTCCATAGCCTTTTGTTATCCTACCAATTTGGTCACCTGTATTTGGAATTTTAGTCTAGGTTTGCAGTATCATAAAAGATAACATTACATGCTGAGTGACTAGAACTATGGCTGCTTCAGATATTTTTGTCATTTGGACATACACCACATAATGGATTTGAATGTAGAAACCTAGAAAAGGTTTAAAAAGTTATCGAAGCCAAGTTCCTGTTTGACTCATGATTCTGCCTCTGTTTTCTAGGCTAAGAAGTTTGGAGATACAGTTCTTTGATTTTTCTTAGTTGCTTTGAGTCATACAATCTTAGAAGAAGAAAAAAAAAGAACACCAAAACAATTAATTCTCTTGACTGTGAGTTAAATGTTTTCTAGAGAAGCTGTATAGTGGGCAGGGGGAAAAATCATTTGAAGCAGGCTACCTCTCTCACTCTATGGTGAAAATTCAGTCAAGACCTCGATAGGAGTCCGATAGGAGCTGTAAAACTGTGGTTATTTAAAAGTGCAAATCTGGTTTATTTTTTAAGTATTAAAAACAGACATTCCCCTTGGCAGCTGTCAGAAGAAATGTGTCTTAGCAAATTTCCTGACTAAGCTCAAGTATTCAGCATTACTTAAAGATTTTGAAGCTATGGCCCAAATTGTAATTAGCATACTTGTTACTGGCACTGAATTCCTTCTTTCCAGGAAACAGATGTAATAGCAAAGCTGAAAGTGATAAAAGTTTCATTCTTCATCAGTATGAGAAACCAGTGAATGATACTTTTTCATTCTTACCATTGTCATTCATAGTACCAAACCTCACCAATGTTACTCATTTAAGTGTGACTGGAGAGACAACAAAGTGCTGAAAATGAAGATCCCCTTGCTGATGGTGACAGAGATTAAAATTTGATCTGTGTCTTCAAAGCTGTGATATCCCAGAGAGATGCCTGGTTTTGGCAGGTAGGAACTCAACTGTGGCATTTTGGAATTGTAATGCTAGCTTCAATTCGAAATATTAATATTTATTTTAGAAGTGACAGGCAATCATTGGAGGGTACTCCAGAAACTTTGTACCTGTCAGCATACAATCAAAATAAATGTTTTATTTCCTTATTTCTAAGTGGAAATCATTCATTTGACTTTGAAGGGGAAGGAAGTTTCACTATCCTGTCAGGGAGTTATTTTTAAAAAATGTATTACTTATAACTTTTGCTTTTTTACCACATCTTTATTTACTATTCTATCCTTCTTCGATGTTCAATCCAGAGAGCTATCTCTTATAACAAGGAATAAAAAAAAAGAAATATTAGTTCAGTAAAACTAACCAACACATCAAGTGAGTCTGAGAGTAGATTTCAGTGTTCTATACCAATAGTCTCCCATCTCGGCAAACAAAGGAGGTAGATGGATTTTCTTCTTTGGGAATAAACTTGGTCATGATAATTTCACAGTACTCATTTTCCATTTTTGCTTCTGTCCTATTTATTTCATTTTCCATCACTTCATATGTAATTCCATGCCTCCATGTGTTCTTCATATTCATGATTTTTTATGGACCACCAATGTTCCTAGGGCAGCTAGGTGGTGCAGTGAGTAGAATGTCAGGCCTGGAATCAGGAAGACATGAGTTCAGATCCAATGACTGGTATTTACTAGTTTTGTGACTCAAGGCAAGTCACTTAACCCTGTTTGCTTCAGTTTCCTCATCTGTAAAATGAGCTGGAGAAAGAAATGGCAAACTACTTCAGTATCTTTGCCAAGAAAATCCTAAATAGGATCACAGAGTCAGGACAGAAACAACTGAAAAACATCATTCTTCAATTTCACATATTCCAATTTCTTTACCTATTCCAAAATCAATAAACATCTATTGTGTAACTTTTTGCTATTATAAATACATTCCCAAGTATTACAGAATGTAAGGCCTAGGAAGGAAGGAAAGTACAGACTCACCTTTAATTTCTATCCCTATTTTTTTTGGGGGGGGAGCAGGGCAATGAGGGTTAAGTGACTTGGCCACCGTCACACAGCTAATGTCAAGTGTTTGAGGCCAGATTTGAATTCAGGTCCTCCTGAATCCAAGGCCCGAGCTCTATCCACTGAACCACCTAGCTGCCCCCTATTATCCCTATTGCCCACCACTGTGCCTAAGGCAAGAAGGTGCTAGATAAATGTGAATTGATTGATTGAATGAATATTTTGCCTTCTTCTTCAGGTAATGTGACATTATTCAGCATCATTTACTTTTCCAATGAAGGCATTGATCTGCAAACAATAGCAACAATTTTAGTTATACATTAGTGACATAATTATTATTATAATCATGTTTGTCTAGATTCATTAATGAAGGGCTAAAAAAAAAAACTTGGGTGTATGAAATGAAAGTTTTACACTCACTGAAACATCTAAAAAATAAATAAACCCCAAAGATAAGATCTCTTACTTTGTAACTCAAGAGCACTTTTATGTTCTCCTACAGATGGCTTACACTGCTGTGAAACAGCATTAGTCACTTTTAATGAAAAAGACAACTCATTTTTACTACTGTTAAAATCTCAGCTTGATCAAATTCTTCTGTCAAGCCTAAGTACAAATATTTTCTGGTTTTATAAATAATCCAAACATAAAAAAGTTGCCAGTGGCTCAATTATCTGCCAGGGGGCTTATTTGTACCTTCCTTTTTAATCTTGGGAAGATACCTAGAAGAACTAATCAAGACAATTTAAGATCTCCACTATTAGGAGGGACTTAAATCCATCAAGTCTTTATAAGGAGATTATAAAAACCTGTTGGAAACCAAGTAGGGGGAAAAAAAATCTGTCCAAGAAGATCAAGCAATTTAGGGAGCTGAGAAAAACAAAATTTAAATTAAGTGAAAAGGGAGATATTTTTTCCCCTTTCAATAAATCATCAGCTTTTTAATAGAGTTGCTGCTAAGCAATCAGTTTAGGAATACACAGTCTGGATGTTTTTGGTTGAAGTTCAGAGTAGAGGGCTTCAGGGAAAGTAGAAGCATTGGTGTAGGTTAGACACTACAAAGTCAGGTATCTTTCAAATAAAAAAAGTTATTATTAGTCTGTGTATTGGAGCTAGAATCAGAAAGTCTACGTGGTTGTATCAAGGAGTACTAGCTTTTTTTTTTTTGGTGAGGCAATTGGGGTTAAGTGACTTGCCTAGGGTCACACAGCTAGTAAGTGTTAAATTTCTGAGGCTGGATTTGAACTCAGGTCCTCCTGAATCCAGGGCCAGTGCTCTATCCACTGCACCACCTAGCTGTCCCCAAAGTACTAGCTTTTGGACATAGTTCATGATAATATTTGTTCTAATGACATCCAGGAGCCTTTTTTGCTCCCTTTGAATCTCAGTCCTTTTTAAGGTCAATTTATCTGCTAGCTAGTCTTAGATTTAAAGAGCTCTCCGTAATAATCTCTGTCTAGGTCTTAATTGATTATTTCTGCTAGGATGGGTCCGGGCTTTGAATTAACTCAAAACTCAGGGCCCAGCCTTTTGCTTGTTGCAAAACCAAATCCTGAGAGAGCTCTACAGGGGGATCCTTGTATGACATGGATTTTATTTTTCTAAGATTAAAGAAAAAACTTGTCAGTTACAGCCATATGTAAACGGCACTAAAACAATCAGTTAATTTTGTTCATCGAGGAAACTCATCAAATGGTTGTTGTTTGTGATGTGGAAGGCACTGCTGTCTCTTAACAGGACTTAGAAGGGCTAAAACTAGGGTGAAGTAACTAGGGCTTTTCTTTTGGTGACCAAATTTAGAACTGACAACACATTTGGTCCTTTTCTTTTCATTGTTGTTGGATCTCTGATTTTATTAGCATTGAGAGCTACTAAGGAGGAAAGCCAGGTCCCTGATTGTGTAGAAAACAGAGTGTAACCCCTAGCTAGCAAGAATAATTAGGTAAAACAGGAAGGTCCCAGGTCCCAGGTTGGCATAAGCAACTTCCACTCCCATTCCTTACTTGGCTAAGGAATGATCTCAGTCAATGTCCGAGGGATACCTTCCTCCTACCACTGAAGAAGTACTTTCTCTTATTTGACTGAAATATAGTTTGTGCTGCTTGTTCCAGGCACAAAAATTCATATTTATTGATTTGAGGAGTGATTTCTCTTAGTCAAACACAGTTATGAAACTCCTATGGGATCTCACAAGTTATGTATGTGATTAGGTTCAAACAAATGATTTAAAAGTTTAAAATCTAGTCGATCAACTCAAAAAACCCCATAACTGGATTGATTATTTTTTTCATTCTATTTGTTGAGTTTTTGACTGAATGATTTAGATTAATTACCTATTTAACTGTTGTGTAGACAGCCATGATTGCAAGCTATTTCCTAATATTTAGTCTTAGTTGTTCCTTTTATTCTTCTATTATCCTCCTTCCTTTCTACTTATCCCTTACTCAATTCCTCTCCAATACTTAATTTAATCATTATTTGAACATCTGTATTACATGTAGAATGTTTTCATCTTTCTTCGAAACCATTAATGTTTTCCTCTAAACTCCAAAGCGTTTTGTATATGCAGAAATATTCAGAACTTCTGGAACCAGACCCCTCTTAAAAATGATGGATTATAGATTTCACTGCCTTTAGAAGAATCAAGTGAAATTGAAAACTGTTTCATCTATTGCACTAAGGAAATAAAAACACAACTGAGTTCTTGTAATCTAACCTCCTAGATGAACTAAGGACTTTTCTATATGATACCAATACAATCAGTTTTAAAGTAACTACAAAAGCAAGCTTTTTTTTTTAAAAAATAGGTGATATGCAATCTCCCCCTCCCTGCAGTTAACAGTTATTTGATTAAATTAGACTTATTCTGCTTAACTCTAACCCAATCCAATCAGTTCAACAAGCATTTATTGACCACCTACTATATACAAAGTACTGGAGATACAAGAAACAAATCAATAACAGAAACCAGAGGGCAGAACTAGGAGCAATAGGTGGAATTTTTACGGAAACAGTTTTCACCTCATTTTATTTTATTTTATTTTATTTTTTCAGGGCAATGAGGGTTAAATGACTTGCCCAGGGTCACTCAGCTAGTACATGTCAAGTGTCTGAGGTTAAATTTGAACTCAGGTCCTCCTGAATTCAGGGCTGGTGCTTTATCCACTGTGCCACCTAGCTGCCCCCCACCTCATTTTATAAAGGGGAAAATGTAATTATTAAAACTTCCCAAAAGTGGCAGGGAGAAACCATCATGAATCCTTCTTTTTTTTTTTTTTTTTAGTGAGGCAATTGGGGTTAAGTGACTTGCCCAGGGTCACACAGCTAGTAAGTGTTAAGTGTCTGAGGCCGGATTTGAACTCAGGTACTCCTGACTCCAAGGCCGGTGCTCTATCCACTTCGCCATCTAGCTGCCCATGAATCCTTCTTAAATAGAGATCTTCAGGAAGATAATGGATAGCCATATGTCAGTAATGTTTTAGTGGGGATTCCTGTTCAGGAAGGTATCTGAGGTCCCTTTGAATCCTGGGCTTCTTTAAAAATAAAAAAAAATTGTGAAACAAAACAACAGCAACAACTACAATAAAAACTATTTATCAGTAGATGCTAAATGTCAAATTACTTGAACTCTTCAACTGGCAACTGAATTACCCTTTACTGGGGACTTTGTAGGCAGAATTAATGTTCCGTTAAGAGTTTGACTAGATGCAGTTTGATGCCTCTTCCAAATCTACCATTCTATCAATGCCTCAAACTCATGTTGAAGAAGCATTTTCAGACTATTAATCACCCTTTTTTGCTATTGTAGTAGATGCTTTGCATGAAGTAAAAATAAACATATCACAAAATCATTTGGTACTCAATTGGAAATTCCCATGTTCTCCAATGGGGAATTTGTGGGAAGTGTCTTCTTCAGAAGTAAGGTGGCGTAATGTATAGAGTACTGGCCTGGAGTCAGTAAGACCTGAGTTAAAATTTGACTTCAGACACTGACTAGCTGTCTGACCCTGAGCAGGTCACTTAACCCTGTTTGTCAATTTCCTCATCTGTAAAAATGAGCAGACGAGGAAGATGACAAAACACTCCAGTATCTTTACCAAGAAAATCCCAGATGAAGTCACAAAGAGTTGGAGGACAGGACTGAAATTACTGAACAACAGTAACAATGGGTCATCTTCTCAATATATTTGGGACTCCAATTTAGACCCACAACCTTGAATTTTACATGAATGACCTCTCAGATCATTCTCTGCTTAGGTCTTCTTTTATAGCAGTTCATTAGCATTAGTGTAATCAGCTGTTTAGAGTGCAAAGTCTACATCAATACAATGAATTTTATAATTCATCTTGGTCTAGTGTCAAGAGATGAAGGTTAGTAGTCAGGAGATTTGGGTTTTAATCCTGGAGTTATCATTAACTAGATGTATGATATTGGGTACGTCATTTCTCTAGGGCTTCATTTATTATCTATAAAATAGAATGATTGGGTCAGCGAGGTGGTGTAGTGGATAAAGCACTGGTTCTGGATTCAGAAGGATCTAAGTTCAAATCTGGCTTCAGACACTTGACACTAGCTTCCTGACCCTGGGCAAATCATTTAACCCTCATTGCTTCCTTCCTCCCCACACACACACACACAATTTAGGAAAAAATAGAATGAGTATTGTACTAGATAAGATTAATGTGATAACATGGAAAGAGCTCTAGTTCTGGAGTTAGAGGACCTGATTTCACAAACTTATTCTCATGTTTATTGTTTTTGTCACCATAGCCTCTGATGTTCTTTCAGGCTCTTAACCTTTTTATGTCATGGACTCCTATAGTAGCCTTGTGAAATCTGTGGACCCCTTCTCAGAAGAAATACTTTTAAATGAATTTAAAAATAACTAGAATTACCAGGCAACCCACTTGTTTAGAAATAATGATGTTGTTTGTTTGTTTGTTTTCATTCAGGCTCATGGACTCCCTGGAATCTATCCATGGACTCAGGTCTGTGGTTCCCAGGTTAAGGACCTTTGATGTAGATCTATGATTCTATGATTCTTGTTAGCTCTATGATTCCATGATTTGAACATAATTGCTAGTACTGTTTAGTTCCTGAATCTGGCCTAATGTGATTTTCATTCCAGCCTCTTTTGTGCCAGGCTGACCAGCTAACTCTTCTCCCTGCTCTTTTGAAGATAACTTGTTCCCTTGTTTCATTTTTCCCCCTTCTAGGCTCCTTGTACCACCCTTGATCACAGGTCTAACTTTTTATTTTTTTGGTCCAATTTTGTTTGGGTTTGCCAGGATTGGTAAACCTGAAAGCTCTGAGTCTACAATGAAAATCCCCGATCCAGTCACATAATAATTGTATTATCTTGGATTGTGGTGTTCGAAGCCCAAGCCATGAGACACATTATATTTTATTTTTATTTGGGGGGGGAGGGGCAATAAAGGGTTAAGTGATTTGCCCAGGGTCAACAGCTAGTAAGTGTCAAGTGCCTGAGGCAGGATTTGAACTCGGGTCCTCCTGAATCCAGGACCAGTGCTTTATCTACTGCACCAACACATTTTAGATGACAGACCCTGCCATCTATTTAGAGGATATCTGGCAGGGAACATGCCTGTTTTGGTCCAGTAAAAGTAGTAGGAATAAGGGCGATTTGTGTTGGTGAGAACTAAGGAAACAGAAAATGTAAGATTTCTCTTTCTAAGCAAACAGATGAGTGAAGGAAATACATTCTCTAAACCCGGTAAGACATTGCTTTTTATTTTTTCTTTTTCCTTCTCTCCATTGTACAAAATACAGGAATTTTTAAAAAAGCTATTGCAAAGCATGATCTACTCTAGTTAGGAATTCTTGAGTGTGGCATATTTCACCAAGAATTCTACTAATTATTACAATGATAAGATCAGAATGGGAATAGTATTTATACATAGAAGACATCTCTAGGTACCACAGTCTCAGGATGCTGAATACATTTTTTTTTCTCCTATTGCCATATCCTGAGGGCATGACTAGATAAGCAACCCAGCTGAATGGACTTAACATTTCATTAAAGGTTTTATAGCACCTGTTTACACCCAGTCATTAGCAGTTGTTCCCTTTGATCTGTGTAAATTAAGAGAACAAGCCCAGTTTGAGCATGAGTTGAATTTTGCTTCCAGCTCTAACTCTCCCCTCCCAAACCCTTCCCCCAAGCCCCTATGGCAGTCAAAGATGTTTTCAAAAGTTTGTCTCATACAAAGTAGCACTTATGGCCATAGTTATGCTCCTGTCATTCCAGCCGGAGGAAGTAACATTTCTAGGTCAGTGATTTCTTTGTTTTTTCCTGCATTCTTGGCCACTTCCATCCTCTCTTGGATGTTCGTAATGTGCCAACTGTGCTCTTTGGCTAAAGTGGGAAATGATCCCAACATAAAGAGAACATCCAGAAGGTCATGGTAGCATTTCAGGTGAAAGATTCCATGTTCATTCATTGGGCCCACCTTTAGTCAGCTTCTACTGGATATTAAGGCAGTGCAGCTTAGTGGTCAGAGCATTGGACCTGGAGTCAGGATAGACCTGAGTTTGAATCCTACCTCAGATAGGCATCAGCTTTGTAACCCTAAACCAGTGGACTTGAAGCTCTTTTTAGTTTCATGTATCCCTTTGGCAGCCTGGATAAGTCTTTCTCAGAATCATGTGTTTAAAGGAATAAAATAAAATACATAGGATTACTAGAGAAAAAGTTTATTGAAAATAGAGATGCAGTTTTTTCCCCATTAATTGACCTCCTGAAAAAAAAAATACACCCATACATACATATACACATACACAAATATGTATGTTCATACACATGTATGTGTATACACACATGAGTATGTATATATGTCTATATGTATGTATGTATGTATATGTGTATTATGTGTGTACATATTACATCTTGACTGAAGGTTGGAATGCTTTCCCTCAGCAAACTCTTAACTTTGCTCACCCTCCATTTCATCATTTATAAAATGAGGATAATAATAGCATCCAATTCATTGAATTGCAATGAGGGTCAAATGAGATTTTGTATATGTGGTTATTTATTTATTTGTGTGTGTGTGTTTATTTATTTGCAAAACTTTAAGTGCTATATAAAATGGTTGTTGTAGTTGTCTTGCTGTTGTTGTTCTGATCTTGTAGTCAATAAGATCTGAGTTAAAGTCTAAACTCTGACACATTTTGGCTGTGTGATGATGGAAAAGTGACTGAACTTTCCAGCTCTTGCCAGCAATACTCTACAGGGTTTCTTAACCTGTGGTTCATGGATTCCCCTAAGGGGTCTATGGGTAGATTTATGGGGGTCTGTAAACTTGAAAGGGAAACAATTATATCTTGATTTCAATATTTAAAAACTTTATACTGATAAGAATTTCCTAGGCCTCACTGGACTGCCAAAGGAGTCCCTCACACGTGTACACAAATACACACACATACACAGACAGGATTAAGAAACTCTGCTTAAAGAAAATGTTACACAGGAATTACCATCTACATCAACAGAGGTACTTTCCACATTAGAATTCCCTCACCTTGATGAAGTCATACATTTAGGGCTGGAAGGAATGTTATAAGTCATTTGAGGTCCAACTCCATCCTCCCTCCCTTTCCTCCATTTCACATAAAATTGTGCTTACCATTTTTATAGCACTGAACAGAGAATGCAATAATAATATCAGCACAACTGTAAAGCACAACATTAATATGTTAGTACTATTGTCTGACATTCAACTTTATTTGGGAACATGAAGAATATGGAGTAGTGAGGAAGTCATCATTTATCCTGGAAATGGGGCAAGGCCTCTGATGTTTTCCTCCTAATAATTGAGAATCAGAAGAATTTCTCTCAGTAGAATGACTGAGAACTGGAATTGATTGGGCAATATAGTGTTAGAGGTGGGGTATAGTAATGCAACTAGTTGTTGTTGTTGTTGACAATCCTTCCTTCCTTATTCTTGGAGGACTAAGGACACATAATGAACATGCTGTTTTAACTTGCATGTGAATTGGATTTGAGTGAGGCAGAGCTTCATAAAATCATAAAACTCACTCTTTCCTCCAGTCATCAGAGTCCAGTGGCAAAACAAAGTTAATCATATCTGGATTGGAGAACCAGGTTAAGCATAAGTGATTGAAATGGAGATCTCTAGGAAGTGACTTGATGCTCTGCTAGATTGCAATATGCTAACAAAGTAACTTCCCCCTTAGTAAAGTTGATCATTAACATTTTTGTTATTTTGACTACAGAATAATGTTTAGACTTTAGAATTACTATGCTGCTTTTACCAGCCTCTCGTGGGATATGTTTACTCCCACCCCCCACCCCCACAATCTCAGTACATTTCCTCTGCAGTTACCCAACTCATCTGCTCACTTGCCCACTCTCCTTAATGTCATGTGCTCATCCCGTCCTTCTTCTAGGGCTTAATTTTCACTAGATCAGATAGCCACCAATATTGCACTTAGTTTAGGGACCTGTACTATGTAGAATACATAGCACTGAGGCATAATGGGGAAGATATAAGCACATACTCCTTCCATGGCAAACTCATACGCAGCCCTCCTTTTCAAAATATACTTTGTCCTAGCTCTCTTTCTCTCATATTCCTTCAATCTTCTACTACTTACTGAAACCCAGAATTATCCTGAAGACAGCACATTTCAGAGATGAATTGCAGACACTGTGGAAATTGTTTTTCTTGTTCTCACTTCACTGTCAGTTCATACAAGTTTTCCCAGGTGTCTCTGTATTCATCATATTGATTATTTCTTATGGCACAAAAATTCACAGAAGAAAACAAAAAGAAGTATAAAAAGCTACACAAATAAATAGGGCCGACCACTTTGTACCTGATTTATTAAATAACTCATGTAGATCATAGCATGTATATATCTTCAACCTGTATGTAACAGAAATTCGTGATTTCATATAAGCCTTTTTCTAGTTCTTCTTGGTATATTGAAATGTTTAGGTGTTAATAGTTATTAAATTTACAGCATAAAAAAAGATAGGCATTTTACAAAAGGGTCCATCATCCCCAAGGATGGCAACTTCTCATACTCCCTAACACTCAGAACCAAGAGGATGGGGCAAATTCTTTGCTCAAGATCATTACATTCACTACACGTCTCCCCTCCTCAGCTTGATCACTCAGAAACCACTTTTTTTTTCCTTTTAAATTCACTCCAACCTATATGATTTCTTTTCACTGTCATTAATAAGCCTCCAGTTTCTTTTTTCTCTTCCCTAGCAAGTTCAGTATCTGGCTTATGATCGTCTTTTCTATCCTAACAGGAGTTGCCATAAATTATATTTTAACCAGTTCTTCCATACCTATTTGAATTTGTCTGTTGGTGTTGGAATTCCTAGTTATGGCTCTGGAGGTTACTATCAAAAGCAACAAACATAAAAATAATAAAATGTATGAGTTAATATCTATGTGACCCTATTCTTTATCTATATTTTGTGATTTGAGGCAAAATTTTAGGAAAGGCTATTTCTTTTTCCTTGTGTAAGTTGTAACTATTAGGTAGGCTTATGATAACAGTTAAAGTTGACATGGAATGTATAAATCTTTGGCATTTCTGTATTTTTAGATCAGGATATAATATTGTAAAAAAGAAATAGCATGGATTAGTCCAGACTAATGCATCTTCCTTCATAATTTTGCCCCAGATTTTGCAACATGACAAAGATATCCTATGGCGCTCATCACCAAATTCTGATAGGAGCTGAATGAAACTGATTTTTAAAAAGTGACAAATTAAATGTTTATTCCCACTCCATGTTATCTATTGCTTCCAAAGAATTGACCAGCTATTTTGGGAAAGATAGCTTATGTATTGTATAATAGGAGCCTTATTATAGGGCTTACTCTCCCTACCCTCTTTCGGGGGCAGCAGGTTGTTTGAAACCGTATCCTTTGGTATTCACTCTTGTGTTGTATCCCTGGAATCTTGGACTTGGGCTTTGAAGTGGTTACAAGCCTGAAATGAATGGTTGAACTGGTGGAAGTAAAAAAAAAAAAAATCAGTTGTTTCTAGTCTTACAGAAAGTAGTGAAACGTCTCTGAAAAATTTAAAAAATCTTAACTGAGAAGATAAGTTGTGTAAAGAATTAATTGTTATTTGAGGTTTTTATGCCTCGGTGCGCACTGGCCTGGGGCTCTGCAAACCACATAGTGCTCCACCCACTGGTAGTAGCCCTTGCCAGGGCTCTGGTACCTCACATCATCACCACTTGCCCACGCCTACATGGGCCTGGCAAAATTATAATGATTGGAAGCCTAGTGAGGGCAGTCATGTGACTGTCAGTGGCCATCCCATTGGCAGGGGCTATATGGGGTGTTTCTAGGTTTGGGGGAGGAGAATTGGGCATTCTAAGTGGAAGCTGGAAAGGGACAGGCATTCTGCTGTGTATTTTCAGCTGATTCCTGGGCGGTGGTATTTTTTCAGGTATTATAATTTTCCTTTCCCCATTTTATTTCCTTTCCCTTGATCCTACTGATCCTGTCTGTGTGTGTGTTTTTTTTTAAGTTCGTTCTTGTTAAAATAAATCTTGTTCTGTTTTGAGGGAAGCTGCTGGTTTCCTTCCTTGTCCTAATATTGTGGTGAGCCGCTTAGCTAGCACTCCCCAATTAAAAATTGGTCCCCACAGTTGAAAAGTAGACAAAGGCTTTCCACCTCTCCTTTTGTATTTCTCTTCCATCTACCTCTTATATGGCAGTCAATTCCTTCATGATGTGATGGTCATAACCATCCCTTCCAGCAGTATATCATGAAAATTTTACTTTCATTGGATAATGTCATGTTTCAGAATTATTATTTCATTCCCTTCCTCTTTACAGTATCAAAACTACTATTAATTCAATGTAGTATATAATTTCAATGTATGTGTGTGTGTAGGATAGGTAATCAAAGGTATTTCCCAATCAATTTGAAGAGCTTATCCCTCTTCTTATAGAATATGAGTATGCTCATTGATCTTTCATAAGAGGAGAGTGATAATCTCTCATTAGATTTCAGAGATTAATTCTGCCCTTCGAGATGAATTGACTGGGTTAGAAGTGCTAAGGAGCATCCTATGAGATAGATTAATGAATTTGGTTATAAGATTTTGTTGTCTATGATTCTTGAGAGAATGGACTCATTAGAACCATTTCTCTATGGTGGCATATTAAAGTGGACATACTTGATTTAATCTTTTTTTTTTCCTTCTCTATTTAAAGGATAGACCAGAGTTCAGCAATAGGGATTTGCAAATAGAGTTGGGAAGGGAAGCTTATGCACATATATAGTATATATACACAGAAGGACATGGAAGTTACATGTACTCACTACATTTTCTTTAGAGAAGAGTACCTTATAGTCAATTTCCCTAGCCCCCAAAATGGTAAAAGCCAGGGCAATATGGAGTATCAGCAGTTTCTGCAGAAGTACATGGAAGTAAAGGAAAGTAGCAAACTGGGAAACAATTTTTACAAGCTGTTGTTTCTGATAAAGACCTCATTTCTCAAATATATAGAGAACAGAATCAAATTTATAAGAAGACAAGTCATTCTCCAATTGGTAAATGGTCAAAAGATATGAACAGGCATTTTTCAGATGAAGAAAATGAAAAAAAGTTCTAAATCACTATTGCTTAGAGAAATGCACATTAAAACAACTCTAAGATACCACATCACACCTATCAGATTGGCTAATATGACAAAAAAAGGAAAATGATAAAATATGTGAAAATAAGAATACTAATGCATTGTTGGTGGAGTTGTGAATTGATCCAACCATTCTGGAGAGCAATTTGGAACTATGCCCAAAGGATTAAGAAACTGTGCATACTCTTTGACCCAGAAATATGATTACTAGGGCTGTATAAGAAAGAGATCATAAAAGGGGAAAGAAACCACATATACAAAAATATTTACATCAGATCTTTTTGTGGTGCCAAAGACTTGGAACTCAAGGGGATGCCTATAAATTAAGGAATAGCTGGAAAAAGTTGTGGTATATGAATGGAATACTATTGTGCTATATGAAATGATGAGCAGGTAGATTTCAGGAAAAGAAAAAACCTGGAGATTGACATGAACTGGTGCTGAGTGAAGTGAGCAGAACCAGGAGAACATTGTACACAGTAATAGCAACATTGTATGATGATAAACTGTGATAGACTTAGCTCTTCTCAGGAATACAATGATCTAAGACAATTCCAAATGACTCATGATGATGAAAGTGCTCTCCACATTCAGAAAAAGAACTATGGAGTCTGAATACAGATAGAAGCATACTATTGGGGCAGCTAGGTGGCACAGTGGATAGAGCACTGGCCCTGGATTCAGGAGGGCCTGAGTTCAAATCCAGCCTCAGACCCTTGACACTTACTAGTTGTGTGACCCTGGACAAGCCACTTAACCCCAGTTGCCTTGCCAAAGAGAGAGAGAGAGAGAGAGAGAGAGAGAGAGAGAGAGAGAGAGAGAGAGAGAGAGAGAGAGAAGCATACTATTTTCACTTTTTTTTGTTTCTTCTTTCTTGTGCTTTTTTCCCCTTTTGTTCTTTCACAACACAACTAATGTGGGAATATATTGAAAATGATTGTGCTGTATAACCTATATTAGATTGCTTACTGTCTTGGAGAGGGAAGGAAGGGTAGGAAGGAGAAAATTTGGGGACTCAAAATCTTACAAAAATGACTTTGGGGGCAGCTAGGTGGCACAATAGATAAAGCACCGGCCCTGGATTCAGGAGGACCTGAGTTCAAATCTGGCCTCAGCCACTTGACACAATACTAGCTGTATGACCTTGGGCAAGTCACTTAACCCTCATTGCCTTGCCAAAAAAAAAAAAACTTTGAAAACTGTCTTTATATGTAATTGTGAAAAAATCAATACTATTAAGAAGGAAAAAAAGTACATGGAAATTGCACATGTTTATCAATGTGACTTAACCTGGGAGAGTTCATAGACAATATTAATGAACCTTAGCCTCTTGTTTAGAGGAAGGGTCTCTAATTTTCTTGATATCAAGGAATTTACTGATCTAGAAAAGTAGCACTATTTCTTAGACAGTATTTGACTTGAGGATTGCATTTTGAGTTGTTTGTCCTAAGTTTTTGAAGAAGACTGTGACATCAGGAGGTGATGTCATTACTTTCAGTGAAATGGATTTAAGTCAGGGAGGGCAATGCAAGGTCACCAGCCTCACTGTCTCCTCCAGAGCCATCTGGGTCCAGTAACAACATATATATCAGGATGACTGGAGATGGACCCAGATGTTTGAGGCAATCAGGGTTAGGTCACTTGCCCAGCCAGGATCACACAGCTAATAAGTATCAAGTGTCTGAGGACAGTTTTGAACTCACATTCTCCTGTCTCCAGGACCAGTGTTCTATCCACTGTGCTATCTACCTGCTCCACATTTAGAGTAATTCAAAATTGAAGAGTTAACTATCTCAACTTCTAGAGAGAAAATGGAGTTCCTGAGCAGGAAAAAAAGAAAGAAAGAAAGAAAATCATTCACCTGGCTCTCAATGCAGGAAAACAACAAAGGGTTATAAAATTGGGGAGGAAAAGATAAAAAATTTGACCCTCAACATGATTCTTATAATTTTTTCAGACAATGCAGGCCTGATGAGAAGATTCTATTCAACAACCAGTTTATTTACTTGCCTTCCATGTTGCTCAGACTTTTTAGTCTTGTCCAACTCTTGGTGACCCCATCTGGGGTTTTCTTGGCAAAGATACTGGAGTGGCTTACAATTTCCTTCTCCAGCTCATTTTACAGATGAGGAAACTGAAGCAAATAAGGTTAAAGGACTTTCCCAGGGTCACAAAGCTAGTAAGTACCTGAGGCCTGATTTGAACTCAGAAAGATGAGTCTTCCTGACTCCAGACCCAGCACTCTATTTTGCCACTTAGCTGCCCTTATTTTCTTTCCAAAGGGAATATAAACCATAGGGAGAGACAATTAACATGGGAGGAAGTGTTAAAATGCTGTGGGAGAGAAGGATTTCTCCAGAATTTCAGGTTGTTATTCTGATGGCAAGCTAAATTTCCTTTCCTTCCCAAGAGGTCCTTATGAATAACTATGAATCATTTATGTATTTTCCATATCTATTTATGTTCCCTTAATACTTTTCACTTTCTGAATTTTTCTGAGTGGTGAAGCAAAGCATTTTCAGTCATTCATTGAATAAGCATTTACTAAGTGTCTAATATGTTCCAGGCATTGTGCCAAGTGTCAGGAATACAAAGAAAGACAAAAGATAGCCCTTGAGAAGCTCATAATCTAATAGGAGAGACAATATGCAGACAAATATGTACAAAGAAGTGATAAACAGGATAAAGGAAAAATAAGCAATAGAGGAAAGACACTAGAATTAAGGATTAGGAAAAGTTTCATGTAGAAGATGATATTTTAGTTGGAACTTGAAGAAAGCCAGGAAAGCCAAGAGATGGAGATGGAGGAGTCTAGACATGGGGGACAGTCAGAGAAAATGCCTAGAGCCAAGAGATAGAATGTCTTTTTTGGAGAACAACAAGGAGTCTAGTATCATGGGATGGAAGCATATGTATGTGTGTGAGCATGGTATAAATGGTAAGAATATTGCAAAGGTAGGATGGAGGCTAGCTTATGAAAAGCTTTGAATACCAAATAGAGGATTTTGATTTGATTTGGAAGCAATAGTGAGCCACTGGAGTTTATTGACTAATGGAGTGACATGGTTGGACCTACTCTTTAGGAAAATCATTTTGGTAGCTTATAGAGGATGGACAGGAGTGGGGAGAGATTTGTGGCAGGCATATTGACCAGCATGGAACTTGTTACATTAAATGCTCACATGGTGCCTGGAAAACTGTTACCCATATTTGTGGAAACCCACAAACTTTTTTTTAGATATCCCTAGAGAAAACTTACTCTTGGTACATAAGAATCAAAGAAAAGAATGTCGTTTAGAATCAGTCTAGAGACTGGACCCAGTCTATGTAAGTTCAAAATTTGGGTGTCAGGAGGCCAGGAATTATATCAAGTAGGAAATAAGAGGAAAAAAATCTAATCAAATGTTGTTCTCTAACATGTGAATTGCCATCACTTACCATGTCCAGGATTATTTGTATGTTACTTGAAATAGAGCTCTAATTGGTGAAACTTTAGGCAGTTTAATAAAATGAAGTGAAGAATTCCAGGCAATGTTGAGAAAATACTTTTGGCCTATGAAGACATTCCTTGGAACCTTGACAGACTAATATAGTAAAGTCAGTTTTATTATTGAGTGTTTGAGGAACACTTATTTTTAGGTCTTAACATTTTTGGACAATTCTAATTTATTGAGATTTCATATATTGAATCAATAGCTGATCCTCTTTAACTTTTAACTATTGATACCTGCAAAAATATATGACAACGTTGGGGCATTGCATAGAGAACTTTATTATTGTAAACTCAATGGCTTGGATTTTTTGCAAAGTATTTCAAAATTAAATTGATATTTTTCAGAGTGATAATAAAAAAGATAAAGTAATAAATTAAATTAATCACAAAAAAATTCCTCTTGAAACTTATATATACGGAGGGTACTTTTGAAAAAACTACGTGCCCTAAGTAAATCGAATGGAAGAGAAAGTGATCCCATTATGAAAATATTAGAGTTGTGCTTAATACATTTCTGAAATATTTCTCAATTAAAAACTATCCATGGAGGCAGCTAGGTGGCACAGTTGATAAAGCACCAGCCTTGGATTCATGAGTACCTGAGTTCAAATCTGGCCTCAGACACTTGACACTTATTAGGTGTTTGACCCTGGGCAAGTCACTTAACTCTCATTGCCCAGCCAAAAAAAAAAAGAAAAGAAAAAAAAACTATCCAGTTTACAAATGAAACAAGTAATAACTTGCATATTTATTATCTAAATAGTCTATAGAAACAACCTTCATTTTCTTTGAAATACCTAAATAGTTCTAAATGTGAATGGATAAGGAATGCATTTGTCATAGACAAATAATTGGTTTTATTCCTTATGACAAGAACAGTTAATAGATGTCTTGTAAAATGGTATGTTGAAAGATGAGTTTCGAATGTGAACATCTTATGATGTTTTGACTATGTGTAAATAAAGAGTTCTCTGGTTTATCAAACAAAGCAATACAAATTATAACCACCATTCATAACCTCTTATTTGTGTGATTTGGGGTTTTCTGCTCTAGTTATTATAAAGAAAAAATTTTGATCTCAATTAATAGTTCAAAAAGAATTACAAGAAGCAAGATCATCAAGGACATGATGTTTTGAAAAACTCTGTGCTGAAAAACAAGCTTACCCATCATATTCATATTACTATTATGGTTGTTAATTATAGTATAAATGTGAAAATTATATAGCATCTAGTTATATATTTTGCATGCTATTTTTATTCTGTTAAATCTTAATTGTATGGTATTCTAATTATAATAAATTCTTTACTTTATTTGAATAAAATGTGAGCAAAGAAAATTGTGTAAGTCATTTTATCAAAAGTGTGTTAGATGATTATTTTTTTTTTTAAAGTGAGGGGTCACTAGGATTTTCCAACATAAAATTTAGGAGAAAATGCTTTAGAAGAACTCGAGCTATTGTGGCTGACTAGCCCTTAAAAATGAGATTATATGGAGAGGGGTTGGAGATGAGGAGGTGGGAGTAAAACTAATTAGCCCTGAACTATGCAAGATAAAAGAATTCTGCCTATAGAACTTGAAGCAAATTATTCTTCCTGATCATGCTTTGCCCACCTACCACTGAGGCCAGGGACCTGTTTTTGTTGTCCTTGTTGTTTTCCCCCTTTGTTTATATCTTCAGCGCTTAGCATAGGGCCTGGTACATAGTTCTTAATAAATGTTCATTAATTGTTGACCATTTCTACAAAAGCTTTTTTGTTTTGTTTTGTTTTTTGTTAGTCTAGCAAGCTGATGTATTTGGGACTTTAGACAAATGTCTCCCTTTCAGACTGTATTTCAGAAGATTAGGATGATTCTTGCTCATCTAACTACTCTTTCTAGCCACATTTTACCCTTTTAACTGACTATATCACCATTAAGCCCTGGATGAGACTTTCTCTTGACAAATAGAGAAAATCACTGGGAGACCTCGAATTCCCAGATTGAGAAAAGAAGGTTTGAGATTTACAAAATCTCTAACAAAAAATGTTCTAGTCAGCTGTTGTCTTCAAGGACATCCACTAGAAGATGTGTCAATCGGGGCAGCTAGGTGGTGCAGTGTATAAAGCTCTGGCCCTGGATTCAGGAGTATCTGAGTTCAAATCCTGCCTCAGACACTTGATACTTACTAGCTGTGTGACCCTGGGCAAGTCACTTAACCTCCATTGCCCCGGGGGGTGGGGGTGGGAGATGTGTCAATCAGTAGTTTTGATTCATTCTAGGAGCAGGGAAATGGACCCTTTCTTTGGCATCTAAGGAACTGCTCTCAACCCTATAAATGTAACCCAGAACAAATGAACTTGAAATATCTGAAGAAGCAAGATCCCATTCAGTTCAGGGCAGTGTACTGATAAATGTTTAACAATTAGCTCTCTGAAAAAAAAAAATGTAAACATGGTGCACTTTTAAGTTTAATATGAATCATTAAATACTTCTTCCTTCACTTTCTTAAATCTATACAATAAAAAACCAAAAACCAATCTGTAGTATTTGGCGATTTCCTAGGTGTAAAGTCTCATATTGAATAGCTGGCTGGAGCTGGTTGCTTCACACCACTATATCACAGTAAATTATCCACAACAGGAAGCAATAAGCACTTTGGACAGACCTCCCAACACACACTAATTGTTCTTCCCAGTTATCTTCTTAATCCATTGCCTGAAGCCCTGAAGTTTCCAGTAGCCTCACAACTACTTCTAGACATCCTGGAGATGTTTAGGTGAGGATATAGAAGATGAACTTACATATCAGTACTTTTATTCAATTATAAAAGAAGACAGTTATTTTATCTACCTAAGCCCCAGAGCATTTCTGATTCCATCAAAAAAAAATGAGGAAACTGAGAAGAAATAAAATTTTCAATAATAGTTTTCAATTTGTATTAATATGAAATTAATAATATGAAAATACCAGCTTCTCATAAAAACTTAGATAGGAAACAATGTAGAAGGTTTGACTTGAAAACCGAGGAAGTACATGAAACATGGTAATGAGGAAGCTTAACAAAATTCCTGGTTTGCTTTTAGCTCATTTAAGGAGTTCATTTTATTCTACTGTAAGGGGCCTGGGGGGGGGGGGAAATGTTGCCAAGATTAGGTATAGACATTTTTTAAAAACAAATCATCAAGGGGCAGCTAGGTGGCGCAGTGGATAGAGCACCGGCCCTGGAGTCCGGAGGACCTGAGTTCAAATCCAGCCTCAGACACTTAACACTTACTAGCTGTGTGACCCTGGGCAAGTCACTTAACTCCAATTGCCTCACTAAAAAAAAACAAAAAAACAAAAAAAAACACAAATCATCAAAGGATCAGAACTGACTAAACAGGACCTGTATACATCCTTCAATCCATCTGTTATTTCATTATCCAAATTTTTCCAATCAACTGAATTTTTCCCTAACCAGAAACTGACCAGGGATTAACTAGACATACACATCCATAAACACATCCACAAACACATCCACATATTCACATCCACACATGTGCACATGCATACACATACACACAAGCGTGCATGCATGCACACATGTACACATACACATACACTAACACATACACGTGTAGGTAAAGAATCTAGCCTCTGCTTAGGTGTTAGGATATTTTCCTAACTGGGAGTTTTGAGTGGTTGTACCTGAACTCAGAACTTTTCATCTAAAGTAAACCTCCTAGAAACAAAGAAAAAGAAGTCAAGTAGATTTTAGGGGCCATTAAATTCCCTTCCCCAGGCTTAAAATGAGATAATTTTCTCAGACTCTCTTTGATTTGGATTGGGGTCATCAGCTTCAACAGAGTGCGTTGAGGATATTTCCATTACCAGATGAATGGGCAGAGAATTCAGGGGACAATGACACTGTTTCTTTTAGGGCACTAGAAACACACACACACACACACACACACACACACACACACAAATATATTTTTAAGAACGAGCTAGTTGTGGTACTCTGAGTTCAGAGAGAGGAAGTCTACCGGCCACTGGATGAGAAAGCCAGTCATTTTCTTTAAAAAAAACCCAAAAACTTATTATTGCCTTTTTAAAAAATTACATGACATTCCATCACATGCATTTCTGAATATAGGTGCTCCACTCCTCTCTGTACCCCCTCTACCTTGCCCTACATCAAACCCCCTCTGTTTTAAATTATTTCTGGTTTTCGTTTAACTGGTCTGCTCCTCAGGTCTACTTTTCTATTTCTTTAACCAGTACCAAATAGTTTTAATGATTACTACTTTATAATATAATTGTAAATCTGGTAACACTTCATTCCTACTTTTTCCACTATCTCCCTTGAGATTCTAGACCTTTTGTTCCTCCAAATGAATTTTATTATTAGTCTGTCTAGTCCTATAAATTGTCCCCTTGGTAATTTGTTTGGTATAATATTAAATCTGTAAGTTAACTTTATAATAATCATCATTTTAAAAATTATATTGATACTGCCCAAACCATGGCACTGAATGCTGTATGTCTCCACTTATTGAAGCCTTCTTTTATTTTTGTAAAGCCTCTTTTGTAGTTATATTTATATAAATTCAGCATGTGTCTTGGTAGATTAACTCACAAATTTTATGCATTTTGTAGTTATTTAGAATGGAATTTCTTATTATATCCTCCTGTTTTTTGTTAGTACTATGTAGAAATGCTGATGATTTTTGTGCATTTATTTTGTATCCTGGTACTTTACTGAAGCTCTTAATCATCTCCATTAATTTCTTTTTTAATTCGCTGGGGTTTTCTGAGTAAAACATCATGTCATCTGCAAAAGGGATAATTTTATCTCCTATTTGTGGATGCTTATACATTTAACTTCACTCCTGTCTTATTGCTTATAGCTAGTATTTTTAGAACTATATCAAATAACAATTGGGAGATGGAAATTTCTTACTTTATTCCTGTTTGTATTAGGAAATCTTTCAGTATTTCTCTATTAAAATTAATACTAGCTCTTGGTACAACACACAGACACAGATAGACAGACACATGCACCTATGTAGGTATGTAGGCTTTTGATCATATAATGGAAGGGTTCTTCCATTAAAAAAAATCCAAACTACTTTTATGAGAAAACATATGAGAACAGCTAGGTGGCACAGTGGATACACCATGGGACCTGGAGTCAGGAAGAACTGAGTTCAAATCCATCCTCCTATTCTTACTAGCTATGTGGCCTTGGGCAAGTGACAACCCCAATTGCCAGAGAGGGAGGGAGAGAGAGAGAGAGAGAGAGAGAGAGAGAGAGAGAGAGAGAGAGAGAGAGAGAGAACTTGTGGCCCTGATACTCAAATCAATAAAAATGAAATAAATAAGAAAATAGACCTTTAGTCCAGTTAGGTCTGGTCATGGTAATAAGCTCAATTCACTCTGTGTAAATTGTCTAACAAAAATCTTAAAACCAATGATCAATTTCCTTCTTTTTTTTTTGTTTGTTTTTTGTTTTTTTAGCAGGCAATGGGGGTTAAGTGACTTGCCCAGGGTCACACAGCTAGTAAGTGTCAAGTGTCTGAAGCCGGATCTGAACCCAGGTACTCCTGAATCCAGGGCTGGTGCTTTAACCACTGTGCCATCTAGCTGCCCTGATCAATTTCCTTCTGTTTTTTTTTTTTTTTTTTGCAGGGCAATGAGGGTTAAGTGACTTGCCCAGGGTCACACAGCTAGTAAGTGTTAAGTGTCCGAGACCAGATTTGAACTCAGGTCCTCCTGAATCCAGGGCCAGTGCTTTACCACTTCGCCATCTAGCTGCCCCTGATCAATTTCCTTCTAATGGGGAAAAGAAAAAAAAATGTTCTGGTCCAAATGGATTAAAAGTCGATTTTATTATCTGACTCTAATACCTATTAAGGAGGATCAGAAAGGAAGATACCTAACATAACTGATAGAGGAGGTGAGCAGAAATATATAATAGGATTTTATTATTAACTTACCAAATTTTAGAAATAAGATGAAGTCATTCTTTTTTATTTTTTAAGTGAGGCAATTGGGGTTAAGTGACTTGCCCAGGGTCACACAGCTGGTAAGTGTTAAGTGTATGAGGCCAGATTTGAACTCAGGCACTCCTGAATCCAGGGCCGGTGCTCTATACACTGTGCCACCTAGCTGCCCCTGAAGTCATTCTTAATTTGGCTAGAACCAATGAAGATGTTTGTTTACTCTTCCCTCTCCCCCATAAGAAAAATAGCTCATAAATAAGTCATGGTTTTTGTCAAATGCTTTGGCTATAATAATGCGGGAGGTTTTTTTGCTTGTTTTTTTTTTATCTGATTTATCATACAAATTATTTTCTGAAAGTTGAACTATCCTTTCATTTCCTATATAAGTTCACTTTGGATCTATATTGCTGTGGTCTCCTAGTGGTTATTTTATTGAAAAGATTTGTATTTTCAATATTCACTTTCATTTTAATTCAATTTCAATATTCACTTGTAAAAATGGTTTATAGTTCCCTTTCCCCGGTTTGAGTATCATGATCATATTTGTCTTGCAAAACAATTTGGTAAAGAGCTTTCTTGTCCGATTTTTGAGAGTTACTTTTTAAGCATAAGTATACATTGGTATTTAAATATTTTATAAAACTCATATTTATTTAGTATTTCACCTCTCAGTGATCTAGGCAACACTTTAAGAAAATGAATTGCAGAGAAAGGGCTAACCTGCACTGGTACAGGCATTTGATAAATTAGAAGTTATCTATACCAATGAAATCACAGGCCCAGCGGTATACCCTTTCCCTATTCATAGTTGCTAAGAGCTTTACATAAATTATCTCATTTGATTTTCATAAGAACCCTATGAGAGGGAGAACAAATATTATTAGCCTCATTTCATAAAAGAGGATACTGAGCATGCTGATGGAGCTGTGCCTTGAACATAGGTCTTATTCCTAGTGCAATGAATTTTCTTCTGTATTGAATGGGTTACAGGGTGAATTACATTATTACTTTACACTGCCAAACAACAACAACAAAACAACCTACCCCCATGACTTGACTTCCAGTTGCTGAAGTTACATTAGCTGAGATGTCATATAGCCTCTCAATATTTTTGTCAGGCAAATTGAAAACACAGACAGCATGGAGTAGAAGATTGGGTGCTGGATTTCGAGTCAGGAAGATATGGATTCAAATTTCATCTCTGATATTAGCTGTATGATGACAGTCAAGTAACTTAATTCAGTTTCTCAAAAACAAAAAAAGAAGAACAAGTTGGGCCAGAAGGCTTCTAAATTCCATTCTGGTTCTAAATCTATGATCCTATGATCTTTATTTTAAAAAGGAGAGAACCAAGGTACAGAAAGTGTCTGGGGAAGATAGCAATGCTGCCTCCATGAGAAAATGCCTTTCTCCATGGGAACATTCACGAAAAAAAGAACTAATTCTGGATTTGAAGTTGGAGGCCTTGTTTCCAAATCTTAGCTATGCTACTTATTACCCATGTAAGTTACAAACTCTCTGGAGTTTCATTTTTCTCATCTGTAAAATGAGGGATTAGACAATATGACCTTTAAGGTAGCTTTCAGCCTTAAATCTATGATGCCCTTGGAGGCAACACAAGGCAATAAATGTGGTAAAAGGGAAAGAGTTTTAACTCTGAATTCAGAGGATCTGAATTCAAATCCCCTTATGAGGCTTACTGTGTGACCTTGGGTAAATCACTCAACCTTCCTAGTTCTAAATTTCCTCAGCTATAAAATGAATGGGTTGGACTGGATGACCTCTGAGGTTTCTTCCACTTCTATATCTCTGATCTATGAACTGACTGTGAACTCACCCTGTAAGTGAATGCAGGGCTAAACTTTCAGGCCATTTTCCTGCCAGAACAACATCCTTTCCCCTGCTCCCTTCTGCGGCTTTTGAAGCTAGACACTGTTGTATATTAACATCACATTTTCATTTCTGAACTTAAAACAGGAACTTTCAAAGGTGAAAAGTCTGAAGTGGCAATGGTAAATTGCAAGGGCAGCACCTATCTTGACTGTGTTCCCGCTTCTGGCCCACGAAGCCTCACAGAAGAGGGTTTATTTTATATTGTTCCTTTGTATTTTTACATTTGACTGATTAAGTCAATGGAAACCAGTCCCAATTGTTGCTTTACAGGCAGGCCATGTTTTCCATCATTGGCACATACTGAAATAAACCAATGGGGAGTAAGGCAGGGCTGGGCTGCTGTTTTCTGTTACCCTGCAAATCAGAAAAAGATTGGTACTTCTGATTAATCTCTTCTTTTGTTTAGTTGCCTGCACAACACCCTGCCAAATGACTTTATAATAAATAATAAAACTCACAGAGAACTATGTGTTTATTCTCACCACCAATCCAAAGTAAAGATTTTCTTTAAACAAGTTATTTCTAATAAGGCACAAAGCCTGCAGAGAAATATTAAAGGCTAATTTCCCTCATGGTTTCATGTTAGGAAAATGCACAAAACTTGAGAATAATTTCAACTAACAGTCATGTGGTTAAAAAAAAAAGTTTCTGGAAAAATGCTAAATTGGTCAAGGCACTCCAAATGTATCTCCACATCTTGTAAATATCCATTTGATTAATAAAAATTATTATTAGGGCACACATGATGCTGCTCATGCTCTTCACAACAGATTTCAGAAATATATTTTTTGGGATATGCCATAATAATATATTTTTTAACACGCTAAAATAAAACCAGGATTAGGCTGCACATGAGAAGAACCCTGTGTAATAGCAAACAGAGCCCAGTGTTGCCAGGCACACTTTCTCAATGGGAACATTAGTTAACAAGGTCATTCTTATGCAGGAATGTGGCAGACATCAAAGCACAATTACTATTAAGCATAAGTATACTACTTAACAAAATATAAAATGCCTTAAGTTCAATTTTATTAGCTCTTCTTTACTGCTACCAATTAGTCTCTCTCTCTCTCTCTCTCTCTCTCTCTCTCTCTCTCTCTCTCTCTCTCTCTTTCCCTCCCTCCCCCCCCTCTTTCTTTCTCTCTCTATTCTCTCTCTCTCTTTTTCCAAACATGGAAACCAAGTCATACAGGCAAGGAGGAAATTATTAGCTCAAGGTAAAAAAGCAGTAAGATGTTCTACTGAAGACTAAAGAGTCTTCCTGCAGTGGAATTTGCTTGGAGTCTCTACAACCCTCTATTTCCATCACTGGAAAGATGCAGCATTAACCTTAGAACTCAATGACCAAAAGTCCAGTTAATGAAGGCAACATCTGGAAGTTGTTTCTGGAGTGCAGAATCTTAAAACAAGTGTGTGAGGGCAATTAATTGATTTAGCACTTTTAGGGGAAGTTTCTTCTTAATTATAGTGCTTACTGGCAAATAATAGTGAATTAAAGAAATATCAGTCTTTTCCCATGACTGAAGAATCCATTAGGCCATCATCGTTTCCCCCTTCAAGCTCTGTGGGCTCTGCTCCCTCCCCCAAGATTAGGCTTTAACTTTTAACCTAGGCTGCAAAATACCATTGTTCAATAGGCTATCGGATAACTCTCTGGAAGTTTCCAAGAGGTCTACTCCTAAGGCATTAAATTATATTATTTTACAAATAGTGAATTATTTTACCTAATTGTTGAAAGTGATTGCCCTCATCTAACAATTCAAATACCTTAAAGCAATGGACAAACAATAGGCTACCCATCGATTCTATAACTTTCAGGTTTCAGGAGTATTTTTATCCAACCAAGAATTCTCTTTACTTAAAGATATCCTTATGTATCCTTAAGTAGTCAATGATATGTATACTTATATGCAGCAACTGACCTTGTAAGTATTTGAAAATGCCCAGTTCTTACAAGAGGGATAATATGTAAATTACCAATTCAGTGTGCTGAACAATGAAGCATAGTATTATAGCTTTATGTCATATTGATAACATCATAGAATGGATTTAGAGCTGAAAGAGACTTTGAAGGTCATTTAATCCAACCCCTTTTTTGTATAGAAAAAGGAATTGATACCCATGGTGGTGCTACAACTTGTACAAGACAACACAGTGTGAGAAAATAATTTAGAATAATGGATTTCTTGGAGGATCCAGAGTTCAGTTTCTCAGTCCTTTCTTCCCCCCCCCCCAACCCAGAAAGTCCAGTAGTACTCCTAGATCTGGGACCAACTCAAGGGAACAAAAGAAATGGAAATAGATTCTTCTGTCTAGATGGGTGAAGGACAGATAGGATCAAATCACACTTAGATAATGGACTTTGCCTTAAGCAACTTGAAGGAGGGTTGTTTGCATACTTTTTCCTGATGTCATCTGTAAAGTTCATTTTAATGTAGACCACCTTCAAATCAAGTTGTGGGGACCAATTTTTAATTGGGGAGTGCTAGCTAAGGGGCTCGCCGCAATATTGGGGCAAGGAAGGAAACCGGCAGCCTCCCTCAAAACAGAACAAGATTTATTTTAACAAGAATGAACTTAAAAAAAAAAAACACAAACAGGATTGGTAGGATCAAGGGAAAGGAAATAAAACGGGGAAAGGGAAATTATAATACCTGAAAAAATACCACGGCCCAGGAATCAGCTGAAAATATGCAGCAGAACACCTGTTGCTTTCCAGCTTCCACCTCGAATGCCCAATTCTCCTCCCCCAAACCTAGAAATACTCCACACAGCCCCGGCCAATGGGATGGCCGCTCTGAGAGTCACATGACTGCCCTCACTAGGCTTCCAATCATTATAATTTTGCCAGGCCCATGTAGGCTAGGCGAGTGGTGATGACATGAGGTGCCAGAGCCCTGGCAATGGCTACAACCAGTGGGTGGAGCACCAGCAGTTTGCTGAGCCCCAGGCCACTGCGCTCTGAGGCATAAAAACCTCAAATAACAATCAATTCTTTACATTGTCAAACAATAGAATTGAATGATGCTAACCTATTATCTTAGATCAAAAGAGAATAAAAACCCCTGGAAGATGCCATTATGCCATTAGAACCTTTTGGGTTTTAGAGACTCTCTTTTAGGACAGCATGGGTCTTCCGAGGCTTTTCTCCTGCTCATGCTAACTACCAAGCTGAAGCTCTCTATACCTGTATTCTCTACCATGTGGCATGAGATCATAGAAGTTAGGCAGACTCCTGGTCAATTCTTTACTGGTATATTAATAAATGAATATATGCTTACTCCAAACTGCTATCTATAGCAATAGTAGCTTATTTAAACACACACACACACACACACACACACACACACACACACCCCTCAGGTAGTAAATTGGCAATTGCTGTTGTTTAGTTATTTCAGTCATTTCCAAACACTTCATGACTCCATTTGGAGTTTTCTTGGCAAAGATACTAGAGTGGTTTGCCATTTCCTTCTCCAGCTCATTTTGCAGGTAAGGAAACTGATGCAAACAAATTTAAGTGACTTGTTCAGAGTCACACAGCTTTTAAGTGCCTGAGACACTGAGATTTGAACTCAGAAAGATGAGTCTTGGGTCACTGCTCTATCCACTGCACCACCTAGCTGCCCCTAGTAAGTGGCAGAGGTTGGGTTTAAAGAGAGGCCTCCAGTCCAGTGCTTTGGCCACTGCTCTAGTACCTCATTCTTTTTTTTTTTTTTTTTAGTGAGGAAATTGGGGTTAAGTGATTTGCCCAGGGTCACACAGCTAGTAAGTGTTAAGTGTCTGAGGCCAGATTTGAACTCAGGTACTCCTGACTCCAGGGCTGGTGCTCTATCCACTGCAACACCTAGCTGCCCCTCTAGTACCTCATTCTAACATGAAAGTGACCCTGAGATCTTGAAGGCTATGTCAACAGAATACGAACTCAGAAATGTCCACATAACTGGAAAGTCTCAGCATGGACCCATTTACAAATTGTGTTTGTTATATGAGGACCAATTAACTTCCTTTAAGGGTTATATGATGCTTTTCTAACAACAGCCCTGTGCGGTCACCAGTACAAATATTATTATTACAATTTGTAGATGATGAATTGGAAGCTCAAAGAGAGTTGTGACCTTCTCATGTCCCCATAGCTAGTGAATGTTGTAGTCAGAATGGACATATTCAAGACCTCCAGAGATCTTCTGCTTTGAATTTCACAAATCTTGACATTATAAAAAACTGAGGCCTTCTGTGCCTGAGTTTTACCATGTGTAACTTGAGGATTATATCTGTTTTATCCACTATGTAGGTGTTTTTTTTTTTTTTTTGGTGGGGCAATGGGGGTTAAGTGACTTGCCCAGGGTCACACAGCTAGTAAGTGTCAAGTGTCTGAGGTCAGATTTGAACTCAGGTCCTCCTGAATCCAGGGCCGGTGCTTTAACCACTGCACCATCTAGCTGCCCCCCATGTACGTTGTTTTATTGGTAACATGAAATAATTAATATAAAAAGGTTTTTAAAAAGTAAAAAAGGCAAAACAAAAACAAACAAACAAAAACACTTTGAAAGTTTAAGCTCTCTTTTTCTCCAGGACTGACCACTTTCCAAGAAGCATGCTTAGGGTAAGGCCTTGGATCTGGTTCCTTCTGTTAGAACACATGTGTTCTGGCCCCTTATTGAAAGATATGTGACCAGCATCCATTGGTTGGTAATTTTATATCCTTTAGAAAGGGACCAGAGCACATGTGGCCCACTAGAAGGGGCCAGAAGACAGGCTTATTCCAAAGTATGTTTCCTTGGAGGAACAAATAAAGAAAGTTCCCCTGGTTACCTTGGTTGCATCATTAAGAATTCAGTCAACTAATTCTCTCCCCAGTCCACCTAAGGGTGATAGTGGTAGTGGTAAACTATAATATTTAGTCAAACCAGATAGACCTTCTCTTCTGACCATCCCTTCCAATTTTGCTTGCTATTTATTTGGCTAGCGGTTGGAATACATTTGTTGGTGTGACTAAGCAAATAAAAATTCTGGAAATGAGAAGAGGAAGAGAGTGAATATTTATTGTGAGGGTAATATTTTCTTCCATAGAACTATTTTTATATAACCATCTCCTCTTTTTACAGAGAAGCAGACTAACTGGGAAATTTATAACAGAGAGAATGTGTGATACTCTATATCACCTAGCCATACTTTTGCTTTAGTGCTGGTTGTCCCACATTGTTGGAATGCACTCCTGCCTTATCTTATCCTCTTAGAAATATTTCTTTCTTTCAAGAATCTGCTCAAGTGACATCTTCATCATGGTCTTTCTTGATTTCCTCAGTTAGCTACTGATACCCCCCCCACCCCCGGAATTTATCTTGTATTCATTTTGTGTATATTTATTCATGCAAATACTCTCTTCCTTAGTACAATGTAAGCTCATTGAGGGCAGAAGTCGTTTCATTATTGTGGTTTTTTTTTAATGTCCTCAGAACTTGGCACTTAGTAGGTGCTTAATGAAAGAAAAGAAGCTTAGATAGGGGTATACACTAAATCATCTCTTCTACAACATGCAGAATGGTATACCTAGAAAGTTGTGCCATGGCTTCTGACAGTGTTATTCTTGCTGTAACTCTATAAATATCTTCAGTTATATTCTCTTAGTGTTTAAATTATAACCTATGGGGGCAGCTAGGTAGCGCAGTAGATAAAGCACTGGCCCTGGATTCAAGAGGACCTGAGTTCAAATTTGGCCTTAAACACTTGACACTTACTAGCTGGGTGACCCTGGGAAAGTCACAACCCCCATTGCCCGCCCCCCCATTATAAACTATTGCAAATTCAAAGTTCAGTGCTTTGTGGTTTTTCTTCCAGGTAATTAAGAACTGCTGATTTAGTATGCTTGACACTGTAGCCCACTGTCATATGAATACATATGACGATAAAGAATTCAAACTATTTGTAGTGTGACTTGAGGAAGGAGTCTCATTTCAATAAGAAAAATGTAAGCTTCCTATGATTAAGGACAGTTTTAATTTTTATCTTTGACTCTTCAACAAGCACATTTTCTGGTACACAGTAGGGGATTAATTAATTGGTTGACTGGTTGATCCCCAGCACTTAGCATAGAGGTTTGTACATAGTAAGTGCTTAATAAATGTTTGTGTAATTAGGTTCCTTAAGTTTTACAAGTTGGGATGTACCCCACTGAGAAAGTATGGAACCCTTTCAAGAGGCACATATAACAATGGCCAAAATTATTTTATATTTTTAGTACAACTGAAACATAAATGTATCCACATTTTGCAATGAAAACTAAATTTACATTGAAGTTAACAAAAGCAAAGCTAACATTTCAAATTTACTCTGACAGTGAATGCACAGCAATGATTATGTAATGTAGTATGTACAAATGAGGCTAAATTTTTGTTGGCACAAATCTCAATATAGTGTGATCTGCCATACTCCAGAAAAGCTGTATAGGCTGATGGTAGATATGAGTTATGTTAGTACATGTCTTGTTACATTTGAACTTGAAGTTATCAATATTGGTGTGGAAGTTAAAAATACTATAATATCTTACACTACTTAAATCATTTTGGTGAGTACAATATAATAGGGCAGCTAGGTGGTACAGTGGATAAAGTGCTGGACCTGGAGTTTGGAAGACTTGTCTATTTGAGTTCAAATCCAGCCTGACACTTACTAGCTGTGTGACCCTAGCAAAATTACTTAACCCTGTTTTCATTAGTTTCCTCATCTGTCAGATGAGCGGGAAAAGGAAATGGCAAACAATTCTGGCATCTGTTCCAAGAAAACCCCAAATGGGTTCAGAAAGAATCAATCATGACTCAAAAACAAATGAACAACAACAACAATGCAATAAACTCTTTTTTGTACAAGGTAAACAATTAAACATTCAAATAATTAAAAAATAGTCTTAGAGAAGCATAAACTTTGCTCATTTATATTTCATCACATTCGATTTTTATTGTATTTAATTTTTAAAAGGTAAAATATTTAATGATAGGTAAATACATAACTGTTGAAAAGAGAAGCACTTACAACTGATGAAATGGGTACAAGTAAAGGCAATAGGATCTGTTTAGTAGTAGAAATATAGAAAAAAAGAGGAAAAAGCCCCAAAAGAGAAAATAATTGACTCTGTCACAGGGATTCACAAATACTTCTATTGATGGTAATAAAAGACAGATGAGTTTGCTTTCTAGAAATACTTCTGTTACAGATAACATGAAACAAAACAGAAAATGTATATGCAGAAATACAAGACTTTTTCTGAAAAAACTTTGATTCTTTTTATAAGCAAAAGGAAACTTTTCCAACAAACCTTGGCTGTGACATCAAAAAGATTGCAATGTATAAGTTGCTTACATAATTGCAAAGTATTAAAAAAAAAAAACCTTGATAATATAAGATAAAGTTGGTGTTACCTGTAGCTCCAGATATCACTGAAAAAATGGTGAGGAAGTCATATATGCAAAGCAGTTAGTTGCAGATAATACCTTAGGAAGAGGAATTGCTCATTGTCTAAAGACTTTTTTGATCAATTAATTAAGAAACTAAAATATTTCAATTTTGCATTGTAAATGGATGAAGCACCAGATTTTCATTTGGTTATATATTTATGATATGTTGTTGAAAGTGATGTTAGGGAAGATTTGTTACTTCACAAACCTGACATCAATGATACATCAAGAGATATTTTCAAGGTAATTGTCAGATTATTTTTCAAATAAAAATAACATGGGGACAGCTAGGTGGCCCAGTGGATAAAGAACTGGCCCTGGATTCAGGAGGACCAGAGTTCAAATCCAGCCTTAGACACTTGACACTTACTAGCTGTGTGACCCTGGGCAAGTCACTTAACCTTCATTGCCCCACCAAAAAAAAAAAAAAAGAAAGAGAAAAAAAGAAATTAACATACCATGGGAAAATTGCATAGGATTCTGAACTGAGAACTTGGTTGATGTCAGGAAGAAATGCATTAGTTTAAAAATATGGCTGCTTTTGAAATTTGGACATATTATATGCTTCACTAAAAGGAACTTTTGATTAGAAATATGAATAAAACATTAGATTCAGTTTTAGAAGTTGTTTTAAGAGTCATTATGGCAAGATGGAGGTGGAAAGACATTAAACGCACAGAGCTCCTGAAGCAATTATCCCCCAAACAGCAATAAAACAACCCCTGAAGCAGCAAAACGCACAAAAAGACAGACTGAGATTATTTTCCAGCCAAAGAAAGATTAGCAGGGGCTGTGCTGGGCTGCTAGAAGAGTTGAACCCTGCAATAACCAGTATAGTCCTCAGGCAAGCTGTGCCAGAGAAACTTACCCCCACGACTCCAAATCAGCTGCAGTACCAGGATCTTCTGGAACTAAGTTTACCATCAGGTGAGAGGACTGAAAAACTGGCTAGGGGGAAATACAAGGGTGTCTGCAGGATCTAAGGAGGAATTCAGATATCCCAAACCAGTGGGGAACTAGGAAGAATTCTTGAGTGGCAAGAAGCCCAGGTGGGGGAGGGGAGCAGGCTCATCAGAGCTAAGAACCACGGCACAAAAAGTTTTGCTGTCTGGTTAACTAGCAAGTTGGCTTGAGGTTATCTTTGGACCAGAGAACAGGCCAGGTGAGAGAAAAACCTGCCCTCCCTCAAACTGCAACACCTGGGACCTTCTGAAGCTTGGCACAGTGTAGCTTGGAAGTAGGGCCCCATTGTAAGAGGGAGTTAAAAGGCAAGTAAAAGACAGCAGGTTGAGCAAGCAAAGAAAGTTGAGAACTATAGAAAGTTTCTTTAGCAACAAGGAAGATGGAGGTGCACACTCAGAAGAGGATAACAACCTCAGGGCCACTACATCCAAAACTTCCAAGAAAAATATTAACTGGTGTCAGGCCATGGAAGCACTCAAAAAGGACTTTGAAGAGAAAGTAGGAGAGATAGAAGGAAGATTTAGAGAGATGGAAGAAAGAATGGAAAGAGAAATGAGAGTGATGCAGGAGAGTCATGAAAAAAAAGTCAACAGATTGAAAAGCCAGATGGGAAAGGAGAAACAAAATCTCTCTAAAGAAAATAATTGCCTAAGAATTAGGATTGAACAAATGGAAGCTAGCGCTTTATGAGAAACCAAGACACAGTAAAGCAAATCTAATTGAATAAAAAAGATAGAGGGCAATATGAAATATCTCCTTGGAAAAACTGCTGACCTGGAAAATAGATCCAGGAGAGATAATTTGAATATCATTGGGGGCAGCTAGGTGGTGCAGTGGATAGATCACTGACCCTGGATTCAGGAGGACCTGAGTTCAAATCTGACCTCAGACACTTGACACTTAACTAGCTGCGTGATCTTGACACTTAACTAGCTGCGTGACCTTGGGCATGTCACTTAACCCCAAATGGCTCACCCCCAAAAGAACCAAACAAATAAACAAAAAAAAAAAAAAGAAAAAAATCACTGGACTACCTGAAAACCATGATCAGAAAAAAAGAATTTAGATAGCATCTTCCAAGAAATTGTCATGAAAAAGTTGTCCTGATATTCTAGAAACAGAAGATAAAATAGAAATTGGAAGAATCCACTGTTCACCTCCTTAAAGAGATCCCACATTGAGGGGATGCCCATCAATTGGGGAATGGCTGGACAAGTTGTGGTATATGAATGTAATGGAATACTATTGTGCTGTAAGAAACAATGAACTGGGGGCAGCTCGGTGGCTCAGTGGATAGAGCACCGGCCCTGGAGTCAGGTGTAACTGAGTTCAAATCCGGCCTCAGAGACTTAACACTTACTAGCTGTGTGACCCTGGGCAAGTCACTTAACTCCAATTGCCTCACTAAAACAAAAAAAAAAAAGAAAGAAAGAAACAATGAACTGGAGGAGTTCAGAGAAACCTGGAGGGTCTTGCGTGGACTGATGTTGAGTGAGATGAGCAGAACCAGAAGAACATTGTACACAGTATCATCAACATTGTGTGTTGACCTACTGTGATGGACTATATTCTTCTCACCAATGCAATGGTACAGAAGGGTTTCAGGGAACTCATGATGGAGGAAGATCTCCAAATCCAGGAAAAAAAAAAAAAGAACTGTGGAGTATAGATGCTGAATGAACCATACTATTTCTTTTGTTTTTGGTGCTGTTGTATTTCTATTTAGAGGTTTTTCCTCATTGCTCTGATTTTTCTCTTATAACATGACTAATGCAGAAATATGTGTAATGTTATTATTGTGATGTTTAAAATCTAAATTGTGGTCACCTTAAATTAGTAGCTTTAGCAACAGTCCTTGGGCATTAAACATTTATTAAAGCATACAGATATTTACAAGGAGTTCAGAAAGTTAAGAAAAAAGCCTATTTAGCCTAGAGTTCCAGCCTGGTCTGGTTCTTCCTCAAGTCCTCTGCCACAAGCCTGCTTCAATCACAAACTCTCTCCAGCAAACTTATTGTGGAAGCTTTTTATAGGTCTGGAACAGAGGTGGTCCTTACACATTGCTTTAAGCTGATTGGTTGGAGTCATCCAAATCCCTTGGTTCTGAAGGTGTTCTCAAGGTGTGATCACAATCCAGTTAACTTGAAGTAGGCTAATCAGCAGTTAATCACTCTCACTTGATTCAATCAGTCTAGATTAATCTCCAGGTGGGTGTTTGAGTATCTGCTAAATCTCCTCATTTCATCAACTTATATATATATATATATATATATATATATATATATATATATAACCTATATCAGATTACTTGCTGTCTAGGGGAAGGGGGAGGGAGGGGAAGGAGGGAGAAAAATCTGAAATTGGAAAGTTTGTATAAACAAAAGTTGAGAACTATCTTTACATGTAATGGGAAAAAAATAAATAAAATGCTTTAAAAAAAAGAGATCCCAAAAGGAAAACCTCCAGGAATATTATAGCCATATTCCAGAGCTCCTAGGTCAAGGAGAAAATATTGCAAGCAGCTAGAAAAAAGGAATTCAAATATTGTGGAGCTCCAATAAGGATAAAACAAGATCTAGTAGCATCTACATTAAAGGACTGAAGGGTTTGGGATATGATATTCTGGAGGGCAAAGGAACTGGGACTACAGCCAAGAATCACGTATCCAGCAAAACTGATTATAAACTTTTAGAGGAAAAAATGGGACTTCAATAAAAAAGAGGACTTTCAGGCATTTGTGATGAACAGACCTGAACTGAATAGAAAATTTGACTTTCAAATACAAGACCCTAGAGAAGCATAAAAAGGTAAACAGGAAAGATAAATCATGAGGGATATTAAAAGATTACACTGTTTACATTCCTACATGGGAAGAAACTACTTCTAACTCATAAGAACTTTGTCAGTATTAGGGCATCTGAGAGGAATACACTTAGACAGATGACACAGGTCTGAACTGAATATGATGGGATATCTGTAAAGCATTTATTTTTGATTATCCTTGTTTTCTTATGGGGCAGGTAGTGTGGGGTGGCTTGTGTCTGGGTCTGGATTTGTGCTCAGGGCCTGCTGGGTCCAGGGTGGGTGCTTTGTCCACTGTGCCACCTAGCTAACCCATGATTACATCTTTAAAATAGGGTTGAGGGGTAGGAGGAAGGCACTGGGGTAGGGTGAAGGGAAGATGTGGACTGGGGAGAGGTAGCTCACATGAAGAAAATAAGAAAAAGCTTATGAATTGGTGGGGGAAAGGGGGAAGGGGTGGGGGATTGAGTGAACCTTACTATCATAGAATTGGATCAAAGAGGATAAAATAATATACATACTCAAGTGGGTATAGTAATATATTTTGCCCTGAGGAAAAGTATGAGAGGAAGGAGATGGGAGGGGTGGGAGAAGAGGGGAAGAAAGGAAGGGTAGATTGGGGGAGGGAGCAGTAAAAAGCAAAGCACTTTTGAGGAAGGTGAAGTTGTTCTGCATAACTACACATATATGACATATTAAATTGCTTGATTTCATAGGGAGGGTTTCAAGAGGAAGGGAGGAAGAAAATTTAGAACACAAAATTGGCTCAAAGACCTTAATTTCATTAGAGTTGGCTCAAGGAGTGAATAACATTGGGAGGAGTACTCTAACCCTACAGGAAAGTAGGAGGGGAAGAGGATAAGGAGGGAACGGTGAAAGAAGGGAGGGCAGAGTGGGGGAGGGGACAGTCAGAAGCAAAACACTTTTGAGGAGGAATAGGGTAAAAGAAGATAGAAAATAGACTAAATATCTTGGGGAGGGAATAGAATGGAGGGAAATAGTTATGATGATTGACTACAATGGCAAAACATATAGTACCTACTCTGCTGGGCTATTGTGAATAAAATTCTTTAACAAGTTTAAGGTACTATATAAAAGTTATGATTAACAGGATGCTATCAGAAACACCTGGAAAGACCTACATGAACTGAAGTAGAGTCAAATGTACTCTATACAAATTAATAGCAATAGTGTAAGATGATCTGCTGGGAAGCATGTGACTACTTTCATCAAGGCAATGATCCAATATAACCCTGATGTGCTTATGAAAATTGCAATGCATCTACAAAGAAAGAACTGATGGTATCTGAAAACAGATTGAAACATAATTTTTTTTGGTGACAGTTCCTTAATCTGAAGTTTTGTTTTTATCTGTTTTCTCTCACAACCTAGCTACTGTGGAGATGTTTTCCATGACCACTCACGTACAACTTATATTGAATTGCTTGAGTTCTTGGGGGTGGAGGGTGGGAAGGGAGGGAGGAAGAGAAGTTGGAACACAAAGTTTTAAAAAATTGATGTCAAAATTTGTTTTTACATGTAATTTGATATACTTTGGTTTTTGTTTTTGTTTAGGATTTTTGTGGAGCAATGAGGGTTAAGTGACTTGCCCAGGGTCACACAGCTAGTAAGTGTGAAGTGTCTGAGGTCAGATTTGAACTCAGGTCTTCCTGAATCCAGGGCTGGTGCTTTTTCCACTGTGCCACTGAGCTTCCCCCTACATGTAATTTGGAAAATAAAATTCTAAAGAGAAAAAAAAAAGTCATCATGGGATCATAGAATTAGAGCTTAAAGAAACCTTGGAGACATTTTAATCATTGTACAGTTGAGGAAACTGAGAAAGAGAAAGATTAAGTAACTTTCTCATTGTCACACAGGTATTAAGTGTCTGAGGGAGGATTTGAACTCAGATCTTAATTTTAAGTCCCACACTCTACATATTGTGTCACCATCAATTAAAAGGAAAAATCTAAAAATTTATGTCCTACAAAAGCAGAAGAGAGGGTACTTTTATGTTATTGCTAAATGTGAAATTTGTGCTGAAAAGTTATCCTACTTCTCATATTATTAATTATTTTGGTTATTATTTTGAAAGAAATAACATTTGCAAAGCATTATATTAATAATTATCTGTTTGTTGCATTATTTCCATTATTTGATTTTTTTGTTATAAAAATTTTAGTAGGGAAGATTTATTTAAATAAAATTTCAACTAAAACAATTATTTGTGTAGATTGTTACCTCTTTATTTATTTAGTAAAGGAGTCAGGGAGTTCTACAAAAAGACTGATAGACATTGAATTACTTTATACTTAAAGTTGAACATAGAATTCATATGCATGAGGCAAATTTGATGGCAGGTAATGAATATTTATGCATATGGGCTTAGTAGATGTGACAGCATATCGCAAATAAGTCTATTGAACTCAAGTAGGAATGGCCTATTACACAGAATAGAGCCATGTTCTTTTTATGTCCTCCTACCCTTAACCTGCTAGTCCCTGAAAGAAAGGGAGCAGGGATATAAGAGAAGTTTGCTTTGTGGAAAGGGCTAAAATGGTGACAATACTTCATGGTAGGAACCTGTTGCTGAATAAGTGGGAACAGTCAAGCTTTGGATATGGGGGAGGCATGAATCAGAACCTTTAAGTTCTTCAGTGATATCATAGAAGACATCTGTGTGAATGAGGAATGCTCCCCAGACATTGGTGTCCTGAAACAAATCTCTAGTGACTCTTCCCTTATTATACCTACATTTATATGCATATGCAATGAACATCTTCCTATACAGATATAAAATATCACTCTTCTTCACTTTAGAAAATAACACTACTGATGGTGTTCTTATGAAGTAAGAATTTAGCAAAAAGAGTCTATGCTGCAAGACCAGATATCCCTTCAGCATCCTGTGTGCTTGAAGATTGACTTTTTTATTTTCATGGCTCCAGGGATTTTCATTTTTGGCCCCAAACTCCCATTTCTGAGTTTTTCTGACTTGTTGAAGACACTGTTGCCTTTCAGTTTTCTGTAGTCATTCTATGTTAGAAGCTTTGTTTCTTTGGTTCCTTATAGCTTTTCTTTTGCTAACTCTGTTTATGACAACTTCAGTTTAGCGAACTATGCCTCAGCTTCTGAGACAGTTCACTGTCAAACACTGTCCAGGTATAATACATCATAAGATGTTGGATTGTGCCTCAGTTGTTCTACTATTGTAGAATATTTCACTATTGTACTATAATACCACTATAATACTTTACTATTGTAAAGGCATATGCTTTTTTTTCCAGTGCAACATTTATTTTATTTTTTATAGTTACATGTATGGGTAGTTTTCAGCATTCTTTTTTTTTTTTTCTTTTTTTTTTTTAGTGAGGCAATTGGGGTTAAGTGACTTGCCCAGGGTCACACAGCTAGTAAGTGTTAAGTGTCTGAGGTCGGATCTGAACTCAGGTACTCCTGAATCCAGGGCCGGTGCTCTATCCACTGCACCACCGAGCTGCCCCTCAGCATTCATTTTAATAAGATTTAGAGTTGCAAATTTTTCTCCCTCCCTCCCTTTCCTCCCCCCTCCACAAGACAGCAACTGGGTTATATATGTACAATCCACGAGTGCTCTTTTTATCAGTTCTTTCTATGGGGGTGGATAATATGCTTCCTCATTAGTACCTTGGGATTGTCTTGGATCATTGCATTGCTGAGAGTAGTTAAGTCATTCAAAATTGCTCATAGAACAATACTGCTGTCACTATGCACAATGTCTTCCCAGTTCTGCTCAATTCACTATGTATCAGTTCATATGAGTCTTTCCAGGTTTTTCTGGTGTCATCCTGTTTGTCATTTCCTATAGCACAACACCATTCCACTACAATCATATACCACACTTTCTTCAATCATTCCTCAACTGATGGACATTCCCTTGATTCTCAATTCTTAACTACCACAAAGAGTTGCTATAAATATGATTTGTACAATTTTTCCCCCTTTTCTCTTTTTCATGCTTACTATGGTTAACTGTTTCCCTCCATCCTATTCTCTTCCCCATGATATCTACTCTATTATCTATTTTTGTTCATCCTATCCTTCTTCAAAAGGGATTTGATTCTGTCTGTCCCCTCTCCCAACCTGCCCTCCCTTCTTTTGCTCCTCTCTCTTTATCTACTTCCCTTCCTATTTTCCTGCAGGGTTAGATAGATTACTCCACCCAATTGAGTGTGTATGTTACTCCCTCCTTGAACCAATTCTGCTGAGATTGAGGTCTTTGAGCCAATTCTTATGAGTGTAAAATTCATTTACTGCCCTGCTCCTTCTCCATCTCTTCCCCCACTCCATAAGTCCTTTCCTATTTCTTTCATATGGGATTTGACACCATGCTAACTCTGCTCTTCCCCCTCCCCCAGTGCATTCCAGTCACCCCTCAATTTAACCCTAAAGATGTCATCATGGGGCAGCTAGGTGATGCAGTGGACAAAGCATCCACCCTGGACCCAGGGGGATCTCAGTCAAAACCCAGGCTCAGACACAAGACAGTCACCCACTGCACAACCCCAGGTATGTCCCCCAACTCCAATTTCTTTTATGATTATCTAGGGTCTTGTATTTGAAAGTGAAATTTGCCATTTAGTTCAGGTCTTTATTATTGATTACCTGAAAGTCCTCTTTTTCATTGAAGTCCCATTTTTCCTCTGAAAGATTATGATCAGTTTTGCTGGGTGCATGATTCTTGGTTGTAATCCTAATTCCTTTGAACTCTGGAATATCATATTTCATGCCCTCCAATCCTTTAATGCAGAAGTTGCTAGATCTTGTCCTATCCTGACTGGGGCTCCATAGTACTTGAATTCTTTCTTTTTGGCAACTTACAATAGTTTCTCCTTGACCTGAGGGCTCTGGAATTTGGCTATAATATTCCTAGGAGTTTTCCTTTTGGGAACTCTTTCAGGAGGTTGTTGGTGGATTCTTTCAATTTCTATTTTACCTTCTGCTTCTAGAATATCAGGGCAATTTTCCCTGACAATTTCTTGGAAGATGATGTCTAAACTCTTTCCTTGATCATGGTTTTCAGGTAAACCAATAATTTATAAATTATCTCTCCTGGACCTATTTTCCAGGTCAGCAGTATTTCCAAGAAGATATTTCACATTGCCCTCTATTTTTTTTATTCATTTGTATTTGCTTTAGTGTGTCTTGGTTTCTCATAAAGTCACTGGCTTCCATTTGTTCAATCCTAATTCTTAGGCAATTATTTTCATCAGAGAGCTTTTGTACCTCCTTTTCCATTTGACCAATTTGGATTTTCACGCTGTTGACTTTTTTCTCATGTCTTTCCTGAATCACCCTCATTTCTCTTTCCATTTTTTCCATTACCTAACTTTATCTTCAAAGTCATTTTTGAGCACCTCTATGGCCTGAGACCAATTCATATTTCTCTTGGAAACTTTAGATAAAGGGGCCCTGATGTTGACATCTTCCTCTGAGGGTACACCTCGATCTTCCTTGTCACTAAAGAAACTTTCTATCATCCTTACCTTTCTCTTTCTGCTCATCTTGCCTTTCTTTTACTTGACTTTTAGCTCCTTAAAGTGGGGCACTGTTTCCAGGCTGTACTATCCCAAGTTTCAGAAGGTCCCAGGTGGTATGATTTAAGGAGGAGCAGGTTCTTCACTTGTCTGGCCTGTTCCCTGGTCCATAGAGGACCCCAGACTAACTTGCTAATCAACCAGGTTTGTGTACTGTGATTGTCAGCTCTGATGAGCCTGTGCCCCTCCCTGACCTTGGCCACTGCTACTCAAGCCTACCTCTTGGTTCCCACCAGGGGTGAAAAACCCAAGTTTTGCCTCAGTACCAGCATAGACCCTTGTAATCTCCCACCTGCCAAGGGCTCAGCCCTCTCATCAGACTGTGAGCTTAGTTCCATACAACATTGGTGCTGCAACTGATTCAGAGGATCTGGGGGGTTCTTTCACTGGCTAGGTCTTCCTGGGACTAGATCTGTGTCAGGGTGACTGTGGGGTTGGGCTCAACTCCTGTCTCAGCATGGCATTTCCCTCCTTCTGAACTTCCAAGCTGTCCTTGGTTGGAAAATGATTTCAGCACATTCTTCTGTGGTTTTTGTTGCTCCATAAATTGTCCTTTGGCATTATTTGGATGGTTTTTTTTTTAGCAATCATGTCACGAGTTCAAGAGCTCACTCAAGGCATATGCTTTTCTTTTTTTTTTTAGTGAGGCAATTGGGGTTAAGTGACTTGCCCAGGGTCACACAGCTAGTAAGTATTAAGTGTCTGAGGCCGGATTTGAACTCAGGTACTCCTGAATCCAGGGCCGGTGCTTTATCCACTGCACCACCTAGCTGCCCCCTAGTGTTGTTTTTATATATTAAATCATACCCATTTCTGATATTGAACCCTTTGACCATACTAAGGACCTTGGTGGTAAGAAGGTTCTTTCCTATTTCTTGAGTAGCCATGGCTGCAACTCTGGTAGCAAAAGATAACGGATTGTATCTCCACAGAAGTTACTTGCCTGGGCAATGGGAGTAGCCCTGACTGGAGGAACATCTGGTTGCCATGGGGTCCCTGCTACTCATAGTGCTCTGGGGCTCAGGGCTATTATGCTGTCTCTACCTGCTCTGTGTTCTTCTTTTCCTTCTCTACCCGTGCTAATCTGTGGGGAGACAGTGGTTGTCATTTCATCCACTTGTTCATGCTGCCTCCTGTCTCTCTCTTCAGATACTTTGCTGTTCTGACTGGCCTGTTTTATTGTACTAAATGTTAATAGTTTTTGTTGTTGTTGTTGTTGTTCTTGTTTTTTGGTGAGGCAATTGGGGTTAAGTGACTTGCCCAGGGTCACACAACTAGTAAGTGTCAAGGATCTGAGGCCAGATTTGAACTCAGGTCCTCCTGAATCCAGGGCTGGTGCAATGTTAATAGTTTTAATGTTAATAATGACACATTTTGAATAAAATTATGGTCACAACATTATTAGACAGAATCTCATGCAGCTGAACTTGCACTGCCAAAAGAGATATAACAGAGAAAGTAGGAAGCATAGGGCAAAATTGACATTAAGTAAGTCCTACACTTTGGAGTAAAATATACATACATACATACATACATACATATACATATATGTATATGTATCCATGTATATATGTATGCATATATATTTATTTATTCATTTATTTATTTGTCAGTCTATCTGTCTGTCTATAGTTTCTGGAATCAGGAACATCTGAATTCAAACTTGACCTTAGACAGTTACTATGCTGTGTAATCGGGGGAAAGTCATTTAACCCTGTTTTCCTCAGTTTCCTCTTGAGCTGGAGTAAAATGGCAAATGAAGAATCAGACACGTATGTCTGCATGTGTGTGTGTGTATT
Source organism: Dromiciops gliroides (assembly GCF_019393635.1). Taxonomy (NCBI): domain Eukaryota; kingdom Metazoa; phylum Chordata; class Mammalia; order Microbiotheria; family Microbiotheriidae; genus Dromiciops; species Dromiciops gliroides. The sequence goes on along the minus strand of NC_057864.1, from coordinate 361,429,526 downwards.
CATTGTTTCATTAATAAAATAGATACAAAAAAGATAAGGGAGATATAACTTGCCAGTAGTTCATATTAAAAATATCTGTGGGTTGGAGGTTAGTGGATAGCAAGTGGAATGTGAACCAGAAATGTGATGAAGCGATGAGAAAAAGCTAATGTGTTCTTTCTTGATTTCATTGGTATAGGGAACTACTGGAGAGGAAACTTCTATCAATACAGGTTGGCATCTACTATAAAATATTTAGTCTTTAAGAGTTATTTGATTAATCAAAAAGTTAAATGACTTGCCCAGGGGTTGCCCAACTAGTTGGTGTCAGAATCAGGACATAATCCAGTTCTTCCTAAGTCTGAGGCCAGCTCTCAAAGCACTTCAACATCCAATTTGTCAGTGTGATATTAAGCTGTGTTATTAAAAGCATAGGGTCCCAAATAAGAGTAATTGTCATCCTGTCACATTCTGTCCTGGTTCATGACACCTGAAGTATTGTGATCTAGGCACTGATTATCAAGAACATAGTAGGAGTAGTAGGCCTCCACCAGTCTTGGACGACCATGGATCAGCACCTTGAAGAGCCACAGGCCATAGAGAGGCTATGCAGTCCAATACGGGAGCCGCAGATCCTGAGTGATTTATAACTAGTAACTGCTGCATCCCGTATTTTATCTACCCCATGAGGAGTAGTTGGAGTGTCCTCTCCAGGGCGCTGGCCTGGGCGGATCAATATAGAAAACAAGCTGTTGCCCATGCAGCAGGTTTTCCTTTTCCACGACATTGGTGGATCCAAAGGAGAGGCAGAGCCAATACAGTTTGGCACCAGTGCCACTGCAGGAGTTGCCAGAGGGATGTGATGTCCAACATCCAACTGCCTAAGGGACTCTGACTCCTGATTTTTCCTCAAGGTTAACTCCCGAAGCCTTTCCCACATATGGGTATAGCCGCAAGGCAGCAGAGGTTTAAAATCAGGGTTTCCTTCCCCTAGGTGGGTTGCCTGCCAAGGCTAATGAGCCCCACCTTCCCAAAGCGGCTGGTTTTAAGGCACCAGTGACTCACCTTCGCCCCTTCTCCTGTTACTGGGAACAGTTCTGCCACGAGAAGGCCAGGAGTTGGGCTTCGGTTGTCAGAGGCTATTTGAGACGCACGCTATTTGAGCATTTTATAGAGAGTGGGAGCTTATCCCCATTCCCACCCCGGCATGACAAACCTTTGGAACCCAAGAACATAGACAAGCAAATAATAAGAGTCCTAAGAGTCACCCCACATTGACACTTAATATACTTAGCCCGGGAACTGTTAGGGCTGTCTTCAGATATTTGGAGGACTGTCACATGGAAGAGGGATGACACATGTTATGCATGGCCCCTGTAAGGGGACCATGAGTGAAAGTTAGAGGGAAATAGAGTTTGACTCAATATGAGGAAAAAATACCAAAGCTAAGCACAGACTTCTTTAAGAAGTAGTTGAAGAGGAAAAAATGTGTATGTAGAAGTCTTCTGAACATGTAGATAGGCGAGAAAACTGGGGGACAGAATGGGGAGAATTTTAGAGGGGTATGTAGATTGGGATTTGGTAGGGTGGTGGAAGGGATGGGGTAGGGATTTTGCAGGGTTGTTTGAATTGGGATTGGGAGGGTGTGTGTGTGTGTGTGTGTGTGTGTGTGTGTGTGTGTGAGACACTTGGAAGGGTGGGTGGAATGAGGAGTGAGAGAGTAGGGAGAGAAGATAAGGCAACAGGGTTAGGATAAAAAGAGAGGCTGAGATAGAAAATAGTAGTAAAAATAAGATGGAGAAAGTAGTGAGTTTCCTGTTATTGGAGGTATGTGCAAGGAAACCGAATAACTCCTTGTTCAGGATGTTGTAGAGAGTTGTGTGTTTCATCAAGAGGTTAGGTTGTATGACCACTAAGGTCTAGTCAGTGAACTAACCTCTCTTGAATAGTATTGGAATTTATATTGAAAAGTTAAATTTACTAAAGAATTTAGTATACAAAAGAAACTTGAAAGTCATAAAATCAGTTTGGATAAGTCATTCTTTCTTCATGAAGTCTAAACAGAGATGAGAGAAGTTCTTTGGGAGGTATTCAATTCAAATCAACAAACATTTTTTCAGTGGCTATTATGACCAAGACTTACATTTATATAACTTTTTGTCTAAGTGCTTTACATCTTTTATATCATTTGATCTTTTACCAATCATCTGAAATACTCAGGACAAATATTTTATCCCCATTTTAGAGATGAAGAAACTGAGGCTCACTTTCAAAGGTGTGTTCCAAGGTCATACAGCTAGTTAAGTGTTAGATTTGGGAATCAAATTCAGGCCTTATTTAAGCTCTTGCCACTAAATTCCAATGGTAATACAGACAGGAACTAACTATAAGTCTTGCCATGACTTACATATACCACTGGGCAAATCGCTGACCTTCACCAGATTTAAATTCCATCTGTCAAATGAAAGAGTTAAGCTAGGTCAGAGAATCATAGATCTTTAAATTGGAAGGGGTTAATAGTCAGTTCTTATTTATCCTGCATATAGCTTGCTTTTTATATGTTTGTTTGCATGTTTTTGCCCCTATTACAATGTAATCTCCTTGATGGCAGAGACTTTTTGCCTCTTTTTTTTTTTTTTTTTTTGATATCCTGAGCATATTCGGGCACATAGAATGGGCTTAATAAATGTCTATTGATCGACCTCCTAGTTCAGGACATTTTTCACTATTTATCACTATATATGCCTCAGTTCCCTCATTTGAGAATGAGTTTCAGTTTCTTAATTTCTAAAATGGGAATAAAATATTTTCTCCTGAGTTTTTCAGATGATTGTTGTGGAGATTAAATGAAATAAAAGATTTTAGATAGATAGATGAGTTATAGATATAAATATACAAATATATGTATATATATGCATATGTACATATATGTATATATATGTATATGTAAGTTATAGTCATCAATTTATGTGTTCTCAAGGAATAACACTTGAAAAGAATGAAAAATTTAATATTACTTGAATGAAAACACAATTAGAAAAGTAAAAAATTTACACAATGTATGAAGCCAAGTAGAATAGGTGGGAATGTTATGCTCTTTTCAATTATCTGCGACATAATTTCTGTAGAACCAAGTGGGTAATTAAGAAATGACTAGGGGCAGCTAGGTGGCTCAGTGGATAGAGCACTGGCCCTGAATTCAGGAGGACCTGAGTTCAAATGTGGCTTCAGACCCTTGACACTTACTAGCTGTGTGACCCTGGGCAAGTCACTTAACCCCAATTGCCTCACCAAAAAAAAAAAAAAAGAATTGACTCCAAGGGCAAACTGATTGAAATTCCCAAACAGTAGAACCTTACATATCCAGATATCATGTATCGGTAAACCTCAAGTAACCAGAAAAAAGTCATGAACTAAAACAAAAAGGGCCTTGGAGCAGTCCACATATATTTCCTAATGTCCATAAATTAAAAAAACAACAACACACATACACTAAGCCTTTCACTTAACATTGTTTACTGATTTTAAGGCATAGCTCTAGCAAACCTGGTTGTCTGGTTGCCCAGATCACAGCATATTAGAAAACAGAAAATTGGGACATGTGGAGTTCTACATACAGATATACTACCTACAGCAAGAAATGAGATTGAATGTGATGACAGATATAAGAAAATTGTGAAAAAGCAGGCACAAGAACTCTAAAAAATAGCACTTTGAGGTCATTCAGTACAGGGGCAAAAGCTTTCCACATCTCAAATGCTTCTGTTCCATGACCACATTATGGTACAATAATTGATATTAAATCTTCATCCAAAAAAGTGAAATTATACCCAATATACTCTGGGAGATTGTCAGAGGACTTGGGTTTAAATTCTAGTGATATCACTTGCTATTTATATGACACAGGCAAGTTATTAACCTCTTTTAGCCTCAATTTTCTTACCTGAAGATTGCGGCAAATAATAATTGTAGTGCCTGCTTTATAGCATTTTATGAAGGAAAGTTGTTTGTAAAGTATAAAGTGCTATTGATATGAGTTATTATCATTATTATTTTCATAGTTATTATTAGACAGTGAAGTGTATAATATTTTTGTAGAAATTTCCATCAAAAATATATATGGAATGATGGCATCTTCTGCCTAGTAGACTAAAGTATAAAGATTTAAGCATGAAAATCCTCCAGAATAACTGAATTTTGGAATTGGGGAGTCAGGAGCTATCTATACCCATCTATATAAAAATGGAATCCCTCAATGGCAAATAATCATAGAGTATCTATTTCAAAACCTCCCAGGATGTAGAATCTCTTCTCCCCAGAAGCAACCCATTCCTTTTTTGGACAGCATACATCTTTAACTAGGTTTTCCTGATGTCCAGATTAAAGTGACCTCTTAGAATTCTTTATGCATTTCTCTCAGTTCTCCCCCTTAGGCCAAAAAGAACAAAAGGTAAAACTCTAAAAGGCTTCCAACCAGGAGAATGCCTCATGATCATTTGAGAATGAGTCTGAAATTTCTGGCCAAGAAAGTGAAGGGTCTTAGTGCCTTGATCCAGGGATTAGAGATCAATGAAAGCTAAAAAGTGCTGGATTCAGAGTCAGACCACTGTTTGAATCTAAATTGTCATTTACTACCCACGTGACCTTGAGCAAGTCACTTAAATTTTCTCAGATGCATCTATAAAGTGACAGCATGAAATAAGGCGCCTTCTAGCTTTAAATCTATATTCCTGTGATGCTTGGGCCAAGGCCGATGTCCTCTGGGGGGATTTTAAGCAGAAGCAGATATTCTGGGGATCTAAGTGGGATCAGAAGGGCCTACAAATCAGTGCTAGATATTTCAATGGAGTATCTCTAAATAAGTGTGGATAGTGAGAGTTTGGCCACGTCATGGAGGGTTTTGAAAGCCAGAGGAATTTGGATTGTAGAAGTGTCATGATAAACAAACAAACAAAACTCTTATTGTTACTTAAAGTAGTTTTCTTTTTTTTTTCTTTTTTTTTTTTTAGTGAAGCAATTGGGGTTAAGTGACTTGCCCAGGGTCACACAGCTAGTAAGTGTTAAGTGTCTGAGGTCGGATTTGAACTCAGGTACTCCTGACTCCAGGGCCGGTTCTCTATCCACTATGCCATCTAGCTGCCCCTAAAGTAGTTTTCTAACCTACATGCCATTTCTGATTAGGAATTTTTGTTGGATATATCAAATTTCTAATTAGATCATGGAAATAACTCAAAGTCAGATGAGCATTCAGGCCTAATTGGGTTATTTAGTGCCAACATTCCTATCATGTTATTTGGTCAGTTAGGGCTTTCATTTCTAAAAATGATGGGGTTGCCACACCACAACACCAAAGTAAACTTGTTGTCTGATAGGCTTTCTTACCTTTGTTACCCTCATTCACCTGCCTCCTTAAAGATTCTTTCTTTGTTTTAATATTTTGAGATCTGAGGACTCTGAATTTTATTGTCTTTTGCTTAGATATCTTCCACATGTTAAAATTGATTGTAAACAAGTGGGGACATTTAAATCCAAAGCAGTAAAGATTCCCAGAATCAGGTATACTTTTGAATCACAGCTATTATCACAAGCACAGTACTTACCACGTAAAAGATCCTATATGAAGGCTAGCTATAGTAGCGATATTTATTGTTATTAATAATTGCTCTGTAAATATTTAATGTATAGATAGAATATCAGTGATGTCTCAAGTTTTTAATATTATTATTTGTCTAAATACTCTAAGCTTAACAATATATTCATTTATTATTGTCCTAAAGGTGCTGTAAAAGGGAGACCTGTGTGATTATAACTTTCCTTTTCTAAGAGATGATCCAATTAAGTTCCTTATATCTGGTAAGGAACATGGGCAAGCGATTGCTACAGTTTTACAGAATCATCAAATTTGAGAGATGGAAGGAATCTAAGCAGTCATCTAGTACGATTCATATCTGAAAAGTGGGCATCCAACCTCTCCTTGATGACCTCTCCTGGCAACCAGTTTCACTTTGTTAGGAAGTTTATTTGTTTGCTTCCCATTTACAAAAGCCCAAGTTTGCCTTGCTGCAACTTTTACCTGTTGCTTCTGCTTCTGCTCTCTGGGACAGAAAAGCAAGGGTCTAACATGAGAAGTGTTCCACATGAGAGCTGTTTAACATACTTGTTTAGACAGTTCTTGTGTTACCCAGATTTCATCACCTGATTTGTTTTTTTCTGAATCAAGATTTACTTAATTTCTGAAAACATTCAATTAAAATAACCGAAATCACCCCCTACAAGTAACATTTCTTATGCTACATTAAATTGCCAATGTTTTATGACTAATCCCTAGAAGTCCAAACGTTAAACATAATAAACATCCGATCAAAAATGGCCAACACCTAACAAAATGCTAATCACCAGGAAAGTAAAATACAAAAAAAGCTTTCCAAGGTCAAAAATGTTAAAACAGCAAGATAAGTGATTCAAGTAGAGTGCTATTTTAAAGTTATTCCAACAATAAGCATGGATGCATGTTGTATTTTATAATGGTTTTCTTTGAAGCTTTACAGTGTAAAGTCACTAACATTTTATCATTGGACAATAAATTAATTATGGGTTTGCTGACTAAATGGTATTCATATAGTAACCAGGGAAAATAATAATAAGAGACCTGGATAATTCTTTTACTCCTGACTCTAGTCTCTTCCTGTTAATGATTAAATATCAATCCTCTTTCTTGTTGAATTCATACACTCGCTACATTCTTTCCTATTTTCTGCCACATAGGATCATGGATTTTGAGCTAGAAGGGACTTCAAAGGTCATCTAATCCAATCTCCATATTTTAGAAATGTGGACATTAAAGGCCAGGGAGTTTAAAGAACTTGTCCAAGTTCACATTGATTCAAATCCTGCTTCTTTCCTTTATGACCAAAGTCTTTTGACTTGAGTACCACTGATCTTTCCATGCTGCCTCCTTATTATTTGGTGGTATAATTTGGTTTGAAATACTCTAAATTTTTGGAAGATAAAAGACATTGATCTCATCCCTTTACTACAGTTCTTCTGATAACCACCCATTCTGTCTTGTTCCACAGAAAGAAGTCACATGGTATGGGTACTGGGTGGATGAATGGAATGCTTTAATTGAGGTTAGGGGTAGCAATAAGAAGGAATGAACAAACTTAAAGCTAATAATGAGGCTTCTGGAGACCCATAATTGAAATAGAGGAACACACTAAGGCTTGGGAGTGTCAATAGTTATGAAGCTGACAAGACAAGATGGGAAATGGGATAATACACTTGAAAGGCCACTATCTGTAGTCAGAGGACTCTGGTTCAAATCCCGATTCTCATAATTATTACCTTTGTGACCTTGAGCAATTCATTTGACCTGAATGGACTTCAGCTTCTTCAGCTATAAAAGAAAGGGTTTTGCCAGTAGCTCAATAATCCAATGACTAGTGCTTCAGATCATTATTTAACTTCTTTAAGAAATGGCAATAAATAGGGTGGTTGTATTTTCTTTTATTGATATCGTATTGTCAGGCATTTTTGATACTTAAAGGATAAATTAATAATGGACCAATAGTTTCACTTTTGAAATTAGTATTTCAACTGCTATTTGGGTTTACATTGGTAAATGTCAATGATTGAACTGTATTAGAATATAAATGATTAGTTCAAAACTTAATGACTAAATTGAACTCATTAGAGGATGGGGAACTATGGAAGGGAGGCAGAAGGAAGTGAATGGTCAATGCAAAGAAAATCATATCTGGTTATTACTGGTTCATTATTTAAATCTTGGTGATGTAACTTGGCAATCGCTTGCCTTTACTGGATCTCGGTTTCCTCATCTATAAAAGAAAGGGGAATTGAATGGTCTCTAAATTCCCTCTCAGTTGTGATCTTACATAGTAGACTATTGGAAAACATTGAGGCTATTGGCATGATCCAACAAGATGAGGAATGACATCATTGTAGACAGATAAAGTCAGCAAGGATAAACTAGAGTTAAGAGAAAGAAAACTAGATTTGGAATTAAAGGACACAAGTTAAAAATCCCATTTCTCCTCTTTACTACCCGTGTGACTTCCACCAAGTCACTTAGTCTCATTAGGTTTCATTTCCTTAAATGTTAAATAAGGAAATTGTACTAAAGGATCCCTAACACCTAGCTCTGAAATGGATGATCAGCTACTAATCTTATTGTTCTGATTCTGGCCTATGTCAGTGAGGCCACGGACTAAGGAGTAAAAGGAAACGAAAAAAGGGAAATTAGAAGTTCAATGCAAAGGAATAAATAACAGGAAGTGGTCACTGGATAAAAGGAATGAAGGAGAGGGGAAAGTAAAAAATGACTTCAAGGTTTTCAGCCTAAATCCTGGGGGAGTTGCAATAAACTGACTGAAATGGTGGAGGAAAACATTATGAGAGAAGAAAAAAAAAAACAAAACAAAAAATGACCAATCCCATCAGTGGGGCCTTTTTCAAATACTTTTCAAGGTCTCCTCATTTCTTTGAACAATTTAGTTGGGTAGATAAATGAAAAGGAGGCGACAGAAAAGCTTTTCAGAGGACAAGGTTAAACTCATCATATCTCAGCAGCCCTCCTTGAAAACAAAAGGCATCCTGCAATAGCAGATATTTGAAGCCATAAGAAATAATTTTATTTTAAACACATGTGCTTCCTTAATGACACTACTTATTCAGGCTCAGGGTGGCTGGCCTTTGGCAGGAAGGGTTGATTTGCTTAATTCTATTAAGCTAGGCTATGGAAGGTAAATCTGTCTTCTGAAATTAAACCACCTCTGCTTACAAGCAAATTTGACATTGGCCAATAATCAGCCTGACATTCCTGTGGCTTTTGCTCCTTTGGCAACCACTGAATACCATGATGGGGGAAAATGGAACCAGGAATACTCAGTCACTGAATTAGACCATCCAGGTCGGAAGAGTCCAATGTACAGGCCCTATCCTCACAGAAATGCAAATAAATCTTCTGCCAGTTTTGCCCATTGCCTTTGGGTAGAGTTGTATCAGGTCTATGGGAATTTCCTATAAACTCCTGATGGCAGAGGGGGTGACTTTCTCCTTGAAGAACACCAGGAACTCACCAAGGACTGATTTCATTGGAAGATTGTTACACTAACTTACAGAGCAATGTGCCAGGCTCACACAAGCTTAGCTTTGGCTCCCTGAATTTTTCATTCAGAATTACCACTACTGATTGGATTCTGGCCCCCAGATGAGTTGTCTCCAGATGGATAAGAAAATGATGGTAACTGAATTTGTGAATTCCTGGAAATCCTGGAATGTGGCAGTGGCTGGGGGTGGGGGTGGATTGGCGTGGGAAGGGTAACCACACTAAGTGAAGTCTAAGGCCATAAGGAGTTCAAAGGTACCAATATTCCGCGAATAGTTGAATCATCCCAAGGAACACAGCGGTAAGTTATTGTGCACTTTGGGTGGCAAGTACAAATGATTGCTTGACATTTATGAGGTGGTATTTCTTCACTTCCTGTCCCAAACTCCTAGGTCAAGTCTATGCTACTCTTGCCACTGCCTTTGTTTTGCAGAGGTGGCTGCAGTTTAGTTAAAAGCTGGAGTGAAAATGAAAGACTTTGGAGAAACATGTGAAGTTAGGTTCTGGATAATTCTGACCCCAACATGGAACAAATCTCTTAATAGGACAGACATACAATAGTACCTTTAGGGTTTTGAGAACAAATCAGTGATGGATCATTCTCATCATTGTTTCTGAGTTGCAGATAATGTTTCCAATTATATTCGACTATATCCTCTGCTCCACTCAATCCTAGAATCACAAGAACTACTGGGTTCAATGTGAGATAATTTTGGGAATAAGTGAGCCTTGATTGACTTAAACTCCATTCCAGTTCATCTGGGAACTTTAACATTGCTTAAGCTTAGGTTGCATCTTCTTGGAAGAAGAGTGAAACATACATTTTTAATGATGCCTTTTCATTTATGGCATGTTCATTTCTAAATATATCCTTCCCTCTCAACCCCACAGCTAGTTATCTCTTAAAACAAAGATTATAAAAGAAATATGGGACAAAAGTAGTTCATCAAAACCAACCAATATAGTACATGCAATTTTACAGACACATAACTGTGTTGCACACCTTTGCATTGAAGGGAGAGTGGTGAATTTTCTCAACTTTTCTTAGGGGCTAACCTTGGGAACAATAATTTAAATTAAGTTTTGTTTACTTCTTTTATAGTCTTTTAGAAATTTTGTATGTTTTCCCTGTTATTGCTAATTCACCCTGTATCTGTAAATATGTCTTCCCATGTTTCTGTGAATTCTTCATTTTCATGGTGTCTTATAATACAACAATATTCCATCATACCTACATACCAACATTTGCTTAACCACTCCCTGAAAGGATGAGTATTTACCTTGTTTCCATTTCTTTGCTTCCCTAAAAGTATTCCTACAAGTATTTTTGGCACATATGTGACCTTTCTTTCTGACACTAACCTCCTTGAGATATATAACTAGCACTTTTTTGCTAATTATTCTTATCTGGAATGAATAGACCAATTCACAGCTGAACCAAAATATATTAGTGTCTCATAATTATTTGTATGTGTCTGGAGTGAGACTTGGCAGATTAAGATACTTTATATACCGATAATTATTTTAATAGGATCTCTTACTATTATTTCATCCTATATTTGGAGAAGGTAGCTAATTTTGTGATCTACTACTTTTATTATTGATTTTCTCAATTAGCTTTTTTGCTAATAATCTACAGTCTTCTAAGTGAGTCATCATGTTATCTACTGATGTAGATATTTTTATATCTTTTTTGTGAATGTATCACTATGATTATGTCAATTAGCACTAGGAGGAAGCATCTTTATTTTACTCTTTTATTCATTGGCAAAAAGTCTAATGCCTCCTCATTACAAATAATGTTACTTTGGGGGATTAAATATATAATTTTCATCATTTTGAAATTTTTCTTTCTATGCTTATGCTTTGGAGGAGTTTTGGGATAAAGGAGTGATGTACTTTTTCAAAATTCCATTAAGCTACTAAAATAATCATCTGGTTTATAGAATTTTCATTTTTTAACATAATCAGGTTAATCGTTTACCTAATATTGACTTATTCTTGTATTTTTAATTTAAATCCAACTTAGTTATAGTCAATAATTTTTGGATATATTGCAGTATTCTTTTTGTTAGAATTTTATTTAAAAGTGTTGTATAAATATTCATGAGTAGAATTAGTCTAGAGGGGTTTTTTTTATGTTTTTTGCTTTATATTTCCTTAGTTTAGGTATTAGTACCATAATCAATTCATCAAAAGAGTTTAATAGAATGTTTTCTTTTTCAATTTTTGAGAACAATTTGTGTACCACAGGGCTTAATTGCTCTTTAAATATTTGGTAGAATTGACTTGAAAATAAATATGGGCAATAATTGTTCCCCCTTTGGCAATTTATTTATGACTTTTTCATCTTAAGTTTTGAGAATGAGTAGGTCAAGACATTTCTTATATGTTCTGTTAATTTAGGCATTCTGTGTACTTTACTAAATCAATAACATTCTTTACATTCTTGGTTTTGATATAATATATTTAGATATGATAGATTCTGATCATTCTGTTTACTTCTCTGTGTAGTTATTTGTTTAAAAAATATCTCCTTCTGCCTCTCTCAAACCAAGGAATAAGGAAGGAGGGAAAAACATTTTTAAGTGTCTGCTATGTTCTAGGTGCTGTGTTAAGTATTTTATTTTTTTATTTTAATTTTTTTGTTGTTTTTGGTGAGACAATTGGTGTTAAGTATCTTGCCCAGGGTCACACAGCTAGTAAGTGTCAAGGGTCTGAGGCCGGATTTGAACTCAGGTCCTCCTGAATCCAGGGCCGGTGTTCTATCCACTGAGTCACCTAGCTGTCCCTGTGTTAAGCATTTTACGAATATTATTTCATTTCATTCTCAAACAACCCTGAGAGTTAGGTCCTATTATTATCCCTAATTTACAGTTGTGGAAAATGAAATAGAGGTCATGTAATTTGCCCAGGGTCCAACACCTAGTAAATGACTAAGGCTGGATTTAGAAATGACTTTAAACCAAAAGGCTAGCTAACATCTGTACACAATTTTAAGCTTTGCAAACTTCTATCTTATCTAATTTTATCTTCACATCAGCCCTATGAGTTAAATATTAGTATCTTCACTTTGATAAATAGCATTTCTTGAGGGATAAAAGGTCAAATGGAAGCAGTTTCTTGTCGTGCAAGTCACTGTATTCTGAGTTATGAGGTCCAGTTCTACTCCTTGGATTTATTATGAACATTTATTACTCCCAAGTCCAAGTTATCCTAAAAAGTATTTTAATTTCTGTTCTTAACTATGGAGAGGGCAAGGATGTATTTCTGGCTTATCACTGTCTCATATCTCTCCTTTCTCCAATTACACAACTTCTCACAGTTATTCTGCTCACAAATAATGTCAGTTAACTTATAAGAGAATCATAGGATTTAGTCCATGGAATATTAACTCAGCTTTACACACTAACCTTGAATTGATTCTTTAAGTTCACCTTAAATCATTAGCTCTAATGTCCTTTTTCTCCCAAGATGACCTTGTTTTGTCCTTTATTTTCCTTCCAGTTCAATTTAGGCTTGGGATACTCCCTCTTTAAATTTTTTTTTTTTTTTTTTTTTTTAGTGAGGCAATGGGGGTTAAGTGACTTGCCCAGGGTCACACTGCTAGTAAGTGTTAAGTGTCTGAGGTCGGATTTGAACTCAGATCATCCTGAATCCAGGGCCGGCGCTCTATCCACTGCGCCACCTAGCTGCCCTGGATACTCCCTCTTTAAAAGATGATCAGGAAAGCAGTTTGAACCACCAAATCTTCTCCTTAGACAATCTACATTTAAAGGGCTGAGACAGAATTTGTCTGATCTCCCATTTCAGAATAGCAGAGTGTCTATTGTATTTGGAGGGAGGAAATGGAGTCATAATATAGATATATTCACTAGTTTTTGTTTTTTTTTATGAAAGTAAAAACTTGGTCCATATTTCAAAATTGAACCAATTTTTAAAATCCTTATATCAAAGGCAGTCGAAAATCATATTTCTCAGCAAATAGATATAGGACCTCCATTTGAATACCTCCAGTGATCTGGGGACTCAGTATCTATTGAGTTATTTTAGTCCTGGAGGATTCAATACCTCTTTCCACAGTATAAAACACCCTTCTCTAGTTACCATTAAACCGATATTTGTCTCACATGACCATTATTTTTGGATCAGAGAGAGTTTACAAGCATATTTTGGTCTTACACACAATGACTACTAGTGCCATATACAGTTGTACCTGACTGTATATTCTTCATCAACATTGAACTATCATAATACAGATGCTATGAAAATAGCCATTGCATACTTTGAAATATTTATCCATGTTTTGAAACCCTAGTTTTTGGAAATGAATCAACACCTATATCAGCAACCATGGTTTCCCCCCTAAGTTTAGTTTCCTTTTATGGGGAGAAAAATGCCTCCCATGAATAGCATAGGAGAATAATAAAAAAAAAAATAGTATCCACAAAAGTGGGGGAGGTACTCAGGTCAAATTCATGAATATGTTGCTCAGAAGAGAAATTTAACTTGAAAGAGCTAAAGATTATTAAAGAGTAACCAACCTCAAAAGATTTTGGAGAGATAAGTCATTATATGTAAATAGATTGCCCTGGTTATCTCTTGCAAATGTTTGGCTTAGGAAAAGAAGCCAAATATAACATCTGTAAGTAGTTAGAACCCATCTATTGTGTTCATAATCAGAGGCATCATTTGGCAGTTTGCTCTGTCTGCCAGCTGCCCATCTGGGTTGTTTGAAAAGAGGATTCTTTAGCTGTTATACTATGATAGGTAAGATCTATGATAAGGGATTTTATATATGAGAAGGGAATGTAACACTTCTATTCAAAGAAGTTGACAATACCAACATACAAATGTCTTAGTTCCTGATCCTTCCTTCCTTCCTTCCTTCCTTCCTTCCTTCCTTCCTTCCTTCCTTCCTTCCTTCCTTCCTTCCTTCCTTCCTTCCTTCCTTCCTTCCTTCCTTCCTTCCTTCCTTCCTTCCTTCCTTCCTTCCTTCCTTCCTTCCTTCCTTCTTTCCTTCCTTCCTTCTTTATCTGGAATTGGGAAGATCTGAATCTGAATTCTTCATCAATCACTTCTTAGCTAGGTAACCTCAGGCAAGGTACTTAATTCCTATCAGCCACAGCTTCCTCATCTGTAAAATGGTTTTAATTGTAGCACCAACTTACAGTATAGTTGTAAAGATCAAATGAAACTATGGGGGGCAGCTAGGTGGTGCAGTGGATAAAGCACTGGCCCTGAATTCAGGAATACCTGAGTTCAAATCCACTCAGACACTTGATACGTGCTAGCTGTGTGACTTTGGGCAAGTCACTTAAGCCTCATTGCCCTGCAAAAAAAAAAAGAAAAAGAAAAAAGAAAGGAACTATGAATATGTATATACATATATATATATATATACATACACATATATACTTACATGCATAATCTCATTTGATCTTTAATATATGCTATATTTATATATATTTAATGTATATTTATATATACATATATGCATAAAAATTCTGAAAAACAAAGCTATTATTATTATTCCTTTACTTTAAAATCTGAAGTTGTGTTTTTATGGTTACTCCCTTCACCAAAGCATACCAATAACCTTCTATAATTTAGATGTTTCTTGAGAGTTGCCACAGCTGAAAAATTCACTAGCCTGTAGTAAAACTTGTTATGGATTTGTCTATTCTTAACTGGGCAGAAGACAAATAGTTCTTCATTGGGCTGTACCTAAAGCTTTTCAAGTTTGAAAGGACATACACAAACTTGTACTCTGTTTTCATAGCCTTCAAGAACCTGGGCTCCTCCAACCATAATGAACCATCCAACAGTAAGTATGGGCAGGGTAAAGTAAATAGTGTTTATTCTATTAGAGAAAAATTGCAAAGTTTATGTAAAAATCTGTCAAAGGAACCATCTGATTATGAACAGAGTGGATGCATTCTATTCTAATGAGTGACATCTGATACTATATATAATATTCTGCCTTAGTAGTTTCCCAACTTCCTCACATGAGAAGAAAAGTGTTTTACTCTCTCTTCTGAACTTTCAATGTTTCATCATTTAATCAGAGCTTGGCTTCCTTTTAGTGATCTTTTCATTTACATGGTTGTATTCAGGGTCTATCTACATTGTTCTTTTGATTTGTCTTGTTTCACGATGACTCATTTCATACAAATTTTCCTTGTTTTCCTCTATTCCTCATATTTGTCATTTCTTACAGTACAAAAATTATTCTTTACATTCATTTACCATAGTCTTTTTGGCTATTCCCCAACTGATAGACACCAATGTATTTCCAATTCTTTGAAATCTCAAGAGGCAAAGATATGTATGTTTTATTATATACCATAGCTTTTTCCCACCCTACTTCCTTGAGGTATATGCCTAATAGTGGGATCTCTGCATCAGATAGTATTGGTGATTGTCACTTTCCTTGGCCTGTTCTCTGGGGATTTCCTCTCGTTTCTTCCTATGCCGGGAATGCTCTCTCACTTCATGTCTACCTACTGGCTTACTTTAATTCCCACATACAATCCAGTCTTGTAGAGGGATCCTTTTGTAACCCTTCTTAATTCTAGTGATTTACATTTCTTATTAATTTCCAATTTATATCATATATATACATAAATATATACATATATATTATTTATAATATGTGTTTGATTGTTGTCTCTCCCATTAGATTATGAGCTCTTGTGGGAAGATGTTGTCTTTTTCCTCTTTTTTGTATAACCAGTGCTTAGGACAGTGACCGGCACATAGTAGGTATTTAAAAGATGTTTGTTGACTCTGACAATTCTCCTTTTGGTTTCCTTAGCTATCCATCTGTATCTAATTTCTGAACTTCAGGTTTGCTGCTACTACCAAGCTCAGATATTTGAGGTTTTCCAACCCTTCTTTAAATACCCTTTCTTTGACTCATACTTGGAAAACTCTACCTTTTTGTTTTCTCTCCTGTTCAACCCTCCTCTGTCTATCCATATGTGAATGCCAAAGTTTTTAAGAAGAAAAAACAAACAAAACAATGTCATCCATTAAAAATGTACATCTGGAGAATCTACTTCATCATCCAAATGGAATCCATCTTTGATCTGGAATCTGGATTGGACCTACTCTATCATAGTGGTGAATACCTTTGCTGAGCAAACATTTCCTTGTTTTATGCCTTGCTTGAATTTTATGATCACATGGTTAAGGAACAATATTATTTCTATTATTATATCTTTTTTTTTCTCTTTCTTTTTTTTTTTTAGTGAGGCAATTGGGGTTAAGTGACTTGCCCAGGGTCACACAGCTAGTAAGTGTCAAGTGTCCGAGGCCGGATTTGAACTCAGGTACTCCTGACTCCAGGGCCGGTACTCTATCCACTGTGCCACCTAGCTGCCCCTCTATTATTATATCTTTCATGAAAGGATGGGAGACATCTTTTTGAAAAGAAACTTTAGGGACAGCTGGGTGTAGTGGATAAAGCACTGGCCCTAAATTCAGAAGGATCTGAGTACAAATCTGGCCTTATACACTTGACACTTATTAGCTGTATGACCCTGGGCAAGTCACTTAACTCTCATTGCCCCCCAAAAAAGAAGAATGAAAAGAAACTTTAAAAGAACATTTTGCTTTACCAAATCAAAAACTCTTTCTTAATCAACAAACTAAACATAATGAGTCCTATATTCTCTAAACCTTTCAGTAAATTGCAAAATGATAAAAGTATGGTGCATTGAGGAATATAATTTAGGAAAGTTTGCTTTTCTCTAATTACTATCTTCATTGATGATGCCCTTAGTTAATATATGAATTATTTATGTAAAAATTTTGCAGGTGGGAAAGTAGACATACATACTGGTAATTTAAAAAAAATATTTTTTCCAGTTATCCATGTTTTCATAAAGTCAGATTTTTCCTTATCTTTGTTATTTTTTACTTCTTTCAGATATCTTTCATATCAATCCTAAACACTCTCACAATTGAGTTTCATCTGACAGATCCCTGTAGACCTTACATTGGATCCATGTGCTTTTCCCAACTTTATTTTCTTTAATGTAACTTTTTATAAGCACTCATCACAAAATAGAGCCTGTCCAACAGTGTGCGTGTACATATACACATATACATACATATATATGTATATACACACACACACAAAATACATACGTATACACATACATGTGTGTGTGTGTGTGTGTGTGCGCGCGTAACATATAGTACAGATGGACTAAGTTGGGCAGGAAGAGGAGGGCAGATTAAGTTGACCTCATGAAACTATAAAGCTCCCACGGAAAAAAAGGTCCAAAATTTTAATGCCACTTTATGGCAAGGGTGAGGCATGATACCCAACTTTACATGAAGAACTAAAAATAAACACAAAATTAAGAACAATGGATAAGCTCATGTGAAAATAAGCACATTGCAACATATAATCAATGAGGAATTTTGAAAGTCAAATTTTCTATTCTGCTCAGATCTTTTCATCACCAATGCCTGAAAGTCCTCTCTTTCATCTAATTGCCATTTCCCCACCCTGGTTGTAATCCTTGTTCCTTTGCCCTCTGGAATATCATATTTCATGCCCTCTTATTCTTTAATGTAGAAGCTGCTAGATCTTATGTTATCCTGACTGTGACTTCACAGTACTTGAATTATTTCTTTCTGGCTGCTTGCAATATTTTCTCTTTGACCTGGGAGCTCTAGAATTTGGCTAAAATATTCCTGGAGGTTTTCCTTTTGGGATCTCTTTCAGGAGGTGATCTGTGGATTCTTTCAATTTCTTTATTACCTTCTGCTTCTAGAATGTCAAGGCAATTTTCCCTGACATGTTTTGTGCAAGTTGATGTCTAAGCTCTTTTTTTGGTCATGATTTTCAGGTAGTCTAATGATTTTCAAATTATTTCTCCTGGATCTATTTTCCAAGTCAGCTGTTTTTCCAAGGAGATATTTCACATTGACCTCTATTTTTTCATTCATTAGGATTTTTTTATTGCATCTTGATGTCCCATAAAGTCATTAGCTTCCATTTTCTCAATCCTCATTTTTAGAGTTTATTTGAAAAATTTTTTTTTTGGTGAGGCAATTGAGGTTAAGTGACTTGCCCAGGGTCACACAGCTAGTAAGTGTTAAGTGTCTGAGGCCAGATTTGAACTTAGGTCCTCCTGACTACAGGACTGGTGCTCTATCCACTGTGCCACCTATCTGCCCCTCAATCCTAATTTTTAAGGAATGGTTTTCTTCAGAGAGCTTTTGTATCTCCTTTTCCATTTGACCAATTTGACTTTTTAATCTGTTGATTTTTTTTCATGACTTTCCTCATTTCTCGTTCCATTTTTTCCTCTACCTCTCTTACTCTATTGTCAAAGTCCTCTTTGAACACCTCTATGGCCTGAGACCAACTCATATTTTTCTTGGAAGCTTTGGATATAAGCTTCCTGACATTGCTATCCTTATCTGAGGGTGCACCTCTATCTACCTTGTCACTAAAGAAACTTTTTATGGTTGCATATTTTTCTGCCTGCTCATCTTGTCAGGCTATTTCTTGACTTTTAACTTCTTCTTCTTCTTTTTTTTTTTGTGTGTTTTTAGTGAGGCAATTGGGGTTAAGTGACTTGCCCAGGGTCACACAGCTAGTAAGTGTTAAGTGTCTGAGGCCGGATTTGAACTCAGGTCCTCCTGATTCCAGAGCTGGTGCTCTATCCACTGTGCCACCTAGCTGCCCCCCCCCTTAACTTCTACTTAAAGTGGGGCACAGCTTCCAGGGATCACTGTCCCAAGCTTCAGGGGGTCCAAGGTTGTATGATTTAAGGAAAGGTTCATTACTCTACTCCTCCTGGCCTGTGGTATGGTCTGCATTCAACCACAGGCCTGTTTGCCCTTTAACCCAGGAACACAATTGTGTTTCACTGTGGCTGCAAGGTTCAGCATACTGGTGCACCTCTCCTACCTGAGTCATAGCTTGACTGCTTCCTGGGTCCAAGTGTGGGCAAAACAACAGAATCCCACCTCAGTGTCAACTAAGCCTGCAATCTCCCCCCAGCCAACTGCTCAGCCACCTCACCGTCCATGGGTTGAGTTACAGAAGTAGCTGCAGCTGCAGCCAAAAGGCTCCTCTGGAATGACCTGCCTGGGACTGGATCTTTATGGTGCAACTGTGGGGCTGTGCTCCACTCTCAGCCCTGAACAACAGATCTTTCCTGCTGAACTTCTAAGCTGTCTTTGGATGGAAAATGATCTTACCCCATCCTTTTGTGGGTTCTGCTGTTCCAGGAATTGTCTTATGGCATTATTTGGAGGGATTTGGAGGGATTTTGTGGGAGTTCTCTGAGAGGTCACTGCCTTTTCTCAGTCATCTTGGCTCCACCCCTGATATTTATTTTTAAAAGTATTAAAGAGTCTATCTGATTAAGTTTATCTGATCAATAGAATGGAGGCTACTCGAGGGCTATTTTTTTTTCATTTTTGTTTTAGGCCTCCCTGTGCTCTGCATATTAGTAACTAATTAATAACTAATTATTGAATTATACTGAGTTTATGAAAGGGGCTTGGGTCATTATTTATAGAGAAGTCCAAATGGTTTGTAGAGGATTTCATTGTGAAGAAGACATATAGCATAACAATGTACCAATTTATGGTACCAAACTACAGTAGCACTTCTGTGGATCAGCACCGAGTTTTAACAGCATAGTGTAATGCAGGGCTTCTTAAACTTTTCCACTCGAGACCCCTTATCTCCTGATGAATTTTTTATGCAACCCCAGGTTTATAGGTATATCAAAGAGGTATACAAATCAAAGATTTAATACCAAAATTTTCTCAACACCCACATTCAGTTACATGACCCCATATGGGTTCACAACCCACAGTTTAAGAAACTTTGGTGTATTGGAAGGCACATTTGATTTGGATTCAAAAGACCTGGCTTTAAATCTTGGCTTTTTACTTACCACTTGCATACCTTAAGCAAGTCATTTCTCTCTGTCTCTGTCTGTCTGTCTGTCTGTCTCTTTCTTTGTCTGTCTGTGTCTCTGTCTCTCTGTGTTTCTCTCTGTCTCTGTCTCTCTCCTGTAAGTAGTTTGTCATGTCTTTTATCCTTTCATTTGTGATTCTTTGTTTTATCCTATCTTGGTCAGATTGTTTTTTTTTTTCCTAATAAAATAAAGATGCTTTTGTTCTTAATATCCAAAGATGAAGTCAGTGAACACATTAAAGGATCAGTGGACATGACATAAATGTATTTATGTTAATGGGAATTTTACCTATATAACTAATGCTGGATAGAGCTGGGATTACATGCCATAAGTAGTTGGAGGACAAATGGACTTTTTACAAAGTGTGAATATTTTCAGAAGTATCATATTACAGGAGCCTTAATTTCTTTAAAAATATATTCCTACTTACCACACACCATGAGGACCAAAGAGTTGTTCTTTGTCTGCAATATCAGCTCCAAATCTGCTATGCATAGTCAGTTTTCAGTTTAGGTTCTCCTAGAGCAATGGATTATGTGACTAGAGAACTTTCTAGCCCCAAAACCTTATAACTATTATGTCTTTGGGGGACTTTGGGATAGGAAGTGTTATGTATTACATGGAACTTGGTTACATTATCTCTAGAAAAAGAATTATTAGATTAAAACACATAAGGTTAATAGTGATACATATTTAATTACTTAATCATTGTTTTAGTTCTATGTAATATATAGGATCTTCATAAACATATGTCATAGTCACATGCATAACTCTGATCATGCCAGTCTCCTATTCAGTAACTTTGAATGGCTCAAAATTGCCAATCTAGTAAATAAAATGAAAAGTCCTTAGCATGTCTTTCAAAATCCACCACACTCTGGCCCTAGTCTACTTTTCTACTATTTTTTTTTTTTGGCACAGCAATGGGCGTTAAGTGACTTTCCCAGGGTCACACAACTAGTAAATGTCAAGTGTCTGAGGTCAGATTTGAACTCAGGCCCTCCTGAATCCAGGGCTGGTGCTTTATCCACCTCGCCACCTAGCTGCCCTCCTACTTTTGTACTCTTAATAATAACTGAGAGTTATATTATCAATTTATATTTTGCAAGTCACTTCAAAGACAGAAAGGATATTAGCTTATTTGAGACTCAGAGCACTCTCTTTATCTAGTACTACAGGTTTTATTCCCATTTTACAGCTCAGGAATCTGAGGCTCCAAAGGGAGATATAATTAATTCATTTTCCCTCAGCTTAGAAGTGTCAGAGGTGGAATATAAACCCAGTTCTTCCTGATTTCAGATTCAGTACTCCATCCATGACAACACAGTGAATCTCTTTATTCTTTAGACTCTAGTCAAATTAAACTGCTTGACATTCCTAGAAGATGGCCCACATTTATTTTTTGGCAGAATGACTTTGCACATGCTCTTCCAACCACCTGAATTTCCTTACCTCCAGTCTTAGCCTGCCAAATTTTTATGCACCTTTTGAGGCCCAGTCTTAATATTAACTTAATATTATTTTAATATTGCTCTTCAAGGCCTTGTCTAATCTCACCATACTGAAAGTGATGTGTCACTTCTCTGAGTATCTATAGATCCATTTTCTATTACAGTTCTTTGCTTATGTCATTTATTTCCTTTGTTAGATTTTAATTTCCTTGAGTATTGTGATTATGTTCTATTCTTCCTTTTTATCCCCAGTTCTTAGCATAGTGTACTATACAGGGTAGTTACTCAATAAATATTTATCAAATTTAATGAAATCATTATATATATATATATATATATATATATATATATCCTTCCTTATTACTTAAAATTTGGCTCTCTAAAGATTGAAATCCTAGCATTTAAAAATAAAACATGGAAGCTTAGTATTCCTTACCTTTTCATATCTCTGATCATTGCAACACAACAGAAGGTAATCCTCCCTTTCAGAGCTGGAAGGGATTGTAGAGACCATTTAGCTACCCCAACTCTCTCTTTTTAAAATACTATATACTGGGAGATAGAGAGGTTAAATGATCTGTTCCAAGTCACACAAGTTGTTTGGTAGTTCCTACAGCTATAGTACAGGGCAGCTAGGTGGTACAGTAGATAGAGTGCTGGGCCAGGAGTCAAGAAGATTTATCTTCCTAAGTTAAAAAAAAAAATCTAACCTTAGACACCTAGCTGTGTGACCCTGGGGAAGGCACTTAACCCTCTTTTTCTCAGTTTCCGCATCTGTAAAATGAATTGGAGAAGGGAATGGAAAACCACTCTAGGATCTTTACAAAGAAAATTGCAAATGGGGTCATGAAGAGTTAGACATGACTGAAATGATTGAACAACAACAACAACAGCAACAATAACAGCTCTAGTAGTATGGCTTCCTTAATGTCTGGTTTTATATAATGGGCTATGTCTAGATTCTATTATTGACACTTTGCTATTACAGAGAATTTGTATAACATTTCCTCCATAAAGGACACATTCACATGGCCCTGATTATTTAAGGCTCTACTCACCATGTTGTTATTTCAATATAGTAGAAGCATTTAGATATTATATTGTGTTAACAGATTTCCTTCATTCATGCTGTATCTTCAACCCATATTTTGAACAATTATATTAGTATTTTGAGGGCCTTTTACATGCATGTAAGGTGTATTATGAATTTGGCAAAGAATGTTTCTTGCTATTGTGGTAAAAATTATTTGTGGTATAGGAAGCTTTTGAAGGACCTTCCCTTTTGGGAGAGAAAAGATTGAACACTCCCTGAAGGGAGGTTAAAGGGCACTTCCAGAATGCTAGCTCTGGAGTCACTTCCGGAACTCTAGCTCTTGAGTGACTTCCCGGAACGAGAGTTCGCTCTCTTTATGTGGCGACTGCTGGCCTGGTGGTGTGTGCTGGTTCTCGGTCTGGTGGGCTGTTCAGGTGTTTGGTGAGTTAATGATGGAAAACCCTAAATTCCTTTGAGCTAGATTAATAGGAAATGGTCTGGGGATTGCATAGGCTAAGTTTAGAGTTAAGAATATCTATCTGTATTTCTATTTTCCCTATTTCCTTATCTTTGATTTTTATTAGTTTCACCTTTGTTGTTTAATTAATTCCTAAGTAATAAAATCTGATCCTTTTGTGAACTAAAGCTTAGAGGCTCCTTTCTTATTGGCCTGGGAGAAATATCTAAAAAGGGCAGTTCAGAGGGGAGGGTTAAACCTAAAAGGTCCCTCATATTTCCTGGACCCCAATATTAAGGCGAGTCACACAAATAATGCTCTGTATGTCAAATTTTGGCCCTCACACTATATCTAGAGATCTGTTTGTTCTGAGGATGCCCAGAATTTAGAACAGAACTATTTGCACTTTCAAATGTTGGTATATTGGGGAAAATGAACATAATGGAAAAAAAAGCACATTAAATTGTAAGTATCTCCGTCATTCATTCAAGGCCCCCCCCCACCCCCATCACTTTGCTTGTGAAAGATAATGAGTTTCTGAAGTAAAATTTTAGCCTCTGACTTATGTCTTACTAGGTACTGGTAGATACTACATTTTGATAATCTACAGTGATATGTTGCACAGGTGTTTTTTTTAAAACATTTTTCTTGTAGAATCTGCATATGTCAATAAGTGCAGACTCATTAAAGATAACTTTTATAATATCTGGTGAAGATGGCTTGATTCTGAATGGTAATCATAAGCCTTTCCATTTTAATAAACCAATCTGAATGACAGTTATTTGTTCAGTGCTTGCTTATCATGTTTTTCTCTGTTGATTTCATGTTGTGGTTGTTCATTTTCAGCAGAAAATAAACCTCTTTGGTTACATTCGGCAAATTCAGTGGTTTGTACTTTTTATTAACCTTTACTATGAGGTAGCCCAGTAATGTCTGTTCTAAAATATATCTGTAAGATTCTACCTCGTCTATCATGTGCTCTGGGGAGATCTGATAATATTTTTCCTCATTTTTTTTGACAAGGAACATTGTTTCTCTAGATACCTTTGGTTAATGAGATCTGTATTTCATCAATCCTATATTTTTTTGTTATATTACCTTCCAGATATTTTTTTATTGTCATCATCATCATCATCATTTCATTCTCCATATATTATTTCAAAGGATTTCAGAGATAAATGGTTCTATATCAGGTTTTCATCCTGTCATTCTTTTATGTTGAATGTTCTGTGTA
Source organism: Dromiciops gliroides (assembly GCF_019393635.1). Classification (NCBI taxonomy): domain Eukaryota; kingdom Metazoa; phylum Chordata; class Mammalia; order Microbiotheria; family Microbiotheriidae; genus Dromiciops; species Dromiciops gliroides. The sequence goes on along the minus strand of NC_057864.1, from coordinate 361,405,287 downwards.
TTCTTATGGAAATGAAGAAAATAAAGTTGTTTTTTTTTTTGTAATTGGCTAAAAAAATTAGGATGTATTAGAATGTAAGATCAAACTTTGTATTATTACTACCATTTTTTTTTAAATAGAGCTCTATGAAAGGATTAGAAGATTCTTGAGGGCATAGATAACAATTAATTGATCTTTACATTCCCCTCCCAACTCTATCCCTGACTTCCTGGACATTGACACCATGCCTCACCTTCCTTCTTAGCCTAGAACTTAGCTCTTTCATGTTGACACTGTCTCTTCATTTTTGGGAACTGCCCAGACTAATCAACTTTTATTGCTCTTCTGCTCTGCTTCTGACTTTTTGGACTTTGACACCATATTGTCCTTGACACCCCCATGCACTGGTATCTTCTCCCCCCTCCTTTCCCTGTTTTTTAGCTTTCTTTTGTGTGTTGTCTTACCTCATTAGAATGGAAGGTGCTTGGGGGAAGGGACCGTCTTTCCTTTGTATTTGTATCCCCAATACTTAGCACAGTGCTTGGCATTTAGAAAGCATTTAGTAAATTATTCTTGCCTTACCTTCACCCTTAGTACGTAGCACAAGTCCTTGAACATAGCAGGTGCTTAATGAATTTTTAAAGGAATGAACAGATCTGTTGGTTTATCAGTACCAATCACATTGCACTATATTAACCATTGAAGTATTTTTACCTTCAAAAATAAGATAATGATTATGTTAAAATGACTTCAAGAATGAAATCTTGATGAAATGTTAAGGCTAAGGCATTAAGAGAGACATCCATAAAGAATATTAAAACTGAAGAAAAGTGAAGATGAAAACTAAGGTCATTATTTCAAGGAGAAGTAGAAATACTATTAATGATTTTCAGGATATTGATAGTTATAACATCCAGTTTTTCTCATTTAATATTAATTTCTACATTGTTGGGCTATTCTGATTTCCCCAGAGTAGAATGCTTGATGTAAATTGCCAAGTACACTACATTCCAAATATGTGAGTCCTGCTCATATTTGAGGATAGGGATGTGTCATCTAGTAATGTTTATAAAATTTCCAGGCATCCTGTGGGTACTTAACAAATTAAATGATTGATAGCATCTTCTTTCAAGAAGAAAAGTTTTTTTTTTAATCCTGAGGTCAGTGAATTTTACTTTTTAAAGAAAGTTTTTTGTTGTTTAATAATTATATTCTCTGAAGGACCTTAAAAACATTCTGGGTGAGATATATATATATATTTTTTTTAATTTGAAAGGAAATTGAATCATTGTTTTAGACAGTAAGTTTCCAGGAAGTCATTCTCTGACAACCAAGTAAAGCATGATGTGCCAATAATTTAGAGACAAAAGAATCAAGACCAAATCTCTCAAGTAACAAATCACAAAATGATGAGAGAAAACAGAAAGGAAAAAAATTAAAAAAAAACAACCAAACCTGATAAAAACCTATAGCGAAAATAAGGACCACATAATATTCTTTGGACTTTATCAGAGTACAGAAAGGATATGTGATTTTGTTAACTGAAGGATCAACCTCCACAGAAGTACAGGATGATCATGGAAGTTAAATAACTTGATTAGGGACACACAAGTAATAAGTATCTATTCTAACATTTTTTACCTCTAAGGTCTAGGTTTTTCAAGGTCTAAGCCCAGTGCCCTATCCATTATGTCATGCTGTTATTTTCTCAGTCCAAGTCTTACTAGGTCAGACCTGAAAAGAAAATCTGGTCTCTACTAATTCTGGTGAAAGTAGAAAAAAATAATCTATGACCAAGAGTTTTATTTTAATTAGTAGAAATTGATCCATATTTCAAATTGTTGCATTAGTTTATGAAATGCATACCCCCAATGTTTTTCAGCTTTAAGTTCTAGTTTTCACTCACTAATTCATGTAACAAACATTTAATATGTATCTACTACGTCCCAGCAATCTGTGCTAGACAAGGGACTAACAAAGATATCAGTGAAAAAGCCCCTTCCCTTAAAGAAGTTTGCATTTTATTGAGGTTGGGAGCAGAACAAGAATGCTGATAAAGAAATACAACACATACAGTATAGATACAAACTAATTTAGTGAGAAGTAGTGGTGGACTAGCCATTTAGGAGATAAATATATGTTGGTCTTTTCTCCTTAGTTCTGGAAGAGGATCATGACATCAGGGGTGATGCCATGACTTTCAGTGAATTGGATTTAAGTGAGGGAAAATTGTACAAGGTCACCAGCTTCACTCTCTCCTCCAGAGCCATCTTGGTCCAGTGACAATATAAATATAAATAGATAGAGATATAGAAATATATATATATATGTATGTATATGTATATATAAATATACATACATGAATATATATACATAATGCAATCTATCTATCTATCTATCTATCTATCTATCTATCTATCTATCTATCTATCTATCTATCTATCTATCTATCTATATCAGGATGACTGAAGATGGGCCTGGATGTTTTCAAGGCACCTGGGGTTAAGTGATTTGCTCAAGGTCACACAGCTAGTGAGTGTCAGAGGTGAGATTTGAATTTGGGTCCTAAGGACTCCAGGGCCAGTGCTTTATCCACTGTACCACCTAGCTGCCCCAGGAGTTCTATATAGCCTTCTTATGCAAATTAGCACTTGAGCTGAGCTTTAATGAAAACTAGATATTCCTCAGGGCAGCTAGGTGGCACAGTGGATAGTCTGGACCTGACTTGAGATATTATTTCAAATACTTACTTGATGTATAACCCTGGGGAAGTCATTTAATCCTGTTTGCCTCAGTTCCTGATCTGTAAAGTGAACTGGAGAAAGAACTGGCAAACCACTTCACTATCTTTGCCAAGAACGACTCAATGACAACAACAGCAACCAACAACAAAAAGATTCCTCAAAATAGAAGTGAGGCAGGAGTGCATTCCAGGCATTAAATAAATCATGTACAAATAATAAGCTGTCTAATTTGGTTATAACATAGCATATGTGGAATAACCCATGCACACACAAAAAGATAAGTTGGAGCCCACTTGTGCTAGACTTTAAAAGCCAGAGTCTCCACCTCTTTCGAGTATCTTGGGACTCTATGAGTGAGAGATTGGGGGCTACCTTCTCTCCTTATTCCGTAGCAGCCAGTTCCTAGGGTTATACACAATTGTTAGTGAGATGAGATGTTTGCCTGAAGGTGTTTGAGCAGAGACATTCAGACCCTGGATGCCTATTTATTGTCTTGCTTTCTCTGAGCACAGGTGACCAAAGAGAAATTTTGCTATGGTTGTTTTGAGACTTGGCTTTCACTTAGTGGGTTCAAGAGGTCAGGAGCTCCTGGCTGCTGCTTCTTAGCAGGTGATCTCTGCAACAACTTCACAGAGGAGATAAAAGAACTAAGAAAGCCCAAGCCAGGCCCCTCGTGAGCTTCACAGACAGTGCAGGTCAGAGGTGAAAGGGAACAGTCTCCTCAATAGTTTCACAAGTTTCCCAGGAGTTTTCAGACTTTCTTCTCCTCCCGAATTTCCCCTATCCCCCAAAAGACACACAGTTGGAGTTACTCTGGGCTACTGTCTCATGTTGTATACTTGTTAACACACACATGTAAGTTTTTCATTTTAAATAGATCCTTTGTGGAGGGAAAGTTTGTCATTTATCATATAAGTACTTGAATTTCTTGTGCAGGGGAGTGACATGGTCAGACCTATGCTTAAAAAATATCAATTGGCATCTGTGTGGTAGATGGCTTAGAAAAAAGAGAGGATGGAGGGAGGGAGACAAATTAGCATTCTATTACAATAATTCAGGTGAAGGCTAATGTGGACCTGAACTAGAGGCTGTAAATGGAAAACAGAGAAATGCCAGAGATATTCTGGAAGTAAAATCAATAATGCTTGACACATGTATAACCTATATCTGATTGCTTACCACCACAGGGAGGGGGGAGAAAAGGGAGGGAGGGATAGAATTTGGAACTCAAGATTTTAAGTAAAAATGTTTTTAAAATAATTCTTGGCAACTTATTAAATATGTGGGATGAGTAAAACAATGAGTTCTGTTGTATACATGGTAAATTTGAAATTTTTATAGCTCATGCAGATGGAGGTTAGAGAAAGTATTGCTATTTCAAACATTAAGAAAATCTACAGATATCTACCCTTTTTTTTCAGGTTGAATGCCCATGGAATGAAATGTTGGGTTTTGGATTGCACTGTATGTTTTGTCACTTTCTTGCAGTAAGATCTTAAGGAATTTATTTTAGGTTCTTGGTATAAATCAAACTTAAGCTATGAATTTCTGGAAAAATGAATAATATGGTCCCTTTCCTTGTCCTAGAGGCAGATAGCATTTTGGAAGAGCACTGGATTTACTGACAGGAAGCATAAGGTCAAAGCCTGATTACTTACTAAACTGGGTGACTAAGGATATCACTTAATTACTTACGCCTCAGTTTCATCATCTATCCAATGGAGATAAAAATGTTTATAGCTCTAACCATAAAGATCTCTTGTGAAGATAGAATGAGATTACATACTTTAAGTGTTTTATATAAGTTTAAGTATCAATCATTAGGAGGCAGAGGATGTGAAAGAAAAAGAAGAGGAGGTAGTTGTAGTAGTAGTAGCAGTAGTAGTAGTAGTAGTAGTAGTAGTAGTAGTAGTAGTAGTAGTAGTAGTAGTAGTAGTAGTAGTAGTAGTAGTAATAGTAGTAGCAGCAGCAGCAGCAGCAGCAGCAGCAGCAGCAGCAGCAGCAGCAGCAGCAGCAGCAGCAGCAGAAGAAGAAGACAATGATGATGACCATCACCACCACCACCACCACCAGATGGCTGATGGAGGAAACTGGAATGATTAAGAATTAGAGAAATCAAATTTCCTTCTTTAAGAGAGGAGATTAAAACAGATTAAGAAGAAAGATGAAATGGGGCAAATAGAAAGTAAAAGCATGGGCTAATAAAATGTCTGAACCTGAGGTACCTGAGAGATAAAACCCTTCATTTTACTAAATAGAAATTGGAGGTTTAAAGCAATAAAGTATCTTGTCCAATGTCACGCAACTACTTCTTGGCAGAACTGAAACTAGAACTCTGGAATTCTGACTTCCCATTTTGTGAATTTTCAAAATAGCTTTTCAGTTCAATCTCATGATTTAAGCCTAACAGGGGAAGAATTTTTGTTCTGGAAGCTAGGTAGATAGAATACTAAACTTGGAGTCAAGAAGACCTGAGCTCAAATCCTGCCTTGGTCACTTACTAGCAATACGACTCATTTAAACCGTCTGTATGTTAGTTCTTTTTAATGTATAAAATGAAGGGGTTGTATTTGATTGCTTCCAAGGTCATTTACAGTTTGAAATCTATAATCCTATGATCCTCAGGAGGAGCACTTGAATAAGTCAAATGGGGGAAAAAGTCACATGGGGTTATTTTATTTGTATGGGGATACAGGAAAATCAAAGATATCTATCTAATTGTTGCATTTTCCTTATCTGAGCAAACCAGCTGAATTCACTTGAAGTTTTCAATTTACAGGTAGTTTGACCTCAATAGTAAGGAAAGGACATTGTATTAGGAATTAAGACATTTTGGTTTCAAATCCCTGAGCAGTCACTTTAGAGAAGTCACTTAGATCATAGATTTAGAGCTAGAAATGACCTTAGAGATCTTCCAGCCCAATTCTTTCATCTTAAAGATGAAAAAAATGAAGATTCAGGCAACCCAGGTCCTCCATATATAGATTAAGCAATTATTCCTTAATACTCTATTACTTTATCTATACATGGCAAGAACCACCTCCCACTCACCCCTTCCTCACTCTCTTACTGTGCACTCACACTCACAGGTTGGGTTGGTTCCAAAGGTAGCCGCTACTACTATTTTGTGTGTTTCAGTGGTCACTATAAGTAGCTGGGTTTCTAGTTCTGTTAATCATAAGCTCAAACTAGTGTGTTTCCAATTGATAATCAGTCAGCCAGACTTGAATTAACTTTCAGAATGTGTATCTACTAAGGTGGTATAGCAAGAAGAGTTGGTATTAAACATTCTCCTCCCAAAAGGGGGCCACTCTCTCTCCTTGTACACACTTTCCTAGGGAAAGTGGGGTTAATTAAAGTACAGTGGTAGTGGGACATACACACACACAGACACACACACACAGAGGGAACACACAGCAAACGGGCGCCTCTTGACTCCTAGCACTGGAAATTCTCCTTTGTAGAATATTCATGAGGTTCTACTTAGATGTAGCTTTGCTGGGCAAGGCATCCATGTATCTTTTGTTTCTCCTTTTGTAGCTTCTCCTGCATTGGTCCCTTTCACTGCACTCACTTTCCACCACCCCGTTGCAGACCCTCATCATCTCACACCTGGATTATTGCAGGTCTTCCTGTTTAAAGTATTTCCCTCCTCCATTCCATACTCTATTCATCTTCCAAGGTGATCTTCCAAAAGTGAAGGTCTGACCTTGTTACCCATCTACTCAATAAACTCCATGACTTTCTATTACCTTTGGGATCAAATATAAAATCCTTTGGATTTTAAAGACCTTCACAACCTAGCTTATTCCTACTTTTCCGTCTTCTTATATTTTACTCCTCTCTACATGCTATATGATCTAGTGACACTGGTCTTATTGTTCTTCACACAGTATAATCATCTCTCTACTTTTTGCCTTTTTACTGGCTGTTCCCCATTCTTGGAATACTTTCCTTATGCCTCCTGGATTCCAGGGTTTCACTAACTTTCTTCATGACTCAAATTTCATCTTCTGCAAGAGGCCTTTCCCAGTCTTTCCTTCCTCCCCCTTTGCTGTGATATTACCTCCTATTTACCCAGTATATATGTTGTATGTACATAGATTTTGCATATTATCTCTCTGATCATAATGTGAGTTCCAAGAGTGTGTAGACTGTCTTTATGCCTTTCTTTATATCTTACCGGCACAAAATAAGTATTTAACAAATGCTTGTTGCCCGTCTATTGAGTCTTCATTTGCCATTTCTCTCTGTCACTATTTCTGAAGCACTAGCCATCTGCAGTAATCTTTCCACATCTATTTGTTGATGCTTCTACTGCTATTGGGCACTACTAATTTTGTGAACACTGTGACTGTGTTTATTAATTAAGATATCTGTTTCTTCTGAACTCAGACCATTGTTACCTGGACACATTCATTCTGATATTGTTGATTGCTTATGCATGGAAGAAACACCTATCACAGTCAGATTTACCCTAGAGAAGGTATGTGTTTGAAGCAATCATTCAGTCAACTGAAAGACCAGGCAAACACCCTTTTCTCCATCCAACTCTTAAGAAGCAACTCAATGCAGTTTTCCTTCAAAGCCCAGGTACAGGATAAGAGATAGGCAGGTCAGCCCTTTTGCATCTACATTCCATTAAAGCTCAGCAACTCTTGTGTCATTAATTCTCCAGGTTCCATTAACATTTAAAAGAGTTTTGTCATTACACAGTACCAAACTCTGGTCACCATGGCCAGAAGAAGCATTACACAAACTTACATGTAGTCACTCGACTGAAACTAAGAAAGGAATATTCCCATATACTTCAATCCACCCTGATCACATACACAATACACAATGTGTATAGATCATCTAGATGATCTATAAGGCCTCTTTTACCTCAAACATTTTGTGATGTTAAACATTTTAAGGTAGATGAAGGGGAAATGAATTCTTACTAGCCTTTCCTGCCACATAATTTACTCAGACATTTAGAAATATAATCAAAACTATGGAAAGAGATTCTGTGAGAGGTTCAGTTTGGATTAAGGTTCGACAATTGATATTACTGAGGCTACATCTACACAAAACATTTCCCTTAAAATGCTGCTTGGGAAAAACATGGAAAGACTTACATAAACTGATTCTAATTGAAGTGAGCAGAACCAACACATTGTACACAGTATCAGCAACATTGTACAATGATCAACTGTGCTAGATTTAGCTCTTCTCAGCAATACAGTGATGCAAGACAATTCCAAGAGACTCATTTTGGACAATGCTCTCCACATCCAGAAAATGAACTATGGAGTCTGAATGCAGATCAAAGCATAGTATTTTTACTTTTTGTTGTTTTTTTCTTTCTTGTGTTTTTTCCCTTTTATTCTGATTTTTTCACAACACAACTAATGTGGAAATATGTTTAACATGATTATACATATATAACCTGTATCAGATTGCTTGTTGTTAGGGAGGGGAGGGAAAGAAGGAAAGGAGAAAAATTTGGAACCCAAAATCTTATAAAAATGAATGTTGAAAACTATCTATGTAATTGAAAAAAATAGTATTAAGTAAAAAAAAAAAATAATGCTGCTTGGACCAGATCTCTGTTAGAATGCTGTGTCATCAGTGGTATTTGAGATTATCGCTTATGACAAATGAGTATGCCAATTATTCTCATGTCCCCTATGTAGCAGAAATGATAAATTTAAATAAATGATAAATGATCTTTCTATGTTCTTGTCTTGCTTGCTATTATTGCTTGAATAAATATAGCTAGCATTTGTCTGGCTTTCATAGTGGCTATGTTTGTTGTTGTTTTACATGATTATGGTAGCAGCTGATCAGAAGTAGTGGGTCAAGTTGTGTACAGAAAAATTCCTATAATCCCCACCAACTTCAAATATAGTTAAATGCACATCCCATGGTGGAAATTTCACTCTAGGCAACATGAGTCACTAAAACTAGGGGAGTCATATAAGTATGGTTAACCCAGGACCGAATCTGTTCCTCAGGGATTGAAAATTACATAATTATTTTTTCCCTTTTTCTTCCTTGGTAAAATGTCAACTATTTTTTAAAAGTACAATAGTCACTAATTCTTGAAACTGGACTCCAAATGAAACCCTGCTGTACTTTATGTGCCTATTAAACAGCATTAGTAGTAAGAAGCATGGAAGCCTAATTGGGAAAGAATTGTAGCTAATTGGCAATTCCCAGGCAGAATTAATGTAGTTTAGGTGTTGAGAATCTCTTTCCATCAGTATTTAGTCACTGTCAGACCCTGGGCTCCAGGAGCTTTCAACAAAGACAATGAACAATAACATCTTAATAGCAATAAAGGACTGCTTGAGAAAGGAATGCTTTTTTCTTTCTAAACAATAAAAGCCATACTATATCGGCATGTACACATTAAAGCTATTATTATTATTATTATTACTTGAATCTTAAAGAACTTTAATCTTAGAAAGGTACTTTAATTGCAATTGGTTCTAAGTGAAAGGTACAGTGGTCTGGTAAAGATAAAACTAGCTGATTTTTTATTCTTCTCACCAAAGATCAGTGTAGTTGAGTACCAGATAGAGAGCCAACCCTGGAGTCAGGAAGCCCTCACTTCAAGCCCTATAGCTGATAGCATCTTGACCATTTGATCCTGGGTAGTCTAATTTACCAGTGCCCAGGGCAACTTTATAAGACAAAATGTCACAGAGCAGGGAGGAGCCAAAGTGCATTGACATAGGAAGCTTCTCACTAAGATCTCCCTAAATAGAAGAAATAATCTTTAAAAAAATCTTTAAAAGCCCACAACCACTACCTCTTACCAAAGTAAAAATAAAAGCTCCCTCCCTTCCTAGTGAGTGGAAAGTTGCTAGCACCTCTGGATTGATTTTGGCTGGCCTCTGACCAATGAACATCCTAGTAAACATGGCTTCAGTATTTTAAAGCTATTTTGATTTTAGCTTTTCTTCAGTAAAGCTAATTTGAGCTGGAAAGAGACATCCTAATGCTCTCATTCTAGTGATAAGGAAACAGATGCAAAGAAAGGTAAAGAGATTTGTTTAAGCCCACACAGTGAATAGATGGTAGGTAGTGCCGGAAATAAAACCTATGTGTCCTGACTGCATATCTAGCATACTTTCCAATATACCCTACTGCATATGATTATACATTTTGAGCTTGAAGGGATAGTAGAAATCATTTAGTTCAACTCCTCATTTTTCAGATGAGAAACTAGGACAGACTAATGAGATAAAATAATAATAGCAACCAAAACAACAACAATATTATTAATAGCCAACATTTATTTATCACTTTAATATTAACAAAGCAGGGTTTTTTTTTTGGTTTGTATTTTTTTTTTGTTTTTTGCAAGCAATGAGGGTTAAGTGACTTGCCCAGGGTCACACAGCTAGTAAGTGTCAAGTGTCTGAGGCCAGATTTGAACTCAGGTCTTTCTGAATTCAGGGCCAGTGCTTTATCCACTGCACCACTTAGCTGCCCCCAAAGCACTTTTAATATATTATTTCACTTGATCCTAACAACCTTGTGAGGTAGGTACTATTATTATCCCTACTTTATAGATAAACTGAGGCTGAATTTAGATGGCTTGCACAATATTATGCAGTATGTCTCTTAGACTGGATTGAAACACATTTCTTCCTGACTCAATATCCTAGGTTATTGAGCATATGTTATTCAAGATGACTCAGCAGCCTGGCCAAGAGCTGAACTTCTTCCCTCGTTTCTTGATTTGTTCTTTCCAATGCACCATTCTTTTTACTTATGAGCATACTGCTTCATGAAGATCAGGATTAAATTTTTGTAATTGTAATAGTAATGCAATATTTGTACTACTGTTTATAGTGTGATAATATAATATAATATTTAGTATAAGTTAAGATCTTAATAACTTATTTTAAAGAAAGATCTTAGCCAATTTCAAAGGGACAGAGAAATATTTGAAATGAGATAAAAACAGGATATCTACTTAAAAAAAGCAGATAAGTATATGAAGAATCTACTCTCCAAAAAACAAAACAAAACAAAAGGGGGCAGCTAGGTGGCATAGTGGATAAAGCACCAGCCCTGGATTCAGGAGGACCTGAGTTCAAATTCGACCTCAGACCCCTGACACTTTCTAGCTTTGTGACCCTGGGCAAGTCACTTAACACTTATTGCCCCACAAAAATACAAAAACAAAAAACAAACACACAAACAAAAAACCCAAATACATAAACATGTATACAAACACACAGAGAGTCACATTCTTACAATGGGAAAAGAAAAATGTTTTCTTTATTCATGTTCACACAGCAATGACAAACCTGACCTACAGGAATAGAGATTTTAAACTTGAAAGTCATATGAGTAATATCATTGGTTCATTTTATTTCTTTTGCCTGAAAGGACCAGTCAAAGGGTCACCATATGGAAGTGATTTAGGGGTTTATTCAAATAAGTTCTCACTGCCACTGGTTTCTTACTTCATCACAAATCTGTCATAAATTGGAAGTACACCTAAGGACTATATACATATTATCCTCATACTGCTAGTTGATATGTGTAGAACAGGAATCAGATTTGTTCTGCTTAACTCTAAATGCAAGAACTATAGCTAATGTGTAGGTTTTACCCAAAGTTCAGTTTAACAGAAATAGACTTTTTACTAGTTCTTAGAGCTATCCCAAATTTCAGTTGTCTATGTGGCAAGGTAATGAGTTCCCTGTTACTACAAGTCTTCAAGTAGATACTCAATTATCACCTGTGTTGAATATTATAAGTTGAGTATCCTTCAAGTAAGGGTTGATTGTGCTACATTAGAACTTGAAGGTAGCTTCTGAGGTTCTATCCAATGCTCATCATTCTGGATGACTATGATGATTTTCTGACACATTATACAATAATATTATGAGACATAATTGAGTAGTCAAAAGTTTACTGGATGCGGGGACAGATGACCTGAATTCTATGATTTTTATAATTTTTAATTACAGTTTTCGTTTTGTCTCTTAAGGTCTTGGACAAATCACTTTGGGTCTGCATTTCCTCATTGTAGTCACTAGCATTTTTAGAAAACTTTAATGTTTGAAAAGCACTTTACAAATATTATCTTATTTTAACCTCTCAATGACATTGGGAAATAGGTACAATTATTATCCTCATTTTACAGGTGAGAAAACTGAAACAGACAGAGGTTGTGACTTGCCCAGCTTCACAAAGCTAGTAAATATCTGAGGGACAATTTGAACTCAGATCTCATTGACTCTAGTCAAGTCTTAACTACATTCTATCCACTAGACCACCTAGCTATCTAGGTTATGTAAAATAAAAAGGTTGAAGAAGATATTCTATAGAGGGTCTTTCAGTTCTAAAATTCTACTAATTTGTATAATACTCTCTCCTGTCATTTTCTCAAGATTCTAACATCTAATGTTCTCTTATCATAAATGATTTTTACTTGTCAGACTCAATCTGTGTGCTGTGTGGGGTATAATTTCATACTTGGGAAATCAGCATTTTTGCTCATCACAAATTCTCAAATTTAGATACATAAGTGGTAAAGAGGGTTTATTACATATTTTTGCAAATAATGTTAAACATTTCCAATATTGAAGTTCATGGTGCCTTCATTTTGTTCTCTGGCCAAATTCTCTTACCCCAACTAGTTGATGCCCTGTCTGTCTGCACCACTCCAAATCTCATTTCCTAGTTTCATCACTCTGATTTTGTTGCTGATAAGATTCTCTAGGAAAAGTATAGGTGGTCCACAACTTACTAACAATCTTTATGTCTCAAGTATTTATTTCTGAGTTACTGTAAATACCAAATACATCTTAGAAAACTGTTACTCGTGAATAAATTTCCAGGCTAACTCACAAAAAATGACTTAATCATGCTTATTTCATCATCATACATGCTAAAAATTGTAATGATACAGAGAAGATTATCATTGCCTCTGGAGAAGGATGACATGCAAATTCATGAAGTGCTGCATATTTTTTTTAATGTAATAGAATACTTTTGAACCATAAGAAATGGCAAAAGGGTGTTGGAGAGAAACTTAGGAAGACTTATATGATCTGATGCAGAGGGAAGTGAGCAGAACCAGTAGAACAATATAACAATGGTAACATTTACAATGTTTACAAGACAATTTTGAAAGATTTAAGAACTCTAATCAATGCAATGAAGAACCAAGATTCTAGAAAACCAACAATAAAGCAGCCTACTTACCTACTGAAAGAGAGGTAAAGTATCAAGATTCAGATTTAGAAATCTAAGATTTTATGATTCTAAGTCAGCCTTTTTGTATACTCGGTGATTTTAATGGGATAGGGAAAGTTGCCTTTAATTCACATTTAAGTGTGACCAAAAAAACAAAAACAACCACAACAACAAAAAAAACCCCGCAAAACCAAAACTCAACCTTGTCATGGGCTATTTCCATTTTCAGAGAAAAGCACTTTAACTTAAATACATTTCAAACCAGTATACCAGTATGAATCAGTTATAAGTTAAATGTATGTTTGAACAGCAATGTTATTGCCCAAGCAGATTTTTCATGGTTTTTTCTATCCTCCATAGTGTGCTACAAAGAGTGCTAGAATTGAAGCCAGGATATCTGATTTCCAGTACTGACTTTCCCACTTACTACCAGAGTGATCTACTAACAAGTCACAAATCCTCTGAGCTTCAATGCCTTCATTTATTAAGTGAGCATGATAAAACTTGTTCCTGACAGGTTGTAAGGATCAGTTAATGTAAAGCAACCCACTATATAAATATAAATTCTTCATCTTGCTACTGGAGTCACTTGCTCCTGTCCCCTCACATTTCTTTTTATAACATACTTGTCTCCTTCACTCATTAAATAGTGAGTTTTAAAAACATAGTTAAGGCTGAGTAGTAGTAGGCACACCCACATTAATTTTTTCTCTCTCTCTGTCTCTGTCTCTGTCTTTCTCTCTTTGTTTCTCTCTCTGTCTTTCTGTCTCTGTCTCTCTGTCTCTCTCAGTCTCTGTATCTGTCTGTCTGCCTGTCTGTCTCTCTCACACACACAGAGACTATTTATATTTTTTTCTTAATCTTTCCTTTATGGTTATATCCTCATTTCCCTAGCACAGTATGCACACATAGTTCATGCTTAATAATGCTATTTGACTGGTTGGTTTGCAAGTAGATCTGTACTTAGTAAAAAAAATATAATCACTGGGGGGGGGGTGGAGGGAGATCACAGTTTGCTTCAGCTATCTTCTAATGCTAAAAACTAAAAACACTGAAGGGAATCTCCTATAATGTAACTTCCCCTTCATTTCAGACACTCTGGTTTTGTTTTTACCTTATCTAATTCCAAACAAGAATACTAAAGTGTTGCAATATAGGATCCAGAGATTTAAAAAGGAACTTAAAACCTTAGTTTGCTATAAGATTCTTTTTTCTCCAAAAGATTATTGCCTAACTGTAGATGCAAGTGGTGAAAATGCATCTCTGCCCAAGACTGCATTACCTGCCCACATTAGCTGATGCTGGAGACCACACTATGAAACAGTTAGAGTTTGGAGTTGACAATTACAGACAGCAGGACAATCTTGTTACTTTTTTTAAACTTTGAGCATTATTTCAGCTTTCTCCCCAAGCTTAAATGTATAGAAAATGAGATCCTGTAACTCAAAGGATTTGAGAACCTAAACTTTGTATTTGATTACATTCAAATGCAATTATAAGGATTTGTAATGTAATATTTTCTTTCTACTGGATGGGAATTGCAGATATGCAATATGGGTTTACTTACCTGATTGCACATTTACTCTAATACTTTCTGAGTATTAAGAACCTGCAACATGCACAAAAATAATAGGACTCTGTTGTTTTACTTGGATTGCAGTCAGGTATATCATTGCCTAAACATTTAGTGCTGTTTCCAAGAAAGATGCAGTTGTAATGTTGGAATTTTGCACTGTGTGTGGTTTGCTGAATTGATTTTTATACCTTGATACCTCATTTTGATTTAACAAGCATTTATTAAGTACTCATTACATGTAAAATACTGTGCTAAGGGGATAGAAATACTAGATGAAAAACAGTACAAACTCTCAAGAACTAGTACCCCTCTTATTCTATTGAGGGAATATAGCTTTAAAATAGAAAATTAAACAACATAATTTGAGGAGTAAAAGAGCATCAACAACTAAGGTATCTAGTAAATTCCTTTTGAAGGCATTGACACTTGTATTGAACTTGAAGCAATCTAAGGATTCATAGAACATGAGTTCAGAAGAAAATGGACTCCATTCATAGGAGACAACATGTACAAAGATATAGAAGTGAGAGATGGAATATGGCATTCAGAGAAGCAAAAAAGGGGAGGAATAAGCATTTTTTTTGCAAGGCACTGAGGGTTAAGTGACTTGCCCAGGGTCACACAGCTAGTAAGTGTCGTTTCTGAGGCCAGATTTGAACTCAGGTCCTCCTGAATACAGGCCCAGTGCTTTATCTACTATGCCACCTAGCTGCCCCAGGAATAAGCATTTTTGTAGCACCTACTATGTTCCTGGCACTGTGCTAGCCCCATCCCCCATTTTAAAAGAAATATTATATAATTTAGTCCTCACAACAATCTTTTGAGGTAAGTTTCATTGTTTTATCTTCATTTTACAGTTGAAGAAATTGAGGCAAGCAGAGATTAAGAGCCAGTTAGGCTAGACATAGACTAGGTGAAAAGGAAGAGCCTCAAATAGACCAGGAAATATAGACTAGAATCAAATGATGATTGGCTTTAAATTTCAAGATGATAGATTTGAAGATTACCATAGATGTAACTAGGAACCACTGAAGATTTTGAACAGTAGATGAATGACATGGTCAGGGCTGTAACATTACCAATGGAAATAATAAAAGGAAGGCACTAGAATTAATGGGAATTGGGAAAGACTTCTTATAGAAGGTGCCATTTTAGTTAAGATTTGAAGGAAGCCAAGGGAGTTAGAAGATGACTGAGGAGGGAAAGCATTCAAGGCATGGGTACAGAAATTGAAAATGCCTAGTGTTGAGAGATGGAATGTATTGGGTAAGGAACAACAAGGAGTCACTGGATCACAATCCATGTGCGTATGAATGGAAGGGAAAAGGTGTATGAATCCTGGAAAGGGGCCAGGTTATAAAGGACTATGAACATCAAATAGATACATTTAAATTTGATCCTAAAGAGTCACTGGAGTTTACTTAGTTGGGAGAAAGGTCATGTGGTCAGGTTTGCACTTTAGAAAAATCAATTCGACATCTTAGTAGATAAGGAACAAGAGTGGGGCAAGACGTAGTAAGGAACAACCAGAAATCTAATGTAATAGTCCATGTATGAAATGATGAGAACTACATCAGCACTGTAACAGTGTCCGATGAGATAAGAGGATGTATGGAATAGACATTGTGAAGGTAAAATTGACAGGACTCCGCTATAGATTGGATATGGGGGATGAGAATCAGTGAAGAGCTAAGGATAACATTGTGATTGTGATTATGAGGATGACATTGTGAGCCTGGGTAACTGGGCAGATGATGGTACCCTTGATAGCAATAGGGACTTTTGGAAAGAGAGAAGGTTTTTGGGGAAAGACAATGAGTTCAGTTTTGGACATGGGTTCAAGATGTCTGTGGGGCATCTAGTTAGAAATGTTCAATAAGTAGTCAGAGATGCAAGAACAAAGATCAGCAGAGATTTGGGGTTTAAAAAGGAGATTTGAGAACTATAATTATAAATATGATAATTAAATCCATGGAAGCTAAGAAGATCACCAAGGGAAATAATATAGAGGGAGAAGAGGGTTCAAAATACCCATTAAAGGGTATTAAGTGAATAAAGATCCAACAAAGGAGGCTGAGAAGGAATGATCATATCAGTAAGATTAAAAAAACGGAGAGAACAGCCTTATAAAATTTATCTTCTAATAGTATGAAGGTGATCAACATTGTCAAAGGCTACAGTGAGGCCAAGAAAAATGAGCAATGAGACATAACCATTATATTTGGCAATTAGATGGTCATTTATAACTTTGGAGAAACAGTTTCTATTGAATGAAAATGGCAGAAGCCAGGTTGCAAAGAGTTAAGAAGAAAACTAAAGGAAAAAAATGGAGACATCAAGTATAGATGGCCTTCTAAAGAAATTTAGCCACAAAATGGAGGAGAAATATCACATGGTAGGCAGTGAGGATGGATGGATCAAAGTAGATTTTTTTTGAGGATGGTTAAGAAATAGGCATGTTTATGCATAGTAGGCAACCAATATATGGAGAGATAGAAGTTAAGTAAGAGATTGGGGACAATACACTGGAGAAGGCAAATCGGTATGCCATAACTATATATATATATATATATATATATATGTGTGTGTGTGTGTGTGTGTGTGTGTGTATGTATGTATGTATATATATATGTATGTATGTATGTATATATGTATATATGTGTGTAGTATATATAATACACACACACACACACACACACACATATATATATATATATATATATATATATATATATATATAGAGAGAGAGAGAGAGAGAGAGAGAGAGAGAGAGAGAGAAGCTTATTTTGGCAAAAAGAAAAGTAATTTCTTATTTTGACATGGGTGAAGGAGTAGATTGTTACTGAAGGCATCTGAGTTATGTGAGAGGAGGGGACAAGGAGGAGAAGAGGGAACTCTGAGTAAATGGCCTCAATTTTTTTTCAGTGAAATATTAGGCAAGACAACAATTGGAGAATGGCTGATAAGTTGTGGTAAATGATTGTGATGGAATACTATTGTGCCATAAGAAATGACAAACAGAATGGTTTTAGAAAAATTTGGTAAGACAAAGGAACTGATGCAAAATGAAGTGAGCAGTACCTGGAGAACACTGTACACAGTAACAATACTGTTGTAATGATGATCAGTTATAAAAGACTTAGCTACTTTGGTCCAGATAATAATCTAAGACAACTCTAAAGGACTTGTGATGAAAAATTGTATCCACCTCCAGAGAGAAAACTGATGAATTCTGAATGCAGATTGAAGCATTTTTGCCCTTTCTTTATATTTATTGCTATTTGTTGTTTGTTTTTCAGTATGGCTAAAAGGGAAATATGTTTTGCATGACTTCACATGTATAATCGATATATTACTTGCCTTCTTGATGGGAACAGCAGGGGAGAGAATTTGGATTAAAATTAGTGAATGTTAAAATACATAATTAATTTAAAGTAATAATCTTTATAAGGCTGTGGAGAATTGAAAAAATATCATAGACCTGGAAGATGGTAGATGATCTGTTGATTTTTGTTTAAATATCTCTGTAAAAAGGAAAAAGAAGGAAAGAAGGAAAGGGGGGAAGAAGGGAGGGAGAAAGAAAGAAAGAAAGAAAGAAAGAAAGAAAGAAAGAAAGAAAGAAAGAAAGAAAGAAAGAAAGAAAGAAAGAAAGAAAGGAAAAGAGAAAAAAATAGCCAATGTTCCCTCACTGAGAGAGTAGCTGGAAGGGGGAGCTATGGGAGGCTTGACGATGGGTGATAAAGGTTTGGAAAAGCTGATGTGGAAAGTGGGATAGTGAGTTAATTAATTTGTTACAGTGAGGGTTCAATTAATAACTTGCAATATGTATTAATAGTTGATCTAGGCAGCATGGTTTTGCAATTTTTAAAGCAGCTTTATTCATTATTATATGAACAGGATCAAAGATATCAAATGGCGAGGGAAGAAAGCAAGATTGAGTATTTTCAAAGCATGATAAGTTCTAGAACAAGGGGAATAGGTACTCAAAAGAAGAATTGAACTGGTTCACCTAATGGTCAAAATGAGAAAAAGAAGAGAGTGTAGCTGGTGAAGAAGTAAAGAATGGAGGGGTCATTAGAAATCACTGTGAGGACAAAACAAAACAAAAAATATATGGCTTGAAGTTGCAAAGTAGAGTGATGTGGAATGATATAAAATTATGACTAGATAAAGGAATTTCATTATTTATGAACATGGAAGTGGTATATTTATGGGTTATGACAAGATCAAGGAACAAGATGTGGAACTGAGGTGGGGTGTAGGAGTAGGTCATAGGAAATAATCATGTTGAAGAACTGGGAGATTAAGGTGTTTGAGGAAGTATCTCTATCTATCTATCTATCTATCTATCTATCTATTTATCTATCTATCTGTTTAAGTCCCCTAGAATATGGACAGAAATTGGGGAGGTGATAAACTGTGATGCAGGTACTCAATTCATTGAGGAATGAAGGGTAGCATCCTAGAGATAGGTAGAGAATAGTTTCCAGAATTTTTATTGAGTGATAAATATGGATGGTAGTTTTAGAAGAGAAGTTACTGAGTGATGTTGGTAGATTGTGAGTTTTGAAGTGATCATAGGGATTAAGGAGTATTACAGCTCTACCAGTATGTTGGAAGGAGTGAGTGAAGGTACCCAGTGGTGGAAAGAGTGGCCAAGAAGGTCCTGTAAGAAATAGGGATATAGGTCTTACTGACAGCCAAAAGATGAAAGGAATGGGAAAGGAAAAAAAAAACTAAGATGAAAGCAGGTTTCTTACTTACGGACCAAGCATTCCAGAGAGTGCATTGAAAGTGAAAGATTATAATGGAGCATTAGAAGGGTTGGATTAAGAAAAATTGAAATAAGAGAGGGAGCATTTGGGGATGGAGAATGAAGTTTGAATAATGACATCCAGGGGTTAAAAATCACTAGATTGTGAGAGGTATGACCAGGTGGGAGTTTGTTAATCATTGATGAATGAGTTCAAGTACATTATCAATATTCCAAAGGAGTTGACTTCAGATTTGAGTATTCTGAGGCAATTTAGAAGAAAGGGCAAGTTGGGAAAGCTGATGGGATAGCACTTCTTTTCTTTTCTTCCAGAAAGGGTAGGTCAGGTGAGACCAGTGGAGAAACCATTACAGCATTTCCTTTCCTTGTAGTCTGGCCACACAGGCAGGAGACCAGTGGAAGGAAAATGATGGAATGACATCTTTCTCTATGCCTGAGAGTGAGGAAGAGGTAAAGATAGAATACCAGCAGGTGATTAAATGGTATTTCTCTGTAATCTGTTTGCAGAAAGGGTTACCTGCTAGTTTTAAAAAAAAGGCTAGCTTATGATGCCAGTGTGTTTTCTGTCTTAGAGAAATATCCCACAATCTTAACAGACACATGCTATTTCCATTATTATATAGGAGAGTTAAAAGTGGGACCTAGGGAAAAATTAATTTGTTCAAGGGCAAATTTTTCACAGCATTCAGTTTTATTGTAAAAGTAGAGTTTATTTCCCCCCTCATCTTATTCACTGGTGTTGTGAAAAACTGTGCCAATAAAACACCCAAATTCACTTTTCCCATAAAAAAATGTGCAATTTGACATATTCCCATATCTGTGAAACATCTACTGCCTCTAAGGATTTGAATGTAGAATGAACTTGTGCAGAAAATATGAAAAGTTGGTCTCCAAAGTAAAAAAAAATAATTTTTTTCCTTTACAAGTTTTTTCTTATTACTCCATCACTAACCCATAGCAAAGTAACCTATCTAAGTAACTTCTATCTAAGCAATTAAGGCATACCAGAACTCCATTAGTGATACTGATACTTACAAACTATGTGATCCTAGGTAAATCACTTAATCACCTTGAAGAGAGGTGCCAAACATGAGTCTAAGGGCAACTCCCAACACTCCAGAGTACAGTGCAAACCGGAGTAAAATGTCACTGGGAAATATTTAATGAAATAAATAAAAATGCAATAAAACATAGATGATATTACATTTTATAACTAAATCAATTTGCAGTCTGCAAGGATCTTTTACATATGACTTAGTGGCCCCCATTTCTATTTGAGCTTGACCCCAGTGACCTTGAACATCAGTTTCATCATTTGTAAAGTAAGCCTGGGAAATGGATGGGAGAGAGAAAATAAAAACTTTCCTTCTACATCCTCCCCGCCCTCACTCTCTACCCAGCTTCTAAAACTTGTTGATTTTTCTGCACCTCAAATCTGTTAGGATTCCAGGACTTCTTAGGTAGACCTTGGTCCTTGTGGAGCAACAGATCCTACCCTAGCCATGAAGAATTCTTAGAATTTTGAATGTACTTTGTTTTTACATATTTATAGATCACATTTTATTTTGTACTATAGATATTTATGTATAGTTTCTGTCTCCCCTACTAGGCTTTAAACTTCTTGAAGCAATAATGATTTTAGGATTATAAGATTTTAGATTGGAAGGATCCTTAGAAATTACCTAGTTCCACCCCTTTATTTTCCAAATTAGGAAACTAAAGTCCAAAAAGGGAAGTTTCTCACCTACCTAAGGTTACTGAGTAACTAAATAGCAGAGCCAGGTTTCAACAGGAGGTCTCAGGATTCCAAATTCAGTGCATTTTCCATTATACTGCCACTACAGTGAATTGGTGAGAGGGAAAAACTGAAAATGAGACTAGTTGGGTTTTTACCTTTCTTGTTTCACAGGCCTCTTGGGAATATACTTGCTGATTACCTAAAGTGGAAGAAAAATGACTACTTTCCCCTTTTAATAGAGTTTTTTCTACATCTTTTTTTACATTATGAATGCAAGCAGGAATATGACTTAATTGTATTTTTTGATGTTCGTTTCCCAGATGTGTAGTTTCAGGCTGACTGGCTACAAGCAAAATGAATCCAGCCATTGTTGCCAAACCAACTGCATTGTAAAGCATTTCTTTTAGGTTTGTAACCATCATAAACAGTCATTCCAGTTGTCTGTCCAGATAGAAACACTGACACCACTTACCAACTGCTTCTTCTATTTTAACCTTAAAATCTTTTTCATTTGGTAAATTTACTTTTTTTCCATTTATAAAGAAATGTATTTTCTTCCCCCAGTTGGGAAATAGAAAAAGAAAAGAAAAAAAAACCTCTTGTGACAAATATACACAGTCAAGTAAAACAAATGACCACATTGGTCATATCCAAAATGCACTCAATACGCTCAACCTCTCTGTCAGGACATAGGTAGCATGTTTCACCATCAATTTGATGGGATCATTTCCATTTTGTATTCCACAGAACATGATAAATAGGACATTCATGTTAGATTCAAGCAAAATTCAGACCTTCGGAAATAATGCCCTAATATAATGAAAACCCAGCTCTGAACTGATCGGTCCCACACATCTTCATTTTCTCCCTGGTCAATCTCCTGTCCTATCTCCATGGATCATCCTCATCTACCATCTTTCCAATTCCCCTGTTCTAAGAATTATACCCAAATACCACCATTAGTTCTGAAAAGGGTACATCAACGAACTGCCAATTATTCTACTCAATATCATGGTGACTTCTTAGAACCAAACATCCTTCTCTGGCCAAACAATTTCTTGGGCCTGTTGTCTCTTCCCATTGGACTGGATATTCCTTAAAACCAGAAATTATGTTGCTTTTGTATTTGTATTCAGAGTGCTTTTTCATTTATTTTAAGGTACTCACCTCAAATCTGTTTATATGTCGATAGCCATGCTGGTTGACCCAGAAAAAAATGCCTATATGGCTTTTAATTTGCAAAGAGGCAGCTTGGTGTAAGGCTAGCTGGAATGCTGGCTTTAACGTCAGAAATATCTGAGGTTGAATCCTCTCTCATTTATTAGCTTTGTGACCTTGGGCAAGTAATTAAAACCTCTCTGAACCTGAGTTTCATCTATGAGATAAGAATAAACAATAGCACAAATTTCATGAAATTGTTATGATAACCAAATAAAATACTCTATGAAGAATACTTTGCAAAACTTAAGAGATGAAATAAATGGCAATCATCTTTGCTACCTGCAACCTCAAATTGGATATTGCTTTTCTGCTTTTTTCAACCTTTCAGTTTATCACTTTTTTTTTGGTGAGGCAATTGGGGTTAAGTGACTTGCCCAGGGTCACACAGCTAGTAAGTATCAAGTGTCTGAGGTCAGATTTGAACTCAGGTTCTCCTGAATCCAGGGCCAGTGCTTTATCCACTGTGTTACCTAGCTGCCCCTCAGTTTATTACTTTTAATAATATACACTTCAATCAAATGTTGGAACTTGATATCTTCATGTGAGGGACTTGTTAATTAAAATGAGTGATAATCTGACTATGACCACATAAAACAGAAAGAAAAGAAACATGCATACATTCACAGCAGAATGTTATATAATTATGCACAAGTTTAATTTCAAAGTTGAAAAAATGCATCTCATTTCTTTTTTTTTTTAACTTTTTGGGGGGTGGGGCAATGAGGGTTAAGTGACTTCCCCAGGGTCACACAGCTAGTAAGTATCAAGTGTGTGAGGCCAGATTTGAACTCAGATCCTCCTGAATCTAGGGCCTATGCTTTATCCACTGAACCACCTAGCTACCCTACAACTCCTCCTCTTTAAAGAGGTGGGATAGTAAGGGTGTAGAGGATCATATATACTCTTAGATATAGTTAGTATGATTTAGTTGAACAGCTGTTATCCCCTTTATCTCTTTAATTTTGTTATAAAGAATGATTTACTAGGTAGGGGAGAGCAAAAGAAAATACATATGTGTGTATATATGTATGCATGTGTGAATGTATATGTGTATGTATGTAAATGTATGTATGTATGTATGTGTGCATTTCAGGACTACTCATCCACCTTTGGTTTCCACCATCACCTAACTCTGACCTGTGGCTCCAAGAAGTAGTTGCATACACAGCAGCCACACCCCAGTAAAATAATCATCTCAGCAGACATGCTAGATCAGGTTGAGGGTAACCAACAGTCTTCAAATCTATTGTTGAGTTATGGGTGCTGTCTACCCTAAACATGTGAAGACTTCCCCCAGCAATATGTCTGGATGAGTATGATTTGTTCCAATGGCCACGAAGATGGTTGAAGTGGTTACTGGAGTGCTTAGAGCTGGTCAGGAATCGGAGACAGCAAGGTCATCCACTGCACAAGTTGCCAGTCAGTCAATGTGTATTTTTTTTAGTGTTTGCTAATTGTCAGGCAATGTGCTAAGAGTTGGGGATAAAAAGAAAGACAAAATCATGATCCCTGCCCTTAAGGAGCTCACATTCTAATGGAAGAAACAACATGCAATTAACTATGTATGAACAAGTTATATATAGGGTAAATCAATGGTAATGTTAGAGAGAGGTGGAAGGAGATACTTTGCAGAATTCTTGCAAAGGGTGGTGTTTGAGCTGAATCTCAAAAAAAAAACAAACAGGGAAAATAAGAAGAAGCTAAAGAGAGGAGAGAGGGCATTCTAGGCACCACCCAAACTTCCATTTAAAGACTAATTGGCTGAGTGCTCCACAGTTTTAGGAGAAACAGGAAGTGTATAGGGAAAGAAAAAGGCAGCCAAACTTTTTCTTGGCTCAAAGGGGTTGGGAAGTGAATTTGGAGTGCATTTAGGACTAGTGTTGTTTTATTGAAAACTTCAATTCTTTGAACTGCCTTTAGTATAATGTGAAGGGAATCTTCCAAGCAAACCCTACTTCTAGCAGTGAAAGGCAAAATTTTCCACATCAGCTGATTCTGAAAAAGTTCTGCTAGGTGGCCCAGATTACTAAATCAAAACCTATCAATTAAACCCAAATAGGATGCCAGTTGTGAGTAGAAACTTTTCCTGTTGTTTTGTTTTGCTTTTAATGCATGGGGGTTGGGGGAGTAGTTATTTGGAGCTTGCAAAGACCTGACTGACATTAGCCTGACACATCTCTAACATCTGGCTACTATCTGATCATTCTCAAATTATATATCCTGCAATTTGTGGTTAGATTTGGCGCTTCAGATTGGCTTGCTCAGAGAAGTTACATCAGCTTCTAGGATCAGAAGGGGGGAAAGTATTTAAATATTAGTCAGACAGTCTGGGAATTCTTCCCTACAGTGTCTTTTAAGGGACATCATCAGGACTTGTAAACCCAATAAGCTTTAATTTGGGCTTATGAGTGGATATTGGACCATTTCTACTGTTATGGCTTGAGAGCCAGCAAGGCAATTAAGGTCACAGTTCTCTTGTTATCTCTGCTGGAGTAGACTAGAATACAGTGCACATTTTTGAGGTCAAGGAGTAAAGAAGCCAAGGTGACTTAATCAGCAGATTTCTTGTTTTTCACTTTTCATTTGGGAATGGGTCAGCTAAAATAGATATCCAAAGAAGAAAGATGGAAAAAAAAAGATACTTCATTAAATTGTCATGCCTCCATTGTGTCCCATTTGGGAATGGGGCATCATTTGGGTGGGTCAAATCAATGTGTTTCCACAAACAGAATTTTTAAGAGTACAGGGTTTGTCTTCTTACAACCACTCCCATGACTCTGCTGAGAAAGTGGTCTTATTTATTGTTAAATGCTTTTCCAGGCTTACAAAGTTTCTAAATACTCAAAACATCAATCAAGGGGTGGGTGGATAGAGGGGAAAAGCATTCCCAATCCACAAATGTCTCTTCCCACCACAGTAGAATGCTGTAAAATATGTGATGCCAATTCTCCCCAATCTCACATGGAAAGCTATGTGACTATGTTAGAGAATTTGTGGTTGACTGGACATGACCTTCTAGCTCCATACTAGCCTTCTTCATTCCATTACTTTGCCTCTTTACTTCCAGAATTTTGGATTGGGGGAAGACACAGCATCTAACAACATCCACACCAAAATTCTATTTTCTAGATAATTAAGAATTCAATCCCAAAATATGTATGTAGAGATTTCATTTTATTTTTTTAGTTGGAATTTTTTGTTGTGTGTAGAAATGCCTAGGACATTATTTGACAAATGTGACATTGTTAGGAACACGCAGATATCTGCTACTGTACAGAGAATGCAACTGTCATAGATATAAGAGGTCTAACTGTTTACCTTCTTAAAAATACATATTTGACCAATGTGACAATCCATTTCCATAAAGACCAGATGTAGAATATTTAGCTTGTCAAGGACTGGTAGGCATGTATAAAAGGCATGTGTAAAGTAAGTAATCAATAAGATAAAATATATGACCACAACAACAACAAGATAGATACCTAGATAATACTGTAGAAAGAAATCTCAAACTAGCACTCAGGAAATTGGGGTTCTTATCTGGGCTTTGTTCATCTCCAGCTCAGTGACCTTAGATTCCCTTAATCTTTTTCTATTTCAGTTTCCTCATTTATAAACTTAAAGGATTGTATGACAGAATCTTTAATGTCCCTTCCAGATCGGAACTGATTTGAGTACCATATATAGATAAAGGCATCAAGATATCTATGGGACTGTGGTAACACATTTACTCATAGAATACATTGTCTCAAAAGTTGCTACAGTCTGGAGTATACACAGATGAAGAGGAGGCTAATACTGGTCACAGAAGCTGATATTAAGCAGGGTAGAGAATTTTGTTTAATCTTAACATATGTATATGTTGCTTACTAATCTATGCAATTGAATAGAGGTATATTTATTAATTGAAAGTAAATGAACTCCTTCAAGCCAATTAAGGAAAGAATGAAGTTAGCATTTGTGTAAAATGTTTATGGTGTCAGGCATTGTGGTAAATTCTTTATAAACATTACCTCATTTAATCCTTACAACAACCCTGAGACATAGGTGTTATCATTATCCTCATTTTACAGATGAGGAAAGTGAGGCAGACACACAACTGGCATGTGCCTGAAGCCAGATTTTACCTCAGGGCTTCTTGACCTCGGACTCCATGAGCTTTAGAGTCTAGCTGTGGGGGCAGCTAGGTGGCACAGTGGATAGAGCACTGGCCCTGGAGTCAGGAGTACCTGAGTTCAAATCTGGCCTCAGACACTTAACACTTACTAGCTATGTGACCCTGGGCAAGTCACTTAACCCCAATTGCCTCACAAACAAAAAAAGAGTCTATCTGCAATAAAATATTTTATACATAGTAAAAGTAGATGATTGACATTTTAAATCTTTTAATGCTAAAGAACTAGAAAAATTGAATAGATAAATAAGCATTGCAAGCATATGCTATTTACAAAACAATACATTTTTAAAATGGAAAATTATTTTTTGAAAAAGTTCTATTTTGCATTCATTTTCCTCCTTTTGGCTCCCATATTGAATGGAAGAATAAATGAATGACTGAATGAACAAAGAAATAAATATACACATACACACATATTGAAATAGCTACTATTTTCCAGGTACTATGCTAGATTCTCAGTACACAAATAAAAAAAATGAGAAAGTCCCTGAATTCAAGGAGCTTATATTCTAACAAGAGACTAAGTGAATATAGGGGATTAAAAAAATAAATATTGAAAGAAGTTTTATTTTAAAGAGTTATAAAAATGGTGAGTAGAGCTGTTTGTCCCACACTTTCCAGAAGTAATCATCCTATTTTTAAAATGACTTCTTCTAGAGGTGGTTCTGGGATTGGGGGTTGGAGAGGGATGTTTAGTGGTAGGAAAATTTGCAAGATTCCCAGAGTGGCTGGATATGGAACATAGAATGAGACCAGTATGTATAGTTCAGACCCAGCATGGCACTCCGAAGCTGAATGAATTAATTCTCTGGAAATGAGACATGTCCTCTGAAGGGTCAGTGTGGAGGGATTTGTTCTAGGTAGAGAGAAATGACTTTGGTAGGGCCAATGACTAGAATTTTGGGGTGGCTGTCTGAGGCTGGTTATATGTTGTAGGGTTCATTTATATATATTTTTTTCCTTTGGTGAGGCAATTGGGGTTAAGTTACTTGCCCAGGGTCACACAGCTAGTAAATGTTAAGTGTCTGAGGTCAAATTTGAACTCAGGTCTTCCTGACTCCAGGGCCAGCACCAGCTCTATCCACTGCTCTACCTAGCTTCCCCTCATTGATATATTCTTACAAGATACCTTGTCTCCTGCTTTCTCTAGCTTAAGATATTTTTCAGAGTTTCAATTCTCATAAGTCTAATTCTCTTTAATTCTCCTCTGGGATTTCAGTTTTCTTTTATTATTTGATTAAATTAATATAGAGGGGCAATGGTCATTATATTCAAAGTACTCTGGGGAAAAAACAAAACAAAACAAAGCAAATACAATCAGCAATAGCCTTTTTGCTTCCTGGTGTTTTTTCTCCTTATCCTGAGATATTAGACTTTATGTGGTGATTTTTCTTTGATGCTGAAGAGAAAGTCAAGAAAAAATGATAAATTAAGATACAACTTTTATATAGTTGCATCCAACCTGAGTAAGATAATTATAAGATGGTAATCAATTATTACTTTTATTGATGAAAAAATAAAAAAAATACTTAGCAGTAATTTGGGTTGAACTGCAATGTGAAAGTAAATGTCAGCAGCTCCACCTTACCCTTTATATTCCTACCAAATGAAGTTCAAGGATAATCTGCATGTCCCAAGTGCTAGCTGCTCCAGAACATGAGTTTATTTGAAAGGAATTTACTCACCATAACGCGAATGGAAAGAAGGCCTAAGGAAATTGATATTGAAGAAGAATTAAAAAAAAGAAACTCAAAAAATTCAAATTTGATTTGAGGGACTCTCATTGTGTTACCTAATTGTAGCTATAGGAATGACTCACAAAAGAGATTAACTAACCTTGAGGTTATGGACTAGACTCATAAAAGAGCTTTCAACATTTAGCAGAAAAGAGGCTGATTATTAACTGCTATTCAATGAAGAACCAGCTGCAGGCTGTAGCAACTCAGTGGGGAACCAGCAGATGGCAGTTGTGGCAGTGAAAGCAACTTATGGGTTGAATGATATCAGCAACTCTTCAAGGAAGTAACAAGTAGGAATGAATGTCAGAGGCAGAGAGGTATCCCAACATGTGTACAACCTTGGAAATATGAGATGAATGGACTATACATACTCACTTTAGTAGCAGAGACATGACAATCTGTGGGATAGTGTACCCCTTGTATTTGTGGGAGAATGGCAAGTGTGGGTTTTCCTTTTTTAAAAAAAATACTATTGTATTTAAATAGATGCCTTGTTTTGAGTCAATGTGTCTTCTGATTTGCTGTTGTTGTTGTTGTTTTTTTTTAACCATTTGATGAAAGGCTTGTGTAATGTGTTTTGGGTAGATGCTCACCCAAAGCATTCCTTCAATCAGGTTGTAGTTTTCAAAGACACATGTTTGACAGGATCTTGTGCTATCATCAAAATAATGCTCTTACACTGGAACATTGGAAGATGCTCTAAGAAATTTTAAGCAGTATCTTTTCCTAAATGCCCTTTACCCATTGATTCTAGGACAGCTAATACAATTGAATAATTTCTGTATTTACTCTCTCCAAACACATGAATGGGGCTATTCAAAATTCTCTAAACAACTGATAAACTGTAGAGAGAGTATTTTTCTAAACTACATTTGCCCTGAATATGCTGTAATCCTTTTAAATCAATGTGAAAGTAAAGTGGAAGATGCCATCACAGATGGTAGGTAAATTGGGTCCAGTTTGTAAAGCGTATTGGCTGATAGGCTAAGGAGTTTACCCTTCATTTGTTAAGCAATGGGGTCTTGAAGATTTTGAGGGTAGGGGAGTTATGTCATTAGAGCATTCAACAAAGATTAAGTACTAACTCTGTGTGAGGCATTGTCTATTGCATATTAGGAAGATTAGAAGAATACAAATGCTGTGAATGAATTGGAACAGACTAAAGAAAGACAGATCATTTGGAAGGACAATAGTCCAGGTGACAAGTAGTGAGGAGCTGACCCAGGAAGGTGGTAGTAGGGATGGAAAAGAAAGAATATTTTTAAAAGGTAGTTCAGAGGTAAGGATGTAGGAGATAAGGAGAGGAAAAAAGAAAAGATGGGTTTGGACTATTGGCAAATGGGAGGATGGTGGTAACATCATAAAGAAGATAGGGGTGGGTGAAAGAAGGTTATAGGTTCAGTTCTAGACATGCTGGGACTTGTACTGATGGAACTTCTGGGTATAATTGTCCAGCACTTGTTGTAAATATGTACTAGAAATGAGAAAGGGTCATGGATTAAGAAAAAGATATGAGAGTTATCTACATAGAAGAGATTTAATATCATAGATTTTGAGCTTGAAAGACTCATAGCATTACAGGTGACATGGAGATCTTTTAGTCTTAGTCTACTGTTTTACATTTAATTAGACTACCAGGGATGTCATAAGAATTACTCATAGTTACACAAATAGTAAATATAACAGCCCTAGAGTGAGAGTGAATATCGCTACATATAAAAAGGATAAAGAGAGTTGGTCTAAGGATAAAGCCTTGAGAAGTGCAGAAGAGGAACCAGAAAAGATTGAAAGAATGAGTGGTAAAAGATGTAGAAGACGCTGAAGATTGCCATGAAAGGCAAAGGTAAAGTGAATATAAAGAAGGAAGGGGTGGGCACCAGTGCCAGATATTACAGATAAAGGTCAACAATGAGGACTGAAAATAAGACATTGGTTTTGTTGAGCAGGATGTCTTTAATAGTATCATAGAACAGTGGGGACTAATTCTAGATTACAAGGAGTTGAGAAGTGAAGAGGTGAAAAGATGGAGAGCAAATAGAAGGAGTAAATTAAGTTTGGTAATGGAACAGAGATTTTTCTTTGGTATTGGTGAAATCAGAGCATTATTGTGGGATGAGAAAAGGAAGTCAATAAAGAAGATAAAGCCGAGTCATGGAGAAGATGGGAGGGAATGAGATCAAAGATCCAGGTGGATATGGTCATTCTCACTTAAATAAAGGGAGCACCTCATCCTTAAGTGTAGGTTTTAAGGGATATTCCAGATGATTGGTGTGTTCAATAGAGGCATGAGAGAGGGGGGGCTGGCAAATAGAAAACCAAAGTACTGGGGATAGTTTCAGTTAAAAGTACAATCAGATACAGAGTGTTTAGGTGAGCTCTTAGTTACCAAGTATTTGGAGAACATCAAGATAGAAAGAGGCCTTCTTCCCATTTGCAGAGGAAGAAAATCTCTCTGTGTGGTCATCTTGAAACCAAACAACTTTGTCTCAGATTGGTAGCGATTATATTATGCTGATGGCTTTGGCCCCTAAATGAATGCAAAGCAACGTGCTTGAGTAGCTATCTATTTATTTTATCCTTTGCCACACAGTGTGCATTGCCCTCAGACTAGAAAACTTTCCTTGGTCAAAGTGAATGTTTGCAGAGCAACATTTTATATCCTTTCCTATATCTGTGGAATTTTGCCACAACTTGATATAAAATTCCTTTTTGCCACAAAGTCAAACGCATTAAAGTTTTAAAGACATCTTTTTTCTTGTCCATCATCTTTTCCAACTTTTTTTCTTAATGCTCTCTTAAAAAATTCATGTTTATTTATTTTTCTATCAGAATATGTATGACTTAACACCAACTTCCTTTTCCTTCTCCCAGGACAGTCTGAAGAATCAGATGTTGGATTTCAAGAGATTTTCCACAGCAAAATATTTGAGGAATGTGAGAAGAAAATGTTTGGCCAGTTCCACTTTGTTGACTTGCCCCGGCAAGCTGGTTTGGTCAGATCACACACTGCACCTTAACCAGTCAAACTGGGAGGTCAGACTTTGGCCTCTCAGTCGGGATCAGGGGAGGGATCATGAAACATTCCATGTTAAGGACAATGGCCTCAGTCTTCTATGGTTTGGAGGCTGAGGACTGGGGTAAGAATTAATTTAAGACCAAAGGTCTCATATAACAAGTTCCTTTCCTTACCACAGATTAACACTGCTTCACTCTACATTTCTCTACCTGTCATGCCCTGGGTTTTATGAAATCTCTAATACTGTTGCAACAATTTCAAAATAGGACCATTTTGGGAGAGTGAGGGACAGAGGGTTCCTCTTTTTGTTCATGGTTCATAACCCTTTGACCTTACAAGACATTCTGCAAAAAGCAGTTTCAATGTTAAAGCAAGCTTTTAGGCATGTTCATGAAGATGGGGTTGAAGAATGAAATGAGTCCAGCAGCATGTGATCGCTAAGATGTTTGTGCTTCTGTGACCAAATTAAACATTCATTTAACAAACATTTATTAATTACCTGTTATGTGCCAGACACTGTGCTAGGCACTGGGGATTCAAGGACTAAAACCAAATAGTCCCTGTCCTCAACTTGGATTCTATTTGGCTTAGATATATTAAAAGTGATAGCTTCCATTTACATTTGTTTTAGAATTTATAAAACATTTCATATACATTTTTTCATTTGATCCTCTTGACAAGTTTATGACATAGGTAGTGAAAATATTATTATCCACCTTTTGCAGATGGGAAAACTAAGACCCAAATAAGTCAAATGACTTACTCAAGATCACATAAAGAATAAATAGGAGAGAGCCAGGACTTTACTGACTCTAAGTTTTGAGTCCTTTCCCCTATGTTGTTGTTCAGCCATCCAATCGTGTCTGAATCTATATGACCCCATGGACTTTGACCATGGGGTTTTCTTGGCAAAGATACTGGAGTGGTTTACCAATTTCTTCTCCAGCTCATTTTATAGATGAGGAAACTGAGGCACACAGGTAAGTGACTTATCCAGGGCTACACAGCTAGTTAGTTGTTAGGCAAGATTTGAACTCACAAAGATGAGTCTTCCTGACTCCATGTCTAGCACCCTATCTAGTAGCCTCTGCCATTTAATGCCTGCCCAATGCCCTATCTCTGAAGGGACAGAGAAATCAGTACCATACAACACAACCACATCCTTTTTTTAAAAAACAGTTCTAATTTTCTATTCTTTGTGTTGAGTCAAAACCAGCCTCTTTCATTTTCATCTACTATTTCTTACCCAGCAACATAAAAATCCCTTTTCTATAGGAAATGCCTAGTATATCTCCTCTTTGTCTATTCTTCCTCAGGTTCAAAAAATCATTTGCTTTAACCATTGCTTGCTCTCTCTTTTTGTTTGTTTGTTTCTTTCTGTTGAAATCCAGTTTGTTAATGTCCTTTTAATATATGGTGCTCTGAATTGAATATACTATTTTAGATGTGTTTTGAGCAATACTCAGTTTTAACTATTGCTTTTTGAAACATATAATCTAGAATCATAAAATGTCAGAGCAGAAGGGACCTTACAGTTCATCTAGGGCAGTGGTCCTTAACTGTTTTAAAGTCATGGACCCCTTTGGTAGTCTGGGGAAGCCTATAGACCCTTTCTCAAAATGATGTTTTTAAATGCATAAAATAAAATAAACAGCATTACCACAGAAACCAAAAGTGGGTGAAAGTAAATTTTTTCTCATCCAAGTTCATGGACCCCCCCCCAAAATCTGTCCATGACACATTTATGAACCTATACTATATCTAACACATTCATATCTATCATCTATCTATCATCTATCTATCATCTATCTATCTATCTTCTATCATCTATCATAGATAATGAAATCAGCTGATGTTACTTCCTTAAGGACAAACATCTATTTACCAGGAAATCTTAAACTCAAATCCAGATCTCCTAGCTCCCAGGCCAGTGCCTTTTCTACAATCCCATGTCATATTTCTAATAAAATTCTACTTCAAATAGGTCTCACATTGATATGTTGGATCACAAGATACCTGAGTATCATCTGAAAGACACAGTTATTACCAGATAGTATAAAGTTTTTTTCAGATGTGCAGGCTTTTTCTCAATAGGAAAAAATACATATCTTGAGAGTTCATAAACCAATCCCCCCCCCCCCAGTTCTAGCAGATAAATATATTTAGAAGGCAATACCTTGGTGTTAATATCACCAAAACCAACTATGTCTTGAAATAAACTATCCCTTTTTCTGCTCCTTTTTTCAGCGTTAGGCTGACCAAACAAGAAGCCTGACATGGTAAAACATTTCTTTGGTCCTTGGGTTCTGCAATATTAACTTGAGTCATCTTCCTTGTCCTTTTTGTCCCAGGGTATCTATGTGGAGAGCACAAAGGAGACTGGGGAGGGGAAAGTCAAAGGTCAGAAGGTAGAGTAGGTGAGAATAAAGAGACAGTGAATGATTGCAAAAGTTGCATGGACTGTCTGAAGTTGAATTTTAGCCTGACTCTAATAACATATCAGTTGTTTAGCTAATAAAAATAATTCAAACTTTAGCCAAACAAGAGCAATTAATAAAGTGGAAATGCTAGTTGAACACTTCCAGACAGTCCTTTGAACAAGTGTAATGACAATTCCTGAGGGTAAAAATCCCACTAAGAAAATGTTAATGACAACCTTCCCCCACACATCCCTCCTTTTCATACATCAAATGAATTCTACCCTCAAATTAGTACTGGCTTAGAGAAATTTGGTTTTTGTTCATGAATACTTCCACATTGATTGGTAGAAAGTTTTAATGTCATTAAGATGTCTATGGTTAGGGGGTGGCTAGGTGGCGCAGTGGATAAAGCACCGGCCTTGGATTCAGGAGTACCTGAGTCCAAATCTGGCCTCAGACACTTGACACTTACTAGCTGTGTGACCTTGGGCAAGTCACTTAACCCCCATTGCCCCGCAAAAAAAAAGTCTATGGTGATGATAATCATTTGGGTTATTACTGAGGTGGCTGTGGTATAGTGGATATAAAGATGTAGACAGAAACATGTTGATTCAAGTCCTTCTAATGCATCCTTGTTGTGCTACCCTGGACAAGTCCTTTAATCTCTAAATGCTCAGTGAAAACTCTTTCAAAATATATTTCTCAATAGCTGACAATATGTATTGGTGAAGGGAATTTGCTACATAGACCAAATCACAGATATGGTTTAAAAAAAGTATTATTTTGAAAACTCACATTTATTTAGAATTTCAAGGTTTTTAAGGAAATTGGTGCAAATAGGCAGCATAGGGATTAGAGTGCCAGGCTTGGAGTCAGGAAGATCTGGGTTCAAATCAGGCATCAAACTAAATAGCTGTGTGACTGGGTGAGCCACTTAACCCTGTTTATCTTAGTTTCCTCATCTGTAAAATGAGCTGGAGAAGGAACTCTCAAATCACTCTAGCATCTTTAGCAAGAAAACCCCAAATAGAGATCACAAAGAATCAGAGACAACTAAAAATGACTGAATCGTGATAAGAAATAAATACCTTTATTTCTTTCATCTTGTATATGATATATAAAATATATTACTTGTTATGAAATAATATTTTAATAGGACCAGCAACTCTGGAAAGGCAGTACCCTTGCAAGGCAGCAGATTTAATTCCACTATTTTCATTTCATTACATTATAGCAAAAATTAATTTTCAAAAAGAAAACAAGAACTATGGCTACACCAGTGAGCTACATGAATAAAGCCTACACAGGGAGATTTATTTAACAGCAACAAAACTAGCTCCACAGCCATAGTATGTGTCAAAAATGTTCTTATATTTTCAGTTAGCCTTGAAGATATATATATAGATTCTCAAAACATGGATTCCAACAATCTCTATTATATGACTTGAAACCTTAGAGGAAAAGAAAAACAGATTTGAATCTTGAGGATAACAACTACAAGAAAAACACACTAGTTAAGCAAAAGTTTCTAGTTAGCTTAGTTTTGTCCACTTAGCTTATTGTGTTTAGGTGTTGATATGACATGCATCTTTTCACTTCTTGAATGTATATAGCAATTGTAGGCACGTAGACGAAAACAAAGGTTCTCTCCTGTTGCTATTCTCTAGTGGTTTTACAAATATACATTTTTGGCTACTACTTTTTGGTCTCAGTTGCTGGTTCATCATCTAACTTCCAACTTCTAAGCAAAATTGTTATTCAAGGCTCTCTATTGGGCCCATTCATCTTTTATTTCTCTTACCCCCCCACCCCACCCCAGGTAATCTTGTAAGCTTCACATGCTTTAAAAATGATCTCTCTGGGGCAGCTAGGTGATGCAGTGGATAAAGCACAGGCCTTGGATTCAGGAGGACCTGAGTTCAAATCTGCCCTCAGACACTTGACACTAGCTGTGTGACCCTGGGAAAGTCACTTAACCCTCATTACCCTGCAAAACAAGACAAAACAAAAATTGTAGATTCTATTTTTTTTTTTTGGTAAGGCAATTGGGATTAAATAACTTGCCCAGGGTCACACAGCTAGTAAGTGTTAAGTGCCTGAGCTCAGATTTGAACCCTGAATCCCGGGTCAGTGCTTTATCCATTGTGCCACCTAGCTGCCCAAAGCAAAGCAAAAAGAAAAAAATGATCTCTCTTTTACAAAAATCTAATTACATTTAAAAATGGATTTTCAGAAGAAGAAATCAAGGCTATCTATAGGTATATGGGAATAATGCTCTAAATCACTATTTATTGGAGAAGTGCAAATTAAGACAGCTCTGAGGTACAAACTTACAACTATATTGGCCAATACAACAAAAGAAGAAAATGAGAAATATTGGAGGGAATCTAGAAAAATTGGGACACCAATGCACTGTTGGTAGAGTTGTGAAGTTGTCCAACCATTCTAAAGAACAGTTGGAAACTATGCCCAAAGGGCTATAAAAACTGCATACCATTTGATCTACCAAAAACACTACTAGGTCTGCATCCAAGAAGGATCAAAGAAAAAGGAAAAAATCTATATGTTCAAAAGTATTTATTATACCTCTCTTTGTCTTGGCAAAGAATTGGAGCAGTGAATGACTCAGCTTTTATAATCAATACAATAATACAAGACAATTCTGAAGGACTTAATGATGAAAAATGCTATCCACTTCCAGAGAGAATGGCGTTGGAGTGCAAATGGAAGGAAACATAGATTTTTCATTTTCTTTCTTTTTTTTTTTTTTGCAACATAGCTAAAATGAAAATATGTTTTGTACGATTTCCTATCTATAATTCATTTTGCCTTTCTTACCTTCTCAATGGGTGGTAGAGGTAGGAGGGAGAGATAATTCAGAATTCATTTTTAAATGAATGTTAAGAATAAATAATAAATTTATTTAAAAAAAAAACTATTGAAGATGGCAGAGAGGAATCAGCAAGCTGCCTGAGCTCTCCTTCAGTTCCCTCAAAAAGAACATTAAATCAAACCTCTGGATGGATTCTGAAACTACAGAACCTGCCAAGAGACAGAGAGACACAGTCTTCCAACCAGAGATAATTTAGAAGACTTCAGGAAAGGTCGGTCTGACTTGGGCAAAAGGGATGCTCAGCGCAGAGCGGCAGTGCAGAGTGAAGGGGGTTGAGGCAAGTCAGCAGGAAGCTGTGGGCCACAGCCAAGCAACTGAGGCCCCTGGATCCTGGCTCAAAAATCTGGTGGTGCAGCAGGACAGTGGCAAAACCCATCAGCACTAGCCAAGAGGGCAGGCTGCCCCCTGGAGGGCCACGCACAGGATAGGCATGACTAGGCCCACTGATCCCAGCATGCGTAGACAGGAAGTCCAGGGCAGGGGAAATCCACACACCACAGAGGTCTCGGTGTAAAAAGCCGGTGACACAGCGCCTATACCCCAGCACAAGAAGCTCAAAACAGGGACCCTGGTACCCCCAGAGCAGACCTCAACTTAAAAAATAAATAAACAAAGAATCAATCAATCAATCAATCAATAAGCTGCAGTATGAGTAAGAAGCAAAAAAGAGCCCTCTCCATTGAGAGCTTCTGTATCAAAACGGAAGAGGCAAACACAAACTCATATGAGGACAGTACTCTCAAACTGCCTACATGTGAAGCCTCAAGAGCAAAGTTGAATTGGTCCCAAGAACAAAAAGCCTTCCTGGAAGAGCTCAAAAAGGATTTAAAAAATCAATTGAGAGGTAGAAGAAAAAATGGGAAGAGAGCTCAAAAAAGATTTCCAAAGTTAATTGAGAGAGGTAGGAGAAAAATGGGGAGAGAAATGAAAGCAAAACAAGAAAATTATGAAAAAAGAATCAGCAGTTTGGAAAAGGAAGCACAAAGATTGACTGAAGAAAACAATTCCTTAAAAAATTCACCAGGCCAAATGGGAAAAAAAAGTGCATAATCTCACTGAAGAAAACAATGCCTTAAAAATTAAAATTGAACAGTTGGAAGATAATGAATCCATGAGACACCAGGAATCAGTCAAGCAGAATCAAAAGAATGAAGAAATAGAAGAAAATGTGAAATACCTCAGTGGAAAGACAACTGATCTGGAAAACAGATCCAGGAGAGACAATTTGAAAATCATTGGACTGCCTAAAAGCCATGATCAGAAAAAGAGTCTAGACACCATTGTAAATAATTAATTGTTATTTGAGGTTTTTATGCCTTGGCACACAATGGCCTGGGGCTCTGCAAAGCACACAGTGCTCCACCCACTGGTTGTAGCCGCTGACATGGCACTGGCACCTCATGTCATCACCACTCACTGATACCTATACAGGCCTGGCATAATTATAATGATTGGAAGCCTAGTGAGGGCAGTCATAGGACTGTCAAAGTGGCCATCCAATTGGCTGGGGGCTGTGTGGGGTTTTCTGGTATTGGGGAGGAGAATTCGCCATTCTAGCTGGAAGCTGGAAGGCAACAGGAGTTCTGCTACGTATTCTCAGCTGATTCCTGGACTGCGGTATTTTTTCAGATTGTATAATTTTCCTTTCTCCATTTTATTTCCTTTCCCTTGATCCTACTGATCCTGTTTGTGTTTGTTTTTTTTTTTAAGTTAATTCTTGTTAAAATAAATCCTGTTCTATTTTGTGAGAGGCTGCCAGTATCCTTCCTTGCCCCAATATTGTGGTGAGCCGCTTAGCTAACACTCCCCAATTAAAAACTGGTCCCCACACCATATTCCAGGAAATTATTAAGGAGAACTGCCCTGATATTATAGAATCAGAGGATAAAATTGTCATTGAAAGCATCCACCAATCACCTCCTGAAAGAGACCCCAAAAGGAAAACTCCAAGGAATATTGTAGCCAAATTCCAGAATTATCAGTTGAGGGAGAAAATACTCCAAGCAGCCAGAAAGAAGCAATTTAAATATCATGGAGCCACAGTGGGGATTGCTCAGGACCTGGCAGCTTCAACATTAAAGACCGGAGGCTTGGAATATGATATTCTGGAAGGCAAAGGAGCTTGGATTGCAGCCAAAAATCTATTACTCAGCAAAAATGTGCATTCTCTTTCAAGGGAAAAGATGGATATTCAATGACATTGGTTTCCTGATGAAAAGACCAGAACTGAATACAAAATTCAATCTTAACATACAAGACTCAAGAAAAGTTTAAAAAGGTAAACAGAGGGAAAAATAGTTACTCAGTTAGGTTAAACTGTTTACATCCCTACACAGGAAGATAATACTTATAACTCTTGAGAATTGTAAATGTATTTGGACAGACAGAAGGACTGTACACAGATGGTATAAATAAATATAAATTGTCTTTAATGTGATGATACAAAGAAAATGAAGGGGTTAAAAAGGGATACTATGGGGAGGAGAGGAGAGGGGAGGTGAAATGGGGTGAATTACATCATATGAAGAGGTGAAAAAAAACCTATTATAATAGAGGGAAAAAAAGGAGGGGTGAACATTGTTTCAACCCTACTCTCATCAGATTTGATTCAAAGAGGGAATAACATATACGTTCATTTAGATAAAGAAACTTAGCTCATTCTTTAGGGAAGTAAAAGGGGAAGGGAAAGGGGGGGGCTGATAGAATGGAGGGCAAAGTCAAGGGAGAAAGGGTAAAGAAAAGGGAGGGGGTGATAAAAAGGGAGGGCAGATTGGGGTAGGCAGGGGTGAGAAGCAAAATGCCGGTGAGGAGGAATAGGGTGAAAGAAGGGGGGAAAAGCACAAAGGGGGTAAATAGAATTGAGGGGAATAGACAGTAATAAAAACTGTGAATGTGAATAGGATGAACTCTGCTATAAAACAGAAGTGAATTGCAGAGCGTATTAAAAACCAGAATCTACAATATGCTGTTTACTAGAAACACATTTGAAGCAGAGAGAGACACACAGAGTAAAGGTAAAAGGCTGGAGTAGAATATATTATGTTTCAGCTAAAGTAAAAGAGGCAGGGGTAGGGGAAAATAGATCTCATTAAAAGAGATAAGGAAGGAAACTACATCTTGCTAAGAGGTACTATAGATAATGAAGTAATATAAATATTAAATATGTATGCAACAAGTGATATATCAATAACTTTATCCAAGCGATTGACAATAATGAGAAAACATATGAAAATCTATGGGATGCAGCCAAAGCAGTGCTTAGGGGAAAATGTACAGCTCTAACTGCTTACATGAATAAAAAAGAGAAAGAGAAGATTAATGAATTGGGCATGCAACTTAAAAAGCTAGAGAAAGAATAAATTAGAAATCCCTAATCAGATACTAAACTAGAGATCCTGAAAATTAAAGGAGAAATTAATAAAATTGAAAGCAAGAATATTATAGAATTAATCGATAAAACTAAGATCAGGTTTTATGAAAAAACAATAAAATAGATAAAATATTGGTTAATTTGATTAAAAAAAGAAAGAAGAAAACCAAATTACCAGTATCAAAAATGAAAGGGGTGATGTTACCACTAATGAAATGGAAATTAAATCAATAATTAGGAATTATTTTGCCCAACTGTATGCCAATAAATTTGCCAATCTATATGAAATGGATAAATATTTACAAAAATACAAATTGCCCAGGTTAACTGAAGAGGAAATAAAATCCTTAAATAAGCCCATATTAGAAAAAGAAATTGAACAAGCCATTAATGAACTCCCTAAGAAAAAATCTCCAGGGCCAGATGGGTTTACAGGTGAATTTTACCAAACATTTAAAGAACAATTAATTCCAGTATTACACAAATTATTTGGAAAAATATGTGAAGAAGAGTTCTACCAAATTTGTTTTATGATACAAATGTGGTGGTGATACCAAAACCAGGCAGAGCCAAAACAGAGAAAGAAAATTATAGACCAATTTCCCTAATGAATATTGATGCTAAAATCTTAAATAAGATATTAACAAGGAGATTACAGCAAGTGATCACCAGGATAATACACTATGAACAGGTGGGATTTATACCAGGAATGCAGGGCTGGTTCAACATTAGGAAAACTAGTAACATAAGCAACCACATCAATAAGAAAACTAGCCAAAATCATATGATTATCTCAATAGATGCAGAGAAAGCTTTTGACAAAATACAGCACCTATTCCTGATAAAAACCCAAGAGAGCTTAGGAATACGTGGAGCTTTCCTTAAAATAATAAGCAGGATCTACCTAAAACCATCAGCAAGCATTATGTGTAATGGAGATAAGTTAGAGGCCTTTCCAATAAGATCAGGGGTGAAACAGGGATGCCCATTATTACCTCTATTATTTAATATTGTACTAGAAATGTTAGCTTTAGCAATCAAAGAAGAAAAAGGAATTAAGGGAATTAGAATAGGCAAGGAGGAAACAAAACTATCACTCTTTGCAGAAGATATGATGGTATACTTAGAGAATCCTAGAGAATCAACTCAAAAATTACTTGAAACAATTAACAACTTTAGAAAAGTAGCAGGATATAAAATAAATCCACATAAATAATCAGCATTTCTATACATGACCAATAAAGTCCAGCAGCAAGATATAGAAAGCAAAATTCCATTTAAAGTAATGGTAGATAATATAAAATACTTAGGCATCTACTTGCCAAGACAAACCCAGGAACTCTATGAACACAACTACCAAACACTCTTCACAGAAATCAATCAGATCTAAATAATTGGAAAGATATCAATTGCTCATGGATAGGCAGAGCTAATATAGTAAAATGAAAATTCTACCTAAATTAATTTACTTATTGACTGACATACCAATCAGACTACATAAAAATTATTTTATAGAGCTAGAGAAAATAATAACAAAATTCATCTGGAAAAACAAAAAATCAAGAATATCAAGGGAAATAATGAAAAAATTGCACAGGAAGGTGGGTTAGCTGTACCAAATCTGGAGCTCTACTATAAAGCAGCAGTCATCAAAACTATCTGGTACTGGTTAAGAAATAGAGTGGAGGATCAATGGAATAGGCTAGGCACAGGAGACACAGTAGTAAATGACATTAGTGATATAGTGTTTGATAAACCCAAAGACTCCAGCTTCTGGGATAGGAACTCAGTATTTGACAAAAACTGCTGGGAAAACTGGAAGAGAGTATGGCAGAAACTAGGCATAGACCAACATTTTACACCTTATACTAAAATAAGGTCAAAATGGGTACCTGATTTACACATAAGAGGTGATACCATAGGTAAATTAGGAGAGGAAGGAATAGTCTACCTTTCAGATCTTTGGAAAGGAGAACAGTTTATGACCAAACAAGAGATAGAGCATATTATGAAATACAAAATGGATGATTTTGATTACATTAAATTAAAAAGTTTTTGTACAAACAGAAGCAATGCATCCAAAATTAGAAGGGAGGCAAAAAGCTGGGAAATAATTTTTTATAGCTAGTACTTCTGATAAAGGCCTCATTTCTAAAATATATAGGAAACTAAATCAAATTTATTAGAATCCAAGTCATTCCCCAATTGAGAATTGGTCAAAGGATATGAACAGGCAGTTTTCTGATTAAGAAATCAAAGCTATCTATTCCCATATGAAAAAATGCTCTAAGTCACTATTGAGTAGAGAGATGTAAATTAAGATGACTCTGAGGTACCACCTGACACTTATCAGATTGGCTAAAATGACAAAAAAGGAAAATAATAAATGTTGGAGAACCTGTGGGAACATTGGAACACTAATGCATTGTTGGTGGAGCTGTGAACTGATCCAACCATTCTGGAGAGCAATTTGGAATTATGCCCAAAGTGCTATAAAGCTGTGCATACCCTTTGACCCAGCAATACCACTTTTAGTTTTTTTTTTTTCCCAAAGAGATCATGGAAAAGGGAAAAGGACCCACATGTACAAAAATATTTATAACTGCTCTTTTTGTAGTGGCAAGGAATTGGAAGTTGAGGGGATACCCATCAATTGGGGAATGGCTGGACAAGTTGTGATATATGAATGTAATGGAATAGTATTGTGCTGTAAGAAACAATGAGGAAGAGGAGTTCAGAGAAACCTGGAGCGTCTTGCATGGGCTGATGATGAGTGAGATGAGCAGAACCAGGAAAACATTGTGCACAGTATCATCAATATTGTGTGTTGATCAACTGTGATAGACTAGATTCTTCTCACCAGTCCAATGGTACAAGAAAGTTCCAAAGGACTCATGATGGAAAAGTCTCTCCAAATTCAGAAATAAAAAAGGAACTATGGAATATGGATGCTAATTGGACCATACTATTTCTTTTGCTTTTGGTGCTGTTGTTTTTCTTTTTTGAGGTTTTTCCTTCTTGCTCTGATTCTTCTTGTATAACATGACTAATGCAGAAATATGGGTTTTTTTTGTTATTTTATTTTTATTTTTTTTATGGGGCAATGGGGTTAAGTGACTTGCCCAGGGTCACACAGCCAGTAAGTGTCAAGTGTCTGAGGCCGGATTTGAACTCAGGAACTCCTGAATCCAGGGCCGGTGCTTTATCCACTACGCCACCTAGCCGCCCCAGAAATATGTTTTATGTTATATATCAGATTACCTGCTGTCTAGGGGAGGGGGGAAGGAGGGAGGGAGGGAGAAAAATTTGAAATTGGGAATCTTATCTAAACAAAGGTTGAAAACAAATAAATCAATAAATCAATCAATAAAAAACCTATCTATAAAACCCTGATTTCTCCTCTGAATTCTAGTGCTTCATGGCCAGCTTCATTCTAGAAATCATCCCTGTCAACCAGATTCATACCCTCTAAGTTATTCTTGACTCTTTCCCTTTCTCTTACTCCCCATGTTCAATTGCTTATCAAGTTTTATTGTTTCTACATCCAAATTAGTCTCCTTTCCTTCATTTACACTGTAAAAACCTTAATACCAACCTCTATCAATTCTCATCCTGACTATTGTAATAACCTCCTATTTGGCCTCTCTGCTTCCAGTATCTCACATGTCCAATCCTTCCTTTATACTCTTGCCAAAAGGTTATTATTAATGAATAATATATCTTGTCAAATGTACTAGCATTTCTCATGACAAAGAAGGAAATAATATAGGATTAGATAATAACACTTTTGGTTTAATTTTTTTGTGGGAGAAATATATTTATCTTGCAAATGTGAGGATTTTCCTAGAAAGTATGTGAAGCAAAATATCAGACTTATTGAATTCAGTATATAATTTTATAAATAGGTCTATGTCAAATTTCTGTGTTTTACAGTTTTCCCAGAAGTTCTTGGGAAGTTGGGATTTCTTTCCTTGGTAGTTTGTTTTCTTAGGTTTATCAAACACTGGACTATTACATGTTATTGCATTAGGGTCTAGTTTCTGAGACAAGGAGTATTTAGGAAGTGATTGAAGATAAGTAAGAGAGTGGGGATTATAGAAGTAGTAATCTCATGAAGAATATAGGATGGAAAAGAATCACTTGGTGAATTTTACCTTGGCAAGGAGAAGTACCACGTTTTCATCTGAGACAGGGGTGAAAGTGGAGATAGTAGCAAAATGCATCTGGGAGGTGTGAAATGGGAAAGAAAAAAGAATGTTCCTATGAATGACCTCAATTTTTTAGTGAAATATGAGGCAATCTTCTCAGGTAAGAGTTGGGGGAAGTTGAAAGGGCTATGAGAAACATGAAGAGGGATGAAAAAGTTTGGAAAACCTGCAATGATGATTTAAGTAGTGTCAATAAGGGAGGTGTAAAAGGATTGCCTTTCTGAGTTGAGGGCCCAGTTGAGACAGTATACTACCATCTGAGAATTCAGGCAGCTTGTTTTCATGATTTTCTCCAGCTCTTTGTAGTAGCACTTGAGTAAGAACAAAGGCAGCCAATGTGTAATACAGGACTGAGGTTTATTGGGACAAGGTCAATGAGAACATAAGACATATAAAGACCTAAGGGAAGAACAGGGGGTAGATTTGAACTAGTTCACCAAAGGGTCAGGTAGAGAAGGGAGTGTAAGTTGTGTAGAGGAGACCTTCAGGGAACGAACTAAGAAGTCAAGGGATTAGAAGTTAAAATGAAGACAAAAACCAAGGTTTAGAGTTGTAAGGCAGGGGCAGTGAAATAACAATAGATTGTAATCAGATAAGGAGATTTCAGGGTTCTTGAATATGGATACAATATATTTCTTTGTGATGACAAAATCAAAGGTTTGGCCTATGTGGAGATAGGATGTGGAAGTAGATCATAGAAAATAAAAAGTTGAGGAAATGGGAGGTTATGGAGTATCCATAAGTTTCTTGAAGTCTCCTAGCATAAGAGCAGAAGTTAGGGAGGAGAAAAACTATGAGCC
Source organism: Dromiciops gliroides (assembly GCF_019393635.1). Lineage (NCBI taxonomy): Eukaryota > Metazoa > Chordata > Mammalia > Microbiotheria > Microbiotheriidae > Dromiciops > Dromiciops gliroides. The sequence goes on along the minus strand of NC_057864.1, from coordinate 361,360,423 downwards.
AGGCACTGAATTCATTGAGGAAAAGAAAGCAGTGTCCTGGAGGTTGGCAGAGAATTTCCAGAATTTTTCTTTAGTGATAGATATAGGTGGTAGTCATGGAAGAGAAGTTACTGAATATTAATGGAAGTCAATGAGTTTAGAAGTGACAAAAGGGATCAATGTGTATACCAACTCCCTCATCTCTACTGATGTATTGGAAGGAATGGGTGAAGGTATAATCAGTGCTGGAGAGGGTGGCCAAGAAGGCTCTGTCATCAGAAGAGAGAAAGGTCACTGTGACAACCAGAAGATGAAAGGTGCAGGAAACACGATGGTTTAAATTAAAAGCAATTTTGTTACCTCTGGATTAAACATTCCAGAAAGCATAGTAGAAAGGGTTGGCAGCTTTAGAATTGGATTTTGGGGGAGTGATGTTGTGGGGGGGTGGTATGAGAATAGGAGAATGATCATTTGAGGATGGAGAATGGTATTTGAATATACATATACACAGATATATCTAACACACACACACACATATATAAACAAAATTTGTATATATATTCATATATGTGTGTATATATATAAATTTTGGTTTTCCTGGGGTCTTCTCCTACCAAGGGAAGTTTAGTGTAATGGAAAGAGCATTGAATTTAGAGTGAGATCCAGATCAAGTTCTACTTCAGATTGTTGTTGTTTATCCTTTGTTCTCAAAGAGGATCACAACATTGGAGTGATGTCACAACTTGTATTAAATTGGACTTAAATGAGGGAGGACCGTGCAAGGTCATCTACCTCACTCTCTCTTCCAGAGCCATCTCAATCTAGTGGCAAGATATATATCAGGATGCCTGGAGATGGCCCCGGATGTTTTTCTAGGGCAATTTAAGTGACTTGCCCAGGGTCACACAGTTAGTAAGTGTCTGAGGTGAGATTTGAACTTAGGTCCTCCCAAGTTCAGGGCCTGTGCTCTATCCACTCTGCCACCTAGCTGCCCCCTATTTCAAATACTTATTCAATGTATGATACTGGGCAAGTCACTTAACCTTTCTGTATATCAGTTTCCTCATTTGAAAAATGAGGGGGTTAGATTTGATGGCTTATAAGATCTTTTCAAGTTATAAATCCATGACCTTCTGAAACCAGAAGTATCAATTCATGAGTATAACAGTGATGTGTTGTGGGAATCACTCTGTATTCAAAGTAATGAAGACCTTTCCAACTCCCTGCCTTTAGTACTCCTATGGCCAATACTCTATCTCTGAATCTTACTCCTCACACTACTCTTGGCATTGATATTTCTGGAAACCATTATATATCCTCTCATAGCACTGAATGTAGTCCTGGGATTCATGATGTTTTCTTAGGGAAGGTGATCTCCTATTGTGTACATTTCCTCCTTGTGGAAAGTATTACAATGTCTCTGAGCCTTACCAGTCACATAACTTTATCTACCATGAAGAATTCTGAGATTCAGGACACTGAGTTTCTGACACTTAACCACCATGTGTTTTGGTATTTTAAATGTGAAATATTTTTCTCTGTCAGCAATTGAAAGATTTGATCAATCCATATTTTGTCATATCTATTCAATTTCTGAAGTTCTGGTATTCTTTCTTTTTTTTTTTAGGGAGGCATTTGGGGTTAAGTGACTTGCCCAGGGTCACACAGCTAGTAAGTGTTAAGTGTCTGAGGCCGGATTTGAACTCAGGTACTCCTGACTCCAGGGCTGGTGCTCTATCCACTGCAACACCTAGCTGCCCCTGGTATTATTTCTTGAAGTATGGTATTCAGATATTTTAATTTTTCATATTTTTCTGAGAAATCATTATTGCTGAAATGATCTTTCCTCAACTGTTACTCTGGCTCATGTAGAGATTGTATATTTTTTTCAAAATTGTCTAATCTTTTCTGCAAAATTACCTTCAGTTCTATAGTTTTGAGTCCCAAATCAGTCTCTTTTTTTCAGTCTATACTACTTTAGAGATATTCTCCATTGTGTATTCTTGGTTGTCTACTCTGTTGTTTATATTATTTGTTCTTTGAGACTTCTGATTTCTGACCTAGTTTCCATAATCATCTGTTTTTTTTTTAAATATAGATCTTTGGAACCATTCTGCAAGTGTTTTTAAAAAAATTGTTTTCTTTTTCTTTTTGTTTTGTTTTGCTTTTGCTGTTTGTCTATGACTTCTGAGGAGTTTCCAGAATTTTTTTTAATAGATGTTTTCGGTTCGTTTTACTATCATGGAATAATACTTATTCAGTGTGTTATGGACTTTGAAAAAATTACTCATTTTGTCATCTGTCTTTATGAGTTTCACTTTTGACTTATTTACTTTGCAACTAGGATTTTTAATAATCATTCTCTTTTTCGATTTACATTTCAGCAGTGTTCTTCTATTTTCAATAGTTTGTCTCTCTCTTTTTTCATTCTTTGACCACTCCTTTTTCAGCTGCTGTGGTAGGTATCTTCCCCCCTTTATGGATATGTGAGGCTAGGTATACTTAGGCTTTTTGAGTTGTGGGATGTTGGGCCCTGTCTGGTTTCATGTCCAGAATAAACTCCATAGGGAAATGACTGTCCCCAGCTAAATTCCCAGTCCCTTTCGCCTTGTGCACAGAAGCCCCTTTCATTCAAGTCTGTTATACAATATCGAATGTCCATACCCCTGCCCTGCAACAATTCTATACCCTTTGATTCACTCAATGGGTCAGAATCAATGTTTTAAGCTTTTTGTGTTTTCTAAAGATAGGGATTCAGACTTAATCATTGCTATGAGGAGAACAGACAAGGACCAAATGAACTAGGCTGCAAAAAAAAAAAAAATCTACGATGTTGCTTGCTGCATATCTTTGAAACATGGGACTATATTGAGGATTAAAAATAGGAGTGAAAGCGTTAAATATTTAGATTTTCTGAATTTTTTTTAATGAGGTTTTTTTCCCCTTGTGCAATGGTTTCTCTTCTAACTTGTCTATTCAGGCTTAATCACTAAAGAATTTATGCATATTTGGTTCTCCTGAGATTGTGAGGCTGGAGAAAAAATTTAATCAGCAATGACATTACCATCATGCTGATCGTTTTTCCTCCTAGCCTAGCTAAATTCAGAGAGGCTCATCTCAAGGTAGATGTTGAATTCTTTTAACCACACTAATTCTCAGAGGCCATACACAATTGTTAATTGTGGAGGGAATACTCATGCCAATGAAATTACAGATCCTTACAACAATGAAACAAATTTAAGATATTGTATTATTTACTGCAAAAAAAAAAAAAAAGATGATCAACAAGACAGTGCAAATGCAAAAGTTGGTGGTTACACCAGAATTTGGGGGAGGTACTGTGGTACAGGGGAAATAGCTCTAATTTTGTTGTTAGAGGAGTTGGGTTCAAATCATACCTCAGCAGCTTCCCACATGTATCCTTTTGACCTCCTAGAAGGAATACATTAATACACTTTTGCATCGTTTCTAAAAATTATTTTGCTTAAAATTTTGACTCTCAAGAGAACCAGCTATAGTATAATGCATAGAAAAGCTGACCTCACAGGAAGGAATACCTGGATTCAAATCCTGCCTCTGAAACATACTAGCATTGTGACTTTGGGCAAGTCATTTAACCTTCTACTTGGCACCATGTACTATAGGAAACTCTCTAAGACTATAAGTTGCAGAGAACGTTCAGACCTGAGTTCTGGCATCTTGAAATTCCATAGATTGATGACATTGAATAGAGTACCTTTTTCTTCAAATTTCAAAAAGAACATTTTCTTTTTTTTGACATTTAAAATAAATACATCAGACAGAAAATAATTAAAACGAGAAAACTGTTACATTGCAAAGTAGAAAAATGTAAAGCAAGTCTTTTAATAGTAATAATATCAGCTATACATAATATTGGGACATAAGGAAATCAGCTGATGTATTAATGTAGAAACTTCTATCATGTAATTAAAACCCTTTTCTGATGCCTTGGTTATCTCATGGGGGAAAACTCCTGGAGGTTAATTTGCAGGTGTTTTAAATTATTTTTAAAACGATCAATTCAGCACCTTTCTAGAATTGCTGTCAATTACCAGAATGAAAAAGAAAAAAAAATGATTCAAACAATCTTTCTGTTACTTTGTAGCTTTCTAATTTCCCTTGACTTTGCTGTCCAGGAAACATCATGTAGCAAGGATCTCAGGAAAAACACCCAAAGGAACTAAGCGGGTGGGTTCCTGCCACCAAAGAACAAACCGACTTTATTAATATTAAAATAAAAACACTCCATCAAGAACTTTTTAGGGAGGTGTGGAGGGGGGGAGTGTGATGCTGGGCCCTTCTTAAATACTGGAAAATTCACTTATGGAAAATGAGCACAAAGTCCTTCTCAGAACAGGAATACAGCCCGACGATCCCGTAAGTCGGAAATGGAATTTGGAAGAAGCAAAAGACTTCATTTGATGTCAGCTCACAGGGGCAGTCGATGTTTCTGTCTTTTAAAAGTGATTATTTTCCTGTCTCAACAAAGGAGATTCTCTATTCAAGTTGTACCTAAGGAAGCCTTTCATAGAAATTAAACGTGACCCAACTGTAACACAAAAAGAACAAAACAAAACAAATCTTAAAAGGATAATGTCTTTTAATTAATCCTAAAAGTTAGCCCCAGGGTCCAGGCTCCTTCATGATTTTTATTTTAATCCTTTATCCTATTTGCTACCTTTTTGATCTCACCCCAAGAACTATTAAAAAGGTCTCATTCCAGGGGGCAGCTAGGTGGCGCAGTGGATAAAGCACCGACCCTGGATTCAGGAGGACCTGAGTTCAAATCCGGTCTCAGATACTTGACACTTACTAGCTGTGTGACCTTGGGCAAGTCATTTAACCCCCATTGCCCCACCAAAAAAAAAAAAAGGTCCCATTCAGTTCTCAGATGGAATCAATAATTTAATCCATCATTAAGCATTTATTAAATGCCTACTATGTGCCAGACACTATGTTAAGCCCTGGAGAGATAAAGGCAAATATAATACAATTTGCATCCTCAAAGAGCATATATTATATCAAGGGAGACAGTGTGTACTGGTTTAAGTACATAAGGAATAAATATAAGGCAGTTTAGGGAGGAAGACCGCTAAGCTTTTTGGGGGGTGTCAGAGAAAGACTTGGGTGTCAGTCACTCAGACAACTACAATTTATTAAGTAACTATTATTCACTAGGCATAGTGCTAAGCATTGAATATGCGAAGAAAGGCTATCCCTGCTCTTGAAGATTTCATAGCCTAACGAGGGAGACAATACATATACAATTATGTACAAACAAAATATATACAGGATACATTGGGGGATGTTTTAAGGAGAAGGGCATCTAGGTGGTACAGTGAATAGAGCACCAGCTCAGGAGTTAGGAGGACCTGAGTTCAAATCTGATATCAGACATTTACTAGCTGTGTGACCCTGAGCAAGTAAGTCATTTAACTCTCTTTGCTTCAGTTTCCTCATATGTAAAATGAGCTGGAGAAGGAAATAGCAAACTACCCCATTATTTCTAGCAAGAAAACTCCAAATGGGGTCACAGAGAGTCAAAAACAACTGAAATGACTTATTAACAACATTCTCCAGGGAAAGCTTCTAGAATTAAAGAGGAATGAGAAAAACTTCTTTCCTAAGGTAAGAAGGTGGGACTTAAACTGAGCCTTGGAGGGAATTGGGAAGCCAAGAAGTAGAGATGAGAAGGGAGAATATTCCAGGCATTGGGGTAATCAGTAAAAATGCTTGGAATTGAGGCAGCTAGGTGGAGCCCTGGATTCAGGAGGACTTGAGTTCAAATCCAGCCTCAGACACTTGGCACTTACTAGCTATATGACCCTGGGCAAGTCACTTAAACCCAATTGCCTCACCAAAAAAAAAAAATACTTGGAGTTTAGAGATAAAAAGTCTTATTTGAGGAATAGCAAGGAGACCAGTGTCCATAGATCTTAGACTACATGGAGGGGAGTAAAGGGTAAGATAGAAAAGTAGGAAGGACCCAGTTGATGAAAGGGTTTGAAAACTTCTGATCCAAAGTGCATCATGTCCCCTCACGTCAAGGCCTAGACTTCCTCAGAGAAAGTAAAAGAATTTCTGGCTAAATAAAAGGGTCAATATCATCCTGACCATTTCTGATGCCATTTTAGGACTTAGGGGTATGTGTGTGTGTGTGTGTGTGTGTGTGTGTGTGTGTGTAATAAGCCTATGGATCCTCTTGTCTCACTCAATATTACAAAGATCTTGGGTGAATGAAAAGTCATGCCTTTGATTTCAAACTCTTACCATTTTAACGTAGGCTTATATTATAACAGCTGGGGGAGAGGGAAGTGTGTGTGTGTGTGTGTGTGTGTGTGTGTGTGTGTGTGTGTGTATCTCCAAATCAATGATTTCATTGATCTAAGGAATCTGTATATGAGAGATTAGGAAACTCATCCATACTAACCCAATACTACCTCTATTAGATCACCATTATAGAATTTTTATTTATATAGTATTATTATAAATAGGTAAGTAATAAATCATGTTATTTCTTTGTGGTCTTGTTTTTTTGTTTGTTTGTTTTTCTTTTTTCCTAGAGTAGGTAGGAAAAAAAACAAACAAAATAATAACAATATTTCGTTTTGTTTTTTTCAGTATGACAGCACAAAATCAAATACACAGCTCCCATTAAGAATCCTGAGTCATAGCCTGAAATGGTTTCATGGGCATGAATGGCTCTTATTTTGTGATTTTCTTCAGACTACTTGGTGTTACAATCACTTGAAAATATATCTAGCACAGGTTTTAGTAATTGTGCATTAGATTTAGTAATATGACAGGCTTTAATCTGACACACTCTGTAGATTCATATTAAAAAATCAATTTGAGTAATACATCTGAGCTATCAAAAATCTCTATTTCTAGTCAAACTGGCACCTATTTTCAATTTCTACTCATTCGTATGTACTCCTCTGTTCTTAGTGTAGTTCATTTCAATTGTAATTCAGCCCAATTCATATTTCTTAATCCCTCTGTACCATTATGCTTAGTGATCTCACCAGCTCAGAAGGATTTCAATTACCATCACTATCCTGATGATTTTCAGCTCTACTTATCCTTATCTCTCTGCTGAACTCTAGTCTAATATCTCCAACTATCGATTGAACATCTAAAAGTGAATGTCCCATAGTTATCATAAATTCCATATGTTCAAAACTGACCTAATTATCTTTCCTTCTAAACTCTCCCTCTTCTTAACTTTCTTATAACTACTGAGAGTGCTACCATCCGTCTGATCATTCAATAAATTATTATAAATAGATTTCAGTATTGTTTCAATATGCTTCTTTTTCTTTGTAATCCTAGGTATTTTAGAAACTATTTTTTTTTCCTGAGGAGTCCATAGGCTTCACTAGGTAACCAAAGGAGACCATGATGCAAAATGAGTTAAGAATCCCTGGATTATATGATCTCAAAAGTTCCTTAATTCAAATTCTGTCATAGATATTTAGTAGCTGTATGCAAGTCAGTTAACTTCTGTTTGCCCCAGTTTTCACATCTGTAAAATGGAGATGATAATAGCCCTTATTGCCCAGGGTTGTTTTGAGGATTAAATGAAATAATGTTTGTAAAGTACTTTGTAAACATTAAAGCACTATATAAAATTAGCTATTAGTCTTACTTTAATTTCTTATCCATGTTGTCTCTCCTTAAGGGATGTAAGTCCCTTGAGGGCAAAGGAGACTGGCAGAATGCCTGACATATAGCAGGAGCTTAAGATTTGGTTAATTAATTGATTGAATTAAGCCAGTATTTTAGGTGAGGCAAACAATTTGATTTAGATTCAATTACTGAGTGAACTTAACTAACAGTGGATTGTCCCTCTCCCATTAAGTTATTTAGATCGCTATTTCTCTTTATTTCACTTTGCCAGTGGTAACTTTTGTCTTAGAGTCTGGGAAATAGCATCCATTTTAGTCTTTCAAGAAATATAGGGGGATGTCTACCTCAAGTAAGACTTCCCCTGCTGGAATGGACAGATGAGAACAGTTTATTCCAATGGCCATGATGGCAGTGAAAACAACAAAGTCATTTACTGCACCCTGGGCCACTGAGGGCATCTTGACTTTTGTCACTGTCACTGGACTTCGATGACTCAGGAAGAGAGAGTGAGGCTGACACTTTGTAGAACTCTGCTTCACTTAAATCCACTTCACTTTCAAGTCAAGATATCACCAATGATATCATCAGTCCTCTTAAAAAATGAAGGACTAACAGCAATAACTATAGATACTAAAAGCAACATGAAGATGCCTTCTGTCTCCATGGTTGTACAGATACAGAATAAGAATTCTCAAACATTTCAGTTCTTTCACTAAAGGAGGAAATATAATCATTTGGCTTGTTTGGAAACTCCTTAACTTGAACATTCTAGGTAATTGAAACAGCTCCTCACTTTTTAAATGGTCACAGTAGCATAAACCTAAAATAAAAGGTATAATGAAATACAAGATGGGGAGATACACTAAGGGGAAAAAGCTTAGAACTGGTCATACCAACAAGTGGGAGAACTGGGCTTGTGGAATTCTGTCTGAAGGGGAGAAGGTTAAGAGAGACTGGGATAACATATTCAAAGTCTGTGCAAGGATACAAATTGGAGGTGTATGACACTGATTGCTGACCACACATGAATTAAATGCCCTAGGAAACATTTAGCAACTAGGCCTAAAAGAAAATCCCCTTCACTTTTAATTACCATCCAGAGAAGTTGGTCTCAGTTTTCTATTTAACAATGCAACCTGATACTAAATGTGGAAAGATCTACTTTGGAGGTGGGAGGGAAACAATAACCTTATGGGTTATCCTAGGCCTTGCCTCTTTGGCAGTGATTAACAGTTTGGTAATGGTGAGCTGTTGTGTGGGGGTGAGAATCCAAACATGGTGTCCAATAGTTAGCTGCTCTTTTAGTGACCCCCAAACACAGCAATCCTGGAGCTCACTAGGAATTGTTTATAAAGTGTGACAAAAGAAGAGATAAATATCATAACCTTTACAAAACTAGAGCCAGGAGATTTCTCTTAGCTGCAGCCAGCCAGAGAAAATGAATTGTGGCAATAGAGCTGACAAGAATGACAACAACAAAAACAACTCTGGGAGATGTTGCTGATGGTAAAACAAACAAACAAACAATGAAAATCTCTCAAAACAACTAAAAATACATCCTGAAAGAGAAATACTTTTCTCTTCTTACTTAAATGTACTGCTGAACAATTCATATACAAACCCCAGCTCAGCCAATCTAATACCTGTGACACCTTGGGTAAGGCCTCAGTTTCTTCATCTGTAAAAGGAGGGAATAGGATTTATTAACTTCAGAGGTTCCTTCCAGCTCTAAAACTATGATTCAAAGTTATAGTCAGGCCAATTTTTTATTTGGCACTCTTTTAAAGTAGTCTAGAGTGTAAATGTGAATTTTTGTTGTTTGTTGTAATTTTCCAGACCTGTAATTTCATTGACAAGGAGTTTCCCCTGAGAAACTTCCTTTACTGTTGCAGAGAGGTACCTTCTTTTAAGGAATAATCCTGGAGAGTGACTCGTTGAAGGTCACACAGCCTTTATATACCAGAGGACATGAACCTAGGTCTTCCTGACTCTGAGACCAATATATAATATATTCTAGGCACTGTGCTGGGCTCCTTGCCATCACAGATCTTACATTCTAGAAGGAGAAACAACATATATATGTATAAGTAAATATAAATTATATATATGTATTTAACATAAATTCTGTATTTTATAAATTAGGTGTTATATATAAATTTATACAAATATATTGCATAGCAATCATGATCAATAACTGTCAAGTAATTTTCTTTACTATTTGATCCTAAGTCTTTAACACTGCTCCTACAAATCAGTAAGAGGCAGAAACACAAGGTGAGGAGTAAGACTCCCCAGGAAATTGGAAGATTTAAAATTAAAAATATCCACAAGAACATCTCATCTTTTATAGTCATAATGACAATATCATTATTCATTCATCAATAAGAAGCATTTATTTAGCTTCCATTATGGAAAACTAAGTGCTGAGGTGGATAGATTGCTGGGCCTGGAGTCAAGAGGACTCATCTTGCTGAGTTCAAATCTGTCTCAGTTTCCCCATCTGTAAAATGAGCTGGAAAAAGAAATGTCAAACCACTCCAGTATCTTTGCCAAGTAAACCCCAACGAGTTAGGCATGATGAAAACAACTGAACAACAGCAGCATGCACCAGATATATTACAAATACACTAGGCTGGACACTGTGGACACAGTCTTTGATCTTGAGTGGTTTAAGTTCATAGTACAACAGAGACAATGTCTTATGAGGGACTTAAGATTCTGGTACCTCCTACCTAAGTCCCTGGGGCCATGAAATTGTGATCCATAAACCCCTTCCTTGTCCTGTGGGGGAAAAAAGAGAATAGAATCCTATTGAGGGAGAGGGGAGAGAAGAGGGCAGAGGGAAGCAGATATTCATGACTTGGGAGGACCAAAAAAAAAAAAAAAGAAGAAAATAAATTTTAAAAAACGGGAAAGGACAGAAGGAAAGAGTCCCAGGTGGGTGCTTAGCATTACCTTGTTGCTATTGTAGCTCCTGCTGGTAAAAATCCTTTCTAGGGGGGGAGGTGCTGGGAAAAAGAGTGCAGTTGAAAGAAGCAATCAGAATGTCATCATGCTGAAAATTAAGGAGATAAAACTCCTCCGTCTCTCTCCCTTACCTTGCTCTGACTCTCTCTGCTAAGTCCTAAATTATATCCTTCAATTGTCTTTGATAATACTTGCTTTTTATTTGGGCATTCGTTATAAAAACCATAAACAAAAAGAACCTGATTAATCAATTGCCCTTTACTGTATATTAGTGTGAGAGTGTGAGAGGGACTAACTGTAGCCTTTGTTAACATGAATATATGGATCAAAGGGATTTGATGGAGGTGCCTTATTATCCAAAAGTATTTTTTATGAAAACCTGGGTTAATAGGAGCAAAATGTCCTTCAACTGAACTCCAAACTGAACCCAGATAGCTAGCTGATAAAAGTCCCTACCTGGCGACTTATTTCCTCAGGATAGTAAGTCCCTATCTTATGGGAACATCTGGACATCCTCATCCTTGCCAAACTCCTTTTTGGAATCCTGTAATCTTATTATGATGTTTCTATATTTCCTCCATACTTGTTATAACTGAAATTGTTAATCCATTCTTGTTATAGTATTTGCTTTGGGGTTGATTTATATCATGCTAATGAAACTGACAACACCCTGTAACCTGTGAGCAAAGAAAACCTTATATACCTTCAGAAAGGGGGTGTCTCCAAGCTCCCTTCTTAGGAAAGGGTCTTCTGCATGAATCAGTCCCTTTCTTCTTGGGAAAAAATAAACTGCTAATATGTTTTTCCTGTCTGTCTCTGATATGGCTTTTCTTGTAGGACATTATGTTCTCTGATATGTTTTTTTGGTAGGAGGACAGGTATAGAAACAAATTGTAGGAGATATTATCAAATTAATTTCTCTGATCTCTTAATTTTTTTGTAGGAGACAGGCAAATAAAAGAAACTCTAATTTTCAACAACTTGAATGGGGCAGTAGTTGGCAAAGGATACAGAAACAGAAGGATATTTTAATTTTCTGGGATTTGAGACATCTAGGTTGCCTGGTGGTTAGGGTTTTTTTTTCCTTGAAATAAGGAAGAACTGACTTAAAAACAAAGAAAAGCACCTCTGAGATGGTAGCCTCAGTCAAATTTCCATCCCACTCCCCTAGAAGGTTAAAGAGCCTAATCTTTCCAGTGCTACAACTCCTTGTTTGGAGTAAGGAGAGTAATTAAGGGAAAAATCTGCCCAATAGGAATATCTGAAGAAAGAATTTAGGAAAGAGAGTCTTAGAATTGGGAAAGAAGTATCCTACCCACAAAAGGAAGGAGGCCAGAGAAGGAAGGTATCTAATTGTTTCTCTTCAACCAAGCACCTTCTATTTCATTTTTTTTTTCAGTCATGTCCAACTCTTCATGACTCCATTTGGGTTTTGTTTGTTTATTTGTTTTTGGCAAAGATACTGGCATGGTTGCAGGTTTCTTTCTCCAGCTCATTTTATAGATGAGAAAACTGAGTCAAACAGGATGAAGTGACTTTCCTAAAGTCACAGATCTAGTAAATGTCTGAGGATGGATTCTTAAACTCAGGACGATGAGTCTTCCTAACTCCAGGTCTAGCACTCAATTCACTGTGACACTAGCTGCCCCAAACACCTTCTATATCTATTCACTGTTAGAGGAGGATCATAGATTGAGAGCTAGAAAGGGCCCATTTATTCTATTGCACTTTGCAGATGAGAAAAATGGGGTCAAGAGAAGCTGCCATTTGGCTAAGGCCACACAGGTAGTGACAGAGGATAGAATTTGAACCCACGTCCTCTGATTTTAGAACCAGTATGCTTTCCATTGTATTGTTTAAAAACAAAACAAAAAGCCATGGCAACCTATCATTTAAAAAATAATAATTTGATAATAAGGATAGAGATAGTGATTGAGATTGAACTTTTGATTTCACTGATACAGGGAAATCCTGGATGAGGAACTTCTGGACCAATACAGTTTGTCACCCTTCTCCACAAATTATGTTCTTATACATTTGCCTAATGTACTGAGATTTTATGACTTGAGCAGGGTCATATAGCCTGTAGATGAAAGAATGAAGAATGAAGGTCGTCTTTACTCTGAGGACAGGTTTCTATTCACTAAATCCTGCTGCCTATCTTGATGATGTGAACCAAGAAAATAAGACAACCAATTGACATGAATTCAGAAATGATTGCTGTATTTTTTACACCTTACTGACTATAGCAGCATCACAAAATATTTTCATGTTTTAATAGAATTAGGATAGCTTTATAAGTATTAATGAGGATAAATGTTTGAGGTAAAATGTATTATTGTGTAAGCTAATTCCTTTAATGGGTAATGGCAAACAATTTATATTTGCAAAGATAATTCAATAAGTCTTTTGGAATTATAATTAAACAATAGGAAAATAAATCAATTGAAGTCCAATTTTTAAAGTAATAACTGCCTTAGGAAATATGGATGGATGTTTTTCAGGCCTAAGATGAGGAAGGGAAAGAAAGAAACTCATTTATGGGCTTAAAAAAATCTTCCTAAAGACTCGTGTGTGTGTGTGTGTGTGTGTGTGTGTGTGTGTGTGTGTGTGTGCCCGCGCACATATTTATGTGTTATACACCTGAAAGTCTTCGTTAAAATATATATGATTAATAAACCCCAGAAACATGCTCCAATTTAACGAAAAATGTTCATGACTGAGAGAATGGTTGAGATACACAGAGGAAGTAGAAAATTCAGAACATGCCAAAAGTGGGTTTTGGCCCACATGAACTGGACAATTCCCTCAACACAAGGAAGCCAAAGGAAAGTAAACACCTGGTGAACACTAGTTTAAGTATGTAAACTTTAAGCTATTGCATTGGGAGCAATTCATGATTTCAGAAGTCTTTGTCCAGCCTTAGTTGGATGAGTGTACTTTTCTCCTAGGTAGAGGACAAGTATGTTTGTTTATCTGAAACAGTCTAATGGTATTAAGAAGATGAGTCAAGTGTTTGCCTATCTAAACACCATCCCATTTTCAACCCATCACATACTTAGATATCTAGTAATTACATCCTATAACACATCAAATATCCATTGGTTATATTCTTGTTTCTGCACAAACCAGAGTTTTCAGACTCTAGAGTGAGAGAATTCTCATCTTCAAATTCTTGGATTTTCTTTTATAATAAACAGAACTTTCTTCTTATCTAATCTCTAGACTTGTGTATACTTATCTATTTCGGTCCTTGACATACCTGTGAACTTGCCAGTTCCATCTGGTTATGGGGGTGATAAGCTCCTGTCCCCAACCCCACAGCTAGTTGAGGCCACTGCTGTTCCAGTCATCCATTCAAATATACCTCTTTGTCCCTACAAGTATTTTTTATTTGAGAACCACCATTGCATTGTGAGTAGAGGCTACCCTTAGAGTGAGGAAGTCCTGTGTCCAAGTTCTGACTCTGGCATGTATGGTCTATGGTCTATGTGATCTTTAATGAATTAACTTGACTTTTCACATCCAGTCTTTTCCTTTATTACCATGTCTCAGAAACCTCTTCTCGCCTGAGAATCATGCTATCCAAATGTATCACCCAAATAAGATCCTGATGGCCATTTTCTATTAGTCCTAGGGACAATCTCCTTCCTTTCTTACTGGGTTCAGTGACTGGCTCATAGTCTCTTTTTTCCTCAGTTCCTGCCCTCCTATTAGGGGACTTCAATATACATAATGAGGCTTCCTTAAGTGTTCTAATTTCTATCTACTCAATTCCCATGATCTTCTCCTTCAGCTAATTACAAAGATAATCAGACTCTTCAATTTACCATCATTCCTAAGCATTCTTCAATGTCTTTAAACTCCAAAATTCCTTATCTGATAATCTTTTTTTAAATTCTATCATTCCCTGTTTTTTTGACTCTTAATCCTGTTCTTCATCTTGATCTTCTTTCCCTCCATCTTTCAGTAATTTCCTATGCCATTACATTTGTCCCAGGTACACTCTTTTGCATTCCCTATTTCAACCCTTTGGTGAACCAACTCAAGTATTTTCTAATTCCTATTCTCAAATATTTTACTTTCTCATCCTATTACTGGTCATGCCTTGTCAAATGAAAACCCTGTAGGATTCCATCCATTTGACTTTTTAAATTTTTATTGTAGTCACGTATTGCTAAATGGAGCTGGAAGGATTTATAAAACTATGACCAGGCTGACTACTAGTTTATGGTTTTTAATATTAACTGTACCCTCACTTTAGCAAAACAATCCTCTACTCTTTCCTAATTTGCACACCTTTTTACTGCTGCTGTTTCAAATTTTCTTTTTTCACCTTAAGCTTCTGGTAGCACCCTTATGGTTCATCTTCCTAACATTTTGCCTAAACAAATGAGTATATGTGCTGTGAGTATCCCTTTCTTCTGTTCTCCTCATCTCACATCACTTAGATGTCTTCCCCTACTATCTCCTTCTTCCTTCCTGTGTTGGATGAAGAAGTAGCCTTTCTCCTTGCCAAGGTCAATCTCTCTATTTTCACTATGCAACCATTGTTTTAAACATTTCACCTCACAATCATTCCCACTCTATTTTCATCTTCTAAATCAGTCTCCTGGCTCCTTCCCTGCTGCCTAGAAGAACACCATGTCTCTCTTATCTAGAAAAATCCCTTACTTGACTCTAACCCTACAGAACCTAATATTTATGATTCTATATCTCTCCTCCAATTTTAGTTAATATCCTTGACAAATCATCCTAATACCTGTGCCTCTAGTTCCTCTCCTCTAACTTTCTTCTAACCTCTCCTTAATCAGGCTTCAGATCTTAACATTCAACTGAAACTGCTCTTTCTAGTTATCAATGGTAGCCCAGTGGATAGAGCATCAGGCCTGGAGTCAGAAAGACCTGAGTTCAAATCTGACTTCAGACACTTAGTAATCATGTGATCCTAGGCAGGTCACTCAATCCTATTTGCCTTAGTTCCTCATCTGTAAAATGAGCTAAAGAAGGTAGTGACAAACCCCTCCAGTATAAAGAAAAACAAACCTCAAATGGGGTCAGAGACAATCAAACAGAACTGAACAATGGCCTTTCCTCAATCCTCATTCTTCTTGACTTCTCTGGATTCTTCGATCCTGTGGATCACTTTCTGTTCCTGGAAACTCTCTTCTCTCTGAGTTTTCATTATATTGTTCTCTCCTGATTCTTCTTCTATCTGTCTGAACACTGCTTGTCAGTCTTCTTTGTGAGTACTGCATTGATACCACTAACCATGGGCATTCCTTAAGATTCTAGTCCATTCTTTTTTATTCTATATTATTTCATCAACTCTCAAAGATTCAATTATTAATCATCTATGCAGATGATTAATAGTTCTATATATCTAGCCCTCATCTCTCCCTGCAGCACCCATCGCTTTTTTGATATCTCCAATTGGATATCTTCTAGACATTTAGACATCTAGAAGTTTAACAAAATTCATTATCTTAAATGATTTCCCTAAGATATATTACTAGTTAGTGACAGAGCCCGGACTATGATCTAGGTTTCTTAATTGCCAGTTCCAAGCTCTTTCCACTACATTCTACTACCTCCCAAACATGGGTGTGATTTTGGGCAAGTAATTTAAACCTGATTGCCTACAAAGGGTAAAAAAAAAATAAAGAGGTAAGTATAATGGTAGATACAGTCCTAGGCCTAGATTCAGGAAGACATGAGTTTGAATCCTCCCTCAGATACTTACTGGCTGTGAGAACCTGGTCAAGTGACATAAACCCAATTGCCTACCAAAGTAATAAAGAAACAGGAAAATGGAATAGTAGATAGAGTCCCAGGCTTTGAATCAGGAAAACCCAAGTTCAAATTTTTCCTCAGACACTTATTATTAGCTATGTGATCCTAGTCAAGTCACTTAACCATGTTTGTCTCATTTTCCTCAACTGTAAAATGAGATTCATAATAGTACCCACCTCTCAGGGTTGATGTATGGATAAAATGAGATAATGTTTATAAGCTGCTTAGCACAGTGCCTAGTGCATAGTAAGTGCCTAATAAATATCCCTTCCTTTCTGATCATCAGAGTGAAAGTTTGGCCTGATTAACTCCAAGATTCCTCTTAGCTCTAACCATTTTAAATTTTTATAAATATTGACTGGTCATGTCATGAAAATGGAAAGGTTTATTTTCACTCAGTTCATTCACTTCAGAGAAACATATGATTTTAGGGTTTTAGGGTTCACTACTCCAGTAATTTTTAAAAATGAGGAAAGTGCAACCCACAGTTGAAGAGATTTAGCCAAAGTTACACAAAGAATCAGTGGCAGAATTAAAATTTAAAACCAACTCTTTTGACACCAAGTACAATGTTCATTAAAATTTCAAGCAACTGAAATGGGGTAGCAGGAGAGGAGGGATACATTGCAGTATTTTGTAGAATATTTTATTTTATTTACATTTGCTTGCTCATTGGTATGTGACCTTTTCCTTATATTTGTGGAAAAACATTTCCACATTGGAGGATGACATTGTTTCATTATTTGGCTGGCAGAAAGTGTGGTAAGAATGATGCTAGTGTCAATCCTTCTCCAGAGACCAGTTAAACCACATAAAACATTTTTCTGTTTCATCTTTTTTTTTTTCCTATGAGGGTATTCTCTTTTGAATATGACCCTGAAATCTTTCATGTTTTTCATGAAATGTGGTAGGACAACTTTAGTGAAAGACTAGACTAGATTTCATGCAGTATTTTCCTCTTATTTCTTGTGTGGTTATAGGTAAATAATTTAGTCTTTTTTTGTTTTAATTTGCCATCTGAAAAATGGGCATAAATTATGAATGGGAAATTCTCAAGGGCATGCTGAAAACATATTTAAAACCTCTTTTACCTGCTTTGTTGTCCTTAACAGGAAATTACAAATGTTATTTTAAGCAGAATTATATCATTTAAGTACTCCTAAAGAAACATTACATATAGACACTCACCCAAGGCAACTAAACCCCAGCTCAAAAAATTGAATTCTACATGGCTCATTAAGATTCACTTCCAAGAAATACAACAGGTTTTTGCTTTTGAAATTCAACTTGTCCTTGAGTAATATTTTGTCCCCAATGGAACAAAGAAATCTGACATGAAACAACTTCTAATTACAATGTGGCCTGATGGAAAGTTTAAGAACATCATGTGTGCAACCTTGGGAATTCTAAAATCTTGAAACATAAACATATTCATATGGCTATCATCATCCCCATCATTTAATTTGTGTATACTTTTGTATAGATATGTGTGTATGTTTTGTCTCTCTTGACAGAATGTAAGCACCTTGAAGTCAGGAACTGTTTTGTCTTTGTATCTTCAGTACTTAATACTGTACCCAGCACATCATATAGGCTTGGAAAATACTTATTTATTGAATGTCCTTTCTGCATTTAAAAAAGTGATTCAGTATTGGTTGATTGACACTGCCTCATATGATCAATAATGTAATACTTATACATGGACAATATGATTCAATGGAAAAGCAAAGTACTGTGTGGTAGAACTTTCAAATCCACTTATGTCAGTCAAATAGATATCAACAATAGTCTAAACATAACGAGCATCAATGACTCAAAGTTATTGCATCTTATTTTCTATTTTTTTCTTAACTCTATGTGGTTACTGGAAATAATGATATATGACTTATCTGATATAATTCAAATAAGTATAAAGTATAAGAAGAAAAGGGGATTATACATCGTATTAATTTAAAAGGTCATTATTTTTAGAATCAAAGACTCTACTACTTGTGATCTCCATGACCTTGGACAAGTCACTTTCTTTTTTTTTTCCTCTTCAGTTTCTTACCCCTTAAAATGATACTTTAGACTAGATAACCTCTAAGTTCTTTTCCAGCTATTTTTATTGTTGTTATCAATCATATTTTATTAGTTTCTGACTCTGTCAACCCATTTGGGATTTTCTTGTCTGCCATTTCCTTCTCCAGTTCATATACAGATGAGGAAATGGAGACAAACAGGGTTAAGTGACTTGTCCAGTAATTATCTGGAGTCATATCTGAACTCAAGAAGATGAGTCTTCCTGATTCCAGGCCTGGTACTTTATCCACATGACACTGACAATTCAATAAATTTAAGTGAATGCAAAATTTGTGACTAAAGACAGATGATAGATAGATTTGTGTGTATTTATATATGTGCATATGTATATATCAATGTGTTGTATATATACAGATACACATATATATGTGTGTGTGCATGTCCACACAATGCATATACACCCATATCTATATGCATGTACATGTGCACATGCACGTGTGTATATACATACATGTTTTATGCATATATGTATATGTGCACACGTGTGTATGGATGTATGTGGATATATATATAAATTTAAGGAAACAAGGATGCCAGTGCAATAGGAAGTAAGAAAGATAAAAATATAAACATACAAAGAATCTCTAAGTTGTTTCCCTTTGTAGCAATAGAAATTTTGATTCTGGGAAATATAAAATATCACAAACACAAATACTACCTCACTTTCACCCACCGATAAAGGATTATTTTACCATACATTTAGATGTAGATGGTACCTTAAAGGTAGAATGTGGGGGAAGCTATGTGGCACAGTGGAGAAAGCACTGGCCCTGGATTTTGGAGGAACTGAGTTCAAATTCAGCCTCAGAAACTTGACACTTACTAGCTGTGTGACCCTGGGCAAGTCACTTAACCCTCATTGCCCTGTTTAAAAAAAGGTAGACTGCTACCCTTCATTTTACAGATGAGGAAGGTGAGGCCTAGAGAAGTTAAGGAACTAAGCCAAAGTCAAATAGGTACTGAGAGTAAGGATTAGAATGGAGATCATCTGACTAAATTTCTCACTCTCTTCCAAATAACATCCAGATCTTTTATAATGCAGAGTTTTTATAGGAAGGACATTACTGCCTTCCAGGTTTTTCTTGGGTAATTTCCTGGTCCAGAAGAAACTGAAGAAATTAGTCATGATGTCCATGATATGATATGGTACCTGTGTATGTCATGTCAAATAATTCTTATTTTTCAGTGATGTTTTCTCTCTACCTTTCATAAGAAGAAATGTTATTAAAGGTTCCAAACCTTGAAACTGAATACAAGTTGGTTGCCTTTCTTTAAGGGGAAACAAAATACCAACACTTCATTCTTTGCCCCAAACTAATTCAACACCAGATAATTCTGTAGCTGTTCCCATGGTCACAGAATTGCAGTGAACAACAGACCTTGGCAATATTATTTACCTACCTCACAGGGGTGTTGGGGGGATTAATTAATTAATGTTTGTAAAGCACTTTATGATTCATAGGTCAAAGGCACTGTATAAGTGTAAAGTACTATTATTACAATGTTACCACCTGTGGGCTCTGCTGCTTTCCATCAGAAACACTGCATGAGAGGCAAGATGCCTTTTAGGAAAGCGCATTTTCTCATAGCTTCTCTTTTACCCCCAGTGGAAAAAAAAAAAAAGTGCCGTCTTGCAGTATTTCAGCTAGAAATATTACCGCATTGCTTATTCTTGAGGGATTTCCAGGAGAAATACCACAAAAATGTTTTTCTTTGGGGGGTATTCAGACAAATTCTTACCAATTGAGTATGTATCAACATAGTTTAAGCTTATTGTGTAGGATATTTTGTTTGTTTGTTTGTTTCTGTTTTGTGTTGTGGTGTGTGTGTGCGTGCGCGCTGGAGGATTCGGTATGCCAGATGACAAAGACTTCCTTTTTAGTTGGGGCACAGGAACCAAATGATTGATTCGGAGAACAGAATAGTCCAGTGGATAGAGAACTTTACTAGTGATTGACAAACCAAGGTTTGAATCCCACCTCTGCCACTAACTAGTTATATAGCCTTGAATGAGTTACTTAACTTTACAGGACCTTAGTTTCCTATATGTAAAATGAAGGATTGGGTTGCATAAGCACTAAAGTGGGGGGGCAGCTAGGTGGCACAGTGGATAAAGCAGTGGCCCTGGATTCATGAAGACCTGAGTTCAAATTATGCCCCAGACACTTGACACTTACTAGCTGTGTGACCTTGGGCAAGTCACTTAACCCTCATTGCCCTGCCCCCACCACCCCAAAAATAAGCGCTAAAGTGCTTTTCATGAACTCTTAACAGTTTATGAATCTAATTTTTCAGATGTGTTTTCCTACATCTGAATAAAGTTTTGAACATTACCCCATTCCATTGCCAGTTGGGTCCTCCTATTGGCTAACACAAGATTAAAAAAAAATAATAATCACACAATCTAATCACACTTTTAATCACAAAGTCTTCGGGTCATTTGTTTATTTCTCACATACATACAGAATAGGCTGCCATTCTTTCTCTTAGAATCTGCTAGGCAGTCAAGGAGACCATTATGAAAAATTTCCCTTTCATGAGAGTAGATATTTTACATCCTTCTGAACTTAAGAGTAAGAGACTTAATTTGTGTCTGTGTCCACTCTCAGCCCCCAAATCATTCACCTGAAACTGGGTAACCATGCCTTCTATGTCATTATTGAATGAATTAAGAAGTATTCAAGTGTTTATACTGTATGCCCACATTGTGTTAGACTATGAGGATTACAAAAGATGTGAAAGTCCTGGGGACAGTTTTAGAGCTGGAAGGAACCTGAGATATCATGTAATCACCCCTTCTCATTTTATAGATAAGAGATCTGAGTTGCAGAGAGGAAGGATGACTTCCTAAGCTCATACAGGTGCTAGTCAGAATTCAAACCCAGGTCTTTTTTTTTTTTTTTAACCCAGAGCTTCTGATCCCAGTGCTCTTTTCAGATGAAAATCTAGTTGCAGATGCCAGAAACATGTTAGTAAAACAAGCAGGGAATGGAACACGACAACCGATTGTTGAGTTTTGCTCCTTCTATAGTCAAGCTCAGGATTTTGTATTTGGTATCACACAGAAATAACAGTTTTCAGTAGCCCTACTCTTAGTCTATTTTTATTTCTAAGAGAAACTATCTAACCTGTTTTGAATGAGATAATTTGAACTTTTTGACATAAAATGATCCTTTAAGCATTCTCTTAGCTCTCAAGTTTAGCTTCTCAAAGATCAATGAAAGAATCATCCATACAAGAACAAGTTGCTCATCAAATATTTGGTGTGAAAACATGGCCATTTTC
This sequence comes from Dromiciops gliroides, assembly GCF_019393635.1. Taxonomy (NCBI): domain Eukaryota; kingdom Metazoa; phylum Chordata; class Mammalia; order Microbiotheria; family Microbiotheriidae; genus Dromiciops; species Dromiciops gliroides. The sequence goes on along the minus strand of NC_057864.1, from coordinate 361,338,667 downwards.
ATTTTGACTAGGCCAGAAGTTTCATCTTGAGCTAACTGAACTCATGGCAGCTGCCTTATATTGTTTTCAAAGTAAACGGTCTGGGTTAGATTGCCATGCTGGCTCTCATCACTGGTTACTTCATACAGAATAGACAGAAAGAAACCTACCTCACTATATTCTCTTTTGCCAGAGAGAACATAAGATGTTCTCAATTTTGTAGCACATCTGGTAGTGCTGTCACCAAACTTTGGTCTGTTTACTTATTGTCTCTTTTTTAATTTGTCTTTTTTATTTGAGAAATAACCTTGTTCTAATACTGTGAGTTTGGGGAGGCCCTCTACATTTGGAGTCCATTCTTAAAGTAAAATGTTAGGCTTCTCCATGTGTTTATGCTTATTGTAGCATCATCCATAATTTGAATCTTTAGCAGATCACAATTTGTCACACCAGAAATGCCAGTGCTGCCCCTTACATTAGGAAAGATTGGCAAACCAGTGTAACCCTTCCTTGTAATTTTCTCCTCACATACTCCTATACAGCATTAAAAACTTCCTCCTTGCACTTCCCTTCTGTCTTTCTCCCCAACACATGCACTTAAACAAAAGTACTTCACCCAGGTGTTCTAGGTTCAGACAGTACGCAATGATTTAACATCACTTGTAATCAGTACCCAGGGATTAATTGAAAGCCCAATTGTAAATCTTGGATCTCTGTTTCATCTTTGTATTTTTGAAATACAAATGCATAGTCTCTTTTATCATCCAGTGAGATGGAGTTTTGTGTCCACTGGTTAGAGGCTGAAATCTCATGACCTCCTTTTCATGTGATAATTATAGAACTAAGGGAGAGAGTTCAAGTGACGTGGTGAATAAAGCATTGGCTTTTTAGCTAGTGGGATGCAGGTTTCAGTTTGATCTGCTGCCCTGCATAAAATAGATAGTCTTAGCTTTGTCCCTAGGGGCATGTTAGAAAAACCACTGTACATAACTCAACACAGTAGGTAGTCCTGCTAAGCAGGGAGTTGGGACTGAATTGGCAAAGTGAATTGAATTCTCCCCTCCCCCTTCCCCAAATGTAAGAGAATGTAAAAGGGTGGTCCTTTCCTGCTGAGGATTCAGGTCATTGGCAGGGTTTGGGTGGAGGAGTCATTCCACAGCTGTCTTTTGTACCTGTCCCATAGAGGAGGAAAAGGATTGCAGCTTCCAGAGATAGCATCCAAATCTGTATTCTCTGGGCATAAATCAACCTTGTTCTAGCTGCCTGAACTTGGACTAGCTAGATTCATAATAACAAGCACAAAAATTCTGTTGAATGCCCTTGAGACACCATTATCATCATAAAAAACTCATAATTGCCCATCTGTGCATAGGGTTGGGCTGGGTGTTCTATACACAGTTAGGCACCCTGATCTCTAGAGACTTTTGTTTTAAGGCATATATCTGCATTACTGTGGATGTATCCATAAAGGGAACACAGCCATATGAAAAACTAAAAATGAAATAAACAAATCTTCTATTTCCATTATGTGCAAAGGAAAGGGCAAATGGATTATGTTGAATAAAATGAGACCAATCACAATTAGATGTTTAAATAGTGTGGATAGGGAATTTCAGAAGCTGTTTGAAAGGTAATAGTAGAGTAATAGGACATCCGTGTCTGTCCTTACCTCTGAGCCAAAATCTAGACTGCAACCAGGTTGATCCACTCATGAGCTTTTTAACATGGTTCCCTTACTCCCATCATAAGATCCTTGAAGGCAGCAACTTTTTCAATTTTGTCTTTTGAATCTTCAGTGCCTAGTGCAGTGCTTGGCATAGACTAGGTGTTTAATAAATTCTTGAAGATTGATTGACTGATCCCCAAACTCTGCAGTGGCCACACCCTGATATTGACATTGTTATGTAAGGGGCTTCCTAACCCATGTGGACATTTCAAGTATTTCTTGCATTTGTGTATTGCAGTTTCTGTCCTATTTATATGGAATATAGACTAAGTTTAGACTTAAGACTATTTGTTTTGTATTTCTACTTTCCTATCCCTCTAATCAACATCACCTTGTAATTTCCAAACAATAAAAGCTCTAACTAGAGATCAGAAGCTTCTTCCATTTACTAGTCTGGGAGATAAATAAGGGAGACAGTTAAAAGGGGAGATGAATGCTCTGGTATCCAATTTTTTTTTCCAGGGCAATGAGGGTTAAGTGACTTGCCCAGGGTCACACAGCTAGTAAGTGTCAAGTGTCTGAGGCCGGATTTGAACTCAGGTCCTCCTGAATCCAGGGCTGGTGCTTTACCACTGCGCCATCTAGCTGCCCTCTAGTATCCAATTTTAAATCTCACACCTAACTATCTGATTGGCTGGGTCTGAATATTTTCCTTCAAAAACTTCATAATCTCTGACTCCAAACTGTTGAATTAGATACTAACTCCCTGCTCTATCTTGTTTTATTGTGCCCAAATTTGCCCCAATTGATTCATCCTCAATGTCTTCCTTCTTTCTACAAGACATTGCTGCCTACAGCCCTGGAATGACATATGAGTTGGAAGGATGAAAATATTTGGGCAACATGGTACAGTGGAAAGAATACTGATCTAGAAATGGAAAAACTGTGTTTGAGTCCAAGCTCTGCCATTGGTTTATTATGTGATCTCAGGCCAGCGACTTGATATATCTGGGCTTAAGTTTCATTATTTGAAAGTTTCCTTACATTACCTACAAGTTGCCTTGGAATGGAGAATGGAGGAAAAACTCAGAGATAAAGGAATAGGAGGATCAAATGAAGGGCAAATGAGAACAGTAAATTCATAAGAAATAACAGACTAGTTTGGAAATGGAAGAAGATTAAGGAAAGATGAGTGAAACTCACTGAAGAGTCAGTAAGGAGAGGATAAGGATGTTGGTTCCAATTCCCAAAGACAGATGGAGAAGAAATTATTTTTGTCCCCCAAAACATCAAAATTTGGCATCTTAAGGAATTTTTAGAGCAAGATTATTGGAGAAGAACAGTTTAAATAGAGGGGAATGAGGAGAGGGGAAGGAAAAGGAAAGTACTATGGAGGAGAAGGAAGGGAACAGTCACAATTTGGGAATATGCCACAATAATTTTAAGCTGAAATTCTCTATGAGCCTGGTAACCATCGTACCACAAACACTTAAGTCTCTAGGTGCATATTGCAGCAATAATTAAACCTGGGGTAAGTATATGTGTGTATATGTGTGTTTTTAATAAAGTAGGCTTATGTGAAATATTTTGAGGGGAAAATACATATTCCCTGAGCACACAGGGGTTCATTTTCCAGTCTCCTCTCATCCTCTTGCAGAGAGTCACCAGCTGGGAGATCCTGCCTATGGATGCTTACCCTATAATATAAACACCACTGATTGACACCTCATACTTCCACAAAATAACTGGGGCAAACAACATACCAAGAAGCAGTACAATGAAATACTGGTGTGGGTCACATAGCTCAGTCAATTTCCATAACACTTGCCTGGCCGTGACTTAACAATGTAGATTTTTAAGACCTAGTCATTCATTTTGGCTTTCATAAATCTCCACAAAGGCAGTTCTGTGTTATGGACTGTTGTGTAGAGTACTGGAGGTGAACTTAGAAAAGCCTGGATTCAAATCCTGCTGATGATACTTCCTAGCTGTGTGATCCTAGACAAGTCACCGTTCTCTGTGCTTTAGTTTCCTCATCAGTAAAATGAGAGGGTGGGACTTGATGACTTCTAAGTTTCCCTCTAGTTCTAAATATATCAGCCTAAGGCATTTAATTTTTAAGTGTTCCAAGCAGCTAAGACTATAAGTTGCACAGAAGATACTGAGTATCTGGGAATTCAGTATATCAATAAAATCTCAAGTCCAGTCCTGTTCCTTATCTCTACCTCTGTGTTTCCATAGAGTTAAATAAGATGAATTTCTCTTATAAAATATATAAACACCATAGGTGAAGCATATTGATGTTTTTGTTTTTGTTTGTTTGCTTTTTTTGCGGGGCAATGGGGGTTAAGTGACTTGCCCAGGGTCACACAGGAGGTAAGTGTCAAGAGTCTGAGGTCAGATTTGAACTCAGGTACTCCTGAATCCAGGGCTGGTGCTTTATCCACCGCACCACCTAGCAGCCCCCAAGGCATATTGATGAATGAAGTGCTCAGTAAATAAGATAGCCTTAGTAACAAAAAGTCCAAATGAGATCAGTTCATTTATTCCCCCTAAAAACATGCCTTGAATAGAGATCAATTCTCCCTCCTCAGTATTAGAATCTATAGTTCATTTCAAGACTTATCTCAAGTATGACTTCCTTCAAGAGGCCATTGCTGTTTTCTTTAGTTTAGTTCTCCACAAAATAACTTTGCATTTATTTTGTAAATTGTTTTTACTAACCTATGAACATGTTATATCTTATGTACCTCCCTCCTAGCCAGTAGAATGTACACTTCCTAAGGGAAGTTGCTTGGTATGCCCAAGGCCTAGCACAGATCCTTGCATATAGTAGGCAATTAATAAAAGCTTATTGACTGATTGATGGAAGATGGAGCAATTTAGTAGCTTCATAAGATGAAAAATGCTTTGTTACAAGATGACTTCAATTAATTAGCTTAGTTTGCAAGAAGCACTGCTGTTAGGCTGTCATAGTTCTTTTTTCCATTTTTAATAGAGATTAACCTTCTTAAGAAATAGATATTGAGGAAAATATTAACAACAAGATTAGTTAACTAGGTACCAATTGATTTGATAGAGTCAACCAACAGAATAGAGAGTACAAAACACATTAATTATTGGGTGAAAATCTTCCAAACAGTTTATACATATTTTATGGTAACTTAGAAACTTCTTAGAATGAGTTATAGAAAAGTTTGGAATAAAATCTTAGTCATTTCTTTCCAAGTGCCAAATCCATAGTCTGGATCAACTAAGAGGAGAGTGCCAAAATGATAGTACTATCATTCTTCAAATCGCATGATCTATGGAAATATTACAGACAGAGCACACCCAGAACATTGAAATGAGATCTAAAAGGCTTTTCAGATTTTCTAAGCAGTTTGCTTAGCATTTCTTTCAAGTTTGAATGGAAATATTTTAAAAATTTGCTTTTTAAGAAAGGCGTGCCTTGATCATAAGCCATACAAAAAGAGTCAGGGCTAGCACACACCAGAGGATTTCAGTTAGTCTAAGTAAAAGAAGCTCATAAAGTTGATCTTGTCCAAAGCACAATGTTTAAACCCTTTTCAGCCATATGTGTTGAGAATTGGATTGAGTAAATGGGGTCCAACATGAAATTTACAAATGTCACTAAGTACAGTGGGTTACACCCCTTAAACATCCTGGAAACCACATCAAGGTACAGGTCCTTGCAAAAACACCAAAGATTATTGGATGGAAGAAGGTAATAATTACAGGGGAAAGCCTCAATGGGCAGCTGGTTACAATTTTAATTGCTGCTAAATACAAGGCTAAGAACTTTGCAAAAGAAAAAAAATCTCTAAATCAAAGTCAATTCCCCTTTTATTTCTGACTTCTAAAGTAGAGTAAATTCCAAGACTTTCAGATCAAGCTGTCTCCTTTGTGTTAACCCACCAACGATCTGAGGCCATGGGTGTGGGTTTTTACTTTGGCCAATCAGAATGGCTATCTTCATTAGTTTGAATGGGAGCTGTTAGGCTCCTTTTGAATGTAGAGCCATTTACAGTCTGGAGCCTCATGGGGGTATTTTAGCTCATTGATACCCCCAAGGAAACTCTGGCAGATGTAGGAGGGATGATTCATCTCACTGGTTGCTAAAATCTTCTATTTTATCTCAACTATGAATCTCTTGTCAGGAGGCAAAAAGAATCTCAGGAAGAGAGGACACCCTTACCTTAGGATTGAATAACTTCCAAAAAGCAAAAGACTGTATAAATGCCCACGATGCCAAATTACAAAACTGATTTTATAGGGGTGTCAGGTTCTCTCTCTCTCTCTCTCTCTCTCTCTCTCTCTCTCTCTCTCTCTCTCTCTCTCTCTCTCTCTTTTTCTCTCTCCCTCTCCCCAAAAAAGAAAAAAAGTTAATCCTTAGACAATCAGGCAAATGACAAAAACTACTGTGCGGGTGGCTTGACCCTCATCCACAAGATCTGCTGATTTCTTTCCAAGTGCCAAATGGCAGCAGATAAAGAAAAAACGACAACAGGATCCCATTTGGGCTGTTGAGCAAAACATTCTTCATATGTGTGTGTTTCACTCCCAAGTGGGGGTTCCTTAGCTTATCTCCCTACAGACAACCAGTAGGCTGTTAGTTATCCTCCCCAGATCTCCATCTCAAAAGCATAGCCCGAGAGGGAAACAATGCAGACAACAACAAAAGCAGTGAACTTTTTACTCACTGTCTACTTGAGGGGAAAATCCAAGTTCCCCAAAACAGGATGCTGACAATACTTTTTACTGACTGTCCAAGTGCCAGTGGGAACTTGATATATACTAGTCAAGTAGATCTAAATCTGTAAGGCTGTCACATTATGGAAAAGCCTGGGAGGGATTCTCATTAGCAGAGGCATCCACACTTAACTGACATTCCTCTCTGTTCTTCGACAGGGGCTTTTTCATCACAGAACTGACATCTAAAAGAAGAATTAAGTGGGGAGGCAATTTTGTGAGGTGAGCCCAAATACCCAGTATGAACCTCTGATAGGTAGGGTGCTGTTGAATAACAGGCTGGAAAGTTACTTTATTATAAGGTTTTTCCTGTGAGAGAAAGACTCTCTTCAGATTCAGGGCATACTTCTACACACTGTCCCAACATGCCCTGTATTATGTAGGCCCCTTCTATCCAGACTTGCTGGACTGGCATTAACCTATTGTTCTCTTTTGATCTGTAGCTTCCCTTGATTTTTTGTTTTTGTTTTTGCATTTTTTGCTGGGCAATGAGGGTTAAGTGACTTGCCCAGGGTCACACAGCTGGTAAGTGTCAAGTGTCCGAGGCCAGATTTGAACTCAGGTACTCCTGAATCCAGGGCCAGTGCTTTATCCACTGCACCACCTAGCCGCCCCTGTAGCATCCCTTGTCTCCTTATTGCTTCCTGAACTACGCTATCCTAGATGTCTATCTCTTTTCTATCTATCATTCCCTTGGATTGTCTCATGTGTGTTTATACACATACACATATGTTCATAATTTATATACCCACAATGTATGTGTATATATATATATATATACACAAGGTATATGCACATATAGACACACATATGTATACACCCATGTGTATGTACATATATGCATGTACATACACTACAAAATATGTAGTCTTCCATCCTGAGATTCTAAAAGTACATATATATTCACATGTAAGGAAATGTAAGTGAATATAAGTGAATCTGCATATGGGCATATTTCGTGCATATTTCATGCAACTGGTCATTAGAGTAAGAATTTCCAGGGTCGATGACTTATAGCAAAGTTGTTTTTTCTCCATTGTTTTTTGAAGAGGACCAGTGACATCACAGGCAATGTCTTGACTTGCAGGTGAATTGGATTTAAGTGAGGCAGAGTTGCACAAAGTCATCAGTCTCATTCTCTCTTCCAGAGCCATTGAAGCTCAGTGGCAGGACAAATGTAAGGACAATTGGTGATGACCCAGGATGAAGTAGATGACCTTGGTATCTTCAATGCCTGCCCAAGCTCTAAGTGCTACCCAGTGCTTGCTTCAGCCACTTTCATGTCCATAGGGACAAATCATTCTAATCTGCTCATTCTACCAGAGGAAGTTTTAACATGCTTGGGGGTAAACATGACTCCCTGCATGGGTTTGAGCCTGGCCCATCAGTTACCTTCAACCTTATAATAATATGCAACAAAACAATGAAGTAGTGACAAAAGCATAAAAACAACAATAACAAAATGACATTTGTAAAAAAAGAGAGCTGAGTAAACATATTTTATATTCCTTGTCATTTATATACTGGACTTATATTCAACTATCCCTTGATTATTACTAATTAGTGGTAGAGGGGGTGGGGATGGGGGAAGAGAAGGCCAAAATGTAGCTCATCCAGAAAAAAAGAAATTCCATTTCCATTTAGAATAATCACAGGGATACCTTGCTAAATATATTTTGAGGATGAATCTCTTATATAAGGACGCTGTCTATGCTAAAAAGTAAAAGAGTTTTCCACATCAGAGAAGCAATATCGATTTATATGTTATGGCTTAGTGGCAATATTCCTGCTAAACTATGTTCCTGGAACCAAATTAACTCCATAGGCAGCTTCTATTTGTATGCAAATATTTAAAAGTAAATATGGTGAGCCTGAAGCCAGATGGTGAAGACAGTAAAGTTTATCTTTAGTGTCCAGAGCCTCTTTTTTCTGCTCCTTTCTCTGGACTCAGTGGTGACCCTTATTCCACCCCCTGCCACTTTAGGAACCCAAAGGCTTCCTGATCTCAAACTCTTTCCTCTGTCAAAACAAGAAAGAATCTGATATTAGTTATCTATACTTACTGGTTAATTAAGTGGAGTATTCACTCAATACTTGGTATTAATACTTGATATCAATAATTGAGTTCCAGTCAATGCACACTTCATATCCAGGAATATACTTTATGCCTCCTATATTATTATTTTCTCTGATGTTTCTGACAACCAAGTTCATCATTGAAATTCATCTTCTTTGTTAATAGGTCTTCTTAATATGCATCTATGTATATATGCTTCTTCAGGGAATACTAAAATTATTTTGCCACATTTGTTTTATGAACTACATCTTTATTAAAGGGATTTTAAAGTTACTTTGCATTTCACTGAGTACACAAAAGCTCAAGTAGAGGGTATGAAAGGGCATGGAGCACGGAGCTTAGATATTGGTCTTATTCCTAGTTCCGGTAATTACTACGTACGGAAATTTGCCCAAGTCACTTAAATCTTCTGAGCTTAAGGTTTTTTTCAGCTGCCTATTTCATAAGACTGTTGTCAATCATCAGACAGTCAATAATCATTTATAAAGCACCCACTACTCACCAAGCACTGTGTTAAGCAATTTAGTTAGAAAGAAAGATGATCTCTACTCTTAAGGAGCTCACAAGCTATTTGAGGAGATAACATCCAAGTAACTAAGTACAAAGCTATGGACTGGATAAATTGTAAATAATCAACAGGAAGAAGGCACTAGAATTAAGGGGGATTGGGAAAAGTTTCCTATAAGTTATCGCATTTTAACTTGTACTAAGAACAAAATTTTATGATGTGAAGATCAAATGTGCAAATGCAAATGTAAATTCTGAAGCAATATAAAAATTTATTGTAAATTGTAAAGCAATATAACAGTTTAAGTCATCATTACTATGGTTTTTAATCTAATTTTTTTAAAATCATGGAATCATTATATTTGGTGCTACAAGGAGATTTCACCATCATTTAGTCAAACCCTTCATATTTCAGATGAGAAAATTCAGACCAAGAAAAGTTAGATAACTTGCCTAAGATCAAATGGGTAATAAGTAGTTAGTAATGCATAAATTCAATGAGCTGATTATATCATACCTTTCCTCAAAGGAAAAGGGGACTCACAAGCCAAGAAAAACTTTCTAATATTTAGCACTGGAAGTTTAAATTGGAAAATGGGAAGCAGAAAGAGTGGAAATAATAGGAAGATGAAAAAAGAAAGGATGAAAGAAAGAGAAAAAGGAAGAGTGGGAATAAGCAATATGTTGTAGCAAATTTAAAAGACTAGACTACGACAATAACCCCCTCCTAATATTGCTGCTAATTTAATGGTTTATATATTTAGCTTAATTCCTTGTATTGATTACAGTATCTCTTATATAAATTAAGTTTGATTGTGCTTCAATGTCTATTTCTAACAAAAAGTGTTTAGTTGTTCAGTCATGTCTGGCTTTTTGTGGACCTGTGGAGCATATTGTTTTCTTGGCAAAGATACTTGAATAGTCTGTCATTTCCTCCTCAAGTGAATTAAGACAGTTAAGTGACTTGCCCAGGAAAACATAGCTAGTGTGCAATCTGAGGATGGGCCAGTTCTCTATTCACTGAACGACCTAGCTGGCTTGAAGTCTTTATAGTTACCCACTTTCATTCTTTTATGTAATAGAAATGAACATGCTTCCAGTGAACAAAAAATTAATCATGAGGTGAAAAAATGTGGAGAAAATATACTGATTTTTGTAGTCTCATGTAAGAAGCCCTTTTTGATGAATTGGCAATGGCATTTAAAATTAAAATTGTTGTTTACTAAAGGAATGCTGTTGGGGGCAGCTAGGTGGTGCAATGGCCCTGGATTCAGGAGGACCTGAGTTCACATCTGGCCTCAGACACTTGACACTTACTAGCTGTGTGACCTTGGGCAAGTCACTTAACCCCCATTGCCCTTAAAAAAAAAGAAATGCTGCATATTCAAGAAAAATAAGATGCTCTCTGAGTTCTTCCTCCATCCCCCAATTAATGGAGATAGAACCTAAGCTCCTTAAACTAAAGGACTATTCATTTTTTGTCTTTGTATCCTAAGCACACAGCATAGTTTCTGACCCACAGTAGGTACTTACTAAATGTTTGTTGACTGATTGATTTATTAGTTGTATGAAGCCATCTATACTCACTCAGTTGGTCTACTTTGCAATGAATAGCTCACAATTGAGAAATGGTTTTCCAGTATTAGAAGAGAAAACTATGGTCATATAAAAATAAAGTTTTCTTTTTGTTTTAGAAAGAGCTAATTGACCTGTCCAGAAATTGAACTCATACTTTTGTCTTCATTAGAACTGTGCTCCAACCAACTGAGCCAAGTACCCATAATTTACAAGAAAATATCTGAAAATTATGCTACCTAGAAAGCCCTAATGTCAAGAAATCTATTTCTGTTGGAACAATGGACACTACTACAAATATGAAGGAAGGAGCATTATTTACTTTAGCTTCTTAACTTCTTTTTCCAACTTCAATACCCCAGAGTTCCCATTTCCCACCGCTATTAAGCCATTCTTCTGTTGCCCTTGGCCTTCTCCCTCTAAACCTGCTCTAGGGAACAATTCACTGAACAGTGAGAAAACTGTTTCTTGGCTGCCAGTCTTTTCAGGTGGTTGGCCTCCAACCTGTGCTCTGGGGATGGGTTCCTAGGAATGATCTTGCTTGATCTTTTTCCCAAGCAGCTGGCCCCTTCCTACTACCCAATCTGGTGGGAGTTCAGAAGAAACAAACAGAAGAGAAACCAATATGGTAAATCACTCTGTCAGGTGGAAAAATTGGCAGATGTCATCAATGAGTGAGCATGATCATTTCCTTTGGGAATCTTAAGTATGCTCTGAGTTTATGGGCATCACTTGAATCTGCTCAATGAGAGCCCTTCTCCCTTCTTGGATAAAGTACCCATTTCATTACAGTAGTTAACTTTCAAATATCTGTTGAAGACTTCACGGTCATGGGGCCAACAAGATGGCAGACTAGATACTTTCCACAATATTCCTCTTATCTTTTTTATAAAAAAAGAATAACACACTATATATAGAGTAATTCCAATTAAGTCCACAAGTAAAAAAATAGGTAAAGCCCTTATAAATAAGATCAAAAAGTACTAAACTTTTAAATGGTCAATCAGCACACAACACAAACAGGAACATTACAAAGTGACAAAATATGACCTAAGGGCTTTTACCTGAGAACAAAATTGGGAGTCCCTCCTTCTGCAGACCCTACCAATATATATCCCCCTCTATCCCACTACCCACCAGCACTGATCAGTTGACACTGATTAAACCCAGCCATGTTGGATTTTGGGGAAGGGGAAAAGTATAATGTCTTCTTCCTAAAGTAGTCCTAAGATTTGCAACTTTATAATAGGTTGGTAGAGAGTATTTCTAAAACGCTCTCCTTCCCTTATAAAACAGTACAAAAGCTGTCAAATAGTGTTTCAACCTAGTCAAAGGGAAAAATTTCTCCTTTCTCCCTTTGCAGAAAGAATAAAATAGTAAATAATGGGGAAATTTAAGGAAAGAAGGTGGAAACAATAAAGACTTCAAGAAGAAAAAAATTCAATAAAAACAGAACACAAGCACATAAATGAACAAAATAGATCTTAAAACTTAAAGGAGGGGGCAGCTATGTGGCACAGTGGATAAAGCATCGGTCCTGGATTAAGCAGGACCTGAGTTCAAATCTGGCCTCTGACACTTGACACTTGCTAGCTGTGTGACCCTGGGCAAGTCACTTAAACCCCATTGCCCCATCAAAAAAAAAAAAACCCGCAAAAAACTTAAAGGAAGGATAATTACTAAGGTCTCAATGTGATTACAACATTCTCTTAGCAAATATTACAAAACAAAGAAAAGTGAAGCAATGCTTAATGTAATGTATGAAACAATAAGTAAATACAAATGGTTTAAAAAAGAAATGAAGTTCATAAAAGAATGAAGTAGAAATGGATAAAATTCAGATTTTGTAACTTTTAAGCCAGAAATATAAAACTTAAATAGTACATAAGCTTTCATGGTAGATAGTTTTTTCAAACTAGTAAGATTAATGGATTTTTTAAAAAATCAAAATTACTGAAATGGAGAAAAATCTAGCAGCAAAAGGATATAATTTTAAAAGAATAAATGATGGCTATGAAATCCAAAGGCATTGACTGAAGACAAGATGTACAGAGAAAACCTAAAGATCATGAGTATCCCAGAAATATATATATTTTTATAATGTCAAATGACATAATTCAGTAAATAATATGAGAAAACTTCAGAACTTCAAAAACAAAAAACATATCAACAAATGAAAAGAATCAACAAATAATCCCCAGGAGGGAAATACTACGCTTCTATCCCTAAATCTCATAATGGTTAAATTGAACAGTTCTAATAATAAGCAACTTATCTGCAAGTATCCAGGAAAAAAAAACCCTGTAAGTACAAAAGAAATTAAATTATAATTACATGATTATTTCACATCCACCAAAAAGTCCAGAAGGGAAGAGAATGGTGGAATCAAGCATGTGCCAGTAACTTAATTGTTACAGAGAATACCCATATGAGAAAACTCCCTTGACCAATGCAGGCCGCTGCCTTTTCTACAACTTATATGCTTATAGAGTTGCTTAGAATGGTATCTTGGCCAGGTCACACAGCCAATATATACCAAAGACAGGATTGAAACCCAGATCTTCCTGGCTTGGAGGCCAGAAATCTATTATGTTTCACTTTCTTTATGAAAACAACAATAACAAATTAAGCCACAGCCCACTGTACCTGAGCCCAATCATCAAAGGAAAAAAAAAGTCCATTTAATAAAATGAAAATTGTACAAGTAATTCCTGTTCCTCTACTCTCCAACCCAAATGAGCAAATTATTCAGTGACTCAAAAAATTCCAAACATCAGAAACACAAAAAGGTAGATAAATACAATTATCAAGGAATGCCAAATAATAAAATAAATCATCTCATGTTCATCGGGTATTTTTTTTAAAGGAGCCAATAGGGTTTAAAAATATTTATAGTAACACTTGGTCACTTAAAAAAAACCAGGAAGCAAAATAGATTCCCATCATTTAGGGAAAAAACCATCATGGAAAATATACAGAATGCAATATTATTGAGCTATATAAATCAATATGATGAAACACAGAAAAGTTTGGAAAGACTTAGATGAATTGATAAAAGTAAAGTAATTAAAATTAGGAAAATATCATTAATGACTTCAACAATATAAATGGAAAGAATAGTAATGAAAATGGAAGGTGAAGGCTATGAAATTTTAAAGCTAAACCCAAATAAGATAGATAAGAAAATACTTCCCCCACTTTGCTGAGGTGGGAGACTACAAGTGTGGAACACTGCATAAAACATAAACCTTTTTTGATATGATGGTTAGTTTTGCTGAACTTTTTTCCCCTTTATTTTGAGGAATGGCTCTCAAAGAGGACATGAGGAATGAGCGGAAAGGGAAATGTAGATATTTGTGAAAATAAAAGATATTAATACAATTTATTTTAATAAAAGCTTATTGGAAATGCATCATTATCTTTTATACAGTAGATTAAGAAAAATCAAAAACAACCATAAAATGCCCATAAAGGTAGAATTGCAAATAGACTTACTTTTTCTTAACGTTTTTTTTTTTAATTGGGCTACCATATTTCATGTGCTTTTAAAGAGATAGTTCATTGCCTAGTTCTTAGGCTTGCTCCTTAACTAATGTTTGCAGTAAATTCTTTTTAAGAACAGGTAAAGAAAATCAGCAAATGGCAACCTAACTATTTCCTTGCGGAAAGGAGAAAATGAATATTCCTTATATGCTTAGTAAATCCACAGCTTAAATTTTCTTTGCATTCAATCAACAAGAAGTCAAAATAATTATTTTACCCAATTGGTGTGTACAGGTCCAGTCTATTTTTGTTATATATAAAAATTAAAGCAGATGGCTGGAAAAAAAGAAGTTTAAGACATCAGAAACAGCTGAATAAACTCACAATAGTCTGAGGGGGGAAAAGAAGTAAGTTTGTTTTTTAACCTCCTTTACATTCCTTATATGCATTGGGGATTTAATTGAGCTGGCTTGCATTTTCTATTTTACAGAAAGTGCTTTGATCATTTATTTTTTAAATAGGAAAATGTAATTACCATTCAAAGGGATGGAGAAAATTATAATTTTACTAGGACAATAGTACCTTTAAGTTGTTATTAAAAAAAAAAATCTTCCCTAAAGTCTTCTGATGCTTTATTGTGGCACGGTGGTAACACTGGATTCTCTGAGGCTATACTGATGAAATATAAGCTCTGGCTAGTTCTACTAAACTGGAAAACACATTACCTGGTACATATTAGACATGTAAAATGCCTATTGCTGGATTTAATGACTTTGAGTATAGGTCCAGGGATGGATTGACTAGGGCTTATCATTTGAGGACTACTGGGCCAATAATGATAATTATATCTCACTTATATAGTACTTTGAATTTTTAAAAATAAGTTAATACTACATATATTCCTAGGTGATAGATGAGGAACCTGGGACTGAAAGCCATAGTTACAAGCCTAGTAAATGGACCAGATTAAGACTTGGACCCAATGGAAGAGAGAGGGAGAGAGAGGGAGAGAGAGAGGGAGAGAGAGAGGGAGAGAGAGAGGGAGAGAGAGGGAGAGAGAGAGAGAGAAACACCCAAGCATATATCAAGTGCTTACCAAACTCTGGGGATATAGATGTTTTGGTTTGTCCTTCATTTTTGAAGAGGGACATGACCTTGGGTGATGTCATGACTTGCAGTGAATTACATTTAAATGAAAGAGGGCTTTGTAAGGTTGCCAACCTCATTCTCCCCTCCAGAGTCATCTGGGTATAATGGCAAGATGTATATCAGGATGACTGGAGATGGCCCCGGATGTTTAAAGCAATTGGGGTTAAATGACTTGCCCAGGATCATACAAGGAGTATGTGTCTGAGGTGAGATTTGAACTCAGGTCCTCCCAACTTCAGGGCTGGTACTCTATCCACTGTAGTACCTAGCTGCCCCAGTGATATAGATACATACAAACAAACAACAGAACACAACAAAACAAAACAAAACAAAACAAAAAGAGAGTCTCTGTCCTCACGGACTTTGTTTTCTAACTGAAGAAAACAACATATAAAGGGGTGTTTGACAGGGGGTAAGGTGGCAGGAGGAGTAGCCTCTGAGGGCATATTAAAGAAACTGCCAGAAGGTAGAGTTCTGATTGCTGGCAAGATATGTCAAATGGCTTACCTATAGGGGAGAGGGTATGTGTGTGTGTGTGTATTTGTGTGTGTATGTGTGTGTGTGTGTGTGTGTGTGTGTGTGTGCATGCACATGTGAGTACCCAGCAGGGGAATCCGATTTTCATGTGGGGTGGAGATGGTTAAAGAGTAGAGCCATGATGAGAGAATGCAGGAAGTTCACTCTGTCTCATTGTCTTCTGAAGTTTCTACAATTCATTAAATAGAAGGTTGGCCATTAGATGAAGAATTATTTTTGGCTAAAGCAACTCATGAAGACCAGTAGCTAAAGTGTGTGTGTGTGTGTGTGTGTGTGTGTGTGTGTGTGTGTGTCTGCCTGCCTGTCTGTTTGTCTGTGTATTGAGGGTGTGCAGGGACTGTTGATTGTTATATTTGAGGGATTAATCATGCATATGAAATAATCATCTTTGGAAGTGTTGAACTAAATATTTGACTATCCCTAATGCATGGTCTTCTTTTCTGCCAGAGAAATCAGAACACTTTCCCATAGAGGGTGGGAAAAAAGAGTTACTGGGAAGCTGGAAGTCTACTGCTGTAGAAGCCTTCCTGATGCGAGTGGAGAAGTGGGCTGGAAGAAGCTATTATGTTATGCTATTTTCTCTCCCTCTCTCTCTCTCTCTGGGGCAATGATGGTTAAGTGACTTGCCAAGGGTCATATAGCTAGTAAGTGTCAAGTGTCTGAGGACAGATTTGAACTCAGGTCCTCCTGAACCCGGGGCCAGTGCTTTATCCATTGCACCACCTAGCTGCCCCATGTTCTCTTTCTATAATGAAATGATTGCATAGTTAGCATGTGTGATGTAGCTCTACCATAATTTCAGATAATTTTTATAATATTTAGATATATGATATTTTGTCATTTGGACACAGAATAAAAGCAAGAAATTTTCTATTGAAACTCAGCTTATCAATCACAAGTTGTAAAATACAAATTCTTTTCAGTTTTGCAAAATATTAGAGCTGTCACTTATTAAAGGATATTAACATTATCTTATAGCACTGACTCTTGTTCTTGTTGTTTTTGGTCCAATGTTCCGTTGTCTTCCATGTATTTGTGAACTTTATGATGATTCATACAAATCATTTTCTTCTCAAACAGAATTAAGAATTTCCTTTTCTGTCAAAGATAGAGTACCATTTCTTTCAGTACCACTTTAGGAAGGCTAGTTTCTCAAAGATGACTGCTGTTGATTTTAATATAACTTCGAATATTTTGAAGTACTTCAGCTGACTAAGCACTAATATGTACTAAGAGCCTATGGATTTTAATTAATGTTTAGTATTACCATAGAACTTTCTTTCTCTCTATCTCCTTCATAAAATACTAAATATTGTCATCCAAATCTCTGATTTTGTATATTGGGAAACTGAAGCTACAGAGAGGTTAAATGACTTGCCCAAAGTGAAACAGGTAGTCAATGGTAGCATAGATCCTCTGATTCTAGATCCAATATTCTTTCTAGGCAACTTAGTAGGTCATTCGATAGATCACTGATTTGGAGAGAGGTGGACTCTGAGTTCAAATTCTCTTAGCAAAAAATGAGTCGCCTTGGCCAAAACACTTAATCTCTCTCAGTCTCACTTTTTTCATCTGTAAAAGGAAAGTAATTATGGCATCTCCTTGATTTGGTAATAAACATTTTTATTTAAAGTTTTGAGTTCAAATTCTATCCCTTCTTCCCTTTCTGCCTTCCTACCTCCCTAAGGTCATAAACAGATATAGGTTATACTTGTGCAATTATGTAAGATATTACTATATTAGTCATTTTGTAAAAGAAAATGAATAAAAGAAAAAAATTAAAGAAGGTGAAAATAGCATGTTTCAGTGTATGTTCAATTAATATCGGTTCTTTCTTTGGAAGTGGATAGTATGTTTCATCCATAGTCCTTTGGGATTGTATTGGATCATTGTATTGTCTTTCACAGTTCTTCATCAAAAAATATTGCTGTCTCTGTGCACAACGTTCTCCTGGTTCTGCTCACTTTATTATACATTAGTTTATACAAGCCTATCTAGGCCTTTCTGGAATCATCCTGCTTGTCATTTCTTATAGCACAATAATATTCCATTACAATCATATACCACAGTTTGTTTAGCCATTCCCCAATTGATTACTATTCCTTTGATTTCTGATTCTTACCCACCACATAAAAAGCTGCTATAAATATTTTGTACAAATAAGTTTTTTCTCTTTTTGGGGATGTCTTTGGGATATAAACTTAGCAGTGGTATTGATATGTCCTTAATAAAAGCTATTATAAATAATAAAAATTAAAATAATGTATAAATGCTGTATATTGTTATTTTCTTTCCATCACCTCACACTATTTCCCAATATAATTATTTAATTAACAGTAACATGCTTCACTTTAAAAAGTAATTCACCGGGGCAGCTAGATGGCGCAGTAGATAGAGCACCAGCCCTGGAGTCAAGAGTACCTGAGTTCAAATCTGGCCTCAGACACTTAACACTTACTAGCTGTGTGACCCTGGGCAAGTCACTTAACCCCAATTGCCTCACTAAAAAAAAAAAAAGTGATTCACCACCTTAAATAAGCCCATATCAGAAAAAGAAATTGACCATGCCATTAATGAATTCCCTAAGAAAAATTCTCAAGGGCCAGATGGGTTTTCATGTGAATTTTACCAAACATTTAAAGAACACTTAATTCCAATATTATTCAAATTATTTGGAAAAATATGTGAAGACGGAGTTCTACCAAATTCATTTTATGATACAAATATGGTGGTGATATCAAAACCAGGCAGACCCAAAACAGAGAAAGAAAATTATAGACCAATTTCCCTAGTGAATATTGATGCTAAAATCTTAAATAAGATATTAGCAAAGAGATTATAGCAAGTGATCATCAGGATAATACACTATGACCAGGTGGCATTTATACCAGGAATGCACGGTTGGTTCAACATTAGGAAAACTATTAACATAATCAACCACATCAATAAGATAACTAACCCAAATCATATGATTATCTCAATAGATGCAGAGAAAGCTTTTGACAAAATACATTAACCATTCCTAATAAAAACAGGAGAAAGTTTAGGAATAGGTGGGATTTTCCTTAAAATAATAAGCAGTATCTACCTAAAACCATCAGCAAGCACTATATGTAATGGAGATATGTTAGAGGCTTTTCCAATAAGATCAGGGGTGAAACAGGGATGTCCACTATCACCTCTATTATTTAATATTGTACTAGAAATGTTAGCTTTAGCAATCAGAGAAGAAAAAAGAATGAAAGGAATTAGAATAAGCAAGGAGGAAACAAAAGTATCACTCTTTGCAGATGATATGATGGCATACTTAGAGAATTCTAGAGTATCAACTCAAAAATTACTTGAAACAATTAACAACTTTAGAAAAGTAGCAGGATATAAAATAAATTCACATAAATCATAAGTATTTCTATACATGACCAACAAAGTCCAGCAGCAAGAGAAAGAGAAATTCCACTGAAAGTAACAGTAGACAATATAAAATACTTGGGAGTCTACTTGCCAAGACAAACCCAGGAACTCTATGAACACAATTACAAAACACTTTTCAAACAAATAAAATCAGATCTAAATAATTGGAAAAATATCAATTGCTCATGGATATGCTGAGCTAATATAATAAAAATGGCAATTTTACCTAAATTAATTTACTTATTCAATGACATACCAATCATACTACCTAAAAATTCTTTTATAGAGCTAGAAAAAATAATAACAACATTCATCTGGAAAAACAAAAGGTAAAGAATATCAAGAGAAATAATAAAAAAATGCAAAGGAAGGTGGGCTAGGTGTACAAAATCTGAAGCTTTACAAAAAAGCAGCAGTCATCAAAACTATCTGGTACTGGCTAAGAAATACAGTGGAGGATCAATGGAATAGGTTAGGCACAGGAGACACAGTAGTAAATGATGTTAATAATGTATTGTTTCATAAGCTCTAAGACTCCAGCTTCTGGGATAGAAATTCAGTATTTGACAAAAACTGCTGGGAAACCTGGAAGAGAGTGTGGCAGAAACTAGGCATAGACCAACATCTTACACCTTATACTACAATAAGGTCAAAATAGGTACGTGATTTAGACATAAAAGGTGATACCATAGATAAATTAGGAGAGAAAGGAAGAGTTTACCTCTCAGATCTTTGGAAAGGAGAACATTTTATGATCAAACAAGAGATAGAAAATAGTACGAAATGCAAAATGCCTGATTTTGATTACATTAAGTTAAAAAAATTTTGTACAAACAGTAGCAATGCATCCAAAATTAAAGGGGAGACAGAAAACTGGGAAACAATTTTTATAGAAAGTATTTCTGATAAAGGCTTCATTTATAAAATATATAGGGAACTAAATCAAATTTATAATAATCCAAGTCATTCCCCAATTGAGAAATAGTCAAAGGATATGAACAGGCAGTTTTCTGATGAAGAAATCAAAGCTATCTATTGTCATATGAAAAAATGCTCTGTCACTATTGATTAGAGACATGCAAATTAAAACGACTCTTTGGTACCACCTAACCCCTATCAGATTGGCTAATATGACAAAAAAGGAAAATAATAAATGTTAGAGAAACTGTGGAAAAATTGGAACATGAATGCATTGTTGGTGGATCTGTGAACTGATCCAACCATTCTGGAGAGCAATTTGGTATTATGCCCAAAGGGCTATAAAGCGCTGTGCATACCCTTTGAGCCAGTGATGCCACTATTTGGTCTTTTTCCCAAATAGATCATAAAAAAGGGAAAAGGACCCACATGTACAAAAATATTTCTAGCTGCTCTGTTTTAAAAATTTTTTTGAATAGAATTTTATTTTCCAAAATACATGTAAAAACACATTTTAACATCAATTTTTAAAAAATTTGTGTTCCAACTTCTCTTCCTCCTCCATTCCCACCCCCACCCACTAGAACTCAAGCATTTCAAAATAAGTTATACATGAGTAATCATGGAAAACATTCTCACATTAGTTAGGTTGTGAGAGAAAACAGTCACCCCCCCCCAAAAAAAAGCACTTCAGATTGAGGAATTATCAAAGAGGAAAAACTTTTTTTTTAAAAAATGTGTTTCTAGGGGCAGCTAGGTGGTGCAGTGGACAGAGCACCGGCCCTGGAACCAGGAGCACCTGCATTCAAATCCTGCCCCAGACACCCAACACCCACCAACTGTGTGACCCTGGGCAAGCCACCCAACCCCAATTGCCTCACCAAGAAAAAAAAGAAAAGCAAAGAAAAAAAATGTGTTTCCATCTATTTTCAGATACTATCACTTCTTTCTCTGTAGATGGGTTGTCATTTTCATAAGTCTTTCAGGGTTATATTGGATCATTGCCTTACTGAAAATAACCACGTTTCCCAGCAGATCATCTTACACTATTGCTGTTATTTTGTATACAGTACATTTTGTAGGTCTTTCCAGGTTTTTCTGATAGTATCCTGTTCATCATAACCTAAATAAAGTACCTTAAACTTGACAAAGAATTTTCTTCACATTAGCCCAGCAAAGTAGATACCATATGTTTTGCCATTATATTCAATCATCATAACTATTTCCCTCCCCACTATTCCCTTCCCATGATATTTACTCTATTTTCTATCTTCTTTTAAACTATTCCTCCTCAAAAGTGTTTTACTTCTGACTGTCCCCTCTCCTATTCTGTACTCCCTTTTTTTTCACCCTTCCTTCCTTTTCCTCTTCCCCTCATACTTTCCTGTAGGGTTAAATAGATTGCTCTTCTCAACTGGGTGTGAATGTTATTCCCTCCATGAGCCAACTCTGATGAGTTTAAGGTCTTTGAGCTAATTCTGTGTTCCAAATTTTCTTCCTCCCTCTCTCCTCAACACCCCCTATGAAACCAAGCAATTCAATACGTCATACTTGTGCAGTTATGCAGAATATCTTTACCTTCCTCGAAAGTATTTTGATTTTTACTTCTCTCTCCTCCAATCTGCCCTTCCCTCCTTCCCCCAGGACAAAAATATATTACTATACCCACTTGAGTATATATGTTAGTCCTTCTTTGAGTCAATTCTAATGACATTAAGGTTCACTCACTCCCCAATTCCTTCCCCCTCTTCCCCTCCACTTTATGTGAACAACCTCTGCCCAGATCATCTCTCCCCTTCCCCCTCCCCCAGTCTATTTATCCTACACCTCAACCCTATTTTAATGATGTCATCATGGATTAGTTAGGTGGCACAGTGGACAACGCACCAGCCCTGGACCCAGGAGGCCCCAAGCCCAAATCCGACCCCAGACATAAGACACCCCAAAAATAACAAAACATAAATACTTTACGGATATCATCCCTTTGTATTCAGTTCAGACCTGTGTCCTCTGTTATTTCCTTACTGAGATAGTTCTTATGAATTCGAAGTATTATCTTCCCATGTAGGAATATAAACAGTTTGATCTTTTAATATCCCTCATGAAATCTTTTTCCTGTTTATTTTTTTATGCTTCTCTAGAGTCTTGTATTTGAAAGTCAAATTTTCTATTCAGTTCAGTTCTTTTCATAGCAAATGCCTGAAAGTCCTATTTCTTATTAAAATTCCATTTTTGCCTCTGAAAGATTATGCTTAATTTTGCTGGGTACATGATTTTTGGCTGTAGTCCCAGTTCCTTTCACCTCTGGAATATCCTATTCCATGCCCTCCAGTCCTTTAATGTAGAAGCTGCTAGATCTTGCTTTATCCTTATTGGAGCTCCACACTATTTAAATTCCTTTTTTCTAGATGCTTGCAATATTTTCTCCTTGACCTGGGAGTTCTGGAATTTGACTATAATATTCCTGGAGGTTTTCCTTTTGGGATCTCTTTCAGGAGGTGATTGGTGGATTCTTTCAATTTCTATTTTAGCTTCTGCTTTTAGAATATCAGGGCAATTTTCCCTCACAATCTCTTGGAGGATGATGTCTAAGCTCTTGTTTTGGTCATCGTTTTCAGGTAGTCCAATGATTTTCAAATTATCTCTCCTATATTTATTTTCCAGGTCAGCTGTTTTTCCAAGGAGATATTTCACACTGCCCTCTATTTTTTCATTCAATTGGATTTGCTTTACTGTGTCTTGGTTTCTCATACGGTCACTAGCTTCCATGTGTTCAATCCTAATTCTTAGGCAATTATTTTCAGCAGATAGTTTATTAATCTCCTTTTCCATTTGGTTTTTCAAACTCTTGATTTTTTTGTCATGACTCTCCTGCACTGCTCTCATTTCTCTTTCCATTCCTTCCTCTCTTTCTCTACATCTTCATTCTATCTCTCCTACTTTATTTTCAAAGTCGCTTTTGAGAGCTTCCATGGCCTGAGACCAGTTCATATTTTTCTTGGAAGCTTTGGATGTTGGAGCTTTGACCCTGTTATTATCTTCTTCTTCTGAGGACATATTGTGGTCTACCTTTCCCCCAAAGAATTTTTGATTGTCTTCTCCTTTCTCTGCCTACTCATCCTGGCTTACTATTTCTTGACTTTTTACAACTTCTTAAAGTTTAGTGCTGCTTCCAAGACACCCTGTTTGTGCTACAGCATGTCCGGGGGGGGGGGGGGGTGATTAGGCTTCTTCTCAGCCTGCCTGGCTTGTGAGTAATCACAGCCACTTTCTCTTTGACCCGGAAACAGAAGTCTGATTGAACTCTGACTCTTTATGGTCAAAAGCTTGGCGTGCTTTTGCCCCTCCCCCACTGGGCCACAACCACTCGATTCAGCCCACTGGTTCAGAATGAGGGCACTTTGCCCCAACTCCAGTAGATACTGCCTCCACTTCACCCCGGCCTACCACCGAACCCCCTCACCAGTCCGTGATTGGAGCCTCAGAAGCTGATGGTGCAGAAGACTCTGACATGTGTTGGAACCAGTCTCCCTGGCTGGGTCCAGACTGTGCACTGAGCTGTTCAGCCTGATCAGTAGGTGATCAGAATTGCCCTCTTTTGCAGAGAAATAGTCTCACTCTGTTCTTATGTGCATTAGGCTATTCTGGGTTTTGATTTTTTACCGCATTATTTGGGCGTGAATGGATGGGTTTATCTGGAGCTTGTGGGAGTCACAGCCTCTCCTCTGCCATCTTGGCTCCACCCCCCATCTAGCTGCTCTTTTTGTGGTGGCAAGGAATTGGAGATTGAGGGGCTGCCCATCAATTAGAGAATGGCTGAACAAGTTGTGGAATATGAATGTAATGGAATACTATTGTGCTGCAAGAAATGATGAGCAGGTGGATTTCAGAGAAACCTGGAACGACTTGATGATGGGTGAGATGAGCAGAACCAGGAGACCATTGTACACAGTATCAACAACATTGTGTATTGATCAACTGTGATAGACTTGATTCTTCTCAGCAATATAATGTTCCAAGATTGTTCCAAAGGACTCATGATGGAAAAGGCTCTCTAAATCCAGAAAAAAAAAAAAAGAACTGTAGAATTTGGAAACAGATTGAACCATACTATTTCTATTGTTTTTGTTGTCATTTTTCTTTTTTCAGGTTTTTCCTTTTTGCTCAGATTCTTCTCTCATTGCATGACTAATGCAGAAATATGTTTAATGTGATTGTACATGTATAACCTATATCAGATTACTTGCTGTCTTGGGGAGGAGGGGAGGGAGGGGATGGTGGGAGAAAAATTTGAAACAAGAAATCTTATAAAAACAAATGTTGAAAACTATCTCTACATATAACTGGATAATAATAAAATATTTATATGGAAAATAATGTGACTACCCGGGGACAGGTAGGTGGTAGAGTAGATAAAGCTCCAGCCTTGGATTCAGGAGGACCTGAGTTCAAATCTGGCCCCAGACACTTGACACTTACTAGCTGTGGGACCTTGGGCAAGTCACTTAACCCTCATTGCCCCACAAAAACAAAGTAATTAATAATGGATTTCATTTTACATATCAAGTTTACTCAGGGCATTTCAAACAGGATTCAATTTTCCCTATTATTGGCTTACATTCTATTTTTAAGATCCATTTTTTAGAAACACATCTCTTAAATCACATTACATCCACAGTGTATAGTCTCATGCTTTCGATGGTTTAGATTTTTTTAAAAGCATATTAAACTTCTACAGATTCATTGCTCATGGTTGGGTCATGCCAATCTAATAAAAAAGATAATATAACAAATGTCAATTATACTATTAAAAGATACTTTGCAGAGCTATAAAAATAATAACAAAAATGATAATGATAACAACAACAACAACAATAATGACCACAAAAACAAAATTCATTTCAAAGGAGAAAAACCTATAGTATCAAGGGAAAAAAAAAACTCACGATAGTAGGACTTAAAGAAAAAGAGCTCCATTGAACCTCAAATTTTATGATAAAACAATAATCACCAAAATCATTCGATACTGGTTAAAATAGAAATATTGATCAATGGAACAGACTAGAAAAAAAGAGAATCATAAATAAAGGAATTTTAAGATAATATCCGAAAAGTCCCAATATATAAAATGTTTAAGATAAAACCCCAATTTGATAAGAAATGCTGGGAAAAAATGGGAATCAGTCTGGCAAAAATTAGGTACAGACTATCTTCTACTCTATGTTTCACAATGAATTTGAAATGGATACATAATTTGAATATTAGAGATCATGCCCTATGAAATATTATAAGAGAAACAGATAATAGATTTTTCACAGCCATGGATAGGAGAATTAGTTTTTTGGAAAATGAAAAGGAAGGGGGACTGAGGCAAAATATTAAATAGTTCATTTTTATTACATTAAACTGAAAACTTTTGTACAGACAAAATGACTGTTTCTAGGATAATAAGGGAAGCAGTAAACCGAGGAAAAATAACTTTGAATCAAATATCTCTGATAAAGCTTTGATATCCAACATACTTAGACAAGTAACCAAAATTCATGAAAATGAAAGGCATTTCTCAAAAGAAAAGTGGCCAAAGGATAGTAAAAGAAGAACTGAAAAATATTAGCAATCATGAAAGAAAAAATACTTCTCTAATCTACCTAATATGCCCCAAACTTCCTTCTGATCTCTAGTCTCACATCTCTAACTGCTTGTCAGCTATGTTCAATTAGATATCTAGGAGACATATTAAATTCAACACATCCAAAATGGACCCCATTATGATTGCCCCACCTTCTACTTTTCGTATTTCTATATTATCCTTCCAATTCCTCAGCTTTGCAACCTAGGAGTCATCCTTGATTCCTCATTCCCCCACAATTATTAAGTTGCTGCAGTCTGTCAATTTTCCTTTCTTTACTATCTCTTTATTATACTCCCTTTTCTCCTCTCCTCTCTGCTTAATAAAAATCTACTGAATTCAATTTACAGTTTGTTTTCATATATTTGTTTGTTTGTTGTCTCTCAGCTCCTTGAAGGCAAGGACTTTTTGCCTCTTTTTGTATCCTCAGTGTTTAGCATATGCCTGGCACATAATAAATATTTAATAAATGTTTATTGTTGATTGATCAATAAGACAAATAGAATTATAGAGTTCCTATAACATTGCCTAGACTGCAGCTATTCTTACCCTACTCATCTTCTCCCTCTCCAAATTTCTTATCCATAATGCTTTTTTCCTATTCTCCTGTTCCTTCACCCCTTCCAGACCATGAGATTCAAGATCTAGGTTCCTGTTTACCCTCTAATTTTGGTCACATGCAAACTGAAAAGCTACTAAATAGAAAGATAAACCCATGTTCCAGGTCTCCATGTTCGCGCTTCACTTTTCCTGTTTTTCCAGACAAATTGGAAGAGATATGAACAATGCTACTGAAGCCAAACTATGATAGAGGTTGCAAAATTTTGCTTCCTGTGAAGAATTAAGGTTTAATTAGCTAAAAAGGAAATGAACAGAGGAATGATAAGTGAAAGTTGGTCACTGTCTCTCTGATGAGATTACCCTCAGTACCTCTGAACTTTATTATCCAAACAATGAGTCCATGGCGTGACTTGGAGCCTCCAGTAATCTCATACTCATTATTCCTCATGTAAATTTGTTAAGAGGCTGTCAGCTATTGCAGTGGCTTTATACTAAGGATAGGAAAACCTCAAAAAGGTCTGTGATTTGGAAAACATTCAGATATGTTTCCAAAATTTGGCTGCTTGTCCAAAGCTTATCCGAACTATCTGAACTTTTTGAGACTTCAAAATTGGCCTAGAAATTTCTGGCACTTTCCCCTTGGACCTGGCTTCAAACTACATAAGGACAGCCTTTTACACAGATTTTTGGCACCTCTAATTCTGTTCTTGCTTGGAAGCTGGAAGTAAAAAAAAAAATTATCAAAGAAAAATGTATTTCAGTTTTCACAACCTCAGAAAAACTTTGTTAAAGAAAAAAAACACATTCAGGATTTTTAACTTTCTTTGACAATCTTTACAATAGTAACTTCAGCTGATTTTCTGTTTCAGCTGTAGACTAAATGTTGGTAAGTATACACAGAAGAAAAGAATTAAGAACAAATTCATAAACTGATCTTCTATTTGCATATTAACTACCAATTCCATGTATACAATATATAAAACTTACATATGGATATGATTCATTGAGCCAGTGGCAGAATTTTATTTCAGCTTTGTCTACATACATGTGAAAGAGAAGAAGCATGGGTTAGTAAAAAATGAGTTGGCCTCAGAGTCAACAAGACTTGGGTTCAAGACCCAAATGTCATACACTTGCTATGTGACCCTGCACAAGTCACTTAACCTCTCAATGCTCAATCATTTATATATATATATATATATATATATATATATATATATATATATATATATATATATATACACACACACACATACATACACATATACACACATATACATATATGTGTGTACATATATATACATACACACATATATACATATGTGTATATAAATACATATACACACACACAAATATATATATAGGGTAGGGGTATGGGGCAATGAGGGTTAAGTGCCTTGCCCAGGGTCACACAGCTAGTAAGTGTGAAGTGTTTGGATCCAGATTTGAACTCAGGTCCTCCTGAATCCAGGGCTATTGCTTTATCCACTGTGCCACCTGGCTGCCACCCACAATCATTTATATTCTAAGAATATAAATTGCAGAGATGATGCTGAGTTGCTGTGGAAAACAGTTTCCTCACCAGGGAGTTCTCTAAATCAATGAAATCACAGATCTAATCACTATCCCTATAATCTAAGCATAATAATATACAATTCAGTAAAACATTTATTTAAAGTCTACATGAAAACCATGTGTCATTAAAGAGTTTGATCAGTTATTTCTGGGTGTCTCCATTGCTGGTCTCTGGTACTATTAATGGGTCTTTAGTGGCAGTGCCACTTTTCCCCCCAAAGGATGGGAATGTACCATCTATCTATCTATCTATCTATCTATCTATCTATCTATCTATCTATCTATCTATCTATCTATCTATCTATCTATCTATCTATCTATGTGTTTATTTATTTGTTCATTCATTCATTCATCTACTTATTTATTCCTTCCTTTATTTATTTGTTTATTTATTTTATTCATCTATCTATCTATTTATTAGTGTTTGCCAAGGATATATCCTTAGTTGTGGGGTTTTTTTTTTTTGGGGGGGTGATATATACCCAGCCATCTGCACTCAACCAGTTAGTAAGGAAGTTCTTAGGCATTTAATAGTCTCTCTTTTTAAATATTTTGTCAATTGTTTGAGGCTCTCAGCTTAATTTTTAACTGTTATGTTTGGAAAATCATTTTTAATTCCTATCATCCCCTGATATCTAAAAATCATTCCCAGAGGGTCCACTTATTAAAGCTACTAAGGAGATAGATATTTACCTATACTGTAGCCTGTCATGCTCCTCAAATTCCTTGAAAATTATAGGAGTTAAGTTACAAAGGGGGAGGGGGGAGAAAGAGAGAGAGAGAGAGAGAGAGAGAGAGAGAGAGAGAGAGAGAGAGAGAGAGAGAGAGAGAGAGAGAGAGAGGGAGGGAGGGAGGGAGGGAGTCAGAGTCAGAAACAAAAAACAGAGATAGAGAAAGAGAGACAAAGAGATAAAAGACAGGCAGAGACTGAGACTGAGACAGAGATTCAGTCCTAAAATTCCAGGATCCTCCAAAGACAATTCTAAGAAAGAAAAAGTTCATCTTTGCCTCTATAATTTTAGATATCCTGTTCTCCTTATATCAGCTAATCTTTCTGGTCCCCATTAATTCTCAGCACATTCTCAGAGCTAGAATGACTTGTACTCCCTAGAATTATGATGTTACCTTATGGGGTAGAGGAAGATTTTTAAAAATGAGAGTGGGTCATTTATCTAATCACTTCATCTCAGGAGGTTGTATAGTAAGAATTCCCTCACTTTGTCTCTGGGTGCTATATACCACATTGACTGACGAGGTGTTATGTGAGTATAAAGGAGGAAAAAGATGCCAGAGGTATGTTAGTGCTGGCTCAGATTCTAATACACTTGTATAAGACTTTGACATGTGGGTGGTTAAATGGTTTCTAGTGTATGAAAGCATAAAGAAGATATAAGCTTCTCAAAGGTTAGTGACCAAAGACTAAAGATAAATCTGACTTTAAAATA
Source organism: Dromiciops gliroides (assembly GCF_019393635.1). Lineage (NCBI taxonomy): Eukaryota > Metazoa > Chordata > Mammalia > Microbiotheria > Microbiotheriidae > Dromiciops > Dromiciops gliroides. The sequence goes on along the minus strand of NC_057864.1, from coordinate 361,309,403 downwards.
AAGAAAATGGAAGAGAGCCCAAGAAGTATATGCTTCAAATTTCAAGGTTTTCAGAGAAAAGATAAAGGAAGCAAAAAGCCAAAAGGGAGATTTTATGAGCTTTACAAAACTTTTCCTAAAATACTGAAACTAAAAGATATGGGCAACAGGGGCAGGAGTGGGATGAGAGAAAGGAGGAACCAGGTGTACAAGAATATGAAAATGATGGTGAAGCATTATCATATTTTTCCCAGTACTAAGCTCATCCTATGCCCATTCAAATCACAATATTAGAGCTAGAAAGCATCTTAGAGCTTATATAATCCAAACTCCTCAAATTACCAATGAGGAAATTGGTAACTTGCACATGAGGAAATTATGACTCAGGGAAGGAAAATGATTTGGCTAAGGCCATACTGCTAGTAACTGGTAGAGTCAAAACAATACTACATGTCAAGAACACTTTTTTCTACTCCCATGGACCAAAAAATGCCTTCTCTTTCTCTCTCTCTCTCTCTCTCTCTCTCTCTCTCTCTCTCTCTCTCTCTCTCTCTCTCTCTCTCTCTCTCTCTCTCTCTCTCTCTTCCTAACCCATGAAAGTATGTTTCATTATCTTTTTACAAAGTTTGTTGCCAGAGTAAAGAAGTCAATTGTATTTAAAGAATTGGCACTTGGCATTCTTTTCATTGTTCTATTACTCCTAGAATACTCAAGTGGAGACACATATAACCAATCATCTGCTGATCCCCAAACAGAAAAGGATGGAAATGAAAAATATAAATAGTTCATTTTATACATAATGTACATTCCTTGCCCTAGAAAATACCTTTTTTTTTTTTTAGTAGTCCAGGCCTATGATTTCTTCTATGTAGAAAACTCCTTCAACTAATAGAGATCAGCAACTCATCTATAATCTATGGTTTTAGAGAGTTGCCTTGAATGCTGAGAATCTGTGTGATGCTTGAATGATCACATGGCTCCTACATAGGTATCAGAGCTATGCCCATGTCATGTCAATTAACTAGCATTTGTTAAACAACTTCTATGTGGCAGGTACTCTGCTAAGTGCTGGAGATACAAAAAAAGGGCCAAAGCTCCCTGATTCAAGAAGCTCACAGTCTAATATATCAGATAAAGTAGGGGTAGCCTCTGAAATAAGGTACTAAGATTAAGGCATGGGAAAGGCTTCTGGTAGAAGGTAGATCATTAGTTGAGACTTAAAGAAAGCCAGGGAAACTAGAAGGTGTAAATAAGGAGCAAGAGCATTCCAGGCATGAGAGACAGCATGTGAAGATGGTCAGAGTTGGGCAATAGAGTGTTTAGTGTGAGGTGTAGCCAAGCAGGCCAGTGTTCCTGAATCAAAGAGCATAAGGAGAAGAGTTAAGAAGACTTGCAATGTAGGAAGAAGTGAGATTATTAAGGACTTTAAAACCCTAAAATATGATTTTGTATTTAGTACTAGAGGATGAATTGGCATTGGGTGATACTTCAGAGAAGGAAATAAACAAGCAGAGTATTGCAAGTGCCAAGATTTGAGGTGATAATGACCTGAATCTGTGTAGTGGTAATGTCAGAGAGAAAATATCATATATGAGAGATGAGCCAAAGTCCTGGGAGAAGAGAGAGACAGCACTGGACGCATGGGTGATATGGCTATTCCTGTATGGTCACATGGGTATCACAGTTATTTTGCATATGGTAATGAAAGGAAATTGATTGGGAAATCAGTAAACCTGTGTTCTGATACTGGCTGTGTTATTAATTAAATCTAAGATGTTTTTGGCAGACAGATTCACCTCTTTGGGCTTCGATGTCCACATCTATAGAACCATTTCCAGATCTCAATCCTAGAGATAAATGGCTCTTTACAGATCATCTGGTCTAACACCCTCCATAACCTCCCCACCCCCACCTCAAACTCATCATCCATAAATATACTTTACAGATGAGGAACTGAAGCCCAAAGGGATACCACAACTTTTCTAAGGTCATTGAGTCAGAACTTAAATTCAGATCTTTTCACTGTAAATCCAATGGTTTTTCTACTATAACTCCTAGATCAATCAGTCAATCAACAAATGAAAAAGTCCCTGCCCTCAAGGAGTTTATGATCAAACAATAAATATAACACAAACACACACATGTATAAGCAAAATATATACAAAAATGATTACAAAGTAGTTTGGAAAGAGAAAGAGGGAGAACTTCAGCAGCTGGGGGAATCCTGAAAATGATAAAGAATAGGTACAGAGAATTGAAAGGGCTTCTAATCTGAAAGAGCTGGTACACCTCCCTGTCAGATAATCTCAGTCACTGCAAATGAACCAGGGGTTAAGGTGATATCCAAGTGGAGTAGTCCTCTGTGTGCCATTTTTTGCGGGGTGTGCAGAAACTGAGCCAGTAACAGGTGGGGAACTGCTAACAATATACAGGGCTCAGTTGATGAAGGGAGGTTTCTGGAGGGGCTGTGATGCAATTTTTGTGACAGAACTGTTCTGGAGTCAGAAAGAAGTTGTGGAAGTAGCCAATTCAATAATGGTGAGATATACCAAGAAAGCAGAGTCAGTAGGAGCAGAAATCAGGGCATGTCATCAGGAAACTAATAAATGAAAAACCATTATGGACAAACAATACATTTCAGAAAAGGGGTGTGGTGATGGCTATCCATTACAATTTGAAAAATCAGAATTAGAGGGAGTATCAGTAAATCAGAGTCCAAGAGAAGACACATTCGAGCATGAAGTCAACCCTATAATTGCGGACAAAGAGAGGTTTGATCTGACTATCTTCTTTGGAGGCACTGGATTTAAGGGGATTTAAAATGGTAGCCCATTTGGATCTTACATTAAGCATCTAATCTCTCATCAACCAATCAATTATCAAGTATTTATTAAGCATCTGTTATGTGCCAGGTCCTCTGATAGGCATTGAAGATACAAAGACAAAAAAATTATACGATACCTTCTGTAAAATAACATATTCTATTGAAAGAAGTAATATCTGCAAAGTCAAGTAACTGGGAAATGTATGCATGGTACAATAAAGTAATTTGGAAGGGAAAATATTAGCAATAGAGTGTCAAGGAAAGGCCTCACCTGAGCTGAGCTTTTAAAGTAGCTAGGGATTTAAAGAAGCAGATGAGATTGCAGAACACTGCAGGTATGAGACCACAGCCTAGGTAAGGCCATGGAGACAAGGGATGGAATATTTTACATAAAGGAAAGCAATAAGCCATTTTGGTATGAGAGGATTTTACATATAAATACCCTATAAAGATAATCAGGAGCCAGATCACCAAGAGTTTTAAATGCCAGTGGAATTTACGTGGTTTTTGTTCCAAAAGGTAATGAGATCTGCTAAAATTTTTACAGCTAGCGAGTGACATGGCCAGTTAGTGAGCAAGTCAACTACCATTTATATAGTCCCTACTGTTTCAGGTATTGTGCTAAGAACTATCAGAACTGTGTTTTAGGAATAGAGTTTTGGCTGCTATGCAGGAGATAGACTTAAGAGAGGACAGACTTTAGGGCAGGGTGCCCAAGTAAGAGGCTATTGCAATAGTACATGCAAGAAGTGAGGAGGGCCTGACCTAGGGTTATGACATTTGGCAGGGGTGTGGTGTGGTGTAGATAATTTAGCATTGTATTTTCTAGTTTAAAACTTTTGAGATCATTTTTGTACATTTTCAAATTGGAGAAAAATGGGTAAGATGTGTTTGCTCTTTTCACATAATCAGATTTGGCAATAGTTTATATTTCCACAGTCCCACCCCTGTTTATTATTCACATAAATGAAGAAGGAACCGGGCTAGACACATTCAACTGCACTTTCCACAGCTTGACCTTGCCCAAAAATACCTTTCCCCTTCACTCCTGCATGGCTTGAGGAGAGCCAGGATCCAGATGAAAAATGAACTAGACTTCTTATCAGATGGGAAAAAAAAACAACCCTTCTCCTAATACATCCCCAATAGGTTGGTGTAGACCATTTAGAACCAGTCTCCAAAATACCCAAAGAGAGAATTTACTGTGTGGTCTTCCCTAAATGTAGTAAACTAAGCATTGCTCCTCTCTGGGTGACTTCTAAATGCAGGGAGGGTTGGGTGGTTATTGACAAATGACAAAATTGTGTGTTGACTGGTACATCATGCTTGATCTGGGCTTGGGTCCAAATGGCTTTCATTGAGCAAACTCAATGGAGCCTAATATTTCATTTATAACCATCACTTTTCTCTGTTACATAACCCAGGTCCTAAGGACTTGCAACCATGGAGAAAGGCTGCTTTTCTGGCACTGGGCAAAATGGCCAGGCATATCAAATGAGCTCCCTAGCCCTTAATTGACAATGGCAACAAGTCGTACACAATCACTTGTGAAATTCTCATTCTCATCTCAAGTGACTCTGGATGAGGGCTGGCACAGAACCCCTTTCCTTTCAAACATCTCAGATTCTGTTTCTCTTTTTTTGGCAAGCAGTCTCGCTGATTCTGGAAGAAGACCAAGATATATCATGTTGTTGCTTTTTCAATCTTGACTTTGAGACAAAATGCTGCTTAATTTTCTAGGAGTAAAGAGAGAGAGAGTGAGAGAGTGAGAGCGAGAGTGAGAGCAAGAGGGAGGGAGGGAAAGAGAGAGAGAGAGAGAGAGAGAGAGAGAGAGAGAGAGAGAGAGAGAGAGAGAGAGAGATCTGCTCCCTCTTACGTCTTATATTCACTTTTTGTTGAGGGTTCAGGATTCAGGATGATGTCCAAAATGCTTTTGAATAGCACTTTTTGAGATGGCATGCTAGTTGCACGGTGGTCAGATTAATTTCACTTGCACCTTCATTAATGGGTTTTTTACAATATACTTGTACACATGGACCATGTAGCTCATTTTCTGAATTTCCATTTAGAAAGGGAAGAAATCTCCCATTACTATATCTTAGCTTTATATGTTAAACAAAGAAGTATCTTTTAGTAAACTTAACACAGATTTCATTAAGGCATTGGAGATTAACAACACACATTAATTGGCAATTTCATAAAGAGTACAAATAATCTATGAGAGCACTCATTCCATTTAAACTTCCTCTATCCATGTCTGTTAGACCCATCAGGATCTTGATTATCACTCACATTAGACTGCTATCACCCCCTCCTCCAACTCCCAGAGGCAACCTTAGAATCAAACCTTATTCAACAAAAGTCTATTTGGCAATTTCTCACAACCTCTCCTCTCACCCTTTTTGATGATTAGGTGGTTTTTCTTTCTTTTCCCCTGCCATCTGAGCTACTACTGGTCATAATGGACCAGATGAAATTTCCAGCTCTTTCTGTATTGTGTTTCTATTGCAAGCTGGTAGAAGTGAGGATCTTTCCCTATCCCCCTCTGTACCACCATTACCATTTCTCAGTTCATCTATTCCTCCATCAAGAATCAAGTGTTACAATTATGTGCTGGCCTACCTGTTTACTTCTCTATTAACAGTAGTATGAATTACTTTGGAAAAGCCATAATTTGTGGCTTTATTTTGTGACAACAATGGGCGTGTGTGTGTGTGTGTTTCTACTGGCACTAGATTGACTCAGAAAGTCTGGTCTTGGCCACATAAAACTATATTGAGCTGGTTTTCTTATCTTTAATTAGCCCTATAAATAAATCCAATTGAATATTTGATTTCTTGCTATATAGTGTATTTCATCACTTTCTTTTGTTATGGTTTTAATTCTATGGTTTTAAAAATATATAATACTCCAAGGAAAAGCATATGACTCCATGAAAAAATTGGTATTAAAGAGCATACTTCAATGACTTTTAGAGATAGTTTTAGTAAGTATTGGACTGAGATGGTCAAATGTTTAAAGTAGATTCAAGCCTGTAATGAAACAGAATTAATCACATGTAAACTCACAGAAAATGTTATTTTAAAAAACAAAATGCCCCCAAACTGCTGAATTATTGCTATAAAACAATTCAGTTGGAAAAATTGTTACTGAATCCTTTACAATGTAACTTGGACTTCTTGAAGTTTGAAGAATATCAAGAACACTAAAGAAAAAAAAATGCTCACCACTGATATAAAGAGAAACCACAAACACTTGTTTTGGGTAGGACAATAATGAAAACTAGAGTGATAAAAATGTAAAAAGGTAAATTTTTATTGCTAAAACTAATTTTTTTCATTTGAGGCAACATCAAAACCATTTTAGAAAAACGTCTGGGTGAGCCTGCAAAATCTAGATATTTTCATCCATTAAATTATAAACATTTATTCAATGAGAAGAATTTATTCCAATGCCCATGAAGGCCACTGAAGCAAGCACTATGAAGCACACAGGGCTTGCTCAGTTATCAAAGATACCAATATTGTCTACTGCATCCTGGGCCATTGTCAGCTGTCTTGACTTTTGTCCTGCCATTGGACTTCAATGACTCAGGAAGTGAGAGTGAAGATGATGGCTTCTCACAACTCTGCCTCATTTAAATCTGATTCATGTGTAAGTAAAGACAACCCCTAAAATGAGATTGGTCCTCGTCAGAAATGAAAAATGTAAAACAGAGAACATCCACGCATAAAATGACATCTTCTCTGAATAAGAGTTGGATGAACTCTGATAAATATATTGTTATATTGTGAAGTAAAGTTGTTCCAGAATAACAAAAATCCTCACATGGAAATGGAATATTCCTATTCAACTTTGAAATATGCCAACATTTGTTGAAATTTTAATAAATTTATCTAAGACATGACAAACATATGTTGATGCCTGGGAACCTACCTTATTTATACTCTATTGAAAATCTACAGGCTAAAATCAAGGTTAAATATAATTAACTGGACTACTTGTCAAAAGTACATTTAATATTCAATGTGATAAAAGTATAGTTTCTTGATGAATAATTTTTAAATATTTGTCTAAATATTTTGAATTAATGCCAAATCATGTAAATAAATAATTACAGCAAAAGGGAGACATTATAATAGCATTTTAAATGATATAAAACTTTGTATATTTTGTTATATCAATAAAGTTATTTTATTTTACCAAATATTGCATGCATCAAGCTGATCCAATCCAGTTAACATTATTAAGTATCTAGTATGTATCAGGTACTCCACTAAGCACTAGGGAAACAATTGATGAAATGAAAGGCAGTCCTTTTGCTCAAGGAGTTTATAATCTAAAGAGGGAGATAACACATAAAAGGATCCTAGAGTATGGGGGAAACAGGATGCCAGGTGATATCCAGCATGGCAGTATCTTGTTCTGTGGAACTGAAACCAGGCAGGGCAGAAGATACAAAATGGAGGGAGTTGAGTTCATTTTCTGCCCTCTATAAAGGAAGACATTGGGAAGAGTTTGATACTCCATCCTCTAGCCCTCTAATCAGATGGAGGTGGCTGTTGGAAATGGTGCCAATCATGGCTTGAGTTAGCAGAATGGTGATGAGTTTAGAGGTAATGAGTTTAACTTAGGGTGGGGGGCATCTTTTTCCATGGAGACCAAACAATGAAGGGCAGCAGATACAATAAGAGGTGCACTAAGATAGATAGATGATAGATAGATAGATAGATAGATAGATAGATAGATAGATAGATAGATAGATAGATAGATAGATGATAGATAGATGATAGACAGATAATGTGTGTATATATGTGTGTATATATACATAGATATTCTTGACATTTGGGGGATCAAAGATTTAGGATTGGATGAATTCTATATAGGATCATATGCTTAGAGTTGGATGGCATATAAAGGTCATTTAGTCCAATAACCATATATTTATGTATGCATGCATGTATGTATGCATATATATGTATGTGTGTATGTGTATACATGCATGTATGTCTATGTATCAGTAATATATTTGTATCTATATCATCTATATCTATATCTTTGTCTACATGTGAAATGAAGGGACTTTCCTAAGGTCAAGTAGGTAGTAAGCAAGAGTTAGGATTCAAACCCAAGCTCTCTAATACTAAATCCAGCATTCTTTCCATTCCACTAAAGAAGAGGAAATGGATCATTGTTGTTAGCAAAACTTTCAGTTCCTTGATTTTCCATTTTAGAAGAACTATAGAAAGTATTGTGCTACCTCTGAAAGGAATGTAAAACTTGGAAGGGAAGGGATGAAAATAAACATTTTTATAGCACCATATACCAGGCACTATGCTAAGCACTTAACAAATATTATCTCATTTGATTCTCATAACAATCTTTCAAAGTAGGTGTTATTATCCCCATTTTATAGTAAGGGAAACTAAGGCAAACAGAGATCATATTACTTGCCCAGGGTCACACAGCTAATGAGGCCAGATTTAAACAGATCTACTTGACTCCAGATGCACCATTCTATCCACTCTCTCCACTCTATCCACCTGGCTTCTTAAGACTGGCTAATCCTGAGAAGCCAGTGTGTTCTTCTTTGAGAGAGAATCATATATTACAAAGAAGCTTCAAATATTTTATCTTAAAGGTCATTGTAAGTCTTTTCAAATGAGTTATGTTAGGGCACTATTTTCTAAGAAAAAAAAAAAAGAAAGGTACAATTGAGCCATTACCATTCATATAGAGTGCATTAGGGAGAAGGGACAGTAGTACCACTAGGCTTGAGAATCATATTGTATCAAAGAAAAGAAAACCCTAATTTACATGAATAACAACATAAATAGAGGCATTTTGGAAAGAGATTGTAAATGTCCCTAGAAAGGAAGAGTTTGAACAGAGGAGAGGAAAAAACTAAAGACTGGTGATATGTTAATTTTATTTTGAAATGATAGAATCAATTTGCTCAAAAACTCTTTGTATCGCAGTAAACAACTCAAGTTGGCAATAGATAGGTTCAATATTCTAGTCTTCTAATGATATAGACCTCAAACAGTATTAAAAATTAAATATTAGTTTTTTCAACTAACACACATATTCTCAATAATTTTTTCTAAAAATTTTGTTAACACAGGATAAATCTGTGATTAGAGGAAAAGCAAAAAATGTTCTCTATTCTATTCTATATGGAAATTATTAAAAATTTTAATAACCTTTAAAATGTATACTTTAATTCAAAATTAGAAAACTGTAATAAAATGATTACTTAAAAATCTGGAGTTGAAAGGTAAAAAGCAGATGAAGTTGTACTAAATGTGCAACTTCTTTCCATCTCCTCTGAAAACAAGGAGACATCAACTAGCAATGTGACACAAGGGATTTCATTTAAATAAGAAGGAAAACCTCCTGTTGGTAATGGTATTTGACCAGTTCCAGCAGGATTATAAGGAAGAACAAGGTATTTCCTTGAGTACCAGAGTTATAGCAAAAAAGACTGGCTCCAAGTTTGAGCTCTACCATTTCCTAGCTCTATGAAGTTGGGAAAATCACTTACCCTCTCTGAGGTTTAGCTTAAGGAAGAAAATAAAAGGTTAACATAAAAGTATGGCATGGTCTTTTAAAAATAGCTACAAAAGTTCTAAAGCTCACAATAGGTTGAGATGGACAAAAAAAAATTTAAGGAAAACAACAGCAACAACAACAAAGAAAACCTTAAAAAGCTATATTGAGGCAAGAGAAAGATTAACCAATGTTTAGGACCAAAGCTTGGTGTAGATGTAATGATGATAACTGAGAAAAGAAAGAAGGCAAAGCTGTTCAAGTTTTATTTTGCTTGTTTTCTCTTCCAGATAGAATGACATTTGCACTTGAAGTGAAAAAAAAAGTAGATACAGGGAACTGTTATCCAAGATAGGTGAAGAGATAGTAAGAGGTACATCATTGCCCTTGATGCACTCAAGTTACCTGATCCAGATGAACTAAGTCCTTGAGGAGTGAAATAACTGGCAGACCTGATTGATGAGTCACTCAGTGATATCTCAAAGATCATGGATGATAGGAATGGTGCCAAAAGACAAGAGGAAGGCAAATGACTCATTTAAAAAGAAAATGTGAATAGTAGAATCTGCAAAATATAGGTAGAGATAACTAATTCCTGGGACAATTCTATGAACAACTTAAAAAGGAAGTAGTAATTAAAAAAAAAAACAATGTGATTACATCAAGTACAGGTGATTATAGACTAATTGTGGTTCCTTTTTGATAGGGTTATTAAAATTAATAGATTTAACTGCTAACTGCTGTGGATAAAGTATACCATGATTTCTAGTAAATAATTTTATAAATGATCTCACATTCTTATAGAAACAATAAAGAGATAGGGCCTAGACAATAATATAACCACATGGCTTCAGAACTATTCAAGTAATTTGACATATGTAATGGCCCAATGCCATCCTAACAGGATTTCTACAATAAAATATGTCTGGTATCTATGTAGATTCTGTATTGTTAAATATTTTTATCAATGATTTGGATAAATATATAAAGTATGCTTATATTTGCAGATAAAAAAAAAACCTGAGAGGAATGGCTAAATACTGGATGATAAAGTCAGGATCCAAAAAGATCTTGTCTAGTAACGGTATTGGGCTGAATTTAGTAAAATGAAATTCAATAATGATGAATGTAAAGTCATATACTTGGACTAAAATCATCAACTTCCCAAGTACAAAATGAAGAAAGCATGTTTAGGTAGCAATTTATCTGAAAAAAGATATTTTAATTGACTGTAAACTAAATATGAGTCAGTAGTGTGATGAGGTAGTAAAAAAATGAGCTAATATAACCTTAAGATGCATTGAGGGAAGCATAATTTCCAAGAACAAGGAAACGATAATCAATCTTAATATTGACTTTGTTCCATCATATAAGTAGAATTTTGTTCTGTTCTGAGCACCACAGTTTAAGAAGTATGTTGGGAAGCTAAAGTCCAGAGAAATGCAATTCAAGTGGTAAAGGGGCTTGAGTATATCAATCAATTAATCAATGAGTATTTATTAAGGACCCCCTATGTACTTCCAGTGTACTAGGTTCTTTGAATACAAAGTTCAAAATGAAATAGTCTTTCACCTCAAGGAGTTCATATTTTATTGAAGGAGGCAACACGTACTATGAAATGATATGATGTCATTTCATGTCATATAATATAATATCACATAAAATATATTATAATATAATTATACCATATCATATATTATACATTATGAAATATATTATATCTTTTATATGTATATACATATGTATGTTTATATGTACAAAATATATAAAAATAAATACAAGTTAATTTTGGCTCATAGGACTGTAGAAGCTCAGAATCAGGAACAGATTCTTGTAGAAGATGAGTTGAATCCTAAAGAAAACCAGGAATTATAATAGGCAGATCTGAGGAGTTAGATCACTCCAGGCATGGGAAACAACAAATAATAAGGTATGGGTATGAAAAATGAAGTGTTATGTATGAAGTTTGGCAAGTAAGCCAGTTTGGCTAGACCATGGAGTACATGGAAGGTTGTAATCCCTAAGAAGACTAGAAAACTAGAAGGAGATAAGGTTTTTCAGAACTTTAAATGGCAAAAAGGGGAGTTTATATTGGATCCTGAAGAAACTGGAGTTTCTTGAGGGGGACAGTGGTTGACCTGGAACAAAACAATGCTTTGTGAAAAACACACTTTGAGTGGGAGAATGACATGAGAAAGAGAGGGCAACAGGGGAATTGGGGGAAGATTGGAAAGATCTGTCAGTAGAAAAAGCAATATTTGGCAACTGATTCAAGTCCTGACTCTGTTACAAACTAGTGCTGAGGCCAGAAGCAAGTCACTTAAAGTCTCAATTCCCTGGACACTTCTGTAAGAAGCTTCTTCCAACTCCTTTTTCTTAATGCCTTCCCTCTGATACTTCCACTCAATTCATTCTGTATTTAGCTTGTTTGTACTTAATTATTTACAAACTATCTTCTCCACTAGACTTTGAGCTCTTTGAGATCAGGTACTATTATTTTGGTTTGGTTTGTTTATTTTTAAATCCCTTTTTTTGAATCCTCAAAGCATAGTACAGTGCCTCTTAGATGTATTTCTATTAACTTCTGACAGAATACTAATAGTAGCTCTCTAAAAATGGAGGAGGTAATATAGGATAAATATTGCCCCAAACTGAACCATCAGATAAACTAGCTAACCAATTCAATAACTTCCCCCCTCCTCCATTATCTTTCTGCTTGCATTCCAGGCATGTACATATAACTAATTGGAAATGGAACTCTAGCTGTGAAACAAAGTAATGCTAAGACACAGCACATATAAGTCACCTTTAAATGATGAAACAGGGTGTCTATTATAGCCTAGAGAAATGCAAATATATGTTTTGGATAAATCCTAAAATTCATAGCATCAAACCTTCTCAGGTTTTTAAGGTCAACTGCAAAGACTGGAATTAAAATGCTTCCTTCAATTCTCACTACCTAAATGGTATTAGATACCATTTTTCTCACACCTATTATCTCTGTAGGCAAGCAATAGTTTTCTCATTCCAAAGCTAACTTTTTCTACCTATAGGAATGAAACCACTAGGACATGAAGGGGTGGATCAGCATAGAAGTGTTAAGCAGAAATGACACAATCTTGATGTTCTATAAGTTATTTCTTATGTAGCTGATGATCATTGCATGTTGTAATTATTAGTATCATTTACAATGGAAATGTTGTGGGAATATGCTATGGAGTACTTGAACAGATTAATGATCAAGGAAACAAGTCAAAAGCCTGTCATGGAGACATGATATAGAAGTTATGGTGGACTTTAATTATTCAGATATCTGCTAGAGCGCTATATTCCAAATGTGCAAGACCAGGTTGTTATAGGTATGTGTCAGGGGTGGGATATTATCCAAAGACTATAGTTGAGTATTATCAACACCTACATTGTGCATTATTTGGAGTCTCAGACCACTTACCTAGGCATTTGAAAGACCACTTCTTCCTCTGGGTTTGTCTCATATCTCCAAACAGCTCTCTCAACTAGAAGATTTAAGTTTCTAGAGTCAGAATAGCAATACACAATTATATTCCAACTTAATATCCTAGGGATAAGATTTTTAATGGGAAATATATTTGCCCCATCTATCACTTAGATCAAGCTCCATCCAATGTTTTTTATCTATACAACTAGCCACTCACACATTGTGCATGTTTCTTATACAACTCGATAATGTTACTTTTAGAACTCAAAGCAATTTACTTAATAATTCATCAAAAGTAGCATATTCAAGAAAAAATCTACATATTAAAATATATTACAATACATGTAAAAACCCAGATGAATCCCTTCCACCAATGCATTCAATAGCTATAATAATAGAGGCGATGCCCTTATAGGAACCTGATAGGGAAACACAAAGAAAAAAAAAAACTAATGTGTTTAGAATAGTCAAAATTCTAGACTATAAGCTTCAATGTTATTAGTTCATTCAAGAATATATATACATATATATATATAAATCACATGAAAAATTACTTTTTAGCTTACCATTTGAGTACATACACTTACCATTATTTCTCTGAATAAATTCTTCTCTTTTTTTCTTTCCAAACATAGCCTTTATAAACTCTTGAAACTAAGCATCACTCTGGGTTTTACAGATCAGCCCTATTCAGTTATTCACCCGCCCAGATCCTATGCTGTCCAATCACAATGGAGCTCACAATAACACATTTGAAGGTCTCTATTTAAGCCAGCTCACTGAGATGCCAAACATATGTAAAACTTCAATGTATTTTCTCCTCAACAGACAGCAATAAATCCTTATGAAAAGCTTCACCTTTTTTCCAACTGTAAGTGATATTAGAAGACAATAGCAGTGCCTGGAAATCTTGACCAGTGAAATCAATTCTCTCTGTCTTTCAATCAGGAATGACTCAGGTGAAGCCTCTTCTCAGCTGTCTGCTTCTAACTTTAAAGGCTCCAGCAGTACAGCTTTTCAGCCCCTCTGCTGTGCCTTCAACTCTTCAGGTTCTTCCTCTGTTCTTGTCTTGTGTGATGCCTTTTCTTCTTCAACTGCATTTATTATTATGTTCAATGGCTTAAACCAGAGTCTCCAAACAATCAGTGACTGACCTTTTAATTAACACATCAAATTCTCCACATTTCTCCCATCAAACTAACATTTGGTTTGGAATTACACCTTGGTCTCCAAATGTTTATTTGATTTCCAATTTTCTTAGCTTTGCTCTATATCTATTTATGTATCTATCTATATATCTCTATCTCTATATCTTTGTTTAACTATATATAGTGTACATACATGTATATGTATATATGTATAAATGTGTATATATCCATATACATTTATACAAATAAGTAGAAATGCTCATCATACTCCAGCTCTGTAATTCTCAACAGGATAATTTCCCTTTTTGATGCCTCCATAACTGTATTTCTTTATAATTACATTTCTCGAGTTTTAGTAAGTAAAATATCTTTGCTTCTTTATAACATAAACAGTTTTCATACAAGTGAGACACCCCTCCACATCATTCACAAAGAGATTGAAGTCCTCAAATCTAAACCATAGATCATTCTTTCATCAGAACTGACCAAACTCTCATCTAAAAGCTGTTTCTTCATATTTTTCTTTTCATATTAGATATAAAAAGTCCATCTATAACAGTAGCAATAACCCAAATCTTTTGACAATTTATATAAATCTTTTTCTTTACACAAGATTTCCTTTTTCCTTGTGTTTTTGATCATTAAGTGCTCTCTATGAAAAGGGCCTTAAAGAGACTGTATATCTTACACATAGAAATTAACATTTTCCTTATTTGTGGTAACAATACTGGAGACAGTAACAAAAGGAATTACTTCTCTGAACTTCATTATAGTCATCAAGGAAGAACTTGTTTGTTGAAATAGACATGGCAAAAATTTGAGGGGAAGTTACCACCTGTATCATATAATTTATGATAGAGAAGGTGAAGAAAGCTTGGCAGTGTCTGACAGGTATCTTTGATTTGGGGAGGACAGATTTGAAAGTGTAAGTAGGAGATCATGGTATAACACACCTTAAGGAAAAGTTAAAACAGAAGGAATAAAAAACTCTAAAAAATAGAATTCTAGTGACACCAATGAAATAACTCTTAAGAGGAGGGAAAAGGAGAAAGTGTCTAAAGAGGTTGATGAAAATACACAGAGAGTTCTTGAGCCACATAGATTTTAAAACCATGTACAATCAAAAAGTAAGGACAATTATTGAAGACCAAATTAAAAAAAAAAACAGCAACAGATTGGAGTGAGGGTAGCAAAAGCTTAGGATTAGCTGAGGCTACCAAGAAATGTGGAGAACAAAAAGGGTAAAGTATTAATGAGAAAAAATAGGAGGCGAAAGGGAGGATAGAGACACTGCTTGGGTTGAGTGGATCAATGAAAGTGGATGACAGAAAAAAGCAGTACTACTCAATTTATTTTGCTTTTGCTTTCTTGGCTAAGAAGAATAATCTTTCATCTGGAAAGGGTAGAAAAAATAACTAAGAATTGAAACACAGAATAAAAAGGAAATAATAAGAAAACACCGGATGTCTTTGATAAATTAAGAAAAGAACTAATGGATGGGATTACTGAGGTCAGTAATTTTGAAAAGATCTGTAGAACAGGAGGGGAGCTGTAGAATGGGAAAAGGAAAGCATGCTGTCCAGATTTTCAAAGGGGTAAAAAGATTGAAGTATAAAAACTACAGGCTTGAGAATTTGACTCTCCTAGCAAAATCTAACATGTTTTATTAAAGAGTTACTCTTCTTTTATTTTATATATTTCTATATTTACTTCTGTTTGTTGCTTTTGTTTCTCTCCAATAGAGTGTAAGGTTTTTGAAGACAAAGGCTCTTTCTTTTTTTAGTTTTGTAGCTCCACTTCCTAAAACAGTCTCTGAAACATGGTTGGTATTCAATAAGTGCTTGTTCAATGAATGAATGAATGGGTTGGATAGGTCTAGTGATTTGAACTCATTACAAGCATTTGAGTGGAAACTATGTGGTGCAGTGGAGGGAGAACTGTGCTTCCTTGTTAGGAAGACACAATTTTATGTGTTCAAAACTAGCCTCAGACACTTAACTAGCTGTGTGACCTTAGGGAAGTTACTCAATCCTGTTTACCTTAGTTACCCATCTGGAAAATGAGCTGGAGAAGGAAATGGCAAACCATTCCAGTATCTTTGCCAAGGAAAATCCCCAAACGGGGTCCTAAAGAGTCAGATGTGATTGGAGTTGACTAAGCAACAACAAAGATCATTTGGGTCATAGAATCATAGATTGAGTGCTAAAAGGGCCATAAAGGTCATTTAGTCCAGATTAATGATGAGAAAAGTGAGGCCAAGATAGGTCGAGTGACTTATCCATGATAGTAAGCTGATAAGTATCAGTCAGAATCCAAGCCTAGGATCTTCTTATATTCAAACCAGTTTGAGTCAATCTACTAGATCATGCTGGAAGAATAATGTTTTTCTTATTATATCTCTACTCACTCTATTAAACTGCATTTATTGTACATCTCCTTATTGAATGCTTGTATTTAGTAAATTTTTTTCCTCCATTTTGTTATCTAAATCATTGATTCATTCACTCCATACTTTGCACTTATGATCAGCATGCTCCTGGTCTGAGACCCCTTGTGTCCATCAAAACTGAGATCTAACTTTACTTCTTGCATGAAGGAGAGTTTATCTCCCCAATTTCTAGTGCCTCCCTCCAAAATAAACACATCTTACTCTTTGTTTAATTCATATATTTCTTAAAAAATTGTGTGTAAATATCTTCTCTGATGCAATATATGTTTCTTGAAAAGAAAGACTTTATTGCTTTTATTCCCATGCACTTAACACAGAGCCTGGCACATAGTAAGTGCTTAATAAATGTTTCTTGATTGATAATCAATGTCAGTGTTGAAAGAGACCTCTAATGGAACATCTCAAGGGTCTGATCCTGGCCCTATGCCATTCAACATTTATTTCAATGACTTATAAAGGGCATAAGTAACATGTGTTTGAAATTTGAATATGATATCAAACTAGTAGTAATAATTTTAAAATTAGATGAGAGAATCAGGATTGGAAAAAAAGATTTTGACAAGCTAGATCACATGGTGAAATTGCAGATGATAAAATCTATAGAAATAACATCATGTATTACACTTAGGTTCAACATCACATGTGTGATAATGTAAAAGGATGGCCAGGTAACAATTCATCTGAGAAAAAAAGCCTGTAGTCTACATTATCAATATAGGTGAGATATTGATGTGGCACAAATGTTGTGGCAGCCAGGAAAAAAACAAAAACTAATGATCCATTAAGTACATGGAAATGATTACTTTCTAGGACTAAGGAGGTAATAAGTTTGTTGAATTTTGCTCTGCTCAAGCCAATTCTGAGGTACTGCATTAAGTTCTACATGCCAAATCTTAGAAGGTGTATTGATAAGACAGAGTATGTTCACGTATGGGTAATTAAGATGATGAAAAGCCACAATGTCATATGATAAAATAGCTAGAGTTATTTAGCTTCGAGAAGATGAGACTAAGGGGGGTATTACATAATTGTCTTCAGGTATTTGAAGAGCTTTCATGTGGAGAAAAAAAAATTAGATTACATTCTGCTTGGCTCTAAAGGACAAAAAAAGTCCTGCATAGAAGTTGTAGTGATAGATTTAGACTAGATATAAAGAATAATTTGTTAACAATTAGACTTATTCAAGAGTGGAATGTGAAGTAATGGGGTTGCCTTCACTAGAGGTATAAGCAAAACTGAAGGACCACTTGATAAAAGTATTATAGAGATTTTCGTTCATATTAAGGCTAGAAGATGGAATAGATTACCTCAGATGTTCCTTCTTGAGGTTTTCTGATTACTGGTTATAGGTCTAATTTTAATCAGTATAAATAAAAATGTTAGACAATATAATAAATTCAACAAACATTGACTAATCACCCATCTGCAATTTTGAAACTCCTTAGTCATTTTTAATGAAGCTTTCCAACAAGTGTTTCACTTGAAATACTCGTTTCTTTTAGGTGATAATTGCTGACTGTTTACAACACATTCATTACAGGTAAAGAAATTGGGTCACAGATTAATTTGTTGAGTTTAAAGTTGAAATATATCCTGCATTTTCTACTCCCACAAAAATTCATTCTTTCCATTTTTATTCTGAACTTGACTTTTAAGGGGATGTTCAACTCTTCCACTCTTAAGACCAACATTGGATTGAGGGTTTTACTGTCTTTGATTTTGGAGTTGGAAGTACTCTGGAATCAGCAAGGTCAGTCTCATGGGAGGCAAAAAAGAATATTTTAAATATAGCCAAAACAATCTTTGTTGCCAACCTAAGATCAATATTAATGAACTCTGAAGACAGCTCTGTGCAATCCTTCCATAGTCTGTGCTATGAGGCCTTAAAGATGAAGGAAATAAGCATTGGGAAAAAAAGACCTCCATAAGACAATGGAGTCAATTCACCACAGGAAAGAAAAAAGCATCTTTAAAAGCAAATAACATCTAATTATATTCTCCTCTTGTTTTCTGTTCCTTGTGAAGATGAATTTTCTTTCAATTCACAATAGATTATATATCTATCATCCACATTCAAATTATGAAGCACTTGCAATTACCTTGCAAGTTGAGGAGGAAAAGAAAGAATTCAGTCAGGTTGACTCTCAATTGCAACTAATACAAAAGAATAATGTGGAAAGAATACGCATGTTCTGAAAAAATGTACATGAATTAATTTTATTTACATTTTTAAAATATATTCACCCCTAGAGAATTCTGCTCAACTTAGAGGCAGCAGCTGTTATTCAGGGAGGTCTTTCTTATTCCCATCTTCTAGCTGGTTTGTATAAGGACTTGAGGAGACCAAGTTTCTTTCTTTAGATTAGAAGGGTTCACCAAAATATCAAGTCAAAGGAAAGTAATAAGAGATACTACACACACACACACACACACACACACACACACACACACACACACTTTTTCTTCAGATGAGATTGGGTATAGACACTCTCAAAAAATCATGAGTAAGTTCAGAGATGACCTATAACTCCTGACATTTCCACAGAAAATTACTCATTATCTGGTAGATGATTCTATATGATAAAACCATTTCAAAGCAAAAGGGCTGTTTGAAAGGTATATAATGATATGTTACTGACTTAACTAAGAAGAAAAGTATCTAGAAGTCTTCTCATTTTATGTGTTGGTAGGATTTATATCAATTGGATAGGGAAGGAAAGGAAGAACAGAATGTGTGCATACCTTTCTGACCATGTTAAGGTCTCAGTATTACATAAATAACATAAAAGTTTTCACTTAGATATTAAATATGCAATATTACATTTTTCAATAGTTTTAAATTCCCTACTGCTCATGTGTTATTATAAAATAAAGAATAAATATTCTCATACTTATCCATTATACTGAAATGAATCAATTAATGAGTTGTTCTAATGAAGAAGAAAATAGTTAAGCATTATTTAAAGGTAAGTTAACTTTTAAGCATAATGAAATAGAGATTAAACCTATGATTTTGTTGGCACATAAAACTCCCAAATGGCAAACTCTACAAATGCACGTTGGGATTTTCTTTGAAACCTATAGTTTTAGAGAATGGAGCACTAGAACATTGAGAGGACAAGTAGCTTACCCAAGATCACATAAATATCAGGTGTCAGGGACATGATATGAATTCATTTATTCCTCCCTTTATGGCTGGCTTTCCATCTACTTACTATACCCTATTGTCTTTTGATTTTTGTACAAATTACTATCCCCAGTTTAATAGTGAAGAAAATAAAATTGAGAAACATAAACTAGCTTTTCCATGTTGACATAACTAGCAAGAGATTCTGACTATATTATTTGGCATGTCATAATCAGATTTTCTCACTATAAGTACAGTGTTAGTTTTTTCCCTAGTGAATAAAACTGGGAGCTTTAAATAACTAGCAATGTTACCTGGAAATCAAACTCAGGTTTTCTCCCTCCAATTCCAGTCTTTATTTCCCTGTTGTACAAAACTGAGATCTAGAAGTGTCAAACTTATATAATAAATAATAATAATGGTAAATCAAATTTATTTAGTGTTTTAAGGTTTGCAGTGTATTTTTGATATATCTTCTCATTTAATATTCAAAATCACCCTGGAAAGTAGGTGTTATGATTATCTCTATTTTGCAGAAGAGGAAAGTGAATCAGAAAGTGATTAAGTACCTTGTCTAGAAGCCCACAAATCCCAGAGTGCCTGAGGCAGCATTTGGACTAAAGTCTTTGTCACAAAAAATATTTTACACTACCATTGTATCACCTGACTGTCAAACTAATAGACAATTAACTGATTATTTAATTTGAGGTCATCTTCCAAGTATCTTCCTAACGTTGTCCATAAGTCATTTCTCTTGACACTCCTATTGAATTAAAAAGGAAGTGAGAAGGCAAGCAATAAAACAAATAATTAAAATTAGTCATTGTTAGAAGAAATTGTTAATAAACAGAGAATGCTATTATAAAAGAGTTGCATGGCCATGAGTAAGCAGCATTTGAACATCCACAGCATCACATTCTTTTGACAATTTCATTACTTCAATATGTAAGAAAGCCAATGTATTGTATAAAAAAAAATAGTTGAGAAATAAAAAGTTTGACTATTTCTTACATTTTTACTTTAAAGCAGGTGTGTACATGTCTTAAGTCCAAAAAAGAGTAATAGATAAGAAGTATAACCCAATTCAATCATTTGTAGATATTTTCTTGTCTACAAAAAAAAATCACTAGATATACTGATGAAATGAAAAGAAAAATGAGTTCTTTCTGAGTTACAATTTATCAAACTACAGTGTAGGTTCTGAGGTTTTTCTCTGACAGATACCTCAATTTGTCTCATTGTAGACAACACAAAAAATGAGGGAAGATGTACAAAAATATTTTCATGGAAGAAATTTGACCTTCAGCAGTTTGTGAGAAATTTCAAGTTTAGATTGCTCTAGTATTTAGTGGGGAAGGATGGCTACTCTTGACTTTTCATAAATTATTTCTCATACGTCTAAAAATAGCTTCTGATTATGTATAAAATGACATATGGTTCACTTTAAGTCAGAGGACCTGGGTTCAAATGTTGCAGATTACTTTTTGCATACTTTGACACTGACCTTTTTTTTTTTTCTTTCAGGAAACTGTTTTCTCCAAATGTTTTTATGGCACTGTTCTTTCCTGATTCTCCACCTACAATCTGCCTACTCCTCAGTCTCCTTTCCTGGATCTCCATTCTTCTCATACCTGCAAACTATATCTTTCCTCCAAATCTTAGTCCTCAGTAGTCTTCATTTCTCCCTCTACACCATCTTTTTGTTCTTTTTAATTTAGAATTTAATTTTCCCCCAATTACATATAAAAACAATTTTAGCATGCATTTTTAAAACTTTATCTTACAAATTATTTTCCTCCCTCCCTGTCCACTGCCTCCCCCACCCTTAAGAATGCAAGCTATTGGGGTCAGCTAGTTGGTGCAATGGATAAAGCACCAGACCTGGATTTGGGAGGACCTGAGTTCAAATCCAGTCTCAGACTCTTGACACTTACTAGCCGTGTGACCCTGGGCAAGTCACTTAACCCTCATTGCCCAGCAAAAACAAACAAACAAAAAAAAACCCAAAACAAAAAAAGAATGCAAGCTATTCAATATAAGTTATACATGTGGAGTCATGGAAAACATTTCTGCATTAGGTTGTGAAAGAAAACAGACAAAAAACTTAAGAAAAAGAAACTAAAAAAATGCTTCAATCTGTAATCAGTTCTTTCTTTGGTAATGGATTGCATTTTTCATAAGGCATTCAGTGTTGTCTTGGATCATTTCATTGCTGAGAATAGCTAAGTCACTCACAGCTGATCACCTTGCATTATTGTGGTTACTTTGTATACAGTACATCTCACTTTTCATCAGCTCATGTAAGTTTTTCCAGGTTTTCTGGAGAACATCCTGGTCATCATTTCTTACAGCACAAAAGTGTTCCAGCATAATCTCATCCCACAATTTATTCAGCCATTCACCAATTGATGGACATCTCCTAAATTTTGAATTCTATGCACCAGAACAGGGTTGCCATAAATATTTTTGTACATATAGGTCCTTTAACGTTTTGTTTTTTATCTCTTTTTGGATACTGACATAGTAATGGTATTATTAAGTCAAGGAGTATGCAGGGTTTTATAGCCCTTTGGCCATAGTTCCTAATTGTTCTACAGAATGTGTGAATCAGTTTACAACTCCACCAGTGGTTAGTGTCTCATTTCCCACCTATCCCCTAAAACAATTGTCATTTTCCTTTGCTGTCCTATTATCTATTTCAATTGGTATGAGGTAGTACCCCAGAATTGTTTTGACTTACAGCTTTCTGATCAATAATGAGTTAGAGTATTTTTTTTCATATAGCTATACATAGCTTTGATTAATTCATCTGAAAACTGTTCATATCTTTTAATCATTTATCAATTGGGGAATGGCTTTTATTTTACTAAATTTGATTCAGTTCTCTATGTGTTTGAGAAATGAAGTCTTTATCAGACAAACTTGCTTCAAAACTTTTTCACAGTTACTATTGCCAACTGAATTTTCCCCCATTGTACTCCCTCACCATGCCATTTATTCTATTTTCTATCTCCTTTTACTCTTTCCCTCCTCAAATGTGTTTTGCTTCTGACTTCTCACTCCCCTAATCTACCCTCACTTCTATTATCTGCCCCCCCATCCCCTTTCCCTCCTACTTTCCTGCAGTGTAAGATAGATTACTATACCCAACTGAATGCGTATATTTTTCCCTCTTTGAGGCAATTCTAATGAGAGTAAGGTTCACTCACTCCCCAGCACCTCCCCCCATCTTCCCCTCCACTGTATAAGCTTTTTCTTGCTTCTTTTATGTGAGTTACTTTACCCTATTTCACCTTTCCCTTTCTCTTTCTTCCAGTGCATTCCTCTCTCACCCCTTAATTTTATGTTTTTTTTTATTTTTTTACTCTCCAACAGTTTATTGATTTATTGATTTTTACATTTTAATATCTATTTTTAGACAATATGTTTTTCTTCTCAGTATTGCTTTAACTGTATACACAAAATATGGTTATTAGCATTCTCTTTACCATGATTATTTATTGTTTAGGATTGTTTTTTAATTTTTTTAATATTGAATAGAATTTTATTTTCCAAAATATATGTAAAAACAGATTTTAACATCAATTTTTAAAAAACTTTGTGTTCCAAATTCTCGTTCTTCTCTATTCCCACCCGCCGCCCACTAGAATTCAAGCATTTTGAAATAAGTTATACATGAGTAGTCATGGAAAACATTCCCACATTAGCTAGGTTGTGAGAGAAAACAGTAAAAAAAAACCCCAAATTTCAGATTGAGGAATTGTCAAAGAGGAAAAGAAAAAAATTAATGTGTTTCCATCTGTTTTCAGGTACTATCTCTGTAGACGGGTTGCCATTTTCATAAGTCCTCGAGGGTTATATTGGATCATTGCCTCGCTGAAAATAACCACATGCTTCCCAGCAGATCATCTTACACTATTGCTGTTATTTTGTACACAGTAAATTTCATTCTGCTTCATGTAGGTCTTTCCAGGTTTTTCTGATAGTATCCTGTTCATCATAACCTGTATATAGTACCTTAAACTTGACAGAGAATTTTCTTCATAATAGCCCAGCAAGGTAGGTACCATACATTTTGCCATTATAATCAATAATCATAACTATTTCCCTCCATCCTATTCCCTTCTCATGATATTTACTCTATTTTCTATCTTCTTTTAAGGTATTCCTACTCAAAAGCTTTTTACTTCTAACTTTCCCCTCCCCTGCTCTGCACTCCCTTTTTTTTCACCCTTCCTTCCTTATCCTCTTACCCTCCTACATTCCTGTCAGGTTAAATAGATTAATCCTCCCAATTGGGTGTGAATGTTATTCCCTCCATGAGCCTACTCTGATGAGATTAAGGTCTTTGAGCTAATTCTGTATTCTAAATTTAATTCCTCCCTCCCTCCCTCCTCAACTCTCCCTATGAAATCAAGCAATTCAATATGTCATACTTGTGCAGTAATTCAGAACATCTTCATCTTCCTTGAAAATATTTTGCTTTTTAATGCTCTCTCCCCCAAATCTGCACTTCCCTCCTTCCCCTCTCCCCAGCCCTTATCTCCTTCCCCTCCCTCAGGGCAAAAATATATTACTATACCTACTTGATTATGTATGTTAGTCCTTCTTTGAGCCAATTCTGATGATATTAAGGTTCACTCACTCCCCAATTCCTCCCCCCTCTTCCCCTCCCCCCAAGATTTTTTCTTGTTTCCTTCATGTGAACTACCTCTCCCCAGACCATCTCTCCTCTCCTCCTCCCAGTCTATTCCTCCTACACCTCAACCCTATTTTAAAGATGTCATCATGGGTTAGTTAGGTGGCACAGTGGACAATGCACCAGCCCTGAACCCAGGAGGCCCCAAGCCCAAATCTGGCCCCAGACATAAGATACCCTACCCTGTCTGCCCCACAAAGAACAAAACAGAAATGTTTTACAGATATCATCCTTTCATATTCATTTCAGACCTGTGTCCTCTGTGAATTCCTTACTGAGATAGTTCTTATATGTTTGAAGTATTATCCTCCCATGTAAGAATATAAACAGTTATATCTTTTAATATCCCTTGTGAAGTCTTTTTCCTGTTTACCTTTTTATGCTTCTCCAGGGTCTTGTATTTGAAAGTCAAATTTTCTATTCAGTTCAGTTCTTTTCATAGCAAATGCCTGAAAGTCCTATTTCTTATTAAAATTCCATTTTTGCCTCTGAAAGATTATGATTAGTTTTGCTGGGTACATGATTTTTGGCTGTAGTCCTAGTTCCTTTCACCTCTGGAATATCCTATTCCATGCCCTCCAGTCCTTCAATGTAGAAGCTGCTAGATCTTGCTTTATCCTTATTGGAGCTCCACACTATTTAAATTCCTTTTTTCTAGATGCTTGCAATATTTTCTCCTTGACCTGGGAGTTCTGGAATTTGGCTATAATATTCCTGGAGGTTTTCCTTTTGGGATCTCTTTCAGGAGGTGATTGGTGGATTCTTCAATTTCTATTTTAGCTTCTACTTTTAGAATATCAGGGCAATTTTCCCTCACAGTGTCTTGGAGGATGGTGTCTAAGCTCTTGTTTTGGTCATGGTTTTCAGGGAGTCCAATGATTTTCAAATGATCTCTCCTGGATTTATTTTCCAGGTCAGCTGTTTTTCCAAGGAGATATTTCACACTGCTCTCTATTTTTTCATTCAATTGGATTTGCTTTACTGTGTCTTGGTTTCTCATAAGGTCACTAGCTTCCATTTGTTCAATGCTAATTCTTAGGCAATTATTTTCAACAGACAGTTTTTTTAATCTCCTTTTCCATTTGACTTTTCAAACTGTTAATTTTTTTCTCATGACTCTCCTGCATTGCTCTCATTTCTCTTTACCATTCTTTCCTCTCTTTCTCTACATCTTCTTTCTATCTCTCCTACTTTATCTTCAAAGTTGCTTTTGAGAGCTTCCATGGCCTGAGACCAGTTCATATTTTTCTTGGAAGCTTTGGATGTTGGAGTTTTGAGCCTGTTATTATCTTCTTCTTCCGAGGACGTATTATGGTCTACCTTTCCCCCAAAGAATTTTTGATGGTCTTCTCCTCTTCTCCTTTCTCTGCCTACTCATCCTGGCTTACTATTTCTTGGCTTTTAGCTCCTTCTTAAAATGTAGCACTGCTTCCAGGACACATTGTTCATACTACAGTGTGGCCCAGGAGGTGATTGGGCTTCTTCTCAGCCTGCCTGGCCTGTGAGTCAATTTTATTTTTTTAAGATATCATCCCTTCATATTCAATTCATATCTGTGACCCCTGTCTAAATATGCTCCATACATCTGACCTAATATTGAGAAAGTTCTTATGAGTTACAAGTATTATCTTGCCATGCAATAATGTAAACAATTTAACCTTTTAATATCACTTATGATATATTTTTTCTATTTATCTTTTTATGCTTCTCTAGAGTCTTGTATTTGAAAGTCAAATTTTCTATTCAGCTCAGGTCTTTTCATCAAGAATGCCTGAAAGTCCTCTCTTTCATTGAATTCCAATTTTTCCCCCTGAAAGATCACACTCAGTTTTGCTGCGTAGGTGATTCTTGGTTGTAATCATCCTTTGTTTACCCTCTGGAATATCATGTTCCAAGCCTTTAATATAGAAGCTGCTAACTCTCTTGTTATCATGAATGTGGCTCCACAGTATTTGAATTGTTTCTTTCTGGCTGCTTGCAATATTTTATCATTGACCTGGGAGCTCTGGAATTTGGCTATAAAATTCCTGGGAGTTTTCATTTTAGGAACTCTTTCAGGAGGTTATTGGTGGATTCTTTCAATTTCTTTTTTACCTTCTGGTTCTAGAATATCAGGACAATTATCCCTGACAATTTCTTGAAGATGATGTCTAGGCTCATTTTTTTTTTTATCATGAATTTCAGGTAGACCAATAATTTTCAAATTATCTCTCCAGGATCTATTTTCCAAGTCAGTTGTTTTTCCAGTGAGATATGTATGGCCAAAAGATAACATTTTTCTCCAGAAATCTTTCTGTCTTTGCCCCTTTTCCCAGCTTTCTTAATATTTTAAGGTATATATCTATCCTCCCACACATTCAGATCCACAATCTCTCTCTCATCCACAAATCTTCATTTCATTCATCCCACTTATCCTATCTGTTGTTGTTGTTGTTCAGTTTTGTCTGATTCTGTGTTACCTTGCTTGTAACTTTCTTGCCAATGCCA
Organism: Dromiciops gliroides; assembly: GCF_019393635.1. NCBI lineage: Eukaryota > Metazoa > Chordata > Mammalia > Microbiotheria > Microbiotheriidae > Dromiciops > Dromiciops gliroides. Next base: position 361,282,684 of record NC_057864.1, on the reverse strand, counting down.
CTTCCTTCTCCAGGTCATTTTTTCATATGAGGAAACCAAGGTATATATGGTTAAGTAATATGCCCAGGGTCATACATCAAGTAAGTGTCTGAGGCCAGATTTGAATCAGCATTCTAACCACTGTTCCACCTACCTGCCCCATAATCTTGTCATTTCTGTTTTCACATCTCTCATAAATATCCTCTTCTCTTTGGCCATGCAGCTGTTATATTGGTGCCCTCATCACCTCTTTGCTAGATTCTAATTGGTTTCCTTGACTCATATCTCTCCCTATTGCAATACTCCCATTCCCTATTCCACTCAACTGTCAACATGATTTTCCTAAAGCCAAGTCTAACCATTTCACTCCCCTCCCTCTACTTATGTTGGAAAGAGAATGTTACTTGACCTCCCTCTCATTCTGTTCATCATTTCGGTGATTCCTCAGAACAAAATATGCTCTTCTTGTCAGCACTACTTATATGTGTTATCTTCTCTTATTAGGATATAAAGCTTCATGATGGTAAGAAGTGTTTCACTTTTATATTTGTATCACCAGTTCCTTGCCTATAGTAATTGTTTAATATGTGTTTTTTTTCTTCCATTTCATTTGTTGCTAATAACTGAGTAGCTTTTTTTAAAGCCTTTAATGAAATTGGGAGCTATGAGGTCTTTCTGGAAAAGTACATGAATGCTATTCCAAGCAAAATCTCTGGGGACAATATCACCCTCAGTGCCAAGTGCTACACTACAAGGACAGATTCCTTCCAGATCTTTCAGGATCCCATAACTGGGGACATCTTTTGGCCAGGTCTTATCTTTGGCTTGGGCATCATCTCCCTGTGTTATTGGTACACTGATCAGGTAAGAGGCTCTAGTGAGGGAGTGAGTGAGTGAGTGAGCGTGTGTGTGTGTGTATGTATGTGTCTTTCATTGCTGCCCAGCCAATGACTTGGTTGGGGATCTCTTAGCAAGTTTAGTTCTGGTCCCTCTCCCAAGAGACCTGCAATGCCCCAGAACAGTATGAGGGAAAGTCAGTGGCTCCATCTTGCTTTCTTTCCATGGTGGACAGTAGTAGGACCACAGGATTTAAGTCTGGAAAGGATTGTCAAAACCATCAAGTCCAACCCCCTCATTCTCCAGATGAGGAAACTGAGGCAGAGAATGGTTTTCTGATTTGCCCAGGGTCACATAGTGATTGTCTGAGGTGGATTTGAACCTAGGTCTTCCTGACTGAGGCTGGCTCTCCATCATGCTATGTTGCCTCTCAACATTTTTCTTCTACTAAAATGCATATTCTGCATATTTAAATAGTGCAATTTTGCATGACTGCACATGTATTACTTATATTGAATTACTTGAGTTCTTGGAGGGATGGGGAGGGAGGGAGGAAGAGAATTTGGAACACAAAGTTTTTTTTTAAAAATTGATGTCAAAATTAAAAAAAATAAGATATTCAAATAGCATGAATTTTTACAGTAACAGTTGCAATGTGATCTCAATTGTTAATTTTTTTTTGAGAATGTCAAGTTTATAATGGGAAAAAACCAAATCATTAAAAGAATTGAGATTCAGTTAAGGGGCAGTGTGATAAAATCTAGTAGCTCTCAAACTTTTTGGTCCCTGGACCACAATAGATTCTTTTTTTTTCAGCAACATACATTTATTTTATTTTCCAGTTACATGTAAGGGTAGTTTTCAGCATTCATTTTCATAAGATTTAGAGTTCCAAATTTTCTCCTCCCCTCCCTCCCTTTCCTCCCCGCCCCCCAGTTGTAATATTGGAACCAGGTTATATATGTACAATCCACAAGTGTTATTTTTATCAGTTCTTTCTATAGGGGTGCATAGTAAGCTTCCTCATTAGTTCCTTGGGATTGTCTTGGATCATTGCATTGCTGAGAGTAGTTAAGGCATTCACAATTGCTCATTGAACAATACTGCTGTCACTATGCACAGGGAAGTCTACAATTCAGGGAGAGGAGCAATGTGGTGTAGTTGAAATAACATTAGATTTAGAGTCAGACTTGGGCTTGAAATCTGACCTTTGCCATTGTTTTTGTAACTATGGGAAAGTCACTTAATCTATGAGGGCCTCAGTTTCCTTACCAGTAAAAGAAAAGTACTGGATGATATGAGTTCTGAGGTCCCTTTGGCCTCTAAATCTATGATCCTCACAGTAAATCAAATCATACCTCAAAGACCTTTACTTGTAAAATAATATTATTACCATGTCCCACAAAAATGTTGTGAAGATGCTGGAAACAAGGACTTTAAAGTTTCCTGAGCATATAGGGAAATAATAAACTATCTTTTCTTGATAGCTATTAGTTATCTCATTTTTCCACTTAATCCAGCAGTGTGAGGACTAAAGTTCCTAATGATCCTGAGGCACGTAAGGGCTCCAAATTTTCTATTGAATGAAAAAAGAAAGGTTCACTTAAGTTTAGTATAGCTTTTTAAAAATGTATTTTCATTATATTCAAACTCTTGGAAATTGTTAATGCATGTATAGTGTACGTGGTATGTCTCAGTAAATTAGGATATATGATGAACCAAGAACAGCCATTCTCTCAACTTGACTGTATTACAGGGTTTACTGAATTGTGTAAATACCAGGTTTCATCAATTATAAATTGGTAAATGGCATGGAGATCAAAAGACTATTCCATATGACCATCAAAATTTCAATAATAGAAATAATTTTCTTCATTAGAAAGATGTATCTTTTCCTGTTGAATACTGTATATTCATCTAACTGTTCTTTGTGTGTGTGTATACACATATATATGCACACACATATGTATATATGTACATATGTGTGTATATACATATATACATATTTGTATGTGTGTATGCACCCCTTTTTCTGATTGAGAATATTACAGAGGCTGTACACTCATAAGGAATTAAATTAAAAAGTCTAAGATGTTAAAGGCTATTAAGAATATCCTGTATTGACATGGCTTCTAGTGTTCACCCACAATAAAATCTCAGAACAAGAAAGAGAGCAGTAACAGATACCTCACTTTTCCCACTCTTATCTCACAAATCCCCATCTCTAAGAGCTATTCTGTGACTTTTAACTAGTAGTAAGTAATTAGTTCTGTAATAGGACCACAGCTTTTAACAGACCAAACAAACTAAACAAAGGCCACATGAGCAACGAAGCCTGAAGCTGAATCTTGGTGCTTTCAACAGTGAGTAGTTAAGGGCTTTTGATTGCTTATAGTGGTTTTTAAGGCACAAAGTTCATTTTTCAAACTTATGCATTTACATTTTAAATTTACATTTTTGTGTGTGTTATAAAACCTCAAATTGACAATCTCTGTGAAATGGAAGTACTGATACTGCAAAACTTTTGAAAGCACATAGACCGAAAGCAAATATATTTCATCCTGAAACATTTTTTTTAAAAAGCATAAACAACAAAATCTCCAAACCTTCTTTTCTAAGGTACCATCTTATTTCTTGATGATAATGCATGACTACTTCTATCATCCCCTCCTTACTTACTCCCCTTTCCCTTTTGTCTCTTACCTCCTGTTCCTAGAGATTACCTGATTTCTTCCTGTGTTAACTGCATAATTCACCTGCTCTGAGTTGATTGACCAATGCTATGTGTGTGGCATGTGGTAGAGTGTGGAATAAAGACTTGGTGAAATGTACTCAGCAGCTTTCTTTGTTATGTAACCCTCCAAGGGAGTTAGTGTGTATTATCCCCTTCTTGCAGTTCCTAAAAATACTCAAGTAAAAATCCAGGAGAATATGTGGAATCTCATCTGAAGAGCCCCAACTACTTTATAAAATAGAATAGCATTTATCACCTAAGTGTGACACCTTTTCCCCTTCAGATGTACAGGAAAAGATGAGGCTAGCAAAAAAAAAATTAAAGCCCCTTGGACCTTCTTCTAAGGACATTTGGCCCTATGCCCTTTGATGTGAACATTAAGAAACTTTAACAGAGAGTATATTACCATTTAGATTTTGAAAGAACAGAAGAACAAAGGTTTTCAAAAAAACACACAAAAACAGTTCTGGTGATTAAGTGGTTCAGAAGAGATCACCCTCCACCACCCTCTTCAGGCATTTCCCCTGATTGCATGGGATTTCAATGTGGCTATTTTGGTCTATGGGTTCATGTTAGGTTCGTGGATGAAAGCAACCCATAAAGCAAGACTCAAAGATTTCCTACCAAGGAAAGCCTTCTATTTCAACCTTAGAACATCATTTTGTTCCTGATCAGCAACATGCTGGAACACTTTTAAATTCAGTGAAAGTGATCTTAAGTCGTTTAAATTCATAGTAAATTTTCTGAAGTTTGGATGAATTTCCTGCTGAACAAAAGGCATTTTAAATTTCTGTCATTATTGAGAGGGGGGAAGGAGATCTTCTGCTGTTCAGTCATTTTTCAGTAATTCCCAACTCTTCTTCACACCACTCTGTGTTTTATTGGCAAAGATGAGTAGAGTATTTTGTCATTTCTTTCTCCAGCTCATTTTTACTGATGAGGAAACTGAGGTAAACAGGATTAAGTGACTTGTCCAGGGTCAAACAGCTAGTATGTATCTGGGGTCAGATTTGAACTCTGGAAAGATGAGTCTTCCTGACTCTAGGCCCAGCACTCTATCCACTGCACCATGTAGATGCCCTGGAAGGAGAATTGTTACTTTGAAAAGCAGGAGAATTTTGTCATTAAATTAAAAATCTTTAGTTCTATTGTTACTCTAGTGATACTTGAGAATACGGTGGTATGATTAGAGCCCACAGAAAACTCACAACTATAAGATGTCACATTCAAGAATGAATTCAAATAAATGGTCATTAATGGAAAAACATAAACATCCAAACTAAGGAGAGACATTGACTTTTTAGAGGGCATATGTTCAAATTCTATCGTGGTCAATCCCTTTGTGACATTAGGCTAGTAACTGAACCCCACCCCCACCCCACCTGTTTTAAATGGGCCACAAGCTTCTCAATTGTAGAATTAAAAAATTGGACAGTGTTCTTAAGAGTCACTTCAACTCTGAATCTATGCTCCTAGGATCTTTAATCTTAGCTGTAGTCCCCACCAAACCCCAATCTCCAAAATGAAATCCATAAATATTCTTGTGGAAAAGAAATTCACAGCAATGCAGAATGTAAGATCCTTGAAGGCAGGAACTGTTCTGTTTCTGTCTGTATTCTCCACTCTTACCATACCCTTTCATATATCATAAGCATTTAATAAATGCTAGCTGAATTAAATTGAATGTTGAAGGAAATTAAAGTGAGTTTACATTATAGTTTGTATTTATGGTATATTAAAGACTTGGAAGAATAGGGAATAACAGAGCAATAGGGAGGGGACAGAGAATTGAATTAGAGATTTGTAAAATCACATTATTATTATTTTTTCCTGGGGAATGGATCCTTTGAAAATGAATGCAGTCATTAACCATCTGGTTTCCTAAAGGATGAACTGAAAAGTGTCTCAGAATGGTCCAAACTGGCCTTTGCTCAAAACTATACTTTATTAGTCTGCTGGCACCAACATGCCTAAACATGAGGAAAAGTCCAGGCTGTGCTAGAGAGCCACACAGCTAACACCTGGAATATATTCTCGAGAGTGAAAACAGCAGGGAACTGACCAGAAATAACCTTGCTCATATTATTGCTTCAATTAGACCAAAACAACTTTCTCTTTGAAAACTTAATAATAAACACTGCAGGTCATTCACTTGTTTTGAGCCCCTTTGGGAGAGTATAGCAGATGTATCCCCTTAGTCAGTCCCCTTGCTGTCATAGAGACAAGAGGCACAAATCAGGACAGATATTGATTTTAATTGGAACCAACAGCACCTACATGCCGTCTTAAGATCAACATCTTCCTGTGAATATATGCGTGCGTGTCTATGTGTGTGTACACATCCCCCCATCTACACACGCATATCATTGCAAAAGATGGACCTTTTCTTCTGTCAGGTTGATTAGACAGAATGAGGTAATTATTTCTATGCTGAACATTTTTTTCAGGTTCATCGCTCAACTCACCATCGACTGACAATTCCTAAGCAAACTGAGGAACCTTTGAAAGCCTTGTTGTGCACTAGAAACCCAGAGGAAAATAGCATTAACACAGACTGAAGCATTTATGATCTTGTTAACAGCCAGGGTGTGGGCATAATGTTTTTTTAATGACTTTCACTGAGGCCTGAGAGGGATTCCGCAATCACAGAGAGAACAGACACCCAACAGGAATCTCTACAAAATTATATTACCTGCACCACTTTTCTCTCTTTTCTCCTCACCAACCCAGACCCTCAAGGTGAGGCACATTTCCCCACCGAATCAAAATTCCTGAAAGCTAGCTTATCCTCCTCACTTTTCTTCACCCCTCCCTACCTCAGAGTTAATGTCACTTTCCTTTGATAGATACAAATGACTTTTCCATGTAAATCTTCCCCTATAGCACATTAATATCAGCCAGGCAAGGGAGTGGAACAGGTGTTGTGTTTCTTACATTAATTGGTGTGAAAAATGAAGTGGCAGCAGACATATCACCTAGAAGCTGGAATCCTGGCAAAGAGACTAATAATTTAAACATTTCTTATATACTTTTAAATTCCCTGTAGTGCCCAGCACATAGCAGACACTCATAAATATTTTCTCATTGAAAGAATGAATGACAGTAGTCATATAGAAATATTTTCTGAATGAATGGCGTACCTAAATATTTGCTCATTGAATGAATGAATGGCAGTAGGCATGCATAAATATTTGCTAATTGAATGTAAGAATGAATCACAGATGAGGACTTTTTAGAAACAACTTCCCATGATCCTGTAGCTAAAATGACAAACATGGGAAAGACTATATCACTGATTCACCTCAGGGAAATCATTGTCAAATTCAAGTGGGGAAATCATTAATGAAAGCAAAGGGAATTGTTACAAAAATGCAACAAAAAACAAAAAACAAACAAAAAATACCCCATCTCAAGCTCCTTTTGACCACTTAGCAACCATGAATTATATTGTTTTAGTAGCTCTTTAGTTTACCAGTATACAACTTCAATAATTATTCTAGGCTCCACACTAGCTTTATTAAGGGACTATAGGAGCAAAACTAGATGATAATGGACAGGGTTTAAATGCACAATGGGCAGCTAAACCAAATCCTACATCCAAGTCTAAGATTAGACCATACCTGCCAGTAGATTCTTTAGAACTTTAGAGAAACAACATAATATCTGAATACCTTAGCATGGGAATTTGGGTATATAAATATCTCTACCTACCTATATATTACAAACATGATATAATTATAGAAAATAGTGGTAAACTGTTTTAGTAATCTTAGGAAAAGGAGTAGAATCATAGATTAAGAACTAGAACAGATGTTATCTATTTCAATCCTCTCTTTTTATAGGTATGGAAAGGTAACTGGCTTGCCCAGGTCACACTGGTGGCTAGAGGCAGTGTTGGGATATGAACCCAATACTTCTGACTACAGAGCTAATGGGATTAGTGTACAGAACTAAAGTAAAACTTTAGTTTGGTTAGTACAAATACAAAGGATTGAAGGCAACTTTCAGGTAGTTTTCATACATCTAAGAAAAATAGCAAAACACTATGGAAAGTAATATGTATTAGAAATCACTTTTTCCACAATTTGGTTCTTGAGTCTTATGAGTATCCCAAAAGAGCTCATAGAAATTTCAGCATGTGGTTTCCTGACAAAGTGGAATAGAGAGTGAATGAACCTGAAGTTGCAGATACAGCTTTTTTCATTACTTACACTTAAGATCCAATTAGAGAATAAGATCTTTTAAAGAGGTCTTTCTCCTTGTCATTCTTCCCCTTTCCTCCTATTCTGCTGGCTTTTAAACTAGTTGTCAGAGCCTTGGTAAGGATTGTTTCTCATAAACTTTGTTGTTCACTAAAGCAAGTTTTCCCAAGCTCTCTCAGTTCTAGTTTAAAAGCTCTTCTGGAGGTGAGTTTGCAAGCCCAGCACTAATTACCGTAACAATTTATTATAGGAGGGCTTTGATCTCTTCTCACCTACCCAGTTGTCCAGTTTGCTTTGTCTCCAGAAGTGAGAGATGTGTTTACATAACTAATTAACACAACAGATTGTGTTTTACAAGGTACTTGACAATAACTGGGCCAAAAGTTTGATCTCTTGATAAACTAGGAAGTGTGCAGAATACTTTCCTAGAGATCCGGATGGGAGTAACTATTGTTGTCAAGAATTTTTTTTAATCTAGTTCTTAATATTCCCAAGAGGGAAATTTAAGCAAATTTGTCAGTATTTTGAATTTTCACTTTAAGTTGTGTTTTTTTAATTAAAAATTTAATGACAAATGACAAAATTCTTGTGAACTAAGGGAAGATACAGTCATAATTTAAGAAATAGTGAATTGTGGTTTTTTGCTTTTTCTTTTTTTCCACCTTGGATTGTCTTGTTTACTTCATAGTCACTATCCATGTTTTAGTTTTCAGGCTTTTGTTTGTGGGAATGGGAGATTTAGGTTTGCCATGTCGAAGAATTTAGCTGACAGCTGCAGAGTTTGATAGACATTAACAAAGACATTTTGAATTCATGAAACTTTACAGAATGTTTCCTTTTCTATTGTTAAATAACATTTCCAATAAGTTCCCACTTGCATGTTTAATTTTAAAATAAACTAGTTTACTATTTTTTAACTTTTAAAAAAGATATATTGTTTATTTATTTTTAACATTCTTTTCTTTTTTAAATTTTGAGTTCCAAGTACTCTCCCTTCCTTCCACCTCTCCCTCACCAACCAAGAAGGCAAGCAAAATGATATTGATTAATTGTACATGTACAATCATGCAAAACATAGCTCCATATTAGCCTTATCACATTATTTTTTATTTTTTTATTTTAATTTGATATTTTTTTGCTATCTCAACAAACATTTGTTTTATTTTCCAGTTACATGTAAGGGTAGTTTTCAGCATTCATTTTCATAAGATTTAGAGTTCCAAATTTTTCTCCCTCCCTCCCTCCCTTTCCTCCCCCTTCCACAAGATGGCAAACAGGTTATATATGTACAATCCACAAGTGTTCTTTTTATGAGTTCTTTCTTCAGGGGTGCATAGTAAACTTCCTCATTAGTTCCTTGGGATTGTCTTGGATCATTGCATTGCTGAGAGTAGTTAAGTCATTCACAATTGCTCATTGAACAATACTGCTGTCACTATGCACAATGTCCTCCCAGCTCTGCTTACTTCACTATACATCAACGTTCATTAGTCTTTCCAGGTTTTTCGGGGATCATCCTGTTTGCCAATTCCTGTAGCACAAGACCATTCTACTACAATCATATAGCACAGCTTTTTCCATCATTCCTTAATTGATGGACATTCCCTTGATGCTCAATTCTCAGCCTCCACCAATAGTTGCTATAAATATTTGTACAATTTTTACCCCCTTTTCTCTTTTTCATTTATTCTATTATCCATCTTCTTTCATCCTATCACTCTTCAAAAGGGATTTGCTTCTGTCTGTCCCCTCCCCAACTCTGCCCTTCCTTCTTTTGCCCCTCTCTCTTGATCCCCTTCCCCTCCTATTTTCCTGCAAGGTTAGAGAGATTACTCCATCCAATTGAGTGTGTACATTATTCCCTCCTTGAGCCAATTCTAATGAGATTGAGGTCTTTGAGCCAATTCTGATGATTGTTAGGCTCATTTACTGCCCAGATTAAATAGATTACTCCATCCAGTTGGGTGTGTCTGTTAGTCCCTCCTTGAGATAGCTATGATGAGTTTAAGGTCTTTGAGACTTTTCTGATGAGTGTAAAATTCATTTATTGCCCTGCTCCTCTCCCATCTCTTCCCCCACTCCATAAGCCTTTTCCTGTTACTTTCATGTAGGATTTCACCTCTGCCCTTTCCCCTCCCCCAGTGAATTCCCTTCACCCCTCAATTTAACCCTAAAGATGTCATCACCTAGTTAAGTGACACAGTGGATAAATCATCACCCCTGGACCCAGGGGGATCCCAGCCAAAACCTGGCCTCAGATATAAGACATTCACCCACTATATGACCCCAGGTGTGTCCTCCAGCTCCAATTTTTTATGGTTTTCGTATTTGAAAGTCAGATTTGCCATTCAGTTCAAGTCTTTTCATCACAAATATCTGAAAGTCTTCTTTTTCATTAAAGTCCCATTTTTTCTGCTAAAAGATTATGAACAGTTTTGCTGGGTACATGATTCTTGGTTGTAATCCCAATTCCTTTGCCCTCTGGAATATCATATTCCATGCCCTCCAGTACTTTAATGTAGCAGTGGCTAGATATTGTGCTATCCTGACTGGGGCTCCATAGTACCTGAATCCTTTCTTTTTGGCAGCTTGCAATATTTTCTCCTTGACCTGAGAGCTCTGGAATTTGGCCATAATATTCCTAGGAGTTGGGGTGTCTAGGTGGCACAGTGGATAAAGCACCAGCCCTGGATTCAGGAGTTTCTGAGTTCAAATCCAGCCTCAGAAACTTGACACTTAATAGCTGTGTGACCTTGGGCAAGTCACTTAACCCCCATTTCCCTGAAAAAAATATTCCTAGGAGTTTTCCTTTTGGGATCTCTTTCTGGAGGTGATCAGTGGATTCTTTCAATTCTTATTTTAGTTCTTCTTATAGAATTTCAGGGCAATTTTCCCTGAGAATATCTTGGAAGATAATGTCTAAGCTCTTTCCTTGGTCATGGTTTTCAGGTAGACCAATAATTTTCAAATTATCTCTCCTGGACCTATTTTCCAGGTCAGCAGTTTTTCCCAGAAGATATTTCACATTGCCCTCTATTTTTTTATTCATTTGGATTTGCTTTATTGTGTCTTGGTTTCTAATAAAGTCACTGGCTTCCATTTGTTCAATCCTAATTCTTAGGCAATTATTTTCATCAGAGAGCTTTTGTAACACCTTTTCCATTTGGCCAAGTTGACTTTTCAAGCTGTTGACTTTTTTCTCATATCTTTCCTGCATCACCCTCATTTCTCTTTCCATTTTTTCCTCTACCTCTCTAACTTTATCTTCAAAGTCCTTTTTGAGCACCTCTATGGCCTGAGACCAATTCATATTTTTCTTGGAAGCTTTAGATATAGGGGCCCTGATGTTGACATCTTCCTCTGAGGGTGCCCCTTGGTCTTCCTTGTTACTGAAGAAACTTTCTATGGTCCTCACCTTTCTCTGTCTGCTCATCTTGCCTTTCTTTTACTTGACTTTTAGCCCCTTAAAGTGGGACACTGTTTCCAGGCTGCAGTATCCCAAACTTAAGAATTCCCAGGTGGTATGATTTAAGGAGAATCAGGTTCTTCCCTTACCCACCCTGTTTCCTGGTCCTAGATGACCCCAGACCAACTTGCCAATCAACCAGCTTTGTTTGTTGTGGTTGTTAGCTCCAATGAGCCTGTGCCCCTCTCCCACCTGGGCCACTTCTACTTGAGCCTACCTCCTGGTTCTCAACAGGGGTGTAAAATCCAAGTTCTGCCTTAGCACCAGCATAGACCCCTGTGGTCTCCCCCCTGCCCAGGGCTCATCCCACTCACCAGACTGTGAGCTTAGTTTCAGACGACACTGGCACTTCAGCTGATTCAGGGGCTCTGGGGGTCTCCTTCTCTGGTGAGGCCTTCCTGGGACTGGATCTGTGTCAGGGTGACTGTGGGGTTGGGCTTGACTCCTGTATCAGCACAGCAGCTCCCTTCTTTTGACCTTCCAAGCCATTCTTGGTTAGAAGATTATTTCAGCACATTCTTCTGTGAGTTTTGCTGCTCGGGGCATTTTCCTATAGCATTATTTGGATATTTTTTGGAACAATCGTGTCATGAGTTTGGAAGCTCACTGCCTTTCCTCCACCCACCCTATCCCTTTTCAAAAATGATTTGCTTCTGTGTGAGCCATATCACATTAAAAGCAAAAAAAAAATTAAAGTATATTTCAACTTTTATTCAGAGTTTATCATTTCTCTCTCTAGAGGTGGATAGTTTTTCATCATGATTCATTTGGAGTTGTCTTGGATCATTGTGTTGATCAGAGTAGCCAAGTCTTTCAGAGTTGATCATCATTACAACATTGTTATTACCCTGTATCATAATCTCTCCATTCATCTTACTTCACTTTGCATTAGTTCACAAATGTCTTGCCATTTTTTTTCTGAAACTACCTCCCTAATAATTTCTTCTACCACAATTGTACCCCATCAAAATCAAATGCCATAATTTGTTCAACCATTTCCCAATGGATGAACATTCTCTTAATTTCCAATTCTGTGCTACCTCATAAAAAATTGCTGTGAATATTTTTGTACATATTATTCCTTTTCTTTTTATTTTCTTTCATCTCTTTTGGGTACAGAACTATTACTGGTATTTATGAGTCAAATGGTATGTACAGTTTGATGGGCCTTTGGGAATAGTTCCAAATTGTTCTCTAGAATGGTTGGACTAGTTCACAACTCCACCAAGAGTCTATTAGTGTACCTATTGTTCTTTATTCCCTCCAGCATTTGTAATTTCTGATAGTTGTAAGGTAGTTCCACAGAGTTATTTTAATTTGCTTTTCTCTAATTAGTGACTATAAATAGTTCTGATTTCTTCTCCTAAAACTGCCTGTTTTTATCATTTGACCATTTGTCAATTGGGGAATTGTTCCTATTTTTATAAATTTGACTCAGTCCTTTATTTATTTGAGAAATGGAGTCTTTATCAGAGAAATATGCTATAAATTTTTATATGGCTTCATTGGTTATGGTACCTTTATTCAGAATGCTCTTTCCTTGATTATCTCTTTTAGTTATATCTATTTTTTGCTCATTTGCTTTGTGTGAGATCATGGTTGCTATTTGGCTAAAGCATAATAGATTCTACTCCAGTGTTTTATTTTAATTCTGTGTGTGTCTTTCTGTTTCAAGTGTCTCTCTTCTAAACAACATATTGTTGAATTCTGATTTTTAATCCATTCTGTTTTTCCCTTCCATTTCATGAGTGAGTTTATACTATTCACATTCACAGTTATGATTACTAATTGTATATTTCCCCACATCCTATTTTCTTCTGTTTATCTTTCTTTCTCTTTTTATCCTGGTTCTCCTCAAAAGTCTGCTTTGCTTCTCAGCACTTCTTCCCTTAATCTACTTTCCCTTTTATTATTTCCTTTCTTATCTCTTTCTTCTCCCCCTCTTATTTCCCTAATTGAGTAAGATAGATTTTTATACATAATTGAATTCTGATGAGAGCTAAATTCAACCGTTGCCTGCTACCATCACCCCCATTTCCCCATTAACTATAAAAACTCTTCCTTGTAAACCTCTTTGTGTGAGAAAATGTTTTCCATTCTGCCTCTGCCTTCTCCCTTCTGCTAGTGCATCCCCATTATCACCCCTTCAAATTTTTTTTGGCGATCATCCCAACGTAATCAAATCACACTCATGTCTTCTGTCTATGTAGACTCCTCTAACTGTCCTAATAATGATAAATGTCTTAGGAGTTACATGTATCTTCTTTCATAAACAGTTTAACTTTATTGAGTCCCTTATGATCACTCTTTCATGTTTACCTTTTTATATTTCACCTGCTTCTTATATTTGAAAGTCAAATTTTCTGTTCCTCTCTGGTCTTTTCATCTGGAATATTTGGAAGTCCTCTATATCATTAAATTTCCATTTTTTCTGAAGGATTATATTCAGTTTTGCTGGATAGTTTATTCTTGGTTATAAACCTAGTTCCTTTACCTTGCAGAAAATCAGATTCCAAGCCCTCTACTGCTTTAACATTGATACTGCTGAATCTTGGGTATTCCTATCTGGTTCCACAATATTTGAATGGCTTCTTTCTGTGCTTAATGTGTTTTTATGTTGACTTGGGAGATTTGGAATTGTAATGATTGGAATGATGCCACCTACTGGAGACTTGCTGTGGGAAAGCTCCACCATGAGGAAAATGCCTCAGAGGCATTGTGGCTTTTCCTGTCAGGAAATGACGTTTGCTCATGGGTGCTGTCTATCAAGGCTACCAGCCAATCAACTTGAGGAGCCTCCTATTTTCTGGGAGGAAACAGGAAGGAGGAGAGAGAGCCTGCGTGGAGAGCACTTGGGCTTTTGGGTTCCTGACATGGTTGTGGTGGCGGCAGAGGACTTCACAGGAAATTTGAGGAAAGATAGGAATGCCAGGATGTTGGAATTCTGTTTGCAATCTTTTTCTTTCTATTTTCCAATAAACCCTTAAAAACCTAAACTCGTTTTATCAGTGATTTTAGTCAGTTTCCCCCAAAACTGGGGGAACAGATTAGAATCCACATTTAGAATCTTAAATTACACAGAATGTGGATAAAATATTCCTGAGAGTTTTTATTTTCAGATCTTTTTCAGGAAGTTATCAGTGGATGCTTTTAATTTCTATTTCACTCTCTGGATCTAAGATAATTGGGCACTTTTCCTCTTTAATCTATTAAAATATAATTTCTAGTCTCTTTATTTGATGATAGATTTTCAATTACATCACCTTGACCTGTTTTCCAGGTCAGTTATTTTTCTGATGAGATATTTCACATTTTCATATTTTTTTTTCATTCTTTGTTGAGCTTGGGACCAATTAGCTGTTTGCTTTAATGTTTTGCTGGTAGCTATTTTCTTGTATTCTGAGTTTATGTCTTGGTCTTCCTTGCCACTATAGCATATGATAAATAAATATAGTATATGATAAATAAATAAATGATACAATAAATAAATATATGATAAACAAATATGACGAATGATTGATATGTACCATATATATAATATATTATTTATATATGTTTACATATAATTTTGGCTAAAAGAGTAACAAGTATCTAAATGTTTAAACCAGATTTAAAAAATAAAATATACTCTTCTTTCTTCAAAACAAATGAGTTGTCAACAGTTTAACCTTCCTCAATTTCCAAATGGGAAATCAAATAAAATTTGGGGTGGTTCATTCTTAAATTATTAGGAAAAACAACTGAACTTTGGAAATGAAGGAAATGGAAGGAAATAAAATAAGGAATAAAGGAAGGAACTAAGATAGGGAAGGGACACAGGAAGGGAAAAAAAGGGGAAAGAATGGAAGGGAAGGGAAGAGAAAGGAAAGGATTATTGAAGGGAAGAGGACAGGGAATGGAAGGAAAGAGAATAGGAAGGGGAATAGGGAATTGGGAAGGAATTAAGTAAGAGCAGAAAAAGGCTTGTGCTTACAAACATTTTGACAAGTTAAGTGCAAATGTATAAGAAACATGTGGATTAAATTTCCCTTGAAACATACAAGTTTAAAAATTAAGGGGAAAGGGGCTTGGCAAAAAGCATTCTGGGTTTTGCCAAACCCAAAACATTTGAAAAATAATTCGAGATTGTCAAAGAACTGAGATTGTTGTTAAATTCACTTCTTCATAGTCAATTCACAATTTCCTCATGTTGGAATATGAACTTTTAAAATACAAATTTAACATAAATAAGGTTTTATTGAAAAAATCTAGATCAGATCTCTTTTTACTGATTTTTATCTTGGACTAAATTAAAAAGCAAATGACCAAGGTATCATTGAAACAATAAAAGAAGTAGGAAAACATAAGGCTCACTCAGCTTTCAGTGACAACAGTGGCACGTGTACCTTTATATACATACACACATAGATACACATACATCCATATAAATGTGCATATACATAGACATATATACATACACACATAAATAATACATGCACACATACATACACACAAACCACACACACACACACATATATATATGTATATATATGTATGTGTATATATATATATATATGAATATTTTCCACATGTTAGGAAAAACAAATATATCTATGGTCATTGCTAACATATAAGCAGAGGGTTCACTGTCCAAAGGCTATGGTGCAGGTTTAAGGTTGGAGGCCAACACGAAACCAAAAAGTGGGCATTGAATTCAATTGGTTTTAATGTCTACATTTGGGGACAATTTAGGTAATTTAGAAAATATCATTAGGGCATCCTATTCTAAATTCATAGATTACCATTTTCACTCTAGCATCTGGTACTTGCTTTTTTCCTCTGAAAATTAATTGTTGCTGTTATGTAGAATGTATAGGGCAGTTATATTTTACAGATGATGAAAATGGATTGTACTTGCTTTCTTAAAGGCCCTGTTGTGTGTCATTAATTGTTCACTCTGCTTCAGCCTTTGACTTATAAGTCAAAGACTGTGGCAAAGTAAAAACTTAAAGGTACACACTCTTCTCATGAGACACAATTTTCTGTGTATAGATGGTATAAGATGGAAAATTTGCAAGCTGTGTGGTCAAGAGGACATGGACTGAGTTCCATATGTTGTATTCATATCTAGCTTTATACTATAAATAGTGATAATTCACTTATTTAATGTTTTAAGGTTTGTAAAACTTATGCTATCCTGAATCCTTCTACTTACTAGTGCCCTACATGACAAAATTACTTTGTTCTCTCTATATATTTTGTATTCATTTTTTAAAAAAATCATGCTCATCCCTCTCCTCCCCAATACTATATAGGCTACTAGAGGACAAGGACTGTTTTACTTTTTTATCTCCAGTAGTTGGTATAGTACCTAGCACATAGGAAGGGCTTAAATGTTTGTTTAATGGATGGATAGATGTTTGGATGGATGGATGACGTAGATAGGTAGTGCAAGTATTAATATTCTCATTTTACAGATTAAGAAACTGAGGCTCAGTGAGGTTGTTACTTGTGAATGATCACATAACTAGTTATTCAGTGTTGAGAATCAAAATCAGATTTCCCGATTACTGGTCTAGTGCCTTTTTCATTGCATACTCTCCAAAATAAATTCCTGGTGGTAGTTGTTTTTTCTAAAGAATTAAGTCAATGTTCCTTAAATACTGGATGTGTGTGTGTGTGTGTGTGTGTATGTGTGTGTGTGTGTATGTGTGTGTGTGTGTGTGTGTGTGTGTGTGTGTATGTGTGTGTGAAATTATTGGACCAAATAACTCATTTTGTGGTTAATTTAGATTTATCAATTAAGAAGCACTAAATTAATTGGCTTATTAAATTATAACAGGGAAGCTGGTTTATAGACCTAAATAACCTTCCATATCTTGATAAGAATCTTCTCCATAATATCTCCAATAGCTGGTCTTCCTGCCTTTGGAGATTTCTAGGGAGAGGGAAGTCAAGGAATGTCACAAGTATTTATTCAATGCTTATTATGTGTCAGAGACAGTGCTTAGGATCCAGGATAAAAATACGAGTAAAAAGAACAATAGTACCTGCCCTCAAGGAGCTTACATTTTAATGAGGTAAAACAAGAACATAGATCAAAGAGAGGTAAAAACTGGGGAGGGAGGGTTATCTATTACCACTGGAGGAACCCCATTCTTCTTTTGTAGGGCTTTGATATTTAGGAAGTATTCTGCAGTGAGCTTCATAATATCTTTGATACTTCTACTCACTTCTACTCATTGTTCTTACTCCTGCCCTCTGGAAATGAACAGAGAAAGAAATCTACTTAAGCCTTGACCCTAAACCTCTTTAAGTAAGCTTTTGGTTGTATTAGCTTTGAGTATGCCATATTATATTACTGACTTCTATTGAGCTTTCAGTTCTTTTTCAGATTACCCACAACCTTAGTGTTACCTCTTCTATCTTCTACTCATAAGATTTCCCCAAATGACTCAGATCAAAAAATATATCTGCTCTCACCCAAATAAGAAATGGGAATATATTCTAATGGATAGATCATTTTTACTTGCATTGTCAAATGCTTATTATTCCTGGTAGTCATTTACATTCATGTCCTCGGTCTTTCTTCAAACATCCATGGGATTTTTGGAGAAGATATATAAACTACATACTACACAGTGCCACGGAGATTTTTTATGCAAAAAAGCACAGAAATATAATTCAACTCAGTAACTTGAGAGAAGAATAGGATGAAAAAATTACCACCATACATCTATTTGTTATAGTTCTCCATCTCCCATGGGGATCAAAGGGAAAATGAAAATAGAGATGAAGGGATAGAACCGATCTGATCAGATCATTAAGACCACCATTTTGTTAACAGAGAAGTAAATAGGATGAGAACACTTATGTAATCTTTCTAATACTTTTTCTTAGAGTCAACTATTTTCAATTTTGTTTTCTAAAAGTACTGGCATACTCCAATTGATGACATCTGTTGTGATGTCACATGTACCAGATGTGAATGGAAGTTCAAATGTTAATATCTGGGAGAATAAATGTATCTTCTGGCTCTTGATAAAGCATGTTTTAGAATGAAACCTTTTAGTATTAAAAATGATGATTTGAGCAGCCAAAATATCATATTCTTCTATTGATATTTTTTCTTCTTCAGTATTTTAGAAAACCAAATGTAAAAGTGAATTGTGCTTTATTTGAATAACTGTAGAAATTTTAAACATGGATCCTAGTCTCTATGTGAAGGGCCAGAAAAGAGAGAAACACAAGCAGAAATTTCAAACATAGAGAATAGATTTAATCAAGTATTCTGGTTGTTTTAAGAAAAAGCCATAAATATAGGATTAAAGATTTATAACTTAAAGGAATCTTAGCTATTACCTAGTCTAATTCTCTGCTCTTATATATGAAGAAGCTGGAGCTCGAAGTGTTAAGTAATACAATAAGTAGAAGGGGCAATTTTCAAGCCCATCTCCTCTAATTAAAAACATGGTAGCCTTTCCACTGCAATCCACACTGCCTCTTCTATCCACATCCCTTGTAACCCCTCAAGTTGTCAAATTACTTTCAACAATGTGAAGTTTATCTTCCATCCTGAAACAATGGAGTGGCCAATTATGATTCATCTCTAATCATTCAAAGTTCCCCTAGTTAAACTTCTGCATATGAGAAAATTGTTTTTATTCTATGGTACTAACATATATATGGGGGGAAAAACAATTGGTCAAGCTGTGATTAAGTGCCTAATATCTGCCAGGCACTGTCCTAGTTGTTGGGAATACAAATACAAAAAGTGAATGGTGCTTTACTTCAAGAATTTATATTCTAATGGGAGAAGACAGCAAGCACAGAGAGGCATATGTGATAGATAGATAGAGAGATACACAGATAGATACATGGACACATAGATAGATATGTGTCACACACACACACACACACACACACATATATATATGCCCCCTCTCTTTCTCTATGTGTGTATATATACATATATCCATGTACACATATATACATACACACTCATACACATACACGTTCGTATATATATAAGCAATATACATACACATATGTGAACATAAACACAGAAACATAAAAAGCAGATAAAAGCAACCTTGAAGTAAAAGACACTAGCAGCGAGGGGCAGGGATGGATGTGGAAAAGCATCAGGTGGTTGATAGTCAAAACTTCATAGAAACACATTAAAGAAATGACAACATTTTGTTGGACCTAAAACTCACGCTATTTTCTATGCCTGAAAATTATTTCATCTCTTTTCCTCTACCTGTTGAAATTTTACTCAGTCCTCAAAGTTTAGTTCAAATGCCCCTTCCAACTGATACCACACTCAATTTTCCCAGTTTCTAGTGCTCTTTTCTACTTTAGAGATATCATGCTATTTTATTAGTATTTCTAGAAAGCATTTATCTAGCTTTATAATTATTCTTACCAAACTATAAGGCCACTGAAGGCAAAGGCCAAGTGTCATCTAAATTTTCTAACTTCCTAGGACAGTGTTCTTCAGAAAGCAATTTAATAAATATATAAATATTAATTGAATTATTGAATTCAACTGTTATTTGAGGTGGAAATCCTTTTAAAGAAAATACATTTATATGTAGATATGTATGTGTATACGTGTGTATTTACCTGAGATACTGAGTTTGACATAATAAAGGGTCTTCCCAAGTCCTTGACATACCCATCAGATGTAGGTGACTAGGTTGAATGGACTTTAGGTTTAGTCATATTATTTTCTTATGTTATACAATATGAGATTCATGTGGAACATTTTAATACTTGAGTGAGTCTTGAAAATATTCTTTAGATTATTGCAATATCAAGGTAGAAGTGAATTATTTTCATTAGAAATTCTAGCAAGTAAAAAAGATTACCCAGGGTAATTCATTAAGGGCACATTATTCTTCCTTCCTGCTAATAGAAATGTAAAAGATAAGCCCTTTTAGAGTTGCCACCTGTGGGATATGGAATGACTGGCTTCCTTCTTCCATCCTAAGACCCATAATGCTCATTCTTGCCATAATGAAAAAGCTGATTGATGGATGTCACCTTTCCTGCTGCTGACACCCTTATCTCTCTCAGCTTTTCGGCAACAGACATGACCTCCTCCCTACCAGCTGGTCTCCTTGTGAGAGACCTGTCCATCACTCCATTTCCCAGATCCATCTGTTGTCCCCTCCTCCCCAGCCTTCAGTCCATATGCCCACTGGCAGCAACCAATATGTCTGTCTGTCAGTAGCTCTGTAATGAGACCAATTTATAAGGTCACATAATCCTGACTCTTCAAGAAGAAAAAAAAAAAACTCTACCCCATTTTCTGGTTAAAAACTCCCTTAGCTTTTCTAGTTTTCATGATTGTGGGAGGTCAAATACTAACCAATGAAAAATATATTAAAATGAATTTCCAGTAGTCATTTTTTTCATTGAATTCCCTAATAAGGAAGACTTCTTCCACTTCATTTTCTGATTAATAATCTATGCTGCTTTGCTGAAAATGGCCTAAGGACAATAATGATGTTTCATCAAAAACTGAGGTCTAGAAGCCATTTAATTATATGTTCAAACAAGGAAATTCCTTGAATAGATCTCCAAATTCAATCTGGTTACCTGGCCAAAATGCTGATTTGTAAAGATTTATCTATACAATGGACAGGGGCTGTCAATAAGGATTTTTATGTTTGTAGGGTACAACTAAATTTCTCCAGAAAACATTTTGTCCCTTTAGTGGACTGGCACAAATTAAATCCTGTATCAACCTTGCTAGAGGCTGAGGGACTCATTTCATGTAATGGAATTCAAATAAATGCAATCAAAATATTTGTAAGCACAATGCAGCCAGTTAGAGACATGGTATGATTCAGGGTGTCACCTAGACTTGATTTCATTTCAGTTGTAACCTAGCAAGAGTATCATTCCCAAAAGAGAAAATAAAGTGGATGTGAATTGATTCCTATAATATGTGGCTGTTATTTTAGAATTAACCAAACCATTTGAAGATCAAATTATAGGGAATTAATAAGCTTTCAAGACATCCATATACTTTGATAGTTATTAGTTTCTGCTTTTTATTCACTTTGGGACACATGCTGTCAAGCTTTAAAGTAACGGATACATGAATTTCTCTGCCTGGGAATTTAGTCATTGGAAGCATGTTTTTTCCATCTTGGCATAAAGTTTTAAAACACTATACCAGCTTGCATTCCCAAACTTTGAATCTCACCATGATGACTGAAGTTTAGACAAAGGTAGACCATTGATCCTGTTCACATCGTTAGTCACATCATTATGTTCACATTGGACTTGTATCTGTCATGAAAGATGGGAAGGTTTCCTTTCCTCTCTCTCTTTGCTCTTATCTTCTTCCACATTTCCTTCACCCATCTCCTTCTTTCCCCGTTGACCTTTGGTTTCTGATTTTGTCTGGCCTGGTCTGTTAATTACCTGATGGCAGAGAACATGTTTTACATACAATTTTAATAATTTTTAAAGCCTAGCTGGGTCAGCTGGTTGTTGAAATGGATAAAATATGAGATCTGGAGTTCAGGATATGAGTTCAAATAGAACTCAGATACTAGCTGTGTGACTAGGAAAATCACTTAAACTCTGTTTGCTTCAGTTGTTATTTTTAGTGAGGCAATTGGGGTTAAGTAACTTGCCCAGGGTCACACAGCTAGTAAGTGTCAAGTGTCTGAGGCCGGATTTGAACTCAGGTCCTCCTGACTCCAGGGCCGGTGCTCTATCCACTGCGCCACCTAGCTGCCTCCAGTTTTTTTTTTTTTTTTAATGCAGATAATAATAACACCTACCTCACAGGATTGTTGTGAGGATAAATTGGGTGTAGATTCTAAATGAAGGCTGGTTTTCTTCCTTTATGGGTTATCTTCCTTTATTAGAATGCAAACTTCTTTTCTTCCTTCCTTCCTCCTCCCCTCTTCTCCTTCTCTCCCTCCTTCCTTTCTTTCTTTCCTTCCTTCTTACCTTCTTTTCCTTCTTAGCACTGTATTCTGCTTCTAGGGACTGGTTTTGGTGAAAGAATGGATTCTTAGTTTTTTTAAATTTTTTTTTTTGGTCATGTACTGCTTAGGGATTAAACCTATGTTTCCCTTAAGATCCTATATTAAAATGCTGTATCCTTTAAGAAAAGGTGTTTCTTTTAAAAATTCAAAACGGAAAGAAATAGTCCATTTCAGTTAAAGGATGGTAAAAATATATATTTTTTATATCCAAGTTCTCAGATCACCTGAGTTCTAAAAACCCCTAACCAAGAATAACTTAGGTCTCACAGAAGAATTTCTAAAATTATCTATTTTACCAAAGATTTAAGTCTCCAAAGTCTTGAACCTAAAATAAAATCCATAAAGGAAGTCCCTATTTCCCTAGCTTTCCCAACTAAATTTCTGTACTCCAAGAAAATCCTGTACTTTTTTAGATAAGAAGAAACAAAAGGGGTAGGAAAATTGAAAAGAACACCTAAATATTTTCAAAATTTTTGGCTCAGTCTTGTTTGTGCTTCATTAATATTTGATTTCTGCTGGAATTATGGTTAAAAACCAAATAAACAGTGACCTCTTCAACAGCTAATCATGATGCCATAAGCAAAATTCCCTCATTAAATGTTGATTATGCAAACAGGTAAGCATTTCACTTTTGTAATGCGTGTGTGTTCAGCTCTTTCTGCATAACACAAAAATTGAGGTGAAAATAATATATCTATATAAATTCCATTTCTATAAAAATAAAAATGTTGATATGATAGATATATAGATATAGAAAGTATATATAGAAATATAGATATAGAAAATAATCATCAATGTAGAACTTCCTGCTTCTTTCACTTTTAAAAGCATAAAGTTTATACCTGTCAGTCATCCAATGGGTGACAATCTTTTCATGTATGTGGACACTTTCTCAAAAGTATTTTAACATTTTCTAGTTACATATTGCACCTAAGGATAGTTTTCAACATTTGTTTTCACAGGATTTTTAGTTCCAATTTTTTTTCTTCCTCCCTCTCTTCCTTCCCTCCTCCCCAAGATGGAAAGCATTCTGATATAGGTTGTATATGTACAATGTATGTGGACCCTTTTAAAAAAAACTCATGGAACTAGGATTTCCAGTTAAGATCATGACATGTAAGGTCATGGAGGAGTCCACTTCTTCTACTTTTACTCTAGCAACCATCTAAAAAGACTTCAAAAAATGATCAAGAATTTCAAAGAGAAAAAAAAATTAATTGAGTAGGCTTGTTTATTCAGCTGAGGACTATTCAAAAAGACAAGGCAGAAACCATGAACACTAGGATAGAAATCCTGCTTTTAAAAAAAGCTAATGGGTGCACATCCTAAATGGTTGAAAGCCTGTAGCAACTGCTCCCAGGCCATGGATGTCATAGCAAGGACAGAAATGCAAGGTAGTTCCATAGATGAAGACATCTTCCTACAAAATGTGGTGAGCATAGACACCAAAGTCAATCAGAACTCTAAGTGTAGACACATCAGGGAAAATAAAAGCCAGAGGCAAGAGTCTAGGAAATTGAGGTCAGGACTAAACAGGCCCTGACCACCACATCTAAGAGTATGGGAGGGAGATGAATATGAGACTCAAAAAAAATCTCAGATCAGGAACTGAAGTTACTCCTTTCAGTAAATACAAGAAGACCCCGCAAACTACTAAGTGATATTGTAGATCAAGAGACAGCCAAACATTAAATCCAGTTGCAGAGAGGAACTCCACAAGTACATGCAGAAACTGAGCAGGGGTGGTGGTGATGGTGAAGGGAAATGGCTTGGTCACAAGAAATACAAGAGTACTTATGAAAATTAAAGTAATGAACAAAAAAATGAAATTAGAAATTGATAAGTAAAATGAAAACTCCAAGGGAAAAATTAGAGTGAGAATTAAGACATAAGAAGGTAGAAAACTTTATTCAAGTAATGGACTTCCTAAAAATTACAATAAACCAAAGGGAAGTCAATGACCCCAAGAAGTGCCAAGAGATTTTAGAACAAACTATTTTAAAAATAGAAGAAATATAAAGTATTTACTACAAAAAAAATAGGTCAAGGAGAGATATGCAAGAATTGTCAGGCTTTCTGAAACTATGACCAAAATAAAAGAGCATTTATACAATTGCCATGGTTCAGGATATTATAAAAGGAAATTGCTTAGATTTACTAGAACCAGAGGAAAAAGTGAAAATAAAATCAACCACTCAACTCCTAAAATAAACCTCAAAATCCAAACTCTGAGAAATGTAATAGTCAGAATCCAGAGAGAAGATGAAGGACGTGGAGGAGGAGGAGGAAAAAGAGGAAGAGGAGGAGGAGGAGAGAAAGAACAAAAGAACCCAGAAGGAAAGAATTCAAATACCAAAGTACTAGTCAAAAACACAGAAGACAATACAGCTTTTAATTAAGAGAAAATCTTAGAAAATTGTATTGTATGTTGAAAATATAAATATTTATAACCAGGGATAGCAAACTTCTAGACTGAGTAAATTCTATTCAGGAAAATAACAACTTTAATGCAATAACTTTTGAACATTACTGATTTAAAGAACAACCTTATTAGATACTTTCAATTACAAGCACAGAGGTCAAAAGGAACCTGAAAAACAAATACATTTAAGCAATTTAAGCAATACAATTTTAAGCATTAAGCAAGAGGTTCAAAATTATGAAGTGTTTACTGAAATCTAGCTAGAACTTGTTTCTACTTCTACTCACAGAACCATCACCTTTTTACATGCCCTCAACACCTTTCATTTAGACTATTGATAAGGCCTTCCAATTGGTTTCCCTACTTCAAGTCTTACCTCCTTCTAATTTATCCTCTGCTCAGCTGCCAAGGTGATTTCCTGAAGCACAAGGTTGACCATATACCCACCTACTTAAATAAACTCAATATATAAAATACCCAGCTAAACAGAATAAGTGGAGCATTTAAATACTCAATTTCAAGGAAAGAAAGTGAACATCATAAATGAATACCCAAAGAGGGGGAAAACACCAGATAGGTTTAAAAGTGCTTTCCAAATTTAGGATCCTGAATAGCTTCTTCATTAAGTGGATCAAAATCTGCCATCCCCCAATACCTCCTCACCTCTCTTTAAAATTTTTACACAGTTCAACTCAAGTAAGGTCTTATAGGCTAGAAACTAAACTAAAATGCATTTTCTAAGATTTCTTCATACTAGAATAAGAACTCAAGTCTGACCTACATTCTTAGAATAGTTCTAGAACTCATATAGTTTCTGAAGATTGGTAATTGGTTAGATTTACAAGGTGAGGAGGAGAGTAAACAGCTTTGTAGGACTAGTTACATTTATACTAGACACTCCTAATCAGATGAAACCTTTCATAGGAGAGAGAGAGAGAGGCAGAGACAAAGAGAAACAGACACAGAGACAGAGGCAGACAAAGAGGAAGAAAAAAAGAGAGACAAAAACAGAAACAGAGGAAGAGACTGACAGACAGATACAAAGAGATAGAGGCAAATGCAGAAAGACAAAGAGACAGACATCATCAGAAAGAGACAGAGAAAACAAAGGAAAGATAGAAACAGAAAGGTACAGAGAAACAGAAAGAGTCCTAGAATTCGCTGGGAGAGCAGAATTGATATTTAAAGCCAATTCCCCATTTGATAAATTGTCAAGTGATATGAATAGGCAGTTTCCAGAAGAAGAAAAAAATCAAAGCTATCTATAATCATATGATAAAATTAACTAAATTACTATTGATTAGAGAAATGCAAATTAAAACCATCCCGAGTTACCACCTTATAGCCTTCAAAAATGACAAATGCTGAAAGGGATGAGGGAAAACAGGTACAGTAATGAACAGTTGTTCACAGTGTTGAGAACTGGTTCAACCATCCCAGAGAACAATTTGTAACTGTCCTCAAAGGTCTATGAATTTTTGCATACATTTTGACTCAGCAATATTATTATTAGATCTGCATTCTAAAGAGTTCAAAGAAAAAGGAAAAGGACCTGTATGTACAAAAGTATTTATGGAAATTCTTTTCATGGTGGCAAAGAATTGGAAACTGAGAGGATGCCCATAAATTGGGCAATGGCTATACAAGTTCTTGCAAATGATTGTGATGGAGTACTAATGTACTATAAAAATGATGGGATGGGGAGTAGGAGCCAAGATGGCAGAGAGGATCCATGAAGTTGGCTGACTTCTCCCAAGTTTCCCTCAAAAACATCATTAAATCAAGCTTCTAAATGGATTCTGAAACTATAAAATCTACAAAAAGTCAGAGAGAAACAATCTTCCAATTTGAGATAATTTAGAAGACTTCAGGAAAGGTCTGTCTAACTCAAGCAAAAGGGGAGCACAGCAAAGCTCAGACATGCACAACATGGAGGGGGTCTGGGAAAATCATCAGGAAGCTCTTGGCAACAGCCGAACAACTGAGGCCCCTTGATCCTGGCTCAGCAAGCTGGTGATACAGCAGGTCAGTTGTGAGATCTACCAGCACCAGCTGAGAGGACAGGCTACCAGCTAGAAGGCCACTTACTGGACAGATGAGAGTGGGTCTGACTATCCCAGTGCCTGGAGCAAACCCAGGGAACAAGCCCAGGGTGGTGAGAAATCCACAAGCCATAAGAAAGCCAGTGACACAGCCCCTATCCCCCAGCACAAGAAGCTGGAAAAAGTGACCCTTGTGCCCCAGGAGCAAAATTCAATGTTAAAAAATGAGCAGCAATATGAATAAGAAACAAAAAAGGGCTCTTACCATTGAGAGCTCGTGTTGACAGGGAAAAGCCAAACACAAACTCAGTTGAGAACAATACTGAAATTGTGTGTATGTGAAACCTTAAGAGGGAAGATGAATTGATCTCGAGACCAAAAAGCCTTCTTGAAAGAGCTTAAAAAGAACTTTAAAAATCAATTGAGGGGAAGCTAGGTGCCACAGTGGATACAGCATCAACCCTGGATTCAGGAGGACCTGAGTTCAAATCCAGCCTCAGACACTTGACACTTACTAGCTGGGTGACCCTGGGCAAGTCTCGTAACCCCAATTGTCTTATCAAAAAACAAAAACAAAAACAAAAAATCAATTGAGAGAGGTAGAAGAAAAATGGAGAGATAAATGAAAGCAACACAAGAAAATTATGAAAAAAGAATCAACAGCTTGGAAAAGGAAGCACAAAGATTGATTGAAGAAAACAATTCCTTAAAAAATTAATTTGGCCCAATGGAAAAGGAAGTGCAAAAGTTTACTGAAGAAAACAATGCCTTAAAAATTTGAATTGGACAGATGGAAGCTAATGACTCCATGAGGCACCAGGAATCAGTCAAACAGAATCAAAAGAATGAAAAAATAGAAGAAAATGTGAAATACTCCATTGGAAAGAAAACTAACCTGGAAAATGTATCCAGGAGAGACAATTTGAGAATTATTGTACTACTTGAAAGCTATGATCAGAAAAAGAGTCTAGATACCATATTCTAAGAAATTATGAAGGAGAACTGCCCTGATATTATATAATCAGAGGATAAAATCATCATTAAAAGAATCCACTGATCACCTCATGAAAGAGATCACAAAAGGAAAACTCCAAGGAATATTGTAGACTAATTGCAGAATTATCAGATGATAGAGAAAATACTCCAAGCAGCCAGAAAGAAGCAATTTAAATATCATGGAGCCACAATCAGGATTGCACAGGATCTGGCAGCTTCAACATTAAAGGATAGCAGGGCTTGGAATATGATATTTCAGAAGGCAAGGGAGCTTGGGTTGAAACCAAGAATCAATTACCCAGCAAAACTGATCATTCTCTTTCAGGGGAAAAGATGGACATTCAATGAAATAGGGGACTTTCAAGGTTTCTTGATGAAAAGACCAGAACTGAATAGAAAATTTAATGTTAACTTACAAGTCTCAAGAGAAGTTTAAAAAGGTAAACAGGAGGAAAAAAAGTTATTCAATGAGGTTAAACTGTTTACATCCCTACATGAGAAGATAATACTTATAACTCTTGAGAATTGTACATCAATTTGGGCAGACAGAAGAAATATATACCGAGGGTATAAACATAAATTGTCTTTGATGTGATGAAATAAAGAAAATTAAGAGGTCAAAAAGGGAGTTTATGGGTAGGAGAGGAAAGGGGAGGTGGAATGGGGTTAATTACATCATATGAAGAGGTGCAAAAAACCTTTTACAATATATGGAAAGAAGGGAGAAGTGAACATTGTTTCAACCTTACTCTCATCAGACTTGGTTCAAAGAGGGAATAACATATATGCTCATTTGAATAAAGAAATTTAGCATATTCTTTAGGTAAATAAAAGGGTAAGGGAAAAAGGGGGGCACTGATAGAAGGGAGGGCAGAAGCAGGGAGAAAAGGGTAAAGAAAGGGAGGTGGTCTGATAAAAGGAAGGGGAGATTGGGGGAGGCAGGCATAAGAAGCAAAACATTGGTGAGGAGGAATAGGGTGAAAGAAGGAGGAAAATTACAAAGGGGATAAATAGAATGGAGGGAAATAGATAGCAAGAATAACCGAATGTGAATGGATGAATTCTGCCATAAAATGCAAGTGAATAGCAGCTATTTATCCCCTTTGTAATTTTATTGCATCATGACCTGAGAAGGATGCATTTACTATTTCTGCCTTTCTATATTTGACTATGAGGTTTTTGTGCCCTAATATATGGTCAAATTTTTAATATGTGCCATGTACTGCTGAGAAAAAGGCATATTCCTTTCTATCCCCATTCAACTTTCTCTAGACATCTATCATAGCTAACTTTTCTAACATTCTATTCACCTCTTTAACTTCTTTCTTATTTATTTTGTGACTAGATTTATCTAATTCTGAGAGGGGAAGATTCAGATCCTCCACTAGTATAGTTGTTCTCTCTATTTCCTCTTGTTACTCATTTAACTTCTCCAAGAATTTGGATGCTATACCACTTAGTGCATACATGTTTAAATTGATATTGATATTACTTCATTAGCTATCATACCTTTTAACAAGATTTTGTTTCCTTCCTTATCTCTTTTGATTAGATCTATTTTTACTTTTGCTTTGTATGAGAAAAGGATTGCTACTTCTGCTTTTTTTACTTCAGATGAAGCATAATATATTATGCTCCAACCTTTTACCTTTATTCTGTGTGTATCTCTCTGTTTCAAATTAATTTCTTGTATACACCATATTGTAGGATTCGGGGATTTATACCAGGAGTCCAGGGCTGGTTCAACAATAGGAAAACTGTTAACATAATCAACCACCTGGAAGGACTTACATGAACTGATGTTGAGTGAGATGAGCTTTAGAACCAGGAGAACATTGTCCACAATATCAACAATGTTGTATGTTAATCAACTGTGTTAGACTTGGCTCTTCTTAGCAATACAGTGGTCCAAGATAGTTCCAAAGGACTCATGATGGAAAATGCTCTCCAAATCCAGAAAAAAAGAACTATGGAATCTAGATGCAGATTGAACCATAGTATTTCTATTTCTTTTTCTTTTTTGACATTTTTCCTTTTTGTTCTGCTTCTTCTTTCACAGCATGACTAATGAAGAAATATGTTTAATGTGGTTGTACATATATAACCTATTTCAGATTGCTTCCTGTCTTGGGGAGGGGGAGGAAGGTGAGGGAGGGAGAAAAATTTAAAACTAGAAATCTTATAGAAACAAATGTTGAAAACTATCTCTATATTTAACTGGAAAATAATAAAATATTTTTATGAAAAAATATGATGGGGGGATGGTTTCAGAAAAACATGACAAAACCAATATGAACTGATGCAAACAGAAGTGAACAAAACCAGGAGATCATTGTACATGGCAACAGTAATATTGTAATAGGATTGACTATGAAAGATTTGGCAACTCTGATCAATACAATGAGCCAAGATAATTCCAAAGGACTCATGATGGAAAATGCTATCTACCTCCAGAGAAGGAAGTACTAAACTCTTGAGCAAACTGAAGTATAAGGATTTTTTTTAAACTTTCTTCATTTGCCTTGCTTTTTTGTGTGATATGGTGAGTGGAGAAATATGTTTCACATGATTTCATATGTATAATTGATTTCACATTGTTTGCCTTCTCAGTGAGTGGGAAAGGAGTGGGAGAATTTGGAACTCAAACTTATCAAAAAGAATAATAAAAATAAACAATACATAAATATAATGTATAATGATTTATTTTTATTCATAATATATTTATATTTATAATATTTATTTTAATATCTATTATATACCAGATATATTTTATTAATATATTTATATATATATATATATATTTTAAAAACTGGAAGTCTCAGAAAGTAACTGATAGGTCAAATTTCTATAGTGTTCCACATTTGTAATCTCATTTTTGCCCCTCAACAATCTTTTGATGAACATGATAAGTAACATTGCCATGCCCATCTATATATGAGATACTAATACTCAAAGACTTGAGTAAATTTTCTTTGATCACACAGCTAAAGACTGTTGGAAGCAGAATTTGAATCCATGTCAGATACTCTGTTCAATATGCCACCCTGTCTCTCTGATAGAACCAGAGTATCTAGCTTGTATTTGACTCCATACCTGTGTCTGTATAGCTTCCCTGCCTGACATTTAACTTCCTCTCTCTTTCCATCCACTTGAATAATACTATTCACCTTTAATAGCCTAGCTCAAATGCCACCACATGGCATAATGAAGAGAACATTAGACCTAGAGTGAGAGGACATGCAACTTCGGACAAGTCACAACTCAATTTTCTTCTTTATAGATATTAAACTCAAATGTCCAGTTATATACAAATGATTGCTTTTTACTGTTGTAGAGTGCAAAACATAATCTTTCCCTTCTCTGAAAAGGGTGAAAATTAAAAAAAAATTCACATTAAACATAGTTTAGTATACCATGTTCTTTAATAATCTCATGCCTATACTTTTTATTCATCCACTAGCCTGTAAACTCTTTGAGTATAGAGGTGATTTTTTTTAGTTTCTATGTGCCACCCAAATGTCTACCATTGTGATGAACTTTTTTGAGGCATTTGATCTAGCCAGTTATGCTTGATCTAGGTATGCACGGTAGCACAGAGAATTTGGATTATGAGTGCTCATTGAAAGGAAAGGGAATATTGGACTTTCTTCCTATACAAAGTCTAAACAAAACTATCTTTTTTCTGCTTGGTTTAAAGTCTATTCTTCTTGAGGAATGGGGGAGAGGTGGGACAAGCATTGATTAAGCAACTCTTAATAATCTGTGCTAAAAATTACAAATATTATTACAAAAATTACAAATTTTACAAATATTTTATATTAAATTTCTCTGATAAAGGTTTACTATCATGAGATAGGAAATATATGTATGTATATACATACATATACACATGTATTTATACATGTATACAAATTTCGTTTGTGTTGTGTGCTCAATGCAGCTTCTGAGGCTTAGATGCAACAAAGTATGGATTGATTCTCTGTTCCTTGGGCTAATTTTGGTTTAACAATTAACACCAAGAAAACAGAGGTTTTCACCAGTCAACTCCACACCATGGATGGAAACATCAGTTACAGCAAATGGAGAAACTTTGAATCATGTGGATAAGTTCACTTAACTTGGCAGTGCACTTTGCAGGGATCTACATAGATGATGAGGTTGATGCACATATTGCCAGAGTTAGTTCAGTGTTTGGGAATCTCCAAACAAGTGTAGAAGAGAGGAGGTATTGGGCTGCCTACCAAAGTGCTGACCTCATTGTTGTATGCCTGTGAAACCTGGACAGTCTACCAGTGTCATGCCCGAAAACTCAATCACTTCCTTTGAATTCCCTTAGGAAGAGTCTGAAGACCACCTGGAAACATAAGGTACTGGACACTGAAGTCCTTTCTCAAACTAAATGGCCAAACATTCAAACTACACTTCAGAGAGCACAAGTCTGATGGGCTAACCACATTGTCTGAATTCTAAACATATGTTTGCATAAAAGGCTATTATGCAGAGAACTCTGACAAGGCAAGTGTTCACATGAAGATCAGAAGAAGTGATACAAGGACACTCTCAATATCTCTCTCAAGAACTTTGGAATCATTTGCATGACATGGGAGACTGGCAAAGGACTGACCATAATGGCATGTCCACATAAAAGAAGGTGTTATGCTCTATGAATGAAGCAGAATGATAATAGCTCAAATGAAAGGTGAGATGCACAAATTTACAGATGTTTCCACTCCAAATGTTCATATTAACTATTTGTTCCTGATCTGTGATAGAAGCTTTTGAAGCTTTTGAGCTCATATTGTTCTGATCAGGGAGAGCTTGATACACTCTACCTTGACTCCAACATGCTGATGTCATTTTGATTCTCTTCAAGGATGAAGGTGATTAACCAACCAATGAACTATTGTGAGATAAAAATTATATATATATATATATATATATATATATATATATGTGTGTGTGTGTGTGTGTGTGCATACACACACACATGCACATGATACAATTGTACTCACACACACATATATATATACATACACATATACTTACATACATGTATAGGAATATGTATAATTGATATCCATTCTCCAATACATAAGTTGTCAAAGGATATGACAAAAGTTCTCAAAAGATTTGCAAAATATTCACCATCACATGGAAGAATGCTCCAAATCACTAATAATAAGAGAAATGCAAATCAAAACAATACTGAGGGGGCAGCTAGGTGGTGCAGTGGATAGAGCATTAGCTCTAGAGTCAGGAGGACCTGAGTTCAAATCCCGCCTCAGACACTTAACACTTACTAGCTGTGTGATCCTAGGTAAGTCACTTAACTCCAATTGCCTCACCAAAAAAAAACCAAAACCAAAACAAACCAAACCAAACCAACCAAACAAAATAAAACAATACTGAAGTTTCACCTTATACCTAGCAAATGGGTAAAGTTGATCAGAAATGACAATAGTCAATTTTGGAAGGGTTCTGGAATAATTAACAAACATATATTTGTTAGTGAAACTATGGTTTCATATGAATGCTATAATTATTTTAGAAACTCATTTTAAATCATAGAAACAAAGAAACTTTTGAACCAGAGATTCCATTATTGGGCTTTACCAAAAGAAAATTGTTGCTAAATAAAGTCTCCATAACTACCAAAATATTTATAGCAATACTTTTTGTGATGGTAAAGAATTAAAAATAAAGTAGATGCCCATTAATTGAGGAATGGTTAAACAAGTTTCAGTACATGAACATAATGGAATATTATTATGCTATAAGAAATAATGTATGTGATGAATTCACAGTACATGAATAGAGATACTTGAATTTATGTTGAGTGAAGTAAGCAGAGACAGGAGAACAATATGCACAATAACTAACTACAACAACATAAATGGAAAGAACAAGTACACACACAAAAATAAACTACCCCTGGTAGGTAACTATTATTATTATCCCCATTTTATAGTCGAGAAAACTGAGGCAAACAGAATTTAAATGACTTGCCCAGGGGCACATAGCTAGTAAGTGTCTGTATCTGGATTTGAACTCAAGGCTTCTTGAGTCTATTTGCTATACCACCCACTCAGGAAATGTTAGAGTTGTGGTTTTCAGATTTTTTTGTGTTGGAGAATACTTTGGAAGGGCAGAAAGCCCCATAGACTATGTATCTAAACTGTTTCTGAAAGAAAATAAAAACAGAAAACAGAAAACAGAAAATCATGCATATTAAAATAGGAAGAAATAGGGAATGGTTCTTCTTTTGATAAGGAACCAATGTGGTAACATCTATTGAAAATTTTAAAATGTCTTTCCACATGTGCACCAGAAAGAAGAGCACTATTTAGATATTGTCTTACTATACATTTTTATATGACAAGAAAGCTGCTTTTATGTTATATGGGGCATCCTACTAAGACCATGTTTTGGCAATCACTACATTAGTTTGCCTATTAAGCTTCCCTAAGTTCCAAAATGTATAGGGCTCATATACACACATTTATGCTTCCTTACCTAACTGCATTTTGAAATTTAGAACTGTGACAAATATGTTTATTATGAAAGGTCAACCTTAAAGGTATTTCTAATAATTAATTAGTTTATGATTATTTAAAATGTTTTCCCACAAGAGACTGACAAGTGAGAATATAAATAACCTCAATACTCTTCTCTCTACTTTTCATCCTGAATAAATTAAAAGTTTCCAAGGGTGATAAAGTGAGAAAATAAATAACTTCAACACTCTTCTCCCTACTTTTCATCCTGCATAAATTAAAAGTTTTCAAGGGCAATAGGTTATTTATAAGGCTGCTGTAAATATCAAATATCAAAAATACTTTTGTCAGGCATCAGTGAATAGGCTCCTTTACATTGCCGTGGCATTGAATGGGGGAAGGGACTGCAGAACAGGAATCCCAGCTTCCCATATTATGGGGCTGAAAGGCTTGATAGCTACAGTTCCCAAAATAGTGGAGAGGAAAACAAAAAACAAAAAAAAAGTTCACCATGCTGATTGCGTTGTTACAACTTAAATTGTACTCAGATGCGGACTCTTATGTGCCAAAAACCGTGAGGGCTGAGCATGAAAGATCAGAAAAGTGACATCTGGTATTGGATGCCCCACCAGACATGACTAATACCATTGGTATTGTGTAGGTTTTGCCCTTACTAATTTAATATTCAAATACGGGGGTTAGGCCCCCACCCATGTTCTGTAATAATGCAAGATTCAGACTTCCTACAGATCTCCTTCTCTCCCTGCACAAGATTGTTTATAAAGGCTGTCTATCTTACCAACTGACCATGACTATCTCTTTTCATTTCCACATCCTAGTAAAACACTTTAATTTCATGACTCTCGCACATGGTGGAGCTATGAGGGTGCTTTATGCACTCATCCATAGCTTGTAAGAAATAAATAACTGCCCCATAGTTTACTTCTCGGATATCTACTTTATGCCAGATCATTTTAACTTTACACATACTCATGCGTGCAAATTTATTCCTGCACTGATAATAAGAACCTGATGTCCTTCCTATGGCTTTTATTGCTGACACACATATATGGCAATGCATGTGGAATAGGATGTTCTGATTAATTGAATGTTCTGGTTAACAGAGAGTGGCTATTTATAACATGCTTGGCTTAGCAATATTTAAAGAATGGGTATGCAACAAAATGTACTTAGCATTCAAATTTACTTCAATTCTTCAAATATTAACATGGGCATTCCCTTCCCTGATACAGATTTCTGCTGCCAAAATATTTCATCACCTGTTTGCCCACCTTATGGTGATAAATACTTCTTAATTTAGTTAGGATTTAATTCAACAGAAAATTTTCTTGCAGTATTCTATTGTCAGGTCCATTCTTTAAGCCTTTCAAGGTTTATAAGACCATAGAATTTATAGCTAGATTCGACCTTAGAATCATGTTGAGTGGTTTTCTCCTGGGATTTGTGAATTTTTAAAAAATATTTTGATAACTACACTTCAATAAAATTTGTTTCATTTGTAATCCTGGATATTTTATTTTATATATTTAAAAGCTTTATACTGAGAATGAATCAATGGACTTCACTAGACTGTTAAATGGGTCCATCAAAAAGAATGACTCATAATCTAGCCTAACCTCTTTATTTCATAAATGAGTAAATTGAACTCCAGAGAGATTAAATATGTTGCCTAAGATCCTAGAGTTATTAAGTATATTGCTTATCAACAGAGGATTCATGATAAAAGAATATGAGGTCTAAGGATTGTTCTCTGTCCTTTCCAGAATCAGGAAAAAAGAAAAAAATCTAGCGTACATATGCATAAAAAGCTATGAGCAGTGGTTCCAGGAGGAGAAAGTGTGCTACAATATAATGAAGAGAACTGCCAGATATGGCAAACTTGATCAAGAACTGGCACCTGGAGAAAGTGAAATAGTTGCTGTTAAAATACAAGGAAGTTTCAAAGCCAAGTTGATTACTGAGGGGGACCATGCCCATTTGTTGAGAGCAGTGATTAGTATCACAAGGGCTGAAGAATTAAGAGCTATGAGAAGGGATGTAAGTAGTAAAAGACCATGAAAATGAGCTAGGTTACAGACCTTGGAAAGGTAACTAGGTGCTGACATGAGACATCCCTGCAACCTGTGATAGCCATGTAGGTAATTGATACTATTATTTGATGGGGAGAAGTGGGTAAGAGGGAAGTGAACCATGGCTTAAAATCTGGAAGGGGAAGGAAATGCTACTTTCACCAGAAGGTGAACATAACAATTTTTTGGTTAATTGAGCTATGATGCAAGTTACGTTTTTGATCTTTACAAGTCTTGTAAGAAATACTACTTTTATATGATTATTGTTAGCCTAATCCTTTCAGGGGGGCACTGAAGACCTCTGAATAGAACTAAACATGAGGGTATGACAAGGGCCTGATCTTGGGGTAAGTACTGAATCATTATTGAATATTATTAAGAGACCTTCAAAATTAATCAAATTCACATGAGCTTAGAGATGTGATTCTGAGTCACAAATTACCTTGAGTAGGCAGAAGACATTATTAAGCATTTAGAAAAAAAGGATATGGAGATTGGAAAAGGAAAAATTGACCTACTTCAAAATCACTTTGAATTACTTTTAATTCCCATTCTTAGTTTAATCTATGTAATGAGGATCTAGTGAATGAATAGTCCCTATTAAGGGACTATTTCCTGACTGAAAAATATCTCCATATGTACTGGGTGAGTGGCAATGAATAGGGAGAAAAGTGACTTGGAGAAACTCTAGGGCCTCTGTAGATATTTTGTAGGTAGTTCAGGTCATCTAACTATTTGGAAGAAAGGCTCTGCTTGTCTTTAGAGGCATTCTGAAAGATTTGTCATTTTCATCTACTTCCTCTTGGTTTCATTACCATTTAGAGAAGCTCATTTGCTTTTTCTTTCTTTCCCTCTCTCCCCCTATTATCTTTCTTCCTTTCTCCCTTTTTCGATCCCTTCATCCCTTTCTTCTCCCCTTTCACTTCCACTTCCTCTCTTCTTATCCCTCCACTTTTCCAGTAAAAGATAATGCAGTAAGAGGACCTGCTTTATGACCTTCTTCCCTCTTAGGCCTCAAGAATTAGGCATTGGTCTCTGGCCTTTTAGTTCATTATTTTTATGTTTTAGGTAAAAGGATTAGTCTCATGAATTCAAAAATTTGAAGGTTGCTCCTTCCCCCCCCCACTGGTATTCCTGGGCCTGAGTTACAGACTAGGTGTTTCAGCCAGCCTAGCAATTATGCCAGAAGAAGCAATAAATGGTTTTTAGTAGTAAACTTCTGGACCCATAAAAATAAAAGCTGAAATGAGGATTCATCAATAGAAATGCTAATTTTGTACTTAAACTTAGTGGGACTTGAGGAATTGAGCTAAAATTTCAGCTTCCTTCCACAAAGACTGAGCATAATTGAGCCTATATCCCAGATGTGTTGGGGGCAGAGTTTGTAGATGTGTTCTTACTATATCTTCAAAGAAAATATTTCTTTGTAAAAACAAATTCATGTTAAGTAGTTAAATGGAAGTGCAGTGCTAGTAACTGGTCCCCTAACAATAGGAGACAAAATAGTCAGTAAGAGTTTGGTCCAGTAATAATAAAGAAAAGGTCTTTACTTTCTGTATCTCCTGGTATAGTCCAATCTCCATAACTTCTCCAATATTTGTTTACCATTTAGTAACTAACATATTACATCTCTTTTCTCTCTTGTGACTCAATTCCTTGAGAAAGCTGTCTATAAATAGTGCCTCCACTTCTTTTTCTCTCACCTTTATCTTAACTCTGATTTCAGACTCTTCATTGAAATGTATTTGCTCTCTCCAAAATTACCAATGATCTCTTAATTATCGAATCGAATGGCCTTTTCTCAATCTCCATCATTCTTAATGCTATTTTTTTTTTTTGCAGGACAATGAGGGTTAAGTGATTTGCTCAGGGTCATACAGCTAGTAAGTGTCAAGTGTCTGAGACTGGATTTGAACTCAGGTCCTCCTGAATCTGGAGTCAGTGCTTTATCCACTGTGCCACCTAGCTGCCCCCAATCTTCATCATTCTTGACCTTTCTGTAGCCTGACAATATTCTTGATCCTCCATTTCTCCTTGACAATCTTCTCCTTAGATTTCTATGCCCTGTTCTCTCCTGGTTCTCCACTTACCTATCAGACTGCTTATTCTTAGTGTCCTTTGGTGAATCTCCATCCAGATCCTTGAGAGTTAGGGCTATTTTTTGCTTTTTTATTTCCCAGTCCTTAGCACATTGCCAAGTACAGAAGAAGTTCTTAATAAATTCTTGTTGATTTGCCTATGTTATTCCTGTTCATCATGGGCAAAACCCAAGCTTCTGCCCTGGGCCCTTTTCTCTTTTCCATCCAAGCTACTTTGTTTAGTATTCTCATCAGTGCCCATAGATTTAATTAGTCCCATACAGATGCTTCTTAGGTCTATTTATCCAATCTTTTCTCTTCTGATCTCCAGTCTCACATCTCCAACTGCCTATTGGATTTATCAAACTGGATGTCCTTTAGACATCTTAAACATGTCCAAACTCAACATTTCCAAACCATATTCATTATGTCTCTTCGTACTCTAAACCCTCCTCTCTCTTAACTTCCCTATTACTGTTAAAGGCATCACCATCTTCTCAGTCATCCATGCTAACACTCATGTTCCATCTTCAACTCATTGCTCTCACCCACATATCTAATCTCATTCAAAATCTTTTCAATTATACCTTT
This sequence comes from Dromiciops gliroides, assembly GCF_019393635.1. NCBI lineage: Eukaryota > Metazoa > Chordata > Mammalia > Microbiotheria > Microbiotheriidae > Dromiciops > Dromiciops gliroides. Next base: position 361,243,759 of record NC_057864.1, on the reverse strand, counting down.
GTAATATGTTCTTTATAACTCCCCTTTTCCCTTCTGACAGGGTCACTTCATATCTAGACCATTATAATAGCCTGATTGGTTTCCTTACTTCAAGTCCATTCCAGTACTGTACAATTGATATTCCAAGACTGCAGGGTTAACCAGGTTAGTCCTATCTTCAATGAACTCCAGTAGTTCCCTATTACCACCAGAATCAAATACATGCTTATTTGTTTAGTTTTGAAATTCCTTTGTAACCTGGTCCTTCCTTAACCTTTCTAGTCTTCTTACCCCTCTTTCCCCTTCACATACTTTACTGTATTTTTACACTGGCCTGCTAGATATTCTTCATATGTAATACTTTATCCACTGATTATGTTCATTTTCATTGACTATCCTCCATGCCTGGAATCCTCTCCCATTCACTCCTCATTTTTTTACTCCCTGCTTCCTAGACTTCTTTTAAGTCTCACCTGAAATCTCATTTTCTGAAAAATGTCTGTTTCTGAATAATGCTAGTATTTTCCCACTGAAATTATCTCCAATATAGATATCTTGTTTGTACATATTTGTTTCTGCCATTGTTTTCTTCCCCATTAGACTGGGAGTTTCTTGCAAGCAAGAATTATTTTCATGACACTGCTCCTTCCTGGTTCTTGTTCTATGAGCCTAATTGCTTGTTTTAATTTTCCTTTACTGGATCTTCATTTAGCAGAGATTGTATCCCCAGTGCTTAACACAGTCTCTTGTGTATAGTAAATGTTTAACAAATGCTTATTGACTTTACTTGATCTGCTTGGATGAATGAGTTTAATTGTTATTCATTATTTGTGGGGTGTGTGTGTGTGTGTGTATAACTAGGATTTGGTGAGAAGTCAAACTGCTAAGTGTCAACTAAGCAGATTTGGATTGGAACCAAAATTGTACCTCTAGACAAGCAATATTTTGGGGAAGGGGGAACAAATAATTATAACTAGAGTTCAGTTTTTGTTGTTGTTCAGTTATTTTACTCATATACAACTCTTTGTGAACCCATTCGGTATTTTCCTGGAAAAGATATTGGAGTGGCTTGCCATTTCCTCTCAAAGACTATGAGAATGAACACCAGTCATTGTGGTACTTCTACTGTTCTCCTCACTGAGATTCTCTTTCCCAAGTGATTAGTGGGCAATATTCCAGAGATATTTGTCAATGCCTCTGCAAAACCATAATTAGACAACCTGTGTGGATATAGGGAATACCTTACCTATATCTGTATGCATGTATTTGAACATGTATACACAGGAAGAATGAGAGAATTAACTAGCCAACAAGCTTTTATGAGAATTTACTATGTTTGAGCATTGTACTAAGTGCTGGGAATTAAAAGAAAGCAAAAGATATACTCCCTGTCCTCAAGAAACTCACTCTCTAATGGGAGAGTGATTCATTAAAGTACTAGTTTTCTGTATAGGTCCATCAATATGTCTGTCATCCATACAAATTAATCCCAAGAGAATTGGCCACTAAGTAAATTGGTTTCTCAGACTTAACTCAGTAATATTGTCTACTGTCACTGAATGGTTGCAACCTTTAATAGTGGAGGGAGTGGTAACAATTATGAAATCACACCTCTTTTAAATTTAATTGTATACACAGTAAAGTTGGGTTCTGTGACCTTTGTTTTAGTTCCCTGGCATTTTTCCTGAAGTTTTAGGGTTCCTAAGCATCCATCACCCCTCTCAATAAGGAAATTGGAGAATATTATAGCTGGAGATTTCTATGTATTTTAAGGATTATTTGAAGGTCCCCAGGGTGTTATATTCAATGTAACTCAACAAGGTTTAGTTAAGCACTTATAATGTGCCAAGCATTGTGCTAGTAAACAAAGAAAAAATATGAAAAATCTGCCCTCAAGGAGTTTACACTCAAGGCATTTTATGCTGCAAATATGATTTCCCCCACTTCTAAAGACCTTGTGTGTATCTAAAGGCAGACCACCGGAGACCTCTTGTCCTATATGTTAAAGAAAGTGCTTGAGACAGACAGGATACTGCAAGGTCTGGATGTAACATGAGAACTCTCAAAAATCAGCCTTATAGAATGAGGTTCTATTTTCCAAGGGCAGAGATGAGAGTGAAAAGGGAGAAAAGGGTTTAGTGGAACTAGAGGTTAGCTTTTTGTTTCTGCATTGAAAAGCCAGTTAACAATGGTTATAAAAGGAAATTAAAAGCCTGGAAGCAGTTTGGGCTTCTGTTATTTCTTGAAGTTTCGAAACACACTAGCATCACACAGGGCTGTGTTTCATGTGGTATGACAATATGACAGTCTTTGTGGACTAGTTCTGGATCCCTTTGAAAGGTTTCCATGAGCAAATCAGCATTCTCTTTATTGCTGTAACCCATGATGCTGGGTGTCCATTTTTCTAAGCCTCAGTAAGAGAGCATTGTCCTGAACTTGTCATGAAGTGCACTCAAGTGATACTCACATAGGGATTTGAGGGAAAGAAAAAAGGCTTAGTTTAAAAGAAAAGTGGAGAAGTTTCAGTAAAGAAAGACCCATGGGATGATCATCAAGTGTCAAGTTCAATGAATTTTGGTAATTCTTGTCATAAAATTGCCACTTGAATCATGAATCCTGGTTATTGAGTCTTTAATGTTTAAAAAGATGCAGAATATATGGTACGATTTGGAGTCAGAGGACATTTGTATTCTTTTGTTTTTCATTATATTGCCTTTACTTAGTAAAGTGCTTGGTACAAAGTAATTATTTAATAAATGCTTATTGACTGAGTCATTGACTGAACTGTGTTTAAATCTCATATCTACCTCTTCCCACCCAACTGACCTTAGATAAGTTATATTCTTTTAATCAATCTAAGTAGCATTTATTAAGTACCTAATCATGTGGTAGGCAATGTACTAAATGCTAAGACAAGACGTAGTTCCTGGTCTCAAGCAATTCACTGTCTACCGGAGGAGCAAATGTGTAAATAACTTATGAACAAATACAACCTATACAGTATAAATTGGAGATAATTAAGAGAGGGAATTCATTAGCATTAAGGGGGATGAGGAAAAACTTCTAGTAAAAAGTAGGCTTTTAGCTGGGACTTGAAGGCAATTAGGGAGTGAAAAATGCCTCAAAGCAGATAATTGGGACATTGCATAGAGTAGGAAGCTTGAAGTCAGGAAGCCTCAAATTCAAATCTGACCTCAGGCACTTATTAGTTGTGTGATCTGTCTCAGTTACCTAATCTGCAAAATAGGGGTGACAATATAGCATCTACATACCTACTGGGGGTTATAAGGATCAAATGAGATAATTGCAAAGTGTTTGGCACAATACCCAGCTCATAGTAGGCACTACATAAATGTAAGCTACTATTATTTTTTGTTAAGAGAGCGGGTTTCATATATGAAGAACAACAAGGAACACAGTGTCGCTGGGTTGAAGAATTACATGGGCCAGTAAGAAGACAGAAAGACAGGAGCCTGCCAGATGTGGAAGGAATTTGAATGCCAAACAGAATTTTATACTTAATTGTGGGGGTGATGGGAAAACACTGAAATTTTATGAAATAAGGTCAATTTGACAGAAATTCAAGCACACCTTAAGTTCTAACTGAAGCCTATCTTATGATAGACACAAAAGATGTTCAGTATATTCTGACATCTCTTTTAATTTTTATTTGCTTTAATGAGAATGTTTTAGGAGAGATTTAAATATATTTGCTAGAGAAAAAGACTGATATAGAATGGACTAGAAGGAGCTATAAAAAGCCAATTAAAGGTATCAGTAAATATGTATTAACTATGCTGTTCATCCTTCATTTTTGAAGAGGACCAGTGACAATATAGAGTGATGGTTTAACTTGCATGTGAATTGGATTTAAATGAGTCAGGGCTGAACATTCATCAGTCTCACTCTCTATTCCAGGGTCAATAAAGCCCAATAGCAAGACAAGAGTCAAGATGATAGGCAATGGCCTAGAATGTAGTGGATAACCTTGACATCTTCAATGTCTGAACAGGTTCTAAGCACTCTACAGCACCTACTTCATCTGCCTTCATAGCAATTGTAACAAATTGTTCTCACCATCCATTCTTCCAGGGAAAGTCTTCACCTGTTTGGTGTAGACATCCCCCTAATTCACTAAAGGTTTTGAGGCCTGTTAGTTATCTTCAACTTGGTTTTGTTCATCTGCCAAGATGCTTTTACTGGGTTGTGGCCACTGTACATGATACAGCTCCTTGGAGCCAAAGGTGAGAGTTGGTTGGGAGATATGGGGTTTCCTGAAAGGACTAACACCTCTGGTATGAGGGTTGCCTAGACCTTTTCTAGGCTTCTCATCCACTTTTGGTGTCTACATGTCAATCAACTTTCATGACTTTCAAGCATTTATGATTAAAAGGCCAGAGCTGAAAAAAAAATGGCCATTAAATAGAAGACTTAAGAAAATCATAAAAAGGTAAACAAGAAACAGGAAAGAAAAATATAAGAAATACAGTGAGGTAAAATTGTTTATATTTCTTTATTATGAAATAATATTTGTAAGTCTTAACAACTTTATTTTATTTATTAGAAGTATATGTAGAGAGAGGGTGTGGTTATAAGGTGGCAATTATGGGATGACACCACAAAAAACAAAATTAAGGGACAATTGTAAGGAAGAAGAAGGAAGAGGAAAATTGAATAGGGTGAATTGCTCCCTACCAACACACACACACACACACATACATACAAAGAGGCATAAAAGAACTATCATATTGTAGGGGGAGATGGGGGAGATGGGTAAAAATTAAAACATACTCTCATCAAAGTTGGCTCAAAGACAGAATAACAAACAATCTTAATAGGATATAGAAATCTATCTTACCCTATAAGGACGTTTAAAAAGGATGAGGATAATAAAAGGGGGAGGAGGGACTGATACAACAGAGGGGATATTGGGGAAGGTGTTGATCATAAATAAAACTCTTGTAAGGAGGGAAAGGATGGGGGATAAACAGATGAATAATAGCATGGAGAGAAATAAACAGTCATCATAACTATAAAAGTAAATGGGATGAACTCACGCATTAAACAGAAGCAAACAGCAGAATGGTTTAAAAACTAAAATCCTATAATATGTTGTTTACAAGAAACACATCGGAAACAGAGAGATACAAACAGAGTACACATAAGGGGATGGAATAAAATCTATTATGCTTCAGCTGAAGAAAAGAAATCAGGGGTATGTGGTAAAAAATATGAAAGTTTTTTTAACAGTCGATTAGGATAATTGAAAGACGCCAGTTTTTCTTTAAGGACCACCCTTTCTGGGAGGAGACCAATGGCATGAGCTACGCACGCCAGTGCGCCTGCTGCACATGTCAGACTGCCTGCTATGCACTCGACTTCCGGGGTGCGAGCTGAAAAAGGCAAGGAGAGAACGGAAGTGGGGCTTTTTTCTGCTCTGCTGGTCTCCTGGCTGCGCTGCACAGACAGACGCGGACTGGAGTTTGACTTGGCCCAGCTCTCGGTTAACAGCACGCGCTTGACTCGGTCTCTCTTCCCAAAAGTGGCCTTCGGTTTTGGTGAGTTTTATACAGAATATAGACTAAGCCTAGACTTAAGACGATTTGTATTGTATTTCTATTTTCCTATCCTTCTAATCAACATCACCTTGTGACTACCATACAATAAAGGCTCTATCTAGAAAACCAGAAGCTTCTTCCATTTACTAGTCTGGGAGATAAATTAAGGGAAAGGTTAAGTAGGGGAGATTTATGATCTAATATCCAATTTTAATCTCACAGGTAGCAATAATGATTTCAGAAAAAGCAAAAGCAAAAATAGATCTAGTTAAAAGAGACAAAGAAGGAAACTATATCTTGCTAAAAGGTATCATAGACAATGAAGTCATATCAAAACTTAACATATATGTACCAAATGGTATAGCATCTACATTTTTGAAGAAGTTGAATGAGTTACAGGAAGAAATAAATAATAAAACTATCTTACTGGGGGGCCATAACCTTCCCCTCTCAGAACTGGATAAATCTAACTGAAAATAAATAAGAAACAAGTTAAGGAAATTAATAAAATTCTTGAAAAGTTAGATATGATAGATCTCTGGAGAAAATTGTATGGGAATAGAAAGGAATATACTTTCTTTGCAGGAGTAAATGGGACCTATACAAAAATTGACATGTATTAGGATTTAAAAATCTTATAACCAGATGCAGAAAAGCAGAAAAAGTAAACACATCCTTTTCAGATCATAATGCAATAAAAATTACATTAAATAATGGACAATTGAAAGAGAGATTAAAATCAATTAAATAATTGGAAATTTTTTAATCTGATCTTAAAAAACAAGTGGGTCAAAGAACAAATCATAGAAGCAATCAATAATTTCATTAAGGAAAATGACCATGATGAGACAACATATCAAAATTTATGGGATGCAGCCAAAGCACTTCTTAGGGGAAAATTTATATCCCTAACTGCTTACATGAATAAAATTTAGAAAAAGCAGATGAATTGGAAATGCAGCTAAAAAACTATAAAATGAACAAATTAAAAATCCCTAACGAAACATCAAATTGGAAATCCTGAAAATCAGAGGAGGGATTAATGAAATTGAAAGTAAGAAAACCATTGAATTAATAAATAAAACTAGCTGGTTTTATGAAAAATCAAATAAAATAGATAAACTGTTGGTTAATTTGGTCAAAAAAGGAAAGAAGAAAACCTAATTACTAGTATCCAAATAAAAAGAAATAAGCTCACCACCAATGAAGAGGAAATTAAGACAATTATTAGGAACTATTTTGCCCAAATATATACCAATAAATTTGACAATCTAAGTGAAATGTATGGATATCTACAAAAATATAAATTACCAAGATTAACAGAAAAAGAAATAAAATACTTAAAGAACCCAATCTTAGAAAAAAACAACTAACAAGCCATCAAAATTTTTTCTAAGAAAAAATCCCCAGGACCAGACAAGTAAATTCTACCAGACATTTAATGAACAATTAATTCCAATACTATATAAGTTATTAGAAAAAATAAGTGTAGTCCTACCAAATTCCTCTTATAAGACAAATTTTTTGCTGATACCCAAACCAGGAAGATCCATAACAGAGAAAGGAAATTATAGAACAAACTTACTAATGAATATTGATACAAAATTTTAAAATAAAATACCATCAAAAAGATTACAGCAATATATCACAAGGATCATACGGTATGACCAGGTAGGATTTATACCAGAAATGTAAGGCTGGTTGAATATTAGGAAAACTGTCAGCATAATTGACTATGTCAATAACAAAACCAACTGAAATCATATGATTATCTCAATAGGTACAGAACAGGCCTTTGACAAAATATAGCAGCCATTCCTATTAAAAATACTAGAGGGGCGGAGCCAAGATGGCAGAGAGGAAGCAGCAAGCTGCCTGAGGTCTCCTTCTGTTCCCTCAAAAAGAACATTAAATCAAGCCTCTGGACGGATTCCTAAACTACAGAACCTGCAAAGGGACAGAGAGACACAGTCCTCCAACCAGAGATAATTTAGAAGACTTCAGGAAAAGGTCGTTCTGACTCGGGCAAAAGGGAGGCCCAGCGCAGGGCAGCACCCCAGCACCAAGGGGGTCAGGGCAAGTCAGCAGGAGCTGTGGACCACAGCCAAACAACTGAGGTCCCTGGAACCTGGTTCAAAAATCTGGTGGTCAAGAAGGACAGTGGAAAAACCTACCTGCACTGGCCGGGAGGGCCACAAACGGGTCAGGTGGGAACAGATGCCGGGAGCGGTCGCCTGGCTTGCCAAGCACACCCAGAGAGGAAGTGGAGGGCTGGGGATCTCCACACACCATAAAGGCCTCAGAGTAAAAAGCCAGTCACACAGCACCTATACCCCTGCACAAGAAGCCCAAAACAGGGACCCTGGTGCCCCCAGAGCAGACCTCAACTTAAAAAATAAATAAATAAGCTGCAATAATGAGTAAGAAGCAAAAAAAGAGCCCTCTCCATTGAGAGCTTCTGTATCAATAGGGAAGAAGCCAACACAAACTCAGATGAGGACAATAGCCTCAAATTGCCTACATCTGAAGCCTCACAAGGGAAGGTGAATTGGTCTCAAAAACAAAAAGCCTTCCTGGAAGAGCACAAAAAGGATTTTAAAAATCAATTGAGAGGGGGCAGCTAGGTGGCACAGTGGATAAAGCACCGGCCCTGGATTCAGGAGTACCTGAGTTCAAATCCGGCCTCAGACACTTGACACTTACTAGCTGTGTGACCCTAGGCAAGTCACTTAACCCCCATTGCCCCGTAAAAATAAATAAATAAATAAATAAAAAATCAATTGAGAGAGGTAGAAGAAAAAATGGGGAGAGAAATGAAAGCAAAACAAGAAAACTATGAAAAAAGAATCAGCAGTTTGGAAAAGGAAGCACATAATTTCACTGAAGAAAACAATACCTTAAAAAATTCATCTGGCCTAATGGAAAAAACGGTGCATAATCTCATTGAAGAAAACAATGCCTTAAAAATTAATATGGAACAGTTGGAAGATAAGGAATCCATGAGACACCAGGAATCAGTCAAGCAGAATCAAAAAAATGAAAAAATAGAAGAAAATGTGAAATACCTCATTGGAAAGACAACTGATCTGGAAAACGGATCGAGGAGAGACAATTTGAGAATCATTGGACTGCCTGAAAGCCATGACCAGAAAAAGAATCTAGATACAATATTCTAGGAAATTATTAAGGAGAACTGCCCTGATATCATAGAATCAGAGGATAAAATCACCATTGAAAGAATCCACCAATCACCTCCTGAAAGAGACCCCAAAAGGAAAACTCCAAGGAATATTGTAGCCAAATTCCAGAATTATCAGGGGAAGGAGAAAATACTCCAAGCAGCCAGAAAGAAGCAATTTAAGTATCATGGAGTCACAGTCAGGATTGCTCAGGACCTGGCAGCTTCAACATTAAAGGACCGCAAGGCTTGGAATATGATATTCCAGAAGGCAAAGGAGCGTGGATTGCAGCCGAGAATCTATTACCCAGCAAAAATGCGCACTTTCTTTCAGGGGAAAAGATGGACATTTAATGACATTGGGGACTTTCAATCTTTCCTGGTGAAAAAGCCAGAACTGAATAGAAAATTTGATCTCAACATACAAGACTCAAGAGAAGTTTAAAAAGGTAAACAGAGGGGGAAAACAAAAAGGTTACCCTATTAGGTTAAACTGTTTATATCCCTACACAGGAAGATAATACTCATAACTCTTAAGAACTGTAAATGTATTTGGGCAGAGAGAAGGACTTTACATAGAGGGTATAAATATAAATTGTCTTTGATGTGATGATACAAAAAAAGAATTAAGGGGTTAAAAAGGAAGTCTATGGGGAGGAGAGGAAAGAGGAGGTGGAATGGGATGAATTATATCATATGAAGAGGTGGAAAAAAAAAGCTATTACAATAGAGGGAAAGAAAGGAGGGGGGAACATTGTTTCAACCCTATTCTCATTTGATTTGATTCAAAGAGGGAATAACATATACGTTCATTGGGATAAAGAAACTTAACTCATTCTTTAGGGAAGCAAAAGGGGAAGGGAAAGGGGGGGGACTGATAGAAGGGAGGAAAAAAGCAAGGGGGAAAAGGGTAAAGAAAAGAGAGGGGGGGTGATAAAAAGGGAGGGCAGATCGGGGGAGGCAGGGGTAAGAAGTAAAATGTCAGTGAGGAGGAATAGGGTGAAAGAAGGGGGGAAAAGTACAAAGGGGGTAAATAGAATGGAGGGGAATAGACAGTCAGTAATAATAACTGTGAATGTGAATGGGATGAACTCTGCTATAAAACGGAAGCGAATTGCAGAGTGGATTTAAAACCAGAATCCTACAATATGCTGTTTACAAGAAACACATTTGAAGCAGAGAGATACACACAGAGTAAAGGTAAAAGGCTGGAGCAGAATATATTATGCCTAAGCTAAAGTAAAAAAAGCAGGGGTAGCAATCCTTATCTCAGACAAAGTGCAGGCAAAAATAGATCTCATTAAAAGAGATAAGGAAGGAAATTACATCTTGCTTAAAGATACTATAGATAATGAAGTAATATCAATATTAAATATGTATGCGCCGAGTGGTATAGCATCCAAGTTCTTAGAGGAGAAGTTAAATGAGTTATAAGAGGAATTAGACAGTAATACTATACTAGTGGAGGATCTGAATCTCCCCCTCTCAGAATTAGATAAATCTAGCCAAAAAATAAATAAGAAAGAAGTGAATGAGGTGAATAGATTACTAGAAAAGTTAGACATGATAGATGTCTGGAGAAAATTCAATGGGGATAGAAAGGAATATACCTTTTTCTCAGCAGTACATGGCACATTTTCAAAAATTGACCATGTATTAGAGCACACAAACATCATAGTCAAATGTAGAAAGGCAGAAATAGTAAATGCATCCTTCTCAGATCATGATGCAATAAAAATTACATGTAAGAAAGAGCCAGGGAAAAGTAGAATGAAAATCAATTGGAAACTAAATAATTTCATTCTAAAGAATGAATGGGCCAAACAAGAAATCATAGAAACAATCAATAACTTTATCCAAGAGAATGACAATAATGAGACAACATACCAAAGTCTATGGGATGCAGCCAAAGGAGTGCTTAGGGGAAAATTTATAGCTCTAAATGCTTACATGAATAAAAAAGAGAAAGAGGAGATTAATCAATTGGGCATGCAACTTAAAAAGCTAGAAAAAGAACAAATTAGAAATCCCCAATTAGACACTAAATTAGAGATCCTGAAAATTAAAGGAGAAATTAATAAGATTGAAAGCAAAAAAAACTATAGAATTAATCAATAAAACTAAGAGCTGGTTTTATGAAAAAACCAAGAAAATAGATAAAATATTGGTTAATTTGATTTAAAAAAAGAAAGAAGAAAACCAAATTACCAGTATCAAAAATGAAAAGGGTGATGTTACCACCAACGAAGTAGAAATTAAATCAATAATTAGGAATTATTTTGCCCAACCGTATGCCAATAAATTTGACAATCTAAATGAAATGGATGAATATTTACAAAAATACAAAGTGCCCAGGTCAACTGAAGAAGTAATAAAATCCTTACATAAACCCATATTAGAAAAAGAAATTGAACAAGCTATTAATGAACTCCCTAAGAAAAAATCCCCAGGGCCAGATGAGTTTAGGGGTGAATTTTACCAAACATTTAAAGAACAATTAATTCTAATATTATACAAATTATTTGGAAAAATGGGTGAAGAAGGAGTTCTACCAAATTCGTTTTATGACACAAATATGGTGGTGATACCAAACCCAGGCAAAGCAAAAACAGAGAAAGAAAATTATAGACCAATTTCCCTAATGAATATTGATGCTAAAATCTTAAATAAGATATTAGCAAGGGGATTACAGCAAGTGATCACCAGGATAATGCACTATGACCAGGTGGGATTTATACCAGGAATGCAGGGATGGTTCAACATTAGGAACACTATTAACATAATCAACCACATCAATAAGAAAACCAACCAAAATCATATGATTATCTCAATAGATGCAGAGAAAGCTTTTGACAAAGTACAACACCCATTCCTAATAAAAACACTAGGGAGTTTAGGAATAGGTGGAGCTTTCCTTAGAATAATAAACAGTATCTACCTAAAGCCATCACCAAGTATTATATGCAATGGAGATAAATTAGAGGCCTTCCCAATAAGATCAGGGGTGAAACAGGGATGTCCATTATCATCCCTATTATTTAATATTGTCCTAGAAATGTTAGCTTTAGCAATCAGAGAAGAGAAAGGAATTAAAGGAATTAGAATAGGCAAGGAGAAAACAAAACTATCACTCTTTGCAGATGATATGATGGTATACTTAAAGAATCCTAGAGAATCAACTCAAAAATTACTTGAAACAATTAACAACTTTAGCAAAGTAGCAGGATATAAAATAAATCCACATAAATCATCAGCATTTCTTTACATGACCAACAAAGTCCAGCAGCAAGAGATAGAAAGAGAAATTCCATTTAAAGTAATGGTAGATAATTTAAAATACTTGGGAGTCTACTTGCCAAGACAAACCCAGGAACTCTATGAACACAACTACCAAACACTCTTCACACAAATCAAATCAGATCTAAATAATTGGAAAGATATCAATTGCTCATGGATAGGCAGAGCTAATATAGTAAAAATGACAATACTGCCTAAATTAATTTACATATTCAGTGCCATACCAATCAGACTACCTAAAAATTATTTTATACAGCTAGAAAAAATAATAACAAAATTCATCTGGAAAAACAAAAAATCAAGAATATCCAGGGAAATAATGAAAAAAAATTCACAGGAAGGTGGGTTAGCAGTACCAAACCTGGAGCTTTACTATAAAGCGGTAGTCATCAAAACTATCTGGTACTGGCTAAAAAATAGAGTGGTAGATCAATGGAATAGGCTAGGCTCAGGAAATGCAGTAGTAAATGACACTAGTAATGTAGTGTTTAATAAACCCAAAGACTCCAGCTTCTGGGATAGGAACTCAGTATTTGACAAAAACTGCTGGGAAAACTGGAAGATAGTATGGCAGAAATTAGGCATAGACCAACATCTTACACCTTATACTAAAATAAGGTCAAAATGGATACATGATTTAGACATAAGAGGTGATACCATAGGTAAATTAGGAGAGAAAGGAATAGTCTACCTATCAGATCTTTGGAAAGGAAAACAGTTTATGACTAAACAAGAGATAGAGTATATTATAAAATGCAAAATGGATGATTTTGATTATATTAAATTAAAAAAATTTTGTACAAACAGAAGCAATGCATCCAAAATTAGAAGGGAGGCAGAAAGCTGGGAAACCATTTTTGAGGCCAGTGCTTCTGATAAAGGCCTCATCTCTAAAATATATAGGGAAATAAATCAAATTTATAAGAACCCAAGTCATTCCCCAATTGAGAAATGGTCAAAGGATATGAACAGGCAGTTTTCTGATGAAGAAACCAAAGCTATCTATTCCCATATGAAAAAATGCTCTAAATCTCTAATGATTAGAGAGATGCAAATCAAAACATCTCTGAGGTACCACCTCCCACCTATCAGATTGGCTAAAATGACAAAAAAGGAAAATAATAAATGTTGGAGAAGCTGTGGGAAAATTGGAACACTAATGCATTGTTGGTGGAGCTGTGAACTGATCCAACCATTCTGGAGAGCAATTTGGAATTTATACCCTTTGACCCAGCAATACTACTTTTAGGTCTTTTTCCCAAAGAAATCATGGAAAGGGGAAAGGGACCCACATGTACAAAAATATTTATAGCTGCTCTTTATGTGGTAGCAAGGAATTGGAAGTTGAGGGGGTGCCCATCAATTGGGGAATGGCTGGACAAGTTGTGGTATATGAATACAATTGAATACTTTTGTGCTGTAAGAAATGATGAGCAGGAGGAGTTCAGAGAAACCTGGAGCGTCTTGTGTAGGCTAATGATGAGTGCGATGAGCAGAACCAGAAGAACATTGTACACACTATCATCAACATTGAGTGTTGATCTTCTGTGATGGACTATATTCTTTTCATCAATGCAATGGTACAGAAGAGTTCCAGGGAACTCAAGATAGAAGAGGATCTCCAAATCCAAGAAAAAAAAGAAAGAACTGTGGAGTATAGATGCTGAATGAACCATACTATTTCTTTTGTTTTTGGTGCTGTTGTTTTTTTTTTTCTATTTTGAGGTTTTGCATCTTTGCTCTGATTTTTTCTCTTATAACAGGACTAATGCAGAAATAGGATTGTTATTATGTGTATATATATATGTATATGTATATAGATATATAGTTATAACATATATCAGATTACCTGCTGTCTAGGGGTGGGGGGAGGGAGGGAAGGGAGGGAGAAAAATCTGAAATTGTAAAGCTTGTACAAACAAAAGTTCAGAACTATATTTACATGTAACAGAAACAATAAAATACCTTATATGTAAAATTAAAAAAAAAACACTAGAGAGCATAGGAATAAAAGGAGCTTACCTTAACATGATAAGTGCTGTTTATCTAAAACCATCAGCAAGCATTATTGATAATGGGGATAAGCAAGAAGTCTTCTTAATACATTGGTGGGGGGGAGATAAAGGAAGGATGCCCATTATCACCTCTATTAGTTAATAGTATACTAGAAATGGTAGCTATAGCAATAAGAGAAGAAAAAGAAATTAAACGAATTAGAATAGGTAGTGAGGAAACTATCACTCCTTGCAGATGTTGTTATACTTTAAAAATCCTAGAGAATCAACTAAAACATTATTTGAAATTAGTAACAACTTTAGCAAAGTTGCAGTATACAAAATAAACCCACATAAAGCATCAACAGTTCTATATACTACCAACAAAGTCCAGCGTCAACAGATAGAAAGAGAACTCACATTTAAAATAACTGTGGCCAATATAAAATACTTGGGGGGTCTACTGGCCAAGACAAACATAGGAACTATATCACCAGAACTATAAAACACTTTTCACAGAAATAAAGTCAGGTCTAAACAATTGGAAAAATATTAATTGCTCATGGGTAGGCCTAGCCAATATAATAAAAAAATGACAATCATACCTAAGTTAATTTATTTATTTAGTGTTATACCCAACTATCCAGAATATATTTTATAGGTCTAGAAAAAATAATAACAAAATTAATCTCAAAAACAAAAGTTTAAGAATATCATGGGAATAAATGAAAAAACAAAAAACAAGAAACTGGCCTAGCAGTACAATATCTCAAACTGTATTATAAAGTGCTAATTATCAAAACAATTTGGTACTGACTAAGATATAGAGTGGTGGGTAAGTGGAATAGCATAGGTAGAAATTACATTATTGTAAATGACTATGGTAATCTAGTATATGATAAACCCAAAGATACAAGCTTTTGGAATAAAAACTTGTTATATGACAAAACCTTCTGGGAAAACTGGAAAACTGTATGACAGAAACTAGGTATAGACCAACATCTCACACTGAATACTAAACTAAGGTAAAAATGGGTACCTGATTTACACATAAAGGATGATACCATTAGCACATTAAGAGAGTATGGAATCATTTATCTGTTTGGATTTATGGGCCTAGGAAGAATTTAAGAATAAAGAAGATATAGAGAGTAAAACAAAATGTAAAATAAGTAATTTTGATTACATAAAATTAAAAGGTTTTTGCACAAACAAAACTAATGTAACCAAGATTACAACTGAAACAGAAAAGGGAAAGATTTTTTGAAGCAAATATCTGTGATAAAGGCCTCGTTTCTCAATTATATAGAGAACTGAGGCAAATTTATTAAAAAAAAATACAAGTCATTCCCCAATTGATAAATCGTCAAAGGATATGAACAGGAACTTTTTAGACAAAGAAATCAAAGTTAACTTTAATCATATGAATGCTCTAGATAACTATTGATCAGAAAAATGCAAATTAAAACAACTCTGATGTATCACCTAACACCTATCAGAGTGGCAAATAAAATGAAAATGGAAAATATTGGATGTTGGAAGGGATGTTGGAAATCTGGGATGCAAATCCACTATTGGAGTTATGAAACGATCCAACTATTCTGGAGAGCAATTTGGAACTATGCCCAAGGGGCTGTAGAACTGTGCATACCCTTTGATCCAGCAATATCACTGCTAGGTTTATAACCCAGACATCCCAAAAAAGAGAAAAAGACCTGTTTGTACAAAAATATGTGTAGCAGATCTTTTTGTGGTGGCTAAGATTTGGAAATCAGAGGAATGCCATCAATTGGGGAATGACTAAACAAACTGGGGTATATGATGGTGATGGAATATTGTGCTATAAGAAATGACAAGCAGGATAATTTCAGAAAGGCCTGGAGGGGGCAGCTAGGTGGTGAAGTGGAAGAAGAACCAGTCCTGGATTCAAGAGGACCTGAGTTAAAATCCAGTCTCAGACACTTGACACTTACTAGCTGTGTGACCCTGAGCAAGTCACTTAACCCTCATTACCCCACCAAACCAAACAAAACAAAACAAAAATGGAAAGGCCTGGATAGACTTGTATGAACTGAGGTATAGTGAAGTGAGCAGACCCAAGAGAATGTTGTGTGCTGAGACAGCAATATTGTTTGATGAAGAACTATGAATGACAACTATTCTCAACAATACAATGATCTAAGACAATCCCAAAGGACTATTGATGAAACATACTGTCTACCTCCAAAGAAATAACCTATATTGATGGAACAGAGACTGAAGCATGCTATTTTTCACTTTATTTCATTTTTTCTTTTATTCAAGTTTTCTTATACAAAATGACTAATACAGTAATGTTTTACATAATCCATGTATAAACCATATCTGATTGCTTACCACCTCAGGGAGGGGGAAAGGAAGGAGGGATAAAAAGTGGAACCCCAAACTATAAATAAAATGTTTATTACATTAATAAAGAAAGAAAACATAGGTTCTCCACCAGTCAAAACCCCAACATCCATGCATGGGACCATCAGTTACAGCAAATAGAGAAATTTTGAATGCTGCGCATAAGTTTACTTACCTTGGCAGTTTAATTTCCAGAGATGTACACATAGATGAGGTTGACACACACATTGACAGAGCTAGGTCAACATTTGGGAGGCTCCTAAAGAATATGTGTTTGAAAAGAAGATCTATAGTGCCATTGTGCTGACCTCATGGTTATATGCCTGTGAAACTCGAATAATCCATTAGCACACTGCCAGAAAATTGAAACACTTCCATTTGAATTCTCTTAGGAAGATTCTGAAGATCACCTGAATGGATAACGTGCTTTATACTGTGGTCTTTTATCAAGTTGACCTGCCAATCATTCTAACTCCTCTATGAAGATTACAACCATGATAAACTGGCTATATTGTTCAAATGCCTAGCATATGTTTTCCTAAAAGATTATTTTATTGAAAATTCATAGAAGGTAGGGGCTCACATGGTAATCAGAACTGATATAAGGATATTGTCAAGATCTCTCTGAAGAACTTTGGTATTGATTGCACGACATGGGAGACACTGGCACAGGATTATCAAGCATGGTGTGCCCACTCTATGAGCAAAGTACAATTGCAGTAGCTCAAAAGAAATGTGAGATGGACAACATTTATAGACATCTCCCTTTCGAATGGTGATATGGACTATTTGTGCCTGACCTGTAGAAGAGCCTTCTGAGCTCATATTGATTTGATCAGCCACCACCAGACACACTGTATCTTGACATCATGATGTCATTTTGGTCCTCTGCAGAACAAAAGACAGACAACAGCAAGTAACTTGAGAGTAAGAACTACCTTTTTCTTATTGGCATCTCCAAAATTTAGCACAATGTATTGCGCATAGTATGTGCCTAATAAATGTTAATTGAATTAAATTGAATTGATATGTATAACAAAGGTTTAACTGTAAATATTATAATTTATAATTCTGTGTATTTAGAATGTACATATCTATAGTCTTTACTGTTAAAAGGCTACCTGACTCTTTTCATGACTTGCCAGGCTTCAAATCCCTGTCTCAGCTACAGTCATCTTAGAACATCCCTCAGAATCTAAGGTCTACTCACTTTGGAGCATTCCACTGCCCCAGAAACTTTTTGACCCTAGAATGTCCTTCTGCCAAGCCAGCTTCCTTTTCCCTTGGTAAATTCCTCTTGAGAACTTCATTTTGCAGAGGGCACAAGTCCAGCCAACTTTTATTTTCTTCCCAATTCTGCTCCTGATATCAGAAATCTAAAACCATACCTCCATTGGTACCTTCATCTTCCCTCCCCTCTTTTTCACCTCCATGTTGGTGTTATCCCAACCCCATTAGAATAACAGTTCCTCAAAGGCAGGAATTATCTTTCTTTTTATTTGTTTTTTTACATCATTGATGCCTGGCACATAGTAAATATTTAATAAATACTAATTGCTCATATTTAGGAGTAGTTTGTACTTAGGTCAATATGATATAATTTAGTCTATAACAAAAACAGATTGAAAAGTACTTTTCTATCATCAGCAACACAACTAGAGAGAACATTTTCCTTTCACCTTTCCTTTGTGTATGCTTTTACTTGCTTAATAATAATGTAATATTCCCCATTAGGACAGGCAATGGCAAATAATGAGTTAAATGTTTTCTATCAAGCATGAAAAATGAGAGCTTAGAACCATTTCAATTTTGGCAGAAGACAGAAACAGCATTAAAAAGTAAGTAGAGTATGTAAATATTTAGTCTACAAATTACATTTATACTTTTAATAAAAAGAAAGAATCCTAATGATGTCTAAGAAAGTTTACAATGTGAAAAAGGAGTTCAGCTATTCCAAAGCACTGTCATCCAGAATAAGATAAAAAGATGGGAATGGAGAAGCAAAGGTTCTTGTTCATATTAGAATTACATTTACAATCAGAAAAACTTGGTGGTGTTGAGATTGTAGGATATATATTTTTTTAAATGAAGAATACATTTATAAAGAAGGGATGGCCAAATGTGGAAAAGTTTATCCCAAATATCTGCATACTTTAATTTTACTTCAAAAGGTTCATGATTTAATCAGGGTGGGCATTTCCTCCACTGGCATAAACTCTTTCATGCATTGACAGATGATCTTCATGAATTTCTGTGGAAAATATACATGCATACATATATACATATATGTGTGTTTTAAAATGTATATATCATATGACTAATTATGTAACCACTTAGAAATATTGCTATACACATACATATACATACTATATTACATCTATATGTAATACTTAATGGCCATCATTCTGATGATGGCCTTTTGGTCCTATTTGGGCCAATTTTCAAATGAGAGCCACACATTACCCAGTCTATCTATGTACCATATTAAAAGTTTTTTCAGCTTTTCAGTACCCCATTGAGCCTTACATTCTGCTGATATAGTCTGAGGGAAGCCAGAGATGTGTCTAGTGCCCCATGATGCTAATGGTGGAAAGAAGTGATTTTAAATACTTGTTACTTTTTTCAGGAATTCATACTTGTTTTATCACATATAGATAAGTCCTATGTTAGCAATAGTATACTTCAGAATAAAGAATATTATGATATGTAAAGTCACATTATGAAAACACTGTTTAGGAAGAGTTAGAATGCTAATCATTTTCCTTAAATTGAACTGAGGTTTAACTCCTTCCCCTTCATTCCTATGCACCATTCTCCCTTACTCATATGATCCAATGTAGCCACGATTGATGCTGAATGAATGACATCCCTTCACCCAGTAAGCTTGCTCACCTGACAGGATGTGGCTCCTTTCTACATAGCTGGAAATCAAAATGACACCTACTGGAAACAAGATGACTGTCAAGGGCTTAATATATAGATGAAATTTCAAATGCTTGACCATTTCTCCACACATTTAGCATACATCATAGGCTATCTATTATCTAAAAGATATCAAAAGTTCTTTATAGGATGAATTAAAGCTTCCAGAACCTATGAGAAATGGAAAAGGCTATTGAAACATTTTAATCACTCTTCAACAGAAACTATTTTATGTTGAAGAGCCAAAAGATAAATCTAAAGAATTAGAATGCTAATGTTGTTATATTTACATTAAAATGCTATCCTTTGGCATGAAGATCCCTCAGATCATTCTTCAACAACCCTCATATTTTCTTCTTTGATCAGTACTAACTTAACCTTTGCCCCAGCCCCATAAGAGACATTTCTTACCACTTCCATCTGAAATAGACATTGACAATTCTTGAACATCTGGCTCATTTTCCAAAAGAAGAGATGCTTTGACACTGGTTTCCTGGACAGGTGTCAACTCAGGAGATTATATGCTGCTTCCCTACAGCATAGAATAGCAGAGACACAGAGCTACAAGAAACCAAAAAGACTAGTTTAATTTCCTCCATTTATGAATGAGGAATGAAGTGAGGATTTAGTGACTTACTGAAGGCTATCAAGCACCTTAGTTCTTAAAATTGTATTTAATTAACAAATTCAGTGTTAGAAGCAGGCAAAAGAAAACATTTTATATTGTATTATAAGAAATAATAAAAAAAAACTTTTCAACCTCTAAAGTTAGAAATATTATAGTTAGAATAGAAATATAAAAGTTAGAATGCTAGGTATGACCTCAGTATAACACTTGTTGGCTGGTGATCTTAAGAGTGTTATAGATTTATAGATGGAACTAACCCATGAGGTTATATAGTCCAACTCTCTTATACATGTTAAAAAATTGAGGGGAAGAAAGGTGTTATGACTTGCCTAAGGACATAGAAAGTAAATTGTATATCCAGGGTTCAAACCATAGTCCTCTGACTCCAAAATTCAATGTTCTTTGCACTCATACTATGCTACCTCACTAACTGTCTGACCATTAGACAGTCAATAAACTTTTTAGCTTCAGTTTCTTCATCTGTAAAATGGTAATAAGAATACTTATAATGCCTACCTCAAAAAGATACCTTGAGGATCAAATGAAATTATGTATGTGTTAGAGGCTAAACAATAAATTACTTCATCACATTTAACCCTAATACATTAAACAGGTGAAAACACCTCTACTGGTTCAATCAATTAGCTACATATGAACAAGGCCATTATTGAATGAATAGATCAATCCAAGGTTTTAGAATAATATGAAAAATGCTTGATCAATTTAAAAGCTGTTGGTAGCTATTTGAGGAAGTGGAATGCACAGGAAATTTGTTTAAATTGGTTAAGAAAACTTTGTCCCACTGTAAGAAAATAATGGGCGTTGCCAACACTCAAAGGTCCCAGATTGATTGGTTGATTGAGACTGACTGACTTTGCTGATTAACTTACTTAAAGTTAATTAAATTGAAACCACACCTGCCTGACTCTGAAGAGGGTGTGTTCTCAGAGACTGTGGACTCTGACTTCAACACGAGACCACTCTCAAGTATAATGAACCAATGAATTTCGGTGATGCTAGCCAATTAGCTTGAAGCAGTGTGTATGGACCACCTCTCCTTTGGATTCAGAGTAAGTTGGGACTGGCAGCTCTTCTCAGGAACAGGATCTTGGTGGCAGAGGACTCTTGGAAGAAGCAAGCCAGGCTGGACTCATCTCTCCTCTATGATAGATGGGCCTTTTCTTAACTTTCTGAACTCCACATGTTCTTTCTTTACTAATATTTGGTATGCTTTAATAAATGCTTAATGCCCCCAAACTGGTGCTAAAGCTTCTAATTTATAAGTAAATCCTAGCTTGCCTTCCCTACATTTGGGACATGAATAAGGCAACCACACATTAAATTTTAAATGTCACACCACCCATGTTTCATAAAAAATAGCAAGTCAGTTTGAAAACCCAGGCATTTTAACATCTGTCATCTTGGTTATAGAAGCCTCTGACCAAGACTCTAAGAAGTAATATCTTGAGAGGGAATAAAGGACCTTAGCCTCCTCCCCATTTCTTTTACTAGAAAAGAATGTGAAATGTAGACGATTTGAATATTTTGAATCTTTATCAGTGTCCAATACCTAACAACATTCCTGGAATTGCTAATACAGTATCTATCTTCGGAGGGGAAGACACATTGTATATAATAAGGAAAAGCAGCTAGGTGGTACAGTGGACAGGGCATCCATTCATATTCAGCCTCAGACACCTACTAACTGTATGACCCTTGACAAGTTATTTAACCCCTATAGCCTTAGAACAATATACAATGGGCTTTTTAAAAGCCCATTATTTATTGTTTTCCTTTTAAAAACACTTTGAAGTATTTTATTATTTTCCAGGTACATATACGGATAGTTTTCAACATTTGTTTTCACAGGATTTTTAGTTCTAAATTTTTTTCTCCCACTCTCCCTTCCCTCCCTCCTCCCCAAGATGGAAAGCAGTCTGATATAGGTTGTATATGTACAATCATATTAAACATTAGACATCTTGTGAAAGAAGAATCAGAACACAAGGGAAAAACCTCAAAAGAGAAGGGAAAAACAGTCCAAAAGTAGAAACAGTATGGTTCAATCTGATTCATAATTCAGAGTTCTTTTTTCTGGTTGTTGAGAACATTTTCTATCATGAGTTCTTTGAAGCTGTTTTGGATTGTTGCACTGCTGAGAAGAGCCAAGTCTATCGCCATTGTTGATCATACAATGTTGCTTTTACTGTGTGCAATGTTCTCCTGGTTCTGCTCCTCTCAGTTAGCAGCAGTTCATGTAAGTCCTTCCAGGTTTCTCTGAACTCCTACTGCTCAGCATTCCTTACAGCACATAGTATTCCATTACATTCATATACCACAACTTGTTTAGCCATTCCCCAATTGATGGGCATTCCCTCGATTTCCAATTCTTTGCCACCACAAAGAGAGCTGCTATGAATATTTTTGTACATGTTGGTGTATTTTATTTTTCTATGGTCTCTTTGGGATACAGACCTAGCAGTGGTACCACTGGGTATGAACAGTCTCATAGCCCTTTGGGCATAGTTCCAAATTGCTCTCCAGAATGGTTGGATCAGTTCACAGCTCCACCAACAATGCATTAGTGTTCCAATTTTTCCACAGCTTCTCCAACATTTATTATTTTCCTTTTTTGTCATATTAGTCAATCTGATAGGTGGGAGGTGGTACCTCAGAGTTGTTTCAATTTGCATTTCTCTGATCAAAAGTGATTTAGAGCATTTTTTCCTGTAAAAGTCTATTTGTTATTTTAGAGCTATATTTCAAGAAATCTCTATTTTAAGAAGTCAAAAATGAAAACTGCAGGACAAAAGTAAATTTTTCCAGCTTTAAAAAAGGATGAAAAGGAGAAGAAGATGAAGATGAAGATGAAGGAGAAGAAGAAGAAGGAGAAGAAGAAGAAGAAGAAGAAGAAGAAGAAGAAGAGGAAGAAGAAGAGGAGGAGGAGGAAGACAAGGAGCAGGAGGAGCAGCAGGAGTAGGAAGAAAACAATAGTATTTTCCAACTTCTGTTTGAATTGGCAGGTTGTGTCCCCAGAAAGCAGATACTACTGCTCTCAGGTAACATGGCAAAGACAGTTAATGCAAAAATCTTCTCCTAAGATAATACATACAGGATCCATGGGAGGAGTAAGTATAAACTTAGACCATAATAGTAGAGGCACACATGTAAGAAATATGTACAACAAAGATTAACTCACATCACCTGTTTTGGAAGTCCTCTCTGTGGAGTGTATGCAGAAGCCTTGTTGGTCATCTTTCATTCTTGAAGAGGACCAATGACATCATGACAGTGATGTCTTGACTTGCAAATAAATTAAATTTGAGAGAGGCAGGGCTGAGAAGAGTCAAAAAGTCATTGTTGCTCTCTTCTCCAGAGTCATGTGATAGTCATTGGAGGTCATGAGCCATAGTATTAGAAAATCACCCTCCGCTCCTTCAAACACTGCCCTTAGATGTGGGATTCAGCCTGCCAGTACAAATGATAGTTATGAGCTATCTATTCTAGCTACCAAGGCAGATTTAAGACTCGTCATTCCTGGTATAAATAATGATTTGCCTTAGCTCTCTGAATCATAGACCTTCTTTATAACTAGAGTTTTAAAAATGATCTCTTAAGGTCTCCCAAGAGACATAGTTCTTTGATCTTCATGTATTTTCCAAGTCAGCCTGATTTATAAATCACATAATATTTTCTGATTTTTCCTTTCTTGGATCTCTTTCCTCCTCCTAACAATAGTGTGTGTGTGTGTGTGTGTATGTATGTATGTATATGTATGTATATGTATACTATGTATATATGTATATAACATATATAAACAGATCCAGTATTACATATTTCCATATTTATTTATATAACTTTATATACTTATATATGCATCTAAATCTCCATCTCTTTCAACCATCTATCTAATCTATGTAACATTCAGCTTTCTCCATAGGAAGGTACTATTCCATAATAATTTAAGAGCTAGCCACAAAGTCAGCAAGAATGGGATTCAAGGAAGCAGCTAGCTGGCACAGTGGATAAAACACTGGCCCTGGATTCAAGAGGACCTGAGTTCAAACCGGCTTCCGAAACTTGACACTAACTGTATGACCCTGGGCAAGTCACTTAGACCCCATTGCCTTGCACAAAAACAGGCAGTTTTCTGATGAAGAAATCAAAACTATCTATTGCCATATGAAAAAAAATGGTCTAAATTAATATTGGAGAAATTCAAATAAAAACAACTCTGAGGTACCATCTCACACCCATCAGATTGGCTAGTATGACAAAACAGGAAAATAATAAATGTTGGAGAAGCTGTGGAAAAATTAGAACACTAATGCATTGTTGGTGGAGCTGTGAACTGATCCAACCATTCTGGAGAGCAATTTGGAACTATGCCCAATGGGCTATGGGGCTGTTCATACTCTTTGACCCAGTGGTACCACTGCTAGGTCTGTATCCCAAAGAGACCATAGAAAAATAAAAAGGACCCACATGTTCAAAAATATTTATAGCAGTTCTCTTTGAGGTGGCAAAGAATTGGAAATTGAGGGAATGCCCATCAATTGGGGAATGGCTAAACAAGTTGTCTTATATGAATATAATGGAATACTATGTGCTGTAAGAAATGATGAGCAGGAGGAGTTCAAAGAAACCTGGAAGGACTTACATGAACTGCTGCTGACTGAGAGGAGCAGAATCAGGAGAATATTGTACATAGTAACAGCAACATTGTGTGATAAACAATAGCAATAGACTTGGCTCCCTTTGCAAGACCTATGTCAAAGTGTTGGTTCATGAGGGACTGCCCCTCTGGACAAAATTTTCCTCTCTCCCTTTTCTATATTGTTATAATTTTTGACTGTTTCATCAAGGAAACACCCCATGTCTTGAAGAAACAAATGGGGGATTGTCACGATTGGAATGATGCCATCTGCTGGAGACTTACTGTAGGAAAGCTCCATCATGAGGAGAAGGTCTCTGAGGGCAAGACCATGCATCTTTTCTTTGGCGTCAGGAAGTGACGTTTGCTCTGGAGGGAGGAGGAAGGGGGAGGCTGGTGCTCTGACTAGTTCTCTTTCCTGAGGACTCTGGTGGAGAAGGCAGCTAGAAATTCACTCTCCCTTTAATAGATAGATGAATCTAGGCCTTTCTCTCTCTCTTTAACAAATTCTTATTCTCCTTAATAAATGCTTAAAAGTCTAACTCTTGCTAAAGCTTATAATTTATTTGCGACCACTTATTAGATATTTTAGACAGTATAGCTATAATTTTACCCCTTATAATATGCTTATACAAACATACATTTGTACATGCATGTATATTTGTGTATATGTCCATGCATACACACATGTGTATATAATGTCATGTTCCAAGATGCTTAGTAAAGTTTTAACTATAATCACTAAGACTCCAGGGACACCTGACATCTTTCTGGATTCTCCCTGAAGTAATTAGAGACTCATAGTCAATTAAGTGAATTTAGTATTATTTTTATATTATTTTTTTCCACTTTAATGCCTAACCTACTGCACTTAACAGCAGAAAAAAACAACACGTAACCCAGTCCTTATTTTAATGAAGTATGGCAAGTCACTTAAATACCTGTGGACCTTTGTTTCCTCAGCTGTATAATGATAGAGATGGACTCATTGTTTTCAATGGTCCCTTCCAGTTCTATGTCTATATAGGCTATCCAAAGAGCTCCCTGTCCTTTATAGTGCAACCAACCACTGGAAGGACAAAAATAATAATTAAAAAATGCAAACCACCAGGAGGGAACTTGAGTCATTCTGGAATAAGGACAGAGAGACAAATGTATTAACAAATGTAACTCTTCAACATTAAGGGTAGTATAATTTGTATTAATAATCTGGGTTGAATCCATATTTTGGTGTGATTGATATGGAAAATTCTGTCTTGGAGTTTGGAAAAGAGAGTGAGATTTATACTTATTAGTATTTTTAATGAGTTCTATGCATGTTCCAATACGTTCAGGAAGCTTTCACAAATCAAACAAACAACCAAACAAGTGAATAAATGAGTAAACAAGCAAGCAAACAAATAAATAAATTTTTTACAGTTTTGGTCTTTATACACATTTTCCATTGTTGTTCCAGAGATTTCCACATGCAGGGAAGGTTAAAGCAATAGTCCTCTTGTTGCCCATTATTGAAAGGAAAATAATAGCCCAGCTTTGATAATGACGTAATACTCCTTTCACCTCTTGAACTTCATAGAATTGTATTTAATTGTTGCCAATGCCCTCTTACCAGAAACGATGCATTTTCCACTTTTAATGTTGGTTGAAAAGCTTGTGAATACTTTACAAGGGATATGTCACTGTTTGGGTTTGGGGTTTTTCATGTGATAAATAATTACAGCTGTGAAAGAGCCTGAGAAATATTGTATCACTTGGGGAATAATGTTCTCTTTGAAAAAGGAAAGAAAAAGAAAGATTTGGCACTCTTAAGTCCAGAAACAAAATCAATTGACAGAAACAAGTCCCTAAGCCTTTAAAAATGGTCATTGAGAGAATCTGTTCCAGTTTATAGAGCCACAGAGTTACAGAATGTTAGAGATGGAAATGACCTAAAACAGCCTAACACCTTTATTTTGTAAATACTGAAACTGAAGAGCAAAGAGAGGAAATGACTTGTACAAAGTCACATGTGATTAGTGACTGGAGGTCTCAAGATTGTTTTCCATATATTCTCTAATGTATAATAGCAGTTGTGATTGTTAGTGAAGAGTATGGCAAATAATACTACCTCTACTTGGATTATTTCAGTCATTTGTACGTTGGCTTACATTTTAATCATGGGCATTATGGGGGGAGTTTAAATAAATCTCTCCACTAAACTCTACCAAGCTGAATTGTAGTTTTGCTAAAGCCAACCTATGATGATTTGAAAAGGAACAAGAATAAACCTGGAATATAATGGAAGTGAAAATAATTTAACTACAATTCAAGTTTGAACCAAAAGACTGAATAGTGGTAGAAGAAAAAGAATTCAAAAGGCACTTAAAAATGCCCAACTGCTTTTAAAACTAGCAGTCCAGATGTGGATAGCTGGTGTTTATGTCTCAAAAAAGCTAAAGATGGCCCCTAGAAGTATTAAGCTAAAAATCTAGTGGATTTCTTGCCCTATCATGGAAGAGGCCCCACAGTAGAAAGACAAACAATTATTCGCAGAGGTCCCCAGGTCAGCAGAGAAAGTAGCTCATCTAGAAACAGTACCAGAGGGCACTGGAAATACTGTAATATGAGTCACAAGATGCTTGAGCCATTTATGGAGCTGTAAATATCTCCAGTCAATTTTGATGTATATACTCCCTCCATGTATGCTCCCAGATCGATTCTTGGACAAGTCCTGTTTCTATTAATAGTTTGCTAACCTATGAGCACACATTGTTCAGTGTATGGAGGATTGTCATTTCCTTTGCTAGACTGTTTGGTTAAATGTTCTTTTTAAGAAAACTTCGAACTAATGTGTTCGCTCTTTTGCTAGTAGGAAAAAGAACACATTGATGAAGACTTGTGAACATTGGTTTTGAATGGATACTGACTCATTCAATATACCTCAATTCTCAGGTAGCATTCTAAAAAGTCTATACATCAGAAGTAAACTATAGGATACAGTAATAAACTTTAAAGGTAAGGCACCTTATAAAACCATGCCTACTTGTTGACCTAGCTGAGAGGAATAATGTGTCCTCCTCAGTAGGCAGGATACATTATTCAAGGCCCCAGAGGCTTCTTCTCTCCTGACCCCCATTCCCTTCCTTTTCCTGCTGAGATAACAGATTACCAGTAGATGATGCTCTTTTCAGATAATGACTACATTATTCAAGCCTTAAAGGCTTATCCCGCCTCCCAAAAATTTTCCATCCTTTCCCTGTTGAGTTAGCAGAGGTTTTCTGAAGTTAGATAAAAAAGAATCATAAAATCTCAGGGTCTGATTGTCCCACAGGGTGGGGACAGCAGTGGTGCCACATCTGGTGTGGGAGGTTGGTTTACATGTTTATAAGTGTTCTGAAGAATGCGAACCGAAATGGGAGGAGGGACTTTGCATTAGATCTAGGATAAAAAGGAAAGTTTGCTGTGGCAAAGCATACCACTCTTCTAGAGTATGTGCCCTTTCTTGCAAGATCATAATAAAATGGCCTTCCTTCTTTGCACCAGACTGGGAGTCAGGTCTCAGTTTATGTTTCTAGCATAGCAATATCACTACTAGGTTGGTATCCTAAAAGAGATTTTTTAAAAGTCAAATTCAAAATTGGGGTGATGCCCAACATTTGGGGAAAGGCTG
This sequence comes from Dromiciops gliroides, assembly GCF_019393635.1. Classification (NCBI taxonomy): domain Eukaryota; kingdom Metazoa; phylum Chordata; class Mammalia; order Microbiotheria; family Microbiotheriidae; genus Dromiciops; species Dromiciops gliroides. The sequence continues at coordinate 361,215,512 of NC_057864.1, read as the reverse complement.
ATCAAATTTTGGCATGAGATTAGGATAGAACACTATTGTACTATAAGAAATGATGAACAGGATGCTATCAGAAGTACTTATGAAAAATGTAATCTATGTACAGAGAAAGAACTGATGTTAGCTGAATGCAGGCTGAAGTCTAATTTTTCTGTTAGCTCCTCTTTCTAAAATTTTTTTTCCTGTTTTCTTTCACAACTTGACTAATGTGGAAATGGTTTGCATGACTGCACATGTATAACATATTTAAATGCTTGAGTTCTTAAGGGGGAGGGAGGGAGGGAAGAAGGGAGGGAGGAAGAGAATCTGGAACACAAAGTTTTAAAAATCGATATGAAAACTGTTTTTATACATGTAACTTGGGGAAAATTCTAAATAAATAAATTAAAGATAAGGCACCTTTTGAAGTATCCCCAAACAGTTTGAAAGCCTACCTTTAATGAGGAACCCATGTTGCCCTAGTGAAATCATTTTTATTTACTACATCTTTTTACCTAGTTTTAACTCTTGCATAATATTCACATAGATCAAATAGTAACATCCTGCTATTTGGCCCACAGAGATATAGCTTTGTATTGTCATCCACATTGTAATGAAACATAGATAGATGCTGTCTACAGAAAGATGAAAATATCTATGTGAAAAGTGAAAACAATCCATTAGTCTGTTACAATTTTTTTGTTTTTATTTTTATTTTTTTTTGTTTTTGTTTTTTGTTTTTTGTTTTTTGCGGGGTAATGGGGGTTAAGTGACTTGCCCAGGGTCACACAGCTAGTAACTGTCAAGTGTCTGAGGCCGGATTTGAACTCAGGTACTCCTGAATCCAGGGCTGGTGCTTAATCCACTGTGCCACCTAGCTGTCCCTCAATTTTTAAAATAAATTTCTAAACTTAAATTAAAGATAGATCAAAAACAGGATAGATGCATTCTGGGAAGATGGTGGAGTAGGTCAGAAATTTACAGGCTTTCCAGATTTCCTCCACAGACAGAAAATCACCATGAAATGGAGAGCGGCAAAAATAAAAGGGCACATCAAATTTAGAGTTCAAAGGCAAGACTTGTACAGGCTATTTTGTAAGAGGGCTAAGTCACTAAAGTCCCTTGAGGTTATATTTCCTCCCAGTTCATAAAGAAAAGAAGCTATCATGGGTTTCAAATTGAGGGTTGTATTTCTACCACAATGGAAGTTTTAAAAATTCTCTGGAAGCCAAGGCAGAAAAAGAGTCAAAGAGAGTGAGTGAGGAAGTGATGAGAGAGAAAGAGAGAGAGAGAGAGAGAGAGAGAGAGAGAGAGAGAGAGAGAGAGAGAGAGAGAGAGAGAGAGAGAGAGAGAGAGAGCAGCAACAGCAAATAGAATATACTTTCTAGGAAACTCACTGAAGGATTCTAGTGGCTAGAGACATGAATTATCTTTCTTTGATTCCTTCCTCAACAGTCAGCACTAGGTGACAGATCTATGTCTGTGCACTGAAGCCTCAGGAATGATCATGAATCACTCCTTTTCCCATGTCTCCCTTTTATATTTTACTGATTCCTGCACATAATCATCAATGTTTATGACTGTTTTCTTGATCTTTTAAATTTGCATGCTGCTTCCTTTATTTTGATGATAGTTCTAGATAAAACTAACATAGTATTATTGTACCTTTGGAATAGAGATCATGGATGGTGTGATGAAGAAGAATCTTTGCATAATTGGCTACATCAATTTTCATTGGCTAAGTAATCATTACTTTGGTTTGGAGCATATCAGGAATTTTATTTGTAATTTGTATTTTTAGTTTGTCCAACTTTGAAGAGAAAGTCACATGGAAGTAGCACATTTGCCATAGACTAAAACCTTTGTGAGCTAAAATTTTCTCCAAGCAGACAGGTTGTTCTATATCAGGGAACTTTTTTTGTTTAACCATCACCAAAATCATCACCACTGCCCTCAGAGGCAAAAGAGTGGAGTAGAAATAGGACTTTAGGAAAAGTTCCCATGCTGAAATGACCTGCAGTCAGAAGAGAAACATGCATGGTTAAAGGGAATTTATTATACACACTCCTCTATGGAGATAACAAGTGGAATGATTCTTATCCAACCATTTTGGAAAGCAAACTTGGGCAACATATAAATGCTGGAAATAAGACCTGCAGAGATGGAGAAACCTGTCCATCATTACACAGGTAGCAGAGTCAAGTCTTCTGACTCCTAATCAGCTACCTGGGTGATGCAGAGGGTAGAATGCTGAGCTTGGAGTAAGCAGGACATGAGTTCAAGTATGGCCTTAGACACTAATTAATGTGATCCTCAATAACTCATTTCAACTCTGTTTGCCTCAGGTTCCTCAATTTTAAAATGGAGATAATATCAACACCTACCTTGCAGTATTTTTGTGAAGACCAAATAAGATATTTGTAAAAAACTTAGAATACTGCTTAGCACACAGTAAGTGCTATATAAATGCTGATTCCTTTCTCCTATCCCTCAATTCCAATGGTTATTCCAATATACCATGAAAAGAATAGAGTATAATCAGTCTATTAAATGAGAGGAATTTATTTTATTTTATTTTTAATATATGGAATGAAACGAGTATTTCTATAACAACACAATAAAATATGATTATGCATGAAACTACAAATCTATTACTATGCACAACTTGCTATTCCTCTCAAATATACAACAAAATTATCACGTAAATTTATTTTTTTCTTCCCTCCCTTCTCCCTGCCTTAGAGATGACTATCGTTAGACACAACACACACAGAGACCTGTGTATATATGTGTGTAAATTATTCTATACATGCTTCCATGTTTCAGTTCTTTGGAAGCAGGTAGCACTTTTTCTTCATAAATCCTTTATAATTAATTTGGCTATTTATAACAGACAAAATAACATTCTCTCAAAGTCATTCTTTTTTTAAAATTAATAAAATATTTTATTTTTTTCCCATTACATGTAAAGATAGTTCTCAACTTTTGTTTATACAGGCTTTCCAATTTCAGATTTTTCTCCCTCCCTCCCCTCCCTCCCCCCTCCCCTAGGCAACAGGTAATCTGATATAGGTTACATATATATATATATATATATATGTGTGTGTGTGTATATATATATATGTATATATATGTATATATATATATATATATGTGTGTGTGTGTGTGTGTGTATATATATATATATATATATATATGTATACACACATAATAACATTAATCCCATTTCTGCATTAGTCATGTTATAGGAGAAAAATCAGAGCAATGATGAAAAACCTCAAAATAGAAAAAACAACAGCACCAAAAACAAAAGAAGTAGTATGGTTCATTCAACATCTATACTCCACAGTTCTTTTTTTTTTTTCTTGGATTTGGAGATCCTCTTCTATCTTGAGTTCCCTGGAACTCTTCTGTACATTGGATTGGTGAGAAGAATATAGTCCATCACAGAAGATCAACAGTCAATGTTGATGATACTGTGTACAATGTTCTTCTGGTTCTGCTCATCTCACTCATCATCACCCCATGCAAGACCCTCCAGGTTTCTCTGAACTCCTCCTGCTCATCGTTTCTTACAGCACAATAGTATTCCATTGTATTCATATACCACAACTTGTCCAGCCATTCCCCAATTGATGGGCATCCCCTCAACTTCCAATTCCTTGCCACCACATAAAGAGCAGCTATAAATATTTTTGTACATGTGGGTCCCTTTCCCCTTTCCATGATTTCTTTGGGGAAAAGACCCAAAAGTGGTATTGCTGGGTCAAAGGGTATGCACAGCTTTATCGCCCTTTGGGCATAATTCCAAATTGCTCTCCAGAATGGTTGGATCAGTTCACAGCTCCACCAACAATGCATTAGTGTTCCAATTTTCCCACAGCTTCTCCAACATTTATTATTTTCCTTTTTTGTCATTTTAGCCAATCTGATAGGTGTCAGGTGGTACCTCAGAGATGTCAAAGTCATTCTTAAAACAATATTGCTATAACTGTATACAATGTTCTCTTAATTACACTCATTTCACTCTTCATTATATTGTGCATCTTTCCATGTTTTTCTAAAAATCATTGAGCTCATCGTTTCTTATACCACAACCTATTCAGGCATTCCAAAATTGATGGGCATCCCTGAAATTTCTAGTTCTTTACCACTACAAAGAGAGCTGATATAAACATTTTAGAACATATAGGTTCTTTTCCTTTTTCTCCTAATCATCTTTGGAAATAGACCAAGTAGTGGTCCTGGTGGATCAAAGAATATATTTAGTTTAATAACCCTTTGGGCATAATTACAGATTGCTCTCCAAAGTGGTTGCATCAATTCACAATTCCACCAGAAGTGAATTAATGCCCCAATTTTTCCACATCCTCTCCAACATTTGTCACTTTCCCTTTCTAGCTTTTTAGCTAATCCGGATATCTCAAGGTTGTTTTAATTTGCATTTCTATAATCAAATGTTTTAGAGCATTTTATATGATTATAAATTATTTTGATTTCTTCATTGGAAAACTGTTTGTTCATATGCTTTGACCATTTATACATTGGGGGATGACTCATAGTCTTATAGATTTGACAAAGTGCTTTATAATTTTAGGTAAGAGACCGTTATCTGATAAACTGTCTAAAATTGTTTTACCAATTTTCTGCTTTCCTTCTAATCTTGGCTACATTTGTTTTATTTGTACAAAACTTTTAAAATTTAATGTAATTTAATTTATGTGATGTAATAGGAAATTCTTTTTAAAGTATTTTATTCCTGATTTTTGGTTTTACACAATGTTATTTCTAGGGAAAAAACAACAACATTCTCTTCTCCCTTTCCTTCCAGACCAAACATTCCCTTGTAACAAAGAAAGACAGTAAGCAAAAATACCTAACATAGTGACAGCATCTGATTCTGTACTGGCAGAAAGAACCTCCCTCCTTTGTTCTGAGTATAGAGCTTTGTTTATTGATTCTCTGGATTAGCATTGATTTTTTAGTTGCATGGAGCTTAGATTCTTTTTAGTGATCATTTTATTTAGACAATTGTAATTGTATATGCATGGCATTCTTTTGATTCTTTAACTTCTTTCTGTATCACTTCATACAAGTTCTCCCATATTTTCCTGGATTTCTCATGTAATGTAGGGGGTTTTACCAGTTATTCCACAATCTCACTTCATTTGCAGTTCATTTCTATCACGATGACAGATGTTAATGAATAACCAGTATGTTCTGTAATTTGGTTTCTATCAATGACTTCTTTGGGGCTTCAGAAAGCCCAATAATGGGATCTCTTAGTCACAGGATATCAATAGCTTAGTTATATTTTTTACACAATTGCAGATTAATATCCAAAATTGATTAATTCGAAATTCTACCAATATTGTGCACCTTTCCCCACATCCCTTCCAATAGTAAGTGCTTTCTCTTTTTTCACTCCTGTATCTGATGAAGAGGTGACCCTTCTATATGTCCAAGTCCAACCTATACATGTACCCCTAACTGCATTCCTTTCTGTATTCTTTAGGAAATTGTTTGCACTCATCCCAACTCTCTCTCTCTCTCTCTCTCTCTCTCTCTCTCTCTCTCTCTCTCTTTAGTCTTGTGAGAGAATAATTTTTAGTGATGGGCTTTTGGGGGACACAGGGACCCCTCCCACTTGGGGGCTCTGGTGGGTTTCTCAGAGGCAGCCCCAAAGGTACATTATAGATCAGATTAACTCAATAGACAACAGAGATTAAAACCACACCAAGGGGCAGCTAGATGGCGCAGTGGATAGAGCACCGGCCCTGGAGTCAGGAATACCTGAGTTCAAATCCGGCCTCAGACACTTAACACTTACTAGCTGTGTGGCCCTGGGCAAGTCACTTAACCCCAATTGCCTCACTAAAAAAAAAAAAAAAACACCAAGCTGAATGCCTTTTCCCCTCAGAGGGTCTGTCCTCTGGACTCTGACCTCAGTATGTACTGCTCATTTTAATATGGACCACCCTTACGCAGTGAGCTCTTGACCTCATGACATGATCACTCCCAAAAACATCCAAATAATGCCATAGGACAATTCCTAGAGCAGCAAAACCCACAGAAGAATGTGTTGAAATCATCTTCTAAACAAGGACAGCTTGGAAGGTCAGAAGAAGTGAGCTGCTGTGCTGAGACAGGAGTGGAACACAACCCCACAGTCACTCTGACACAGATCCAGTCCCAGGAAGGCCTTGCCAGAGAAAGAGACTCCCCAGAGCCTCTGAATCAGCTGCAGCACCAGTGTCATCAGGAACTAAGCTCACAGTCTGGTGAGAGGGCTGAGCCCTTGGCAAGGTGGAAATTACAGGAGTCTATGCTGGTGCTGAGGCAGAACTGGGGTTTTTCACACCTGCTGGGAACCAGGAGGTAGACTTGAGTAGCAGTGGCCCAGGTGGGGGAGGGGCACGGAGTCATCAGAGCTGACAATCACAGCACACAAAGCTGGTTGATTAGCAAGTTGGTCGGGGGTGATCTACTGACCCAGGAACAGGCCATGTGAGTGAAGAACCTGTTTCTCCTTAAATCATACCACCGGGGACCTTCTGAAGCTTGGGATAGTGAAGCCTGGAAACAGTGCCCCACTTTGAGGAGCTAAAAGTCAAGTAAAAGAAAGGCAAGATGAGCAGACAGAGAAATGTGAGGACCATAGAAAGTTTCTTTAGTGACAAGGAAGATTGAGGTACACCCTCAGAGGAAGATGTCAATGTCAGGGCCCCTATATCTAAAGCTTCCAAGAAAAAATATGAAATACTCTCAGGCCATAATGGTGCTCAAAAAGGACTTTGAAGATAAACTTAGAGAGGTAATGGAAAAAATGGAAAGAGAAATGAGGGTGTAAAAATATTTTTGAATTGACTAGCCTAATTTGGGGGGACTAATGCTGACTGGAGGACTAATCTGGGGACTTTTGACTATTTGGATATCTGACTGCATTAATTTAATGTGGGCCATTTATAAAATTCCACCACACTGCTCCACTCCCAAATTGATAAGCAAAATATTAAGAAGCCTCTTAACTAAATAATCAAAGCAGAGTTTATTTATGAGATACTATTTAAAATAAAGAATACAGGAAAATAAAATGCACAACCTGACTGCTTTCCTGTGGTCTCTTTCCACTGCATCTCTTTCCCACCTGCTGCCCTTCGAACTTCTTGAATACAATAAGGGCCTTAGCCGCCTCCGGCCTCAGGGCACATTACACTTTCCCTGGTTTGTATTAAGGCCTATAACCTTGTCAGCCCCGTCTCTCTCCTTTTCTGAATGGAACTCTCCTCCTTGTCCGCGCTCCCCTCTAGTCAGCCCCCTCCTTAATAATCTTGTCTATCTAGTCCATCCTCTCCCCGTCCTCTAGTCCGTCTCCCCCCTCCTGTCTCACTCCCAGGTCTATATATACCTTTTTTTTTCTCCACTCAAATCTCGGGGCTTCCTTCGCCCCCACAGACCAAGCTAATCCGCCAGCCAGAGCTGCAGCTGGTGTGTGTGGGGGGTGCTCTCTAGCCTCATGCCGCAGCACAGGCTATCCTTCAGATAGCTCCACTCAGGTCAGAGGGAGCTGGGGGCTTTTTTTTACCCCCAGCTGTCTGACCTGGCGTCTTGTATAGCCCATGGGGCTTTTTCACTCAGCTGAAGCTGAGGAGGAGGGGGAGAAACCCTGAGGGCCTAAGGCTTTCTAATCTCAGCCTAAAGGTAGGGTCCCCAAATCAAAATAAATTTCCACAAGGGTGATGCAGGAAAGACATGAGAAAAAAGTCAACAGCTTGAAAAGCCAAATTGGCCAAATGGACAAAGGAGGTACAAAAGCTTTCTGATGAAAATAATTGCCTAAGAATTAGGATTGAACAAATGGAAGCTAGTGACTTTATGAGAAACCAAGACACAATAAAGCAAATCTAAATGAATAAAAAATAGAGGGCAATGTAAAATATCTTCTTGGAAAAACTGCTCACCTGGAAAATAGATCAGGGAGAGAGAATTTGAAAATCATTGGACTACCTGAAAACCATGATCAAGGAAAGAGCATAGACATCATCTTCCAAGAAATTATCATGCAAAATTGCCCTGATATTCTAGAAGCCTCAGACACTTAGCACTTACTAGCTGTGTGACCCTGGGCAAGTCACTTAACCCCAATTGCCTCACCAAAAAAAAAGGAGAAAAGGGGGGAAAATTCTACAAAAAATATTTATAGCAACTCTTTGTGGTGGCTAAGAATTGGGAAACAAGGGAATGTCCATCAATTGAGGAATGACTGAAGATCTTGTGGTATATGATTATAGTGGAATGGTATTGTGCTATAGGAAATGACAAACAGGATGATCCCAGTAAAACCTGGAAAGAGTCTGATGTATAGTGAACTGAGCAGAACTGGGAGGACATTGTGCATAGTGACAGCAGTATTGTTCAATGAACAATTGTGAATGACTTAACTACTCTCAGTAATTCAATGATCCAAGACAATCCCAAGGGACTAATGAGGAAGCATATTATCCACCCCCATAGAAAGAACTGATAAAAAGAGCACTTGTGGATTGTACATATATAACCTGGTTGATATCTTGTGGAGGGGGGAGGAAAGGGAGGGAAGGAGAAAAATTTGGAACTCTTAATCTTATGAAAATGAATGTTGAAAACTACTGTTACATGTAACTGGAAAAAATAAAATTAATGTTTGTTGCAAAGAAAAAAATTAAATTTAATTAAATTAAAAAATATGGACCACCCTTAGGTCCGATAAACCAATAGATTTGAATGATGCTAGCCAATTAGCCTTGAACACTGTATAAGGGCCACCTCTCTTCTGGTCTGCCAGAAGCTTGCTCTCTCTCTTGGCTAGGACACTGGAGGAGGCAGCCACACGTCACCAGTTCTCTTGGGCTGGGAAGATGAAGGAGACAGCCATGCATCCCCCCTCATTCTCTTCTCTATCTAGGTAATGTAGGGCTTTGGAACTCTTAATTCAGAGCCATGTGCTCTCTCTTTACTAAAATTTAATATGATTAATAAATGCTTAATGCCCCAAACTAGTACAATAGACTCTAATTTAAAAGTAGCAATATATTGGAAATCCCAGCTAAGTTCCCCAATAACAGAACAGGAACAGGCTTCCCCCCAACGTTTCAAACAACACAATCTGAAATTCTCCCCCCTACTCTTCCATATATCCTATAAACACACACTCATGTTTCTCCCATCCTCAAAAAATCCTCACTTGATTGAATCATCCCTTTTAGTTGTCATCAATTAGCTCTTCTCTTCTTAGCTAAATTGCTCAAGAAATCTGTCTTCAATCAATGCTTCCATTTTTCCTCCTTTTACTCTTTCCAGACCCTTTGCAATCTGGCTTCTGACCTCATCATTCAGATGATCTCTTTCCTTCCAAATCTTATGGCCTTTTTTCAGATCTTATTTGTCCATATGCTATACTTTGCACAATTGATCATCCTATCCTAATGGATATTCTCTCCTCTCTAGGTTTTATCCTGGTTCTCCTATTTTGATATTTTTTCTTGGTTCTCCTCCTACATCTCAAACTCCACCTTTCCAGGACCTTTGATGACCCCTTGAAGCACCCCTTAACTGTGAGTATCCCCCAAAACTCATCCTAGGTCTTTTCTCTTTTTATTTTCTATATTCCCTTACCTGGTGATAGGTTCACTTATCTCTATATTAATTATTTCTAGATATTTATATCTAGCAACAGTAATGCTGTCCGTCCAACCAACTTGGGGAGAAGGGGATGTAAGCACAAGCATACTTTTAAGTTTAGTTTAGATTATTAACATTTTCTCCATAACTTTCTTAAGTCTAAACAATTAATAAAAGAATAAATCAAGACTTGTTCTATAGCATTGGCTTATTTCTGAGGTGTAAATATTTAACACTAAAAATTGGATAATCAACTTGAGAGCCAGGTCAAGCTGGCTCCAGGGCACCACTGAGGCTTCTGAACTTCACTTTCATCTCCAACTGCCTATTAGTCATTTCAGACTGGATGACATGTACTTATCTCCAATTTAATCTGTCCAAAAAGGAATTCATTATATTTGTTCCTAAATATTATCCTCTTCCACACTTCTGTATTATTTTTGAGAGTATTCCTCTTAGTAAAACAGACATGTAATATTGCTATAAAACTCAACTCCTCCATTTCACCCCACAAATCTAATTAGCTACCAGATCTTGTCATTTTTACATGAGAAATAATGTCTGCTATATACCTTTACCTCCTCTCACCCAGCCAAAACCCTAGTTCAAGCTCTCATCACTTCTTACCTGGCTGTTGGAGTAGCCTTCTGGTTGATTCCCTGATTTAATTCTCTTTCTGCTACAATAGAATCTCCACATTGCTTCAAAAGTGATTTTCCTAAAGCTTAATTTTGACCATGTCACACCTGAGCTCCTGCTCACAAAAACTCCAGTGACTCCTTGTTACCCCGAGATCAAACATAAAGTACATTGCTTGTTTTCTATCCTTCTTCACATCTTGAAAACTTCCTACCTTGCCAGTATTTTCATACTTTAGTTTTCTTCATGTGCTCTATAACGCAGCTATACTCAACTCCTTTCTGTTCTTTATATGACATTCAATCTCCTATTTCTGTGAATCTGCACTGACTGGACTTCTTTTACTCTTCATCTCTGCCTCCTGGCATCCATTGTTACCTTCAAAACACTCAAATGTCACATTCTTCAGGAGGCCACCACTGCACCCCACTCCCAATTGAGCCTTCTCCTCTAAGATTCTCCTAAGTTCTACTCCAAAATCTTTATACTTTTTGTCTATCTTGTATTCAATTATTTGCAGGTAGCGTTCCCATTATGATGTAAGTTCCTTGAAGACAATTATAGTTTTGCTTTTCTCTTTGTAGCTCTAGCACTTTGGAACCTGGCACATGGTAAGCACTTAATAAATGACTGTTGATTTATTGATTGATTGATTTTTAGAAGTTCTCTAAATATTTGGAAATGTGAATGTTTGACTCCATGTAGACAAAACATCTGGACAACTGACTGATTTTTTTTCTTGTCATCCAGATGGTTTGGCATCAAGAATGCATCAGGGGACTTCCTAATACTACAGAGCCAAAGGTTTAAATGTAGAAAGAGACAAAGCAATAATAATTCTGCTCCTGTTCTTAAAGTAATTATATTGTGTTTCTATATTTTGGGAGCTCATCTGATTGATTACATGGAGTCTTCTTTTTGGCTATTATACTATTTTTCTTTATTTTACATTGAAATGAAGCAGAAAGATAATTTAAAAAAAATTTAAAACATCTGTTGCATGTTCTTTAAATGCTCAAAACCATAATATTTTACATTAATTTAATAAAAATATATCTTAGGAATGGTAAATGAAAAGAAGTATCCCTTAAAGGACAAATCATAGGCTTGAAAGGCAAATTTGTAAGGATATTTTTTCTATTTTGTACAATAATAATAATAATTAATTAATGAAATTTATATAGTATGTTAAATTTTGCCAAATACTTAACAAATATTATCTTACTTCATTCTCACAAGAACCCTGTGTTCAATTGTGTCTGACTCTTCATGACCTACTGGACAAATTCTCCATAGAGTTTTCTTGGCAAAGTTGTTATAGTTATTTACCATTTCTTTATCCAGCTTTTAAGTGCGCAGGGATTAAGCAAATTGTCCAAGGTCACAGAGCTAGTAAGTGTCATATTTGAACTTTGATCTTTCTGATTCTAGACCTACTGCCCCATCTCTTGCATCACCTAACTGCCCAAGAAGATCCCTAGGAAGTAGGTACAATTAACTCCATTTTACAGATGAGGAATCTAAAACTACAGGAGATTAAGTGACTTGCTCATGGCAGGATTCAAAGTGAGGTCTTCCTGACTTGAGGCCCAGGGCTCTATTCACTGATGTACCTACCTGACTAAGTAGATACAACAATAGATAGCATTAAAATAAAAATTATAGGTAGAAACTCTGAATTATTTTTTAAAGAAAATGTAGAGCATTAGGGAGGATAATTCCTACTTAGGTACATAAATATTGGCCAAGCCATCAGCATGGTTGGGCTATAATCTCTATATAAAATGGGAATGACCAAATTGAAAGCATAACAGTTCCATTTAAATATTTGAAAAGTAACAGAGAGAACACAAAATCCATATTTGACATAGCAAAAGGAAACCTAATTATAATTTTTATGTAAATGAATGAAAAAATAGAATTTAAAAGAAATCAAGAATGTTATAATAAACTATTTTGATCAACAATATGCTAAAAATCCAACTTAAATTAAATAGATAAGTAATTACAAAAATATAAAATGCATAGATTAAAGAAAGAAGAAATTTAGAATGTAAGCAACCCTATATCAGAAAAGTGAATTTAACACGCAAAAAGTGAAACCCCCTTTTACCAAGGGGGTTAAAAAAATCCCAGGATCAAATGGATTTACACATCAATTCTATCAAACATTCAAAGAATAATTAACTCCAAATATCACACAATTTCCTAAAAAGAAAAAGATGGAATCCTATAATAATCCTTCTATGATACAAATACAGCCTTTGGGGGGAAAACAAGAAGAGTCAAAATAAAGAAAAATAAAGACCAGTATCTCTAGTCAACATTAATTCCAAAATGTTAAATGAAATTTTAGTAAAGAAGCTTCCGCAATTTGTCCCAAAGCTTATAAATTATGATCAGGTGGGATTTATACTAAGAATATAATATTGGCTCAAAATTGGGAAAATTACCAACATAATTGACCATATTACTAACAGGAAAAACAAAAGTCATAAAATAATATCAATAGATGCAGGAAAAGCTTTCAAAAAATACAACACCCACTTGCAAAATGCTAGCAAATAAACAAACAAAACTTTCCATAACATAATACCTAAAACCAAAAGTCAGTATTGTGTATAATGGAGAAAAACTAGAGTTTTTCCCAATAAGATCAGGGCTTCCCATTGCCACCACTACTATTTGACATAGTACTAAAAATATTATCTATAACAAAAAAAAGAAAGAAAGAAAAAAGAAAAAGAAATAGGGGGAATAAACACAGGCAAAACAAAGAAGCAAAATTTTTGGGCTTTGCAAATGATATAGTGCTTTACTTAGAGAACACTAACATGTCAACAGAAAATGAATTGAAATAATAAATAACTTCAACAAATTTCAAGTTGTGAAATAAAACCATATGAATAATTAGCATTTCTATAACTTACCAACAAAGCCAAGAAGAAAAAGAAATTCCATTTAATAACCACATAATATTAAAATATTTGAGAGTCTACATATCAAGATACACATAGGGACTATATAAGAACAACTACAAAATAATTTTTGCAGTAATAAAGATAAACCTAAACAATTGGGGAAATAGTAATGATCTGTGGGCCAATATTATAAAAATGACAATGTTGTTGCTTAGTCATTTCAGTTGCATTTGATTCTGTGGCTCCATTTGAGGTTTCCTTTGCAGAGACATTGGAATGGTGGGCTATTTCCTTCTCCAGCTCATTTTACAGATGAAAAAATTCAGGGAAACAGAGTTAAGTGACTTGCTCAGGATCACACATTATCTGAGACTGTATTCAAACTCATGAAGATTAGTGTTCTTGATTCCAAGCTCAGTGCTCTAACCACTGCTTCACCTAGCTGCCCCATAAACATGATACTCCTGTTGAAATTAAACTACTAATTTTATCCCATAACAAACAAAATACCAAAAGATTAATTTATAAACATAGCAAAAATAAAACAAAATTCATCTGGAGAATTAAAAAGTCAGGAATGTAAAAGGAAATGATGGACAGGGAGCTAGCAGTACCAGATCTCAAACTACACTACAAAGCAGTGATCATCAAAATTATTTGATGCTAGTTAAACAATAGAATAGTTTATTAGTAGAATAGATTAGACAAGTGAAAGACATACATACCCTCATATATATATATATATATATATATATATATATATATAGAGAGAGAGAGAGAGAGAGAGAGAGAGAGAGAGAGAGAGAGAGAGAGTGTAAATATATCCATCAGTCCAATGTTTTGTGTAGAGCAAATTGGGACAGTTCTGTTCCTGAACAATAATGCTGCTACACAAGGATGGCAACTGTGGGAAGAGATGCACTATATGATGGTATTATAATTATTTATTTTATATCATCTGAGATTTTTCTCAAACCTTAAATCACTAATTGCCTATTGGTAGGAGACATTTCAAACTAGATGTTCTTGAAATATTTTAAAGTCAAAATTTCTAATACTGAACTCATTATTTCTATCTTACCCCCATCAATCTTCCGCTTTCCTAATTTCCTCACATCTGTAGCTCTGCTTCCTTTGGCCTTCACAGATAATTATACTCCACCCAGGATAATCTGATTACCTGAAATCTCATCACCTGATTAACACCTTCACATCTTCCTCAGTCTTCACTCCCCTGACTGGAGGACTCCGTATAGAAATCCTTATAGAAAGCTAGTATCTGGACCTTCCAAGTTACTCTACACTTTCTACCTGAAGCTTTGTTTGATTTGGACTCTATGGAACATCATGTTTGATGTACTTCCTCTGTCCTCCTTCCTTTACAGCTTCGTATGTGTTTTTCTTTGCCTATTATATTGTAAGCACCAGAAGTCCAAAGTCTGACTGTTATTTAATTTCTGAGACAGGATTCAAACTCAAGATATATAGATATATGGATACACATGTTTGCGTGTATCTATGAGTTATATGCAAAATATATTGAAAGGTATAAACCCACAGGTATTAATGAGGGAAGGAGAGAGAGAGAGATAGAGAGAGAGAAGATAATCTTGGGGAACATTAACAATTAGGTGGCATAATATTGATGATAAGGAAGCAAAGGAGACTGAGGAGTAGTCAGACAGGTTGAAGAGAAAAAAAGAGTAAGTTAAGAAAAAAATAGAGAAGAGAGAGTGTTCAGGAGGAAAACAGAGTCAACATTGCCAAATGTAGCATATTGGTGAAGTATGAGCACAGTATTTGACATATATTAAGTACTTAATAAATGTTTATTGAATGAATGAATAAGGATAATTAAGATTTGGGAATATTTAAAGGCAATAAAGGGAAAATCAGTAGATATGGTGAGCTTGAACCTTCAAGTCAAATAAGGTTTGATTAAACATGCAATCTTTTAGAAAAGAAAGGAGGAAATAGAATAAACACACACATAAAGAAGTTGGCCCTGGCAAGGAGATGGGAGACCTCTTAGACAAAATGACAAAGGAGAAATAAATAGGAGATGATGTCAAGGGGTGTTGAGTTGCATGCCCAATTGATTAATCTCCTCTTTCTCTTTTTTATTCATGTAAGCATTTAGAGCTATAAATTTTCCCCTAAGCACTGCTTTGGCTGCATCCCATAGATTTTGGTATGTTGTCTCATTATTGTCATTCTCTTGGATAAAGTTATTGATTGTTTCTATGATTTCTTGTTTGGCCCATTCATTCTTTAGAATGAAATTATTTAGTTTCCAATTGATTTTCATTCTACTTTTCCCTGGCTCTTTCTTACATGTAATTTTTATTGCATCATGATCTGAGAAGGATGCATTTACTATTTCTGCCTTTCTACATTTGACTATGATGTTTTTGTGCCCTAATACATGGTCAATTTTTGAAAATGTGCCATGTACTGCTGAGAAAAAGGTATATTCCTTTCTATCCCCATTGAATTTTCTCCAGACATCTATCATGTCTAACTTTCCTAGTAATCTATTCACATCATTCACTTCTTTCTTATTTATTTTTTGGCTAGATTTATCTAATTCTGAGAGGGGGAGATTCAGATCCTCCACTAGTATAGTATTACTGTCTAATTCCTCTTATAACTCATTTAACTTCTCCTCTAAGAACTTGGATGCTATACCACTTGGTGCATACATATTTAATATTGATATTACTTCATTATCTATAGTACCTTTAAGCAAGATGTAATTTCCTTCCTTATCTCTTTTAATGAGATCTATTTTTGCCTGCACTTTGTCTGAGATAAGGATTGCTACTCCTGCCTTTTTTACTTTAGCTGAGGCATAATATATTCTGCTCCAGCCTTTTTACTCTGTGTGTATCTCTCTGCTTCAAATGTGTTTCTTGTAAACAGCATATTGTAGGATTCTGGTTTTAAATCCACTCTGCAATTCGCTTCCGTTTTATAGCAGAGTTCATCCCATTCACATTCACAGTTATTATTACTGACTGTCTATTCCCCTCCATTCTATTTACCCCCTTTGTACTTTTCCCCCCTTCTTTCACCCTATTCCTCCTCACTGACATTTTACTTCTTACCCCTGCCTCCCCCGATCTGCCCTCCCTTTTTATCACCCCCCTCTATTTTCTTTACCCTTTGCTCCCTTGCTTTTGTCCTCCCTTCTATCAGTCCCCCCCCCTTTCCCTTCCCCTTTTGCTTCCCTAAAGAATGAGTTAAGTTTCTTTATCCCAATGAACGTATATGTTATTCCCTCTTTGAGTCAAATCAAATGAGAATAGGGTTGAAACAATGTTCCCCCCTCCTTTTTTTCCCCTCTATTGTAATAGGTTTTTTTTTTCCACCTCTTCATATGATATAATTCATCCCATTCCACCTCCCCTTTCCTCTCCTCCCCATAGACTCCCTTTTTAACCCCTTAATTCTTTTGTATCATCACATCAAAGAAAATTTATATTTATACCCTCTATGTAAAGTCCTTCTCTCTGCCCAAATACATTTACAGTTCTTAAGAGTTATGAGTATTATTTTCCTGTGTAGGGATATAAACAGTTTAACCTAATCGGTTAACCTTTTTTTTCCCCCTCTGTTTACCTTTTTAAACTTCTCTTGAGTCTTGTATGTTGAGATCAAATTTTCTATTCAGTTCTGGCCTTTTCACCAGGAAAGATTGAAAGTCCCCAATGTCATTAAATGTCCATCTTTTCCCCTGAAAGAAAGTGCGCATTTTTGCTGGGTAATAGATTCTCGGCTACAATCCAAGCTCCTTTGCCTTCCGGAATATCATATTCCAAGCCTTGCGGTCCTTTAATGTTGAAGCTGCCAGGTCCTGAGCAATCCTGACTGTGGCTCCATGATATTTAAATTGCTTCTTTCTGGCTGCTTGGAGTATTTTCTCCTTCACCTGATAATTCTGGAATTTGGCTACAATATTCCTTGGAGTTTTCCTTTTGGGGTCTCTTTCAGGAGGTGATCGGTGGGTTCTTTCAATGATGATTTTATCCTCTGATTCTATGATATCAGGGCAGTTCTCCTTAATAATTTCCTGGAATATGGTGTCTAGATTCTTTTTCTGGTCATGGCTTTCAGGCAGTCCAATGATTCTCAAATTTTCTCTCCTTGATCTGTTTTCCAGATCAGTTGTCTTTCCAATGAGGTATTTCACATTTTCTTCTATTTTTTCATTTTTTTGATTCTGCTTGACTGATTCCTGGTGTCTCATGGATTCCTTATCTTCCAATTGTCCCACTTTAATTTTTAAGGCATGGTTTTCTTCAGTGAGATTATGCACCTTTTTTTCCATTTGGCCAAGTGAATTTTTTAAGGCAGTGTTTTCTTCAATGAGATTATGCATCTTTTTTTCCATTTGGCCAGATGAATTTTTTAAGGTATTGTTTTCTCTAGTGAGATTATGTACTTTTTTTTCCATTTGGCCAAATGAATTTTTTAAGGCTTTGTTTTCTTCAGTGAAATTATGTGCTTCCTTTTCCAAGCTGCTGATTCTTTTTTCATAGTTTTCTTGTTTTGCTTTCATTTCTCTCCCCATTTTTTCTTCTACCTCTCTCAATTGATTTTTAAAAACCTTTTTGAGCTCTTCCAGGAAGGCTTTTTGTTCTTGAGACCAATTCACCTTCCCTAGTGAGGCTTCAGATGTAGGCAATTTGAGGCTATTGTCCTCATCTGAGTTTGTGTTGGCTTCTTCCCTATTGATACAGATGTTCTCAATGGAGAGGGCTCTTTTTTGCTTCTTACTCATTATTGCAGCTTATTTATTTATTTTTTAAGTTGAGGTCTGCTCTGGGGGCACCAGGGTCCCTGTTTTGTGCTTCTTGTGCAGGGGTATAGGTGCTGTGTGAGCGGGTTTTTAGTCTGAGGCCTTTATGGTGTGTGTAGATCCCCCACCCTGCACTTCCTGTCTGATTGTGCTTGGCCAGCCAGGCGCTGGACTGCGGCGTCTGATCCCGCCTGACCCGTTTGTGGCCCTCTCGGTCTTTGCAGGTAGGTTTTTCCACTGTCCTTCTTGGCCACCAGATTTTTGAACCAGGTTCCAGGGGCCTCAGTTGTTCAACTGTGGCCCACAGCTCCTGCTGACTTGCCCTGATCCCCTCGTCGCTGGGTTGCTGCCCTGCGCTGGGCCTCCCTTTTGCCCGAGTCAGACCGACCTGTTCCTGAAGTCTTCTAAATTATCACTGGTTGGAGGACTGTGTCTCTCTGTCTCTTTGCAGGTTCTGTAGTTTCAGAATCCGTTCAGAGGCTTGATTTAATGTTTGTTTTGAGGGAACAGAAGGAGAGCTCAGGCAGCTTGCTGCTTCCTCTCCACCATCTTGGCTCCGCCCCTCTCAAAGGGTGTTGAAATGAAGAAAATGGAAGAAAAAACATTTCCTTGAAATTGCCTTAAATTTCTAAATTTGATTAATCTTTTTTAAATTTAGAGATCAAACTCAATGAAAGGGAATGTTGCTAAGGGAGAGATTGGTTAAACATATATAAAAAGAGGGGGCAGCTAGGTGGTGCAGTGGAAAAAGCAAGGGCCCTGGATTCAGGAAGACCTGAGTTCAAATCCAGCCTCAGACACTTGACACTTACTAGCTGTGTGACCCTGGGCAAGTCACTTAACCCCTCTTGCCATGTAAAAAAAAAAGTATATAAAAAGAAAAAGAGACAAAGAAAAAGGAGGGGGAGGAAATAGCTTAGATTCCTTCTCTCACTGATTGCTCTCTCTTTGACTTTCCCTAACTTGAGTAGGTAGAGCATTTTTGCTCTACCTACTCACAACCATATGATGGGAACTTCTAGAACCTATCTATCCTGTCCCAGTATCATCTGTTCACTTCATTCTCTATCTCTTTGTCTAAGTGCAAAAGCCCTTCTAGTGAGATATTATCACATTACAAAAATTAATTCCTCATGAGGCTCAACTTCATGAATCTTCTCAATGAGGACCCTGTGGGAAACAGAGTTCTCCATATCATTTTCTGACAATAATGTTCTAAAGTCTCCCTTTCCTCCAAATTCCTAGGATGGGAGTCACTTAATTTCTTTGGAAAAAGGTAGCACAGTTCAGAGAAAAGAGTGCTAGATTTAAAATTGGGAAAATCCATATACAATCCATACCTTGATTGTAAGCAAGTCACATTTTCTTTGAGACTTAGTTTTGTTACGTATGAAAAAGGGATAATAATAACACTCATCATACTGGGTTATCTGACTTTCACATAAAAAAGAAAAAAAGATAAAGGGGGCAGCTAGGTGGTACAGTGGATAAAGCACTGGCCCTGGATTCAGGAGGACCTAAGTTCAAATCTGGCCTCAGACACTTGACACTTCCTAGTTATGTGACCCTGGATGAGTCACTTAACCCTCATTGCCCTGCCAAAAAAAAAAAAGAAAAAGAAAAGAATTTCACATGAGATGATGTATCTTATGTGTACATTGTAAAACTTAAAGGTCTATTTAGTGTGAACAATTATAATGGTTTCCTCCTTACTCTTTCTTTTTTTTCTATTCTGTCCTGGTCCCTCTTCTCTTCTCCCTCAGAACTATTTCACTTAGTGATCTCATCAGCTCCCATGGAACCAATGATTGTCTCTTTGTAGAAGATTCTCAAATCTTTTTATCCTCTCCTGACCACTGTCTTGATCCCTTTCTATTAGACATCTTAAATTATATTTCTTGTAAACACCTTAAAGTAATTTTTTCCAAAACTGAACTCATTATCTTTTATCCCAAACCTTCCTGTCCCACAAACTTCTTTCTTACTGTTAAGGGCACCTTCATCTTCTTTGTCATTCAAGCTTTCAACACAGGTATCATCTTTAACTCTTCATTTTCACTTTCATGTCCGTCCAATCTGTTGCCAAGTCCTGTCAATTCTATATTCTCAACATTTTTCATATTTGGCCCCTTTTTTCCTATGACACTACCAACATCCTGGTGCAGACCCTTATCACCTCTCACCTGGACCATTGCAAGAGCGTTCTGCCTCGTCTCTTCTACTCCATGTCATCTTCCACACAGCTGCCAAAGTGATTTCCCTATAGGGTCCTCTGATCACATCACTCCACTAAGAAATAAACTCTGGTAACCTATTATCTCCAGTACCAAATATAAAGTGGTCTGTTTGGCTTTTACTGCTCTTCATAACCTTGCCCCTTTCCTACCTTTTTTATCTTCTTATACTTTACTCCCCTCCAAAAACTACAACTCAGCAACAACGTCCTTCTTGTTGTTCTTGAAAAATACAACCCATTAGGCAGCTAGGTGGCACAATGAATAGAGCACCACCCCTTGAGTCAGGAGGACCTGAGTTCAAATCTGGCCTCAGACACCTAGTACTTATTAGCTGTGTGATCCTGGGCAAGTCATGTAACCCCAATTGCCTCACAGAAAAAAGAGAAAAGAAAAATACAACCCATCCCTTGAGTGAATTTTCATTGACTCCTGTGCTTCTCTACCTCATTCAGGACTTTCTTTCTTTAATTAATTAATTTATTTAGAATTTTCCCCAAGTTACATGTAAAAAACAAAACAAAACAAAATAAAATTTTTCACATTGATTTTTGTAAACTTTTTGTTCCAAATTTTTGCCTCCCTCCCTCCTCACCCCTCCCTAAGAAATCCAGCAGTCTTCCAAAACATCTTCACATTAATCATGTTATGAAAGAAAACAGACAAACTTTAGAAAGAGGAATGAGCAAAAAAAAATTATACTTCAATCTGTATTCAGATAACATCAGTTCTTTCTCTGTTGATGCTTTGCATTTTTCATGTCCTTCTGATAGCATCCTGCTCATCATTTCTTTCATAATTACTATTGTTAACTATATTACCCTTGATCTATTACCTCCCCTTGATATTTACTATATTTTCTATCTTCTTTCACCCTATCCCTCCTCAAAAGAATTTTGCTTTTTACTGCCCCCTCCCATAACCTCCCCTCCCTTCATCCTTTCCTCATATCCCCTTGCCCTCCCACTTTCCCTCAGGGCAAAATATATTATTATACCCACTTGATTATGTATGGTATTCCCTCTTTGAGTCAATTTTAATGAGAGTAAGGCTCACTGACTCCCCTGCTACTTCCCTATCTTCCCCTCTACTCCATAAACTTTTTCTTCCTTCTTTTATGTGACCTATTTTTCCACACTCCACATCTCCCTTTCCCTTTCTTCCAGTGCATTCCTCTTACCCTTAACTTTATTTTAAAGATATCCTCATGGGTCATCTAGGTCATCAGGAGGCCCAGAGGACAAATCCGGCCCAGACATAAGCCACCCCACCATTCCTGTCCCACAAAAAACAAGGATAAACAAAAAGTAAATGGTTTACAATGTGATGTTTAAAATCTAATGTGTGATAACCTTACCTGACCCAGGTGTGGCAGGGAGAACTACTTAAGTTTACTGTTAAATTCAGCAACAGTTTAGGCTTTTAAGCATTTATTAAAGTATATTAGGCGTTAGCAGAGAGAGAGAGAGAGAGAGAGAGAGAGAGAG
Source organism: Dromiciops gliroides (assembly GCF_019393635.1). NCBI lineage: Eukaryota > Metazoa > Chordata > Mammalia > Microbiotheria > Microbiotheriidae > Dromiciops > Dromiciops gliroides. The sequence continues at coordinate 361,193,794 of NC_057864.1, read as the reverse complement.
AGAGAGAGAGAGAGAGAGAGAGAGAGAGAAAGCTGCTTTCATCTAGCTATCCATGCTTCCAAAGAGAGAACATGTGAAGTTTTGAAAGTTAGGAGATCTGTCTACCCTGCCTACTCCTGTCACCAAACACTTGTTTCTGAACAAAAGAGAGCGATCCTCAGTGGCTTCTCCCAGAAGCCTCCTGTAGAAGAGGAAGCAGGGCAGTCCCCACACACAGCTCCAAAATAATTGGCTGGTCTATTGATTGACATGACTTACAGGCAGTCTATGAATAGAGGTAACTTCCAGATGCCAGGCAACTTCCAGATGCTAGTCACATGATTTCTTTTCGGGGGGAGGGGGGGCATCATCCTGGTTCTCACAATGTCTTTCTCAGCAGGTGGTGGCACCCTGATTCTCACAACAGATATCATCCCTTCATATTCAATTCACACCTGTGCCCTCTAAGTAAATTCCTTTCAGCTGCCCTAATACTGAGAAAGTTTTTAATGAGTTATAAGTATCATCTTCCCATTTAGGAATGTAAATACTTTAACCTTTTAATATCCCTCATGATTTCTTTTTCCTGTTTACCTTTTTCTGCTTCTCTAGGGTCTTATATTTGAAAGCCAAATTTTCTATTCAGTTCAGGTCTTTTCATCACAAATTCCTGAAAGTCCTCTTTTTCATTAAGTTCCATTTTTTCCCCATGAAAGAATATACTCAGTTTTTGTGGGTACATGATTTTTGATTGTAATCCCCATTCCTTTGCTCTTCAGAATATCATATTCTATGCCCTCCAATCCTTTAATGTAGAAGCTTCTAGATCTTGTGTTATCCTGACTATAGCGCCACAATATTCAAATTCCTTTTTTTCTAACTGCTTGCAATATTTTCTCCTTGACATGGGAGCTCTGAAATTTGGCTATAATATTTCTAGAAGTTTTCCTTTTGAGGATGGCTTTCAGGAGGTGATTGGTGCATTCTTTCACTTTCTATTTTACCTTCTGCTTTGAGAATATCAGGGCAATATTCCCTGACAATTTCTCAGATGATGTGTAAACTCTTATTTTGTTCATAGTTTCCAGGTAGTCCAATGATTTTCAAATTATCTCTCCTAGATGTATTTTCCAGGTCAGCTGTTTTTCCAAGGAGATATTTCATATTGCCCTCTACTTTTTAAAATTCATTTGGACTTCTTTATTGTGTCTTGATTTCTCATAAAGTCATTAGCTTCTATTTGTTCTATCCTAATTCTTAAGCAATGATTTTCTTCAGAGAGTTTATGTACCTTCTTTTCCATTTGGCCAATTTGGCTTTTCAAGCTGTTAACTTTTTTTTCATGACCCTCCAGCATCACTCTCATTTCTCTTTCCATTTTTTCTGCTACCTCTCTTACTTTTCCCTCTACCTCTCTTACTTTATCTTCAAAGTCATTTTTTGAGTGCTTCCATGTCCTGAGTCCAATTTATATTTTTCTTGGAAGCTTTGGATGTAGGAGCTTTGATTTTGTTATTATCTTCTTCTGAGGGTGTATTTTGATGTACCTTCCCACCAAAGAAATTTTCAATGGTCTGCTGCTTTCTCTGCCTGCTCATCTTGGCCACCAACTTCTTGGCTTTTAACTCCTTCTTAACATGGAGTGCTGCTTCCAGGCTGCAGTGTCCCAAGCCACAGGGGGTCCCAGGTGGGACAATTAGGCTTGTTCTCAGCCCACCTGGCCTATAAGTAACCACAACCCTGCTTTCAGAAATCTGATTGAAATCTGATTCTCTATGATTAAAACCTTGGCATACCTGTGCCCCTCCCCCACTGGGCCTCTGCCTCTTAAGTCGGCTTCCTTGCCAATGTGCTCTGCCTCTGCTCCCATAGGCATCTCTACTCTTTCCCTCTGGGCAATTGCTGTACCCCCTCACCAGTCTGTGAGCTGAGTTTCAGAAGAAGCTGCTAACACTGAAGATTATGAGACTCCAGAGGTGTGGCCTGCCTTGGGCTGGATGTGTACCCCATGCTGAGTTCCTCTCACTCCCTGAACAGCCTATGATCCCTGCCACCTATTTAAGCTGGCTTTTGCTGGAAAATAGTTTAACACTGTTCTTTTGTGGGTTTTGCTGCTCCAGGACTTGTCTTATGGCATTTTGGGGGGTATGTGGACAAATTTATTGGGAGCAGTGAGAGTCAACAGCCTTTCCTTTGCCATTTTAGCTCTGCCACCCTTCCTTACTCTTAATACCCATGGGAAATGATCATATTGAATTCCAGATACTGAATCAATTGCTAATGCTGAATTCCCAAGGAGAGTAAAGAAAGTTTTGTGCTACAATAATAGTCTTCACTGATGTTAGATTGAAAATACTTTTTAAAAACCTCTGCTATATTAAGTAATTTTCTTTCAAGTTTTAATACCAATAATAGCTTTATCTGGTTTTATCCAAATGTGCATATACTTTTATTGATATTTTAACATTAGCAAAGGGTAAACTTGAAACCATTTGGAACTGGTTTGAGGGAGCTAATTATTAAATTTTCAGTATAAACATTGATACCTTGAGACTAGGAAATGCTACAAACAGGTACTAATTTATTTTTTGTCGATTATCTGAGCTTAAAAATGGAGAAATTTTTAATAAGGAGGTAGATTAGACTTAGCCATGTATTGTGAGTACTTATTTTTCCCAGAGAACCTGTTGTTAAACATTTATTTTGTACTGAGAACACTGCACACTTTCTATATTGAAATGTTCTATAGACATTTTTCTCCCCTTTCTTTCACTGTCATTGAAGGACACTTCTAATGCAAGTCTGAAGAAAAGAGAGAGAATACTGAACCTGATATGGAGGAACTGCATTTTTTTCTCATGTTAAATGAAAAGAGTATATATATTGTATTAAAAAAGGGAGAAGAAACATGAAAAGTGTAAATTGAACTTTTGCCTCTCATTGCATCTGCTGTGTTTACTGAAATCAGTTTATTTTTGTTTGTTTTACTGTCTATCTGCTGAAAACCTATCTGAAGCCAAGGCAAATGCAAAACATGTGACTTTAAATGGCTTGAACCAGGGAAGAAGAAGAACACTGGGGAACACTCTAAAGGGCTCTGTAGTGAATTGTGTACATGCACCACATCAAAAGTAAATTGAAGCTAAAATAAATAATGTTACACTGAAAGTTGAAAGAATATAGCAAATCCTAAAGCTGCTTGTGTACTAATTGAGAGTATTTTAATTGTTAAAAGATTTAGAGAAGTAAACAATGTGGATGGGAACACTGTGCTGAAAGCTCAGGGCCCAGTCTGGTTTTCCTTTTTAGTGGCTTGGCAACAGTGGCAAGGCTGAGCTGCCGCCTTGTTTTTAGAAACAGAAGCAGAGCTATTCAAAGGATTAATCAGCTGTCCGAACATGGGAGGCTATGATCTCCTGATATACACAATATTTAACCTCGAGGACAGAACAACTGGTCAATCTTTGTTTTTCTCTAGTTCCTTTGGTATTCCTCTTTCTGATAGTGGAAACCATTGTATAGTTTAAGGAACAATCATCTCTCCTTTTCCTGTGGGTTTTTTTTTTTTGGACAGTATTGATTTAACTATGCTCAATATCTAAGTGAGGTAGCATGGTTTAGTAGAAAGAAAAGTGGGTGTAGAGTGAGAGAACTTGAATTCAAATCCCAGCTCTTTAACTTTCTAATTGTATGAACTAGGAAAAGTTACAACTTCTTTTAACCTCAGTTACTCACCTATTTACAAAAAAAGCAAGGAGGGGTGGATTGGAATATTTGAAATTCTTTCCTTGATTTCTCAGAGACTTGTTGAATTTGTGTCACTTTGCAGGTTAATTACCTCATAGCCAAGGATATTTAGCAAAGACTTTCAACCTGGCTTTGCCATTGTACAGATGCCCTCTAAACCTCTTTTTTTTCAAACACCTTCACTATTTATTTTTACCATTAAAAAAACTGAGTTGCAAATTCCCTCATGACCTCCCAATTCTGCCCCATCTATTGAGAAAGTAAACAATATGATACAAATTATAACTATGGAATTATGTAAAACATTTTCCCACATTAGTTATATTGAGAAAGATGAAAAGAAGTGAGAAAATATACTACAATTTACACTTAAAGCACTTCAAAAAGTGAATACTGAGAAGATTTTTGGTTGCAGTTCTCATTTCTTTGCCCTCCAGAATATTATATTCCAAACTTTCCACTACATTCAACATGGAAACAGCTACATCTTGTGTGATGCTGACTGTAACTACTCGATATTTGAATTGTTTCTTTCTGGCTGCTTGAAATATTTTCTGTTTGACACAGGATCTCTGAAATTTGGCTATTACATTCCTGAAAGTTTTCATTCTGAGATCTCCTTCAGATGATGGTCAGTAGATTCTTTCCAGTTCTATTTTGTCATCTGGGTCTAAGATATTAGGGCAGTTTTCCTGTATAATTTCTTGAAATATGACGTTTAGGCTCTTTTTTAAATCATAGATTTCAGATAGTTTAAAAATTCTTAAATTATCTCACATATCTATATTTTCCAGATCAGTGGTTTTTCCATTGAAATATATCATATTTTCTTCAGTTTTTTTTTAAATTCTTTTGACTTTATTTTGTTTTTCTTTATGTCTCATGGAGGCATTTGCTTCAAGACACCCAATTCTAATTTTTAAGGAATTATTTTCTTCAATAAACTTTTATACGTCTTGTTTCCCATTTGATGAGTTCTGTTTTTAAGGGGTTCTTTTCTTCAGCAAATTTTTGACCATTAGGCTAATTCTGGTTTTTAAGCTGTTATTTTCTTCAGTATTTTTGTTCCTTTTTTAAAATCAAGCTATTATTCTCTTTACATATTTTTTTTTCAAAATTCTAATTTCTTTTCAAATTTTTTTCCTTTACTGCTCTTATCTTTAAAAAAAAGAGAAACTTCAGCAATTCTTGTTGGGCTTGGGTCCAATTTGCATTTTTGAGACTTTTAGTTGTAGCTATTTTTATGTTGTTGTTCTCTTCTGAATCTTGTCTTGGTATTCCTCTTCAGTATAGTAGTTCTTTATGGTCAAGTTTTTTTAGTTGTTTACCTCATTTTCCCAATCTGTTTATTGACTTTGAACTTTATGTTAAAGTTGGTCTCTGCTCACTTGGGTGTGGGAGGCATTGTTCCAGGTTTCAAGCTTTTTCATGCTGTAGTTTTCAGAGCTAGTTCTGGGGGTCTGCAAATTTTGGTGCTCCCAAGGTGGTGCAGTATAGGAAGGAATGCGATCCCTGCTTTCCTGCTCTGCACTCAGGTTTTTACCCAAGCAAGGCCCCTGCTTCTCTGTAGTTACAAGCCCTTTACTTACAGAAGAGTGCTCTTTTCTGCTTTGGAACTCTAACCAGGTACCCTGCTCTTTAATGGCCAACCACAAGTGTTCATACACATGCTAACATTGTAGCCGAAAATTGTGCATAGCCAATAGAGTTGCCATTGAGAGCCAGCTACACCTAGTCCCAGCAAAGAGTTTCCTGTAATTTCTTTCTGACCAGTTCTATGACCCCCTTAAAGTCTCTGAGCTAAGAGGTCCCAAAGCTGATGCTGCAGCTGTCATAGCCACTTCCAAAACCTGCTGCCACTGGTTCTGCGTGTGATCCAGGCTGGCCCCCATCCAGATGTCACAGATTTCTTTTGCCCATGTCTCCCACCTCAGTATTACAGACAGCCATTGCTTACCTTCTAAGTTTTCTTGGACTCATAAAATATCTCACACTCACCTTTTGTTGGCTCTGCTGCTCCAGAATTCAATTTGAGGCATTAATTTAAAGTTGTTTGGAAAGGAATGTTGAGAAAGTTTAACTGGATTCCTACTTTTAATCTGTCATTTTGGATCATATACACTAGATAACCTCTAAAGTAATTTGTAGGGGGGCAGCTAGGTGGTATAGTGGATAAAACAATGGCAGTGATTCAGGAGGATCTGAGTTCAAATCCAGCCTCAGACACTTGACACTTACTAGCTGTGTGACCCACAAACCCCTAGTTCTAAATATGGTGTGTTCGAAAAGTCTTAGTGGAATAAGCTATTACCACTCAGAAATTATACTATGACTTTTGAAATACCCTTTATTTTCCTATGGTTTACCCTGAACTTTATTTAGCATACTTTTATGAATGTTTGAATGAAGCATCATCTTTAAAATGATTATGGTCTCCTCAATTATTTTAGGAACAAAGCTAGATGATAGGGCTAAGATAGTTCAACCTGACAAAAACTTCTCTGGGAGGGGCAAATAACTAACTATTCTAATATATACGTATAATGGGTACCCTGTCATCACTAATGAAAGTAGTCGAAAAAATGTCCATTTGGTTGGAATACCCCATTTTATTTATGGATGATAGATGTAATAATGGAAGGGACTTTGGTGGCAATCAAGTATAATGTTCTCATTTTACAGATGAAGAACTGAGGTCCAGAGAAATGAAGGATTCACAGGCCTTGTGGGCCTTGCCCACAGGGCAAGATATATTACTATACCCCCTTGAGTGTGTATGTTATTCCCTCTTTGACCATTTCTGATGAGAGTTAGGTTCACTCATTCCCCTGCTCCTCCCCCATCTTCCCCTCCACTTCATAGGTTTTTTCTTACTTCTTTAATGTGAGATACTTTAACCCATTCTACCCCTCCCATTTTCCTTTCTCCCAGTGCAATCCTCTCACCTCTTAATTTTATTTGAGGATGTCATCATGGGGGCAGCTAGGTGAACAGTGGACAAAGTACCCCACCCTGGACCCAGGAGGATAAAAGCCCAAATCTGACCTCAGACAAAAGATACTCACCAGCTATGTGACCCTGGGCAAGTCAGTCATCTCTGATTGCCCCACAAAAATGTACAAAATATAAATGCTTTACAAATATCATCCCTTCATATAAATTCACAAGCTGTTCCCTCTGTCTAAATTTATTCCTTCAGCTGCCCTAATTCTGAGAAAGTTCTTATGAGTTAATATTTGGCTATAATATTCTTGGAAGTTTTTCATTTTGGAATCTCTTTCAGCAGATGATTGGTGATTCTTTCAATTTTTATTTTACCTTCTGCTTCTAGAATATCAGGGAAATTTTCCCTGACAATCTCTTGGAGGATGATGTCTAAGCTCTTTTTTTGATCATGGTTTTCAGGTAGGTCCAATAATTTTCAAATTATTTCTCTTGAATCTATTTTCCAGTTCAGCTGTTTTTCCAAGGAGATATCTTTCACATTGCCATCTAGCCCCCTCCCTTTGAATTTATTTGGATTTGCTTTATTGCATCTTGATTTCGCAAAGTTATTAGCCAGCATTTCTTTAATACTTAATCTTAAGCAATTATTTTCTTCAGAGAGCTTTTTTACCTACTTTTCCATTTGGCCAATTTGGCTTTTCAAATTGTTGACTTTTTTCATTACTTTCCTGCCACAACTCTCATTTCTCTTTCCATTTTTTTAATCGACCTCTCTTCATCTTCAAGTCCTTTTCAGTGCTTCCATGACCTGAGTCCAATTCATCTTTTCTTGGAATTTTGGATGTAGGAGCCTTGACCTTGCTATCCTCCTCTGAGGGAGCACTGCGATCTTCCTTGTCACTAAAGAAACTTTGAATGTCCCTCATTTTTTTCTCTCTGTTCATATTGGAAGCCTATATCTTGACTTTTAACTCCTTTCTTAATGTGGAGTACTGCTTCAGTATGCACCATTCCAAGCTTCAGGTGGCTCAGGTAGTTCTATTTAAGGAAAAGCCTGGTTCTCCACTTCCTGGCCTGGGCTCTGATTGTAAATAACCACAGGCTGACTTGCTCTTTAACCAGAAACAAAATTCTGTTTCACTGTGGTTGCTAGCTTCAGAGAACCTGTGCCCCTCTCGCACCTGGCCCCACCACCTCAAGACTGCTTCCTGGGTTCCCAGAATGGGTAAAACACCTGAGTTCCACCTCAATGCCAGAAGAAACCCTTGTAATCTTCCCCCTGCCAACCACTTAGCCTTCTCACCAGACTGTGAGATTTGTTCCAGAGGAAGCTGGTGCTGCAGCCAATTCAGAGGCTTAGGGGGTCTCCTTCTCTGGAGTGGCCAGCCTGGGGTTGAATCTGCATCTGTGGGTGCAGGGCTGTGCTTCACTCTCATTTCAGTAGAACATTCCTTTCCTGCTGACCCTCCTAAGCTGTCTTTGGCTGGAAAATGATCTAACCTCATCCTTTGTGGGTTCTGTTTAGGCTCCAGGAATTGTTTAATGGCATTATTTGGAGATTTTTGGTGTGATCATTTGGATAGCTCTAAGGGGGTTACTGCCTTTACTCTGCATCTTGGTTCTACCCTCTTAAATTGGGGATTTAAATTTATTCTTTTTCTATCTTTTTACTTGCATGTCCAATTCATTGATCTCCTTTTTCTCTATTTTATTCATGTAGGCATTTAGAGATATAAAATTTCTCCTAAGAAATGCTTTGGCTGCATCACATAAGTTTTGGTATGTTGTCTCATTATTGTCATTCTCTTTGATGAAATTATTGATTGTTTCTAGATTTTTTGTTGAACCACTCATTATTTAGGATGATATATATTTAGTTTCCAATTAATTTTTAGTCTATTTTTCCATGGTTCTTTATCACACACACACACACATATATATATATGTACATTATTATATTAATACATATTATATATATCTATATGTTTATATAAATATAGAGAGAATTGTGATCTGAAAAGAATTCTTTTAATCTTTCTGCATTTCTGCATTTTACTATGTGGTTTTTATGCCCTAATACATGGTTAATTTTTGTATAGGTACCTGTGCTGCTGAGAAAAAGTTATATTACTTTTTATGCCCATTCAGTTTTCTCCATATGTCTATCATATTTATTTTCTAACATTCTATTCATCTCCTTAACTTCTTGATATTTAGTATGTGATTAGATTTATGTAGCTTTGAGAGGGGAAGGATGAGGGCCCCCACTAGTATAGTTTTGCTATCTATTTCTTCCTGTATTTCACTTAACTTCTCTAAGAATTTGGAAGCTGTATCACTTGGTGCATATATGTTTAGTATTGATATTTACTTCATTGTCTATGGGACCTTTTAGCAATGTAGTTTCCTTCCTTATCCTTTTTTTGTTTTGTTTTGTTTTGTTTTTGTTTTTTTGGTTGAGGCAATTGGGGTTAAGTGACTTGCCCAGGGTCACACAGCTTGTAAAGTGTTAAGTGTCTGAGGCTAGATTTGAATTCAGTAACTCTGACTCCAGGGCCAGTGCTCTATCCACTGCACCAACTACCTGTCCCCCCTTATCCCTTTTAATAAGGTCTGCTTTTGCTTTTGCTTTATCTGAATAAAGATTACTAACACTCGCTGTGTTTTTTTAAATTCAGTTGAAGCATAATTTATTCTGCTCCAGTCTTTTACCTTTACTCTGTGTGTATCTCTCTGTTTCAAATGTGTTTCTTGTAACAACATATTATAGGTTTCTGTTTACTAATCCACTCTGCTGTCCTCTTCTCTTTTTATGGGAGATCTTATTCATTCATATTCAGTTATGATTATTAACTGTATTTACCTCCATCCTATTTCCCCCCCTTATTAGTATTTTTTTCTCTCCTTTTCCCCTGTCCTTCTCACCAGTATTTAGCTTCTGACCACTACCTTCCTAAAACTAACCTTCCTTCTGTCAACCCCACCTCCCCCTTTCTTATCCCTTTCCCTTCTTACTTCCCTATAGGGTAAGATAAAATTCTATACCTGACTGAGTGTGTATCTTATTCCCTCTTTGAGTCAAACCTGATGAATGTAAGGTTCACCCCTCCCTTCTTTCCCTCTATTGTAATAGGTCTTTTGTGCTTCTTCATGTGATGTCATTTATAACATTCTGCCTTCCCTTTTTTCTTCTCCTAGTATAATCCTTTTTGTCATCCCTTAATTTTTTTTCATGTCATCACATCAAAATTAACTTAGACCCACACTTTCTGTCTATGTGTACTCCTTTTATCTCCCTTAATAGGAATACAGTTCTCAAAAGTTACAAATATCTTTTTCCTGCATAGGAATGTGAACATTTTAACCTTATTGTATAAAATGTTTTGTTTTGTTTTTCCATTTTACCTTTTTATTCTTCTCTTGAGTCTTTTATTGGGAGATTGAATTTTCTGGACTTTTCATCAGTTAAGTTATAAAGTCTCTTATTTTAGTATAATGCCCCACTTTCATCCTGAAAGATTATGCATAATTTTTCTGGGCAGTACATTCTTTTTATTTTTTTTGGTGAGGCAATTGTGGTTAAGTGACATGCCCAGGGTCACACAGCTAGTAAGTGTTAAGTGTGTGAGGCCAGATTTTAACTCAGGTCCTCCTGACTGCAGGGCGGTGCTCTATCCACTGCACCACCTAGCTGTCTGGGCAGTACGTTCTTGATTGTTACCCAAGTTCCTTTGCCCTCCAGAATATCATATTCCAAGCCCTTTGATCCTTTAATGTGTGATAAAACAATGGGATTTGGCAGGTGCCCAGGGGTCCCACCTGAGGTTTGATTTGGAATTGATTGAATTGGGTGAGAACCTACTTAAGGTGATTGGGATAGAGACCATACCTGGCTGGCCCTGAGTGACATGTTGTTCTCAGATGCTGTGGACTACTGATGTCAGCAGGAGACCACTCTCAACCAATTAGCTTCAAGGACCTCCCCCTTTGGGAGGGAGATAGGAACTAGGAAGTAGAGCTTAGCTAGCTCAATCTTCCTCCTTTGGTTAAGGAACCAGCATGGCAAGAGATGAAGAGAAGGAGGGTCCCTCTTCTTACTGGTTTGGGATTTTGGCTTGGTGGGAGACAGAAAAAGGTGCATAGAGAAAGAGAGGAAATCATATAGGAAGTTGATAGACATTTCTGGTGTTACAGGATCCCATGTGTTGTCTTTACTCTTTAATAAATCCTTGAAAGCCTAACTCTTGTTGAATTTATCAGTGATTTTAGGCCAGCTTCCCTCCCCGCCCCCCCCCACCAGTTTTTGGGGGGGGCAGATTAGAATCTACATTTAGATTTTTTAAGACATCACAATTTGGCCAACCATGAAGAGGGAAAGCTGAACCTTGATCTTCTGATCTTCTGGTTGAGTAAGAAGTTTCTCCTACCCTGTCCCTTTAAATTCAAAAGTACCTGCTAAGTATGAGCTTTTTTCCCTTTAATTTTAAATGGATTTTAAAACATCCTAAGTTCCCCTTTTCTAAATTTAGCTTGGCTAATCAGAGAAGTGGAAAAGCTCAAGTTGATGCTTGGTCAGATTGAATTTAATAAATATTTTTTAATCCTATTCTTAGTATTGCAGGGCTTTGTTATGTGGTATGGAAGTTCTGCATGTCATGGAGGATATTAGAATGAGTATTAATTCCACAGAATTCCCCATTAGGAAGCTACTCATTGGATTTGTATAAGGAAAAATTATATCACAAACAAACATGATCAGAGAAAAGCTTATCAAACTGTGTTTTAAGTGGTATAAGGGCATTACAGGAAGAAACATGGGTCATTTTAAATCCCCAAACATTGAGGGATTTTCTCCATAAATGAGGCTTTGACAAACCAAGGCATAATTGTCCCATGCTCTTATTCCCCATACAATACGCCTATATTGCCAATTAAAAAGCCCAAGCCTGGGCTAGATGGCAAGCCTGTTTCCCATTTTGTATAAGATATTCAAGCTGTTAATTCCTATGTTATACCTAGACATCCTTAGTACCTAACCCACTAATATCATTTCCTCAATCCCATGTGAATGTAACATGCTTCACAGTGGTAGATCATGCTCTGCTTTTTTTTCATACCATTACATCAGGATTCCCAATACTTGTTTGCCTTTGCCTGGAAGAATAGACAGTGGACTTGAACCAGACTCCCACAGGGGCTTGTTGACAGTCCCCCACACTATTCTCTCAAATTTTGAGCAGCAGGAATTAGCCATCCATTACCTTTAAATGTTCCACTTTAAGTCCAATATGTAGATGACTTACTCCTGGCTGCAACTATACTGAGATTTTCCAGGAAGACAGCCTACATCTGTTATTAGAGTTGCACAAATGAGGGCCATAAGGTCTCTAAGTCTAAAGTACAATGGTCTCCACCTCAAGTGGAAAATTGGGTTTGTTTTGTTGCTGGCACTTGATTCCATCTCTCCTAAGTGTGTCCAGACTATTCAACAACTTTCTGCTCCTCTACTAAGAAAGAAGCAGGCTAAGGGCTATTCTGGGAGCAGCTGGATATTGCTGACAATGGATACCTCTTTTGGTGAAATTACTAAGCCTCTTACATCTCTAAACAAAAAATCTGTCCCAGAACCTTTACAGCTGGATTTACCACATCTTTCAGATATACAGAATTAAAATGGGGCATTGTTATCAGCACCTGCACTAGGTCCTCCCAGACTACAGTAAATCTTTTACTCTTTTTATACATGAACAGAGAGGAGTAGCTTCTGGGATCCTGACTAAAACATTAGGACCTGTCCAGCCCCCAAAAGCTTATTATTCTACCCAACTTGATTCTGTAGCTTCTGATGTGCCAACTTGCCTTAGGGTGGTTGTGGCTACTGCTCTTTTGGTAGAAAAAGCCTCTGATATGATCTTAGGTAACCCTCTAGTTGTGCAATGTCCTTATGAGGTTGAGGCTCTCTTACTCCATCATAGGACACAGGATTTTTCAGATCAAAGACTCACTAGATATGAAGTAACCCTGCTAGGAAATGAGAGAATCACTTTAAAGCATTGTCCAGTCCTTAACCCAGCAACACTGCTCCTTAACCTGCCACTCTCAGGGGAGCCTTTGCATGACTGTACCTCCCTAGTTGACAAAGCTGAGAAACCTTGTGATGATCTTTCTAACACACCCTTAGAGAACCCTGATTTTATTTTCTATACTGATTGTTCCTCTTTTATGCATGAGGGTACCCGTTATACTGGGGCTGCTGTAGTTTCTGATTATGATACTATCTGGGTAGCTTCTCTGCCTTCACACCTTAGTGCACAGGCTGCTGAACTTGTGGCTCTCACACAAGCCTGTTCTCTAGCCAGAGGAAAAAGTGCTACTGTTTACACTGATTCCAGATATACATTCAGGGTCTGCCATGCTGTAGGAATATTATGATTACTGAGAGGATTTTTAACCACTCCTGGCAAAGTTATTGCTAATGGAGTACTTATTAAAGATCTCCTATCTGCCTTAAAACTCCCATCTTTGTGGGGGCGGCTAGGTGGCGCAGTGGATAAAGCACCGGCCCTGGAGTCAGGAGTACCTGAGTTCAAATCCAGCCTCTGACACTTAACACTTACTAGCTGTGTGACCCTGGGCAAGTCACTTAACCCCAATTGCCTCACTAAAAAAAACAAAACAAAAAACCAAACTCCCATCTGCTCTAGCTATTGTTTATTGTCCTGCTTATACAGGAAAAAGTTACCCTGTTTCATAAGGGAATGAATGAGCTGCTGCTGCTGCTAAACTTGCTGCTTTGGAAGCCCCTGAACATATATTTAACCTTTCTTCTTCTGATAATGTTTTCATTTCTCTTACTTATGGTGGGGGGAGATAACTCTGTTGCTTCCTATATACAGGAATTACAAGCTAGGCTACATGAACTTCACGAGGCAGGAGCAGCAGTACAGGCTGGCCCCTTGGACTTCTTATATTATTTGAAACCAGGAAACAGCATATATATTAAAATTTTTCATCAGACTAGTGGGACCTAGCCAGTTTGGGAAGGTCCTTTACAAGTATTGCTTACAACTCCAACTGCCATCAAAATTGGAGAGAAGGACTCCTGGATACATTGCTCCCACATAAAACCAGTACCAGCACATGTAGACCACTGAATTTCATGGTGTCTTATTCTTCCATGTTTATTTTGTTCTATTCATCTATCTCTCTAATTTTGAACCAATGCAAGGTAGTTTTGATTTTATAATACAATATTAATTCTGGGAGTATTATGCTCCCATATTCTATTTTTTTTCCAACTGATTATTTGATCAAATTCTATAAAGCATTTCCCTGGCAAATTGGTTGCCATGGCAAGTATAAATTAATTCTAGAAGTATTATTTTTGGTAAGCAAAAAAGTCAGTTCAAATGTTACATAAGTTTCTTTTTATGACATTATATTTACATTTTGAAATCAATAGTATGAGTTTATTTTCATAGAGATTTTCATTCTTTTTAGATTGAGTTTTAATCTAATTTGAATTTCATTGTGTTTTATTCTTCCATGTGTATTTTGTTCTTCTAAACTGTTTTTCCATCTGTTTATTTGATGAAATTATATAAAGCATTTTCCTTGGTAACTTGATTACTATTACAAGTGTAAATTAATTCTAGATGCATTATTTTTACAAAAAATATTATTTGGAATTATTGCACATTGTAACTTTTATTCTGAGTCAAAGCAAATTCACATTTTTTTTGCAATCATTATTATCCTCAATTTTTAAATCCATATGAGACTTGGATTATGGGAATTTACCATTTAAGACATTAATTGCTTTCATCCATGAGAGGAATACATACAAGAGCAGGCATTGGACTGTCACAGAAGGGGAGACACACACAAAGTTCAGGTAGTGCACTGCCTTGGGAAAGGCTGAGAGAATGATTATTGGCAAGAGCTGAGGTTGGATTCTTTTGGTTTAATTCCCCCCCCCACCCCCCATATGGCACTGGGCAGCTGGACTGTGCCGTCTCATTTGGCACCTGACTTCAATTACCCTTTCTATATGCCTGATGTCATGGACATCTCAGTCCTATGCATCTGATTAAGCCTGATTCAGTTATTTCTCTGTTCTTTTATGGTAACCCCCATAATTATCTCAGGTATCATGATAAATACAATGTTGGATTTGGCCTTGACATCTGCTACCAATTATATTAGATCTTATTTTTCTCATAATGGCATGAGGATCATCAGGCAGATGATGCAAAAAGTGATGAAATGAAGATTAAAAAAATTTTTCTTAATATCACAATTGTCTTCTCAATTTATTCCCTCACAGTGGGGAATGTAGTAATATTAAGTTTTAGAGAATGTTTCAATTTTTGTTTTTATTATATGTTTCATGCATAACAACTGGACAATAATTGTAAAATCTGGAAAAGATTCTGAATTTCCTTAGATGTGTTTTTGAGAACTCTTATTGTTTGATTTGATTATTGGCAAAGTTACTTAAATTTGTGCTAAGCTCAATTTTGTAGGAAACTTTCCCAGCTGATAACTAATATCTGAAACACCTGAGGGACTTTACAACCATACCTGAAACCCTACAGCTGAGACTTGAGACTTCAGCATCCACACCTGACTTTTATTCCACAACTACACCCAGAGGACATCCCAAGAATCATCTGAGAAAAGACTTCCAAAGACTTAAAGGGACATTTCCCTATGTTCTTTTTCCCCATTGTATACACTGTTTATCATGTCCACTTACTAAAGGTGAGTGCCCTGTTTGGTTTTTCTGTTTGTAATGTCCACTTCCTAAAAGGGGAGTTCCCCCTTTTAGCTTTTGTTAATGTGTTGCTCAATTTCTTTTCTCTCTTTTCATGCCATTTATTTTGTTATTCATAAGTATCTAATGTTATTGCTTCATTAAGGACACAATTGTTTCTTAACAAACCCCAGCAAGGGGGGAGAGGGGGGGATGTGATTAAATAATGGAATTTGGCAGATGCCCAGGGGTCCACCCTGAGGATAGATTTCAAATGGATTGAATCTGGTTAGAACCTACTTAATGGTGATTGGATAGAGACCACACCTGGCTGGCCCTGAATGACATGTTTTTCTCAGAGGCTGTGGACTACTAACGTCAGCAGGAGACCACTCTCAACCAATTAGCTTGAAGTAACTCCCCTTTTGGAGAGGGAAATAGATACTAGGAAGCAGAGGTTAGCTTGCTCAATCTTCCTCTTGTGGTTGAGGAACCAGTGTGGCGGGAGATGAAGTAAAAGGAGGGTCCCTCTTGTCATTTGGGACTTTGGCTTGGTGGGAGACAGGGAAAAGGCAGATAAAGAGAGGAAAGCAGATAAAAAATAGATAGACATTTCTAGTGTTACAGAATCCTGTGTGTTGTCTTTACTCTTTAATAAATCCTTAAAAGCCTAAACTCTTGAATTTATCAGTGATTTTAGCCAGCTTTCCTCCCCCCCCAAAACTGGGGGTGGGGGGCAGATGAGAACCCACATTTAGATTTTAAACATCACAAATGTTAAAGTTGCCAGGTTCTGTGTAATCCTGATTGTTGCTCCTTGGTATTTAAATTGTTTCTTTCTTGTTGTTTGTAGTATTTTCTCCTTAAGTTGATAATAATGGGATTTGGATATGATATTCTTTGGAGTTTCCTTTTTAGGATCTCTTTTAGAAGGTGATGTTTGGATTCCTTCAATGACTATTTTTCTATTGGTTCTAAAATGTTGGGGCAGTTCTTGATAAACATTTGAAATATGTTATGAAATATGCTGTCTAGGCTTTTTTTTTATCATGGCTCTCAGGTAGTCAAATAATTCTAAAATTGTCCTTTCTGCCTCTATTTTTCCATTCTTTTGTTTTTATGAAGAAGCATTTTATATTTTCTTTTATTTCAACATTCTTTTGATTCTGCTTTTCTGCTTCCTGATGTCTCATTAAGTCATTAGCTTCCATCTTCCCAATTCTTATTATTAATGAATTATTTTCCCCAGTCAGCTTTTGTACCTCCTTTTCCATTTGTCCAATCATATTTTTAAGGAGTAATTTTCTTTTTCTAAGCTATTGATTCTTTCTTGCATAACTCTCATTTTCCCCCTATGTTTCTTCTGTCTCTCTTATTTGATTTATAGTCTTTTTTGAGCTCTTCCAAGAGGACTTTTTGCTATTGAAATCAATTTTTTCCCTTTGAGGCTTTGTATGTAGGCATTTTGACATTGGTGTCCTCTTCTGATTTGGTGTTTTGGTCTTTCCTGTCATCATAGCAGTTTTCCATGGGGAGGATTCTTTTCTGTTTATTATTCATATTTTAGCCTGTTTCATATCTTTTAAATTTGAGATCTTCTCCTGGGGTATATTGTCTTAAGTTTCTTTTACTGTGGGATAGGAGCCTGATCACTGTCTTTCTGCTATCAGGCCTCAGTGCCTTGCAGCTTGTTCACTGCACTGGGGTGGCTCAGCCTAGTTGTGCCTGTTGTGTAGTGAATACACCAACTGGCAGATTGTCTTCTGTGTTGAAGCTGGGGGCTTCACATCTGGCCTGCTGTGCCACTAGCTTGCTGAGCTAGGAATAAGGATCTTCAGATATTGATGTGTTCTGTGGCTAAGAACCTTCCATTGGCTTGCCCAGATACTCTCTTGCTTGAACTGTGCTCCCATTTTACCTTGGTGAGATAGACTTTTCATGAAGTCCTTCTAGGTTATCTTAAGCTGGAAGATTGTTTAATTCCATCTTTGTATCAGTTCTATAGCTCTAGAATCTGTTTAGATGCTTAATTTAATGGTGTTTCCAAGGGATATTTGGAAAATCTCAAGCAACTTCCTGGCTTCTCTCCACCATCTGGTATCTGTGTGCTCCCCACCCCCCCCCATGGGAATACACCTTGAGCAACCTTTAAATACATCAATCATGGGTGAATCCAGTAATGTTATACCAAAGTTATATGTTAATACTAGTGCTTAGGTGTTCATTTCTCTAAATGTTTTCTTCCAATTAAGTTTTGACTTCAGGATGCTCTTCAGTCTTTTAATATATACAAGCTCAGCTTCATATTTAACAGTAATATGTCCAATGGGACCAGGGGTCTGTAATTTCTATGGGAGTCAGCAGCCAGTCTCTAGTCTGCTCCGAATGCTCCTCCAAGGCCAGAGAGAGACTGAGAGTGTGTGTTACTTCCTGTTGGGGTCCCTATTTCTACCCTTTTCTCCCTCCCCCAAAGGGAAGGTCCTTCAAGTAGTATGGCTGAGACTGGTTCTCTGTTGATGACACAGTCCACAGCCTCTGAGGACACTCTTCTCAGGGTTGGCCAAGTTTAATCTGGGTGGCTAAAAATCTAATCATTTTAAGTGGGTACTTAGTAGTTTCTCATTCACACCCAATTCAAACAAATTCTATCAAGTTGGACCCCTGGGTGTCTGCCAAATTCCATTATTTTACCACATTTATAAGTATCATCATAGGATTATATGATCACAGCTTCTGAGCTGAAAGGGGTATTCAAAGTCATCAAGTTCACCACTTCATTCTTTAGATGAGGAAATTGATGCTCAGACAGATTAAATGTCTCACCCAGGGACACCCAGATAAAAAAATGTCTGAGGCAATATTCTAAGTAAGTCTCTTTTGCTCCGAGTCCAGCATACCAGTCACTATACCATGTTGTGCCTCATCTTCATTCATTGGTTCATTTAGATCTCCAGATTTAATTCTTCTGCCTCTAGTATGCTATGTTGCCATACCCATCCTAATTTGATAGATCTTTGATTTCACTAATTTGACTTTTCCCTCTAATGATTCAGATTGAAATTCATCCATCCATCCAAGTCCTCTTATCCTGTGTACCTTTTCCATGTCCACTAATAATCCTCCACAGAGGTTCATTAAACTTACTGTGTCTCATAATATGTATAACTTTGTGTCAATACCAATTAAACATTTCAACTCTCTATTTATTCATATATACATCATATAATAAAGGTACTATTATCCATACATATGCATAATTACCATATGTGGAATTTGTATTTTTTAATATAAAGTTTATATGACTTTAAAAAGTTTCAAAATTCCTGATTCAGTCTAACATATTTATTTGACAAATAATGAAACTGAAATCTAGGAAGGATAAGTGGCTTGCCCCAAACTATTTAGGTCAAACTTAGAAATTTGACTCTAAATCAATAATTCAACAAGCATTCATTAGGCCCCTTGCTCTATACCAATAATTGTGCTAGATGCTGGAACAAAAAAGACAAAAATAAATATCTCTTCCTTCAGTGCTTATATTCTAGAGAGATAATACTTACATGTGTTTGCATGCAAGTGTATAAGAAGTAAATATTAGAACAATATAAGATTATTTCTTTTGGAAGCATGGAGGCATTAGTAGCTAAGGGGATAAGGAAACCTCAGGTATCAGGTGGCATTTGAATAGAGCTTTAAAGAAAATGAGTTAAGCTAAGAGATAGAAGTGAAAAAAGGAGAACATTCTAAGCAGGAAGGACAGCCTGTGTAAAGCAAAGAGACAGATCATAGAGTACCACATGTAAGAAATAGCAGAAAGGTAAATTTGGCAGAAATGTTCAATTCATAACAATGATAAAATTGAAATCAGGCTAAGAAAGGAATTAAATATAAACATAGAAAGGTGTATTTGATTCTAGAGGTAATATACAATCACTTGAATATATTGAGCAAGGGGATGAAAGGATCACTTTGGTAGCTATGTGGAATGTAGACTGAAGACAGAGAGAGTTGGGACAAGTAGACCAACTAGGTGACTACTACAATTGTCCAGGCAAGGAATCATAAATGTCTGAACTGGAAAGGTGATTGTGGAGCATTAGGAGAAAAATGTCAAAGATTATGAAAGAGCTAGAATCAACAAAATTAGGCAATTGGTTAAATATATAGGTAATCTAATTCTCAACAGAAATAGAGAAATCGGGGTGTAGGATTGAAAGTGAGAAAGGACAGAAAATCATTTTTTTACACATGGTAAGTCTGAGATGCCTATGAAGATAAAATTTAAAACTACCAGTAGGAAGCTGATGATGTGGGTTTAGAGTTTAGGAGACATTCTAAACCAGGGAAACTAGAAACCAGGGGTGTAAATATAGATCTAAGAGTCATTTGTATATGGAGCTGATAAAGGATCCCATTGGAAGATACCTTGCTATACTTTCAAATACCATAATTTCATATAATTGAAACTATAAGGGACCTTAGAAATCACCTAGTCTAACTTGTCAATTTTATAGATGAAGAACCTAAGACTTAGAGAACTGAAGCAACTTACATAGTCACACAGTGTATACACCATAGAACCATGTCTTCTCACTCTGACTTCAGAGATACTCTACTTACAGGTTTTATCTTTATTTTTATTTTTTTTTAATATCCAATCCTTATATACAGCAGGCACTTAATTAAATTTTAATTGAATTAAATTTCTCTTTTTTTTCCAACAACACAGTGCTTTGCACCTATGATATTTAATGATGTTTGTTGAAGGAACTTTAAGATAAGTCTCAGCCTAGAAAAGAACAGAAAAACTTGATTAAAAAAATTTCTACTGGTAATAATTTAGATATTGAGAACTGCTCCGATATCAATAGGTTTAGATTAATAGGAATAATCATGATATATTGCATTTTTTGGACTTATGTTTTAATTATCATAGAGGGCCCATCTTTATATCATCTTCTTCTGAAACATAAAGATGGTAGGGAATTTACTTTATGTGCTTAAAATTAATAACAGTCATGACTAGAATCCAGATCTTTTGATTACTAGCTAGTTAGTAAGAATCAGTTCTTTATCTAAACCTTCCAAAATGGCAGTGCCATTTTGTCATTTCATCATGGTCAATGGCTCAAAGAAAGGAATGGCTTAAGTTTATTATAATGTCTTTGTCCAAGCATTTCAATACCAGGATGGTGAGCATTATCAGAACCCATAAGATAAATTAGTACTCACCATTCAAAGGATATTTACTAAGTATAAATTGACTCATTAATTTAAAATGACATATACTTGATGTATCTTCTCCCTATACCAAGTCATAACAGGTTTCCTCAATGTTTTATGAAGTTGACCTTAGGTTCCATTATAACATTATGCCAAGTTGGAAAAGATGATGTGACTCCATGATTCATTGACCCTATCTGTCTTCAAAGGATCAGTCCAGTTAAGTATTTATAAAGTATTTCATTATTTTCCAGTTACATATAAGGATAGTTTTCAAATAGGTTTTCACATGATTTTTAGTTCCAAATTTTTTTTTCTCCCACTCTCCCTTCCCTCCCTCCTCTCCAAGATGGAAAGCAGTCTGATATAGGTTGTATATGTACAATCACATTAAACATTGGAAATTTTGTGAAAGAAGAATGAGAACACAAGGGAAAAAACTCAAAAGAGAAGGGAAAAACAGCCCAAAAGTAGAAACAGTATGGTTCAATCTGCATTAAAAATTCACAGTATTTTTTTCTGGTTGTTGAGAACATTTTCTATCATGAGTTCTTTGAAACTGTTTTGGATTGTTGCACTACTGAGAAGAGCCAAGTCTATCACCATTGTTCATCATACAATGTTGCTATTACTGTGTGCAATGTTCTCCTGGTTCTGCTCCTCTCAGTCAGCATCAGTTCATGTAAGTCCTTCCAGGTTTCTCTGAAATCTGCCTGCTCATCATTTCTAACAGCACCATAGTATTCTATTACATTCATATACCACAACTTGTTTAGTCATTCCCCAATTGATGGGCATCCCTTCAATTTCCAATTCTTTGCCACCACAAAGAGAGCTGCTATAAATATTTTTGAACATGTGAGTCCTTTTACCTTTTCTGTGGTCTCTTTGGGATACAGTCCTAGCAGTGGTAGCACTGGGTCAAAGAGTATGAACAGTCTCATAGCCTTTGGGCATAGTTCCAAATTGCTCTCCAGAATGGTTGGATCAGTTCACAGTTCCACCAACAATACAGTAGTGTTCCAATTTTTCCACAGCTTCTCCAACATTTATTATTTTCATTTTTTTGTCATATTATCCCATCTTATACATATGAGGTAGTACCTCAGAGTTGTTTTAATTTGCATTTCTCTGATCAGTAGTGATTTAGAGGGGCAGCTAGATGGCACAGTGGTTAAACCACTGGCCCTGGATTCAGGAGTACCTGAGTTCAAATCCAGCTTCAGACACTTAACACTTACTAGCTGTGTGACCCTGGTTAAGTCACTTAACCCCCATTGCCTGCAAAACAAAAACAAAAACAACAACAAAAAAACCAAATAATAGTGATTTAGAGCATTTTTTCATATGGCAATAGAGAGCTTTGACTTCATCAGAAAACTGCTTGTTCATATCCTTTGACCATTTCTCAATTGGGGGATGACTTGGATTCTTATAAATTTGATTTGGTTCCCAATATATTTTAGAGATGAGGCCTTTATCAGAAATGCTGACTGTAAAACTTGTTTCCCAGTTTTCTGCCTCCCTTCTAATTTTGGATGCATTGCTTCTGTTTGTACAAAAACTACTTTTTAATTTAATGCAATCAAAGCTTTCCTTCTTGCATTTCATAATATTATCTATCTCTTGTTTGGATATAAATTGTTTTCCTCTCCATAGATCTGAGAGGTAAACTATTCCTTCCTCTACTAATTTATCTACAGTATCACCCTTTATGTCTAGATCTTGAACCCATTTTGATCTTATTTTTGTATAAGGTGTAAGATGTTGGTCTATGCCTAGTTTCTGCCATACTGTCTTCCAGTTTTCCCAGCAGTTTTTGTCAAATACTGAGTTTTTATCTCAGAAGCTAGAGTCTTTGGGTTTATCAAACACTACATCACTAATGTCATTTACTACTGTGTCTCCTGTGCCTAACCTATTCTATTGATCCACCACTCTATTTCATAGCCAGTACCAAATAGTTTTGGTGACTGCCACTTTCTAGTATAGCTTCAAATTTGGTCTGGCTAGCCCACCTTCCTGTGCATTTTTTTCACTAGTTTCCTTGATATTCTTGACTTTTTGTTTTTGCAGATGAATTTTGTTATTATTTTTTCTAACTCTATAAAGTAATTTTTAGGTAGTCTGATTGGTATGGCGCTGAATAGGTAAATTAATTTAGGTAGAATTGTCATTTTGATTATGTTAGCTCAGCCTATCCATGAGCAATTCATATTTTTCCAATTATATAGATATAATTTTAATTGGGTGAAAATTGTTTTGTAATTGTGTTCACAGAGTTCCTTGGTTTGTCTTGGCAGGTAGACTCCCAAGTATTTTATATTGTCTACTGTTATTTTAAATGGAATCTATCTTTCTATATTTTGCTGCTGAGCTTTGTTGGTCATGTTCAGCCCAGATAAGTTGAGGGAGGAATATAACCAGAGATTTGAGCACCAGTCAACACATTTTAGCAAGATTGCCTGCTAAGGCCCAAAGTGATTGAGTTCTGTATCAGTGGAGAAACAATACAAAATAAAAAATAATCAGTCTTTGTAATATTCATGATGTGTCTGCAAATTTTAGATGATCTATCATTTCCCTAATCATTAACTTTATTTTCTCTTTTTATTTTAAATCATTTATGTGATTTTCTTGGATTCTGGATGCATAACATAAATTAGAAATTTTGTCTTGCTGTGATTGAGTTTTTTCTTCTGTAGCTCTTTAAGTTCCTTAAAAGTAGGGACATTTTCATTTGTTATCTTTATGACCCTAGTACCCAGCAGAGGTCCTGGCATAAAGAACATCCTTTATAAATGCTTACTGATTATTGACTAGAATTTGACTCTCCTCTCTGTCTCTGTCTCTTTGCTTATGCATGTATCAGTCTATTCCTCTGCCTCACTCTCTAAGGTCTGTCACTTTCTCCCTCTCCTCTTTAGGGGATGGAAGGATCAGAATCTGATTTTATCAATGTTAAGAAACTCCATTTTCACACAAATCAAATCAGATCTAAATAATTGGAAAAATACCAATTGCTCATGGATAGGTAGAGGTAATATAATAAAAATGACAATTCTACCTAAATTAATTTACTTATTCAGTGCCATACTAATCAGACTACCTAAAATTATTTTATAGAGCTAGAAAAAAATAATAACAAAATTCATCTGGAAAAACAAAAGGTCAAGAATATCAAAGGAAATAATAAAAAAAGCACAGGAAGGTGGGCTAGCTGTATCAAATCTGAAGCTTTACTATAAAGCAGCAGTCATCAAAACTATCTGGTACTGGTTAAGAAATAGAGTGGAGGATCAATTGAATAGGTTAGGCACAGGAGATACAATGTAAATGACTTTCATAATGTACTGTTTGATAAGCCCAGAGACTCCAGCTTCTGGGATAGGAATTCAGTATTTGACAAAAACTGCTGGGAAAACTGGAAGAGAGTATGGCAGAAACTAGGCATAGAATAACATTTTACACTTTATACTAAAATAAGGTCAAAATGGGTACATGATTTAGACACAAGAGGTGATACTATAGGTAAATTAGGAGAGGAAGGAATAGTTTACCTCTCAGATCTTTGGAAAAGAGAACAGTTTATGATCAAACAAGAGATGGAGAATAGTATGAAATGCAAAATGGATGTTTTTGATTACATTAAATTAAAAAGGTTTTGTACAAACAGAAGCAATGCATCAAAAATTAAAAAAGAGACAGAAAACTGGGAAGCAATATTTATGTCCAGTACCTCTGATAAAGGCCTCATTTCTAAAATATATCGAGAACTTAATCAAGTTTATAAAAATCCAAGTCATTCCCCAATTGAAAAATGGTCAAAGGATATGAACAGGCAGTTTTCTGATGAAGAAATCAAAGCTATCTATTGTCATATGAAAAAATGCTCTAAATCACTATTGATTAGAGAGATGCAAATTAAAACAACTCTGAGGTACCACCTGACACCTATCAGATTGGCTGATATGACCAAAAAAAGGAAAATAATAAATGTTGGAAAAGCTGTGGAAAAATTGGAACACTAATGTGTTGTTGGTGGAGCTGTGAATTGATCCAACCATTCTGGAGAGCAGTTTGGAACTATGCCCAAAGGGCTATAAAACTTTGCATACCCTTTTACCCAGCAATACCACTATTAGGACTTTTCCCCAAAGAGATCATAAAAAAGGGAAAAGGACCCATATGTATAAAATATTTATAGCTGCTCTTTTTGTGGTAGCAAAGAATTGGAAATTAAGGGGATACCCATCAATTGGGAAATGGCTGGACAAGTTGTGGTATATGAATGTAATGGAATACTATTGTGCTGTAAGAAATGATGAGCAGGCAGATTTCAGAGAAACCTGGAAGGATTTGCCTGGACTGATGCTGAATGAGATGATCGGAAACAGGAGAACACTGTACACAGTATCAACAACATTGTGTATTGATCCACTGTGATAGACTTGATTCTTCTCAGCAATACAATGATTCAAGATAGTTCCAAAGGACTCATGATGGAAAATGCTCTCCAAATTCAGAAAAGAAAAAACTGTTCAATCTGGATGCAGATTGAACCATGCCATTTCTATTGTTTTTGTTTTTGTTTTTCCTTTTTGCTCTTATTCTTCTCTCATTAAATGACTAATGCAGAAATATGTTTAATGTAATTGTACATGTATAATCTATATCAGATTATTTTCTGTCTTGGGGAGAGGGGAGGGAGGGGAAAAATTTGAAACAAGAAATCTTATAAAAACAAATGTTGAAAACTATCTCTATATGTAACTGGAAAATTATAAAATATTTATATGGAAAAAAGAAACTCTCAGTGATTAACAAATACCTCCTTCCAATACACATCAGAACTTTCTTTGAAACTTAAGGTCTTAAAGAGTTGGCTGTGGACACTATGAGGATAAATAACACAAAGTCACCCAGCATATATGTGCTAAATCTGGACCTGAACTCAAGTAAGTTTTCCTGTCTTTGTAGCACATAAATTTCTATCAACTAAATCACAATGACTCTCATAATCCTCTCCCCACCCATTGTGGTTTGTAAAGCACTTCTCTAATACCAACCCCAGGAAGTAGATAGTAAAATCACTATTACTATTAGAATAAAAGCTCCATGAGGGTAAGAATTGCTTCATTTTTTATATTTTCATTCCCAGATCTAGGTGTTAGGCACACAATCACTACTTAAGAAATAATTGTTAATTACTTGCTTAATAGATATAGATAAAATACCTACAGTTGTACGAAGTACCTATGACTCCTTGGCTAGGAAAGCTCTCAGCTGGGATTTGGTTCCCTACCAACACCAGAACTCACGAGAGCTTCCCTCATGTTTTATGTAGGGTAAAACCTAGATGAATTCAAGAAATATATATGCTTACAATCTCTTGATACAGGAAAATGAATAGTTTTGTCTGGGTATTGGAAAAACTAAATATTTTGGATTGAATTTAGTGATTATATATATACATATATACATATATATATACACACATATATACATATATACACACACATATATACATATACATATATAAATATGACAGCTTGCCTAATGCTTTATCATTTTTCATTGCAAAGAAGCCAAGTGTAAATTTTGAATTACATCTATGCACTAGTTCAACAGTCTTCTTCATTCTTACTGCCTGTGGAAAATGAGCTATTCATAGGAGGTATACAAGACATCTTGACTGACTGAAAATTGTGCCTCCTAAAACCACATTCCTAAACAATACCTCTTTCATTATTTCAATATGTCAAAGATCTACAAATGTAAAAGATGTATGAATTTTCATCACTTAGGATGTGGAAATCTCTGGTTATATAGTCTTTGAGAAATCATATGACAGAAAATTTTTACCCCGTGGTTAATATTATTATAGCCTTTGCATGAAACTACTCTGGTCCTTAGACAACAGCCATTCCTGAGCCTCTACTCAAGGCTTAACTAGGAATTCTAGCACCAGGGTCAATGTCACAAGACATGTAGCATAAGACCAGTTGTGCCAACCTAATTATACTCTCATACTTCTCAGTCCAATAGGACATCCCAAAGCTTGAATTTCCCTGGAATAACCTCCAAGAACCTTAAGTCGCCTTCATTCCATCATGAAGAATAGGATAGGCCTTTATTAGGGTGCCTTTTTAGGAGTTCTATGATTTTATTGGTATAGAAAACTCCCTGTAAGGAAATGGTCCTCTACCAGTACGGATCACCACCTTCTCAGTAGCATTGTCTGACAAAGTTGCTTGAGGGTATTGAGAGGTTAACTGGCTTGCCCAAGGCTCCTCAGCTACTATGTATCAGAAATGGGACTTGAACCTAGGCATCCTCTTCACCAAAGCTTCTTAAACTATGGTTTGTGACCCCATATGAGGTCATGTAACTGAATGTAGGGGTTGTGAAAAATTTGGCAATAGTAAAAGGTTTTGTATACCTACTTTATATACCTATATCCCTGGAATTGCATAAAAGTTTCTAGGGTAAAAAGTGGTCACAAGTGGAAAAAAGTTTAAAAAGTCCTCCTCTACACTACAAGATCAGTTTATATCTGTGATAAAATAATGGAATTTGGCAGAGGCCAGGGGCCCCACCTGATTGATTTAGTATTGTTTGAATTGGTTGAGAATGAGAAACTAAGTACCTACTTGGGGATGATTAATTGGAGGCCACACCTGGAAACCCTTGAGTGACGTGGTGGTCTACCACTGACATCAGCAGGGGACCACTTTCAGCCAACCAGCTTGAAAGACCTCCCCTTTGGGGGAGAGAGAGAGAAAGTAGAAAGGGAAATGCTTGCCCTGAGAATAGCTTTCTTTCTTTTTGGTGAGCTTTGGGAGCATACCAGAGAGGGACTACACAGCTGACTATTATTCAAAAACTACAGACCCCAGGTGGAAATGAGGTCAGCTCTTCCAGCTAGCTGAGCTGGAAGCAAGTTTGGGGTTTGAGTCAGTCTTTGCTAGAGCCAGGGAGCTTATTTTTTTCTCTTCCCCTATTCCCTTGTCCCTGGCTTTATTAACTTCACTTCTGTTATGAATTTTACTTCCATTAATAAAACCTCATTTGTTTGTGGACAAGAGGCTGTTAATTCCCTTTCTTATCAGCCTGGGAGAAATAACTAAAAATGCAGCTTGGAAGGGAGGAAACTTTGGACCTAGAGGTCTCTCATTATTTTCTGAACCCCAATATTGGTGAGTCACCCAATTAACTCTCCCCATAATAAATTTGGCCCTTATATATCTGTACCATCTTGATTCTTGTTTCTGTCCTATTACCTCACCTATGTCTCAATTCACTCTCTTGACTCACTGTGCTCTTTAACTGCTGCCTTACCCTACTGCCTTCCAGTTTCCCTACATATATGATCCCCCCCACCCCATTAGAATGTAGTTTATTTGAAGATACTATCTTATTTGCTTGCATTTGTATACTCCACACTTAAGACAGTATCTTGCATAATTATAGGTGCTTTAATAAATCATTTATGTATCCTTGGCAATTTTGTCAGATATTCTTTACTTCTTGAGCATTGTAGCATCTACAATGAATCTAAGGCTTTCCTTCTAACCTCATCCGAATGCATCAAGAGTTCTTAAATGTGTTTCAATCCTAATGAAAAAAAGGGATATTATTTTCCTGTTCTTTAAATTGTGTGATGGCCAGATTGGATTGTGATTGGTGTGTGCTAGCCTTTTTGCATTACCATTTGATTTTATAATAAGAACCATATGAGACAATTTTAGTTTATTAGTTCTTCTGTTGCCAACATGGCTTTAGTACAGCTAATAAAATAAATAAGAATACTCATCTTGTGTTCTTTCTTAAAAAATGCACTTGTTATATAAAGAACAAGCATATATCAGTAAAGAGGCAATGTGGCATGGGAAGAATGATCATGCTTCTTCTTACTTTTGAAACTACAAGAGGCATATTTATTAGTTTCCTAACAGTTTGACTCACCATCTGATGCCTTTATCTCCTCACTAGATGTCAAAAGCATTTATTTAGAAAAAAATAGTTAACAGTGGACTACATACAGTCTTGCTAGCAATGCCAAAACCAAATTTCTAATGAAAATGCATTACCAAGGAAAGAGTGCAATTAAGGGAGTGGAAAAAATGAAAAACACATGCCTTCTTGGTGCCCATGGTAAATTAACCATGGCCTCCATCATGTTGAGCTACTGTTGAGCCACTGTTGGAATTAGTGGTGTTCAGCTGCAGTTAGTCAAACCGAAAGGAAACACCAACCTCTGAATAACTATTGGTTAATTATAATTTTAGGCCTATTTCAGCATTTTGGTTGTCTTTCAATGTTGACCATTCCTGTGTGTTTTTTTAAGACTTGTATGTCAGCAGACTTTGAGGTCAACATAGTGTTAAATCACAGTGTTTGTCATAGAGTCATCATGACCTTGACTCTATTTCCTACAATGTTTCTTCTATATGGTAAAAAAACAAACCAAGAAAACCAATTAACAAAAATCACCTATTTTCCTGTGAATTATAAATACCAGGTCCTCTGGTTTCCCGACTCAGGACCTTGGAAAAGTTTGGATTAATAGAAGTCAAGAAATAAAGGGTATGTTGATGATTTACTTTTTTTTTCAGTGAGGCAATTGGGGTTAAGTGACTTGCCCAGGGTCACACAGCTAGTAAGTGTTAAGTGTCTGAGGCCGGATTTGAACTCAGGTACTCCTGACTCCAGGGCCAGTGCTCTATCCGCTGCGCCATCTAGCTGCCATGATGATTTACTTTTGTGACTTCCTTAACATCAGCTAACCTTTCTTTGATTTGTTTTCTCACAAATGTAAAAATAGCTAAGATTTATATCAGTTAGTAAACAAGTATTTACTAAGAGCCTACTATGTCTAGGAACTATACTGAACACTGGAGATACAAAAAAGGGGAGCAAAAAATGAATCCATGCTCTCAAAGAGCTCACAGTATTATGGGGGAGAAAACATCATTCAATAATAAACACTTATTAAGAACCTACTATGTGACAGGCACTGTGGTAAATGCACATGCAAGAACTATGTACAAATTACGGACATACATGTGTGTACACACACACATATAATGCATATGCACACATATAAATAAATTATATTGGAGAGAACCTCAGAGGGGAGGCACTAGTATTAAGCAGGACTGAGAAAGGCTTCTTGCATAAAGTCAATTTTTTTGTTAGGAACTGAAGGGATTGGGGAAGTCAGAAGTAGAGATGAGGATGGAGGGAAATCCAGGCATAAGGGCCAGTCTATGAAAATGCCTGAGCAAGATGAAATGTATCATATAGGAACAGCAAGGAGGCTGATTAGATCACAAAACATGTGGAGGTGGGCAATAAGGTATAAAAATACTACAAAGGGGGGCACGTAGGTGGCACTGTGGATAAAGCACAAGCCCTGGATTCAGGAGGATCTGAGTTCAAATCTGGCCTCAGACACTTGACACTAGATGGGTGACCCTGGACAAGTCACTTAACCCCCATTGCCCCACCCCCCAAAAAATACTAAAAAGGTAGGAATAGGCCAGGTTGTGATGGACTTTGAATACCGAACAAATGATTTTATATTTGATACTTGAGGTGATAAGGAAACATTGGAGTTTATCAGATAATAGAGTGATTTGGTCAGACCTTTCTTTTAGGAAGATTAATTTGAGAGCTGAGTGAAGGATTGACTTGAGTGGGGGTGGGGAGGAGAGGGAGAGATCTCTGTGTTAACACCATGAGGTAGGTACTATTTTACAGATAAGAAGATTGAGGCTGTAATTGGACCAGAGTCACACAGCTAGTAATTATCTGAGGTGAGATCCAAACTCAAATCTTCAGTCACTGCTTTAACTACCATACCACATACCTGCTTCTCATGATATAATGTGATATGACTTCTTCAGATTTAAGGGAAAGATTTCTATTGATAAGCTCACATCAAGTTCTTATGTGAAGAAACATTAAATTATTAAACCATAAACTACTCTTCCTTTGTTTGTTAATGATGGTGACTGTGTTGCAAATGTACATTGATTTCTTCCCAGAAGAGAAGTTGTCTTAATAAAAGGAAAATAGCTCTCCACATTCTAGGTAATCAGGATAACTGAAGTGGGTCTCAATTAAAAAAATGCCCAGAAGTAGGGCCACGATGGGGTTGGGAACAAAAGTATCTGAGTGACAGAAGAAATTTGAACCTTGTGAGGAGGTGAGAGAGTAGAAGATTATAACACAAAGGAGGAAAGGAAGGAAGACTACAATTCTATAAATCGGGATTAAAAAAACAGATTTGGGGCTTTCTGAAAAGGGAAGAAAAAGGTCCTCTGAGGAGGAAGCAGCTGTTTGTTCTTAAAGAAATAAAAAGGCTATCATATGAGATATCATGCAGGAAGGGTTGCAAAAAAGAGAAACATAACATTGACTGATGACTCTCCTGTTTAGGCATCCTGAGGCATTTTTGATGACAAAAGTGGAAGGAGTTTATGTTCTTGTCAGGGGACAGATCTATGCCATAACAGAAAACATTCCCACAACTTGTCAGAATCCACTTCTGGAAACTCAGGTGAGCCCAAATTATGCTGCCTGAAGGAACAATTAGAGTATTAACAAAAATTTAAAAGACTTGGGCAAAAAAAAAAATAGCATGGGGGCACTGATTATGTTTTCTTCATTCATTTCAATCAAAGGTAAGGTGAGAAGATAATTTTAATGAAAAGGGAATGATTATCTTTAAAACAGTGTCTTTATATAGGAATTTGGATTTCTTGATCACACTTTAAAATCTGGGAAATGACATACTCCTGACCTGGGTTAGAGTACAACACAACATCTAGTAAAAATGTATTTTCTTGACATCTGAAAAATCTAATCCAAAAGTATGCTATAGACAACCTAGAAAGGAAGAAGAAATAGAAGATGAATTTGGAAAACAGATTGTAAGCCTAGTATGAAAGTTGTTGTTCTTGGTCCTTCATTCTCAAAGAGGATCATGCCATTGGAGTGATGTCATAACTTGTACTGAATTGGATTTAAGTGAGGGAGGGCTGTGAAAGGTCACTAACCTCACTCCCTCCTCCAGAACCTTCTGGGTACAGTGCAAAATATATATCATGACAACTGGAGGTGACCCCAGATGTTTGGGACAATCAGAGGTAAGTGACTTGCCCAGGCTGACAAAGCTAGTAAGTGTTTGAAGTGATATTTGAACCCAGATCATCCTGACTCCAGGGACAGTGCTCTATCCACCATGTCATCTAGCTACCCAGCATGAAGGTATCATACAACTGTGATGGAAGACTTCAATTATCCAATCATTCAGTAGCTGGTACTCTATAGATCAAAGGCAGAAAAGCTAATGAATTCTTGGATTGCTGTAATGGCAATTTCATTCTCAAAATGGTGGAGGAACCAATGAGGATAAATTCTATTTTAGATTTAGGATCAGAGATTTAGAGATGGACCTTTGAGGTCATCTAGTTCAATCCCTATTTATAGTTCAGGAAATCAAGGGTCAGAGAGGTGAAAAGACTTGTCCAAAGCCACACAATAGAAAAAGAGTCAGAGTTTGAACTTAGGTCTTCTGTATACAAATCCAACACTTTTTCATTTGGTAGAATGGAAATCATTACAAACCTCGGAGGAAAGCAAACAATCCTTCCTAGAGATAGAAGAGGAAAGCCAGAGAAAATCTTAGAAGTAACACAGATCTTACGAAGGCAGATTCTAGACATCTCAGACTACGATTATATAGGAAATAATTAATTAATATTTTATAGAGGAAGTTCAGCCATGGGGAATTGTCAAGGATAAAATTCTGAAGTCATAAAGGAGAAAAAAATTATAATGAAAAAGAAAATTGGTATCTATATACAGGTGAATATACAGGGAACTCACAAAGAAACTTAGATTTTTGAATATATATACAAAAGAAGAATCAAGGGAAGATAACAGAAGATAAATATTAGAGTAAAAATGGTCCTATAAAAATAGTGACAGGGAAACTAACATTCAGAATGAGCAGAGACTAGGGGAAATAGACGTCAAATTTGTGAATATATATGTACATATATATTAAATAAATAATGATACAACCTAAAAGAAGTTGAATATTTTCACACTATATCAATGAAACTACCAAGGATATGCTTTAGAAAGTCAGATAAAATAATAAAATTACTTGAAACAACCAATGATATGGAATTTCAAGGGAAGTAATGAAAATAAGTAAGAAGGAAGTGCTATTTGCACTTCCAGACCTCAAACTAAATTATCAAACATAATTATTAAAACTATTTTGTGCTGGATTAAAAATAATAGAAAACTAGATGAGTATAATATCCTACATAGCAACAAATCAGGAATAATTGAAGTTCATAATCTGATATTCGATAAATCTGAGAACAAAAATTAAACAGGCAAGAATTCCCTATTTGACAAAAATTGCTTAAAAAAACTGGGAAACAGTTTGGCAGAAATAAAGTTTAACATAACATGTTGCATCATATGGCACAATAAGCTTAAAATGCATGTGACCTAAAAATTAGAAGAAAATCAGATCAGGTATTTTTCACAGTTATAGCTTGGGGAGGGGGAGATTTCTTAAATGAAATGGGATTTGGTATTGATCACAAAAGATAAAGTAGATAGTTTAGATTAAATTAAAAGTTTTTGCAATAAAAATTAATACAACTCTGGAAATTAGGGAAGCTATTAATTGAGGAAATCTTTGTATCAAATATCAATTATAAGGATTTGATACCCAAGACATATAGGAAACTAATACAAATATAACCTACTAAACGTCATTTTTCAATGTATAAGTGACAAAAGGATTAAATAAACAGTTCTCAAAAACCCAAATGCAAATTATTAGCCATATGAAAGAATTCTCTTAGTAATGAGTATGTACATCAAAACAATTCTGAGGTTTAACCTCAAATACAGAAAAGTAATGAAGATCAAATTAGATGGGAAGAGTTAGTGTAGGAAGATTATGGAAAGCCAACACACTAATATATATTTGGTAGGTTGTGTATTGGTTCAACAATTCTTAAAAGCTATTTGGAAATATGCTTTGTAACTAGGAAATCAATAATAATTGGTCAACTCATAGGAATATAAAAAAGAAGGTAAATAATATATATTTTTTTAAAATGCCTACCTCTACTATGTGAATTAAGAATTTTATAGTAGCAAAGAACTAGAAGAAAATTGTCCATCAATTAGGGAATGGCAAAATAGTTGTGGTACAAGAATATAATGGAATATTGCTGTGATGTTTTTAAAATTAATATGATGAATACAGAGAACCATGGGTAAAAAAAAAACCTGTTATAAACTGATACAAAGTGAAATAACTAGAACCAGATAAATAATACTATATAATGAATTTTGTTATTATTAAATCATTTTTTTGGTTGTATGATTCCTTGGCCCCATTTGTGGATTTCTTGCAAAGATACTGGAGTGGTTTGTCATTTTCTTCTCTAGCTTGTGTTATAGGTAAGGAAACTGAGGTAAACAGGGTTAAATGACTTGTCCGGGGTCACACAGCTAGTAAGTCTCTGAGGCTGGATTTGTCATGAAGATGAATCTTTGTGATTTCAAGCCCAGTGTTCTACCCATTGCACAACCTGGTTACTTATAATAATTACGGCAATATAAATGAAAGAAACAACAAAATAGTTGAAACTGCACACTGTTAAATTATAATGACCAGTCATGGTTCCAAATAAGAGATATATGAATACATCTTTCTCCTCTCTATGAAGAGGTGGGTATCTGTGGGTACATCTAAAATCAGACTTGGTTGAAATGTTAGTTGTAGTGTTTATTTTTCTCTTTTTTTTCTTTATTATAAGGGATGGCTCTCTGGGAGGAAAAGAGACTAGACATGATAGAAAATGCAATAAAACCCAAAGTTTGGGGGAGAAATGGAGAATCAAGAAGGGTTTACAAAGGCATAAAGGAGGAAGAATACTCAGAAAGTGATTTTCCTGAAAAAGTTCTGAGGGTCTTAGTGAATTACAAATTCATTGTATGTCAGTACTGTTATGTGATAGCTAATTATAAATAATAAGAACAGAAACAATAATCATAACAATGACAAAAATCATCATCATCATAATAATAATGTATAAATAATGTATAATTGGGCTACATAATAAATGCATAGCCTCCATGTATAAGAAGCCCCTACTCCCTCTGTAGCCTCATATTGTCAAAAGACATCTGAAGTATTGTTTTTAAGTTTTGGTACTACAGTTTGGAAAAGGCATTGTTAAGCTGGAAAGTGGAACAACAGTCATAAGAGCTAACATTTATATAGCACTTTAAAGTTTCCAAAATATTTTCAGTACATTATCCAGGGGATCAAATGAGAACTTCCAAAGGAAACAACTAAGAATATGAGTCCATATCATAAGATTACTTTTAAAAAGCTTGAGATGTTTAGCCTGGAAAAGAAAATACTCAAAGGATCTATGATAATCATTTTCAAGTACTTGAAGGATTGTCATGTGAAAGAGTGATTAAACATGCTATGTTTGACTGCAAAGGGAAGAATAAAGAATGATGGATGTAAGTTGTAAAGAGACAGAGTAAGCCTTGATGTCAGGAAAACACTTCCTCACAATGAATGGTCCACAAGTAGAAATGGTTTCTTTGGGAGTAGTAAGTTTCTTCCATTAGCACATAAATGGCCCAGATGAGAAAGCACTGGACATGAAGTCAGGAAGACCTGAGTTCAAATCGTTCTTCAGAAACTTACCACCTATGTGACTCTGGGCAAAGCATTTAATCTCTGCCTGACTCAGGGTTCTCAACCATAAAATGAGAATAATAATAGTGTCTACCACACAGGGTTGTTGTGAGGATTTAATGAAATATTTATAAAATTCTTAACACAATTCCTGGCACACAACAGACACTAAATAATGCTTATTTCCTTCCTTTCTTCCTTCCATTGGAAACTTTTGAGGAGTCTGAAAAATCACTCATCAGTTAAGTTACCATGTAGATTCCTTTGTAGGTATGGATTAGACACATTTTATGTTAAAGTACTTCCCAATCCTAAAATTCCTTGATTCTGTGGAACAAGGAACAAAAGAAACCAGTAATTCTTATATAAGATAATGTCTGGAGGAAATAATGATTTCTATAGAACATAAGACAATTATCTTAGGCATGACACTTTTGCCCCCAACAGTGAATTCATTTCAATGAAAAAGTTATGCTCCATTGAATCTGAATTAATTCACAGTGGGTACAAGAAATTTTATAAGGATTGTTTTACTAGTCCTTTAAGAAAATAAAACCTGGTCTTTTTATGTTTTAATATGGTTTGAGAATAAAGATTTAATTTGCTTAAATTCTTCCATTCAAGCTTGATCACTTTCCATCTTCCATCTTGAGAGAGCAGAAATCAAATATGAAACCCTCTTTCTTTCCAACTCATAAAACTCAAAGTCACATACCTTCTGATACTTTTAAAAACACATGGAAGCACTAATTGATTTCCCTACTCTAAGGCTAATTAATCCAGATAGCTTTTGTAATTGTAAGTCAAATGATTACTCATGAGAATTTGGTACAATAGAAATACCTTTTAAAACAAAGGTCTGAGAAATTAATTTTTGCTTTCTTTGATGTAGAGGGCAGGGCTTAGAGGAAAGGGAGAATAAAGCATAAATGTATAAAAGAGTGCCCAAACTGCAAAAATAGAGTCCTTGATACTTAGCCCAGGTAATGGAAACCAAAAGTTTTTCTTTCTACTTGTAAAAGTGGAACAGGTTAATGTTGAACTATTTTCATCTACTTCTCTCAATGCAATTGCATTAAAAATGATTTTGAGGATTTTCTTTGACCATCCCATGGCTAAACAGAGACCAGTACAATTTTGAAAGCCTTAAAGCATTTTTAAAGACAGAGAGTTTGGGGTGATATGGATTATTCAGTAAATTGATATCTTCCCCACAACCCACTCCATAGAATGAATGCCCTGGCACATTCTCGTTCTCTTGAAGTCAGGGTTAAGGTCATTCTTAGGGCATTGTGAGGAAATGTGGAAGCAGCAGCTGTCTGCACCACACCTGGCCTGTGAAGAAACAGAAGGTTTCAGTTTCCATTCTTCAAATACCTTGTTCCCTACCCTTCACTAGACTGTGTTCACCCCAGTCCACAATGACTATAAAAATAAAACCAGACTTTTGCTCACCATGGAGTTGGAAGATCAAATAGTGGAAGTTTCCCAAATGCTTTAAGGCCTTTAGATGAAAGGTGGGAGGGAAAGGCAAAGCCTGATTATTTGGCTGTGGCTGATACTCTTTCATTTATCTGGGTTTGTCAGAATTTAGTTCCAAGTGACATTTGGAATTTATGTGACTTTTCTTATGAAGAGTGTGATTTGTTTAAAGCAAATATGTTACCACAAAGTCATGGAATCATAGAATCTTAGAGCAGAAAAGAATCTTAGCAAGCACAGGATCATCATTTAGGAGGAAGGCAGAACCTAAACATAGAATCCTAGAATCATAATATTTTAGAGTTGGGAAGGACCAACCTTTAGTGACAAATGGACATCTGAACTCTGCATATGTCCAAGGAGAGGGAACTTTCTGGATACATTTAGTACATATCTGTCATTTTACATAAAAGGAAACTGGGAACCAAAGTGATTAAATAACTAGCCCAAGGCCACACAAGTAGGAAGTGGCAGAACCTGGATTTCAAGCACTGTTCTCCTAAATTTTGGTGTATATACTTGTCAAGATTGTGCCTAATCCTGATTTCTTCATTTCGCAGATGAAGGAACCAAGAGCTAGAGATATAATGTGACTTGGCCAAGATGAAACAACCATTTGGTAGGAGAAGCCAGTGGTTGCAGCTATGACTTGTTTTCTTTCCCTTTGCTCTTTATTATTTGATTTCCTTTTTCCTTTGGCCAGGATTAAAAAGTACCAGCATAGCTTCTGCTATCCAAATGGAAGTGCATGGATAAAAATGTCCCTGCTCACCATTAAATTTTCATGCTGATTCTATGGTAAGAGAGAGTTCTCATCTCTGAAGTGGATCAGGCAGGAAGGATGTGGCATTTCTACAATTACATAATTTTAGAGTTTGAAGAGAACTCAATAGACATCTATTCCAACCTAAACACAAAAACCAACACCACTATAATATATTCCCTGGACCTAATTTTTTCTGTAGATTAAGTCCAAAGTGAATTCTCTTCTGAATCCTTAGTTAGCTCTCTTCTCCACTGCCAAGGGTCACTATCTTCATAGTTCCTTCTACCAAATATCTCCTTGATTCTTTGGACATGCTACCAGCTGAGTTTGATATATTTTCCTTGAAAAATAGCTTCATTCCAATGCCTCATAAGCATTGAGGGGCTGGAATAATGAAACCTTAATTTTCCTTCTTGCTAGAGGTTCAAAGGAAAAGGCAAAATAACTTCTCAAAAGATACCCTCTCAAAAGCTCTTTTCTTCTTACATTGTTGGCTCTTCTTGATATTACAGCTCATTGTAGAATAAAGCATATAATCTATAAATGAAGAAAAATATTCATATGAAATAGCTATTTATGGCAAGTTGTTAAGCCATTCAGAGAGGAGTGAGGTGTTTCATGGCTGCTTTATCTCTTCCTAATTCTCACCAAGTTCCTACAGAATTCCTGTGTTCATTGTCTTCAGAGAATCATGAGAAGAGCTTAGAGGTGGATTCCCTCTCATAACCTGCTGAGTTACCTGGATTGTGTTACTGGGAGGAAAATTGAGCGACCTTCTGACCTAGGCAAAAAAAAGCTTAAAGAATGCTTTGTCTCTGAATTGTTGTTCCTCTCTGTCTCTCTCTGTCATTAAAAATTATTTAGAGGACCCTTGAGGAAGTCAGGTATAAGCATTTAGGATCTAATATGTAAGTAACAGCTGTTGGTCTGGCTTTTATAGTAACACAAGATGACAGTTAATTAAACGGTTCAGTCATTAGTTCTACCATGTCTTTAAAACATTTATGAAGACACATTGAGTTGTGAGAAGATGAACATTGATGTTCAGCAAGTAACCTTGACAAGATGAATGAGGCACACAGCAGGTGCATTTGTTTTCTGCCCTTTCTGTCTTTTCCCCAGGATTCCCTGGCCCATTATTCACAATCTCCCCTTCACTTGCACCTGCTGTCACTGACAAGGATTGATGCCGAAACAAAATTCCTACAGATCAACAACCTTCACACCTCTTACTTTTTCCTCTCCCACTAGGGACCCTATTGTTAAATTCCACCCTATGAAGTGAATCCTTTATTTGATTCTACCTTCTTAAATGTAAGGATGTTGCCATTTTTAAAAATGGTGACAAGGATGCAACTAGGTGGTGCAGTGGATGGAGCACTGACCCTGGATTCAGGAGGACCTGAGTTCAGATCCAGCCTCAGACACTTGATACTTACTAGCTGTGTGATCCTGGGCAAGTCACTTAACCCTCATCGTCCTGCAAAAAAAAAAATGGTGAAAATACAGATGGCACTGAGTCCTCATTTCTTCTCTGGACAGGAAAATTGTTCATTTTGGTATAAGACATCCTAGGAAGAGTATGTTTTAATTAAATTGAAGAGCTTTTTCAGTTTTTTTAAATCACAAATATGAAGATCAGAAACATCAGAAAGCTTCTGATTTGCTATTTTGAAATAAAAAATATTGCAGCAGGAAAAAATTGCTTTTATTTTCTATCAATATTTTGGTCTTGTTTTTCTTTTTTGTGTGTTCTTGCCAAAATTAGTATTTAATTTCTATTGTACTTTTCTCACACCACTTCCACAAATATGGTAGTGCAAATATTCATATAATTGAGGTTCCTATAAATTAAATGATTTTCTCAAAAGACCAATCAGTTTGGTATTTGTATCCCCAGTGCACATGGTAGGTCTTCATACTGTCTAGTCTTTTTATACCCTTGTCCCCATGTACACTACAAACCAGTGACACTGGCTTTCTTGCTGCTTCTCACACAAGACACTCCATTTCTGACTATGGATATTTTCATTGGTACTCTCCCTTACACAGAATGCCGACCCTCCTCATCTAAGTCTCATGGTTTCCTTAAAGTGCCAGATAAAATCCTATCTCCTATAGGAAGCCTTTTCCAATCCCCCTTTAATTCTAGTGACTTCATTCTAGAGATTATTTGAAATTTATCCTACATATAGCTTGCCTGTGCATAGTTATTTGCATATCATTTCCCCCAATTTGATTGTGATTTCTTCTGGAGCAGGCATTGTCTTTTATGTTTCTTTGTCTTCTTCAGGCTTGGCACAGTGACTGACACATAGTGGGCACTTAATAAATCTTTATTGGATGACTAAAATTGTCAGAGCTGAGATCTAATACAGGTCTTTCATGACTCAGACCTCTTTACACCATACTATCTAAACTATTTTAGTAAGGAACAAAAGAAATATCTAAAGAAACCATCATGATGGCAGGAATCTTTCTATTAAAATTTATTTTTAAAAGGCAAGTCAAAGAATCTTGAGTCATTTTATTTCTTATTGTGAAATCATTCAGCCATTGATTTTCATTTTTTCATTTTTTTTTGTGGAGCAATGAGGGTTGAGTAACTTGCCCAGGGTCACACATCTAGTAAGTGTCAAGTGTCTGAGGCTGGATTTTAACTCAGGTCTTCCTGAATCCAGGGCCGGTGTTTTATCCACTGTGCCACCTAGCTGCCCCGCTTTTTAATTTTTATTGATTTTCAAGATACTTCACAGAGGGGAAGATTCCCAATTAATGAAAGAGACTGCAATTTAAACTATTATCCAAAAAAATGTAATAATAATAACTACCAATATACAGGCATATCTTTTCAACTCTTAAAACATGACATATACCAAGTATTGAGTGTAATCTTAATGAAAATATGAGAAGTGAACAGGCAGATAATTTTACATAACCAAACACGACTTCACAATTATGCAAAAATTTACTAAAAAGAGCAGAGAATATAAAGAACTGGTGTATTTATTGGATACTAATTATTAAGTGAAGCAAAATTCAGCCTTAATAATCATTCTCCACAATGGTAGTTCCATACATTTTTTAAGATCATATGATCCTCCATGATAGACTTCATTCCATATAATCATATTAAATGATTTCTTGAATATAAACATGACAACAGGCATATTATGGGGAGATGAATACTTAATTAAGGTGCTTGCAAGTATTATGCATGATTTCTTGTACAAAATCCAAATAGACAAAAGGCTTCACAATATATTGTGAGGTTTTCCAGATGCAGCAAATAAGAAATGATATTATGCTAATTTTATGGAACCCTGGAAAACTATAGAGTTCCTCAATGAGATCCAGCATCACTGAAAAGAAATTGACTAAGCAAATCACACACTGGGAACAAAAATAGAAAGAAGGACTTTTGTCCAGGTCTTTATTTGGAGGTTAATAGGCAGCCAATAATCAGAACATATTTTGTCAGGTACTACACAAACACAATGAGTTGGGTCCAGAATTGAAGAGGAAGAGATTAGGCTGGATCACATTAGGAAAAATCTTCAGGGCTGTCTACTAATGATAGCAAGTTTCTATCTGCTGCAAAAATCTATATTTTTAGAATCAGTATTCTTTCTAACCTGCTATTTGTCTGTAGATCATGGAACACCATTTCAGATGAATTAAGATTGTAGATGAAATAAAGACCAATTGTAAAATGGGTAGTGGTTACTGGAAGGGTTCAAAATATTACCAATGATAACCAGTGCTTGAGAAGTGATACAAAATATACTGATTGGTAGGTAAGCTTGTAATGAAGTTAAAGTGGATAACAGATGGATTATGCAAGTGCTTCACTGGCGTCCACGAACTATTGAAAGAATCTGAAAATGAACCCCCAGATCCTAAAGGAACTAAATGATATTCTTTTAGGAAGGATTTATGGAAAGACCCAATATTCGTATAGAATGAAAAGGTATGGATGATTTTTCCTCTGAACTGATGAGGAAGGAAATGTACCTATTCCTATAAGAACATATATAAACTCCTGTTTGACATTTAAATTTCTTCCCAATCTGGCTACAACCTACTTTTCCAAGTTTATTACTTATAACTCTTTACGTGCTCTACAATCCAATCACACTGACCTACTGTCTGTACCTCATACAGGGCACTTTCTCATCTCTGTGTTTTTGTGAAGGCTACACATTGATGTCTAGAATCTATTCCTCTTCACTATCATCTCAAAGACTTCCTACATCATGTTGAAGTCCAACACAGATGGGCTCTTCTTTGTAGCTTGTATTGATTCCTCCCAACTATATGTCTTCTGAAATTACTGTGTGTTTACTTTGTATGTATATTATTTTACCTATATAAGGTTATATGTCATGTTGTTTCCCTGAGTAGAATGGAAGCTTTTTGAGGGCAGAAACTATTTTTTCAATTTTGTGTTCCCAAAGACCTACCATAGGGCCTGTGGCATGATTGTTATTTGTAAATATTTTATTATTGATTGAAAGAATGATTGATTAATTAAGAGGACATATGCAGTTTCATTTTTCTCTTCATATAAGACTTCTTGGCACAGAGTAAATATTTTTCAAATGTATGCCAAGACCTACGAATTCTACTACCACAGAATCTCTCCTATTTGGTTTCTTCTATTCTTTTACATAACTATCTCACCATCTTTAGCATGAATGCCAATCGTAGATTCCTAACCAGTTTTCATTACTATAGCTTTTCCTACTTCCAATCTATCCTCTACAAATTCTAAAATAATGTGCCTAAAGCAATTTTGACCCTGTCACTCACATGCTCAAAAATTGTCAGTAACTTTCTCAGCTCTCAGATTAAATATAAACTTGTCAGCTGGGCATCTAATTCCCTTCAAAAATCTAGCTTCAGCTGAACATTCCTGCCTTTTTTATACTCTATATTCCAGAAAAACTGGACTATGATAGCTGGTCCCCTAAATTGACATTATATTTCCTGCTTCTCTGCATTGTTACAAGATATCGTTCAGTTTAGCAGTCACTCTTAGCTAATCTTCAATTCCAGAATATTTGTCCTCCTTTTAAGGTTCAACTCAGGCTCCACTATAGTGATAACAGCTGCTGCTCCTGCTGCTGCTGCTAATAGTGGTGGTGATAATAATAACTAACATTTTAAAGTTTGCAAAGCTCTTAACAAATATTATGTCATTTGATGCTCACAACAACCCAGGGTGTACCATTAACTCCACTTTACAAATGAGGAAACTGAGGAAGATGAACATTGAATGAATTGTCCAGGGTTAAATAGCTAGTAAGTAAATTTGGTCTGAGGCCAAATTTAAACTAAGGTCTTTCTGACTCCAGGTATATCACTATAGATGCACCATTTTGGTGCCCTCTCAAAACCTACTGATGATTACCAATTATTAGAGTTTTCTTTATTATTACTTTTCAGTATATATATATATATATATATATATATATATATATATACACTAAAAGTATTTCCCTCACCCTAAGTAGAATAAAGAGCCCTTGAAGTAATGAAAAGGTGTGATTTTTATGTTCCTGGAACCAAAGGATTGTCTTTGTATCTCTATCACTGAGCACAATGCTTTTCACATAGTAGGCAGTTAATACATGTTTGTTTTATTGGATTGAATTTATGACGATGTTTAGAAAACAAAGTGATGATCATTAAGATCCATCATTGGCTTTCCAGGGCAAACCATACCAAATTAAATAAATTACCTTTTTGATAAAATTATCAAATTGGTAGATTCACAGAATTCCATGGACATAGTATATCTGGATTTCATCAAAGTATATGACGTGACTCTCCTGATGGATGTCTAACTCTGTGGTTGTATAGTCATTTGCTGAGATGTTATATGGGAGATTCCTGTGGCAGTTTGCGATTTGAACCAGATGATGTCTAATGTCCCTTCCAAATCCTAGATGCCATGATTAATTTAGTATCTATCACAGATCATAGATTTAGAGCTGGAAGGGACCTTAGAGGCCATTAGGTCCATCCCTCTTATTTACAGATGAGGAAACTGAGGATAGGGGAAATTAAGTGACTTTTGCAAGGTCACACAGCTTGTAATTGAGACAGAATTCAAATTCAAGTCTTACTGACTCCAAGCCTTATATCTGAGGTCTTGTACTATCCAGTTGCCTCCAATTAACCTTCCATGGATGCTTATTAAGATTTCTTGACAAGTTGTATTCGTTATACTAGTTATGCCTATCTCAACTGTCATTTTCTTCTAGGGAGTAGTCCCTTCAGAATGCTAGACAGGCTTAGGATTCTACTGCAGGCCCCATAACTATTAATATTCCATCCCTGTAAAATTCGCAATCTCCACAGGTATCCGACTTGGAGGCTCCAGAGCTTAGTTCCTCTGGAGACTAATAGTAAATCTTCCCCCATTCTTTGCTGTTTTGTAGAACTGGGTTAGATGAAAAACTAATGTGTTTAGGGGAATATTACTATAAACCTGAATAGTCAGAAAGGAGTTCAGTTCTGTAGACAACAACAATAATAATAATTAAAGCTGGCTTCTTCAGTGTTT
The DNA here is from genome assembly GCF_019393635.1 of Dromiciops gliroides. Taxonomy (NCBI): domain Eukaryota; kingdom Metazoa; phylum Chordata; class Mammalia; order Microbiotheria; family Microbiotheriidae; genus Dromiciops; species Dromiciops gliroides. The sequence continues at coordinate 361,149,561 of NC_057864.1, read as the reverse complement.
GGAATTCCAACTGGGACAGGCTCAAAGCTTTGGTTTATCATCACAAAAGAGCCACAGAGCCCTCAAGAGCCCTTTCTGGGATTCCAAAGAAAATCAACCAAGGCAAAAATTTCTTCAAGCTTTTTTTATTAAAAACAAATAAAGGCAAACACAAACACATTCCAATACAGAAGCACATCTGAAGAGCCACAAATCCACAAGGTTCCCAGCCCCTGGCTAGTTCAACATGCCCCATAAAGACACCAGGCATCAGGCCAGGATGGATCAGCTCCACATAAGAGTCAAAACAGACAGCAGATACTCCTTCATGTTCCACCTTATCTTAATTTTCACCTTTTTATAATTCCCTAATTCTTCTAACTCATTTTCTTTCAAGTTTTAAGAATACTATATTCTTTATTTTGAAGTTGATATTTTTCATTTATCTTCTACATTAAATGGATAGCTCCTGAGCTGTGTCAGGTTGGTATAAAGATATATAGTCCTGTCAATCAGCAGGGCTTATCTCCAAGGAAATGTTATGGAAAGAAACCTAGAATTATCCATCTTTTTCCTATGGATGGACTATGCTGATCTGTTTGAACTAAGTGATAACATATGAGTGGACAGATACATAATTTCACACTTAAGAATATCCTTACCTAAAGTGAATGCCATTAGGAAAAGGATGACCTATTTTAGTAGAAAAGTTTTGGTTTCTTTCCCCCTATCTGATAATCTTCTGTGAACAGAATGTGTCCATTTGGATGGATTGTGCACCTTATATACCTGGCATAGCACTGAGTACAGTAAGAGGTGCTGTCAACTGCTCAATGTTATGCTGCTGCCAAAAGGAAGATGCTTGGGTGCACCAGAAGTACAGATCAAAGGCATAAGATAATCAGCTTTGTAAGCATCCTCAGCCACTAATCAGCCAATACAACTTAAGCAGCCCAGACAAAGAAGAGAACAGAGTAAGGAACTGGGAAACAATAAGATGGCATGGTCAATCATGCAATCATGATTTCAGGCTGGAAAAGATATTAGATATTTAGTCCAATCATTTCATCTTTCAAAGGGACAAACTGAGGCCCAGGGATTTGACATGGTTCATCCAAATTTACAAAGAAAAACATGTGCAGAACCAGGTCTTCTGATTTCAAATCATGAGCTCTTTCCACAACACCATTTTGCTTTTTCAGTGATCTGTTTGGACTCCCATTTCTCATCAGCTTTCCTTTTCCTGGTCTATTACATTCCAACAAGTAGTTAGTGGAGGAGGAGGGATGGTTAGAGGAACGAAGAACAGAAGATAAGAAAGGTTTATAATGCTGGAGGTCTTACCTGGACCTTTTCCAGACATTCTGGGCAAGATGAATGCAGTCACAACTTTACATCATTCTGTTTTCAGAGTAAGTGGATGTGAGATGGATGTAGTCAAATGATTTTTAATTGAGAACTATTAAGTGTTAAGCTGTACAAAACATTTAACCTGCCCAAAAGAGGCTTAAAGTAAAGTTAGCAGATGATCCATCCTGGTGAGTTCTTTAATTACCATAAAAGGTAAGAGATTACTTAATTGCCACTAAATTATAATTGGAAATCAAAGAAGAGAGAACCATGTGAATGAGAAGTCAAGGAAGGCTCTGTTGAGCAGAAAGGATTTGACCTTGGCCTTGAGAGTGGAAAGCATTTGAATAGTAATGGTGAGTATGGAGTGATTGTGTTTTAAGCAGAACAGCAAAAACAATAACAACAAATTCAATAACAACAGCATGATAATAGTATTTATATAGCACCTACTATATGATTTTCAAATATTATCTCATTTGATGCTCACAATGACCTTGGGAGGTAGGTACTATTATTATCACAATATTATAGTTGAGGAATTTGAGGCAAACAAAGGTTGAGTGACTTGCCCAGCATCAAAAGCTTGAGAAGTAAGTATGATCCCAGAATTCAGGGAGTGTAGGGGAAGGGACAATGAAAAGAGCTTCATGACTGGAGCACAAACTTCCTGTTTCAGAAGAGTGGTTGGATACATAGGACAGGTACAAAAAATGGAGAGCTCCTTGAATTTGCCTTGTTATGGTAGGTAATAGAGGGCTACTGTAGTGTTTTACTAAGGAAAAGGGAATGGTGAAGACAGTATCTGAGAAAAAATGATATGGCAGTGATATATAGGAAGGATCAGGAAGAGTGAAGGTTTCCTAGAAGAAAGAAGTTTAGCCAAGAGACTTTTAGCCATAATCTAATGCGGAGGTGATGAGGTAGTAGTGGGAATGGAGAGAAAGAGGTGAATCAAAAAAAAAAACCAGTTCACAATAAAACTTCTGGAATTGGTGACAAATTAGAAATGGAAGAAAGGAAAGAGATTTGGAAAAAAAATTACTTTCTGATGCACAGAAACCAAGCAGCAGATGTCAGTGACATCTATGAAACAGGAGCCTGAGTTGGGCTCAGACCAGGCGGGATATTGCATTGGGGATAGAGGCAGATGTATAACTGACACACTCTGGTGGGGGGGGGGGGTTGCTGCTTGATGAGTACCTTCTTTTGAACCTTCCACCATCAGTCATTCTTTTTCTTTTCTTTCTTTCTTTTTTTTTTTTTTTGCAGGGCAATGGGAGTTAAGTGACTTGCCCGGGGTCACACAGCTAATAAGTGTCAAGTGTCTGAGGCCAGATTTGAACTCAGGTACTCCTGAATCCAGGGCCAGTGCTTCATCCACTGTGCCACCTAGCTGCCCCCAGTCATTTTTTTTCAATGGGATGACTTAAATGTTTAGACATAAGTGTTTGGGCACCTCAGAGCTATCTATAAATTGTAGACTTCTGGAGCTATTTCAGTCTCAACCATACCCATAATAGCAGAAAAGGTACCCTGCTATGTATCCTCATTTAGGCCAAGGGTCCTTAGCATGTGTTCTATAACAATTAAAATATATTTTCTAACTATATTTCAATATAATTGGTTTCCTTTGTAATCCTACACATTTTAATTTATTCATTTATAATCCTTATTCTAACAAAGGATCCATTAGAGTGGTTCAGACTGCCAAAGGGCTCCATCATATAATTACTTGCCCTCATCCAGCCTCTCATCAAATCATTTCAGAAGCATCAGCTATAAATAACAAAACACCATTTATTTCTTCTAGGAGATAAAGCAGCACCCCCAAAGTGAAGGTGAAGGAAGCCTAATCTCTAAAGGCAATTCAAGACTTAAACATGTCTTCATTCTATCTAGGGCTTAGGCTAAGTTTGAACCCGTCATTACTGGTTTTTTTGTGCCCAGACACTTTCCATTCAAGACTATGTTAGTTGCTACTTGGTTCTAGTTTTTTAGTCTGCCATGTTGTGATGACAATAGTTAGACTAAGGCAGAGGATCCTTGAATGTTATTGCAGTTACAGAAGATCAAGCTGTGATATCTGGTTCTCAATTCCATGGCCAGTAGATGTGGAATGTCTATCCATTAAAAAAAAATTAAAATAATGTAGATGATCTTAATTATGTTATATATTCCTTAAAGACCGCTATATGGTACACTGATTTACATGCTGGACTTGGAATCAGAAGAACTGAGTTCAAATCCTGCATCAACCACTTAAAAGCTATATGATCTTAGGCAAGTCCTTTATTTTTCTCTGTGCATTTCTTTTCTCCTCTGCAAAATGGGGATAATAATAGCACTCAACCCCTCAGACTTGTTGTAAGTATCAAATGAGACAATATATCTAAGGAACGTATCAAATTCTAAAGTGTAACATAAATGATATATTTTCTTCTTTGAGCCATAACAGCCTAAAAATTACCTCATGAAAATTATCTTAGGAGTATGATACTAAAAACTAAAATTCAGATGCTGATTCCATATAATGACAGCATAAAATTGCATAACTTATACTCATGAAAAGAGTAGAAGTATCAAAAGAGCATTTGCAAATAACAACACATAACTATACACATGAAAAAAAAATATTGTTAGTACCACAATTCTCTTGAATCAAAAGATTTGGCTGCCCTTCAGAATATATGGCGAAACAGCTTGCATCATCCAATATATCATTAAGGACATTTTTTCTGGGTTTCTTTCTTTCAAAGAGACAAGGATATCCTTTTGGACTTAACCTTTTCTTCTCTAGAATTCCTACCCTAGTGCTTCATCTCCTGATTGGGGAGTGCCTCGTAGGCCCACTATATCAGACTAGCTCCTGCCAAGCTTAACTTCACTTCATAGCCATTTATGCACCTACCTTACCACCAAAGGAATACACTATGAGCCCCATTCCTTATAACCATAATTGAATGTCATTGCTAATGGAAAGAGTATTTCAGTCTATTCCTCTGAAGTTGCAGTCAATATTCCTGTAAATTTTCAAATCAAAATATCCATCCCTGCCATTACTCCCCTATATTTTTTTTTAGTGAGGCAATTGGGATTAAGTGACTTGCCCAGGGTCACACAGCTAGTAAGTGTTAAGTGTCTGAGGCCGGATTTGAACTCAGGTACTCCTGACTCCAGGGTCGGTGCACAATTCACTGCGCCATCTAGCTGCCCACTCCCCTATATTTGATCATTCCTTTTATTAGAATATAAGCTATATGAGGGCAGTAACAATCTTTGCTTTTGTATTTGTGTTCCTACAGCTAAGTACAGTTCCTGGAATATAGTAAACATTTATTCATTAATTGACTAATGAACATTAGATAGGTACATTAGCCAGGGAAAGTTTCATAAATGACAAGGGGACTAACAATGATCTGAAATTTATTCTCCTTTGCCTGACAGTGTCATTTTCTAGTGTATAGAGATCTTAGGGATCTCAATTTTAGGACCAGCAATAAAATTCAAGGTTGAAAGCTAGGGCATAATTTTAGATCATCTAATATCTTGAAATGTTTTTCCAAATGTTCTGGTTTTGGCAAAACCCAAACTATGTTTTTCCAAGCACTTTTTCCTTCAATTTTAAATCTGTGTATATTTTAATGGAAATTTGAGCTGTTTGATGTTAATTCATTTACCGTTAACTCATTAAAATTCATTTTAGAAAACAATTTCTTTCCCAGTTGCCTTTTGAGTCTTTTTATAAATGTTAAGATTTAAAAAAAAATCACAACAGGAAGTTGTCCCTTGCCAGGAAAAGACAAAAAAAATCCAGAACACCAAAAAGTTCAGGTTGGGTTCAAGTCTCAGAACCCAGAGGTTCCGTGGAGATCTGAACTTGGCAAAAGATTTCTTCCATCCAAGTTTATACCCCACATGTCACTGAAAAGAGCAGCCACAAAGACCACAAGTCTAACGTAGTTCCCTTGTACTTTTTAATTGATTTCAACTCAGAAGAGCTTTTAAAAAAATGTTGACCAAATTGAACTTTACAAACATGCTGCTGTTAAATAGTGTTTTTCCAACTAACCACGGGTGTGGGAGGTGATGTCAATCATCTTGGCTCTTTACTAAGAAATGACTTTCTGAATCTTCACTTTAAATCAAGAAAACTCTGACACTTCTAATGTGGCTAAGCTCTCCACTAGTATCTTCCCGCATATTTCTTCCTACCAACATAACTTCCAAATCCCAGGTTTTCTCATAATAGTAATGATACCAAGTATTCATTGAATTTTTATATGTGATACTGTAATTGGAAGTAAGAGAATGTAGTATATCCATCTCAGTTTGTCTGCTTCCCCCCATCCCCCGACACATACACTCCATGCTTCATAGAGTGGAAGAGATTTGGCTGGAGTAGCTATTAGAATTTACTAAACATGAAACTGTGGGAACAGAGGAGACCTATTTGCAATGTAGGAGAGAGGCACAATGGTTGCAGCAACCTTATCCTTACTAGGGTTAACTGAATCTAATCACCTTGGGCCATGACCCCATGAGACCATCAGAGTTCTTCGCTAGCAACTAGAAAGGGGAGACTAAGGGAAAACATCAACCCTCATTGCATTCCTATTTATCCAGACCCTGAGGTCAATCACTAGCTCTTTTGTCTACTTGAAGGAGAACTGAGTAGGCCCTTCCTTTGAACTTGTAGATTGGATTTATCTGTCTGGGATTTCTGGGATTTAAATGGGTTGGAGGCATATAGCCTTTTGGTAGATGATTTATTGTTATGCATTGTTCCCTTGTTATTGGGCCTTATTTATTTGCTAAACTATTCTATGTTAAAAGTAAACATAGCCATATGTCACATTTTTTCAATTTCATTTTTCAGTTAACTGCCTGTATTATTTAGACATATGTTTACTTCTGTAGAAAGCCAATTTCATTATGCCAAGTCCCCAAGACTAGGTTTAACTGAAGTGTATCAAGTTCGAGAAAGAGACAGGGTTTGTCCAGTAGGTGCATCAGAGATAATTATGATTGCACAAGTCCACAAATAAACACACTGCTTGACAATGAGTGAACATTGCTCCACAGAAATAGGGATGGAAGGCTGATGACTCTCTGAAGGTCACTGACCATAAAGAACTTGGAATTTACTCAGTAGTTCTGTCCAAAGTGGTATGTACAATCTGACAGACGACCAGGGGACCTCCCTACTTCAGACTTTTCCTGTTAAATAAGATCAGGAGAATGACTAATAATACCACCGAGTCGTAAAAAGCATATTATCGAGTCAGTCAATCAATTAACTGTAATAGAAGGCAGGAGACAAAACTGTAGCCTTCTGTCCTTTCTATCTCTCACATATTGGCTGTGCAAATATGAACACATCCCTTAACTTCTCAGGATCACCTCAGTTGCTTTATCTGTAAAAGAACAAGGTTAGACAAAGGATATTTATTCTCTTCTAGACTATAATGTACCTACAACTCCTATAAGACAAAAAACCTCAAACTGCTTTGCAATGGAGCTGAACAATGGATCATTTCAGGTTCTATCAGTTCTAAGATGTATTTTCAAATATTCTTTCATGAATTAAGGAGGAAAGGTAGCTTTGTTGCTCTTGTACTAGATCAAGAACAGCTAACGGCGTGGGTAAAGATTGGGAAGGAAGCATTACTTACACCTATTGGATTATTATTTTTTTCCTTATTGGTCCTGGTTTAGATCTTGGCCACCAGAGACACAAGGCATAGAGTAAGTATTCTTTTTCTCCACAAACAGTAATCCCTACTTTATCTCTTTTCACCTCAAAAATGGCTTTTTTCTTCTTCTCCTTAGCCTCTTTTCCACTTCATCTAAGGTGGTAAAAATCCCTGATCACTGATCTCTTTTTCTCACCTCCCTTGCTGTGTCCTCCGATTGCCCATCTCCCCTCTCCTAGCACCCACCTTTTCTTCTTCATGAATACCCAAAGATCAGGCAGTGAAGTAGGTATCAGAGGATATGAGTTCAAATATCTTATCTATGCCACTTGCTACTTGTTGAATACTGGGTATGTTACTTCAACTTCTTTGAACCTCATTTTTCCCTGCTGTAAAACAGTAAGGGTGAATCCCCTAACATTGACATCATCCCCAAATCTATGAAAGTTCCTTCCAGTCTAGCCAGGTCTATGGGCTATTGAGGTGTACAATTCATCTGGAGTAGTCATATAACCTTACCAAACAAGACTGGGGCCTCAAGCTATGTTTGGATATATGGAGAGAATGGGGAGAGAGAAACAATTAGTTTAATTAATACACTGACAATTTTATCACACTTTAAAGTATTCAAATCACTTTAGTTACCTGACCTCACTTAATCCCTCACTAAACCTATTTGGGAGCTACAACAAGGTGTTTTTTTTTTTTCAGGATAAGTAAACCAGTTTAGGAAAGATTAAATTACTTACCCATGATCACAGAAGTAATGTCAAAGATAAGAATTGGAATCAGTTCTTTTCAGACATACATTCAACACTCTATCTACTATGCCACACTCTCTCTTAGAAGAAAGTGGCTCCATCCCAACTGGCAAAAACTTGGTTGGTCAGAAGAAGAAAGAGAAACCTGGGAGACCATTCTGAATACTTGCTGGCTTGGTTTCCCAGTTAGTGCTGGTGTGGCTCTGGTTTGCCTAGCCTTAATACATTAACAAGGACCCTCAAGAGTCTACCTGTGTGTACTATATATTCATGGACATCTATGATGCAAAAAGGTATATACTTAACCCTCAAGAAAATCTTCATCCCCAGTTTAAAATGTTCCTTGAAGTCATTTAGCATAGTTGGTCATAAACTAAAACATACTTTGGCTAATGGTGATGACACAGCCTCCCAGAAGAGGTAGAGTTCCTTAGAAACAGGGATTCTAGGTCACTTTTACTGCATTGGCAGTTGAATAAAAGTAATGTTTGATTGATAAAATGGCAGTTTCAATCTAAACCTCAATTCAACTCACACGGGACCCTGTTTGTCTTCTATTATTGGATAACTCTCCAAGATTCCAAGCTGCAAAGAATACAAAAATGAGGAAAATTTGACTTTGTTTTGCTCTTGAACCAAAATTACAAGTTTCATTTTAATGGCTATGTATTTTGTTATGTTCAGGGTTCTGACTATATAGTTAAATAGGCAAACCTCGAGATGTCCATGACACAAGTTCTACTCATGTATTTCATATTTTAAAGGGAGCATGGAACTGGAAAGGTTATTAAGTGTTAATAGGAGGCTTGTTATTGTTGACAGCTTCTCAAAAATGATCTGGGCCAATAACACTTAGACAGCACCATTCCCTTAGGCAGTTAGGTTTGGACCATTTCCTTGGATCAGTGCATTGAAGGACCTTCCTTGAAAAATGAAGGCAATCATAGTTGCTAAAAAATCCAAGGAAATTGGATATGGACAAAAAGACCAAAGAGACATGGTGTGGAATTATTTCAGGTCCCACCCACAGTCTACCTACTTAAACCATCCAAACTAGTTGAGATTTCACAGCTGGAACTGCCTGAAAAAGATGAATGCTCACAAGATACCTAAATAATATCTCTTAATTTTGTTTCTATTCTCACCTAGTCTTTCCTATAAGTCTTATGCCTTCATGATTGTGCACAACAACAAAAATCTCTACGAGCACAATGTCTATTTGCCTTCAAGTAGCTAAGTATAAACAAGGTGGGCCTTAAGTAAAATTATGAATTATTAAATAAAATTGTGGCCTGCCAATAAACTAGATGACTCTAGTCCATCTATTCTATCCTACCCCCTTCCCCAGTGACATTGTCCCCTATTTCCCATTTCAATCAATCAACAAGCATTTATTAGGCAGAAACCAATTATGTTCCAAAGATTGGATATACAAATACAAAGAATGGAACAATCCTTACTCTCAAGGAACTTATATTTTAATGGGGAAGATAAACAGATAGATAGAAAGATATAAATATGTATATGTATGCATGTGTGTGTTGTATGTTATAGTATGTGTTTTGTATATATATATGTGTGTGTATATTGTAATAACTTCTAATCTAAGACTTTGTATTTTAAATAATTTTCATTACATTAAACTTAAAATGATAAAGCTTAAAAAGTGAATATTATTGAAGTTGTCTGACAGATTACTTATGATGTGACTTTGAAAAGGATACTCTATTAAGATGTCATTTTTGTTGCTAGTATCAGAATAGATCAGTCAATCCACAAGCATTTATTAAATGCCTACTCTGTGCCAGGGACTGAGCTAGGCTCTAGTAATGCCAATGCAATAAATGGAATAATACCTACTCAGAAAGAGGTTTTTATGAAAATGAAACAAGACGTACATATTTAGGTATATACAGAAAAAATCAAAAGAATATGTTCATTGTTTTGTTTTGGGGTTTTTGCAGGGCAATGGGAGCTAAGTGACTTGCCCAGGGTCACACAGCTAGGAAGTGTCAAGTGTCGGAGGCCGGATTTGAACTCAGGTCCTCCTGAATCCAGGGCTGGCGCTTTATGCACTGTACCACCTATCTGCCCCCCAAAATCAAAAGAATAAATAAAAATTAGTACAAGATATTTAAATACAATACTTAGGTAGGAAGAACACTGACAATTGGGGATTAGGGAAGGTTTCATGTAGAATGCTGTTTCAGCTGTATGTCTTCAAGGGAGAAGGAGAGAGAGAGAGAGAGAGAGAGAGAGAGAGAGAGAGAGAGAGAGAGAGAGAGAGAGAGATTGAGATTCCCATCAGTGGAAGATAGGAGGGAGTGTATTCTAGTTATGAGAGCCAGCTAGTACAAAGACATGGAGACAGGTGATGTGGTGTTATATGTCAGGAACAGAGAGAAAGCCCACAATGTGATGTTAAGGATTACTAGGGAAAGAGGTAAATCCCAAGCGCTGCTTTTTTATAAATTTTATGTATAAAAAATGGATCCCATGCCAAAATGCTATTATGCTAAGACAAACTTATCATATGATCCAGCCGTGTCTTGTGGAATAACTTAAAAACATGAGACTACTGCTGTGAGCCATATTTTTATCAAAGACATGTGAACACCTGACCTTGCCATTCCCTTCATTTATACCAATTAACAAGGCCCCATCTTGACAAACTACTTCTAATTTATCTTTTGATATGTGTCTGAACATCCAAATTCAGATCATATTACCTTCTCATGGGTAGGACTCAGAAAGCTCACAGAGAAAGACAAAGATGGTCTGTGACAAATTCCATCTATCAAGACTTAGAGTTCTGATATAATCTCACATGAAGCACAGCTTCAAATATACATTGAGCTACAACAAACGCTCATGTTGCTGTTGACACTTATTCCCTAACACTTGTCTAAATTGTTGCCGTATCTTTCTATTAAAAAAAGGAACTGGAAGAAACTGAAAAATTGACACATGCAACGTGCCTCACTGAATGTTATTTTAATACTAATGTGAAAATTTTGCTTTGTGCACAAACACTTTTCTTTAGGATGGATTAAAAAAAAAAGGAACCAAAGAATTCTGTATCTATTTCACTGGTGATGACAAGTATGTTAATTGCTTGCAGATAACATCTGTTCTGGTGAAATCCAGATGCAAAGTCCAGGCTGGAATGGTGGGGCTATATTCTGAGCTTTGTCTCTGAGACCCACTTCAATTCACTGACTCTTTAGGCAGCTGGAGGGTCTTTGAGCTTTGTTGAGAATCTTGCAACAACTGAAACCAAATCTGCCAGGAATCCTGGGTCATCGAAATGTCTCCCTTTGAGCAGTGGACTCACCTTTGAAGCTCAGCGACTTTCACTGACCATGACGCCAGTGTGCTCTGGCTGAAGCAAGTTCAGGGTGAGCTGCCAACAGCCCTGCATGAGAGAGCCTCTGACTTTGCTCTCTGTTTACAGTATAGGGTGAAGGGCCTCTCCACCGAGGAAAGCAAGAGCCTGGTAAATATAATGTCAGATCTAAGAAACCCTTATCCTCAACAGGCTACATTTACAATTTGAAAGGGTTGTTGGTCGTCAGACCATGTACTCAAGTTACTTACCAGATGTTTCTATTGAGGTGGCTGATGGGGAGAAGACAATGGTTCTCCAGTGCCAGCCATTTCCAGGCATTATATCTTCCTTTCCCCATATATGTTAGGCACTTGTACAGAGTCTCCGCAGTTCTTCAGAGAAACAATTCAGTCCTCCAAGGGCCACAGCTATGGAGGGAAGCAGAAGTATGCAATCATATTCTGAAAGAAACTACACCAACCCAGTTGTAGTCAAAGTTGTTTCCCTGAGACATCTTGACCACTGCCATTACCCTGTACCTTTGCTTAAATGCCCACAGTCTTAAAAAATAGAGACAAGGAATAGAAAATTGCTAACATTTATATAACACCTTAATGTTTGAAAAATTCTTTACATAGAATATATCATTAGATTTGTTTTCACAAATGCTAGATGAGGTAACTGACATTATTGTCATCATTGTTTTTTTGTTTTGTTTTTTTGTTTTTTTTTTAGTGAGGCAATTGGGGTTAAGTGACTTGCCCAGAGTCACACAGCTAGTAAGTGTTAAGTGTCTGAGGCCAGATTTGAACTCAGGTACTCCTGACTCCAGGGCCGGTGCTCTATCCACTGCGCCACCTAGATGCCCCCGTCATTGTTTTTTTATGAGGAAACCAAGACTAAAAGAAGTTAAGTGATTTGTCTTAGATCACACATAATGCCCAAGGTAGGATTTAGACTCTGGTCTTGTTCACTCCAAGTGTCAGCCTCTATTCCCTTCAACACTTAGGAGCCTAATTGGGTTGTATAGGGGAGAGGCTATTGGCTCTATTTCAAGCCAGTATTGTGATAAAACAGCAAGAATGAATGGATACAACAAAATGGTTGGATTTCACAGGAAGAAGGGAGAATCAGAAGAGCAAAGGAAACATTTGAAGTGAGAGAAGAGGAACATAGAACTGGAAAAATGGCCATATATGAAATGAGAGGTGCTCAGTAAAATAAGAGAAAAGATAAATACACCCCTGAGAGGTTGAAATGATTTAGTCAGCTCTAATTTCCTTCCTTTTTGCCACAGTCAGAATTTGTTTTATTTAATTTTGTTTTTTGCCCTGCACAGTTCCAACTTCAGAAGAGCTTTGAATGTCCTTACAATCCATGAGCTTCCAATTCATTCAGTGATTTTGCAGCCATAAAGGAAGAAAGTAAACAGTAAGAATTACATTCTAAGAGTCTTCCTATGTAATGAAAAATACTCCAACAACCCCATAGTTGAAACAGTATTCCTTCACATATGGAAACACTCCTCTTTAGCAAGTTTTGCTGACACTGTCCTGAACTCCACCAGTGAGCAAATAAAAGCAATCATCCTTAGCCATACTGTGACACTGAATGAGATACAATGGAGAAAGGAAAATACTGACAAATATCATTAAGGTCAATAAGTGACATCTTTCGGAGCTGTCTTCATATAACATCAACCTTAATTACATTTGCCATCTTCTGTGAGTTATGGTCACCAAGATATATCAGTGCAAATGTAAGATTTAAGGCTAATAAAAGGAATCCATTTTGGGTGGCCCTTCTGTGTGATCTGGCATTCTGGACTTCTGTGATTGGTTTTAATACTAGTAGGACATTTTTTTTTCTTTTCAAATCATTCCTATATCAAGCAATATTTTAATAGCAGTTCAGTATTTTCATCTGCAAAAATTCACAGATTTCACTTTTGTTCACCAAGTGTTTCTCAGTGTCTGTGTAGAGAAATTTGTTTCATTTAAAATTTCTGAACACCTTAGCGTGTTCAGATGTGAAGGATGTGAAGGCACCACAAAGTAAAATAATCCCAGAAAGAGAAGTCTTTTGTTTGACCCTGAGAGGCAATTACGTCCTTATAATGAATTTATCACTGACCATCTTTCTCTCTCTGTGTCCATCCTTTGGATAATTATTTGTTTTATCTGAAGTTTTCAGGAATAAGTGGGCTCCTATATTTGATATATTCATATATATGTATATGTATATATGTGTACATGTATATATGTATGTATATGTGTATATGTGTGTGTGTATATATACATATGTGTGTGTGTTTCCATTGGCCTGAGACGAAAGGAACTTCTAAAGTTAGTCCTTTCCAATCTTTGTAATTTAGTAATTTGTTGACATCCTATTTCTTAGTTGAGGGTTTTGTTTCCATACAATAGTGATTTAATTTCATTCATTTATTCATTCAGGCTATATTAAGCACCAAAGTTAGAGGATACATACTGCCTTTTATATTAGCACAGGGAATTGGTGTTTTCCATTCATGTTTTTAGGGAATTTTTCTTCCAGTTGGATCAATTTGCTTCTCCTCTTCTTCTGTCCTTCTGTATATCTGTTGGATTTATTTTTTTATTACTGTTAGCAACTTCTCCAAAAATGAATAGAGGCAGGGATAGAGGGATGGTGCAACTTAAAAGCAACATATGTTGCTACTTGATAAACATTGTATTCAACTGTTTGGTAGAGAAGGGTGAAGTAATTAGCTAAAATAAAATGGGGAGAGTTTTTAAAGATATAATTACACGTTTCCCCTATTGCCATGAATTTCAGAGATAGACTTGCTATGTTTACATGCTGAGAAAATAACAGCTTCGAAGAATAGTCATTGTTTCATTGGACTGGGGAGTGCCAAGTCTCTGCATGAAGCAAAACTATAAGTAAGAAGCAGTATTCTTTGTGTAATAACTGAAAATGTCAGCAAATGCTAGAATATCCTTAAAGGACAATATTTTATCTAGAAAATATCTAATAATAAAACTGACATTTGCACAATGTGTTATAGATTAGAAAGTTCTTTCTACATAATATTGTGGTAATACTGATTATGCTTCCTTTTTATTTGTTTGGGGTTTTTCTTTGTTTTCTTGTTTTAGATAAGGGAATTGAAGCATAGACACATTAGATGTTTTTGCCATGCATACATAGAGAGATAGAAAAAGTATTTCTTAAGTATTTCCTATGTACCAGGCGCTGAATTTTGAACAAGGGAGGAAAATATATGCACAAGAGACAGTCCTTCTCTTTAAGGACCTTGTATTCTAACATGGGAAGAAAATACAAACAAGGAAACTGGGAAGTGGGAGGGGGAACCCTCATTTTTTTGTTTTGTTTTGTTTTTGTTTGTTTGTTTTTGTTTGTTTGTTTTGTTTTGCAGGGCAATGAAGGTTAAGTGACTTGCCCAGGATCACACAGCTAGTAAGTGTCAAGTGTCTGAGGTCGGATTTGAACTCAGGTCCTCCTGAATCCAGGGCCGCTGCTTTATCCACTGGGCCACCTAGCTGCCCCGGGGGGAACCCTCATTGAGGCAAATCTGCTCATAATAATACAGTTCTTCTATTTAAAAATTTCTATCATTCCCTCCAGTTCTCTCAAGTGTTCTTTTCTCCAGACCAAAAACACCCCAAATTTATTTAAGTGGTCCTTTATGGGAGATCATAATGCCATTCACCATCATAGTTACCTTCCTTGGGACACTTTCTCATCACTATTCAATATATGCATCTAGGTAGTACAATAACTAATGTGTGTGGACCAGAGTCAAGAAACCTGAAATCAAATGTAGCATCAGACACTTATTACCTATATGATTTGAATAAATCACTTAACCTCTTTCTGTCTCTGTTTCCTCAACCTATTATGAATGAAGATATTTATATCCTATGGTTGTTGTGGGGATCAAAAGGGATAATATGTGCACTTACAAAGTACTGAGCACTTAATAAATGCTTGTTCCTTCATCTCCTCCCCCTTTCTCAAAATGTGGTGCTCAAAAAAATCACAATACTTGAGATGATATATATATAAAGCATAGTACAGTGGGACTATATCATCTGCCTCCTCCTTCACAATACCTGTCTTAATTCAACCTAAGATTTCATTAGTTCCTTTGAGTGTGATATCACTAATTTGCCTTTTCCCCAGACATCCTTATTCCTACTGATCACACCATTAACTTTGCGGACATTCAGGTTCACAAACATAATTCTTCACTCTCCCTCACCTCACTATATCCAATTAGTTTCCAAGCTTTTAAAATCTTACCTCTCTAACATCTCTCACATATGTCTCCTTTTCTTTCCTCTACTCATCTACTACCACTAATAATCCTCACCTAAACTATTGTAAAAGCTTTGTAACTACAGTTTCTGGCTCATCTCTTGTGTCTCCCTTTTATCCTACTCATAGCTGCCAAACTAATAGGCCTAACACAATTCTGATCATGTTACATTCCTGCTTAAGAAGCTTCATCTCTCTCTCTCTCTCTCTCTCTCTCTCTCTCTCTCTCTCTCTCTCTCTCTCTCTCTCTTTCTCTTTCTTGCTCTCTGTCTCTGTCTCTGTCTCTTTTGGTGAGGTAGTTGGGGTTAAATGACTTGCCCAGGTTCACACAGCTAGTAAATGTCAAGTGTCTGAGGCCAAATTTGAACTCAGGTCCTTCTGACTCCAGGGGAAGCACTTTATCCACTGTGCCATGTAGTTGCCCCTCGTGTTTCTCGTTTGACTCTAGAATAAAATGCAAACATCTCAGCTTAGAATTTAAAGCCCTTGTCGATTGGTTCCACCTATATTTCTAGCTTGATTTCACATTAGTTCCTTTTACAGAGTCTATGTTTTAGCCAAATAGGTATATTTCTCTGAAGCTTTTATTTCATCTCCTCTCTTGGTATATCAACAGGGGCTGCCCACTCCTCCTCCCCCATGATGGGACACTATGTTGTCCTCACTCCCCAGTTCTTAGAATCCATACATTTTTTTCAAGGCTCAACTCTGGTGCCACCTCCTCAAACAAATGTTTTCTGGTTCCCTCAGTTGTTGGTGCTCTCTCCCTTCTCAAACTATTTTATAATGTATATATAAATGATGTGTTCACTAGAAATACAAACTCCTTGATGGCATGGACTATTTCAATTTTGTCTTGTTATCCAAAGCACCAAACAACAGAGCCTTGGATACAGTGTTTTTTAAAAGTTTGTTGAATGAAGGTCACTCTAATGTCTCGTATTGAGCCAGTTAACCCTCACTAAAAATCTAATTTTTTTCAGATGACTTGCTATTTACACATGCCTCCTCTGTCTTGCACTTGTGATTTGTAAATCATTGGTAAGATTTTGCTTCTTATACCTCTTATATTTCATTTTATTAAGCACAGTCTAATGTTCTAGTCAATTAAGATCTTGGGAGTTAGGACTCTCATCCAATATGTTCCCTATCTGCTCCAACTTGTGGCATCTGAACATTTGACAAACATACCATGTATTCTGTTAACCAAGTCATTGATGATAACTTAAAGCAGTACCAGATCAAGCAGGGACCATTTGGCCATTCAATCGATGCCTACTTTCAACTAACATCAAAACACTAATGATTATTCTTTGGAGCTGGCCATTGAACTAGTTCTGAATATACATAATTTTGATACCATTTAGCTGCTTTCTTGTTATGTGCTTTTCCAAAAATCTAGATAGATTATATTTACAATATTCTTCTGACCTACCAGCCTAATAACCTTGTCAGAAAAAGAAATGGAAATAGCCCAGAATGACCTTTAGGGAGAAAATAAAGATTCATTTATTCCTTTTGTTTTTATATGATAATTATTTTTGGATAAAATCACTCTTAATTTCCATACCAAATGAACCTTCTATCTTAATCAAGAAAAAGCAAAGTAAAACTAATAAAAACAATGATACATCTCACAGTAAATACTATGCTCTTCACTAATAATTCCCCCACCTCTCTACCCAAAGGAAGAAAGTACTTACATATTTCTTCTCCAGGGACAAGATTAGTCATCAGAATTACTCAGCATTTTTTTTAAATTTTAGCATTCTTTTTGTTTATATTATTGAAGTAAACAGTCAAATTACTATTGTGATCCTGTGTATTTCATTCTATATCAGTTCATACAAATAATTCTATGTTTTTTAATTCTTCATCTTCATAATGTTAGTGTACAGTAATATTCTATCACATTTAAATACCTGCAGTTGTTGAGTCATTACTCAATGAACAGAAAACCACTTTGTTCCATTTGATACTGTAAAAAGTGCTATTATGTGGTAGAGCCCAAATGGTAGAGAGAAGCCAGGAAGTTGCCTGAGCTCTCCTGAGTTTCCTTCAGAAACAACATTAAATCAAGTCTCTAAATGGATTCTGGAAGTAAAGAACCTACCAAAAGAATGAGAGACACAATATTTCAACTTGAGATAATTTAGAAGATTCAGGAATGGTCTGTCTTACTTGGGTGAAAGGGAAGTTCAGTACAACTCAGTACAGCAGGGAGGGTGTCTAGGAAAGGCAATAGGAGGCTTTTTGACACAGAACAGATCAGTAGCTGAGGTCCCTTAGTCCTAGCTCAGAATGCTGGTGGCACATAAAAACAGTTGTTAAACCCACCAGCCCTGGCTGAGAGGGCAAACTGCCAGCTAGAGAACAACCCAGAAGACAGGTACAACTAGGCCACACTATTCCAGCACAGGGAGCAAGACCAGAGAGGTAAGGAATCTCTGAGCCCAAGAGGTTTCAGAGCAGAAAGCCAATGACCAGGCCCCTATAACAAGAAGCTTGTAAGAGTGGCCACTGTACCCCAGGAGCACAACACAACTTTAAAAGTAAAAAAAAAAAAGGCTAACATATGAATAAGAAACAGAAAAGGACCCTTATTGTAGAGAGCTTCTGTGTCAACAGAGAAGGCCAAAACACAAATTCAGATGAGGACAATACTGCCCAAATTCCCACATATGAAGCCTTAAGGGGTAAGATGAATTGGTCTCAATATCAAAAAGCCTTCTTGGAAGAGCCAAAAAAGGATTTTTAAAATCAAATGAGAGCAGGAAAAGAAAAAATGGGAAATGAAATGAGAGTTATAGTCTGGGACAGCAGCGGCTGAGGTGGCGGTGAACCGGGCTCCTAGACTGGCCACCTCAGTGCCCCAGACAGCTGCTGATGCCCCCTTTAGTACAGCTTGTTCTGCAGCATCTGATAGGGAACAAGCAGCAGCCATGGCTCCTGGAGCCCAGCATCCTGGGTGGGATCTTGAACCTGGACAAGAGTGACGAGCAGAAGATGTTCAAGAAGGCCATGGAGAATTGCGCTTTCAAGGCCCCCTGGAGTGCGTAGGGGGATTTGTCTTGGGAGGAGCTTTTGGAGTATTCATTTGTGATGTTTAAAATCTTAATTGTGGTCACCAAAATTTAAAAGGCTTCAGTACCAGTCTTTGGGCATTAAACATTTATTAGAGCATACAGATATTTACAAAGAGTTCAGAAGGTTATGAAAAAGAAGTCCTACCTAGCCTAGAGTTCCAGCCTGGTTGGGTTCTTCCTGAAGTCCTCCTCCACGAGCCTGCTTTAATCAGGAACACCCTTTTCCAGCCTGTTTTAATCAGCAATCCTCCCCAAGCTGTTTGTGGAAGCTTTTTTATAAATCGGGAACAGAGGTGGTCCTTATACCCTGCTTCAAGGTGATTGGTTGGCGTCATCCAAATCCATTGTCTTTGAAGGTGTTCTCAAGTTGAGTTCATAGTCTAGTTTCTGAGAATTATACCTTCTTAAGGGATAGCCAGGTGTGATCACAATCCAATTAACTTGATACAATCCAATTAACTTGAAGTAGGCTTAATCAGCAGTCAATCACTCTCACTTGATTCAATCAGTCTTGATTAATCTCCAGGTGGGTCTTTGAGTATCTGCTAAATCCCATTATTTCATCACATTCCCCCCTTTGTTTCTTCTAGGAACAGGTGTTCCTAGATGAAACAGTAAAAAAAAATAATTAAGTCTTTGTAAGTCTTTTCTCTGTTCTCTTGTCTTCTTGGAGTGGTAAGATGTCATCAGGAGGAAGCTGGATTCTGGTCTGGAAAGCTGGATTCTTCTTCTTTAACTAAATTGCTGGATTTTTTACTAAACCTTAGCATAGCGTTGTCAATGATCAAATTTAGTACATTCCATTACACATTGCTGGCATAGATATGAATGTGGGCTTTGACCCAAAGGATCTATATCGAACACCAACTGCAAGAGAAGTTCTTAAGGATATGGTACAGAGAGGCATGTCCTATGCCAAGAACTTTGCCATTATGAGGGCCATATTTTCCTGTACTGAGTGTCTGGTAGAGTCCTATCAGGGAAAATCCAACTGGAAAAACAGTGTCCTCAGCAGCTGCATCACCTGAGGAGCCATTGGCTTTAGAGCTGGTCTAAAGGCTGGGGCCATTGGCTGTGGAGGCTTTGCTGCTTTTTCTGCTGCCATCAATTATTACTTGCGATGAAAGAAACTTCTTCTGGTTGAGGAGCCCAGCACCCAGTCATGAGCCATGTAGTGGAAGAGGATGGGCCTTTAAGGACTTTGCCTGGATCATGAAAGAGTCACTTGGTTTGCTTTCCCTCTCCTTGAGTGGTGGGTGACCTTAGGAGGGGGTCTGGTGGCTTTTGTCTCCAGTCTCCTGAGCAGCTACACTCAGCTCTCCCAGGTTCTGGTAGACAGCCTCTCATGGGAATCCCCAGTCCTTCCTGAACTCCACCCAGAGCTTTCTTTTGAGAGATGCCATTAGGAGAGCCCCTTCAAACAGATCAGGGACAATTTATTGACTTCAAGGAGTTATGAATCCTGACTACAACTATCCAGCCAGCCTTTGTTAATTCTAAAATAAACATTCTTTACTATCCTAAAAAAAATGAGAGTTATGCAAGAAAATTATGAAAAAAGAGCCAATAGCTTAGAGAAGGAAGCACAAAAATTGACTTAAGAAAACAATTCCTTAAAAATTACAATTGGCCAATTGGGAAAAAATCCACTGAAGAAATCAACTCCTTCAAAAGTAAAGTTGGCCAAATGGAAAACGCTTACAGAATGGAAGCTTACAGAAGAAAATGATGCCTTAAAAGTTAGAATTAGGCAGGGAACACCCAGGTGGCACAGTGTATAAAGCACCAGTCCTGGATTCAGGAGGACCTGAGTTCAAATCTGACCTCAGACACTTGACACTTAGTAGCTGTGTGACCCTGTGCAAGTCACTTAACCCTCATTGCCCCACCCCACCCCCCAAAAAAACAAAAAACTTATAATTGGCAGATAGATGGAAGCTTATGACTCCATGAAACACCAGGAATCAGTCAAACACCACCAAAATAATTTTTAAAAATATAAGAAAATATGAAATGCCTCATCAGAATGACCTGGAAAAAAGATCTAGGAGAAATAATGTAAGAATGATTGGACTACCTGAAAGCCATGATAAAAAAATATTATAAACACCATATTCTTTCCCAGGAAATTATCCAGGAGAACTGCCCTGATGTCACAGACCCAAGGGATAAAATAGTCATTGAAAAAATCCCTGATCACATACTGAAAGAGACCCCAAAAGGAAAACTTCAAGGAAATAGCCAAATTCCAGAATTTTCAGGTGAAGGAAAAAATATGGCAAGCAGCCAGAAAGAAATAATTTAAATATCATGGAGCCCCTGTAAGGATTACACAGGACATTGAAACTTCAATAATAAAGGATTGGAAGGTTTAGAATGTAATATTCCAGAAGGTAAAGGAGCTTGGATTGAAACAAAGAATCAACTACTTAGCAAAATTGATCATTATCTTTCAAGGGAAAAGATGAACATTCAATAAAATAGGGGAATTTCAAGCTTTCCTGATGAAAAGACCAGAACTTACCAGAAAATTATATCTTCAAATACAAGACCCAAGAGAAGTATAAAAAGGTAAACAGACAAAAAAAAACATTCAATAAGGTTAAACAGTTTATATCACAACATGGAAAGATCATGCTTGTAACTCTTGAGAACTATATCTCTATTTAGACAGGAGTCTACAAACAGGGTATAGGTATAAATTGATTTTATCTGATGATATAAAAAAATTGAGGAGGGGCAACTAGGTGGCACAATGGATAAAGCACTGGACCAGAGTTCAGGAGTACCTGAGTTCAAATCCAGCCTCAGACACTTGATACTTACTAGCTGTGTAACCCTGGGCAAGTCACTTAACCTCAATTGCCTCACCAAAAAAAATACTGAGGGGTGAAAAAAGTATACAGGAAGAAGAGGAAAGGGGAGGTAGAATGGGGGCAAATTACATTCACATGAAGAGCCTCAAAAGACCTATTGTAATAGAGGGAAAGAAGGAAAGGGTGGGCATTGTTTCAACCTTATTCTCATCAGATTTGGCTCAAAGAGGGAATAACATACACCTCATTTAGATAAAGAAATGTGTATTACCATATTAAAAAGTAGAAGGACAAGGGGGCAAGGGCAGAAGCCCTGATAGAAGGGAAGATATAAGTAGGAGAATAAAGGAGAAAAAAGGGAAGGGGACTCATAAAAGGGAGGGCAAATTTAGGGAGAGACTGGTCAGAAGCAAAGTGATGTTGAGGAGGCATGGAGTGAAAGAAGAAAGAAAAGTATAAAAAAGGGGAAAATGTTATTGAGAGAAATACAGTTAGTAATCATAACTGAATGTCAATGAGATGAACTATCCTATAAAATGGAAGCAAATAGCAGAGTGAGTTAAAAACCAGAATCTTACAATATGTTGTTTACAAGAAACTAATTTGAAGCAGAGAGATATACACAAAGGTAAAATGTATGAGCAGAATATTTTATGATTCAGATATAGTAAAAAAATAAAAAGAAGAAGCAGGGGTAGCAATCTTTATATCAGATAAAGGAAAAGCAAAAATAGATGTGATTGAAAGAAAAGGAAGGAAACTACATCTTGCTAAAATATACCATAGACAATAAAACAAAATCAATACTAAACATTTATGTACCAAGTGGTAATGCATCCAAATTCTTAGAGGAGAATGTGAGTTACAAGAGGAAATAGACAGCAAAACTTTACTAATGGGGGATCTTAAACTCTCCCTTAGAACTAGACAATTCTAACCAAAAGATATAAATAAATAAGAAAAAAGTTAAAGAGGGCTATTGAATTTTAGAAAAGTTAGCTATGATAGACTTCTGGAGAAATTTGAAGGGGGATAGAAAGGAATATATGTTTTTCTCAGCAGTACATGACACATGCAAAAAAAAATGGACCACATATTAAGGCACGAATAATTCACAGTCAAATTTAGAAAGACAGAAGTAATAAATCGATCCTTTTCAGCTCATGATGCAATATATATATATATATATAAAATAATCTGCCAAGGATAGGTAGACTGAAAATTAATTAGAAACTAAATAATGTCATTCTAAAGAATGAGTGGGTCAGGGTGGCACAGTGGATAAAGCACAGGCCTGGAGTCAGGAGGACCTGAGTTCAAATGTGGCCTCAGACACTTGACACTTACTAGCTGTGTGACCCTGGGCAAATCACTTAACCCCAATAGCCTCACCAAAAAAAAAAAACCCAAAAAAACAAAGAATGAGTGGGTCAGACAACAAATCATAGAAACAATAGCTTCATCAATGAGAATGACACCAATGAGACAACAGAGCAAAACTTATGGGATGTACTCAAAGCAGTTCTTAGGGGAAATTTTATATCTTGTAACAATTAGAATGATGCCACCTGCTGGAGACTTACTGTAGGAAACCTCCAACATGAGGAGTGAGGAGAAGGCCTCTCAGGGCAAGACCATGTGGCTTGTGGGAGGAAGAAGGGGGAGGCTGGCCCTCTGACTCACTCTCTTTCCTGAGGACTCTGGTGGAGAAGGGAACTAGAAATGCTCTCTCCCTTTAATAGATAGATGAATCTAGGCCTTTCTCTCTATTTACCAAATTCTTACTCTCCTTAATAAGTGCTTAAAAATCTAACTCTTGCTAAATCTTATAATTTATTGGCAACAACTCATTAGATATTTTAGACGGTATAGCTAGAATTTTAGTCCCCCCCCCCTTACAGATGGCTGACCACGAAGAGGAAAACCCGAAACCTCCATCTTCTGATCTTCCAGTTGGGTAAGAAATTTCCCCTGCCCTGTCCCATTAAATCTGAAGTACTGCTAAAGTACCGGGTCTTTTCACTTTAAATTTTCGTTTTTGTGTATTTTCTATTTTTATTTTTATTTTTGTTAGAAGAGCCAGCAAGGTGCTCACACAAGGGAATATAAATATCTCCCCCTCTCCCAGCCATGCTTTTTCAGAGAAACCTCTGACTTCTGCAGCTTTTCCAAATTCTAAGACTAATTGTTGCTCTAATTTTGCATGCCTGGAGGCTTCTCTAAAAGCCTTTAATCCCCTAGAAGCAGGGGAAGGGGAACCCAGGCCTGAGTTTGATTCCCGTGCTGTCTACCATGTGGGAGAGGTGGTCACCTCCCCTTCTTTAAGGACCCCACCTCCTCCCCCTCCTCTCCTTGATCCTCCTGCTGGGAAGGTCACAAGATCTAATCCACCTTTCTCGGTTCCTGATCTTGCACATGCGCAGCTTTCTCTACCTAAACCAGCTAAACTGTGATTCTGACTCAACCTTAGAAAACCTTTTAAATCCCAGATATGCTCGTTTTGTTCATAATTTTGTTAATATGCTTTTGTCTTTAATTAGTAACCTTCTAAAGCATTTGTATTATGAAAGGACCAACAGACAATATAGAGGGGTTAAAGAAGAAAAACTTAAGCTGAATAAAAATGACAATCATCATCATAGTTCAAGACTCTGCTTCTTTTGCCATGGAAGGGTATATTTTACAGAAATGTAGAAGTAAGCCATAAGGTATTGATATGAGTATTGGGGATTTTAGATATCAGAATCAAAAGTGTTCTAAATTCACTAAGAGTAACAATGTCAGTTCAGAGGTTACATAAGATTTCTATGCTATTACATCTACATTTTGAAATTAATGATATGGGTTTATTTTCATAGAGATTTTCATGCTTTTGAGATTGTGTTTTACACTTAGCTTTAAAAAAGAGGGGGAAAATTTGCAAAAACTTTTTATAGTCATGTGATCAAGTTTATATTTTGTAATACTCTTATTAATGTTAAGTTCATATTCATCTAGATTTCCCTAGGTTGAATTTCATTGTCTTTTATTCTTCCATGTGTATTTTCTTCTATTCATTCATTTATCTAATTTTGAAAAATTGCAAGATGGTTTTGATTTCATAATACAATGTTAATTCTAGGAGTATTGTGCTCCCATATTCTGAGTTGTTTGTTTTTGTTATTTTTTTCTCTCAACTGATTATTTGATCTAACTCTATAAAGCATTTCCCTGCCAAATTGGTTGCCATGGCAAGTGTAAATTGATTCTAGAAGTATTATTTTTGATACGCCTATTCCAAAAAAATGAAGGGAACATTTGTAAAAGTTTTCTTTTTTCAAAAAAAAGAATTTTCTTTAAGAGTGTGTTGTGTTTTAACTCATATTTTTTAAAAATGTTTTCTTTAAGATTATGTTGTGTTTTAACTTGTATTTAAATATGTTCTGATTTTTCACAAAAGTAATTGTATACTTAGAAAAAAAGGGTATTATTTGAAATTGTTGCATAATTATATATTATATTCTGAGTCAAGATGTATTCACATATTTTGCGATCATTTATTATCCTCAATTTTTAAATCCATATGAGACTTGGATTATGGGAATTTATCATTTAAGACATTGATTGCCTTCAATCTGAGTTATCAGATGCCAGTTGGCCAAGACGCCATCCAATCGAAAGAGGAATACATTCAAGAGCAGACATTGAACTGTCACATGAGGGGAGATATGCATGAAGTCAAGGTATGACTGAGGGAACAGCTTTTGACAAATGTTGAGGTTGGTTTCTCTTGGTTTAATTTTTTCCCCACAATATTGTACAGATGGCTGGAAGTTTTGATCCCACCCATCTCATTCTACACCTGGCTTCTATGCCCCCTCCTATGTGCATCTGACTCAGTTTCCTCCAATATGTTCAGTGGCATGGACCTATATTCCTTCTACCTATTTTAAACCTGGCATACTGCATGGGCAGTATATATTGTTCAAGTGTGGGAATGCTCATATCCCATCATTTCTCTGTTCATTTATGATAACCCCCATAATTATCTCAGGTATCATGATAAATACAGTGTTGAGTTTGGCCTTGGCATCTGTTACCAATTATATTAGATTTTTTAAATTTCTCATAATGGCATGAGGATAATTAGGCAGATGATGCAAAAATTGATGAAACAAAGATAAAAATTATTTGTAAAAATTAATATCACTGCAATTGTCTTCACAATTTACCTTCCACAAGGGGGGACTATAGTAGTATTAAGCTTTAGAGAATGTTTCAATTTTTGTTTTATTATATGTTTCATGTGTAACAACAAAGATTCTGGATTCCCTTAGACATGTTTTTGAGAACTTTCATTGTTTGATTTGATTATTGACAAAGCTATTTTAAAGTTGTGTTAAGCTCAATTTTGTAGGAAAGATTCCTGGCTTATTACCAGGATCCACACATCAACCCCTGAAAAGACTTCCATTCCATGACTACACCCAGAAGATGTCCCAAGAATCATCTGAGAAAACATTTTCAAAGACTTTAAATGAACAGTTTGGTTTTGTTGTTTTTCTTTTTCCCTTCTGTTATTATATACACCATTTGTAACCTGAATTCTCTGTAGAGGCCCTCCCTTTGCAAGACCAATGTCAAAGCGCCAGTTCATGAGGAAAGCTAGGATTTCCATGCTATAAGGAATCTGTTCTCAATCTTTCTTTCTCTTCACTATCTTATATCTTTTAAGAAACCCTTAAAAGCCTAAACTCTTGGTTAATTTATCAGTGATTTTAGCCAGTTTCCCCCCAAAACTGGGGGGGGGACAGATTAGAACCCACATTTAGATTTTGAAACAAGACACTTTTTCCACAAATAAAGTCAGATTTAACAATTGAAAAAGTATCAGTTACTCATGCAGTTGACAAGTTCTTTTGATTTCTTACACAAAATCTCTTTGTTTGCTTTTCATTCCTATAATGCCCACCCAAATTTAGGCCTTTACATATTATAGGTGTGTACTTAATAAATATATACTAAAATGGAATTGAAGAGACTCTGTGTCCATCCAACTCAGTAGTTAGACTGCTTTTTTTCTATGAGGGGCTTTAAAGGACATGCTAAGAGAGGAAAAGGGGATGGGCATAGTTGTTTTCCTCAAAAGCTATGAAAGTTATGCATGTCTGGCAGTCAGTTAACAAGCATTTGTTAAACAACAAAAGGCAGGGTGATCAACCAGAAGACTATTATAATAGTTCACACGTGAAATGATGAGGGCTTGCCTCAGGTTGATGGTAATATCAGAGTAGAGAAGGGGGCATAGACAAGGTATGTTACAAAGGTAAAATTGACAGGTATTTTGCAAAACATTTTATATGGAAGGTGAGGGAGTCTAGGATGACACCTTTATTTGGAGTCTCAGTGACTGAAATAATTCAGTGCCTTCACCAGTAATAGGAAAGTTAGGAAAGGGAGGAGGCTGGGGTGGTGGTGATAATGATTTAAGGTTTGGATAAGACTAATTTAAGTTGTTATTTTTTGTTTGTTTTTGTGGGGGGTTTTTGGAACACCTTGTTAAAGATGTGAAATAGGCCGTTAGAAATGCAAGAATAGAGACTTCAGAGAGAGGGTAGGGTTAAATAATTAGTTCTTTTTTTTCTTTGGTGAGGCAATGGGGGTTAAGTGACTTGCCCAGGGTCACACAGCTAGTAAGTGTCAAGGGTCTGAGGCCAGATTTGAACTCAGGTCCTCCTGAATTCAGGGTTGGTGCTCTATCCACTGCACCACCTAGCTGCCCTAAATAATTAGTTCTAAAAATTCTCAGCATAGACATTGTAGGCATTGTATCTTTGGGAGGTGATGGTACCGTGAAGTAAGATAGCAAAGAAGAAGAAGAAGAGAATAGGGCCCAGGGCAAAGATTGAAGGATACCCAAAGTGAGTGGTCATGACTTAAATGGAGGTAAAGCAAAGGAGTAGTCTCATGGAGAGGAAGAAAATCAAGAGAGCAGCATCACAAAAATCTAGATAAGATAGAATATACTAGAAAAATAAGTTTTTATATCTGGAAGGGAAGTAAGGGAAGGGCATTGTGTTTAGACAGGTGGTCCAGCATCAGGTGCAAGACATGAGAATATACGGGTGGGGGGGGCATACTGTCATGCTAGAACTTGGAGGTATAGTGTTATTGAATGTGAAGGCCTTTTAAGGATGCATGTGTACATTCATCTGATTTTAATTTCCTCTCATCTGCTGTATAGAATCATGGACTCAGGTTTTAGGTAATTTCACTGCTCATTATCACCTCCTCTAAAATGGAGGGCAAGGGCTGGAGGCTCCAGGTTCTGTGTGAGCAGAGCCTGAAGTGTCTGAGGGAGACGTGCTGCCCCTGTATCTTCATGTGGCTGGGCAATCGTGGGAGCTTGAATCAGAGGACAACCACCAGATCCAGCCCCAGCACGTTGGCAAAAAGAAGATAGAATATCAATGAGAAGAGGATGATTGATAGTTTCAAAGGGTACAGAAAGGGAAATAAGGGTAAAGACTGAGAAAATGCCATTAGATATGGCAATTAAGGGATGCCCGGCTAGAGCTGTTACAGTTGAATGATAAGTTAGTGAGTCAGACTTCAGGGTTAAGAAGAAAGTGAGAGGCAAGGAATATAAACATCAGTAGTAGATAGTAGATCACCTTCTCAAGGTTGTTAGTCACAAAATGAAGAAAAGATAGCAGGCAATAATTATTGAGGACAGACAGGACAAGAGTGAGAACGTGGGAAACATGGCCAAGTTTGTAGGCACTAGAGAAGCAGCCAAGAGACAGGATAATTGAATTTTTGGGGTCTTTTGATAGTATAGTATTTTATTATTTTCCAGTTATATATAAGGATAGTTTTCAACATTTATTTTCATAGGATTTTTAGTTCCAAATTTGTCTCCCACCCTCCCTTCCCACCCTCCTCCCCAAGATAGAAAGCAATCTAATATAGCTTATATATGTGTAATCACATCAAACATATTTCTGCATTAGTCATATTGTGAAAGAAGAGTCAGAGCACATAGGAAAAACCTCAAAAAAGAAGGGGGAAAAAGCCCCAAAATAGAAACAGTATGGTTCAATAGGCATTAATAAACGACAGTTATTTTTTTCTGGATGTTGAGAACATTTTCTATCATGAAGTTCTTTGAAATTATTTTTGGACCATTGCATAGCAAAAAAGAGCCCAGTCTATCACCATTGTTCATCACATAAAGTTGCTGTTACTGTGTACAATGTTCTCCTGGTTCTGCTCCTCTCAGACAGTATCAGTTCATATATGTCCTTCCAGGTTTCTCTGAACTCATCCTGCTGATCATTACTTTTCACATGGATCTTTTAAAACTTTGTGTTCTAAGTTTTCTTCCTCCCTTGCTCCTTGTCCCTCCCTATGAAATGCAGCAATTCAATATGTCATACATGTGCAGTTATGCAAAACACTTTCTCATTAGTCAGGTTGTGAAAGAAAAGAGACAACATACCATTAGAAAGAGGAGCTAACAAATAAAATTATGCTTCAATCTATATTCAAACACCATCAATTCTTCCTCTGTTTATGGTTTACATTTTTAATGTCTTTCTGATATCATCCTGCTCATCATTTCTTTCACAATTACTATTGCTAACTGTTTTACCATCCATCTTATTTCCTCCCCTTGATATTTACTTTATTTGCTATCTTCCTTTACCCTATCCCTCCTCAAAAGTGTTTTGCTTTTTACTGCCCCCTCCCCCAATCTGCCCTTCCTTCCTTTGCCTCTTATCTCCTTCCCCTCCCACTTTCCCTCAGGGCACAATATGTTATGATACCCACATGAGTGTGTATGTTATTCCCTCTTTGAGCCAATTTTGATGAGAGTAAGGTTCTTTCACTCCCCCTCTAATTCTCCATCTTCCCCTCTACTCCATAAGTTTTTTCTTGGTTCTTTTCTGTGATCTACTTTTCTCAAGTCCACCTCTCCTTTTCCCTTTCTTCCAATGCATTCCTCTTACCCCTTAACTTTATTTTAAAGATGTCCTCATGGGTCATCTAGGTGACACAGTGGACAAAGCACCAGCCCTGGACCCAGGAGGCCCCAAACCCAAATCTGGCACCAGACATAAGTCACTCCACCCTGCCTGCCCCAGGAAAAACAAGGATAAACCAAAAAAATGCTTTACAGATATCATCCCTTAATATTAAATTCAAACCTGTGCCCTCTAAGTATATTCCTTTCAGCTATGCTAATACTGAGAAAGAACTTATGAGTTAGAAGTATTATCTTCCCATGTAGAAATATAAACATTCTAATACTTTAACAACTCTCATGATCTCTTTTTCTTGTTTACCTTTTTATGCTTCTCTTGGGTATTATATTTGAAAGTCAAATTTTCTATTCAGTTCAGGTCTTTTCATTACAAATGCCTGAACATTCTATTTTTCATTAAAGTCCCATTTTTCCCCAGAAAGATTATATTCACTTTTTATGGGTAGGTGATTTTTTATTGCAGTCCAAGTTCCTTTGCCCTCCACAATATCATATTCCATGCCCTTTGGTCCTTTAATGTAGGTGCTGCTAAATCTTGTGTTATCCTTACTGTAGCTCCACAGTATTTGAATTTCTTTTTTCTAGCGGCTTGCAATATTTTCTCCTTGACCTGGGAGCTCTGGAATTTGACTATAATTTTCCTGGAAGTTTTCCTTTTGGTATCTCTTTCAGGAGGTGATTGGTGGATTCTTTCTATTTCTATTTTACCTTCTGCTTCTAGAATATCAGGGCAATTTTCCCTGATAATTTCTTGGAAGATGATGTCTAGGCTCTTTTTTTGTTCATGGTTTCAGGTAGTCCAATGATTTTCAAATGATTTCTCTTGGATCTATTTTTCATGTCTGCTGTTTTTCCAAGGAGTAATTTCATATTTCCCTCTTTTTTATTCAGTTGGATTTGTTTTACTGTGTCTTGGTTTCTCATAAAGCCGCTAGCTTCCATTTGTTCAATCCTAATTCTTAGGCAATTATTTTCTTAAGAAAGTTTCTGTATTTCTTTTCCATTTGGCTTTTCAAGCTGTTGACTTTTTTCCCATTCCTCTCCTATATTGCTCTCATTTCCCTTTCCATTCTTTCCTCCATCTCCATAAACCTTTCTTCTATCTCTCCTAATTTCTCTTCAAAGTCCCTTTTGAGCACTTCCATGGCCTGAGTCCAATTCATATTTTTCTTAGAATCTTTGTATGTTGGAGCTTTGACTTTGTTATTATCTTCTTTTGAGGGTGTATTCTGGTCTACTTTACCTGCAAAAAAGCTTTCTATAGTCCGATGCTTTCTTTGCTTGCTCATCTCAACCCAGAAGCAGATGTCTGATTGAAATCTGATTCTCTATGGTCAGAAGCTTGGCATGCCTGTGCCCCTCCCTCACTCAGGTAGCACCACTCTATTTGGCCCCCTGTTTTAGACCCAGGGAGCTTCTACCCAACTCCAGCAGAAACTGCAGCCACTTTACCCTGGCCAACAACTGAATCCCTCACCAGTCTGTGAGCCGAGCCTCAGAAGAAGCCACTGACCCCAAAGACTCCAAGGCACTGGAAGTGCAGTGTTCCAGGCTGGGTCCAGACCACACACTGAGCTCCTATCTCAGCCTGATCAGCAGGTGATCCCAGTTGTCATCTTCAGGTGGAAAATATTATCATTCTGTTCTTATGTGAGTTATGCTGCTCTGGTTTTTTTTTTTAATGGCATTATTTGGGAGTGAGTAGACAAGTTTATTGGAAGCTTGTGGGAGTCACAGCCTTTCCCCTGCCATCTTGTCTCTGTCTCCCCAGGCTATTTGAAAATTAATGAGAGTAGGGATGAGAGAGGAGGAAATCTGTTGGAGAAGAAAGGATAAAATAGGCTATCATGCATGGTAACTAGAAGAACCATTTCTTTATGTGAGACACGAGTGAAGGAGAAAATATTGAAAGGAGTTATCTAAGTGATGTGAGATTGTTATTGTTTGTCCTTTAGTCTCAAAGATGACCTCATGGGGGTGATGTCTTGATTTATGAGTGAACTTGATTTAAGTGACAGAGAGCTGCACAAAGTCATCTGTATCACTCTCTCCTTCAGAGTCCTCCAGAGATACTGGAGTCCAGTATTAAGACAAAAGTCAAAACAACATGATGGCCCAGCAATGTGAAATTAGGATAAGGGAAGAGAGCATTCTCAAGGTTGATCAATTTTCTTTTGGTGAAATATGAGGCAAGGTTCTTCACTGAAAGAGTTATGAATGAATACAATGATTTAGGAAAGCTGCTATGGTGAGTAGAACAGTAGACTAAAAAAAAAATCCTGGTGATCAATTATGGTTCTTATCCATGGCATTCATCAATTTACCCAAATCTTTTTTGAATGAAATGACGTCTACAGTCAATATGCATTATTTCTTAGGGTAGTAAATTCAAGAAAATGTTTCTTCCTGCAGGCCTCTACTTTTTCCTTATCCTTATCATAAATTTTTATTTCATAAACTTCAGAGATTATTTCCTAGTTCAAGCATACAAGGGAGTTTGGTACATTCCTGTGTTCCCTGTATGCATTACCTTCTGCATTTATAACCTCCAATCATATAGTTTTCATCTCTGCAGACTGAAAAATTATAATCTGACAGCATATGTATAGCATTCCCCATTCATAGTCTTCCATGCCTCTACCAAGTGAGGGAAAATGTGTTTCATCTTTTCTCCTCTATAATGAGATTTGTCATATATTTAATTTTATTTCAGATGTGCTTAAAATTATGTTTTTTATTGCTACTTTAAATTTTTTATATCACCACAGTATCTTATGTATCCTTCCTTCTCTCATTCTCCAAGAACCATTTTATATGATAGATAGTATTCTTTTAGACAGGAAAAAAATGTCAGCACAATTAATTAACAAATTGAAAAAGTTTGAAAACACATACAATGTATAATATCTGTGGACTTCCCACCTTTCTAAAGGATTTGGTCAGGGGTATCTTCTCATAATTCTTCATTTGAGTCTCACTTGGTTTTTGTAATTTAGTTACATTTAATTTTGATTTTAGTGTGTCATTCTTCCCATTTACATTGTTGTACTTATGTATTTTTTCTTGGTTCTGCTTATTTCACTCTGCATCAGTTCAGTTTATATAGATTTTTCAATGATTCTCTATGTACATTACATTCATCAATCTTACAGTCCAATACTATTCATTAATTTCATGTACCCTGATGTGTTTAGTCATTCACCTATCAGTGGGCATCTACTTTGTTTTCAGTTCTTAAGCCAGTTTTGGAGTCTGTTGTAGTCAAGGGTAGGTACATTTTATTCAATTTATTTGCATAATTCAAAATTGCTTTTGAAAATGGTTTTACCACTTCTTAACTCCATCAACAATTTTTTCTCATATATTTAGTGATTTATAGCAGTTTTTCATATTTTGCAGTTCTTGTGAGAACTGTTTGCTTATATCCTTTGATCATTTATCTATTGGGGAATAGATGATAGTCATATATATTTATTAATTATTTATGTATCTTGGATAACAAAGCCTTATCAGAGCAATTTAATACAAAACCTGTTCCCTATTTAACCACTTCCCTTCTTATCCTAAATATACTAAAGTTGTCTGTGCAGAGGCTTTTCAGTTTTAAGTGATCAAAGTTTTTTCATATTTTGTGATTATTTTTATATTTTGTGTCTCTATCTCTTGTTTGGTAGATACATAAACAGGCCAACAGACAGACAGAGATATCTCCTACCTGTAGCTATGAGGGGTGTATGATCTATCTTGTAATTTTTTTTAAAAAGTATGATCTTTAATAGTAAAGTCACATATACACTTATAATACATGTTGGTGTGTGATGTAATGTGTTCATCTAAGCCCAATTTCTGCTAGACTTATTTCCAGTTTTCCCAGTAGTTTTTATCAAATAGGAAGTTTTTCCCTAGTTAACTTGTTTTCCATTTTATCAAACATTGGTAATGGGCAGCTAGGTTGCACAGTGGATAGAGCACTGGCCCTGGATTCAGGAGGACCTGAGTTCAAATCTGACATCAGACACTTGACACTTACTATCTGTGTGACCCTGGGCAAGTCACTTAACCCTCATTACCCAGCAAAAAAAACAAAAACAAAAACAAAAAAAACAAAAAAACCCACCCCAAAACCAAAAACCAAAACCCAAAACAAAACAACAACAAGCACCAAACAAACAAACAAAAAACCCCATTGGTCTATTGAATTCTATTGTTTCTGAATCTCCTTTATCTACTCTGTACCATTGCTTTGTCTCTATTCTTTTAACTGGTTTTAGTTACCATTGCTTTTGAAACCACATGGTTTTAGTTACTGTTGCTTTAATTTAAGATCTGGAAGTGCTATTCTCTCTTTGTCCTTATTTTATTTTAATGGATTTTTGTTATTATTTTATCAAGCTCTGTAAAGTATCACCTTAGTCATTTAATTGTTATACCATCAAAAGTGCAAATAAATTTTGGTAGTATTGTCATTTTTTTAATATTGGCATGGCCTAGTCAGAAATATGCCTCCAACTATTTAGGCGTTTCTATATTTCTTTTAAGTAGTGCTTTGTAATTGAATCAATATAAGTCTTTTATGTGCTTTTGGAATTGGATCTCAAGATGTTTTATGTGCTTTCTATTTAGTAGAGATGGCATTTCACTTTCTATTATTGCTTCTTGCATTTAGTTATTTTATGGAAATATTGTTTTTTGAGAATCTATTTTGTAGCCTGCAACTTTTTTGAAGCTATTTACTCAATTAGTATCTTTACTGAATTTTTGGTGTTTTTCAAGTGAAATATATCAACAACAATAGTTTTATCTCCTCTTATCATGATTCTAAGAATCCCTGTCTTTTGTCTTATTGCTACTTTTAGAATTTCTAGGACCATATCAAATAATAGTGGAGAGGATCAGTGCTTGACTCCCATATTTATCAGAAAAGGTTCTCATGCATCCCCATCAAATATGATTCTTGCTTTGGGTTTTAGACAGATTATATTAAAAAAAAAGGTCCCCTCCACCTATACTTTGTAGGGTTCTGATGCTATTTTTAAGCATAAAACAGCATTGTACTTTGTTAAAGGCTTTTTCTGAATCTATTGAGATGATCATGTGGTTTTCCATGTTTTGGTTAGTAATATGATTAATTATGCTGATTGTTTTACTAATGGTCAACTGTTCTTGCATTCCTGGTATAAATTTCATTTAATCATAATGAATGATTTCTTGGATAAATAGCTGTATTGTTTTGTTTGTTTGTTTGTTTGTTTTTGGTGAGGCAATTGGGGTTAAGTGACTTGCCTAAGGTCACATAGCTAGTAAGTGTTAAGTGTCTGAGGCTGGAATTGAAGTCAGGTCCTCCTGACTCCAGGGCCAGTGTTCTTTCCATTGCACCACCTAGCTGCCCCTACTGTATTGTTTTTTATAGGAATTTGCTTAAGATTTTTTGAATCAATGTTCATTAATGATATTGGTTTACAGTTTTTTTTTTTCCTGTGTTTTATCTCTCTCTGCTATAGTCATTAGGACTATATTTGACTCATAAAAAGAATCTGATAAGATGCTTTCATTCTCAATTTTTGAAAATAATAGGTGAAGTATGGGTAGTAAATCATATTTAAAATTTTGGTAGAATTATTCTGTCAACCCATTATGGAAAGGAATTGTTATCCATGCCCCCTCCCCCATGATTTCTTTATAGCTAGATCTATTTTTTTTTCTGAGATTGAGTTATTTCAAACCTCTATCTGGTCTTGTGTTTGGGTATTTTATATTTTTGAAAATATTCCACCATTTATTTTGTCTTTTCAGTTTTTTAGCATATAATTATACTTAGTATATTCTTAGTTATTTTTGCCATTTCTTTTTGTTTCATTACAATTTTACCTGGCTCATTTGCTATTTTATTGACTTGATATTCTCTCTTTTTAATCAGATAAACTAAGGGTTTATTAATTTTGTTGGTTTTTTTCAAAAAGTAGGTTTTAATTTTACTCATAATTTCTGTTTTTTTGTTTCCAAGTTATTTATTTAATTCTATTTTTTAATATCTCCTCTTTTGTGCTTAATTCATTTGGGTTTTGTTGCTTTAATTTTTTTAAATACACATTCATTAAAGTAATTTCCTCTTTGTCTATTTTAATATATTATTATAGTTATATGATTCCCACCACCCCCCCGGACTCTTTTAGCTACATCCCAGAAATTTTTGTGTATTTATATATGTATATTATATGTCTTTTACATAATTAATATAATTTTACATAATTAATTGTTCCTATGAATGTCTCCTAGTAGGCTACAAATTATTTGACATTGCAGAGCTAGCACAATGTCTGCAAAAAGGGAAACTTAAAAGACATTGCCGTCATCCTTTTTTAACTTAGACTTTGAGTCAGATTTTCTCCATTAATATAGCTAATATCCTGTAAGAACATATATCTCGTGATTTGATCATAAAATATAAAACAGATCATTAAATAAAATTGTTATATACCATTCAAGGAAACTTAAGTAATTTTGGTGTATGTATGGGAGATAGATATGTTGTTGGGATTCAGTCCTTAAAGTGATATTGTGTTCAACTGAATCAAGTGCTTTTTTTGTAGTCAACAAACAAGAAGTACAATAGGATCATGTACTCTCTACATATGTGACTCTCATACTAGTAATGAGTTGTTTCCACTCTGTAAAACTATTATTAATTTAATCATTTTAATATTATTCAGTGCTTACTGTTTATTTCCTACTGATTAATCTTGAAGAAAATAATCTTCAATATCATCAAAGATAATCTTTAATCTAATTTTCAATGTTATCTTCATTATGTATATGCATAATGTGTATTATATATCATATTTCCATATAATGCATATTATGTATATACATAATGAAGAGAATATTAAAATATCATTAAAGTTCAACTTCAATAATCTCAAAGATTTTATATGTGGATATGTAATGTTTTATTTGTATAATATGGACTTTTGTTACTTATATAATTATTTATTATAATATAATTTAGTATATATAATATTTATATGGATATGAGAGAGAAGCTTCTGGGTAGTCTACAAATCTCGGACCTTTCTCATTCCTTATTCTTAATTCATATTTTCCAATACATTTTTGTAAATTCTACCTATGCCCACCTTTTCAAAGGAGTCATAAGCCATAAAATATGATATGATTTAATTTGGATGGTCTTATTGAGTTCTTCATAGTATTTCTCTAGATCTTCATTCCCTGCAACAGATATTGGTGAGTAGTCTATAATTACTTTAATAGTGGTCTTTTTGTAAATATTTATCATTAGCACCATAACATGGTAATACCAGATATTGCATTAAATTATATTTCTTATTGCCATTGACTATGGCATTAAATCACCTCTATTCTTTGCTTTTTCAAGGATAACCTGTGAGCACTGATTTATTTTAGCTGTAATTTCCTTCTGACTTCTGGTTTCAAAAATAGTGAGAACCCAAAGATTGGTAAGTTATTTCCTCTAGCAATAAGTTCATTCACTAATCACTTGGCAAGGGTCTCAGAATACCAATAGTTAAGTTAAAATGTGTAGATGGTATAGAAACTGTGTTGTTCTTTCTAGTTTTGCTCCCTTTTCTACTATTCTGACACCACCACTGCAGGAATGGAAGGGAGCTATGAGGGACTAAATATTGTTTTACTTTCCTGCTACATGGGTTTCGTGATTAAAGGATTCATAACCCATTCACCAGATTTTCAAACTTAGAATGGTCCTCAGAAAGCAGATTCAGTTTGTTGCTAGGACCATACTTGAATCCCTTTCAGCATAGTGAAACCATATATAGGCTGTTCTCCACTTATATGGTCTTCAGAAAACCAGGGGTTTTTCCATGTCAAGATAAAAAAAAAATAGAGTATGACTTTGGGAAGGCTGAAAATTACTGATGGGGTAGAGAAATAGAGTATGAAAAGAGGAGGAAGAAATGCATCCTGAAACAAACATTGCAAGCTCCTTCCACTTGATGATTTCTTGAGTAAATGCTATTCAGTTCCTTAAATATACTATTAGAAATATGTATTTTAGTGGCATAATTGTGTTAAAGAGCTACAATTTTGGGGCAGCTAGGTGGCACAGTGGATAGAGTACTGGCCCTGGATTCAGGAGGACCTGAGTTCAAATCCGGCCTCAAAAACTTAACTAGCTGTGTGACCCTGGGCAAGTCACTTAACCCCAATTGCCTAAAAAAAAAAAAAGAGCTACAATTTTCTGGGGGTACTGTTAGCCTTTTAGACTAATTGTTTATGATGTGGTGTAAAGACAGAGATAGTTAAGTAATAGATAATAGCTTGAATTTTTGGCAGACTCTACCAGGACATAAGACTGATATTAGCATCACCAATTACTTTTTTTCTTTTTTGTAATATCTAAAGAATAAGTATATTCATCAAATGTTTAAATTGTTGTTTTAAACATCCTTCCTACAAATCTTTTGCTTTATTCTTAACTTCCTCTTCCTTGAAATTGGACTCAAATCTGTTATTATTTTCCACTCATTTTTCATATGTATCAGAAGTTAGGTAATGGCCCTTGTCCTAGGCAACAAATCTGGCCAGGCTCTGGTGTAGACTATGGCACTACAGAGTGGACTACTGAGCTAGTCTCGATGTCTCCTGCTATTATTCATCATGTTGTTTGGTGCCAGTTTTAGTCTCCTAGGCCTGTTCAGTTTACATTCCTTGTTCAAGGAGATGCCAAGAACCAGCAAGAAGGCGTTTATTAAATTGGACAGGGAGACATTACAAAAAAGAAGGAGTTGGATGAATGAATATTTATCTTTACAGGGCCCCAGCAACAAGGCTTGGTTAGATTGACGACAGTTGCTTGGTTGGTGCTAATGCTTTAGCCCTCCTCCACTGTCAGGGTGAAAAGTCTTGAGTTATGGAAAGGAAAAGAGAGTAAAAGCCTGTGGATGTATACATGTTCACATGTGCATACTGAAGAGATGACTGCAGGCAAGGGCATTACTTATTAAACTGTGTATTGTTACTAACTAATGGCATTTTTCTATGCATGTAAGTTAGCAGGCAAAGGTCTTATTAGTTATTAGATTTTTAATGAATAAAAGTGCATCATGAATAAAAATGTTTTTATCTTTGTCCCCATTAGGTCAGCTAACCCACTGAGTCTGATCTACCCCAAATAGCTCTGAATATCACAGCAGTCCATTATTGCGATCTGAATTCTGAACTGGGAGAAACATGTATAATAAAAAAGTGATTGATTTCTAGTCTGAGGACTAGTATTTAAATCCCAGCTTTGCTACTGCCACCTTTCAGATGTAAGGCAAATTACTTCCCTTCTTTGGGCCTCAGTTTCTTTATCTCTAGAGAGATGAGGTTGGACTAAATGATCTCTAAGTTGTCCTTCAACTATAAATTACATGAAAAAGAGTCTTCATGAAATCTAGCTGACCAGGCAAGGAGAATTCATTTTTTCTAGTGTTGGTGGGCTTTTATGACTTAACTTTCAATAAATTATTTCTAACCATGAAGCCAACAGAAGCTTCCCCTATTCTGTTTCAGTAAATTTAGGGTCCATGTTCAGAGTACTGATGATGCCAAATTTTCTCCTAATTCATGAATTAAAAGTTGTGCCAGTCATTGTATTAAAGGCATGTGGAACTAAGATACATGGCAAGCTAAGTTCATTCACCCTGAAAAAGAGCTCTAACCTCTTATTAAAGAAGAGAGGTAGGAGTCATCTCTATATCCTTAATAATGAACAATTTATTTTCTTTCCTTTTCCCCCCTTTCTTTTAAATAACTTCTAGTGATGACTTATATCTTAGCTTCTTGAAGATGGTTCTTCATCCTAAATTTACCTCTTATAACAAATAAAAAAGTTAATTAAAAATGAATCAGTGCAATGGCCAGGACTGAAAATATAAAGAGCTACCTGTCTCTATAGCACTTCACCTCTCTGCTGGAAAGTTCCCACTCTCTGAGACTATGACTATTCTTGAAATTACACAATTCTATTTCCTTTTAATGATATCTTCATTTATATGGTTGTAATCATCTTGTATGTTTATTATATGAATTACACTATTTATTTTGATTCAGTTCACAGAAAATTTCCCATGTTCCTTTGAATTCCTCATATTATTTCTTACTAAAAAATCTACCTACTCATATACTCTAGTTTGTATAATCCCCAATCAGTTTCTTGCTACCATATAAAGCACAACTATTTGAATGTGAATTGGACCTTGCTATGTTTGATTTATTTGGGCCATATGCTCAATAGTCAGAACCTTATGTTAAAGGGTATGCATAACTTTGTCATTTTTCTTACATAATTCCAAATTGTTATCCAGAAGTTAGACTAATCACTGTCTGAACAACAGTCCAAAGACAATTTTCTGGTCAAGGGAAGGAGTTCAGTTTGAGGTTGTCAAAATGAAATATGTCTAGCAAATCTCTTATAGGTGAAGAATAGTTATCTTAATCATTTAATTTCTGGCCTTGCTTCTAAGGGAAGGGCAGGATGATAAAAAATGTTTAAGGGTAGTAATTTTTGGATTTCTTTTTAAGGCTCATGATAGATGTTATTTCTGGCTCTCATGCAGTCAGAAATTAAGAGAGATTGTGTGTCTTGGTGCCAGGAAAAGATTTGAGAGAAAATATATTTGTTCTAATCATCATGAACAGTATGTCTTGCATAGTCATAGAATGTAGACTTTGACATAGATAGGATAGAATTATAGACTTTTAGATTTAGAAGGGACCTTAGAGATTATTCATTTTAATCACTTTATTTATTCAGTTGAGGAAGCTGAAGACCATAGAGACAAAATGACTTACCTAAGGTGATACAGCAAATTAATAGCATAGCCAGACTAGAAACTAGAAATCTTGATTCACAATTCATATAGTAGACACTTAGTATTGGTTTGCCAAATTAATTAATGAATAATTGATTGAAGTGAGTCAAATATAGTCCTAATGACTATAGCAGAGAGAGATAAAACATCATAAAGTTCTGGTGAGCAGGAACTTTTCTTTTCCCAATAAATACTATTTGATTCAAGTGGGACAAAGAAGTTGACCAGTATCAGATAAAATACAAGAGTGAATGTGATTGATTGTAATGTATAACCTATATCAGACTGCTTTCTGGATTGAGAAGAGAGGAGGGAAGGGAGGTAGGAAGAAAAATTTGGAACTCAAAATCTTACAAAAATTAATGTTCAGAACTATCTTTAAATGTAACTAGAAAAAATTAAATAAAAACTATTTTTATAAAATGGTGAATGTAATTAACTTGAATCTAAACAAACACTTATTAAATTACATGCAAAGGACAGTACTAAATATTGAGGTTACAAATAGAAAACAAAATACTTCGTGCCCCTGTGAAATTAACATTCTGTATGGATACACCACCTACAAAGATAAGCAAATATATATTTAAAGCCACTACCTAGATGTTTCCTCTGAGAAATCAAGATAATATTCTCCTCCCAAACTACAGTTATTAGAAGAGGGTGGGAGGGTAAGAGAGTTGAGAGTCTCTTGGAAAGTCCTGGTATAAGGGACCAGAACTACAGCCTCTAAGCAGACCATTGTTGTTGTTCAGTAATGTCCAACTCTTTGTAACCCCATGGACCATATCATGCCAATAGTTTTCTTGGCATGAAATTTTACCATTTCCTTCTCAAGTGTATTAAGGCAAACAGAGGTTAAAGTACTTGTCTAGGGTCACACAGCTAGTTAGAATCTGAGGCTAGATTTGAACTCAAGTCTTTCTGATTTCAGGCCCAGCATTCTATACATTGAGCCACCTAGCAAGCTCTAAGCAGACCATTACCACAGTGCGAAACCAATGACAATGCATCTCTTGGGATATTTATTATCTAATGTGGTTATAAGTTGCAATCTATCATAAAAATCAATTTCCACCCCTTCAAAGGAACTTAGCAAGTGCACATACCTTCTACTCTTGCTCAAAATATCAATGTGCCATCACACCTTTACAGTAAGGAGATAAGACAGAACTTTAGAACACTGTTTTTGAAAGACAATTGAATCCTAGTCTAAGGCATTTATAGGTAGGACAAATTGTGAAAATACAGGATTTTTTTTTTGTAGGCTCATTACTCTCTCTTATTGTTCTTTATTTCCCAATCTTCCTCATTGTTTCCAGATTCTTAAAAGAGCAATGTCAAAGAAAATGCCTTGCTAATTGAACATTGAGAAGTATCAAAATTCTAGAATCACAGACCCATTCCAGTATGGAAATTATTCAGCATGAATTTAACAACACAAATTCCCAGAATAAATCAGTTCCAGACCTATTTACAATCCCCTACCACTTAACACAGGAAAAGCCCGTGATCTATATTCCAAGAAGTCAAAGTACATTCAATGAAAATGTTCTCTTCTTCTATCCTTCTCTCCTCAGTCCCATACCTCATGCTATTTAGATGAGGATGAATGAACTAGGGAAGTGAACTAGGGAACTCTCTCTTTATATGTGTGTGTGTGTGTGTGTATGTATATATGTATATATTGTATATATGTATATATATATGTATGTATATATATATATATATATACTTACTTCATATAAGTGGTAAATCACTGAAGAAAATTGAAGTCACATAATAAAGTATTTGATGACTCCTGAATTTAGTAACTAAATTGTGAAGTTATTAGGTTTTGGATAACAGATTTTGACACAAGAAAGGCCTTAGAGATCATTCATATAAAGGGGGCAATAATAATACCTGCTTAACAAGGTGATTGTGAACAGAGGAGACAATATTATATAAAGGTTTTTGTTTTGCAAAAATTAAAGTGCTACATAAATGTTAATTGTTGTTTTTGATGTTATTTTAATTTAGGTTGATGCTCCCAATGGAACTGGCACATTTATATGGGTTTTCCCACCACTGGTAAAGATTGTAAACTATTCGTGTCCTCTTCATCCAGTGAAACTATTGCTTATGTATTCCAATAAATTCTCCGCGGAAGGACCATACAACATTCTGTGATTCTTCATTTAGATATCTTAGCACCATGTGTGTATGAATGGTGTATTGACTGTTGTCTCTCATTCTTGAACACTCCCTTTCTTTTTCTATACACATGACTCTTGTCTGATTTGCTTTTTATTCTTCTAGTGCACAATCATTCATCAATAATATACTTGGGCAGCTAGGTGGCACAGTGGATAAGCACCGGCCCTGGAGTCAGGAGTACCTGAGTTCAAATCCGGCCTCAGACACTTAACACTTACTAGCTGTGTGACCCTGGGCAAGTCACTTAACCCCAATTGCCTCACTTAAAAAAAATAATAATATACTACCTCCCATTTGTACATATACATTTGAAAACTCTATATGATATTACCAATATCTACCAAGGTTTTGCCATTTCCCCAAAACTTGGGTTAGATTTATATTTTCCTTAAAAGGTGACAAAACAGGAGGGGGGGGCAAGATGAGGGAGGAAAGGCTGTGAATCTTGGAGCTCCTGACAAATCCATCCACATACCTCCAAAAAAATGCCATAAAACAAATTCCGGAAGAGCAAAACCCACAAAAGGACAAAGTGAGACCATTTTCCAGTAAGAGGTAGCTTAAAAAGGTGGCATGGATCATCTGCTGTACCAGAATGAGAGAGGAGCTTAGTGTATGGTGCAGATCTAGCCCCAGGCAGACCATGCTTCCAGAGCCTCATAATTTTCAGCATCAGTAGCTTCTCCTGAAACTTGGCCCACAGACTGTTGTGGGTTTTTTTAAATGTTTTTTTTTTTTTTTTACGGGGCAATGGGGTTAAGTGACTTGCCCAGGGTCACACAGCTAGTAAGTGTCAAGTGTCTGAGGCTGGATTTGAACTCAGGAAATCCTGAATCCAGGGCCAGTGCTTTATCCACTGTACCACCTAGCCGCCCCAGCCCACAGACTGTTAAGGGGATCCAGCAGCTAGCCAGGGAGAAATAGTAGGGGAATTCTGGTGGAGCAGAGGCAGGAGCACTGTGGTATTCTTCACAAAGCAGACTTAAGTGTCAGTGTCTCAGTGGGGGAGGGGCACAGGAATGCCAAGATTTTGAACCACAGAGAATCAGATTTCAGTCAGATTTCTGCTTCTAGGTTAAAGAGAAAGCAGGGACGTGGTTATTTACAAGCCAGGTGGGCTGAGAATGAGCCTCTCCTTAAATAGTACCACCCAGGAGCCCCTATAGATTGAGACAATGCATCCTGGAAGCAGAACTCCATGTTAAGAATGAATTAAATGCCAATAAATAGGCAGCCAAGATGAGAAGGCAGAGAAAGCAATGGACCATTGAAAGTTTCTTTGCTAGCAAGGTAGATCAAAATACACCCTCAGAAGATACTGCCAAAGTCAAAGCTCTTATATCTAAGCTTCCAAGAAAAATTTGGATTGGTTGCAGGCCATGCAAGTGCTCAACAAGAACTTTGAAGATAAAGTAAGAGAGGTAGAGTGAAAAATAAGAGAGGTAGAGGAAAAAATGGAAAGAGAAATGAAAGTGATGCAGGAATGTCATGAAAAAAAAAAGTCAACAGCTTGAAGAGCCAAATTAGCCAAATTGAAAAGGAGGTACATAAACTCTCTGAAGAAAACCATTGCTTAAGAATTAGGATAGAGTAGCCCTGGATTCAGGAAGACCTGATTTCAAATCCAGCCTCAGACACTTGACACTTACTAGCTGTGTGACACTAGGCAAGTCACTTAACCCTCATTACCCACCTTCTCTCCCCCCAAAAAGAGAATTAGAATAGAGCAAACAGAACTTAATGTCTTTATGAGAAACCAAGACACAGCAAAACAAATCAAATTGAATAAAAAAAATAGAGGACAATATGAAATATCTCCTTGGAAAAACAGCTGACCTGGAAAATAGATCCAGGAGAGATAATTTGAAAATTATTGAACTACCTGAAAACTATGAACAAAATAAGAGTTTAGACATCATCCTTCAAGAAATTATCAGGGAAAATTCACCGTGATATTTGAGAAACAGTAGGTAAAATAGAAATTGAAAGAATCCACCAATCACCTTCTGAAAGAGATCCCAAAAGGAAAACTTCCAGGAATATTATAGCCA
This sequence comes from Dromiciops gliroides, assembly GCF_019393635.1. Taxonomy (NCBI): domain Eukaryota; kingdom Metazoa; phylum Chordata; class Mammalia; order Microbiotheria; family Microbiotheriidae; genus Dromiciops; species Dromiciops gliroides. The sequence goes on along the minus strand of NC_057864.1, from coordinate 361,105,093 downwards.
AATTCCAAACAGACATCCCAGGTTAAGGAGAAAATATTGCAAGCAGCTAGAAAAAAGGAATTCAAGTACTGAGGAGCTATAGTCAGGATAACACAAGATCGAGCAGCTTCTACATTAAAGGATTGATGGGCATGGAATAGGATATTCTGGAGAGCAAAGGAAGTGGGATTACAACCAAGAATCATCTACCCAGAACAATTGAGTATTATCTTTCAGGGGACAAAATGCAACTTCAATGAAAAAGAAGACTTTCAGGCATTTGTGATGAAAAGACTGAACTAAATAGAAAATTTGACTTTCAAATACAATACTCTAAAGAAGCATAAAAAGGTAAACGGGGGGGGGGGAGGGCAGCTAGGTGGCTCAGTGGATAGAGCACTGGCCCTGGATTCAGGAGTACCTGAGTTCAAATCCGACCTCAGACACTTGACACTTACTAGCTGTGTGACCATGGGCAAGTCACTTAACCCCCATTGCCCTAAAAAAAAACAAAACAAAGAAAACAAAAAAAAGGTAAACAGGAAAAAATCATGAGGGATATTAAAAGGTTAAACTGTTTATATTCCTACATGGAATGATAATACTTCTAACTCATAAGAACTTTCTCAGTATTAGGGCAGCTGAAAGGAATATACTTAGACAGAGGACACAGGTGTGAATTGAAGATGAAGGGATGATATCTGTAAAGCACTATATTTTTTGTTTGTCCTTTTTTTGTGGGGCAGGCAGAGTGGAGTGGCTTATGTCTTGGGCCAGATTTGGACTTGGGGCCTCATGCGTCCAGGTTGTGCTGTGTCAGGTCTAAGGAAACCTGCTTTTGTTAACTGTTCAATTATCTATGAGTGTGCCTTATTTCATCCTAACATCAAACTTGAACTAACAGGATACTGGTAATAGGCTACCTCTAACACCCTACAACCTTTCTTCTTCAGATATTGTGGAATATAGTTATTCAAAATGTTTTAAAAAGATGAATTTTTGTTTTATAGAAAATCTTAGAGATATTAAAAGCATGGTATAATAGCTCAGATGTAATCCATCCTGCTCTCTTCTTCCTTTTCAATTAATTCTGCTTCCTTCTTACAGCAACCATTACCCTCCTCAAGAAGATAATCTTATCTAGGGGAGTAGATGGATTGTTTTAGTCTTAAGTGCAGAGACATTCTTTTTCTTCTCTTCTTCCTCTGGGTAACACTTATGCTTTCCAGCTGCATGATAAAGGTCATCTCCCCTCTTGCACCTGAAAGTCTCCTTTTTACAGTGAAATGTTTGCTTTCATTTTCTAGGAATACTTTTTTGTCACTGTCAACTGGAAGCACAGACAGACATATTTTAGTCCTTCCATTTTCTCTTCTAGGAAGCAGATGAGCCTAAACTTTATTATTCTTTCTTCTAGTCACACACACACACACACACACACACACACACACACACACACACACACATATATATATATACATGCATGCACTCCCATGTACACAAATACATGTTCATCTCTAAAAGAAATCTACTAATGGTAACATGTTTTCGAGACAGTAAGAACTTAATTCATTGCCCACCTCTGATACTTACCAACTGTGTGATCATGGCAAGCACCTGAAATTTTCATAACCTCATTGTGTTTATTTATAAAATTAAGATTAATACCAAAAATATATACCTGACAAGATTATTATGAGTCTTGAAAGACATATGGAATATCTCCTGGGAAATTGTCTATTGACCTCCATGAATCTCTCTTTCTTTCCTCAGTGAGTTCAGTACCTAGCTCACAGTCTTTTTCTTCTTCACAATCCCTATTTTAATACTGGGGACTTCAACATGTGAAAATCAGAGTACCTCCACCCTGCTGAGAAAGACATTGTGAAAACCAGGGCAGCTCCACTCTGAGGAGAAAGCATGTGACTAGCATGCAGTTACATCTACTCATAGAAATGCCTGTAAGTCATGTCAATCAAGGCTACCAGCCAATTAGCTGTGTGTGTAGGGACCTCATCTGGGCAGGCTGGAAGGGAGCTTCTGCTAGAGAGAAAGGGAAATGCTCTTTTCCATTGGAGGTCACAATAGGAGCAGCTGCAGGTGCAGGGAGCTAGAGTATTTTCTTTCTTTCTCCATGTGTTCTCTTTATTAAGCCCTAATATATTTTAATAAATACTTAATGCAAAAGATTGGTGCTATACATTTCTAATGTAAGGTGACATCACAATTAAGATTTTTAAGCTTCACAAATTTATACACTGATATATCCTCAAACACCTGTACTTCCCAGTTTCTCAACTTATTCATTTCCCTTGACCTACTCCATCCCATCACATCTGCAAAGAAAGATGATCATAGCCTTGATCCTGCCCTCCCTCACTAATGTTCCACTTCCATCTTTGTGAACTCCTTTACTTCTCTGTGAAATCCCTTTATCCAATCATAATTTATTGCCATTCCAAATTTCCCTTTGCCTTGCCACTCTCTACCCTCTTCTTCACCCTCACTGTGACCTCTAATACCTCTAACATTCAGTTCTTTCCCAGTCCATCACTCCTGAACTGACTACACTCTCCTCCCTTCCCCATCTTGACCCTTGGGAGAAACAGTTCAACTCTACACTATCATCTTCTCACAATTTCCTTGCTCCCCTACCCTATCATTAATCATACTCTGCTAATCTCCAGCCTTAGATCACTCCTACAGTCTGCTACCTTCTCTTTTATTAATGTAGTCATGTGCCACTGAACAAAGCTAGAGAAAATAATGAAACAATGCTGACTGGGTTTATTAAAATGTATTATATATTTCAACTAGACTGTCTTTATGATAAGATAATTCTGTTATACATCCCTAATTGATTCACTGTCCCACTCACCATTGTGATTTTTCCAAATGTTTTCATGCCTCCTCAAACTTACCATGGCTCCTCCTTCCTCCTCATTTCAAAGAAAAAAATGAAAACGTTTTCCAAGATCTTTTCCCCTCATCTTTATTTCATATCCTCCATATGCCTTCTGAAACTATCTCTTCCTTTATCCCTATCTCACCTGAAGAGGTGTCCTATGTCCTTGAAAAAACAAACAACTCTACTTGTATAAATGTTCCTATTCCATTCTCTCTTCCCAGCAGATTACACACTCTATGATCAGTTGTCTACTCTCTAACTAGTTAATCTCTCCCTATATTCTAGCTACTTCCCAGTTGCCTACAATCCTGTCCATATCACACACACACACACACACACACACACACACGCACACACGCACACAGATGTACACACACCCTCACTTGATCCATTCTGCTCTATTAGATATTTTCATATACATCCCAAAAAAGAGAAATTAAGATTTATTTGTATAAAATATTTATAGCAGCTCTTCTTGTGGTGGCTAAGATTTAGAAATCAAAGGAATGCCCATCAATTGGGGAATGACTAAAAAAGCTGTGGTATATAATGGTGATGGAACATTATTGTGATATAAAAGTGACAAGCAAGATAAATTCAGAAAGGCCTGAAAAGACTTGTATGAACTAATGTATAGTGCAGTGAGCAGAACTAGGACAATGTTGTGCACAGACAGCAATATTGTTTGATGAAGAACTGTGAATGACTTAACTATCTTCAGAAATAGATTGATCCAAGACAATCCCAATGGACTAATGATGAAGCATAATCTATATACCTTCAAAAAAAGACTATTGATCAAACACAGAATGAAGCATATTATTTTTTGCTTTCTTTAATTTTTTTATTCAAGTTTCCTTATACAAAATGACTAATATGGTAGTGTTTTATATAACTGTACATGTATAACTCACATCTGATTGCTTACCATCTCAGGGAGTGGGAAGAGGAGGGAGGCAAGGAGGGATAAAAATTGGAACTCAAAACTATAAATAAAAATGTTTATTATTCAAAAAACATGTCATCTAGCTCTTCCCTTTCATTGCTATCTCCTTAGGAAGGCCATCTATAATTAGCGTCTACACTTTCCTTTATCTTATTTCCTTATTATCTCTCTTCAGTCTGGCTTATGACCTCATTATTAAAATGAAAGGGCAGCTAGGTGGCACAGTGGATAGAGCACTATCCCTGGAGTCAGGGGGACCTGAGTACCTGAGTTCAAATCCGGCCTCAGACACTTAACACTTACTAGCTGTGTGACCCTAGGCAAGTCACTTAACCCCAATTGCTTCACCAAAAAAAAAACCCAAAAAAACAAAGGGCTCTTGCAAAAGTTACTAGGGATGCCTTAATTGCCTTATCTAATGTTTTTTTTTTCCTAATCTTCAATCTTCTTGACTTTTCTCCAGTCTTTGACATTATTATGCAACTTTTCCCCCTTGATACTCTCTTTTCTCTAGATTTTCATGAAACTATTCTCTCCTTTTTCTCCTTCTTAGACAACCATTTCTCAGACTCCTTTGCTGGATCTTCACCCAGGTCATGACTGCCCACTGTGGGTGCTCCTTAATCTCTATCCAAGGTATTATCTTCTTTTCTTTATATATTCTTTCAACCATCTCTTCAGCTTCCATGGATTCAATTATCATTTCATTGCCATTCTCAGATCTATTTTTTGAGGTCTAACCTCTTCCTTGACTTTTAGTTTATCATATTTACCTATTAGACATCTTGAACTGTATAGACATCTTAAATTCAACCTATCCCAAATAAACCTCATTTTCTTCTCCTTCCTAAAATTTTCCCCTTTCCTAAATTCTCTGTTATATTGAGGGCACCACCATTTCCCCTGTCACCCAGGCTTACAACATAGATGTCATCCTTGACTCCTCACTCTTACTCCTCATATCCAATCTGATGAAAAATCTTGTCAATTCTACTTTTAGAGATACCTTCACATATGTACTCTTCTTTCCTGGCCCTGCTACCATCCTGTTAGAGGCACTCATCACCTCACACATGGACTATTGCAATGGTCTTCTTGTTGGTCTTCCTGTCTTAAGTTTTCCTCCACTTCAGTATATTTTCTAATTAGTTGTCAAAGTGATCTTTCCAAACCACAAATCTGACTATGTTACCCCTTTGTTAAAAAGAAATTCCAATGGCTTTCTACTACATGTAGACTCAAATATAAAATCCTCTATTTGGCATATAAAGCCCCTCACAACCTTTTCCTCTCATATCTTTCCAGACATTTTAGACCTTTGTTGTTTTTCATTTTTCAGCTGTTTTCAATTCATTGTGATCCCATTTGGGGTTTACTTGGCAATTATACCAGAGTGGTTTGTCATTTCCTTTTCCAGTTCATTTTGCAGATGAGAAAACTGAGGCAAAAATAGTTTAGTGACTTTCCAGGGTCACAAAGCTAATAAACGTCTGAGGCCAGATTTAAACTCAGCAAGAAGAGTGTTCCTAACTCCAGGCCTAACAATCCACTGAACCACCTATTCACCTCGAAATATTCTATGGTCCAGTGACACTTTCCTCTTTACTGTTCTATGAATCATTAGAGACCCAGTAAAGTAGCTAGTCTCCCTGCCCACTTAATTTTCTGTTAGCTTTTAGAATCCCCATTGGCTCAAATCAGAACATCCTGGGGGTCAGTGACTCATTTTTCCAATGTAAGTTAATATTTTTAAAATCTATCATTCTGTAAGTTATAAACCAATAATCCTTATGCAAACTTCTTGTTCTCTCTTCTTATTTGATTCACAGATTTGCCAATTATAACCCTTAATACTTAATTTATAGTCACATGCGAATGAACTGAAGCCCACAATGCTCTTCAACTATTATTAGTTCAGTCATTTTTCTGTGTTCAAACAAGTCTTCTTATTGCATTCAAGGGTCAATTCTTTAATCTTTGTAACCTTCTGAATCCCTCATATTTTATCTGAAAGACTATTTTTTCACATGTTTATTTCCTCATTTTTTTACTTACACAAAGTTATTTTTCTTCCCTTTCACCAATGAACCTGTTCACATATGGAAGGGGAAATACAAGGACAAAAGAGAGTGGAAGCTGTCTAGTTCAAAGACAAATTCAATGATTCACATGGTAACAAATCCAGGAATCAGGCAGAAATATATAACTGAAGTTCATGTGCAGCACATATAAGGAGGAAATGAAAGAAGAATTTAACAAGAGGAATTCATGAAAACAATAGGGAGGAAAGATCAGCTGGTTCAAAATGTAACAGATTGCTTCAGAAAAAAGTAGCTCCTCTGATGACTTTTTCTTCTAAGACCACCACCACTAACTTTCTTAACAAATTTAACTAAAGGCAGTAGATCTATGACTTTGGGAATTTATGCTTTAACTTCAGCAGATAATCCAGTTGGTAAGTGGACCTGGTAAAGTAATTACTCATTTAGAAAAATATCAAAGCAATTTAATCTCTAACTTTGAATGCTGGAGACCAACTCTCCAACAGATCATCTCTGGCTTCCTTATAAGTCCTAGCCATTATAATAGGATCTTTCTTCTAGCATGGTGTCTCCCAATTTAAAATTACTTGCTTTTAATAAATTGCCAAGTTATTATTGGCTTCAAGTTCCCTTCACAGAACTGAATGAATATTTTTGTACATGCAAGTTGTGAAACCTAATCAAGCCTATGGAATGGCTAATACCTGTTACCAGTGTCTTTTGTCCATACAAGTGCCAAGAGAACTAAACATATTTCAAATGATTAATGGGTTATTAGTTTGGCAAAGTTTTGCAGGGTTTTTGATATTTCTTCAGGCAAGAAGAAATCCTCAACAATTGGAAATTCCTTAATAACAGAAAATTGGATTAGCTTTCCACATAAATCAAAAACTTAATTTTTTAATCAACCCTCATAATTTAAAACTTATTATACAGTAAAATAAATGGAGAAAATTGCAGTTTGATATTTTAGATTTATTGAAACTTTTGTTTGAACATCATTTCTTCATAATTTCATCCTAATTTAACTAGTAGTATCCAATCCATATTACCTTATCTCTCCTTTTTTAATTACTCAATGTATTTATCACTTAGATGTTTATTTTTAATATTATATACTATGTTGCAGAATTAAGAGTATGTGGGAATAACTTTCCTTTTTATAAAAAAATGTTATAAATATTGAAAAAACCCATGAGGTAAGTAGTGCAAATGTTCTCAGTTTACACATGAGGAAACTGAGGTCCTGAAATCTGATTAAATAAACAATATACTTGGCAGAACTGGGAGTTAAACTAAAGCTTCTTAACTATTCCCCAGTTACCTCTCCCTCCCCCCCCCTCTCTTTGCAGGGCAATGAAGGTTAAGTGACTTGCCCAGGGTCACACAGCTAGTGTCAAGTGTCTGAGGTCAGATTTGAACTCAGGTCCTCCTGAATCCAGGGCCAGTGCTTTATTCACTGTGCCACCTAGCTGCCCCCCCCCACCTGTTACCTTTTGATAATGAAAATGAGAAACCTGGGACTGAGAAAGTCTTACATATTCTGTTGGTCCTTTTCTCCCTTTTCCTTATTCTTCCCACTCTTTCCACTTCATTTCCCTCCTAGATTGTTAAACTGAAATCACTTGAAAATACTTCATTCAATATATTACACAATGACAACTTTGGGGTTATAAATGCCATCAGTTCCAGGCAGAAATGTCCTCTACAAAATCCCTAAGAAATATTAGCATTACTTTAAGATGTCCAAACTCTGTTATGTTGCCATCAATTCTGACATCCCTATGACATCTCATTGTACACTAAGGAAAGACAGTGACTTCCCAACTCTCTATGATCTGTTTGAAAAATGTCCAGTTAGCATCTTGATTTTGCTAGAGAGTCAGGAAACTGTCCCTTCTAGTAAATCACATCTTCCTTTAAGATCCACAAAGTTCATATTCCTCACAGTACTAGTTAAGTTTGGGCTGCCCCATTGTGATTCTCTGAAATTCCAGTCCTTCCGCCCTTTTGTAGCTATCTGGCCCAGGCTTGTTCCATGTAGACCCTCCATTGGTCTATGTTTCCATCTTGCATCAGTGCTCCCCTATAACAGGAATGGGAGTTGAGAATGAGCAAATCCCCAATCCTATTTTTGGGATAACAAGTTCTTTTTTGTGTATAGTCCCTCTCTCTTCTGCTTTGGAAAAATCTCTCTTCTTAACTCCACAGTGCTACATCTTTCTTTGCCCTTTGCATATATTGCTCCCTTGCTCTTTCTCTTAAAGTAGGGGAGAGTGAAAGAATTTCATTCTCCTTTTGAGTGCAGATTTCCCTTTGGGTGTTGAGAGAATGAATCCTTCTTATGCTTGTTTCCTTAATGGCTTAGCAGATGCCCAGGCCTCTCCCCAGTGAGTTCTATCTTTATCTGTGGATAGCCCTTCTTTACATGTTTCTGACCACATTCTATTTGGATGTTCTTCTTAAATCACAGTTCAAGTGTGTAAACTTCATTAGTAGACTTCACTATAAGTCATGAGCAGGGCAAGGATAGAAAAACTATCTATGTACACCATTATCACTCCGTTCTTTCTTTGCTTTCTTTGTATTTTTTTTCTAATATTTCTCTCACTATCTCACCAATTCTTCTGTTTGCTCTTTATCTTGCCTTTCTTCCTCTCATATGCTTTTTATCTTCACATCATTGTTATTAAGGATTTCCATGGACTTTGCTTAACCCTTCTAATGAGTCTAAAGGCTCAGTATCATCTAGGACATTGTCCATACTTCTTGTGGCACCTTACAACCAGTAATTGAATATCAGGCAACAATGGACCAAACTGGAATAAAAGTGTACTAAGTTGTCAGTAATCACTTGTGCTGAAAACCATGCAAGCCAGTGTATTTATGAATATAAAATTGTATAGTGCTGCAGAAAAAGAGTAACAGGCAACTGTTCAACAAAATGCAAAACATGCCAACAGTTCATTCTATTCTGATACAATTCTGTAGCACAAGATACATTAAAGAGGCAGGCTGAAGGTTCTGTAAATTTATAAATGTATCCACGCTGCAGGGAAATTTATTTTTGATTATACTACAATTTTTTCAAGAGATATTACAATACTACCCCTCTGGTTTTGACTGTCCTCACCAGTAAGACAAGGGATAATAGAAAGGATGAACTCTTAGGTGCATTCTAACCCTAACTTTCTATACTCCAATTCAATTCAATGAAACCTTTATTAATCACATAAGGAGTATAGAGACTATGCGAAGGCTTACTCCTATTCCTCCCAATGGAATAAGAAAAAACAGGAACCTTTGGTCTGTGTCTGTGATTTCCAATGCTATTTCAGTAGTGTTCAAGTTCTGGTAGAGTCTTCCTTATAATGGAAATTTGGCTTTGAATATTCTCTTGGCTTGCCAAAAGTGGGAAATGGATAAAAGACTAAACTTTGATATAATATAATATGGTTTCCTAAGGACAATATATTAATGTAAAATACTTGCTACCATAAACTGTTGGCCACCATTAATAGACACTAGACAGAAAACAATTGATACCTGTGCTAATAAAGTGACAAATATGGAAGGTAAGAGCAAAACACTGTTCAGAATGCAAACATATTTATAAAAATTTATGAAGAAGGAAGATATAAGGTTATGAGAGGTATATTATTTAACAATATAGAAAAAATGCAGTGGAATGAAAAACCAACTTACAAACCCTTGGTGTGAGATTTAAATTAGATAAGACCATTTATAGATGAAGCTAGAAGGAATACAACAACACTAAAAATGGAAAAATGTGACAAAATTCCTATACAAGCTTTTTCTCCCTTAGTGACAATGGACACTTCCTCCACATGTGAACTCTAATATTAGGTTTTTTTTAATATGTTGAATGAGGAATTCTAATAATGCTGAATAAAACAAATATGTGGAGAGCAACAGAGCTAGATAAAGTTTACATAAAGCAATTCTATTTTTTATTATGCTAAGATTAATTTTCATAACATCTAAAAGATGGGAGATTTTAGCAGAGATTCTCCTCATCTACAAATGGTTGTAAAGAGTTGAGGTCACTCTGCCAAAACAATTAATAATTATAATAATAATAATTTAAGGGCAGCTAGGTGATACAGTGGATAAAGTACAGGTCCTGGATTCAGGAGGATCTGAGTTCAAATCTGGACTCAGGCACAACACTTACTAGCTGTGTGACCCTTGGCAACTCACTTAACCCTCATTGACCAACAAAAAATAATAATATTAATAATAAAATGAGTTGAGGTCACAACTTATTGCCAGCAGAAACTAGAGGGGCAGCAAGGATATTTTTATTGGGTCCTAGAACACAATTTAATGGATTAGGTTCTGTTCCCTACCTGATCTTGGAGGCTGATGGAGACTAAGTATGTTCAGTCAGAAGGTTAGGAATTAGTATTTTCCATTGTTAATTCAAAAAGTTAGTGTTAAGCTTACTGGGTTGTTTTTTTTTTTTGGTTGTTTTTAGTTTAGTTTATTGCTTTTTCTTTGCTTAAGCAACAGCTTAATTGCTCTACCTTTGAATGATAATTCTCCTTTGCAAAGTTCTTAAGAGTTAGTGGGGACTGGAAAAAATGTCTAGTACAGGGCTTCTTAAATTTTTTCCACTTGTGACCCCTTTCACCAGGCAAATTTTTGCACAACCTTGGGTATAGAGGAATATAAAATAGGGATAAAAATCATACATTTACAGCCAAATTTTTCATGACTCCAACCCACATTCAGTTGCACAATATCATATCAGGTCACAACTTATAGTTTAAGAAGCTTAGTTCTAGTCCTCCACCTTGTAGGTCACATGACCTAGAACTCACTAGTACCTCTTCTCTCCATATAGGTATAACTCCAGGCCTTAACAATCTGTTCTGTATATTCATTTCATCATCCATAAGCTTATTTGTTCTCATAAAAACAAAGTCTATAAAAAATATGTGGGTAATTCCTAAATTTTTATCTTTAGCCATGCTTTCTCACTGAAACTCCAGTGCTATATTTGCAACTGTGCTTAGCACGTCTATAATTGTATGTTATGTTATAGCTTCATATTCAATCTATCCCAAACTGAAATCATTATCAATCTCACTAGCTCTCTCCTCTTTTTAAATCTCATGCTTATTCATCAATTATGCCCATATTATTACAGTTGATCCCTTCCCTTCCTTAATTATTCATCATAAGTTCTTCAGACTTGTCTTGGATCACTATATTGCTGAAAATAGCAGTCATTTACAGCTGACCATCTAACAACATTGCTGTTACTTTATATACAGTACATTTCATTTTGCATCAGTTCATGTAAGTCTTTCCAGGTTTTTCTGAGAGCATACTGTTCATCATTTCTTAAAGCATTCTTATGTTCCATCATAATCTCATTCTGTAAATTGTTCAGACATTCCCCAATTGATGTGTATCTCCTTTATTTCAAATTCTTTGCACCAGAAAATGGCTACCAGAAATATTTCTTTTGTACATATAAGTCTTTTGATATTTTGTTTTATCTCTTTTTGGACACAGACATAGCAGTGGTATTACTAGGTCAAAAGGCATGCAGAGTTTTATAGTCCTTTGACCGTAGTTATAAATCGCTCTACAGAATATCTGAATCAGTTTACAGCTCCAACTACAGTGCATGAATGTCCCATTTTCCCCATATCCTCTACAACATTTGTCATTTTCCTCTGCTGTCCTATCCAAAAGGTATAAGGTAGTACCCCAGAATTGTATTGACTTGCATCTTTCTAATTAATAGTGTTAGAGCATTTTTATATGGCTATAGATAGCTTTGATTATTTCATCTGAAAACTGTTCATATCTTTTGATCATTTGTCAATTGGGGAATGGCTTTTTTTAATTAAATTTGACTCAATTCTCTATGTATTTGAGAAATGAGACCTTTATCAGACAGTCTTGCTTCAAATATTTTTCAGTTACTACAGTTAACTGTATTCCCCTCCATCCACTTTCCTCTCCATTCCATTTATTCTATGCTGTATCTCCTTTCACCCTGGCACTGCTTTGCTTCTGACTTCCCCATCTCCCTATCTGCCCTCACTTCTATTACCATCCCCCATTCCCTTCCACTCCTACTTTACTGCAGGGTAAGATAGGTTACTATACCCATTTGAGTGTATATGTTATTCCCTCTCTGAGCAAATTCTGATAAGAGTAAGGTTCACCCACTCCCCAGCACTTCTCCCATCTTCCCCTCCATTGTATAAGTTTTTTCTTGTTTCTTTGATGTGAGTACTTTACCCAATTCTGCCTCTCCCTTTCCCTTTCTCTCAGTGCATTCCTCTCTCACCCCTTAACTTAATTTTAAAAAATATATCCTCCCTTTATATTCAACCCACACCTGTGTCCTCTGTCTAAATATACTACATCCACCTGCCCTAATAATGAGAAAGTTCTTATGAGTTACAACTATCATCTTCCCATGCAAGAATGTAAACAGTTTAACCTTTTAATATTACTTATGATATCTTTTTCCTATTTACCTTTTTATGCTTCTCTAGAGTCTTGTATTTGGAAGTCAAATTTTCTATTCAGCTCAGGGCTTTTAATTAACAATGCCTGAAAGTCCTCTGTTTCATTGAATTTTCCCTCCTGAAGGATTATACTCAGTTTTGCTGGGTAGGGGATTCTTGGTTGTAATCCCAGTTCCTTTGCCCTCTGGAATATTATATTCCAAGCCCTCTGATCCTTTAAAGAAGCTGCTAAATCTTGTGTTATCTTGACTGTGGTTTCACAATACTTTAACTGTTTCTTTTTTATTTATGAAAGTATTTTATTATTTTCTAGTTACATGTAGAGATAGTTTTCAACATTTGTTTTTATAAGATTACTAGTTTCAAATTGTTTCCCTTCCTCCCCTCCCTCCCCCTCCTCAAGACATCAAGTAATCTGATATAGGTTATATATGTACAATAACATTAAACATTTCTGCATTAGTCATGTTATAAGAGAAGAATCAGAGCAAAAAGAAATAACCTCAAAGAAGAAGAACAGCACCAACAACAAAAGAAATACTATGGTTCAATCTGCATCTATATTCCACAGTTCTTTTTTTCTGGATTTGGAGAGCCTTTTCCATCATGAGTCTTTAACTTTAACTGTTTCTTTATGACTCTTTCAATATTTTCTCTTTGACCTGAGAACTCTGGAATTTGGCTACAATATTCCTGGGAGTTTTCAATGTGGGATCTATTTCAGGAGGTGATCAGTGCATTCTTTCAATTTATTTTTTAACTTCTAGTTCTAGAGTATCAGGGAAATTTTTCCTAAAAATTTCTTGGAAGATGGTGTCTAGGATCTTTTTTTATCATGGCTTTCAGGTAGTCCAATAATTTTCAAATTATCCTTCCTGGATCTATATTCCAGGTCAGTTGTTTTTCCAATGAGATATTTCACATTGCTTTCTATTTTTTCATTGTTTTGGTTTTGCTTTATTGTTTCTTGATTTCTCATAAAGACATTAGCTTCCATTTGCTCAATCCTAACTGGCATTCTTTTCCTCATTGGCTTTTTGTACTTCTTTTACCATTTGGCCTAGACTGCTTTTTAAGGTGGTATTTTCTTCATTATTTTTTTGCGTCTCCTTTACCAAGCTGTTGACTTTTTTCATGATTTTCTTATATCAATCTCATTTGTCTTTCCATTTTCCACTCCCTCTCTTACTTTATATTCAAAATCCTTTTTGAGTGCTTCAATGACTGGAGATCAATTCATGTTTTTCTTGGAAGCTTTGAATGTAGGAACTTTGACTTTGTTTCCTTCTTCTGAATGTGTGTTTTGATCTTCTTTGTCACAATAGAAACTTTTTAGGTCGGCAATTTTTTCTGTTTGCTCATTTTCCCAACCAATTTCTTCACTTTTGACTCTTTGATAAAGTGGTGTACTGCTTCCAGGCTGGAAGGTACACTGTCCCAAGCTTCAGGGGGTTTCTGCAGCTGTTTTCAGGGATAGTTCTAGGGATTTGCAAGTTTTTATTTCATCCAAGGTAGTATGATTTAAGGAGAGATATGTTTACTACTCTTAGGGCCTGTGCTCTCCAGGTCTGCAAGCAACCACAGGCCTGCTTTTCTGCCATGGAACAGAGTACCACTCCATTGTGATCATAAGCTCCACTATATTTATGCTCTTCCATGGCCCACGACCATCACCAAAAACTGGAACCAGGATGGGAGAATGGGCAAAACAGCAGGTTCCTGCCTTAATGCTAGCAATGAGATTCCTGTTATCTCCTTCTGGCCAACTGTTCAATTCTGGCCCCCTCCCCCACTGTCTGTGGGATGAGTTCCAGAAGCAGTTGCTTGCTGCTGCTGCTAATTCAGAGGCTCCCAAGGCCTGCTTCTGGTTTGCTAGGGCTGAGTCTGTGTTGGTGTGCACTGGACTGTGTTCTACTCAAACCTTGGTATGACAGCCCTTTCCTGCTGACCTTCTAAGTTGTCTTTGGCTGGAAAATTATTTCATTCTGTCTTTTCATGTGTTCTATTGCTCCACGAATTGTCTTATGGCATTATTTGAAGGTATTTGCTACTAATAACTGTGGAGCTCATATAGGAGCTAATACAGCCATTTTAAAAAGCTAAGTAGTCAGACTTCTGATGCCAAGATGATGGAGTGAGGAAGGAACCATCTGAAGCCCCAAATAACTAGAAATTCATTGGTCTACAAACAAGTAAGCAGGTTACCAGCCTGGAAAAAAAGATCTGGTTCAATGGAGCAGAGGGGAGCAAGGTGTAAGAGCAGCAACAGCAGCCAATATTACAGAAAGGGGCCTATAGCAAAGCTCCAAGCCTGGGACAATCCACCAGCAAGGGTTGGCCTCATCCTAGTGATTTCACCCTGAGCACAAGCCACCAGTCTTGATCTCAATGGGGACCAATAAAAAAAAAAACATCCCAAGGAAGGAAAATAGTGAAACCCCACCCATGGGTCTTAAGAGCAGAGATCCTGTTTCCATAGTGTCCCAGCAGCAAGGCCCCACCACTTAGGAAGATTAGCAACAAAATTACTCTCCCAGAGCCTGAAAAGAGAGAGATCCTGTTTCCAAAGCTACCCAGCATCAGGGCCCCACCCCTGATGCAGGCCAGTAACAAGATGCCTCCTCAAGGTCCAGCCACAAGAAAAATTATGTTATGATATCAAGCCCCTACCTCTGAAGCAGGCCAGCAGCTAAACCCCACAACCAGGAGTGGCCAACAGGGAGCCCCACCACTACTCACACAGGACAAGCCAGAAGAGAAGCCTAAATTCCAGAGAAAACAAGCAGCTAAGCCCTGAAGCAGAGTGAAAGCCAGTAGTAGTAAAACCAAGAACCACAGCATGAAAAAAACAGACAGTATAGGACCACAGCCCAACTCTCACATAAAAACACCAAGTTGCACACAACAAAAAAGGGCAGGAAAAAATGAGCAAAAGAACAAAAAAGAGCTTGACTATAGAAAGTTACTATGGTGATAAGTAGGAATAAGACATAAATTTAAAAGAATACAATAGTGTCAAAATAGCTACATGTGAAGCTTCAAATAAATATGTAACTTGGTTTCAGGCCCCAAAAGAAACACTGGAAGAGTTTAAAAAGGATTTTAAAAAGCAATTTAAAGATGTAGAAGAAAAATTGGGAAAAGAAATGAGTAATACAAAAGGATCATGAAAAATAAGTCAATAGCACAGGAAAAGATTTACAAAAATTTACTGAGGTAAATAATTTTCTAAAAAACAGAATTGACCAAATACAAAAGGAAGAACAAAAGTTCATTTAACATAATAATTCCTTAAAAACTAGAATTGAACAAGTAGAAACTAATGAGACATCAAGGTACAACAAAATAATTTTTTTTTTAATTTAAAATAGAATATGTGATATTTCTCATGGGAAAAACAACTGACCTAGAGAATAGATCCAGGAGAAATAATATAAGAATTATTGAACTGCTTGAAAGCTGTGAACAAAAAGGAAAAAAAAAGCCTGGACAACATCCTTCAGGAAATTATCAAAGAAAGTGCACTAATATATTAGAAACAGAGTGGGGGCAAGAAATTAAAAGAAAAATCTCACAAAATAAAAATTTCCTGGAACCTCATTGCCAAACTCCAGAGCTCATAGATCAAGGAAAAAGTATTGCAAGGAGCCCAAAAGAAACAATTCAAATATCATAGAGCTACAGTCGGGATTACACAGGATTTAGCAGTTTCCACATCAAGTAAAAAGAGGGCTTGGAATATGATACTGGAAGGCAAAGGAGTTAGGATTACAACCGAGAATCACCATCCAGCAAAACTGAAGATTATCTTTCAGGAGAAGAGGGGAATGGACAATTAGCTAAATAGAGAACTTTCAAGTATTTCTAATTAAAAGACCAGAGGGGAATAAAAAAAATTGACCTCTAAATATATCAAGGGAAACATATAAAGGTAAAAAGAAACAAGAGAAAACATAAGAAATTCAATAAGGTTGAAATACTTATATTTCTACATAGAGAGAATATGTGTAACTCTGAACAACTTTATTCCTATTGTAATGATTGGAATGACGCTACCTGCTGGAGACTTACTGTAGGAAAGCTTCACCATGAGGAGAAGGCCTCTGAGGGCAAGGCCGTGTGGCTTTTCTTTGGCATCAGGAAGTGACATTTGCTTGTGGGAGGAAGACGGGGCATAGCTAGGTCTCTTGGGCTCTTTCATCAGGACTCTGGTGGAGAGTGGAGCTAGAAATGTGCTCTCCCTTTAATAGATAGATGAATCTAGGCCTTTCTCTTTCTCTTCACCAAATTCTTATTTTCCTTAATAAATGCTTAAAAGTCTAAACTCTTGCTAAAGCTTATAATTTAATGGAGACCACTCATTAGATAATTTTAGAGAGTATAGCTAGATAGCAACCTTAAAGTCTGAGGTCAGATTTGAACTCAGGTCCTCTTGAATGCAGGGCCAGTGCTTTATCTACTGTGCCACTTAGCTGCCCCAAAAGTATCACTCTTTGCAGAAATAATGTTATCCTGAGAAAAACTGGAGAAGCAACTAAAAAACTACTTAAAATTATTAACACCTTTAGCAAAGTTGCAGGATATAAAATAAACCCAACTAAATCAAAAGCATTTCTATATATGACCAACAAAGTCCAGCAGCAAGATAGAAAGAGAAATTCCATTTAAAATAACTGTAGATGGGGCAGCTAGGTGGTGCAGTGGATAGAGCACCAGCCCTGGATTCAGGAGGACCTGAGTTCAGATCTGGCCTCAGACACATCACTTACTAGCTGTGTGACCCTGGGCAAGTCACTTATCCCCAACAGCCATGCAAATAATAATAATAATAATAATAATAATAATAATAATAATAATAATAATAATAATAATATAACTGTAGACAATACAAGATACTTGGTAGCCAAAAAAGATTCAGAGACCTATGAACACAAATGTAAAACACTTCTTACACAAATAAAGTCAAATCTAAACAATTGGAAAAAAATTAATTTAACTAAATTAATTAAATTAAATTAAAATTAATTGCTCATGGGCCAACATTATGAAAATGACAATTCTCCCTAAATTAATCTATTTATTTAGTGCCATACCAATCAAACTATCAAAAATAATTTTATAGAACTAGAAAAAATGATAACAAAATTCATCTGGAAGAATGACATATCAGGGGTTTCAATTAAAAGATACGTAAAAGGTGTTCTATCTATACCAGATTTGAAACTGTATCGTAAAGTGGTAATTACCAAAATAATCTGATGCTGGTTAAGAAATAGAGTGGTGGATCAATGGGATAGATTTGATATACAATGCATTGCAGTAAATTACCATAGCCATTTAGTATATGATAAGCCCAAAGATCCAAGATTTGGGGACAAAAACTCATTATTTTACAAAAACCACTGGGAAAACTGGAAAACAGTATGGCAGAAACTAGTTATAGACTGGCATTTCACATAGTATACCAAGATAAGGTCAAAATCTGTACATGATTTATACATCAAGGTTGATACCATAAGCAAATTAAGAGAGCATGTAATAGTTCTGTCAGATTTATAGATAAGGAAAGAATTTACAAGCAAAGCACTAAAAAATGTAAAATGGATGATTTTCATGGTATAATTTTTTAAGTTTTTGCATAAACAAAAGCAATGCAACCAAAATCATAAGGAAAGCGGAAAAATGGGGATGGGGATTTGAAACACATATCTCTGATAAAGGCCTCATTTCTCAAATATATGGAAAACTGAATCAAATTTACAAGACTACAAGTCATTCCCCAATAGATAAATAGTCAAATAATTTAAACAGTTTTCAGACAAAGAAATCACAGCTATATATAGTCATATGAAAAAATGCTCTAAAGTATTATTGATCAGAGAATTGCAAATTAAAGCAACTCTGAGATATCACTTCACACATTAGAGATTGGCTAATATGACAAAAAGGAAAATGTTGGATGTTGGAAGGGATATGAGAAAACTTGGACAGTGATGCTTGTGTGGAGTTCTAAACTGATCTCACCATTCTGGAGAATAATTTGGAACTATACCCAAAGGACTACCCTTTGATCCAGAAATACAACATCCCCCAAAAGGGGGAAATAACCTATTTGTACAAAAATATTTATAGCAGATCTTTTTGCAGTGGCTAAGAATTGGGAATCAAAGGGATGCCTGTTAATTGGGGAATGGCTAAACAAGCTGTGGTACATGATTATAATGGGACATTATTGTGCTATGAGAAATGAAAAGCAGGATTACTTTAGAAAACCCCCAAAAGACTTACATAAACTGATGCATAACAAAGTGGACAGAACCAGGAGAATGTTGTGCACAGTAGCAACAGTATTGTTTGATGAAGAATTGTGAATTACTTAGCTATTCTCAGCAATACAGTGATACAAGACAATCCCGAAGGATTAATGATGAAACATATCCACTTCCAAAGAAAGAACCAAGACTGAAACATGCTATTTTTCTCTTTCTTTCTCTTTCTTTCTTTCTTTCTCTTTCTTTCTTTCTTTCTTTCTTTCTTTCTTTCTTTCTTTCTTTCTTTCTTTCTTTCTTTCTTTCTTTCTTTCTTTTCTCTCTCTCTCTCTCTCTCTCTCTCTCTCTCTCTCTCTCTCTCTTTCTTTCACTTGAATTTTCTTGTAGAAAAGGAATAATATGGAAATATTTTTACACAATTGCATATTTATAGCCCATGTCTGGTTGCCTACAATCTCGGGGAAGGTCTGGAGTGATAGATAGAATTTGGAACTCAAAAATTTAAAGAAAAATATTAAAAGGGGGGATAACCAAATATGCAAAAATATTTATAGCAGCACTTTTCATGGCAACCAAATATTGGAAATTAACAGGATGCCTGTCAATTGGGGAATGGCTGAACAAGCTGTGGTATTGGAATATTATGTAACAAAAAATGATGAAGAGGCAGATTTCAGAAAAACCTGGAAAAACTTGTACAAACTGATACAAAGTAAAATGGTCAGAAAAAGGAAAATGTAAACAGTATCAGCAACATTGAGTGATGATCAACTATGAATGACTCAGCTCTTCTGAACAACACAATGATCCAAGATAAGTGCAAAAGACTCAGGAAAGAAAATTCTATCCCCATCCAGATAAAGAACCAATGGACTTGGGACGGCTAGGTGGTGCAGTGGATAAAGCACCGGCCCTGGAGTCAGGAGTACCTGAGTTCAAATCTGACCTCAGACACTTAACACTTACTAGCTGTGTGACCCTGGGCAAGTCATTTAACCCTAATTGCCTCACTTAAAAAAAAAAAAACTAGTGGACTATGAATTCAGGTGAAAGCATAATTTTTACTTACTTTTTCTTTTTCATTTTTTCCTTTTGATACATTACTTCTTTCACAACTGTGACTAATTTGTAAATATGTTTTACATGACATCACATGAATAATCTATGTCAAATTGCCTAACACTTTTGGGAGAAAGGAGGAGAGGGAAGGAGGGAGAAAAATTTGGAACTCAAAATCTTTAAAAATGCATGCTAAAATTGTCCTGACAAATAATTGGGGGAAAATAAAATGATATTAAAAAACTAGGTGTTTTAAAATGGAAAGATGAGCATAAAAGATATCATTTGGTAACCTTGAAGAAAGCAGTTGCAGTGAATTGGTGTGAAGAAACCCAATTTCAAGGGATTTAAGAATAAAAAGGTAAATAAATAAAAGATTAACCTTGCTATAAATTGAGGGCAGAGAAGGGGCAATTCAATTTTTTAAAGGATAGGGAATCTCTGAGAATTTTTATAGATGACAGAGAAGCAGCTAGGAGATTGTATATGAGAGAGTGTGGTCATTCCCACACTCCTGTCTCTTGGAAGGACAAATGACTAGAAGAGACATGGGGGCATGAGACCAATTACACAGAAAGTTTAGCCTTGCTATGAAGACCACTATTTCCTAAGACAGAGGAACAAAGGCAGCTGAATTAGAAATCATGCAAAATCATTCTGAGCCTTGGAGTAGGAGAGAAGAGGGAACTCCTGATGAATGATGTTGAGTTTCTTAGCAAACTTCGATGTAAGACACTGTGCTAAAAGGGAGAATGTATTAGGTAACTGCAAAGCAAAAAAGAACCTTTTGAATATATGTCAAAAGTGAAATAGTATCACAAAGCTATAAAGTTCATCTGCTCCAATTTCTTCACTTTACAAAATAAAAAACTAGACTTAGAAAATTGTTATGTGACTTGTGAACTTTCACACTGCTAATGAATTACTCTTTTCACTGAATCACCCTGCCTTTCATCAAAATGAATAATTATTCAAGTTTTCACTCTGATTTGATAACAAAAACACAATCAAAAGTTTTGTGGTGATTTGGAAAAATTCAACTATGTATAAAAGGCCACTATGTTATCTATTCTCAGCCAAGAGTGTCTTTTTCCATATTTTTATACTTGCTATGAAGTCATCTCCTATAATAAAATTATTCTCATTCTAAGAATGTCAGTAAAAATTATTTTTTCTTAAGCATATATGATCTACAAACATTTCTAGTCATCCACCCCTTTACATGATTTTGCTCATGCAACTTCCCCATTGTTAGGATACCATTTCTTTTCCCCTCCATTTGTTTTATGGATCATAAATCATAGATGGAGAGGCAGAAGGAGACTCAGACCCAATTTAATCCAGAACCTTCATATTACAAATGAGGAAACTGAGGCCCCAGGAAATTAAGTGACTTGCCAGAAATCACACAAATATTAAGTAATCTCAAACTCACGTTTTACCTCCTCTATGAACCATTATTGTATTAATGGTTACTAAAACCCAGTTTCTCATAATTCTTAGATTTTTTTTTATCTGTGATATTTTTGTGTCTCCATTTAGTTCAAAGAGGTCAAAAAAATGAATCTTTGAGGACAGAATTGTCTCACATGGTATGGAGAGGAAAGCTGTGCCTATTAGTGCTTACTGAGTGCTTGCTGATTGATTTCTTCTTCAAATGATGCTCCTCTCTCAGCCCTGCCTAAAAGGATTCTTTTGTTCCCTCACTGCCTAGAACCTTGCATTAGTTACAGCATGCTTATGTGACAAACTCACCTATGGGAAAGTGTCAATGGATGCTGAATATAATATGGGGTTCTCAGAACAAAAGTGGTTTTTTTTTCTGTACCTTTGTGTCTCTCTTTCTCTTTGTCTCTTTCTGTCTCTGTCCCTATTTATATTTCTCCCTGCCTTCCCTTTTCTCATTTTCTGTTTCTATTTTTGAATCTGTCTCTGTGACTCACTATTTCTAATTTTCTTTCTCTGTCTCTCTGTGAATATGTCTAATTTTCTCTGTTTCTTTTGCTATCCCTGTCTCTCTCTGTCTTTCTCCCTCTCCCTCCCTCCTTCTTCCTCTCATCCTTCCTCCCTTCCTCCCCCTTCTCTCCTTCAATGTCTGTGTGTGTGTGTGTCTGTCTGTCTGTCTGTCTCTGTGTGTCTTTCTCCGGCTCTTTCTCTCTGTCTCTCTCCTTCTCCCTCTCCCTCTCTCTTTCCCTCTCCCTCTCCCTCGCTTCCTCCCTCCCTCCCTCTCTCTCTCTGTCTCTCTCTTTCTCTTTTCTTCCCTCCCTCTTTCCCTGAGCATCTGTATGTTTCTGTCTCCAGTTTAGTTTTCTTTTTGTATTGTTTAGTTTCCTATACCAACCATCAGAACAACATTAGCTATGGGGTTTCTTTTTGCCTGCCCACTAATATTTTAATGGGCAGTCTACAGTCATAAAACTCAGCTATCTTCAGCTTATTTGCCATATTGGCTCACCCTTCATTGTTGTTTCCAGGGGCACCAGTGTTATTCCTTGTCAGAATCAAATTTAGAGTTTCACATTCTATGGGACAATGCCACTAATATCACCCTTTTGTACAATGAGACTTTGGAATATAGTTCACTTACATGATTTACATACTGAGTGAAGCAAGGGTTTCAAACTATGAATCTTTTTACCATACAAATTAGAATATATATGTATGTATATGTATACATATACATGTATGTATACATGTATGTGTGTATATGTACACATATGTATGCATGTGTGTATGTGTGTGAGTATGTATGTATGTATGTATACCAAGTGCTTAAATATAGCCTACCACCCCCACAGTTCATTTTTTGAGCAATGAACAAGTTAGTTTAAATTTGCTGATTGGCATTATTGTAAGATATTTAGAGACTATTTATTCCAAGTGAAATATTTATCTTTCTGTAGTGTTTTCTCAGCATTTATGGTAAGGAATTTACATAACATCTAAATTTCCTTCCTAATTCAGCTTTTACAAAATTTCAAATTAAAATACACCTCAACACAACCAATCATTATATTTTCAAAAATGTACCTCACTATTCTCAGAGGGAGAAGAGTTAAAAGGCTCTTTAAGGTTTTTATTCCCCACAAAAATGGTTTATTTTAGGAATCTATTATTTTTATTATTTTTCCATATCAAATTTTCCCTGAATTGAGGAATTTTTAATGGTTTATTTTTAAACATTTTTTCTAATTTTAGAAACACAAAATCAAAATATATGTTAAATTATGCTGAAATGTCTATTTTTTAAAATTCAGGGTTTGTAGAACAAAATTAGAAATTTTTGACAATTTTTTTCTTGTCAAAACTTATACTTAAATGTATATAGAACTCTCATTTTTAGTTATTCATTTTAAATAAACTGCCTATCACCATGTAGAGATAGTCATTTCCTTAGAGAATAAGGCTGCTGCTTGTGGTGGCAGGAGCTGTCCAGCAGCAATTGTTGTAGGAGATGAAAGACACAGCCAACTTGCCAGTCTTTTGAAAATGAATTTACTCACAGTCAACTGAAATCTGTAAATTTGTACAATCCAGACATGTCTGTGATCTGTGTAGACTATGACTCATTTTTTAATTCTCTGGGCTCTTTTTTGATACTATTCCTTCCTCTGTTCTTAGCATTCTGTGTCACTCATCACTAATTCAGGTCTTATAGCACCTGGCTTTTAATACTTCCCTCATTTGGAACTTTCCAGTTATATCCTTGCCTCACTTCACAATATGAAAGGCCCTAGCTTGCATTACAGAAGACTTTCTGGACCACCCATGGCAGAAAACATAAGTAACCATGATAAAAAAAATATACCTAATTGTGCCCAAAAAAAAAATGCACCTCCACATCACATTAATTCATATGGCTTATAAAACACAAGCATTACAAATGAAATTCATGACCTTACAGATAAGGATAGTAATTTAATATTTATGAAACTACAAAGCAAATTTTAAATACAAATATTTCCCAGCCATCATAAATTCCTTATTTTGGAAAAGGTTTGGTATAGAGAACACTAAATTTCTACAATTATCTTAAAATTAGACATTGATTGTCTTCATACAGATAATATCATTTTTATCTACTTTCTACATACTTAAGAACTTATACTGTGTTGTTTAGCTCTTTGGTTAGAGAATGATATTAATGTTGTTTTCCTTATTTTTGGAGAGTTGATT
This sequence comes from Dromiciops gliroides, assembly GCF_019393635.1. Classification (NCBI taxonomy): domain Eukaryota; kingdom Metazoa; phylum Chordata; class Mammalia; order Microbiotheria; family Microbiotheriidae; genus Dromiciops; species Dromiciops gliroides. The sequence continues at coordinate 361,081,199 of NC_057864.1, read as the reverse complement.
TCCATATTACTTTATGATAACAGACTGAACATTCCACCCCAAGTCACATACCATGCTTTTAAGAAAGATCAGGAAAAAGAATGAAGAAGGGCATGTGCAAATCTAAGAGCATCACTAGAAAACCAAACCAAACCAAAATCAAAATGATAAACAAACAAACATTAATACTCTACTGATGGTAGATCAGACATCATCTTTATACTTGAGGGAGAAAGAATTATTTTTGCACAAATCTTTACTAAAGCCTTAATCAAACCCATTAATGATATATTAAAGTTCTGGAAACTGAAATAAAAATTGAATACCCAGCTGTTGTGATAGTGCTACTCATTTGGCCATTAAACATCCAGATAGTTAATGAACATGTAAACTTTATTAAAGTATAATTTTTGTGACAGACCCATGAATAGATTAATATTATGTATGTTTGCTTACACATAATGATATGGCTATGAATTTAATAAATATTAAACAATAAAATGATAAGAATGATCATCTATGGAAAACAATAGATATATTACTGGTTGTGTTCTTGAGATCAATGGGCAGGTGGCATCTTTTATTTAGAAAATGTCACCGGCAAATAGTAACAACCATAAATAAAAATATGGAAACTAAGTTCTTGCAAGACCACACTACAGTTTACATGTTATAGAAAGTTGAAGATGTTCCCAGGAATAAATTTTGGGATGGGCAGGGAAAACTAGAAACTCTAAGAAACAAACACAATCTTTACCTGAACTTTAACAAAAATCATTGCATTCTCCCAGAAAGCTTTTCAATTTCATTCATCAATGTACATTATTTTGTACCACATGCACATAAATGTACACCTGGAATAGATGACCTCTGAAATTTTTTTCAAGTATGTACCTCTAAGACATAAAAATGCATATATTAGAGTAATACAATTTTGAATGGCTGTTTTAGACCCAAACTACTAATGCCAAAATTTTACCAGAATACTTTTCAAGGAAATATACTTTGGACCTGGCCATAATGATCTCATAAGGAATCCTATTTTTGCATGATTTCCAGCTCACTTTGAGTGCCGCCAAGGATCAGAGCAAACTCAAATGAAATTTGAATAATTATTTGTTCATTTTGGGTGCTCAACCAAACCAAACTTCTTACCCTTTTGAAATTTACCCATTACTAATCTAAACCATCTGTCTTCTCTTAAGGATGTATGATGGTTGATCATAACTGACAAGTGATCATTAAGTAAAAGGATCTCTATTTCCTTTTCAGCAATCCACCAAAGGTTTTCAATAGTTCTAACTGATCAGTGGCCCAAGGAAACTGCTTTGAGAATGAAATAGACAAGAGATGGAAAACTTTGTAACTTTGGTATTGACAATGAAAGAAAAATGATGTTAAAAAGTTGACTCAGCCTAGATCCTAATATAGAGTTTTTGGTCAAAGTGAGAAAACATTAAAATATTATCCAGCACATGACATTGGAGGTGAAGAATTGGTATTTTTCAAATAAATATGTTGATGAGTGCAAAAGTATTTAGAGAATAACTTGGTTTTATGATAAGAGGACATGCTTCTCAATAATTTAGTCACTTAACCTATCAACTATCATAAAACTAAATCTCACATCTAAACTCAAATGTCTAGATAAAATGTATTTTATCTGAATTATGATGGCAACAATTAATAACCTGAGATTATCTATAAATAAAATAGTTTAGGTACATTTCAATGACTTATTTATCCAAACAAAGCTCTAAACAAGATTCTGTGATTTCCATCAGTGTCCACTGATCTGTTTAGGTTTACATAGAAAATTTGAATGAAAGAATGAAATTTCTATTAAATACTTAGCACATATTAGGTAATTAAAAGATGTTGATTGAATCAAATTGACAGTTGAACTGAATAACCTCTAATATCCCTTAAACTATAAAATTATTTAATTCTGTGAAATATCCAAGATTGCTCTATTATTCAAACTATTCTCAAGTCAACAATTTAAGAAAGCAGTAAGTTTAATGAAGGTTCTGAACAGTAATGAAATTATTTTGATTATAAATTCTGTCTTCTGACCTCTTATTATGCATTTTTGTAGAGAAAGATGGAAGGGTACAGGCTAGAGAGTAATGAAGCTATTTGGAATGAGAACTGGTTGAGTGGTTGATTTAATGATTGGTTATTGATTGTTCCACATCAACATGGAAAGATTTCTTTAGAGAAGTGGTTCTGGATTCTATATTTGATGCTCTATTTTTTTGTTAAAGTTTTTTCCTCAATGAAATGGAGGTTGACATAAATGAGAGTTTACAATGAACATGAATACATGAAGGTTGGTTAATACATTGGATGAGAGTCAGGATTGAGGAAAATCTTGACAGGCTAGATAGGAAATTGGCCAAGTCAAATGAGGTAAAATTTAATGCAAATCCTTGCTCCTTCATACAAAAAAAAAAAAACACCTAACATTACAAGTATAAAACAGGGTAAAAATTACTTCCTATCACTTTTAGTATAAAATATAAATTCCCCTTATTATTTAAAGTCCTTGACAATCTGGAAACACACCCAAAATGTCTAGGTTTATCTTATATTAATCCCTTTTTAAATTTAATATTCCAGTAAAACTGGGTTACTGGCTATTATCCCATTTTACCTGTCATCTTTCATTTCCATGTTATATTATATTCATGTAGGCCATTTCTCAATATCTCCCAAATCTGGAATATATTTCATCCACTTCTGAGAATCTTTATTTTCCTTTAATTCTTAGTTTAGCTCAGCTGCCACCCTCCTCCATGACATATTCCCCGGTTCCTCTTAGAGCTGAAAGAGTTCTTTCTTTACTCAAATTTCTTAGAATACTTTGTCTAGATCCTTCCATTTTCCCTATTACAGTCAACTTTGCATCAACTCAAAGAATGGTTAAAGCATGGTTATTATTTGTAAGGCATTTTGGAGAGATCTTAAAATAAGATATAAAAATAGTTCCTGCTCCCCTGGAATTTGTAAACTACTTAGTTATATAATTCATAATTTTACCTATATCTATCTATGGGTCAACTAGGAAGTGCAGTGGATAGAATGACAGGCCTGAAGTAAGGTAGCCTCATTTTCCTGAGTTCAAACCCAGGATCAAACATTTACTAGCAATAGTAACAGGTGTAGTAGAATTCAGGATCCCAAGAAATCCAAAGACCCTAAGCCTCAAGCAATCCTTAAACTTCCCCAAAGCAGAAACAGCTCTGCCTCCCACATTAGGAATGTGGTGTGGCCAAGCAAAAAGACCCTGCAAGAAACAAAGATGATATACAAGATATGGATAGGTGCTGATTGCCCATTATTCAAACACCAGGTACTCCCTCCCAGTTATTTACCTTCCCAGTTGCTTTGCATTCCCCTCACAAGTGTTATGTAATCTCTTCCCCAGTTGTTTCTACAGTTTTCTTTGTGTGTAAACATATAAAGAGACCAACTCTTTTCTTACTCAGTGAGACAATCTCCATAGTGACTCTGTCTTCCTGCCATATATCCCTCTCCCATATTAAATCTTTTTATTTTACAAGATTTGCTATAAGGCTCCAATTCTTTGGGTGAGCTAGCTCTCCCAAGCCAGGTCGCAAGTACCCACAACACTATGTGACCATGGGCAAGTCACTTAACCCTCTTTGTCTCAGTTTCCTCATTTATAAAATGAGCTAGAGAAGGAAATGGCCAAGGAAATCCCAAAAGGGTTCAAGAAGAGTTGAACATGACCGATTAATGAACATTATCTATCTATCTATCTCTTATGGGAGGATTATGAGCCCCGGTTACCCCAAAAGTTGTCTGGGCAAGTCAAGGAACTTTTTCCTGGAAACCTCAGGAGTTTTCCCTTGAAATCAAGTAGGCTTCTCCTTGAGCTCAATCAAGGACATACACACCCAAAAGAGATAAGCAGCACCAGATTTAACTGAGCATTCTCCAGGACCACCTCCCCACATTCCCGTCCTCCTGAGCACCTGGATGAGGTAATCCTGTTGAGAATGACTATACCAGGAGAAGACCACCTGGAACCATGCACCAGCAGACTGCTCTGACTCACCAGGATGGAGTTAACGCCCATCACCAGATTGCTCACAACTGGTCATCACCTACCTCAGCCTACCACCAGAGCACCCCCAGCCCATCACCCAATAAGGGACATTCTTACACATGCCATCTGAACCCTATAAAAGAGCACTCCCCAAGCTAGTTGGGGAGGAAAGTGTTTTGTTTCTCCAAAACCTTCTTCCAGGCCAGTTTCTCTTATACTCCAATAAACCTGTTCTTTTATTCCTAAATAGGACTTGCCTGAGAGTATAGTTCTTTACAGAGGAATCCTAAGGACTGAAATGCTTTCTCCCCATATAATTTCTATGCTACTAATAACTAAGGAGAATTCAAGTAAGAATTGGTTCAAAATCTGATCCTGAAAAGAAGCTAAAGATTTTGAGGGATCAAGTTAGGGAAAAATTGAATTGCAAGCTTGAGGATCTGGGTATGGGGAAAGAAAAACTACAAAAAGTTAAATAGGCAGGATGTGTAAATTTAGGAACAACAAGTTAGTCAAATTGATTGAGAGGCAGAGTGAAAAAAGAATTGTGAAGTAAAGCTCAAAATGAGGCTTCAACCAAGGAAGGAAGGGCCATTCTGGGGAGCTTGTATTTTATCCTAAAGGAACTATGTAGCAACTGAAGGTCATTTGTTCATTTTGTTTTTGTTCTTATTCTTAGCAGAGGTTTAATATAGTCTTCTCTGTACTTTACAAAGGTTATTTGGGGTATATGGTGTAAGAAAAGGGATTGAAAACATCAAAACCAATGCTGGAGAGAGGTGATAAGGGCAGGAACTGGAGTGTATATAATTATTTATAAACATTCCTATTCCCCCAATGTACTATAAACTTTATGAAGACATGAACTGTGTAACTTTTTCATCTTTATGTCCTGTGTTAGCACAGTATATTACCCAGTAAGATACTAGGCAAATTTTGATGTTCAGAATAAAATATACCATGAATTTTTACAACTTAATAAGTTTTCCTTTTGAACTTTGATTATTAAAGGAATATTAGTAACAGTAAAAGGGCATTGTAACATCATTTCCCATGTGGCTTGAGTCTTGTGCTCATATTTTATGTATGAGGGAAATTAACTAAAACTTGAAGATAAAATTAAAGGGGGATGGAGTAGGGTGAAAGACAGTATATCTAGCTATTGAACAGTCGTGCTCTTCCTTTACAGTGTACTCTTTATCTTGGCCTTCCATTCAGAGTATGTCCCCTTAGTAGTTCCTTTTTTCTTGGAATGTATCATCTTTTTTCTAAAGTTCTTTACTTAATATCTCTGTTTCTTAGTAACAAGTCTTTTGTACATAATAAAGTTTGCTACAAAGTCTGTTTTAATTTCTTAGTAATCTGAGAAGACTGCCTTAATTGCAGTTTTGAGGTGGCCAGCAATTCTTGAAAAAAAAAAAAGCCACAAGTTTACCACAAATAGTAAGCTTGTGGCAAGCTCTAAAATTTGCATACAATTGCCATTAAATTTACCAAAATTGTCATTATTCCTAACAATAGCTTTTTCAATCTGCTTGATAATGGGATTTCAGCCAAACCCAGCAGAACTAACATTTCAGAAAGAATTTTAATAGGAAGTCTTTAGCAAAAATTATCTTTTAAGACATTTCAAAATATCACTACAAATATTTTGAGGATTTTGAAAAAGAACAAATTACACTCCTTTCATGGTAATTTATATTGCCTTTTCTACAATAATTTTGGAATCATATTTAGCCAAAACTTAAATACAAGTCATTTGCTTACAACAAAAACTGTACATTCAGCAAATTTCTTTGGCTGCCCTATTGCCTACATGCTTTTAGCTGGTGAGTAGCCATTCCAAAATCTTGAAGAAGTCAGTAAGTGAATCCCCATTCTGCCTAGAAAATTCATTGATCTTGAATCAAGATTACTGAATGAAAGGCAAAACATACAAGGGTAGAAAGCATGATTCACCAATTAGTCCAGAGGAAAGAGAACCAGAAATTTGACTTCCAATTTTGTGTCTGCCTATTACTTTCTAGGTAAACTTGACTCAAGATATTTAACCATTTATGGTCCTTCAATTGCCATTTCTGTGAAATGACTGGGAATAAGATCTAATTGAGATGGTTTCCTAAAACTGTAGGCAAGATTATAAAATGCAGAACTAGCAGAGATCTAATAATCCAATCCAATTTTCTCATTGTTCAATCAAGAAGCTAATGTCCAGAGACATGAAATAACTCACCCAAAATCATGCAGTTGGTGAAAAAGAAAGGATTTAAATCTCCATCCTTTTAACTCTTAATCCAGCTTTCTTCTCACTATATCACTATGAATTCTCCTTAAACAGTAATTATGAAACTAATTAACAAACATATCATATGTTAGCTTTTTGTATAAGGCACTGTGTTGAGTGCTGTAAAGGAGGAAATTGAGGAAGAGGAGAAGCATGAAAGAAACAAAGAAAAAACAAAGGAAGAAAGAGGAGGAGGAGGAAGAAGAGGAAAAGATAGAATGAAGAGAAAGGAGAGAGAGGGGAGGTGTTCTTTCACTCATAGTCTTACCCCATTCCCTGAAAGCAGGACATATTACTTCTTCAGGGGCTGGGGAAACTTTTGATGCTAACAGAAAAACATATGGAGCATTTGAAGTAACCAATGCAAAAGTTTTGTGAATCATAACAGCTAACCATGGTCTTCCAGAAAAAGGCTGAGAGAGCTTTTAATTCATCTTTTTTAGTACCATCTCCCTTGCTTGACTAAACCTTTTTTTCTTGATCTTGTATCTGGAGTTCAATCCTGTCTGGGATGATAAAACAAAATCTAGGAGTTCTAGCTGAGAACACCTTATTCCCTGAGACAGAAGATAAATCCATCAATCAATTTATCAATGGGAATTTATTGAGCACTATAGATATGAGTATAATAAATGAAGAAAATGCCTGATCACATGAAGGTACATTATTTTTCTAGGTTCCTTTAATTTTAATTTAATCATTTTATAATAAATTGATTTTTAATGAATAAGTATTTATTTTCTATCCTCCAACTCCCTCAACTGAAAAAATTGCAAGAGTAAAACAAAATCCTTATTAAAATAGACAATCAAAACAAAATCTCCACACTGACCATGTAAAAATGTATATTTTATATTGTATCTTGAGTCAGTCTCTCTCTCAGGATGTGGGTAGCATTTTGCATCAGGATTTTGCAATCATGGGTGATCATTGCACTGATAAAAATTATTTTGTCTTTCAAAGTTATTTCCCTTTTACACTATTGTTATTGTTTAAATTGTTCTCCTGGTGTTGCTCACTTTACTCTTCATCACTTTATCATGAAGATCTTCCCATGTCACTTTGAAACCATCTATTTCATCATTTCTTATGATGCAATAAAATTCCATTACATACATATAGCATACTTTATTCAGTTAATACTCCTCTTGGTTTCCATTTCTTTTCCCATATAAAAAACAAGCTGGTGGAGCAGCTAGGTGGCACAATGGATAGAGCACTGGCCCTGGATTCAGGAGGACCTGAGTTCAAATCTGGCCTCAGACACTTTACACTTACTAGCTGTGTTACCCTAGGCAAGTCACTTAACCCCAATTGCCTCATAAAAGGAAAAAAACAAGCTGGTATAAATATATTTGAATTTATAAGTCCTTTATATCTTTCTTTTATATTTTTTAGTATAGGCCTATAGCAGTGGCTTTGTTCTCTCAAAGTATATGCTCAGTTAAGTAACTTTGGGGTAATAGTTTCACATTGCTTTCTTCTTTTTTGTTTGTTTTTGTTTGTTTATTTGGTTTTTTTGGGGGGCAATGAGGGTTAAGTGACTTACCCAGGGTCACACAGCTAGTAAGTGTCAAGTGTCTGAGGGCAGATTTGAACTCAGGTCTTCCTGAATCTAGGGCCGGTGCTTTATCTACTGCGCCTCCTAGCTGCCCCCACAATGCTTTCTAGAATGGCTGGACAAATTAATATCTCTACCAATATGTAATTAATACCTACAACTTTTCCAATACTTTTCATTTTCCTTCTTTTTTTAGTTTTGTCAAACTAAGTATGAAGTGAAACCTGAATTGCTTTAATTTGCATTTTTCTAATTATTAATGATTGATGCATTTTTATTGAGGGGTTGAATTCTTCCTTTTAAAATGACTTATTTGTTTTTTCTGACTTTTATCCATTGATGAATGGCTCTTATTCTTATAAATTTGAAAAAAAAATGTTCCTTATATATTTTAAAATGAAACCACTACTGGTTCATGAAGATGGCAGAGAGGAAGCAGGAAGCTGCCTGAGCTCTCCTTCTGTTCCCTTAAAACAAACATTAAATCAAGCCTCTGGATGGATTCTGAAACTACAGAACCTGCAAAGAGAGAGAGAGACACAGTCTTCCAACCAGAGATAATTTAGAAGACTTCAGGAAAAGATCAGTCTGACTCGGGCAAAAGGGAAGCCCAGCGCCTGGCAGCAACCCAGCGCAGAGGGGGTCGGGGCAAGTCAGCAGGAGCTGCGGGCCACAGCCGAACAACTGAGGCCCCTGGAACCTGGTTCAAAAATCTGGTGGCCAAGAAGGACAGTGGAAAAACCAACCTGCACCGGCCGAGAGGGCCAGGAACGGGTCAGGCGGGATTAGACGCCGGGGTCCGAGCACAATCAGACAGGAAGTGCAGGGTAGGGGATCTCCACACACCATAAAGGCCTCAGACTAAAAACCCGCTCACACAGCACCTATACCCCTGCACAAGAAGCACAAAACAGGGACCCTGGTGCCCCCAGAGCAGACCTCAACTTAAAAAATAAATAAATAAGCTGCAATAATGACTAAGAAGCAAAAAAGAGCTCTCTCCATTGAGAGCTTTTGTATCAATAGGGAAGAAGCCAACACAAACTCAGATGAGGATAATAGCCTCAAATTGCCTACATCTGAAGCCTCACGAGGGAAGGTGAATTGGTCTCAAGAACAAAAAGCCTTCCTGGAAAAGCTCAAAAAGGATTTTAAAAATCAATTGAGAGAGGTAGAAGAAAAAATGGGGAGAGAAATGAAAGCAAAACAAGAAAACTATGAAAAAAGAATCAGCAGCTTAGAAAAGGAAGCACATAATTTCACTGAAGAAAACAAAGCCTTAAAAAATGCATTTGGCCAAATGGAAAAAAAGGTGCATAATCTCACTGAAGAAAACAATACCTTAAAAAATTCACTTGGCCAAATGGAAAAAAAGGTGCATAATCTCACTGAAGAAAACAATGCCTTAAAAATTAAAGTGGGACAGTTGGAAGATAAAGAATCCATGAGACACCAGGAATCAGTCAAGCAGAATCAAAAAAATGAAAAAATAGAAGAAAATGTGAAATACCTCATTGGAAAGACAACTGATCTGGAAAACAGATCGAGGAGAGACAATTTGAGAATCATTGGACTGCCTGAAAGCCATGACCAGAAAAAGAATCTAGACACCATATTCCAGGAAATTATTAAGAAGAACTGCCCTGATATCATAGAATCAGAGGATAAAATCATCATTGAAAGAATCCACCGATCACCTCCTGAAAGAGACCCCAAAAGGAAAATTCCAAGGAATATTGTAGCCAAATTCCAGAATTATCAGGGGAAGGAGAAAATACTCCAAGCAGCCAGAAAGAAGCAATTTAAGTATCATGGAGCCACAGTCAGGATTGCTCAGGACCTGGCAGCTTCAACATTAAAGGACCGCAAGACTTGGAATATGATATTCCAGAAGGCAAAGGAGCTTGGATTGCAGCCAAGAATCTATTACCCAGCAAAAATGTGCATTTTCTTTCAGGCGAAAAGATGGACATTTAATGACATTGGGGACTTTCAATCTTTCCTGGTGAAAAGACCCGAACTGAATAGAAAATTTGATCTCAACATACAAGACTCAAGAGAAGTTTAAAAAGGTAAACAGAGAGGGGGGGAAAAAAGGTTACCCTATTAGGTTAAACTGTTTATATCCCTACACAGGAAAATAATACTCATAACTCTTAAGAACTGTAAATGTATTTGGGCAGAGAGAAGGACTTTACATAGAGGGTATAAATATAAATTGTCTTTGATGTGATGATACAAAAGAATTAAGGGGTTAAAAAGGGAGTCTATGGGGAGGAGAGGAAAAGGGTGGTGGAATGGGGTGAATTATATCATATGAAGAGGTGGAAAAAACAACCTATTACAATAGAGGGAAAGAAAGGAGGGGGGAACATTGTTTCAACCCTATTCTCATTAGATTTGATTCAAAGAGGGAATAACATATACGTTCATTGGGATAAAGAAACTTAACTCATTCTTTAGGGAAGCAAAAGGGGAAGGGAAAGGGGGGGACTGATAGAAGGGAGGACAAAAGCAACGGAGAAAAGGGTAAAGAAAAGAGAGGGGGTGATAAAAAGGGAGGGCAGATTGGGGGAGGCAGGGGTAAGAAGTAAAACGTCGGTGAGGAGGAATAGGGTGAAAGAAGGGGGGAAAAGTAGAAAGGGGGTAAATAGAATGGAGGGGAATAGACAGTCAGTAATAATAACTGTGAGTGTGAATGGTATGAACTCTGCTATAAAACAGAAGTGAATTGCAGAGTGGATTAAAAACCAGAATCCTACAATATGCTGTTTACAAGAAACACATTTGAAGCAGAGAGATACACACAGAGTAAAGGTAAAAGGCTGGAGCAGAATATATTATGCCTCAGCTAAAGTAAAAAAGGCAGGGGAAGCAATCCTTATCTCAGACAAAGTGCAGGCAAAAATAGATCTCATTAAAAGAGATAAGGAAGGAAATTACATCTTACTTAAAGGTACTATAGCTAATGAAGTAATATAATATTAAATATGTATGTGCCAAGTGGTATAGCATCCAAGTTCTTAGAGGAGAAGTTAAATGAGTTACAAGAGGAATTAGACAGTAATACTATACTAGTGGGGGATCTGAATCTCCCCCTCTCAGAATTAGATAAATCTAGCCAAAAATAAATAAGAAAGAAGTGAATGAGGTGAATAGATTACTAGAAAAGTTAGACATGATAGATGTCTGGAGAAAATTGAATGGGGATAGAAAGGAATATACCTTTTTCTCAGCAGTACATGACACATTTTCAAAAATTGACCATGTATTAGGGCACAAAAACATCATAGTCAAATGTAGAAAGGCAGAAATAGTAAATGCATCCTTCTCAGATCATGATGCAATAAAAATTACATGTAAGAAAGAGCCAGGGAAAAGTAGAATGAAAATCAATTGGAAACTAAATAATTTCATCCTAAAGAATGAATGGGCCAAACAAGAAATCACAGAAACAATCAATAACTTTATCCAAGAGAATGACAATAATGAGACAACATACCAAAATCTATGGGATGCAGCCAAAGCAGTGCTTAGGGGAAAATTTATAGCTCTAAATGCTTACATGAATAAAAAAGAGAAAGAGGAGATTAATGAATTGGGCATGCAACTTAAAAAGCTAGAAAAATAACAAATTAGAAATCCCCAATTAGACACTAAATTAGAGATCCTGAAAATTAAAGGAGAAATTAATAAGATTGAAAGCAAAAAAACTATAGAATTAATCAATAAACCTAAGAGTTGGTTTTATGAAAAAACCAATAAAATAGATAAAATATTGGTTAATTTGATTAAAAAAAAGAAAGAAGAAAACCAAATTACCAGTATCAAAAATGAAAAGGGTGATGTTACCACCAATGAATTGGAAATTAAGTCAATAATTAGGAATTATTTTGCCCAACTGTATGCCAATAAATTTGACAATCCAAATGAAATGGATGAATATTTACAAAAATACAAACTGCCCAGGTTAACGGAAGAAGAAATAAAACCCTTAAATAAAACCATATTAGAAAATAAATTGAACAAGCCATTAATGAACTCCCTAAGAAAAAATCCCCAGGGCCAGATGGGTTTATGGGTGAATTTTACCAAACATTTAAAGAACAATTAATTCCAATATTATACAAATTATTTGGAAAAATAGGTGAAGAAGGAGTTCTACCAAATTCGTTTTATGACACAAATATGGTGGTGATACCAAAACCAGGCAAAGCAAAAACAGAGAAAGAAAATTATAGACCAATTTCCCTAATGAATATTGATGCTAAAATCTTAAATAAGATATTAGCAAGGAGGTTACAGCAAGTGATCACCAGGATAATACACTATGACCAGGTGGGATTTATACCAGGAATGCAGGGCTGGGTCAACATTAGGAAAACTATTAACATAATCAACCACATCAATAAGAAAACTAAGCAAAATCATATGATTATCTCAATAGATGCAGAGAAAGCTTTTGACAAAGTACAACACCCATTACTAATTAAAACACTAGAGAGTTTAGGAATAGGTGGAGCTTTCCTTAGAATAATAAACAGTTTCTACCTAAAGCCATCAGCAAGTATTATATGCAATGGAGATAAATTAGAGGCCTTCCCAATAAGATCAGGGGTGAAACAGGGTTGTCCATTATCACCCCTATTATTTAATATTGTCCTAGAAATGTTAGCTTTAGCAATCAGAGAAGAGAAAGGAATTAAAGGAATTAGAATAGGCAAGGAGGAAACAAAACTATCACTCTTTGCAGGTGATATGATGGTATACTTAAAGAATCCTAGAGAATCAACTCAAAAATTACTTGAAACAATTAACAACTTTAGCAAAGTAGCAGGATATAAAATAAATCCACATAAATCATCAGCATTTCTATACATGACCAACAAAGTCCAGCAGCAAGAGATAGAAAGAGAAATTCCATTTAAAGTAACAGTAGATAATATAAAATACTTGGGAGTCTACTTGCCAAGACAAACCCAGGAACTCTATGAACACAACTACCAAACACTCTTCACACAAATCAAATCAGATCTAAATAATTGGAAAGATATCAATTGCTCATGGATAGGCAGTTCTAATATAGTAAAAATGACAATACTGCCTAAATTAATTTACTTATTCAGTGCCATACCAATCAGACTACCTAAAAATTATTTTATACAGCTAGAAAAAATAATAACAAAATTCATCTGGAAAAACAAAAAATCAAGAATATCCAGGGAAATAATGAAAAAACCCACAGGAAGGTGGGTTAGCAGTACCAAACCTGGAGCTTTACTATAAAGCGGCAGTCATCAAAACTATCTGGTACTGGCTAAAAAATAGAGTGGTAGATCAATGGAATAGACTAGGCTCAGGAAATGCAGTAGTAAATGACACTAGTAATGTAGTGTTTGATAAACCCACAGACTCCAGCTTCTGGGATAGGAACTCAGTATTTGACAAAAACTGCTGGGAAAACTGGAAGATAGTATGGCAGAAATTAGGCATAGACCAACATCTTACACCTTATACTAAAATAAGGTCAAAACGGATACATGATTTAGACATAAGAGGTGATACCATAGGTAAATTAGGAGAGAAAGGAATAGTGTACCTATCAGATCTTTGGAAAGGAAAACAGTTTTTGACCAAACAAGAGATAGAGTATATTATAAAATGCAAAATGGATGATTTTGATTATATTAAATTAAAATTTTTTTGTACAAAGAGAAGCAATGCATCCAAAATTGGAAGGGAGGCAGAAAGCTGGGAAACAATTTTTGAGGCCAGTGCTTCTGATAAAGGCCTCATCTCTAAAATATATAGGGAATTAAATCAAATTTATAAGAATCCAAGTCATTCCCCAATTGAGAAATGGTCAAAGGATATGAACAGGCAGTTTTCTGATGAAGAAACCAAAGCTATCTATTCCCATATGAAAAAATGCTCTAAATCTCTAATGATTAGAGAGATGCAAATTAAAACAACTCTGAGGTACCACCTGACACCTATCAGATTGGCTAAAATGACAAAAAAGGAAAATAATAAATGTTGGAGAAGCTGTGGGAAAATTGGAACACTAATGCATTTTTGGTGGAGCTGTGAACTGATCCAACCATTCTGGAGAGCAATTTGGAATTATGCCCAAAGGGCGATAAACCTGTGCATACCCTTTGACCCAGCAATTCCACTTTTAGGTCTTTTTTCCCAAAGAAATCATGGAAGGGGGAAAGGGACCCAAATGTACAAAAATATTTATAGCTGCTCTTTACATGGTGGCAAAGAATTGGAAGTTGAGGGGGTGCCCATCAATTGGGGAATGGCTGGACAAGTTGTGGTATATGAATACAATGGAATACTATTGTGCTGTAAGAAATGATGAGCAGGAGGAGTTCAGAGAAACCTGGAGGGTCTTATGTGAGCTGATGATGAGTAAGGTGAGCAGAACCAGAAGAACATTGTACACAGTATCATCAACATTGAGTGTTGACCTACTGTGATGGACTATATTCTTCTCACCAATGCAATGGTACAGAAGAGTTCCAGGGAATGCATGATAGACGAGGATCTCCAAATCCAAGAAAAAAAAGAAAAAAAGAACTGTGGCGTATAGATACTGATTGAACCATAATATTTCTTTTGTTTTGGGTGCTGTTGTGTTTTTTTTTCTATTTTGAGGTTTTGCATCACTGTTCTCATTTTTTTCTCTTGTAACAGGATTAATGCAGAAATAGGATTAATGTTATTATGTGTATATATATATGTGTGTGTATATATCTATATCTATATCTATATCTATATCTATATAGATATATAGATATAACTTATATCAGATTACCTGCTGTCTAGGGAAGTGGGGAGGGAGGGAGGGGAGGGAGGGGAGGGAGGGAGAAAAATCTGAAATTGTAAAGCTTGTATAAACAAAAGTTGAGAACTATCTTTACATGTAACGGAAAAAATAAAATACCTTATACATAAAAAAAAAATGAAACCACTACTAGAGAAATATATTGCAAAGATTTTCCCAGATAACTATCCCCTTGATAAACTTAGTTGTATTTAACCTGCACTTTGTTTTCAAATAATTTTATTTTTATATGATATAAGTTCTCATTATGTTGATCGGTTTTCTTCCCCCTCTTGTAAGAAAGGACTTATAAGAGAGGAGTATGCTTTGTAGGCAATCTATTTCTGTCCTCCTACCCATCTTCTCTTTTCTGATCCCAGACCCAATGATAGGTTCTTACCCTTTCTTTTGTCCTTTATTTTAAATTGCTCTTTTCAGTCTAACCTTTCATGGTTATGGTTTGTTTTGTTCCCTCCATTAATTTCCCTTCCTGCTTATCCACCCTCTTCTCGCTTTTTTCCATTTCCTTCCTGTTTGCCCATTGAATGAACTGTATTTCTGGACTACACCAAATTGTGTATGTATTCTTTCCTCCTTTGATCAGTTCAGATGAAAAGGAGGTTCAAGTGTTTACCTCTCCCCCCACACACCATTTCCTCCTTGATTCTATAGTCTGTTTGTACATCCCAAAGTGAAATAAATTCCATTACTCTTCTTGCCTTTAGTGCTTTCATTTCCCCTGACCTTTTCTTTCTTCTTTATTAAAACCTATTTCTAGACCCTTTGTTTTATGAGATTACCTCTATGTTCTCTGGGGATATGGGTACAGATGCCTCATCTTCCCATATTAGAATATAAATAATTCATTCTTATATACCACTTTATGGATTAAGCTTTTTATGTGGCTCTTATCTTTATATTTCAAAATTTTGATCACATCTCTGATCTTTTCATTAAGAATACCTAAAAGTCCTTTATTTCATTAAAAGTCACTTTCCCCTATAGCATTATGTTGAGTTTTGTTGGGTAGCTTATTCTTTATTTTAAGCCTATACCTTTTAAATTCTAGACTATTGTATTCCAAGCTTTCCATTCCTTTAAAGTGGTGGCTGCTAACTCTGTACTTGAGTTACTTTTTCCTGGCTGTTTGCAATATTTTTATTTTGACCTGGCTACTCTGAATTTGACTATAATATCCCTTGAGATTTTATTTTGGAGTTTCTTCCATGAAGTGAATGGTGGATTCTTTCAATTTTTTTGTGTGTGTTGCTACCTGTTTATAAGAGATCTCACCTGGACAAGTTACTTAACCTCTTAGAACTCTAAGAAACTCTCTTAAGATTATATATTTGTGGGGCAGCTAGGTGGTGCAGTGTATAGAGCACTGGCCCTGGAGTCAGGAGTACCTGAGTTCAAATCCGGCCTCAGACACTTAACACTTACTAGCTGTGTGACCCTGGGCAAGTCACTTAACCCCAATTGCCTCACTTAAAAAAAAAGATTATATATTTGCACCAAATATTCCAACCTACACTTCTTATTTAAAGAGTTTACTTATTTGCAAGTTTTGTTCTTTAAAAGAAATTATGGGTCTAGCACATTTTCTTTATATTTATATTAAATATACATGTTTAAATATTTATTGAGTTCCTAATAAATTTGCAAAAAAAAAGGATGCATAACCAATTTGCATCTCTATAAGTAACAAAGTGTAAGGTAAAACCCATTCTCTATTCTATTGTCTTTTCTGGATTCATGTATTAGGATTAAATATGGAAGTATTTTAATAATTATGATTTAATTCAGTTTTCTTCATCCCCACATTAGTTTCTGAAAACTTTTAAAAACTTGCCTAAATTTAGCTTGTACCTTATTAACAGGCCATGCAAAAACTATATGTTGATATACTTTAGTGGAATAGATTTGCAAAGTAATTCAACAAAAAAGATAGCACCCATTCTTGAATGACTGAAAATTCATTGCTAAATTTCTATCGGATAACATAGGGAAAATGTATCCAAGATTCAGACATGATAAAAGGTGCCTTGGAAAGTTCCTGTCTCTCTGTTTCTATCTCTGTGTTTCTATCTGGTTCTCTCTGTCTCTGACTCAATCTGTCTCTGTCTCCATTGCTCTCTCTCTTTCTTTCAAAAGACTCAGATAGAATCTTTTAGTACAGAAATCTTTTGTGTTTCTGCACCATGCAGCTCCTACCAATCTCCCTATTCTATATGATTATATCTCCTTATTCCATGGTGTCTCAGAAATATGATGCAATTACTGGAATACTGGACACAGCCATTTCAGTCTTTGCTGCTCCCCTTTCAGACCCTGAATGCTGAGATACAAGAGCAAAGCAAGGATGCCTACTCTTAACATTATTACTTAATATAGTTCTGGAAACACTAGCAATAGCAATGAGACAAGAGAAATAAATTAAAGGAACAAAGATGAGTAAAGAGGAGATAAAACTATCCCTATTTGTAGATGATATGATAGTTTACTAAGAAAATGCTAGCGGATCAACAAAGATACTGAGAAAATATTTTCAGTAAAGTTGCAGGCTACAGCATTTCTATATAATAATACAAAATCCAAGAGACAATAATAGAAAGTAATCCATTCCACAAAAGCTACTAAATGCATAAAAATACCTAATTTTGTGTACTTATAAAAATTCAATCAGAAACTCCTCCTTAAAGAAAGCCAAAAGAGAAATTTCTACAGCACTGAAGGTCTCATGCATTATTTTAAAGAAGCCGAAATTCTCCATCCATTATCCTCTCATGATGCAATCACTGTACCACAGTCACACAATCTAATGGGAAACAGCTCCTAACAGCTTCTATTAAGCAATTGCTTTGTGTGCTCAAACATTCTAGGAAATGAAATACATTCCCAACCATAGTCAGGCTGTATACCAAAGTATTTAAAATGAAATTAGTAAATGTGTGAGTGTGGTTTTTTGGTCTGGTGTTATTATCCTATTTATCAAAGGAATTTAGTGTGAGAATCCCCTTTACAATTAGAGAATATCAATTCAGTTATGCCTGGGAACTTATGGAGGTACCTAAAATTATGAAGGATAAATGTTTTGCTCTTGATAAAAAGATTATTTTAAATTTACTATAAGAAATATGATTTTTTGGGGGTGGAGCCAAGATAGTGGAGAGAAGCCAGGAAGTTGCCTGAGCTCTCCTGAGTTTCCCTCACAAACAACATTAAATTAAGCCTCTGAATGGATTCTGGAACTACAGAACCTACAAAAAGACAAAGGTACACAATCTTCTCACTAGAAGAATTCAGGAAAGGTCTGTCTCACTTGTGCAAAAGGAGAGGGCAGCTCCACACAGCTCACCACAGCACAGCTCAGCACAATGCAACTCTGCACAGCTCAGAGCACTATGCTGTGAAGGGAGTCTGAGCAGGTTATCAGGAGGCTGCTTGACACAGCATAAATAAGTCTCTAAGGCCCCTTGGTCCTGGCTCAGAAGGCTGGTTCCACAACAGGCCATTTGTGAGACCTACAGTCCTTGACTGGGAGGGCAAACTGCCAGCTAGAGAACCACCCAAAGGACAGGTGTGACTTAACCAAGCCACTCCAATACATGGAGCAAACCCACAGAGGCCTAAGAACAGAAAACCAGTGACATGGCCCCTATCTTCCAGCACAAGAAACTTGAAACAGTGACCTTTGTGCCCCAGGAGCCAACCTCAACTTTAGAAGTTTAAAAATAGGCTACAACATGAGTAAGAAACAAAAAAGGACCCTTACCATTGATACCTTCTATGGTGAAAGTGAAGACCAAAACAGAAACTCAGATTAGTTTGTCAAAATGCTTAAAAGTGAAGCCTCAAATGAGAAGATGATCTTGTCTCAAGACCAAAAAGCCTTCTTGAAAGAGCCCCAAAATGCTTTTTAAAATCAAATGAAGGGCAGCTAGGTGGAGCAGTGGATAAAGCACTGACCCTGGATTCAGGAGGACCTGAATTCAAATCCAGCCTCAGACACTTGACACTTACTAGCTATGTGACCCTGGGCAAGTCACTTAACCCTCATTTCCCAGCAAAATAAAATAAAATAAAATATTTTTTAAAAAATCAAATGAGAGAAGTTGAAGAAAAATGGGGGGGGGAATGAGAGAAATGAGAGTTACACTGGAAAAAGAAGCACAAAAATTGACTGAAGAAAACAACAACTTAAAAAAATAAAATTGGCCAAATGGGTGAAAAAATTAGTCAAATGGAAAAGGAGGTGCAAAAGCTTACTGAGGAATATAATTCCTAAAAATTTAAATTGGGCAGATGGAAGTTAATGACTCTGAGACACCAAGAATTTGTCAAGCAGAATCAAGACTGAAAAAATATAAGAAAATGTAAAATAAATCATTGGAAAGGCAACTGATCTGGAAAATAGATTCAGGAGAGATAATCTCAGAATTATTGGACTACCAGAAAGCCATGATCAAAAAAAGACTCTAGATACCATATTCCAGGAAATTATCAAGGAGAAGTGCCCTGATATTATACAATCAAAGAATGAAATCATCATTGAAAGAATGCATAGAACACCTCCTGAAAGAGACCCCAAAAGGAATACTCCAAGAAACATTGTTGCTAAATTATAGAATTACAGGTGAAGGAGAAAATGTTCCAAGTAGCCAGAAAGAAACAATTTAAGTATCATTGAGCCACAGTCAGGATTGCACAGGACCTGGTACTTTCAACATTAAATGATTGTAAGTCTTGGAATATGATATTCCAGAAGGCAAAGGTGTTTGGATTACAACCAAGAATCAATTTACCAGAAAAATTGAGCATTATCTTTCAATGGAAAAGACAGATGTTCAATGAAATAGGGGACTTCCAATGTTTCCTGAAGAAAAGATCAGAAATGAACAGAACATTTGATCTTCAAATACAAAACTCAAGGGAAGTATAAAGAAGTAAACAGGGAAAAGAAGGTTATTCAATAATATTAAACTATTTACATCCCTATGAGGGAGGATAACACTTTTAATTCTTTGGATCTGTATCTCAATTAAGGTATTCTTTTAAATTGACTTTGTTGTGATGATATAAAGAAACTTAAGGGACATAATAAAAGGAGACTAGGAGGAGGAGAGGAAGGTGGAGGTGGAAGGGGGTTAATTACACCATTTGAAGAGGCACAAAAACTATTAAAATAGAGGGAAAGTAGACGGGGGGAGCATTGTTTCAACCTTTCATCAGATTCAGTTCAGGGAGGGAATAACATATACACACATTCATATAAAGAAATTTAGCTTACTCTTTAAGGAAGTGAAAGTATAAGGGAAAAAAGGTGGTTCTGATTGAAGGGAAAGCAGAATCAAGGGTAAAAAAGGGGAAAGAAAAGGAGGGGTGGCTGATAAAACGGAGGACAGATTGAAGGAAGTAGTAGTCAGAAGCAAAACACTGGTGAGGAGGAAGAGGATGAAAGAAGAAAAAAAGAATACAACCAAAGGGGAAAAGAGGATGGAAAGGAATATACAGTTAATAATCTTAACTGTGAATGACTGTGAATGGGATGAACTCTCCCATAAAAAGGTAGCAAATAGCAGAATGGATTAAAAATCAGAATCCTATAATATGCTGTTTACAAGAAACACATTTGAAGCAGAGAAATACACACAGAGTAAAGATAAAAGTTTGGAGCAGAATATATTATGGTTCAGCTGAAGTTAAAAAAAGCAGGGGTAGCAATCCTTATCTCAGACAAAGCAAAAGCAAAAATAGATCTAACTAAAAGAGATAAGGAAGGGGGCAGCTAGGTGGTGCAGTGGATAGAGCACCTGCCCTGGAGTCAGGAGTACCTGAGTTCAAATCCGGCCTCAGACACTTAACACTTACTAGCTGTGTAACCCTGGGCAAGTCACTTAACCCCAATTGCCTCACTAAAAAAAAAAAAGAGATAAGGAAGGAAACTACATCTTGCTAAAAGGTACATTAGATAATGAAATAACATCAATACTTAAACATATATGCAGACGTGTTATAGCATCCAAATTCTTATAGGAAAAGTTTAATGAGTTACAGAAGGAAATAAACAGCAAAACTATACTAGTGGGTGATCTGAACCTGCCCTCTCAGAATTAGATAAATCTAAGCAAAAAATAAATAATAAAGAAGTTGAAATGGTGAATAGAATGTTAGAAAAGTTATATATGATAGCTCTATGGAAAAAATTTCTCAGTGTTGCTTTCATTTCTCTCCCCATTTTTTCTCTACCTCTCTCAATGGATTTTTAAAACCCTTTTTGAGCTCTTCCAAGAAGGTTTTTTGGTCTTGAGACCAATTCATCTTCCCTCTTGAGGCTTCACATGTAGGCAATTTGAGAGTATTGTCCTCATCTGAGTTTGTGTTTAGCTTTTCCCTGTCAACACAGAAGCTCTCGATGGTAAGAGCCCTTTTTTACTTTCTTACTCATATTGCAGCTTATTTTTTTAAAGTTGAGGTCTGTTCTTGGAGCACATGTCACTGTTTCAAGATTCTTTTGCTAGGGGAGAGGGGATGTATCACTGGCTTTCTACTCTGAGTCCTCTATGACTTGTGGATTTCTTACCACCCTGGGATTGTGCTCCAAGCACTGGCATGGCCAGGCCCAGTCATGCCTGTCCAGTGGGTGGCCCTCCAGCTGGCAGCCTGCCCTCTCAGCTGGTGTTGGTGTATCTCACAACTGGCCCACTGAGCCATCAGCTTGCTGTGCCAGGATCAAGAGGCCTCAGTTGCTCAGCTGTGGCCAAGAGCTTCCTGCTGACTTGCCCAGATCCCCTCCATACCACTCTCAGCTGCGCTGTGCTCCCCTTTGGCCCAAGTGAGACTGACCTTTCCTGAAGACTTCTAAATTATCTCAAGTTGGAAAATTGCATCTCTGTCTTTTTGTAGGTTCTGTAGTTTCAGAATTCATTTAGAAGCTTGATTTCATGTTGTTTTTAGGGGAAACTTGGGAGAGCTCAGGCAACTTCCTGGTTTCTCTCAGCCATCTTGGCTCTGGCCAATTGTATTTTTTAAGGAATTGTTTCATTTTTCTTCTACCTCTCTTAATTTTTGTTTGTTTTTCTCATTGTTTTTGTTTTTTGTTTTTGTTTTTGACTCACTTAGAGATATCTTTATTGCAGTGGTCTGGAGTTGAACCTGTATGCCCATACACAATGAATTTAAGGATCCTCCAAATAAATAACAGCTCTATTATAAATATATATATATATATATATATGTATAAAACCATTGGGGGAAAATTAACACAACATCACTATTATTTTAGACAATTTATCTTAATGAACCATACATGAGTAATATGGAAATATGTTTAGCATGACTGCACATGTATAACCTAAATAATTTGTCTGCCATCTTGCGGAGGAGGGAGAAAAATTTGAAACTAAAAATTTTATCTAATACTTTTGCCCACAAAATACATATGTACAAATGCATGCAAAAAAACTTCAAGAATAATGAATTACAAATATATGACAAAAACTTCTACTTTAAAACAGGTCAGCAAATATGAAAATTTTATTCTTGGAATGTGCAGATGGATATCACTCAGCTTGCCCCAAAATTCAGGAAGCCCCTAAAAATGTAGCAGAAGCACTTCTCCATGCTTATTCCAGTAGCTTAGTTTGTGCAGAGATATTTCTGCTTGATAGAATGTTTTGGAAGGACTCTTCATTTGGTCAACTTTTTGACAGCCTTCAGCTTTTCAACAGGTTCCCACTTTTGCTTAATTGTGACAAGCTTTTGAAGCTGGGAAGGATTCACATTATTCCATGGTTCTAGATTGTTTCATCTGTCAACAATCACATCAGATTTGAAAAGGCAATACACGGACATGTAGGCTGCTCCACATCCAGCAATACCCACAAATGTGATAAAAGGAATAAGTTCTTTCTTTTTCCTCACAAATTTTAAGACCTCCAAGATGACCATGATTTCAACTTTGGTGGTGGCCAGCAGTCTTTTGCCAGCAGAGATGACTAGGAGATACTTGGACAACTGGTGCTGAAGCTGAGAACTCTCATTTGTTTTTTTGTTTTGTTTTGTTTTGTTTTGTGTTTTTGGTGAGGCAATTGGGGTTAAGTGACTTGCCCAGGGTCACACAGCTAGTAAGTGTTAAGTGTCTGAGGTCAGATTTGAACTCAGGTCCTCCTGACTTTAGGGCTGGTGCTCTATCCACTGCGCCACCTAGCTTCCCCCTCTCATTTGGTTTTTAAAAGACTTTTTGAGCCCTTTAAAGAAGGCCTTTTGGTCTTGAGACAAGATCATCTTCCCACTTCAGTCTTCACTTGTAGGCATTTTGACAAACTCATCTGAGTCTGAGTTTTGGGTTTCCCTTTCACCATAGTAGCTGTCAATGTTAAGGGTCCTTTTTTGTTTCTAGCTCATGTTTTAGCCTATTTTTAAACTTATAAAGTTGAAGTCTGCTCCTGGGGCACATTGGTCACTGTTGCAAGCTTCTTATTGCTCTCAGCTGCCCCACTCTCAGCTGTTTCAAGTTTCAGCAATGTTGATCAGCCCACTGACCTGAGCTATTCTGAGCAGCACTGCCCACCAAGCTGAGCTGTGTTGAGCTGACCTTTGCTGAGCCAAGCTGCCAGGTGAGCTGAGCTGTGCTGAGCTTCCCTCCCCTTTCACACAGTTGGAATATACCTTTCCTGAAGCCTTCTAAAGTATCTCAAGTAGGAAGATTGTGTCTCTGTCTTTTTGTAGGTTCTGTAGTTCCAGAATCTGTTCAGAGGCTTGATTTAATGTTGATTTTGAGGGAAACATGGGAAAGCTCAGGCAACTTCCTGGCTTCTCTTTGCCACCTTGGCTCCACCCCTAGAACTCCTGAATATTTTAAATATTACATAACTCCTTAAAAATTTAAGAGTAACAAAAATTTAACCAAAATTTATCAATTTATTTGACAACATCTGATTATTAAAATCAAGAAAACCATAACGCCAAGAGATAAACATTCATCAAAGGGTCTCTCCAATGTCATGGAGGAGATTCAGGACAATCTCCAAAAAAGAGGCATACATCCATATAGATGATGAGATATACATTCTATTATTGTGGATGATATAGTTGTATAATATGTGTTCCCAATTTGATTATAAGATCATTGAGAATGGGGTTAATATTTTACACATTTTACAACTCCCTTTAATGTAAGAGATATACTTACCAACTATTTTTAAAAATAGCCCCACCAAAAAAAGCCACACCTATAAAAAGCATAGCTTCAATTAACACTTACTTATTATGGATTTATTGTGGACAATATATTTAAATATAATTGCTATAATTAATCATAATAATTATATGATCTGGAATGATATTTATTTAGATGTGTATATAATAAATTCTTCTTAAAGATTCATTTTTTGTTACATTTCATTCCTTTGTGTACTGTTAGGAATAAAAGAATTTCATTTTAATCAGGAGTTTTCCCTGCATGGCTTTTCCAGTCATTTGTATCATGGCTTCTTGTTTAACAAGGCCTTTGTTTTGGTTGTATACTTTACCTTTCCAGGTTTACCCCTCTTTACTCATCAACTCATTTTTAATTCACTAATACCTGAGAAAGTAAGGAAATGTGCTATAATGAATGGAATCCCAGACTTCTTGTTCGGAATGCCTGGGCTCAAATTTTGCCTTTGACATTTAACTGGCTCAATAGGGACAATTTATTTAACCTTTGAGCCTCAATTAATCTAATCCTGATCTATTAAGTTGTAGCACGTTGATTTCTATTTCAGTAAAAGATAGTATTATAAATCTTAAAGGTTTCTGTAAAATCGAATTTACTGTGGTTAATGTTAGTAGTTCTTTTCTAATAGTTGTTTCTTCTAATAATAATAAATGAAGAGTTTTAAAAGCATACAAGGTAAATTCTTCCATAGAAATTGGAAATTTGAGACTTCTAGTAACATTATTGGAAACTGATGAAAGGGAGATTCCTCTATATTTCCTGAGCTTTTTTTTTTTCTTTGAGTATCTCATTCTGCTATCAGCTAACTTTATGTCATTGTGAACACTGCCTGTCATACCTGAAATTCTTTCCCAGACTCCCATTTCTATATATTTAAATACTTATTCTCAAAGTCCAGTTCTTATATCTCATCCTACATAAATCCTCCCCCATAGCCAATCTATCCATGCTACCTCCTTCCTTAAATCTCTCAGATTCCTTTGAGCTCTCCCATGTATCTAAGCAACCAATAGCTTGTATTATATTTATTTGCATATGTGTTTCATCCTCAGTACTAAAATGTAATGCTCCTTTGGGCCAGGGACTGTGAACCTCATCTTTGTGTATCCTCCAATCTCTAGCACAATGTTTTTGCTAGATATTTCATAAATGTTGGTGGATTTGAATTAAGAATTATTGTAGTAAATAAAATGTTAGCAAGAAAATGTTTCTTGATGCTCCAGACATACCACCACCACTTTTCTTATTTAAAATATTCCATACTAGAAACTTCCATGCATTTTAGATTTTTATATAAAATACATTTGTTTTAGAAAGTTCATTAAACAGGATATTTGTTGTCATTAGTGATCCCAGAAGGTACATTAACATCTATAGAGTATGGGAATAAAATTGTTTTCTATCAATCTCTCTTTTGAATTATAAAGAATGGTAACGGTCAATAAATATTTATTAAATGTCTTTGTACCAGGTACTATGAAGTGGGGTTTATATAATAGGATATCTATATAATTTCTTCTTCCATGTAACTTCATTACCACCTACCTATACTACTGAAACAGCCTACTATTTAATCTTTCAACCTCTAGAACTCATCCCAAACAATCCTTAGCAACATAATTCAGGAACAATTATTCTTGTGTTCAGACCCCATTGCATACAAAATAACATGCTACCTTACCATAGTTGAAACCTCTTTGTTATCTGGCAGCTTCCTACCACCACGCCTGCTTTTCAGGAGAGCCCCCAGAGTCATCCAGTTGAGGGGAGAAATCAATGTGGAGAAAGGTCCTTAAATTCTCATTACCACTTAAAATAAATATACCATTCCCAACAACAGGCAGATGAGCACAGGAACCCTCTAAGCATTCACCAGACTACCTGTCCTGCTTAAAGCCCAGACTTAAAGTCATCATCTGGGGAAGCAACTCTTATTTTAAAGGGTCCAGCCATCCCCACCAATGGCCAATGAGCTTCCAATTAAAGGGCAGGTGTGCCAGTCTAGCTGAAGCACTCCAAAGGAGGCAAAAATGTACAATATAGGTTGAACCACCATCATGAGTTTGATCACTATCATGTTTATAAAGATAATCTAGGATCCTGAATTCAACAGCTTTTGGACTAGCAATGATTTCAGCACATTGTCCTCAGATACCTCCTGGGAAGAAAATCCTCTAAACATTCAACCTGGAAATTGTTCTTCCAGGTGCCACAACAATAGCTACTGAATACCTAGAAAAGAAAGTTCACGTCATTAAAGTCCTTGGCATTGTCAAGTAGCTCAACGTCAAAAAATAATATGATTTTATCAGTGTAAATGAATTAGAGAAGAGGTATTACTACTACCTTTGATCTTGCATCCCAAAGACAATAGGATTTTCCATCTTGCTTACAGCTAAAACTGTTGTCTATCCCATTAGAATGTGAACTCCTTATGAGCAGGGGTTATCTTACTTTCGAATTTGTATCCCCCAGCATTTAGCAAAGTACCTTTAACATAGCAAATACTTAATAAATATATTATACATTAAGTTCTACAATTATGGTCTTCTTTCCTACTCCTTTTATGCTATATATACAAGGGATTCTTAGTTTGGTATATGTGATTTTTAGTTTGGGATAATATATGCACATATACATATATATATATACACATACATATATACACATATGTATATATATATAGAAATATATATATATGTGACTATTTCAATATAATTGGTTTTCCTTATAATCCATTGTATTTGATTTTATTCTTTTAAAAACCTTATTCTTAAATAGGCTCCATAGGCTTCGCCAGACTTCCAAAGGGTGCATGATACAGACAAGTTAAGAAGCCTTGATATAGAATAATTTCATGCTAATTCACTTATGTCCAGTAGGTTCCCACTTTTCTGCTTTTCTTATATCATTCTCTATGCCTAGAAACCTCATCACACATGCAAATTAATCTTGAACGTCTTTCTATCTTTCAGAATCTAACTCAAATACCACCTTATCTAGAAAGCTTCCCATTTTCCCCAATTGGAATTGAACTTCCTTTTTTGAATCTCAAATATAATTCAACAATTATCAATGAAATACCTACTATAGGCAAGGTACTGATACACTAAGCTAAAAATTGTACATAGAATCTTATTCTCAAGGACCTTACAATATAATGGAGGTGAGGATTCATGTACATAAAAAATTGAGAGAAAGGAAAGAAAGAAGTACAATTGAGAGGGGAAAGTAAAGATATTTTCATCAATTTATAAAGAGAAAGATCACTTTGACCTGGGATATATGAATGATGCGGCAAGGTATGCGTCATGAAAGTAATAATGCCTAATTAAGAACTTTTGAAAGAAGAGGAAACATCTTGAGAAATTAAGAATAGGATATGAGAAGAAAAGGGGTAAGGAGGAACCCTTTCCATGTCTGGGAAAAGATATGAACAAAAAGACACAAAATGCATATACCTCTTCTCAGTGTTCATTAAGTGCAATTTCACAGACTTAAAAAATCCAAATACTCTTAAAAATTAATGGATTTATTAACTGAGGACTGCATTAGGTCTTGGTTGTTTTTAAAAGTATCTATTGGTTGTTTTTAAAAGTATCTATTTTTTCCTTTCTAATATGTTTCAAGGATTTGTTTTTTAAGAGAACCATAAATCTACTCCAGCGGGCAATTAAACATAGAGCAATGGAAGGAGCAATGTGACCAAGAAAGGAAAAATTAGGAAAAGGAAAAAATGTCAACAAAATAAAATTTGGGTGACATTGATAAATGCTTTATATGCATCTCACTTGTTTTGGATGGGCTTTTCTTAAATTGGGGTAAGGGCTGATTGAATTAACATCATTGCTAAGATAAGTTGAACTAAGAAAGAGGGATATTATCATCCTTACTACACAGTTTCATGTCTGCCATCATATTTGATTAAAAGAAATGGACAAAAGAAAATCTCTACTCAACCAATTCTACTCCTCACTTAAGCCCTAAACTTAGTTTAATGCTTCTGGCTTTTTTCCTCTTGTGGTGCAATTTCCAAAAACCCACAAAAATATGTAGTACTAATAATTTTTCATAACCCATCATTCACAAGATAACCATAATGAATTCCTCTGATGTAGATTCTCAAGGAACATTAAACTTTCATTCTACAGTGAAATAGAAGCCTGCATTATATCGACATGGCATTTTCCTGACTTGCCTATTGGTAGCTGCCAGCCAGCTCTTTCTTATCCTGGATGCTGGACTCAAGACTGACTGAAAACCACAGTGGAGAGCTACAAAGAGCTGGGACTGTGTGGCCCCAACTTCTTGCTGATGGTAAAAGAAAAACACCAGGGGTGGGGAAAGGAACAGAGGGATGTCAAATTCTCACCATTCTCAAGCAAGACTGCTCTTTTTGCAACCCTATATTAAATGGCTCTAGAGCATCAAAAGGCTCTGAATACATGGCAGATATTGAGATGGCTCAGTATTCCTCACATGAGAATTTGGCCAAATTAAAACTGTGGTTATTGTTGCCTATTTAGACCACCAATCTTTTGATTTCTCAAACTAATTCAGTGGGAAAAAATTGGACTACATATTTAATGCAAAACAGCAGCAACAGAATTACTGACCTTAAAACACCCCAGAAATACTATCAACTACTCTGTTTTTCCCAGTATTTGTGAAGACATCTGAGTTGTTTATAAAACATATATGCTTTAGAAATAAAATGCTCTATGATTGTATAAAACTGAATCTCATTCTCCAGTCATGTTGTGTACTTTTTTCTTTTTTTAATTCTCTCAACTTGAGTATAAGCTCCTTGAAAGCAGATATCACGTCTATTTCTTCAATATCTCCTATAATATTTGGTCATGGAATAATATGATGTACAAATGTAGAGGCTTGCCTAAAGAAGAAGAAATACATGTTAGGGGTGAACAGTCTGCAACTCCTCATAAAAGAAAAAAATATTCAGGAAAAATAGTAGAAAGGATCATGTATACATATATACATATGTACATATATATGCAGATATACGTATATACATATATATACACAAGTCTGCACATATATGTGTATATGACTGGACAAAAGCAATAGTTTGGTCATGTGATATAAGTGCAGAACAATCAGTGGAAAACCTTTGTTCTCAATTGATAGACTGAAATTCAAATAGAATTTGAGAAAAGGCTCCTAGCATATTTGGTTAACCCACCATGCTATTACCCTTATAGATTCTCAAGGAATAATAAACTTCCATTGTATAGTGAAATAAAAACCTGTATTATAGTAGTATGGAAGGACATGGCGGATCTACATACCATGAAAGGGCTTAGGTATTTATGAAGCTACATTATTAGCTGGGATATCTTCATTGAAATGATGAATACATTAGAATATTAGATGTCTAGGTTTAGCAAATATGTTTACTGGACTTTTGATAACATTGGTATATAGAATTCTCAATGAAGAAACTCCATTTACTAATGAATATTTATAACTGATCTGCAATTTATAGTCTTTAGAGAACTACCTAGGGGGCAGAGATCATGCAATTCATCCAAGGTCACATAACCAGTAAAGGCTGTGAGAAAATAATGGGATTTGGCAGATACTCAAAGGCCCACCTGGAGATTAATCTAAACTGATTGAACTAAGTGAGAGCCATTGACTGCTGATTAGCCTACTTCAAGTTAATTAGATTGTAACCACACCTAGCTGGCCCTTAAAGAGGTATTGTTCTCAGAAGCTAAAGACTTTGAACTTAACTTGAGACCACCTCCAAGTCCAGTAAACCAATAGATTTGGATGATACCTACCAATCAACTTGAAGCAGTGTGTAAGGACTGCCTCTGTTCCAGACCTATAAAAAGCTTCCACACTCAGTTTAGGAGAGTTTTTGGTTGAAACAGGATAGTGGCAGAGGAATTGAGGAAGGACCAGACCCGGCTGGAACTCTAAGCTAGATAGGACTTTTCTTAACTTTCTGAATTCCACGTGTATAAGTGGTATGCTTTAATAAATGCTTAATTCCCAAAGACTGGTGTTAAAGCTTCTAATTTAAGGCAACCACACATTAAATTTTAAATGAGACAAGGTGAGAGGCAGGCCTTGTACCCAGACTTTCCTGATAACAAGGTCACCTTTATATCTACCAGATAATGATTGAATTATGATTCCCTCCTATATGGGAATTGTAAATTTGGCTAAATCTGAAAGTTATTTTTTTATTAACTTAGCCATTAGTTATCTACTGAATAATAGAATAAAATTTCACTGATGCTGACTACTTGTTTGGGGTTAGGGTTATTGCTAGACTTTGTTTTATTTCAAAAATATACAAAAAAATAAATAAGCTAATAAACAGCCATGTGGGCCCACTTTATAAATGGATAAGAATATTGTGTAATTAACAATAACTTTTTGTATAAATTTGATTTTTCTAATATTTGAATTTTTTTCTTTAGCAGTTTGAATATGTTCCCTATAAGCTTGTTCTTCTTCTTCATTGACTGAGTAAGAATCTTTCAATGTTAATAGGTAAACCCATTCTTGTCTTATCATAATTACTGGGGTTTTTTTTGTTTGTTTGTTTTGTTTGTTTTGTTTTTTGCAGGCCAATGAGGGTTAAGTGACTTGCCCAGGGTCACACAGCTAGTAAGTGTCAAGTGTCTGAGGCCAGCTTTGAACTCAGGTCCTCCTGAATCCAGGGCTGGTGCTTTATCTACTGCGCCACCTAGATGCCCTATCATAATTATGTAAAACTCTAAATCAATAATGGTCAACACTATGAAGCCTTTCTTGAGAATCACATGCTCTTGTATACTTAACATTTCATAATGTCTCACCAATTCTTTGTAATTTAAATAACAGCTATTGCACATTTCATAATTGCATATTAAGGTTGATCATGAAAAACTGAAAAAAACATTGATTAATTACTCAAAGTCCCCTGTCATCTAATTGCCAGGGCATGATATTGCCTTCAGAGGATGTTTTTGACTCATAGCTTTGATCAAAGAATCAAAAAGAAATTTTCCCAACTCATCTTTTGATCTTTGTAAACCCCTTTCACTCCATTATTCTCTCTCCCTCTTTCAATTATTTAGGGGTAAAAAAAAAGCCATGCCCTTCTTTTAGGTCATTCCATTTTCTGAAGGTGCCTGAAGTGGTGCAAAAGTTTGGTGCACTTCTTGTTTGCCACTTAAGAAAGTAGCTTCCAACACAGGCTGTTTCTTCCCCTGGCTTAATTCTTAACAGATTGCCTGGTAGTGCAATCAACCTTCTGCTTGCAGGAAACCAAAAGGCTCAGATGACATGAATGACACTGTAAATCAACACAGTTATTCATTTGGTACTGACTTTCAGTGTTCTTAACCTCATCAGAGAGCATGATGATCCTCAAATAATTTTGTTGGCTTCTTGCACTGTTGCCTGGTAATGAAAACAGAGTGGTTCCTCCAGCCATCAACCATCACATCACCCTTTAGAAAAACACACACATATTAAAGATGTGTTCAACTGACTCTGTATTGGAGTTGGGGAAGGGAGATCTGATTGTTTTATCTGGGGCCCATTAAGTGATCTAATCCAGGGCCCTTTATGTGGGCTTGGTAATCTACCTTAACAAATTGCATCTCAGCTATCCAACTGTTTTGAAGTGAGGAAATAATATGGCTGAGACCAATATCTTCTAATCATTAATCTATAGCTAACTTGTACTGCTGTCTTATGCAATACTCTGAGGAACAGCTGGGCCCTACTAACCAGAAAGCACTTTTATGGCTTCTCTTAAGGGCCATTAAATCAATGTGATGAGAGCACAGCTGGACTGGATCCTGCAAAAATTTATCAGATCCCACACAATACATAAAGGAATCATTTGGTACTGTTGCAGTATCAGCACCAGCCCTCTTCCTTGGATTGCAGGTGGAGTTTAACAGCTAAACTCCCAAAATTAGCCCTTGAAAAGTTTATCTGTCTTTCTTCCTGTACTTCTCCCCTCTGTGTAGATTTCCTCTTAAAAACCACTAGTTACTTATGCAGCTATTAAAATAGATTGTTCTAGCTACGCATGACTAGGACATATTAGGACCTTTCCAAATGTCCCAATATAGCTTTTAACACCAGGCTTCAAGATTTTTCCTTTATAAATTTCAGCACATTGTGAATCCAAATCTACAGCCTTCAGGGACTGTAAAGGCTTAATGAAGGTTTCTAACTTGGGGCCTATATATCAGTAACAAAGTCCACCTTCTTTTGCATCATCTCATCACTGGCATCAAAAACAAAAAGTACATAGGTTTTCTTTCTTATTCTTTGTATTTTTTACATTGCTCTTTCTTTTATCCCAAGCTTATCAATTCTATGAGAGAGAATGCTAAAAAAATGTTTAGAGTACACTGAAATATTTAGTAACATAGACAACTCACATTCAATTTAGCTTTGTTGTTCAGTAATTCCCAACTCTTCATGACCCCATTTGGGGCTTTCTTGGTAAAAAGACTGGAGAGGTTTCCCTCATTGGGAATTCTCTATAGTACTAATGAAATAATAAGTCTGGACAAAAACAAAATAAACAAACAAACAACAACAGCAACAAAAACAAACATTATATTGGACTGATGTTTCACTCAGAAGACTGGAGTTTATATCTCTTGTTTTGTTACCTATGTGAGCATACATAAGGCACAACTACCCTGGGCCCCAGTTTTGTATCTGTAAAATGAGAGTGTTGAACAAATTGGCTTCTAAAGTCTTGACCTCTAAATCAATCAACAGGATTAAGTATCTACAATGTATCTTGCACTGTGCTAGGGACTGAGAACATAAATATGAGAGAGAGAGAGAGAGAGAGAGAGAGAGAGAGAGAGAGAGAGAGAGAGAGAGAGAGAGAGAGAGAGAGAAAGAGAGAGAAAGAGAGAGATTATCCCTGGCTTCAAGGAGTATAAATCCTATGATCCTATAAGTCTATTAGTGAAAAGTATCATCACAATCACCTTTTTCTTCAATGTCAAACTGTTAATTCATTTTATTTTATTCTATTTTTTGTGATTCATATTGATCTTGCAGTCCACCAAAAATCTCAGGTATTTATTATATGAAAATATAAAATTGTCTAAAATCCTACAATGAAAAGGGCAGTACTATAAGACAGAAAATTAATCAAAATAGTCCCTCGTATCTTTAAAACTGACAATCACAGGATCACAGACTTAGAACTGGAAGACATGTCAGGCATTACCTAGTCCAAGGCTTCTTAAACTTTTTCCACTCAAGACCCCTTTTTGCCCAAGAAATTTTTACTTGACCACAGGTATATAGGTAAATAAAATTGTTATTCATACCCTTTTACTGTTGCCAAATTTTTCACAATCCCCACATTCAGTTACTCCCATAAGGGGTTGCAACCCACAGTTTAAGAAACTTTGATCTAATCCAGTTCCCTCATTTTGCAGATCAGGAACTGAAGTCAGAGAAAGGATAAATTACTTGTTCAAGGTCATAGGGGCAACAGAGTCAGGGTTTAAATTAGGGTCCTCTGATTTTAAACCTAGCATTCTGTCCACTGTACTATGTGTCTCCCTTTAGAGGAAATCAAGTGTCAAACTATTAAGCCTATGAATGCCCTGTTTTCAGGCAGTTTAGAATCCATTTAATCACCGAGAAGCCCCTCAAAATTCCAACATATGAGGAAAGAAGATTAAAATATGATTCTTAGACTTGGCTAGAGAACCTCAGGCTACTGAGTTATCAAGTACTTCTTCTCACAATCACAAAGACCCACAATATATTTAGTTTTGATGTCTGTACCAAGGAACCATCTCAGTATGCTGGAGATATCAATGAGTGTAGATTAGAAGCAGAGGGTGAGGAAGCAAAGGAGGCAAAATGTCAGGGTTATGCCAACTATTTACATAAGAAAAAACCACACCAATGGCTGACCACACACATCATTTGGTGGTTAGAACAATCTGTGGTATCATGCTTTGTAGCCAAAAAGAGAGGTACCACATGAGATAAGAAGTAGAACAAAAAGTTGACTCTCCAGCTTGCCAGAAGGAAAAAAAATAACAGGCAGCCAGATGAGTTTAGCCAGATTATCCTCTACAGCATCTGATGATGCTTTTTCCTATTATGGGCACTTTGGGACCACAGGTTTATTTTTTTTCCTCATCACTAAGATCAAAAAGAACACTCCCACTTCCTTTCCTCCCATAGTTATTTTAAGCATAGCCAGATATAATAAGGACCCCCTCAAGCAATAACAATGAACAAACTCCAATTTCAGAAGTTTACATTTTTACTCAAGTTGAATATTTTCAGCAACATCCAGAAAGATCAAGTTAAACCTCCTTAAGGTTGGTTTTTTCAGGCCTTCTTTAAAGAAAAAAAAGGGAAAATCAACAACATAATCTATGCTATTTGAAGGGGGGTTAATATGGCATATAATTGTACTAATTATTTCCCATTAATTAATGTCTCGCTCTTCCCTGTGACCTCAACTTGTTGTTTTTTGGGGGGGAGGGGCAACGAGGGTTAAGTGACTTGCCCAGGGTCACACAGCTAGTAAGCATCAAGTGTCTGAGGACAGATTTGAACTCAGGTTTTCCTGAATCCAGGCCTGGTGCTTTATCCACTGTGCCCCCAACTATTAGCTGCCCCCAACTTATTATTTTCAAAGACATAATTTTAAATGCATCAACTTTGAGTTTTCAACATCTAGTTAATATTTATATATGATCAATGTTTATAGCATTATGCAGTGTACAGTGTTTAATGGCAGCAAGATACAAAGAATTAGGGAAACCTATTAATCTATTAGGGTTCTATGACTTAAAGGGGCACCCATAGCAACCCAATAGCCATGTTACAGGATTCCATTCTACAATTGCATTTTACATGCCTTGCCATCAGATTCTTGCATAATACAAAGTACTAGATGATAGAAAAAAAATAAAAAGCTATATCCAATCAAATTATCAGAGTCAAAGTCCATCAAATAGAATTTTGACTTGTCTTTTCTGTCACAATAAACTTACAAATGACCAGAAGCTCATAACTTTCTGAGGGCATTGTTTTTGAGTTGGTTCATAGAAACAAACCATTATTTAGGTGCAATTGACATTATTCCTTTGATTTTTGTTGGAGCTTGCCTAATTATGGCTTTGCCAAATGGGAGTAAAATAACCAAACTGCACACGTCACTCTCATGGAGCTGTGGAAAGAACACTGGGCCTGGAAAGAAAAGACCAGTCATTACAGTCCCGCTTTGTTTCTTCAAGAAATGGGGAGTTTCCTTGATGAAACAGTCAAAAGTGACAGAATATCATGACCTATGCTAACTAACAGTATGTTAATAACAATATAGAAAAGGGAGAGAGGAAAGTTTTGTCCAGAGGGGCGGTGTTTTGTCCTCATGAACCGGAGCTTTGACATTGGTCTTGCAAAGGGAGGGCCTCTGCAGAGAGTACATGTAACAGATGGTATATATTATAACAGAAAGAGATAAGAAAAAAACCAACAACAAAACATAACTGTTCATTTAAAGTCTCTGAAAGTCTTTTCTCAGGTGTCCTCTAGGTGTAGTCATGGAATGGAAGTCTCCTCAGGGTTTGATGTGTGGATGCTGGTAATAAGCCAGGAATCTTTCCTACAAAATTGAGCTTAACACAACTTTAAAATAACTTTGTCAATAATCAAATCAAACAATGAAAGTTCTCAAAAACATGTCTAAGGAAATTCAGAATCTTAGTTGTTACATATAAAAACAATAAAACAAAAATTGAAACATTCTTTAAAACTTATTATTACTATAGTCCCCCCCTTATGGAGGGTAAATTGAGAAGACAATTGCTGTGATATTCATTTCTAAAAATAATTTTAATCTTTGTTTCATCACTTTTTGCATCATCTGCCTAATTATCCTCATGCCATTATGATAAATTAAAAAATCTAATATAATTGGTAACAGATGTCAAAGCCAAATTCAACACTGTATTTATCATGACACCTGAGATAATGATGGCAGTTACCATAAAAGAACAGAGAAATGATGGGATACGAGCATTCCCACACTTGAGCTATTGCTCAAGCCATGCAGTATGCCAGGCTTAAAATAGGTGGATGGAATATATGTCCATGCCACCGAACATATTGAAGGAAACTGAGTCAGACTTAATCAGATGCATGGGATTGTGATATCCATGGCATCAGACATATAGGAGGAGGCATAGAAGCCAGGTGTAGAATGAGATGGGTGGGATCAAAACTTCCAGCCATCTGTACAATATTGGGGTGAAAAAGAAAAAAGAAATATTAAACCAAGAGAATCCAGCCTCAACATTTGTCAAAAGCCGTTCCCTAGGCCATACCTTGACTTCATGCATGTCTCCCCTCATGTGACATTTCAATGTCTGCTCTTGCATGTATTCCTCTTGTGATTGCATGGCACCTTGGCCAACTGGCACCTGATAACTCAGAATAAAGGCAATTAATGTCTTAAATGATAAGTTCCCATAATCCAAGTCTCATATGGATTTAAAAATTGAAGATAATAAATGATTACAAAAAATGTGAATGTACCTTGACTCAGAATATAATAAATAATTATGCAACAATTTCAAATACCTTTTTTTACTAAGTATACAAATACTTTTGTGAAAAATCAGAACATATTTAAATACAAGTTAAAACTCAAAACAATCCTAAAGAAAACTTTTTTTGAAAAAAGAAAACTTTTACAAATGTTCCCCTTTTTTTTTGAATATGCTTATCAAAAATAATACTTCTAGAATCAATTTACACTTGCCATGGCAACCAATTTGCCAGGGAAATGCTTTAAGGAGTTTGATCAAATAATCAGTTGAGAGAAAAAAATAACAAAAACAAACAACTCAGAATATGGTAGCACAATACTCCTAGAATTAATATTGTATTATGAAATCAAAACCATCTTGCAATGTTTCAAAATTAGATAGATGAATGAATAGAAGAAAATACACATGGAACAATAAAAGACAATGAAATTCAAACTAGGGAAATCTAAATGAATATGAACTTAATATTAATAAGAGTATTATAGGGGCAGCTAGGTGGTGCAGTGGATAGAGCACCGGTCCTGGAATCAGGAGTACCTGAGTTCAAATCCGGCCTCAGACACTTAACACTTACTAGCTGTGTGACCTTGGGCAAGTCACTTAACCCCAATTGCCTCACTAAAAAAAAAAAAAAAAAGAGTATTATAAAATACAAACTTGATCACATGACTATAAAAAGCTTTTACAAATATTCTCTTTTAAAAAAAAAACTAAGTATAAAACACAATCTCAAAAGCTTGAAAATCTCTATGAAAATAGACCCATACAATTAATTTCAAAATGTAGATGTAATAGCATAGAAATCCTATGTAACCTCTGAAATGATACTATTACTCTGAGTGAATTTAAAACACTTTTGATTCCAATATCTAAAATCCCCAATACTCATATCAATACCTTGCTGCTTACTTCTACATTTCTGTAAAATATGTACCCTTCCATGGCAAAAGAAGCAGAGTCTTGAACTATGATGATGATTGTCATTTTTATTTAGCTTAAGTTTTTCTTCTTTAACCCCTCTATATTGTCTGTTGGTCCTTTCATAATACAAATGCTTTAGAAGGTTACTAATTAAAGACAAATGCATATTAGCAAAATTATGGACAAATGTGCATACCTGGAATTTAAAGGGTTTTCTAAGGTTGAGTCAGAATCACAGTTCAGCTGGGGTAGGGCTGAAAATACAGGTAGAGAAAGCTGCACATGTGCATTAGATCTCTGGACTTCCCTGGCAGGGGAAGCAAGGGGCTTGGCCAAGGGTGTGGTAGAAGGTAGGGTCCAGAAAGTAGGGGAGGGACCAGGGCAATTTAAATCAGACTTGATTTTGAACTCAGGCCTGGTTTCCCCTTTCCCCACTGCTAGGGGATTAAAGGCTTCTAGAGGTTGGGTTGTTCCCTCCAGATATGCAAAATTAGAGAATCTCAGCATTAGAATTTGAAAAAGCTGCAAGAATCAGAAGTTTCTCTGAAAAAGCATGTTTGGGAGAGGGAGGATATTTATATTCCCTTGTGTGAGCACCTTGCTGGCTCTTCCAACAAAATACAATGAGCCATGCTACTCTTTCCCCCAGAGTTTATGATAACACCATAAAATTCTGGTGGGCAGGAACTTTTCTTTTCCCAATAAATTCTATTTGATTCACGTGGGACAAAGAAGTTGACCAGTATCATAAAATACAATAGTGAATATGATTGATTGTAATGTATAACCTATATCAGACTGCTTTCTGGATTGAGAAGAGAGAAGGGAAGGGAGGTAGGAAGAAAAATTGGGAACTCAAAATCTTACAAAAATGAATGTTAAGAACTATCTTTACATGTAACTAGAAAAAATTAAATAAAAAACTATTTTTTAAATGGTGAATGTAATTAACTTTAATCTAAACAAACATTTATTAAGTTACATGTAAAGGACAGTACTAAATATTGAGGTTACAAAAAGAAAACAAAATAGTTCCTGCCCCTGTGGAATTAACATTCTGTATGGATACACCATTTACGAAGATAAGCAAATGTATATTTAAAGCCACTACCTAGATGCTTCCTCTGAGAAACCAAGATAATATTCTCCTCCCAAACTACAGTTATTAGAAGAGGGCAAGACCATGTGTCTTTTGTTTGGCATCAGGAAGTGACATTTGCTTGTGGGAGGAAGAAGGGGGAGGCTGGCGCTCTGACTCACTCTCTTTCCTGTGGACTCTGGCGGAGAGAGGAGCTAGGAATTCTTTCTACCTTTAATAGATAGAGGAATCTAGGCCTTCTCTTTCTCTTAACAAAAATTAAAAGAGAAAATCCACAAAAACAAAGCATTAACATGATCTTATCCCCCCAATTTGTCTGGTCTTAAACAGTGTTAAAATCAGAAATAGGGTATTTAGGGAGTTTGAAAAAAAAACCATTTCAAAATTTTAAAGAGAAAAAAGAGCCAGTACTTAGCAGTTTAAAGGGACAGGGTAGGGGAAATTTCTTACCCAACTGTAAGATCAGAAGACTGAGGTTCAGCTTTCCTCTTCGTGGTCAGCCATCTGTTAAGGCTAAAATTTTAGCTATACTGTCTAAAATATCTAATGAGTGGTCGCCAATAAATTATAAGCTTTATCAAGAGTTAGACTTTTAAGCATTT
Organism: Dromiciops gliroides; assembly: GCF_019393635.1. NCBI lineage: Eukaryota > Metazoa > Chordata > Mammalia > Microbiotheria > Microbiotheriidae > Dromiciops > Dromiciops gliroides. The sequence continues at coordinate 361,042,039 of NC_057864.1, read as the reverse complement.
ATTAAGGAGAAGAAGAATTTGATAAAGAGAAAGAGAAAGGCCTAGATTCCTCTATCTATTAAAGGGAGAGAGCATTCCTAGCTCTGCTCTCCGCCAGAGTCTGCATGAAAGAGACTGAGTCAGAGCGCCAGCCTCCCCCTTCTTCCTCCCACAAGCAAACGTCACTTCCTGACGCCAAAGAAAAGACACATAGTCTTGCCTTCAGAGACCTTCACCTTATGGCAGTGCTTTTCTACAGTAAGTCTCCAGCAGGTGGCATCATTCCAATCATTACAAATATCAACCAGCAAAGATAATGAAAGTCCTATCTTCCTGGATCATAGCTTAGCAACCTCGGCCACTGGTAGCAATTTTGCTTTCTTGAAGTTCCTGGACTCTGGACCTTATCTACCTAGCTAGACCTTATAATATTTTTTCCTATATTTCCCTACCTTAAATTTCTGCTCAGATATACCTCTCTATATGTCTAAGACCCTAGTTGTGTAAATGGTCAGGCCAAATCTTCTAATTTCCCAAGGAGGGAGGAGTAACCAAGAAATTCTGATGCAAATTAAGTTTGGGTACACCAAGCTGAATGAACTGATCAATTAGTTAAGTAAAGGGAGGAAAGAATGCAATTTTAAGAAGGAAAACAGGGTATATTACCCTCCAAGAATTTACAAGATCTGAGAGAGTTATGATAAAAAGCAGGACTCAAATTTTTAGGTTGCAATAGTTCATATGATTCTATAATTATGTTTCTAGAACTAAAGGACCTCAGAGGTCATGTAGTCAAATACTTAATTTTACAGATAATGAGGCTGAGGCTCATGGCACCTAAGTGACTTTTTTTAAGTAAAGTAGTAAGGAATATAGCACAAGGCCTGCCATGTAGAAGGTATTTAATAAACCTTATTGACTAACAAGTATCAGAGGTAGAACTTGAATCCAGGTTTTCTGGTTCCAGGATCAGTGCTTGTTCAATTAAGGAGCCTAACTTGATAAGGAATGTATTTTAATTTGTCATTCTGAAGGTTTACTAGAAATATATCAGTTATAAGGCCAATTATTAGATGGCCCCCATTTAACCAAAACACTCTGAGCAGGGAAAATTTCTCATGGTAGTTTGTCCTCACTAGCTTCCATGGAAACTATATGTACTTTGGTTTGCTCACACATCTACTTTCTGGAGCAACTCTTTGTGTTAACCTTAACATTTTAAATCCCTGTAAAATTTGCAGGTGGTAGACATTAGACCCTAGATTCAATTCAATAAATATTAAGTACTACTTTGTACAATGGGATATAATCAATAGAGTTAGAACTAGAATTCTGGGACTAGAAAGCTTCAACAGGGTCTTGGATTGTCAGAGAAACTTTTTTCCCCCAGAGAACTATCTAGCTACCTGGTGAAAATTCATTCCAGTAGGATCCATGGTCAGTATCTTTTGCCATGGCTTCGCCTCTACTGGTCCTGAACCTTATCCTCCTGCCTTTACTACCCTTGATCAGTCACCTACATTGAGCTGGATCAAAACTACCTTGATATTATGTACTACACACTTTTGCAACCTATCACAGCCATTCTCTTGGTTGGGTGTCTGGTTCCCTAGTCAGGTTTATAATAACTTCATCACCCACATTGGTCCTGGCTACCTCCAACTTGATCTGAACAACTGGGTATGATACACATAGTTCTAACTTGACATCTAAAAAGGCCAAGAAGATTACGAACACCAGGCACTCTGACACTGCTAAACAGAACTCCTGTTTTTTTATAGGAAACTAGTTAGAGCTGTCATCAAACACAACTCCTGACCAGATTTCCTAGAAAACTAACCTCTGATGATGATAGAGTCTGTGTAGTATCTAAACCATGGATTGACAAACTATAGCCCATGGGTTAGATTTGACCCCTGAGTCATAGTTTTCCAGCCTCTTATCTAAATTATAGACCAGTTTTCAGGAGCCTAACACAATGCTTCTGAATAATATGTGGTTTAAAATATTTTTAAAATTTAATTGATTTTTAACCTCTTATGAGAAATAACCACCTTCATTACCATAGAACTATCATGTAACAAAGGAAAACAGTTAAGCAAAATAAATTGAACTGATGACAGTTGAATGCAACACTTCACAGGTAATAGGTAATTACTCTTCCAAGAAGAGAGGAAGTGCTTTATCATTGGGTTTTTTGGAGCCAAAATTGATCATTACATTTATACTGAATCCTGCTATTTTAAGTTTATATAATCATTGTTATTTTTATTTTATTTTTTAATTCTGATTACTTCACTAGAGTGAATCAATATTTACATCCTCATCCATATAGATATATATGTATATGCGTGTGTGTGTGTGTGTGTTTTGTGTTGTGTGTAGTTTCTTATAGCATCCTTTTTTTGTTCTACTCTTTCCACTCCAATTTTCCATTGGTTTTCTAGGGCCCTGCCGGGTAGTTATTTCTCCCTCTCAGGTTACTAGAGGTATCCCTGAGTGGTTTAGAGTTTCTGGTATTATCACTTATGAGAGCCCACTGGTTGTACTCCCCAAAATTATGTAGTTAATAACAATTAGTCAACAAGCATGTATTAGCTTTTCCAACTCTGGGGTATTTTACTAAGATAACCATAAAAGAGTCACACAAGTGTTCTGAAAAGCCTAGGATACCCCTCTCCCACCAATACATACAGGATCCAAGGAAAAGATGGTTGTAAGCTTAGAGAGTATATGTTACAAAGAGGTAAGTCCTGGTTGGATTGGAATCTATTTTCTTACTTTTAGAATTCTCATGAAGTTTCTCTTAGGTATGTATAACTCTCTTAGGAATGCCAAATGTTGAGGCCCCTATAGAATGCTTAATCTATGTTTCTCTCTGCCTTACAGAGGTCATGTTCATTGAAAACTGCATTTCCAGGGGCAGCTAGGTGGCGCAGTGGATGGAGCACCAGCCCTGGAGTCAGGAGTACCTGAGTTCAAATCCAGCCTCAGACACTTAACACTTACTAGCTGTGTGACCCTGGGCAAGTCACTTAACCCCAATTGCCTCACTTAAAAAAAAAAGAAAAAGAAAACTGCATTTCCTCAGTGTAGTTGGCTTGTCCTCTCTCAGGGGTTGGGTGTGGTGGATGGGGGAAGGAATATTGTACTTTCTCTGGGCTCATACCATCCTCTAAGACAGGTGGTACAAGGAGTATGCTTTCTCAAAGTTTTCCTGAAGTTTTACTCCCAAAGAAGTTGCAGAATTGTTCCTATTGAAATCTCCTCCTCTGATAGCCATTGTCCAGTACAATTTTCTGCTAATATCATCCAGTGGTTCAAAGCACTTCACTCCTTCCCCAACTTGATTAGCTAGATTTTTTACAACCTAGGTTATGCCTTACTTGTTCTATGGATTTGTAATAGAGGTGACTGGGAATTTTTTTACATGGACTTTTAACCCTTGTAATAGATTGATCTGAAACTCAGTTAAAGATGCATTCTCCCCTGATAAAAGTGTGTTACCTGGGATTATGCTATATTTATTTAGTGATTCACCAAACACTGGGATACTTTCTCTGTTTCTAGCTTTTTGCTAGAAAAAACTTATCCCTAGGAAGATAGGGTTTACCAGAAGTCTCAGTGTTGTTTTAAGCTTTAGTAGTTTAAAATAGCACTAAGACTTCTGGGACACCTTGTATTCTGGTATATATAACATTTTATTTGATCTTTTTTAGGTACCTTCTTAGTAATGAGATCACTGGGGTTAAATAGATTAATAACTTTTTCACATGATGCTATAATTTTTTGCTCAATTTCCCTAACATATTTTAGTGTGATTGCCTTCAACAGACTCTCTAATATTGACTATATCCATATCAGAGATTCAATTCTTAATAAATGTTAATTGAACACATATATAATTATATTATGTGTGCTATACATCTACTATATATACATACCATTATCTTTCTATTATCTATCAATATATATATGGTATATGTGATATCTATTTGTATATGTATATATATATGATATATGTTTGATATACATACACCACACACATATATATATATCATAGCCCCCAGTTTTTAATATTTAAGAAATTTTCACCAAATCATTACGTTTTTGATTCTCAGTTTTATTCAATATTCATCTTATTCTCCTCATTTCCTTGGTCCTGAAAAATCCCTTCCCTCAAAAGGTTCTTCCCTATTCCCTTCATCTCCAGTAATAGTAAGGAAAAAGAGAGACTATCATATCAAGAGAAGCCCCAACACCATATAGGATTGGAGAGAACTCTATTATGAGTTTGAGTGAAAGTGGAGGAGTATGATCCAAATTCTGTGATCCAGAAAACATATAAAACCAGTTCAAATTCCTTCAAAAAATCAGCATTGCATATTCCATTAAGAGAAGATCTCAAAGAAAGGGAAGGACAACATAGCATGACGGTATCGTTAGCAATAGTAGGCTAAGGTTCCATAGAATCTAACTGTAGGCTGCTGATTAATTTCCTGCTCTCTTTCTAAAATGATGTAGTGGGAGGGGGGAAATGTTAGACTATGGGAATTAAGTTGCCAACCCTGATATTTACTTGCTGTACTTTAGTCACTTTAACTCTCAGAGAGCTATCCTTATCTTGTAAAAAAGGGTTGCAAATACTTGTATCACCTACCTAGAGGCACGCAATGGTGGGCAGTGAAATCCAGAGTTTGGAAGATTTGAGTTCAAATCCAGTTGTGAAGTGCAGCTAGGCACAGTGAATAAAGTACCGGCCCAGGAATTCAGGAGTATCTGAGTTCAAATCCAGCCTCAGACACTTGACACTACTAGCTGTGTGACCCATGGGCAAGTCACTTAACCCTCAGTCCCCTGGAAAAAAAATTCAGGATTTGAACCTGGAAAGTAACAACCTCATTCTGCCTGAGCCTTCCTTATCTGTAAGATAGGGCTAGTAATAATACTCAAAATTGCAGGGTTGTTCTAAAGAAAATCCTTTTAAATCTTAAAGTTCTTTCTAGCTGCTGCTTGTGATAATGATGATGATAAGTACATATAAGTCACTACTGCTTCATGGAACCATGATATTCTCAAAAGATAGAGAAAAGGAATTCATAAGAGCGGACTCAGGGAAAATAGGCAAACTACTATGGTCTTTGGATTGATTCTCGTTAATGATCATTTCCTCTCCTAAACAAATTTAAAACCTGATCTCAATTTCCCTTATTTTACCCCACGGGGAGTTAGAAAAACAAGAGATTGAGCCACCATCCCTACTCTCTTGCAAAACCATGAGATAGCGCTGTTTGGAACCAGATCCAAATGGACTTTTTCCACGGGCACAGCACTGACTCACAAATAAATGGGTAGAAGTGACTCTCCAATCTTTGGATACAATTAGCTAATGTCAAATCAGATAAATAAGTTTTAGTCATTTTTGATCTTTATAACCTAGCTAGTGGAGGAGGAGGAGGAGACGGTGGAGGAGGAAGAGGAGGAAAGGGAGTTAGACCTTCATTCTTATTCATTTCAATTGTGTGCATGATGTTCACAGCATCATAGATTTAAAAATTGGGTATACCTTAGAAGTCACAGAATATAACCCCCTCATTTGCAAAATGAGGAAACTAAGAGAGATGGTAAATATCTTGCCAAGAGTTACTCAAGGAGCTAGTATCTGATATGGGATTTGGACCCAGATTTTCCTGATTCAAAGTCCACTCTATCACTTTGGCCTCTCCAAAGAAAGAGACATGCTGTGACTGCATCCCTCTATCTGCACCTGGATATACATGGCTTCTCTTCTGACTCAGTGTTTGACAGCTGGCTTGGCCATTGCATTTTGCAGGAGACAGAGAGGCTTCCCAACACTCACAGTATTATTTTTGCCAACCAGATATGCTGTGTGTCAGGCTGCTTATACAGGGAGTATGATCTTCCCCAAACTGAAGCAGCTCTGTTTTCCTCTGTCAAATATCTTTGCAGTTTAATTTGAAAATATGACATCTCTGCATTACTGACAACTCACACTGAACAGACAGTATTCACATGGCAGGGAGCAATTAGCCTCTGCCCTAAGATCAGAGTTCATCAACCCCAGCTCACTAGTAACACCCCAACTGACTCTTGGACCTTTATGCACCCAGCCTTTCTTGATTTTCTGGTTCCTACTACCCTTGACCTTCCCTGTTCCACTGCCAATCTGCCTTAAAATACAAAGTAACTTAATTTAAGTCAATTTATCTTTCTAAATGCACTTGGCTACACTTTCCCTCAACTCCAAAGTATAGTTTTAACAAAAAAAGACAGTAGCTACAAGTAATTGTTTTATTTCCGTTTGGTTCAAGACCAGAATCCTATTTTGTACATTTAACACCTTCCCTTGGATCTCTTATCTATTCAGTTTCACAGGTCTAACACTGCCCTGTCTTCCCTAAATCTAATCACAGACCATGCTAAGGGTATCCTTCTCCATTGTCCTCTTCCTAAATAATGGTTTGTTTGTTTTTTTGTTTTTTGTTTGGTTGGTTCAGTAGACCAGTGACTTCATTAGTAGATGGAAATCCCAATGAGGAATATTCCTCTACCAATGCCAACATAACTGCTTTGCAACTTATAGGATTAGAGAGCTTTGTAGAACACAAACATGTTAAGGGATTTCCGAAGAATATGACCAGTATATGTCAAAAGAAAGCCTTGAACACAGGTTTTCCTGACTCCAAAGTTGGCTCTCTATTCACTAAACAAGCTGCTTCTATAGTTAAACCCCATTCATTTCAACACTACTATTTATAAATCTCTGGTAAATACAATTGGAATATTTTTCATGTTTATTTTTGTTATAAAAATATCAGTTTTCTAAGCAAATAGTGTAACCATTATTAATATAATATTTACTTTTCTTAAAAGAACCTTAACCTTTTCCCCCTCCCGTTATAGAATCCCTAAATCCTGTCAATTGTTCCTTCACACTTCCTTCCTATTCCAATCTTTTTTCTATTTAGATTTTTATTTTTCCAAATTACATGTAAAAAAAATTTTGACATCAATTTTTAAAAACTTTGTGTTCCAATTTCTCTTCCTTCTTCCCTTCCTACCCTCCCCCAAGAACCCAAGCAATTTAATATGTTATACATGAGTAGTCATGCAAAAACATCTCCACATTAGCTAGATTGTGAAAGAAAACAGACAAAAACAAAACTTCAGATTAAGGAACTATCAAAAAAAATATCCTTCAATCTGTTTTCAGATACCATTAGTTCTTTCTCTGTAGATGAATTGCAATTTTCATAAGTCCTTCAGAGTTATCTTGAATCATTGCATTGCTAAAAATAGCCAAGTCATTCACAGCAGATTATCTTATAATATTGCTGTTATTTTATATATAGTATATTCACTCTGCATCAGTTCATGTAGGTCTTTCCAGGTTTTTCTGATACCATCCTACTCATCATTTTTTTGTTTCTGATAAAGGAACTAACACAACCCCGCAAAAAAGTTATGTTTCAATCTGTATTCAAACACCATCAGTTCTTTCTCTGTAGATGGAGTTCCTTTTGCATAAGTCCTTCAGAATTCTCTTGGATCATTTCATTGCTGAAAATAACCAAGTCATTCACAATAGATCATCCCATAATATTACTGTTATTTTGTATACAGTATGGACTCAAAGAGGAAAAGTAACTTCAAGTTTCAAAATGAGTCATCAGAGAAGCTACTCCCATGCCTATGGGATGCTTCTACAGTACCCCATGGAGGAAGAAAAAAGATTTCAAGTAATCAGGAGTTATGAGTTACCTCTTTGCTACATTTGGTCTCTTAGATTGTCTACTTTCCCAAGGATGCTATATCAAATTGTTGAAGATTTTATCACATATTTTACAAGATGTTTTATATCAAATATTCTTATTATAATGTCTTTAATATAGTTCTTTGTAAAATCTAATTAGATATGTCTGACTAATTGATAGCAACTGATTGACATGTAGGGAGCACAACAGTAGAGACTTGTGAGCTCTATACTTAGCAAATACTTCCCCCCTCAAAAAAATCTCATGGCAACCCCTGAAACATAAGGGTGGATATAGTAGCTTTGTTCTGAGGATCCAAACTTCAAGTTAAAAAGATATTAGGAGGGGCAGCTAGGTGGCACAGTGGATAGAGCACCAGCCCTGAGTCAGGAGTACCTGAGTTCGAATCCGGCCTCAGACACTTAACACTTACCTAGCTGTGTGACCCTGGGCAAGTCACTTAACCCCAATTGCCTCATTAAAAAAAAAAAAGGTATTAGGAAAGTAGTTCCAGAGCATACTCTAAAATTGAAATCTTTTTTTAAAGGTTCTTCTGACAAACCACCTCCAAGAAATGTGTTTTAATCATAAATTCTTGCTTCTTTGGGGGCTCCAAATTCATTTATTGCACTGATTACCCTATTTTATATGGAGAGCAAAGGAGAAGAGAAAGAGTGGAGAGGAGAGGAAAGAAAAGGAAAGGGTGAAGAGGAGAGAAGAGGAAAGAATAAGGAAAAAAGGAGAGGTGAGGGGAATGGAAAAAAAAGGGAAAAGACATGAAAGAAAGCTAAAGATTTATGTGTGAGTCATCCTTTCCCCACCAAAGATATGGAAACCTGGTTGCCATCGCATGGTCACTGTGGTGAGTTTCTGAAGGGAAGGTGCCCTACTCCCTCCATCCATGCCTCACCCTACAGGACCTTTCTGGTGCCCAGCCTCACTGCTCACTCACCTCCCCCCTTGCTTTCACCTTCCCTTAACTCAGCAGGGCTCTCACCTGGCTGCCAGGCTTTCTCACTTGGCCCCTTGTCATCCTCACTTAGCCAGCTCTCTCTCTGAGCTTCTTGCTGGTAGACAGCTACCTATCACAAGGCCTCAGCCCTCTGAGTCACAGAGGACACTGCTCAAATCTCACCCAGCCCCTATTCCTAGCTAGGCTCTGTCAAATGGCTCATGCTCACACCCATGCCCATGCCTGCCTTAGCTCTCTGCCCTGGGAACAGAGAAGGACAAAAGAAAGGAGATCAACATTTGGGGCAGAGCCAAGATGGCAGAGGAAAGGCAGTGAGCTCTCAAACTCATGAAATGATCACTCGAAAAAACATCCAAATAATACCATAGAACAATTATTGGAGCAGGAAAACCCACAGAAGAATGTGCTGAAACCATCTTCCAAACAAGAATGGCTTGGAAGGTCAGAAGGAGAGAGCTTCTGTGCTGAGACAGGAGTAGAACACAACCCCACAATCACTCTGACACAGATCCTGTCCCTGGAAGGCCTCACTAGAGAAGGAGACCCACAGGGCCTCTGAATTAGCTGCAGTGCCAGGTGTCAAACTGGAACTAAGCTCACATTCTAGTGAAAGGGCTCAGCACTTTGCAGGGTGGAGATTACAGGGGTCTATGCTGGTGCTGAGGCAGAACTTGGGTTTTTCACCCCTACTGGGAACCAGGAGGTAGGCTTGAATAGCAGTGGCCCAGGTGGGGGAGGGGCATAGGTGCATCAGAGCTGACAACCACAGCACACAAAGCTGGTTGATTAGAAAGTTGGTCTTGGGTCATCTATGGACCAGGGAACAGGCCAGGCAAGTGAAGAACCTGCTCCTCCTTAAATCATATCCCCTGGGATCTTCTGAAGCTTGGGATAGTAGAGCATAGAAACAGTACCCCACTTTAAGGAGCTAAAAGTCAAGTAAAAGAAAGTCAACATGAGCAGACAGAGAAAGGTGAGGACCATTCAAAGTTTCTTCAGTGACAAGGAAGACTGAGGTGCACCCTCAGAGGAAGATGTCAACGTCAGCAACCCTATATAAAGCTTCCAAGAAAAATATGAATTGTTCTCAGGCCATAGAGGCACTCAAAAAGGATTTTGAAAGATAAAGTTAGAGAAGTAGAGAAAAAATGGAAAGAGAATGAGGGTGATACAGGAAAGGCATGAGAAAAAAGTCAATAGCTTGAAAAACCAAATTGGCTAAATGGAAAAGGGGGTACAAAAGTTCTCTGATGAAAATAATTACCTAAGAATTAGGATTGAAGAAATGGAAGCTAGTGACTTTATGAGAAACCAAGACACAATAAAGCAAATCCAAATGAATAAAAAAATAGAGGGCAATGTGAAATATCTTCTTGGAAAATCTGCTGACCTAGAAAATAGGTCCAGGAGAGATAATTTGAAAATTATTGGTCTATCTGAAAACCATGATCAAGGAAAGAGCTTAGACATCATCTTCCAAGATATTCTCAGGGAAAATTGCACTGAAATTCTAGAAGCAGAAGCTAAAATAGAAATTGAAAGAATCCACTAATCACCTCCAGAAAGAGCTCCCAAAAGGAAAACTCCTAGGAATATTATAGCCAAATTCCAGAGCCTCAGGACAAGGAGAAAATATTGAAAGCTGCAAAAAAGAAGAATTCAGTACTGTAGAGCCCCAGTCAAGATAGCACAAGATCTAGCAGCTTCTACATTAAAGTTCTGGAGGGCATGGAATATGATATTCGAGAGGGCAAAGGAATTGGGATTACAACCAAGAATCATGTACCCAGCAAAACAGTTCATAATCTTTCAGAGGAAAAATGTGACTTCAATGAAAAGAGAATTTTCAGGTATTCATGATGAAAAGACCTGATCTGAATGCAAATTTGACTTTCCAAATACAAGACCCTAGAGAACATAAAAATTGGAGTTGTGGGACATACCTGAGGTTGTGCAGTGACTGTCTTGTGTCTGAGCCCAGGTTTTGGCTGGGATCCCCCCTCAACTCCAGGGTGGATACTTTGTCCACTGTGTCACCAAGCTGCCCCATGATGAGATCTTTAGGGTTAAATTGAGGGGTGAGGGGAATGAACTGGGGGAGGGGAAAGGGCAGAGGTAGCATGGGGTGAAATCCCATATGAAAGAAACAGGAAAGGGCTTATGGAGTGGGGGGAAGAGATGGGGGAGAAGCAGGCAGTAAATGAATTTTACACTCATCAGAATAGACTCAAAGACCTTAATCTCATCAGAGTGGCCTCAAGGAGGGATTAACACACAAATACACACACACACACAAACACACAATAAGTGGAGTAACCTATGTAATCTGGGCAGTAAATGAGCCTAACACTCATCAGAATTGGCTCAGGGAGAGAATAACATTCACACTCAATTGGGTGGAGTAATCTATCTAACCCTGCAGGAAAATAGGAGGGGAAGGAGATAAAAAGAGAGAGGCAAAGAAGGGAGGGCAGATTGGGGGAGGTGTGACAGACAGAAGCAAATTCCTTTTGAAGAGGGATAAGGTGAAAGAAGATAGATAATAGCTTAAATATGGGGAAGGGGAATAGGATGGAGGTAAACAGTAACAGTAGCAATCAAGAAAAGGGGAAAAATTGTACAAAAAATATTTATAGCAACCTCTTTGTTGTGGTATTAACTAGGAATCAAGGGAATGTCCATCATTAAGGAATGACTGGAGAAGCTGTGGTATATGGTTGTACTGAAATGGTATTGTACTATAGGAAATGACAAACAGGATGATCCCAGAAAAACATAGAAAGATTCATAGAACTGATGTATAGCAAAGTGAGCAGAACTGGGAGGACATTGTGTATAGTGACAGCAGTATTGTTTAAATGAGCAATTGTGAATGACTTAACTACTCTCAGCAATACAATGATCCAAGACAATCCCAAGAGACTAAGATGAAGCATATTATTCACCCCTATATAAAGAACTGATAAAAAGAGCATTTGTGGATGGTACATATATAACCTAGTTGATGTCTTGTGGAGGGGGGAAAGAAGCGAGGTGAGTGAGAAAATTTGGAACTCTAAATCTTATGAAAATGAATGCTGAAAACTACCCTTACATGTAACTGGAAAAAAATAAATGTTTGTTGCAAAAAAAGAAAGAAAGAAAGATGGTTGTCAATTGCTGCCCCATTGCCTGAAGGGGGAGAACCAGAGCTGATCTACCTACCAAAAATCTCCTAAGAGAAAAATAGTATATATGGACTCTGTATATCCTTAAATAGGATTCAAGATTTCCAGCCAAGTTGTCACATGTAATCTTCTGCCTTCTATCAATAATCTTTATATAGCCTTATCTTCAGCATTCATTGAATATATGATGCAATATTGTACCTTCTACTTTCCAACCTCTATAACAGATCTTAAGGCCTATTTCATACTATAATTCCTTTTTAAAGAGATGTCTTTTTTTGATTCAGGGAGGTACAACCCTGTTAACAATGAAAGGCTGCCTCCTTAATCCAGTCTTGGTGACTTTATACAATTCATTTTTCTGTAGATAAATTGGTTTGTTTTGAGCCAAATCATCATTTTACCCCATTCCAAGTAATGAGAAGGTAATGGGGTCTTCAGTGATCATTAAGATATTGCTAAGATAGCTAAATGAATAGGTTTATAATAGTTATTTACTTTATCAAAGAAGTGATATATGATTCTTGATTTAAAAAGTAGTTCAAGTTCCTCTCTATATCTACACAACATTAGTTCTATGTGACTATCACATAGAAAATGTTCATTAAAAGAGAAAGATGGGAAGGAAGGAAGGAAAGGAGGGAGGGAGAAGGAAGGGAGAGAGGGAGAAAGGGGAAAAAGGAGGGAGGAAGACAAATTAACTCTACTTTCTTGATTAACTATTCTATATATTCCCCATTTTGGTGACATTCCCAATAGCTATAGTATGTAACAAAGTTTTTTCAAAGCGATATTTCTTTAATGAGTCATAAAATTTTGACTAGTCAAAACTGATACAATTGTTAATTATTTCATATCAGTGATATGTGTTATTAATACCTCAACTCTGATCCAGGAAGATCTGAAAAGGGGAGCTAATTTATTACCTGAAAAAGATACCTTATTTTTCATTTCACTAATTGGTTAATCATAATTTTATTGACAGTTTTTAATATATTTTTAACATTGTGATAACTTTCACAAAATATATTTCTGATGTTCATTTGAGATAAATAAGAGTTTTAAGCACTTTCTCAATGAAACTGGCAAATATTTCTTTGAAAGAAAGCTTGTTGTAGTTTTCCTTAAAAAAAAAGATACAAGGCCTTGAACCATCGCAATGACATTCCTTGACCTGCTTTGTACTGTATATGCCAGAAATCCAAAGCCAAAACCAATGTAACCCATTCAAACATTGACATTTATAGACAGCTCTTGTCAGCACAGTGTTCATTTTGTGTTCTCCACACACATGCACCTCCAGTAAGTTTCAAAATGACATGCTACATCTCCTGTGCAGAATAAAGAGAAATCACATTACCAGACCTTAAGAAGGTCAAAGTAACTGCTACTCAGGGGTAGTTTATATAAGTTTTTAAGGGAGTAGACATTCTCCTATTCCAAATCTATTTCCCCTGAACAAAATCTTTCCACATTGTGCACTATAACTTTGTAACCAAATTATTTTCCTTTGCAAATTGCTTTCTTATGATTCAATCCTTCAAGGCCTCAATCAAGATTCACCTACTTTTGCAGGCTTTATTGATTACTTAGGACATGCTGGTGTCTCCTGCTTTTGAGTTCTGTTAGTATTAATTGTCTGTACTAATCCCTTTGCTCTTAATTGGTTATTGACCTATATTGCTAACATTTTTTCCCATCTATGGGTCCTATGAAACTAGATAATAAGTTCCTTGTGGATGGGGACTGTCTCTTGCATTTTAAAAATCTCCTAAATGACTGACACAGTAGGTAGCAGTAATTTTCATATGAGATTTAGTTGTTGAAAGGACCTCTGACAGCATCAAGTTAAATTCCCTCAATTTTTAGAACAGACCATCTTGGCGCAAAGAGATTAAATGACTTATCCAGGGTGACCTAGCCAATAAGTGATTAAGGTAGGTTTTGAAATAAGGTCTAACTACAAGTCTAATACCTGCTCTACTACAAAATGTTGATCATCTGACAATATACACATACAAGGACACACACACACAAACACACACACACAAACATACTACTGCTTCCTAATATAGTTCCAGAATTTGCTAATAAATTTTCCCCAGTCTTTTTGTGTGATCTCCCTGCTTCTGCATTCTCCCTAAACTACAGTGTCTTCACCTACAAAATGGAAATAGTAATATTTGCTCTACTGGAGATAGCTAGTTGGCACATTGGAGAAAGTGCTACATTTAGAGTTATAAAGACCTATAATTTAATCTTGCCTCAGATTTAGATGTCATTTAACCTCTTACCCTCACGTGCCTCGTCTGTGAAATGTGGTTTTCAAAATACTTTACATATGTTATTTCAGCTAATAGTTTCTGTTTGTCATTTTTGCATTATTTTACAAACTTTACCTTCAGAATGTAGGTCATCATGTCAGATAATATATTTAAGGAATTTTGCAAACTGGAAAGCATTATATAAATGTCAAAACTACAGCTACAACTACAACTACAACAACTACTACTACTGCCGCTGCTGCTGATACTTCTACAACTACTACTACTACTTCCACCATCACCACCACTATTACTACAGTTGCTGCTGCTGCTGCTGCTGCTACTACTGCTGCTGCTGCTGCTGCTGCTACTACTACTACTACTACCACCACCACCACCACCATGACTACTACTATTATTACTAGTACTATAACTATTACTAGATTATAAATATTACTACTACTATTACTATCATAACAATAATGACTCTTATGACTGATATTACTACTACAAATATTGCTACTACTACTACTACTATTACTACATTTACAATAACAGCTACTACTACTATTACAACTACTATAAGTATTATTACAACTACTACTACAACTAATACTATTAATACTATTATAACAACCACTACTACTATTGCTGCTGCTACTACTATTACTACTACAACTACTACTATTATGATGAATATTACTATTATTACTACTAATGATAATACAACTATTGCTCCTCCTCTTGCTCCTCCTTCTACTTCCACCACCACCACCACCACCACCACTACCACCCATCTTGGAGGGTTTTATAGGGAAAATTTTTTTGCAAAACTTCAGGTCTTATCGCAAAATTGCCCACCCCACCTTTTCTGATATCATCATCATCACCATCATCATTTTCATATACCAAGAGAAATGCAGCAAGAGTTAGGTAATGTTCTTCAGCCTAGGAAGGTAACTGAGGAAAGTGTTCAAATACCAAATAGAAACTCCTAAATTCTAAGTTGTCAGTATTCTACAATTGGGGCAGCTAGATGGTACAAAGGATAGAATGCTGGGCATACAGATGGGTCTAGAGTTAGGAAGCCCTAAATACAAATCTGGCCTCAGACATTTATGTAATAATCATGTAACCCTGAGCAAGTCATTTAACTTGTATGATTTAGTTTCCTCTATTGCAAAATGGGTATTATAGCATCTGCTTTCCGAGAGTTGTGAGGATTCAATGATAGTATTTGTAGATCACTTAGCACAATACCTATCACACAACAAGCATTTAATAAATTCTTTCTTCCTGCCTCTTTCCCTTTCTCCTTTGATTTTTTCTTCCATTCTTTATGCCCTTCCTCCATTCCTTCTTTTCATTCTTCCTTTCTTTTCTCTTTATTTCCTTGCTACCTAAGAAAGAAAACTCTTCAGTGAAATAGTACATGTAAACTCAGCAAACCTGAAGCAGGGACTAGAACAGAGAGGCACATGACTTTCCTTAGGTACCAAGTCTAGTGCATTTGCTAGAATTTTAATATTGCTTCAAATTAAAACAACTTTGAGATATCATCTTATATCTATCAAATAGTAGAATCATGAACTGAACCAACCATTTTGGAGAGCAATCTGTCATTATGTCCAAATAACCTGTATATCCTTTGATCTAGTAAAAGCCCTACTAGGTCTGTTTCCCAAGGTGATCAGGGGAAAAAAGGAAAAGAACCTATATGTTCTGAAATATTTATAGCAGCTCCCTTTGTGGGGACAAAATGGCTAAACAAGTTTTGCTATATGATTGTGATGGAATACTATCATGCTATAATAAATAATGATCTCATTGATTTTAGAAAAAAAAACATGGAAAGATTTGCATGAAGTGAAGTGAACAAAATCAAGAAAATGTACATATAACTGTGAACAGCCAAGTTATTCTGATTATTATAAATACTTAAATCAACTATACAGGGCATATGAAGGAAGATGCTGTCCCCCTCCAGAGAAATAAATGAAAACAAAAGTAAGCATAACATGTTGTTTTTGTTTGGTTTGGTTTGGTTTGGTTTGGTTTGGTTTGGTTTGGTTTGGTTTGGTTTGGTTTGGTGAGGCAATTGGGGTTAAATGACTTTCCCAAAGTCACATAGCTAGTAAGTGTTAAGTGTCTGAATTGGATTTGAACTCAGGTCCTCCTGACTCCAGGGCTGGTGTTCTATCCACTGCACCACCTAGCTGCCCCCATAACATGGTTTTACATGTATTTATAAATCTTTTCAAATGGTGGCCTTCTCAAGTACAGGGTGTGGGGGAGGGGTAGGAAGGGAGGCTGTTCAGAACTTAAAATATAACTAAAATAATTAAAAGATTAAAATTTTAAAGTTACATAATAATTTTTACTAACTGAATTGAATGTTTATTATAAACTCATATCATAGTATATAAAAGATATTTTCTCTTCTATTTTGTTTACTTTAAATGTCCTTTTCCCACTTCCATCTCTACCCATGATACTATATCTGTTCTTATTCCAAGTTCAAATACTACCTCATTTGTACAGCTGATCCTATTAGCTAGAGTTTTATAATTTTCCCTACCTCAGAACTCCCATTGATTAATTGATCAATTAATCAACCAACAAGCTAAACTTCTCTATGCTAGACATTGCTCTGGGTACTAGGTTCTAAGACAAAAGTAAGAAGGCCTTGACCTCAAGGCCATATCCAAGATAATATTCAAATGGAGAAAACATACACACACATTTGATTTATATATATATATGTATGTGTGTGTGTTTGTGTCTGTGTATACATACATGAATTAAATAAAAAATGACCTGGTAAAGAGAGGGGGCTTTAACAGCTGTGGAGATCATACAGAAGGTAGCCTTGATATGTCTCTAAGGAAATCAGAGTTACAGGAAACAAAGGTAAGGAGGGAGAGTCTTTAAGGAATAAGAATGCAAGGCATGAGAGATAGTACAAAGGTATCAAGATAGGACACAGCATTGTATGTGAAGGCATATCTGTACTTCTTTTATTGAATTTTTACATTCTAAGTTTTTATAATTATTATTTTACTTTCATATCTCCTACATAGTTCTTGACAAAGTGGGTGAGACCTTTATGTTCTTGAAGAGGAAAAAAGAAGAAGAGAAGAAAGGGTGGAGGAGGAGAAGGAAATAAAGACAAAAACAGGAAGAATAAGAAAGACAAATCTGTTTTCTGAAAGGCAAAAATATACCCTTGGCTATTAAATAAATTGGCCACTCCAAAGCAAATGAAGACCAGGTGAGACTATCCTGTTCCCAGTGAAAAATATTTCAAATTCAAAGAAATACCAGGAAAACTAAAAAAAAAAATTCACCAGTGTTTTGAAATTGAATAAGATAATCAAAAAAGACAGGTCTGGCTTAAAGAAGGTCTTTAAAGGATTAAACATTGAAGAAGTAATTTAATTGCTCTCCAGTGCAATTTTGAAATGTTAAATTGAAAGTAGAAAAATGAGACCAAATTCAGCTAAAGCATCTATGTTGTGCTATGATCTTGTTCATTCCTTTTTTAGGATGATCCCATCCAGGCATTTGTCCATAGTCACGTGTTTTTTGTGTCTCCCAAACCTCTACCTAGAGATGATGCTTTATCACCTCTATTAATTGCCATAAAAGAACAAAAAGCCAAGAGTGCAGAAACACAGACAAAAGTTAATCAAGTAAACTACCTTGTCCACATTAGTGGCCCATTCTCATAGTTTACTGGGCATGTGACTCCAATGTCCTCTAGGTTTTGGGTGTTGGTTTTTTTTTTTTATCCAATCAACTTAGTTTAGCTATAGTTCTGGGCTTTGCTTAGCTGAATAATTTGAATGTTAGTAATACTTATTGATTGCCTCAGATCTGATATTCCAGTTCCATTGTTTTCTCTACAATCAGTCAGCATCTCTGGTATACATGCAGCTAACTAGCTCTACCATGGATTTAGCATAACCTTGATGTGTCTATACAACTTCCCAAGCTGGCTTTATTAATGGAAGGAGGTATATATACTAAGCCAAGACACTGTGGGCCCATAGTCAGGCTATAACAGAAAGTTATGTAAGTACTGAGACAGGAACTCTCTCCACCAATATATGTTGAAACCCTTCCATGTAAGCCCTTCTAATTCTGTGTGATTTTAATTTAGGTCTTTCTGTAAATCTTTCTTATAAAATTCCCCCAAAACACTGAAAACTTTCTCAATCTTTTATCATTTCAGAAGCTGTGGTTCACCACTTGGGGTGACTGATATACTTAGGTTTTCATTATATGACTGGCCTATGATCTTTTCTACTCATATCTTTTTCCTTGACAACATCTTTTAAGCCACTTCTTGCATACCAGTTATCCTGGGTAAAATGGCACACTCTACACATATTTATCATTGCCCTTTGGATCACCTACAAATTTGATTCTTTCAAGATAAAAGTTTTTAATTTTTAAGAGATTTATAACAATGGGGGGAGAATATTATTATTAAAATAGTAGATTTTTGCAAAGCAAACAGCTTGAGATCATTAAAAAAGCATTGCACATTTTCCAAAAATGAACTATCCTAAACTTCTCTTCTTTCTCAGTTCTGAACCTAGTTTATCATTCATCAGCACTATTTATGAATGATACAAATGATATATTAAATTTGCTGTTTTTCTGGCTAAGTATAATTTGGGAATTACATTTTTAATCCTCTTGTCATTTCAATGTGGGTAATTAAACTAGTCCCTTTCAAATAATTATGGATTTCACCAAGGAGTTTTGTGGCTTTCTGGAGACCAATGCAATCAGTTAATGTTAGCTGCAACTTGGGATATTCAGAAAGTGTTACCCAAAATATGACTCTTTCTTCTGTTTAGAATTTGCCAATGGATAATGTAGATTATCTCCCATGGGCAAACATCTTTAGTGAATTCAAATCATAACTAAAATTATAAGCTGCCATAACTATGATTGTAAGAGGAAAACAAATTATATGCCACATAATATATTATACTTGCCTTTTATCCTTAGTTGTTCATTTTAATAATGTTTTCTGGAATTTTGAAATTAGTAAATATTTCTACTTCCCTGAGGTAGGACAATATTTTTTAATCTAGAATTGCTAATTTTTAATTATTACTGGCTCTACACTGAAAATTTTCTGCCAGTCCACTTTATCTTAGAGCTTTTATCATAGACTATATAGATTACCTGCCCCCAAACATATTTTACCTTTTACAAATATTAATGCAACTTTACTGTCACTCCGACACTGAAATATGTGTATGTCAATAAATACTTTAAAAAGAGTACAGGTTTTGAGTAAAATTGCAAAAACATTTCCAAATAGTGCTGTGTTATTTTTCCTTACTCCATGTTTTCAGGTAAATATTTGTCATTTTGATACTTTTTGTCATGAATATCATGCAGAGACAATAAAGAAATATTTTCTCTGTGTGGAATTTTCCATTGAAGAGAAAATTGAATAAATCATTATACAAAAGTGTTTGATCACATCCTTTTAGCATACATCACATTTCCAAATGTAAATGTTATAACTATAAATTCTAATATAATTATTTCTACTGAAAAGTCGTTTTAGACTTTGAGCCTCACATATTCACATCCCTAAATTCATTCAGTTCAATTGAAGTAAATACAGATCCATTTTTACCAATAATACCTGGTTCAGGTGAAGGCCCTCAACATGTCTTTGCCTTCTGCTATGGACTGCATCCAGGACAGTCTTTATGACAAGTACAATCACCAGGAAATGTATCATGGCTTCACAAAAGATTTCAAGGAGAAAGATGGCTACAAGCCTGATATCAAGATCAAGTATGTAGTTAATTAAGACTGTGTGAAAGGTAATGCACAAGAAGGCCTTCCAGAAACTATCCCACCAATTCAATAAATAGTTCAGACAAAATGAAAACTAAACAGCATATGAAGAAGCTCAATGAGGAAGCTCTCTTGAAGAAGATGAGCTTCAGTGGCACTCCCCAGGCGATACAGAAGACTCTGTACATCGTGCTGAGTGGCAGTGGGAAGAACATGAATGTGAACACCATTACAAAGTGAAGACATCACATTTCACCAGTCCTTTAATATTGAATGCAATTCCTTCCTTATTAAAAAAAAAAAGGACAATAACACCTGGTTCAAGCCTGAGAATACAACAGACTTATGCTCATTCATTTATATATATATTATATATATGCACATACATACATACATGAAAGAGTGTTTTAAGAACTTCTGAATCTCCTGCTCTAAAAAAATCATTGGAGGGGCAGTTAGGTGGCACAGTGGATGAAGCACCGGCCCTGTATTCAGGAGGACATGAGTTCAAATCTGACCTCAGACACTTGACACTTACTAGCAGTGTGACCCTGGGCAAGTCACTTAACCCCCATTGCCCTGCAAAAAAAAATTTTTTTTAAATCACTGGAATCTTTTCTTTAAGCAACAATAAGTAAAAACATTTGGAAATTAAAAAGAAACCTAATTTGATTAAAATAAATTCTGTGATTAAGTGATAGGTGTTCTGTGCCACAAAAGACTCACATAACACTTGATTGTTTATTTATTTGAGATGGCGGAGGGGAGTGAGGCTTTACCTTCATGGAACACAAACTATGGGCAGGACGGAAGCTGCCTTCTCTAAAACAACTATGACACAATGTTTATGGGAAAGCTATTTTCATAATGCTTAGTACAAGGTAGTAGAATTTATCCCTAAGTGGAGTCATGTTTATTTATTGTTAGTGGTTTGGACTGTTCTGTATCTGACCTTTCTTCATTAGAAAAAGCATGAGTCTCAGTTCTTTGCAGATTCCTTCTCTTCTAAGGGGCCTATCAGCTAGCCAGTATCAGCCAAAAAAGCAAGGAGACTTTATAAAGCTGAACTGCCAAGGAAGGTGTCAGGGAGTCAACAAATTGGCACCATTTTCAATCCAGACATAACCAGGTGTTGGGTTTTTTTGGTTGTTTTTTTTGGGGGGGGAGGATGAGGGAGGTGGGACATATATAATAGCTACTGTGTTACCTGGTGAACAAGTTAAAGGGTATAAAACTGCCTCAAACATGGGAAACTTCTCTGAATTTTACATGTATTTGTATATGTGACCCCATTAATGAAGCAATAGGAAACAAAGAGTAGTGGGGCAGACCAGTAAAACCCATTTGCACACTGGGGCTAGTTGTTATGATGACTTTGTCCCAGAATTCAACTATATTCAAGAAATTACCATCCTGAGCCTTCCTAACAAGCCATGTGGAAAATCTGGGCATGGACCTCTTTTTTTTTTTTTCATTTTGCTCCTGGGTCATCTGAGCAGTTCTGACACCTAAACTAATAGAAGAGGCCATGTATCTGGTATAAAGACTGTTACTATATTGGATATAAAGACACATTTATTTATTTATTTGTTTTCTTTTTTGTTTTTTTAAAGTAATAAACATTTTTATTTATAGTTTTGGGTTCCAATTTTTATCCCTCCTGTCCTCCCTTCCCTGTCCCCTTCCTAAGGCAGTAAACAATCAGTTCTTGGTTATACATGTATGATTATGTAAAACATTACCATATTAGTAATTTTGTACTGGAAATCAAAGGAATGCCCATTAATCGGGGAGTGGCTAAACAAGCGTGGTATATAATGGTGATGTAATATTATTGTACTATAAGAAATGACAGCAGTAAAAATGACAATTCTACCTAAATTAATTTACTTATTCATGCCATAATAATCAGACTACCTAAAATTATTTTACAGAGCTACAAAAAATAATAACAAAATTCATCTGGAAAACAAAAGGTCAAGAATATCTAGGAAACTAATGGGAAAAAAAGCACAGGAAGGTGGGATAACTGTACCAAATGTGAAGCTTTACTGTAAAGCATCAGTCATCAAAACTATTTGGTACTACCAAGAAATAGAGTGGAGGATCAATGGAATAGGTTGGGCACAGGAGACACAGTAGTAAACAAGTTTAGTAATGAACTATTTGATAAACACAAAGACTCTAGCTTTCTGAGATAGGAACTCAGTATTTGACAAAAACTGCTAGGAAAACTGGAAAATAGTATGGCAGAAAGTAAGCATAGACCAACATCTTACACCTTATACTAAAATAAGGTCAAAATGGGTACATGATTTAGACATAAAAGGTGATACCATAGGTA
The DNA here is from genome assembly GCF_019393635.1 of Dromiciops gliroides. Lineage (NCBI taxonomy): Eukaryota > Metazoa > Chordata > Mammalia > Microbiotheria > Microbiotheriidae > Dromiciops > Dromiciops gliroides. The sequence continues at coordinate 361,019,705 of NC_057864.1, read as the reverse complement.
AATTAGGAGAGGAAGGAATTGTTTCCCTCTCAGATCTTTGAAAAGGAAAACAGCTTATGACCAAACAAGAGATAGATAATACTATGAAATGCAAAAGGGATGATTTTTATTGCATTAAATTAAAGAGGTTTTATACAAATAGAAGTAATGCAGCCAAAATTAGAAGGGAGGCAGAAAGCTGGAAAATAATTTTTATAGCCAGTATTTCTGACAAAGGCTTCATTTCTAAAATATATTGGGACCTGAATCAAATTTATAAGAAACTAAGTAATTCCCAAATTGAGAAATGGCCAAAGAATATGAACAGGCAATTTTCTGATGAAGAAATCAAAGCTATCTATTGCCATGTGAAAAAAAATGCTCTAAATCACTATTGATTAGAGAGTTGCAAATTAAAACAACTCTGAGTTACCACCTGACACTTAACAAATTGGCTAATATGATAAAAAAGGAAAATAATTAATGTTGGAGAAGCTGTGGAAAAATTGGAACACTAATGAATTGTTGGTGGAGCTGTAAACAGATCCAACCATTCTGGAGAGCAATTTGGAATTATGCCCAAAGGGCTATGAAGCTGTATATACTCTTTGACCTAGCAATGCCACTATTAGGTCTTTCTCCCAAAGAGATCATAAAAAAGGGAAAAGGAATCACATGTACAAAAATATTTGTAGCTGCTTTTTTGTGGTGGCAAGGAATTGGAGATTGAGGGGTTGCCCATCAATTGGGGAATGGCTAAACAAGTTGTGGCATATGAATGTAATGGAATACTATTGTGCTGTAAGAAACTATGTGCAGGTGGATTTCAGAGAAACCTGGAAGGACTTACATGAACTGTTGCTGAATGAGATGAGCAGAACCAGGAGAACATTGTACACTGTATCAACAAAATTATGTGTTGATCAACTGTGATAGACTTGATTCTTCTCAGCAATACAATGGTCCAAGATAGTTCCAAAGGACTCATGAAGGAAAATGCTCTCCAAATCAAGGAAAAAAAAGAACTATGAATTCTAGATGCAGATTGAACCATACTATTTATATTGTTGTTGTTATTGTTGTTTTTCTTTTTTGAGTTTTTTTTTCCTTTTGCTCTTATACTTCTTTCACAGCATGACTATTGCAGAAATATGTTTAATATAATTGTACATATATAACCTATATCAGATTACTTGTTGTCTTGGGGAGTAGGGAGGGAGGGGAGAGAGGGAGAAAAATTTGAAACTAGAAATCCTCTAAAAAGAAATGTTGAAACCTAAAAAAACAAATTATAAGCAGGATGATGTCAGAAAGGACTGGAAAAACTTGTATGAACTGATGTATAGTGAAAAGAGCAGAAATAAGAGAAGATTGTGCACAGAAACAGCAGTATTGTTGGATGAAGAGCTGTGAAAGACTTGAATATTTTGAACAATACAATGATCCAAGACAATACAAAAAGACTATCAATGAAATCTACTATCCACCTCCAAAGAAGAACTAATATTGATGGAACACAGACTGAAGCATGCTATTTTTCAGTTTAATTATTTTTCTTTTCTAAAGACAAATTTATCTTGTGTTCTGAAGGCTATAGAGGGCTTTCCTTACAATAACCTAAATGAATTAGGTAGCACAAGTGTTAATTTTCCTCTTTCTCAGACAAGGAAACTGAATTTTGGAAAGGTTTGATTGGCTCAATGAACACACAGATGATATTTTTTTTTTACCTAAGTGATAGATTGGGCCAAAAAAGCATAATTTTTAAATGCACAGTAAAAAATAAAAAGATAATAAAGAAACACAATCTGTAACAAGGTATTAAGGTAGAGAGATGGAGAGAAAGCAATGTCTAGGTTCTCCTTCGCTTTACAGAGAAGAAAAACAGTTGTATGTAAGGACTAGGGTGAAAGTAAACAGCCATACAGGTAAGAGCAAAAAGGTATTACATTACTGTTCTTCTACTTGTGGAAAAAATATTTAAAAAGAGAAAAGGAGAGACTTGTCTGTATTGTTAGAGAGAACATTTTAAAACTATCCTTGGATAGTTTCAATTCACCCACTATAAATGGAAAACAATAAACAATATCCCAAAACAGGGGAGATAACATTCATGAAATGATGAAGCTTCATACCATTTTCTTACTGGCTGGGGTTTCATTATGTTCAGCTGAAGACTACCTAGGCAATCTTAAAATTTATGAATATTTCGGGACAGCTAGATGGCGCAGTGGATAGAGCACCAGCCCTGGAGTCAGGAGTACCTGAGTTCAAATCCGGTCTCAGACACTTAACATTTACTAGCTGTGTGACCCTGGGCAAGTCACTTAACCCCAATTGCCTCACTAAAAAAAAAAAATTATGAATATTTCAGCTAACTGTATGTGTGTCTCAGAAAGACCACTAGTTCCTTTGAATGTAGTTCACAAAATGCAGTTAAACATCAATTGATGTCACTAGATTTGTCCATTTACCAAATAGCAGAAATAAGACTGATATTCCTCAAAAGGAAAATGACTGCTTTCTATTTTATTACATGGTTATAGAACTGCAAAACATTATAATAACTCATCTATCTTCCTTCCTTTCCCTCCCCATCTATAATTTGAATTCTACTGACATTTCCACTCTTATCTCCCTACTATTCACCTACACAAAGCCTCCAATACAATTTTACACATTTATTCAATATCTCATAACACTCCTTTGTGCTTTCATGGCATCAGGATGTTGTTCATGTCTTTATACCTACTCAGACTCTACTCAGTATATCCTACAAAATCTAGTTCATATTCAATTTTCATTCCTAGTAATTCCAATCATTTTGGAACTACAATTATAACAACTTTTCTGAAAGAAGTACTAGTTAAATTCATTCAGGCATTAGTATCTGTAAAGAAAAAAAAGAAATATAAAACTTCTCTTCTCCAACTGAGAAAGGGAAAACTAGTTCCTCTTCCTCCCATACTCATAATTCTATTATTCCATGGAGAAAACAGAATGGGAGATGATAAATTGTGCTTTTGATGAGGATAAAGTTAACTGTGAAAATGATGATGAGGACCTGAATGATGGGAAAAGGTATCATATGTCTGGCAAATTTAATTTGAAGATATATCTATGCTATCAAAATTAAAACTTATGGACTTCTGTTCTAATTTCTCCATTGAAAATTCCAGGGCATGCTGTCCAATAAGGAGTTGGTATTGTAGAAAAGTAATTCGGGGTGGGGGGGAAGCTTAGAGTTTTTTGATCTATAAATCATCTGCATAGAGATGGTAGTTGATCCAGTAGGAATAAAACCCATAGGTAGGATGTATAACATAAACGAAGCAAAGTAGGAATAATTAGCTCAGTGTCATAAAAACCTAGAGAGGAGAGAATGTCTAGGAGGAGTTAAGCAACAGTTCAAATACTGGAAACACTTCAAGAAGAATGGGGGTTGGAAAATGACCAATAGATTTGAATGTTAAGAGGGCATTTGTGGGGAAGCTAGGTGGCAGAGTGGATAGAGCACTGGCCCTGGAGTGAGGAGGAACTGAGTTCAAATCTGGCCTCAGAAACTTAACACTTACTAGCTGTGTGACCCTGGGCAAGTCACTTAATCCCAACTGCCTCACAAAAAAGAGGGCATTTGTGACTTTGGAGAAAGTATTTTAAACTTCATGATGAGATTGAAACCAGATCATAGAGGGTTTTGAAGAGAATTAAAGGAAAGTAATGGGTGTAGGAGGCAGCTAGATGGCACAGAGGATAAAGAACTGGCCCTGGATTCAGGAGCACCTGAGTTGAAATCTGGCCTCAGACATTTGACACTTACTAGATGTGTGACCCTGAACAAACCACTTAGCCCTCATTGTCCTACAAAAACAAAAACAAAAAGAAATTAATAGGTGTGAATGATTACAAACCATGTTTTTCAAGTCCAACTGAGAAGGGGAAAAGAAACATGGGATGGTAGTTATATGCGAAGATAATCCCAAACAAGGATTCTTTAAAGAATAGGGTACTTGCCATCAGCAAGTAGCAGGGAAGGAACCAGTAGATAAAAAGAGACTGAAAATGTAGAGAGTAGCAATGATAGTATGGATATTTATGTCTGAGTATTTTAATGTTTTCAGGAAATGAATATATATCTCACATTTAATTAATTACACTCAACAAGCATCCATTAAACTTCTACTGTGTTTAAGGCACGGGAAAAACAAAATAAAAACCAAAAATAGCCCATGTCCTCAAGTAATTTACATTCTACTTGAAGGACATAGGTCAAGGAATGGACAAGGTAACTCATAGATATCCCCAAAGTAAATTTATGTCATGTTCCTTTACCAGCATTGCTATAGAGTATTAAAACTGCCTTTGCTTTTTCTTTTTCTCCCCACCCTTGAAAATGTGATAATTAAGTGGTAATTTTACCTAAAATAAAAGCAGCAGGAAGAAAAAGGAGAACTGAAGGATCAGATAATGGGAAAAAAAATAGATTATCAGTCCCTGAATATTTGATAGCTGGCTGTACTTTTACTTCAAAATGAATTCAGATAGGGTGCGTTCTAAAGTATCAAAAAATGGTTTGGTTAGAACAAATAAATAATCACGACAGGAGTAACTGTGAGTTGTGCTCCAAATCAAACTGATTAAAATGAATAAATAAGAGATATCTGAGTTTAGGTACTAAATATCAATATAAAAGTTTGGTTTTTACTAGTCTATTCAGGATATGCATCAAAGAGATAAAAAAAATAGGTTTCTGAAGAAGTCTTAAAGCCATTCAGAGTGGAAGAAAGTAGTTAGAAGAACTGCCAAAGATGAGTAAAAAATGTTAAAGTAGGATGAAAAAGAGAGAAAAGGAGTTAAAGGCTGTGCCTATGCAGTGCTAAAACAAATAGTTGAAAACTGAAACCTTTAGTCAATCAACTGGTTGTTTTGTCTACATTAAACCAAACAACTGGTTTGACCTTATTTTTTTCCAGGGAATTGACTGAATTGAGTAGTTGTTTTGAAATTGTGTTGACACAGCTATAGAGAAGAAAAAGGAAAGGAAGGGAAATCAAGAAGATATTTGCCCCCCCCACCACCAAAAAAAAAAAATCATTGCCTCCTCCAAGCAAGACTAGAGAGATGAGATAACAGTGAGCTGTGAATGGAAATTGGAGCAACTTTTATGGACATAAAGTTTCATAAATAAGAAGAATTTGAACATAAAATTAAAGATTAAATGGAGTAGTTAGAAAAATTCAAGTTTTTTTCTTAGATTTTGAAAGACTTTTATTTGATAGAATAAAAAAAGATTGGTATTAAAGAACTAAGTTGGGAAAAGCTGGATTTAGAAAATTATAGAGCCAAGTTGAAGACTTGGACATATTGAAAGTATATGCTTTTTGTTGTTTGTGCTTTGAAATAAAGGCAACATTTATTCTTGCTTGTCTTGCTTTCAATGTTATCTTAATGTACTATACTGATAGTCATTTGCTGATCTATCCTCCTTTCTGATAGGCTGGCCAAGAAGATCCCTTTAGGAAGAAATACATTATAATCAGAACATGTAAGTGAAATAATCATCTCTTTGTTCAAATATGGGATGGAAAATGAGTCACATTTCACAAATAAGAATGTTTTCAAAATGGCCCAAGATTTTAAAATTACTTAAGTATTTTCCCCAAAAATTATTCAAGTAGAAAAACTTCTGTGTAGAAATACCATTTAAGGAGATGTGTAAGAAATATTTAAGCCATTCTTTTTGAGAAATGTATAGGAAAGGACATGCAGGACCTGCCTATCAATGCCAAGGTAAGAACAGACCAAGAGAATGAGGAAAGGAAGCCTTTATAATATAGCAACTTTAAAGAGAACTTATCTGAGGGTACTCTGAGTTCCTTGTCCAGTGGCCAATAAATATAAATAATTCCAGAGGAATTGAACTATATCAATCTTGAAATTTTCATCATAAATGAAACAAAACAAAAGGTGATTGTGGATAAATATAAGTATTTCTGATCTCCCTTGATGAAGCAAATAAAGAAGTTTGTATAATTGGTTTTCTCATATCTAAAGTAAATTAGAAACATAAGCACATGTGAGTTGGTTACCTCATATTACATTGTTTATGATCAATATCTGTAGAAAGACCACTATCAAAATAATTGTAGTTAATAAACTAAATGTATATAACTATGAGTTTAATGCAGATGATAGGAGATAGAGAAGTTCTATATGAACAAATTGATGAAAGCCTGAAAAACAAATCACCATGTAATTTAATATTTGATGACATCAAAGAAAAATAGGCATGGAGAAGATGGCAAAAAATGTGTTGGAAATATTGTCCATGAGTGAGAAATTAGAGGTCAAAGATTTGTAGAATACATAGAATCCTCAAACCTATATAACATGAATACTTTCTTTGAGGAAATAGCAGGGGTGTGTGCAACTTGGTGAGTACCAAATAGCAACACACACACACAAAGATTATTTTATTAGAGAGGAAATGACTGGCTATTAAAGTGTGAATCTATAATGTGTAGTCAGAGCACCAGATTTTTAGAGGAAAATCAAAATTAATACCAAACAAGACAGAAAATTAAAAAGATATAGTGTGCAATAGATGGAACTTTAATCTGACCTATTTAAACAAAGTTTTGTTTCCCCAAAATGGGAAATGGATAAAATCACAAATAGATATTGGCACAAAATATCCTAGTTCCTAAAAAAGCATAACCAATATAAATCAACTGCCACAATAAAGAAGAAAATAGGAGCCAAAAAATCACTTTTAGCCAAGCACATTACCACCTTGTTGGAGAGATGAGGCAGCCAAACACAACATGTTTAGAATATAAATTGTAAAATACTATAGTGGATTATTGTAAGTAGTATTACCTCATAAAATAGCAAGAAGCAGATGGTAAAATAAGTTTGCAGAATGTTTGGCAAGAGCCAAGTGTAAAAAGTGTTTAAAGTTGCCTCAGGGTCATATAACTCTCTGAGTGAAAGATAATTTCATTGGCTCCACCCCCAAACATATAAAGCTCTTATTTCACCCATCAATCCAACTGTTAACTAATCACTTAGTTTTTATATCATGAATGCATTAGAAAGTATTTATTATAAACTTACCAGGCATTAAGTATAATAATAGAGAATAAAAAAATACTTAAAAGAGCAATCATGAAATCAAGAAAATTCATGGGGATGAGGTAGAGGCAAAATGGCAGAGTAAACTCAGGGACTCAAATTCCCCTCCAAAAGAAAGTTCAAAATAACACCTCTAAATGAATTCTGGAGAGGCAGAACCAACAAAAGGGTTGAGTGACACAATGTTCCTACCCAGACAACATAGAATGTTGGCAGGAAAGGTCTATCTCACTGGGGTGAGTATGGAGTGCAGTAAAAGTTAGGCTACACTGATGGAAAGTCTTCAGTAGGCCTTGGAGACTACTGAATTTGCAGCTAAGGCTTCCAGAGCTCTGATATTATAGACAGTAAGGGGGTTGGACAAATGATTACAAGGAGATTACAGGAGACCCTTTGATGGAACTAGGAGCAGGACTTGGTTGCATTGCCCATACATGCTTCTAGGTTGCAGTTCAGGGTAAGAAGGAGGACTAGTATAACACAACATGTGGCTACACTGGGCCAGGAATTCTGATCACAGTTCCAAGGTGGAAAAGAGTACTTGTGGTCACTCACAGACTAGAGCACTGGCCAGGAGAGCAGTGACCACACTTCTCTTTAGAACAAACACCTAGTAAGAACTGATATCTTACAGACCCACAGAACAAGCTCTGAAAATAGCAGTATAAAAATACCAAGGCTATAAAAGTGCCCATTTCACTCAGGAATATAGTGAAACGTTAAAAATCAACAAATAGACTGGGGAAATGAGCAAACAACAACAACTGCAACCCTTACCATAGAAAGTTACTATGGTGACAAAAAAGATCAAAACACAAATGCAGAAGACAACAAATTCAAAACAATTATATCCAAAGCCTCAATCAGTAGTATGAATTGGTCTAAGGCCCAAAAGGATTCCAGAAAGAGCTCAAAAAGGTTGTTTTTTTTTAATCAAATAAGAAAGGTAGAGGAAAAATGGGTAAAGAAATGAGAGCTATGTAAAAAGATCATGAAAAAAAAAGAGTCAAGAGCTTGGTAAAGGTGGCACAAAAATACTGAAGAAAATAACACTGTAAAAACCAGAATAGGCAAAATGGTAAAAGAGTCATAAAAATCCACTGAAGAGAACTCCTTGAAAAGCCTAATTGATCGAATGGAAAGAGATGTGCAAAATTAATTTAAGAGAGGAATTTTAAAAGGAGAATTGGCAAATGGAAAAATATGTACAAAAACTCACTGAAGAAAATAATTCCATGAAAATTAGAACTGCAAAAGTGGAAGCTAATGACTACATGAGACATCATCAATAAATAAGATAAAGTAAAAAGAATGAAAAATGCAAAGAAAATGTGAAATTTCTCATTAGAAATAAATTAAGAAGAGATATAAAATAAATTAAGAAGAGCTAATTTAAAAATTATTGGACTACCTGAAAGCAATGCTTTACAAAAAAAGAGGGGGGTGTCTAGGCATCAACTTTCAAGAAATTATGGAGAAAAAGTGTTCTAATATCCTAGTACCACAGTTTAAAATACAAATCAAAAAGTTCCACTTATAACTTCTTGAAAGACATCCCAAAATCAAAACTCCAAGCCAAATTTCAGAACTCTTAGGTCAGGGAGGAAATATTGCAAGCCACCAGAAACAAATGAATTCAAATATCATGAAGCCCCAATCAGGATAACATGAGATTTAGAAGTTTCTACATTAAAAGGCTAGAGGGCTTCAAATTTAATATTCCAGAGGTCTAAAAAGTTAGGATGACAAACATGAATCATCTGCCCAGCAAAGCTGAGTATAAGTCCTTCCAGGGTGGGATGGGAGGGGGGGGGGGAAGAAATTTAGTAAAATAGAAGACTTTCAAGCATTCCAAGATTAAACAGCATACCAATAATGTAGTTTGCTGTACAATCTTCTTATAGAAAAATGAGGGATTTGACTGTGTATTTCATACAAGGAATTTTTTGTCATGTTTTGTTGGAATTGGAGGTGAAAGGTTCTTCATTAAAAAAAAAAATATTCCTTTAAAAAAAGACTTTGGTGTCCTCAGAGCTTTGTCCTGGGTTCTCTCCTCTTTTTGCTATGCAATATCTAACTTGCTTATCTCATCAGCTCACCAGGATTCAATTAACATCCTTATGCAAATGATGTCAAAATCTATATATGAGCTACAGTTATGCAACATCAACTGCCTTTTCTATTTCTCAAAATGGGTCCTTCCTTGGTATCTGAAACTCAACATGTCCAAAACAGAAATCATTATTTTTTCACCCTGAGTCCCTCCTTCTTCTAGATTTCCTGATTATCATCAAGGTATCATCATTTCCCCCAACCAGGCTTACAACCTTGTGGTTATCCTTGGATCCTTGCTCTGATTCACCTGGCACATCCAAATCAATGCCAAATCTTGTCTTTTCTACCTTCACAACATTTCTTTCTTTCTCTTCACTAAGTCAATAACATAAATCATGTCCTGATATTTCTCACCTGGATTATTGCAATAGCCTTCTAACCATTCTCCCTGACTCCAATCTCTTCTGACTCCAATATACACTCTACCCAAGGTGATTTTTCTAAAGTGCGGGTTATGATCATGTCACTCCTTTGTTCAATGAACTCCAGCAGCTTCTTATTATTTCTAGGATCCAACATAATTTGTTTGACATCCTTATTTGTCTTCACAAGCTTCCTACCATTCTAGTTTTCTTACACTTTGCTCCCTTTTCCTTCCATTCCATTTATTATCTAACTACACTAGCCTACTCTTTGGTTCTAAACAAGATACTCCAACTCCTATATCCCCATGCCTTTGAGCTAGCTGTCCTCCAAGACTAAAATTTCCAGCCCTGCCACCTCTGTTTCTTAGTTTCCCTGTATTCCTTTAAGATTTAACCTAAAATACCACCTTCTGAAGAGGTCTTCCCTGGTCTAGTCTCCAGCTGCCCTCTCAGATTACCTTCCACCTATTCTACATGTGTTGCCATTTATATGCTGCTTGTCTTATTAGAATGTAAGTTCCTTTAAGGGACAGTTTTTTTCCCTTTATTTATATCTTTAGCATTTAGCACACTATTTGACAGAGAATAAGTACTTAATAAAAGCTTACATATTGATTGTCATTGTTTACCAAAAATTCCCCGATATATAAAAAATATCTGTGACTTATACCATTTATGCAGTTAGTAAAAATCTTAAGACTCCCCAACAATTGTATTATTAAACTATACTAAAGCAAAGCTAAAGTATGAGAAGAGTGATTTTTGCTGACATAGAGAAATGTTTCTAAAATTCCCTTCATTATTATTGCAATGGCAATTTCTCAGTCATCAGCCAACTGAGTCCCACCAACCTAATTGCTATTAAATGATAAACATTTCTGCTATTGATGATATCATTGTCAGTCTTTTTTTCTTGCCAATTATTTCAAACAGATCATTAAAATTAAAAAAAAATGGAAGTTACCTTAGCAATCACTTAGTTTAGCCCTTTGTTTTATAATCTAAGAAAATTAGGTCTAGATGGGTTAAGTGACTTATTCATGGTCAAACAGTCAGTAAGTGTCAGAGAGATTAAAACTCAGTCTTTGAATAAAAATATTACACTCTTTCCACTGAATCATGCTGAGTCTCTGTGAGTACCTAATGGATGTAAAGGAGTATATTGGTTAATGTTTAACAACTAGGGAGCAGCTAGGTGGCACAGTGGATAAAGCACCAGCCCTGGATTCAGGAGTACCTGAGTTCAAATCCAGCCTCAGACACTTGACACTTACTAGCTGTGTGACCATGGGCAAGTCACTTAACCCCCATTGCCCTGAAAACAAAAAACAAACAAAAATGTTTAACAACCAAATCTCTAGAAAAATGTATGCATGACATACTTTAATCTGCATCATTAACATTTTCTCCCTAACTTTCTTTAGTATAGAAACAATCAACAAAACAAGTCAAGCCCTAATTTGTTGACGTTGTTATTCATTCAGTCATTCCAACACTTCATGACTCCATGAACCATAGCACACCAGGTGCTTCTATCTTTCTGTCTTTAGCTGAGTGATGACCATGTCAGCTCTTGATTAAGATGACTGACCATGGATATATCCTTTCTATTTTCACCCATCTTGAAAATGATTTACGATTATAGAGTCACAGAATTGGAATTTTGGAAGAGCTGTTGGTGCCCATTTAGTCCAGCCCATACATGAAAGGAATACTCACTATAAGAAGAACAAATAAACAAACAAGTGGTTCTTCAGTCTCTGATTGAAGACCTCCAAGGAAGGGCATGTGCACTACACTAAAAATACTACCTGTCAACAGTACTTCAAGATAGCCCATTACATTTCTAATGTTACTGTGATTTTAACTATTCTTTCAAAGAGGTTAAAAGTTGTATTTAGGGGCAGCTAGGTGGTGCAGTGGATAGAGCACCGGCCCTGGAGTCAGGAGGACCTGAGTTCAAATCCGGCCTCAGAAACTTAACACTTACTAGCTGTGTGACCCTGGGCAAGTCACTTAACCCCAATTGCCTCACCCCCCAAAAAAGTTGAATTATCATGACTGGATGTACACTCAAGGCATCAGAAATGGTAAAAGAAAACATTAACCAAGTATGAAAAAAATAAATGAATGTTGTATAGTACGGGTTTAATGGGTTTCCATAGGCAGAAAAATAATGGTAGTACTTCACATTTATTTATGGCATTATAGGTTATAAAAATAAGCCATTTCTCATAGCTATTTTATGAGGTAAATATTATTTTCTTTATATAGATGAGGAGATCGAATAATAAAGTGATTCAGGGAATCACAGGATTTAGAGTTGGAATGTCATTATATTATAAATAGAGAAACTGAGGCCCATAGTGGTAAAATGACTTGCCCAAGGTTACATAGATAGGATGTATGGGGTATTAAGAGAGAACTAGCACTTCTGGCATGAGGTCTTACAGAGCCCCTTTTTGGAGCTGTCCATCTACCTTTCATGTCTACCTTCACCCAACTCTCACCTCTGGCTCCAAGAAGTGATAGCATGAACAGTAGTCACTCCCTGGTAAACCATCTTGGCAGATGGGCTAAATGGTGCTGAGCATAATAAACAGGCCTCAACACTATTGGTGATTTAGAGGGATGTCTACCCCCAACCATGTAAAGATTTCTCCCTATAAAAATGCATGGATAAGAACAATTTGTTCCAACAGCCACAAAGGCTGCTGAAACCAGTGCTATAGAGAGTTTAGAGTTTGGTGAAGCATCAAAGATGCCAAGGTCATCCATGGCCAGTTATTTTGATTTTTATCCTGCCACTGGATTTTGATGACTCCAGAAAAGTGAGGCTGATAACTTTTCACTACTCTGCTTTGCTTAAATCTAATTCCCCAGGGGCGGCTAGGTGGCGCAGTGGATAGAGCACCGGCCCTGGATTCAGGAGTACCCGAGTTCAAATCTGGCCTCAGACACTTAACACTTACTAGCTGTGTGACCCTGGACAAGTCACTTAACCCCAATTGCCTCAATTAAAAGAAAATTTAAAAATAAATCTAATTCCCCCACAAGTCATCACTTATGATGACATTGGTCCTTTTCAAAAACAAAGGACAAACAACAACAATAAAGCCAGAATCAAAGTAATTCATCAATGATCATAAGCTTCATTAATGGTAACAATATAACCTTAACCTATTTCTTCTGATTTCATGTCAAGGGCTATTTCCATCTCAGTAGAGTAAAACTAGTCATCCAAGGGAATTAATACAGAAACAGTGAGAAGAAAAATTGTACAGAGATGCAAGAATATGAGGTAGAATATATGAGGTTTAGGTGGAAATCCACATCATAAAAATATTCCAAGGACTTTCCAATGAATGTTTTTAAATATTAAATTTATAGAACATTTTACCCACCTCAATTTTTTTCCCATTTCCTCATGTCAGAGTAGAGAGATAATATACCCTGTCACAGTCACCATAAGTGAGTAGCCTGAAGAAGAGTAGGGCTAATGGAGTAGATCATATTCAATATCTCTATTGTGATCTTTACTTATGGCTTTCTTATAAGCCAGAGGTTTTTAGAGCCAAACCTATTTTGTCTTGCTGATTCAAAGAGAGAATAGTTTATATTAATGAAAGAAGGGGTTTGGAAATGTCTTTAGCATCCCTATTTAAGATGTACTCTAGCGGCCTGATGGAGAAGAAAAGATCAGTGAAGAACAGTCTAGCTTAACAATGATCAAGGTCTATACTAAGATCTGACTAAAGAGAAAGAGAATAATAGGTGCATATTGGTCTCTTTTCTCAATATGAGGCATTGTATAAAGACATTCATGGTCCATTTATCTCAGTTTTCTTCAAAAATGTTCCCATAACACAGTGTATTAATTTGGCCTGCCTTCATTTATTCACTCAAATTATGTGCCTCTATCTGCCCCTAAGGAGATTACTTCCTAGACCACAGAAGCCCCCAAACTGAACTGTAATGATGAAACACTCTATGTCTTCAGATACATATTTGAAGGAAGATCATACAAAAAGGGTCATGAAACAGAATTTATGACCCAGAATGGTCTTTCTGGTCTCAAGGCATTTACTGATGAAGTGTGTACAAAAGCTGAGGGAAACAGGACTATACTGTGATCATACCACATACAGAGACAAAATGACCTACTGGCTTATTTTAATCAGATCCCTTTCAACTCCTGGATTCCAGAATGATGTTTCATAAAGGAAAAGGATTTCACCAAAGCCAACCTTAATTTAGTTATTTACATTTATTTCTTAAGCATTAATCACTTTAGTTATGTAAAGAGTACACTCTGATGCTGAAAATTCAAATTCATAACTGAACTGTTAAAGTTAGATCAGTTCATTATCTAAATGGCACAAAATATTTGACATTTAGTTACTGATAAATGATCTTTATCAACCTATGAAGTAAGAACATTCTTCCTTGTCCTTATTCTATAAAGATTCTGTTCTATTATAATAAATTAACAAATAAATACCATTCTGGTCCTAATATAGCTCATTACAAGTTATATGATAGTTTATAGACTTGATGCCACACTAATTAAGCTACCAAGAGGATACTTTACAGAAGTAGAGGAGAGAATAACAAAATTAATTTACAGGAACAAAAAATCTGGGATCTCAAGAGAAATCATAAAAAATATAAAATGAAAAAATAGCACTTTAAGATAAATTATAAAGATAACCATCAAAATTATTTAGCACTGGTTTAAAACAAAACTAGAAAAGTATATCTTTGGAACAGACTAGTTAAGAAAGAATGAGAAACAATTGAACTTAGTAAGCCAGAGAATGCATATTATTGGAGGAAGATCTCCCTGTGTGTCAAGAATTCTAAGGAAAAATGGAAAGCAGTTTTGAAGAAATTGGATAGAGACCAACACCTTACCATAGTTATCTCACAATGGCTATGTGATTAGTTCTTATAGTAACAAATAATAATAATGGGTAGAGAACCAAATTACAGACCTTTCATGGTTATGACCAAAGGGAGAATTCTTAACTAAATAAGGCATACGGTTAATCAGAAAATAGATCATTTTAATTACATGAAATCGAAATGTTTTTGCACAAATAAAATTAAGGCAATGAGGATAATTCAGGAAAGGGTTAAATGTGAAGAAATCATTATACCAATTATCTCTTATCAGCCTCTGATATACAAGTTAGTTAGGAAACTAATACAAATACAGAAGAGTAAAAGTCATCCCTCAATGAATAAGTAATCAATGGATATGAACAAATAGTTCTTAAGAAAATTGAAAGGTTACTTCAAGTCACTAACAATGAAAGAAATATACATCAAAACATCTTTGAAGTTTTATCTTACATCCAGTATACTGGAGAAAATGGAAAAAAGATAAGAAAAATCATTTTGGAAAGATTGCAGAAAGATGAGTAAATAAACCATTTGGAAGAATTGTGAATTGGTTCAACCTTTCTGAAAAGCAATCTGTAGTGGTTCTAAAGAAGTGAGCAAAGTGTTCATTTATACTTTTATACATAAAGATCCCACTATTAGACATTTACACCAAGTAGGTTGTCATTACAATAAAGGTTCCACATATACAAAAATATTTACAGGAACACTTTTTATAGTGGCAAAAGAGTGGGGAAAATAGCAGTTTATCTATTAGAAAACATCTGAACACAAAATAATAGAATATACTGACAAAGTGAAGGGAACCAAAAACAATGACTACAACAATACATATCATCAGCAAAATACCTGAAAGAGAAACTGAATGTTGTAAAATTATAACAAGCGTAGCCCCACAAAAGAGAAATGGAAATTACCTCCCTCCCTTCTTCACAGATGTGAAAGACAATGGATATGGTACCCTGCATATAATGTTGGGCATGGTTAATGTGTCATTAAATTATTTCTTTTTAATCTTTTTTTTTAATACTATAAGGAAGAGGAATTGGCAGGAAAGGTATTTTCTTTATATAGGCTGAGCTGGTTTCCCTTCAGGGGGCAGGGAGTCATGCTTTGGGCTTTGGTTGTCCCATAGAATGAGGGCTTGAACCACCAGTGTGGCTTCTTTGTCAAGTAAGGCATAAAGAACCAGACTATGGGGCCCAGGGATGCCCGGAGGCTTAGTGCAATTCCCACTGCTTTGTGGGATGTCTTTCCAATATAGTTTTGTTGCCATGATAAATGGGGAGGGAAAGAGGAGTAGCATCTATTTTTAGTCATTATAAAAACTCTCTATTTAAAATCTTTTGTTATGTAAAGCAATTTTTGATCCATCAGTGGACCATGCTCTGTATTTCATTGAATTCCAATCCTGAGTCTGAATCACTGGAGTGATCTAAATCAGGCCCAGCCTAGAATAAGAAGAGATTATATTGGAAAATGTAAATAATGTAAAAATAAAAGGTAAAAATATATTTAAATGCCAGAAACAGTTATAGAGTAAACCCTTAAAATGAGAGATTTTTTAAAGAATATATATGTATCTACACACATATATCTATTTATATACGTATGTATAGATGTGTGTATGATTACAAAGAAAAATAACACTATTACAGGATAAACTCATATTTTATTTATACCATATTTGGAGAAAAGGATTGACCTAAATTCAGATCAGCAGGGCATTTTTTGAGTGCCTACAATGTATTCAGCAATGGGCTGAGCACCAAGACAATAGGGATTTAGAACAGATACTAAAAGGTGATTGTTCCACCCTCCAAAAATTTAGCATCCATTAGGAAATAGATAATTTGGTACATAAAACAACTGAAAACTGTGAGGCAACATATAATTACTTCCTAAATTGTGTTGTAGGAACTGAAGGAAAGAAACTGGGTGAAGTAGTCAATGAAAGCACACTTTCAGAGAGCACACTTTGGCAAGGTAAAAGAAGCGGGAATGGAAAAGAGATGTGCTTGCATGAAAGTGAGGAGAAAGCAGTATGATTAGAACAGAGAATAGACATTGGAGGATAAATTTAGGATTTGTATAGGTTATGGAGTATTTCAAAAGGTAGGCAGAGGAGGAAGATTCGGATATGATGCTAAATAGCTTTGACATTTTTTTTAGTTAGAATTGATGCAATGAAAGTTGTATGTAGGGAAAATAGCCCAAGCAGCCATATGCAGGGCTGGATGGATTGTATTTGCCTAAATGGTTTATTATGCTTTATTTTTCTACACATTCTGTTTTCATGTGTAAATGACTTAAACTTTTGGCACCTCAGTTTCCTCCTCTGGAAAATGGGGATAATACTTATACTGCCTGCCTCACAGTGTTTCTGTGAGGAAAGTGTTTTGCATATCATGAAGGACTAAAGGATTGAGTTATTGCTATCCAATCCAAATCAGCTTCTCTGCTGCAGAAAAAAAAAATTAAAAGATAAAAAACTACTTGTCCCTTGTGACACACATGTATACAGACACAGATACACACAACTCTGTGCTCTAAATCTAAACTTTATATAATAAATCATTCACTGGGGCCTAATAGAATTACTTGAAATACCTAATATAATTCTTATTAATGAAAACCAGGGTCAGAGAAATCTGAGTCCTGGCTCCAATGATATTTACACATGATTTACATGATTCCAAATAGATTTAGTCCCTGAATCATTGGCTCCCTGATATTTTGCTGACAATTGGCCTCACATATTTGCATTTGGCTATAATCTTCAACATGTTAGCCATTGCATTTTTATTTAAATATAGAGTCTCACCCCTAATATGCTTACATAAAACAGGAACAGACACACATGGTTGAGTGTATATTATGAAAGAAAATGCATATATTTAAAAGAAAAGACTTCAGTTTTGGAGATAGCATGAGTTTTACCAAAGTTTTACTTTGTTTCCAAGATTGGACCTGCCAAAATACTACCAACAGTCCATTTCTTTTATTTTTATTACAGAAAATTTGTCAGCAGTATGGGTATGAACACAGTGGTTCCAAGACTTAAGGCAAAGGTATCAAACTCTAGTCCTGTATGAAAGCAGTTGATAAAACTCCTGACAACATTAAATTAAAATGCAATTAGGAAATGTTTAACAAAACAAATGTATAATAGGACATAGATACATTTAATGTATAATTTTCTAGGTCACTATCCTACCTATTTTACAGCACTTTAAGGTGTTAAATTTGACAATTATGTAGCGAATATTTATTAATCCCCTACTTTATACATAACTTATGATGGATGGTGACGGAAACAAAAAATTCAAAGAATATGTTCTTTGTGCTATCAAAGAAGTTATGGACTGGGATTAGGGGCAGTGGGGTAAGAGAGATGTAGATAAATACACAGATAATTGTGATACATAAGAAGTACATGAGAAAGGTATAAAGTACTATCTGAGGTTCAACAATGAAAAAGTCACTAATAATTTGGGAAGATCAGGGAAACATACAAAGAAAGTAAAAGACAAACCTTTGCCCTCAAAGAATTTACAGCATAATGATGCAGGAATGGACTAAGTTGATTAGATGGAAAGCAAGTAGAATTGATTTGATGTCTAAGAGGAAGGAAGGCTGGATTTTTTTAACCACCTACTATGTGCCAGGCACTGTGCTAAGGACTTTATAAATGTCATCTCATTTTATCCTCATAACAACTACCTGAGAGTATTTGATATTATTATCCTCATTTTATAATTGAGGAAACTGAGGCAGACAAGGGTTATGTGACTTGCCCAGGATCACAGAGCTAGTAAGGACAGATTTGAACTCAGGTCTTCTTGACTATAGGCCTGCAGCTCTATCCCCTGTACCATCTAGCTGCCTATACCATATTAAGGTGTACAAAATACTTTTCTCAAAACAGCAACAGTCATCTGTACTTCTGGGGTCAACAGCTATCATTTATCAACTTTGGTCTTTAATTACAGTTGAGGTTTAGAAATTTTTTTGCAGTAGAACTGATGGTTGTGTTTCCTGAGATTCCTGTAAGTAATCAATATAAAATTATTTCTTAAGCACTCATATGCCAAGGCATTGTTCCTACTGTTAGAAATACAAAGACAACAAGGGACTAATGATGAAGCCTGCTATCTGCAACCAGAGAAAGAACTGATATTGATTGAACACAGACTAAAAAAAAAAAGAGCACTTGTAGATTGTGCATATAGAACCTATGTCAGATTGGTTGCTCTCTTGTGGAGGGGGGAGGAAAGAGAGGGAGGGAGGGAGAAAAATTTGGAACTCTAAATCTTATGAAAATGAATGTTGAAAACTACCTTTACATGTAATTGGAAAAATAAAATAAATGGAAATAATAAAAAAGAAATGCAAAGATGAAAATGAATCAAATCCTGCCCTCAAGGAGCTTGCACTCATTCCTTCAAAAGCTCACTCCTGAAAAATAGCTGGTCAAAATGTGACAACGATGTGAAAGTCTAGGCACTAGACCTAGGGTCAGAAAGACCTTGGTTTAAACATTACCTCAGACACTAACTTTCTGTGTAACCTGGGAAAGCCACTTAACCACTATTTACCTCAGTTTCCCTATCTTTAAAATAAGGGGGTTGTTTTAGATTACCTTTAAATTCTCTTCCAATTTTAAGTCTTTGATCCTATAATTTAACAAGAACAAAATAAGTGTGATATTTAGACATACAGAGAAAAGGTATCATAACAGTCCTTCACAGAAGAAGGGCAGGGTATTTTTAAACAAAGGAGAAATAAATATGAATAAATGAATGTTTTGAAAACTCCTACTAAATTTTTTTCATATTGAAAATGTTCATGCCAATGTAGCTATGTCCCCACTATGCATATAGAATGTGCGTACATGTATGCACATACACAAGCACATATATAAATATTTCAACACCTCATCATTTTGTAGAATAGGTGCCAAAATATCTTGAGTGTTGATTCTCGTGTGATTTCCAACTGCCTTTTTGCAGACTTGCAAGGTTTCCTTAAACTGGATCAAGTTCAAGTTACCATCCAGACTTTCAGATACCTATACAAAGTTTTTGAAATCTTCTAACCACTAATAATCATTCAAGCTAAATAAATACAATATAGTCCAGCACAATGGATAGCAATAATCGACTTGTACACAGACAACTTAGACGGAGTTGGCAATGGTTCTGAATGTCATAGAAACAACTCCAAACATTGACTTGGTTTTGGACTTTCTGGTCAGAGTAGCTGCATTTTCATTTTCATTTCTAGAGGGTAATGGGCAAAGTGTGTGGGTGGTTGGGGGACTGGGGGTGATTCTTTGGCCTATTGGCACCAATGTACTGTTTCTGCTCTCACCTTCTCATGTCCCCTGGCAAAGATCAATGATAAGTGAGTGTGCAAGTTTTAAGGTAGAATCTGCCCCAAAACATATTTATTACACTTCTATTTCTTTTTTGTGATATTCTTTAATGTGATGAGTGAATCATAGTTATATTTTCAATTGCCCATTAAATAATTTCAGTTGATAAAGTAATGTGGGCAAATATATCTTGTAGTGCTCAAGAATGGAAAGGAAAGGGGTGATAAGATAGAAGGTAATTAACTAACAAACTGTAACAATGGAGCCACATAGAAGCCTTTCACTCAGAAAAAATGACACTTTTGTTCTCTTTGAAACACCTAGAGCAGTAGGAATAAAAAAAATGAATAGGAAAATGTGAAGTTATTTAAGAAATGTTAAAGTATTTTTAGAACAAAATACACGTAGCTAACTGTAAGTTCCAAATCTAATGAGAAGAAACTGAACATCTTGTTTTCATTTTTAGATTTGATCTTCTTTCCTCAGGTGCATTCCTACAATGGGTCCAAGATTAAGAAATGTAAGGGATGTAAATGTAAGAGATCATCTAGTTCAATTGCCTCATATCAATAAAATGAAGTGTTTGGGGTTTTTTTTCCCCCAAGGACTTTCAGTGAATGACAAATCTGAGATTTTACATCTCTGATGGGTAGAAGGACAAGAGCAGAATAGTGTTATGATAGCCAAAGGAAGAAAAAGAATACAGGACAGTGGTCAATATTGAATTGTCAGAAGTGGTTATCACTGTATTCCTCTGCCATAAGCCTTTAGTGACTATTGCTAATAGATAAGATCAAAATACCTTGGTCTTCCATTCTGGACCCTCCACAGTCTAGTAAATAACAACCTACTTTTCCAGACTTCACATGTTCTATAAACCTATAAATTGGACTTTTTCACATTCATCACTTAGTCTATGCTTTCTTGCTTCTTTCTTTTTTATGTCAATACCTATATTTGAAATTTCTCCACCGCTCTGCCTTTTCTCTATTTTTAAATCTCATAATTTTACCAGTCCTGAAAAACTGAGTTCCAATGCTGATTCTTTCATAAAACTTTCCCTTTCTCTCCTGTAAGTACCTTACTTTCCTCAAATCTTCCATGGAATTTTGTTTTTACTTCTTATATAAATTTACTGACCATCTTTTGTATTATAATCATCCTTATATGTTGTCTCCCCTACACCATTTAAGATAAGTAAGAGAAAAACATTTGTCATTCATCTTACCTCCAGCTCCTAGTAAAGTGTCTCACACATAGTGGCCCCTTAACATGTTTAATTAAACTAAATCCAATAAGAAATGTTTATTAGGTGCCCACTGGGCACTGGTTTAGGCACTAGAGATATAAATATAAAGAATGGAACAATACCCACCTACATTTTTAAAGAATTAGATTGATTTTTATATTTTGCCTAAAGATGGTGCATTGGTTGTTTCACATGATTTCATGATCCATCAATGAAACTAAAAATAAGTTTTAAAAAATGGCTTTTAAGAAAAACTATCTTGCTTAACCTTGAAGAGTAATGACTGAGAAAAAGGGGATAACACTAGGGGAAACAGGCCAATGGGAACTGTAAACTAAAAAGGGAGTATCGGCTCTGGGAGTCCAGAACACAAGAGTCAAGATGAACTAAAGAGCTAAAACTTGACAAGAAATGAAGAACCAGTGCAGGTTAAGACAAAGCAGGAAAACTCAATTAAAAGAAAAAAATGATAAATATAGTAATATTTTGCATACTCATACGTGTATAACCCGTATCTGATTACTTACTACCTCAGGGAGTGGGGAGGGGAGTAAGGGAAGGAAGGATAAAAAATGGAACCCAAAACTATAAATAAAAATGTTTGTTACATTTAAAAAAAAACAGACAAAGCAGGAAAGTTGATACAAGGTAAGCTGTGAGAGAAGCCTAAACAAACAATTTACATTTTTCAATAAGCTCCTTCTGGTTATTTTGTGCTAAGCACCAATGACATGCTTTCTGGTGTAAAGTCAGACCAGAAAAATTCTAAGACCAATCTTTTTTTTCCCTAAAAAATAATACATAGTCTTTTGATTGTTCTTTAATTTTTTTTAAAGTAGTGTAATATAGAGAAGAGAAAACAGGAAATGGAAACAGAATTAAGATATGGGTCCCTTAATTACATGCTTTGTGATTTGGGGGTAAGTTAATCCTTTATAAGACTTATTTTTAAAATAGGAATGATAATACTAGCACTATAAACAACCTGATGATCAAAACAAAAATAATTCTTAACTTGAACTCACAATGAGTAGTCCAAGAATAAAGTAATGATATCTTTGTATATAGACATATAAGTGTAAGCATGTATATAAATATATGGGACAGGTTCATTGGAAAGAGCACCAGCTGGGAGTCAGGAAAATCTGAATTTAAATCTGGCCTCAGACACTTACTAGTTGTGTGACCCTGGGCAAGCTACTTAACCTCTATTTTCCTCAGTTTCTCATCTGTACAATAGGAACAGAATATAGAAGAAAATGGCAAGCCATTCCAGTATTTTTTTTCTATTTTCTACATGGGGTCATGTAGAGTTGGACATGACTGAATGACTGAACAACAATATAAGTATATACATATGTGCATGTGCTTTATGTATAATCATACATACATATGCATTTATATTGCTTCAAAGTCTACAAAGTGTTTTGTTTTGTTTTGTTTTGTTTTGTTTTGGTGAGGCAGTTGGGGTTAAGTGTCAATTGTCTGAGGCTGGATTTGAACTCAGATCCTCCTGAATCCAGGGATGGTGTTCTATCCACTGCAGTACCTAGCTGCCCACAAACTGTTTTTAAAATATCACATTTTATCCTCAAAACTAACCTGGGAGGTAGGTGCTATCATTAATCCCATTTTAAGGAACAGACAACTAGGACACAAACAGGTTAAGTAATTTGCAAAGGGTTAAGTAAAGGAGGAACTTTCTGAGGTCACATATGAATTTAGGAGTTCCTGACTGTATGCCCAACACTCTATCCTACATCACCTCTTTTATTTGAACTCTTCCATATTTTCCTCTGAAGATGTATATGTTTTCAGAAGGCAATAAAATATAATCTGAGTAAATGATATATTTTTTCAAAATCATACTAAGCTTACATTCTTACATGAAAATTTATTCAGCCCTGGGTTCTAGCCATAGGCTTTTGGATAGTAGTGAGTCATTAAATTGAAGAAATTCATTGTTTCCTAATTTTTAGAATATCATTGTATAATGATCTTCTTGCTAATTACCTTCAGATTGTTAAAAAATTCAAAAATATTATTTACAAATAAAAAATAGGATGGCTAAGATATTACCTCATGGTTGTCCTAGAAATAAGGCAAGAGGAAAAAACATATCATAAAAAGAACATTAAATCTTTTGTTACTGCAAAAAAAGCTGGCATCCACTGTTATTTGTCCATGGCTCTCTTCTTCTTTTCTCTCTTCTTGCTATGTCCATAATTCCCCAAAGAGGTTTAATCTATGGTTTAGAACTCATAATATCAGGCCCTTTGTACTCTTTAAGTCATGTACTCCCTGTTACCTCTTCAGTCATTTTTTTAGGAAAAATATGAATTTTTAATCCTATATTTTCTCCCCTAGACATGAGAAGACAAGTGAAATATTTTATCTCTTGCTTGGCAATAGGAGCTAGTAAAATTGTGAATACACATCACATAAAACTGCAATCAACTAATATACTCCAGGATAGTGAAAGTGCTCAACTCATTTTTTATATGTTTTCAAGTGAAAGGAGGTCTTTGATTCAGCTAGTTCCTGCTATCTTCAGACCAATTTCTGGCATTTCCATATATTTCTTAATCACCACATTCAGAAGCCTTTTTTTTCCTGATCCTCCTTGATCACTCTGTAGAATTAGGTATAGTTGGTACATTCATCCCTTCTAGATACATTTTTTTTCTGTTGGGTCTATTGTATAGTAAGCTTCTGATTTCGTCTTTACCTCTATAAGTTTTCCCATTATATTTTTTTCCTGGCTTCTCTTTTCTATAACATAAGCAGTACCCAAAGTTAAATATTTGGGCTTCTTTTCTCCTAACACTCCCTTATATAATAATATCATAAACTCCTACAAATTTAATTATTATTATGTCATATGATCAAAATTATTATATTTAGTTTCAGCCACTCTTCCTATTCAGTCCCATCTTCTTCCCTCCCCCTGCTCCATTTCCAATACTACTTACTTTCCAATTCTACTTGTATGACTTAAAGGCATCTCAAACTGAAGATGCCCAAAGCCAAGCAACAATGTCCTCAAAAATCTACTCCTACTCTTGACTTCCCTAATTCTGCAATCTACTAGTCAATTTATTCAAGACCCAAAGCTTATATTTTCACCATGCCATATTATTTTGCCAACTTTTACCCATTAATACTTTCTCATTTAATAAAACTCTTATCTGTGTACTCCCATAAATTTGTCATATTGCATAAGACCATAATCCTCTTAGCAAGTAAATTGTATAGAGTTTTTTTGTGAATAGCTATTGCTGAATGATTCAATCTTTCCAGCGTAATGGATCCCAAGGTGTCAATAAATATAATGGCATAATTAGGCTATTATCAACATATAAGAGCTATATAAGAGATGAAAACTGAACAGGGTCTATTGAGATGAGGAGTAGGTTGAATTAAAAGGGCTTCAAGGACATTTTGGGGGCTTGCCACAGAGTCCAAAGTCTTTGGAATTAGATTTGAGTAGGAGAGGGACATGGAAAAAACTTTATAATGCAGCTGCACAGATGAGATAAGTACACCTGTGAGCCTGCATGTATGGGAACAAATCTGGAAAGGAGACGGTCATGTCTGACAGATAGGCCCAACTTATCTATGAAAACTCAATTAAGAAGTAGACAATGTCCTTGAGTATTTGGAGAAAAAATCCTAGTTTTGCAAGTTTTCACATAATAATAGATTTCTTTTCTTCATAATAAAATAGATCAAATAGACGCTTTCTCATTTATAATACAGGAAAAACAACACTATGCCATAAGTTTGACTATGGTTAGCAGTTAGAATTCTAAAAATAAGTCCAATAGGAAAAGAGAAAAGTCAGATTTTAGGTATAGGTTTTTCTCATTCTCCCTTACAAATTCTCTATAAGGAGGGTATCTGATATACTAAGAACAATCTTTTAACTTTGCATTGGTACTTTCATAGTAAAGAGACATAAAAAAATCCTTACTTTGCATGTTGGGTGGGCCTCATAGAGGATATATGGGAGGATATGTAAGAAGATTTCTTAGCATGAGAAGATTTGCAAGGGTTACAGCCTATGTATGCATACCATTTCCCTCTGGAGTGTTCCTTAATATTTATTTGTTGAAGAGAAGAGTAGTCTATGGTGCATAGCCATATAACATCACCCAAAGAATGCTGGTATTAAAATGATGTTTGTGTTTCCAAATGAAATTTGTTCTATTCTTTTTCTTCCTTTCAATTTTAGGCTCTTGTTATTCTTATGAAGTATCTATTTAAGGTCTATATACTTATGGAGCAGATCTATGAGTTGTGCAACCAACTTCATATTACAGTCAAGACAGCAAAATATCATACTCAAGGAAATCTTCATCTAATTTGTCTCTATGGATTCTTAGGACAAATTGTTTTGAATGATTGCATGTCATTCAGATTTGACTATATAGAATTAGGTGGTTCTCCAATGTTCTGTGGCTGGTTCAATCAGAACAATGTCTTCTATATACAGGAGCATCTGGAATATCTCAGCATCTATATGTAATTTTTCAGAGCACAATGGCAAAAATATTAGAAAATAAGCACAGGTTTTCTCTTCATGTTTCACATGATATTCATTTTCATTCATTTAACAAAGGCATGTCTGTTTTTTCCTCTTTCCAGGAATCTTCTGTGTTCAGCATATATATGGAAGAAATCTTGGTATAAGGGAGTCCTTAAGGTAGAATTTTGTTTCACTAAATTAAATTATTTGATGAGAGAGAAAGAGAGAGGGAAGGAGGGAGGTAGGAAGAGAGACACACAGACAAACAGAGAGACTGGGAGGGGGAGAGAGAGAGGGAGAGAGAGAGAGAGAGAGAGAGAGAGAGAGAGAGAGAGAGAGAGAGAGAGAGAGAGAGATCAAAGCAGGTTCATATTCCCTGCATCTTCCAGTTAATTTTGATTGTAAAGATGTGGACAGTTGTAGAATGTAATTTTGAAAAACCCGTTATTTCCCTCTCATACCTTTTTCAATGATTCCTTGATATATTTTGCTGATTATTCTCATAAAAATTCTTTAGGTATGAGAAAGTAGGCAATGTCGGTAGAGAGTTGGTAATGTTGATCATTATTGATAGCCTTTCAATTGCCTTTTTTCCATTAGTAATAATGATTATGCTTTCCCCACCAAACACTTAGTATCAGCCTTTTAAAGATATTTTGAGAAAGAATCCTTCAATGTTTTCAAGACTGTGTTGCCAACTATATAAATGTTCTCTATGTATCCTTGCTTTTGTCCATTTTTTTATTGTTGTGTAATGATTGGAATGACGCCACCTGCTGGAAACTTACTGTAGAAGAGTTCCACCCATGAAGCAAAGGTCTTTGAGGGCAAGACCAGGAGTCTCTTCTTTGGTGTCAGGAAGTGACGCGGGTGAGTGGGAGGAGGAAGGAAGAGACTGGCGCTTGGGCTCAGACGCTCTTTCCTTGGGACTCTGGTGGAGAGTGGAGCTAGAAATGTGCTCTCCCTTTAATAGATAGGAATCTAGGCCTTTCTCTCTCTTTACCAAATTCTTATTCTCCTTAATAAATGCTTAAAAGTCTAACTCTTGCTAAAGCTTGTAATTGATTGGCGACCACTCATTAGATATTTTAGACAGACTAGCTAGAATTTTAGCCCTTAACAGATGGCTGACCACGAAGAGAAAAGCTGAACCTCACTTCTGATCTTTCGGTTGGGTAAGAAATTTCCCCTACCCTCTCCCTTTAAACTGCTAAGTACGGGCATATTGACTGCGTTTTCCCTTTAAATTTTTTCAAATGGACCTTTTAAACTCCCTAATTACCCTATTTTTTATTTTAGTCTGTTTCACCAGATAAATGGGGGATAAGATCATATTAATGCTTTGTTTTTGTGGATTTTCTATTTTTCTTTTTATTTTTGTTAAAAGAGCCAGCAACTTACTCACACAAGGAAATATCTCCCCCTCTCCCAACCATGCTTTTTCAGAGAAACCTGAAGAGATTCCTGCAGCTTTTCCCAGTTCTAACACTAATTGTTGCTCTAATTTTGCATGCCTGGAGGCAATGACCCACCCTCTAGAAGCTTTTAATCCCCTAGCACCTGGAGGCAAAGTGGGGGAAGAGGAATCCAGGCCTGAGTTCAAAATCAAGTCTGATTCAAATTGTGCTGGTCCCTCCCCTCCTCTCCAGACCCCACCCTCTACACCTCCCATGGCCAAGCCCATTGATTCCCCTGCCTGGGAAGTCCAGAGATCTGATGCGCATGCTCAACTTTCTCTAACTACATTTGCAGCTTCAGGCTCAGCCCTTCCCCAGCCTGGCTGTGCTTCTGAGACAACCTTAGAAAACCCTTTAAATTCCAGATATGCGTGTTTTGTTCATAATTTTGCTAACCTGCTTTTGTCTTTAATTAGTAATCTTATAAAGCATTTGTATGGTGAAAAGACTGGCAGACAACATAGAGGGGTTAAAGAAGAAAAACTTAAGCTGAATAAGAATGACAATCATCAACATAGTTCAAGACTCCACTTCTTTTGCCATGGAAGGATATATATTTTACGGAAATGTAGAAGTAAGCAGCAAGGTATTGATATGAGTATTGGGGATTTTAGATATCGGAATCAAAAGTGTTCTGAATTCACTCAGAGTATTGACGTCAGTTCAGAGGTTACATAGGATTTCTATGGTATTACATATACATTTTGAAATTAATGGTATGGGTCTATTTTCATAGAGATTTTCATGCTTTTGAGATTGTGTCTTATACTTAGTTTTTAAAACAAGGAGAATATTTGTAAAAGCTTTTAATAGTCATGTGATCAATTTTATATTTTATAATACTCTTATTAATATTAAGTTCATGTTCATTTAGATTTCCTTAGTTTGAATTTCACTGTCTTTTATTGTTCCATGTGTATTTTCTTCTATTCATTTATCTAATTTTGAAAAAATTGCAAGATGGTTTTGATTTCATAATACAATGTTAATTCTAGGAGTATTGTGCTCCCATATTCTGAGTTGTTTGTTTTTGTTATTTTTTCTCAACTGATTATTTGATCAAACTCTATAAAGCATTTCCTTGGCAAATTGGTTGCCATGGCAAGTGTAAATTGATTCTAGAAGTATTATTTTTGATAAGCATATTCCAAAAAATAAAAAAGAGGGGAACATTTGTAAAAGTTTTCTTTTTTCAAAAAAAAAAGTTTTCTTTGAGATTCTGTTGTGCTTTAACTTGTATTTAAGTATGTTCTGATTTTTCACAAAAGTAATTGTATACTAAGTAAAAAAAGGGGTATTATTTGAAATTGTTGCATCATTATATATTGTATTCTGAGTTAAGATGTATTCACATTTTTTGCAATCATTTATTATCCTCAATTTTTTAAATCCATATGAGACTTGGATTATGGGAACTTATCATTTAAGACATTAATTGCCTTTATTCTGAGTTATCAGATGCCTGTTGGCCAAGATGCCATCCAATCACAAGAGGAATACATGCAAGAGCAGACACTGAACTGTCACATGAGGGGAGACATGCATGAAGTCAAGGTATGGCCTAGGGAACGGCTTTTGACAAATGTTGAGGCTGGATTCTCTTGGTTTAATATTTCTTTTTTCTTTTTCACCCCAATATTGTACAGATGGCTGGAAGTTTTGATCCCACCCATCTCACTTCTACACCTGGCTTCTATGCTCCCTCCTATATGCCTGATGCCATGGGCATCTCAATCCCATGCATCTGATTAAGTCTTACTCAGTTTCCTCCAATATGTTCGGTGGCATGGACATATATTCCATCCACCTATTTTAAGCCTGGCATACTGCATGGGCAGTATATATTGCTCAAGTGTGGGAATGCTCATATCCCATCATTTCTCTGTTCTTTTATGGTAACCCCCATAATTATCTCAGGTGTCATGATAAATACAGTGTTGAATTTGGCCTTGACACCTGTTACCAATTATATTAGATTTTTATTTTCTCATAATGGCATGAGGATAATTAGGCAGATGATGCAAAAAGTGATGAAACAAAGATAAAAATTATTTTTAAAAAATTAATATCACAGCAGTTGTCTTCTCAATTACCCTCCATAAGGGGGGACTATAGTAATATTATAATTTTAAAGAATGTTTCAATTTTTGTTTTATTATATGTTTCATGTGTAACAACTAAGATTCTTAATTCCCTTAGACATGTTTTTGAGAACTTTCATTGTTTGATTTGATTATTGACAAAGCTATTTTAAAGTTGTGTTAAGCTCAATTTTGTAGGAAATTTTCCTGGCTGACTACCAGCATCCACACATCAACCCCTGAAAAGACTTCTATTCCACAACTACACCTAGAGGACATCTGAGAAAAGACTTTCAGAGACTTTAAATGAACAGTTTTGTTTTGTTTTTGTTTTTTTCTCTTTTCTTTTTCTGTTATAATATACACCATCTGTAATATGTACTCTCTGCAGAGGCCCTCCCTTTGCAAGACCAATGTCAAAGCGTCGGTTCATGAGGACAAAAAATTGCCCCTCTGGACAAAACTTTCCTCTCTCCCTTGATTGGAATGACACCACCTGCTGGAGACTTACTGTAGAAGAGTTCCACCCATGAAGCGAAGGTCTTTGAGGGCAAGACCAGGAGTCTCTTCTTTGGTGTCAGGAAGTGATGCGGGCGAATGGGAGGAGGAAGGAAGAGACTGGCGCTCGGGCTCAGACGCTCTTTCCTTGGGACTCTGGTGGAGAGCAGAGCTAGAAATGTGCTCTCCCTTTAATAGATAGGAATCTAGGCCTTTCTCTCTCTTTACCAAATTCTTATTCTCCTTAATAAATGCTTAAAAGTCTAACTCTTGCTAAAGCTTATAATTTATTGGTGACCACTCATTAGATATTTTAGACAGACTAGCTAGAATTTTAGCCCTTAACAGTCGCTTCCGTTTATATAGCAAATATGAGACTGTGATATTAGAGTCCAAATGTGGTGAGTTTATTATAATGACTAGATAAAATAGTTCATTTATAAAAATTATAAAAGATTTCTTTTAATCTGCAAATTGTCCTCCTTTCAGATTCATCATTAAATAATTTGGTTATATGTCTTAATCAAGTTTACAGCAGGCTTTCAGGAAATTCCTTTTTTGGTTAAAATTTGTTGAGTCTGCAACAATACAAAAATAAAGAATTTTTATACCCTAGACAAAGTTTTTCAATAATGCATTTTTTCTCTCCCTCACCCACATGAAAGTATGAGAGTACAAGATTTGAAGTCAGAGGATTCAACTCAAATTACAGCCACCATCTAAGGAGGCAAGAAGAGACAAAAATGGATGTCAATGGACTGAAGTGAAGAGCAAACTATGCGTAATGAGAAAACTGTGGTTTGGTCCACAACTCCTCCCCATTCTGCTTCCCCAGAAACCATATTAGGAAAGCTCCCCATAACTGTGCAACCACGTTAATTCCTATCATTCCTCTGACTGGTGAGATAAAATCTCATGTACCCAATATAATTCCTATTGTAGCCTGCTATTTTGCTTTAAGGCTTGTAGAGGTTCCTGTGTTATTTTAAGTTATTGATAAAGGATATGGTCATTTAACAGGTTTATAGATCAAGATGACACATAGAAATAGAAATTAAAAGAGGGGAGGCTATCCCAAAAAGAAGAGATTTTCCCCAGTTCAAGATGTAGTAGAAAGTCAGAGAAAGAATTTTTGAAGTTTTAGAAATTTCTGAGATATCTATATGCCAGACTGCTTTTGATCCCAGAAATAAATGTAATAGGGAATGAGCCAAGAGCAGTCAGAAGTAGATGCTGACAGGTTTTTTAGATAATCACATATATTGACCATAGCACAGAGCCAAAGCACTGCTTAGCTACTTATCAGTTCAGTGGTGATTGGATCACAATTAGTTGTTTCAATGACTTCAAAGTCTTGCACTACATCATCAAAATTAATGCTTTTTTACCTTTTTTTTTTTTGGCAGGGCAATGAGGGTTAAATGACTTGCCCAGGATCGCACAGCTAGTGTCAAGAGTCTGAGGCCAGGGGACGGCTAGGTGGTGCAGTGGATAAAGCACCGGCCCTGGGTTCAGGAGTACCTGAGTTCAAATCCGGCCTCAGACACTTGACACTTACTAGCTATGTGACTTTGGGCTAGTCACTTAATCCCCATTGCCCCACAAAAAAAAAAAAAATTAAAAAAAAAAAAAGAGTCTGAGGCCACATTTTACCTCACATCCTCCTAAATCCAAGGCCAGTGCTTTAGCCACTGTGCCACCTAACTGCCCCCAAAATTAATGTATTTTTAAGGATTCAGTTCTCTGCAAAGTAAACTTATATAATTTATCTTGTTCCTTAAATCACAGAATCTCAAATTTGGTAGATAATTCAGTCATCTAACTCAATACATGACTGAACATAAATTCTGGATATAATGTTTCAAAAAGTATGTCTTCTAGTCACCACGTAACCCAAGTCAAATTATTTCAATTTTATGTAGCTGGTTTTTGGAGGCAATGGATTTAAGTGACTTACCCAAGGTCACACAGTTAGTAAGTTCTAAGGAAGGATTTGAGCTCATATCCTCC
This sequence comes from Dromiciops gliroides, assembly GCF_019393635.1. NCBI lineage: Eukaryota > Metazoa > Chordata > Mammalia > Microbiotheria > Microbiotheriidae > Dromiciops > Dromiciops gliroides. The sequence goes on along the minus strand of NC_057864.1, from coordinate 360,988,007 downwards.
TGACTCCAGGCCAGTATTCTATCCACAGCACCACCTAGTTGCCCCAACTATTTCAGTTTTGAATAGCTCTAATTATTAAGAATTTTTTTCCTAGTAAGCTAAAATTGACCTCTATGCAACTTCTATTTGTGGTTCTTCTACTACCAGGGAGAACATATCCAATCCTTCTTTCATAAGACAGAGCTTCAAATACATGAACAGAGCTATCATGAGAAACAACATGGTAAAGTATAATAAGCATAGACTGGAGTCAGAAGATCTGAATTCAAAATATCAAATTAAACTGTTATTAATTGCCTGTGGATAAATCATTTAACTTCCATTGGCTTCAATTTCCTCATATGTTAATGAGGGGATTGTAATAGATGATTTCTAAAGTCCCTTTTAACTCTAAATCTATGGTTATTCATTCCCCTCCAGGCTACAAATACCCAGTCTCTTCAATTGATTGTCTTCTGTCATTGTTTCTAATTCTCTTACTGTTCTGTTTGCCCTCATCCAGAAACATTCTGTTCTGTCAGTATCCTTCCTAAATTGTGGTGCCCAGAATTAAACACAATACTGAAGATGTGGTCAGATCAGGACAAGAGTACAAAAGAAGATGGCCTTCCTTGTTTGGGATGTTTTCCCACTATTGATGCAATTGAAAATCTCATTGATTCATGGCATGTTGCCAGGTCATGTTATTTTTCTCACAGTGATATGGAACTACACTAAAAGCCCTCAGATATTTTTCATACATGACCCATATCCTATATCTTTGCAGATAATTTTTAAATAATTAAACATATTTATTGTTTTCAGAAGAACAAGTAACTTTTTAAAGTGTTTTGTTTCTTTGCTTTGATAGAAGTCACTAAGTATAGAATCCTTATTATTACTGAACACATATGAAGTATTAATTTTGTGATCGATATTTACCCTTTCCAATTCTAAAAAGAGTTCTAAAACACTAGCAACCCTGTATTTCACAACTAAAATAACCATTACCTCCTTTCTCTCAATAGAGAAAGCAGTCCAAGATTATACATGTATATTTAATAAAGAGAAATGTATGGTTATACATGTATGTATACAGACATGTATATATAATTGCACATATATTTACATACATGGGAGTATACTTATCCCTTGGCTACTTGTTCATTACAGCAACTTCAACTATCACAATCACCAAAATAAATCCAATATCTAAGTCTCCAACACTCAATTTTTTCATGAATACATACCCTGCTTCTCAAATTATTGAATTGCCTATAAGACAGCCCCGTGGTATGTTTCAATAGCAGCTATAACAAATCATATCCAAAATTGAGATGACAAGGTATTAGGTAATGTTTTGTTTTTCTGCCAAAGTGTAATTTACATTTTATACTAAATGTATTAAGGAGGCCTAGGAATTTATTGAATGCAGTATTGAATTGGATCTATGTCAAAGGTAGAATGAGTTGAGCAGAGATTTGAAACAGGGAAACCAATTATGAGGCATTGCAATAATACAGGTGAAGGGTGATGAGAGTCTTAACTAGGTTGGTGACCATTTTAGTAAAAAGACAAGGATGAATGTGAGTAATTTGGTGGCAGCATAAATGACAATATTTGGCAACTAAATAAGATATTTGAGAAGAACAAGAATGAGGAGGCAAAGATAGTATTAAGGTTGCATAGCTGGATGTTTAGAAATTTGATCATAGCCTCAAAAGAAATAGATAATCTTAGAATGGAAGTAGGTTTGGGAGAAAAGATGAGTTCAGGGTTTTTTTTAACATGTTAAGTTTGAGATAACTCTGTGTCATCCAGTTTGAAACATCAAATAGTTAGTTGTACTATGACAAAATATCAAGAGATAAATTAGTTCTAGATACATAGATCTTGCAATCATCTGATTAAAGATATGAACTAAACTCATGTAGGCTAAGGATGTCACCAATGAAAAAATTTAGAGATAGGGGCAAAAAGGAGCTTACCATATATATGAGATGGATTACGAACTAACAAAGAAGACTGAGAAGAAATGGAAGTAATGAGTATAGAAAGATTTTGTTAGGAGTTTGTCTGAAAATAAGGATATATATATATGTATATACATGTATATGTATATGTATATAGTAGGGTAGTTTGAGGGAATGGTAGACTATAGTGAAGGTTCATTTGTTTTGTTTTGTTTTTAAGCAGACAAGACTTAGATATGCTTATATAGATTACCTGCTGAGGATTACCTAGTGAAGAAGACAGAAGGGGATAGAATCAAAGTTACAAAAATATAAATTGTCTACACTTACAAAACCATAATAGAAAACCTAAGGGGGAAAAAAACTATTCTAATTTGCATGAGAGAATGAATAGGAGAAGCAATAAAATTATCAAAATTATCAAGGGAAAGAATTTTATAGGTCATTTAAAAGTGTTTTAATTAATGAAGAAGTTCACATATTGAATGTGGGAAAAATTTGAGAGATAAGAGAAAGTTTAAAGGGTAATAATCTCCAGGACCACATGTTAGAGGAAAAAGAAAAGAATGGAAGTGGTTAGTGATATCCTTAGTACAAAGAAAGCTGTAAGTTGACTTGATAAAAATAGAAAGGTCTATTGTCTTCCTAGGACATGAGACAATAAGAAATACTAAAACAATTTTAAATAATAGGAATAATAGGAAAAATACAAGATATCTCATATAAAAATAACTTACCTAGGAAAAAGACCAAAGAGAAAAAGAATAAGAATCATTTAATTACATGAAAGCCATGATTTTAAAAAATAGAGCCTAAGCATTATATTTCAATAAATCTTAAAATAAAACTGATCAGTTATCTTAGAACCCAAAGGCAACATGAAAATAAAAAGAAATAATTGTTCACCTCCTGAAAGAAATTTCAAAATGAAAACTCCAAGGAACATTATAGCCAAAACCTGAGCTTCCAGGTCAAAGAAAAATTACTGTTAGTAGCCATAAAGAATTCAAATAACATAGAGCCACAATCAGGATCACATACAGTTTAGCAATCACAACTACAAAGAAGAGAAGAGCTTGGAATACAGTATTCCAGATGAGAAAAGATATAAGTGGATGATATAGCCCAAGAAAAATTTATCCAGCAAAACTGAGTAAATTATACAGAGGGGGGAATGTACCTTAGAAGACATCCAAGCATTACTGATTTAAAAAAAATTAAGACCAAAGTCACATAGAAATTTTGAAGGGTTTAAGAGAAATAGCAAAATATAAACACGGGGGGGGGGGGGGCAGCTAGGTGGCGCAGTGGATAGAGCACTGGCCCTGGATTCAGGAGGACCTGAGTTCAAATCCCAGACACTTGACACTTACTAGCTGTGTGACTCTAGGCAAGTCACTTAACCCTCATTGCCCTGAAAAAAAAAATGTAAATATGAATGAACTATGATAAGACACTTCTTACATTCAAATATGAGGAAATGATTCATCAATTCTCTCTGAACTTCATTATTGGGGTCAAAAGGGGAGTCTAATTAGAAGACCTGTGGGTGGTTCTTTTACATTTTGATGATCCTAACAGAAGGATGGAAAGAGAGGAGAAGAATACAATGGAGGTGGGGGGGAGGGAAAGAAAAGTTAGGGTAAATTGTCTTACACCATTGGTATATCTAGTAAATGTCTATACAAACAAAGAGGAAGGGGACCAGCTGATATTTGAACCTCATTCTCAACTGAACTGCTCAAAGGACAGAAGACTACACATGCACACAAACAAGGCTGGTGCTCTTCAGGAAAATGGGAGGGAAAGGGAAAGGAGGAGGGAGAAATTAAAGGGAAGGTGCATTAAGGGAAAGATTAGTCCTGAGCAAAAACAGTGCTTATGATGTACAATAATATTTGTATCTCTTTTTGAAATGGAAAGAATTGGGATATGAGAGGGTGCCTATCAAGTGGGGAATTGTTGAACACATTATGGTATCTAGATGTGATGGAATATTATTGTGCTTTAAGAAATGGTGAAGGTGGAGGTAGCTAGGTGAAGCAGTGGATAAAGCACCAGCCCTGGATTCAGAAGGACCTGAGTTCAATTCCGACCTCAGACACTTGAAACTTACTAACCCTGGGCAAGCCACTTAACCCTCATTGCCCCACAAAAAACAAAGAAAGAAAGAAAGAGAGAGAGAGAGAGAGAGAAAGAGGAGCAGCTACATGGCACAGTGGATAAAGCACAAGCCTTGGATTCAGGAAGACATGAGTTCAAATTTGGCCTCAGACATTTGACACTTACTAGCTGTGTGACTCTGGGCGAGTCACTTAACCCTCATTGCCCCCCCCCAAAAAAAAAAAGAAAGAAAGAAATGATGAAGGTGGTGGTTTCAGGGGGGAAAATGTAGAAATGAACTGATGAAGAATGAAGTGAACAGAACCAGGAGAAAAATTTCTATAAGAACAATATTGTAAAGACAAACAACTCTAAAAGACTACAACTTTGATCAGTGTAATGACCAACTGGGATTCCAAAGGTGAAAGAATGATATATGTGTATATATAAACACATATATACAAATATAAGTATCTGTGTATATATGTGTTCATAGCACACTTTTTTTCTTTTAGACCTGGCTAATACAAAAATTTGTTTTCTTTGACTATACATGCTTGTAATGGGGATTTTATTATGCTTCCATTCCCAATTGAGGGATGAGAGGGTGAATGTTTGTATAAAAAAGAAGAGACAAGAGAAGAAATCTTCACCCAATTCCACTGCAGAGGTAGGGACTCCACAATATAACATATTTTTAGACTTTTTTTTACTTATTGATCAATTATGCTAATTTTCCCTTTTCCTTTTTTTGTCTTTATAAAAATATTTGTAATAAAGGATGGCTCCATGTAATCTCCTTATGAGAATTATGTTGGAAAAATTACAGTTATGCCAAAAAAAGAAATCAAGAAAATATTTTCAAAAAAAATAAAAAGGAGATAACCTGGAGAACATCCAGGAAAAGGCAACTGGGATATGCCCCATGAAACTCTGTTGAAGTAAATGGCATAGTATGGCCTAAGGAAGAGAAGATTTAGAGAAAACATGAGAGCTATCTTCAAGTATTCCAAGAGCTATCATGTGGAGAGATTAGAAATGTTCTCATTAGGGGCAGCTAGGTTTCGCAGTGGATAAAGTACTGTCCCTGGATTCAGGAGTACCTGAGTTCAAATTCGGCCTCAGACACTTGACACTTACTAGCTGTGTGACCCTGGGCAAGTCACTTAACCCCCATTGCCCTGCAAAAAAAAAAAAGAAAAAAAAGAAATGTTCTCTTTGGTCCCCAAGAGCAGAGCCAGGGGCAATGAATGTAAGTTATGATGGTGAAACTTTGAGCTAAATATCAAGAAAGACTTTAATAAAAATAATATGAGCTATCCCAAGATTTAGTGTATTTCTGGTCCCTGAAGGTCTTCATATAGAAGTTAAATGTCCACATACTGAACATGTATTATGGTAAAGATTCCTTTTATATATAGATTGGAGTAGATGGCTGTTGAGGTCTCCTCTAATTCTCAGACTTCTATGATCTTATAAATAGCCTAACCTCATAAAAAGAAATTGAGCAAACCTGAAATGAACTCTAACAGAAAAAAGTCTTCAATTCCCAAAGATTTAAAAGGAAATTATTGTATATCCAATATTTAAAGAATTTTTAGGCTACATAAAATATTCTCAAAAATAATGAAAAGTATACTCTGTAAAACTGTTAGACAAGTATAATGTTGATTCTCAAATTAAGGAATGCTAAAGCATAGAACAAGAACTATAGACTAAAGTATCTAATAAAAAGTGATGGGGAAATATTAAACAAAATTCTGGTAAAGAAATCAAAATAAGAGGTCTCCCAAATCATTATAAACAGGTTAGAAGATGTTAATAAATTATATTAATGAGGAAAACAATAAAACAATCATATTAAATGATATAAGAAGTCCTTTAATAAAAAAGATAAAGCACTCATTTCTGCTTACAAAATACTAGAAATAGCATAGTAATGAAAAGACATTTCCTTAATATATCAAAAGTATTTTCTAAGACCAAGTATTAACATTAATTTTAATAAAGAAACATCAGACGCTTTCCCAGCAAGACCAGGGATGAAGCAATGATGCCTACTGTTTCTTTATTTTTCTTTTGTTCTTTAATTAACAAGCATTCATTTTCTCTCCCTCCAACCCCTACTCCCAATTTAAAAAAAAAATTATATCCGTCTGTGATAGGGCAGACCATGGAGGAAAGGGATATCATGAGTTCTTGAGAATAAATATCTGTGGTGGTGGGTGCTTTTACTAATTAACAAGCATTCATTTTCTCTCCCTCCAACCCCTACTCCCAATTTAAAAGAAAAATTATATCCGTCTGTGATAGGGCAGACCATGGAGGAAAGGGATATCATGAGTTCTTGAGAATAAATATCTGTGGTGGTGGGTGCTTTTACCAACTTCACTTTAGGTTATTATGGATTAGGACAAATGAAAACCCTTAGAGGTGCATGAACAATTTCTCTCACTTAGTACCAAATAATATTGGTCTCCCCATTCAAGGGATGAAAATATTGTTTTCCTCTAGACATGAGGATGAAGGAGCCCAGGCTATTTCATTATGCTAAGTATAGCATGCTAAGTATAGTATACTCATGTAACAATCCTGCAAAGTTCATAAAGAAGTAATATAGCACCTAGTAGCTTTTGTTGTACCATAGAGAACTGACTAAAGTCATTACATTTATCCTTGAAGCCATTACCAATGTTTTTAATGTGTTAGACCAGGTATACCAGTAGCCCAGTACTAGGGTGAATGTTATGGGAATATTTATTTCACTAATGCTTTTTTGTTCTCAATTCCTGTAGATGTGACTAGCCAGGATCAATTCATCTTAACCTGGGAAAGAGCCCACCATACTTTTACCATCCTTCCCTAAAGCTACCTTTACTCTTCCATGTCAAATTCTTGTATATAAAGACCTAACAGAGGCTGGCTTTCTTTCTTTCTTTCTTTCTTTCTTTCTTTCTTTCTTTCTTTCTTTCTTTCTTTCTTTCTTTCTTCTTTCTTTCTTTTTTCTTTTTTGTGGGGCAATGAGGGGTAAGTGACTTTCCCAGGGTCACACAGTTAGTAAGCATCAAGTGTCTGAGACTAGTTTTGAACTCAGGTCCTCCTGAATCCAGGGCCAGTATTTTATCCACCATGCCCCCTAGCTGCCCCCAAGGCTTACTTTCTTGAAGGTATTCATATATACCCACCACACTGATGACAAAATATTGACTGTTCTGGATAACACCACAGGGGTAGAAACCCTAGATCAAATACAATAGGGATGAAAAACAAACCTAAAAAAATCTAGGGTTTAACTCTCTCAATAAAGCTTTGAAGCATAAAATGGGTAAAGAAAGCCCAGATTATTCTGGGCACAGTCCAAAATAAGCTTAATGGCATTTACTTTTCCACAATTCAAGAAATAAGCCAAGAGGTTTATTGGACTATTTGAGTTTGAGAAAAACCACATTTTTCACCGGTTATACTGATTATTCACTAATCTACTACTTGGGGGAGCAGGAGGCAAGAATAGGCTGCATCCAACCCAAGTCATACAATAGTCTAGGGTTGTCTCCCTATAAACCCTTATAATGTTCAAGGCACATCTTTTAGAGGTATTTGTCCATAAAAGACTGCCTGACCATAGGTTTCATTAGGCATCAAGTGCAAAGTTGACAGGACAAATTGATTTCACAAGCCCACTTAAGGAAATTATAAAAGGTAAATTGTAATGACAAAAACAATGAGGTGGTAAGGTCTTAAACAACATAAAATTAACTGTCTATTGTCTTTTACTCCTTTACACAATGTGTAAAAATTCAATGAGGCGATAAGATTAGAAAACAACTAGCCATCCCTTTAAAAAGAAAGATTAATTTTCTAGGAAGGCTATCAAGGCAGGGGACAACTCTGATGAGTTTCAGCTCTTGAAGTTGAGGAGAGAGTCAGTTATAGCAGTAATTATTCCTCAATTTTGGGGAAATGGGGCAGTACAGAAAGGAATATCTCTCTCTTCCCCTTTCCCCCATTATCAATAGCATCTTGTAGAAGAGCTAATTTCCTAGTAGGAGACACTGCAGTGAGCAGGAATCAGTCATGAGGAGTTCAGTGGAACAATATACCCAACAGATACACTGCATCCAGGAGGGAATTGCATAAGGATGCCATGAAAAGAGAAAGTACATTAGCACTCTGCAACACTGGAGATGTGAGTTGTCTTGGCTGTGTGTATTCTCTTCTTGTTATGTACCTCTCCACTAATGGCCAACATTCTAAGTATTTGCCCAATTTGAGAGCTAGGTTTATGGTGTAAACATTTTGTACCAACTGTTCTTGGGATATCACTGTAGTAAATGCCTTTGTTTTAAGCCCATTTTATCAAGAACCAGTAATGATTATGTTGTTCACCCAAATATTGTCCCTGAAGGTAGTTTGTGACTGTGGGCAAGTCCCTTTAAGATCTCAGTGCCCCAGGCACTTCGCCAAAAGGAAAGTTGCAAATAGTTTCCTAAACCAATAAAATCATAGTTTCACAATAGCAACAGCTTTCTTGTGCACTTAGCACAGTCCTTGGTATAAGGAAGGATTTACTCAACATTTTCCAATAAGAATAATAATAACACATCTATACAGAACTGAATGTTTCCATCATAGTATATATACAGTATAAGGCAGTGTAAATTGTGTTATACCCATTCTGCAGGAGACACAATCGTCAGATAAATGAAGTGACCTGCCCACAGTTGGTTACATTAAATCAAATTGGTTACTGAATGAGTTTTCACCAACTTTAAATATATTGTCAGTAGGGAAAAAAATTAAAGTACAGTCTGAACTAATTAGTAAGAACATTCCAAATGTACACATCTGATTAGAAAACCCAATTATTAACATTTTAATTAAGATCAATAATATGCTAAATGCTATGGAAAGAATATTCACAAGAGTAGTTATTTGATAGATCATTTTTCTGCTTCTAGTAATACATTTTATTTCAAGCAGAAAGGGTTTTAAAATGTTTTTCCATCATTTTGATACTTCTAAAAAGTGATACATAATTCCAAATTGAATTGTGTTTATTAAACACAGGCTTCATTTTGTTAAATGGATGAGTTTGATATATAACATTACAACATACTTGTATGACCTTCATAGAGATATTCAATATTTTCTAGACTGCCCTGTACACATTGTTTGCCATCAAATAAATGCTAAATGGTTCAACATTTACAAATAGCATATTAATGAAATTAATTATGGGAGATTTGTGCTAAATACCTGAATAAAAGCATCACCAATATGGCTACATTTAGGCCAAGTAGAATCAGTGAGAACACCTACTAAATGGTAATTAACTGTGCCATTTTCATATTCCTTGCCCAAACAATGTACATTCCTGACTTTAAAGTGGAGCAGTGTATTAAATGCTGGACTTGAAGTCCACAAGATCTAAATTCGAATCCTGCCTCAGACACTACAAGTTTTATGTCCCTGAACAAAGTCATTTAAACCCCTTCAGCCTCAGTTTCCCCAACCATAAAGTGGGGATAATAATAGCACAGGGTTGTTATAAGGATCAAATGAGACAACATATTTAAACAACTTTACAAATCCTGAAATCCTGCTAGCTCTATTAACAAAAGAATAATTTTCTAATGCTGGCCCTCCTACTTAGAATGCCCTACTTCCTCCCCTATGCCTATCCAAATGACATTCATTTATCAAGGCTCATGTTACATCTCAGGTATTGTATAAATCCTTTGAATTCTCTAGCCTTGTTGATGAACAATGGGCTGGACACAGAATTGAACAGGACAGGAATAATTTGGGTTATATTTGAAAAATCATGTGTTTCTTTCAAAGATTCCTAAACCATCTCTGTCTCTATCTGTCCCTGGGTATCTGTCTCTATTTGTTTGTCTGTCTCTCTATGTCTTTCAGACATACAAAATACATCTTTTTTATTTTTTAATTTCTATTTATTCTCAACTTAATAATAAGTAAAATGAGCATTTCCATTTAAGAAATGAAAAGAAGGGGGCAGCTAGGTGGCACAGTGAATAAAGCACCAGACCTGGATTCAGGAGGACCTGAGTTCAAATCCGGTCTCAGACACTTGACACTTACTAGCTGTGTGACCCTGGGCAAGTCACTTAACCCTCATTACTCCACTAAAAAAAAGAAATGAAAATAAAAAGAAGAATCTAAATGGAACTATAAACCTCTAGTATGTAAAACTTTAATTTTATCCTTTTAACTCCAATATTAGACCAATATTATGGTAGTAAATAATAGTACTCATTATTTCCAAGAATCAAAACTGTGGATCACAGAGCAATAGAGAGGTATCCAGGCCAAAAGGCTTAGTGCAGTTTTATGCATTCACAGACACCCTGTATATTTGGTATAAATGAATATGGTACAGCATATCACTGACAATAACCTACACATAAAAGTAATGACAATAAAGATGTCATCAAGGAAATATATGATCAGAAGGGTGGATAGCCATGTAGAAAGAGAGAATAACAGAAGTACAGCACTGGTAGTAAGGTAATTTTGGAAAGGCTTCATTGTGTCAAGTTGCTTCTCTATGGATGATTTGTGGGTCAAGAAACAAGAAGTGTCAGAAGGTATGGATGGGATTTTTAATAACCTCCAGTTTGGAAGATGGCAAAGAGAAGCCAGGAAGTTGCCTGAGCTCTCCAATGTTTCCCTCAAAACCAACATTATATGAAGCCTCTAAACAGATTATGGAACTACAGAACCTACAAAAACACACAAGAACCTACAAGAGAGACACAATCCTCCTACTTAAGATAATTTAGAAGACTTAAGGAAAGGTCTGACTAACCTGGATGGAAGGGAAGGGCAGCTTACCACAGCTCAACATTGCTACAGCTAGACACTGCTGCAACTTGACACAGCTGAGAGTGAGGCAGCTGAGAGTGCACCAGCTGAGAGTGGGGAAGCTGAGAGCAATAAGAAGCTTGCAACAGTGACCCCTGTGCCCCAGGAGCAGACTTCAAATTTATAAGTTTAAAAATAGGCCACAACATGAGTAAGACCCTTACCATTGACAGCTTCTATGGTGAAAGGGAAGAACAAAACTCAAACTCAGATGAGTTTGTCAAAATGCTTACAAGTAAAGAATCAAGTGTGAAGATGTTATTGTCTCAGGAACAAAAAGCCTTCACTGAAGAGTTCATAAAGGATTTTAAAAACCAAATGAGAGAGGTAAAAGAAAAATGGAAAAAGAAATGAGAGAAATAAGAGTTATGATGGAAAAATACGCACAAATATTGACTAAAGAAAACAATTTCTTAAAAAATACAATTGGCCAAATGGGAGAAAAAAAAATGGCCAAATAGAAAAGGTTGTGCAAAAGCTTACTGAGGAAAATAATTCCTTGAAAATTACAATTGGGCAGATGGAATATAATCACTCAATGAGACACCAAGAATCTGTGAAGCAGAATCAAAAGGCTTAAAAAATAAAAGAAAATGTGAAATATCTCATTGGAAAATAGATCCAGGAGAGATAATCTAAGAATTATTGGACTACCTGAAAGCCACGATCAGAAAAGGAGTCTAGATACAATATTCCAGGAAATTATCGAGGAGAACTGCCCTGATATTTGAGAATCAGAAGATAAAATCATCATTGAAAGAATCCACTGATCACCTACTGAAAGGGATCCCCAGATGAAAACTCCAAGGAATATTGTAGCCAAATTCCAGAATTATCAGATGAAAGAGAAAATAGTCCAAGCTGCCAGAAAGAAACAATTTAAATATCATGGAGCCAGAGTCAGGATTGCACAGTACCTGGCAGCTTCAACATTAAAGGATCCCATGGATTGAAATATGATATTGTGGAAAGCAAAGGAGCTTGGCCTACAACCAAGAATCAACTACCCAGCAAAAATGAGCATTCTCTTTCAGGGGATAATAGATAGAGATACAGATCCCAAGATTTAAAAGTTTTATCCTCCCTCATAGAGATGTAAACAGTTTAACCTCATTGAACATCCTTTCTTCCCCTCTTGTTTAACTCTTTATACTTCTCTTGAGTTTTGTATTTGGAGATCAAATTTTCTGTTCAGTTCTGGTCATTTTTTTCAGAAAACCTCAGAAGTCCCCCATTTCATTGAATGCCCATCTTTTCCCCTGAAAGAGAATGATCAGTTTTGCTGGGTAGTTGTTGGGTATCTAGAGATAGAGTATTGTTATTAAATTGACTTTGATGTGATGATATAAAGAAACTTAAGGGGCAGAATAAAAGGAGACTAGGGGGAGGCAAGGGAAGAGGAGGGCAGGTAGAATGGGATTAATTACACCATATGAAGAGGCATAAAAAAGAACACATTACAATAGAGGGAAAGAAGAGAGGAGTGAGCATTGTTTCAACCTTACTCCCAACAGATTTGTTTCAGGGACAGAATAACATCCACTCCAATTTTTGTAAAGAAACTTAGTTTACTTTTTAAAGAAGCAAAAGGGGAAGGGGTAAAGGGATGTATTGAAAGAAGGGAGGGCAGAATCAGGGGGGAAAAGGAAGGGCAGATGATAAAAAGGGAGGGCATATTGAGGAAAGCAAAACACTGATCAGGAGGAATAGGGTGAAAGAAGGGGAAAATGAGTACAAAGGGGAAAAGAGGATGGAGGGAAATAAACAGTTAATAATCTTAGCTATTAATGTGAATGGGGTGAACTCTACCACAAAACTGAAGTGAATAGCAGAGCGGATTAAAAATCAGAATCCTACAATATGTTATTTTACAAGAAACACCTGTGAAATAGAGAGATACACACAGAGTAAAGGTAAAAAGGTTGGAGCAGAATATCTTATGCTTCAGCTGAAGTCAAAAAAGCATGGGTAGAAATCCTTATCTTAGACAAAGCAAAAGCAAAAATAGATCTAATTAAAAGAGGTAAGGAAGGAAACTATATGTTGCTAAAAGGTAGGATAGATAATAAAGTAATATAAATACTAAACATGTATGCACCAATTGGTATAGCATCCAAATTCTTAGAGAAGTTAAATGACTTACAAGAGTAAATAGAAAGTGAAACTGTACTAGTAGGTGATCTGAACCTTTCCCTCTCAGATTTAGATAAATCTAATCACAAAATCAATAAGAAAGAAGTCAAAGAATTAAATAGAATGTTAGAAAAGTTAGATATGAGAGATGTCTGGAGAAAATTGAATGGGGATAGAAAGGAATATACTTTTATCTCAGTTGTTCATGGCACATCTTCAAAAAATGACCTTGTATTAGAGCACAAAACCTCATAGTAAAATGTAGAAAGGCAGAAATAGTAAATGTACTCTTCTCAGATCATGATGCAATAAATATTACATGTAATAAAGAGCCATGGAAAGGTAGACTGAAAGTTAATTGGAAACTAAATAATCTCATTCTAAAGAATGAGTGGGTCAGAGCAGCTAGATGGCACAGCGGATAGAGCACTGGCCCTGGATTCAGGAGCACCTGAATTCAAATCTGGCCTCAGACACTTAACACTTACTAGCTGTATGACCCTGGGCAAGCCACTTAACCCCAACTGCCTCACCAAAAAAAAAGAATGAGTGGGTCAAACAACAAATCATAGAAACAATCAATAACTTCATCCAAGAGAATGACAATAATGAGACAACATACCAAAACCTATAGGATGCAACCAAAGCAGTGCTTATGGGATATTTTACATCTCCAAATGTTTACATGAATAAAAAAGTGAAAGAGGAGATCAATGAATTGGGCATGCAACTAAAAAAGCTAGAAAAAGAACAAATTAAAAATCCTCAACTAAATACTAAATTAGAAATCCTGAAAATGAAAGGAGAAATTAATAAAATTGAAAGCAAGAAAAATACAGAATTAATTGATAAAACTAAGAGCTGGTTTTATGAAAAAAACAATAAAATAGATTAACCTTTGGCTAATTTGATTTAAAAAAAAGAAAGAAGAAAAACAAATTACTGGTATCAAAAATGAAAGGGATGAATTCTCTACTAATGAAGTGGAAATTAAAGCAATAATTAGGAGCTATTTTGTCCAACTGTATGCCAATAAATTTGACAATCTAAATGAAATGGATAAATATTTACAAAAATATAAACTTGCCAGATTAACAGAAGAGGAAATAAAATCCCTAAATAAGCCCATCTTAGAAACATGAATTGAAGAAGCCTAAGAAAAAATCTCCAGGGCCAGATGGGTTTACAAGTGAATTCTACCAAACATTTAAACAACAATCAATTCCAATACTCCACAAATTATTTGTCAAAATAGGTGAAGAAGGAGTTCTACCAAATTCCTTTTATGACACAAGTATGTTGTTGATACCTAAACCAGGCAGAACCAAAATAGAGAAAGAAAATTACAGACCAATTTCCCTAATGAATATTGATGCAAAAATCTTAAATAAAGTATTAGCAAGGAGATTACAGCAAGTGATCACCAGGATAATGCACTATGACAAGGTGGGATTTATACCAGGAATGCAAGGCTGGTTTAACATTAGGAAAATTATCAACATAATCAACCACATCAATTACAAAATTAACCAAAATCATATCATTATCTAAAAAGATGCAGAGAAACACTCTGAATAGGAATAGGTGGAGCTTTCCTTAAAATAATAAACAGTATCTACTTAATCCATCAGCAAACATTAATTGTAATTGGGATGTTAGAGGCATTCCCAATAAGATCAGGGTGAAACAAGGATGTCCATTATCACTTCTATCATTTAATATTGTATTAAGAAATGTTAGTTTTAGCAATAAGAGAAGAAAATGGAATTAAAGCAATTAGAATAGACAAGGAGGAAACAAAACTTATCACTCTTTGCAGATGATATGATGGTATACTTAGAGAATCCTAAAGAATCAACCAAAAAGCTACTTGAAACAATTAACAACTTTAGCAAAGTTGAAGGATATAAGATAAACCCACATAAATTATCAGCATTTCTATACATGACCAACAAAACTCAGCAGCAAGTGATAGAAAAAGAAATTCCATTTAAAGTAACTATAGACAACATAATATCCTTGGGAGTCTACCTGCCAAGACAAACCCAGGAACTCTATGAGCACAATTACAAAACACTTTTCACACAAATAAAATCAGATCTATATAACTGGAAAAATATCAATTGCTCATGGATAGGCTGAGGTAATAAATTAAAATGACAAGTCTGCCTAAATTTATTTACTTTTTCAGTGCCATACCAATCAGACTACCTAAAAATTATTTTATAGTTAGAAAAAATAATAACAAAATTTATCTGGAAGAATAAAAAGTAAAGAATATCAGGGGAACTAATGAAAAAAATGCACAGGAAGGTGTGCTAGCCATACCAAATCTAAAGCTATACGATAAAGCAACAATCATCAAAATTATTTGGTTCTGCCTAAGAAATACAGTGTTGGATCAATGGAATAGGTTAGACACAGGAGACACAGTAGTAAATGACTGTAGTAATCTACTGTTTTATAAATCCAAAGACTCCATCTTCTGGGATAGGAACTCAGTATTTGACAAAACCTGGAAGATAGTATGGCAGAAACTAGGCATAGACCAACATCTTACACCTTATACTAAAATAAGGTCAAAATGGGTACAGAATTGAGACATAAAGGGTGATACCATAGATAAATTAAGAGAGGAAGGAGTCATTTACCTCTCAAATCTATGGAGAGGAAATCTATTTGTGTTAAAAAATAGAGAATATTATGAAATGCAAGATGGATAACTTTGATTACATTAAATTAAAGTTTTTTGTACAAACAGAAGCTATGTAGCCAAAATTAGAAGGGAGGCAGAAATCTGGGAAATGATTTTTACAGCCAGTGTTTCTGATAAAGGCCTCATTTCTGAAATATATAGGGAACTAAATCAAATTTATAAGAATGTAAGTCATTGCCCAATTGAGAAATGACCAAAGGATATGATAGGCAGTTTTCTGATGAAGAAATTAAAGCTATCTATTGCTATATGAAAAAATGCTCTAGGGGGCAGGTAGGTGACACAGTGGATAAAGTATCAGCCCTGGATTCAGGAGGACCTAAGATAAAATCTGACCTCAGACAGTTGACACTAGCTGTGTGACCCTGGGCAAGTCACTTACCCCTCATTGCCCTGCAAAACAAAACAAAACAAAATGCTCTAAATTACTATTGATTAGAGAAATGCAAATTAAAACATCTCTGAGGTACTACCTCACACCTATCAGATTGGCTAATATGACAAAAAAGGAAAATAATAAATGTTGAAGAAGCTGTGGAAAAATTGGAACACTAATGCATTGCTGGTGGAGCTCTGAACTCATCCAACCATTCTGGAGAGCAATTTGGAACTATTCCCAAAGGGCTGTGGGAATATTCATACCCTTTGAACGAGTGGTACCACTTCTAGATCTGTGACCCAAAGAGATCATAGAAGACAGAAAATGACCCACATGTACAAAAATATTTTTAGCAGCTCTGTGTGTTGGAAAAATATTGGAAATTGAGGTAATGCCCATCAATTGTGGAATGGCTAAACAAGTTGTGGTATATGAATGTAATGGAATGCTGTTGTGCTATAAGAAAGGATGAGCAGGAGGAGTTCAGAGAAGCCTGGAGGGACTTACATGTACTGATACTGAGTGATAGGAGCAGAACCAGGATAACATAGTACACAGTAACAACCACATTATGTGATGAACAATGGTGATGGACTTGGCTCTTCTCAACAATGCAATTATCCAAAACAATTTCAAAGAACTCATGATGGAAGATGTTCTTAATGTCCACAGAAAAGAACTGTGAATTGTGAATGCAGATTGAACCATAGTGTTTCTACTTATGGGCTGTTTTTTTTCCTTCTTTTTTGAAGTTTTCCTTTGTGCTCTGATTCTTCTTTCACAATATGACTAATGCAGAAATATGTTTAATGTGATTGTACATATACAACCTATATCAGTTTGCTTTCCTTCTTGGGGAGGAAGGAGGGAAGGGAGGGTGGGAGAGGGGTTTGGAACTAAAAATCCTATGAAACCAAATGTTGAAAACTATCCTTACATGTAACTGGAAAATAATAAAATACTTTTTAAAAAGTATGGATGGGTTATGATATGTTCCAACAGAGAGAATAGCAAATTGAATAGATCATGGATCCATTGAAATATCAATGTCAGTACTGAAGTTGATTATTATCTAGTGTCAAATGCAAAAGCTCCATTGGTAGGTATCTATATTGGGTTAGTACAATTGGTGTTTATTAGGTGGTTTGTTTCTTTTAATCCAATAAGAAAATTTTATGCTTAGTAACTTTGACAAAGCAGAATTTATTTTCATTTAATGACTCTAGTGAATTTGGTTATTTGCTTATTCCTTTAGGTCTTTGGAAAGCAGAATGACAGAATCAGGAAGGCCTGATTTCAAATCCTGACTTTGATACATGGTGTCTGTGCAACCTTGGACAAGTGACTTAACTTTTCAGTCCACCAAGCAAAACCCCTAAGACTATGATTTACAGAAAGAGTGCCTATCTGCATTGGTAGAGGGAATTACTCATCAGAAGTATCCTATACTGATAAAAGTCACAGAACCAGAACTAGTTCAAAAGTGTGTTTGGGGGTGAGTGGCATATATTTAAATTCTGTACTTGGTTGTTGTTTCCTTTCTAGAAAGCTAAGTAACAATGCTCAGCCAGGATAACTTTTTTTTAACATTTTCTTTGTTTTTGTGGAAAATAATAATGAAGTAATTAAGCTATTCTGTATATGCAAAATATATTATTGCTGTTAATGATTTAACTGTTCTTTTCCTTTCAATTATTTTCTTAATTTACAAGAATAAATAAGTGAAGAATAATGGTATTATGTTTTTAATTAGCCTTATGGTTCCTGAGAGCAAATTCTAACAATATGCATGATCCTGGGCTTACTGTCTTTGTGTCTAAGAGGTCCCAGCTATAAAACAGAAATGGCCATGATTGATCCTTATATAACCAGTGAGAGGAAGTGTGGAATTATGGGAATGGCCAGGGAAAAAAGAAAAGCCAAAATGCTGTGGTTCTGCTCATGGCTCTGACAGTTACTATCTGGACACCTAGATGGCTACTTTATCCCTCACAGACTCATTTCCTCATTTATAAAATGGAGATAGCAATGTATACCTCTTAAGAATGTACTTCAGCTTTAAAACTCTAAGGGAATATGTGATTAATGAAACTACTGTGGTTCATTGGAGATTTCTATCAGAAAGTTCTCAAAATGTTCCCTTAGGACTGGTTTGGTAAAGTTTAACATCACTGACATTTGTTGATAATCTATTTGAATAGCCTACACCTCAATAAATTACACAAATGTATTCACAAAATGTGGACATTTATAAAAGAAAACACAGTACTATCATATACTATAATAAATGTTGACTTCCTTGGGGGAAATTTAGCTGAAAAACACATGCTAATCAAATAATCCCTATGCATGTATGAAGATGTTGGGGATTGTGGAGTACTAGTCATTCAATAAACATTTATTGAGCACTTTCCCAAGCACTGGTTATACAAAAAGAGGCAAAAGACAGTCCCTGGCCTCAAGGAGCTAACAACCTAACAAATTAAACATCTCAACCCCAACAGAAATAAGAGAACTCATGGCAAGTCTCTTGCCTATTGGGATTTAAAGCAAGAGAGAGAGGAGACAGAGAAAGAAATAAGAAAGAAGAGGAGAGAGACACAGACAGAAAGACAGACAGACTGATGGAGATACAGACAGACAGACTAAGGGCTATAAAGAGGGAAGAGAAACACAGGGAGGTAAATACAGAGACACAGACTGAATTTTGTTTTCGTTATATTCCTCCATTCTTCTTTCAAATCTTTTAAAAATATATTATAAATGTATATTTAAGGTCTTTCTCATGCCTAATCATCCTCAACAGTCTTACCATCCTTCTGCCTTCAGGTCAAGCATCACTAAAAGGTTATATCTCTAGCTTTTTATTTGGGGGGTCTATTGTTTTCTGGGGATGATTGGAGTTGTAAAAGCTAAACTTTCACTTTACACTCTATAGCAGATCTGTGTTGATATGGATGATACCCTTCGAGGATCAGTAGAATCTAGAAAGGTCCTGGCATGTGAGGACCAGACTTCCATTTACAAAAGCCAGTTATACCTTCTGAAGTTGGGATTCTCTTAGGAATCATAGATCAAATACTATCACACTAGATACCAACAGGCTCATTCGTAACAATATAACTATACCCTGACTATTAAGAAGGCTACAAATCAGAAATTCTCCTTGCAAGGATAGCAGGGAGCTGTAGGCACAGTAGGCAAAATAAAGGCCAATCAGAAGACTCTCACAAACATGAAAGGAAAAAAAGGGGGTAGGAAAAAAGGAAGGAAAGAAGGAAAGAAGGAAGGAAGGAAGGAAGGAAGGAAGGAAGGAAGGAAGGAAGGAAGGAAGGAAGGAAGGAAAAGAGGGAGGGAAGGAAGAAGGGAGGAAAGATGGAGAGGGAGGTGTGTGTGTATGTGAGAGAGAGAGAGAGAGAGAGAGAGAGAGAGAGAGAGAGAGAGAGAGAGAGAGAAAGAAAGTACAGGTCTTCCAGTTAAGATGTCTCTTTCATTGCCCTTTTTCAGGAAAGTGAGTGTACAATTATGAACATGGATTCAAAACAAAAAAGCATTATATCATAATGATCAAAATGTCATATAGTATTGGAGCAGAAAGTGACCTGAAAATCCATGTAATTTAACCTCATCATTTCAAACACAAGAAAACAGGTCGGCAGAAGTAAACTAACTTATTTACCTAGCATCTCACAGACAGAAACCTGAGTAGAGTTCACATATCCTACCTTGCAAGCACCTTTCTACTAGTTTCTTCTACCTCTAGGATCTCACAGAATAGCATCTCCAAAGAATGTTAAAACTCTTGAAAAAAATATTATGAGATTTCTGAAAACATTTGCATGAGAGACAAATATCATACAAACACAATTTATTTTTGGGCAGGTGGGAAATAATCTATGAAAGACTGCACATTCAGTTGCACTCTCAAATGAGACCATAAATGTTTCAGTTTTCTTTCCCCTTAAACATTAAGTGAAAAGTCTCCATTTTTATTATGTTCATTGAAGCTTAAGAAAATTTAATGAAAAATTCGATTTACTTTAAATTTTTGACTTAGTCAGTCAGTCAGTATTTATTGAGTGGACACAGGGAGCACAGCACAAAACTAGGCATTTGATGTATTAAATGATACCTTACCATGTCCAGTTCACCATATTGCTGCATGTGCAACTATATTGTAGCTCTTACAAAGTCAAAATCTAACTATAAAAGAAAATAAAGGGGGAAAATATATCTAGCACTATCCAAACAAAGCAAGGTACTTTCTTTTTTGTCCATTCTTTTACAACTGCTTTGCATTAGGAATTTTGCAGAGAAGTGGCTGCTTCCACACTCTTGGTTTCCAAAGATGTTGGCCCTCTCTAACCTCTGAATAAAACAAATTCGCTTTTAGCTTTTCAATAGACATATCATCTCCTTTAATTCTCACAACAACCCTAGGAAATTCATACTCCGGGAAAGGAGGCAGCTTGATCCAGATGAAAGAGTACAGCTATAAATTGCAGAAGAGTTGCTGGTCTGCATGGGTGGAGGGAGTTACCACTGTGTGTTTTCCACAACGATGAAATCACAGGTTCTGATGAAAAAGACCCATACTCAGTGCTTGATTTTATTTGTCTGAAGTACTACCAAACTGCTGAGGAAAATATATTATTCAAATTGATGATCACATATGTATCTCAGAAATGGACTGAGAAAAGATGTTGAAGTGAACTCAAATTTCTTTTTTTGGGGGACCCTGACTGCCCTAAAGATGTATTCTTGTTTTTATTTAAAATAATTCCTCCCAGAAGCTTCATTTCTTGTGTGTGTGGGTTTGTGTGTGTGTGTATATGTTACAGACAGACAAACGGAGACAGTGAGACAGACACAGAAAGAGACAGAGACACAGAGGGAGGGAGAGAAAGTGTGTGTGTGTGTGTGTGTGTGTGTGTGTGTGTGTGAGAGAGAGAGAGAGAGAGAGAGAGAGAGAGAGAGAGAGAGAGAGAGAGAGAGAGAGAGAGTTAGTTACAGAGTTGGAGAGGAAGGATAGAGGTGTGGAGACCAGGAGGAGGGAAATCAGCTAAAAAAAACAAATCATAGCCCACCCATCCTCCCAACCCCCATCTCATTTCCCCACAAACTAAATAAGTGGGTAAGTAACATTTGCAAGTTGGATAAAAAGCTGAAACAACTCGGCCAATTTGGCCAAGGAAAAATCAAACCCTCCCTTCTCAAAAAATAAAAATGAAATAGTTAAGATTTTGGTGGGTTCATTTCAAGATTTTTTTCTTACCTCAAACCCCAAACAACAAACCCTCCACCCAATACCCCAATTCCCTGATTTCATTTCACACTCAGAGCAGAGCCCAGCATTGCTTACAAAGCCTTCAAGAAGCAGCACCCCTAACACCAGCAACATACCCTCTACCACAGCAACTTATTAATGCCTAGGAAGGATTTATAACCCCAAAATGAAAGACATTTCCGATCTGCTGACTGACTCTAATGTGGTATTTATTTACTTAATTTTTTTGGTCCAAAAAGACTTGCCCTTTTTTTTACCCCCAGGATCCCAGGTCTAATTTATTTTGATTTAAACAATGACAGCTATTTTTTTTTTTCCTTATTAAAGGGTGGCAGGTAAGGAATGGAGGAAATAGGGAGGGGAATAGGCCCATATGAAAACCAAAATGCATAGTCTTTGTGCACTTAGGAAACCCTAAGAATATCTATAGCTCTAGTCTGGGCCCCCACAGGGCTTTACTGATGCCTGGTCGATTTTTGTTTTTTTTATTGCTACTGAATAAAGTGTTCCTGACATAAGTATTTGACCTCTGACCTTAGCAAGATTCTCTCTTGGTGGCCATCAGAATATAAATCCTCTTGCATGTCAGTTTGTTTTAAATGATGCATTATCTGCTATTTGGCAGGAAAAGTCAGAGGAACACACAGTGTACTTGATGGCAAATCGCACTTGAGATGTAGAAGTGACCTGAGTGCATCCAGTGGAGCTGAAGGATCTTTTGATTGAATATGTGCGCCTGCAGTGTGAATAGACTGATCAATCACTTTTTAGAGAGCTGATGTAGACCTCTGGTTTATCATTCTGAAAACCCACTTTTAAAGAGAAAGTGGTACTCCCTCTTAGAATTCTTAAAGTGTTCCCAGATTTTTAGGGATTACTTCTAATTAGAGATCACTGCTCATGAACACCCATAGAAATATTCAATATGTTATAGTCTCATTCCTTCTTCTTTGGCATTTTCTACAAGAGGACAATAATCTATTGGCAGGTCTTCTAAATATGGCAGAAGCCATAACTATTTTCATCATCATCATAGCTAGGATTTATATAGTGCTTTAAGATTTATGAAGTGCTTTATATGTTATCTCATTTAATCCTCGAAACAACCTGGCAAGATTGTTGTTGTTGTTATCCCCTTAACTCCTTTTACAGATAAGCTGAGACTGAGAGAAATTAAGTGACTTCCTGAGGACACAAAATAATAAGTGTCTGAGTCTGGATTCAAACTCAATTCTGCCTGACTTTGAGGAGTGCAGCACTCTATCCAGCTGTCCTCTCTACAAATACACAAGAATATCTTCAAAAAGAGGTACATCTCTCATTTTATTGTGTTTCTTCCTTTGGTATAAAATGAAACATGTGGCCATAACCTTTTTTTTAGGCAATTGGGGTTAAATGACTTGCCCGGGGTCACACAGCTAGCAAGTGTTAAAAGTCTGAGGCCAGTTTTGAACTCACATTTTCCTGTCTCCAGGACCAGTGCTCTATCCCCTGCACTACCTAGTTGCCCCCTGCCATAAGCTTTTTTTAAAATTTTTTCTTGGGGGGAGGCAATTGGGGTTAAGTGGCTTGCCCAGGGTCACACAGCTAGTGTCAAGTGTCGGAGGCTGGATTTGAACTCAGGTCCTCCTGATTCCAGAGCTGGTGCTCTATCCACGGTACCACCTAGCTGTCCTGCCATAAGCTTTTATAAAGCTAAGGTAGCTTTTTAATTACTTCTTCCATAAGTAATTGTTCTTCACTCCTACCTTGCCTCTTCTGAGGTTTGGAAGTTATAACAGTATTGTATGTGGAAATATCAGACCCATGTGATAAGAGGATCTGCCATTCTTCATATTCTCTTTCCATCCTAAAGTTTATAATTCTTTCTGAAGTCTTATTTCTGTGAAATTCCACAGATTTACATGGTAATATGAGTGAATTATGGAATGGTAATATGGTAATATGAGTGAAGCTGATTGGAATTCCATAGCAAGATTTAGGATATAGACTGACAACCATACCCACCTACTCTACCTACTCCATTTATGTATATGCTGATTTTGTCCTTCCAATGGAGAACATACTTCCCTGAAACTTACTGAGATACAGTTTTAATTGGTTGGTAAACACAAATACACAAACACTCTCCTGTCATTAGCATAGGGCATTAATCAGTTATGGTGCCACTATTATTTTCTTTCTTGAGTGTCCTCAAAAAAGCTGAAAACCCAGTAGGAGAGAGGAAACTGTCTATATGTGGGTGCTTAATAAAATGCTTGTTAATTAATTGATTACATTTTTATAAGAGTGAATATTGTCTCTCCTAATATAAGATTCTTGAGGCCAAGGCCTGGTTTGTATACGCTTGGTTGATTTATTGTTCTCAAGAAGCTTACAATCCAGTGGGAGAGGGAAAAAGTTAAGTTATGTAAGTGCTTAATAAATATTTTTCAAGTAACTAATTCATCCTATATTCTTATTTATACATTTGTTATTTGTCATGATGGAATATAAGATATTTGAGAAACCAGTTCATTTTTTGCCTTTGTATGAGGGGAAGGGACCCACACATAACCATTACTAATTAAATCTTTGTTGATTGATTTTACTGAAAGATCTTGGAGGGGGGAGGGGAGAAGGGAGAGTGAAGGGGCACTACATTGTGTCTCTATAGAAACATTTTCATGAAAAGAAAGAATGGAAAATTATAGTTAAACCTTTGAGAGTTTGGAATAGCATAGCATAATAGAAAGAATCCAGAAAAGACCTAGAATCTAAAGAGTTGTGGGTTCAAATCCCATCTCTGACATTTTCTAGCATTATGACTAATAAGTAAAAGGATCATAGTCATACAGCTAGAAGGGACTTTAAGAAGCTATCTAGTCCAAACCCTACATTATATAAATAAGGAGACTAAGGCCAGAGAAGTGACTTAACTGGTGCTATACAGTGACAGAGGTGACATTTGAACTTAGTTCCTTGGATTGTAAAGCCAGTGCTATTTCTGCAGTATCACACCTCTCTGGGCTCAATGGAATAAAAATCATATATGCAAAGAATTCTGCAAGCCATACAGTACTAGTTACATTTCAGTTCTTATGACCAACAGATAGCGATGGAACGCTGTAGTCCCACAATAGACTCAGCACCAAGAGTTTTGTCTTGGAATCCTACAGTGTAATTATGAATTCAACAAGTTGTCTGTGGAAACCACGACTACTCCCTTATCTTTGGTCCACAGCACATGTGAAAGTCAAGGCTCACCAAGCCATTTTCTCCCTATCCCCCACTGAAACATGCTCTACTCAGGGGGTCTGGTTCATACAGTCTTTGCAAGACTCTGAGTAGTTATAGGAATATGTTAACTAACAATATTTCTTGTCATGGCCAAGTAGAGAGAATAAGACAGAGGAGCTCTTGCAATGGGGTAAGCAAGGAAGATAGATTGTTTTGACTGATGTTCAATTTGGTTTATTACTGGGCTGCTGTTGACAGGGCTGCAAGCAGCTCACCTCCCAGAGAGATAGGCATGCAGGCCATTCTTAAATTTCATAAATCGCCTGAGAACATACCCAGTGTGTTGACCTTTCATGGGGAGAGAGCTCAGAGCACACAGTATAATTTAACACCAGCAAGTCGAACGGTGTCCAACACAATTTAACACTCCTTAACCTTCGCCTCATTAGACATCTGTCCCATCATTTATCTTTCTGTTTATTTTCCAAGTGATATATTATTGGTAATAACTAAGGAATGGGCACTGATGCTACACCATGGAGCTGCTGTTGATCATTATGCAAAGAGGTGTGAAGCCACTGTTGTGAAAGCAGACAGCCCTATAGACATAGCCATTGCCCTATCTATCCATTCTCCTTAAGGTTAAACAATATAGTGAAATCTGTGGCTTGCTTCCTCATTCTCAGAGTACATTTACTGGTATAAGTTCTCTGCATCTGGCAGCACATTTATTGGTACCTTTACCCTAGCAACTCTGAGCATTAGAAGAAATATGTGGCTTAGTTGACCCTAAGAACACAGAGCCATCAGCTGATGGCTATAGGTTAAAAAAAAAAAAGATATGGCAGATGTTCGTTTTAGTCTATATCCAAACTTCAATATCACTCAAATTCATGGCATAATCATTCATCTATCAATTGTTTTCTCACATATTTATTATACCTTACTCCTACAAAGAAGTTACTGAATGCCAAGGAAGCAATTTTTTATTGGTGGTTTTGATTAAATTCTTGGCCTTTTCTGGAAATAGTGCAGTTCTGCCTAGAAACAACAAAAAAGACTGAGATGGTGAAATATTTTCATTTTTTTCTTCATTCCAAAACTAACAATAATGGATCTGGTGATAAGGGCCCTCTTGATCAAAAACAATATTGCTGAAGTATTCCTAAGGAAATGGGCCACTGCATAGGCATAAAAGATGTGTCATTGGATAGAATACATTGCAAAGAAAATTATCGCAGTAGCGCTGATGTATTCTGTATATAGTGTCCTGGCCATGTAGTCTTACTTTTATCCCAAGAATAAGAAAGGTAGAGTAATTTATAAGTCCAGAAAGAGTCATAAGAGTGAGGAAGGCATTCAATGTCTGTTTATAAAACATAATATGGAAATATCCATGATATAATGGTTAGAATAACATGAAAACGGAGACCACATTTTTCTAAACAGAAGAGCAATATTTTTGTTTTAAATCCATCATCACATAAAACATAATGAAATTTTGAGCAATAACATTTTTGTAAATGGCATTATTATTGTTATTGAAAAGCAGACTGAAACTGTTATGAGACTGTTGGCTGACCCAAGTCATTTTCTATAAGAAAGAGATCTAAGCAGCACAGTTACAATGACTTCAACTTGGGCTCAGAATGACCAAATTATTTGCATTGTAGGAGGCTTCCTTTGAGTAGAGGACCTACCTGAAGACTTAAGACAATGACTTCTACAAAGCTGCTGGACTGAATGCCATTCTAAATAGCCATGCTGGCAGGCACATTGAAATGGTACCAATCAAACATATGCCAGATATTTCACTGTTCAGAAGCAATAATGTTGAGAACACACATCAAGCTATCTTGGGCACCATAAGTTGGATAATTAAGATGGTTTTGTCTTCCAGGTTATTCCCTAAGTAGTCATCTGGGCAAATTCCTACAAATACACATGGTCATTTTTCACTGCTGGGCCTGATTTGGAGGTGCAGTATTTATTCAGCATCCAATTTCAGAACAACACTTTAGAAACCCCACTGTTATTGCACCATTTGTAACAGGATGTGACTGAATCAGAAATGCCAAACCCTGAATAACAGGGTTGGTGCCTCAAATAAACAATTGTGTCTTTGCCAGGTCTCCCTCTCCATCAGTGTGCATTCTAGGTGTTGGACTGTACAAATTTTGAAGAATGGTGTTACATTTGGATCTTGACAGACTGAGTGCTCTGCTGGTTGGTGAGTCTTGAGTACAAATGGCATCTAATTGCCTTCTATGGTTTGAGCCCTAGGTAACATGCAAGCAAATCCTTTGCCCAATGTTTCCTTCAAAGTGGTTCCCCAGTCTTCCATCCAACCTCTGAAACTTGCATCAGTTTTTCTTTTACTAACCCCACCCAAATATATAAGAAGAGATTATCTAAATTTAAACATTCTTTTGTTGTTAGCAAGTTTTACATGCTGAATATGTATACAAATTGTTTAGAGGTAATTTTTAAAGAAAAAATTTTAAATATCAGAATATGCTTTTTAATGGACAGGGTAATATCCCATCTTGACCCATTTTCTACTAATAGCTACTAAGCATTTATCCAGAATTTTATCTCAAGAATAGGAATGGCAGAGTAATTTATTGCCTTTTAAACAACCTATCTTAATTTTAGGTCAGAGAATCCAAAAGAGGTTTAAGAAATTATTTTTAAAAAATTAATTAGTATTTCAATGTTTTCCTATTTGAATATATATATATATATATATATATGGAAATTTATGTAGATATAGATAAGTAGGTGGTATGGTGTGTACAATATTGGACCTGGAGTCAGGAAGACCTCTGTCAGCCTCAGTTTCCTCTTCTATAAAATGAGGATAATAATAACACCCACCTCACAATGTTTGTTGTTGTTTTTGTTGTTTTTGGTGGGGCAATGAGGGTTAAGTGACTTGCCCAGAGTCACACAGCTAGTAAGTATTGTGTCTGAGGCTGGATTTGAACTTGGGTTCTCCTGAATCCAGGACCAGTGTTTTATCCACTGCACCATCTGGCTGTCCCCACAATGTTGTTTTGAAGATCAAATGAGATAAAATTTAAAGTACTTTGCAAGTCTTAAAGCACTACATAAATGTTAACCATTGTTATTATTTTGTGCGTTTAAGAATGTAATTCTGAGAAGACATCCATAACTACCTTTCACCTGAATACAGAAAGGGTCCATCACACACACACACACACACACACACACACACACACACACACACACACAAATAGGTAAGAACCTAAGTTTTAAGTTTTGCATATTTTACAAATGGTGAAGAGAATGAAGTCTCTTCTAGTTATAGTGATTTAATACTATGAACTTGTGATAAATCACCATAAAACAAATTAAGGCTAGTTTTGAACCAAGTTCCTCAGAATATGAAGCTGGTATTCTTGTCACTGTATGAAACTGCCTACAAATACCTTTCTCAAGGCAATATGCACAATACATAAGATTTCATATGTTGGATGGCATCCTGATGTCAACATTTAATAGGATATATTGAAAGCAAAAAAATGCTTTATTTAAACAGTAACCTTAAGATCCATTTTAGCACGATAAAATAGATGACAACATATAGTTTCCAAACAAAAACCTGCAATTTGAAATTGAAATAATAAAAGCATTTTTTCACAGTATTGATGTGGGGATTAATTTAAATAATTTGTAAAGCACTTCTCAAATGCCTTAAGAGGTATTATATAAATGCAATTTATCATCATCATCATTATTATTATTATTACAATTATTATCATTATAACAGGTAAAAAATGTCCAATAATACTTTTATAACAAACAACTCATTCTACAAAGCAATAAATGCTGACCACAGGATTTGTTGAATGGAACCAAAGGTGATTTATCTCCAGAAGGGGCTTATGAAATGGAGATCTGATGGGGGAATCAAAAGACTCTCCATGGACAAAATCCACATAAATTCAAACAATAAAATGTCAACAAAGAGGCACTAAACAAATGGTTGAGTTATGATGGTTTGTTTACAGGAAGGGAGGAATTTATGATAGCTATTCAGAATCACGTCATTGTTTCCAAAAACTATAGAAAGAGACTTTAATGGTGTGTGGACTCATTCATCAGTAAAATTTATTGCAATTAAATGACACAAGTATGACAAAAGTACATTGCAAAAATTTGATGTCTACTACATGTTAAGAAAAACACTCAAGTGGCTAGAATTATCCAACAGAATTCAGCTACCCTTTGAAAATTAATCAATGATAAATCCTTATTCTACAAATGCAACCCCTACATCCCAAATTATATACAAGAATTCTATTCTCTTCTTCAGTAGCTCCCTCTGATATTAGATACAGGTAGACCTCATAATCACACATGCACAAGTATGATGTTGGACAAATCACTCAATTTCTCTATGTCTCAGATTACCCACCTAAAGGAAAGGGATTTTTTATTAGATAAATTTTAAGATTCTAAATTAAGATTAACCAGTATGGGAAAGAAAATATTTCTTCACAATGTTTTATAGTGTGTCAAGATAATGGAATGTGGTAGATAAGGGGATTTAGCAGATACTCAAAGGCCCACCTGGAGATTAATCTAAACTGATTGAATTAAGTGAGAGTGATTGACTGCTGATTAGCCTACTTCCAGTTAACTAGATTGTAAGCACATCTGTCTGGCCCTTAAGTGGGTATTGTTCTCTGAAGCTAAAAACTTTTAACTTTACATGAAGACCACCTTTGGGTCCAGTGAACAAATGAATTTGAATGATGCTAGCCAATCAGCTTGAAGAACCTCCCATTTCTGGGAGGAGAACATGAAGGAGGAAGTTGACATTGGTGGAGGACTTCTTCCTCTTTTGGTTCAACACATAGGTTTAGTGGCAGGACTACAAGTGGGTGGTTTAGGAAGGCTAGGATTTCCATGCTATAAGAAATCTGTTCTCAATCTTTCTCTCTCTTTACTATCTTATATCTTTTAATAAACCCTTAAAAAGCCTAAACTCATTTATCAGTGATTTTAGCCAGTTTCCCCCCAAAACTGTGGGGAAAGAGTAGAACCCACATTTAGAATTTTAAAATACACAATAGGCCTAAGAACTCAACAGATTTCAGATATGAGAGTAAGCTTTCGTGTAGATATGACAGCAACTGAAGGGTGTACACATATAGCTCTTCAGCTATAGCCTGCTACCTCTAAATCATTTCTACTGCTAAGAAGTCAGGAGTATTAATTAATAAATCAATCTCTCAACTAGAATTTTGCAATAGGTTCCTCATTGGACTCCCTGCCTTAAGTGTCTTCCCTCTCCTGCCTAGTCTTCACACAGCTGCCAAAGTCATTCTCTTAACATAGATGTCTTAGCATGTAAACCTTCTACTCAGTAAATTCTTGCCCCAGAAATAATCTCCTCTGTCTGACATTTAAATCTTTTCGTATCCTGCCCCCATTCTATATTTCCAGCCTTATTACTTCTCTGAAGCCACTCTATACTCCAAACAGTTCTTTCTGTTCCTTATATATGATACTTCATGTCCAATATTGATTCCTTGCAAAAGTTGTCTCTCATGCCTGAAATGTACTCCCTCCCCACCTCTGTCTCTTGGAATCCCTAGTCTACTTTAAGATTCAGTTCATTTCAGCTTAAGTGTGAGACCTGTCATGTTCCCCCTAGGTGCTACTCCCTTCCCTCCTAAGGTTACCTGGCATATATGCTCATATTTAGGTGTATGTATACACAAACATACATACATATATATAGCTAAATATGAAAGCTTTTTTCTCTTAGAATGTAAGCTCCCTGAGGGCAGTGACTTTTATTTTTGTCTTTGTACCCCAGTGCCCAAAACAATTCTTAGTACATAGTAGTCACATAATAAATATTGATTGATTGAATTCAACAAACTATTGGAATTAGAATATTATAACAAAGTCATTATCCACAATTATCTATACATAATATTGATCAAGTTTAAGAACAATTATATTAATAGATATTTCTATATCAAATATTCACAATCTCTAAATTACATGGAATGAAATGCTCTAAATCAAAACCAAATGGGAACAGGATAAGGTACATATCATTCCTGTCATCCTATCTGCTCTTACAGTTGTCTCAAAGATAGTTTCAGTAATTCCCCAGAAATGAGTTTTCATCCCAATACCCATTTCTTTTTTTAAAAAGCATTCATTTTATCTATCTGCATAATAGTACCTAGAATATTAAATACAAAATAATAATAGCAGGATAAAGGTGGCATAGAGTAGTGGATCAGTTCAAGTCCTAATACTGACACATATTAGCTGTATGATCCTGGACAAGTCACTTAATTTCTCAGTACTTTATACACATCATAATGTTTTTAAATTGCAGAGAAGTTGACAACCTGCTTTGGTAAAAGGTGTTTCTTCATCTGGGAATTCCTTATACTATTGCAATTACAGGTACAATCTTTATCTCATAATAGTGAGACGGTAATTTCTCCTTGGACAGTTTCTAACTGATATCTATCAAAAAGAGTGAAAAGAATGAGGGAATAATAACACAACTGAGATTTTATAATATTTTAAAGTTTTGTAAAACACTTTAGATACACTGTTCCGTTTGACCCTCACAACTCTTTGAAGAAGGCTATAGGTATTATAGTCCCCATTTTACAGATGAGGAGATTGAGTCTCAGAAATTAAATTACTTGCCCATGGTCACATAACTAGTTTCAAAGACAGGATTCAAACACAAATCTTCCAGATGTCTAGTCCAGTGCTTTTTCTCCTGTACCAAGCAGCCTTTTTGACCCATTTGGAGACACCTGGACCCCAGATGGAAGTCCTTAACCCATAATTACTTATGAGGTGATACATTTTCTTGTGGCCCATAACTGTTTCTCAAGTCTCATCATTATGAAATCCCTGCATATAGCAGTGGTGGTTGGTGACTTCCTGTGTGTATGGTTATGGAGGTGGACATATGTTGACATCACATGATTAGTTGGGAGGTGTTCTGTCTTGAAGACGTGTGCATCCAAGATGTGAGGGACAGCTTGCCAAAGCTCATGACATCCATTTACCATTACCCAACTTTGTTGGTTTATCTTGGAATGTTTGATAAAGCTAAAAACTTGAAATGAATCATTATTTAATCAATATGCTCCTTCTTTACCTCTACATCTTAAAACCCTAGTATAGTTCAAGTGACACCTTCCATATAAAGACTTCTTTAATCATTCCCATTTGACAATATTTTCTCCAGCCTCTAATTTATCCTGTATTTGACTTTCAAAAAATATTTTTATACAAAAGTGAGCTAATCTCTGTCTTCATAGAGTTTATGCTCTATTTATGAATTTGAAATACTTGGTGGTCAACTAAAGAAACTAGAGACACTTGTGTTTTCATATCTTTTACAACTGAATGACCTAGGTTTATAGGAGAAGTGTTGACATCAGGGAATGACATCTGGTCACATAAATTATATCCAAAAAAATAGGGTTATGTCTTCTGGATTGTGGCTTATGAAAAAAGAAAGAATAGAAAGCAATCTCCTTAAATAAGCACCAAAGAAATAGAGTCCATGCTCTGAAGGGGTATTCTTTCTAAATTGTGAGATAAGCATGAAAATAACTAATTTATCTAGGGTAGATGGAAGATAATTTCAGAAGTGAAGGTACTAGTATCTGGGAAGACATCTTGAAGGAAGCCAATGAAAATAAGAGGCCGTGGTCATTTCAGGTGTGAGTGACAACCAGGAAGTCATTATCCCTACATGAGGAACAACAAGTAGACTAGAGTGGCTGGATCATAGTATGTGTGGCTAGAAGAAAAGTATCAGGAGATTGGGAAAGTAGGAAGTAGTCAGATTAAGAGATTTAAATGACAGAGGAGCTATAAGTGAAGAGGTTTGGGGGGGGCAAGCATAGACCTTAGGAAGACCACTATGGGAAACTATTGCAGTCTAACACAGAAAACTATTGCAGTAATCCATGAAAGATGATGATGATGGCCTGAACTAGAGTTGTGGCTATGTAAGTAGAACAAAGGAAACATATATTAGAAATGTTGTGAAGGAAGAAATGACAAGATTTGGAAAGAGATTGGATACGTGAAGTGAGTGTAAGTGTGGAACAGAGAATGATACCAAGCTTGTGAGCCTAGGTGACTGAGAAGATAGTGATACTCTCAATGGAAATAGTGAGGTTGGGAAGAGAGAATAGTTAGGGGAAAGGAAAATGATTTCTGTTTTAGATATGATGAATATCAAGATGTCCAAAGAGTATTTGGTGAGGGCAGACTAGAAGAGAGAATAGGTCTGGACATATGCTGGGTTGTGCTAAAGCCAGGTCTGAGAGATTATTATTAAATTTTCAGTGAGTATTTATACATCATTAATTAGTATCATACAAATCAGGGCTTTAATTTTTGTTGGTTGTCTAAATATTAAAAAGTGTCAATAATGGATATTAAATTGAAAAGTGCATGTACCTATATATTTTCCCCCTAGGGAAACCAGTTGTTAAACATTTACCAATATAACCCTGTATTACTCAACAAATTGCTTAAACTCAGCAGGAATACAATAGAAGGCTCAGAAGTCATTACTAGACTAGACCTTGTGACTATAGGCTCACAATAATAATTAATATCATAATGATTACTATTATTTTAATTATTTCTATAGTCATTATTGTTGTTATACAGGGTGGGCCAGAAATCAGAAGGGGTAAAATCTCATTAATGGCATAAGTTATTTGAAAATCATTTTCAAAAAGTTATTAAAACATCACACCCCTTCATGACTTTTGACCCACTCTGTATTAGAATTCATATAGCACATTAAAGATGATAGAGTATTTTACATCAGTTATTTCATTTGAGCCTTGAGGAGAGATGGGGGAACTCTCAGAAAATCACCTAATTGTTTTCAGTGAAGTATGATTCAAGGTCCTCAGCGATGATGACTGTGGTGACACAGAGTGCCATGAGATGCTAGAGGAAAGACAGGAAAGTTTAGAAATAGGTATTGTTAAGAGTAGGGTAACCAACTGCTAGGGTTATATGCCAGAAACCCCCCAAAAGAGGAAAAAGCCCTATTTGTACACTTATATTTATAACACCTCTTTTTGTGATGGCTAAAAATTGGAAGCCAAAAGGATGCCCATCAATTGGGGTATGGCTAAACAAGCTGTAGTATATGATGGTGATGGAACATTATTGTGCTATAAGAAATGACAAACAGGATGATTTCAGAAAGGCCTGGAAAGACTTATATGGACCAAAGTATAGTGAAGTGAGCAGAAGCAGAACACTGTGCACAGTGACAGCAATATTGTTCAGTGAAGAACTGTGAATGACTTAATTATTCTCAACAATCCAATAATCCAAGATAATTCCAAAGGACTAATGATGAAGCATATGATCCACCTCCAAAACAAGAAATGATATTGATTTAATACAGACTGAAGCATGCTATTTTTCGCTCATTTTTTTGCTTTAATTCTAGTTTTCTTGTACAAAATTACAAAAATGGTAATGTTATGCATAATTGCACATGTATAACCTATATCTAATTGCTTACTGCCACAAAGAGAGGGGAGAACAGGGAGGGAGAGAGTGATAGAATTTGGAACTCACAACTTTAAATAAAAATGTTTATTAAAGGGGCAGATAGGTGGCACAGTGGATAAAGCACCAGCCCTGGATTCAGCAGGACCTGAGTTCAAATTTGGCCTTAGACATTTGACACTTACTTACTAGCCATGTGAACCTGAGCAAGTCACTTAACCCTCATTGTCCCACCCACAAAAATCATTAAAAATGTTTATTTATAAAAAAGAGTAGGATAGCTAAAAACAAAATGAGTAGGAGTAGAATGATGGCTTTGCTGCAGTGATGTCCCATTTGAGATTAAAAACCATAAATTGGTAGTGAGGAAACAGATAAGTGCATAGCAATGAAAAGAGTCCAAGTCACAAAGACAAGTAAAGGATAGGAATTGGAAAGGCCCATGGCTTCTGTAGCCTCAGCCTAGGGGTTCCTTGCTAGACACTGTGTAGACTCTTTAAACAATTCCAATAAGGAAAGAAAGGGGAAAAAAGGAACCTCAAATAGAACTGGAGCAGAATTTGGAAGATAAGGGTGGGACTGAGGTCTTGAAGAACTATGCTGCACATGAAAACCCAGTACAGCTGGTATTTTAAGAAATAAACTAGAGGAAAATTCATCTCTGCTGAAAAACATTACCAGCCCTTACTCTTGTTTGCACTTGAGTACATTGTGTCCATTTGGTTGTTATTCTTGCCGCTTCTTGATCAGAATAAGAATTGGCAAGAAAAATATCATTATTCCTGCAAAAGGTCTGTTTTTATGGCATTCTAGCCTCTGATGGAATTAGGAAGCAGTAGAAATCACTGGTTTGGGGTGTGGCTGGGGGGAGGGGAAAGCCTGCTCATGGAATGATCACTTGAGCTAAACTCCACAAATCTGGAAAAATTTAGATGTCTTAAAATGAGATGTGTTAACTTTTAGTGGTTATTATTCAAACCTAACCTTTAAACCTGTTGAAGTTTGTTTATTAACAGTGCAAACTGTTTACTAGTCATTTTAAGATTGCATTCTAGGGAATCAAAAGCCCCTTTTTAGCTGACAGGATTTATTGTGTATCCAGTGTCATCTACTCTTAATCCCACTGTATTCATACTCCTCGGGCAATAATCCAAATTCAATTTATGATCATGTCTCAATTTAACTGAGTAAGTTATAGATAGAGATGTAGCATATATACATTTAGTAATGAAAACAAAGAATTCTCTGAATCATTTTGTTTCATAAACATATTAACAAGTGAAGGAAGGAATGTATGTTTTTATGTATGTATGCATGCATGTATGTTTTATGACCCAAAGTTTCCACTCAAAGTCTCAGACAAGGCCACTTCATCATATACAAAATATGAGTGAGAAGGATAGGACTTTCATAAAATAAAAAGGGTCTAACATCAGAGTCCATTTTTCCTTCTCTAATAATTCATATAATAATTTTATAATAATTCAGGGTATGAGTCTGCCAAGACACATTCATTTTGGAAATATTTGTCAACTGATGTTCACTCAACATGCACCTAACAAAATACAAGGAAGCTATTAACAGCATAACCCAGAGGATGCCATATATAATAACAAATACAAAGAAAAGCACCCTGACATTGGCATCCAGTGTGCATAAACTAGGGTTGGATCAGATCAGCCTCATCATTTGTAATCTTTAGCAAAACATCAAGAAAGTTCCTGAATGCACCAACACCATGTACCCAAGGAGTTCTGGGTTGTTTTTCTTGTTCTTGTTGTTTTAAAAAGTGATATAAGGTTCCCTCAGAACAGACATGTGGTGCTAATACTGTGATTTATAGCACTTCCTGTAAGGGCTGAGAAAGGTAGCTGGGGCACTTATCTGGCCACTCAACAAAATGATTCATTGTAATGGCTATTAAAAAATAATACTAATTTTAATGGGAATAATTAAGTTCTCTTTTCTTGACTATTGATGGATGGTTTGAAGAGATTCAGATCATTCTACTAGATGAATAAATACATAACATTAGCTACCTCATGATGCCCAGAACTACACAGAAAAATCCACTTCTTCAATACACAATAAAAAGAATAGGCTGGGGGCAGGTAGGTGGCACAGTGGATAGAGCACTGACCCTGGAGTCAGGAAGACCTGAATTCAAATTTGGCTTCAGACACTTGATACTTACTATCTATGTGACCCTGGGCAAGTCACTTAACCCCCAATTGCCTCACACACACAAAAAGAATAGACTTACATAAAGAAATCTGGAAACCTTCCAGAATAGGAAGGAAGGGGAAAAGGAAGGAAAGAAAAATAAGCATTTATTAAGTACCTACTATTTGCCATACATTGTGCTGTCTTTTCCAAATATTATCTAATTCAATCAAGAGAATCTTATGGCTCAGAAGGAACCTTAAAGATCATCTAATCAAACTCCTTGATTTTAATGAGCAATGAGTTCATTAAACACTTAAGCAACAGTGGTTATGCCAAAGACCTCTGGGAGCCATTATCTCTCCTCTCCCTACAAATCACCATGTAGTATGTCAGCTCCAGGGTCCTGGTACTCTCAGGAGATGGGCTCTCCATTTTCCCAGCATGACCTCAAGCATGTTCAAATTATCATGCTTTCCCTGTCCTGTCCCCCCTAATCCCCTTACATTCCTGAACCCTAAGCACAAACAACCCACACTCAACTGAATTTTCCCCAAACACAAGAATTCCTTGCTATGTCTCAGAACACAGAGGCCCAGAAAAGTTAACTGGCTTGGCTACAATCCAAAAGCTAGCTAGTAATCTCCAGATTCCAAGTCTAGTGCTATTGATATTAACTGCACTAGAAGTTTTTCTAAGAAAGGTCATTGGGTAGTTTTATTTCTACTTGAAAGAAGAAAATAAAGGACATCAAAACCCATAACTTCACTGAATACTGTCTTCGAATTCACTCACATGTCACTGGAACAAAAGAGGGGGCTAGGTTATAAAAGGCTTTGAATGCCAAAGAGAGCATTTTGTATTGATTTCAGAGGTAATAAGGAGACATTGGAATTTATTGAGTGAGGAAGAGACATGTTCAGACATGTGCTTTAGGAAAATACCTTTGGTGGCTTGATGGAGGATGGATTACAAGAGGAGCAAAACATTGAAGCAGGCAGATCTACCATCAAGCTATTGTACTAGAGTAGTAGCAGTGTCAGAGAAAATTAGGGGATACATTGTAGAGATGTTGCAAAGATGAAACCAATAGACCTTGGCAACAGCTTGGATATAAAGAAAAACAGGTATTGATGTAGCTATTATTATTGTGGTCTATTCCTGTGATTTCATCAGTGGAGGGAACCACCTATCTAGAAATACCTTTTTAAGGCTATAGAGATAATAAGAAATAATAAAAAATCCAAGATGATTCCAAGGTTGTGAGCCTGAGGGACTAGGAGATTGATGTTGTCCTCTACTTTAATAGGGGAGGTAGAAAGGGAAAGAGATTTAAGCATAAGATAACAAGTTCCATTTTGGACATATTGAAAAGGTATCTACTGTACACCCAATTTGAGATGTCTGAGAGGCAGTTGGAAATATGAGACTCAAGGTCAGCAGAGAGTTAGTGGTGGAATAGATAGATTAAAGAATCATCAGCATAGAGATGATAATTAAATCTATGGGGTACTGATAGTATTGAAGGAGAGGAGAAGAAGACTCAGGACAGAACTCTGCAATCTATGGTTGGAGGTAATGTTCTGGAAGAGTATCCAGCAGTGGAGATAAAGAAAGAGAAATCAGATATGTTGGAAGAGAACTGAGAGAGTGGCATCCTGAAAACCCAGAAAGAAAAGAGGATTAAAGAGTGAGTATTCATGATGTTAAAGGCTACAGAAGGGTCAAAGAGAATGAGCATTGGGAAAAGCTATTTGATTTGGCAACTATGAGATCATTAGTAACTTAGGAGAGAGCAGTTTCAGTGAAATGATAAAGCTAGAAGCAAGATATTGTTGGTCATAAACTCTCAACTCTTTGTTAAAGTTTCATTTTAAACAAAACATTGACAATAGTAACTGGGAAAAAATTTGAAGCAGAGGCAAGAGGTAAGATGAGGATGAGGATGATGATGGTACTTACTTTGCTGGGCTGTTGTGAAGAACATTCTTTGTCAGGTATAAGGTACTATTTAAATATTAGCTATTATTGTTGTTTCAATAATCAACCTCATGGATGTTTTGCAAGGAAATCTCCCTTTAAAGTACTACATAAACGTAGTTCACTATAAAAAAAGATGAGTAGGGTGCTATCAGAAAAACCTGGAAAGACTTACATGAGCTGATACAAAGTGAAATGTACTGTACACAAAATAACAGCAATACTGTAAGATGATCTGTTATGAATGACTTACTTATTTCAGCAATGCAATGATCCAAGACAACTCTGAAGGACTTATAAAAAATGCAATCCATCTACAGAAAAAGAACTGATGGTATCTGAATACAGATTGAAGTATATTTTATTGTTGTTGTTAGTTCCTTTTTCTAAAGTTTTTTAGTCTGCTATGTTTTGCATGACTGCACATGTATAACGTATTGAATTGCTTGAGTTCTTAAGGGGGGGATAGGGAGGAATGAAGAGAATTTGAAACACAAAGTTTTAAAAATCAATGTTACAATTTAATTTTACAAGTAAGATGGGGAAAATTCTAAATAAATAAATTTTTAAAATAAACAAAGCATTGACTACATTCATACTATGTAAAAAGCCATATGACTGCTGAATGGAGTATTTTATTATAATCTGTGTGTGTAACTCCTAAGTGAAGAATCATGGAATAGTGGATAGAATGCTGCCCTTAGAATCAGGGATATCTGGGTTCCAGGCCTATGTCTTGTGTAATTTAAGATTCTAAATGTGGATTCTAATGTGTTCCCCCAGTTTGGGGGAAACTGACTAAAAATCACTGATAAAACGAGTTTAGGTTTTTTAAGGGTTTATTGGAAAATAGAAAGAAAAAAAAGATTGAGAACAGAATTCTAACAGCCTGGCATTCCTATCTTTCCTCAAATCTCCTGTGAAGTCCTCTGCCACCACCACCATCAAGTCCGGAAGCCAAAAAAGGCCAACCCTCTCTGCGCAGGCTCCCTTTCCTCCTTCCTTTCTCCTCCCAGACCATAGGAGGCTCCTCCAGTTGATTGGCTGGTAGACTTGATAGACAGCACCCATGAGCAAACGTCATTTCCTGACGCCAAGGAAAAGCCACAATGCCTCTGAGGCATTTTCCTCATGGTGGAGCTCTCCACAGCAAGTCTCCAGTAGGTGGCGTCATTCCAATCATTACAGTCTGACATATATTACTTGTAGACCATGGGAACAAATCACCTAATCTCCTAGGGCCCCTGGCCAGTGAACCTTTAATTGATATTTCTGTATTAAAGACAGAGAATTATTGTACTTTTTACATGCAATGTATACATGTAGAGATAATATCATATAGTCCCTGAAACTCTTAAGAAACTCACAACTTTATTCCACTGGAGTATCATTAGGGTATACTATAGACCAGGGGATCTTTAACTTTTTCCACTTGTGATACTTTTTTGCCCAAGAGATTTTTACATGACCCCAGGTATATCAGTATATAATATAGGTATACAAATCAAACATTTACTGCTAAATTTCTCATGACCCCCACATTCAATTATATGACCCATAGTCTTTGTTATAGACCAAGCTTCTTAAACTGTGGGTCATAATGCCATATAGGGTCGCATAACTGAATGTGGGGATAGCGAAAAATTTGGGAACAGTAGACAGTTATATATACCAATTTTATTTACCTACATAACTGAGGTCACATAAAAATTTCTTAGGCAAAAAAGGGTTCATTAGTGTGAAAAGTTTAAGAAGCCCTGTTATAGACCATGTGAACTGAAAGAGGAAATAGATGAATTTATAGGAAAGATCATAAATTTGGAATAGAGGCATGATATAATAATGATGTAAGACTTTAGTTTTCTATTTAAGTACTGTACTACCTCTCTCTCTCTCTCTCTCTCTCTCTCTCTCTCTCTCTCTCTCTCTCTCCTTCCCTCCCTCCCTCCCTCTCTCTCTATGTCTTCTCTCAACAACTAAGAACTTCTGGAAATTCCTTAGTGAAAATTTTATCTTTCTGAAAAGTGGATGAACCAATAAGGGGAAATTCTTTGCTGCATCTGAATCTCACTAATAGGAAGGAACTGGTTGCTGGTATGAAAATGATATGTACTCTGTGGGAAATTAATCACTCTTTCTTAGATTTTATGATATAGATAGGAAATAGAAGCATAGTCTGACATGCACCTTAGTTTTTATGAAAGCAGATTTCAAAGAATTCAAATGAAACATCAGCAGAATCCCATGAATGCTACAGAGAAAGTCAGGCCAGGAGAGATGAGAAATGATCAAGAATAAAATTCTGAATGCTTCAAAAAGGAAATAATATCAATAATAAGAAGAAACTTGGGGCAGGGGGATATGATAACTGAATTCGAGTGTTTGAAGAGCTGCTATTTGGAAGAGAGATTAGACTTTGTCTCTCCATCCCCAAAGGCCAGAACCAGGAAGAATGGATAGAAGTTGCAAAAAGGAAAATTTGGATTAAATGTTAGGGAAAACCTCCTAATAATTAAAATAAGCTGCCTAATAGATAGTTTTCTCTTTTTAAGTCCTACTTGGAGGATTGCAAGTAAAGGCAGATGACTACTTATTGAATATGTGTAACTGAGGATTCCTTTCCTCTAGGAATTGGACTAGATGGATACTGAGGTTGTAGACTCTGATTCTGTGAGTGTCAAATAAAAAAAAATTCTGTTATCTAGCTTATCAGAAAATTTGTACCTTTAAAGTGCTGAAGCTTTCAAAAGAGCATTAGTAATAATTTTGCTTTCAGTCAGATTATATAGCTTTGCTATAAATAGAAAATCATTATTATGTGGTATATACAGGTAAATAATCATGGTATTTAATATAAATAAGCTTTCTACCCAGTCATGTATGAGAGAGGCCATAATGTTGCCTAAAAACAGATGAACCAACCTAGGACTGGAAAACTAGATCAGGTTAAATCTCTTGTGCCAGTCAGTAATGAGATTGGATCTAGGAGTGGCCAGTTCATTCAGCCGTAGTGATATAAAAAGACATTCTCAAACAAACAAACAAAATTTTATTTCAACTGACTAGTTTCCTTTAAAATCACTTTAAAATATTATTCTTGGGGGCGGAGCCAAGATGGCGGAGAGGAAGCAGCAAGCTGCCTGAGCTCTCCTTCTGTTCCCTCAAAACGAACATTAAATCAAGCCTCTGGACGGATTCTGAAACTACAGAACCTGCAAAGAGACAGAGAGACACAGTCCTCCAACCAGAGATAATTTAGAAGACTTCAGGAAAAGGTCGGTCTGACTCGGGCAAAAGGGAGGCCCAGCGCAGGGCAACAACCCAGCGCCAAGGGGGTCGGGGCAAGTCAGCAGGAGCTGCGGGCCACAGCCGAACAACTGAGGCTCCCAGAACCTGGTTCAAAAATCTGGTGGCCAAGAAGGACAGTGGAAAAACCTACCTGCACCGGCCGAGAGGGCCACAAACGGCGGGATCAGACGCCGGGGTCTGGCGCCTGGCTGGCCAAGCACAATCAGACAGGAAGTGCAGGGCGGGGAATCTCCACACACCATAAAGGCCTCAGAGAAAAAGCCCAGTCACACAGCACCTATACACCTGCACAAGAAGCCCAAAACAGGGACCCTGGTAACCCCAGAGCAGACTTCAACTTAAAGAATAAATAAATAAGCTGCAATAATGAGTAAGAAGCAAAAAAGAGCCCTCTCCATTGAGAGCTTCTGTATCAATAGGGAAGAAGCCAACACAAACTCAGATGAGGACAATAGCCTCAAATTGTCTACATCTAAAGCCTCACAAGGGAAGGTGAATTGGTCGCAAGAACAAAAAGCCTTCCTGGAAGAGCTCAAAAAGGATTTTAAAAATCAATTGCAAGAGGTAGAAGAAAAAATGGGGAGAGAAATGAAAGCAAAACAAAAAAACTATGAAAAAAGAATCAGCAGCTTGGAAAAGGAAGCTGAAGAAAACAAAGCCTTAAAAAATTCATTTGGCCAAATGGAAAAAAAGCTACATAATCTCACTGAAGAAAACAATACCTTAAAAAATTCACTTAGCCAAATGGAAAAAAAGGTGCATAATCTCACTGAAGAAAACAATGCCTTAAAAATTAAAGT
Source organism: Dromiciops gliroides (assembly GCF_019393635.1). NCBI lineage: Eukaryota > Metazoa > Chordata > Mammalia > Microbiotheria > Microbiotheriidae > Dromiciops > Dromiciops gliroides. Next base: position 360,945,505 of record NC_057864.1, on the reverse strand, counting down.
GGGACAGTTGGAAGATAAGGAATCCATGAGACACCAAGAATCAGTCAAGCAGAATAAAAAAAATGAAAAAATAGAAGAAAATGTGAAATAACTCATTGGAAAGACAACTGATCTGGAAAACAGATTGAGGAGAGACAATTTGAGAATCATTGGACTGCCTGAAAGCCATGACCAGAAAAAAGAATCTAGACACCATATTCCAGGAAATTATTAAGGAGAACTGCCCTGATATCATAGAATCAGAGGATAAAATCATCATTGAAAGAATCCACCGATCACCTCCTGAAAGAGACCCCAAAAGGAAAACTCCAAGGAATATTGTAGCCAAATTCCAGAATTATCAGGTGAAGGAGAAAATACTCCAAGCAGCCAGAAAGAAGCAATTTAAATATCATGGAGCCACAGTCAGGATTGCTCAGGACCTGGCAGCTTCAACATTAAAGGACCGCAAGGCTTGGAATATGATATTCCAGAAGGCAAAGGAGCTTGGATTGCAGCCGAGAATCTATTACCCAGCAAAAATGTGCATTTTCTTTCAGGGGAAAAGATGGACATTTAATGACATTGGGGACTTTCAATCTTTCCTGGTGAAAAGACCAGAACTGAATAGAAAATTTGATCTCAACATAACAAGACTCAAGAGAAGTTTAAAAAGGTAAACAGAGGGGAAAAAAAAAGTTACCCTATTAGGTTAAACTGTTTATATCCCTACATAGGAAGATAATACTCATAACTCTTAAGAACTGTAAATGTATTTGGGCAGAGAGAAGGACTTTATATAGAGGGTATAAATATAAATTTTCTTTGATGTGATGATACAAAAGAATTAAGGGGATAAAAAGGGAGTCTATGGGGAGGAGAGGAAAGGGGAGGTGGAATGGGATGAATTATATTATATAAGAGGTGGAAAAAACCTATTACAATAGAGGGAAAGAAAGGAGGGGGAAACATGGTTTCAACCCTATTCTCATTAGATTTGACTCAAAGAGGGAATAACATATATGTTCATTGGGATAAAGAAACTTAACTCATTCTTTAGGGAAACAAAAGGGGAAGGGAAAGGGGGGGACTGATAGAAGGGAGGACAAAAGCAAGGGAGAAAAGGGTAAAGAAAAGAGAGGGGGGTGATAAAAAGGGAGGGCAGATCCGGGTCAGGCAGGGGTAAGAAGTAAAACATCGGTGAGGAGGGATAGGGTGAAAGAAGAGGGGAAAAGTACAAAGGGGGTAAATAGAATGGAGGGGAATAGACAGTCAGTAATAATAACTGTGAATGTGAATGGGATGAACTCTGCTATAAAACGGAAGAGAATTGCAGAGTGGATTAAAAACCAGAACCCTACAATATGCTGTTTACAAGAAACACATTTGAAGCAGAGAGATACACACAGAGTAAAGGTAAAAGGCTGGAGCAGAATATATTATGCCTCAGCTAAAGTAAAAAAGGCAGGGGTAGCAATCCTTATCTCAGACAAAGTGCAGGCAAAAATAGATCTCATTAAAAGAGATAAGGAAGGAAATTACATCTTACTTAAAGGTACTATAGATAATGAAGTAATATCAATATTAAATATGTATGCGCCAAGTGGTATAGCATCCAAGTTCTTAGAGGAGAAGTTAAATGAGTTACAAGAGGAATTAGATAGTAATACTATACTAGTGGGGGATCTGAATCTCCCCCTCTCAGAATTAGATAAATCTAGCCAAAAAATAAATAAAAAAGAAGTGAAAGAGGTGAATAGATTACTAGAAAAGTTAGACATGATAGATGTCTGGAGAAAATTGAATGGGGATAGAAAGGAATATACCTTTTTCTCAGCAGTACATGGCACATTTTCAAAAATTGACCATGTATTAGGGCACAAAAACCTCATAGTAAAATGTAGAAAGGCAGAAATAGTAAATGCATCCTTCTCAGATCATGATGCAATAAAAATTACATGTAAGAAAGAGCCAGGGAAAAGTAGAATGAAAATCAATTGGAAACTAAATAATTTCATTCTAAAGAATGAATGGGCCAAACAAGAAATCATAGAAACAGTCAATAACTTTATCCAAGAGAATGACAATCATGAGACAACATACCAAAATCTATGGGATGCAGCCAAAGCAGTGCTTAGGGGAAAATTTATAGCTCTAAATGCTTACATGAATAAAAAGGAGAAAGAGGAGATTAATCAATTGGGCATGCAACTTAAAAAGCTAGAAAAAGAACAAATTAGAAATCCCCAATTAGACACTAAATTAGAGATCCTGAAAATTAAAAGAGAAATTAATAAGATTGAAAGCAAAAAAACTATAGAATTAATCAATAAAACTAAGAGTTGGTTTTATGAAAAAACCAATAAAATAGATAAAATATTGGTTAATTTGATTTAAAAAAAGAAAGAAGAAAACCAAATTACCAGTATCTAAAATGAAAAGGGTGATGTTACCACCCATGAAGTGGAAATTAAATCAATAATTAGGAATTATTTTGCCCAACTGTATGCCAATAAATTTGACAATCTAAATGAAATGGATGAATATTTACAAAAATACAAACTGCCCAGGTTAACTGAAGAGGAAATAAAATCCTTAAATAAACCCATATTAGAAAAAGAAATTGAACAAGCTATTAATGAACTCCCTAAGAAAAAATCCCCAGGGCCAGATAGGTTACGGGTGAATTTTACCAAACATTTAAAGAACAATTAATTCCAATATTATACAAATTATTTGGAAAAATAGGTGAAGAAGGAGTTCTACCAAATTCGTTTTATGACACAAATATGGTGGTGATACCAAAACCAGGCAAAGCAAAAACAGAGAAAGAAAATTATAGACCAATTTCCCTAATGAATATTGATGCTAAAATCTTAAATAAGATATTAGCAAGGAGATTACAGCAATTGATCACCAGGATAATACACTATGACCAGGTGGGATTTATACCAGGAATGCAGGGCTGGTTCAACATTAGGAAAACTATTAACATAATCAACCACATTAATAAGAAAACCAACCAAAATCATATGATTATCTCAATAGATGCAGAGAAAGCTTTTGACAAAGTACAGCACCCATTCCTAATAAAAACACTAGAGAGTTTAGGAATAGGAGGAGCTTTCCTTAGAATAATAAACAGTATCTACCTAAAGCCATCAGCAAGTATTATATGCAATGGAGATAAATTAGAGGCCTTCCCAATAAGATCAGGACAGGGATGTCCATTATCACCCCTATTATTTAATATTGTCCTAGAAATGTTAGCTTTAGCAATCAGAGAAGAGAAAGGAATTAAAGGAATTAGAATAGGCAAGGAGGAAACAAAATTATCACTCTTTGCAGATGATATGATGGTATACTTAAGGAATCCTCGAGAATCAAGTCAAAAATTACTTGAAACAATTAACAACTTTAGCAAAGTAGCAGGATATAAAATAAATCCACATAAATCATCAGCATTTCTATACATGACCAACAAAGTCCAGCAGCAAGAGAAATAGAAAGAGAAATTCCATTTAAAGTAACAGTAGATAATATAAAATACTTGGAAGTCTACTTGCCAAGACAAACCCAGGAACTCTATGAACACAACTACCAAACACTCTTCACACAAATCAAATCAGATCTAAATAATTGGAAAGATATCAATTGCTCATGGATAGGCAGAGCTAATATAGTAAAAATGACAATACTGTCTAAATTAATTTACTTATTCAGTGCCATACCAATCAGACTACCTAAAAATTATTTTATACAACTAGAAAAAATAATAACAAAATTCATCTGGAAAAACAAAAAATCAAGAATATCCAGGGAAATAATGAAAAAAAATTCACAGGAAGGTGGGTTAGCGGTACCAAACCTGGAGCTTTACTATAAAGCGGCAGTCATCAAAACTATCTGGTACTGGCTAAAAAATAGAGTGGTAGATCAATGGAATAGGCTAGGCTCAGGAAATGCAGTAGTAAATGACACTAGTAATGTAGTGTTTGATAAACCCAAAGACTCCAGCTTCTGGTATAGGAACTCAGTATTTGACAAAAACTGCTGGGAAAACTGGAAGATAGTATGGCAGAAATTAGGCATAGACCAACATCTTACACCTTATACTAAAATAAGGTCAAAATGGATACATGATTTAGACATAAGAGGTGATACCATAGGTAAATTAGGAGAGAAAGGAATAGTGTACCTATCAGATCTTTGGAAAGGAAAACAGTTTTTGACCAAACAAGAGATAGAGTATATTATAAAATGCAAAATGGATGATTTTGATTATATTAAATTAAAAAAATTTTGTACAAACAGAAGCAATGCATCCAAAATTGGAAGGGAGGCAGAAAGCTGGGAAACAATTTTTGAGGCCAGTGCTTCTGATAAAGGCCTCATCTCTAAAATATATAGGGAATTAAATCAAATTTATAAGAATCCAAGTCATTCCCCAATTGAGAAATGGTCAAAGGATATGAACAGGCAGTTTTCTGATGAAGAAACCAAAGCTATCTATTCCCATATGAAAAAATGCTCTAAATCTCTAATGATGAGAGAGATGCAAATTAAAACAACTCTGAGGTACCACCTGACACCTATCAGATTGGATAAAATGACAAAAAAGGAAGATAATAAATGTTGGAGAGGCTGTGGGAAAATTGGAACACTAATGCATTGTTGGTGGAGCTGTGTGCTGATCCAACCATTCTGGAGAGCAATTTGGAATTATGCCCAAAGGGCGATAAAGCTGTGCATACCCTTTGACCCAGCAATCCCACTTTTAGGTCTTTTGCCCAAAGAAATCATGGAAGGGGGAAAGGGACCCACATGTACAAAAATATTTATAGCTGCTCTTTACGTGGTAGCAAGGAATTGGAAGTTGAGGGGGTGCCCATTAATTGGGGAATGGCTGGACAATTTGTGGTATATGAATACAATAGAATACTATTGTGCTGTAAGAAATGATGAGCAGGAAGAGTTCAGAGAAACCTGGAGGGTCTTACATGAGCTGATGATGAGTGAGATGAGCAGAACCAGAAGAACATTGAACACAGTATCATCAACATTGAGTGTTGACCTACTGTGATGGACTATATTCTTCTCACCAATGCAATGGTACAGAAGAGTTCCAGGGAACTCATGATAGAAGAGAATCTCCAAATCCAAGAAAAAAAAAGAAAGAAAGAACTGTGGAGTATAGATGTTGATTGAACCATATTATTTCTTTTGTTTTAGGTGCTGTTTTTTTTTTCTATTTTGAGGTTTTGCATCACTGCTCTGATTCTTTCTCTTGTAACAGGATTAATGCAGAAATAGGATTAATGTTATTATGTGTATATACATATGTGTGTATATATATATATATGTATATGTATAGAGATATATAGATATAACCTATATCAGATTACCTGCTGTCTAGGGGAGGGGGGAGGGAGGGGAGGGAGGAAGAAAAATCTGAAATTGTAAAGCATGTATAAACAAAAGTTGAGAACTATCTTTACATGTAACGGAAAAAATAAAATACCTCATACATTAAAAAAAAAAAAACATTATTCTTAGAAAGGTTCTATAGGCTTCACCAGACTGCTGAAGGAGTTCATGACACTAAAATGGTTAAAAAATCTCTAATATAGCAAAACCTTAAGGCCAAGGGAAGTTGAGTAATTCTGTCATCAAAGTCAAAAATGCAAGTAAGAAGTCAAGAAACCCTAATAGAGAGGCACATTTGGTTTTATATATCCCTCCCAATAAAAAGGGGAGGGGACAAGAAGAGAGGAAATAAGGATAAGTGTGTATATGTAAACAGATGCACACATAGTACATATATATGGAATTCTTAAGGGTAAGAAAAGTCTGTTGTGATGAATTTTTAGAAAGGACAGAAGTTGCATATAATGTGGTTTCGATACTGATTCAGTTTTCTAAGATATGAAGAACAATTGATGTAGATGGAAGCATAAGAAATTTAGGTTAGATATAAGTAAGAATTTCATGATAATAAACAAAATTTCATAATACATGAAATGCATTAATAAGAAATAGACAATTCAGAATGTCTTGTTCTGAAGATCTTTCTTAGGCAGAAGAAATTATTTTCTGTCTGGAATGTTTTTTAGGTGGGATCCACTGGAAGGCAAATAATCAAAGATTTGAGAACATACCTATGTATGAGTTTTGAGATTAATGAGTTTATAACTACTGAACTATCACTTCTAATTAATATGTGTTTGGGGAAAGCTTATATAATTAAATACAGTTTGATAAATACTGACTGTCAAATGTTGGAAAGTAGATAAAAATATCATAAGATCATAAGGCCAGAAGGGACCTCAAATGTTATCCAGTCAACCTCCCCTTTCACAGATGATGAAACTAAGGCCCACAAAGATTGTGACAGATATAACTAAGAAAATGTAGATTCATTCCCTGGATATTAGCATGAAAATGGATGATCATACTTGATGCTATAGTTGTATGAGAAATTATTCCCAAGTGATTTCTTTCAGATACAATGTACCTTAATGCATCTATAACTTTGTCAATGTGTTTATTCTCTCTATAAAAACATGGGCTGGAGGCTTATTAAAATAAGTCTTGAATCCCAAGAAAAAGAGTTGGTTGTTTTTGGTTTTTTTTCTTTAGTTTGGTTTTTATTTTGTAGATAGTTTTAAGTAACTGAAGTAGGGAAATTATGTGACTAGATCTGTGAATTAGGAAAATTATTTTGTCAGAAGTATAAAGAAGATAGAAGCTGGAGTCAGAACACTAATTAGAAAGGTATTCCAGTAGTACAGGCAAGAGGTAATGAAAATCCAGTTAAGGTAATGATAGTTGAAATGTAAAGGAAAGAGAGACATGATAGCTAAGTGCCAAATAGATCTTAAAGCCCCGGTCTTGGAGGCAGGAAGATGAGTTCAAGTCAATCCTCAGATATTTACTAGCTATGTCTCTGGACAAGTCTCTGCCTCAGTTTCCTCTTCTATTAAATGGAAATGATAATAGCACTTACCTCTCAGGGCTGTTGTGAAAATAAAATCAGATAATATTTATAAAGTATTCTACAAAGTGCTTGGCACATAATAGAAGCTTACTATTTTTTTTAATGGCAGAGGTAAGAATGGATAGGACTTGGTGAATGAGATATGAATGTTGGAAGGGAGAAGAGTCTCAGATCACTCCAAAGGTAGATAGGAATCAAGATGATTGAAAGAGAAATACTATCAATAATTATGGATAATATAATGGATGGATTTGTACCAGGGGATAGAGAGGAAACATGATGAGTTCAATTGTGGATGATTTGCATGATCAAGGGGAAGAATATTGACAAAAGTAGCCCTAACACATGCTAGAGATCAGGGAACTTCATGGAAAATCTGTGATCTCCAAAACATGGACATTCCTCCCATAGATGCAGATTACAACCCATCTGTACACTCTGCACTGCAAAACAGCCCATATCATTCTGTACAATTCTTATAGGATCATATATTTAGAATAGAAAGAGATATTAAAGAGCATCTAGTCTGAAATCCTTTTTATTATAAATGAGGAAAACGAAACCCAGAGAGCTCAGGAAACTCGGGTTATATAAAGAGTAAGTGGCAGAGGTAGGATTTTAATCTGGATCATTTTATTACCAATGTATTACTGTTTCCATTGTACCACACTGCCTCCATTTGCTGGGTCCCCCCAAAAATCCTCTATAAAGAATCTTAACAAAGCTTTGGAGGTTTTCTAATATTCAATAATCTATTTAATTCATTTCTTCTCAATTTAACTCACAAGCATTTATTATTCACCTACTATGTGCAAGGCACCATGTTAAGCACTAGGGATTTTTTGAAGAGGATGGAATGGAGGAGAGAATGGAACAGAACTGCAATTTCATCTACATAGAGAGTCTGAGATGTGGATATTCCCTCCACCAATTCCCATCAGTACCTTATCTATAACTTAAACTATTGAGAGCTATCCAGAGCATTAAGAAATTAATTGACTTGCCCAAGGTCATACAGCTAGTACGTTCAAGAGGCATAGCTTGGGGGTAGCTAGGAGGCACAGTGGATAGAGCACTGGCCCTGGAGTCAGGAGGACCTGAGTTCAAATCTGGCTTCAAGCACTTGATACTTACTAGCTGTGTGACCCTGGGCAAGTCACTTAACCCTCATTGCCTCACCAAAAGAAAAAAAAAGGGAGGCATGGCTTGAATTCAGGTCTTTCTGATGACAAGGTTGTTCCCTTATCAGACTTGCTATGATTTCTTTATATTTTGAAATATCTGTCTATAACTACAGAGTCCAGATAACCTATGTTTAAATTCTACCTATGGCACCCATGGCCTGTATGATCCTGAGCAAGTACCTTCAAATTGATTCACCAGAAATTTCTCATATATTAAAAATTGCAGACTGGTTTATGATTTCATTGGTAGATTGGATTTCTTTGCAAGGGATCTCCCAACCTTGAGGAAATCACATATCTAGACTTTTAAAAAATCATCTATACTATTTATATCTGTATCTCTTTCTTCTTTGGTCCTTAAGTTCCAATGTAATAAGGTAGGAATAATGTGGGCATTGCTCCCAGGATGTAAACTATGATATCCTGGAAATATTTATAAAAGTATGAAAAGAACTTTTCTAACAATGACATTGTAAGATAGGTAACACAAGTATTATTATCTCTATTTTATAGATAAAAAACCTAAGTCTCTGAGAAGATAAATGACATGCTAGTAGCAGTTGCATAGCTTATAAAAGCTTGAAGTGGGATTTGAGCACAGGTTTCCTAATCCCAAACCTAACAATCCTGTATTATATACCACATTAGCTCTTAAGAGGAGGGGGGAGAGAATTTTATTAAGTAATATGTCTATAGAATTATAATTTTCATCATAATTTGGTATACATTGTATCTCCTCTCCACCACCACTCCCAACCGATGTACAATATAAATGTTTGGACATACTAACAAGAGACTTTTCTCTGTGTTACCTGGGATTTTGTAATTTTTTTTTTAGTGAGGCAATTGGGGTTAAGTGACTTGCCCAGGGTTACACAGCTAGTAAGTGTTAAGCATCTGAGGCCGGATTTGAACTCAGGTACTCCTGACTCCAGGGCCGGTGCTCTATCCACTGTGCCACAGAGCTGCCCCCAACCTGGGATTTTGTAATAGTTGAATCTTTGTTTATTATATTATGATGCAGGGAACCAATGTCTGTTGAGAGTCTGAGAAGCATAGTATAATAGAGATAGTTTCTATTCCTTATCTCAAAACTCATTGATATGCTATTTTTGTCTTTGACTGGCTAAGGGAATGAAACACAGGTGCCACATGACCTATAAAAACCATAATTTAAGGGCAGACAACCAAAATGTTCTAGTTTATACATAGATGTCCTCTGAAACATAATTTGAAAATTTAGAAAAATCAGGAAATATTTTATCTTGCAAACCTTTTTTTTCAACAGTGAGAAAACCGAATGGAAAAAAACTCATATTTTTCTAAGTAATTTGATTACTTTGCAGCTTGTATTCTGAAGAAAATAAATAATAAGACCATTTAAAGCACAGCTGTTCTGGCTGTAATGTTCTCCTGGGATTAGACCCATATGGGCCTCATCAGGCAGGCAGTCAGAAGGTTCCTTTGAGAGAGCTGAGTAAATTCTGCTGGTTTCCCCCTATTCTCTCCTCCATGTCTCCTCCTTTTTCTTGTGTCTTTTCCGTTCTGTATACCCTAAATCTTGGTCATATTCTATATTGTCCTCCTCATCAAAATAAAATCATCCCTTCCCCTTTTAGGTATATTTATGGATTGTGAAGTCTTGGAAAATTTTCTCCCTGATCTCACCTCTGTCTTTTCTGCCAGTTTTATTTAGATGCCTAAAGCAGTTTCTCCCAATCTGGGGCCTCCTCAAAACTTACTCTTTGTTCTTCTCATTGTGCTGTGGCATTTATGTACTCACCAGTTTTTAATATTATCCTTCTGTTTCCCAAAGCTGAAGTTACAAAAAGGTCACATAGGAAGGAACTTGAAAATTTCAGAGAATTGTTATCCCTTGATATATTTCATTCATTTCTTTAAACAAACACACAGAGACACACAAATACATATTTGGAATACATAGTATGTGCAAGGCACTGTATTAATGTGAGATTCAAAGTTGTGCCAAACTTGATCCCTGCTCTCAAAGAGTTTACAATCTTATAGAAGAGCTGACACTTAATGCAAATGGCTACCTTATACAGTTCAGGTCCTAAGTTTACACAAAAAGCAAATAGTAAAAATTCCCATTGAAAATTCCTTAAATAGCCCATAAAGACTAGTATGGTTTCTTTTAATATTTGTAGCTAAAAAGGGCTATCATCTTCATCAAAGAAGTCAGTCTATATCAGAGAGCAGAAGAGTCTGTGATAGTAACTATGGAAACAATTACATGTAAATTAAACGTTTCACAACATCCAGCTAAGGTATTGATTAGGCAGAAGTGGGGAAGCAGAACTTGTAGCAGAAAACAAAACAGGCAAAAAATAAACTAGAGGAAAAATGGATGATTCAGAAGGAAATTATTCTTGAAAGGACTTCATATGTCGGCATAATTATATTATCACCTATCCCACATCAACTCATTTGGGGAAAATATTGAAAGAAAATATTTTGGTCTACAAGGAATTGACTAGAGGACCTAGCTATGCAAATTAACATTCAATGTGCAGAATAATAAAAAACATGATATTTTGAGTTCTGGCAAGAAAATTCCTCAAGTAGAAAGTATGCTCCTGGAGGTTGTGTTGTTTCATATTTGTCTTTGCAATGCCAGTGCCCAGCAGAGTACCTGACAATAAATAGATGATTACTGAATTGAACTGGGATATTAAATGTGGATTAAATGACTTTTCTTTGACTTATTTAATTTAAATTGGCTCTATATCATCCCCCAAAGAGAAAAAGACCTATTTGTACAAAATTATTTATAGCAGCTCTTTTTGTGGTGTCTAAGAATTAGAAATCAAAGCAATGCCCACCAAGTGGGGAATGTCTGAACAAGTTGTCATATATGATTGTAATGGGTTATTATTGTGCTATAAAAATGACATGCAGGATGATTTCAAAAAGGCCTGGAAAGACTTGTATGAACTGATTTATAGTGAAGTGAGCAGAATCAGGAGAATCTTGTTCAGTGACAGCAATATTGTTTGATGAAGAATTGTGAATGATTTAACTATTCTCTGTCATGCAATGATCCAAGACAGTCCCAAAAGACTAATAATGAAGCATACTATCCACCTCCAAAGCAAGAACTGATATTGATTAAACACAGACTGAAGCATGCTATTTTCCCTGTATTTCTTTCATTTTTTCTTTTATTTGAGTTTTCTTATACAAAATGACTAATATGATAATGTTTTATATAATTGCATATGTATAATCTATATCTGCTTACTGCCTCAAAGAGGGGAGGAAGGAAGGAGGGATAGAATTTGTATAAATAAGAAAGAAGTTAAAGTGGTAAATAGACTGTTAGAAAACTTAGATATAGTAGATGTTTGGAGAAAAATGAATGGGGATAGAAAGGAATATCCTTTTTTTCTCAGTACTACATGGCACATATTCAAAAAAATGGCATTGTATTAGGGCACAAAAACCTCATAGTAAAATGTAGAAAGGCAGAAATAGTAAATGCATCCTTCTCAGATCATGATGCAATACAAATTACATGTAATAAAGAGCCATGGAAAGGTAGACTGAAAGTTAATTGGAAACTAAATAATCTCATTCTAAAGAATGAGTGGTTCAAACAACAAGTCATAGAAACAATCAATAACTTCATCCAAGAGAATGACAATAATGAGACAACATACCAAAACCTATGGGATGTAGTTAAAGCAGTGCTTAGGGGAAATTTTACATCTCTAAATGCTTACATGAATGAAAAAGAGAAAGAGGAGATCAATGAATTGGGCATGCAACTAAAAAAGTTAGAAAAAGAACAAATTAAAAATCCCTAATACTAAATTAGAAATCCTGAAAATCAAAGGAGAAATTAATAAAATTGAAAGCAAGAAAACAATAGAATTAAGAGCTGATTTTATGAAAAAAATTAATTAGATAAACCACTGGTTAATTTGATTAAAAAAAGAAAGAAGTCAATTTACCATTATCAAAACTGAAAGGGTTGAATTCACCATCAATGAAGTGGAAATTAAGCCAAGAATTAGGAGCCATTTCACACAACTGTATGCCAATAAATTTGACAATCTAAATGAAATGGATGAATATTTACAAAAATTTAAATTATCCTGGTTAACTGAAGAGGAAATAAAATCCTTAAATAGGCCCATTTGAGAAAAATAAATTGAACAAAACACCAATGAACTCCTTAAGAAAAAATCTCCAGGGCCAGATGTGTTTACAAGTGAATTCTACCAAACATTTAAAGAAAAATTAATTACAATATTATATGAATTACTTGGAAAAATAGATGAAGGAGTTCTACCAAATTCCTTTTATAACATAAATATAGTGTTGATACCTAAACCAGGCAGAGCCAAAACAGAGAAAGAAAATTACAGAACAATTTCCCTAATGAATATCAATGAAAAACTCTTAAATAAGATATTAGCAAGGAGATTACAGCAAGTCTTCACCAGGGTAATACACTATGACTAGGTGGGATTTATACCAGGAATTCAAGGCTGGTTCAACATCAGGAAAACTATCAACATAATCAACCACATCAATAACAAAACTAACCAAAATCATATAATTATCTCAATAGATGCAGAGAAAGCATTTGACAAAATACAACACTCATTTCTATTAAAAACACTAGAGAGTATAGGGATATGTGGAGCATTCCTTTAAAAAATAAGCAGTATCTAACTAAAACCATCAGCAAATATTATATGTAATGGGGATAACCATTATCAACTCTATTATTTATAATTGTACTAGAAATATTAGCTTTAGCAATCAGAGAAGAAAAGGAATTAAAGGGATTAGAACAGGCAAGGAGGAAACAAAACTATTACTCTTTATAGATGATATGATAGTGTACTTAGAGAATCCTAGAGCATCAACTCAAAAATTACTTGAAACAATTAACTTTAGCAAAATAGCAGGATATAAAATAAATCCACAGAAATCATCAGCATTTCTATTCATGATGAACAAAATCCAGGAGCAAGAGATAGAAAGAGAAATTCTATTTATAGTAACTAAAGACAATATAAAATACTTGGGAGTCTACTTGCCAAGACAAACCCAGGAACTCTATGAACACAATTACAAAACACTTTCCACACAAATCAAATCAGATCTAAAATATTGGAAAGATATCAATTGCTCATGGATAGGCTGAGCTAATATAATAAATATGACAATTCTACCTAAATTATTGTACTTATTGAGTGCCATATCAATCAGACTACCTAAAATTATTTTATGGAGCTAGAAAAAATAATAACAAAATTCATCTGGAAAAAGAAAAAGTCAAGAATATCAAGGGAAATAATGAAAAAAATGCACAGGAAGGTGGGTTAGCTGTACCAAATCTGGATCTTTACTATAAAGTGACAGTCATCAAAACTATCGGGTACTGGCTAAGAAATAGAGTGGAGGACCAATGGAATAGGCTAGGCACAGGAGACACAGTAGTAAATGACACTAGTAATTTACTGTTTGATAAACCCCAAGACCCCAGCTTCTGGGATAGGAATTCAGTATTTGACAAAAACTGCTGGGAAAAAGTGGAAGATAGTATGGCAGAAATTAGGCATAGACCAACATCTTACACCTTATACTAAAATAAGGTCAAAATGGGTACACGAATTAAACATAAGAGGTGATGCCATAGGTAAATTAGGAAAAAAGGAATAGTCTACCTTTCAGATCTTTGGACAGGAGAGCAGATTATGACCAAACAAGAGATAGAGAATATTATGAAATGGAAAAAGGATGATTTTGATTACATTAAATTAAAAAAAATTTGTACAAACAGGAGCAATGCATCCAAAATTAGAAAGGAGACAGAAAGCTGGGAAACAATTTTTATAGATAGTACTTCTGATAAAAGCTTCAATTCTAAAATATATAGGGAACTAAATCAAATTTCTATGAATCCAAGTCATTCCCCCATTGAGAAATGGTCAAAGGATATGAATAGGCAGTTTTCTGATGAAGAAATCAAAGCTATCTATTGCCATATAAAAAATGCTCTAAATCACTACTGATTAGAGAGATGCAAATTAAAATGACTCTGAGGTACCACCTGACACCTATCAGATTGGCTAATATGACAAAAAAGGAAAATAATAAATGTTGGAGAAGCTGTGGAAAAATTGGAACACTAATGCATTGTTGGTGGAGCTGTGAACTGATCCAACCATTCCGGAGAGTAATTTGGAATTATGCCTAAAGGGCTATAAAGCTTTGCATACCCTTTGACCCAGCAATACCACTTTTGGGTCTTTTTCCCAAAGAGATCATAAAAAAGGGAAAAGGACCCACATGTACAAAAATATTTATAGCTGCTCTTTTTGTGAAGGCAAAGGAATTGGAGATTGAGGGGATGTCCATCAATTGGGGAATGGCTGAACAAGTTGTGGTATATGAATGTAATGGAACTCTATTTCGCTGAAAGAAACGATGAGCAGGTGGAGTTCATAGAAACCTGGAAGGACTTGCATGAACTGATGATGAGTGAGATAAGCAGAACCAGAAGATTATTATATACAGTATCATCAACATTATGAGTTGATCAACTGTGATAGACTAGATTCTTCTCGCCAAGAAAGTTCCAAAGGACTCATGATGGAAAAGGCTCTCCAAATCCAGAAAAAAAGGAACTGTGGAATATGGATGCTGATCGGACCATACTATTTCTTTTGGTTTTGGTGCTGTTGGTTTTCTGATTTGAGGTTTTTCCTTTGTGCTCTGATTCTTCTCATATAACATGACTATGGAAGAAATATGTTTAATGTTATTATGTAGATATAACCTGTATCAGATTGCCTGCTGTCTAGGGGAAGGGGAGGGAGGGGAGGCAGGGAGAAAAATTTGAAATTGGAAATCTTTTATAAACAAATGTTGAAAACTATTTCTACATGTAAATGGAAAATAATAAAATACTTTTATTTAAAAAAAAACACTAGAGAGTATAGGAATAGGTGGAGCTTTCCTTAAAATAATAAGTAGTATCTAACTAAAACTATCAGCAAACATATGTAATGGGGATAAGTTAGAGGCCTTCCCAATAAGATCAGGGGTGAAATAGGGATGTTCATTATCACCTAGATTATTTAATATTGTACTATAAATGTTAGTTCTAGCAATAAGAGAAAAAAGGCTTTAAAGGAAGTAGGATAAGCAAGTAGGAAACAAGAATTTAACTCTTTACAGATGATATGATGGTATACTTAGAGAATCCTAAAGAATCAACTAAAAAACTACTTGAAACAATTAACAACTTTAGCAAAGTTGCAGGACATAAAATAAACCCACATAAATTATCAGCATTTCTATACATGATAAACAAAGTCCAGCAGCAAGTGATAGAAAGAAAAATTCCATTTAAAATAACTACAAGACAATATAAAATACTTGGGAGTCTACCTGCCAAAACAAACCCAGGAATTCTATTAAGACAATTACAAAAACTTTTCACACAAATAAAATCAGATCTATATAACTGGAAATATATCAATTGCTCATGAATAGGCCGCACTAATTTAATAAAAATGACAATTCTACCTAAATTAATATACTTATTCAGTGCCATATCAATAAAACTACCTAAAATTATTTTATGGAGTTAGAAAAAAATAACAAAATTCATTTGGAAGAAAAAAAGGTCAAGAACATCAAGGGAACTAATGAAAAAATGCACAGGAAGTTGGGCTAGCCATACCAAATTTGAACCTATATTATAAAGTGGCTGTAATCAAAACTATTTGGTACTGGATAAGAAATAGAGTGGTGGATCAATAGAATAGATTATGCACAGCAGACACAGTAGTAAATGGTTATAGAAATCTACTGTTTGATAAACCCAATGACTCCAGTTTCTAGGATAGGAACTCAGTATTTGATAAAAACTGCTGGGAAAACTGGAAGATAGTATGGAAGAAACGAGGCATCAACCAACATCTTACACTGTACACCAAAATAAGGTCAAAATGGGTACAAGATTTCAACATAAAGGATGATACCATAAGAGAGGAAGGAGTAGTTGACCTCTCAGACCTATGGAGAGGAAAATAATTTATTTCCAAAAAAGAGGGAGAATATTATGAAATGCAAGATGGATGACTTTGATTACATTAAATTAAAAAGGTTTTGTACAAACAGAAGCAATGCAGCCAAAATTAGAAGAGAGGCAGAAAGCTGGGAAACGTTTTTTACAACCAGTACTTCTGATAAAGGCCTCATATATAAAATATATAGGGAACAAAATCAAATTTACAAGAATGTAAGTCATTGCCCAATTGAGAAATGGTCAAAAGATATGAACAGGCAGTTTTCTGATGAAGAAATCAAAGCTATCTATCGCCACGTGAAAAAATGCTAAATGCAAATTAAAACCACTCTGAGGTACCAACTCACACCTATTAGATTGGCTAATAAGACAAAAAAAATAAAATAATAAATGTTCAGAAGCTATGGAAAAATTGTAACACTAATGCATTTTTGGTGGAGCTGTGGACAGATCTATCCATTCTAGAGAGCAATTTAGAACTATGTCTAAAGAGCTATGGAACTCTTCATACCCTTTGACCCAGTGGTACCACAGCTACCAAGCTAGGTCTGTATCCCAAAAAGATCATAGATAAGGTAAAGGACCCACATGTACAAAATATTTATAGCAGCTCTCTTTGTGGTGGCAAAGAATTGGAAATAGAGGAAATGCCCATCCATAGGGGAATGGCTAAACAATCTGTGGTATATTAATATAATGGAATACTATTGTGCTGTAAGAAACAATGTACAAGAGGAGTTCAGAGAAACCTGGAAGGACTTACATGAACTGATGCTGACTTAGAGGAGCAGAACCAGAAAAACACTGTACACAGTAACAGCAACATTGTATGATGAACAAAGGTGATAGACTTGACTCTTTTTAGCAGTGCAATGGTCCAAAACAGTTTTAAAGAACCAATGATAAAAAATGTTCTCAACATCCAGAAAAAACGAACTCTGAATTATGAAGGCAGATTAAACCATACTGGTTCTGCTTTTGGACTGTTTGTTTTCCTTCTTTTTTGAGATTATTCCCTTGTGTTCTGATTCTTCTTTCACAATATGACTAATGTAGAAATATGTTTAATGTGATTGTACATATATAAACTATCAGATTGGTTTCTGCCTTGGGGAGGAGGGAGGGAAAGGAGGGTGAAAGAAAAATTTTGGAACTAAAAATTCTATGAAAACTAATGTTGAAATCTATACTTACATGTAACAAGAAAATAATAAAATACTTTTGGGCAGGGCAATTTGGGTTAAGTGACTTGCCCAGGGTCACACAGCTAGTTAGTGTTAAGTGTCTGAGGCTGGATTTGAACTCAGGTCCTCCTGATTCCAGGGCCGGTGCTCTATCCACTGAGCCACCTAGTTGCTCCCATAAAATACGTTTATTAAAATAACAAACAAACAAAAAACCTTGTGTGATCCTGGAAAAAAAAAAGACATTATCCTCCTGAAATCATTGGTCCTATTTGAAAAGAATGTAAACAACAACAATGTCAGTTGCTTATATTTTGTAAGATATTTGGGGGTTTGGAGCCTAGATTTTTAAAAATTGTATTTATTTTTTAAATTTATTTTTTTCTTTCTTTTCCAAAAAGCTGGGGCAATTTACTTTTTGTTCTGGGACAGTTTTCATTTATGATTTCTGCAAATATAGCTCTGAAAAACAGGCTTTCAAAAATGTCCATTGTGTTTCAAATAGAGCTACCTGACTATGCCTTTAAATCCAAATCATTCTGACTCTCATTGAATAGCCAATGATAGCCCCCAATCCAAGCCTCTGTGACTCACTGTTTAGATTTTGTTGGCTTAAAATGAGTATAAATAGCAATATTTTTTTTGTTCTGTCCAGAAACTCTAGGGGTCTTCCCCTTCCAAACTGATCATTTTGTGATGGTAAACTGTCCATCTTTTGTTTCAAATCTTACCAAACCCTTAGTCACTGAATGGGCATTGTTTCAGATAAATTGGGACCTGGGAAAGTCCTAATTTTGAAAGGCTAAGGTTTCCCATTGCATCCTGGGACACAGCCAGTTATCATAACTTTTGTCCTGCCACTGGACTTCAATGACTCTGGAGGAGAGAGTGAGGCTGATGACTTTGAGCTGCTCTGCTCATTTATACTGTTGGTTTTCAAGGATGATTCAATTCATCTATTTATGTTTTTCTTACTAAGAGGTACCCCATGTTATACAAACAAGATTCCTTTGTAAAAATCATTTTCCCTCCAACTTCTAAGTGTAATTTATATGCAAGTCAAGACATCAGCCTCTTAATGCCATTGGTCCTCTTTGAGAATGAAAGATGGACATCAACAATCAGAGGAGACTAAGGAGGCTAAGGAAAAAAGATTAGCCATCCCCAACCAGAGAACCATGGGAGAGGTGTGCAATGTAAGAGACCTGGCCTTCAGGCTGTGGAGACCAGGGTAGTCACTGTTTCATTTAGAGAAACAGAGACAGAGAAAGAGAGATAGAAACAGATGAGATAGAGAGAGGCAGAAACAGAGACAGAGAGAACATTAGGGATATTTTAAGTAACTATTTCTGAGTAGAAGAAAAATACAGTATCCAATTTCTACTATAATTCTTTTAACTCTCTATCTTTTCTCTTTTTTAGCCCCATATTTGGATCCAATGCAAATTTCTATGCTCAAATCATAATTTTTTTTATCTAGTCAATCTCAGACCAACATAGGCCTCATCTTTTGGAGAAACAGAAGAAGAATAAGAATTTTGATTTCTTGGGTTTTTGTTTTGTTTTGTTTTTTGTTTGTTTGTTTTGGGGTTTTTTTTTTGACTTGCCCAGGGTCACACAGCTAGTGCGAATTGTCTGAGGTCATATTTGAACTCAGGTCCTCCTGAATCCAGGGCTGGTGTTTAATCCACTGTGACACCTAGCTGTCACTAGAATCTTGATTTCTTGTAATGAAGAATTAGCTCATTTTCTCTAAGGACATCAGAATTTTGTTATGGCCCATATTTCTTCTCCAATTATCTATTCTCTGGAGTGATCTTAACCTGAAGTAGTATTTAGGAAAGGGTAAAGACTAATGGCAAAAATGACTTAGTGATGATCTAAATCAAAAGTTAATGTTTAATGGTCTTTAGATCTTTTTTTAAAAAGTATTATTTTAGTGAGGCAATTGGGGTTAAGTGACTTGCCCAGGGTCACACAGCTAGCAAGTGTTGAGTGTCTGAGGCCAGATTTGAACTCAGGTACTCCTGACTCCAGGGCCAGTGCTCTATCCACTGTGCCACCTAGATGCCCCTAAAAAAGTATTTTATTATTTTCCAGTTATACATAAGGATTGTTTTCAACATTTGTTTCCACAGGATTTTTAGTTACAAAATTTTTTCTCCTACCCTCCCTTTCCTCCCTCCTCCCCAAGATGGAAAGCAGTCTGATATAGGTTATATATGTACAATCACATTAAGCATATTTCTACATTAGTCATCTTGTGAAAGAAGAATCAGAGCATAAGGGGAAAACCTCAAAAAAGAAGAAAAAAAACAGTCCAAAAATAGAAACAGTATGGTTCAATCTGAATTCATAATTCAAAGTTCTCTGGATTCTGAGAACATTTTCTATCATTAGTTCTTTAAAACTGTTTTGGACCATTGCACTGCTGAAAAGAGCCAAGTCTATCACCATTGTTCAACACACAATGTTGCTGTTACTGTGTATAATGTTCTTCTGGTTCTGCTCCTCTCAGTTAGCATCAGTTCATGTAAGTCCTTCCAAGTTTCTCTGAACTCCTCCTGCTCATTGTTTCTTACAACACAATAGTATTCCATTATATTCATATACCACGAATTGTTTAGCCATTCCCCTATGGATGGGCATTTCCTCTATTTCCAATTCTTTGCCACCACAAAGAGAGCCATTATAAATATTTTTGCACCTGTGAGTCCTTTTCCCATTTCGATGGTGTCTTTGGGATACAGACCTAGCTGTGGTACCACTGGGTCAAAGGTTATGAAC
The DNA here is from genome assembly GCF_019393635.1 of Dromiciops gliroides. Taxonomy (NCBI): domain Eukaryota; kingdom Metazoa; phylum Chordata; class Mammalia; order Microbiotheria; family Microbiotheriidae; genus Dromiciops; species Dromiciops gliroides. The sequence continues at coordinate 360,925,300 of NC_057864.1, read as the reverse complement.
AGTCCCGTAGCTCTTTGGGCATAGTTCCAAATTTCTCTCCTGTGATGGTCCATAGATCTTACTAAATATGGAATTCAACACCTGTCAAGGGAGAGGCCTTGATTTGCCAGACAGAGATAAGAATTAAAGTTGGACAGGCATTAACCTACCCTGAATCAGGGGTGTGCTAAGATATGTATAACTATCTCTCCAGTGTGGTCAAGTATATACATGAAATACTTTTAAGTTTAACTGACATTATTAACATTTTCTCTATCACTCTCATATCTATATAATCAATCAAAAATATAAATCAATCCCTGATTTCTAGGATTTGCTTATTTCCTGAAGGTAAATACTCAAATTGAAATTGAACCATTTGCCCTCATGAGCCATTTCAAGCTAACACCAGCACATCCCTGAGAATTCTACTATACTTCTATAGTTTTGTTTCTATACTGAACCTGTACTTTAACATGTGTAGGCACCTCCAGTTAGAGGACTTCATATAAACAATGTTCTTCAATTTATAGGCTTAGAAGTTTGTCTAAAGTAATGAGAGATTAAGTGATTTACCCAATGTCATACAGCCATTCTATGTCAGAGGCTAGATTTGCACAGGGTCTTGCTGAAACTGTGGCTGTTCCTCTATCTAGTATACCACACCGCCTCTCTACTTATAGGAATTATGTGGTGTGATGGAAAAGGTCTTTGGAGTCAGTAGACAATGGTCCTCTGCTTCTAACTAGCTATGTGACCTTGAACATATCACTTAAAATTTCAAGGTCTCTCTATCCTTCTTTGAAAAATTGCAGTGCCTTAGAGTACAAACCATTTTCATTTTCATTTTGCTATTTGATGCTCAAAAATAACCCTATAAAGTCAACTGGGATTATAATCCTTTTATTTAATAGTGAAGAGATGGTGTTCAAATAATTTATCCAAGATGATACTGCAAATAAGTGGTAGGGTTAGGAACAGAAATGAGGGCTTCTGACTTTGGTCCCTTCTTACTCCAAAATTCTTCAATTAAGTGATTTTATGCTTGAAGTAAAATATTGATTTAAAGAGACAGGGAAAAAAGATTGAAAACAATTGGAAAACAATGACAATTGCTGCTAACCAAGTAACAGCTTCACAGGTATGCCATCTGGAATAACCTAAAGAATACAGATCAGGAGTCATTTTCCAGCATATGCTACCATCACCAGTAGAAACACCATCAAAAACAGCATCACATTCACATAGAAAGGCAATATCACCAACTATAGTCAGTCTAACTTCCCAACACAACAAACCAAAATAAAAGGGTTTTCTAAGTTCCTTTTTCTGGGTCTAAAAGATGAAACCACCTGCATATAATGTGAAGAATTGGGGAAATCCTTTGCCAAATTTTTCACTGTCCACATAAATTGAAGGGTTTTTTCCTCCATACTTTTCAGTTATTTTAATTTTCATTTATTCTGTTGGTTTTCAAAGAAAATTTAATTCATCTATTTATGTTTTTCTTGCTAAGAGGTATCCCATGCTATACAAACAAGATTTCTTTGTAAAAATCATTTTTCCCTCCAGCTTCAAGAACTATCAAGAGAGTTGGGGGGAAAAGCAAACCTCAAATCACACAACTAATCTGAGCCAAGGTTTTAGCTCTGCTCCAAATTTAGACCCAACAATTTTGAACTTTACTTGAAAGTTGGCAATATGAGTTCCCCTTCCTCTCCTAAACAAAGAACAATGTAATTTGATTTTGGCTAGGTTTCTTAAATGCTCTTATTCTTGTACTGCTCAGACTGTTCCCTCGACCCATCACCAAATATATTCATCTTTTGATTTGAAATCAAAATACAGTATCCCTATTAAAGTATTTTTCTTTTAAAGTGGTTAAGACAAGGACTCACTGGGGAATAAAATGTGAAGCAACTGAGAAGGCATTTTACTTCTATGCAGTACAATAAGGAATAAGGATGTGAAAAAGACCCACATTGAGAAAATTTGGCAGCAGCAGAACTGTTTTTTTTTACCAGTTACTTGTCTGCCAACTTGTTAAACATTTGAAATTAAGACTCCCCTTATGGTCCCTTTCAATTACACCCTTCCAAATATGCCAACACCTTTCCCTTGCCTAGACAAAGACTGACATGTTTTTAGGACATCTTCTGTTTTCTGGTGAGCTGTTGCTTAAATCTTCCATTAGAACTATTCTTTACACATAACTCCCCTGGATCTCAATTCAATGTCTTACAGAGTAGAAGTCACAGCCAGAACTGTATAAAGGAAATGGGGAAGAGAAAAGGAGAGAATTTCAGTGGGGAAAAGGCAATGAAGGAATTTGAGACAAGTTTATTTGAAATTAGTATACATGAAACCTATCTTTTTTTTCTGACTATTATGAAATCTCTATTGGAAAAGTCCCACTACCAATGGGGATAGGCAACTTATCTGTAACTTTTAGTCTTAGAGGTGGTTTCCCATCCTTAAGCACTCAGGATGTATCAAAGGCAGAACTCAAATCCATGAACTAAGGGTATCCTCACTTCACTATGTCAGCCTACTTTTCTGAATTAAAAATAAGTACCAAATACTGAGTGAAGTGAGCAGAACCAGGAGAATATTGTACATAGTAACAGCAATATTGTGAGATGATTAACCATGATAGACATAGCACTTCTCAGCCATACAACGATCCAAGACAGTTCCAAAAGACTCATGATGGAAAATGCTCTCCACATCCAGAAAGGAAAAAAAAACTGTAATATCTGAATGCAGATTGAACCATACTATTTCTACTTTGGGGGGTTTTTTTTAGTTTTTTTTTTCCTTTTTGTTCTGATTCTTCTTTCACAACATGACTAATGCAGAAATATGTCTAATGTGATTGTACATATATAACCTATATCAGATTGCTTTCTTTCTTGAGGAGGGGGGAGGGATTGAAGGGAGGGAGAAAAATTTAGAATTCAAAATCTTAAAAAACAAATGTTGAAAACTATCTTTACATGTAACTGGAAAAATACTATTAAGAATGGAAAAAAAGAAAAGAAAGCTCTTTCATCACACAAAAAAGTGTATTAGAACCCCACATTCCAGCTTACAGACACATATACATATATGTACAATAATGGATGACAGGAGGCAACATGCAAGAGAAGCAGCTTCCAGTTTTAAAAATAACTCTAATTCAATTCATAATGTAGTCTGACCTTAAGGATAACAGAAATAGAGCAGAGTAATACCACAGTCATCTTCTCTTGTAACAACTCTGTAAAAAAATTTAAAACTTTTAAAATTAGTACAATTGACTTGATCAACCATATTTTGAATAGTTCATTGTTTATATATACATATACATATATGTATATTACATACATATACATATGTATGTGTATTACATATACATATTTATATACATATATACATTTTCCAAAAATCACAAAGTGAAATCTAGGCTTTACTACATCTCTGAATTTATTTGGAAAAAAAAAACTTAAAGTGAAAAAACGAAAGTATTGAAAAAATTTAAGAAAAAAATATGGGTCTTTCAGCAACACTTGATGACAAAAGGTGATGCTTATTTCCAAGATGTATGCAAAAATGCTACACTGAATTACACAAATGAAGAGTATATTCAATGGACTAATATGAGGGAAGAGGCCATATAGAAATTAAATACTCCTGGAGAAATTTCCTTTAATTAATTCATGTCATTAGAATTTATATTTTATACAAATAATTCATATATTGAACCACCATGAGATTTGAGGGGAATTTTTAAAAGATTAATTTGCCAAACACATTTTCCTATTCATTTCCATTTGTTGAAAAGCATATGGTGTGCTTAACATTCTTATAGAAATGCAAAACAAACATCCTGGACATAGGTTCATACTAGTTTGGAATCTGGTCTGGGCACCATTTCCAAAAGATTATATGATCTGGACTCTCAGAAAGTACCAACTATCATGTCTTTAAAGAGATACAGATTTCAAATGACTACCCATTCATTTGTCTATCAAGGCATTAAACAAAGTTGAAGTATCACAGAATATATTGCCAGAGTTGGCAAGAAAATAATGTCTTTTACCTTGGAGTAGTAGCAAGAGCACTGGATTTTTTTGTTCAAATTTATGTTAAAATAATAGCCCTGCTACTTACTGTCTATATCACCTTGGGCAGACCACAAAATCAAGTAATCAAAATCCTTTATTAAGTACCTACTATGTACTAGGAACTGTACAAGGCACTATAGATATAAACACAAAAATAAAATAGCCATGATCTCAAATAACTTAAATTCCACTAACTACCATTAACCACTTTTGGCCTCAGTTTCCTCCCCTGTAAAAATAAGTGGGTTAGAATAGATTCTTCTAATATTCTTTCCAATTTTAAATTACTTAAGTAGGTAAAATAGCTCTCCACATGTTGACTGATTCAATGGTATTCTGCAAGTAGCCAGAATTTTCTTTAATAATGTCCTCAGGAAGAAAATTTGTTTCAGTCTCTACGAAAAGACATTCAGTCCTTCATGTGGTTCTAGGTTGGTGCACTCAAAATACTCAGGTTTCGTACCCTTCCAAATACTTTTGAAAACAACCTTCATATCCTATGATGGATTAAAACAAAGGAAGGTGTAGCTATTGAATGCCACAAACAATGTTTTAAACATAATCAGAAGTGAAAATCTCAAATCAACTAATATGAATAAATTCAGCATCTTGGCATTATATTACCAACAGTAGGGTTTGATTTGTTTCAATTATATCATTTTTCATCCAAAGTTTATCTTTCATTATAAAGTTCTAGGGGTAAAAAAAAAAAGCCCTTTTAAAAACACTCTGATCAAGTTTTACCACAGTCATTATTGATGCCTTAAATAATCCGAGTAATGTGAAAAAAATACATGTACCATTAAAAAAAGAAAGTTGGGACAATACCATGAAAATGTTATGTAGAGTAATTTCTAGTTGATAACACATACCCCATGTATAATTCCCATTCTTCACCAAACCAAAGAAATGTCACAGCAGGGGCTGCCTGCTGAACAGAGGAAAAAATACTTTAATGACAGCACATAATGCATGCTCTTTGCATAACACACAGGGAGCCTGCTTTTTTTTAAAGCCCCTTTAGATAACATTCACAAGTCAATGGCTTAGTTGTTCCTTCATGCTTCTGAAATTACAAGGGTTCCTGCCTCCCTTTATCAACCCACAGTTATATATTTTTTCATTGCAGCTCAGAACTTCGCAGAAATTCTGAGTGTATAAAAGGTGCTTATGAAAATATCATTAATTTCTACATCCCCAAATGGCATTTTCCTTTCACATTCATCTTCTTACTTATCACTTAATTGACCTGTCACTATGATATGAGTAGGACTTTTAGGATTCACTATTCTCCTCTGCCAGTTGAATTTTACCAGCACAGGACTCTACTTTTTATTAAAATCTAAAACTAAAGGAAAGATAACAGCTTATATTTATATGTTGGAATATAAATTTAGCCTAGTGCTCATTTCCATTTCAGATTTTTCAAAGTAAGATGAGATAGCAGAGGTTGTCTCAAGATAACAATGCTAAAGAATGTCCTTTGTAAAGAAGGATAATGTTTTTCCCCACTCTGGGATAAGCATATGCCTAATCCCGTTCTTCCTAGTGTCAAATATTGAATTTTCAAGATGCCTAACTGATGTTAGGAGCATATGTGGTCTTGGCTTCTTCTAAGTCTCAGCTAAAATTGCACCTTCTACAGGAAACTACCTAATCGCCAACCTTAATTCTAGTGGCTTCCCTCTATTGATAATTTCCCAATTTATCATATTTATATTTTGTCCATAGTTATTTGCATGTTGTCTCCCTCATTAGATTATGAACTTCCTGAAAGGACTGTCTTTTATATTTCTTTTTATCCCTAGTACTTCACACGGTGCTGAGCACTCATATATATTTATTGACTGATTGACAATGGAATGGATCAAAGGAATCAAGAAGCCCATGACACTGTTTTCATGAACACCAAGTATTGACCAACGGAGTGAGCCAAAGCATTCATCTGATTAGGGTGAGAATGATATAGGATGCCTACCTGTAATCTCCAGAAAAAACTATGGGCCTAAAACAAACAAACAAACAAACTATCAAGGCCTGAAATTCAGAATAGTGTAGTCGATAAATGGCTGACCTCAAAGTCAGATAAAAGGTCCATTTCTCAACTCTGATACATACTGACTGGGACACTGGGAAGTGAGTTAACCTGGTCACTTGGACTCTAAGTGACTCCAAGAATATTGTTTGTAGATTAGTTGCAGATTAACATTGATAGAGGAGGTTTTCTAAGGAAGAGCTCTTTACACAAATAAAATCATAGGTCTTGACCTCTCTCCACCCCAAGCCCCCAAAAAGATAGTAAGCAAGGACATTTATATATCTGAAACTGTAATGATTATGTGATCAATGAACTGCAAATCTGAGACCTTAGAAGTCATTTAATCCAATCTTTAAGTCATCTTTTACACTCACTTAACATTTCATCTACATATAAGCACTTCAGAGAGGATTATGCCATTGATATGCTACTCCTCTAAGTCAGGTAATATATTTTAGACATTATTATATTTTCAAGGTACAGTCTAATACAACCAGCATTTATTAAGTATCTTCTATGTGCAAAATAGGAAAGGGTAGGTGACAGGGAGGAATAGAAGTCAAATATAAATACCAAGGTAGAAACAGTTCCTGCCCTCAAGATGCTTATATTCTACTGGAAATAAAAATAATTACTGTTTACCTAGCAATTTTTATCAAAGGGCTCTTAATTGCTTTTTTTAGGAAAATAGTCTCATAATCCTCAAGGTAGTTAAGATGGCAGGAATCATTGATTTCATAAAAGATAGCTCTTCTAACTCATAACATCATTGTTGCATTTACTTGCCAGGGGTACTCTGAAGAACGAGTTAAATAGATATGGGATCTTCAAATCTGAGACTTAAAATCTGGAATAGATTGCTTGCTATTAGAGCTTTAGAATCAAAGGCTGTTATAGGATGCCATTTGTCAAAAAATGTATTAAGTACTGATGAACCTAGTTGATGGCACAGGGATGAACTAAAGAAATACTCTGCCCCTGTAATGAAATGGATTCAAGATGCCTGCTTTCACTATCAAATTTGCGGCCAATAATCAAGGCCTTGAGAACTTCTTAGGAACTATAGTCTTGCTTATATGGAAATGTTTTACATGATTGAACATATATAACCTATATCAGATTGTTTACTATCTAGTATGGGTGAGGGGAAAAGGGGTAGCAGGAATGGAGGAGGGGAGGCATAGATTTTAGAATTCAAAACTTTAAAAAACAAATATCAAAAATTATTTTAACATTTAATTGGGAAAAAATAAAATGCTATTTTTAAAATGTTTTCACTTACTTCAATACATTGGAACAATTTCGCTGAAGGGGAATTTTTTTAAAAAATTCAATACAAAACAAAAAGCCTATTGTCTTGAAAATGTAATCTCTCCTGTAACCCTTTCCAGTGTAAAGCATCAATAGTGGATGTGCATAGAACAAAACTGCCTAGTTGAATGTGTGAAGATCTGTCAGAAAGTACAATATATACAAGTACATAATTACAGGTAGAGAGGATTACTACAAAGTGTAACTATGTCCAGCTTATAAATACCCTCATTTAGCCATACTTTAGTGCCTATCTCCTCAATCCCGTCACTTGCATATAGTCTGTTCCCAGCTCCTGCCTATCTCTATATGGTTAAATAATTCATTATGTTCCACCCACTTTTTTCCCTCAGCCCAAGTCAAGGACCTCTCTATCTTCTCTCTCTGTATTTGTGTTCCTTAATAAAACACACCCTTTCTCTCTGTTTCTCCCCCCTTTTAGTCCCCAGAATAGGTCCTTAGTTCTTCTGAATCTTTAAGCTTTGAATTTATGAAATTGGTTCCCTTGCTATCAGGACCTCCCATACTGTTTAACTTTTCATCTCTAGATAATCCCAGTGACTTTGAACTTCCCCCTTCTGTTTCTGTGCTTCTTCCTCCAGAAAATTCGAGTGCTTCTTTGCCTTGAACCCATTGTCCAGCTAATGGATTTCAAATCATCAGATTTTTATTATTGCTCTCTCCTTAAATTACTTGTATTTACTTTACATGTTTCAATTTTTTTTTGTCTAAATACATGTTGCTTCCTCCTCCTAGAATGCAAGCTACATACAGGCCAATTTTGGTTTTGATTTTGCTTTGTATTTCCAGGACCTTACAGAATGCCCAGAACCCAGCAGGAAGTAATCAATGCTTTTTGAATCAAATTATGTCTGATCACAGTACCTTGAGTTGAATGCTCATTCAATAGACTAAATAATGGTTCATCTATAGTAATGGAAGGATGCTTGTCCACATAGTCTCTTTCAATCTTGTGATTCTCTGGCATTGAGGAAACTAACCAAGTAGTAATCTAACCAAAAGAAAACATTCTCATCAAAACTTAAACTAAAAAAGTTAGGGAGCAGCTAGGTGGCGCAGTGCATAGAGCACCGGCCCCGGAGTCAGGAGTACCTGAGTTCAAATCCGGCCTCAGACACATAACACTTACTAGCTGTGTGACTGGGCAAGTCACTTAACCCCAATTGCCTCACTGAAAAAAAAAAAAGTTATACTGAAGATAAATAAAAACAAGTTAGATATTTTAATAATTATTCCACATAACTTTAGTCATGATGGCCATGACTATGTTAAAAATCTCAACAAATTAGAGAATGTATGATGACAGCATGAACCAAATGGGAAACACTACAGTAGCAAAGGCCTTATTTAATTCATTGATAAGGACAATGGGCAATAATGTTCTGTATCTAATTAAGGTCAGCATTGCAACTGCAAACTAGATATCAGCACAGAAAGGCAAATGATTTCCATTAAAGATTCATTTTCCAGAGATATTCATATTCCAGAAATAAAAGCAGAGACATCCCAAAGTTTATATTAAATACCACTGTATTTAACCATTACAAAGTTCATAGAGAGAGCCAGAAATGAATGAGTTTTTGCTTACATTAAGAGAAATACTCTGTGTGTATTTAGGCTCTTCCCAGAAAGAGCCAAAGAGGGGAGGGAAGGAGAGGAGAGAACAGGGGAAGAGAGAGGAAGAGAGGAAAGGAAGGGGAGGGGAGGGGAGGAAAGGAGACATACCAAGGCTCACACATTGAGCTAACATTGAGGTCAGGTACCCAGGGATACAATCAATGGAAATGATGAACCTGAATGGTGCAAAGAACAAATTTTGCTGTTCATAATAGAACATTTTAATAATAATCACTGAAAATTGTCTAAAATATCCACATTGCTGACATAGTCTCATTACAAGTCAACTATAGAACTAGACAGAAGTTCTGTGCAGGATCACAGAGTCCACAAATCAACCATAGGTGTTATCTATATCTAAGAAAAGGCATGAACAAGTCTCTCTGTTTTTTCAGTTCCTGGCAAGAAATAAGAAGCACAGAAGTCCACCAAAAAAATGAAAAAAGTAAAGATTAAATTCCCTTTGAACTCCAATATGCTTCAGATTTTACTTGAGTAAAGACTGAGGGGTTGATGATGTCACTTACACATCCATATCAGACCCTCCTGTTATCTTGGCGCTACAGGGCTCATTTCTGCTAGAGCTTCAAAAGCATTTCATGGCTCAAAAGTGCTTGTAATAAGTCACAACAGCCAATCTCCTTATTTGTCCCTTTACCCCTTTGCTATTCTTCTTTTCAGGTCTGTTCTGTGAACACAGATTTCATCTTGCTAGGCAGTTTGGATGTAATCATACTAGCACACTCTGCTGTACACTGGTAACATAACAAGATGCTCGGCTTTTCTCTTAAGCATCATTTGTAAATCTTGGCATGGCCTGTCATCTGTCTAAGGCAACTAATGTGTGCATTTCTGATGAAATCCTTGCTTCCTTCGGTGCTGGCAGTATTTCAACAGTCTTTTTCTGCCCACATGAACTATTCTTGAATACATTCTCCAGCAAAATTCAAGCAGACACTTCTTTAGCATCAGATGTATGATTCATGCAAATGTTCTTTCATTTTTTCAGCTGCCATTGTTATTTTTACTCTTAGTGGGAAATCCTTCTACCTCATCTGATTTCATTTACTCAGGCTAATAAGTTTTCAAATCTATTGCAACAACCCCTGTATTTTCAATCATTCTTCCCTTGTCAGGATGCTGTACTGGAAGCCTACCCCCAAATGACTATTATGGTATTTTAAATAATCTTTATGTTATGATGAATAGAGAAGATCTAAATGTCTCATGTCAAAAAGAGTAATTTTCGGAGGCATTACCTAGTAAGTTACAATAAATGGACCATATTGTTAAAAGAATTTTAGAGGCCATCTAATCTACCCCCCCCCGCCATTTTACAGATAGAAAAACTAAGGCCATAGATGGTAATTTGCAACTAATAAGTACCATATCCAGGACCTGAACACAAGCCATCTGACATCAAAGTCACATTGAAGACATGACCATATTATAAAAGAGTCTTTCTTGTGTTTCTGATTCCTCTTTTTTGAATCTGTTTCAAGATTGATATGGTATAGAGAATCCATTAAGATAGGGGCATAGTGGGGCAGCTAGGTGGCACAGTGGATAGAGCACCAGCCCTGGAGTCAGGAGGACCTGAGTTCTAATCCGGCCTCAGACACTTAACACTTACTAGCTGTGTGACCCTGGGCAAGTCACATAACCCCAATTGCCTCACCAAAAAAAAAAGATAGGGGCATAGTGACACTCTCACAGAAAACCTCACACTCATTCTGTTAAGAAGGGCAATGACCTTGTCAGCTCTTCGTCTCTTAGACTATGAAATACAGCAAGTCAAATGACATGATCACAGAGCTACTAAAGTGGTATTTTCTGCCCGTAATTATAGCAGGAAGAACCGTAACAACAATATACACTGATGCTGCACTTATTCCTAAAAGATTCAGTCTGCCTTTCTCTGGTACTTTCTTGTCATGGAGAGAACTTGATTCCCACTTCTTCACTCCTACCAACAAAAACTGACGGGATTAAAGAAACTGTCCCTATATCTGCATGTGAAAGGAGTTACAGCTGACTATGTCTTGAATCAGCATCTCAATGAAAATATAAAAGATAAACTAAAAAAATCCTTTAGATGCTAAAGGACATATTTCCACACTTCTGGGATGCAAATCCATGTCTCAGTATATGAATCAACCACCTTCCCTCCACTCTGAAACCTGCAAGAATGTTAGTTACCTTTGTTTCTTGGTACCTTGATAAAATTTTATGCTGTTCATCAAGAGGGAGAGGGGTATTTTTCAATTATTCTGCAAATACAAAATTCTTAATCACAGCATCAAAATCAATGTAAGCAGGATTATGGTCTGAATTAGGACTGGGAGTATATCAGGCTCAAAATAGCTATAAAACCCTCTACTTCCCTATAAAATAATTATAAACTTCTTAACTGGCAGCTGGCCCTTCTATAATAGACCTTAACTCCAATGTATATTATAGGTAGACAGATAGATAGATAGATGATAGATAGATAGATAGATGGATGTTAGATGAGGAATATATGCAGAATATGTATGCAACATATATGTGGAATATATGGAATCTATAGAGAATTTATATGTGGAATATATTCCATATATACATAGAAATAATTAGTTAGTTAGTTAGTATACCATACCTAGAATTCTTTGTCAAGATACATATCCTCAAAACAGAAAGATTTTTTATATGACTTCAAGAAAGGAGGCTCTCTGAATATTTTCTCATGAATGTCTTCATGTACATACATGGTTAAGATGAATATATGTAACATACATGTGTTATATATTATATATAATGGATTTTATTTGTATATATATATTTGTACTACATACACAAATTCATATTTATGTTTGTCTATGGATTTGTATTATAAACAAAATCCCTTAAGAATCTCACTCTTGAAAGAGAAAAGATACTAAGGGTGAGGAATGAGAAGTTTAATATGGAGTTAGAATTTTTTAAAATATCTGCAACTGTGCTTTACATTAAATGAAACCATTTTGATAAGAATCTAGGCCTTAGGCAATTTGAACCATGGAAAATCAGCTCCCTGAGAGCTCCTGTCAGAGTCTGGTGATGGAGGGATCCCTGTAAATTCTTAATCTGCCCTTTTTTCATGGCCAGAACAATATAGCTCTATAGAAAGGAAGGTCGCGGAGCTGAACCTCCCCAGTAGGTAACCCAGAAAGCAATCAAGCTGAGCTAGCAGGGAGTGGATTCCAGCCGGACTCTGTGGTGAGGGCCTTTTCTCTCCCTCGGCAGGTACCTTACACAAGGGAAGATTCCTGGGACTAGTGGTTTAATTTCTCTGGCTACCGTGCTAATCACACATGTCCCATAATTACTGTCTTGCTTTCTTTCCACCAGACTATCATTCTTCTGTCTTTTAGCTCCACCCAGCAGGCAAACAATGTGGACACAAAAGCTGGGCTGGTTAGCGAGACACCTGATGGAGCCCTGAGCCTGCCCAGTTCTCCCCCACGCGCCCTTTCCTCCCTCCTGCCCCCCACCTCCATTACCTTCCCTCCAAGAAATGTTTAATTTGCATTCTTTCCCAGATGAAGAAAAAAAAAGGGGGGGGGGGACTACTTCATTTGATCAGATTAAATACCTGAGCTGAAAAGCCTGACAGAAGCTAAGAAGCAAATCTGGTCTTCCCATTAAACAGTCACACTTGTTTCAACCAGAGCAATGAAACTGGACAAAAATTTGGCCTGGCTAGCATGTGGAATGCCCAGGATGTGAATGGCCTAACATTAAACTTTGCCTGTGGAGAAGACCCTTTGCCCCAGAGAGTCCACCTTGAGTAGTGTTATGTAAAGCCCTTTCTCTACTACTGTGATAAGGGTATTAATTTTTTGGAATGTAGAGAACAAATTTGACAGGCACAGCTATCATGCAAAAAGCCACCAAGCACAAGCTGTATCTATGAGGACCACCTTCCCCCCCAACTACTTCATCTTAACCATATATATATATATATATATATATATATATATACATGAAAGCATTCATGAGAAAATATTCAGAAGGCCGCATTTTCTGAAGCCATATAAGTATTTTTTTTTTTTTATTGAGGATGTGTGCCTTGATAAAGAACCCCAGGGAAGGTGTGCTAACTAGTTAAGGGGAAGATTGATTGGTTTTCAGACTAGTAGCATCTGGAGGCATTGTGGGGACTGTTCAGGGGAGCCCTGGAGGTGCAAAGCACCCCATGCCTTGCTAGAGTGACCCCATTGGTAAAGTGTTAATTGGCTCTGAAGGGAGCCTCATCTGGTCACTCCAGATGGAGATGCAGATAGATCTCCCTCAACTGAAAATACCACACAAATGCCAAGTCATCTTCCAAGAAGAATGGAGTGGGTTCTCTGCAATAGCAGATTGTCAATATAATTAAAGGTTAAAGAGCAATTGGATGGCCTGCTCTTTCTCTTAAATATTACTATAATAGACAAAGCAAAAGTGTGTTCTTGACATAAAACCCCAGCAGCTTATTCATTTTATTTAGGGTTTTTAAAATGTCTTTAAATGCCTAGGCCAATAATTCTTGAGATGTGAGTGCACTATTAAGCACATTTTGTAATTACAAATAGACCATAAAACAGCACGAGTTGCTCTAATATGCTTTGCTTTGTGAGACAACAGTATTGAGATTCAATTGACAAGGAAGAGAAGTGTACTTCAGGAAAGTTCATTTATAACATGTTAATTCAAATTTCCCTAATTCAAGTAGTACAATGCAAAGAGAACGGGGTTGGCACTCAGAGGATCTGGGTTTTAATTTTAGCTCTGGTATAACCTCTTTGGGCTTCAGTTCTTCATCTATAAATTTGTATAGTTAAATGAGATGGCCTCTAAAATTCCTTCTGGGACAGCCAACTGGAACAGTGGAGAGAGCACTGGGCCTGGAGTTAGGAAGACCTGAGTTTGAATCTAGCATTGGACTCTCTGGGGCAAAGGGTATTATCCATAGACAAAGTTTAATGTAATGGCATTTACATAATTTACTATCTGTGTGACCCTGGGCAAGTCACGTCACCCTATTTGCCTCAATTTCCTCATCTGTAAGCTAGAGAAGGAAAGAAAGCCCAAGATAGACTCATGAAGAATCGCACATGAGCAAAACAATTGAACAACAAAAGATTCCTTCTAGCTCTAAATCTATGATTTTATGTTTTGAAATCTGTGGGTTGAAAATGGATTGCTTTTCATGACTGAAATTTGTTGACTTTTCTACTGGCATGATTTATAGTTACTGGAGGTTAATAGTAAAAGAAGTGTGCAGTAGGTCAATCATTTATAGTCACAGAATCACAAAATTTGAGAATTGGAAAAAAACCCAGTAGCCACCTGGAGAAAATCCCCACAATAACATACCCAAAAAACACTTGAAGGCCTCCAAGGAGAGCGAAGGAGAGAGGAACTTCTTTAGTATATTTTCTCACTGGTTCAAAAATAAAGAAATTGCTCTAGCAATTAAGAGAAAGAACATTGAGTTTGGTGGTCACTATTTTCACAAGTTTTCCCTACCTTAACAAAATCTTACCAGACTTTCTTCTTCAGATATAGTAATGATCCTGGACTCCAGAATATTTTCTTTTGATGTTACCTTATGTTAATACCTCAATAATTTCTTACAGCTGAATGAGCATTCCTTCTACTGAAGCATATGACAACCCTTTACAACTCATTGGATGGTCAAGAGTTGTTATTATCCCAAAAATCATCTTGTGTCCAACCAGGAGATGAGTTCTCCTCAACTTATCTTGACTTGTACTCAGAGAAGAGACATTCAGTCTCCCACTGATCCTGCTCTTGAAGCCTTTCCAAGATATGATGTCCACAACCCAACACCCTATGTAATACCCTCTATTGTTAACAAACTGTTCTTCCTCATTTATTCTTGCATTTTTCTAATTTCTTTTTTTCTACTCTCTAAAACTAATTCAAACTTGACTTTCTCTTTCTCTGAAAAATACCTCCTCCCTTGTTCCCTTTTCCCATGCTAGCTACTTCTTTCATGCCTTCAAAATTCATAGGCCCAAAGTAAAAATTAACCTGCTCCTTGCTTTCTACAGAAAATTTGAGTGCAATATTGTTCAAATTAATACCCTTTATTCTTTGGAAATGCATCTTATCAGACTGGATTACTCTGTTACTGATCCTTGTCATTGCCATCTACTAACATTCAGGTTACTCTAACTTTTCTCAATGACCTCAACAACTGGGTAACTGTCTCTCTCTCTTCCCCAGCCCCTTCCATCACTTTTGGTAATATATTATGGTCTTGATTTCTTTTTGTTTTCTGTGTATTTATTTAGTCGATTGACTATTTATTCTCTTCTTTTACCCCTAGCAGTTGAATAGTTAGTTCACAAAAAATTCAAAATACTTCCTACTCCTCTTCTACCTTTTGACTTCTTTTGTTTGTTTTTCTATACCTCTAAGAATTTTCTTCACTAATTCTCTTCACTTCCTGTCTATTCTGTACTTTTATTTTCTGACTCGGGCCCTAAAATATCCTTATTTATTCCACCTTTAAGATTTTTGAGTTTCTTGTGAAGTTAAATATTCTGAATTACCTAAGAATGAGTTTTCTCTTGTAACTACTGTTATTTTTAATATTATTGCCTTATATAATTACATACAATATAATTTTATATAATATATACATATTTGTGTATATATATGTATATAGATAAATATAGATATTGATATAGAAACATCTCTATAGGCATATCAAACATGCTTAATCTTAAAAATATCAATTCATGAGGGAGGTTCTAGTGTTAGGGACAGTGTCCCTTGGTATAAATTACTCTATGTCCCAAATTATGCCACCAATTTCTACTGTCCTTAAATTCTGTTAGTAAATGATACTACAATTCTCCTTGTCACTTAGGCTCTAAAATCTCAAAAACATCTTTAACCCATTGTTCTTCTTCATTCACCTCCCACTCATTTAATCAACTGATAAGCCTTGTTGGTTTTGCTTCCACAATACCTCTTTATCTTGACTCATTCTAATTTAAGCCCTTATCTCATCTAGATTGCAGTCATAAACTAAAAAAAAAAATCATTCTAATTTATAGATCTAATTCTGCCATTTACATGTTCAAGAATCTTCCATAGCTACAAATTGTCTCTAGTAGAAAATTCAGAATCATTAGCCTGGGATTTAGGATCCTTCATAATTTATTCCAACTGATCTTTCCAGAAGTATTTCCCATTACTTACCTTTTTGAAATTGCCATTCAAGTCAAAGTATTCCCCAAACTCATCATGATCTCTTTCAGCTCTGGGTATTTACCACCAATCACCCTTATTTCCATAACATTTTTTTTTGCAGGGCAATGAAGGTTAAGTGACTTGCCCAGGGTCACACAGCCAGTAAGTGTCAAGTGTCTGAGGCTGGATTTGAACCCAGGTCCTCCTGAATCCAGGGCTGCTGCTTTGTCAACTGTGCCACCTAGGTACCCCTCCAGAACATCTTTTGGCCTCATCCTTACCTCCTGAAATCTCTTCATTCAACCTCAAGTAAAGATGCTGCATAATCCAAGAAACTTCTCCCTGCCTCCCTAATCTAAGAATCATCTCCTCAACCTAAGAAAATAATCTCTTGATTTTTTAACAGCTTGTGCAAATCTCAAGTTCAATAAATATGCATTTATTAAGCACCTACTATTTGCCAGATTCTGTGCTAAGTGATAGTTTGGCCCTCATCATGTCGGACCTTGTTTCTTATTTATTTGTTTAGACATCACTTTTCCTTGCCTTTCCTTGTTCACAGTAAGGAGGTGAGAGAATACCTATTTTAAAAAAAAAATGTTTTTTGTATCTCCAGGGCTACAGTGTCAGTCACACAGGTGGCCCAGAATAAAATTTGTTGAATTGAATTTATACTCAATATGTCTGGAGGAAACAAAGTTATCTGTATATAGAATAAATATAAGTAATTCAGAGGTTAGGGAAGAATGATGGCATCCTTGACAGAGAAAGAGCAGTTTTGGAAATGGGGTATGGTTGGGGGGAAGGATAATGAGTTCTATTTTGCTCTTGTACCAACAAAACAGGCACTTATTGAGCACCTTTCACATGCCAGGCACTGTGCTAAGCACTTTACAAATATTATCTCATTTCAACATCACAAGCCTGGAAGGTAGGTGCTATTATGATCCCCATATGACATTTGAAGAAATTGAGGCAGACAAAAGCTCAGCGATTAACCCGGTGTCACATAGCTAGTAAGTTGTTGAGGTCATATTTGAACAGAAGTCTTCCTGATTTCAAGCCCAGTGCTATATCCACTGCACCACCTAGCTGCTAATAAAATTGTGCTATCCCAGAATCTCCATTCCTGGATATCTCAAGGCCCTGCATTCTGCTTTTCCTTCACCACCCAAAGTGTTTTCCTTCATTTTTCTTCAGACCCATATCAATTGACTTTATCTAAAAATTTGATTTAAGTGCTGAGAATATTTTAAGATCTTGCACCAAGGACCAAAAGTGCTAGTTATTGCTCTCCTCTCTCTACCACATCATATTGCTTCTTCTTCTTTTATTTTGTGTGTGTTGAGGGGGGGGGAATATATGTATATTTATTTATTATGTATGTGTGTTTATATATACATATAATTTTTCCCATGGATATTAGCACAACACTTGAAATGTCCACCCGTTGCTCTTCTCTCTTGGTCTATGACTGACCCACCTCCTTTTTGAGTCATATATGACTTTGATATTTCTTACATGATTTCTAGTGTGAAAGTCATCCCTGATATTATGCTATAATCTACTTACACACACCATGTGTTGTTCCATTGCCCCTTGGGTCACCTTCAACATGGATTTAACAGCATTGTGGTGCTGTTCTCTAACTTATGGCCACATGCCATAACTAGGAAAATATTGGAAAAGGTGTTTTAGTGGCAGTAAACAGCTTGGGATAATTGAGTTTTGCCTTTCCCCCTCCACATTTTAAAACATCATTCAGCCCAATAATTTAGTTAAACATTTATGAAGCACCCATGGTGCATTTTATGTCCTATTGGGGAAATTGTACTCTAAGTGCTTCATCGATGTTTAGATGTTTAGATGAATTGTGGAACTGAATGATGTCTTAAAATGCTCAGGGGGAGAGAAAACAAGAAAGAAGCAAAGATCTCTTCTTCTTAAATAATAGCAGTGAACAGGAAGACAAAAGGATGGATAATAAACTTAGCTAATCTAAAATTTTAGTGCAAGTCAGCTGTCAGAGAGACTGTTAAAAAAAAGAAGCATTTATTTTCTCTCTTGCCTCTTCCCCAAAAGATAAAAAATCTAATAGTAAATATGCTTGTTTAAGCAAAACAAATTCCCATTTTGTCATGTCCAAAAGTATATAGTTCTATATTTATGGACTTATGATTATATATATTTTATACATTAAATGGATAAAATATGATAAATTTATACACTTAAATATATAATAAGATAGATCTTATGAATATATAATCATATAAATGTATAATTTTACAAATTGAGCCCATTGCTTCTCTTTCAGGATGATGGTAACATTTATTATTAATTCTCTGGAATCATGATTAGTCAATGCATTGAGCAGAGTTCTTATGTCTTTACAATATTGTTCTTAACATGTAAATTATTCTCTTAATTTTCTCACTTTCTTCTGTATTATTACATACAAGTCTTCTCAGGTTTCTCTGAAACTATCCCTTTCTAGCATTTCTTCACCCATTCCCCAATTGATAGGCATTCTTTAGTTTCTAGTTCTTTGCCACCACAGAAAAGCTACTATAAATATTTTTGTATATTTGGGTCCTTTTCTTCTTTCTTTTATTTCTTCATGGTTTAGGTCTACTAGTGGTATCACTAGATCAAAGTATATGTACGGCTTAGTAACTTTGGGATCACTTTTCCAAACTGCTATCCAGAATGGCTGGAGAAACTGACAATGTGAATTCAAATAGCATGATTCTTAACTCTCTATTTAAACAACAGTTTAAAAAAATAAAATGGTCATTGCTAACAAGACTGAAAAACCATCTCACTCAGGTTATTTGTATACACATCTCCCTTGAGAGAAAAGGAGGAAAGATGGTAGAGTGGGTGGAAAGGTATGAAAATGACATGTCCTCATACTTCTTTTACTCTTCTCTCCACTGTTGATAGAATTTATCTCAGGTAATCTGGTTGTAGGTAATAAGCAACAGTGGATGTGTCATGAAGCATGGGAAGAATGGACTGGAAAATAACCACAGGGAGTAATGTTTCCCCACAAAATGTCAGCATCCCAGAATAAAGTTTTGCTTACTTTTCAATGGCCAGATTCATGCTGTTGTGTCCCAGTATACCACTGCCTAATCCCCAGTATCTGTCTGGTCCCCTGACATCTGCTTTCATATATCCTTGGCATGCCAGACTATTTAGATCTCCCAAATTTTACCTTCAGACATAGGCCCTCTGTTACCTTCTTGTTCATTTCAATGTCTATTTAAGAATCACTTGCCCTTGGAGTCTGTGTTGCTTTTATATTCTTGTGGTGAAATCTGTCTTTCCTTTCTCTACAGATTTATTGTCCAGATTTAGATCTGCGTCTTTAGGTTCACACTTCCATTTACACTTTTCTAAATTTTGCCTCTGGGAAAAATTAGACATCAGTTTTTCTAGTACAACATTGTTAAGACAAACAACTTTGAAAGATTTAAGAATTCTAGTCAATAAAATGACCAACTGTGATTCCAGAGGACGAATGATAAAACTTGCCCTTCACCTCCTGACAGAGATAATAGACTCAAGGTATAGCAAGAGACATATTTTTTTGGTCATAGCCAATGGGGAATTTGTTTTGTTTGACAACTTATTTCTTTTGCCAGGGTGTTTTTTTTTCTCTTCCACTAGAATATAGAGGGAGATGAGGAAGAGAGAAAATATATTTTTGTTAAAAATAATTAAATACCAGTTTCTTAATTCTCCCTTTGCCTATTCGAGAAGCAATGTAGAAGAGGGGGGAAAAATACTTGAGTCTGTATTCAAAGGACCTCAATTCAAAGCCTGCCTCTGATGCTTAAAACCTATATGACTTTGAGTAAGTCACTTAACCGCCATGAAAGATCATTAAGGTCTTAATATCTCCAAATGTAAAATGAGGGAGTTGTCAGTCAATAATTATTTATTAAGCACCTGATGTGTGCCATGCCTGAGCTAAGCGCTAGAGAAACAAAAAGAGGTAAAACACAGTTTTTGTCTTCAAAGATCTCACAATTCAATGGGAGAGGCAGCAAGCAAGTAAATGTGCACAAACAAATACATATGTGCAAACAATACAGGAAAAAGAGGAATTGATCAACAGAAGGAAGCCACTAGAATTAAGAGAGATTGGGAAAGGCTTCCTATAGAAAACAGAATAGAACTTGAAGGAAGCCAGAGGAGCCCGGAGGTAGAGATGGACAGAGACAGCATTCTAGGCATGGGCAACAGCCAGAGAAATTACTAAGAGCTGAGAGGAATGTCTTATTCCTGGAACAGCAAAGAAGCCAGTGTCTGGAATGGAGAGCATATGGCTAAGAATGAGGTGTAAGAGGACTAGAAAGGTAGAGGGTTCCATGTTACAAAGGCTTTGAATTCCAAACAGAGCATTTTATCTTTGATCTTGGAGGTGACAGGAAGGCACTGGAGTTCATTAAGTATGTGGAGGGGAGACATATTCAGACCTGCATTTTAGAAAAATCACTTTGGTTGCTGAATGGAGAATGGATTAGAATGGGGAGACACTTGAAGAAAGCAGATCCATGGAACAGGTGATTGCAATAACCTGGAGGTGAGGTGATGAAGGCCTGCACTGGAGTGGTGGCAAGTGTCAGAAAAGGTAAAGGGGCATTTACAAGAGATGTTGCTCAGGTGAAATTGATGGGCTTTCCAATAGTTTGGATATGGAGGGATAATAGTAAGGAGTCACAGATGACAACTGAATTTTCAGCCTCAAGAATTAGAAGGATTTCCCTCAACAGTAATAAGGAAGCTGGGAGAGGTAGAGTAGAGTGAAAAATAATGAATTCAGGTTTTGATATGTTGAGTTTAAGAAGTTTATTGGACATCCAGTTCATGATGTCTACAAAGGGGTAGCCGGGTGGCAAAATCACTCACACACACACACACACACACACACACAAACTACCATCACTACCACCCCACCCCCAATACCAGGTGGGATGTATAAATTACAATAATTTATAAATTGTTAACTTTCTACCAAATTTAAAATCAAAAGAGTACTTTATCACTGATAAAGACAAAATGTTTCTTAAAGAGGTTCTTAAGTGTTTTTAATTCATGGACCTGCTTAGCAATCTAGTAAGGCCTAGAGACTTCTCATAACAATGTTTTGAAATGTATACAATAAAATATAGGAAAGTAATTATATTGAAACAATTCCCAAAATATAGTTTTAGAAAACGAGTTCATAGATTTCAGGTTAAGAACACCTGAATTTGAGGTCCAGAGAGATTTTTTTTAACTATCTCTAGGTCATATTGGTAATAAGTAGCAAGGTTACAATTCAGACCCAATTCCTCCTGTTCCAAAGTTACTGTTTCTTTCCACTATGCCATATTGCCTCTATCAGTTTGTTCCATAGGCAAACAGGTATAGTGTTGGTTAGCTTTTTGTATGTTCTCATAGATAAGCATTTTAAGTTGTTCAATGATCTAAGTTATAAGTGGACTGACAAGAAATTTATTTGAATATCCTTAGAGGATACTACATGAATTTCAGTGAGTTCACTTATTCTCCTCTAATTTGACCTGTTTAAAACCAGTGTGGCTTAACTCTAACTGTCCCATGTGACCAGATTTTGCAGTAAGATCCTACTATGTTACTTAACCACGGATTAGATCCCACCATAAATACAAGAGGGCTCTGAAACATTTGCTAAACATGAAAAGAAAAATGGCTCCAAGGTCTAGCCAGCCCCCAAAACCACAGCATAAGTAATCAGAATGTGTATAAACAAAACAAATTCAAGGAAAGAGTTTGTTTAATTCTAAGTTGTACTTTTAAAAAAAGTGGGTTGTATCCAAATTGGGCAGTGGACAATGATATTGTTGATAACTGATACCACTTGAGGACCTATAATTTCAGCTATAATATTGTATTAAATATATAAATCTTTATCTATGAAACATTTCTTGGATACGTCTGGTTTTAAATCCTATGAGCCTAAGTCCTTACTTCAAGGATTTGTTACAACATCTATATGAAGTTTATTACAAATATCATCTGTCTGTGGTTTACTAATGTAAACCACAACCCTTTTATGACTTTGTAGATTGTCTTTTGAGACTTTCCATGGCTGAAAAAACTCATCACCTGGAAACCAACCTTATGGTGGTAAGCTCTTTCAAGCTTAGCTAGATTGGCCTTCAGAGAAAGTCAATGATACTTCAGGGATCCCAGAGATTTGCAATAAAGGTAAGTAAAATCCTGTAATCAAAATGGGGTGACAATACACAAAATATACAAATATACGAAGCATTTAACATTCTCTATTAAATCCCTACTCTGGTACTCCAAACTGCAGTGGAGGGGACATTGGATTCTTGAAGGCTATTATCAGAAGTGTGTAAGTTCTGGCAGGTCCTACAAAGTTGGAAAGCCTAAGATTATGGTCTGGTAAGGTAGAGTGCCTGAGGATCAGCCCATCTAAGTGCAAAGAGCCACTTCTTCATAGAAAAAAAGTTTCCAATTACTTTTCCCTTCGTCCATGATTCAGACGTAATAGAATGTTAATCTGTATCAGTGGTGGGGAGGCAGGGAGGGAATCACATGTCTTTCAAATTAGCCCTTAGGTTCATAGACTCTAGAGTTGACCATCAAATATAACCCTCCCCGCCAAAAGTTGTAATTGGTACCATAAAATAACCAATAAGTGGTTATTCAGTATCCTACTTTACAATAATTGTAAAAATTATAAATAAATTGTCAATTGTAAAAAAAAAGTTTTCCTTACATCAAGCATACATTACCTTTCAGCAATTATTTCTGTCTTTATGCTCTAAGGTCAAACATCAAATTTTCTCCCTTTCTCTTGATATATACTTGAACATAATGTTCAATTTCACCTCCCCACCCCAGTCATGCACTAGAAGGCTAACTCTGGAAACTCTAGCACATCAATCTCTTTCTTAACCATGGTGCCTAGAACTGAAAAAAAAAAAAAAACATTCCAAATTTGATCTAGCCACAAGAACATCAGAATTTAGAGCTTAGCCCAATGGCTATAATTACATTTTTTTCAGATTTAGTACCTCAACATTTGAATTAACACAAATCTAATTTTCTTCTAAAGGTAATAATTCTCCCTAGTATTAATTCCCAGGAAAACCCAGGGGAAAACTGGTTTATGAGCATCCAAAATGGTTGCAACAAAATCTACCCATTAAGGCTTATATTCTTTACCCAAAGGAGACACTTTCATATGCTTAGTCATTGTCTATTCACTCATGTTACATAGAAATCTGTTTTACTAGTTTGTTAGTAAAGTAAAAGGGGGAGGGAAAAAAATCTGTAGTTAACTGCCAAAAGAAGTCATACTGACATCTGCAAGAAGCCACAGTAAGGTATAAAACAGAAGGAAAAAAAAAACCTTCTTTTCTTTCAACAAAAACATATCAAAATTCAAAAAGGCCAAACAAATATTCTAGTCACTCAAATATTCTAATCACATGAGTGATATGGCCCCTGAAAAATCACTGTTTTATGGTCTGATATAATTCAAGTTTATAACAATAGCTCAGACTCATTAAAAAATTAAATTTTGTTAAGTGTACTCACATAAGGCAGAATAATGGTATTTTAGAAGGAAATGTAAAATAGTTCCTTTTGTAAAATTCCATTTCCATTTAAAAGAAGGAAATTTAGAAATATTTCCATCAAAAATTAAAATTGATGTTTTGGGGTTTTTTATTAAAGGAGTAATTTCTAGCTAACTAAAAAACTATAGGGGCAGCTAGGTGGTGGAGTAGATAAGAGCACCAGCCCTGGATTCAGGAGGACCTGAGTTTGAATCTGACCTCAGACAATTAACACTTACTAGCTCTGAGACCCTGGGCAAGTCACTTAACCCCAATTGCCTCAAAAAAAAGCACAAAACAAGCAAACAAACAAACAAATCCTGTAGGTGTCTTCATCCCTTATTGATGCTGGACAAATGAAGTCTAACCATAATATAAATCAGGTGGTTATGGCAATTCCACCCAAAACCAAATTGATTTTAAGAAATTGTAAATTGTAAGGAATTCTGAAAATAAAGAATACAGGAAGACATAAGAAATACTATATAAAGTAACACAAAGAGAAGAAAGCAGATCCAGGACAACAATATTCAGTGACCACAACAATGCAAATGGAAACAACAGCAACAAAGAAATTGAAAAATAAATGTTTTAAAACTATAATGACCATACCTAACCCCAAATAAAAGATATTAGGAAGCACCTTCATCCCTTCTTTTAAGGCATGGGGGGGATACCTTTTTGTTTTCCAGAAACCACTAAAAAGTTATGACTTTTATCAAAGAAATGGGTTCAAATCTACCTCATACACTTACTATTATGTGAATATGGACCAAATGCTTTATTCTCTAATTCTTAGTGTCCTCTGTAAAACAAGAATAATACTCATGTTAATCAAAGCCCAGTGTCCCAAATTCTAGATTTTCATATTGATGGATCTTAGGGTCTAACCTAAAAGATCAATGACATATTTTGGCTCATTATGCCACAATACAGAATTTAATCTGATAATTCTAATGATCTTGTCTAGGTTTCCAAATTTTATATAAAGATTGAAGGTAACAACTGCTTTTCATCAGGTATAGGACAGGCTTCATTTTATAGCACATATAATAAAAAAGTGCAAGGCAGTCACAGGGACCTATAAAATTAATAAAGAAATGCAGAAAATTCATAAAGGATTCATGATAGCCTAAAAGCAACCAGTACTATTCTCCTCTTTCTGATGGTTTTCACTTTCCAACAGTCTTAAGGTCCTCTACACTCAGCACTTCCATGAGTTTTGGATTCCACTTAAAGGGGAACTTCAGATTGCCAATGGAATATTTTTGCGTGTCCCACTTTTCCATCAGGATGCATGCATCCATGTCACTACATATTCA
Source organism: Dromiciops gliroides (assembly GCF_019393635.1). Classification (NCBI taxonomy): domain Eukaryota; kingdom Metazoa; phylum Chordata; class Mammalia; order Microbiotheria; family Microbiotheriidae; genus Dromiciops; species Dromiciops gliroides. Next base: position 360,900,054 of record NC_057864.1, on the reverse strand, counting down.
TGGCATCAGCCTCAGATTTAGGCTCCATTTTGACTCTACACTTAAGTCTTCTACACAGGTAATCTTGACATTCTGATGAATTCTTATTTCAACCCCACAGAGACCCAAATATTCAACTTTATAGTTTTACTCTGAGTAGCCACATATCCCTAGAAGAAAAATATACTTAGGTCTGCTAGACAGTCAATATCCTGACACTCTATTGAGTCCTACTTTTATTCCACAGAGACCTGGAAACTTAGAATTTGCTAAAAGTGAAACACACTTGGGCCTATAAGACAGAAAACATCCCTTCTCTTCAGATCTACACAAACTAAATATAAGAGTTGGGACCCATTGATTATCATATCTACTTAAAAGTAATCATCTTTATTAGGCAATAGTACTTCTTGATTCAATCAATCAATCAGAACTAAATATGAACAGGACCTATACGCCTCCTAGAAGCAACTAAAGCAATTGTGTGAGAGACTAGATAACGTAAGAAATTTGTATCAAAAGATACAAAGCAAAAAAAAAGATACAAAGCATTTGTATCTCAGAATAGGAGTCAAAGGTTCTGAGGACAGAAAGTAAAGAGGAAAAAGCTAAACCAAAAACCAAAAACTACGGGACAATCAGGGAAAAGAGATCTATAAGATAGAACTGATGTATGGCAGAGAAGGGAGAGAAGAACCATTGGCTTTACAGACTTCTCAGAGCAGAAGTCTCAGACTCAGAAGAGTAGTGTACCCACCTATTCAAGGACTGAGGAAAATCAGAAGAAAAGGGCTGCTTTTTCCCCAGTATCCCCTCCCAGTGCTTGCCTATCCACAGATATTATAATATGCTGTTTCTTTACCCAAATGTTTCCAGTTAACCTGATTTTTGCTTCACACAAAAGCAAAAATTTTTGCTTGCACAAAAAGGCCATGGGTTAACTAGAGATAGATATAAATGTAAATTTAGGCAGAGAGTCCAACTTCTGCTTAAATGTTAGGAATTTTCCTAACTGGAGCTCAGAGAGATTAGGATTGAACTCATAACATTTTTTTGTTTAAAATAAACTCCCTAAAGCTAAAGTAGAGGAAACCATGTAGACTTTGGGGGCCATTATACCATGCCTAGTCTTGAAGTGAATCTGATTTTTACAAAAACATTTTTAAAATATAACTCAATATATGAGTGCAAAGTCCAGGCTCCTTGCTCTCCTATACCATGATTGTAGTACCTCACCTGAGTTCCTCCCAGCTCAAAAGTATAATCCTCTCATTGAGAGGTTGATCATGGAATTGACCCTTTGTTAGGTATGCCCTCTAGGTTGACTCCCCAAATTCCCAAATGTAGGGTTAAATTTTCTAGGAACTTTTCTCTTGATACATATGATAAAGCCTATTTGCCTTACTGTAGGCTCTGCTGGCAAGCAGCTATTAATGGATACTCTTAGTAGTCCCTTTCACCTGCTCCCCTTGAAGAATGTCTCTAGAAGAAAAGTATAAGGGAAAGGATTAAAGAGAATCTCCTCAACAAAGACTTCTGTTTTAGAGTCAGAACAAAGGGATAGCTCTATTGATAAGATGCCATCTCTCCAAGAGTGAAAGCCAACCTGTTAATGTCAGTAACATCTCTCATTAGGGAAATCTACATTCCCAGAGGCACCAAAGGGCAAGCCCAAATCAATTAATTCATATTGGGGAAAGCACAGTTCAGTGAGAATGAATCTGGAGATGTCTGTTCCTCTTTATAAGGTGCAGGAGTACACCTCAGCATTCTTTACAAGGAGATGCTTTGAAAAGAACCAAAGGTTCACCATCCTGGAAACTCATCAAGCTGACCAAGCAACCTCCTTGATTAATTCCTTAGAGGCAGCCCAATGGCTCAGTGGCTTGAGTGCCATGCCTAAAGAAAGGATAAATTGGGGGTCAAATCCAGTCTCTTAAACACTTACTAGCTATCTGACCCTGGGTAAATCACCTAACCTCTGCCTCAGTTTTTTTTTTCAATTGTAAAATAAGGACCACAATTCCATCTACCTCCCAAGGTTGTTATGATGATAAAATGAGACACTTGCTTTAGCAGTGTGCCTGGCACATAGTATGTATTTAATAAAATATTTCTTTCTTTTCTTCTATTTATAGTATTTACTTCACAGGTCTGTTGTATGGAAACTATTTCACAAACCTTAATATTTGACATAAGCAACATTATACAATGAACAACCATGAATGGCTTAGTTCTTCTCAGCAATACAATGATATAAGGCAATTCCAAAGAACTCATGATGAAAAATGCTATCCACATCCAGAGAAATAACTGTTGGAGTCTAAATGCAGATCAAAACATATGATTTTCCCTTTATTTTTTCATGTTTCTTTGTTTAGTCTATTTGTCCTTTTACAATATGACTAATACAGAAATATGTTTTACATGATTGCACATATATAGCCTATATCAAATTACTTGCCTTCTCAGGGAAGAGAGAATGAGAGGGAGGGAGAAAATTTTGAAACTCAATTTTTTTAATTGAATGTTAAAACTTTTCTATATATGTAATAGAAAAAAAATAATATTAAGGGAAAAAAATGAAAGGCCCAGGAACAAAAAGAATACCAAATAAATATGAGTTAATATTATTACTGTGAAGGAAAAACTATTAAAACATAGGCTTGAATTTGGAATTATGCCCCAAAGGCTATAAAGCTGTGCATACCCTTTGACCCAGCAATACCACTTTTGGGTCTTTTTCCCAAAGAGATCATAAAAAAAAAGGAAAAAGGACCCACATGTACAAAAATATTTATAGCTGCTCTTTTTGTAGTGGCAAGGAATTGGAAATTGATGGGCTGTCCATCAATTGGGGAATCGCCGAACAAGTTGTGGTATATGAATGTAATGGAATTCTATTGTACTGTAAGAAATGATGAGCAGGAGGAGTTCAGAGAAACCTGGAAGGACTTGCGTGAACTGATGAGGAGTGAGATGAGCAGAACCAGAAGAACATTGTACACAGTTTCATCAACATTATGTGTTGATCAACTGTGATAGACTAGATTCTTCTCATCAATACAACTGTACAAGAAAGTTCCAAAGGACTCATGATGGAAAAATATCTCCAAATCCAGAAAAAACATAGGCTTGAAATAATAGATTTACACTCTTTTCAGAGAAGGAATGAAGTAAAATATACTTCATATTCTATAACCTAAACCATGGTCTTGGAGCCACAAGGAATGAATTAACCACATAAATGAAACAGTTTGGTATAGTGAATTGGGAGTCAAAGGACCAGGATTCAAATTCTCACTCTGACAATTACTAGCTATGTGACCCTAGGTAAATTATCCTGTCTAGGGCTTAGCTTCCTCAAAAAGTAGAGGGGTTGGATTAGATGATGGTCTCTATTTATTTTAGCCCTATAATTTATTGTTAAAAAGGGACCAGAGAAATAATTTTGCTCAAACCTTTCACTATACAGATGAATAAACTGATGTCCAAAAAAAATGAAGAAACTTCTTGAAGGTTCACACAGATAGGAAGTCAGTGAGCCAGAATTCAAACCCAAGTTCTCTGTCTCCACATCTGGCATTCCACCTACCACAATGGCTACTGTTGACCTAGTGAAAATTTAACCTAAGTAAATGTCACAAATTATGACCTGATTCTTTCAATAGCACTGAGGAGGAACCATGAATCAAAATGTTAAAAATGACAAAAGACTGAAGGCAAAGATAGGGTCCTTACTTTGACCTCAGAGGAGAAAAAAGATTAAACCCAGACATTTTAAATGACAGGGTTTTTTAAAAAATATATTTTAAATAAAGTTATTCAACATTCAGTAGGAAGTTTTGTGAAATTATCTAAAGTTGGCATATACTATTTTCTTTTCTAATATGGTTTGCTTAAGAGAGAATAAAGACAGAAACATACAATGTGCATGTGTGTAAATAATGTATGAACACTAAATTGAACATAAAATGAGACATTTGTTTATGCCTCATACTCTTCTTCTATTGTCCCATGATTTTTTAAAAAAGTCACATATAATATTGTTAGATGAAGCTTTTGGAAATGAACAGCTTTATAGAATGCATAGCCCACAAATTGGTTGACATATGTGTGAAAATTTTATGAAAGGTACTTTTTACACATCAGAGAGTAAGAAATAGAAGTGTTTCACAAAATGCCCTTTTTAAAGAAGCCAAGATTTCCCTTAAACAGAATCACAGAATGTTAGCATTCCAAAGAATCTATAAGATCATTTAGAAACTAAATTTGTATGAATCATTTAGTCTGATTCCCTTGGTTTTACAGTTGAAGAAAATAATTACCACTATTATATTGAGGAGTCGCCAATATATTGAAGGAGTAACAAGATGTAAGAGTCTTCCTTGCATCAGAAAAAACAGAAATTCTATCTCTGACACACGCTGTCTCTAGTTTTTGTGAAGAACAAATAAAGTAATAATGGTAAAGCACTTAACACAATAATTAATACACAGTAGGTACTTAATAAATACTTGTTTCTTTCATTTGTTCTTTCATTCCTTCCTTATCTATCTAGGGCTGTCTACATGACACAAAGAAGATGGTGAATGATCCCTTGGTAATTCCTTGAAAAATCATTTAATTAAGTTGTTTGATGGAAGTAACCATAAATTTCATTTAAATGGTAGAACAAATAGCCCTATGAAGAAGGAGCTTCAGTCATTCATTGCATAAGTAATTCAAATGAAAATTTATCAAATTACAATTATATATCCAGCACTACACTCAAAAAATAATATGGAAGAATACAAAAGTATGAAATATGGTTTCTTTTCTCAACAAAATAATAAATCAATTAGGAAGATAAAATATACACATGTGAAATTACTTTAATAATGATCATATCCATTGGGCAAGCATCCAAGTGGCACAGTATAGAAAAACAAAATATCTGGACTTAGAGTCAGAAATATGTAAATTCGAATCCCACCTCAGACATATATTTGCTAACTGCATAACTCTGGGAAAGTCATTTGACATCTCTCAGCCTCAGCTTCCTCATCTTTAAAATGAGAAAAGAACAAAAAGTTGTTGGAGTTGATGACTTTTAAGGCTCATTTCAGCACTAAATATAGTATCTAACAAAATTCAATTCAATTTAACAAGCATTTATTAAATGCCTACTATTTTCAAAGTGCTATATACTGTCATACAAAAAGAGAAGAAGAAAAAATAGCCCTCTGTCCAGAATAAATGAATACAATACGATTTGAGGAGGGAGAAAGCATTGACTAATAAGGGGATAGGAAGTGTTTCCCATAGACAGTGATATGTGAGCTAATGTTTGAAGGCTGTTTCTAATTGTTAGAGAGTGAAGAGAAGAGTGAGTACATCCTGGGCCTTTGGAATAGCTTGTGCAAAAACATAGACATGGGGCATGAATGCTAATAAGCAGGTTGGCCTGTTTGGCTGGAAGAGAAACTACATAAGGGAGATGTAGAATAGTGGAGAAATCAGAGTGGGAATCACTTCATTTTGACAAGTCCTGATAGACACCATGAATTCTGAGCCACATTTAATGGAATGGGAGGAATGGAAATCAACTTTCAGAGAAAAAAGGGAAAGGCAACTCCAAACTAGATGTATAACATGGTGGTTGTCATTGTTGTTCAGTCATTCCATAATGTCTGAGTCTTCCTGACCTCAGGGACTATAAAACACCAGGCCCTTCTATCCTCAATTATCTCTCGGGGGCTGTCCAAGTTCATGTTCATTGTTTACATGATTCCATCTACCCAAATCATCTTCTGCCATCCCCTTTTCCTTTTGCTTTCAATTTTTCCCAACATCAGGGTCTTTTCCAAAGAGTCCCATCTTCTCATTATGTAGCCAAAGTATTTAACTTCAGTTTCATTATTTATCTCCCAGTGATAGAATGAATTAATTTCTTTAAGTATTGAGTGATTTGTTCTCTGTGTTGTCCACGGGGGTCTCAAAAGTCTTCTCCAGCACCATAATTGAAAGTATTTATTCTGCAGTACTCAACTTTCTGTATAGGCCAACTCTAACAGTCATATATCGCTACTAGAAAGACCATAGCTTTAACTATATGGACATTTGTTGGCAAGGTGATGTCTCTGCTTTTTAGGATGCTATCCAGATTTCCCATAGCATTCTTCCAGGGGGCAAGTATCTTTTTAATTTCATGGTTGTAATCACCATCTTCAGTGATCTTTGAATATAAGAATAAAAAATCTGACAATGCTTCCCATTTCTTTTCCCTCTATTTGCCAGGAAGTTATGGGACCAGGTGCCAAGATCTTAGTTTTTTCATGTTAACCTTCAAGGCAGCTTTTATACTCTCCTCTTTCACTTTCAAGAGGCTTCTTAATTCTTCTTCACTTTCTGCCATCAGAGTAGTATCATGTACATATCTAAGATTGTTTCTATTTCTCCAGCAATCTCAATTACAGCTTTTGATTCATCCAGCCTGACATTTTGCATGAAGCATATAATTTAAATAGACAATATACAGCCTTCTTATACTCCTTTTCCCATCTTAAACCAATCAGTTGTTCCATGTTTTGTTCTAATTTTTGCTTCTTGACCAGCATATGGGTTCCTTAGAAGACAAGATGAAATACTAGTCCCATCTCTTTGAGAATTTGCCACATTTTGTTGTCATCTACACATTCAAAGTCTTTAGTGTGGTCAATGATGTAAAAGTATATTTTTTCCTGGAATTCCATTGCTTTCTCCATAATCCAGTGAATGTTGGCAGTTTGGTTTCTATCTCCTCTTCCTTTTCAAAAACCAGCCTGCTTTTCTGGTAATTCTTTTTTCCCCATATAAATATTTTATCATTTTCCAGGTACATTTAGAGATAGTTTTCAACATTTGTTTTTATAAGATTTCTAGTTTCAAATTTTTCTCCCTCCCCAAGACAGCAAGTGATCTGATACAGGTTATATATGTACAATCACATTAAACATATTTCTGCATTAATCATGTTATGAGAGAAGAATCAGAGCAAAAAGGAAAACCTCTAAAAGAAAAACAACAAAAAAAAACCAATAGAAATAGTATGCTTCAATCTGCATCTAGATTCCACAGTTCTTTTTTTTTTCTGAATTTGGAGAGGATTTTCCATCATTCCTTTTGATCTATCTTCAACCATTGTATTGCTGAGAAGAATCAAGTCTATCACAGTTGATCAACACATAATGTTGTTGATACTGTGTACAATGTTCTCCTGGTTCTGCTCATCTCACTCAACATCAGTTCACGCAACTCCTTCCAGGTTTCTCTGAAATCTGCCTGCACATCATTTCTTACAGCACAATAGTATTACATTCATATACCAAAACTTGTTCAGCCATTCCCCAATTGATGGGCAACCCCACAATTTCCAATTCCTTGCCACCACAACAAGAGCAGCTGTAAATATTTTATACATGTCAGTCCTTTCCCTTGTTTATGATCTCTTTGGGAAAAAGACCCAAGAGTGGTATTGCTGGGTCAAAGGGTATGCACAGCTTTATAGCCCTTTGGGCATAGTTCCAAACTGCTTTCCAGAATGGTTGCATCAGTTCACAGCTCCACTAACAATGCATTAGTGTTCCAATTTTTCCACACCTTCTCTAACATTTATTATTTTCCTTTTTTGTCATATTAGCCAATCTGATAGGTGTCAGGTGGTACCTCAGAGTTGTTTTAATTTGCATTTCTCTAATAAATAGTGCTTTAGAACATTTTTTCATATGGCAATATATAGCTTTGATTTCTTCATCAGAAAACTGCCTGTTCATATCCTTTGACCATTTCTCAATTGGGCAAAGATTTACATTCTTATAAATTTGATTTAATTCCCTATATATTTTAGAAATGAGGCCTTTATCAGAAGTACTAGCTATAAAAATTGTTTCCCAGCTTTCTGTCTCCCTTCTAATTTTGTATGCATTGCTTCTGTCTGTACAAAAACTTTTTAAATTTAGTGTAATCAAAATCATTCATTTTGCATTTCATAATATTCTCTATGTCTTGTTTGGTCATAAAATGTTCTCTTTTCCAAATATCTGAGAGGTAAACTATTCCTTCCTGTGTTAAAAAAAAAATATGAAAGTTTTTTAACAGTTGGTTAGGATAACTGAAAGACGCCAGTTTTTTTTTTTTAAGGACCACCCTTTCAGGGAGGAGACCAACGGCATGAGCTATGCACGCCAGTCCGCCTGCTGCGCACGTCAGACTGCCTGCTAGCACTCCACTTCCGGGGTGCGAGCTTAAAAGGCAAGGAGAAAATGGAAGTGGGAGTTTTTTCCTGCTCTGCTGGTCTCCTGACTGTGCTGCACAGACGGTCTCTCTCTCTCCCCAAAGGTGGCCTTCGGCTTTTGGTGAGTTTTATACAGAATATAGACTAAGCCTAGACTTAAGACAATTTGTATTGTATTTCTACTTTCCTATCCTTCTAATCAACATCACCTTGTGACTACCATAAAAATAAAAGCTCTATCTAGAAAACCAGAAGCTTCTTCCATTTACTAGTCTGGGAGATAAATTAAGGGAAAGGTTAAGTAGGGTAGATTTATGATCTAATATCCAATTTTAATCTCACATTCCTCTCCTAATTTACTTATGGTATCACCTCTTGTGTCTAAATCATGCACCCATTTTGACTTTATTTTAGTATAAGGTGTAGGATGTTGGTCTATGCCTAGTTTCTGCCATACTCTCTTCCAGTTTTCCCAGCAGTTTTTGTCAAATACTGAGTTCCTATCCCAGAAGCTGGAGTCTTTGGGTTTGTTAAACAGTACATTACTAAAGTCATTTACTATTGTGTCTCCTGTGCTTAACCTATTCCATTGATCCTCCACTCTATTTCTTAGCCAGTACTAAATAGTTTAGATGACTGCCGCTTTATAGTAAAGCTTCAGATTTGGTACAGCTAGCCCACTTTCCTGTGCAATTTTTTTCATTAGTTACCTTGATAGGCTTGACCTTTTGCTTTTCCGGATAAATGTTGTTATTATTTCTTATAGCTCTATAAAATAATTTTTAGGGAGTCTGATTGCACTTAATATAGGTAGAATTGTCATTTTTATTATATTAGCTCAGCCTATCCATGAACAATTGATATCTTTCCAATTATTTAGATCTGATTTGATTTGTGTCAAAAGTGTTTTGTAATTGTGTTCATAGAGTTCCTGGGTTTGTCTTGGCAAGTAGACTCCCAAGTATTTTATATTGTCTATAGTTATTATAAATAGAATTTCTCTTTCTATCTCTTGCTCCTGGATTTTGTTCATCATGAATAGAAATGCTGATGATTTCTGTGGATTTATTTTATATCCTGCTATTTAAAGTTGTTTTGTTTCAAGTCATGTTTTAGTTGATTCTCTAGGATTCTCTAAATATACCATCATATCATCTGCGAAGAGTGATAGTTTTCTTTCCTCCTTGCCTATTCTAATTCCTTTAATTTCTTATTCTTCTTTGATTGCTAAAGCTAACATTTCTAGTACAATGTTAAATAATAGAGGTGATAATAGACATCCCTGTTTCACCCCCTGATTTTATTAGGAAGGCCTCTAACTTATTTCCATTACATATAATGCTTGCTGATGGTTTTAGGTAGATACTGCTTATTATTTTAAGGAAAGCTCCTTTCATTCCTAAGCTCTGAAGTGGTTTTTATTAGGAATGGGTGCTGTATTTTGTTAAAAAGCTTTCTCTTCCTCTATTGAGATAATCATATGTTTCTGGTTAGTTTTTGTATTGATGTGGTTGATTATTTTAATAATTTCCCTAATGTTGAACCAGCCCTGCATTCCTGATATAAATCCCACCTAGTCTTAGTGTATTATACTGGTGATCACTTGCTGTAATCTCCTTGCTAATATCTTATTTAAGATTTTTGCATCAATATTCATTAGAGAAATTGGTTTATAATTTTTTTCTCTGTTTGGCTCAAGCTGGTTTTGGTATCAACACCATATTTGTGTCATAAAAGGAATTTGGTAGCACTGCTCCCCCTATTTTTCCAAATAAGTTGTATAATATTGGAATTAATTGTTCTTTAAATGTTTGGTAGAATTCACTTGTAAATCCATCTGGCCCTAGAAATTTTTTCTTAGGGAGTTCATTAATGGCTTGTTCGATTTCTTTACCTAATATGGTCTTGTTTAAGTATTTTATTTCCTCTTTAGTTAACCTGAGTAGTTTGTATTTTTGTAAATATTTATGCATTTCATTTAGGTTGTCAAATTTATTGGCATACAGTTAGGCAAAATAGTTCCTAATTATTGCTTTGATTTCTACTTCATTGGTGGTGAAATCACCCCCTTTCAGTTCTGATATTGGTAATTTGGTTTTCTTCTTTCTTTTTTTAAATTGAATTAACCAAAGGTTTATCTATTTTATTTGTTTTTTTGCATAAAACCAGCTCTTAGTTTTATTGATTAATTCTGTACTTTTCTTGCTTCCAATTTTATTAATTTCTCCTTTAATTTTCAGGATTTCTAATTTAGTATTTAATTGAGGATTTTTAATTTTTTGTCTTTTTCTAACTTTTTCAGTTGCATGCCCTATTCATTGATCTCCTATTTCTCTTTTTCATTCATGTAAGTATTTAGAGATATAAAATTTCCCCTAAGTACTGCTTTGGCTGCATCCCATAGATTTTGGTATGTTGTCTCATTATTGTCATTCTCTTGGATGAAATTATTGATTGTTTCTATGATTTGTTGTTTGAACCACTCATTCTTTAGAATGAGATTATTTAGTTTCCTATTAATTTTCAATCTACCTTTCCATGGCTCTTTATTACATGTAATTTTTATTGCATCATGATCTGAGAAGGATACATTTACTATTTCTACTTTTCTACATTTGACTATAAGTTTTTGTTCCCTAATACAAGGTCAATTTTTGAAGATGTGTCATGTACTGCTGAGAAAAAGGTATATGCCTTTCTATCCCCATTCAATTTTCTCCAGACATCTAGCATATCTAACTTTTCTAATATTCTATTCACCTCTTTAACTTCTTTCTTATTTATTTTGTGGCTATTTTAATCTAATTCTGAGAGGGGATGATTCAGATCCCCAACTAGTATAGTATTATTATTTCCTTTTATAACTCATTTAACTTCTCCTCTAAGAATTTGGATGCTATACCACTTGGCACATACATGTTTAGTATTGATATTAATTCATTATCTATAATACCTCTTTAGCAAGATGTAGTTTCCTTCCTTATGTCTTTTAATTTGACCTATTTTTGCCTTGGCTTGGTCTGAGATAAGGATTTTTACACCTGCTTTTTTGAGTTCAGCTGAAGCATAAAATATTTTGCTCCAACCTTTTACCTTTACTCTACTTCAAATGTGTTTCTTGTAAACAGCATATTGTAGGATTCTGGTTTTTAATCCACTCTTCTATTTGCTTCCATTTTATGGCAGAGTTCATCCCATTCACATTGACATTTATTACTACTGTCTATTTCCCTCCTTTCTATTTACCTGCTTTGTACTTTTCCCCCATTCTTTCACCCTATTCCTCCTCACCAACATTTTGCTTCTTACCCCTGCCTCCCCCAATCTGACTAACCTTTTATCAGCCCCCCTCCCTTTTCTTTACCCTTTTCTGCCCTCCCTTCTATCAGTCCCCACTTTTCCCCTTACCCTTTTGCTTCCCTAAAGAATAAGCTAAAAAAAATTTAAGTAAAAAAAAAATTAATGAGCTAAGTTTCTTTATACTAATTAATGTATATGATGTTACTCCCTCTTTGAACAAAATCTAGTAAGAGTAAAGGTTGAAACAATGTTCACCTGTCCCTTCTTTCCTTTTATTGTAATAGGTTTTTTTGCACCTCTTCATATGATGTAATTCATACCATTCCACCTCCCCGTTCCTCTTCTCCTCATAAACTTCTTTTTTAACCCCTTAATTTTCTTTATATCATTACATCAAAGACAATTTATATTTATACCCTTTGTGTAAAATTCTTCTGTCTCCCCAAATGTGTGTGTGTACATATATATATGTATGTGTGTGTATATATATATATATATACACACACACACACACACACACACACACACACACACACATAATTCTCAAGAGTTATAAGGATTATTTTCTTGTGTAGGGATGTAAACAATTTAACCTTATTGAATAACTTTTTCCCCCTGTTTGCCTTTTTAAACTTCTCTTGAGTCTTGTATGTTAAGATTGAATTTTCTATTCAGTTCTGGTCTTTTCATCAGGAAACCTTGAAAGTACCCTCTTTCACTGAATGTCCACCTTTTCCCCTGAAAGACAATGATCAGTTTTACTGGGTAATAGGTTCTTGGTTGCAATCCAAGATCCTTTGCCTTCTGGAACATCATAATCCAAGCTTTGTAATCCTTTAATGTTGAAGCTGCCAGGTCCTGTGCAATCCTGACTGTGGCTCCATGATATTTAACTTGCTTCTTTCTGGGTTCTTGGAGTATTTTCTCCTTCACCTGATAATTCTGGAATTTGGCTACAATATCCTTTGGAGTATTCCTTTTGGTGTCTCTTTCAGGAGATGATCAGTGGATCCTTTGAATGATGATTTTATCCTCTGATTCTATAATATCAGGGCAGTTCTCCTTGATAATTTACTGGAATGTGGTGTCTAGACTCTTTTTCTGATCATGGCTTTTAGGCAGCCCAATAATTCTCAAATTGTCTCTCCTGGATCTATTTTCTAGATTAGTTGTCTTTCCAACAAGGTATTTCACATTTTCTTCTTTCTTTTTTCATTCTTTTGATTCTATTTGACTAATTCCTGGTTTCTCATGGAGTCATTGGCTTCCAACTGTCCAATTCAAATTTTTAAGGCATTGTTTTTTTCAGTCAGATTATGTACCTCCTTTTTGATTTGGCCAAATGAATTTTTTAAGGAATTGTTTTTTTCAGTAATCTTTTTGCTTCCTTTTCCAAGCTGCTGATTCTTTTTTCACAATTTTCTTGTGTTGCTTTCATTTCTCTCCCCATTTTTCTTCTACCTCTCTCAATTGATTTAAAAAATCCTTTTTGAGCTCTTCCAAGAGGGCTTTTTTTTTCTTGAGATCAATTTGTCTTCCCCTTGAAGCTTCACATGTAGGCAATTTGAGAGTATTGTCCTCATCTGAGTTTGTGTTTATCTCTTCCCTGTCAACACAGAAGCTCTAAATGGCAAGAGCTCGTTTTTGTTTCTTATTCATATTGCAGCTCATTTCTTTTTAAGTTGAGATCTGCTCCTGGGACACAACAGTCACTGTTTCAAGCTTTTTGTGCTGGGAGATAGGGGTTGTGTCACTGGTTTTCTACTCTGAGGCCTCCATGGCTTGTTGATTTCTCACCACCCTGGGCTTGCTCCCTGTGCTTGCTCCCAGTTCACTGAGATGGCCAGGCCTGGTTGTGCTTGTCCTATGGGTGGCCTTCTATCTGGCAGCCTGACCTCTCAACTGGTGCTGGTGGATCTCACCATTGGCCTGCTGCACCACCAACTTGCTGAGCCAGGATCAAGGTGCATCAGTTGCTCAGCTGTTCCTGTTGATTTGCCCCAACCCCTCCATGCCGTGCTGCACTAAGGTGCCCTGCACTCCCTTTTTGCCTGAGTGAGACTGAGCTTTCCTGAAGTCTTCTAAATTATGTCAGGTTGGAAGATTGTTTCTCTCTGTCTTTTTGTAGGTTCTGTAGTTTCAGAATCCATTTAGAGCCTTGATTTAATGTTCTTTTTGAGGGAACTGAAGGAGAGCTCAGTACACTTCCTGGCTTCTTTCTGCCATTTTCTTTTCTGGGAATTCTTGCAAAATCTTAAGCATAACCTTTCTGGCATGTGAAATAAGTGCATATAAATGAATATTCCTTGTCATCACCCTTTTTAGGATTGGGATGTAAATCTAGTGGTCACTGTTCTATTTTTTTAATTTGATGGCATATTTAGTGCAGCACTTTAATAGCACCTTTATTCTTTTTTTGTTTGTTTTGGTTTTTTGTTTGTGTTTTTTTGTGGGGCAATGAGGGTTAAGTGCTTTGCCCAGGGTCACACAGCTAGTAAATGTGAAGTGTCTGAGGCCAGATTTGAACTTAGTTACTCCTGAATCCAGGGCCGGTGCTTTATTCACTGTGCCACCTAGCTGCCCAAGAGCATCTTCTTTTAGGGTTTTACATCGTTCACCTGTAATTACATCACCTCCAATAACTTTATTGTGAGCAATGTTTCTTAAGGCCCACTTGATTTGATTCTCTAGGATGTCTGTACTACACCATGCTGCTTCTAAGTCAAATTATCCACTACCATTTAAGAACTCACTGTTTCAGACACTAAGATGGGGTGGGGATTTAAAGACCAAAATGGAACAATTTATACTCATATTCAACCAAGGAAAGCAACACATACACATATGTGTATATACAAATTATATACAAACTAATTATTGGTCAGTTTCATGAGAGAGGCCCTAACAACTAGGAAAATAAAGAAAGGTCTTTTGTTGAAGATGATATTTGAGTGAAATTTGAAGGAAACTAGGGTTCTAAGAGGTTTAAATGAGGAAAAATTACATTCCACATATGGGGGGGAGGCAGCAGCCTATGCAAAGAGAAAAAATGGAATGTAATATGTGATGTATATGTAGAAATTAAGTTTGGTTGATCATAGAGTGAATGAAAGGGAATAATATATATAATAATATAATATAATAATATATAATAAGTGGAGAAAGTTAAGGGGGAGCCAGCTTGTGAAGAACTTTAAATACTTAATAAAGGAGTTTGTACTTGACCCTCAAGCTAAAAGGGAGCCATTGGAAATTACTGAGGAGGAGAGTCAAATAGTCAGATCATTTTTGCCCTAAAATTTAAATTACAAAAAAATCAAGCCTGGAATTTAAAAACCATGAAATCCAATAAAATATATTTGAGACCATAGCAAGGTAATGTTTAGTATTCTAAATACTTAGTATTATATAATAAAATTCACTATTCAACATAAAGCTAGGGCAGCCTCTCATGAAAATCTTGAGTGGCTTGCCCAGGGTCACACAGCTGGTGGGTGTTGGGGGTCTGGGGTCGGATTTGAACTTGGGTGCTCCTGGTTCCAGGGCCAGTGCTCTGTCCACTGTGCCACCTAGCTGCCCCTGGAAAATCTGGGCCTTTTTAAAATGCATTGTGTCGAGTCATCTATTGGATTTGAAATCATCTGTCAACATCTTCTTTGCATTCTACCCTGAACTCTGCCTATTAAAAAGAGAGATTTTAATAATTTGTGCTAAGCCATGAACAATATCAGTTTTCAGTCAGTATTAGGAAAGGAGAAATCATGATTGTCTGTTTCATTCTTTTTTTTGGTGGGAAAAAGGGGAGTCACAATACCACATCTCCTCACATAAAATGTGAGGTTAATGAGTATTAACAGGAAAACAGTGGGATTTTTTTTCATTTCCTCTACCCCTCTTTCCCTTGCCAGATTCTAAGATGTTTTCTTATTTTTAGACCTTTTCAAAATAAAAAAGAAAGAAGAAAAGAAAACATGTAAAGCTGAATCTTCCTTATTCATTTTTGTTCAGTAAGTGAAAGGGAAATAACAAGACAGATGAGAAAATGGCCATGACTACCATTTCTTCAGCCAATCTCTAGGCCCCTACTTTACACCCACACATTTTATGCATAGTGGGAGGTCAGTTTGGTCAGAAGGGCATTTATTTTTTTAAAGCATCTCAAACTATATATTAAGTGGTTATGTAACCACTTAGGAAAAGTATCAGTAAGATTTTCCCAGGAGGTTAAGGGGAAAAAAAGAAAGAGGAGGAGAAAATGGGGGGATGCTTGATTCTGGAAGATACCCCCTCTTAAATTACAGTTTTCTCATGTAACAAGTGGAATATTATATATCACAGAAAAATCTTGTGAGGAATTAAATGGTCAAATATAAACCCTTGCTTACACCCTCACACTCATATATACACAAGGAAATGGCACTTAGGAAATATTTTAGGGCAATCTATTTTTTGCACTAAACCTGGACACTTGCATACTGCTCTTTCCACCTTCAAGATTGGGACTGGAGAGTTGTAGATAAAGTCAGAGAAATAAATTCTCCTGACTAAATTCTTTAAGCTGCATTAAATTAGAGAGAATTTAATTGAACTGAATAGAATTGTGATAAAATAATGGGACTTGACAGATACCTAGGAGCCCCACAGGAAGATTGATTTGGAATGGATTGAATTGGCTGAGACTGAGAGACTGAGAACTTAGTTAAGGCTGATTAAATCAGGACCACACCTGGCCAGCCCTGAGTAGGGTGTTGTTCTCAGTAGTTGAATCTAGTTAAGGTTGATTAAATTGAGAGACCACACATGGCCAACCCTGAGTAGAGTGTGTTCTTAGAGGCTGTGGACTGAGACATCAACAGGAGACCACTCTCAACCAATCAACTTGAAGAACTTCCCATTTCAAGGAGGAAGACAAGAAGTAGGAAGCTGAGGCTGGCTGACTGGATCTTCCCCTTTGGTTCCAGACATAAGCTTGGCAGCAGAACTTCATGTGGGCTGCTAGGAAATCTAGGATTTCCATGCTATAAGGAATCTGTTCTCAATCTTTCTCTTTCTTCACTATCTTATATCTTTTAATAAATCCTTAAAAGTCTAAACTCTTGCTGAATTTATCAGTGATTTTAGCCAGTTTCCCCAAAAAACTGGGGGGTGGGGGGCAGAATAGAACCCACATTAGTTTTTAAATGACACAGAATTTAACTGACATTCTGTCTCTGGCCTCTGAGTAGGCTCATAAATCATTACTTCCCCCCCACATCAGGGCCAGGGTCTTGAATACACTCCCTTCTCATTTCTGCTTCTCAGAATACTTATTTTCCTACAAGGTCCACCTTAGTTGCTTTATTTTCCCAAAGCTGTTCTTTATTCCAACTGATAGGATCCTTTCCAATCTCAAATTTTCCTAAAGAATTTTATCTAGTTTCTCCAATATCCCCCTTGCTCACTTCCTTATTCCTATCCATGTATCTATTATATGTCTCCCCTCACCCTTATGAAACTTACCTCTTTCTCCTTTCCATCCATGCCCTTCCAGTAGATAACAAGTTACTTGAGAAAAGGGGTTGTACATAGTAGAACATTGACATTGACAAATACTTGTCGAATTTATACTGGAATTTGAAATTGGAATTTGAACATAAATCAGTACTCCTAGTGAATCAGTATGTCTCAGATCTAAGAATTGAACATAAAAGAAAATAGTAAGGGCTCTACAACAAATTAATCACCTCTTCCCCTCTTCTAATCCCTTTCAAATTTGCTTTCCATGAAAATCTGTGTTTAAGCTATTTTGCAGAACTCTTCTTTGAAGACCCCCTGTCATTCACATTTCTGAAATAGTGAATTGCTGAGTGATGTCATCAATAAGTAGAACAAGTTAACTGGTAAATTTGCAAGGGATCGCTGCCTGGCAGAATTTATTCTGGGGCTGAACTCTTTCAAGACATGACATAACTGATTCATATTCAACAATGTGTCAGAGTCTGTAAGAGAATGTTTGACATCTGTAGAAAGCTTGAAATCAAGGATACTACTGAGAGAAAAATACAACCCAGATTGTTGCAGATAGGTTTGCATTCTGGTTAAAAGAAAATCATCTCACCATTTCATGTGTGCCATTATACTCATGTTTTAAATCTGGTGATGGTAATTTCTTTACCCAGTTTTCAGTGTTATTTGGATTTTGACCTTTATCTCAGTTCTTTTTCTCATTTATTGACTATGGAGAATTGAGTTAAAACATTTGTCCTTTTTAAATTATTAAGGCTTAACTTACAGGCTTTTAGACTGTGGATTGTTGGATTTTTTTTTATTTTAACCCATCTGCTTTTAGATACTTCTAGACCTCAAGCTCTCAATCACCACACAGATACAAGAGAACAATAGCCAATCTCTCATAACATCTGTCTTTATGAATGAGAAAAGATGATCCAATGCATGAAAAGTCTCCTTTGGAAGATCATATACCCTGGTCTTTCCACAAACCAGGATACTATAACTACTATAGTAATTTGGACAATGCAGAGAGTAAGTTTTATACACAGCCCCAAGTCAGATTGCTAGGGATTCTAAGCAATTAGAAACAGGGATCTTTTAATGAAAGCCATTTTGTGATCTTAATGGTATAACTCACTAGGTTTCTTTCAGTACAAACAAATTTAGTGCATTTCTTCAAGCAAGTATTCTTTGATCTCATCAATGTGAGATTTCTCTCAAATGGTTCAAATCACAACCCATCCACACTTGCCCATGTTTTCAGATTTTTTTTTCTATATTCTTCCATTAATCTTTCAAAGGACTACCCAATACGATGGACAAAATAACTTTAAAACTGGCACTCTCCACAAAGCTTCCAAATGGAGAAAAGGAAGTTCCTCTAAAACCATAAATCCTTTTCTTTTTTAGTTAAACAGGTTTTCGGCCATCAATAAGGAGGATTAGCATCAGTGTGTATGTGAAAAATGAAAATAGGAAAATAGTTTTTGAGCTCAAAGGGACCATAAAAGTCATTCATTCAAAATCCTTCATTTTATAGATGAAGATACAATTATCGGTGGCAGCTAGGTGGCGCAGTGGACGGAGCACCCGCCCTGGAGTCAGGAGTACCTGGGTTCAAATCTGGCCTCAGACACTTAATACTTGCCGGCTGTGTGACCCTGGGCAAGTCACTTAACCCCAATTACCTCACAAATAAAAAAAAAAGATACAATTATCCTTTGCACATCATTATGGTTAGGACTGCTGCACTCCACAATCTAAAAAAATCTGCATAAAAAGTTTGACTCTCCCTTCATACCAGAGAAATCTTTATTTTTCCTTTTTCTTTTATGGGGATGTTTACAGTACCTTAGTGTAAAATTTGGGTTAACTATTTATTCAAAGGCTCTATGTCATATGCTAAACTTTGTGGGTCATCTGCAGCTTCTGCAAAACTACCCCCCAAATTCCCATTTAATTTCTTATGCTGCCCTATGATATATCAAAACCGCAATGGGGAAAGTTGCAATGTGGAAGGGATAACTATATTGAGGTACAGAGATGGGAAATGAATTGTTTAATGTCACAGAGTCAAGTGGTAGAACTGAGATTGAAACTCTAGATCTTCTGACTATAAACCCAGTGATCTCTTTATTGTTTAAGAACCACTTTGGGGCAGCTAGATGGCGCAGTGGATGGAGCACCGGCCCTGGAGTCAGGAGTACCTGAGTTCAAATCTGGCCTCAGACACTTAATACTTAACTAGCTGTGTGACCCTGGGCAAGTCACTTAACCCCAATTGCCTCACTAAAAAAACACAAATAACAAAAACAACAAAAAAAGGAACTACTTTGGGTGAGTCATTCTCAATATAGGAAAATCATCATGAGAAAGTAACTCTGAATCACCTATATTAATGCATCCAGGTTAACATCTAAAATCCTTGCAGGTAATCCCAGAAGATAGGAGACTATTCCTTTCCAGGCTAGAAAAAGAAAGTAAGTTAAAATTTATTTTTGAATTTTTAAAAACAGGGAGAAGAGTTAAGAAAATGGAATGTGAGATGTCCCACATATAAGATTCAGTGAAAAGGCACTAGGAGTCCAGTAGAATATTAGCTTCTTAACAGCAGGGGCCATTTTTTATTTTGTTTTTGCATTTCCAACATCTTGCTCAGGAACTTGTGATAGTAGGTGCTTCATATTGGCTTATTAGATTAGAATTCAGTGACCTGGGTTCCAGTCCTAACTCTTTTACCAATTTATTATATTGGACCTTGGGCAAATTACTTCATCTCTCTGGGTGTCAGTTTCTTCATCTATAAAAGGAGAAGGAAATATCTGACCTCAAAGGTCCCTTTTAGCTCTAAAATTCTATTTGGATGGGAATTTTATTTTATTTTGTTTTTTCTTGGTGGGGCAATGAGGGTTAAGTGACTTTCCCAGGGTCACACAACTAGTAATTGTCAAGTGTCTGAGACCAGATTTGAACTCAGGTTCTCCTGAATCCAGGCCCAGTGCTTTATCCACTGTGCCACGTAGCGCAGGAATTTGGTCATCTTGCTTTTTGAAGGTAGTCAAACTATTTCTAAAACCATCAACAATGAAACAAAAAAAATAAAAGTACACACTGATAATATTATATATAAAACACATACAAGTTAATTACATCTTGTCCAAAGATAAAGAGGAAGTTTGTTTTGTATGTGACAGTCGACATAACCAGAGTTGTAAGAGCATCATAAATAACACTTTTCCAAATGGGCTTTACACATTTGGAAGATGAAATTGGAACTGAGGACCACTGTTCATTGTGGAGCCATAAAAATTTACGTATTTTATATAAAAACTTCCTGGTAATTACCATCAATGAGAAGGTAGGAATCAGCCCTAATTGGCTTGAGCAGCTGGACACATAGTCAAGTTTTGAATTTTCTCAACAAAAATTCACCTGTAAAATAAAATGAGTGTGCTTTTTTTTATGAAAATAAGGGGTTTTAATTGAAGACCTTTGACCTCAAAGAGCTTTTAGACTTTTTTTTTAACAAAACAGATGTTCAAAAGAACTGATTATTGCTGCTGACCTTTGAACTTTCACATGCTACATAATATAATTATGAGCCTTTTAAGATGTACTAGTTAGCTAGATACAACCTTTGCTTTGAGGGCATCCACCTAACAATTTGTCATTGTAGGTAGGAAAATAGGGAGTTTATGGAGCCCTCTAATGTAGCCGTTTTATTTCAAACTGCTGTATTTTTATTAGACAGGACTAATAAAATCTTCAATGGATTCCATGTTTACTTTTGGAAATCTTTAAATGCCACCCTCGATTATGAATCACAGGCTATTAGACAACATGAAAAAGCAAGTCAAAGGAAATTGAGGCTTGGAGAGCTGAAGGATGGATGACGGATACCTCTTACACATGATTTAAATTATGAAACTTTAACTTCAGAGAGAGGCAGAATTTTCTGGCAAAAACAAGACTAAGAGTGGGCTAGGCAGTGGGTAGATTATGGGTATAATGGGATGAAAGAATAAGGGGTAGAAAAATTATAGTAAACTATTTTGACTGATCCTATTAACTTATTTAGAGTTCCGTCTTCATTGAAAATAGCACTGTTTCGATTTTTAAAAATTAATTCCACTAAATGACACAGCAGGCAAGTTATAAAAGTCAAACTTATATAGAAAGAACAAAAATGTATTCTCTCTCATAAACATCTACATACATATGTATCTAAGTGTATGTGTATATGTATGTGTACATGTATAAATGTGTATATACTCACACACACACCTAAATAGTACATACTGTATACCAAACCCTACGCTAAGCACTTTACAATCATTATCTCATTTAATCCTCACAAAAACCCTAGGAAGGGAGGGAGGTGCTATTATTATCTTCATTTTACACATAAGGAAACTAAGGCAAACAGAGCTTAAATGACTTGTTTGAGGTCACACAGCTAGTTAAGTGTCTTAAGCAAGATTTGACTTCAGGGCTTTCTGACTCCAGGCCCAGCACTCTATTCACTTTACAGCCTACATATATATATGTGTGTGTGTGTGTGTATGTGTGCACCTGGAGATTGATCTAAACTGATTGAATTGGGTGAGAGTGACTGACTGCTGACTCACTTGTAAGCACATCTGGCTGGCCCTTAAGAGAGTATTGTTCTCAGAAGCTAAAAACTTTGAACTTTACATTGAGACCCCCTTCGGGTCCAGTGAACCAATGAATTTGAATGATGCTATCCAATCAGATTGAAGAACCTCCCATTTCTGGGAGGAGAACATGAAGGAGGAAGTGAATGCTGGTGGAAGAGTTCTCTCTCTTTTGGTGCGAGACATCGGCATGGTGGCAGAGGACTTCAGAAGTGCAAGGTTTAGGAAGGCTAGGATTTCCATGCTATAAGAAATCTGTTCTCAATCTTTATCTTTCTTTACCATCTTATATCTTTTAATAAACCCTTAAAAAACCTAAACTCATTTATCAGTGATTTTAGCCAGTTTCCCCAAAAAACTGGGGGGGACAGATTAGAATGCACATTTAGGATTTTAAATTACTATATATATATATACACACACACACACACACACATATATACATATATACATAGAGAGAGAGACAGGTATATAGATACATATATATATATATATGTGTGTGTGTATATATGTATATATATATATATATATATACATATATATACACACACACACACACAAAGCATTTATGAAACACCTGTATTAAGTATTGGACCAAGCACTGGGCATTCAAAGAAAGGCAAAAACATAATGCCATACCTTAAGGAGCTCATAATCCAATTGGTAAGACAACATGTAAACAACTATATACTAACAAAAAATACAAGTATAAATTAGAGTTAATTGCAGAGTGAAGGCCCTACTTTGGAGATTTGGACACAAAACATCTCAAGTTTGAGGTGCTTATAGGAAAACTGGCTCAAAATGTATAAAAATAAATAAAAATAAAATAAGGTGTTATAAGGAGTTTATGAGAGAAATTAAGGCTGGATATATAGTCCTGGGAATCATCTGCATGGAGAAGATAGTTGAAGCTACAGGAGCTGAATGGATCACCAATAGAAATTTCATAGAGTTAGAAGAGAAAAGGACTCAGAACACAATAGACTTAAGGAGCAACTATGGTTATTGGATGTAACCTAAAGAAATAGCAAATTAGACTGGGGAGTTGTTCTGACTGGTAGGAGGATAAACAGAAAAGTTGTCACAAAAACCTAGAGAAAAGAAAGTATACAGGAAAAGAGAGGATCAACATTTTTTTTTTTTTGCAGGGCAATGAGGGTTAAGTGACTCGCCCAGGTTCACACAGCTAGTAAGTGTCAAGTGTCTGAGGCCAGATTTGAACTCAAGTCCTCCTGAATCCATGGTTGGTGCTTTATCCACTGCACCACCTAGCTGCCCCCGAGGATCAACTATTATTATACCCATTATACAGTTGAGGAAACTGAGACAGAGATTAAGTGACTTGCCCAGGGTCACACAGATAGTGTCTAGTTCTAGATTTGGACTTGGGTGTTCCTGACTCAGGGTCCAGAGTTTTATCCACTGCAGCACCTAGCTGCCTTGACAAATGCCTTATCAAGAAATATCAAGATGGAGAAAAGGCCACTGGATAGTGGTTTCATTTGAATGATAAAATTTGAAGCCTGATTGAAAAGAGTTTAAAAGAGAGAGAAAGGAGAAGTGTAGATATTGATTGCAGATGGCTTTCTCAAGGAGTTTAGTGACAAAGAGAGAAAAAAATTGGGATGATAGATAACAGACATCATAGAATTACACAAGACATTTTTTCTTTCTTTTTTTTTAAGAATAGAGAGAGACATCCATGTATATAGAGAGCATAGGAGCCAGTATATAATAAAAGATAAAATATAATAGAGTAGGAATGATAGAGGGGCCAATTTTCTGGAAAA
Organism: Dromiciops gliroides; assembly: GCF_019393635.1. Classification (NCBI taxonomy): domain Eukaryota; kingdom Metazoa; phylum Chordata; class Mammalia; order Microbiotheria; family Microbiotheriidae; genus Dromiciops; species Dromiciops gliroides. Next base: position 360,876,583 of record NC_057864.1, on the reverse strand, counting down.
GGTGAAAAGTGATGAGATCAAGATAGTGCCCAAACCACCTGGTATAGAAGAGTTTGCCTTGGCAAAGAAAAAGTTCGCCTCTTTGAGATACAAGGGATCCATGGGATATCTTAAAGGGAAATAAGAAGGACTGGAATAGCCATCTTCATATGTAGAAAAGTAAATCTCTTAGGGAACTTAAAAGTATTGCCTTGCCAAAATTTATGTTGCATAATCTTAAATGGATCCAGTCACAACAATTTTATTATTTTCTCTAACTCTATTTAGGATCAAAGGTGGCAAATGTTGGGAGTAATCTAAGGTTTCGGTTTAACAAGGCATGATAGGTGGAATAAAATGAGGCAATAAATTTGAGAATAGAGAATTAAACTGATTCACCAAGGGGTTGAGATTGGGAAGGAAAGAAAGTTCAGACAGTTATGGTCTTTGAAAAAAAAAAAAATGAGGAATAGAGGGAATGGAGGTTGCAGTGAAAATGAATAACAAGATTATGGTCCCTAAACACAGGGGAAAGTGGGTGTAAAGGGATAAAATTCTAGCTGTAATGTCTAAAATATTTAATGTGTGGTCTCCAATAAATTATAAGCTTTAGCAAGAGTTTAGACTTTTAAGCATTTATTAAAGAGAATGAGAATTTGGTGAAGAGAAAGAGGCCTAGATTCAACTGTCTATCTCAGGGTGCCAATGTCTCCAGCTCCTCTCCCCCCGAGGTCCTCCAGAAAGAGAGAGAGAGAGCAAACCTCACCACTTCTTCATCCCACAAGCCTCCTGTGAAACTGGGAACATCCCAACCACAAGCACACACAGCTCCAAGCTAATTGGCTGGTAGCTTTGGTAGACAGTACCCACAAACAAACTGCTTCCTAACGCCAAAGAAAAGCTGCAAGACTTGCCCTCAGACACCTTCTGCTCATGGCGGAGCTTTTCTACAGTAACTCTCCAGCAGGTGGCATCACTCCAATTGTTAAAGTGGGATAATAGAAGTTAATGACAAAATAAAGGAATGTTAGAATTCACAAACATGGAAGATTTGTGGGTGAAAACAAGATCAATTGTATAATCTTTATGTGTAGCTGAAATGAAGTGAAAGAGTAGGCCAAGAGATTGAGGAGAAGGTCAGCTATTTATATACATATATAACTATATACAAGTATGTATGGATATAATGTTTACATTCATATATGTAGACAAAAAGAGAAATGTTGTCTACCCTTCAGAATCAAGATAGTTCTAGAGTAAAATTATTCCAGTGAGGTTTGGGCACTGACTCAATGACTAACAAGACAAACAACAATGTCTGCTTCCTTTAAGAAATAATTTTGTCAGACCACAACAGAAGTATGCAGAAAAAAAATGCCCATAGAATTAGGAATAGTCTAAACTGGTAAAGAGAGAGTAAACATAGATACACAAATATTAAAAGCCATTCCTTGGTATATACATGGGAAAAGGATATGAACAATCCATTTCAAAAGAAGAATTATGAACTACCAACTACTATAAAAATTATTTCAAATAAATAAGTGAAATTAAAATAATTCTGAAGTTTTACCTCACACCCCACAAATTGTCAAAGATGAAAAAAGATAAGAATAGTCAATGCTAGAAGGGAAAAACAGGCACACTAATACAATATCAGGAGAGTTGTGACTTCATACAACCATTCTGGAAAACAATTTGAAATTTTGTCATGTAAGTGACTAAAATGCCCATACCCTTTGATCCATAGATTCCATTTCTAGGCAGATATCCCAAGGACATCAAGGACAGGAAGGTCATAGATATTCTACAACATTAAAAAAAAACTTTTGTAATACCAAAAGAACATAAACAAATTGTTGTTCCTTGATCAAAAAATGGCCAAACAGCATTATGCTATTGCACAATAATGCAATGTAAGAAATGATAACCATGAAGAATATAGGGACAAAAAGGGTGACATAGATTGATTTAGAGTATGGTAAGTTGAATCAGGAAAATAATATACAAAGTAATGATATCATTGTGAGTGGAAAAAATAAAAACAATAGAAATTTAATGCTATGTCAACTTGACACATTTAAAATTTAATTTGTCAATGTTGTCAACTTTCCTATTTCAATTGATATTGCCACCATCCTTCTAGTCACTTAGGCTTAAAGTTTCAGACACAAGGCCAAGCCAAGATGGCAGAGAGAAACCAGGAAGTTGCCTGAGCTCTCCCAAATTTCCCTTGGAAACAATGTTAAATTAAGCATTTAAATGAATTCCGGAGCTACAGAACCTACAAAAAGACATAATTAAACAATCTTCAAGCTTAAGAGAACCTAAAAGGTCTTCAAGAAAGATCTGTCCCACCTGGGTAATAGGAAAGCACAACTCAGTCCAGAGGGTGTCTGAGAAAACCAGGAGGAAGCTTTTAGCCACAGCACAAATCAGACCCTTGATCCTAGCTTAGCAAGTTAATGGCAAAGCAGGCCAGTTGTCCCCAGTTTCAATGAAGAAAGTAATCTGCCAGCTGGGGGATCCACTATATAACAGGTGCAACTAGACTAGGCCACCCCAGTTTAGTGGGCAAGCTGCAAGCAGCTGAGGTCTCAGGGGCAGAAAGATTGTGATTAGGCCCCTGGCACCCAGCAAAATTAACCTTGAGAGAGTTCACACTGTATCCCAGAAGCAGAGATAAACCTTAAAAGGCATGAGATAGGCTAAAATATGAATAAAAAACAGAAAAGAACCCTCACCATAGAAAATTGCTGTGGCAACAGGGAAATGCAAAACATAAACTCAGAGGACAACAATGTCAAAATGCCTACTTCTAATAAGTCTCAAATGGGAAGAGGAATTGGTCTCAAGACCAAAAAGTACTCTTGGAAAAACTCAAAAAAGATTTTATATATCAAGTAAGAGAGGTAATAGAAAAATTGGGGAAATAAATGAGAGTTATGCAAGACAGAATGAATAGCTTGGAAAAAGGACAAAAAGTTGACTGAGGAAAACAACTCATTAATGTGCAATTGGCCAAATGGAAAAGGAGGTGTAAAAACTGACTGGGGAAAATAATTGTTTAAGAATCAGAACTGGGCAGAGGTCAGCTAATGACTCAGTGAGACAACAGAAAGTAAAACAGAATCAAAAGAATATAAAAGTAGGACAAAACATAAAATGCCTCTTCAGAAAAACAACAGACCTGGAAAATAAATCTAGGAGGGACAATTTGAAAATAGTTGGACTACCAGAGAGCCATGATCAAAAACAGAAGCTGGACAACATATTTCATGACATTATCAAGGAAAATTGCTGCAATATCTTAGAATCAGAGAAAAAATGATAATTGAAAGAATCCACCAATAACCTCCTGAAAAGACCCCAAAAAGAAAACTCCAAGGAATATCATAACCAATTCCAGAATTATCAGGTAAAGAAGAAAATACTGTAAGCAGTAAGAATGAAATAATTAAAGTATCAAGGACCAACAATCAGGATTACCCAGGACCTGGCAACCTCAACATTAGAGGATCAGAGGACTTAGAATATGATATTCTGGAGGGAAAGGGAACTTGGATTACCACCAAGAATGTATTATCAAGCAAAATTAACCATAAAATTCATGGGAAATGGTGGGCATTCAAAAAAGTAGAGGGCTTTTAAAACTTTCCTAATGAAAAGCCCAGAGCAGAAAATTCAATCTTCAAATGCAAGACTCAAGAGAAGCATAAAAAGGAAAAAGGGAGGGGGGGGGAACATGTTATTCAATAAGGTTAAAATGTTTACATCCCTACATGGGAAGAAGAAGATAGTTCTAACTCTTTAAAACTGTATCACTATTAAAGTAGATAGAAGGAATATACATAGACAGAGGGTATAGGCATAATTTGATTTTGATGTAATGATATAAAAAATAAGGGGTGACAAAAAGGACCACACTGGGAGAATAGGAAAGGAGAGTGAGAATGGGGTAAATCATATGACATGAAGAGGCACAAAAGACCTATTACAACAGAGGGAAAGAAGGGAGGGAGCTTTGTTTCAACCTTACTCTCATCATATTTGGCTTAAGAGGAAATAACATGTACACTCAGTTGGGTATAGAATTTTATCTTACCCTATAGGGAAGTAAAGGGGGAAAGGAGAAAGAAAAAAAGTGGGATGCCGATAGACGGAGGAGCAAAACTATAAGGCAAAATGGGAAAGAAAGGGAGGTTAGACTGATAGAAAGGAGGGTAGATTGAGGGAGGTGATGGTCATAAGGAAAACACTGGTGAGATAAAAGAGGGGGAAAGGATAGAGAAAAGTATAAACAAAAGGTAAAATACAATGGATGGAAATACACAGTAATCATAACTGTGAATATGAATTGGATGAACTTTCCCATAAAATGGAAGCAGATAGCAGACAATATGTTATTTACACGAAACACATTTGAAGCAGAGAGATACATGCAGAGTAAAGGTAAAAGGCTGGAGCAAAATATATTATGCTTTAGCAAAAGTTAAAAAAAAAAAAGCAAGAGTAGCAATCCTTATCTAAGACAAAACAAAAGCAAAAATAGACCTAATTAAAAGAGATAAGGAAGGAAGCTATATCTTGCTAAAAGGTACCATAGACAATGAAGTAATATCAATACTAAACATATATGCACCAAATGGTACAGCATCCAGATTCTTAGAAGAGAAGTAAGTAAATTACAGGAAGAAATAGACAGCAAAACTATGTTAGTGAGAGACTTCAACCTACCCCTCTCAGAACTAGAAAAATTTAACCACAAAATAAATAAGAAATAAGTTAAGGAGGTGAATAGAATTCTAGAAAAATTAAATATGATAGGCCTCTGGAGAAAACTGAATGGGGATAGAAAGTAATATACCTTTTTTCAGTAGTAAATGACACCTAAACAAAAATTGACCATCTATTAGGACATTAAAAACCACATAGTCAAGTGAAGAAAGGCAAAAATAGTAAATGCATCCTCTTCAAATCATGATGCAATAAAAATTATGTGTAATAAAGAACCATGGAAATACTGACCAAAAATTAATTGGAAACTAAATCATAAAGAATGAGGGGTCAAACAGCAAATCATAGAAACAATAATTTCATCAAAGAGAATGACAATAATGAAAAAACATACCAAAATTTATGGGCTGCAACCAAAGCAGTTCTTATTGGAAATTTTATATCTCTAAATGCCTACATGAATAAAAGAAAGAGGAGATCAGTGAATTGGGCATGAAACTAAAAAAGCTAGGAAAAGAAGAGATTAAAAATTCCCAATTAAATACCAAATTAGAAATTCCAAAAATCAAAGGAGAGATTAATAAAATTGAAAGAAAGAAAGCTATAGAGTTAATCAATAATATTAAGATGGTTCTATGAAGAAAAAAAATAAAATAAATAACCCTTTGCTTAAATTGATTTGAAGAAAAGAGAAAAAAGAAAACCAAATTACCAGTATCAAAATGAAAAGGGTGATTTCACCACCAATGAAGAGGAAATTACAGCAATAACTAGGAGCTACTTTGTCCAAGTATATGCCAATAAATTTGACAATCTAAATGTAATGGATGAATATTTACAAAAATATAAATTTCCCAGATTAAAAGAAGAGGAAAGAAATAACAAGTCATTCCCCAATTGAGCAATGGTCAAAGGATATAAACAGGCAGTTTTTGGATTAATAAATTAAAGCTATCTATAGCCATATTAAAAAATCTTCTCAGTCACTATTGATTAAGAAATGTCAATTAAAACTACTCTGATGTACCACCTTACACCTATCCAATTGGCTAACATGACATAAAAGGAAAATGATGAATGTTAGAGATGTGGGAAAATTGGAACACTAATGCACTGTTGGTAGAGTTGTAAACTGATCTAACCATTCTGGAGAACAATGTGGAACCATGCCCAATAAGCTATAAAACTGTGCATACCCTTTGACCCAGCAATACCACTTCTAGGTCAAATAGATCATTAAAAAAGGGAAAAGGACCCATGTGATCAAAAATATTTATAGCTGCTCTTTTGGTGGTGGCAAAGAATTGGAAATTGAGGGGATGCCCATGAATTGGGGAATGGCTAAACAAGTTGTGGTATATGAATGTAATGGAATACTATTATGCTGTAAGAAATGATGAGTCAGCAGATTTCAGAAAAACCTGTAAAGACTTACATAAATTGATTCTGAATGAAATGAGCAGAACAAAGAGAACACTGTACACAGTATTAACAACATTGTGTGATGATCAACTCTGATAGAATCAATTCTTCTTAGCAATAAATTGATCCAAGAAAATGTCAAAAGATTCATGATGTAAAATCTTCTCCACATGCATGAAAAAGAACTATGAAGTCTAAATGCAGATTGAAGCATAATATTTTCACTTTTTTTGTTTTTGTTTTTGTTGTTGTTGTTTCTTTCTTGTGTTTTTTTTCCTTTTGTTTTAATTATTCTCTCACAACATGACTAATGTGGAAATATTTTTAACATGATTGTAATGTATAACCTATATCATATTTCTTGCTGGCTTTGTGAGGGGATGGAAAGGGAGTGAGGGAGAAAAATTTGGAATTCAAAATCTTACAAAAATGAAGTTTGAAAACTATCTCTACATGTAATTTTCCAATTACATGTAATTGGGGAAAAATGCTATTTTTTTAATTCAAAGACATATTTGACTCTTTGCTCTACACCACCCATATCCAATCAATTTCCATATCCTATTTCTTCTATTTCTACAACATCTGAATCTATTCTATTCTGTCGTCCTTCAGATCTTTCCAGAAGGATTTTAACTGGTGGCTAACTGCCCATCTAAGCCTTATGGGTAGTCATGTCCTCCTTGTGACAGACAGGAGTGGGGAGTAGGGTTATAGGTCAGAATAGAATGAGGACTCTGGGTTCCCTCCCACAGAATGGAAGTCAGCATCCAACTCAGAGGGGGAAATGGAAGTGGCATTGGCAGAAATGCTGTGGGGAAAAGCTCTACAAGGTGCCTACTCCATTAGTTCCTCTGACACCTGGTGGGATTTGAGTATAAGTAAACAGGGTAAAAATTGAATTGAATGTTATAATACTAGGATTCTTAGCTATAACTCTGCTGATGTTTACTCCACTTCTCTCTATTCTCTCTAACTAGATAAAATATCTCACCTTAAGACATCACCTTTAAAGGGAAATAGAATCCAAATTTTCAAAGAGAGAAATCTAATGTAAAAACTCTAACATTAGGATTGTCACATAAACCCTTCTAATTTAATTTGTCTGCTAAATAAATGAACTCTATAAAAATAGAGGTAAACCAGGGTATACTGGCAAATGCTTAACAACTGTCTCTCGGCGGGGGGGGGGGGGAGTAAAATGGATGAAAATTTTTTATTTAATCTGCATTATTAACATTTTACCCATCACTTTCTTAAGTTTAGACAATCAACAAAATGAATCAAGCCCTGATTTTATAGCATTTGACAATTTCCAAAATGTAAAATTTCACACTGAAAGTTTAACTATTTGTTCTCTTGACCCTTTGAACTGGCTCCAGCATGTTGATAAACCCACTGATGTATTTATAATAGAGGGATTGCCATTGTTTCCATTATAAATCTTCATTTCAGATTTTAATGGACTAGAACATTTAGAATCTTAACTCTAGAATGCAGTACTTTTGAACATATGAGCAAAGAGAAGCATTGATTATTTAAGTTAAGTGTATGCAAGGGAATTTTTTAACTACTTGAATTTTCCTTGTTTACCCATTCTCTTGATTTTCAAAATTAGCTGGAAAGTTCTTTGGGAGATATACTGAATTGGTGTAAGGCTTCTTAAATCAAGTTACTAATGTTGATATTTAAATTTCAATTCTTCAGAACTTTATATGTAAAACCCAACCCCCTGGAAAACAAACTTGAAGAATTGAGCATTTGGTTAGTTTTCTGAAGATTGGGGCAAGCTTTCCCAAGATAACTCCCCCATAGAGGCTTAAAATCATACCATTAGCAATTCATTCCTTTACTTTTAGCCTTACCCAGTTATTCTCTTTCGAAATGGAAATACTCCATGGGGTGTCACCTTAATGCTTTAATGCGACTATCAGATGGCTTTCTTCATAATAACTCTCCATTGTCAAGTTATCACCCTATCTATCCTCTATAAAAGTTCTGGCCTTTATTCCCTTAGAAGAGAAGGATGTCTTTATGCTATCTCCTCCACTTGAGGCAGTCTTCCTTCTTGGTCACTTTCTCCAGCACCCAAATAAAAGATCATTTTATTCTAATTGGATTTTGTGTGAGAGTTGTAATAATTTATAGAGGAATATCTAAGGACCCCCCCCCGACCTGTTTCCCCCATGACATTAACCATTTACTAGTACTTCATAAAAAATATAAACTGTCAGTAACATTAGGAATAGACCAAATTTTAATAGAGGGCAGTATAAGAGAAAGATCACTTAATTGAAAGGAAACCTGGGTTCTAGTTCTATCTATGTTGTAAATCAAGTTTGTAACCTTGCCTTAGAATTTTCCCTTCTTTAAGCCTCAATTTACTTATCTGCCAAATAAGAGAGCTGGACTTGATAACCCCTTAATATTCCTTCTCCCTGTAAGTTCTCAAGCTACTCATTTTGTCCATTAAGAAACTAAAACCGACAAGGCTAAAAGAGTGACTTGTCCAAGATCACATAGCCAAATTAGCAGAATTTTCTTTGCATCAAAAAGCTGCAGTTGTTATTAACTATATTACCTTTCTCAATATGATCAATTTACATAGAGAGGAAGGATATGTTCATGCAAAAGAAATATATACAAACAAATAATGTAGTGAAATGGGAAATCAGTGGTAAGAGAAGAATGGCAGAGCAAAGGAGGATGTGTAAAAAAAGACATTGTTTTTAGCTGTCTGAGAGAGTATTATGATGGTGAGGCTTCTTTTGTAAAGTCCAAGGAATTACCAATAGTACCTCCCCACTGAGGTTCATTCTATACATATTCCACTATTCCGGGGGATCTATGATATCATCTGTATGGTTATTATCTACAACACTTACAATTCATCCACATCTGCTTGTTCTGTATCCTATCTGTGTCTTCCTTTAAATTTATCATATGGGATCCACCCATCATTCTTGGGTTCTTCTGTGTCTATGCCTGTGAGTGTGTATATGTGAGCCTATACCACTAAATGTATGCCAATGGAGAATATGAGCTGTCCAGTGGTTTTACTTCATTTGCAATATAAATTTAACTTATTTCTCCATCCTATTCATTTTGTTTCCCCATTCATGTATCTTTGATGAGATACTTTATACCAGGGGTATCAAACTCTTGTCTGCTGAACTCTCTGGAGCTCCCCATACAGATTAAAATGTATTTGGGGAATGTTTAACAAATGAACTAAAAACATAATAAAATGTAAATAATGTAAATGTGTTATTTTCTAATTCAATATGGTAATAGAAAAGATCCATTTCCATTTGAGTTTTGATATCACTGCCATATACCACTTTTCCTCACTAACTCCTTTGGATGTGATATTCTTCTCATACCCACCATGCAATTGGGCAATGCCCTCTGACTGATCCTCATTTTTAACTCTTTGAAAGTCATAAGATGGTATAACTTGTGGAACATCAATAACTTACATATTAAAATACCGGCTTTTGCTTTGGGAATAAGGAAACTCTCCTTGAAACTATAAGGAAATTATATTATATACTATAACGATTGGAATGATGCCACCTGCTGGAGATTTACTGTAGAAAAGCTCCACCATGAGGTGAAGGTCTTTGAGGGCAAGACCATGCGTCTTTTCCTTGGCGTCAGGAAATGATGTTTGCTTGTGGGAGGAAGAAGGGGAAGGCGGGGCTCCGATTTTCGCTCTTTCCTGTGGTCTCTGATGGAGAGCAGAGCTAGAAATGCGTTCTCCCTTTAAGAGATAGATGAATGTAGGCCTTTCTCTCTCTCTTTACCAAATTCTTATTCTCCTTAATAAATGTTTAAAAGTCTAAATCTTGATAAAGCTTATAATTTATTGGCAACCACTTATTAGATATTTTAGACAGACTAGCTAGAATTTTAGCCCTAACATACTACATACAGCACCTCTTAATAAACTCTGCCTTCACAGAATAGTCAATACATAGGGGATGGATAATGTAACCATAGATACATAAATTAAAATATAGGCAATTTACTAAGACAATTCTCCACCAAAACACCAAATCAGACTTTAAAAGCCCAAGATAACAACCTTGGTCACATTGGTACCAATTAGATAAATCTCCAAGAATTAAAATTAAGGGGAACAAGTCTAATTGAGGATCTCCTTCCTTACATAAGTTTAAAACAAATCTCCACCCTTAACCAAATTGTTTCCATATTAGTGCATGTGGTTTGCAAATTTAGAGATTCCCATAATAAATGTGTACCATGAATGAAAATTACCTCAAATCAGGGCTGCCTTGGAATCCAAATTGTCATCACTTGAACATGTTTTCCTTCTTGTTTTATCTTACTTTGTTTTTCCTATAAAAAAGCAACAACAATTACCCACAGGTCAAGGTTGTATTCATACAGATGCAATGTGTAGAAACAAATAATGTACTGAAATGGGAAATTAGTGGTAGAAGAAGAAAGTTTTCCTTGAGAGAATGGTAGGAAGAAGGAAGAAGTGGATAGGACATTGTTTTCAGCTGTCAAAAAGAGTATTTTGATGTTGCTTTGTGAAACCCAAGGGATAACAAATCTAAATTCATAAGATTCTTTGAAAATAAGGGTATAGAATTGAAATTTATAGTCAAATTGAAACCGGTTTTCACCCAGTGGTCTGTTCAGGTGTCCTCATGTCACAATTAGTGTCCTTAATTTTCTTAATTTTTTTTCTTTTTACAATTCAGTTTTGCTCTCCTTATTTTTTGGCTTCATACTATGGGATTTTAATATACTTATTCATACTCCTTCAAATACACTCATTTTCCTCAACTTATTCAATTCCCATGGCCTACTCTTCCACCTCACCTCAGGTACACACAGAGATGGTTACAACCAAAGGGGTAGCTAGGTGTTACAGCAGAGTGCTGAGCCTGGATTTAAAAAGACCTGAGTTCAAATCCAGTCTCAGAGGGAAGAGCCAGATGGAAGATGAAAGGCAGTAAGTTCTCAGACTTCCTGACACAATTACTCCAAAAAACTCCAAACACAGCCAGAAAACAATTCCTGGAACAGCAGAACCCACAAAAAGATGGCTAAGATTATTTTCCAGCCAAAGATACCTTGGAAGTTATGCAGGAGGGGGAGTCCGGCTGTGAATGGAGTCCAGCCCCAGGACTGAGCTGACACAGATCTAGACCCAGGTAGGCTGCACTAGAGAAACTTATCCCCAAGCCTCCTAATCATCTGCAGCACCAGCATCTTCTGGAACTAAGCTCATGGTCTGGTGAGAGGGCTGAATGGCTGGCCAGGGGGAGTCTATGGGGACTTATGCAGGAGCTAATGGGGGATTTGGATGTCCTATTCCAGTGGGGAAGCAGGAAGAAACCTTGAGTGGGTGGCAGCCCAGGTGGGGGAGGGTTGTAGGCTCATCAGAGCTAACAACCAACAGCATACAGAGTTTTGCTGCCTGGTTAATTAGCAAGTTGGCCTAGGTTTATTTACAGACCAGAGCATAGGCCAGGTGAGTGAAGAAACTGCTCCTCATTAAATCATAATACCTGGGACTCCCTGAAGCTTGGGACCATATAACATGGAAGCAGGACCCCATAGTAAGAAGGGGTGAAAAGTCAAGTAAAAGACAGGCAAGATGAACAGGCAGAGAAAGTCGCAAACCATAGAAAGCTTCTTTAGTAACAAGGAAGATCGAGATACACCCTCAGAAGAGGATAGCAACGTCAGGGCCCCTACATCTAAAGCTTCTAAGAAAAATATGAATTGGTTTCAGGCCATAGAGGTGCTCAAAAAGGACTTTGAAGATAAAGTCAAAGAGGTAGAGAAGAAATGGAAAAAGAAATGAGGGTTATGTAGGAGAGTCATGAGAAAAAAGTTAACAGCTTGAAAAGCCAAATGGAAAAGGAAATACAAAAGCTCTCTGATGAAAATAATTGCCTAAGAATTAGAATTGAACAAATATATTCTAGTGACTTTATGAGAAACTGAGATACAATAAAGCAAATCCAAATGAATAAAAAAGAGGGCAATATGAAATATCTTCTTGGAAAAACTACTGTGATGTGATGTGATGTGATGTGATGTGATGTGATGTGATGTGATGTGATGTGATGTGATGTGATGTGAAAATTATTTGTCTATCTGAAAATCATGATCAAAATAAGAGCTTAGACATCATCTTCCAAGAGTTGTCAGGGAAAATTGCCCTGATATACTGGAAAAAATCCAGCCTCAGATATTTTGTACTGTGTGATCCTGGACAAGTCACTTAACTTCTGTTTTCTTCATTTTTTCTCACATGCAAAATGGAAGGGAGGGAGGAAAGGAAGGGGGGAGACAGGGAAGATCAAAAGAAATGAGGAAAGGAAGGGAGAAGGAAGGAGGAAAAGAAGGGAGGGAGGTGGAAGGAAAGGGAAAGAGGAAAGGGGAAAAGAAGGGAGGGAGGAAGGGAGAAAAGGACATAGGGAAGAAGGGGAAGGGAAGAATATAAGGTAGAAAAATGAGGGAGAGAGGGAAGAAAGAAAGCAGGAAGAAGAGACAAAAGAAGAGGAAAGAAAGAAGGGGAAAAGAAAGAAAAATACCATAAAAGTTTAATATGTATAGGCAGTTCTGCTAAAAACACAACATATGTATTTCTTTAAAAACACCTCACCATGCCAAATCAAACAATTAAAAACCACAGAGCTCATGGGGTAAATGGGGTTAGGGGAAAATGTTCAAAAACTTTATCAGTGACATGTTTTTATTTTTTAAAGATAGAAACCTAAGAGAAATGCTAGTAGAAGAGCTTTATACATGTTGAATGGCTAAGAATATATAGTGACTCTATAATATATATATGCATATCAACCATTAGCCATTCTTAATCATCATAAATAATATTTTATATCATATGTATCATATATACCTATCAATATCTATCTATATCTATATCTATTAATCAAAAGATAGACAGACACAGACAGATAGATAAAATCTCAACATTTTGGCAGCTTAGGGCTCCTTCTGCTTAGCTTGTAGCCCTGGCTATGGGAGCAAATTGGACAAGTTATCATGTTGAGCCTTGGGGCAGAAGGGGGTGGAGGAAAGAGGGAGTGTTCAGACAAGCACTTCTCTTCCCATAGCTCCTACTCCACATCTTGGGGGTTAGGGGCACAGTGTCCCTGAAATCTGGAAAATATGCATTAAAAATTTTGGTCCTCCCTTTGTACCAGTAAAATCTGATTTCTTTTTCTTTTTTCTTTTATGGGGTGTTTACAGTACCTTATTGTAAAATTTGGGTTAAGTATTGGGTCATAGGATCTGTGTCATATGCTGGCCTTTTCATGTTCCAGAAAACTCCCCCCAAATTCCCAGTTAATTTCGTATGCCCAGCTTCAATATATAAAGCCTAATAGGGAAAGTCCTAATATGGAAGGTGTAAGGGCCAAATTTATTATGGGGAGAGTTAATTGGGTGGCTTCTGTGAGTGAGATTTTCCCCGTCCCTTAGTTATAAAAGATTTACTATAGTTTTAAGTGATTTAATTAAAATAATATTCAATATATTAACAAAAAATAATTGTGATTCATATAGATTGCATAAGGTTAGTAGGTCAAGTCCTTTTTCCATGTTTCTCAATTTTCCTATGACATAGTGTAGTAGATCTTGTGATATTCGCCCTAGGAAATGTCACAGGGTCTGTAGGTGGTCAGTAATACTGTTCACGCCGCTTTACACTGTCCTAACAATGATCCACCCTATTGATATCATAGTGCTGATCCCTTGTTATTACTCAAGACTATGTCCTAATTTTAGATAATGTCCCCCAGGGTATATAAACCTATGTAGTTTGTACTTCTGGGTCTTTCAGGCCCAAAGCCTGGATGACCGGTTTTGTTGAGGGACTGGCCCTCTCTCAATAAACCTATTTGCTTCAGCCTGGAAACTTTGTTATTTTTATTCTTCCGTCGGACTTAAAATTTTTTCCGCGACACTTCCCGTAATATTGGGGTTCAGAAAATAACGAGAGACCTCTAGGTCCAAAGTTTCCTCCCTTCCAAGCTGCCTTTTTAAGTTATTTCTCCCAGGCTAATAAGGAGATTAACAGCCTCTTTCCCACAAACAAACCTGGTTTTATTAATGGGAACAAAATATAAAGCCAGAGACAAGGGAATAGGGGAAGAGAAAACTAATAAGCTCCCTGGCTCTAGCAAAGACTGACTCAAACCCCAAACTTTCTTCCAGCTCAGCTAATTTGAAGAACTGGCCTCACTTCCACTCACCACCTGGGGTCTGTAGTTTTTTCAATAAGAGTCAGCTGTGCAGTCCCTCTCTGGTATGCTCCCGAAGCTCACAAAAAGGAAAAGAGTGCTCCTCAGAACAAACATTCCCCTTCCTACTTTCTCTATCTCTCTTTCCCAAAGGGGAGGTCCTTCAAGCTGGTTGGCTGAGAGTGGACCCCTGCTGACATCAGTAGTACACCAACATGTCACTCAGGGCCCCCCAGGTGTGACCTCATCTAATCATCCCCAAATAGGTAGTTAGTCAGTTTCTCATTCTCACCCAATTTGAACAATACTAAATAAATCAGGTGGGGCCCTGAGGTGTCTGCCAAATTCCATTATTTTATCACAAAGGGATAACTGTATGGTATACTACCTTGACAAATACCTGAAGTGAAGTGGGCACTGTAAGGGTTGTATCTTGTAAATTATTATAAGTGGTACAGTTTTCTGCATTCTCAATGTTTCTCATGTAGGAAAACAAATTTGCAAAGAAGAAGCCTCAGAATTCTCTTTATGCTCAGAATATTCCCTAACACTCCAGTGCAACAATTTCACTGGAAAAAATGCAAGTTTTCAAAATTGTGAGATTAAAATTGGATATTAGATCATAAATCTACCCTACTTAACCTTTCCCTTAATTTATCTCCCAGACTAGTAAATGGAAGAAGCTTCTGGTTTTTTAGATAGAGCTTTTATTGTATGGTAGTCACAAGGTGATGTTGATTAGAAGGATAGGAAAGTAGAAATACAATACAAATCGTCTTAAGTCTAGGCTTAGTCTATATTCCATATAAAACTCACCAAAAGCAGAAGGCCACCTTTGGGGCAAGAGACCAAGTGAAGCGCGTGCTGTTAACCGAGAGCCGGGCCGAGTCAAACTCCAGTCCTCGTCTATCTGTGCAGCGCAGCCAGGAGATCATCGGAGCAGGAAAAAAATGCCCCACTTCCGTTCTCTCCTTGCCTTTCAAGCTCGCACCCCAGAAGTGGAGTGCTCAGCAGGCAATCTGGCCTGCGTCGCAGGCGGACTGGTGTTCCTAGTTCATGCTGTTGGTCTCCTCCCCAAAAGGGTGGTCCTAAAAAAAACTGGCGTCTCTCCATTATCTAACCGACTGTTAAAACTTTTTACCACAAAATACATATTATAGCAGAACTTCCTTTAATATCAAATATCTCCAAGAAAACCCTTCTTTTTTGATAGTTCTCCTAGACACCTGTGAAATTTGTTATTCATTATTTTTAATTTTTTAATTATTGATTAAATGCTAAGTAATAATAAATAAGTGTAAAAGTACTGTTTTCATATTAATTACCATTATTGTTTCTCAAATAATGACCTCCAGGTGAATGTTGGGATAACACAGGCATTGTGTCTCAGGTAAGAGATAAAGGAAAATAATACAAACTCATTTTATTGTACTCCATTTTATTGTGCTTCAAAGATACTGAATTTTTTACAAATTGTATATTTGTGACAACTTTGAATTAAGAAAGTCTATCAGTATGATTTTTCCAACTGCATGTGCTCCCATCATGTCTCTGTATCACATCTTAGTGATTCTTATAATACTTTGACCTTTTTTATTATTATTCAATCTGTTATGGTGTCTTCAGTGTGATCAGTGATCTTTGATGTTATTATTGTAATTCTTTGGGGAGGGACTGCTCCACTAACTGGTCATTCCCCATCTCCCTTTCCTTGAGCCTCCCTATTCTCTGAGACACAACAATATTGAAATTGGGCTAATTAATAACCCTCCACTGGCCTCTAAGTGTTCAAGTGAAAGGAAGAGTCAATCACTGTGGCTAACTTCATTGTTGACTTATTTTAAGAAACTGCCATAGCCACCCCAACCTTCAGCAATAACCACTCTGACCAATCAGAAGCCATCAGCATCAAGGTAAGACCTTCCACCAGCAAAAGACAACTCTATGAGGGTTTAGATGATGATTAGCATTTTTAGTAATACATTATTTTAATTAAGGTATGTATATTTTAGACATAATATTATTACACATTCAATAAACTCTAATATAGTGTAAATATAACCTTTATATGCACCAGGAAAGAAACTCTCTCTATTGAGATATTTGGTTCATTGCAGTGGTCTGGAACAAAACTAGCAATATATCTGATGTATGCCTGTATTTAAAAACTATAGAGGATACAGAAATATACATTATACAATATATACAATATACAATATATCTGATGTATGCCTGTATTTAAAAACTATAGAGGATACAGAAATATACATTATAAGTACTGAATATGGAAGAACTTATAGGCATTAATATATACTGTATTAACAAAATATAGTCTACTTTACACAAATGGAATTTATATAAAACCTAAGTATAGGCTATAATAAATTAATTTTGGAGTTTGTTAGGTTTGGGGGTAGTTTTTCTTTGTTTTAGTGTATACTTTTGGGAGAAGTGATGCGATAGAGTGATAACAGGTGCCTTAAGGGTAATAAAAAATTCTGCATACATACTGTCATTTGATCCACTCCATATCTGTGAAATAGAGGCTGTTATTATTGAGGGATGAGGAAAGAGAGGAATTAAGTGGTTTACTCAAGAGCATACAGTGTTTCAGGCAAGATTGAAATCAAAGTCTTCCTGATTCCAATTCTAATACTCTATCCACTAATCCAATCTGAATCCTGGATTAGTTACTATCTCATTGACCTTGGACAAAGTCTCTGGGACTCAATTTCCCCATCAGTAAAGCAATGGGGGAGAAATAGAACTTCAAGATCCATGCCATGTTCCTAAGTCTTGATTTTTTTTTTCAGAGATTTCATTACAAAGAACTTTGTGGCCTCAGACACGTGATGTATACTAGCTGTGTAACCATGGACAAGTCACTTAACCCTGACTGCCTCACAAAAAGGGGGGAGGGGGGAGTTAGCTCATATATAAGTCAAGTCTATATTAGTATAATTTTTTCATCAGTAGATTCATGAGGATAGCATGAGGATTTAATAGCATATGAAACATATGCATACACATATATACACATATATTATATTCTATATCTATTGCTATATGTATATATACGAATATGTTGTTCTATATATTCTATATGTCATATATTATTTGCTATATATAAGCATCTGCTATGCTATATATATGCTATATCACTGTACATATATTTGTACATACATATATATTAGATACATTTATATATGTACATATATATACACACATACATCCCTTTGTTGTTTACAAAGCACTTTCCTTACAAAAACAGTCCACTGAGGTGAGCAGTGAAAGTATTATCTCCATTATACAAATGAGCAACCTCCACTATGATCTTATTCTGATGCCCAGAGGTGCAATCTTTTTTTTTTTTTTTTTTAGTGAGGCAATTGGGGTTAAGTGACTTGCCCAGGGTCACACAGCTAGTAAGTGTTAAGTGTCTGAGGCCGGATTTGAACTCAGGTACTCCTGAATCCAGGGCCGGTGCTTTATCCACTGCGCCACCTAGCCACCCCCCAGAGGTGCAATCTTGAAAGCATCAACTCATTGGAAGTAAGGTTTGGCAGATGCTAATAAGCTGAACAGGATTTGAATATAGCTTGATAATGGACTGTATGTCTAATATCTGAAACCAAGCTTGGTTAAATTGCATTTCTTCAAAAGACAACTAGAAAGTGATTAATTGTTAAACCACGGTAATTTTTAAGGCCATCTACTAAATGATAAAAGTTCCTATCTGCATCAATGGAGGGAACAACTATACCTACTTTGAAGTATTAAAGTGTCACTGGAAGAAGTGAGGCTCAGATTTGGCCACTGATTCACAAAGCAGATAAGCAAAACCACAAAGTCTCCTAAATGTAAGTGCAGAATTCTTTCCAGTAGGCCACACTGAGTAGCATGAAGTATTTTATCACCAACAGCTCCATTCTCTATTTGCTAATTTGTCATACTCCCATTTATAATCTGGTCAAAGTAATTTTTAGAGCCTCTAATCCAATCTGTTCAAGCCTAAATTCAGCTGCTGCTGAAAATGTAGGTATTAACTTCATCTTTCATACATTTCTGCTACTCATTCTAAAATTCTAAATGCTGTTAAATGGCTCTTAGATTTTCCTGGATGGGGATCTCTCCTACTATAGGTAATTCCAAGCTTCTGTTATCACCCTCAGACCCTCTAGAAACTGACTTTTTTTTTTTTTTGCAGGGCAATGGGGGTTAAGTGACTTGCCCAGGGTCACACAGCTAGTAAGTGTCAAGGGTCTGAGGCCGGATTTGAACTCAGGTCCTCCTGAATCCAGGGCCGGTGCTTTAACCACTGCACCATCTAGCTGCCCCTAGAAACTAGGTGGTGCAGTGGATAGAGCACTGGCCCTAGATTCAGGAGGACCTGAGTTCAAATCCGGCCTCAGACCCTTGACACTTACTAGCTGTGTGACCCTGGGCAAGTCACTTAACCCCAATTGCCTCAGCAAAAAATAAATAAATAAATAAATAAATAAATAAATAATCTTAGAAACTGACTTTTAAAGAAGTCAGCAGATCAGTAGTCCTAGAGGGTGCTACAAACTTGGAAAGGCCCTGTATTGACAAATAGCATGTTACCATAGAGAGAATGCTAGACTTGGACTCAGAAGACCTGTATTCAAATCCAGTTTCATAAGCTTACTATCTATGGGACTATGGACAAGTTATTTCAACCTGTTTTCTCATCTATAAAATAAAGATAGTACTATCTGTAATAGTACATATCTCCCAGGGTAATTGTGATATTTAAATGAATAATGTAGCAAAATACTTCGCAAACCTTACAGTGCAATATAAATGTCAGGTTTTTTCTTGTTGTTTACCTTCTTCTTCCTTTCTTTTTAAACAGAGTTCAGACAGAAATGGACCTCCATTATTTATTATTTCATATTCTGAGGATTACCACATAAGTGGACAAAATAAGTGCTCTTTATCCTTTGATAAAAATTTTGGAATATAAACTAATCCTTTGCTGGCTCATTGAAATTATCTCTGGGCAATGCTAGTATCAGGAAGGCTATTAGAGACAATCTGTAACTCATCCTGTTCCTATATGATTTGGATGTAACTTGGAAAATATGAGCATTCAGCATGGCTACATCTATTCAAAATATTCTTAAATTTTTAGGAATCAATGGTATGTGGTGACAATTTTGAGCAAGAGTTCTATCTGTGATAATGGTATGGTTCCAATGGAGTTTTTTCTTGGATTCTTAATTATTTTTTGTAATATGGAGATCTGTCATCTACTTTATGAACAATAATTAGTTTTAGCACATAATTCTTGCCATTAAATAATATTTTGCTCAACATTTGATAGGTCCCGATTTTTTTTCACCTTGCAGTAATGTATTACACAGTTTCTATTATTGCCTTATCTTATCTTCATTGGTCAATACGTCAAGGATCCTTAATGATAACCAATCTGTCTTTACTAGAAGAAAAAATCTGGTTACAAATTGTCATCATAAATCCCTCCATTTCTATAAACAAATCTACATGACTCAGCCATCGTTTGATGATGCTTCCTTGTCAACATATTGCTGGTTGTGTTCATGTGGATATGACCCCTGGAGGCTTTTTGATTCCACTCTTGGTTGTGAGCCATTTCATAAGGCTACATGCAGAGTCTAACAACTTTGTTCTATTTTCTAAATCTACTGGCATTCCCAGGTTGTCAGACTTTACTTTGGCTCAGTGAACTGATGTCTGCTTGTTCCACAAGTATTTCTGTAAATTTCTGAAAATATCTATCATTCCTTTCTATTTTTTATTGGTGTTATCATTGCATGGCTGTTTTAAGGTGATAGATCCTGTATTCTGTTAATATTGTATACATTTTTGTTAGGAAATGTGCAATCAGAGTTCATTTTATAGTTCCAAAAGTCTATGTAAAGACTGTGATTATGTAAATGCTAATTGCTTCAAACATGTGCTTCTCATTGAGCTTGGATTTCTTGATTCCAATAAATCTTAACATATACTGCAACTTTCTCCTTGATAGCTTGATAGGCAGCTAAATGGCACAGTAGATATAGGACTGGACCTGGACTCAAGAAGACCAAAGTTAAAATCTGTTCTTTGATACTTACTATTTGAATGACCTTGCAAATGACTTAACCTCTATCTGCTTCAATTATGATATCTGTAAAATAGGCATAATAATAGTACCTACCTCCCAAGGTTATTGTGAAGACCAAATGAGATGATATTTTAGAGATGACTATGTGTAGAGTATGGTCTTTGAAGTCAGGAAGATCTCCATTCAAATCTGACCACAAACATATAAATTGCATGACCCTCAGTTTTATTATATATAAAATCAATATAATAATATCACCTACTTCTCTGTATTATTATGAGGATAAAATGAGATATTTGTAAATATGTTTTGCAAAATTTAAAGGGCTATATATGTGCTAGCTATTTAATTATTATCAAGGAGGAAGAGGAAGAAGAAGAGAAGGAGAAGGAGGAGGAGAAGGAGAAGGAGAAGGAGAAGGAGAAGGAGAAGGAGAAGGAGAAGGAGAAGGAGAAGGAGAAGGAGAAGGAGAAGAAGGAGAAGGAGAAGGAGAAGAAGGAGAAGGAGGAGAAGGAGAAGAAGAAGAAGAAGAAGAAGAAGAAGAAGAAGAAGAAGAAGAAGAAGAAGAAGAAGAATGCTCAATATGTCTGGAGGAAACCAAGTTATCTGTAAGTATCCCCTTCATCTATTGAATCATTCTGATTGACCTCCAGATTCAACTTGAAAGATTTGAGTTTCAAACTTTCCTTGCTATACATTAATAATTTTATACTTTAACCCAAAGGATATTTTGATATCATGGAGAAAGATTTCATACTACTAGATGTTTTAAGTAGAACCATTAGGCTATATATTATCTACATTATCAAGTGATTAATAAGATGTTTTGGCTCAACATGTTTGACTTGGAAGCCATATTCAATTCTACTTAGGAAAAATGATAATGGGTCTAAAGATAAGCAGAACCCTAAGACACATTTAATTTGCTCTTGACATTATTCAGTTGGTGGCATGTATTAAATAGAATAGTTAAGTGATTAAGTGGATAGAGTGCTGGGCCTAGAGTGAGGAAGACCTGTGTTCAAATTTGGCCTTAGATACATACTAGCTGTGTGACCCTGGGAAAGTCACTTAACCATGTTTGCCCCAGTTTACTTGTGTGTAAAATGAACTGGAGGATAAAATGGCAAACCTCTGTAGTATTTTTGCCAAGAAAATCCCCAACAAAGAGTCAGACACAAGTGAAATTAACTAAATAACAATAGCAACAATGCATTAAACTTAGAGTTCTAGGGTTCTCAATATATATAGACCTATTTTATGTATTTGTGTGCTTAACTAAGCCATAAGTACAGAACTTGACCAAAGACTTTGCACAAAATCAATTTTCAAAATATAAATGTGTAACAATTGGAATGACACCACCTGCTGGATACTTACTGTAGAAGAGTTCTGCCCATGAAGGGAAGGTCTTTGAGGGCAAGACCAGGAGTCAGGAAGTGACGCGGGCTAGTGGGAGGAGGAAGGAAGAGACTGGCGCTCAGTCTCGCTCTCTTTCCTCTGGACTCTGGCGGAGAAGGGAGCTAGAAATGTGCTCTCCCTTTAATAGATAGGAATCTAGGCCTTTTTCTCTCTCTTTACCAAATTCTTATTCTCCTTAATAAATGCTTAAAAGTCTAACTCTTGCTAAAGCTTATAATTTATTGGCGACCACTCATTAGATATTTTAGACAGTTTAGCTAGAATTTTAGCCTTAACAGATGGCTGACCACGAAGAGGAAAGCTAAACTTCAGTCTTCTGATCTTCCGGTTGGGTAAGAAATTTCTCCTACCCTTTAACTGCTAAGTACTGGCGTACTGGCTGTGTTTTCCTTTAAATTTTTTCGAATGGACCTTTTAAACTCCCTAATTACCCTATTTTTGATTTTAGTCTGTTTAACCAGACAAATGGGGGATAAGATCATGTTAATGCTTTGTTTTTGTGGATTTTCTATTTTTCTTTTTATTTTTGTTAAAAGAGCCAGCAACTTACTCACACAAGGAAATATCACTCCCTCTCCCAACCATGCTTTTTCAGAGAAACCTGAAGAGATTCCTGAAGCTTTTCCCAATTCTAACACTAATTGTTGCTCTAATTTTGCATGCCTGGAGGCAATGACCCACCCTCTAGAAGTTTTTAATCCCCTAGCACCTGGAGGCAAAGTGGGGGAAGAGGAATCCAGGCCTGAGTTCAAAATCAAGTCTGATTCAAATTGTGCTGGTCCCTCCCCTCCTCTCCAGACCCCACCCTCTACTCCCCCCATGGCCAAGCCCATTGCTTCCCCTGCCCGGGAAGTCCAAAGATCTAATGCGCATGCTCAACTTTCTCTAACTACATTTGCAGCTTCAGGCTCAGCCCTTCCCCAGCCTGGCTGTGCTTCTGAGACAACCTTAGAAAACCCTTTAAATTCCAGATATGCTCGTTTTGTTCATAATTTTGCTAACCTGCTTTTGTCTTTAATTAGTAATCTTATAAAGCATTTGTATGGTGAAAAGACTGACAGACAATATAGAGGGGTTAAAGAAGAAAAACTTAAGCCGAATAAGAATGACAATCATCAACATAGTTCAAGACTCCGCTTCTTTTGCCATGGAAGGGTATATATTTTACAGAAATGTAGAAGTAAGCAGCAAGGTATTGATATGAGTATTGGGGATTTTAGATATCGGAATCAAAAGTGTTCTAAATTCACTCAGATTATTAATAGTATCAGTTCAGAGGTTACATAGGATTTCTATGCTATTACATATACATTTTGAAATTAATGGTATGGGTTTATTTTCATAGAGATTTTCATGCTTTTGAGATTGTGTTTTATATTTAGTTTTTAAAACAAGGAGAATATTTGTAAAAGCTTTTTATAGTCATGTGATCAAGTTTATATTTTATAATACTCTTATTAATATTAAGTTCACATTCATTTAGACTTCCTTAGTTTGAATTTCATTGTCTTTTATTGTTCCATGTGTATTTTCTTCTATTCATTTGTCTATCTAATTTTGAAACATTGCAAGATGGTTTTGATTTTATTATACAATGTTAATTCTAGGAGTATTGTGCTCCCATATTCTGAGTTGTTTGTTTTTGTTATTTTTTCTCAACTGATTATTTGATCAAACTCTTTAAAGCATTTCCCTGGCAAATTGGTTGCCATGGCAAGTGTAAATTGATTCTAGAAGTATTATTTTTGATAAGCATATTCCCCCCCCCAAAAAAAGAGGGGAACATTTGTAAAAGTTTTCTATTTTCAAAAAAAAAAAGTTCTTTGAGATTCTGTTGTGCTTTAACTTGTATTTAAGTATGTTCTGATTTTTCACAAAAGTAATTGTATACTAAGTAAAAGAAAAGGGTATTATTTGAAATTGTTGCATAATTATATATTGTGTTCTGAGTCAAGATGTATTCACATTTTTTGCAATCATTTATTATCCTCAATTTTTAAATCCATATGAGACTTGGATTATGGGAACTTATCATTTAAGACATTAATTGCCTTTATTCTGAGTTATCAGATGCCAGTTGGCCAAGATGCCATCCAATCACAAGAGGAATACATGCAAGAGCAGACACTGAACTGTCACATGAGGGGAGACATGCATGAAGTCAAGGTATGGCCGAGGGAACGGCTTTTGACAAATGTTGAGGTTGGATTCTCTTGGTTTAATATTTTATTTTATTTTTCCCCACAATATTGTACAGATGGCTGGAAGTATTCATCCCACCCATCTCGCTCCTACACCTGGCTTCTATGCTCCCTCCTATATGCCTGATGCCATGGACCATCTCAATCCCATGCATCTGATTAAGTCTGACTCAGTTTCTTCCAATATGTTCGGTGGCATGGACATATATTCCATCCACCTATTTTAAGCCTGGCATACTGTATGGGCAGTACATATTGCTCAAGTGTGGGAATGCTCATATCCCATCATTTCTCTGTTCTTTTATGGTAACCCCCATAATTATCTCAGGTGTCATGATAAATACAGTGTTGAATTTGGCCTTGACACCTGTTACCAATTATATTAGATTTTTAAATTTCTCATAATGGCATGAGGATAATTAGGCAGATGATGCAAAAAGTGATGAAACAAAGATAAAAATTATTTTTAAAAATTAATATTGCAGCAATTGTCTTCTCAATTACCCTCCATAAGGGGGGGGACTATAGTAATATTATAATTTTAAAGAATGGTTCAATTTTTGTTTTATTATATGTTTCATGTATAACAACTAAAATTCTGAATCCCCTTAGACATGTTTTTGAGAACTTTCATTGTTTGATTTGATTATTGACAAAGCTATTTTAAAGTTCTGTTAAGCTCAATTTTGTAGGAAATTTTCCTGGCTGATTACCAGTATCCACACATCAACCCCTGAAAAGACTTCCATTCTACGACTACACCTAGAGGACATCTGAGAAAAGACTTTCAGAGACTTTAAATGAACAGTTTTGATTTGTTGTTTTTGTTGTTTTTTTCTCTTTCTGTTATAATATACACCATCTGTAACATGTATTCTCTGCAGAGGCCCTCCCTTTGCAAGACCAATGTCAAAGCGTCGGTTCATGAGGACAAAAAAAAAATCGCCCCTCTGGACAAAACTTTCCTCTCTTCCTTTTCTATATTGTTGTTCACATATTATTAGTTAGCAATAGTTATTATATTCTTTTTACTGTTCCGTCAAGGAAACATTTTGTTTCTTGAGGAACAACAGGGGGGACTGTAACAATTGGAATGACACCACCTGCTGGATACTTACTGTAGAAAAGTTCTGCCCATGAAGGGAAGGTCTTTGAGGGCAAGACCAGGAGTCAGGAAGTGACGCGGGCTAGTGGGAGGAGGAAGGAAGAGACTGGCGCTCAGTCTCGCTCTCTTTCCTCTGGACTCTGGCGGAGAAGGGAGCTAGAAATGTGCTCTCCCTTTAATAGATAGGAATCTAGGCCTTTTTCTCTCTCTTTACCAAATTCTTATTCTCCTTAATAAATGCTTAAAAGTCTAACTCTTGCTAAAGCTTATAATTTATTGGCGACCACTCATTAGATATTTTAGACAGTTTAGCTAGAATTTTAGCCTTAACAAATGTTAAAATGTTTCAGGTGACTTGTTCAGTAATTACAGAATCAGAAAGCTGTTTCTTATACCTCTGGTAATTAATGGCACACCCTTTTGCTCCTTCGTCAACGTTCTTTTCTTGTAAAGGATTTTTAAAAAAATTTTTTAAGTGATTCAATATGTTAAGAGTTCATGAATACATAATTGGCTGATATTTGGAGGAGTCACTAGTGTTCTCATGTTTTAGTAACAGATATGTGATGCTTTTGGTTAAGAACAGCAATAGCACATTTGTGTCTGGAAAAGCTGGTAAAGTAGTGTGTTCTTAATACCTGAGACACTGGGAAGTGTTTGAGCAAATAACTATAGAACTTAACTGAACCTGCTGCTCTCCAGTTTTGTGGAAGAGATCAAGTTTCATTCATCTTGATATAACTATTCAATTGTTCATATATTAACAGTTCACAGGTTCTGGTTCCTATTAGATCTGACATGAGTTTTTGTCTTGTTGGACTTTTTGAAACCATATAGATGATCAGGAATTTTCCACATCCTCTTCAGTTCTCTCTTGTCTTTGTTTTGTTTTATTTGTTCGTTTGTTTCTCAAGTGCCCGCACTAAGTATGATGTTGAATTGTGTGTATTTTGTTCATAGTGCTTCTTTGACTTAATCTCTTGAGTTTCCTCATTTTCCTGTAAAACATTATCACCACCTTTTGCCTCTCTGATTTA
This sequence comes from Dromiciops gliroides, assembly GCF_019393635.1. Taxonomy (NCBI): domain Eukaryota; kingdom Metazoa; phylum Chordata; class Mammalia; order Microbiotheria; family Microbiotheriidae; genus Dromiciops; species Dromiciops gliroides. The sequence goes on along the minus strand of NC_057864.1, from coordinate 360,850,319 downwards.
GAGTGTGAGGCTCCAAACCTCCATTTAAGAAGGGAGTTCCCCTAAAATATCTCTATTTTCCACCTAGCTCCACTACTCTAAAATATCCCTGATTTCTCTACCATGCCGCTGTGTCTGATATTTTTCTCTCCTTCTCCTCTGTCCTCCTACCCCCCTTTTCAGCTTCCTTTTTGTGTGTTGTCTTCCCCCACTAGATTACAAGTTCCTTGAGGGAAAAGACTGTCGTTCTTTTATTTAGATCTTTATCCTCAGTGCTTGGCACAGTGTCTAGCACATAATAAGAATTTAATAAACTTCATTGACTATACAATTGTTAATTAAAGATATGCAATATTCATATGCTTTAATTTCTCAGATTCCATTCTATATATTTTTTCATTGCTTTTATTTGGGCAATATGGATTCAAATTTTCTACAGGGCACATCAGCTAGATTTTTATGTAATCTTCCAATGTCTTTCCACTGCTCTTCAATGGTCCTATCAAGTCATTTCTACTATGATGGTATTTAAATCTTGTCTTTAGGACTGTTTCTTGGTAGCTCTATCTTTCCGTCTATGGTTCTTACCATGAAAATGAGTGTCACATATAATGTTGCATGCAAGTTCTGAAATATTATTTTTATATTGCCTATCAGGTAATATGAAAAAAAATGTGTTATTTCATGATGGTTGTGCCAAATAGCAACTTTTTCAAATTATTCCCTTTTGGTATAGTTGGTCTGCTAGTTCAATTGATGACACCAAACTCAAAAAGGGCTTTTCAAAATTCAACTCAAAGCAGGACCATCTGTTTTCCAAAGTTATTTGTGAAATCAGTATTGTTGTCACCCACTTACTCTTTAGATATTATTTCTGGTGTTTTTATTAAGTGAATACTTCTCAGTGATCTCATCTTCTTCAATTTTCTGCCACTCATATTTTAGTCAGTTCTCAATCTATTTCATCTGATCTTGGCTTTGATATAAAGTTATTTCTGTTCAGTTCCCTTAACCAGCCAGCAATACATTGTCCTGAGACTTGGAGCTAAAGATCTCATTGACAAAAGACAAAAAGGATGAAACCCTGTCTTATAATGGGTAATATCTATTTCCAACATTTTTATGATATTGTCCTGCAGCATAATAAAAGCATCCATTTCATTAGTTCATTAAATATGGACATTTCCTCTTTAGTGGTCATCTACCCTGAAGCATTTCTAGCAGAAGGGATGTTGGCATTGCCTCTTTGTCCCAATTTATTCTGCCTTCTTCTTGTAACAGAATAAAAGGAAGTGCCACTTACTCTGCTATCTCCTGCACAAAGCTTATTGATCACGGAATTTGACAAAAGCTACCCTAGAAACCTATGAAAATGCTCTATTTCATTAACTCTTTTTTTAACTTTTTTTTTTTTTTTGGTGAGGCAATTGGGGTAAAGTGACTTGCCCAGGGTTACACAGCTAGTAAGTGTTAAGTGTCTGAGGCCGGATTTGAACTCAGGTACTCCTGAATCCAGGGCCAGTGCCTTATCCACTGCACCATCTAGCTGCCCCTATTTCATTAACTCTTAACACTACTTACATCACATTGCATGATATGCCAAATTCACTAGTTCTATCAACAGATCCCAATTTAACATCATTTAAAGATTTCTCTCAGAACTTCAAAACAACCACAATGGTCCCAGAGCACATTAAGTTCCCACTACTCATTGTCCTGATTGAAATTTTCCTACTTTGACACTTCCCCCTACTTCATATAGATGGAAGATTAAGCTTTGAAGAAATTATAATTATTGATAATTATTGATAATAATAACTATACCTACTCTCTAGCCACAAATAATTTACTCAAGTCTACTAATCTCTAGATGAATAATGCAACTGTGTGGGCCAAATTTAATATATGAAGAGTTAATTAGGTGGCTCGACTAAATATTGGGGTCCCAGAGATAATGAAGGACCACTAGGTTTAAGGCTCCCTCCCCTCCTAAAATGCCTTTTTAGATATTTCTTCCAAGTCAATAAGAAAGGAGCCTTACAGCCTCTGTTCTACAGATGAATCAGGTTTTATTAGGGAGAATAAAGTAAACAACAAGGTGAAATTAATAAAATTAAAGACAAGGAAATAGGGGAGAAGAAATACGGATAATCCTCCTAGCTCTAACCTAAGTCTATTCAAAAGAGCAGAGTAACTTACCACCTGGAGCTTGTAGCTTCAATGGAAAGCATAACTTACAACCAGGCTTGAATGACTCAGCTGCTGCTGCTCCTGCTTGTGCCACCGCCAGGGAGGAAGAGAGAGAGCTCTGGAAGAGACTCAGGCTCCCCTCAGAGAGCATCTAATCTTCCTCCCCCAAAAGGGGAGGTCCTTCAAACACTGCCTATGGAGAGAGGTTTCTCCTTCTGACCTCAGTAGCATTAGTAATTTCAGGTCAGGCCAGGTGTGGCCCTTCCCAAATAAGTCAGCCAAATTCTAATAATCTTAGCACACAACTTTAAAATATTAAAAACAAAAAATGTTAAAATTATCAGATTTGTTAACAATAGCAAGAATTTAAGAGTAGGTTTAGGCCAGATTCTTTTCTTTGAAATTATAAGGCAGTGTTGTTGGTTCTTCATTTTTTCCCACTGTATAACACAGGATAAACTTCTAACCCAAATATTATTTTCTGAGGGAACTCCATCATTGATGTGAAAAATCTGATGAAATTAAAGTAGCAAGTTCAGGTGTTAACCTAAACAATAGAGCTAAAACATAGCATTCATTCATTTATTTATTTATTCATGTATTCATTTATTATTTAATTATTTGGATTCTTGTACTTTGGCAGGATGGTACCATCAAGTTGTCTCTGGGTACATTTACATCATTTAAAAAGAGATATTCAACAGTCTCTGCACAGTCTGAACAGCTCAGAATGAATACTAGCTCTGCGGAGTTAAAAGGATTTCTGGTTTGTTTCAACTTGAAAGTGATTTAATAGGAGGCCCACAGAGAAAAATCTGTCTCAGTAATCAAATTATAACAAGTAAGGATTAAAAGTATTAAGAAGTTTAAGCAAACTTTTTAGCTGCCCTGATTTTTTGGGGTCATTTGAAGTTGGCTGTGGGAATAAGTACAACAAAATTATAAGGAGAAAAAACTAGGGAGAGGCAAAAGCTGAACAAGTTTTTTGGGTTCCTCATATGTCTCTAGCAACAATGTTTTTTAAACACTTGGGTTTGGCAATACCATAGGAGTCTTTTGCCAAACCCTCTTCTCAAACAGTTCCTTACTCCCCTTAATTCCTAAATCCATGTACATTTTAAAGGTAAATTTAGTTTACATGTTTATGATTCATTTACACTTAACTTATCTTACCATTGTGCTGTGAGAATCACTAACAGAGACTTTATGATCTTTTAAAAGAAGCCTTTTGGCCCATTTTTCTTTCTTAGAAACAGGAAGCCACTTTGGCCAAAAGCAAACAAGGTTAAACCCAAAGTGTTCAATCTGAGCTTGAAATTTAGAAACCACAGGTCCAAATGGGTCCCAAACTTGGCAAAATACTCTCTATCTTCTACTGGAATGGTAAGGAGGGGAGGGAATCATGATGTGTTACAGATTTGCATCAAAAATTGTTATTCTTTGCTTTTTGTTACAATTATAATGGCTTTACACTCATAGTATCCCAAAATATTTTTCTTCTTTTTCAAACATATACCATCAACTTCAGAAAAAAATGCATTGCTATAAGTATCTCCCATTTTTAAAGTTCACACTTCATATTAGCTAAGAATTTTCTCTTTGCTAAAATTAATATATAATATAATCTCAGGATGATCCAGCAGTAATGAATCTCAAAAGATTATTTGGTCAAATCCCCAAGCCTCAAGGAAGCTCAATGCTCAAACTAAGAAAGATTGCTGACTGTCCTATTTTTACTTATCTACAGGGATAAAGATTCCATGACCTTCCTTGTATGTCAAGAGCTAACAAGATTAAACTCATTACTTGTTATCACAGCAGAGAGGCAGGACAGTTGAACTGGGGGAGCAGGAAGGCAGCAGCTGCTGCCAAAATCCCTAACAAGGTCATCAGCTTTTCAACCACTGAGTCTGCCTATAAACAGCAGATAAAAGCAGGGAGAGCTCAAGTCTCTGGTCTGGTATTCCCAAACTAGCCCTTATACTTGATCTTTATAACTAATTACACTACATGAAAAGATTTCAAGAGAAGCAGGTGAGATCTCTTTGTGACAAAGTAACATAGCACTATCTAGTTACCTGGTGGTTTTACCTATGTTGTGCTCCTGTGTTATGTAGAAAAGTCTTCTGCACTGGTTTGTACTACTAGCTGCCTGAGTTCTTGGGCACAGAAAACACCAAAGGACATGGAGATGAGTGTTCTGTCACAAGGCCAGGAATAGCTAACTACATTCTTGACAATATCTTTTTAGGCTCTTCAGTATTATGTCAACTATATCTGAGTTAGGGGTTATAAGTCACTGACCTCATATTAGGTGAAAAAAAAGCTCATCTCTTCATTTACAGTAAAGATATAAAGTCAATATCAAAAATAATTAAAATGAAATGAAATCACAAATAGACAATAATATAGAATTCAGGGACAAAGTTGAAAGACTAGTATGGGATCCTATGTATAAAAATCTAAACTTATAAACCTTTAAAAAACCACAAGAGGTAGAGCAAGACCTAAATCATATTAAAAATACTGTTGCTTGTCATATTTTTTAATACCTCAAACAATGGAAACTCTAACATCTCTCCTGATGATCTATTAAAATGACAAATTATTTTTATAGCCAAGAAACATTTCATTGTGTCTAACTGAACACATATGATTTTTTAAAATGCTTTTGTATTAAACTTTTTTCTTCCTCTCCCTTTGAGGAAAAAGAGAAAAAAACTGTTAAATATTCCTTAATAACCCTTCAAATAGGGGTAGCAAGTGGCAGTGGATAGATCACTGGCCCTGGATTCAGGAGGACCTGAATTCAAGTCCAGTCTCAGACACTTGACACTTATTAGCTGTCTGACCCTGGGCAAGTCACTTAACCCCCACTGACCTGCAAATAAATAAATAAGCCTTCAAATATTTGAAGACAAGTACTTTGTTAAATTTTACTCTAATTTAGATCAAATAACACTTCATTCATGCATTCAACAAATATAGATTTCCTGGCTGCTATGTACAAGGCACTTTACTAGAGATTGGGCAGAAGAGTAAATGAAAACTGAATAATATCTATCCCTTCATTTTTATTTATTTTTTTTTTAGTGAGGCAATTGGGGTTAAGTGACTTGCCCAGGGTCACACAGCTAGTAAGTGTTAAGTGTCTGAGGTCGGATCTGAACTCAGGTACTCCTGACTCCAGGGCCGGTGCTCTATCCACTGCACCATCTAGCTACCCCTATCCCTTCATTTTTAACCTTCATTTGACCCATTTTCAATGATAATCAATTTTAGGGGGCAGCGATGTGGTGCAGTGGATAAAGCACCAGCCCTGGATTCAGGAGGACCTGAGTTCAAATCCAGTCTCAGACACTTGACACTTACTAGCTGTGTGACCCTGGGCAAGTCACTTAGCCCTCATTGCCCTGCAAAAACAAAAACAAAACAAACAAACACAAAATAATCAATTTGTGGGGGGACTCAAAGATCTTCCCTTCTTTCTTAGTTCTCCCACCCTCTCCACAAAAAGGCAAACTGTCCTTGAGAGATTCTATCATCTTATCTAGGTTAACCCACCCCAACCCCAAACTCACAAAAGAGATCTTTGGTAGAGACAGATCCTGTTGTCTAGATAGCCTAAGGACTTTACTGATGAGATTAAGCCACACCTAGATGAGTGGATTTTGCTCTGACCAGCTTGAGTGGGGATCTTGCATTCCTTTCTCTGATGTCATCCTTGCTTCTTTTAATATAATCCACCAACTCATGTCAATCAATTAGATTTGAATAATGCTAACCAATTATATTTGTTTGCTGTGTGAGGGACCTCCTACAGTAGAAGGATATATGAACTGAGACCCAAGCATGAGGAGGGGGTCTTTGGTCTGAGAGAGATGGCCATAGATCAACCTCTTATCAAAAAAAGAGAAAAATCCTGGAAAGGTAACCATGCCCTCTCTGGGGACTAAGAGAAGCTAAGGAGATATTTGGTTAATCCCTTACCAGTAGAAACTGATAAATTGATAATAAGCTTACCCAAAACCTGCGTCTATATAGCAATTATTTTAACCATCACAGACCAAAAATGAAAATGATAAATGATTTCTGGCATTTATATATTATTTTAAGATTTAAAGAGCAATTTATTATATTATCTCATTTGATCCTCATAACAGTCCTGTGAGGTGGAGAGTCAAGTACACCTGCATGTTGTATAGATGGTAAAGAAGTGGCATGAAGACCCAGCATGATAAGGCAAAAGTTCACCTATCAAAGCCAGCGGACACTGGAGAGAAGTCTAAAATGGAGATATGGGAAAGTGAGGAAGACAGTTTATAAAGGAAAACTGGAAAGGGGGTAGATGGGGAGTACAAGGGCAGTGAGAAGATAGTTTGGAATGGAGGCCTTGTTCCAAGCAAGATAAAGAAAACACTGATATATATCAAATTGTCTTCAAGGAGCTCTCATTCTACTCTGTATGTGTGTTACAATAATCAGTGGGCCAGGATTCCAGATATTTACAGATAAATAAATATGAATGATGCAAAATAGTTTCAAAACAAAGAGAGTAGTTAATAATTACCCAGTGGTATGGTCAAATGGATAAATATATAACACATAAAAAGTGAAGAAGTCAATGGTGAAGATGAAAGTTCTATTTAAATGTAAGGATGAATGTAATCTGGTAAAGATGAAAGCAAATAAAGGGGCCTGGTTTTGGGGGTGGAGGTGGGGACAAGAAATATTCAATCATGTCAAATGAGCAACATTATTTTGTCTACAACATTCTAAAAGAGCCAGGGGTAGAAAAACACCAATACTGGTTGGTAAGAGAGGATTAGTCCCATTAGCCCAAGATGGATATATTATACCCTAATTTATTTTTCAAGTTTTCCTTGTGATATTAGGCACAGGCTATCTTTATGATGCCAAAGTATTTCCACTTATGAAATTTGTCAAACCATGTTTGTCACAGGAGGTACCAGACAGCTAGGTGAAATGTAAAATTTTTCATTCTTTGACTAGTTGTTATGGCATTCTGGAGACACAGTCTATAAGACAACAATAAAGGCCAAGAGTGAAAGGGAACTATAGACTTTGGGCACTTAATAGTTGACTCCTTTTCCTCAGTTGGTCAAGGCCACGCTGAAAATTAAACAGCCAAATCCTATGAAAAAAAAAGATGGCCAAGTTTAATTCTTCCTCTTTCCTCGAAGTCTATTTGGTCAATGGTCCATACAATCACCAAGCTGTTTGTAGCTAGCCCAGGGAGATTGCCAGCCAAAGTTCAAATCTCTGGCAAACATTTCATAGCAGCCTTTCTTGCCATGAGGCACAGGTCCCAACTTGTGTATCCCATATGTGATTTATTCTCTAGCCAATTAAAAGATAAGCCTCCTCAGAAAGCATATGGTACTTATTCTACAATTATTTAGAAAAGCACGGTATAGCATATACTTCCTAGGGATTCAAAAATTGAGAGAATATTAATATGAATTATTCTATCAAGGACAAAAAGGAGCAAAGTATCAGACTATTGTATTTATGTGTAAGATTAGTTATATTATACCTAAATAGGTAACCCCTACTTTCTTAGTCTAAAATGTGAACATAGTGTGAATTTCACATTGGTGAGAGAGATTAATGATGCCATCAGTTGATGTCTTATGTATCTCATTAAATGGGAAATATGATATGTGTAAATACCTATTTTAGTCTTTTTCAAAACCACTGTTAAACCACTATTGAAGTCCTAAATCACATTTTAAATTCTTAACCTTCTTTATCCCTGAATTCATAATGAAATGCCAACTTATAAGATAACCTCTGGATATTGTCTTGCATGTCTTTTTCTCAAGGGAAAATAAGTTTTCTGTACCAAACAGGTTGACATAACCCTTTAATTTACAATTCAAGCAACTGCACCACTTGACTACAAGTATTTTTTTCTTGGTCTTCTCTCTGTCTCTTTATTTTTAGTCCCTGTGATGTTTCCTTCCCAGATGTAAGAATGTAGCTGAACAGGGGCTGCGACTAATTACTGAGTTAATATCCACATGAAGTCCAGATGGGAAAGTGTGACCATTCATCCTATCAGCAAATAGAGGTGTCCCTCTGTCCTGCTGAGATGTGGCCTCTATTTACCAAGTTCAAGTCCTCAATTGGCTGGTTTTGTATCTATTGCATCTCATTTGGTTGAAATCCTGTGGGACTCCCATGACCCAATAAAATGACGTGATCTATATTCTTTAACCTATTAAATACAATCTTGCTCAGACTTCCAGAAGAAGCAAAACCCTAAAGGACTTTTTAAAGGAATTTTTTGTTTATAACATATTAAATTAAATGGTGAAAGTACACACAAAGGGAATGCCAATAGAGAATAAATGTCTCTGATATTTGAATTGCACATTTCCTTCCAGGATGGAGGTTATTAATGTGACAGTGATCCAGAACCTTCAACTAATTGTGTGACAATTGGTGGACTCTGGTGGAACAGGGATTCAATCATCCATTCACAGTTGTCTAACAGTCTATTGTAATTTCAATATATTTTCAAAATCAATGATTTCATTTTGCAATGAAATTATTTCCATTTTTTAATTCCATTTGTATTTGTTGCCTGGGATGACTCTAAGTCCCTCCACAGCCTCAAGCAAAATAAAACCAAGTCACATAAAACCAATTATTCAAATATATTTTAAAGCCAGCATCCCGTTCAAATGGGCTATATACAGTCTTCAACTCTCTAGAAATACTGGCATTTTAAGTCAAATGCTTTGTGCCAAGGAAATCGTATTCTAGTCTATAGCTATGTCATGCCGGGATGAAATAAGATTAGAATAAAATCCAAATGGATAATTTGAGAAGAACTAAAGGCTATTGAGCTTAAATGTATTCCTGAGCCAATAGTTACCATGGTGATCACTATATAACTCCTCTTTAGTTCTTGGAAACATCCAGTAAACACTTTATTAACGTGGATCTCAGTTACACAGCAAATGCATAAATTTACTTCTATTTGCAGACGGAACTGGGTGAAGAAATCCAGGAGACCCTGTAATTTTGGAATTTGTTTTTCTGCTCAAACCAGGGCAACAAAGTTATAAAGTCCCTAAACCAACTGAGTTGGTTAGAGAAACATGTTTATTGTCTGATTTGGCCCAGCTGATTGGGGCCACGGCCTTGGCATTCAGTGGAGTTGGTAAAGAACCAATTTCAACTGGGACAGAATTTTTTTTTTAAATACAGTCATATTGCCTTGTTGCGAGCATAGATGATATGGAAATATTCGCCTTGAAAGAACTTAAATATAAAGTTTGCTAGGGGCAGCTAGGTGACACAGTGGATAGAGCAATGGCCCTGGAGTCAGGAGGAACTGAGTTCAAATCTGGCCTCAGACACTTAACACTTACTAGCTTTATGACCCTAGGCAAGTCACTTAACCCCAATTGCCTCACCACAATAAATAAATAAATAAACAAACAAACAAATAAATAAATGGATGAATGAATGAATGAATGAATAAAATAAATTTTGCTTGATGTTTACCATGCCAGGCAACTTTCATCAATGAAAATTTACACACGAGGATTAAACTTTTTAGTCACCTAGTTCAAAACATATTGCCTAAAAGTAAAAATCACACCACCTGTAGTCTCAAATATCATGAGGATGCTTGATTCTGGTTTGCTAATTAGAAAACTAGATTTATTCAGTAATTACATACTCTGGGTATTCGATATATGAGCTAACATTAGGATGGTTAGCCATAAAAGGCAAGCTATCATTTCTGACCATTTCTGATCATTTATTACCACAACTTCTTAGGTTCATTTGAGGATTTTGCCAGTGTCCTAGAGAATGCCATGGGATGCAATTGTTCAAATGGGATGGCTTATCACTTTACACAGTCTCCCTACTATGCCCTTTCTCTGACCACTTCCACAGTACCTGAAACTTGGACTCTACCCCTGGTTTCACTAGATCTGATAGATGAACTTTTTGCTTTATCTTGGGGTCTAGGCCTTAAACCCACTTTCCACAGTTTCCTGATCCTGGCACAATATGGCAACTATTTCTCCCTCTGTACACTTTCCAGCACCCTTTTTATACAGTCTTGCCTCCATTAAAATGTAGCACCTTGAAGCTGTGTAATTTAAGATTCTAAATGTGGGTTCTAATCTGTTCTGCCAGTTTTGGGGGAAACTGACTAAAATCACTGATAAAACAAGTTTAGGTTTTTAAGGGTTTATTGAAAGATAGAAAGAGAAAGATTGAGAATAGAATTCCAGCAGCCTGGCATTCCTATCTTTCCTCAAATTTCCTGTGAAGTCCTCTGCTGCCACCACCACCATCAAGTCAGGAACCCAAAAAAAGACAGACCTCCTTCCTCCTTCCTGTCCCCTCCCAGAAAATGGGAGGCTCCTCAAGTTCATTGGCTGGTAGCCTTGGTGGACAGTATCCATGTGCAAATGTTACTTCCTGACACCAAGGAAAAGCCACATGGCCTTGCCCTCTGAGGCATTCTACTCATGGTGGAGCTTTCCTATAGTAAGTCTCCAGTAGGTGGCATCATTCCAATCATTACAAGGCCAAGGACTACCTCGCTTGCTCATTTTTATTTCCCCAGAATTTATCATAACACTTGAGATAGAGAAAGTGCATAATAAATGCTTTTATTAATAGCAGAGTTCCATAAATATCCAGTTTCACAGATAATGGCACTGAACTTCCTCAGTGAAATCCATCATCATTTGAAAGAGATTTAATTTAATACCCAGACTGGAAAAACAAAATGGATGAAAAATGAATATCAACCAAATTATAAAAATGCAGTTGAGAGAAAGCCTATTAAGTCAGTTAATCAGTATTTGCATCCTAGAAAGGTGCCACAAATTGACTGCCCAAATTGGACCCAAAGGTGAAAGAAGGGAGGGAAAGAAAAAATGATTTATTAAGTAGATAATATGTGCAAGGCACTATGCTAGGCATTTCACAAATATTGCCTCATTTGATCCTCTCAAAAACTCTGTGAGTTGGATACTATTATCCCATTTCAGAATTGAGGTCAGCAAAAGTTGAGAGATTTGCCCAAATTGCACAGCTAGTAAATGTTGGAGGTGGAATTTAAAATCAGGTTGTTTTGGATTTTTTTTTGTTCCAGGTTCAGCACCATTATTATTGGTGCCATCTAGTTTCTTGGAATAGAAAGAAGTCACTAAGTTGTTTGGGGGAAATTATGGAAAGGTTTTGATGATACAAAACTGCCCCTACTATGAAAGTCCATTTTTTAACATGTGTGCTATTGGTGAGGTTACAGACCTGAGAATCATAGACCATCATGATATCAGAAAAGTCAAAATTATAAGTGATTAAAACCACAGTAAAAAGACACATAATCAGTAGAAATGTCTGTCAATGTCGCTAACAATACCTTGCCTCATGGTAATTATCCTCGAAGACATAAATCAAGAATATCTATGACTGGAAAAGGAGGTGAAATGATCATGTAGCAAGAATGAAGGAATAAAGATGTACAATTGAACCACTTCATTAATACCCTTGATATGCTAAATGAACTACAGGAAACACACAATCCATTGGGTGTGGATCCTTTATGGAGAATTTATTAAAAGATATGAACTAGAACCAGAGTCTAGGAATGGCACTATTGTAGGGAGTGTGTGTGTGTGTGTGTGTGTGTGTGTATGTAATGGTGAGAACATTGATCTTTTCAAGTTTTTAAATAAGTAGCCTATTTTTAAGTATCCTGGTGACATTATATTTTAGTAGAAAGATAGTTGGTTTTGAAGCCAGAGGATGTTAACTTAAATCCACCCCACCACCCACCCCTGTTACTTAGTACTTGTATGATGTAGGATGAATTGCTTAACTTCTTTTGAACTCAGTTTCTTCATCTCTAAATTAAGGCATGAGGGGGTAAACTATATGATTTTTAGAGACCTTTCCAATGGTGGAGCTATAATCCTGTGAACTAATGTCAGTGGTACGTATTATCAGAGGTATGAGTCGAACCAGCAATTAGGCAGTACACCTGAAAAGAAATCAAGGACTATACCTAAAATTCCTGCCTTCTATTAGCTATCTAGAATAGAATGTATGCCAAAGGCCTCCTGATATCCATTATGTGGGCTGGGCTACTTATTTTTATACTGAAATCATCCATGAGATTTAATTGGCTCAGTGGTCTGAAGGATTAGCTCATTGACATCAGTTCCTGCTTGTTTGAGTACAAAAAGGTAGAAGGGGTTCAAACTACACTCTGATGTTTGGCAGCCAAACTACCATGGGCAAATCGGAGGCAAGGGAACTACATTCAGACATTCAGCTGAATAAATATAAGATAAATTCAACACATATTATTTTATTAAATTTTTAATATATTTTATTTCCCCAATTACATGTTAAAACAATTTTAACATTTTTTAAAAGTTTTGAGTTTCAAATTCTAGCCCCTCCTTGCTTTCCCTCCCCCCCATGGTAAAAAATCAGATATAGGTTATACTTGTGCAATCACATAAAACATTTCCACATTAGTCATTTTGTACAAAAAGATTCAAATAAAAGAAAAAGAATGAAAGAAAGTCAAAATAGCAGTGCATATTCTTTTGTTTTTGGTTTTTTGGTGAGGCAATTGGGGTTAAGTGACTTGCCTAGGGTCACACAGCTAGTAATTGTTAAGTGTCTGAGGTCGGATTTGAAATCAGGTCCTCCTAAATCCAGGGCCAGTGTTTTATCCACTGTGCCACCTAGCTTCCCCACAATGCATATTCTTATTGAATATAATTCCTCTACTATGACTAGAAATCTCTTTTGGTTAGCTGGTAAATGACTTATGAGTACCTCATTTTGTTACATTATTAGACTTAAATGTTTTAGGAGTCAGCTAGAGGCAGATCAAGTCCATAACACTAATCTTACTACAACATGATAAATTTAATTGATAGGTGAGGCCTCAGCATATTTGTTTTCTATTTTTAGGTGATGCTAGAAGATGATCCTGAGTGCAGGAAGGATATCTCAGTGTCATAAGTAAAACTATGAGGTCTCTCCTCACAGCCATTTCCCAAGAGTGTACAAGAAAACAAATTATTAGAATCACATTAGAAATTATATCTTAACCAACATAATCATCATAATTTAGCACTGTCAAAAATGACTAACAGTAGTAGAAACAACTTCAGTCAACTGATGTAACTTAGTCAAAAGATGGTTTCCCTAACCATTGAATTTCACAGTATAATAGTAATAATAATAATTGTCATCATCATCATAGCTAACAGTTATATAGTACTATCTAGGACTGCTAGGTGGTTCAGTGGATGAAGCATCACACTTGGAATCAAGAAGATCTGAGTTCAAATGTGGCCTTAAACACTTACTAGCTCTCTAACCCTGGGCAAGCCATTAAACCCCTATTTGCTTCAGTACTCATCTGTAATAATAGGTGCACTGTGGATAAGGAAATGGCAAACCACTCCAGTATCCCTGCCAAGAAAACCCCATGAACAAAAGTCCATGGAGTTACATAGAAAACAGACACAACTGAATAACAATACCATTTGCCAGGCATTGTGCTAAGCTAAATATTATCTCATTTTATCTTCACAAGAACCCTGGGAGGTAGATGTCATTATTATCTCCATTTTAAATATGAGAAAACTGAAGAAAATATGATGATTTATTCAGGGTCACACTGCTAGTGACTAAGATAAGGTTTAAACTCTGTTGTTCCCTATTTGTACAAAAATATTTATAGGAGCTTTTCTTTTTTGGTTCCTAAGAGCTGGAAATCAAAGGGATACCCATCAATTGGGGAATGGCTAAACAAGTTCTAGTATACGATTGTAATTGAATATTATTGTTCTATAAGAAATAACAAGTAAGATGATTTCAGAAAGGTCTGGAAAGACTTATGTGAACTAATGAATAGTGAGGTGAGCAGAACAGGGAGAACAAAAGTGACAGCAATATTTTGTGATGAAAATGTGTGAATGACTTAACTATCCTCAGCAATACAATGATCCACGACAATCCCAAAGGACTCATGGTGAAGCATACAACCCACTCCAAAGAAAGAACTGATATTGGTTGAACACAGACTGAAGCATACTGTTTTTCACTTTCATCTTTTCTTTTATTCAAGTTTTCTTATATAAAATGACTAATATAGTAATATTTTATATAATTATACATGTATATGACCTATATCTATTTGCTTCCCACCTCAGGTAAGGGTGAGGGGAGGGAGGGAAGGAGAGATACAATTTGGAACTCAAAACTTTAAATGAACATGTTTATTAAAAATGAAAACAGGGGCAGCTAGGTGGCACAGTGGATAGAGCACTGGCCCTGGATTCAGGAGTACCTGAGTTCAAATCTGACCTCAGACACTTAACACTTACTAGCTGTATGACCCTGGACATGTCACTTAACCCCAATTGCCTCACAAAAAAAAATGAAAACAAAAATAAACTCTGGTCTTCTTGATTCTAGTATCAGCAAAAGACTACATGGTACTTTAAAATAGTCATTTAATTCTAGGCAGGTTGTACTTACCCTGTGTAGCCCATAAAGATACCTAACCTAATTAAGAAAATTAACACATGTGCATTTACACATAATTAAGGGGATTGCTTAAGCATATTTGGTAATGAGAATGACGCCAGCACATTGTTAGTCATAATGTTCTTTCTCTGTGTCATTAAATTCTTCCTGTTGCAACTCAAACCCATTCTTTAAAAAAAAAAAATGTGGCTTGTTCAAGTGGAAAGCCAAGGCTTAACAAATCCTAATCAATATGTACTTTTTTAAAAAATTATGCTTTTAATGATACCACATAGTCCCTGACATTTTTGTTTGATTATTTAAGAATTAATTCCCACAAGTAGCTTCAATGGATCTATGGTTTCATTTGTGGATGTATTCTTTTCACCCACCAAATCACAACATTTCAGAAATAGAAGGTACCTCAAGGCACAATTGGTCCATCCATAAGTATTCATGAGACTTTTCTTTAAGGTCTCCAAAGAGATGAAAGTTTCTACATCCAAAAAGCCTATTCCACTTTTGTCTAGCTCAAAATGAAATACATGGATATTACAACCCCTTTGCACCCCACAACTTTATCATCCTTCAAAATTATTGTCTAATTGTAAAAATAAGTATTTTCTGTGTCTTTCTAAAAATGCTCCATAGAGTCAGAGTCAGACTTGAAAAGAATAAGAAAGCTAATCATTTATTCACTAGGCAGCTCACAAATTGATGATCTAATTTTAACTGAGATCAATATGGCAAAAAGTCATCCCCTTTACCAAAATTATTTTTTCAGAAGCCTATCTAGATAAGAATAAATTAAATTCATTATATAGGTCTACATGGACCATTATGGCTCAAAGTTGTCTCTCTTTTTGATAGTATGATTTGTTTTTGGCTTGAACTATTCTAATACTTCCATGTAATGTCATTGAATATTCCCCCCGATAAATGCCTTACCCCAACTCATCCATCCCTATTTGGCTTATGTTGACTCATTTGCATTTGCTTTTATGAATTCACCATAACAGGTGTTCAGCTAATGTGCTAGAGGACCTTCCTCATGTTCTTTTATATTTCAGGAATATTAATGGAACTCAAAAACTCTCCATATTTACCCCTCCCTCTTGCTCTGTGACCAGCCCCTTCTCAATTCTCCATCACAGATTGAGTGTTGAGCTGAAGCAGGACAACCCAACATGCTATCATTTGTTCTAACTGTACAAATACAAAATGCATAAAGTCCAAGATAAATACCTGGGAGCTATATAGGCCAAGGAACTGACTAGGCTTCAGCAATGTTTACATTGAGCACAAAAGAAAACACAATATATTTCACTACAATGATAAGTTTATGTTCAGAAAGCAGGAAATCATTATTTTATTCTATCTGACATTTATTGAACAAAAGAATATTATGGGGGTAGCTTGGTGGCACAGTGGTAGAGCACCACCCCTGGATTCAGGAGGACCTGAGTTCAAATCCAGACTCAGACACTTAACACTTACTAGCTGTGTGACCCTGGGCAAGTCACTTAACCCCAATTGCCCCACCAAAAAAAAAAAAGAATATTACGTTTTTTAAATGTTTCACAATTCAAGAAACTATCTCAACACTTGAATGAATTTATAATACCATTGATGTGGGTATACCTTTCAGCAGGACAGATCAGAAGCTATCTATTCCTTCTCATTCTGTGCAGTTCTTATCTTAAGCCTTCCACAATTCCTCCAATGTAGATCAACTCAGCATGCTGGAGTCCTTGCTTTGAGTCTTTGAATATTTCACAGAGACTAGTGTAGTACTTGAACTATCACTCTGTTATCTCTTGGTCTTTTTACACAATTGTTGCACCTTCTTTCATAAACATACATTTCTATTTTTATGGTTTTTTGCGTTTCAAATTAATTCTCATGAAAAAGTTGTTATTGGCAAAATTCAATGGTTGATATACATATTTCCAATTCCCTTAAAAATATTTATCCAATGCCCTTTCAATAATCTGAAGTTTTAATTATTTGGAGTACATTATATTCCATAAATTATACCCACATATCGTGACCAGAAGAATATTAGCATTAAAAAGATGTGGCCATAGGGAGGGCATAAGGAAGACTGCCTCTTCATGTAAGATAGGGATGGAGAATAAACATCAGGGTAATATATCAGAAAGGGAAGAAAAGGGAGCTCACATTGAATGGCCTCAATTTTTTTCTGTAAAATATGAGGCATGATTCTCAGTTGAGAGTATGGGAGGTTTGATAATGTTTGAAAGAGTCACTGTGGAGAGTGGAACAGTGAGTTAATAATGGAAGCCTAGAAGGATTGCCAAGTAATAGTAAAGGTCCAGTTGAAGTTATGTAATATAAATTTGTCGTAGATCCAATCAGAACAGTTGCATGATTTTTTCTACTTTTGTTCAGTAGCATGCATGTAGGAGCAAAAGCAATGAATGGTGGGAATGATCTAAGGCTGATGCTTGATTGGGCACACTAAATAATATGATGAGGAATCTAGGGATTCAAGAAAGGAATACAGTATATAGTTGGATTGGATCACCAAGGGGTCAAAATGGGGAGAAGAGAAAGTAGATTTTGCAGGGGAGATGACCTTGAAGAAAATTGAGGGATCAAGGGATTGGAGGTCATACAGCCTATGAAATAATATAGAAAAAGAAGTATCACACATTTCTACTATCTATCTTAGGCATACTCTCTCCTAAATACACACACCATCAGGGGATTACCAGATTTGCCTAGGAATATTTATGGAGAATTGTACACATAGGGAATGTGTGTGGGAAGGACACACACATGGAAGAAACACACATAACAAACACAAATGGACAGAGCACATATATGGAGAGACATATACATAGGGAACATATGGGAAGAGGCCAGACATAGTGGACACAAGCATAAGGAACATATGTGACCAGACACATTGATGAAAGGGTATACATATAGGGAGCATGAATGACCAGTATCTAAGCAAGGAAGGGCACATGTAGGGATCATATGTGGCTAGATGTATAGATATATACATGTGGCACATGTATAGATAGGAACACATGGGGACCACATTTCCAAGGGCTATACACAGAAGAACAACTCACACCTCTATGAGACAGGATGTTTGTAGGCCACTGATGATGTCATTCTTTGCTTTTCTGGGGCTTGCTTCTTTCTGGGCCACATGCTGTTGCATGCACTCTGTTGTTCCAGTGAGAAAGTCATACACTTAACATATACCCATCATTAGACTAAGAAAAATCCCTCAACCATTTTTTTCTTGAAAAAGCAGTAAGCTTCCAGAATCAACTTCTAGGGGTCTAGAATAACCTATAGATATTATTAAAGAAATTAGGATTGTTTAAACTAAAAGAGAGGATGATTTCATTACTATCTATAAATGGATGGGAGACCATGAGAAGGATATTGATAATAGTTCTTGGAACTGGAATAAAAAGGATATTAGGGATAATTTAGTCCAATCATATCATTTTAGTTGAAGAAACTAAGGTAGAGCAAAGTAAAGTTACTTGCTCAATATCACATTAGTAAAGTAGCTAAGCTAGGATTTGAACCTTGGTCTTCAGATTCCAAATCTAGTGGGGAATTTTTTCATCATTCTATTTTCTCTTCACAGAGGGTCAACCAAGAAGAAATTGATTTCCTTTCTAGAACTCAGACATTTTTCTTAAAATCTCCATTACATGGGTAATTAAGAACAGAAAGGAGTTAATGAAATTTTCATTAATGAGAAGCTTTAAAAATAGGGCCGAAAATTAGCTCATCTAAAGCAGTTTGCCATTGTCCTCTCTAAAGTCAAAGAACTACATCAGAAGACCATTTTTCCAAGACCAAATGACTCCCGTGCCTCTGATCCAGATCTCTTTATCTATGTTTATTTTTTTTTTGGAGGCAACCGGGGTTATGTGACTTGCCCAGGGTCATATAACTAGTAAATGCCTGAGGTCAGATTTGAACTCAGGTCCTCCTGAATCCAGGGCCAGTGATCTATCCACTGTGCCACCCAGCTGCCCCTATCTATGTTTATTTAAGAAAAAACTGGCATTTCTACTTTGCCTGTGATTTCTTATTGTAATGGCCCCATAGTATTTTTTTTATTAGAGTAAAATCATAGTTTATTTAGGTGCTAGGGAAAGGAAATCAAGAGAGAAGTCCTTGGACTTCTTCTCATGGAGAGAAGGCATGACACAAAGGACTGACTCTCTGAGAAACCTTTCTCCTCAAGCAGGAGACAGGCAGAGATACTTTTATAGAGGAATGATGGTGGTCCGATGAGGTGATCATCTGACTGTGGAAAGTTCCCATAGTAACTTTTGATAGATTTTTATCTACAATTTCTTCGATGAATTAGCTGACATAACAACTGTAGAGCTTAGTATGTTACATTTCTATAACACTTTCACATGTATTATCTCATTTACAGGCAGGTCAGGTACTCAATTCAACAAGTATTCATTAAGTGTATATCATGTTACTGGAGTGGTTTTCCATTTCCTTCTCTAGCTCATTTTGCATATAAGGAAACTGAAAGAAATAGGATTGAGTGACTTGTCCAAGGTCACATGGCTGGGAAGTATTGGAGGCTAGTTTTAAACTCACAAAGATGAGTCATCCTGATGCCAGGCCCAACATTCTGTCCATTGTGCCACCTAGCTACCCTATTATACCTGGTCTATATATGCCTACTGTATGCCCTAAGTCTGACATACAGTAGGTGCTATGTAAATGTTAACTATTGACACGGGAAAATTTGCATGAATTTATGCAAAGTGAATTAAACTGAACCCAAAGAATGATATACACAGTGTGCTGAAAATATTACTAGTAGGAAACTTAAACCTGAGTAATCAAAATCCCTGATAATTGTTCTAGAAATGAATCAAAAAACATACCACCCTCTTTATGGCAACATACAGGGAACAAGGGCAAAATGTAAAATATATTGCCAGACTTGGTCTTTTATCACTTGTTGATTAATTTTTTTTTAATAAAGGAGAGTTCAATTTGGAGGTGGTGGGGTGAATTAGGAATGGAAAGTTTTTCTAAAAATTCCTGTAATATAAAATCAATAGTTATTAAAAATTGCTTGAATAAAAAAAAGAAAAAGAAAAAAGTATGTATCATGTGGTAGACACTGTGCTAAGGACTGGACATATCAAGATTTTTAAAAATCGGGGCAGCTAGATGGCGCAGTGGTTAAAGCACCAGCCCTGGATTCAGGAGTACCTGAGTTCAAATCCAGCCTCAGATACTTAACACTTACTAGCTGTGTGACCCTGGGCAAGTCACTTAACCCCCATTGCCCCGCAAAAAAAAAAATCTATAAGCACAGAAGTGCTAGAAATGGCAACACCTCCCAGACCACTACTAGTCCTGCCTTCATAACCATCACCCAGGGAAGCCTCTTCTGTGGAAGAGAGAACCATCTCCACCAGATGCCAAGTATACATAATGCAGGCTAAGCAGCCTGACTCATGAATTGGGACACCCTGAAAGAGAAAGAGAGAGAGAGAGAGAGAGAGAGAGAGAGAGAGAGAGAGAGAGAGAGAGAGAGAGAGAGAGAGAGAGGAAACATCATTTGTCAAGCAAGTCAAACCACCACCACCTTGACCGCCATCTCCCTTCAGACCTTGTTGGAAACAGTACCAGACTCTGAAACCAAGAGCCTTTGGAATAGCAATGCTTCCAGCCCAATGCCCTCAGCCATCATCTTAGGAAACACCCCCTGGAAACTGGCAGCAGCCTGCCAACTATTCCTGCAGGTACTACAGCCACAGCTACTGAAAATCCAAGTTCTTATAATCAGTGTCCTTGACACTTTCAAATGACTCAACCTTAGAAATCAATACAATTTTGTCAGAGAAAATAACATTAAAGAAGGATTGACATCTGCTTTGGCAATGCCAAGAACCATGGAATCTGTCCATTGAACCTAAGTTCCTCCTATAAGTGTTGTCTTCTCCATTAAGATATGAGCTAAGAGGAGAGGCTCCATTTACTTCAAAAGCACTCTTCTCCACCAACAATGGATTAGTGTTCCAATTTTCCCACAGCTTCTCCAACATATATTATTTTCCTTTTTTGTCATTTTAGCCAATCTTATAGGTGTCAGGTGGTACCTCAGAGTTGTTTTAATTTCCATCTCTCTAATCATTAGAGATTTAGAGCATTTTTTCATATGGGAATAGATGCTTTGGTTTCTTCATCAGAAAACTGCCTGTTCATATCCTTTGACCATTTCGCAATTGGGGAGGGGAGGGAGGGAGAAAAATCTGAAATTGTAAAGCTTGCATAAACAAAGGTTGAGAACTATCTTTACATGTAACAGAAAAAAATAAAATACTTTATTAATTTTTTTTTAAAAAGCACTCTTCTAAGTGCCTGGTAGATAGTAGGTATGTAATAACAATTTACTGATTCATTCATTCATTTATGCATGTATGCATACATACATCTCCATGTACATAAGGATGAAAGTTAAATCCATGGTTCAACCATCTCTCTCCAACAAAATCAATCTTGAGGACAGGCCTGGTTTTATCCTCAAGCGCTACCACAATGCCTGGAACATAGTAAACATGTAAATATGTTTTGATAATTCATTGACTGTTTGATTTAAGAGAATCAGAGAAGAGAGCTCATGTTAGATGGCCTCTATCTTCTCAATAAATTATGAGTGAAAGTTCTCTGAAGAGAAGGAGGGAGAAGGAAGTAGTATAGATGACTGAAAAGGGAAGGAAGTTTAGAACAAGAATTAATCACCTGTTTACTCTAAACGTATCATCTAATTGTAATGGGGGACCGACCAATGGAGGTACATTCTATCTGGTATGTGTAACATATTCTGTCTGGTTCTAATCCATGTGGAGGCTTGGTGAGCCTTCTTCTGGGAATATGTAATGGAGAGGTCTTCCTGTGACTGCACATCCCACATAAGTACTCTTGAACTGTTCCTTGTCAATTTGTTTAATGGTGAATAAAAGCCTTCTAAATGACTTCTGAGTCAAAACTGATTGTGCATAAAAAGGGTTCAAGTAAACAATTTCTCCTTTCCCTGGTGGCTTTTATTTGAAGTGGAAGAATTCTTTCTCTTCCAGGAGGCTGTGGGCCTCCTGGTGAGGGAGATGAATCAAGCTGACCACCATGTGTTTTGAATGTATCATACTTCTAATATTTTCATCTTTTATTTATTCTATCCTGATCTTAAATGAATTAGCATTCAGAGATAAAACAGATGAAGTACAACATTGTGTGAGGTCAGAAGACATCAGACATCCAGAAACTAGAGCTACTGGCAGAATTTGCTATTATCCTCAGGTACTGAGTCTGGTGAAAAAGCCAGTCTTGAGGATTTAGATACTTAATCCAGCCTGGAAAGGAATGGATCCAATAGATCCACTATGTCTTAAAAGCATGTGAGAGACTTGTCTATCAGTTAGCCAGTCAACAAGTATTCAATTACTATATGTTAGTAACTATGTATAAATATACAAGCAGAAAGACAGTGCCTGGTCTATAGGAGCTTATAGCCTAATAAGTATAGATAACACATAAAAGGAAACTGGAAAGAGGGAATGGAATGAAGGTACCTAGCACAGGAACATTGTTGAGAAAGTACAGGAGTAGATTCAGGAGAGTAACCTAGAGAAGAATGAAGGCATGGGTAGACTGAGGGTCCTTAAAAATGAAGGTTCTGGAAAGAAACAGCCAATTAGAAAGAAGAGTGGAAGGTACTTCCAATGTGTGAAATTCTGGGCAAGTAAGCTTCTGAGATATTATAGAGAAATTCCCAGAGGAGAATTTGAAATGCCTCTTGGAGAACTATGCTATACCCAGAAAGGGACTTGATGGGAATTCCTCAAAGGTAAGAAAAAACCTCCCAGGGCAGGAAATATTTCTTTCCACCTATGTTCCTTGCATATGTTTTTCAGTACCTCTATGATTCAAGTTTGAGCCCACTCTCCACAGAAATATTTTGTATTTGCAGATATATGTATGTGATTTTGAGAGGGGTTGGGGGTTTGGGGAAATTGTATTTAAAATTTTCTGTACCTCCTAAATAAACAACCCTATGTAGAAGCTAATTAGTTAATTGAAATTGGAATGATGTCAACTGATTAAATGCTATTGGGAAGTACATAAATGTAAGCTTGTGAACAACATTACTAGTAACACTACCCCTTCAGTTTTACCTATAGAACTTTAAGGGTAGAAGTAGCCAGGTTCTGAGGATCCAACCTGTTCAGTGTGAGTTGGTATGAGCCCCAGAGGAGATGCTAGATAATGATTACCTTTTTACATCTAAGGACACTGAAACTTCAAGAAGTCATATAACAACTAAAATCCCATGGCTAATAGGTAGCAGAACTAGACCTTGAAACCAGTTGTTTTGACTCCAAATCCAGTAATTTTTTATGATCCAAATCATTTGTTTGCTCTCAAATTTGCTCCTTGAACCAGGTTACAATTGACAAGGTCTAGCTATGGGCTAACTGAATTCCTAACTTGGTTCAATGCACACGGTGACTGAGAATGTGTTTTCTTTGCTAAAGGTAAATATAATTGAACATGTCTGGCCAGCTACAATTAAGTCTGAAAAGCTAAAGACATTCTAGCCAGAATTCAATGGGTGGAATGTGATAGTACATTTACATCATTAAATGTTACATACCCTATAAAATTCCACAAAAGAGATATTCCATTTTTAAAAGATTATTGGTTGTGTTCAAAATGACCCAATAGACTGTTAGGTAGATTTTGTTTCCTTGGAGAAATGAAAGTGATACAGTCCTTGTCGTTTAACTGCTGATCTCTTGGTTCTCACATTTTCCAGAACTGGGATTTGGCCTGCCGAGTTTTGGCAAGCCTTATGTTGGTATCAAGCAAATTTACTTCCAAAAAAGTTCTGGAAATCCCTACCATAACTCTGTAGCTGTAGTGAAATCCAAATGTGAATTTCTTGGAACAGGCAAAGGACGTACAGTCAACAGATTTCTGAAATTGCATCCCAGTGTTTTTGCTTCATTTTTTTCACTCTCCAATCTTGGAATAAGCTTTATTCACAAACTTTTCCCAATGGGGTTCGGAGAGAAAAATCCCCAACTAAGATGACCTCTTCAACAACAAATTCTCAAAAAATAAGCTTTTCTTTTTATGACATTCATTTACATGAATATGTAGTACTTTGCACAAAGCATCCCATTTGGGACTCAGAACAACTCTGTGAAATAGATGGTGGTTAAGCGGTAGGGGTATCATAATCCCTATGTTATTACTCAGTTAACTATGGTTCAGAGAAGTTGATTGATCTGATAACAGTCATGTAGCTAGAAAGTGTCAGAATTAAAGCACAAAATCTTTTTTTTGTTTTTACTCAAAGGTCAACATTCTTTCTTCTGTACCAGACTGTCCATTCATGAAGTAGAGTAAATAATAGGCTTGGGATAGGGGCTAGATCTGTGATTCAATTAGTATAGAGAACCACCACCACTCCTAATGTGAAACCAAAGCTACCCAACCAGGTCAGCATTGAGAGGTCACACAACACTGAGAGGTCACACTGAGAGGAAGGACTTGAACTAACTATGCACTATACCACATTGCCTCTAAAAGGGTATGATATGGGTCTGGAATAACTCAGAAGTGTTCTTCTTGAGAAGGTAAACTAAAGGACTGATACATCTAAGAAGTAAGAGAGATAAGTCCATTAGGCATGGCTGCTGCCTGAGTGGCACCAGGGGACAGAGATAACTCCAGAAGCCAGGACCATCACTCCTCATTCAAGCTTTCCCATCCCAACACTCATTCAAGCTTTTCCCACCCCACCCCCAAAATTAACTTTCCATTGTCAAGTCATCTCATCTGTCCTCTGTAAAAGCTTTGGCCTCCCTTCCATTGGAGGAGGAGAATGTTTCTAAGCCATCTCCTTCCAATGAAGGGAAATCTTTGACTTCCCTCTTGATCACTTTCTCTAAGCACCCAAATAAAAGGCTATTTTATTCTAATTGGATTGTGTGTGAGTGTTGTAATTCTTTACAGAGGAATACCTAAAGACTCCCACACCACCTATTTCTCCTGTGACAAGCATTAGTATAAAAGGGTTCTATGGGAGATATCATATGAGCCAGCTAGATGGTATAGAGGATAGAGTGCTAAGCCTGGAATCAGAAAGGCCCAAGTTCAAATCCACCACCTATTTCTCCTGTGACAAGCATTAGTATAAAAGGGTTCTATGGGAGATATCATATGAGCCAGCTAGATGGTATAGAGGATAGAGTGCTAAGCCTGGAATCAGAAAGGCCCAAGTTCAAATCCAGCCTTAGATAGTAGTTCTGTGACCCTGAGGAAGTCATTTAACCCTCTACTTCAGTTTCCTTGTCTGTAAAATGAGCAAGAGAAGGAAATGGCAAATCACACCAGTATCTTTGCCAAGAAAACCCCCCAAAGGGGTCATAGTCAGACATGACTGAAACAATTAAACAATCACACCATGGGAGACAAAACACTGAAATTAAAGGAAGGGGAGGGGGAAATATGAGGGAGAAGGGGAACATGAGAAAAGAGGGAAGTAAGGGAAGAAAGGGAAAAAGCTTCATCATAGACACTATAACCAAGCAACATTTATTAAGTATCTATTATGGTTGAAACATATTCAAGAGACATATTTATTGCACATCTGTTCACACTTGGCCATTTTCCTTCTTTTCACACTTGGCTTTGAAAATAGGCAACAAAAAAACTGATTCTCAGCATTCTTCTTCCATGCCTCCTGATCCATTTTTAAAAATTGGTTTTAGGAGGCAGCTGGGTGTTGCAGTGGATAAAACATCAGCCCTGGCTGGATTCAGGAGGACCTGAGTTCAAATCTGACCTCAGACACTTGACACTTACTGGCTGTGTGACCCTGGGCAAGTCCCTGAACACTCATTGCCCCACAAAAAATTAATTAATTAATTTTTTAATTTTTTTTGGGGGGGGAAGGAAACTATATTACTTTTTGATGCATTTTCATAAGGCTTCACCCCCTGGTTATCTTTTCACCAGTTACCTTACTGATTAAACCAGGGACTGTGTCCTAGAGAACTTCAGCTATGGAACTGCCATGAGGCCCTGCTGACCTTATAGGTGAGGGCCTCATTCCACCCAGGATATCTAGGAAGACAGGAGCTGTATTTTACTTTACTCCTGATACTTTTTCTTATGAACCACCTTGCTATTACATCTGCCTTTTCTCACCAACCTTCCCCTTCCCCAGATCCTGTTCTGAAACCATAGTTAAATCAGTACTAATTGGTCCGTTTTAGTGCAAATAACAAATTTACAACCTGCAGTGGTCTAATTATTCAAATCCACACTGGATGTTTCCATTGGGGGGGATCCAATCACCTTATTTTACATAATCATAACTTTGAAAAGTGTGAATTCCAATACATGCTACCACATTATGGGATTTATTCCTACTAATCAGAACCTAGCTCTACTGTTATTGCTACTAGAAAAAAATGTGTCAATATATGCTTCCATTCACAATCTCAGTAATTTCCCAAGTTAAAATACTCCTCCCTGGCCATGACTCTCCTTTTATGTGCTGTATCTTCTTAATTAGAATGTTAGCTCCTTGAGGCAAGGAATTATCTTCATTTTTTTTTTATTTCTACTTCCAGTGCTTAGCACAGTGCTTAATACTTAATAAGTACTTAATAAATACTTTTTCATTCATTAATTGTCTAAATATTTGTTTTATGTACCTTTTAAAGTAATATTTTCTCAGAAAGGCAGATGTGGTATAATATAAAGAGCAGTGAACCATAAAATCTGGAACCAAGTGGGTTTTCACCACTTAGTAGTTATATGACTGAAAATATATAGCATTAACATCTCAGTTGTACAATAAAAATTAAGAAATAATATTTTAACAGTGTCCTTGTCTATTGTGAAATCTCACTTGAATTAAAGACCTAATCAGATGCCTCTCAATAGAAGACAATAAATTTCACAGAGAGATCCTAATTCCCCAATATTAGCATGTTTATAGTGGCCATATTAAGAGTGGTAGTATCTTGCCGAGGTGATCAAACTGAGTGGTATTTTTGTTGTTGTTGTTCTTAATCTAATAAAGAGAATTCCTTTGGTTTATCTATTCATCAGACTGAAATGGGAGTCATTGGCAGAAGTAATTAAAGAGAGAGAAGTTAATTTCAGGAAGACATTTTCTCCAAAGATTTACTATTGTTCTCTTTGGTAAATCAAAATTCCTAAACTTGAACTATGTATCACTGTTTTATTTTTCTTTTAAGAGTAGTGATTGGGGGCAGCTAGGTAGTGCAGTGGATAGAGCACTGGCCCTGGATTCAGGAGGACCTGAGTTCAAATCTGGCCTCAGACACTTGACACTTACTAGCTGTGTGACCTTGGTCGAGTCACTTAACCCTCATTGCCCCATAAAAAAATAAATAAAATTTTTTTAAATGAATAAAAAAAAAGAGGAGTGATTATATTCACATAAGTACCAAATATGTCTTGGTACATTAGCTCCCAAATATTTTATGCATTTATAGTTATAGTTGGAATGAACTTTTTTTGTACATGTTCCTCTTGGGTTTTCTAAGTTTTTACCTATAAATGTACCTACTGAAAATTTTGTGTATTCATTTTATATTCTGCTATTTTAATGAAGCTATTATTTTTTTTATAAATTTTTGGTGTTGAAAGTAATTTTGTATGAAAGTTTGCTACGAAAAAAAAACACCTAGGAAAGGAGTTAATTTTGTCTTGTTTTAGCATATGTTTATTTCTTTAACTTTTTTTCTTGTAATTGATAGAACTAAGATTTCTAGAATTTTGTCAAATAAGAATAATGAGCACGGATATCTTTAATTAGCCCCCCAAGATATTACCGGAAAAATATCTAGTGATTTACCATTATAAATAATGCTAGCTCCTACTTTTGACAGATATTGCTTGTCATGTTAAGGAATGGACAATTTATTCATTGCCTTTTTTTTTGGGGGGGGGCAATGAGGGTTAAGTGACTTGCCCAGGGTCACACAGCTAGTAAGTGTCAAATGTCTGAGGCCGTATTTGAACACAGGTCCTCCTGAATCCAGGGCTGGTGCTCTATCCACTGCACCACCTAGCTGCCCCACATTCATTGACTTTTAATGCTTTATGTTTTTCCTTCCTTTAGGAATTCATTTATAGTTTACTCAATATTTTCAATAAGATTAAATTGTTTATATTCTCTGTTTTTAGTTATTTTAATCCATATATCTTATATTTCATAAATATTTTGTCCATTTCTTTTATATTTTCAATTTTCTTGACTTATAATTAGACTTCAGTTCATGATAATTTTTAATGCTTTTAATATGAGTACTATGTATTATCCATATTATTAATATGAATACTATGTATTACATTAATATTATGTATTATGCATTAAAAGTAGAGTATATAGCTTTTATTGTTGTACTATACAACATTCATTTATTTTTTTCATACTTGGTTAATGTTTTCTTTTACCATTTCTGATGCCTTGAGTGTACATCCAGTCATGATAATTCAACTTTTTTGGGGGGTGAGGCAATTGGGGTTAAGTGACTTGCCCAGGGTCACACAGCCAGTAAGTATTAAGTGTCTGAGTCCAGATTTGAACTCAGGTCCTCCTGACTCCAGGGCTGGTGCTCTATTCACTGTACCACCTAGCTGCCCCTTGATTATTTTACACTTATAACAATGCATTATGATGAAAACATATGAATAAGTAATTTACAGAAGTTAGAACAATATAGTCAAATCATTCACTGAGTGAAACTAGGTTGAATTTAGATCAAAAATTCAGGAATGGTTCAACATTAAGAAAATTATCAACAATATATATCACATCAATCACAAAAACCATATCAATAGATATAGAAAAAGTCTATGACACTTATCTATGATAACAATTTTAAAAGGCACACTGAGGACTTCCAGGGCAGAGCCAAGATGGTGGAGGAAAGGCAGTGAGCTCCTGAACTCATGACACAATCACTCCAAAAAACATCTCAATTACACAATAGGAAAATGCCAGGAGTAGCAAAAGTCACAGAAGAATGTGCTGAAATCATCTTCTAACCAAGAACGACTTGGAAGGTCAGAAGGAGGGAAATGCCATGCTGAGACAGGAGTTGAGCCCAACCCCACAGTCACCCTGACACAGATCCGGTCCCAGGAAGGCCTCACCAGAGAAGCAGACTCCCAGAGACTCTGAATCTGCTGAAACGCCAGTGTTGTCTGGAACTAAGCTCACAGTCTGGTGAGTGGGCTGAGCCCTGGGCAAGGGAGAGACTACAGGGGTCTATGCTGGTGCTAAGGCAGAACTTAGATTTTACACCCCTGGTGGGAACCAAGAGGTAGGCTTGAGTAGCAGTGGCTCAGGTGGGGGAGGGGCACAGGCTGGTCAGAGCTAACAACCACAACACACAAAGCTGGTTGATTAGCAAGTTGGTCTGGGGTCATTTAAGGACCAGGGAACAGGCCAGGAGAGTGAAGAACCTGATTCTCCTTAAATCATACCACCTGGGACTTCTTAAGCTTGGGATACTGCAGCCTGGAAACAGTGCCCCACTTTAAGGAGCTAAAAGTCTAGTAAAAGAAAGGCAAGATGAGCCGACAGAGAAAGGTAAGGACCATAGAAAGTTTCTTCAGTAACAAGGAAGACCAAGGGGCACCCCCAGAGGAAGATGTCAACATCAGGGCCCCTATATCTAAAGCTTCCAAGAAAAATATGTATTGGTCTCAGGCCATAAAGGTGCTCAAAAAGGACTTTGAAGATAAAGTTAGAGAGGTAGAGGAAAAAATGGAAAGAGAAATGAGGGTGATGCAGGAAAGACATGAGAAAAAAGTCAACAGCTTGAAAAGTCAAATTGGCCAAATGGAAAAGGAGGTACAAAAGCTCTCTGATGAAAATAATTGCCTAAGAATTAGGACTGAACAAATGGAAACCAGTGACTTTATGAGAAACCAAGACAAAATAAAGCAACTCCAAATGAATAAAAAAAAAAATAGAGGGCAATGTGAAATATCTTCTGGGAAAAACTGCTGACCTGGAAAATAGGTCCAGGAGAGAAAATTTGAAAATTATTGGTCTACCTGAAAACCATGATCAAGGAAAGACCTTAGACATCATCTTCCAAGATATTCTCAGGGAAAATTGCCCTGAAATTCTAGAAGCAGAAGCTAAATTAGAAATTGAAAGAATCCACCAATCACCTCTAGAAAGAGATCCAAAAAGGAAAACTCCTAGGAATATTATAGCCAAATTCCAGAGCTCTCAGGTCAAGGAGAAAAGATTGCAAGCTGCCAAAAAGAAAGAATTCAAGTACTGTGGAGCCCCAGTCAAGATAGCACAAGATCTAGCAGCTTCTATATTAAAGGACCAGAGGGCATGGAATATGATATTCCAAAGGGCAAAGGAATTGGGATTACAACCAAGAATCACCTACCTAGCAAAACTCATCATAATCTTTCAGCAGAAAAAATGGGACTTTAATGAAAAAGAAGACTTTCAGATATTTGTGATGAAAAGACCTGAACTGAATTGTAAATTTGACTTTCAAATACAAGACCCTAGAGAACCATAAAACGTTGGAGCTGGGGGACATACTTGGGGTCATACAGTGGGCAACAGTCTTGTGTCTGAGGCCTGGTTTTGGCTGGGATCCCCCTGGGTCCAGGGGTGATGCTTTGTTCACTGTGTCACTTAGCTAGGTGATGATATCTTTAGGGTTAAATTGAGGGGTGAAGGGAATTCACTGGGGGAGGGGGAAGGGCAGAAATGAAATCCTACATGAAAGTAACAGGAAAAGGCTTATGGAGTAGGGGAAGAGATGGGAGAAGAGCAGGGTAGTAAATGAATTTTACACTCATCAGAAAAGGCTCAAGGACCTTAAACTCATAAGAGCTGCCTCAAGGAGGGACTAACAGACACACCCAAATGGGTGTAGTAATCTGTTTAATCTGGGCAGTAAATGAGCCTACCACTCATCAGAATTGGCTCAAAGACCTCAATCTCATTAGAATTGGCTCAAGGAGGGAATAATGTACACACTCAATTGGGTGGAGTAATCTCTGTAACTCTGCAGGAAAATAGGAGGGGAAGGGGATAAAGAGAGAGGAAAAAAGAAGGAAGGGCAGAGTGGGGGAGGGGACAGACAGAAGTAAATCCCTTTTGAAGAGTGATAGGATAAAAGGCACACTGATAAAAAATAATTATTCTTGAAGATTATCTGTAATGGAGAAACAACAGCAGTTTTTCCAGTAAGATATGGGGCAAATCAATGGCTTGAATTTGTACTATTTTTGTACTATTTTTTTTAAAGGATAGGAATTTATCTGTGATTTCATTCAGATAAGGCAGTTTCTTCTCTGCATTTTATCTTTTATGGGAGGGGTCTAGACCTAGAACACTGACAGTTTAAGTGACTTATCCAGGGACATAAAAATAGTATGTATCAGAAGCAAGACAACCTTAGCCTTTATAATTTCAAAGTTAGTTCTCTATTCACTAATCTATCATGCATCATTTTTTTACATATTTAGTGCTAGAAATGCTAATCAGAGAAATAACACCAGAAGAAGAAATGTGAAGGACAAATATAGATAAAGAGGAGGTGAATTATCTCTAGTAATAGGTAATATGATGCTTTAATGAAGCCCAGAGATTCAACTAAATATGAATTCAGACAAGAGGTTCACTAAAGTTACAGAATATAAAATATAACCACAAAATCTGTATTTCATTAACAAAATAATTACAAAATTCATAGAATAAATGGGTGTTCACCTAATAAGATACATGTAGGATTTATAAAACAAATAAAAACAAAAACAATAAAGCAGTTTTTACCAAGATACTTAATTGGAGAAGCATTTTTGTTTATGTTTGAGTTATGCCAATATAATTAGTGTGATGACATTACCTAAATTATTTTATAGATTTAGGGCCACACCTATCCAACTATCAAGTAGTCACTTCATTAAACTAGACAAAATAATAACAAAACTCATTTGGAGGAACAAAATATATAGAATTTCAAAGGATTTTTTTTCAAAAAAAGAATGTATACAGTAACAGCATTATTGTTTTAAAGACAACTTGAGTGACCAAGTCATTTTGACTATTACAAATATCCAAATAAACAACAAAGGACCTATAAAGGCAGATACTCTCTGCATCCAAAGAAAGAACTGATACATAGATGTATAGAATGGTTTTACATACATACATATATAGACACAGACATGCATACATATACATACATACATATGCAAATATTTGTTTCTAATGGTAGCCATCTCTGAACTGAGGGGGAAGAAAAAAGTAAAAAAGTTACATAACACTATTATGGATTTTAAAGGAAGAGAAAGTTGTACATAATAATTTACAGTTCCATGTGCAATAATCTTTTTTTCTATACTATTATGCTAAGGAAATGCTTGTTTTATTTCTTAAGTTCAGAATAAAATAAAACATAAAAAAATGAAGGGGTCTTTGTAAAGTAACAACCATCTAAACTATTTGGTACTTATTTAAAAATAGAAAAATAAATATGTGGAATAAACTAAGCAAGATCTAGATGAAACTGAAGACAGCAATTCAATATTTGATCAACCCATAACTGTAATCCACAGAGGAAGGAGCTTCTAATTTTTAAAAAAGTGTCAAAAAAATTGGGGAGGAGTATGCCAGAAATTTGGTTAAGATAAAAATCATTCACTCTATATCATAAGATAGCTGAAATTGATATATTGTCCAAATACAAAGAGTAACACCATAAAAAAATTAAAGAAGCAATAGGGTTTCCTTTCCAAACTATAGTTAGGAAGAAATTTAAGATCAAGTAAGGGAGAAATGTGATAATGAAAAATAAAATATGCATTTTTTATTTTATCTCTATTTCTTTTTTTAATTTTAAAATTGTCTTTTTGTATATAATCAGATATTTCCTTAAATTTTTAGTTTCACTAGCATGTGGTTGAGTATAATTGGTTCCTATCATCCTTTGTCTCCTATATTTTTGTTTTGAATTAACCTTTTTTATTTTTTTATTTTAATAATTTGATTTTCTTTTTTCTAAATGTTTTATTAAAGAATTTTATTAGTGTTTACAAAACCTCTTAGTTTTGTTAATTATTTTGTCTTTTTATTTTCAGTCTTATCTATTTTCCTCTAAATTTCATGATTCTTATTTCCTGTTTCTTAATTTGACTTTTCTAACTTTTTAAAATTAATTGCATTGTTCAGCTCATTGATCATCTCATTTCCTATTTTATTAATGCAGGTTTTCAAAGACATAATTATTCCTTTAAGGACTGCATTAATTACAGCCTCAAATTTTTGGTATGTCATATCGTTACCAATCTCTTTCCCTAGTTGTTAATTTCTTCCATGATTTGTTCTTTCATCCACCTATTATTCAAGATACCATCACTTAATTTACATTTAAATTGATCCATTTTACTTGTTTTCTCTGAGTTACTATTTTTGTCATGGTTTATCTAGAAAAGATGTATTTTAATTTAATTTTTACTTTTTACATTTATTTGTAAACTTCTGGTGGTAATGCTCTCCAAGGTTAGTGAGACAGGTTCATGGATAAAAGACCACCATCCCTGAGTCCATACTCAGAACCAGTAAGGAAATAAGCAAATGCTAGGTACTCAGAACTTGATTTATTATTTTGTTGATGGCCTAGTCTTAAGAGATGGAGAAAATATTAACCAGGTAGATTAAACTTAAAGGGGTATTTTATGTACATTTGGGGGTGGTCTTAAGAGCCTCTTATTAAACATTTATGTACACACATATTTTTTACTCCCCATTGGTTTCATTCAACTCAGCTAAGTTTCAAATGAGGATACAGTCATTTTTCTTTCTCCTGAATCCTATTCTCTGGTTGACAACTATACTCATTGACAACTATAGTTTTATTTATTTTATTTTGCAGGGCACTGAGGGTTAAGTGACTTGCCCAGGGTCACACAGCTAGTAAGTGTCAAGTGTCTGAGGCTAGATTTGAACTCAGGTCCTCCTGAATCCAGGGCTGGTGCTTTATACACTGTGCTGCTACCTAGATGCCCCTAGTTTTATTTTTAAAGAGCCTACTACTATGCAATACACACACATGCACATACATACATTCAAAGGAGTGCAAAAGCAAGATATAGTGTTGCTAGGGACATGAAGAAGAATAAAGGTTAAAATAGCAAAAGCATTTTTCACTAACAGTTGAAGTTTATGAAAATGTATTTAGCTCCTCTATAACGAAGAATTGAAACTCAAGATGAGTGAGGATATGATAAAAGCATACCTAACTTGCCTTAATGAAATAAACTACAACCTATGATGCTCGAAGAACTAATTAATATTATGTTAAGCCACTCTCAATTTGCTTTAAAAATGAACAGAACAGGGGGCGGCTAGGTGGCGCAGTGGATAAAGCACCGGCCCTGGATTCAGGAGTACCTGAGTTCAAATCCGGCCTCAGACATTTGACACTTACTGGCTGTGTGACCCTGGGCAAGTCACTTAACCCCCATTGCCCCGTCAAAAAAAAAAAAAATGAACAGAACAATAAATCACATCCAATGTATAGACTAAGAGACATAAAATGCAAATAGAGTCTTTAGATCACAGGTCTATGAGCTTGACTTGAGTTCTAGTATGGTCTAGTCTATATTACTAAACTGACTAGTCAGGGGAATGCCAGAAACTGAATATATCTGGATTTCATCAGAGTATTTGACAAAATCTCTTGGGCTGTTCTTATGGAGAATAAGGAGAGATGTGGACTAAATGATAGTGCCCTAGGTGGACTTGGCTAACTAGCCAAAACCCAAATTAGCAGATAAAAACTTCTGGTAAGACACTAGCCAGGCAGCTGGGTAGTACAGTAGGTAGTGCATTAGTAGCTCTAGTCAGGGAGTTTAATCAGGAAGACCTGAGTTAAAAAATCTGACCTCAGACACTTACTAGCTGTGTGATCCTGGGCAAGTCACTTCCTTCTTCCCAAACCAATTTTCTTAACTACAAAATGGAGATAATAATAGTGACAACCTCACACGGCTGTTGTGATGATTAAATGAGATATTTGTAAAGCACTTAACACAGAGCCTGGCATACTGCAGGCATTAAATAAATGCTTATTTCTATCCTTCTTCCCCTCCTTCAATCAGGTGCCTGCATTAAAATCTGGCACCAACATACTATGTTCCTGGAAGCAAGGAACTCCTAGGATGCTTAAGGAAGGTCAAACTGGATGAGGTCAAAATTGGATCAGGTCAAAACTTCCATGACATGCATCAGTATAATCAGACTCATGAGTGGTCATTGTACTTCCAGCAAAATGAGGAGATCGCATTTCCAAAAATAAAATAAAGTTTTACAAAGTCCTTAACACTTGCACATATTCATCAGAGTACAACACAGAACATATGTAATCAGATGCTGGACTCTATAATATAATCACAAGTGCAATATGAGAGGAAATTTCAAGTATGGAAAAAGTAAGGAAAAGTAAATTGCCTATGACTTCGGACCTGGAACACTTTTGTTAGAGGTGAACAAAGCAACAACCCCCTCTAGCTTCCCACAGCCAATGTGAGTGGTCAGAAATTGTCATTTTATAATAAGAGTCTGAATAAGTTAATGCCTGCACTTCAAATGGGCCCTTTTTTAAGCATCTTCACAAATATACTCAGGCCAATTTTTATGCTTTCAAAAGGCACATGAAGTTTAAAGAAAAATAATGCTCCAAACCTCACATATTGTGTTTAGCCAGGATAAATGCTTGAAGGATGAGGCAATTTTAGTCATTGCTCTGTTTTATTTCACTGGTTCAATTGTGTGTCCTTTTTGAAAATGCAATCCAACATCATAAGATCCAGAAACACATTCTAAGGTCAAAGCATTTGGGAGTCAAAAGTGAAAGTTGGTAAATGACATGCCAAATTGAAGTCCCAAAGGGAAGTATTCATTCTAACAATCCAAGTGGTTGGAAGCTTGTTTACTTTCAAGTCAACAGGTGTTTATATAGTGAAAAAAAAAGTATGACATTCAACAACTTTCTTGATTGTCATTAGAAATTTTATGATAATGAATACTAACATGTACAATTAAAGGTTTGCAAAGTGGCTTATAAACATTATTATTATTCTCACTTTACAGATGAAGTAATTGAGACTTATAGATACTAGATGACTTGCCCAAGAGAGTATATGAGGAGGTATTTGATACTATTTCTTCTTGTCTCTAACTCCAGTGTGCTATTGACTATGTCACACTGCCTCTTGAAGTAAAATTGGAAGTGAAAGCAGTCAGAAATGAAACTATTTAGCACCTTGGTGTGGCAACTACGTGCAGTTGAATCATAGTGTATATGTTCATGGAATGGAGATATAGGGGCAGGGGAGGAGAAGGGAAGTGAGAGAAAGAAGAAAAACATTATTGGGTATGACATACACATAATTAAAGTCATCTGCCTTCAGAATTGACAACCTAAGGTCTCTGATTAGCAACATGTTCCCTGAAGAGAAGAATCCAGACTTACTAAGAAAAAGTATTATTCCTACAGAGTCAGTGTGTAAATAAATCAAATAAGATATATTTGTAAAGCTTTTAGCATGGCACCTGGCAAGTAGTAGATACTTAATAAATTACTTATTCCCTCTGTTTCACTAAAATAATGAAAATCTAATCACCTAAATATGATGAAATCAAGCCTCTGCTGGTTGAGTAAAACAAATTTCCACACTGGCTATGTCCAGGAAATGTGTTACATTTGCACTTGAAGTCTTTCATCTATCAGGAGGTGGATAACATGTTTAATCATTCGTCG
This sequence comes from Dromiciops gliroides, assembly GCF_019393635.1. Taxonomy (NCBI): domain Eukaryota; kingdom Metazoa; phylum Chordata; class Mammalia; order Microbiotheria; family Microbiotheriidae; genus Dromiciops; species Dromiciops gliroides. The sequence goes on along the minus strand of NC_057864.1, from coordinate 360,813,693 downwards.
TCTGGAATCTTGGTTGATCATTATGATCAGAATTTCTAAATCTTTGAAAATTGTTTTACTTTCCAAAATTGTTGTCATTGTATAAGTTGCTCTCCTGGTTCTGCTCACTTTACTTTGATCTTTCAGGTTTCTTTAAAAGTATTGCCTTGGGGCAGCTAGGTGGCACAGTGGATAGAGCACCGGCCCTGGAGTCAGGAGTACCTGAGTTCAAATCCGGCCTCAGACACTTAACACTTACTAGCTGTGTGACCCTGGGCAAGTCACTTAACCCCAATTGCCTCACTAAAAAAAAAAAAAAAGTATTGCCTTCATCATTTCATATAGCATAATACTATTCCATTACTTTTATATACTATCACTTGTTCAATCATTCTCTATTTTATGGACATCCTTTCAGTTTCCAACTTTTTTGCTATATCAGTCAATCAATAAATATTTATAAATAATTTTGTACAAACCCAGTATTTGTTTTGCTTAGAACTAATCCCTCTCTTAGTCTTCTTCTTGGTGTTCAGTTGTTTTTCAGTAATGTCCTACTTTGTGTGTGTGTGTATTCTTTCCTCCTTAAATTAGTTCAGGTGACAGTAAAGTTTAAGTATCAGCTATTTCTTCTAGCCCTTCCTTATTGTTTGTATAGACTTCTACTTGTACACTTCAATTATGTGATATAATTTCCCCCAAATTTCCTCTCCTTTCCCCTCCCCCTGAGTATTCCTCTTCTCCTACCTTGCCATCATTCTTTTAAGATCATCTAGACATAATGGAACAATTCCCAGGCCTTCTGTCTAATTAGACTCTATGACCCCTCAAATTTATAGAGTTCACAGGGTATATGTGTATCATCTCTCCATATTAGAATGTAAACAGTTTATTCTTATAGCTTATGATTGTTTATTCATGTTTACTTTTTTTATGTTTCTCTTGACTCTTGTGTTTGCCCTTCAATTCTATGCAACTCTAGTTTTTTAAATCAGGAAGATTTGGAAGTCCTTTATTTCCTTAAAGATCCATTTCTTCCCACACACTTATACTCAATTTTAGTAAGTTATTCTTGATTGTAAGTCAATATTCTTTGCTTTCTGCAATATTGTATTCCAAGCTAACCTCTCTTTTAAGGTGGTGGCTGCTAAGTCATGTGTGATCTTGACTTGAGTTCCTCAGTATTTGAATTCTTCCTTTCTGGTATTCTTTTCCAACACCCAACATTTAACACACTGTCTGGCACATAGTAGGTGCCTAATAAATGTTTATTGGTTGATCAATTGATTCACTGGCTGTTTCCATTAATTTTTCTTTGACCTAAGGGCCCTAGATTTTGGGAGTTTTTGTTTGGGGATTTCTTCAAATAAGTGACCAGTGGATTTTTTCTATTCCTACTTTGTTTTCTGGCTCTAAGAGGTCTGGGAATTTTACTTTATTTCTTGAAGCATGATGTCTAGATTCCTTTTTGGACATGGCTATATTATTGACAGAACATTTTCATTTTTGTGGGATTTAAATGAATTTTGTATTACTCTTAGAGTATTTAATTGAGGCTCAAGTGCATTTTACTCAAAATAATCATTTTTAAGTGTCTGATTTGATACTAGCTTCTCTCACTTTAGATGGAAGGTAATGAAACGATCAATTAGTTTTCATTAGAATTCCTTTGTTGCTTTAGTGTTTGGCATTTAAAGCTTTCCCTAACTTTCCATTCTTATACTTTACTTCCCTTTACTCACTCCATGTTGCATCTATACTGGCCTATTCACACACTATACTTCATAACCTCTTTCAGTGACTTTGTACTTACTGTACCCCATGCCTGTACCTCCCTCTTTGCTTCCTTCTCTTAGTGGGGATCCTTGGCTTTCTTCAAGACTCAGGTCAAATTCTGCCTTCCACAAAAAATCTTTCCTAGTCTCCTAGCCACTTGTGTCTTTCCCTACAAGACAGGTGTTCATAAATTGTGTGTGTGTGTGTGTGTGTGTGTGTGTGTGTGTGTGTATGTGTACTATGGACACCGCTGACAATCACAGGTACAGCTAATGCAGCTGTGGTTTCATACTTACATTCAAAGTTGAAGAATATTTTAAATGAAGGAAATGCTGCATTTTAAAGGTTAGTGAAAATTAAAATGTAATTTTTTCCAATTAGAGTTTATAGAACCCTTGAATTTTATCCCTTCATCCATGAGCTTCAAACTCTACCTTCTATCCTGTACATATCATATTATGTATCTAGTTATTTACATGTTGTCACTCATACAAGAAACCAAGTCTTTTGAAGTCATGGGCCATTTCTCTTTTTCTTTATAATTCTAACACTTAGCACAGTGCTGGGAACATAGTAAGCAATAATTCATTGCTTGTTAAGAAAATTTATCACTTCCTCATGATGGAAGGGCCCTAGAGTGCACATCCTACATACTCCATGGGGCAATCTCTCTACTTCCTGTTTTCCTCCCAAAGACTCTCCAATATACTCATGAAATAGACATGGAATAGGGGAAGAAGTAGATTCACACAGTTTACCTATGCATGGAACCAAGAGCAAAGCTTTTGAGGGTTGGTTCACCACTTCCTTGACTGAAGTGAAGGCAAGAAATTAAAAGCTGAACAGAAAAAAAAATGTTCTCTGTGTCTGTGTAATAGGTAGTTCCAAAGTGTGAAGGGAGAAGTTGAACTTGTTAGAAAAGTATGCACTCATTTTGTTTCTCAAAAACTGACCAGGAAGAGATATGATACAAGATGGGCTACCATGGGCCATAGCTACATGCAGCCATTGCATAAGCCTTTTTGGCTATAGCTATATTGGCATGCCTAAGGACAAAGCCTTCTTGTAAGAAGTTACTTATCTGGGGGCAGCTAGGTGGCACAGTGGATAAAGCACTGGCCTTGGATTCAGGAGGACCTGAGTTCTAATCCAGCCTAAGACACTTGACACTTGTTAGCTGTGTAACCCTGGGCAAGTCACTTGACCCTCATTGCCCTGCAAAAAACAAACAAACAAACAAACAAAAGAGAAGTTATTTATCTGCCACATGTGGAGGCCTACACAATCATGGATATCTCTAAGGCAGACATCTTTAAATCCTACACACTGCCCAAGCTGAATGTGAAAGTGCGTTATTGCATGAAGTATAAACCTTGGCAAGTAACTGATTCTACAAGGAAAGAAGGTATATACACCTGCTCCTTTCAGAGTCAGAATCAACAAACATTTATTAAATACTTATTATGAAGTATAGAGTCTCTAGTAAGTAAAAGAGAATCATCTTATAGGCATCATTGCATAAGTCATAAGCATAGGGATATGAAGAAGTGATTTTTCCCTCTACCACCAAACATGAAACTATAAGTATTCTGGTGGGAGTTCATGAGAAAAATTTTTCTCTTAAGTATTCTAGGCTTTACAAATCCTATGGACTCTGCTTTAATGCCTTGGTAAGGAGTGAATGAAGGAGTACTAGCCACTCTTTCAGGCACCAGGGTACCACTATTTAATTTTGCCTGCACAACACCAAAACAGCCCACAAATTCTATAAAATTAGATAAAGTTGTGGTCAATTAAGTGGGACTGAAGAAGCACTTACACTAATTTCTAAGCTGAATTGTCCTGTCACTTCAGTTGAAAGACATAGCCTGAGGGTACTACAGTAGAAAACATTTGCCATTATAACCTTGAGACAACTTCTGGAATAAGCAGCAGTTCAGTTGTCACTGAGCCTATTTCTCTTGTATAGCATAAAAAATGTAAGTGATATTCAATCTCCTTTGCATTTTTTTACTATTCTCCATTTACCAAGAACTAGCAGTATATTAGACACCATGTTGAAGAGAGAGGAGGCTTGGTCCCTGCCCAGTGGGCTTAGCACCTGACTAATAGATATATGTTATGCCACTGACTCACCACATGTGCATGTGTGAGAGTGAATTTAGATCTGGTAAGCAGTGCAATATGACAAATACTATAATGGTTATGCCTGATATTTATGTCTTTAAAAGATTTGTGACTTTTCTAAAGAATCTTGGCTGCTACAAAACTTTCTCTTGGTTGGTTGGGGAGGTAGTGGTATGGAGAATTGGGAAAAAAGAAGACATGTCACTTGAATAATGAAGAACATTTGATTTTCTCATTGAGACTAAGGTGAGATTATGCCTTTTGGCATTGTATTTGAAAGCTTATGCCTGTTCCTTATCATAACCTTAAGTAGGAATCATCCCCTTTTGGCTTGAACAACCCACAACCCAGTCCTCTATGTAACAGCCCAAGTCTTCAGTTCTTCCCACCCACTGAACAGCATAAGCAGACATAACAAAAACAGCAGGTTTTCATTCATGGCTTTCATTAGTAAAAAGTGAAAAATAATTTCACTAGTTAAAAGAAACAAACATGTGGGTTTCAACAGAGCCTATCTGCCATGTGTATTTTAAGTGATTAAATAGGAATTTCTTTGCTGGTTTTGAATTTATGTTGATTTAAGGGATACAGGAATTTATTTTCATGGGATAATGGATTTAGGGTTGGACAAGACATTAGAGGTCATCTAATCTCATCCCCTAATTCTACATGTGGGAAAACCAAGACTTAGTCTTTTTTTAAAAAAAAATCTCTCCTATCTATCCATTTTAATAATGGAAGACAACTTAGTACTTTTATTTATGAACATTTGATTCCAAATAACTCATCTACTTCCATAATACTTTTCATAGTTTCAATTTATTTCAATTCAATAAAAAAAAAAAATTTAACCACCTTCCATGTGAAAGGCACTGGTTTCTCTTGCTTTGTTTGTTTGCTTATTTGCTTCCTTGTTTTGATTTAGGGATCATAAAAATAGCTGGATACTTGAGAAAGCATTTACAAAAAACATGTTTCCTGTGGTACCATTTTTGTTAGCAATGTGTATTGGGTACCTACTATGTTCTGGGCACTGTATTTACAGTAGTAATCAAAGATTTAGAGCTAGAAGGGACCCAAGACCATGTAATTTAATCCCCTTATCTTACAAATTAGAGAAAGTGTGTCACAGAGAAAATAAGTGATTAATTCAAGGTCACACAGATATTAAATAGCAGGGCTATGGGATTCTATCCCAGGTCCTCTAGTTCCAGAGTTTTCACTCTTTTCACTCTACCACCTTTCTCCCTTTTAAAAAGACACATAGTCTCTGTCCATGAACAGTTTATAATTATGTTGAGGGGCAGCTAGGCAGTACAGTGGATAGATCACTGGCCCTGAAGTAAAGAGAACCTGAGTTCAAATTTGCTTCAGATGCTTACTAACAGTGTGACCCTGGCCCAGTCATTTAACCCCAATTGCTTTAAACATCTGGGGCCATCTCCAGTCATCATGATATATATCTTGCCACTGGTCCCAAATGGCTCTGGAAGAGAAAGTAAGTTGGGTGATCTTGCACAGTCATCCCTTACTTAAATCTAATTCACTGCAAGTCATGACATCACCCTGATGTCAAGGTCCTCTTCAAGAATGAAGGACCGGGAGCAGCTAGGTGGCACAATAGATAGAGCACTGGCCCTGGATTCAAGAGTACCTGAGTTCAAATCTGGCCTCAGATACTTAACACTTATTAGCTATGTGACCCTGGGCAAGTCACTTAACCCCAATTGCCTCACCTAAAAAAGAAAAAAAAAGAATGAAGGACAAACAATAACAATAATATTGAAGAAATAATACTTTTGGGATCAGCTAGGTGGTGCAGTAGATAAAGTACTGGCTCTGGATTCAGCAGGACCTGAGTTCAAATCTGGCCTCAGATATTGATGCTTACTAGCTATGTGACCCTGATCAAGTCACTTAATTCTCATTGTCCTGCAATAAATAAATAAATAAATAAATAAATAAATAAATAAATAAATAAATAAATGATGCTTTTACATGTTTAAAAAAATGACTTAAGATTCCTAAAAGTCAGAATTCAAGTACATGGAGTACATATATGCAGGGTTCAAGAGCCTCCATCTTGTAATATTTTAAATAAGTCACTGAATCACTAGGAAGGGGAAAATAATTGGCTATGCAAGAGTGGCTATTTGACTTCTAAGAAACTTGCTTTCCCTATCTCCTTTCCAATCTATCTGAAATCCAATTCAACTCAACTAAGCATTTGGGGAATGAATTATCCATGAGTTCTAATGAACAGTTAGATTGTTAAATTCCTCAAGAGCAGAGATGATTTCATTTTTTGGTATCCACAATACTTAGCACATAGCAGATACTTAATCAATTCTGTTGGTTGATTTGCTGATTAATCTATAAAACCTGCCTACCTCTATATCACAAAATTATCTCTTATTCCCATGTCAACTAAATTGTGTTTAGGGAGATGTGGTGGGTGGGAAGAGGAGACAGAAACTGAGTTTATACTTACTTTAATACTTGAGGGATCAATGCTCTGATCAAAATGGATACATCCTTCAGCAGATACCAACTTATTCATACTTGTTCATATTACTAGTAGTAGTAGTAGTACTATTTCTACTTCTACTACTACTAATTAATAATAATAATAAATAACTAGCATAAATATAAATATATACCCCTTTAAGGTTTGCAAAGCTCTTTACAACTATTATCTCATTTGTACTCATAATGACCTTGGGAGGTAGGCACTATTATTATTGTCATTTTACATTTGGGGAAACTGAGGCAGGCAGTAAGTGATTTGCTCAACATCCTAGAACTAGTAAGTGTCAGAGTTGGGATTTGAATTTATATCTTCCTTATATGAGGTCCAGAACTCTATCCATTATACCACCTAGCTGCCTTTTCCTGTATTTTATTGAGGCATTTTGTTTTGATATAGTTGGCACATTCAACAAATACACAAGCAATCCTTCCCCCAATGAATTACCTGAAAACACTTCAGTCAAGTTCACTTAAAGAATAATGGTGTGCCAAAAAAAAAAAAAAAAGAATGGTGGACCAAAAAACAAAAAAACAAAACAAAACAAAAAAGGAAAACATCTTGTCAGTTTCAGCCTTTGGAGTTAGCTAGAAAGGAGAAATGAATGCGTTGACTTTAATAACTTAATACCAGCATTGTCTATTAACCTGAATTAGTTTGCTGCTTAATGTCCTTATTTACATTGTTATAATCCTTCCCATCCACACACACTTTATTTGTTCTACATCTGCATAGAAGGATTCCCATGTTTCCCCAAATTCTTCATTTTTTACTTTCCTGACAGAGCAATAGTATACCATTACATTCACACAGCAATTTATTCAATCATTCCCAAATTGTTGGGCCACACAGTTTCCAGATTTTTGCTATTATAAATAGTGACACTATGAATACTTTTGCACATCTTGGACTTTTTTGCTGTTAATAACACCTCCTTAGGGTGTAAACTGAGTAGTGAGTCAAAGGGCATAAACTTAGCAACTTTTCTAACATAATTCCAAATTGCTTTACAGCATGCTTGAAATAATTCACACCTACATCAGTGGTAAATTAGCATGCCTATTTTCTCCCCACTGTCCCTATGACATTGAATATTTTCCATCTCTTACCATCTGTGTGAATTTGAAAGATATTATATGGTACCTCCAAATATATATATATATATATATATATATATATATATGTGTGTGTGTGTGTGTGTGTGTATATAAATTGTGATAAAATAATGGAATTTGGCAGCTGCCCAGGGGCCCCACCTGATTGATTTAGTATTGTTTGAATTGGGTGAGAATGAGAAATTGACTAAGTATGATTGGATGGAGGCCACACCTGGCTGTCTCTGAGTGACATGTTGGTGTACTGCTGACGTCAGCAAGAGACCACTCTCAACCAACCAGCTTGAAGACCTCCCCTTTGGGAGAGGGAGAGAGGAATGAGGAAGTGACCGCTCACTCAGAGAAGAACTCTCTTTTTGGTGAGGAGGAGTGAGCATGGCGACAGATGGAAAATGGTAGGGGGGGGTAGGGGGGCCCACTTAGTCATTCAGATACCAGCTTGGTGTTGGTGAGAGATTTCACGTGGGCTGCTAAGAAAGGAAATTGCTTTCTTTCTCTCTGATTATATTGAATTAGATCTGAGCTAGGATTTCCATGCCATAAGAAATCTGTTCTCAATCTCTCTCTCCTTACTAACTTATATATTTTAATAAATCTTTAAAAGCCTAAACTCTTGCTGAATTTATCAGTGATTTTATCCAGCTTACCCCCAACACTGCGGGCAGCGGCAGATTAGAACCCACAATTTAGATTTTAAACAACACAACACATACACACATATACATACATGTACACAGAATTATAAGCTTTTGTGAGAGGGGAAATACTTGAGGTATGTATAGGAGATGATTGAAGGAGTATAGGCTAGAGGTAATTTAGACAACTATAGTGATTATTCTGCATGGTGGGGGTATATACTAATATGTAGAGGAGATGGATATAACAAGATTCAACAATTGATTGGATGAGTGGAGTTAGTGAAAGTGAGGAGTTGAGAATTACAACAAATTTGTTAACCTGGGTGACTAGAAAGATGGCGGTTCCCTAGACAGTAACAGGGAAGTGCAAAAGAGTCATGGCGGGGCAGGTAGAGAATGAGTTCAGTTTTGAACATAATAAATTTGAAATATCTATAGTAATCCAGTTCAAAATGCCCAGTAGACAACCAGTATCAAGGAACTAGAACTCAGGAAAGAGACTAGTACTGAATATATTGATTTGGAAGTCATCTCCATATAGATATTAAATTAACAAATCTAGCCCTAAACACTATTTTGCAGTGGCTTTCCAGACCCAAATTTCTCCCCACTCTGAACTCCATGTAATTTCCAGAACAATTATTTCTAAAGCATTGGTCTGACCATGTTACTCCCTTTCTCAATAAAATCCAGTGGTTTCTTATTCTCTTTAGGATAAAATATAAATGTCTTTGTCTGGTGATTAATGACCTTCATAATCTGGCCCTAACATACCTTTCCAGTCTTGTTCCATATTCTCATTCACTTTCCCAGTAGAAAAATTTGGTCTTGTTCCTCTTGCACTTTTATTCCTATCTCCGTATTTTTGCATTTAGTGTCCTCTATGACTGAAATGGATTTCCTTCTCAACTCTGACTCTTAGAATCCCAAGTCTCCTTCAAGCTTCAGGTCAAGGGTTACCTTCTACATGAGCCTTTTCCTTGTCTTCCCACCTTCAAGAATACCAAAGGAATTAATGAAAATATAGATATATGAAGAGGGAATAACACTTTTTTACTTCATGCTATAGTATAGTTCAGTGTTCATCCCAACCATTTGATAATGATCTTAAAATAATGAGGTAAATGATAGAACCACGATGAGAAGAGAATAAAACCATGGAGTTCATTAACACACTTTTTGATAAGCCATAAAAAAATAAATTGCTTAGGAAAGAGCTTCCTTTGATTAAAAAAAAAGTTGCTTAGAAAACTAAAAGACCATTTTTAGAAAAGTTTAGAAAATTATATTTTGCCATATTCCACAATATATTCTAATTACATAAGTGAAATTTATTATTAAACATTATACCATAAAAATTAGAAGAGAAACACATAATATACCTTTCACAGCTATAAGATGTATTCTTTACAAGAAACAAAGGAAATTACAAAAGATAAAATGGATAACTTTGATTTTGTTGTTTTTTAGTCACTTTTCAGTTGTGTCCAACTCTTTGTAACCCCTTTAGGGATTTTCTTGACAAAGGTACTGGGATGGTTGGCCATTTCCTTCTCCAGCTGTTTTTACAGATGAGGAAACTGGGGTAAATAGAGTTAAGTGACTTCTCCAGGGTCACACAGCTAGTAATTGCTTGAGGCCAGATTTGAACTCAGGAAGAGAACTTTGACTTCAGACCTGGCACTTTATTCACTGAACCATCTAGCTGCCTTAACTTAACGCACTTAAGATAAGAAGGGAAATTGTCAAATGGGGGAAAAAATTGCAACAAATTTCTAATATATATAAACAATTAACACGTGTATATGTTTATACACAAAAATATACATATATACATAGATTTATTTGCATTATGTATATATACACACTTACATATATATATACAACAACAAAAAGCCATTCTGTAATTGCTAAGTTATCAAAAAAAAAAACAAACATGGTTTTTGAAGGGAGAATTGACAACTAGATTAAAGAATGTTCCACATCATTAAGAATAAGAAAAATAAAAATCACAACAACCCTGAGGTTTCACCTTGTACCCTGAAAATTGGCAATGATGACAAAAGATGAGGATATTCAAGGTTGGAGGAGTTATGTGAAGATATGCACAACTGTGCTTTGTTATTGGAGCTGCAAATCAGTATAATAATTTTGTTTCCAAAATTGGAAACAAAATTTAAAACATTATAATTTGAGATTATGCAAATTAAGATATTAAAACATCCACATCCTTTGATACAGGGTTCCAGATTATACCCTCAAGGAAGCCATTAACAAGAAGAAAGTCTCGACATACGCAAAAATATTTATACTAATGTTTTCCCAATTTGACTTTTTTACTTCATTTTAGCACTTTTTGTAACAGCAAATAAATGGAAACCAATTTTATGTCCATTGCCTGGGGAATGGCTAGTGAAATTGTAGTAGATGACTATAATTGAATATTACTGTGCTATAAGAAATGATGAATATTATTAACACAAAGATTCAGGAAGATTTACATGAGCTGATACAAAGTAAAGTAGAACAAAGGAAAACAATATAAACAATTACTATAATGATATAAATTGAAAGAGTAATCACAAAATAATCTAGAGTGAATAATGAAAAATTATAAAGAACGAGCATTCCGTAGAAGAGATAGAAGAAGACACCTTAATCCCTCTCCTTTGAAGAGATGAGAGGTCCATGAGAATGCTACATTGCACTTATTTTCAAACTTTTTCAATGTGTTGATCAGGATTTTTTTCTTCTTTTTCCTTTAAAAAGATTTTTCATTATATGAAATGGCTCTCTACAAAATGGGAAGAAAAAGGATAATGTGAAATATTTTAATGATGTAAAATCAAGGTAATGACATGATGAAAAACAAAGTTCTTCTAGAAATACAGAAATTCTCAAATACTTCAAAATGACATTGCACCATATCATGAGACAAAATGTTAAGAAATAATCCCAAATAATGGAGATAAACAGCCTTCAATGACCTAGCAACTTGCCTTATTTAAGCCCCATTGAAAACTTTTTAAGGCTATAATCAAGGCTAGTATAAGCAGAGGGACCCTAACAGTGAAAGCACATACCACACCACTGGTGCTGCTTCCAACCTAGCCTTCATAACCATCATCTGAGCAATGAACTCTGGTGGAGAAGGGACCAGCCCTCTCTGTCATGTACCAACTAACCACCACACCACCACACACAGGGCTGGCAAGTTACCCTAGCTAAAGCAGTAAGACACCCTGAAAGAGAGAAACAGGAGGTAGTATGTGCTGGGCAAACCAAACCACCACTATCACCACCTTGACCATTTCCCTTTACATCCTGATGGAGATAGCTCAGTACTTTAAACCCAAGAGTCTTAGGAATAACAATGCTTCCATCCCATTAATGGTATGTAATAAATCTTAAAACTTTTTACATCTTAAAAATAACTTTTAACATGACATATATCTTCCTATTGCTGCAATTGATTGTTTTGTTTTTACAAGATTTGGCAGCAGCATCCCATTATTTTCAATCATTATCTTGAAAAGCAACCACTGTGAAGATCCAGCCCAACAAATGTTCACACAGGTGCTAGAGAAAAAAAATTTAATATAGAATACACAAGAAAATTCAAGAAAAATATAAGAAAAATACTGTCATTAAAGTTCTTGGGACTATAAAATGGTTCAATTTCAGAAACTGATTTCATTTTATTAATGGAAATGTCATTAAGAAAGCCATTAATATCTGTTTTGCCACTGCACCTTAATGACCACCTGAGATATTTCTATCTGACTTGTAGCTGACATCTTCCATATGATTTCTCTTCCCTATTAGAATGTGAGCTCCTTGAGAGTAGGGATTGATATACTTTTCTATTTGTGTACACAGCACTTAGCACAGTACTGTGTACAAACTGATCAGTATGTTTCATTCATTCATTCATGGTTAGACTTGAATAAATAGATGGTCAATCTTATGCTTAACATCCATCATGATTAAAAGGTGGGTTCATTTTGTTGAATTAAAAATATATGTCAAAACCTTGTGAACCTAATGCCAAATTTTCTAAAAACAAAACAAGCAATCATAGCAATATGAAGATATATTGAATATTAAAAGTTATTTTTAAGATGTAAAAAGTTTTAAGATTTATCGCATATCACTAAATTTAGTTACTTTATTCTATCTTGATTAATTTTCAAACCACTGAAGCAAATGGTCATCAAGAGTTATCGTGCATGGGGGCGGCTAGGTGGCGCAGTGGATAAAGCACCAGCCCTGGATTCAGGAGTACCTGAGTTCAAATCTGGCCTCAGACACTTGATACTTACTGGCTGTGTGACCCTGGGCAGGTCACTTAGCCCCCATTGCCCCGCAAAAAAAAAAAAAAGAAAAGAAAAGAAAAAAAAGAGTTATCATGCATGAAAAATTCATTATTTTGTTGCCCTCCAATAATAAGCCTCTTCAAGCTTAACTAAATTGGTTCCTGTACAAGAAACATTCAGTCTATTGCTGTGTCCATACAAAAACTAATTTGGTAGAACAGTCGGACCTTGTGTTCTGCTGACAGAACCCAGGAGCCTCCATGACATAATGAAACATCAGAGCAGGATCTTAGAAAAGGAGCAACAGTAAAGATCCTTATAATAAAGCAGGCTGATCCCCAAAAATATACATAAAATCAATCACTAGACCCATAATCAAATCATTACCAAACTGAATACAGTTTACCTTTCTAGGTTTATTGTTGATTCACTTCTATTACCTCATAAAATCCCTGGCTTACTTCAAAGCCCATTTTCATATGCCACCTCCTAACCAAAACTCTTACTTATTCTTCCAGTTGCTAGTACCCTTTCCCAAAGAATTACCTTGTCTTTATTTATGTACATGTTATTTCTTTTACAGATGTTGATCTCAACAATGACATCTTTAAGATTTCTTCTTTGTCTTTGTATACCTAGAATCTAGTATGCTAACATATATCCAGTGCTTAATAAATGTTTACTAAAAGAATATTAGACTGAACTTGTGCTATGCTTGCATAGTCTTCTATGACCCAGGGTCACCACTATTCCAAAATGAAATATTGAAATATGATATTTCTAGAGAAAAATTCATAAAAGATGATAATGGCAATGAAAATGTACTTCATGATTTTCCATCTTACCTCCACAGTTACTCATTTTTCTAATATATTTCTATTTGTTGTATGTGCCCATTAATAATTCAATAAGCATTTATTGAGAATTTACTGTTTGCAAAGGATTGTCCTAGGAACTGTATCTTTCATGTCTGACCTAAAGCATTTCAATTTTCTGCAAACAAGGGCAGAGTCTAATCTTTCTTCCATGCCCTAACTTTTCACGTCCTTGTTCCTACATAAGAAATACTTGTTGACTGACAGACTGATTGACTAACAGACTCCTCTTAGCAAAGGAAGGATTCATGAGATGTCACTAGCCAGACATTTTTAGTTGTTGTTGTTGTTGTTTTTTAAGAGGTACTACCCAGGCATTAAAAAGCACAGCAAAACCTCGCAGGTCTGAGTTTTGCCTATTTGGAATTGGGGAATAACTCAAAACACCCTTCCTGAACATTTGCTCATTTCTGCTTCTGTGGGAAGGCAGTATTATTATACATAAACATTGCATACTTGTATATTTTACTCAGCTTGGGATTTCTTCTGTAGCTTATCAATGATGCTTATTGATGTATGATAATAATAAAAATTCTCATTTCTATAGCAATTTAAATTTCATAAAATAATTTTCCTACAAAAATGTTACAAGATAGTTAGTGCAAGCATTATTATTCCCATTTTACAGATGAACCTCAGAGAGGTGGAATTACTTATCCATGAAATAATAGCTTTGGACAAAGCTATTAAAACTTAAAAGTACACTGTCTTTTGGGGTACTCAACATTTCACTTTACATTTACAAAGCATTTTTCATATATTATCTAATATGTTTCTATATATTATCTAATTGTAGTCTCATGAAAACCTACCAAGATATGTGCTACAAGTATTATTTATTCCTATTTCTCAGACATGAAAACTGAGAGTAGGAGAGGGTAAGCTACATGCCACGGGTCACACAACTGCTTAAATTATGGAGCTAGTACTCAAATATGGATCTTGTGGATATTAACCCTTGGGCTCTTTCCACTATGCCACACTATTGGTTTGTGCTCAGAAATCTCTTTTTTAAACCAAGATAAGAAACATAAACTCTTATAAAGTTATAATCTAAATATGAGAACAATGGTACATTTGAGCCTTTCTACCATAAGATTACCCCACACACAGACATTCACCCTATTAAAATGTTGGAACTGTGGGTTGGTTGGCAATGGGAATCCAGTGTCATTGCTACTAACTTTCCCATGAAACCCCAAATCCTCCTAGTTTGGGTGGAAAAAATGAGAAGGAATGGAGTATATTATACTATAGCATAAGCTAGAGGGAATGTCTTAGTGGTTTAAACCTCAGCTAGACTCCCTGGAACCACAGGTTCAAATCCCTTCAGGGTTGAATCAGCCTTTTGTCCTTCTGAGATAGTAAACTGCATAGTATTCATTTTATCTGTGTGGGGTCCTTTTGATGAGACCTCAAAAACTGAAGCCTAATTTGCTCTAAAGGGGCATTAAATATCTGTGGACATATTTAAATTGCTCCAGTGTCTTTGGTCAAAGTTTGTCAGACTGCACTGAACATTTGGTAAATTCATAAACCAGCTAAGTCTTCCATCATCTTATTAAAAAAGAAAACAACTTAAAAATAAAATTCTGAAAGCTTGTTTATGTGCCAATTCTTCCAAAAGCTGAAATGTGCCTTAACACAACTTTCACTTACAGGTTCTAAATCCACTAAATAAATGTGGTTTAATGGCATTTGGAAGCATGTAGTTCCATAGGGCCACAAAATTTCCTTTCAAATAGCTTACCTTTTTACACAATGACATAAAAAGGTTCTGAGAAACCTTACCTCATTATTCTTTTTGTGAAAATGAAAGACAATCATGATCATCAACCCTAACTCTCTTCCTTCCCCTCAATTAGAGTATCTTTTCAGGGGTCATTTCCTAGATCAGATAAAGAAATTGACGTTAATATTGATCCAGTATTCTTTTTTTAATGTCTACTTTATATTACAGGGTTGGGGGGAGCTAACTAATGGTTTAGAATTAACCAGTCCATACAGATGTGGGGATTAGTTGCTTAACCTGGAAATTGGTTCCACTCTAAAATATTTCATTAAAAACTTTATTTCAAGCTGTTCCTTTCTATCATATTCAGGAAAAATTCCCTAAAGTCTCATCAATGAATCACCTGAAATACTCGCCCTTGTTCTTCATATTTCCTTAATTTTCATATTTTAATTCTATATCTAATGGTTAATTCTAGCTATTGTAATTGTTGTTTTAGATTTATAATATGAAGTTTTACCCCCTAACACCTCACCTTCTATAAGAAGCTCTCTTTCCCAATCTGTCTTAATACTAGTGCCTTCCCTCAATTTATTATCATTTATCCTATATGTATCTTATTGCTCCACAGTGTTGCCATGTTGTTTTCTCACACACACACACACACACACACACACACACACCCCTATTAAAATGTAAGTTCTTTGAGAGTAATGATTGTCTTTTGCCTTTGTACCTGCAGAACGTGCATGGCACATAAAAGACAATAAATCTTATTGATTAAGTAACCTGTGATCTATGAACTTTTAAAAATATTTATTTGGATAATTGTTGTTGTTCAGTTGTTTCAATCATATATAACTCTTTGTGACTCCATTTGGTTTTTTGGTTTTGGTTTTGGGTTTTTTTGGCAAATATAATGGAGTGGTTTGCCATTTCCTTCTCAAGCTCATTTTCTAGATGAAGAAATAGAGGCAAAAATGGTTAAGTGACTTGCCATGGGTCACACAGCCACTAAGTGTCTGAGGATAGATTTGAACTCAGGAAAATGAGTTGACCTGACTTTATGTATGGCTTTCTATCACACTGTGCCACCTAGCTGCCTTGATAACTATATTTCATCATAATCAGCTTTTATGATTCTATTTATTTTAGTTTATGCATTTAAAAACATTTCTCTGAGAAAGTTCATAGGCTTCACTGGACTGTCAAAGGGGTTCATGACACAAAGAATGGTTCGTAACTCTTGCCTTTAGAATTATCTTTGAAGATCAGTCCTTATATGGTGAAAGATACTCACACAACCACTAGGTGGCATTGCTATTTCATTAAAATATGGATGTCAAGTCATTTACCTGCCAGAAGGAAAGGTTAGGAAAGGAAAGGAGAGGAGAGGACAGGAGAGGAGAGGAGAGCTATGACTAAAAAAACTTCTCTAAATTGGGATTTTTTTAAACCATTATTATCATTGTGTCCATAATGGTATGAAAATCCAAGGCCTGCTTCTATTTATACTCTGTGTTCAACATATCTGTATCTTTGTAGTATTTCATTTAATCACACCTCAGATTAGGTAATTCATTGGAGGAGGCCTAGTGTACTAACTTTCTTCATAATGACCCTCCTTATATTAAAAGGCAGTTACCAGCAAGAGCACAGACTTTGTTTATTGGATGACCAGAGTAAAGTGTCAGGTGTGGGTAAGAAGTAGAGAGAAGCAAAGAGAAATTTCTCCTAAACTTTTTGCCCCATCCCTGTCACCTTGGAATATCTGTTCCCAGCATTACACAGCTTTTTTGGAGGGAGCTGAAAAGGAAGAGTTAAGTGTTCAGAAAAGGGGGTATACTGCTTTAGAGATTGCTCCTTTGCTTATGCCCTGGCTACCCTGAAACCTTCTAGTTTTAGAAAAATGTCTTTGCTGAAATCACTGAAGGAAAGCTTTGATACTTCCAGGTTAGGGAAATACATTAGTTATAACTTATGGGAGCTAACTGTTAAATAAAGTTGTCAACTTGCTATAATAGTTGGATCTTCCCATCTAAAAGTGATCTCTTTTCTTTTTGCATCTCTCATTCCATTACATCATAGTGTAGTTTGTGACTGTTACTTTCAGACATGCCTAAGAAAGGAAACTATTAACAAAACTGTAAACTTCTAGAAGTTCAGGATGCATCATTTTTTTTCTCTTAGTAGATGTAGTATCTAGCATACTACCTTGCTCATAATAGTATTTTTTCCCTTTTTTAATATATTATTTCTCCCCAATTACATGTAAAAAACAATTTTTAACATTTGGGATTTTTTAAGTTTTGAATTCCAAATTCTATCACTTCTTTCTTAACCCCCTCTCTTAGATGTTAAACAATCTGATATAGGTTATACATGTACAATCATGTAAAACATTCCATATTTGTCATTTTGTGGAAGAAAGTTCAAACAAAACAAAAAAGAATGAAAGTGAAAACTAGCATGTTTTAGTCCATATTCAGATGCCATCAGTTTTTTCTCTAAAGGCAGATAGCATTTTTTTTGTGAGTCAATTGGGGTTAAGTGACTTGCCTAGGGTCACACAGCTAGTAAGTGTTAAGTGTCTGAATTCAGATTTGAACTCAGGTCCTCCTGAATCCAGGGCCAGTGCTCTTTCCACTGCACCACCTAGCTGCCCCTCTTTTGGTTTTTGGTTTATTTTTGGACAGATAACACTTTTAATCATGAGTCCTTTGGGATTCTCATGGATCATTGTATTTCTGAGAATAGCTAAGTCATTCACAATTGTTCATTGTACAGTGTTTCTGTTTCTGTTTATACCAAAGTCTTGGTCCTACTACTTCATTCTGTATCAGTTCATGTAAGTCTTACGAGGATTTTCTAAAATCATCCTGCTTATCATTTCTTATACTACAATAATATTCTATAACAATCATATACCAGAACTTGTTTGGTCATTCCCAATTGAAGAGTATCTCCTCAGTTTGCTATTCTTAACCACTACAAAAAGAGCTGCTATAAATATTTTTGCACAAATACACCTTTTTTGGATGTCTGTGGGTTATAGACCTAGCAGTAGTATTGGGGAATCACAGAGTGCAGTTTTATAGCCCTTTGGGGATAGTTCCAAATTGTTCTCCAGAATAGTTGGATCAGTTTATAACTCCACCAACAGTACTTTACTGTCCCAGTTTTCCCACATTTCTGCCAACATTTATCATTTTCCTTTTCTATCATAGTATCCAATCTGATAAGTGTGAGTTGGTACCTCAGAATTTTTCAATGAATAGTGATTTAGAGTGCTTTTTTTCATATAGCTATAGGTAACTTTGATTCCTTTGAATGAAAATTGTTTGATTGTATCCTTTGGTCATTTATAAGTGAATTTGACTCAGTTCTCTATATATTTGAGAAAAGAGGCCTTTATCAGAGATAGTTGCTCTAAAAAAAGTTTCTGAGTTTTCTGCTTTCCTTCTAATTTTGGTTGCCTTAGTTTTGTTTGTGCAAAACTTTTTAATTTTATATAATAAAAATTAATCCATTTTGCATTTCATGATGCTCTATATCTTGTTTGGTCTTAAATTCTTCCCTTATCCATAGTTCTGACAGGTAAACTATTCCATGCTCTCCTAATTTTCTTATAGTATCACACTTTATATCTAAATCATGTTGACCTTATCTTGTGAGATGTTGCTTAAAATTGTTAAAAGTGCTTGTTGAGTTGTATTGAATTGCAAACTTAAGGGATTTCTAGCCAACATTAAAATGCAAGAATTCTACTTATTTGGGCAATTATTCTGCCTAAAAATGTAACATTACTATCACATTCTATTAGCCATCATAAGTAGCAAAAAAAAAAAAAAAAAGGCAGAAGGGAGCCAAGGTCAGTGAACAGCATAGGCAGCAGTCAGGATATTCTCAAGTATGAGAGGAATTCTTGTGGTCTGATGGTTTGGCAAGACAGCCAGCCATGGATGAAGGAGCCTAGCCCAGAAAGCAACTCAAGGAAAAAGTCAACTACTGGATAGAGAATGTATCTTCTCCAACATGGCAACTAACTTCCTACCTCAAATAAATCCTATATTGGGTGGGTATCTTTCTCCACTCCAACTCTTCCTTCCAAGCTTCTTATTTTAAAATAGCATTGTTAATTTTTTAAAAAATAGTTCACTATTAAAAAATTTATAATTATTTTTAATCTATTCAATAAAATTAGGGCTAACTATATATTAAAGATAATATAGGGGGGCGGAGCCAAGATGGTAGAGAGTAGCCAGAAAATCACTTGAGCTCTCCTTCTGTTCCCTCAAAAAGAACATTAAATCAAGCTTCTAGACAGATTCTGAAACTACAGAACCTGCAAAGAGACAGAGAGACACAGTCTTCCAATGAGAGATAATTTAAAAGACTTCAGGAAAGGTTGGTCTCACTGGGGCAAAAGAGAGGCACAGCACACCACTGCTGCTCAAAGTAGAGGGGTTTGGGACAAGTCAGCAGGAAGCTGTAGGCCACAGCTGAGCAACTGAGGCCCCTGGATCCTGGCTCAACAAGCTGGTAATGCAGCAGGTCAGTGGCAAAACCCACCTGCACCAGCCTGAAGGCCAGGTTGCCAGGTTGCCAGGTTGCCAGGATGCCAGCTGGACGGCCACCCATAGGACAGGCATGACCAGGCCTACCAATCCTAGTGCACAGCCAGCAAGCCCAGGGCAGGGGAGAAATCCACAAGCCATAGAGGCCTCAGTGTAGAAAGACAGTGACACAGCCCCTATAACCCAGCACAAGAAGCTTGAAACAGCGACCCTGGTGCCTCCATAGCAGACCTCAACTTTAAAAAAAAAAAAAAAGAAGGGGGCAGCTGGGTGGTGCAGTGGATGGAGCACTGGCCCTGGAATCAGGAGTACCTGAGTTCAAATCTGGCCTCAGACACTTGACACTTGCTGGCTGTGTGACCCTGGGCAAGTCACTTAACCCCCTATAGTCCCGAAAAAAAAAAGAAGCTGCAGTATGAGTAAGAATCAAAAAAGAGCTCTCACCATTGAGAGCTTCTGTGTTGACAGGGAAGAGGAAAACACAAACTCAGATGAGAACAATACTCCCAAATTGCCTACATGTGAAGCCTCAAGAGGGAAGATGAGCTCAAAAAGGATTTTTAAAAGCAATTGAGAGAAATGGGGGGAGAAATGAAAGCAACACAAGAAAATTATGAAAAAAAAATCAGCAGATTAGAAAAGGAAACACAAAGAATCAGCAGCTTGGAAAAGGAAGCACAAAGATTGACTGAAAAAAAAACAATTCCTTTAAAAATTTATCTGGCCAAATGGAAAAAAAAGGTACATAATCTAATTGAAGAAAACAATGCATTAAAAATTAAAATTGGACAGTTGGAAGATAAGGAATCCATGACATACCAGGAACCAGTCAAGCAGAATCAAAAGAATAAAAACATAGAAGGAAATGTGAAATACCTCATTGGAAAGACAACTGACCTGGAAAACAGATCCAGGAGAGACAATTTGAAAATCAATGGACTGCCTAAAAGCCATGATCAGAAAAAGAGTCTAGACACCATATTCCAGGAAATTATTAAGAAGAACTACCCTAATATTATAGAATCAGTGGATAAAATCATCACTGAAAGAATCCACTAAACACCTCCTGAAAGAAACCCCAAAAGGAAAACTCCAAGGAATATTGTAGCCAAATTCCAGGATTATCAGGTGAAGGAGAAAATACTCCAAGCAGCCAGAAAGAAGCAATTTAAATATCATGGAGCCACAGTCAGGATTGCTCAGGGCCTGACTGCTTCAACATAAAAGGATCTCAAGGCTCGGAATATGATACTCCGGGAGGGAAAGAAGCTTGGATTGCAGCAAAGAAAGTATTACCCAGTAAAACTGATCATTCTCTTTCAGGGGAAAAGATAGACATTCAATGAAATTGGGGACTTTCAAGGTTTCCTGATGAAAAGACCAGATCTCAATAGAAAATTCAATCTTAGTACTGTTTTGGGTTTTTTTGGTATTTTTGGTGAGACAATTGGGGTTAAGTGACATGCCCAGGGTCACACAGCTAGTAAGTGTCAAGGGTCTGAGGATGGATTTAAACTCAGGTCCTTCTGAATCCAGAGCCGGTGCTCTATCCATTGTGCCACCTAGATGCTGCTAGAAAATTCAATCTTAATATACAAGACACAAGAGAAATTTAAAAATGTAAACAGGGGGGAAGCTAGGTGGCACAGTGGATAGAGTACCAGCCCTGGATTCAGGAGTACCTGAGTTCAAATCCAGCCTCAGACACTTAACACTTACTAGCTGTGTGACCCTGGGCAAGTCACTTAACCCCAATTGCCTCACTAAAAAAAAAAAAAAAAAAAAAAAAAGGTAAACAGGGCAGGGGAAAAGTTACTCAATAAGGTAAAACTGTTTACATCCCTACATGGGAAGATAATACTTATAACTCTTGAGAATTGTATATGTATTTGGACAGACAGAAGGATTATACATAGAGGGTATAAATATAAACTATCTTTGATGTGATGATATCAAGAAAATTAAGGAGTTAAAAAGGGAGTTTATGAGGAGAAGAGGAAAGGGGAGGTGGAATGGGGTGAATTATGTCATATGAAGAGGTGAAAAAAACTATTACAATAGAGGGAAAGAAGGGAGGGGTGAACATTGTTTCAACCCTACTCTCACTAGATTTGATTCAAAGAGAGAATAACATATATGTTCATTTGGATAAAGAAACTTTGCTTATTGTTTAGGGAAGTAAAAGGGTAAGGGGAAAGGTGGGGACTGATAGAACAGAGGGCAAAAGAAAGGGAGAAAAGAGTTTAAAAAAAGGTAATTGGTGATAAAGAGAGGGCAGATTGGGGGAGGCAGGGTTAAGGAGCAAGATGTTGGTGAGATTGAGGTAGGGTGAAAGAAGGGGGGAAAGTACAAAGCGGGTAAATAGAATGGAGGGGAATAGACAGTCAGTAATAATAACTGTGAATGTGAATGGTATGAACTCTGCTATAAAACGGAAGCGAATTGCAGAGTGGATTAAAAACCAGAATCCTACAATATGCTGTTTACAAGAAACACATTTGAATCAGAGAGATACACCACAGAGTAAAGGTAAAAGGCTGGAACAGAATATATTGTGCTTCAGCTAATGTAAAAAAAGCAGGGGTAGCAATCCTTATCTCAGACAAAGCCAAGACAAAATAGATCAAATTAAAAGAGATAAGGAAGGAAACTACATCTTGCTATAAGGTACTATAGCTAACGAAGTAATATCAATAATAATATGTATGCAACAAGTGATATAGCATCCAAATTCTTAGAGGAGAAGTTAAATGAGTTACAAGAGGAAATAGACAGTAATACTATACTAGTGGGAGATTTGAATCTTCACCTCTCAGAATTAGATCAATCTAGCCACAAAATAAATAAGAAAGAAGTTAAAGAGGTGAATAGAATGTTAGAAAAGTTAGATATGATAGATGTCTGGAGAAAATTGAATGGGGATAGAAAGGAACATACCTGTTTCTCAGCAGTACATGGCACATTTTCAAAAATTGACTATGTATTAGGGCACAAAAGCCTCATAGTCAAATGTAGAAAGGCAGAAATAGTAAATGTATCCTTCTCAGATCATAATGCAATAAAAATTACATGTAAGAAAGAGCCCTGGAAAGGAAGACTGAAAATTAACTGGAAACTAAATAATTTCATCCTATAGAATGAATGGGTCAAACAACAAATCATAGAAACAATCAATAACTTTATCCAAGAGAATGACAATAATGAAACAACATACCAAAATCTATGGGATGGAGCCAAAGCAGTACTTAGGGGAAATTTCATAGCTCTAACTGCTTACATCAATAAAAAGGAGAAAGGGGGGATCAATGAATTGGGCATGCAACTTAAAAAGCTAGAAAAATAACAAATTAAAAATCCCCAATTAAATGCTAAATTAGAAATCCTGAAAATTAAAGGAGAAATTAATAAAATTGAAAGCAAGAAAACTATACAATTAATCAATAAAACTAAGAGCTGGTTTTATGAAAAAATAATAAAGTAGATAAACCATTGGCTAATTTGATTTAAAAAAAAGAAAGAAGAAAAGCAAATAACCAGTATCATAAGTGAAAGGGGTGATCTTACCACCAATGAAGTGGAAATTAAATCAATAATTAGGAACTATTTTGCCCAACTGTATGCCAATAAATTTGACAATCTAAATGAAATGGATAAATATTAACAAAAATACTGCCCAGGTTAACTGAAGAGGAAATAAAATCCTTAAGTAAGCCCATATTATAAAAAGAAAGTGAACAAGCCATTAATGAACTCCCTAAGAAAAATATCCAGGGCCAGATGGGTTCACAGGTGAATTCTACCAAACATTTAAAGAACAATTAATTACAAATTATACAAATTATTTGGAAAAATAGGTGAAGAAGGAGTTCAACCAAATTCATTTTATGACACAAATATGGTGGTGATACCAAAACCAGGCAGAGCAAAAACAAAGAATGAAAATTATAGACCAATTTCCCTAATGAATATTGATGCTAAAATATTAAATAAGATATTAACAAGGAGATTACAGCAAGTGATCACCAGTATAATACATTATGACCAAGTGGGATTTATACTAGGGATGCAGGGCTGGTTCAACATTAGGAAAACTATTAATATAATCAACCACACCAATAAGAAAACTAATCAAAACCATATGATTATCTCAATATATGCAGAGAAAGATTTTGACAAAATACAGCACCCATTCCTAATAAAAACACTAGAGAGCTTAGGAATAGGTGGAGTTTTCCTTAAAATAGTAAGCAGTATCTACCTAAAACCATCAGCAAGCATTATATACAATGGAGATAA
The DNA here is from genome assembly GCF_019393635.1 of Dromiciops gliroides. NCBI lineage: Eukaryota > Metazoa > Chordata > Mammalia > Microbiotheria > Microbiotheriidae > Dromiciops > Dromiciops gliroides. The sequence continues at coordinate 360,789,735 of NC_057864.1, read as the reverse complement.
ATTAGAGGCCTTCCCAATAAGATCAGGGGTGAAACAGGGATGTCCATTATCACCCCTATTATTTAATATTGTACTAGAAATGTTAGCTTTAGCAATCAGAGAAGAGAAAGGAATTAAAGGAATTAGAATAGGCAAGGAGGAAACAAAACTATCACTCTTTGCAGATGATAAGATGGTATACTTAGAGGATCCTAGAGAATCAACTCAAAAATTACTTGAAACAATTAACAACTTTGGCAAAGTAGCGGGATATAAAATAAATCCACATAAATCATCAGCATTTCTATACATGACCAACAAATTCCAGCAGCAAGAGACAGAAAGAGAAATTCCATTTAAAGTAACAGTAGATAATATAAAATACTTGGGAGTCTACTTGCCAGGACAAACCCAGGAACTATATGAACACAATTACAAAACACTTTTCACACAAATCAAATCAGATCTAAATAATTGGAAAGATATCAATTGCTCATGGATAGGCTGAGCTAATATAATAAATATGACAATTCTAAATAAATTAATGTACTTATTCAGTGCCATGCCAATTGGACTACCTAAAATTATTTTATAGAACTAGTAAAAATAATAACAAAATTCATCTGGGAAAACAAAAAGTCAAGAAGATCAAGGGAAATAATGAAAAAAAATTCACAGGAAGGTGGGTTAGCTGTACCAAATATGAAGCTCTACTATAAAGTGGCAGTCATCAAAACTATCTGGAACTGGCTAAGAAATAGAGTGGAGGATCAATGGAATAGGCTAGGCAGAGGAGACACAGTAGTAAATGACATTATTAATGTAGTGTTTGATAAACCCAAAGACTCCACCTTCTGGGATAGGAAATCAGTATTTGACAAAAACTGCTGGGAAAACTGGAAGAAAGTATGGCAGAAATTAGGCATAGACCAACATCTTACACCTTATAGTAAAATAAGGTCAAAATGGGTATATGATTTAGACATGAGGTGATACCATAGGTATATTAGGAGAAGAAGGAATAGACCAACTTTCAGATCTTTGGAAAGGAGAACATTTTATGACCAAACAAGAGATAGAAAATATTATGAAATGCAAAATGGATGATTTTCATTACATTAAATTAAAAAGCTTTTGTACAAACAGAAGTAATGCATCCAAAATTAGAAGGGATACAGAAAGCTGGGAAACAATTTTTGTGGCCAGTACTTCTGATAAAGGCCTCATTTCTCAAATATATAGGGAACTAAATAAAATTTATATGAATTAAAGTCATTCCCCAATTGAGAAATGGTCAAAGGATATGAACAGGCAGTTTTCTGATGAAGAAATCAAAGCTATCTATTGCCATATGGAAAAATGCTCTAAATCATTATTGATTAGAGAAATGCAAATTAAAACAACTCTGAGGTACTACCTGACACCTATCAGATTGGCTAATATGACAGAAAAGGAAAATAATAAATGTTAGAGAAGGTGTGGAAAAATTGGAACACTGATGCATTGTTGGTGGAGCTGTGAACTGATACAACCATTCTGGAGAGCTATTTGGAACTATGCACAAAGGGCTATAAAGCTATGTATACCCTTTGACCCAGCAATACTACTTTTGGGTCTTTTTCCCAAAAAGATCAGAAAAAAGGGGAAAGGACCCACATGTACAAAAATATTTGTAGCTGCTCTTTTTGTGGTGGCAAGGAATTGGAAATTGAGGGGTTGCCCATCAATTGGGGAATGACTGAACACATTGTGGTATATGAATGTAATGGAATTCTATTGTGCTGTAAGAAATGATAAGCAGGAGGAGTTCAGAGAAACCTGGAAGAACTTGCATGAACTGATGATGAGTGAGATGAGCAGAACCAGAAGAACATTATACACAGTATCATCAACATTATGTGTTGATTAACTGTGATAGACCAGATTCTTCCCACCAATCCAATGGTACAAGAAAGTTCCAAAGGACTCATGATGGAAAAGCCTCTCCAAATCCATGGAAAAAAAGGAACTGTGGAATATGGATCCTGATTGGACCATACTATTTCTTTTGTTTTTGGTGCTGTTGTTTTTCTTTTTTGAGGTATTTTTTTTTTTTGCTCTAATTCTTCCCCTATAACATGACTAATGCAGAAATATGTTTAACGTTATGTACACATAGCAACCATGGCCAAAAATGTATGTCTCTGCACCTTAATTTTAAAGCTTTTTTTTTTTATTACAATGTTCTTTGGTCCTTGTATCAATTGTCATTCTAATTTTTCTCACTTTATTTTGTCAGTTCATTCTACTCAATATTCTCCAAAATAATATCTTTCCTCATTTCTTAACACACATTAATATGCTATTATATTCATTTACTATAAAGTTGTCATTAATTCCCCCGTTGTCTAAGAGGAAATCTAAGACATCCTCTTAGATTCTTATTTATTTCTTCTTCCCTCCCCCTCTGTCGACTCTGCAGGATCAAAAAGTTTATTGTGCTTGTGACTTTCTTTCCCTAATCTCCATCTAAATCCTGTCACCCCCAAGCTCACTTCTCAATAAACTGTCTTTCTGTCTGTATTCAACCCTCTTTCATCTATTTCAGATAATGATGGCATTTATCTAATGTTTATTCCTCAAATTCTTACTCCATATTTGTATACTCATACATCTCAATTAATGAGAAGACAGAAACTGTTATTGTTCATCTTTCATTTTCAAGGAGGACCAATGACATCATAGGCTGATGTTTTTACTTGCACATGAATTGAATTTAAGTGATAAAGAATTGGCTATATCCTCTTCTAGAGTCAAGTGTTGAGACAAAAGTCAAGATGACTGGTGATGGCCTAGGATGCAATAGATGATCTTGGCATTTTTAATGTCTGACCAAGCTCTAAGAACTCCTCAGCACCTGCTTCATCTGTTTTCATGACCAATGGAACAAATTACTCTCATCTTGCTATTCTGCCAGGGGAATACTTGGGGTAAACATCCCCCCCAAATCCTCCTCCCTACTGTCGTTCTGCTAACTCTAGAGTATTCTTTTTTCCTTCCCTTCTTTTTCTCCTCTTAAACTCCTCAGAAAAGAACTTATCCAACCTCAAAACCTTGGGTTTCTTTGTTGTTTTAACTCCCCAATATTTTTGAAACCACACTAATAATTTTGAAGGCACACTTGTTTTCCCCCTATTAAATGTTCTCTCCCTATTAAAATATACCAATACATCATAAAACTTCTCCTTCTAATAGTCCAAATAAACTTACTTATCTAGGTTTTTTATATGCTGTCAGAATTGGTTAATATATGTGCTGGTTTTGCAGAATTCCTGCAAAGGAGTTCTCTTACTTTTTTACATTTTGTTATAAGGGATAGCTCATTTGAATGGGGTTGGGGAGATGCTGAGAGAGAGAGAGAGAGAGAAAGAGAGAGAGAGAGAGAGAGAGAGAGAGAGAGAGAGAGAGAGATTCCAAAATGCCAATAATTTTTTTCAACAGGTAATTTTAAAAAATGAATTAGTATTAATAAAAAATTGAAATGTAGGTCAATGGAATATGCTATATAAACAAATATGAGAAGCAGGCTTAGCAGAGGTAACAACCAGAACACCCGAAGTTTTGCTGTCTGGTTAATTAGAAACTTGGCCTGGGGTTATCTATGGACCAGGGAACAGGCCAGGAGAGTGAAGAAGCTGCTCCTCCTTAAATCATACTACCTGGGACCCCTTGAAGCTTGGGACAGTGCAGCCTGGAAATAGTGCCCCACTTTAAGGAGATAAAAGTCAAGTAAAAGTCAAGATGAACAGACAGAGAAAAGCAAGGATCATAGAAAGTTTCTTTAGTGACAAGGAAGATCAAAGTGCACCCTCAGAAGAGGATAGCAATGTCAGGGCTCCTACATGCAAAGCTTCCAAGAAAAATATGAATTGGTCTCAGCCCACAGAGGCACTCAAAAAGAACTAAGAAGATAAAGTAAGAGAGAAAGAGGGAAAAAATGGAAAGAGAAATAAAAGTGATGCAGGAGGGTCATGGGAAAAAAAAGTCAACAAATTCAAAAGCCAAATTGGCTAAATGGGAAAGGAGGTACAAAAGCTCTCTGAAGAAAATCACTGCTTAAAAATTAGGATTGAGCAAATAAAAGCCAATGAATTTATGAGAAATCAAGACACAATAAAACAAATCCAAATGAATTGTAAAAATAGAGGGCATTGTAAAACATCTCCTTGGAAAAACAGCTGACCTGGAAAATAGAGCCAGTAGAAATAATTTGAAAATTGTTGTAATACCTGAAAACCATGATCAAGGAAGGAGCTTAGACATCATCTTCCAGGAAATTTTCAGGAAAAATTTCTCTGATATTCTAGAAGCAGAAGGTAAAATGGAAATTGAAAAATTCACTAATAATTTCCTGAAGCTCCAAGGAATATTATAGACAAATTCCAGAGCTCTCAAGTCATGGAGAAAATGTTGCAAGCAGCCAAAAAGAAACAATTCAAGTACTGTGGAGCCACAGTCAGGATAGCACAAGATCTAGCAGCTTTAACATTAAAGGATTGGAGGGCGTGGAATATGATACTCCAGAGGGCAAAGGAATTATGATTACAACCAAGAATCACCTACCCAGCAAAACTGATCATAATCTTTCAAGGGAAGGAATGGGACTTCAATGAAAAAGAGGACTTTTAGGTATTTGTGATGAAAAGACCTGAACTAAATATAAAATTTGACTTTCAGATACAAGACCCTAGAGAAGCATAAAAAGGTGAACAGGGAAAAAAAATTAAGAGAGATGTTAAAAGGTTAACCTGCTTATATTCCTACATAGGAAGACAATACATCTAACTCATGAGAATTTTCTCAGTATTACAGAAGATGATAGAAATACATTTAGACAGAGGACACAGGTGGAAATTGATTATAAAGTAATGATATCTGTAAAGTATTTATTTTTTGTTTATCTTTTTTTATGGGGTGGGTGAAGTTGGGTGACATGCCTAGGGTCACATGATAAGTGACTGTCTTCTATCTGAAGCAGGATTTGGGCTTGGGTCCTCCTGGGTCCAGGGTGCATGCTTTGTCCACTGTGTCACCTAACTGACCCATGGTGACATCTCTAGGGTAAAATTGAGGGGCAAGAGGAATGCACTAGGGGAAGGGGAAGGGGGGAGGTAGAACAAGGTGAAATCCCACATAAAAGAAACAGGAAAGGGCTTATGGAGTAGGGAGAGAGATGGGGAAGGAACAGGGTACTGAATGAACATTACATTCATCAGAATAGGCTCAAAGACCTTAACTCATCAGAGGTGGCTCAAGGAAGGATTAACATACACACTCAATTGGGTGGAGTAATCTATCTAACACTGCAGGAAAGTAGGAGGGTAAAGGAATAAGGAGGGAGAGGTAAAAGAAGGGAGGGTACATTGGGGGAGGGGGCGGTCAGAAGCAAATCCCTTTTGAGGAGGGATTGGGTATAAAAGTTATGATGAACAGGATGCTATCAGAAAAACCTGGAAAGATTTACATGAACTGAAGCAGAGTGAAATATACTTTATACAAAATAAGAGCAATAGGGTAAGATGATCTGCTGAAAAGAGCATAGTTATTTTCAGCAATGTAATTATCCAAGATAAGTCTGAAGGACTTATGAAAATTGCAATCCATCTACAGAGAAAGAACTGATGACATGTGAAGACAGATTGAAGAATGTTTTTTGACAGTTCCTTAAGCTTAAGTTTTGTTTTTGTCTGTTTTCTCTCACAATCTAGCTAATGTGAAAATGTTTTCCAGGATTACTCATATATAACTTATATTGAATTGCTTGAGTTCTTGGAGATGGGGAGGATGGAAAGGGAGGGAGGAAGAGAAGTTAGAACACAAAGTTTTAGAAAAAATTGATGTCAAAATTTGTTTTTACATATAATTTAGAAAACAAAATTCTAGCACAGAGGAAAAAAAGACTGAGAGGCAAAAATAAAGTGACCTATTTAAAGACCCCACCAAAAAATAGTAACTGTAAAAAATAGAAAAGGTAAAAAAATGTACAAAAAGTATTTATAGCAACTCTTTGTGGTGGCTAAGAATTGGAATTCGAAGGAATTTCCATCAATTGGGGAATGAATGAACAAGCTGTGGTATATGATTGTAATGGAATATTATTGTGCTATAAGAAATGACAAGCAGGATAATTTCAGAAAAACCTGGAAATACTCACATGAACTGATGTATAGTGAAGTGAGCAGAACCAAAAGAACATTGTGCACAGTGACAACATTATAACTCTATGAGTAATTGTGAATGACAACTACTTTCAGTAATACAACGATCCAAGATAATCCCAAAGGACTAATGATAGAGCATACTATCCACCTCCAGAGAAAGAACTGAAATTCATTGAACACAGAGTGAAGCATGCTATTTTGCACTCTTTTTTTTGCTCGATTCTTTTTATGTAAAATTACTAATATGGTAAGGTTTTACATAATTGCACATGTAGAAACTATACTGATTTCTTGCAACCTTTAAGGTGAAAAAAGAATAAAGTCTAGCTAGAATAAGAAAGAAAACCGTTGAGGTGGGGATTTATATCAAATGATCTCTATTAAGCATATGACACAAAATATATAGTGAATTAACACAAACATCAAAAGGTAAGAGTCATTCCTCAATGGATAAATGATCAATTGATATAAATAAAAGTTCTATTTTAAAACATAATCACAAACTATTAACAGCCAAATAAAAAATTGTCCCAAACCATTAATAAGAAAAATACAAATTAAAATAAATCTGCATTTTGCCTTTCATTCAAGAGATGAACAAATGGATATAGACAATGTAGGAGGGGTGGCAGAAAGGCTTACCTTATTGTGGGTAGAACTATGAATTAGTTCAAACTTCAAAATACAATTTGGGAATATAGGGAGGGAATTACTAAAAAGCTTATAATCTTTGACCCAGAAGTCCCATCATTAAATATATGCCCCAAGAAAGTTAAAGAGACAAAGTTTACATATAATAAAATACATTCATTGAATCACTTCTTGAGGTATTGAAAAAGAATGTGAAGCAAAATACGTGCTTAGCAATTAGGGAGTAACTAGGAAAATTATGGTACATGAATTCAAAGCAATATCACTGTCCCATAAGAAATGAAAAAATTCAAAAAATAATAGGAAGAGTTATAGAACAAAGTAGGCAAAGCTAGAAAAATAATATATTATGGCTATAACAACATAAACAGAAAGAAAAATTAAATATAAATTTATTTGTAATTATTCAGCTTGGTCCTAGAAAAGAATAGAGAAAATGCACCACTTTCCCTTTGTTGCAGTGGTGGTAGACTAGGCAATATTACATTACTGGCAGGAAAAGTTCATGCATTCATTGGTTGTTAAGGGTAGAGGTATGGACATAAATGAAAGAAAGTGATGTAAAAATACAAGCCATAAAAATTTTTAAATTATTGAACTTAGGATAATACATTTAAACAAAAAACATTATTTGATGACTCCTTTATCATTACTTAGTATTTATTAAATAATTTATTACTCACTTTATTAGTGAACTCTATTCAATTTCATTAACCAAAATACTATAATAATTTTAATATACCTTATATATACCTCTTTGAAAGGAAAAATATAAGTATACTATTACACAGAAATACTATATAAAATGTATATTGTATAATGGGCTTTTAAGATGTTTCCATTCAAATAAAAATATGCTTTAAAAAAGAGTCTCACTATTTTTTTATCTTGTCATTTAAGTTATTGGTCCTATTTTTTCCTGATCTATCCACAATGTGTGTTCAAGTGTAATTAAAAATTCACTTTCATAAGTTAAATTTGATGGTGAATACAAGATACAAATGGACATATTATAGGGGTTATAAGTCTAACATATATATATATATATATATATAAAATCTAGTATAAATAAAATTATGTCCCTTTTCTTGATAGACAACTGGTCTCTATCAAATCAGATTGTAAATAAGGAAAAAATTAAGAGTGAAGGAAGGGCAATGTAAATTAGAAAGGGATCAAAGAGGTTAACATACAGATTAAATAACTTGCCCAGTGTGACAAGTCAGGATTCAAACTCAAGTCCTCTGAAATAAAATAAAATGTGTAAGAAAAGACTCAGAGTTAAATTCATCATTGTCTTAAAATATAATGTGAAATGGAAATCATCTATTTTCCATCTCCATTGATATAAAAGACAAAACAAGATCTAATCTTCAGCAATAAATTTGAGGTGAGATATAAAGAATTGTCTGATGCAAGGGGCACTGAAACATGATACTAAGGAAATAACTTTATAATTTAGTACTTTGAGGTCCATTTCCGAGTTAAAATATTTCATCCTTAGAACATTTAAGAATATATAAGTAATCAACAGTCACCCAGGGATGGTCTTTGTAGACTCCTAAGGCTCAAAATAGATGACCTCTGGCACTCCTTTCTATCTCTATGATTCCACAGTTCATCTGCATTTCATTCAGTGGCTTTTCCAATGGCTGCTCTGGTTTTGAGGTGCAGCATTGGACCCAAATTGTATGACCAGAGTTCTTATTACTGAATTTAAAAGAAAACAATTCCACAGAATAAAAGACACATTCAGATTTTTAAACATCTGCATTGATAGGAGACCATTCCCTACCATTCTATAATCCATTTACTTATAAAAATAACACTCACTCAGAAGTGAGGCAAACATAAATTTTTCATAATATATTTGCTGGGATGCCAAAAAACTTTTTAATGCTGCAGTTCCTCCTGTGTCTAATATGTTTAGTTACAGTAGCCATGAAAACCTCAGAAAGGGTGTAAAGTTTTGCAGATTCAGCAAATTTTAATTTTAGCAGTCACAAGGAATGCCAACTGTCTAATTTTTAAACATAGTACTCAAGCTTTGGGAATTGAGCACCGGAAAATCCCTACTCTGGGTCAAGACTTTTTATTTTACTGTTGTGTTTATCCAAGAAAAGTTGAAAATAATCTTCCAACTTAAATACCAAGCACATGGGATAGAGTATTAATGTGCTCAGGTCTCCATAACACACGCAAAAAAGCAACGAATTAATTATATACATGGCTGAGGTTAAGTAAGAACATTGATTTACATAACTGCAAGTGGTTATGCTTGAAGTAATGCTAGCATTTAGATGCACTTAAGAAGATAATAATGATAATGATAAGCTATACATATAGTTCTTATAATTTACAAAGCATTTTTTATATTTATTTCATTTTATAACCCTGTAATATAGTTAAATATCATTGTCCCAGTTTTTCAGATGGGGAAAATTAGGGAAGATAAGTGATTTATTCATTGACATACACTAATAAGCAACTGAAGCATGAGTGAAACCTAGTTTTCCTGATTCCAAGTCCAATGCCCTATGACTACAGTTATTGTACTAGTGTCATTTTTTTTTTGGTAAGGCAATTGGGGTTAAGTGACTTGCCCAGGGTCACACAGCTAGTAAGTGTGTAAAGTGTCTGAGGCTGGATTTGAACTCAGGTCCTCCTGAATCCAGGGCTGGTGCTCTATCCACTGTGCCACCTAGCTGCCCCACTAGTGTCATTTTAAAATAAGATTATATTTTCAGCAAAAGATCAAAATAAGAAATAAAATACAATAGATGATTCAAGGAACTACAACTTGACCTACTTAAATTATTATAGTAGATAATATTATTATAATATATAGTAATATTATAATATACCATGTATTATAGTATTAATTAGGATAATAGGACATGAATAATATAGCAGACATTGATACAAACTATTCCCATTTCCTAAGGAAGTTGAACTGACCTAAATCAAGTATAATAATAAAGAGATGAAGAAAGTCTAAAAACACATGACAGAAAACATTTAAGCTATTTATGAAGAGATATGACAGTCACAGGTATCAATGATTTTTGTTATGAACTTGTTTTTAAGCCTTAGGCAGAAGAAGAATAAAACATTATTAATAATGTCAATGCTATGGTTTAGAAAAAAAGAAATAGTGGAGATAAAAATATTTTTTAAATTTGGTGAAAAAGTCAAATTTTCAAAAATTATTCTAAGATAACAAGGGTGAAACTGAAAGGCTAATAAATGGTATAAAAATGTAAAACATCTGTAAATCTTTTTATAATCAACACTTTTCTGCATCGAGTATGGTGGAGCCACCACTTTTGGTCTTTAACACTATAGTCATTGAGAACATAGAGAAATAGAAATGACACATAAAAATAAGTGTGGGAAGAAATAGATATAAATAAGTATACACAGAAGAGACCCACGCTGTAAGTTAACAGTTTTAAAGGCACTAAGGGATTGATTCTTAAGATATCTGAGAGGAAAACACCAAAAGCATGAGGGGAGGGGAATCTCAGAAAAAATTATTTATAGTAATAATAATTAATAATAATAATTGTCAATGTTTATATAGTACTTAATATATGCCAGGAACTATGTTAAATGTTTTAAAATCATTTCATTTGATCCTCACAATATCCCTGGGAGATAGGTGCTAATATAATCTCCATTTCATAGATGAGGAAACAGGAAAACAGAGGTTACATGACTTGTCCAGAGTCACTCAGCTAGTAAGTGTCTGAGGCTGGACTTGAACTCAGTTCTTTCTGACTCCAAGAATGGTTCTTTATACATTATACCACCTAGGTAATGAATAAAATAGCTTTAAATAAAAAAATAAAATATTTAGAAATATATGGGGGAGGGCAGCTAGGTGGAGCAGTGGCTAAAGCACCGGCCCTGGATCCAGGAGGACCTGAATTCAAATCTAACCTCAGACACTTAACACTAGCTGTGTGACCCTGGCCAAGACACTTAACTCTCAATGCCTCACTAGCTAGCTTGCTAGATATAGATGATATAGATATAGATATAGATATAGATATAGATATAGATATAGATATAGATATAGATATAGATATAGATATAGATATAGATATAGATATAGATATAGATATAGATATAGATATAGATATAGATATAGATATAGATATAGATATAGATATAGCTATAGCTATAGCTATAGGTATAGGTATAGGTATAGGTATAGGTATACTGCTTGATAGATAGATATAGATAGATATACACACATATACATATGTATGCATGCATATGCCTACTTAAGATAATATATGTTGTGCTTCGCAAACTTTAAAGTGCTATCTAAATATTAGCTATTATAATTAATTTCATTCTCTACAATATTATTATAAGTAAAGACTACATGTAAATTGCAGTATACCTTAAAGGTATGAAAATAGAATAGTCAAGCTTTGAAAAATGATATTTCACAATACATTACACTTTCACAAACTATTCATTGACTAAAAGGTAAAGAGAATATAAGATGTCATTGTGCTCATTGTTTGTTGACTGTTTTAAAAGTGTTTGATTCTGTTGAGCAAAATTCTCCCTTAGACCCTTCCATAAGGTGTCTCCCATACATATGTAAAAATCATCTAAGATTCCTTGACAGTTTTATCAGTGATAATTTTGCTGGATAACCCTCTGATGAGAGGGGGCCGAATGGTACAGTGGATAGTGTCAGACTTGGTGTCAGAAAGACTTGAAATCCCATCCTTTTCTCAGACACTAGTAAGTTTTGTGACTATAGGTAAGTATTTCAATCTCTCTGAGCCTCAGTTTCCTAAATCTATAAAATGGGCATAACAATAGCACCTACCTCCTAGCAAAGGAGCCCAGAAGAATGGGTCTCTTTTTGCAGGATGTATCATGAACAATGTAAAGTAGAAACAAAAAAATTTGTTTTAGTGACCTATTGCTGTGAGATTGCATTGTCATTGTCCATATACATTTTACATTGGAGGGACATAGGGAAAAATTATTGTCTTCCTATTTTTCAGAAGAATAATCTGCATGCATGTAGTAAGAGAATGTTACAGATTCTGCTATTGAAAAGGATTAGAAAGGAACAGAAACATAAAGGAACTCTGTAACCAGTGAGTTTGATGCATACCTGAATAAGAATCAGCTCTACAAAATAATCAAGAAGTCTTCAAGTCTGTCTTTGGAATTCTCCAAGGAAGTAGAACTCATTGCTTCCCATGACAGCCTATTCTATTTCTGGACTGCTCCAATTATTAGGGAGTTTTTTCTTAACATCAGAGCTTAAATTTGCCACTTTGCAACTTCCACTCATTGTTCCTACTTCTACCCTCTGGGATCACGGCAAAACAAACCTCATCCCTCTTCCACATGCTTGCCCTTAAAAAATGCTTGAAGATGGTCTTCATACCCCCATTAAGTCTTCATGTCTCCAGACCAAACCTCCTAGACATTCTTGGTAATACCACCTCAAAAAGGACATTGCAACTATGCTAGGTGCATGAGAGCAAAATTCTTCTCTGGTAAACATGTTAATGGGTTCTGCAAATTATAAGCCACTTTAGGCTGGGAAAAATGATCTTTAAATAGATACTTTAAAGGATATAAGTGAAGGTCTGAAACATTAGTAAGATACCCTTGTTCTGTTAACCTTGTGGACTTAGTGGATCTGTAAATGTCATGGAGTGACCATTTGGATAAGAAAAGCTAGAAAGATATTGTATCACATATCATGATCTCAAAGTTCTCTGCCATCTTGGCTGCCCTCCTATGTAGACTCTCCAGTTTATTGGTGGCCTTCTTGAAATGTGGCATACATAACTGAAATTGGCTAATGCAAAGGCATAAGCCAAGAAGAATCTAAAAAACCTTCATTTCTGGGAAATTCAAGCTCTTTGTAGTTATAGAATAGTTGGAACTCAATGACTAATGTTATTCTTGTCATTGTCACCATCCTCATCATCAACAACCTCATTGTGTTTACAAGAAGGGGTCATTCCGTTAATTACTTTTTATAAACTATGAATCAAAAGGAAAACAAAAGAAAATAGAATGTGGTCATCCTACACAATGTTATGATGCAGGAATTGGTGGGGGAATACCTGCAAAGATTATTCTGAACTTTTTGCTTCACTTGAGTAAAAGAAGTATCTCACGCATCATACACATTTCAAGTTCCTTCCATTTGGGGCATTGCATGTGTATTAAACATATATCTTTGTGAAATTTCCCATACCTTGAACAGTTTTGTGATTGAATTTAAAAAATATATACCTTACCCAATAAATATGAGAGGATTAACTTTCTTTATGGATAAATTGAAACTTGATTTTTTTCTAGGCATGGAGTGGAGAAAAAGTTTCTTGATTCCCTTCATGGCTTTCTCCCTTTCACTTGGACTGAATGTTAGCTCTCGGGTTATGAGGCAATGTAGTGTAGTGAATAAGATGCTAGACTGGGATTCAAAATGACCTGAGTTTAAATCTCACCTCAGATACTTACTAGCAGTGTGAGACTGGGCAAATCATTTAAACTCTTTTTCCTCGATTTCCTCATGAGGAAAATGAAGGTATTAGACTCAATGGACTCTCAGCTCCTTTTTATGAACCTATCATCCTTGAAAGGACATTGATATTTTGCAGACTATCTAGAGAACAAACCAAATGCGGAAGGGCCTTGAGATCATACCATAAAAGGACCAGTTGATATACTTGATGATTATTAGCCTTGATAAGATAAATGGATAGGAAGGGAAAATGAGAATGAATATCTTCAATTCATTTCAGTTTAATTCATGCCCATATTTTCTAACTACCCATATTGAATAATGTATAAATCAAGGAAGTATATACACACCAAAGGTATTAGCCTTTATTATCATGGATTGTATCCCATTTAGTTTAAATGAATGGTTAGCCTGGAGAAGAAAAACTATCAGAAGTAATAGGAAAAGGAGGAGTGGGAGCTGTCTTCAAACACTTGAAGGACTGTTAAATGGAAGAGGGATTAGAGTTATCCATTTGGTCCTAGAGTGAAAAACAATGACTAGAATATGCTTATTAATTTGTGACCTTAAGCAAATCACTTAACCTCTTTTCTTCATCTATAAATGAGTAAGTTCCATCTCTAAGTCTGTTCCTAAATTGTAAAGTAGCAAGTAATCAGTATTATTGCCTCATATTCCCTTCCTTTTTCAGTCCTTTATTTATTAGTGAGAGCCCAAGGACTGATTTAAAAACAAACAAAACACAAAACAAAAAAAAACTTGCAACCATCACATTAGTGCCTGAAGATCCCAGATCATGATAGTGATCCATATGTTTGTCAACCCAGTGAGCCATTGCCTGTACAATATTCTCTCTCAGACAGCTGAAACTCATTAATTTCCTCGGGAAGACCGAAGCAATAGGCCCTCCACCCAAACATGAACAACAATGGGTCCTGACCTTAGCCAAGATACAGACAACCAAATGTCCTGTGTGCAATCCATCTGTGGTATTCACTACGACAACATGAACCACTTCAAAAAACAATATGTGACATTTGATAAAATAGAAGGTGCTGGAGGGAAGAGCCCATCAGCTTGGGTGAAATTAGATCCAGCTGAATTACATTCAGGTCAGTTCTGTGTGTAAATGGCTTTTTCCCTCTCTGCCCTGTACATTATAGCAATCTACTGCAGATCACAAGAGCACGGCCAAAAGCCATATGTTTGGCATCATGTGGACAGCATCTGGTTTTTTTTAGGATACAACTAAAAACGTTGAAAACACAATAAAACAACTGTCATTCATTTGATGCTCATGCTTATATCTTAGCTCATAGATGGTTTTATGACAAATAAACAGTTGTATGAAGTCTCAGTCAAGTCACCTTCCTTTACACATTTCTTTCCTTGGTTAGTTAAGCTTCACTTAAGTTTATCCACTTAGTTTTCCCCCATTTTCTTTCTATACTTCCTTTTTTTGGCTACTGCCTATAATATAACCTTTACTATACAGGCTGCATAAAACTAGTATTTTTTTAAAGATCCAACAAAGTGGTCCACAAAATTATAAATACTCCTTATACTTAATACCAATTCAGTAAAGTAGCTAATTAAAGTGTCGTAGAATTTTGAGAGTTCTAACTTCCATTAGGTCTGTGAGAGAGTAGAGCAGATGTGCCTGACACTTCTGCCTTATGAAAGTGGGCATTTCCAGGTCACTGGAAATTGTGACTTTCTTAAATGATATCTTTTTATGGCCCATTCTGGCTGGAATACTGATTCAGTTATACTGACAAGTATATCTTCTCAGAATTGGCAAAATCATTGGTCTATAATAACTGGTAAGCTATTTATTTAAACTCTAGACAGGTTGAAATCTTACATTTTTCCAAATCTGAAGGGACCTTGGCTCTTTTTAGGTATATTGCTATGCAGCTTGTCCAGGCATGTGCTGGAGCCAGTTCAAATTGGTTCACAAGAGGGAACTGTTAAATTTTCAGCATGAACATTTATACCTCCAAAATTGGCAAATGCTACAAATCAGGGTTTGATTTATTGTTTTGTAGATCATTTAGAATTCAAAAAGTGATGGATAAAATGATAATACAGATTAAATTTTAAAATTTGGCAAAGGTGTGCATTGTTTTGTTGTGTGTTTTTTTTCAGAAAGCCAGTTGTTAAATATTTGCTAGCATTCCACTCTCCTTGCCTCAATAAAGTATGCCCAAAAGGAGGGATCATCATAGGCTAAAATTTTACTGATACTGAACTGCCAGTGAACTTAAACAGTTATACTAGGCTATTCTCAATATTCCAGAGGCTCTAATTCAATGTTTCAAATTGGCCACAAGCACACTAGATACCCTGTAAAAAATAACTTGCATCTTCATTATGGTCACTCAATCAACCAACAGAAAACCTAGATATAATAGAAAGATAAATTTTCAGGTATTTTAGAACTCAATGTTACTGCTGACCAAAGTCTTTCTTAGATGTGTTTAGTCTTATCAACTGTAATTTTATATTATCAATGCACTAAAGTGCCAAATTCCACAGATATATGTGTTTATTTACTAACTTTATATTTATAATATATATGCATGTGTGTGTATATATGTATATGTATATGTATGTATTTGTTTCCCACATTAGAATAGAAGCTCATTGCAAGTAGGGATTGTATCATTTGCATTGGTACCCAAACATAGTGCCTGGCTTAGAGTGATTATATTTGTTGATTGACTAATTGTTTGAAGATATATGACCAAAGCACCTATCCTTTAAACTATGGGCAAGCTAGTCCCTCATTTGACAATCTAGAAATGTCCTTAAATTTTTCTGGTACATTGTTATGCCTCTAACCCATCTCACATGTATACTAATGGAGGAATTCATACCAAATTGGATTTAGCAGGTATATTTTCCACTATTCCTGAATGCAGAGTCATTATAGACTACCTCTCATAGTGCTACTGTGCTTAGGCCTCTGATATATGTTGGTTAGACCACAAACATAGTAAGGAGGAATAAGCATCCCTGTTATTCTTTTTCTTCACCACAATTTGGCCAAACAATGGAATGCCCAAGGACATGAGAGATGTGCTTAGGTAACCCTGCTCACTGAAGTTATACTTTGCATTAATTCATGTAAATCTTCCTAGGTTTTTCAAAAAGTATCCTGCTAATTGTTTCTTATAGTATAATAGTATTCTATCATAATTTTATATCACAATTTGTTCAGTTGTTCCCCAATTTTTGGACATCCCCTCCATTTATAATTTTTGCCACCATAAAAAAAAGATGCAATAAATATTTTTGTAATATAGGTCCTTTTCCTTTTATTTATCTCTTTGGGATGTAAAGGTCAAAAGGTATTCACAGCTATACACTCCCTTTGTACTTAGTCCCACATTGCCTCCCAGAATGGTTGGATCAGTTCACAACTCCACCAATAGCACATTAGTGTCCCTATTATCTCACATGCCATTAAACATTTGTCATTTCACTTTTCTGTTGTATTAGCCAATATGATAGATATAAAGTGGTACCTCAGAGTTGTTTTAACTTGAATTTCTTTAATTAATAGTAATTTTGGAACATTTTTTCATATGACCATATATAACTGATTTCTTCTGAAAACTGCTTGTTATATACTTTAATCATTTAGAAATTGGGAAATTACTTATATTCTTATAAAATTGATTCAGTACTATATATATATTTGAGAAATTATGCCTTTATCAGAAAAATCTGCTGTAAAATTTTCCCCAAGTTTCCTGTTTCCCTTATAATATTGGCTTCATTGGTTTTGTTTGTGAAGAAACTTTTTAATTTGATATAATCAAAATTATCCATTATCCATCCTGTAATGCTTTCTATCTCTTCTTTGGTCATATTTTCCTCTATCCATGGATCTAAGAGAAAACAATCTTCCATGCTCCCCTAATTTGTTTATGTTATCATGCTTTATGTGTAAATCATGTACCCATTTTGACTTTATCTCAGTAATAGTATGAATATTGGTCTATACTCAGTTTCTACCAAACTCTTTTCTAGTTTTCTCAAGTCTTTGTCACATAGTGAATTCTTTCCCAAAAGCTTGAATCTCTGGGTTTGTCAAACACTAGATTATTACTAGTAAATGTACTTCATATACTTAATCTATTTCACTGATCCATCAATCTATTGCCTCGCCAGTACCAGATTGTTTTGATAATTACTCCTTTATAATAAAATTTGAAATCTGGTATTTCTAAATCATTTTCCTTCACATTTTTTCCATTGATTCCATTTACATTTTTGACCATTAATTCTTATAGATTGATTTTGTCACATTTTTTCAAACTCTATGATTTGGGGTGGAGGAATTTGATAGTTATGGTATTGAATAAGTAATTAATTTAGGGAGAATTGCCATTTTTATTACATTAGCTTGGCCTACACATGAGCAATTAATATTTCTGTAATTATTTAGATCTGACTTTATTTGTTCAAAAGTGTTTTTTGAATTTTGTTCATAGTGTTCCTGGGTTTGTCTTGGCAGGTAGAACACCAAATATTTTATAGTTTCTGTAGTTATTTTAAATGGAATTTATCTTTCTATCTCTTCTTGCTTGACTTTGTTGGTATATGTAGAAATACTGATAATTTATATAGATTTATTTTATATGCTGCAACTTTGCCAAAATTGTTAATTAGTGATTCTCTAGGATTCTCTATGTATAACATCATATTTTCTACAAAGAATAGTTTTGCTTACTCATTACCTATTCTAACTCCTTCAATTTCTTTTTCTTCTATTATTGAAATAGCTAGCATTTCTAGAACAATGTTGAATAATAGTGATGATGAGCATCCTTCCTTTAGCCCTGATCTAATTGGGAAGGCATCTAATATTCCCATTACAGATAATACTTGATGATGGGTTTAGATAAATACTACTTACCTTTGTAAGGAAAGTTCCATTTATTCCCATGATTTGTGATTTTTTTTTGGTGGGGGGGGAGCAGGGCAATAAAGGTTAAGTGACTTGCCCAGGGTCACACAGGTAGTAAGTGTCAAGTGTCTGAGGCCAGATTTGAACTCAGGTCCTCCTGAATCTAGGGCTGGTGCTTTATCCACTATGACACCTAGCTGCTGTCAATTTTTGATATTTTAAATAGGAATGACCTGAACTTTTTCTGCATATATTGAGATTATCATTTGATTTTAGGTGTTTTTCCTATTGATATAATTGATTATGCTGATAGTTTTCCTAATATTGAACCAGCCCTACATTTCTGCTATAAATTCCACTTTTTCATAATGTATCATCTTTGTGTTATATTAGTATAATCTGATTGCTAATATTCTATTTAAAATTTTTGCATCAATATCCTTAGGTAAATTGGTCTATACTTTCCTTTTTTAAGTTTTTGCTCTTCCTGGTTTGTGATGAGCACCATATTTGTCTCATGAAAGGAATTTGGTAGGACTCCTTCTTTGCCTATTTTTCCAAATAGTTTATGTAGTATTAATTACAATACTTTAAATGTTTGCTAAAATTCATTTGTGAATTCATCTGGTCCCATGATTTTTTTCTGAAAGAGCTCATTAATGGCCTATTCAATTTATTTTTCTAAGATAATTTATTTACATGTTCTCTTCACTCTTCTCTTAATCTGGGCAATTTATTTCTATAAATATCCATTTCACTTAGGTTTTCGGATTTATTGCCATATAACTGGGCAAAATATTTCTTTATATTTGCTTTAATATCCTTTGCATTGGTGGTGAATTCATCCTTTCCATTTTTAATACTCATAATTTGGATATCTTCTTTCTCTTTTTTTATATAGTCGACTAATGTTTTTTTCTATTTTATTGGGTTTTTTACATAAAACCAACTACCAGTTTTATTTATTATTTCAATGGTTTTCTTGCATTCAATTTTATTAATTTCTCCTTTGATTTTTAGGATTTCCAGTATAATGTTTAATTGAAAATTTTTTATTTTTCCTTTTTCTCATATTTTTTAACTGCATGCTCAATTCATTAGTCTGTTCTTTCTCTATTTTACTGATGTTAGTGTTCAGTGATATAAATTTTACCCTAAGTAGTACTTTGACTACATCCCTTCAATTTTGGTATGTTGTCTCACTGTTGTCATTCACTTTAATGAAATTATTGATTATTTCTATGATTTGTTCCTTGACCAACTTGTTCTTTGGAATTCTGGTTTCAAATTAATTTTAATCTATGTTTCCACAGCTCTTTATTCAATATAATTTTATTGCATTATGGTCTGAAAAGGATAAATTTGTTATTTCTGCTTTTCTGAATTTGGTTGTGAGGTTTTTATGTCCTAATACATCGTTAACTTTTGTGAAACTGTCATGTACAGCTGAGAAAACTCCTGTTCTCACTCAATTTTCTCCAGAGTTCTATCATATCTAATTTTTTTTTTTTAGTGAGGCAATTGGGGTTAAATGACTTGCCCAGGTGTCACACAGCCAGTGAGTGTTAAGTGTCCTAGGCCAGATTTGAACTCAGGTACTCCTGACTCCAGGGCCGGTGCTCTATCCACTGCACCACCTAGCTGCCCCAAAGCTGCTAACTTTTAAATGATCCTGACTGTAGATCCATGATCTTTGGATTGTTTCTTCCTGACTACCTGCAATATTTTCTTATTGACCTGGGAGCTCTAGAATTTGGCTATAATATTTTTGGGCTCTTGTTAAAGAGGTGATCAGTTAATTCTTTCACTTTATATTTTACCCTCTATTTCTAGGATATTGAGGACGTTTTCCTTGAAATTCCTTGAAATATGATATCTAGATTTTTTTTTATATTGGCTTTCAGGTATTCCAATAAGTCTTAGATTATCTCTCCTCAATTTATTTTTCAAGTCAGTTTTTTTTTCAATGAGATATTTCACATTGTCTTCTATTTTATTCTTTTGATTTTGTTTTAATTTTTCTTAATGTCTCATGGACTCATTATCTTCCATTAGAATGACTCTAATTTTTAAGTAATTATTTTCTTTATTGAGCTTTTGTATCCCTTTTTCCATTTGGCCATTCTCCTTTTCAAGGTGATTTTTCCAATGGATTTTTTCTTCATCTTTTGCCAAGATATTGACTCTCTTTTCTTATTCTTTCATCACTTTCATTTATCTTTTCGATTTTTCCTCTACCTCTCTTATATGATTTTTAAAATCTTTTTGAGCTCTTTTAGGAATTCTTGTTTGGCCTGTTTCTAATTCGCATTTTTCTTTTATGCTTTGCTTCTAGCTGTTTTGACATTATTGTCTTCTTCTGGGTTTGTGTCTTGGTTTTCCTTGTCAACATAGTAAATTGTTATGGTCAAATTCTTTTTAAGTTGTTGCCTACTCATTTTCAAGCCTATTTCTTGACTTTTACTTTTATGTTAAAGTTGAGCTCTACTCCCGAGTGAAATGGGCACTGTCCTAAGCTTCAGGGCTTTATTGCTGCTGTTATCATAGATAGCTCTTCAGATCTATAGGTTTTAGGTACTTCTAAAGTGGTATGATCTAAGGAGATGTGTGGTGACTCTTCTCCTGGTCTGCGCTCTTGTCTTTACCCCATAAGAGACCTTGATCCCCTCAGTGCTGTCATTCCTCCTCACCCTGGAACTTTCAGCAGGTTGCCCTGCTTTTCTGAAGCTGAAACTGCTAGTGCTTGTCTCTGTCTTGGAATTGAGACCAGAACCCTTACTCCCCCATGAGTGACCACAATCACTCCTCTCTGCCATGGAACTGAGACCCGAGCCCCTGCTTCCTTTCTACCACAAGTGCTATCACTCCTTTTATCCCTCAGACTATGATCCAGAACTGTGTATGGGTAATGCAACAAAGTACTTAATCCATCATGTAGAAATGGTCTCTGCCAATCTCCTTCTGACCAGTTGTTTTTACACACACACACACACTTTCTCTATATGAAAACTCAGTCAGCAGGGCAAGCTGTGTTGACTTGCGTAATCTTTAGGCATCCAACATATCAGAGGGGTCCTGATCCCACATAGGTGGAACCTTTTATATCCCTAGATACCCAGGAAGACACTAACAACATAGCCAGAAACCACTAGGAAGGTATGTTAAGAAGGGTACAACTTGAACCTTGATACTCTTTCCATCACAGGCCAAACAGGTCCTGGTTTTGTTACCTTTTCTTAAGCCATGTTGCAAGGGGGAAAAGTATTGAAGCTGACATAAGGAATCTCCAACACATATTATCAGCACAATAAATTATGTGAGACAATTATCTAAGAAAATTTATGATTGGAAAAAGAGGTGATCCTGCCATGTAGTGAGTATTAGGATATTGGATGGACAGCCTGGGTGCTCCACTGATATCTATAAACTACAAAAAGACTAATAGAAAGACCTCCAATACATTGAGTAGATCCTCTTTGGCACATTTATAGGAGGACCTGATGAAGAGTAGCCCAGAATAATACTTCATATATGGAATAGAATCTACATCAATAGAAAGAATATCCTCATTTATGAAGTCAAGGATACACTAAAAGATTGATGTCTATCATAAATAGGGATATGGCTGGGATGGTATTTTGATGTATGTGGTATGGTGAATAAATTGTATCAATTGATTATTGATTGATAATAAAAATAACACTGCCACCAGCTCAAAGTGTGACCTTGGGCCTCAGTACTTTCATCTGTAAAATGAGAATGCTAGACTAAAATGGTTCTCTAACAGCCTCTCCATGATTAAAGTTCTATAGTCCAATAATTCTACCTGGTAATGCACATAATAAAAATAAGGGAATTATAGTGCTGATGAAACTCAGTTGGAAGAGACATCAGAAGCTGATTAGTTCAACATATACCCCAGAAATAATCTTTTCTACAGGTGGCCATCTAAGATTTTGCTTGAAGAGCTCCACTGAAATGAAACCTACTAACTTCCATAGTTCTAATTGTCAGGAATTTTCTTTCTTTTTTTAACATTAAGTCTAAATGTTTCTTTTGACAACCTCCACCCATTACTCTTTGTTCTACTCTCTGGGACCAAGCAAAGCAGAACTAATTGATCTGCCATAAGAAAGCCCTCAAATACTTGCAAACTAGGTCTTCTCTTCTCTAAACTAACCTGTCTGTCTTCAAATGGTACAGTATCAGGTTTTTACTCTATGCTGCCCTCCTCTGGACGCTCTCCAGCTTACCAACTTCCTTCTTAAAATACAACAACTAGAACTGAACATGTTGCAGATGTAATTTGAACAGGGCAGAGTACAGTGGGATTATGAAATCTCCTCTCTTAAAGCAACCTAAAATCATAGTCACTCAATTATTGCATGCCATACTCTATATTGATTGTGTAGTGCCCTAAAAACATTAAATCGTTTTTAGAGCAAAAGTTATTTGGGAACTTCTCCATCATGAAACAATAAAAGTGATTTTTGGAAACCAAAGATAAGACTTTATATTTGTCACTATTAAATTTCATCTTTATTTGAGTCAGCCTAACAGTCTAGCCTTGAGAAGGAAATGGCAAACCACTCTAGAAACTCTGCCAAAAAAACTCCATGGACAGTATTGGCATGCTATGGTCCACAAGGTCACTAAGAGTGGAATGCCACTGAACAACTGAACAACACTTTGGACTGTCTAGGGCTCTCTGAATCCTTATTTTGTTTTGCATTAGCTATTCTTCACATGTGTGCATTCTCAAAATTTTAGAGAAATCACATCTTTTCATTTATATAAATTATTTTTAAATTACAATGCAAATGGGGAAAGCATCCATCACTATATATGTGTGTGTGTGTGTATATATATGTATAT
The DNA here is from genome assembly GCF_019393635.1 of Dromiciops gliroides. Lineage (NCBI taxonomy): Eukaryota > Metazoa > Chordata > Mammalia > Microbiotheria > Microbiotheriidae > Dromiciops > Dromiciops gliroides. The sequence goes on along the minus strand of NC_057864.1, from coordinate 360,766,592 downwards.
GTATATATATATATATGTATGTATGTATAATCAGAAGTGAATGTTGAAAAGTTAAAAATAAGGATGAACCCAAAGAAGAAATATGAGAAGATACCTTTCCCAATTCCTTTGCATAGGTGGGATCTCCCCAAGGTGGAACACAGCATATGTTTTCAAATTTGAGGGATAGATATATGATTCAGTTTTGCTGATTTATTTTTTCTTTCTTTTCTTTTTTTTCCAAAAAAATCTTTGTTATCTGAGATGACTGGCAGAACAGAAAGATACAGGGAGAAAATAAGAGACATTAATAAACTTCATTCTTAAATAAGTTTTAATGTTAAAACGTACAAGGTCAAGCACAGATTCCTAAGACACTCTATCAGAGATATCCTTCAAGTTGACACCAAACCATATTGACTACTCTTTGTGTTCAATCATTAAACCATTTCTACATCCACCTATTGATACCATCATCTACTCCATATCTCTCCATCTTTTCCAACAAAATGGCAAAAGGGACTCTGTCCGATGCTTTTCTATAATGTAGTTACCATACTTTCAGCAGTCTCTTGACCTCCAAGTCTTGTAATTCTGTCAACAAAGGAAATGTGCTTAGTTTCACACGACCTGTTCTTGATCAAGCCACACTGACTCTTTGTTATCATTGCTTCATTTTCTAAATATTCAATAATCATCCTGTTTAAAAATACAATCTAGAATTTTGTCAGGAATTGAAGGGAAACTCAGTGGCACAATAGTTTTAAGACTATAGTTTCCTCCCTTTTTGAAAGTTGGGATATTTTTCCTTCTTCAAACCCCAGGTGTTCAAAATCTTTCAAAAATCACTAATGATGGTTCAACAACCACACTTGTCCATTATTTTAATATCAAAGGATGTAGATAGACCCTACACTGTAATTTCAAATCATTTGAATCCAATAAACATTTATTAAGTACCTACTATGTGCCAGGCACTGTGCAAAGTTATGGGGATACAAATAAGAAAGATAGTCCTTATTTCTAGTTTTATCTAGATCCATTATTTTGATAGTAAGATGCTCTTATACTATCTCTTTACTTAACTTGGGTCTACCCTTCAAAAACTGTAGGTTTATGTTAGATTATTCCAATGTCTCTTCTCCTTTATAGCCAATTATAAGAATTAGTATTCCCTTCCACCTCCACCACCACATACAAGAATATCATCAGCTTTTTTCCCCAACACCCAAATAACTGATTTCTCTTTATTGATGAGAGAATATAAATTTTGTTGGTTCTTTGACATTTTATAGTATTAAATTGTCATTTAGGCAAGTCAAGGAATTATTAGATTTTCTTCTTTTGGCAGAGATATATATGGATAAATGAAACACTATATTCACACACACACACACATACACAGCCTGTCATTACTACAGCATGCCTCTATGAAAGGTTTGTCATTTGTTTCCTTAACTTCTACTCTATTTCCTCTTTCTGTCCAAGTGATTTGTAATATACACCAAAGACACTGTCACTTATATTTCTCCCTTATTTGATTCACCCATATTTTCTCTGCCATATTTCCCCACTTGTCATGACTGGATTTATTCATATATCTTCTTAATATACATTGGTATGCTGCCTCCCTCCCTATTTTGGTTATTGTATTCCAGAGCCATAGTCCAGTCATATATTTCATTGCAATAGATCTCAGTGATATCTATGAAGTCACACTTGATTCTATGCATTAATCTCCAGGTCAATTTGTTTGTCCATTTGTGTGTAGACATCTGCAGCTATAAGTTTTATATTTGCTCCTTTCTTGGATCTTGCTTCCTGTAAACATCTGAGTATCTTAACTACTTTCCTACTTCTAATGTAACTTCTCTCCAAGGTAGACTCATCATTATGGCTCAGTTGTTTGCTTTGCATAAAATATGTTTAATAAATGTTGTTGACCTAATTATTATTAAATGTTCTTGATCTAATATTATTAAAGTTTGTTGAATTAATTATTTTTGATCCTCAGAACAATTCCAGAAGGAGGGTCAGTTGTATCCTACTAAATAAAGGGGGGAAATGAGAAATTATATTTTTATGGAAAGGGATAAAACATATAGACTTGGAGGTCTACTTTACTATATAACTTTTTCCTAAAGGAGTCCAAATTTTTCAAAATAGCTATTAAAATGTTATTTTCTTAACTCTAATAAATTTATACAATTTTAAGTAATCCTATGATTGGCTCAGGTGGAAAATAAATGGATGAAAGTGTACCAAAAGAAATAATGACAAAGGTTGGCTCCAAAGAAGTGCTATGAGAATCAATCAATCAATTAAGAAGCATTTATTAAGGATCTAATAAGTACCAATCATTGTTGTAGGTACTGGGGACAGAAATATAAAGAAAGAAATCATATCTACTCCCAAAGAAAAAGCAGTTTCTTCTACTTTCTGATAAAGGTGAGAGGTCTAGGAATGCAAAACAGCATATAATACAAACATTTTTGATAGACTGATTTGTTTTGCTGAACTTTTTTCCCTCTTTTTGATTGTTTGTTTTAAAGGTAACCCATGGGGAAAGAGAGATGCATAAATTGAGAAACACTGGTGAAATAAAAAAACAAAGATAGCAAGTTTTTTTAAAAGAAAATAAATGGAAAAGACTTATCTGAGGCAATATAAAAAGCAAATAGACCCAAGACAATGGATCATTGAAGTATTTTGAAAAGTTGGTCCATTTTTCACCAGTTTGTGAAGAACATACTATAGGAAATTCAGTTTGGAAACTGTTGGTAAACAATATAAGTTACTTGAATCATCTTCAGCCTCAGAAACTAGTATCACAACCAATACTTTTCAAAATTTGCTATACCATTGTGAACCACAGTTCACGGTGCAGAAAATCTTAAACTGATTAATTATTTAAAATAAGATGCATGCATTATAACTTAATAAAATTTTAATTAAGAAGACAATTTGATAATTCCCTAACAACCAATTTACTTTAAATATTTTCTTTTTTCTTTTGCTCTTAAAATGACACCACAGCAAAATATTCTGGTTCATTAACTGTTATATAAGCAATAAATTTTTAAAACCCACCACTGATTCTATCAGGAAGTACCAAGTACCAAGCTCAGCTCCAAATTGAGTCCTTGTCTTTATGAAAGCTAAACATTACTTCTTAGCTAGTTGAAGTGCTTCACCTGTAACAGAGGAAAGCCATTTTACCACTTCATAAACTTTAGAGGCAAAGTCAGGAACAATGCCAAAAACTGATTCCAAACCAGAGTTCAGGTTCAACACTAGGACAGATCCCTGGGTTCATTCCTGAACTTTCAATAAATCAGTACTTTGGGAGCAGCCCAGTGAATGTGGAATGACATGGGTATGTGCAGTGACCACCTAGTTTCCACTGCCTCTTTGTCTTGGCTATACCTCTGTCACTGCCCCCAAGCCTTAAGTCAACCCTCAATCCCTGCTCCAAACTGTAGCCATGTCAGCAGACATCTTCATGAGAACCCCTAGAAGCAAGGAATTACAGAGAAAATGGAAATTGTTACAATCAAATGAAGTAGAAGATAGACTAATATATACTTTTATAGCTGTCAAAAGTTGCTATTTTTCCATAAAATTTTATTTTAAATATTTTTATTTTTCTTTCTCCAAAACCATCATAGTGGTCCAGTTTCCCCTCCTGGGTAATCACACTAGCAAATGGACTCATTTAATCCCTGCATCATTTTGAGCACTGTTTTCTTCCAATAAGAGAGTTATGAATAAATAATGTATTTATACAACTGGAAGTGATTTACAACAAATTTGACTTATCAAGCAATACTGAGTTTAGCCGTGGTAAATATTAGTAAAATGTTGGATGGCATTCAGACCACATTGGTTGTGACAGACCAAGATGGGTTTTAGGGGGGAACAAGGAGCTAGTAGTGTAATGAAAACCATGAGCATTAAATTCACCTAAAAAGGCCAGATTGACAACCTAGGAGAGAAAAATACACAAGCACCAGAATTTCTATAGCAAAGGTATGCTTCCTCATATTATCCTTCTAATGACATCATTAATGTAATTGGATCAAGAGACATAAATGGTCATCTACTTTGACCTTCTTATTTTAAAGATGAAGAGGCACAGGGTACTTAAGGGACTTGCCCATGGTCACACAGGTAGTAAGCATCAAAAGTAGATTTTGAACTTGAATCCTCTCACTCTAGAGCAAGAGTTCGCTCTACTACACAACACTGTCAATGAAGGGTCATACTATGAAATGAAAGAGAATATCTTTACCTCAAGAGCTAGTCAGTCATAAAATTTTCAATATAGAGACCAACTTTTTTTTCCTGGGATAGTAGCTAAGTGCCTCAGTAGATAGAGCATTTGGCTTAGAATCAAGAAGATTCATCTTCCTGAGTTCAAATCCAGTCTCAAACACTAGCTGTGTGACCCTGGGCAAGTCACTTAACGAAGTTTATCTCAGTTTCCTCATGTGTAAAATGATCTAGGAAAGGAAATGACAAACTAATTCAGTATCTTTGCCAAGAAAATTTCAAATGAGATCATGAAGAGTCAGACACAACTGAAATTTTCCTGAGATGTTAATTTTTACTGGTCTCTCTGCCATTATGTATCACACAAAAGAAACTAGCTTATTTCTCAACATATATAAATATATGTAATACATATAATATATGTGTGTATATATATAGTAGGATTTTGTGTTTTAGGAAGTATTTTTTTAATGTAAACACTAGGAAAGCCCATGTTGTAGAATATACATTATGTAATTATGAGTCATTATGGCCTAATGGAGTGTTGGTTCTGATTAAGAAAAACTTAGATCAGATCCCACCTTTAAAACTTATTAAATGAGTCACAACCTCTTAAAGTCTCACTTTCTTCATCTGTAAAATGAGGGGAGTAGAAAAAGCACAGCTCATCCTATACAAGTGGCCAGAGAGTAAGAGGGAGTAATTAGTGTTTGTTTGTTTGTTTGTTTGTTTTCCAACCAAGCAACTATTTCTATTTTCTATTAGAATACGATTATAGGCTCACAGATACAGAACCAGAAAAAAAGAATTTTGAGAGTTATCTAGTCCAACCTCCCCCCACCCCGATTTTAAAGCTGAGGAAATTGTGCATAGTGGATGGAGAACTGGTCCCTGATTCAGGATGACCTGGACTCAAGTTGTGCCATTGACATATATTGACTGTATGACCCTTAGCAAGTCCTCTCAGTGTTCCAGATGAGTCTCTAAGAATATAAATTGCAGAGGAGCTCCTGATCTACAAGATGGGAGGGATTCCTCACCAGGATTTCTCTACTCTAATGCAATTGTAGGCCTAGATTAAAATGAAAATCAAAAACAAAATCTGTAGTATATACTTTACAGAGTTATTGTGAGATTCAAATGAGATGACTTATGGAGAGCGCTTTGCAATCACACCTGTATCACTTATGTGATGCTTTATCTGTCTGGGCCTTAGCTCCCCATCTATACAATACAGAGGTTGGTCCCTTCTAGTTCAAAATCTATAATCTTAGGACTTTAAATGTCAGCTAACATTATTGTTGTTGTTGTTATCCATCCTATTATTATTATTACTATCTCTATGTGTTCTAACCCCCTACAAGACAGAAGCTCCATGAAAGCAGGAACCATGTTTTATATGATTTGTATCTTACCCATAGTGTATTCTTTTCAAACAACAGATGCTTTTTTAATGAAAAAATGAATGAATGAATGAATGTTGGAAGAAACAATGCCAGTCAGATCCTAGAATACCAATTATCAATCTATGCAAGAACAAGGTGATAAAGGAGAATCATATGCAATTAAGAGGGTGAATGGGGAAAGAATGCAATCATTTAAACCATATTTCCAATTTCCCACAATATATTTATGTTTATGAGAAGTTGTTAAAAGCTAATCCCCTACATAATGTTTTTGAGAAGTCAATCATAAGATCATAGATTTAGAGCAAGAAGAATCTTATAGGCTCTTGAATCTAGCTTCTCATTGTACATGAGTTCATTAACTCAGGCTCAGAGATATAAAGTGACTTGCCCAGTCACACAGGTAGTAATTGTCTAAGGGATTTTTTAATTTAGTTCTTCCTTACTCCAAATCCAGTTCTTTATCCCCTGGGACACCTTGCTGGTATTTTAGAATACTGTTTTTCCCCATTTTCCCAGGAGGCAGTAGGGGTTAAGTGACTTGTCCTGAGTCACACAGCTAGTGAGTGTGTGAGGCTCGATTTGAATGCAGGTTCTCCTAATTCCAAGGACAATGTTCTACCCAGTATGCCATTTAGCTGCTACTAGGAATGCTTTCAAATGTCTATGTAAACTGAAATCTCACTTTCTGCCTTCCAATATCTTGTATTATGCCAGCTACCCTGATTTTCTTCTTTAGTATCTCATGTTCATATATAACTTTGATCATAACATTTCTGTTCACTGAATACTCATTGAATACAGAGCACTTTATGAAAGCAAGAGGATTACACTGGGTCGGTTAGATGGTATCTATCATACATTGTTGCTTCCAGTTACTTAGGAAAGGGGGCACATCTTATTTTAATCTCTTCTGGTAGAGGTGAACCTAATGCTAGCAAATTACTCAAAGGATATTTAACTTCAATGGTCCTACACCCAAACATAAGACTAACAAAATGAGAGTCAGTGTACTGTTTTTATATTAATATAAATATATATATATATATATATATATATATATATAAATATAAATAATATAATAACCTGGGATTACATTAATACTTTTAAAATGGACAAGTGACAAGTATCTCATGCTACTCAGAGGAAAAGCAAGAAAAAAAAAGTAATAATTATCACCTCCACTTAGAAAAAAGTCCTTAAAAGCAAGTAGACAAAAGCATGAGTGGCAAGAAGAAAAAAAACATAGGAATCATCCCTGAATCCCACCTCTACTCTAGCTGGTCAATGATTGGTTGGAAGTCTTTTGGTGGAAAAATTAAGTTTCACTCTTTTCTGAAACAGGGGATGAGGTAATTGACAGGGATCTAAGCCAGGAAGTGATGGGCAAGGCTGTGGTCATACCTAATTTGGGGTTTAAAAGATGGGAGAGCATCCCCTGGTTTTTTCATACCACTTCCTCCTTTGATGGAATTCTTAAGCAAATGTTTACCTTGTCATCATGTGTAACTTGGGCACTCTGTTCTGAGTATTATTGGGTTATGTGCTCCCCACTCTGGGCTGTACATAAAGTTTTCTACAGTTGTTGTGAAAAGTAATTTACTGTGAAGGTGCTCCAAGGTTCTGGTTGACTGGTGTTTGGCATAAGTCTTGTGCTGTTATTTGTTCTGTGAAAGAAGGACTGGTAATTGTCTGGACCTTGGAACTGATTTTGTGATGTTTGGACAATGCTCTCACACTGAGTGGTGTGTTAGCATGTGGTTCACTTATACAAAACAAGTCAAGAAATGGGTTTAAAGCCCTTTTAAAAAAAATAAAAGCATGAGCATTTATAGAAAAAAAAGTCTGTTAGCATCAATTTTGTGGTGCAACAGATATATGCTGGCCAAAAATAGCTGGCAAGGTATAAAAAGACAGGATTCTGCAACCTGAGTTTAGCAGCCCTGAAGAAGCTGTCTCACTTTGTTCTTTCTCTTATCACTGTGATGGTTTGAAGACAGACTTAAGAACTACATTTTGAAAATCAAACAGATGGTGGGCACTATTTGCCTCGCTGCTTCACTTTACAAAGTTCTTGAATAATGATTCTGAAGAGCTGAAATGTGAATTTTCTGAACAACTCCAGCACAATCCTGTAGGGTATTGCTGGGATTTTTCCCTTCTGACAGGAGACCCAGAAATGAGGCCAGCAGCAGAATCTGCATTTTCTAAAGCAGGGAACAGTAATCCAAAGCAATGTAGGAAGACCCAGGGCACTATTAAATCAAGGTAAATTAGATGTCCTGAGAACAATTAGTTGTGGTAATACTTTTGATCAAGTATTAATGATATTAGAGGGTTAAAAGGTAAATGAATAGGATGGAGCAAGGGAAGTGTGAAACATTTTCTGAACAGCTAATGCAGGAAGTATATCAATATAAAGAAGACCCTAACTAAGATATTAAGCTGTATATAGTATAGTAGCATAAAATTATTTCCCATGAGTCTTAGCAATTTTAGGGTCATAGATTCTAAACATGGAAATAAATAAAATAAAATGTTAATAGGAATGATGATCATTCTGTGGATTCTGGAAGAGATGTAATATAATGGAAAAAGTATTGGCTCTGGCATCAAAGATCATGGGTTCAAAACCCACCTCTTACTGTATTAATTGAAAGACAAGTAACCTCAGTTCACATAACATCATTTTCTTCATTTGCAGAAAGAGGATGGTTAAATGAGATAGCTGCTAAAGTCCCTTATACCTCTAAACTTAATACTATGTGTCTAAGTTCCAGTTCTCCCAGTACCTGTGTCTATGTGATCTGGAATGAGCCTTATATTTAATATCATATAACCTGATTTTTTCATCTTAAAAAAGGGTCTTACTTACCCAGGGGCAAATAAATAAAAAAGCACTTATGAAGTAGTTACTATGTGAAAAACAGTATATTAAGCCATGGGAATCCAAATAGAAAGCAAAGCACTCCTTGCTCTCAAGTTCATATTCTAATAAGAGGAAGAAAGTACATATAGAATATACATCTATATGCTGAATCACTTCTTGATGACTCTCATTGGTGACTCATAATAATAATGTTAATGGGTATTTACATTGCATTTTAAACTTTCCAAAGCACTTTGCATATATTATCTCATTTAGGCTTCATAACAATACTATGAGTTAAATGTTACAGGTATTAGTATCCCCATTTTACAACAAGGAAATTAAGAACTTATCAATAGGAGACCCTACAAGTCCTAAAACTGTATGTAGTTCCTTACTCTTTTTCCATGGACTATACTTCATTTGAGCTATACATAGGGTGCAGCACACCAGTAGGAAAGGTACACCTATGCTACAGACTTATAAGGCCCAAAACAACGTTTATATGCCTTTCAACCTTTCTTTAAAGAATCGTTAAATGTTTTAATAGGCCAGCCAGGAATATGCTTATAAATAGAATTTAAAATTCTGTTGAGAGATAACATAGAATTATGTGTAGAGAGCTAGCCTTAAAGACAAAAAAAGAAAAAAGAAAAGACCTGGGGTCAAGTACTGCCACTGACTTATATTGATTGTGATCCAAGTCGCCTAATTTTTCAGTGATCTGGACAGCTCTGTAATCTGCAGAAAACGTGCTGAGCTGAATTGCTAGAGGGATATTTCTTGCCTGGGAGTTCTATACACCAACAAAATAACAGGTCTAAACCCTATCCTAACACTCTCCATTCCTAAACCATATCCAGGACAGTAAAACTCAATTGACATCATACTGGCTTACCCTACTAATGATGTGTTTCTAGTGTTGCAATATACAGATTTGTCTAAAGACATTTTCCCTTCAACTAAAGCTATAAAATGGAAAAAAATCAAGTCCAATACTTAATTTATGCAGCATTAGAGAAGATATAGCAAAATAAACTTAACTAAGCTAAGAAGGATGTTAGGTTTTAAGATCAACATCTACAAATCAGGAAGTAAAGGTTTGTTAGGAAATGATCCTATCAAAAGAATATTCTCTTGCTGATTGCCTCACTGATTTCTCAACGTTCAGCCTTCTCTCTATGCACTTGATTTTATTCTTTACCACCAAACTAATAACTATAAAATATTACTTTCATCATGTCATTTCTTACTCTAAAACTTTCACACTGCCCACAGAATAGTCTAAGCTCCTTAGCCTGGCATGCAAAGCTCTTCTTACTGACCTTTCCAACTTTATTTCTCACTCATCTTCAACAGGACTTCACCTCTGGTTTCAGACAAGTTGTTACTGCTTTGTTTTGATGAAGAGCAAAGGTACAAAGATTTAAAGCTTAGCAGTTACATGGAGGGTAACTTAATCCAGAGATATGAAACAGGAAGACCAATTATGAGACTGTTACAATAGTCCAAGCAGGAGGTAATGAGAGTCTGGACTAGAGTAGTGGATTTGTGAGTAGAGCAAGGAGAACAGACATGAGAAATGTGGTAGTAGAACCAATCTGATTTTTCAACTGATTGGATATGTGGATATGGACTGAGGAAAATCAAGGAACTAAGAAGACATTGAGTTTGTGGAAACTTTAGTGATTGGAAGGAGAACAGTGTCCTTGACAGAAATAAAGAAGTCTCCAAGATGGGTAGGTTTGTAGGGAAAGATAATGTAATATTATCGGTGATCAGGTCACAATCCATAGATACCTACTCATCCTTTGTCCTAACTAAAATGAAAAGGCCAGATGTTTCTAACCCCAAACTCAGAGACTCCCTTCCAAGCAGGATCTGTTACAGTCAAAAGATAATATAGGGGACAGGGTATAGGGGGGAAATTTACCAATGGTATCAGTACAGCTGCTGTAGGTAGCAATTGGTTTAAGTTATAAAAGTTTTGAGAGTTTGTCCCTGGGTTAGAAAGAGGGAGGTTTAGGGCTTGCACAGCAAAGAGAAGGAACAGAGTGCTAATAAATAAGGGTAGATGTGATTATGTTAGAAATATATCCTACATTGGCTGTCACTGAAAGTGTGGGATATGACTTGTCATCTTCTCATTCCACTTGATCACATACTCTTTGGGGTCACTACTCCTCTGGGCTGACTTCACAGAACTCAATTTGGACTGGGGGAGGGGGGATCAATCATATCTGACTCTTCATGACTCCTTTTGGGGTTTTCTTGGCAAAGATACTGGAGTGATTTTCCATTTGCTTCTCTAGCTGATTTTACAGATGGGGAAACTGAGGCAACAGGGTTAAATGACTTACCCAGGGTCACATGACTAGTAAATGTCTGGGGCCAGATTTTTAACTCAAGAAGATAAATCTTCCTGACCCAGTCTCAATACTCTATCCACTGTACCCCCAGCTGCCCTCACTTTAGACACCATTTGTTTGCCTCTAATTAATAGAATTATATAGGCACACAAATGGCCTCAAATTATTATTTTTATATGTATATATGTAGCACTTTAAAACATCTATCAGGGAAGCTTGCAAAAAATAGACAATAAATATCAGATTGATTAACCTGTCCATAGTTAAATGCTTTCTAGCATTAGCTAGTATGTTTCAGGTGTTGAACATATGTAAGGCAAATTTTATAATAAGTATATAGCACACTTTGATTTTAAAAGAAAAATGCTTATTATTACATTAGCTAGGATCTGAAATTGTCTGGTAGTTATTTTGATATCATTTATCATGTTTTGAACTTTCTTCATTGTATATCATGTTTACTTTGACTAACAGTTTCACATCAATAATTATTTTTTTTAAAGAAATACTTGGCAGAACAGAGGAAAAATAAAGTTCACTGCAACTAGAAATAAAACAACATGGGATAAAATCTCAAAAGATTATGGGGAATATTTAATTTTATTATTCAAGGGCTTAGAGTATATCTTGCTATTAAAGTATATGAGTTGATTACAATGCAATGGTTGCACTTCCAACAAGTGATACTTTAAAAGTTTATTGCAGGCCCCCTCGGCACTTCTTCAGAGCAAATAATAATTGATGATGATCAAGAACACAAGTAGAGTGTCTGGTGATGATAAGAAGGACCACTTCTTTCTCTGAGATTGAAGCAATGTACCTCTGATATAGAGGTGATTTCAAGTATAGAATTGGGTAGAGAAGAGTGTTCACAGTTGATGGCCTCTGTCCTTTCAGGGAAATATGAATGAAGGTTGTTTGTTGAGAATTAGGGGACTGTAGTCACGTAGGTTGTGTGAAGAGAGAGTAGGAACTTTGGAACAGATCCAATGAGGAGCAGGATAGAGAGTCAATTTTGGGAAGAGTAAAAATATTGCATCATATAAAAGTGAGAGCTTAGTTGAAAAATTACACATAATACTTGCAGTAGCGGGGGCAGCTAGGTGGTGCAGTGGATAGAGCACTGGCCCTGGATTCAGGAGGACCTGAGTTCAAAGCCAGCCTCAGACACTTGATACTTACTAGCTGTGCGACCCTGAGCAAGTCATTTAACCCTCCTTTCCCCACAAAAAATAAACAAACGAACGAACAAATGAATACTTGTAGTAGATCCAGTTGACATGTTGTGTGATTTCCTACATTAGCGCTCAGCTGTAGAGAATGTAGGTGATGGGAATAATCTATTCTTAGTATTTGTAAAGGTATTAGCTTCAAAAAAATGAGTGGGCAAAGGATCCAAGGGTAGGGGGGTCATTGTAAAATTGAACAGCTTAACACTAGGATCAAGATTTTGAAGGGAAGAACAAGAGGCCAGAGCAGAGGTGATGTCCTATGAAAGCTGGGAGGGTTAAAGTGCCTGGATATATAATATTTCCAACTTTATAATTTTAGTTTTACATGCTATAGTATTCTGGGGAAGAAAGTATCCAAAACATTATAGTTGAAATGCTCATATGAAATCTTTATTTTAAAAAATACAAAAATCTTACTTTAATTTTGATTAAAGGACATTCATAAATATGCAGGCTATTAATACCATTATTTTTGAAAGGATACACATTTTACCTAGAGGTAGCAAAAAAAGGGGGGGTGGAATTTTTTGTGAAATCAACATCTTTTAATAAGATTTTTAAGATAAAGCTTGAAGCTATCATCATAGGATAGGGATTAAAATGTCCAATTATATAAAACCTTATGTCTCTGTAACCTTTTAAGCAAAAGTTTTATAAATAGATCCCAATAGGCCCTGCATTGTCACCAGCTCATTTTCCTGTCAGTAGAATCAATATTCCTGCCAGGGTCCATCATCACCACTAAAAAGAGAGGTTAGCTATGACACGGTGTTATTATCAGAATCAAATGATATTTTATATATAGAGAGATGTGTTTATAGATATGGTAGATATCATATAACTTTGCAAACCTTAAAATACTACTCTCTATGTGTTGTTATTAGCATCATTAGCATCCATATTTGCATATATGTTAGATACAATATAATTTTGCAAACCTTAAAACACTATTCTATATAAATATTAACATTATTATTATCATTAACAATCCATCAAGATTGTATCTACTGTAATAAATTTCTAGGGCTAAGGACAAATCACGGAAGTATATGCTTTCTGATGAGATTTTAAAGAGTCACACTGCCACCAAGGACCTGGTAGAAGTCACTTCAGGACCTGAAGTCATCAGTGATTACTGAGGTTCAAACAAAATAACTTCTTCAGTATGTGTTGAAAGAATATTTCCTTCTTTTGAATTAATTTATTTTAAAATGAGAAAGTAGTTGAGCATAGAGAAAGCAAGAAAGCTTACCTTTTTCCCCCAATCTAAGAATGAAGGGGAAGGGGAAAAGGAAGGTTAAACTCATTGACTAACTGGTACATTAAATTCTTATGGTGATCTGGTAGAAGTGATCTATTTAAAATATTTTAACTATAAAAATCCATGTCAAATTCATAAACATAAAAAGTTTCAAATGATTAATTTTATGTTAAAAATAGTTATCATATTTAGTTGTTAGAGGAAATATATAAATAATACAAAATTTTGTTTCAATTAAATTTTTAATGAAATATGCATTGACAAAAATATTCCCTAGATATCTGTAGTTAAATTGGAGATAATTAACCATTCAGTGACTTCAGAGATATCTATTTAGATAAATAATATAGCTAAATTATCATTCAATATTTTATGTACCTTAAAATTAATATGTAAAATATCAAAATCTAAAAGGGAAATTGCATTAAATTAGAAAACCCCTTAATTAAAAATGCAGAAATACATGTTAAAATGTACCTCTTGAAGATGAAATCTATGTCTATGAATTATAAACATTATACCTTAAAGTTACATAAAATAAAACTGTTACCATTCTTACCTGGTTGCACTGCCTTGGGAATTTCCTGACTGACTTCTTTACGTTGCCCTAAGAAGCTCATTATTGGGATAACTTCATCATTTTGTAAGACATCATCAGCCTTGTAACTCTACCTCATCACACTTCTATGATTAGAGTGGGGGTGAGTCATGAACTCCAAACCTCCATTTAAGGAGAGACCTTAGCTCAGATATCTCTTCATTTTTTACCAGGGTTGCACTACCTTAGGACTTCTCTGACAGATTTCCCACATCTTCACCCTTCCCAATCTTCCATCCCCTGTTTTAGTTTACTCTTGTGTTTTCTTTTCTCCTATTAAACTATAAGCTTCTTGGGAGCAGGAATCATACAGACTGTATGTCTAGAACCTCATTACTTCAAAAGTAATTACTAGAGGGGCAGCTAGGTGGCACAGTGGATAGAGCACCGGCCCTGGATTCAGAAGTACCTGAGTTCAAATCCAGCCTCAGACACTTGACACTTACTAGCTGTGTGACCCTGGGCAAGTCACTTAACCCCCATTGCCCCACAAAAAAAAAAGTAATTACTATACTCTTTGGGCTAATCTCCTAGCCTCTAGTCTTTCCCATGTCATTATGGGTCTTCCAAGTCATATCAACTCTTCGGGTGTCTGATGTAGGGTAATTCACTGGGATATAACAAAACTTTCAATAGTCTCAGATGTGAGTCATTTTTACATTGACACTAGAAGAAAAGTATTTAAGCATTCAAATGAATCTAAGGACTAAGCTGCAACAAATTGATTCAAGGCATTTTGTTATCCATAGCGCAAATAGAAATAGGATGAAAATTTTTGTTTCAGACTAAAATTATAATGAGAATTTTCATGTCAATTGGCATGCTTGTTCTTAAAAAGAAAACTGGTTATGTTTCAAGTTCTTTGAGCCCATATGCTTGAAGGAGAGCAAGATACTTCAGTTCTTAGATATCTGGGCATGGGCAAGGAGCCAAAAAATCAAGAAGTTCCCAAAGTGGACCCTAGGTTTACATTTCAGGAGTCATAAACCTTGGTCACAAGGGTTATGTAATTAAATCTAAACTTTTCTGCCTAATATTCCAAGTTTTCTTCCAACTGGCTATCATTCCTGTTCCCAATCTCTTCAAATTCATCTGGTGTGGTTCTTTCACTCTGGCTTTCCTGCTTCTGTTCCTGCTTCTTTCCCTTATGTTTGAGATATTTTCTTCCCTTTTAGACCAATCCATTCACTTCTTTTGAGATTTGGCTCAAAAACAAACTTCTCTCATCAAGGTTTCTGTAGAGGCATAGCTAATGCATCATCTATCAACATGTCCTATCTTCAATTACTATCTAAAGATTAGTCTACCACTCCATCCTCTATTACTACCAGGGACAAAACTACTGACAAGAAATCAAGAAATACTCCTGACTGAGAAATCAAGAGATACTGAAACCCTGGCACCTACTTTGTCCTCAAAGACCCAGAAGGGTGAAGGACTATGCTTCAGCCCCTCTAAGAATTTAGGATTAGAATCTTTTTTGGGCAGGGCAATGAGGGTTAAGTGACTTGCCCAGGGTTACACAGCTAGCAAGTGTCAAGTGTCTGAGGCTGGATTTGAATTCAAGTACTCCTGAATCCAGGGCCAGTGCTCTATCCACTACGCCACCTAGCTGCCCCTCTAGTAATTACTTTTGAAGGATTCTTAGTCACAGTCTGAAGAGGGAGACAATTTTTAATGTACAAACTTAATAGAGAGGGGAATAACATTAAAGGGGATCAGGAAAAGCTTCTTGTACGAGGTGGGAGATTTGCTGAGCCTTAAAGGAAGCCAAGAGATGGAAATGAGGAAGAAGAGTATCCCAGGCATTGGGAACAGCCAGAGAAAAATGCCTGGAATGGGAAGATGATTGTCTTGTTCGAGGAAAAGGAAGCCAGTGTTACCAGATTGCAGAGTACATGGAAGAGAGGAAGGTGTAAGAAGACAAAAAAGGCCAGATTATAAGGCCTTTGAATGGCAAAACAATTTTATTTTTGATCCTGGAGGTAATTTGGATCCCCTGGCATTTAATGAGTGGGGAGGGTCAGGGGGTGGGGGAAGAGTTGCCATGGTTAGATTTCCCTTAGGAAGATTAATATGACAGCTAAGTGGAAGATAAATTGGAGATGGGAGAGACGTATCAGGGAAACCAACCAGCAAGTTACTGCAAATAGTCCAGGCATGAGGTGATGAGAGCCTGCACCAGGTTGGTGACAGTGTCAGAGGAAAGAAAGTAAAATATTATGAGAGATTTTATGAAGATAAAATTAACAATACTCAGCAAAAAAATGGATATGGGGTAGGAGTGTTGATAGAGAGGTTGTATGAAATATCTGCATGGATTGGAGTGCCTTCACATGACCATTCAGGACACCATTACCAACATGCCTCTATTTACCTATCTCAACAATTGTGGAGCATCTGCCCCATTAATGTATGAGATCCAGAATTACTCATTTACTTCACCACAAGACCTTCCAAAGAAGCAATTATCATTGACCTTCCCATCCCCTGCTC
Source organism: Dromiciops gliroides (assembly GCF_019393635.1). Classification (NCBI taxonomy): domain Eukaryota; kingdom Metazoa; phylum Chordata; class Mammalia; order Microbiotheria; family Microbiotheriidae; genus Dromiciops; species Dromiciops gliroides. The sequence continues at coordinate 360,750,110 of NC_057864.1, read as the reverse complement.
AGATAAAATAAGTATTCCAATCAATTAATATTTTCCCAGAACTGTGGAAACTCCTAATCCTTATGATCCAGAGTCACCATTTGTTAAGGAGAAATATTACCCTGCTGACTCTTCCTGTACCCCCATACTTATCCAGTGTAGTTCTAACTCTTCCCCACTGACTCTCCAGCCAGGTTCATGGCCCTTTTGACAGAGTTCTCATCCTGGAGTCAGGAAGAGTTGAATTCAAATCCAGCCTTGACATACTGGTTCAGACACATACTGCCTGTTAAATCTTTGACTAGTCACCCTCACTTAGTCTCAGTTTCTCACCTAAAAAATGGCAATAATAATAGAACCTAATTCATGGGATCAGGGGGAGCTAGGTGGCACAATGGATAGAATGCAAGACCTGGAGTTGGGAAGATTTATCTTCCAGTTCAAATCTGGCTTCAGACACTTACTGGCTAAGTGACTCTGGGCAAGTCACTTAAACCAGTTTGCCTCATTTTTTTTTTTTAGTGAGGCAATTGGGGTTAAGTGACTTGCCTAGGGTCACACAGCTAGTAAGCATTAAGTGTCTGAGGCCGGATTTGAACTCAGGTACTCCTGACTCCAGGGCCGGTGCTCTATCCACTGTGCCATCTAGCTGCCCCTTGCCTCATTTTTCTCATCCATAAAATGAGCTGGAGAAGGAAATGGAAAACTACTCCATTGTCTTTGAGAAGAAAACCCCAAATAGGGTCATGAAGAGTCAGACATGACTTAAAAATGACTAAAGAACAATAATAGCATGGTTGTGATGATAAAAGATAATATATATGAAGTGCTTTGCAAACTATGTAAAGTGCTAGATAAATGCAAAGCATTTATATTGCCTTCTCTTTCTTTTGTATATACCTTAATACTCATCAGCTGCTAAGTAAATGAGCATTAAATGAACATCTTCTCACACATTATTTATATATGTAATGTACCTTATTAATTCAAAAATCATATTCAGAACATTCTATGTACCAAAAGCCAAATGTCTTATTTAGAAAAGAAATAAATATTAAAACATGAATGACCAAGAAAGGTATATTACTATATAACTTACACTAAAAATAGTACTGCCATAATTGTATAGTAATTATTTTTTAAATAATTCATCTTTATTTACTTGAAATACTTAGACATCTTTGATGTCCTTGTTTTAAAATATTTTTAAAGCATTGAAAATGGTAACATTTACCAAACCAAAATGAATAAGCATTTTGCTGGGACATGAGTTTAAAATGTTAATTTCATTGGATATACATAGGTCCCTTGCTGTGTGAGTAAGCTCACTATTATTGTTGTTAGTTTAATGCAACCTTTTATCATTTGAACCTTAATTTAAGGCTTGATTCTATTCTGAAAATATACTATTTCTTATCAAGCAAAGCTCTATTTACATTAAAAATAGCAACAAATTAGGAAAGCACATTAGATACCAGTATCAGGTGGACATGCCTAAATATGTTACAAGAAGAATTTCAGCAAAAGAAGCAATAATTAACCCCAGGATACTTACAGATGTGCCTACAGTGACAATAGACCCAGATGCTATGAAGGCTAGCTACACTGAAAAGGGTCTTTGATGTAAGTATACTTTTTTTAAAATATATTTTTATTTTATCTTTTCTCAATTATATGTAGACAAAAATTCATATTATTTTTTAATTTCGAGTTCCATATTCTCTCCTTCCCTCTATTCCCACTGCCCTCCTTGATAAAACAAGCAATTTTATATAGATTATACATGTACAGTCATGCAAAACATTTCCGTATTAGAAATGTTGCCAAAAATAGACCAAAAATAGAATAAAGTTTTTTAAAAGTACACTTCAATTTACATTAAGATTCCATCAGTTCTTTCTCTGAAGTTAAATAGCATTTTCATCATAAGTATCTTGGACTTTTCTTGGATCATTGTCTTGTTGAGAATAGCTAAGGCATACACAGTTGAAAATCATGCACTACTGCTGTTATTATGTACAATGTTTTTCTGGTTCTGCTCACTTCACTTTGCAACAGTTTACATATGCCTTCCCAGGTTTTTCTAAAACCACCCCCTTTATCATTTCTTATAGCACAATAGCACTCCATCACAATCATATGCCATGACATATTCAGCCATTCCCCAACTGATGGACATCCCCTCCATTTTCAATTCTTTGCCACCACAAAAAGGGATGCCATAAATATCTTTGTACATATAGGTCTTTTTCCTTTTTCTTAGATTTTTTTGGGATAAAAATCTAGTCATAACATTACTTGGTCAAAGGGTATGTACAGTTTTATAGCCCAGTGGGCATATCCCAAATTGCTCCCAGAATGATTAGGTTATTTTACAACTCCACCAACAATGCATTAATGCCCCTATATTCCCACAGTCCATCCAATATTTGTCATTTTCCTTTTCTGTCATTAGCAAATCTGATAGGTGTGAGGTGGCACCTCAGGGTTGTTATAATTTGTTTTTCTCTTATCACTAGTGACTTAGAGAATTTTTTCGTATGATTCTATATAGTTTTGATTTCTTCATCTATAAACTCCTTGTTTGTATCCTTTCATCATTTATCAATTGGGGAATGAGTCACATTCTTACAAATTGGAATCAGTTCTCTACATATCTGATAAATGAGGGCTTTCTCAGAGAAATATGCTGTTAAAATATTTGTGCAGCTCTGCTTTCCTTCTAATCTTGGATACATTGGTTTTATTTGTGCAAAAAAAATTAATTTGATATAATCAGAATTATCAATTTTACATCCTGTAAAATGTTCTCTATATCTTATTTGGTCATAAATTCTTCCCTTAACCATAGAAATAACATGCAAAATATTCCATGCTCCCCTAATTTGTTTATGATATTACCCTTTAAGTATAAATCATGTACCTATTTTGACCTTATCTTAGTATATGGTGTTAAATGTTGGTGTATATCCAGTTTCTGCCAAATTGTTTTCCAAATTTCCTGGAAGTTTTCTCAAATAATGAGTTCTTACCCCAAAAGCTTGGATCATTGGGTTTGTCAAACACTGAATTACTATTATTATTTACTACTGTGTATTGTGTACCTAATCTATTCTACTGATTCATCACTGTATTTCTTAGCCAGTATCAAATTATTTTGTTGATTACTGCTTTGTAATATAGTTTGAAATCTGGTACTGCTAAGCTACCTTCCTTTACCATATTTTTTCATTGATTCCCTTGATATTCTTGACCTTTTGTTCTTCCAATGAATTTGATTGCTATGGCACTGAATAAGTAAATTACTTTATGTAGAACTATCATTTTTTATAATATTGGCTCAGTCTACAAATGAAAAATTAATATTTCTCTGATTATTTAGATCTCACTTTGTTTATCTTTGTTCTTTGTGGAGCAAACAGGGTGGGTTGTCTTATGTCTGGGGCCAGATTTGGGCTCCTGGCCTCCTGGGTCCAGGACTGGTGCTTTGTCCACTGTGCCACCTAGCTAACCAATGATGAAATCTTTAAAATAAAGTTAAGGGGTACAAAGAATGCACTGGGAGAAAGGGAAAGGGAAAGGTAGACCAGGGAAAAGTAGCTCACATAAAAGAAACAAGAAAAAGCTTCTGGAGGGGAGGGGAAGAGAAGGAAGCAGTGGGGGAGTGAGTGAACCTTGCTATCATCATAATTGGCTCAAAGAGGGAATAACATACATACTCAAGTGGATATAGTAATATATTTTGCCCCTAGAGAAAGTGGGAGGGGAAGGAAATGGCGGGGGGGGGGGTGAGAGGGGAAGGAAGAGCAGATTGGGGGAGCAGTAAAAAGCAAAACACATTCCAGGAAAGTGAAGATGTTCTGTCCAACTACATATGTATAGCTTATATTGAATTGCTTGATTTCATAGGGAGGGGTGAGGAGGGAGGGAGGAAGAAAATTTAGAACACAGAGTTACCTCAAAGACCTTAATCTCATCAGAGTTGGCTAAAGGAGGGAATAACCCAATTGGGAGGAGTAATCCATCTAACCCTGCAGGAAGGTCAGGGGTGAAGAGGATAAGGAGGGGAGGGTGAAAGAAGGGACGGCATAGTGGGGGAGGGGGCAGTCAAAAGCAAAACACTTCTGAGGAGGAATAGGGTAAAAGAAGATAGAAAATAGAGTAAATATCATGGGAAAGGAATAGGATGGAGGGACACAGTTATGATGATTGATTATAAAGGCACAATGTATGGTACCTACCTTGCTGGGCTATTGTAAAGAAAATTCTTTGTCAAGTTTAAGGTACTATATAAAGGTTGTGATGAACAGGATGCTATCAGAAAATCCTGGAAAGATGTACATGAACTGCAGCAAAGTGAAATGTACTGTATACGAAAGAACAGCGATAGTGGAAGATGGTCTGCTGGACAGGACATGGTTATTTTCAGCAATGCAATGATCCAATATAACTCTGAAGGACTTATGAAAAATTGTAATCCATCTACAAAGAACTGATGGTATCTGAAAATAGATCGAAGCATAATTTTTTTGATATTTCATTTATGTGAAATTTTGTTTTTGTCTGTTTTCTCTCACAACTTGGCTAATGTAGGCTTTTAGCTCATCCCCATTACAAAAATGCTTGCTGATTGTTTTAGATAGATACTATTGATCATTTTAAGGAAAACCTCATTTACTCCTATGCTTTCTAATGTTTTTATTAGGAACAAGTGTTGTATTTTATCAAGAGTTTTTCTGCATCTATTGACCTAATCATATGATTTCTGTTGGCTTTATTACTGATGTGTTCAATTATGCTGATAGTTTTCCTAATATTGAAGCAGCCCTGCATTCCTGGTATAAATCCCATGAGTCATAGCGTAGGTGGTTTGTGATATATTGTTGTAATCTCCTTGCTAGTATTTTATTTAAAATTGTAACATCAATATATGGAAATTGGTCTATAATGTTTTCTCTGTTTTTGCCCTTCCTGGTTTATGTAACAGGACCATATTTGTATCCTACAGGAAATTTGGTGGGACTATTTCTTTGCCTATTCTTCAAAATTGTTTATACTGTATTGTCCTCTGCCTTCCAGAATATCATATTCCAAGTCTTCCATTATCTTAATGTGAAAGTTCCTAAATCAACTGACTATGGTTCCATGATGTTTAAATTGCTTCTTTCTGACTGTTTGCAATATTTTCTCCTTGAACTGGAAGGTTTAGAATTTGACTATAATATTCCTGCGAGTTTTCATTTGGGGATCTCTTTTAGGAAGCGACCAGTGGACTTTTTTCAATTTATGTTTCACCCTCTGAATCTAGGATAACAGGGCTGTTTTCCTTGATAATTTCTTAAAATACGATGTCTAGGCTCTTTGGGGGATTGTGGGCTTTAGGTAGTCCAATATTTATTTATTTATTTGTTTGTTTGTTTGTTTGTTTGTTTATTTGTTTATTTTTTTTTTTGGTGGGGCAATAGGGGTTAAGTGACTTGCTCAGGGTCACACAGCTAGTACGTGTCAAGTGTCTGAGGCTGGATTTGAACTCAGGTCCTCCTGAATCCAGGGCCGGTGCTTTATCCACTGCGCCACCTAGCTGCCCAGTCCAATAATTCTTAAACTCTCCTCAATCTATTTTCCAGATCCATTGTTTTTCTGAGATATTTCACATTTTCTTCTATTTTTCATCCCTTTGATTTTGTTTGTTTCTTCATGTCTCCATAAAGTCATTAGCATTGACTTACCCAATTCTCCTTTTTTTCCCCCCAATTCTACTTCTTAAGGATTTCTTCTGTGAATTTTTATACCTCTTTCTAGTTGGCCAATTCTGCTTTTTAAGTTCTTCTCTTCAGTTGGAATTTTTTGCCTTTTTTATCATTTGGACAATTCTGTTTTTAAGGTTTTTTTTTTCTCCAATATATTTTGGGCCTCTTTTACCAAGTTATTGAATCTCTTTTCATAACTTTCTTTAATCACTATCATTCTTCCCCCCCCCCCCGCCGCCATTTTTCCTCCACCTCTCTAATTTGTTTTTTTTTTTTTTATCTTTTTTGAGTTCTTTTTGGGTTTATGTCCAATTCACATTTTCTTTGAGACTTTGCTTCTAGTTGCTTTGATATCATTGTCTTCCTCTGGATTTTTGTCTTGATTTTCCTTATCATTATAGTTACTTGTAATGGTCAGGTTTGCTTTGTTTGTTGTTTGCTCATTTTCCAGCCTATTTCTTGACTTTTAACTTTACATTCAAATTACATTCTACTCCTGGGGTGGAAGGGGCACTCTCCTAAGCTTCAGGCATTTCTTGTTACTCTTTTTAGAGCTAGCTCTGGGAGTCTGTAGTATTTAGGTGCTTCTAAGGTGGTATGATCTACGGGGAGGTGGTGTCACACTCTACTGGCCTGTGCTCTAGTCTTTACCCTGGAAGAAAACTAGTTCCCCTGTAATGCTAACATTCCTCCTGTCCCTGGGACTGTGACCAGGTTTCCCACTATCCTGCATCCTCAATTGCTAGTGCTTGCCTCTGTTTTAGAATTGAGATGAAAATCCCTACTCCCCAGTGAGAGTCCAGAAGTGCTCCTTTCTACCCCAGAATTGGCATCTCTGCTCTGCTGCCACAGTTACTATTGCTCCTTTTGTCACTGGGACTGTGATTGGGAACTGTGTATGGGAAATGCAACAGGATACTGAACCTAGTGCCAGGAAAGGTTCCCCTGCAATCTCCTTCCAACCAGTTGTCCAACCCCTCTCACTGTCAGTGAACTGAGAGTTCCTGAACTACTGATGCCACCAATATTGCCCCCTCCAAGGCAAATGATGCTACTGGGTCTGCACTTGAGCTCCAGGCCTGACTATCACTGTGGTGAGAGACATTTCCTGCATACTTCCTAAGTTGTCGTGGGCTAGAAAATTGTTTAACCTAATCTTTTGTTGGTTCTGTTGCTCCAGAATTTGATTTGAGACATTATTTTAGAGTTGTTTGGAGGGGAATATAGGGAGTTTGGCTGAGTTCTTCTCTACTTCATCATATTGGATCTGCCTCCTTATATAAGCATTCTAGCAACAGCCATAGAGGTCCTCAGTTGTCTTTCTATATAGATTCAGATAGTTGAAAAGGGGATTTGATATAAGCAAGCTAACACAATCACAATCATCCTAGGGCTGAGGGGGAGGGAGGGTGGCACCCTTCTGTATAAATTCTCCATGTCTCTTTTGCATATTCCTCCTTGGAAGAATATTCAGAAATTCTGTCCAGTATTGTATGGTTCCCTGAAAGGGTCATAGAAGTGCCAGTCAATTGTAGTGGGGTTTTTCCTTCTCCCTAAAAGTAGACATGGTACAGTAGTCTTCATCCCTAAAATAGACTTGGGTCAATATTTCTCTCAGCATAATAAATGTAAGGATCATAGATTTAAAGTCAGCAGGGACCTTACAGGTCATCTAGCCCAAATCCTTTCTTTTAAAGATGATGAAACTGAGACCCCAAAAGTTAGGTGTCTTACCCAAGGTCACACTGACAATAAGTGTTTGAACTGAGCTTTGAACTCAGATCTCCCTGACTCTAAGTTCAACCCTCTTTCCACTGAACCAAATACAGAACATTGAATCAACACTTAATTTCCCCATTTTAAGTGTTTGGGGAAATTATGTTTTACAACTGCCAAGTTTTAAATCTAATGCCACAGGGAATAAATATGAATGTTTTTCTTTTAATTAAGTCTTGACAGTCTTAACTTGCAAAGCTCTAAGATAAAATTTGGTTTTAAAAAACCACCAACAAATTGCTTAATCAGGAATCTTGACTTTACAATTAAGCAATTTCATCACCCTCAAAACAAACCAAAAAAAAAAATTTAAAACACTTCATGATGTCCAAAAATATAAAATAATGACTTTTAAATGTTTCAGCTGCCTGAGCTAGGATAATGAAAACAGATACTGCATTTTTTTTCTTGCTTTTCTTGAGTACAAACACTAACTGGAAAATAATAATACTTTATTTATATCCTTAAATTCATCATTATACCTAATTATATACTTTTGAATGTCCACCAAACTAATTATGTCATGGATTTTAGTCCCTGGTCATTGTAGAATTTCATCTTTATGGACTTAGTCAACTAAAATTCAGTCTATATTATTTGGAGATTTCAAATTAGGTAAATCTTCTATTTTTAAAATCATATAGTCCTCTGTCATACTCCACAATTCATAATTGCTGTTATTTTTGAAACATAGAAAAATAATCTTCAAACAAACATCCAAAATCCTATATGAATAGGCAATTCCCTTAAGAAGAAAACTCATTCAGCTCTTTCCCTTCAAGTTCTGAGAAAACTGTTTTGATCTTATTAGCTGAGTTCCATCAGGTATTCAACCCAGAAAGAGACATAATATCTATTTCTACTGGTAATTAGGACTTTTGAACCACTAATCTCATTCTTTTTAACTCTAGCATTCAATAGCTATCATTTCCTTCAAGCACTACTCTTAAGAAGCCATCTCTAACTAACCCTACCTAACTGATCATCCTGTCTCAGTTCCTATTCCTTCAGCACTTATATACTACATCACTAAGCACTTGTCTTCAAGTTGTTGCAGTGATGGATGCCTTGCTATCCTAATGAGAGTTGAAGTTGGACACCAAGTGAATGTAACTCAGCCAATAATTCTATTGCTTCTGTATCTCTCATAGAACCTAATCAAGTGTTGTATGCACACAGCAGCTCAATAAATGTTTGCATGAAGAAATGAGAGTGAGTTTTTCCACTATGAATAATTTGTTTGTTGCCACAGCTACTATGTAAAGCCATTCTTTCCTTCTATGATGCCTGATTGGACTATACAGCAGTGAGATGCCAGTATAGCAAAATCTCACAAAAAGGCCTTTAAATTTCATATCTATATTGTACTCTTCATTCACAACTACTTTGTAATTAATGACAAGTACTGGTCAGGGTCATCCTCAGAGAATCTATTATGACAATGGCATAATAGTTTCAGTCATAGATTCTCATCATGAAACTCTCTTAAATTGCTTTCTTTTGGGGCAGCTAGGTGGCGCAATGGATGGAGCACAGGCCCTGGAGTCAGGAGTACTTGAGTTCAAATCCGGCCTCAGACACTTAACACTTACTAGCTGTGTGACCCTGGGCAGGTCACTTAACCCCAATTGCCTCACTAAAAAAAAAAAAATTGCTTTCTTTTCCCACACAAACTAATCTACATAACTTCCTTTTTTCTATATCATTTCTGATTCACTGCTTGTTCACCCTCTTCAGTTTTCCTTGGAAAGAATTAAGATGGAAAGGAAAAATCTAAAGTCTGCTGACACTTTGTCTATTTTTTTTGGGGGGGGGTTCTTTCCTCTTGATTTTCAGTTTTCTTCCTTCTCTTTTTCCCATTTCTTTAATAAACAGTGCATCCTTCCCTAAGATAATAAAGGGTTTGATAAGTGGAAAGATGGATGAATTTATATTTCTCATCTTTTTCTAAACACAAAATCAAGGGATTCTACTAGATGTCTGCTAAGATCTCTTCAAGCTCTAAATCTATTTAATCCTACAATAAGCAGGATTTTTTTTTTGCCACTCCCTCTGAGTAGATTCAATCAAATCACTCAAATCCTTTTTTTTTTTTTTAGTGAGGCAATTGGGGTTAAGTGACTTGCCCAGGGTCACACAGCTAGTAAGTGTTAAGTGTCTGAGGCCGGATTTGAACTCAGGTACTCCTGACTCCAGGGCCGGTGCTCTATCCACTGCACCATCTAGCTGCCCGCAAATCCTTTTTAAAATTATAATTTTGAAAACCTGCTCAAGAACTTATTCCCAAACAGTAACTAATGTGAGATCTTGCATATACAAACTTTTACTAGATATTGCATCTTTCTTTAGTTTTTCTTTTCCCTATTTTCTTGAAGTAGGGACTGGAAGGAATGTAGCTGAATTCCTTTCTTCAAGTTCTCTTTCTAATCATCTCCTTACTCATTCTTTAAAAAAAAAAAATCTTTATTGATATTTCTTTGTTTTTATACCACAATCATTTCCCTTACCTCTATATCCAACCACACACTCCATTAGAATAAAAAGCATTAAAGCAAAACCAATAGACATAGAGACAATTTCTGACAACATATGCCATATGCGCTGCAGCTCTAATCCTCTGTATTGAAGTACTAATGTACCTATTTTACCATCAGGGTTGTATTAGTTGTTATAATTAATCAGAGTTCAATTGTCTTTCAGTATTGTTTTCCTTTTTATTTTATTACAGTCATTGGATGTATTGTGTGTAAATTCAAAGAGTCTTTCCATATTTCTCTAAATTCCATTTTTTCACTTCTTGTGACATAAGCATTCATATGCTGTAATTTTTCAGCTATTATCAAGTTGAAGGGCACTTGCTTTATTTTTAACTTTTTACTACCAAAAAGTTTTAATATAGATATACTGTTAGATCTTTTTTGTGATTGAACTCCTTGCTTTACATGTCCAATAGTAGAACAATTAGGTCAAAGGATATTAACAGTTTAGAGACTTTTCTCCCATACTTTCAACCTTAAAAAAAAAAAGTTGAACAAATTCATTGCCCCACCAACAGTGTTTTGTGTCTTCCCACAGTCACTCCAATGTTGGCCATTTCCATCTTTTGTGATCTTTGTTGATTTGAGGGTTTTGAAGTGAAACTTTAGAGTTTTAACTTGTATCACCCATATTATTCATAATTTGGAGCATTTTTTCCTGTAATGTTGATAGCTTGTAATTCCCCTTTTGAAAATTGTTTCCATCCTCAGACTACTTATCTACTCATATATTTGAGTCAAATATATAGATATATACATGTATGTATATGTGTATATGAATATATATACATACATATAATAGGTATATACATTAGATATCAGACTCTCCTTAGAGATAGTTGATGAAAAGATATGCTTGATAGTTTCTCTTCTTACTCTACCTACATTGAATCTGTTCAAACACATTTTATAATTTATATAATATAAACTATTTTATAATTTATTATGATGCTTTGAGCTGCAAGATAGTACAGTTCATAAAGAGCTGGCTTCAAAATCAGGAAAACCTGGGTTCAAATCCTGCTTGTGATACATACCAGCTGAGTAACCCTAGGCAAATCACTTAACCTCTTAGTGTTAAGTACTCTAGAAAACTCTCTAAGACTACAAATTGTAGAGAATGTTCCAATCTTCTTTGGTAGAGCAAGTTCCTCACTAGGAGCCCCACATATCAATGAAATCACAGGTCTATTCCCTCTTTTTATGTGACTTCTATCCTTAATTTGATTAAGAATTTCCCCTCTAGACATGCCCATAAGAGGTACAGCATCCCATTATCCTTTTTTTTTTTTTTAATTTTAGTGATGTGGCCATTTAGCTCTAAGTTCTTTGTTGCAAAATCCAGATGAAGCTTACTGCAGAGTGTGGTGCAATATGTTCATATAAGCTTAATTTATACCAAACTACTTTCTACTTTTCCTAGCAATTCTTGTTGAATAAGGAGTCCTTCTTCCCCAATAGTTCTTGATCATGTAAATCAAATTAGTGGAAGCAGCAAGGCATCCAGACAAAAAGACAGGAGGCAGCATGTAACCAAGCAAGTTAAACCACCACCACCACCACCACCACCATCTTGACCACCATATTACCTTATACCTTCATGAAAACAGCCTAAGTCCCTGAAACCAAGAACCTTGTGAATAGCAATGGTCCCATGACATTGCCTATAACTATCACCCTGGGAAGCAATCCCTATAGAGATGCAGCATGGCAAGTATAATAGGTAGAAACAGCTACCAGAAAAGAAAATTCTTGTCATTCAAACTCAAATACTTCTGGCTCTTCTTTATGTAGGACGTTCACTAATCTACCCAAAATCAAGCATTTTTTTTTTTGATGAGGCAATCGGGGTTAAGTGACTTGCCCAGGGTCACACAGCTAGTAAATGTTAAGTGTCGGAGGCCAGATTCGAACTCAGGTCCTCCTGACTCCAGGGCAGGTGATCTATCCACTTCGCCACCTAGCTGCCCCAATCTAGCAGTTTTGATGATTAGTGTTTTATAATAGAGTGTGAGGTCTGGTAAAGGTATGTTTCCTTCATTCTTTCTTTTATTTTTTTAAAATTTCGTTATTCCCTTAAATATCTAGGCTTTTTCTCCTCCAAATGAATTTTGTTGCTACTTTGTCTACTTCTATGTCAGGTAAACCTTTAGCAGTCTTATTTCTATAACACTAAATCTCTAAATTAATTCAGCTAACATGTCATTTTCATAATGTTGGCATGGAATAACTATGAACAAGTAACCTCTTTAATTATTTAAATTTCCCTTTATTTCCATAAAGAGAAGTTGTAGGGGCAGCTAGATGGCGCAGTGGATAAAGCACCGGCCCTGGATTCAGGAGGACCTGAGTTCAAATCCGGCCTCAGACACTTGACACTTACTAGCTGTGTGACCCTGGGCAAGTCACTTAACCCTCATTGCCCCACCAAAAAAAAAAAAAAAAAAAAAAGAGAAGTTGTAGATGTATTTATCTAAGTCCTGAGTATGTGTTAGTAAATGAAATTCCCTACATTATGCACATCTTGTAGTTATTTTCAACAGAACTTATTCTACCATTTATTTCTGGTTTTTGTTAGTACTGAATAGAAATGCTGATGGTTTTGTGAACTTATTTTTCATCCTGCAAATTTACTGATGGTATTAATCATCCCAATTATCCTCTTCATTGATTCTCTTGGATTTTCTAAATAAATCTTTATGCCCTCAAAAAATAAGATAATTGTGCATCATCTTTGCTAATGTTTATACCTTTAATTTCTCTCATCTTGTTGCTATAATTAGTTCACCTTACTCATAGCTTCTTAAGTAATGGATGAGAAAGCAAATAGTTTCCCTTTTACAGGTTAACAATGTGAGGCAAAACTCCTAACATTTTTCACAATATGTATTGGGCAATTCTTTTCTAAGGCTTTGGGAACACATCCAGTTTTCTTAATCCAAAATTCTAAAGGATATTCTTGCTTTCACAGGATCATAATTCAAGCCAGAGGGACTTTAGAAATCATCTAATCCAACTCACTATTTTTTTTTAATGAGGAAACTGAAGTGTAAAGAGATTAACTTCATGAGGTCACAAATGCAATAAGTGAAGGAGCTGGAGATTCAAGCCCAAGTCATCTCATTCTAAATCCAATGCTCTATCCATTGTACTATACAACTTTCCAGAGTATTATACAGTATTCATCAATTTGTTTCTAGAATATAGCTACTAAAATAAACTTATCCAACAAAATCTACTCTTACTTTTAGATACCATGCAATAATCTAATCAGAACTATGTATCTATTTTCTTTAATATTTTTCTCAGCTTTCATCAGAATCGTCTCCTAAAACCACACAAGCCAAAATGACCTGGGCTTTATAAGATAATATCAATGCAAAGACACACTGTAATCCCAGCAGCATATAAAATAAGAGAAGAGAGAAAAGGGAGACAGATGGAGGAAAAGAAAAAGAAAGTTTGCAGGCAATTTCTGCACAAATCCTACTTAAAGAATTTGAGGAGTCAAAGAAGACAAAAATATGTAACTAAAAATATAAGAGGTTAAAGAAAAATACACTGGCATGTCCTTGCACTTGTCCATATAAGAAATTCACTTGGAATTTTTACATGGGATTTTCATATATAAATATATATATATACACATTTCATATATATTGATCCAAACAACTGTAATGAAGCAAGCAGGATAAACACAATTATCCCCAACTTTACAGATTTTTTAAAATATATTCATCAAAACATTATCTTGATACTACAAAATTTACTGAGAACTGATTCCCCACCCAGTACCCCCTACCCAGGCAGGTGAATTGCCTAGGGCTGACTGGTCTTTGTCAATTCCAGACTCTTAATCAAGTTATGGGCCTTCCCCCTCACTCCCTGGACTTTATGTTATTATGTAAAAAGGTGGATGTCCACCTACATTAAGTGGTTTCTATTTAGAGTTAAGTAGCATCTATACTGTAAGGATTGGAGTGATGCCACCTGCTGGAGAATGACTGTAGGAAAGCTCTGCCATGAGGAGAAGGCATCTGAGGGCAAGCCATGCGGTCAGGTCCTTGGCATCAGGAAATGGCGTTTTCTCGTGGGTGCTGTCTATCAAAGCTGCCAGCCAATTAGCTTGGAGTGGTGTGTGCATGTGGGGGGATGTTCTCAGCTTCACAGGAGGAGTTGGGTCCTTTTTGTTCCTGACCTCGCCATGGCGGGTTGGATGATGGGGTCTCTTAGAAATAGTTAGATTTTTACCTTTCTCTCTTATCCTAATGCTCTTTAATAAATACTTAAACAACTAAATACTCTTGCTAAAGCTTATAATTTATTGGTGACCGCTCATTAGATTTTAGATAGTATAGCTAGAATTTTAGCCCTTATAATACTTAGCTCAGGAGCAGTTTCTATAGTTTCTTTTGTTAAAGGTTCATTTATATTAAGTAGTTAGTAGTTTCTGTATATGACTCTCACCTGGCAGTATTCTAGTTCCCTTTTGTTCTGTTCCCCCATAAAAACCCCGTCCTTGGTTCCCATCTTGGGTATTCCTAGCTTCTTGCTTTGCAATACCACGAGCTATAGTTCCTCTGCCACAACTAAGGACAATATTTCTCCTATATTGATAGTTTCCTTAATTTGAAGGTTAACAATCTTTCTCAAAAGTCAAGAATTATATTATATTCAAAGAGGTAGAAAGAGCTAGAAATAATTTGGTCCAAATTCCTCATTTTACAAATATGGAAACTGAGAAATAGAAATTAAGTGATTTACTCAAGTTCATGCAGCTGCAAGAAAATAATTATTAATAATGGATTTCTAGGGAAGACCCAGAGATCAGTTTCAGTCCTTTTTCTTCCCCACTCCAGAAAGTTCAGTTCTTGCTTAGCATGAGCCCACGGGAACAAAGGAAATGGAGATAGACGCTTTTGTCTAGTTCAGTGATACTGAGCTACTACTGGACTTCGACCTTCAGCTAGGGTTTTTTACATTCTCTTCTCTGATGTTATCTGTAGAGTTCATTTTAATTTAGACCACCCTCAAATCATGGCAATCAATGGAACTGAATGATGCTAACCAAATAGCTTAGATCAATGTATAATGACCCATCTCTACCTAAAGAGGATAAAACCCTTGACCATGCCAGAGTTGCTATCTGTGGCCTCTCCTCTCCTGTCTCCCTCTCTTAGCTCTGGACCTCTCTCTTGGAGTGAGCTCTTCCTCTTAGGACAATGTATATCTGAAGGTCTGAGACCATGAGAAGTTAGGGAGACACATGGTCAACACTTTACTGATATATAATATTAATTAATAATAAATGCTTACTATCAAAACTGGTGTAATAGCAATTAATAGCAATTTATAAAGTACGGTAGTAGCAATAATTTTAGAAAACACACAGCCATAAGTGGTATAACTGAGACCAAAAATCAAGTCTTCTATTTTATCATGACTCTTTAGTAAGGAATTACAATTATTACTCATTACTATGATTCTTAGAAATTATCAGTGTGGTGCCTGTATGTAAGTATGCATTGTTTTGCCATTTGCTAATAATATTTTTTAAAATAAATACCATCTGGCTTTATATTAAAGTGAACTATGTGAACTTTGAGCTGGGGCTGAACAAAATGCAAAAACCATACAAAGAAAGAAGATAAATATGAAATATGGCTTTCATGCCCCACGACACAAAGTTCCTTCTTTTCAACTTTGCTCTGGTATATATTAGCTGAGGGATTAACATGGTAATGAAGTTAAATCCTTTACCATAACATCAGGTAAAAGCTATTGGCTTGTTTCTTTTATATGAAACAATGCAAAGGGTGTATGAATTGGGAGTCAAAGGAACTGGGTTCGAATCCTAATTCTGTTTCTTAAAACCTATATAATCTTAGGCAAGTCATTTAATATATATCTTAATTCTGTAAAATGTGTACATTGAATTAAATTATCTTTAAGGTCCCCTCCAGTTTTAAAACAATGATCCTCAATAGAAAAAGGTATAGGAAATAAAATAGAAATATAATAGAAAAAATATAGGAAAAATAAAGAAATACATTGAAAAAACTAAGAACTATTAAGAAACAAATGTACAAAGCAGAAAAACCATTTCCACCATCATTTTCTGCTAAACAATCACATGACATAATAATTTTCTTTAAGCTGTAAAAGCTCTATTCTATAAATTTTTTCACAATGTAATTATTTGAAGTAAGCCTGCCATAACATTAACAACATAGCTCTAATTTTCATGGCAATACTGATTATAACAAATTCCAGGCACGGATCAAACAGTTTCAATACACAACCAATTTATTTTAATGTGAAAATTATTGTTTTTCTCATATGAGTTTTATTAAAAGAAAACTTTCTGCATAAAAGTTGCATGTTAAAAATTAATTCCCAAACAAAAGTATTTGGTTGCAGAAAGTATGCAGTAAATAGTTATTTTTAAAAGAAATTTGAAAATATTTCATATAAACTCTTCAAAAAGAAATAACACAAAATTGACAAAAACATTTTAATTTTATGCATGGTAAAAAGCAAAGAAAAATCATAAATGTTTATGATTTAATGAGATCTTAAGTGTTTAAAGATTTTTAAGTAGATCATGTATAATTTATACCAATTACCAAGCCTCTGAAACATCTTATGTAAGAAAGACATTCCTTCCCTTTTGTGAGAAAGTAAAAGAATTTGAGAATAATAGATTAGCCATAGGATATATAAGCCTTTCTTTGGATTTCAATTTTTTCATCTGTAAAATGGAGAAGTTGGAGTAAATAAGCTGTAAGACTCTTCCCAGTTCTACATATTGTGATCCTAGACACTAAAATGACCATACTTCAGTTTACTTACTTCTAAAGAATAGCTAGAGAATGTTCTTGTACCCTCAGAGTATCAGAAGAAACATAAACTTCCTATAATCATAAAACCAGACTGAAATATGTCTGAAATGCCCACCACAACACAACCTACATTTTTGGATTAAATGGTCACTTTCACCCAAGATCGTACTTTTAGGTACTCAAGAGGGAAAAAAAATCCAATTGAATTATTTGTGTCACAATGATCTTTCCACAAACAAATATATTCATAATTTTCACAAGTATATTTGTTGCTATTTGATGGTAATATTTCTCTGTAGCTTTGCCAGAACAAACATGCAGTATTTCAGAGGTAAGGAATGTCTGAGCCAGAGAAGAGATTTACTATATGTTGTAATCACTGCACTGGGAAGTCAGAGTTCCCAAAATAGTGAACCCTGAGGATTTGTGAACAGAGTCAGATGTCTCATGGTATTACCCTCTGAAACAGAAACAATAATAAAAGGAATAATTCTGCAAAACAATTTTTAATTATGCTAAAAATGTATAGCATGTCTATATCCTTTGACCTAGAGATTCTACTGTTAATCATATATCCCTAGGTTTAATGATATAAGGGTATCCTATAGATCAAAAATATTTATAGCAGCACTCGTAGTAGCAAAGAACTAGAAATAAGGTAGATCCCCCAAGAGACTACAAAATGGCTAAACAAATTGTGGTATATGAAAGTAATGGAATTATTTCATTGTAAGAAATGATGAATGTGAAAGCACATGTGAACTGATGATACAAAGTGTACTAAGTAGAACCAGTAAAATAACATAAGCAATGACTACAGCAACCTAAATGGGGGGGGGGGTGAAGGGGGCAGGAGGGGAAGGAATCCAAACTGAATGCTGTGCAATTATAATGGCTAAGCTTAGCCCCAAAGAAGAAAAAAAATAAGGCACTTCCCCACTTTCTTTGCAGAGGCTGGATACTATGGTGTGGAGCACAGTATAAAATGGCAAACTTTTTGTAGTGTTGATTAATTTTGCTGAATCATTCCACCCCCACCCCACCCCCTTTTCATTCTTTAAGGATAACTCTCTGGGAAGGGGTGGGGAGAGGAATGTATTGGGAAATATAGATGGAAAAACAAAGGAAAGCATTAAATTTTATTTGAAAAAACAATGAAAGGAATTTAATCATTCATCTATTGTAAAACTCCCGGGAAACAACCCCCTTTGGAATTATTTGCAGTTATAGCAAAGGAGTGTTGAAATGCCCAGTGTATGGTCAGAAGAGGAACCTTTTCTGTGTAGCAAGAGGAAATGAATAAGATGGACAATGCCTAAGGAATGTTTAAAGTCTAAAAGGGAGGCCTCTAGCACATGGAGTAGGTCTTATTTGGAGGAATTAGGGGAGAACACAAATGAAATATATCAGTAGAAAGAACACTAATCTGGGAGTCATGAGACCTGTTTTCATTCCAGTCCTGCCATTCCCTCCCTTTATGACCTAAGTCACTTCTCTCGTGGTCCTCTGGTTCATCTGTATTAAAGGAAGTGAGGTGTTGGTGGAAATAACATCCTAACTCCCCTGCCTCTATGCAAGTTAACCTAATATTTCCATAAAAGATATTGAAACTATCCTGGGGAAATACTTGGCTCAAGAGACTACATCATCAGATAGTAGACATTAATTCCTGGTCACCTGAGTGAAAACAAACAAGAGGAATTTCAGTTCTACTCCATTGTTTGTTTTCATGTCTGATTCTTCATGACCTTATTTGGGATTTTCTTGGCAAAGAAACTGGAGTGGTTTGCCATTTCCTTCTCCAGTTCATTTTATAGATGAGAAAACTGAGGCAAACAGGGTTAAGTGATCTGTCCAAGATCATACAGCTAGTAAATGTCTGAAGTCAAGCTTGAACTCAGGTCTTCCTGAATCCAGGCCTGGCACTTTATCCACTGCACCACCTAGCTGCTAGTGGACCACAGTAGGCAAATCAGTAGCAGGGCAGCTTCACTAGGAAGTGTCTTCAATGCATATCCTTGTTGTCTATCTTTCCCTTGTTAAGGCTAAGTAACTGTTAACTTAAATGAGCTTCACCAAACTACTACAGGGACCAGCTTAAGTTGGGTCCAGCCTATTACTGGTGATGGAAGTGTTTCTGAGTTTAAACAATACAACAACAAAAGTGTGAAGTTCCTCAGTCAACCTGATGAAATTATAAGGCATTGAAGGAAAATTAGATACACTGGAAACTCCTCACAATTGGCTGAGATCACCAATGGCCCCTGTAGGTTACCTAAATCAGAAGCAAGCTGGCCACACATTCTAAGTCAGTCAGCTCTGAGGAAGAAGTGTGTTCCTTTATCTTTTTGTTTGTCCCTCTAACAGAGTGAGGGGTGGGAGAGAAGAGGATTTTTTTTTCCTCCTGGCCACTTAATCAGAAATGAGATCTTGCAGTAGAAACAATGGCCAGAAGTGACATCATGATGCCTGGCAGAGTGCAGACACAGAAATCCCAGCTCTGGAGTTGTTGACAAAAGGAGAAAGTGCCTGGCATCTAGAGCTGATATCATGGCAGGCCTCTAGACAGACTCTTGTTAGTCCTAGGGTATGAACTCCAGATCCTTTCAAAAGATCATAGCTGTATCCTAGGTCAGGGTTTCAAGGGAACCCAAAGTTGGACATGGTGGAGGCTATGGTTTATCTATCAAAGATTCCATGTCTGGCAAAGGGCAAACTCAGGGAGCTCAGCAGTGATCCACCCAGCAGAAAGGCCAGACCCATAAAGGAGCAATAAAAGGTCAGGAAAAAAAGAGTCATCAGGGTCCTTGTAGATGAAGCGCATGACTTATCTTGTCACAAATTCCCCATGTATGTGCATCTCCATTTGCGAATTCCATGTGTGTTTCCACCCTTTCTCCTGACAATGTGTTTTTGTGGGAAAGTATGCCAGAGGTTTATGGAATGTGAGGAGGAACACTGTTTTGTTACTACTGTTCATGCTGTCATTTCAAAAAATGTCTTTACTTTGAGCTAATTATGTCAACTGACTCACTACTGAAAGGAAATCCATCAAAGTAGGCTCATGAACTACAGTTTCAAAGGTACAGGTCCATAAAGTACTTTTGGAAGAGCTGACCTTTGAGTGCAAGTAGGGGAAGTAACCCAAGGGAGAACTACATTAAAACGAAGGATTTGGAGTAGATGATCTCTAAGGTCCCTTCCAGCTCTAAATCCTAATAGTCTACAAAAATCCCATAGTGTGAAAAGGCATGAGTGGATTAAGATAACAGATCCATTGATGTAATTAGAATTGAAGAGATGATAAATGCTGCCTTAAAAATATCATTAGAAAAATCTCTAAAATGAAATCTAGTATTTAAAATAAATTAATATAATAAAAAGGTTTTAAGGATTAAGTGCAGAAAGGATTGTACCTCCGTAGAACATATTCAGAGCCTTCTTACTGAATACACATGCTGACTTAGCACTGAAAAGACTCGGGCCCTTTGGAACAGTGAAGCAATCCCTTTACTGGTCCCTTACCTCATGACAGCAATGGGGGTCTAAAAACATTTTAAAGGAGGAACTGATTCTGGCTCATTCTGGCAAGTAGTTCTCTCTCTGGAATTCCTATAAAGAGTGAGGCTTACCCTTTCCCCTTGCCACAGCAGAAAGGGAAGAGCTATAAATACATGGCCCCAAAAGCGCATGAGTTGACTTAGGGAAGTCTGATACTGAATCTCAGATTCCTAGCTGCTGTTTTCACTATTTTTTTCTCAGAACAAACCTGATCAATGATCCCATAATAAATGATTCAGTCTTGGAGGCAACCTTGTGCGTTCAAGAGGTCAGAAATTCTGAGTCCTTTAGTCAGAGATGACTAGCAGAAGGAGTTCTGAATTAGCAAGGATGACAACCAAAAGAGGGAGAAGTCCAAGCCCAGGTTTAGCTTGCCAGAAGACCCAGACTTGGAAGACAGTGCAGAAATGAGGTGACATAAATAATATTGATTTAGTAGTCCCATAAATTGCCTTGTCTTAATGGATTTAAGTACAGACTTCTCAGTTTTTATGTTACTATGTTGTTTTTAAGTCTTTTGTCAATGTTCATTCATCTTTGTGTTTAACATTTCTATGTGTCATATTCCATACATGAATGATATCACATAGAGTACCTTTCTACTCCCCTCTTTTGGAAACTCTAAATATGAAATAAATTAAATAGATGAATTATATTAAACTTTAATTTTTCCCTAGACTCCAAGGTAGGTACATAAAAAGTTTAACAGAAAAATAAACAAAAAAAAAATGGCCCCTTTCATTAGAGGGGGAGATTCTCCAAGGATTGAACCCAACTGATGCCCACCTGGGTCCTGAGAAAAGTTTCCTTAATGGAGAGGGAGAGAATGCAGTGCACCAGTCCAGAGTGCAGTTGTTATTGTTACATAAGTAATATTGAAAAATGAGAGCTGAATAGTAAAGAATATCAACTTATCTTGCATACTGTATGTAAAATACAGTATTCTAATGATATCCATTTTAGCTTTTAGGACTTACCATACATTCTGGTTGAAGTAAATATCCCTGGGGTTCTAATTCCTCACAGGAAAATGACAAAAGCATTATGACACATTGAGGACAACCCCTTCCTCAGTGCTTTCCCTATTCCATCCCCACCCTCTTAAGTTGTTGGTGTTCTTTCCCTCCTCAAACTATTTTATTTGGACATATTTCCCACAATCTATTAGGATGCTCCTTGTGTGAAGGGAATTTTTTTTTTCTTTAGATCCACAGTGCCTAGCATAATGTCATTAACAGAGTAGGTGTTTAATGTTTATTGAATTTGTTGTTGCTTCAGTCTTTCTGGATAAAGCCCACAGCACCCAGAATACTCCTTTATGGTCTATCTCAATACCAAAGTTTGTTCTACATTACTTTTCATATATGTTGCTTTGCATCTAGGCTATTTCATAAAAAAAATGTGGAACAATTAAATTGTTAAGTTTTTTGTTTTGTTTTTTTGTGAAGCAATTGGGGTTAAGTGACTTGCCTAGGGTCACAAGCTAGTAAGTGTCAAGCATCTGAGGCCAGATTTGAACTCAGGTACTCCTGACTCCAGAGCCGGTACTCTATCCACTGTGACACCTAGCTGTCCCTGATTGTTAAGTTTTTTGAGGATGATATTTTTTCCTTCTTTTGTATACTCCCAATTCAATATTCTGCATACAACAGCTGCTGAATGACTGTTTAATGAAAGAATATACAGAGATATTTGTACATGATATACATTTATCAATTCAACAGCTATAATACTTTATAAACAAGAAGCCAAAATATTTCATGATTTTTAGTCTAATAAAAACAAATTACTAAGACCTACGTGCTACCATAAAATAGTGATCATAGTTATATAGTATATACTTTTTAAAATAATTCATCTCAATTTACAAGATGACCTTAGATTATTTTAAAGTATTTAAAATATTAAAAAATAGCTATTAGTTCACTTAATGAGGGTAAGCATTTGTGACGTATTAGTACAAAATATTGACTTCATTGGAAATTTAATACATGTATGTGCCTCTTGATGTGAAAAAAAACTCAATATTTCAATACAACCCTTTAACACTTAATTTCAAGCCCGATTCTAGCTTGAAATCACACTTATTTCTATAAGCTAAATAAAACTGAGCCAAGATTTATGTACATTGATATTAAGTGTAACCAAGAAAAAGGCACATGAGCCCTGTATTCGGTGGTAAGATGAACAGCATGCAAGGTCTAAAACAAAAAGTCCAACTAAGGGGCTGTAATTAATCCCAGGTTATTTAAATATGGGCTTCCAGTGGCAATTAACTTCAATGCTAAGACTTGTTCTTCAGTCATTCATGGCCCCATTTGGGATTTTCTTGGCAAAGGAACTAGAGTGGTTTGCCATTTTCTTCTCCAGCTCATTTTACAGATGAGAAAACAGCAAACTAGGTTAAATGACTTGTCCAAGGTCAAATAGCTAGTAAGCATCTGAGGCCAGATTTTAACTCAGATTGAACTGATTCCAGGCTCAGCACTTTTATCTACTGCACCATGTACTTGCCCAAGCTGCTATGGAGACTAGCACATGTAATACAATAGTGATCGAGTAAGATTCAGTGTAACTGTGAGGGGATTGAAAAGGTCTTTAATCTAAGAAAATAAAACACAACCACAATGGTCCCTAGGAATCCTGGCCTCCCTCCTTCTGCATAAATTTTTCTGTTCTCTTTGCTATTCCTCTCCTTGAAAGAATATTAAAGGGGTGTATCCAGTGTTATATGGTTCCCTGAGGAGGGACCATGGAATTCACTCATGCATAAAGACTCCTGATGGTCAGTCAGTTCTTTGGGATTTGGGCAGAAACACTGCTGGAGATCATTAGTCATCATAGGCTAATACTATGGGTCAGAGACTGTGCTAGGTATGTTCTGTAGACAAAGAAAAGTGAGGCAGCCCCTGTTCTAAGAAACTTAGAGTATACTGGAGGATAGAATATGTTCATACAAAAGACAGGATATAGACAAAATACAGAATCATGAGTAGAGTACTAACAACTAGGGAATCAACAAAGTCCTCTTGAAGAAGGTAACAAAAGGGGGAGCAGCCTAAAAAGACCAAGGTGGATGCAGTTAAGTCATCTAGCACTATAGTTGTGTTTTGTTGTTTTTTAGTAAGATAAGCAAGGAGTTAATGGAGGATGAAAACCCAATGTAGCATAGTCTAAGCAGAAAAGTTTTAGGAGTATTAAAGTTCAGAATAAGCTGAGAAAAACAAAGTACAAAATACTATGAATAAAAAGGATTGTTTTTAAGCAAAAAAAAATAAAAGAAAATAGGTTCAAATAAAGTATAAAGACTTCTATCATAGGCTTCGACAAGGTTAAGTCAACAGATAAATGACAAAACTACTCAATTGTAGTTTTGCTTGTTTCTCTGAAAGGACAAAAATCTTAGGTCTTGAAAAAACAGAACAAAAAAATAATGACCATCAAGGAACTGAAACACAAAATAAATAGGCAAAGTAGGAAGAGATTATCTGGGTGCTCTTAATAAATTCAGTCATAAATAAACTTTAGGCATGTGAAAGGCTACCATATGGAAGAAAAATTAAGACCTGATTGGCTCATCAAGAAGAACTTGGAGCCAAGGATGAGAATGTAAAGTGCCTTGCAAATAATAATTGAGTTCATGGATTTAATAAGTAATTGCTAAATTAAGAGAGAGATTGAATTAAGGAAAGGAATTTTCTTCCTCACTCTGAGCTAAGTAGTAAGTGGGCTACTCCTCTCTAGAAATAAATTTAAACACGATGCCCTCTAAAACATACAGAAAAGGTGGTCATTTTTCTTCAGGTACCGGTTAAACTCAAGGATTATGAGTATCCTCCAACTCTGATGCTGTCCTTGCCTCCATCCTCCAATAACCAATCTCTCTCCCTTTGACACATTTGCTTTCCAGTATTTTGTAAGAAGAGAATTTTAACTTAAGTATCACAAAGCCTCATGTTTACATAACTGTAATTTTTAACTCCCAATGATCCATACTTCTTCCTAGAATCTATGTCCAATGTTGTTAACATAGCTATTTCCTTTAGTTATATTTATCAGATATTTGGTTAAGTATTCCATTCTGGGTCTTAAAAGCAAATTCTCAGAAAATATTTTGTACACATTCTTTAAACAAGCAAAGCTCCTTTTTAAAAATTCCAGACATGGATCCTTATTAAGGTATGACAAGCAATAGAGTAGGAAATTTGTTTCCTTCAATTTAGACCACTACTCCACTAATCCCAATATATTGCTTCAATTCCAAGAAAAATGCAAGAGGAATTTTACTGTAGTTTTGGCATACAATCTATAAGTTGTATAAGTACTTTGGTTTTCCTATTTGCACCAGGAATATATTCCAGTCACTTTATAACGAATGTGTTCCTGAAAAGTTGGCTGTAAAATAAAATTAAGATTTTCAATTCATTTATAATTTAAGATGTGATCCCACATCTTTCTGATGTTCTGCCAATGAAAACACAGAAGAATAGTCATTGATAGTGGGAGGCAATGGGTTGGGCTGGTATTTGCCATTATCTGTTTATTTGTACCGTTCTAAGCAGGAACACCAAGAGATGTCCAGCTGCTTAATAGCTGGGGAACAAGTTGTGGAAAGAATTACGTTAAATTTTATAATACATATTTAAATATTTTCACATTTTCTAGGCAAGTAAATGAAATTTTCCATGATATCACTGAATATAGATACAGCAGCATTCTTTTTTGTGAAGTAACTTTCAGAGATCTTGAAAAAACAAGTTCATTTACTTTCTTCATCATAGATTATAAGAGGAAGCATGACGTACAAGTTAGATCAGCATTGGCATCAGGAAGACATGAGTTCATGTCCTATCTCTGATACACTTTTTGTGACCAGAGATAAGTCACTTAACTTTTCAATGTCCCAGACAAGTAAAACAAAATTACACAAGAACTGCCCAACTAGAGCAGAGTTTCCACTCTGTTACTAAGACAACTAGGTGGCACATTGGATAGATCATTGGGCTTAGAGTAAAAAAGAACAAATCCAAAAAAACTGTCACTTTATTCTCTGAATCTGTCTCCTCTTCTGTAAAATGTGGGAAGGAGGGTGAGGGAAGCAGGATGGGAGGTGGTACTTGATGACCTCTGAGTCTATTCTACTTCTAAATTTATGATTCTATAAAATCACAGGTTCTAGGCAATACCATCCTTAAACTGCCTTGAAAATAACCAAGAAGGGAATAAGCATATTTATACAGTCCTACTATGTGACTGGCACAGTCCTAAGCACTTTAAAATATTATTTCATTTGATCGTCATAACAATCCTGAGAAGTAGGTGCTATTATTATCTCCATTTTACCATTGAAGAAGCTGAGACAAACAGGAGTTACATACTTGCCCAGGGTCTTGTGTAGAAGGAGCTTTGCATGACAGAAAAGGGTAATTTTGTTGATTTTATCTTTTTTAAAAAATCTGAATACAGAAGGACTTAAGCTTTTTTGTAGACATCTGTCAAATATATTTGATAAAAGATTAAGTTTTGTACATTACTGGAAATTACATTGTTCAGTTTCCTAGTCAACAAAATGAAAATCCCCTGAAACACTCAGAACTAAATAACGGATAGAGAATTGTCCCCAGAGTGTGGAAGCCCATGGTTCAACTTTTTTTTTTTTTGGTTTTTTTTTTTTTTTTTTAGTGAGGCAATTGGGGTTAAGTGACTTGCCCAGGGTCACACAGCTAGTTAAGTGTCTGAGGCCGGATTTGAACTCAGGTACTCCTGACTCCAGGGCCGGTGCTCTATCCACTGTGCCATCTAGCTGCCCCCATGGTTCAACTTTTGCCATGTTATCATGTGGCTTTGGCTCTGTGACCCTAGGCAAGTCACTTAAGCCCTCAGTGCTTTATACAGTTCATTAAGACTGTAAGTTGCACAGAAAATGCTAACCTGCTTTGGTAGAAGGAGTTTCCTCCTCTTTAAACCAATAAAAAAAATTTTAAGTCCCTATCATTGAAAAATTCAGCTAAACAGTTAAGACTCTCACATATACTTTGAATATGATATGTTATCTTTCTCTAGACTTGAAAAGGTTTTTTGGGTTTTTTTCAAACTCAGAATATATATAAATTATTCTAGACATTTGATCACAAAACCATTTCTTCATATTATTTAATATAATAAGCAATCATTGTTATCTTCAAAAAAAACAAAACAGCAATGGCAATAAAGTTTAAAAGCTTTAACTTTTAAAAACTAACATTGGCCACCTTTAAAAAAAAACATGAGCCTTCATAAAAGTGTTGAACAGTCTTTATAATACTTTATTTGCATATTTGTGTGCCTGTCATTACCACAAGTAGGCCACAAGTACACTGAGAAGCTTTTGTGCCAATTATGAAAACAGCTATGTTCTATTTATCTTTGTACTTTCACTAAGAAATAACACAGTCGAAGTATTTAATAAACATTTGTAGAATGAATAAATGAATATACCTATGATACAAATTCGACACCAGCAGTACAAAAACTTGCCCAACATATGTAGTTAATGTTCCATATTTTAAAGAGGTATTAAAAAGCACACTACTTTATTAACATTTAATGAGATAACACAGTTTCAAATGATACAGTCTTTAGGCTCTAACCCCTACTCTTCTTTAAAATCACCTGTCAAAAAGAAAAGAAAAGTATTATTTCTTTAATGTGTAAAACCTTAGGCCAAAGGGTATAACAAGAACAGTTTTCCTCTAAAAGCCTCTTGAATTATACAGATGGGGCGTCATTTTTTTATTTTTATTTTTTTGGTGGGGGCATAATTTTAAAAAAACAAAAAACTAAATTTTGAATTTGCAAAACTATTGTGAATTGTGATTGTTTGCATTTCAAAAAATCTTCAATTTATAAAACTACTCAATCAGGTATCCTTAAAGGGTCTCCTGTGCATTAGTATTTAATTTATAATAATTAATTTTATATAACTTTTCAGGAAATAGAAAATAATCTGTTGCATAACTGAGTTACACCTATATTTTAGATTAGTTTCTGTTTTCAATTAAGAAAGGAAAAAAACCACCTTGAAGATATTAAAACCATTCCACTTTTATGTCCAGAAATGTGCAGCTGGCTTCTGTGATCATACTTTTCCCAGCAACAGGATAAGCTTTAAAATATCTGGACACACACTGACTTCACCGTCACCCAAACATCAAATGGAACTATGCCCAGAGATAAAGCTTAGGTAGGACCATTATGGAAAAATGAATTTAAGTAGCCTCATAATCATACAAATATCCTTCACAAGTTTACCCAGATATAATCTTGACTCCCAGTTAGAAAAATAAGTAAACATTAAAAAATATTTAGTACAAGCAAGAAGATATGTCTGTTTCAATGTAATCTTCCAACATTAGGTATACTATCTAAGTGTATTGTTACATCAAAGTGCCACTAAAACTAAAATGATAAAAATGTCAAATTTTTTCACCTGAATTATTACAAAGGCAGTTTATTTTTGAATCATGTAGGTATTTCTTAACTTCCCCACCTAGGATAATATTATGAGCATATGGAAAAACTAATATTACACCTTCAATTTAAATTCAATAATATGAACACAAGCTATAATTCTATCAACTACTAGTGACTGAGGTATAATTACCCAGTAGCTAAGGGATAAAAGAGGAAGCAAGGACAATTAATCTCCATTCTCTTAAGTGTCCAAGAAAAGAAAGTCAGCTTTTATACTTACCTTTGCTGCAGCAATAAGATGCTTGTCCTTAATTATCTTACTCTTGTTCTGAAAAGCCTGCATCCTGGTTTCTTCTGCTAATCGATGAAGAAACAGTAAACAGTTCAAGTGTACCTTATAAAGAGAAAATTTTTTAAATATCCATAAGGACTTAAAAAGTAGTTGAAATACTAAAATAAATACCATATTACATATAGACACTAGTTTAGTTTTCAAAGTGTTTTCATGTGTATTATTTTATGTGATCCACCCAACATTCATGTTATTGGTATCATCATTTTCCAAGTTACTCAGAATCCAAACATTAATGACTCAGTCAGTTATACTGCTAATAAGTGGCAAAGCCAGGAATAAAAATCCATGTCTTAATGATTCAGTCCAATACTCTTTCCACTATACAACCCTGAAATGATACAGAAGATTCTAAGTTCTCTGAGGATAAAGATCTTATACAATTTTTGCTTCTGTCCTAATATATTAATTATTAATAAGTGATTGATGAATGACCCTAAATAAAAAAAGTTTAGAACTTAAAAGTATCTTAGAGGTCACCTAATCAAATCCTTCCTTTCAGAAATGAAATGAAGTTAAACACAGAAAAATCAAGTGATTTGTCCAAAGTAACATAGTAAGTAACAAAGAACAGATTTAAACTTTTTTTTCTTCTTTTTTTCTGCAGATTTAAACTCTAACACCAAATCCAACATTTTTAATTGGATCACATTGCCTTTTCCTTTTTATTACAAACCCCAACCCTAATAACAGTAATGAATTCCTGGAGAAATTAAATAATTTGCCCAGGTCATACAGAAAAGTAAGTGGCAGTGCCAGAATTTAAGCCCAAGTCCTAACTCCAGATCTGACACTGATTCAAACTAATTTTATTATTTACTATAACAATTCCTAAAAACTTTGATGACCCTCAGTTTCTTCATTTTAAAAATGAATCAGATGGCCTCTGAAATCTCTTCTACCTCTAGACCTACAATCCAAAGAGATACCTTTGGTACTATTATGAAATCATTTTAACCACTTATAAATCTTTTTTAAAGCTATTGATTTCAATTCAGTAAAGCAGATCTACCCTCAACCCAATTTCAAGGGATTCAGTTACTCAACTACAAGAGTTCATAAAAGTAAAATTGGAAGGAACCTAAGAGATATTTGGACAACTCCCTCATTTTAGAGATGAGCAAAGAGAAACCCATAGAAGTCAAATGAATTGCCCAGGTAGTAAGACTTCAAACATCAAATCAAGTACTCTTTCAACTGTACCATATTGCCTTTCCCTCTTCAAATTATTTTATATTTATTTATGTACATATAACTTCACTCACTCACAATATAAGCTTCTTGAGAGAAGTTAGTCTTTTTTTAATCTTTGTATTGACAGCACCTAGTATACTGCCTTGCACACATTAAGTACTTAAATGTTTGTTGAATTAAATTAATGCAACTATATGAATATTAGGCAACTGCTGCCTAATGATGCAAATTTCTAGAAATATATATCCAAGTTGAGTGTCCAGTCTTACAATTTGTTTTGCAAACCATCCATTATTTTATATCTGCTTAATTTTTAAACTATGGCCATGAGAACATTTCAAACAAAAGCAGCAATACAATCATATTCAATGAGACTGGATTACTATATAGCAACAATAAATTTGGCCAATTCGAATTTCAAAAACAACACTTAAGAAAGGTCAAAAATCGATATGACTTGCAAGATACTATTTTGAAATATTATCTTTACAAGATATTCAGAATCATTTGATAAACAATTGCCTAATCTCCACATTCATAAATGTTTTACTAATATTTAAAAATTTTCACAAAAAGTCCACCCAAACTTGTTTACTAAGAATGATTTCTTCCAGTACTTATGGAAGTTAAATAGTTTTCACAGGAGAAATGCTCATGGGACAGTAAAACTAAAAATGGCACAATGAAATGGGTCCCAAAGTCCAATGTTATTCACAAAACTCTATAAGACAGGAAGAGAAAAGAAGAGCAACTAAAGGATATAAAAGAACAGGAGGTGGTAAATTATTTCAATGGATTAAGATGAAAAGAATCTGAAAGAACACTGGCTATGGATGAGTGCCAGAAAAAGGAAAACATGAGTTTAAAAGAAATAAAAGGAGTTTGGCAAAGTTTAATAAGATGATAAAGATATGTGGGGGGAAAAAAAAAGGATGCAGTTGAGTGGTGAGATAGTTGGAGAGACAAACTAGATTAGAGAAACAAGTAATGAAAGAGTCCACGGCTTTATAAGAATTTCCTTCCTGATGACATTGAGAAGGAGTGAAAAATATGTATAGTCTACATTAATTATTTCTTTTTAAAATAGCAAAATTTGGCAATAAAAACCTCATCAAGTTAAGCAAAGGATCTTCGATGCAGCAACTGAAGATGGGCTGGAATTCAGAAAGCAGTATTCATTTTATTTTCTAGAAGCAATACAGCAGAGTGAGCAACTCTGGACACTCTGGTCAACTGTTGAATCTGCTATTGCCCAATTGAAAACTATCTCCATTTTGCAGGATGACCATGAAAGTGAATAAAGCAGGACACTGGGTCAGACTCAAAGATTAAACAGCCCTGAATTCTGTAGTGAAACATGCCCTAAAGTGAACATTAAGCACCAAGATAGTTGAGTGGGTGTAGTTACAATGAATTAAAAAGCATTCTGTAAGTGCCTACTGGATGCAAAGCACTATTTTAAGCAGCAAGATTCCCTACATCCTCACCTTTGATCTCATTAATCTACTTCCCTAACCTGGAGATGGACAATATATTGGATGGAGCCCTTTGTAACAGTTCCATGTGACAATGTTCCTATAACCCACCAAATCTTAATCCAACACAGTTCAGAACCACCCTTATAAAGTAGATTATGAATTACTATCCCCATTACAAGGAGACCAGGTGACTTATCCAAATTCACACAGTGGGAAAAAGATCTCTACTAGATCTCTACTACTATCACCAAAAGGAAAATTAGTGAATCTATCACTTTGAGAGAAAATTCAAATTCATTGGTATTACTCTGAATGATTCTGCTTGCTACCATGAAATCTGAGAAATAGCCATCAATTCAAACATCCTTAAACAACATTTGAATTAGATTATTCCCCCAAAGTCCTTCTAAATTTTAAGACTAGCCAATAATTATTATTATTAGCTTTTTATTAAATTGATGGAATTCTATTGCAATCCCTTGTATAATCTCACAAAATATTTTTCTATTTTTAATGTTTTGAATATAAATTTAAGGTATAGAAATCGATAGTTACATATTTTGAGATAGCCATCATATCCACAATTTTTTTATGTCGTCCTTATCAGGAATATAAACCCCAGTGATACCACTATTTCTAAAGGAAAATACAATTACCTTCATTTAGATATTTAAAACACAAAACTATAGGGATGAAAAAGATTTTAGAAATCCAACCTAACTCCCTCATTTTTATTTTTATTTTTCTTCTTGGGTCTCTTAAATTTTGAATATAGAAAATCAAGGAAAGACATAGATTTTGTGAATATTTGTTGATTCACTTTCCTTATCAACCAGGAGTATAATAAAATTTTGAAAGTTGAAAATAAATTTGTTATATATGCATATGTATATATGTACATATACACATATATTCATATACTTTCATTAAAATGATGTCTCTTCAAATATTTGAACACTATAATGCTCCCCAACACCTGAATTTTTTTCTCTTCATTAATATAAACATTTCTAGTTCCTGTCAAATACTTCATACTAGTGTTACACTAACAATCAGGTAAAATCAATCTTTCCATCTGAACTGCTATTCAGCCAGATATCTCCTAGCCTATATTTACAGGGTTGGTTTTTTTTGTTTTTGTTTTTGTTTTTTAACTTTAGGACTTATTTATCCCTATTAAATTTTTTAGATTTGTTCCCTAAATCCAGCCTGTTACTATCTTGCTCTTTCCCAGTTCTCCCACTACATAACATTTATATCATTTGCCTTGACTGTCCCCCATTCTTAGAATGGTCTCATTCCTTACTTCTGCCATTTGGAATTCCTGGTTTCTTTCCAGATCTGGCTCAAGTGCCTCTTTATGGAAGAAGCCAGATACTTTAAAGTTTACCTATATCAGTTTTGTATACATTTTGCCATATATGTACATATATATGCACCTTGTCTCCAAGCTCCTAGAGAGATGGAACTGTTTCCCTCTTTTGTTTGTGACACCCCACCTCCACCCCCATCCCATGCTGCCACTGCTGCCAGTGTCTAGAAGACAGTATTCACTTAAAAAATGCTTATTGATTAACTGGGGCCATCTGTAAATTTAACAAGTATACTTACTGTCTTTATTACAAGGAACTGATAAAAATGCTGAATAAGAAGGGGACAAGTTAATGTCACCTTTCTGCTAGCCAAATTCTACTCAGCCTTCAAATATAACTTCAAGCTCCATCTGATTCAGAAATTCTCTCCTGATCAATATGGGTACCAGTGACCTCCCTCACCCCCACACCCCTTTTCTTATCATCTTCATCCCACCTTTTGCAAAATAGTAATATACATTGCTTCCTTGCACTGGTACCCAGCTATTTCACGTACGAATGCCATATTCAATTAGGCTGTCAGAGTACTTTCTATATCCCCTTTAGCATTTATTCACATGAAAGAAGTCAAATATTCTAAAATAGTATTTCAATAAAATGTCTGAAAGTTAGAGCCAGTATTCGCCTTGTATCTGGAGTCAGCAGATCAGAGTTCATGTCCCAGCTGATATTTATTGGCCAAGTGACTACAGCTAAATTATTAAATCTCCTAATCTGTTTCTTCATCCGTAAAAGTGGAAAAATAATCATTGCATTACCTACCTACCTCTCAAGGATTTTGTAATTCAGTTCGATTTGACATGCATTTATTGTTTACTGTATGCCATGGACAAGAGATACATGGATCCTGTCCTCAAGGAGCTTACATTCTGGTGGAGAGATACAACTTTTACACAGATAAATGAAAGATAATTTGAACACAGAGTTCTTAACAATTAGGAGTATCAGGATGTACCTCAACTAAGACTAGTAACCTAAGAATTCTAAGAGGTAGAAGTGAGGAGAAAATGCATTCAAGTTATAGGGAATAGCCTCTGGAGGCAAAAGTTGAATTGCTTGGCTCAGAAAATAGTAAGTAGGACAGTTTGATTCAAACAAAATATGTGAAAGGAAATTAATGTGAAATAAATCTGAAAAGTTAGGATGGAATAAGATTACAAAGGGGAATACATGAGAGATTAAAAAATTGTTTCAGAAGTAGAATAAATAGGATTTGCTAACTGTTTGGATGTAGGAGTGGAAGGAGAAGGAAGAGCCAGAGATAACACCAATATTTCAAACATGGGAAGTTAAATGAGGTCAGAAAAGGAAAATAAATTAGAGAAAAGATAAAAAGGCTCAACTCTGGTTGATATAATGATTAACCACATCCTGGTGAAACCCAAGTATTTAAAACTCAATCTCTCTGATTCTTTTATTTTTCTTTTAAACAATACTTTACCTTACTTAAAAGGACATGCTAAGGACTTTATAAGAGATACCTACTATCACATCAATTTAATTTGTTACTCTCAATTGACAACAAAAGGTTCTACTGGGTCAAGCTTTCTCTTTCCACCCACTGTGAGAGCATTTTTTTTTAATTTTACAATAAACATACACAGAGAAATTATCACAGATCATTCATCTGTAATAAATCAAAAACCCAAATAAGGCACATGAGGCTAGAAGATTTATTTAGATTGAATAGATGTATTTACTAGGACTGCACCTAGGCAGGGAAAAAAGATATATAATCAATGCAAGAACTAAAAAATGGAAGAGCCAGTACTGCCTACTTTAATAAGAATTTGGGGTAACAGAAATCAAGTTAAAGTCAAGGGACAAAGAAGTATTTGTGTCCACTTTGTAATCAGCACTTGGTAGGGTAATAAAGAATATTATCTCTGCCCACAAGAAACTTACAATCCAGTTGGGAAATAAGACTATATTTAAGATGAAAATGAAAGCATACCAGTGCATAATTGACTAACATAGATGAGAGTAATTTGTTAATGATACAGAAATTCAAAGAAGCAAGGCAGACACCTATATGGACTAAAAGCTCGGGTCCATGTGATGGAAAGTTTCATGGAGGAAATCATATTTGAACTGGTCCCTTGTCTTCTTCATTTGTTTATAACTTCATGGTTTTCCTCCAGGAATCTTTGCTTAAGTCTTAAATATTTTGCTCATATAAATATTTTTCACTTGTTTTCAATTTCATTAAGAAGGAAAATCTTGTAAAGATGTGTATTCTTTTATTGACTGCTTTTTTCACTTTAGTTTGGCTCCCCAGCCAGCCTCACCTGGACTTCTTCACCTGTAATGTATGTCAGAGTCCTTCCTATATTCCCTTTAGCTTTTATTCACATGAAAGAAGTCAGATGAAGAAGTCACCTGTAATGTATGTCAAAGAATCCTTTCTATATTCCCTTTAGTTTATTCACATGAAAGAAGTCAGGTGAAGAAGGCCAGGTGAGGTTGGCTGGGGAGCCAAAGTAAAGTGAAAAAATAAGCAATAAAAGGGTACATATCTTTACAAGATTTTCCTTCTTAGTGAAATTGAAAACAAGTTAAAAATATTTATATGAGCAAAATATTCAAGACTTAAACAAAGATTTCTGAAGGAAAAACCATGAAGTTATAAACAAATGAAGACAAGGGTGCCCACTTCGGAGTAAGGAGAAATAAGAATGGACCAAAAAAAAAAAAAGTAGTCTTAAGAAGATCCTAAATAAACTTGTCACAACAGGTAGTGTGTGTGTGTGTGTGTGTGTGTGTGTGTGTGTGTGTGTGTGTGTGTGTGTGTAGTAATCAACATTTTTATTTATAGTTTCGAGCTCCAATTTTTATCCCCCTTTCCCTCCCTCCCCTCCCCCCTCCCTGAGGCGGCAAACAATCAGATATGGGTTATACATGTATGATTATGTAAAACGTCACCATATTTGTCATTTTATACAAGAAAACTTAATTAAAAGAAAAATTAAGAGAATGTGATAACGCTGTTCTGCCTCGGTACAGCGCAAAGAGCACTGATTGGAGATTCCAAAATCCTGCACCCACAAGCCAAGTCATTTAGGTCCCATGGAGTTCAGTTTCCTCATCTTAAAAACAAGGGAAGGTCAGACCTCCCCTCAATCTGGCCCAGAAGCTCCTTCACCTGAGACACCTTCCTCCCAGGGTTGGTGTCAGTTCAATGCTTTGTAACCATTAAAGTGTTAAAGAGATGGGAGTCACTATTCTTAAAAGACTGTGGAAATAAGCAGGTGAAAAAGTTCTTTTTAGATTCCCATCAACTTTTACGTGCGCCAGAACGGCCTCCCACGTCCCGAGGGAAAACAGCTGACTCTTCCTCCCACCCCCTGGCCGCCCGGGGCGGGCGGGAAAGACCTCAATGACGGGGCAGGGGGTAGGGAGGCCTGCTACCGACCGGGCCAAGGAGGTACAAAGCGGGGGTGGGAAGGGATGGGGTTCATTCCCTCTCCTCCTTCTTCGCGTTTTCCTGCCCACCACCTCAGCCCCAGCGGGAAAGGGAGCTCACCCACAGCTCGACGCCAGACTTGAGGAATAGCTGAGGTTTCCGTCGCTTGATGAATCTCCTCAGGAAGCCGCGGGGAGCCTTGCGCTTCAACACCCGGGCCGCCGCCACCACCGCCGCCGCCATTCTCTCTTCGTCCTCCTCCTGCCCAACCCCGAAGCCCCAGAAGCGGAGACTGACTGGGGTCCGGGATGAAGAAGGGCGAACAGAGTCAAGTCGAGCACCAAACTTTCTTACGTCAGTTTGAATCCCCCGCCTTTGGTTCGCGCCGCGGCGCTCCGGAGTGACGCAAGGCCACGCCCCAGCAGGAAGCTCGACTATAAGACTGGAAGGCACGGGGAAACGGGCGCATGCGCTCCTGTGTTTTCGCCTCTGCTGACAGCTCCTTGGGAGGGAGGGCGGGCGGGCAGGCAAAATGTTCTCTTGCCTGCTGTTTATTTCTTCCTAAGGTTTTCTGTTGTTTTCCCCCCCGACTTCTTCACCACTTCACTTCCTTTATTTTTTAATTTTCATTTTATCGTGGACTTAATATTTATCAACAAATATAAGCTTTTCAATATGCACATTCAGGACTCTTGTCCCCTCCCCCCATTAAAATATATCTACCCTTTGTTCAGTTCCCTTTGATCTTTGACTAGTTCCTAAGATTGTTTTGTTGTTTGTTTGTTTGTTTTTAGGATGTGGGGAAAAGTAGCCAATGGGAGCCCAGTCTTCGGAGGACTCTCTGGGGTCTCTTTACAGGTGTAAGCTCTTGATGGCTTTTTTGTTACTCCACCCAGAAATATTTTGTTTTATTTTAACAGGTAATTAATAACCATCCATGGTTACACAAAGGTGAAGGGGGAGAAAATGAAAATCTAATAGCAGAATTCTGTACTCTGGCAGGTAGCTGGAAAAGCTGCATCCTCTGGTCAACATCCCTACTCCTGTAGCTCTGCCCTAAAACTCTAAATATGTGAATCCAAAATGGCACATGCTGGGCCAAAAGACAATGCAGAAGACATTGAAAAGACCACTATTCATCCTGCTTTCACGAATATCCTGTTAAAAAAAAAAAACTAAAGTCAATTTGGCCAACTAATTTAGATGATATTAATTCAACAGAAAACTAGATTTTGAAGAAAATAGATGATACTCTTACATTTTCTCAGATTTAAAAGAGATTTAGAAATAACTAGACCAATATACAAGTAATTATTTCCTTTATCAAGTAAAGTTGTCCCCATATTACTGAAATTATTTTACAGGCCTTTAAAAAAAAAGTCATTTCAACCTGAACTTACTCTCTAAGGTGTCTTCCAATTTTAAATTCCTCTGATTCTATGGATTTGGTGATCTTATCTGAACAGGGAACTAGCAATGTGGAAATTCTCCCTACTGATGAAGATAGGATCACAGATTTAGAACTAAGAAAGGAGCTCAGAAATAATCTAGTTCAAACCCTTCCATTTTCAGATGAGAAAATGAGTTACCATGAACAATGAGATATGAAACTAGCTGCCTGTGGTCACATAACTAGTACTTGTAAGAGGACTTACAAGGTCTTATAAGTTTTCTTGACTCCAAGACTGTTTGATGAAGAGGAAATCAAAACTATCTATAGTTATATGAAAAACATGCCTCAAGTTTAATATTATTGATTAGAGGAATGCAAATTAAAAGAACTTTGAGTCAACACCACAGCAGCATGCTGTGTCTCTATACAGCTTCTGTATTATGCTCCCATACCTCTGTTTTTATCATTATTTTCTTTCATTGGAATCAGATAAGCAGTAGGCAAAACTATGGATGAGGAAATGTTTATAAGCCAAACTCTCTTTTTCCCTAATAGAATTTCCTCCTTATAGATAACTGGTGCTCTTCTGCTCACTCTATTTTTCTATCAAAATCTGCTCTTAGGGGCAGCTAGGTGGCACAGTGGATAAAGCACCGGCCCTGGATTCAGGAGTACCTGAGTTCAACTCTGGCCTCAGACACTCCACACTTACTAGCTGTGTGTGACTCTGGGAAAGTCGCTTAACCCCCATTGCCCCGCAAAAACAAAACCAAAATCTGCTCTTAACTAGTTTCCACTTTGAAAAATATCTAATAAACATATAGTTTAAATGGCTTCTTATAGAATAACAGGTATAATAAGGGGAACGCTGCTGATCTGTTTTGGCCTCATGGAGTATACCTAGAAATTGCACCCTATCGGGGCAGCTAGGTGGCATAGTAGATAAAGCACCGGCCTTGGATTCAGGAGGACCTGAGTTCAATTCCGGCCTCAGACAATTGACACTAGCTGTGTGACCCTGGGCAAGTCACTTAACCCTCATTGCCCTGCAAAAAAAAAAAAATTGCACCCTATCTAAGGACGCATTTGCCCTGGCCCTTTCTTATAGATCCACATGAAAAGATTTGGATGAAGCAATCTAGTTAAAGTTGTGTCAGAAATGATTAGCCACTGATCCAGGAAAATCTGCCAACTATGTAGACCTTAAAAAGAATGAATCACTCCACCCTCTGCAGATCTCTCTTCTTCCTTCCCTTGTAAAGTATGTTACAGATATTCTCTGGGCTGTGATAGAAGAGATAGGAGAGGAAGAAGAAATGGCAATTCCTTGCACATGCTCCCTAAAGTAGGTGCTCCTCCAACTAAACCTGAATCAGGATCTCAAGGTCCTGGCTACCTCTTCTGTTTTGTGTTTCTTTCCCTGAATACAGGTAAATATTTGAGCACTGTGATTCTGAGATGAACATTTCTAGAGGCAAACTTGTGAGTCTGAGAAGTTGGGAACTCCTGAATCTTTCAGCCAGTGCCAGTTACAGTGTTTGTCTATCTTTACTAGAAGGTTTCTTGGAGAAGACAACTGTCAGGAGGATAAGCACAACTACTGGTGGGGCATGCCAGAAAAAAAAAATGGACTTCAAGGGAGCTATTGGAACATTGTAAAGATGAGATGAAGGTAAATACCTATTCAACAATCCCACTAAGTGCTTCATGTTTTAATATTTTGAGTAACCCTAGATGAATAAGTCACTAAGCCTATATCAGCTTCTGGTTCCTCATCTATAAAAATAGGCATAGTAATAGCATCTACCTCACAGGGTGTTTAAGAGGATCAAATGAAGTCATGTATGTAAAAGACTTTGCAAACTTTAAAGCACTATATAAATACTAACTGTTATTATTAGCATGTGCCTTATGAAAATTAGTCCTGTTATTTCATAGTCCCATGGTATACATCTACATACTAAGGCCTCCATTGTGGAGTCATGCCACAGGGCCGGTACTTGGTAGTTACTGAGTTACTGTGTCATGTTTAAGGCTCTTAATGTGTACTTATGAGTCTTTCATGTTTCAAGCATTTCTTTTGGGTGGAAGACAAATAGCGATCCTATAACTGGTCTACATTTTACATTTGAGTACCTTTCAGCTCCCCCTTTTGAAGAGATGCTAGAGGTGAGCCAAAAGCTAAGTTTTAAGTTATTCTCCTCAGGAACTATGGGTTGAGAATAAAGAACCAAAGAGATTGCAAAAAAAGAGCATGACTTTTTTTATTTTTTTTTAGGAATCAGACTCTCTTAGAACTGAACCCAATCTGCATATATGGGTACAAAGCTAGGGGCCTATTTAGAAAGAGAAAATTTGTGCTTACTCATGCTGGGCCTAGGAGGAATTATATGTTGCTACACTAGTACTACATATTACTGTTTTCAGAAAGATGTTAATTTACATTTTAATTAGAGATCAATGGTAGTGAAAAGAGACAGGGACTTTTTGCTTTGGTGACTGAAAGCAGTGCAAGACAAAGGTCACCAATTTTCTACTTCTCTAGTACATATTACTAAATGCCTCTTTCATGGCCATATGGAGGGACTCACAACGTATAAAGTCTTAACAGTCTATTCAACCTGATGCTGTTACCTAATGCTACAACTGATTCTTTTTTCTAGAGTGTTATTACTCTTTTGTTCTCAAAACAAATCGTCATATCTTATGTCATTTTTGTTGAGGGAAGGGGATAATATTTTCATTCTCCCACACACTTGGCTGCTATAATTTGCTCAGATGCTGTTTAGACCTTGTTTACTCACCTTCCTCATTCATAGAAAGTTCCTTGATTCTCACTCCTAGTTAGTGCAGAGAAGTTACCTTTTATTTTTTTTCCTTGCTTCAGGATTTCAACTATAAACTCTTCTCAGTAGTCTCTACTCTTCACTGAGTTTTCCTGAGGTTGGAGATAAACACAGGACAACTTTTTATTTCTTCTGTAACCTACTTTCAAATTGCCACTGCCAGCACAACCACCATCACCATTCCAAGATTTCTGTAGAAATCTTGCAACTTCTATAGATTTGGAAACATTTTGAAACACCATAGGAGGAGGAGGAGGAGGTGGAGGAAGAGGAGGAGGAGGAGCAGAGCTGAAAATTTTGTCTTATATTCCTCCTTCCACAGCACAAGTCATTGCCCCCCTCAATGTACAGTGAAATTTGGGACATTAGCACAAGATGATTGGTGAGATATTGGTCAAGACTAGGTAAGAAGAAGTCAGGGTAACTTTCCAGTGCCTCTAAAAACTATTCCACCCTATATTTCTGCCCAAGTCTCTCTCCTGAACTCCAATCCTCTATCACTGATGCCTCCTGGATATCTTACTGGGCATCACTTTTAGGATGCCCTATAGTTATCTTAAACTTAATATGTTCCAAAAGGACTTAGTTATCTTACCCTTCCCAAATCTGGTCCTTATCTAAAATTTCCTGTTTCTGTAGAGATAAATGCCATCTTCCCAGTCACTTAGGTATATAATTTCAAAAATACTTGACCCTTCCCTCTCTCAAACACTTCACTCCAAGTAGTTGCCAAGTATTACCAATTCAACCTCGACAACATCTCTTGTATCCATCCCTTTCTCTCTGCTCACTTGGCCACCATGTTTTTAGTTCAGGTCTTTGGTACCTCTGTCCTGAAACATTGAAAGAGCTTCCTAATTGTTTTCTTTGCTTCTAGCCTCTTTCTTTTTTACCTACCTATCTACCAATCTATCATTTCAAAAGTAGACAATGTAAGTTTTCCAATGTGTATATGTGACAATGTCAAAAACCTCTGGTGGCTCCCTATGATGTCTAGGAAAAAATACAAATTCTTCACCTGGGATTTAAGGCCTTCTATAGTCTGAGTCAATCTACTTTTACAGCCTAGCTTCTTAATATCCCCCTTCATGAACCCTATATGCCAGTCAAACTGTACCACTAGGTGTTCTTTTTACCCAAGGTTCCATTTCTCCATTCTATATATTCTACAAGTTATCACCCCATTCCTGGAATGTTATCCTTCCTTACCCAACTCTCAGAATCCTTGTCTTTTTTTCAAGGTCCAACTCATATATCATCTCCAATATTTCTTTATCTTACATCAAAAGATACTTATTTGTGTATAAGTTATAATTGACCAGTCAAATACAAGCATCCTGTTTCCAGTGGCTGTTTTATTTTTGTCTTTGTATCTCTGGGGTCTACATATAGTTATAATGTTATCTCTACACTTAGTGGTTACTTAGTAACTCTTTGTTGAACTGAATTGAACTATTCTGCTTCCAGGTGAGGCTGACTGATCAAAATGAACCGCTCCAGACCAGGGTTTCTTAAACTTTTTCCACTGCTGAACCCTTTTTTCCAAAGAAATTTTTATATAACCCCAGGTATATAGGTATATAAAATAGATATACAAATCAAACATTTACTGCCAAATTTTTTGCAACCCACACATTCAGTAATGCAACCCCATATGAGATTGTGACCCACAATTCAAGAAGCTTTGCTCTAGACAGTTACCAAAGGTAACTTTCAGATTTAAAGTTTCTTCACTACATGAAGAGATACATAAAAGTGAAATTTGAAAGGAGAAATTTTAGCCAATGAAGATAACACTTTTACTCTGGTTCAAAATAAAGATAACAGACACTACAATTTTGAGAACAGAATTGGAATTAGAATAACTATGACACAAAAGTCTGTGTTGTTTTCCTGTTGTAAATCAGAAGCATAATGGGCTTAATTTTCAACTATGTGTCTAGTAGAGTTCTAATAATAGGAAAACTTATTCATATGTATTCTCCTATTCTTAGTTCAATTAATAGATAGCTTGCATTCAGGGAGGGTTTAGTAAATGTTACTTCCAATGATTTCACCTACCTATTAATATTGAGTCTACTGAAGAATGCCAGTATTATCCCATACACTGTGAAGTAAAATTAATTTAGAGAAAATATCTCCCATTTCATTTTCCTCCAGCTGGGAGCAGGAGGCAAGTAGAAGTTGAAAATGTATCTTTAGGTATATATAACTTTGGTGGACATCCTGAAGAACATGACCTATGAAGCTTTTCATAATAATACATAATCATGATTAATGGGATTAGATGTCCTTTCGAGATAGTTTTTTCTACATTACATGTCCTTTTTTATTTATTTTGTGTGTGTGTGTATGAGGCAATTGGGGTTAAGTGACTTGCCCAGGGTCACACAGCTAGTAAGGGTCAAGTATCTGAGCACAGATCTGAACACAAGTCATCCTGAGTCTAGGACCGATGCTGTATCCACTGCACCACCTAACTGCCCTGCATGTCCTTTTTTATTTATTTTTTTTAAATGAGGCGATTGGGGTTAAGTGACTTGCCCAGGGTCACACAGCTAGTAAGTGTTAAGTATCTGAGGTCAAATTTGAACTCAGGTCCTCCTGAATCCAGGGCCGGTGCTCTATCCACTGAGCCACCTAGCTGCCCCAATGTCCTTTTTATTAATGAAATAAATAAATTTGAAAATTGAGTTTTCTACTTTCTAATTTGGTACAGATTAGGAAAAATAAAAGAATGTGAAAACACACTGGTTACAACCCTAATCTGACATTACCTCTTTCACAAGAGGAATCATTCATAAATCATGAAATAAGTTTATATCCTGTGTCCTACTACCTTGGATTGTAATTATCTTGTCACTGGTGTTTTAGAAGTCTTATTTGTTCAGTCATTCATCATTTCACCTGTTTGTAAAATAAATTATCACAGTTGCTTGAAAACATAGAGTGGGGCAACAAGAACCCAGGATGGTTATGCCTTATTGCCTAACTCATGATCCCTTTGTTCTAGCATTGATGGTGTCCACAGGAGTTGGACTTGGAGTCAGAAGAACTGGGTTCAAATCCTGCCTCGGATACTTACTAGCTATGTGACCCTAGCCAAGTCACTTAACTTTTTGTGCCTCAGTTTTCTCCTCTCTGACACAGAAAGATTGGATTCAATGATCTCTATGGTTTCTTCCAGCTCTAAATCTATGATTATATATATGATCCTATGATTTTAAGGTATAAAGTTCCCTTTGCCCCAGTGATAAGGACTTTTTCTCTGACACTATCGTTAACAAGGTATGAAAATCCCTTGACAAAGTTAACTCTATGATAATGTATGAATGTCCTGCTTTGTCCTTTTGTATTAGTAAAAAAAAAAATCTTTTTTTCTGATTGGTTTCTCCCACTAGTGTGAGAAACAGGTACGTGTCAATTAATTTACTTTCTTACTAGAAATCTGTAAGTTTCAAGAAAGGAAGGTTTTAGATACATGAGACTCCAGAGAAGAAGACCTGATTCAATGTGTTCCAACATTTCCCAATCAATTAACATTTATTTTGTTTCCAGTTCATTCATTGTTATTACAAAAAAGCTACTATGAATACTTTGGTATATATAGGAACTTTGTTTCTTTAGCTCTCTTTGGTAAATTCCCAGGAGAGGAATCTCTGGGTCAGAAAGTATGAATACTTAGTCACTTTTCTCACATAATACTAAATTTTCCCCAAGAATGGTTGGACCATTCCATAACATATTAGCATGCCTGTCTTCCTGCATCGCCTCCTATACCAATTATTTCTATCTTTTGACATTTTGTCAATTTGGAATCTGTAAAATAAAATGCATACTTTACTTCAGAGTTATTTTAGGTTTTATTTCTCTTATTATTAGTTATTTGTAGCAAACCTTCATAAGGTTGTATCTTTTTTTGATAACTATTTATCCATATTCTTTGATGACATATCTACCAGGGGATGAATAACTGAATGAATGAATGAAAAAGCAATTATTAAGAGCCTACTATATTCTTTTGGGGGAGGCAGGGCAATGGGGGTTAAGTGACTTGCCCAGGGTCACACAGCTAGTAAGTATCAAGTGTCTGAGGCCAAATTTGAACTCAGGTCCTCCTGAATCCAGGGCTGGTGCTTTATCCACTGCACCACCTAGCTGACCCAAGCTTATGATACTCTAAATAAGGATTTTGCTATACAGAAGTGAACAGAACCAGACTAGCATTATAAACAGGATCAGCAATATTATAACAATGACCAATTGTGAAAAGCTTATCTACTCTAATCAATATGATACCAGACAATTCCAAAGGAACCATACTGAAAAATGCTATCTCCCTCCAGAGAAAGAACTGATGAACTCTGAGTGCAGATTGAAGCATCCCTTTTTCACATTATTTGTCTTGCTCTTTTTTTGGCAACATGGCTAATATGGAAATGTGTTGCATGAATTCCCATGTATAATTGATATCACATTGCTTGACTTCTCAATGAGTAGAGGAGGGGCTGGAGAGAGAATTTGGAACTCATTTCTTTAATGAATGCAAAAATAGATAAATTTTAGAAAAAAATAAGGACTATGCTAAGTTCTTGGGTTATAAATTTAAAAAAAAAACCAGTCTGCTTTCAAGGAGCTCATATTCTTCATGGGGAGAAAATACATATGGAGCTTTCAGCTGCAGGTCAAATGGAAAAATTCCATGGTCCTCAGTGTGCAGCAACAAAATAGATTGTAACAAATAATATTTAATCTTATATCCACT
The DNA here is from genome assembly GCF_019393635.1 of Dromiciops gliroides. Classification (NCBI taxonomy): domain Eukaryota; kingdom Metazoa; phylum Chordata; class Mammalia; order Microbiotheria; family Microbiotheriidae; genus Dromiciops; species Dromiciops gliroides. The sequence goes on along the minus strand of NC_057864.1, from coordinate 360,705,409 downwards.
GATAAAAGCACTTCCTTTTCTGACATTTAACCATTTAGTATGCCTAAAACTATGGTGGCAAGAACTTTCTTTTCTGCATCTTCAAACTTTGAAGAGGCAGTTCCCAGGCTACATCTATAGAGAGTTGATTCACAGGATGATGGCTGCAAGGGCTGGGCTGGAAGCAGAACCAATGACCTGAAAGTGCAACCACTCATGAACCATCAGTGTCAGTTGATCAACAGTTGGTGGTCTTAGGAGCAAATGGGTCCCTTCTCCATAGTGATTACTCTCTTTAGTAACGGCTGAGGGTCCTAGCTTGGGAAGTAGGGCCAGTGGTCAGAAGGGACTCTTTTTCCCAAGGATCTATGGTTCAGCATCCTGGAATGTCTCCATTGTGTTCTGAAGAAAGGTTAAGGTGATGGTAGTATTTCTTCCTGTGGCTCCCAGTTTCTCCCCCAGGGTATCCTGTTTCTTCAGCTAGGCTGATGGCTTGGCTATTCCATAGTGGCATTTGGTTGGCAGTTGTAGGAATGGCTGGTCCTACCTGCATAAGTTATGCTTCCCTATATGATGTCTAGAGGGGCCAGCTAAGAAGCCCAATTGGTAGTCTGTGCAATACTGCTTCCTTCTTCTCCCAAACTTCCTGGGAAATCTCCATCTGGGTCTCAGATGATATGGTGATGGTGAGTTTCACTTGCCTAGAAAAAAAATGAACTCTGTGTCTTATTCAGGGAGCCTTGTTGCTTCAGCAAGGCTATCTTACTTTTCTCAGAAGTGGCAGTTGAGTGTAGGACTATGAATGTAAAAGGTCACATACATCTTGAGACATAAAATGGGTCTTCATTTTATATATTTGGGTTAATTTCTCATACATCTTGTTTATCAGTGTTTTAGCAAGCATATTTGAGGCACATATTTTTCCAGTTGAGTTTTTCGCTTTATTCTAGCTACTTTTCAACTTTGTTCATGCAAAACTCTTTAATTTTATGTAATAAAAATTCTATATTTTATCTTTTGTGATCATAGCTATCCTTTGGTTAAGGATTCTCTCCTTCTGGGAGCAGCTAGATGGCACAGTGGATAAAGCACCAGCCCTGGATTCAGGAGGACCTGAGTTAAAATCTGGCCTCAGACACTTGACACTTACTAGTTGTGTGACCCTGGGCAAGTCACTTAACCCTCATTGCCCCACAAAAAAAAGTAAACAAACAAACAAACAAAAGGATTCTCTCCTTCTATACCTGTAAAAGATACCTCTTTTAATTTTTCTCTAATATTCGTTTGATGCGATATTTTATGTTTAGAAGTTGCTAGGAACATCCATTCTGGGCTTACATTGCACTTATTATATATGTATCTTGTATAGGACTATACCCCCATTCGAATATAAGTGCCACAAGGGTAGGGTCTATTTTTACTTTTTCTTTATATTGCCAGCCATTAGCAGAGTGCCTGACAAATAGTAAGCCTTTAATAATTGCTTGTTGAGTAACTAATAAAATGTTGGAATAACCTATTTTTTCCCCATTTTCTTTAATTCTGGTCAGATAGAGTGCTATCCCCATTAGCTTGTGTTTCGGAATGTATCAAGTCTACAAAATTCACTTGTTTCTGGTCTTTGTTTATCTAATCTATTTAATTGGTCTCTTTTTTTGAAATACATACTAAATAGTTTTTATTATTACTGATTTATAACATATTTTGGAGTCTAGAACTATAATTTCTTCTCTATTCCTACTTTTCTTCATTATTGCCCTTTAAATTCTAGACATTTTGTTCCTCCAAATGAATTTTGTTCTTATTTTGTTGTTTCATAAAATAGTCCTTTGGTAGTTTGATATAAAAATAAATCCACAAATTAATTTAATAGTATCATTGTTTTTAGAATACTGGTATGATCCAACCATGAGCAATATTTATATGTCTTTGGAGTGTCTTGGTAAATTGATATTTTATGTACTTAGTAGTTATTTTGAGTGGAATTTGTTTTCTATCATTTACTCCTAGTCTTTGTTATTGCTATATAGATTCTTATGTTTTCTATGTATGTGTTTCTTTTGTTTATTGCTACTTCACTAAAGTTATTAATTATTACAATTAGTTTATTTGCTGCTTTATGGGGTTAAGTAAATCATCTGCAAATAGTGATAATTTCATCTCTTAGTTGACTATTTTTATGTATTTAATTTTGTTTTTCTTTTTGTTACTTCCAGAAATATGTCCAATAGAAGTAAGAAGAACAGGAATCCTTGCTTTTGCCCTGTATTTATTGGGAAAGCTTCTGTTAATCCAATAAAAATAATGATAACTTTTGGTTTTAGATAGATACTTTTAATCATATTTAAATCACTTATATATGTATATAGTTTCAGGGATTTTAGATAACTAAATGAAATATTTTGTCAAATATTTTTCTGAATCTACATAATCATATGATTTTGTTTTAATATGATTATGTTAGTCATTTCCCTAATGTTGAACTATTATTTTATCTCAGGTACAAAACTAATTTTATCATGAAATCCAGAATTTTGTATATATTATTGTAGTCTTTTTATGGAGAAAATTTAATTTATTTTTATTTTAATATTCATTACTAATATTGATGGATAGTTCTCCTTGCTTTATTAGTCTCTGGTTTTCTGAAACTCATATTTCTTATAAAGAAGGATTTTTAGGAAAAATGTTTCCTTTTTCAATAATTAAAAATAATTTTGTACCATAGGTATTAATTATTTCTGGAACATTGAGCAAAAAAAAAAGAAAAAAGAAAAAAAGAACACCAGGCAGAATTCACTTATAAAATCTATCTGGTCTGATTTTTCAACTTTGTCACTTCATTTAGAATTTAATTTCTAAAATTATGTTTAAGACTTCTTTCATGATTTTTGATTTGAGTATTTCATGTTTTCATGATTATTTATTTCCTTTAAATTCTCAGGTTTTGTTAAAATATAATACTTCTTATATTTCTTTATATTCCCTAATTCCTTGATATGCATTCAATTTGTTCATTTTTATTTGGTATTTTGTTTATACCCTCTTCTATTTGATTAGATAAGCTAAAAGGTTTTTGTTTTTAATTCATCTTTAAAATAGGTCATTTTGTTTAGCATTTCCAGAGTCATTTAGTTTTGCATTTTATCCATTTCTCCTATTCTCTATTTCTTCTATAATTATGTTATATATTATATATTTCTTCTATAATTTTCAAAATTTCTTGGTTTGTGTTATTTGGGATTTGCTAATTTTCTAGATTTTTTAAATTGCATTTTCAATTCATTAAATGCAATTGCTATCAATCAAGACCTTCTGCTCATTAATCTTCTGACAGTTTTAGCTTAGTTTAATTTAGTTTTTTTTTCAATTCTTATAATTTTTGTTTTCATCCTGCTTGCTTCTGGATCCATCAAATCTTTGGACTTTGTCATCTGTTGAACCCACCTGGGGAACTCCTACTTAGTTCTGTATATGTAAGGTTCACAATGTCCTTATTGGTAAATATAGCACATGGCCCAGCATAGTCAACCATAAATATGCTTTATCTATCACCCCATGAAATCTTCTTGCCCTCCACTTTCCTGTCACTCCCATATTCTCTTCTACATCCCTCCCTCCTTTCCTAACCCTGGAGCCATAAGCAAAATAACCATTGCTTACTGAAAAAGGAATATTGGGACAGCTACGTGGCACAGTGGATAAAGCATCGGCCCTGGATTCAGGAAGACCTGAGTTCAAATCCAGCCTCAGACACTTGACATTTACTAGCTGTGTGACCCTGGGCAAGTCACTTTACCCTCATTGCCCAGAAAGAAAGAAAGAAAGAAAGAAAGAAAGGAAGGAAGGAAGGAAGGAAGGAAGGAAGGAAGGAAGGAAGAAAGAAAATTTGAAAAAAAAAGAAAAAAGAAAAGGAATATTGATCAACTTCCCTATTCTATGACTTTGAAACCCCAAGCACTCCTCCTTAGCCATTTATCCTAAATATGTGTTGCCTCCCCCGTTGGAATGTGAGCTCCTTAAATTCAGGGACTGTCTCATATTTTAAAAAGTGTATGTATCTTTTGTGCTTTCTTTCCCCTTAATCCTGCAATATCTATTCTCTTCATCCAAGAGCCATCCAAAGACAACCAATCAATCAAGGAGCATTTTTAAGTACCTGCTATATACCAGGTGCTCTGCTAAGTGGTGGTGAATCAAAGACAAAATGAAATAGTCCCTGCCCTTAAGGAGCTTACATTCTATAGAGGGAGAAAACATGTACACATATAAGAATATACAGAATTTATTGTAGTCCCTTGCCTTCTCCCAACCCTAAGCTATCTTCTCTTACAATCTTCACTAGCTAGTTGCATGCTACAGAATATGAGTACCCCAACTTCTAAGAATTCTGTGTCTCTATTTCTAAAATTCTTCCTCAAAAACCACTACTGTTGAGTTCACCTTTAAAAGTCAGTCTGTTGGGGCAGCTAGGTGGTGCAGTGGATAAAGCACCTGCCCTGGATTCAGGAGGACCTGAGTTCAAACCAGGCCTCAGACACTTGACACTTACTAGCTGTGTGACCCTGGGCAAGTCACTTAACCCCAATTGCCTCACCAAAAAAAAGTTAGTCTGTTGAAATTATTAACTCAAAGCCAAGCCATTTATCAAAATGGCATAGCATGAACAGCAATAATAAAACTTTAGTCCCATAAAACTCCCTCTTCAACAATTACAAGATCAGTGGGAAACGTATGCATATACTTAGAGTATAGTAATAGAGAGATACACATATAAGGAACATATGCAGTTAAGGCAATTAACTCCTTAAACACTGCAGGGCCCTGATGTCTTTTCTCTTTGTCCTTATGTTGCTCCCCCTTGAGCACAGCTTTTCTACTGGGCATGTATGTCACTTCTCCAGACTCCCTGGGCCTTCTCTTTTCTACAATTCAACTCAACTATATAGCTGAATGTTCTGTGCTTGCTTTCTACCACTATAAGGTGCCATTGCTAATAAAGGAAAATAGGAAGCAGCCTCCTTCTCCTATGTCTCACTCTGGAAGAATAGCACATTTCTCCAAAGCCAAAAGTTTCAGATACTTTCTACTGCCATCATTATCCAGATATTAGTTAGACCTGTTCCCTTGCTAGGAGTTGCTTTCTTCTGTTGTCCCTGAGAATTTCTACAATTCCCCACCAAGTACTGTTCTATACTATTCACCAAAAAGGATTGTTCTCTAATACTTGCTCTAAGATGCCAGTTTTCAATCCAAGTGTTCATCAACACTGGGTATTCATCAAAACCAAGGAATACTTGGGGATGCTAACTCTCAGTAACTCATTTATTAATGTGCACCATCCACTGTGGGTTGTCATGGTTAAAATAAGCCTTCCTTCTGTATAGAAGGTGCTATCTATACAACTCTTTCAGTCCATTGTGTCAGACAATCTTTCAACCTCAGGTCTAGTTCTCAGCAGAGGTACTATCTTCAGGGCTACCTGCAGCTTGGTCCTCCATATACTGGAGGCAGTGTGCTTAGTATTTCCTTTGAAGGCAAGGCTACAGCTCTCTTCAGTTAATTGTTTAGTCAATAGCTTTCAAGCTCTCTCCAGTCTTCTAAGTCAGACTACACCAGTTTCAGCTTGAAGTCATGTGTGTCTTTTGGGCCCTTTTTAAGAATATTCCATAAACTGCTTCTCTTCTGAATTCCTCTCTCACCTGCATTTCTTTTTATATTTTTAGCTGCATTTCTTTTTAACTAAACTGAATTTATATGTTTTCTATTGTCTTTCTCTTAACTTTGGATCAGAAGTAAATTTTAGTTTCTTAGTTCTTATCATACACCTTGGCTGAAGTAAATCTACGCATGGCTTGGTCTTTTGACAACAGAAAAGGGATTGAGACACTGTGGTGAAGAAATGTTTAACTTCACCATGCTATCTCCTCTATTCAATATAAAATACCAATTCCTGTGCAAGCCAGAGAATTATGGGAACCTATGACCTTGGTTCCACATATCCCAGCAACACATCCCAGTCTGGTATCTCTATCCTTCTGGCCTCTTTCTACAACCATAAAAATGGAAACAAAAAGTCACTACAATTATGTAGTTTATTTGTATACCAATAGTATGAATACCTATGGCATATTTTTCCCAAATCATAATATTCCCTGAGGAAGAATCCTGAAAGGCACCCTCAAACACCATTACTTTTAACTTTTTTAACTTCCTTAGCTGGACCATAGGTGAACTGAAATTTGATTCAGAGAGAGACTTTACAATTACAAAAACTTTTGTTTAAATTAGTAGCTATTTTCTAAAAATGTTTGGCACATCTTTCAGAATAAACTATTTGAATATTTGAAGGGATTGTAGAAAAGGGATTGGATTTATTCTACATTAGCTCCAGAGGTTGGAAGCTACAGCTAAATAATTTTGGTCTCTGTATAAAAGTACTACCCAACCTTTAGAGCTGTCCAGAAATTAAATGGGTTGCCATATGAGTTGTCCATCCCTGGAATTCCTCAAGTGGAAGCTGGATGACCTTACAGAGATATTAACAAAGGGAAAACATGTTTTTAACAGGATTTGATTAGATGACTTCAAAGGTTCATTCTGACTAATTCTAAAATATATTAAACTATTTAAAACAAAACAGAAACAGAAAAATCAATATGGTTTTAAAATAGAGGCTTTCAATGTGCATTTAGTAGGGCAATTATAAGTATAATATCAATTTTTATATATGGTATTTTTCAATGAAGAGAAACCTTTTACATAAATTATATAATCATAACAACAACTCTATTATGTAGTCAGGACAAGTATTATTACTTGCATTTTACAGAAAAGTAAATTAAGGTTGGGGAGGATCAGTAACCTTCCAAATATTAAATGGTTAAGAAGCTTAGAACTAGATGTCAGGTCTACTTACCCACCAATCATTGATTCCTAATCTTGTGCTCCTTCTTCACAGAGTTGGGAAAGATTTCAAGAGGTCATATAGTCCAAGTATTTGACTTAACCAGTCATGTTTTTTAAGCAACTGCCCATTATAGAACATAATCTAATAGATGACTCTCTAAGCCACCCAACCCTAAGATTATCAATAGTAATGAGAGTTACCACTCATTTGTCAGACTCCTGCAAAGCAGGTTCTCTCTTAGCAAACAAAGCACAGACATGTTGTTCTGTTTTAGGTGAATGTTAATCATCACAGCTGCATTGGTAATTCAGTTATTCAGCAGAGACATTGTAAACTACTTGAAAAGAAGCCATCTGGTGCACAGTTGTGGGACCAAAACCAATTAAAACATTTAAATTACATTTTGTTTTTCATTTTTAATCTATAAAAATAAATTTAGCAAGTTCCAATTAGTGGCTTCATTTTTCTCTATTAGTCTATACCATATGCAGAACTTCTGGGTAGTTTGTGAATCAAATAAAGGTACATATGATATTAAAATTAGATTGTGATATTAGATTGACTAAGATAAGTATTCTATATATACAAATAATAATTAAACATACAAAATAGAAATTCAGCACATCAAGACAGAAATCAGAATTCTATTTTCTTACCTTTAAGAGACTTCTAACCTTAAACTAGCTTACTGCCTGGCACATAGTAGGTACTTAATACATGCTTTTTGACTAGCTGCCCTAGACAGAATTGATTTATCATGAATAAATAATTATTATCTGATTACCTAGTATCACCTCCTTCTCACTGGTAACCTGGACTCCACCCCCTAGGTCCCTTAACTCTGATAGATCACCTTTTTTTCTTATCTTGGCAGGACTCAAGCCTGTACTCTACTTCTCTGGACCACTTAAAGTATAATCCTTCCATTCTTTCCAGCTCTCTTTTACATGTTAACATTGTTCATTAGATTATAAGCTTCTTGAGGACAGGGACTACCTTGCTTGTTTGTATTTGTATCCTCTGCACATAGCACATTGCATGGTACATAATCAATGCTTAATAAGGCTTCATCTAATTATTTAAAATCAGATCTTTAAGCAAAATACAAATAGCATTGTGGCAGGTAGATAGAAAGCTAGACTTGGAGTTAGAAAAATTTGAGTTCACATTTGGCTTCAGACAATAACTAGCTATTTGGCATTAGGCAAGTCGTTTAACCTCTGTTTGCCTCAGTTTCTTAAACTACTACATGGGGATAATAGTAACATCTACCTCCCAGGATTGTTGTGAGGATCAAATGAGATAATATTTGTAAAGCACTTAATACAGTACCTGGCATTACAGAAATCTATCATCATCATCATTACCCTACAAATCAAATATTTCACATTTTTAAGCAAATTAATTGCAGGCCCACTCAAGAAAATTCTCTTATAATTCATTTAAAATAATTTTTACAATGTTTTCACTTAGAGGAGTCTGGTTCAAGAAAGACCAATAAAATAAAATTCTTTCTCTGCCTTCTATGACCATTTTATATGTCTGAACTTGCCAATTACTGAATTTTCAACTTGTAATATAAAAGCTTATAATACTAAAATGTTTGAAAACCCAACCGTTTAAGTATAATTCAGTGACTGCTATATTGATGAAACTAGACAGATTATTCATATTATCAGTACCTAGTAAACACAAAGAAAATAAATATCAGTTCCTCTTTCCCTGACTGCATTGACGGTGACAATTTCTGTGCCTTCCCTGAGTTGTGTCCTTTAATGAAAGACACATGTGAGGCCAAAAACCTGTAAAGTTCATTTAAGAACCAAGACAGATGTTCATGTGCACATGGTTAGCATCATAGGTTCCTCCCTTTAGGATCATGACTTACCCTGAAGCTGCTTCTGTTCCCTCCAGCCCCACACAGTGAGATACAAAGTCATGGATTCCCATTGAGAAAACCCATTCTTCCTCAGTACAGAAAACATATTAACTGTTACAATTAGAAATGCATAAACACAGGGAGGGTGGGGATTAAGAGGCTGTCTTCTGCTATAAACAAGGTGAAGTGAGAATTCTTAGGTAACCAGGCTCTGGGAGGCTTGTGATCATAGCTATCTATGTCAGTCTTCTTTAACAAATTTTCCAGTGAATTTGGAAGAAGATAAAGACAACTAGAGTCAAGACAGCCAGTAGTGTCCCCTGCCCCTTGTTGACTTTCATAGTTCTGTGCATGATGCTTTCTACAGTGGGAGGAGTTTGGGCTCTACTAATTAGCTATAGATAATATAGTTCTGTCTCCCTGAAAACATGTTTGAAATTTCTGGAGATGGAAACCACCCTTTCTGGCTCTACCTGCCCTAAAAAGTCAGAAGGCCCTGATGAATGTTATTGACCAATCAAAATTGTCCAGTGACTGTGGAAAATTTTAAAGAGAAGAAACATCCTTTTGCTTTTGTGAAAGCTCAAAGAATGCCTAAGTTATCTACAACTACCACTGAAAAAGTTCAGTCTTTAAATTCTACATGCCTTGGGAAAACTTTAAATCAAGTTTGCATATTTAAATAATCCATCACTTTCCCCACCATACCACCCTGTTAATTAAATAACACCAACCCTTCTAAAATCAAAGAATGGAATAGACATGTCATGTTATCATGTCAACTATGCCTTAACTTTTCCAAAGTTATAATACATGGAAGAGAATATGAATGAGTATTTTATTTAACAGAGATGAGCTAGGGAAAGAATACCACAATAAATTTGAAGGGTAATTATGAAATCACCACTGAATATAACTTCATTATCTGGCCTCAGACCTGACTCCCTTTCTAAGATACTTGCAAAGATGATACCTTTCACTTCTACAGTATTTACAAAAACCAATGATATTACTGTAGCCTGCTTTACTATCATGATAATAAACTAAAACTATGTTGTTACCATTTCCTCTGGTCAACTTTCAAGGATGACAAAGGGAAAAAGATAAATTCCTCCAGTGGAGGAAACAAAATGAGAGTATCAGGTCAGAAGCCACTGACGGGCATTTAAATCCAAAGGTAGTGTTTAGGAAAGGTGAGACTTAAAAAGCATCTGACTTAAAAAGTGGCATCAATCCTCAGGTAGTTCACAGAGTAATTACTGACATAGATGAAAGGTTTCCCTGGTTTCAGCAGATAAAGTTAGCTATAGAGAGTTCTGATGTATTAACCCTTTGACTGATACCTTCCTAATCACTCCCTAAACAAATGGACACTATCTCATTGTCTTGGACTGAGGCATACTTCTACTAATCCAGAAGTTCCTAAACTTTCTCAGTTCATGGTACCCATTTTGCTTCATTCTTCAATAACCACCATTACTTACTAATGAGGTCTGTGTACCTGCTGTCACACAGTAATTGCTTAACAAATGCTTATTGGCTGACTGATTTGGGAACACTATACAACTCCTTGAATATGGGAATCATATTGAATATCACCTCCCTTATTTACTGTTGCACATTGATTTTTGTGCAGCACTTGCTTTTTTATCATAGCCATTGTCAAAAATCCAAATTTTCAAAGATAAGCCTATACAGGTAAGAAAGTTCAAGATCCAAGTAAACAAAACATATCTAAAATATTTGAGAATACCATTAAAAGGATGTAATTTTATGAAAAGTTGAAATTGTGAATCACCTTGAGCTCTTAGTTCATGAGGTGTTTTGACAGATATTGAATGTTACTGTTTCCTTTGAGAATCTATTGAGAAGTATTACACAGTGCAGCATCACTGAATGGTAGTACTGAAAGGAACTATAGAGATCATCTAATACAATACCTTCATTTTACAAATGAGGAAACTGAAACTCAGAGAGCTTGGCTTATCCTGCTTCCTGTCCAGGGCAGTGAGGTGGCACAATGAATAAAAATCAGGAAAACTTGAGTTCAAATTTTACCTCAGACACTAGCTATGTGACCCTGGCCCAGTCACCTAACCTATTTGCCTCAGTTGTCTCATCTATAAAAATGAGCTGTAGAAAACTCCAAGAAAAACTCCAAATGGGGTTACAAAGAGTCAGACATGACTGAAACTATTAAACAACATTCCTGTCCAGCCATTTCTTGTTACTCAACCACTAAGGAGACCTTCATGGCATGGTGGGGGAGGGGGTAAAGCACTGGTTCCAAAGTCAGAAGACTTGGATTTAAATCATATACTCTGAGATTTATTTCCTATGTGACCTTGGAAAAGTTAGTTCCCTTATCTCTAAAAGGAAGGGATCGACTTGATGTCCTCTGAAGTCCCTTCCAACTTTAGATCTATGGACCTATTAATATTTATTATTTCCACTCACTTAAGCTACTAAGAAATTTGTTATTCATAAGAGAAAAAAGAATATTTTTCTTTATCTTTATAACTCTAAATATATGAGCTTGGATTGTAGACTATAACTTCATGATATAAGCTGACCTAGATTCAAACACCTCATTAATCATATCTTTAGAGTTCATTTTTAAAAGTGTTCCAGGGCAGCTAGGTGGCGCAGTGGATAGAGAACCGGCCCTGGAGTCAGGAGTACCTGAGTTCAAATCTAACCTCAGACACTTAACACTTACTAGCTGTGTGACCCTGGGCAAGTCACTTAACCCCAATTGCCTCACTAAAAAAAAAAAAAAAAAAAGATAGAGAAAAGTGTTCCTAACCTTTTTCATCCATTATTTCACCTGTAAAATTATTAGACTTTACCTCTGAGATACCCTGGAAAGAGTCAGGACAGGTAGTGAGAAACATGGTAGAGCTGGGATTAATTTCAATTGAAGAAATAGCCCAACATCCAACAAAGTTTCTGGTGATATAATTTTCTCTCCCTAAGAACATCAAATCCACTAACAAATCTTCACTGATTTAAAGTGAAAGAGATGTCAGAAGATATCTAGTTCTGTGTACTGACAATTTACCCTATCTTTAACCATGAAACTTCACCACCACTATAAAAAATAACACATATTTACTTCCAGAATTCAAAATCTGTTTATGAATTAAGTTTTATTGTCAATTTTTCTTTCTAACCAATATCTCTCTTCCTAATTTTCCTGTTACTATTGAGGCACAATAATCTTCCCAGAACCCCAAGCTCATAACCTAAGTGTCATTCTTATTGCCTCACTTTCTCCCACCTCCCTCCTCATATCCAACATGTTGTGAAATCCAATTCATTCTACCTATAGCAGCATATCTTTTATAACCCACCCTTCCTCTTCTGACATTGTCATCACCCCATTACAAGCGCTCATCACCTAATGCCTGACTTATTACAAATAAACTTCTGGCTTGTCTCCTTGCCTAAAGTCTCTCCCAACTCCAGTCCATCCTCTTAACTGCTAAGGAAATCTTCCAAAAGCACCATCCTAAAACCATGTTACTATCCACATCCCTCCACAAATTTGAATGACTCCCTATTACCACTAAGATCAAATACAAAATCCTCTGTTTTTTAAAGTCCTCTATAACCTAACCCCTCCTGACCTTCTCAATCATCTTAGGTCTTACTTCCTTTCACTCACCATAAAATCCAAAATTGGCCTTCTTGCTGTTCCTTACCAAAACACTCTACATCTTCAGAATACAGGTATTTTCACTGGCCCTTGCCTGGAATTCTTTCCATTCTCATCTTCATCTCCTGACTTTCATCACTTCCTTTAGTCTCAACTAAAATCTCTCCTGATTCCCCAGCCAACAAGCTTTTATTAAATTCCTAAATGTGTGCAAGCATTATTCCAGGATCTCCCCTAATGCCTTCCCTCTCATTATTTCCAATTCATCTGGGGGAGATATCTATCTATCTAGAACTGGATAGATAGATAGATAGATAGATAGATAGATAGATAGATAGATAGATAGATAGATAGATAGATAGATAATCTCCCCAAGACAAATTGGAAATATATATACTCATATATATGTATATGGATGTATGTATACACACATATATGTGTGTGTGTATGTATGTATGTATATATATATGTATATATTTGGAGAGAGTTATTTTCATGTTGTCTCCACCATAAGACTGAGAGCTCCCTGAGAGAAAGGACTATTTTTTTACTTTCTTTTTATTCCCAGAGCTTACTTAGCAAGTTTCTAGCACATTGTAGGCATTTAATAAATTCTTGTTGATTTCACTTGACATTTAGTCTGTGTGTTTGAAAAGATTTTAAGGTATTCTGTTCATCTTGGACATAAAGTCTTTTTTGTTTGTTTTATTTAGAGTTCTGATGCTAATGGCCCTATTAACTTTAAAGGCACTTAAGAGTTTGGGGCTTCTCTTTATGGATTAGTAATTGTTTGTAGCAACTATTAGGAAAGTGAGAATGTAACATGGAGATAGATGCAGGTTGGGAGGGAGGGTGGGAGAATCCAGATCTTTAGAACACATGCATGATATCTTTCTGACCTACTCAAGTGTCTCAATGTACCTCCTATTTGTATTGCTTCCGTAATCTTATTTCTGAGTTTTACTTTCCTTCACTTAGTTATTCATTTTCAATTGGTTGCTTTACAAGAATAAGTTTATAAAAACCTTATAAATATATAATAGTTAAGCAAATAAAACTTAAGGATCTTTTTCCTGCCAAAGTGGGGTGGATAAAACAAGAATAAATCAAACAAAATTTTTTATGTTATTTATTTTGTTTTCTTCTCATAAAGGGGAATAGTCACACTGGAGAAGACTTTGAACTTCATTATCAAACAAACATATCCATTTACCTTTCATATGTTTTTCATCACCCTTCTTACCATCTTTACCATCTGACCCAGGCTGGTTGTATTTAAGCTGGTCTCTGCTCTTTTCTAGTTTGACTTCTTCATCTATTTGATCCTGAAGTGAGGTTGAAATGCTAAATTTGATCAAAATTTAGTTGAGAAATCAGTTGAGAGCAACAATCTGCCCCATCTTATTACAGTCAACCCTGACCTCATGACCTCATTGCAGAAACAAAGGTAAAAGCTTGTACAAATTATTTTAAAATGATAAAAAAGTATCCGTTTATCATTAGAGAGAAACAAAAATATGATCATATGTAAGTATGGTACATATATGTGGCCAAAAGAATGTAAGCTCCTTGAGGGTTGAACTTTTTTTTATTTTTATCTTTGTATTCCAATGGCAAGCATAGTGCCTATGACATATATATATATATCACATAGTAGGCAGATAGGTGACATAGAAGATTGAGTGTTAGACTTGATGTCAGGAAGACCTAAATTTGAATCCTGCCTCAAGATACTACCTGTGTAAGCCAGGACAAGTCATTTAACCTCTCTCAGTCTGAGTTTTGTCATCTGTAAAAAGAGATAATAAAAGCACCTATCTCATAGGGTTCTTGTAAAGATCAAATGAGATAACATCAAGCATTTTGCAAAAATTTAGGCACTAAATAATCAATAGCTTATAAATAATTCCTTCTTGAATATATCTTTTTTAGGTAAGGGTCCACTATTCCCAAATGTGTGGTAGTCAATAAGGGTCATTTACGAGAGAGAAGATAGGCACTACCACGTGATAAAGAACATAACCCTAAATTCAGACATCCCATATGATATTCACCTTATATTGGAGTCATTTGATCAGATGGCTCTAATTTGGATATCCAGGTTATGAGGCAAGGGGTGTGGGAGGGAAGAGGTTAACCACATTCTGTGGGACCATAACCAGATTTTTGGCATCTGAAACAAAGACAAACAGATTACAAGATGCTGCAGCTTGGGTACATATGCATTTTATGTACATGGGTCAACATATTTGTATTTTCTCCATTGTAGTAGATTAAGGTTGAATCCCATGGCACTATACTATCTGTGTTTACAGCTAGAAACCACAGTCACACTGAATGCATTTATAACTAAGTGCACAATTCACAGCTTTATCACTTGTTTTATGAGTCCATTTGGTTTGGCACAGAGAAAGCAATTAATCAAATATAGCTTTTCAGGGTCTGGTCTTTATTTATCCATTGACATTTCATCAGTACTAACAGCAGAAACTGCTTATTTATTAACAGTAAGCATTTCTCATTTCGTCTCAAGGAGATATATATTATAGTTACATGGAAACAGAATGGTTTTCAGTAGATGGTTGCACAACTGCAGATGCTTTTTTCCCCGACACCATCACAGCTAAGGAGGTCCAACCAAATGAAAAACAGTTCTGATGAAGTGAGAAACAGAAAAGTGGTACCATGCAAATGTTATTACATAGTAAAATTCAGGCCAGCACATACTTTTTGTTCTTCCCTTTATTAAGTTTATGTGAATTCAAAAGAAAAGGGTGAAAATACATTTACCCCTGATCAAATTATTCTCTAGATAATTTAAGTCAACTTGTTTAACAGTTATTCTTAAAAGGTTTCTTTTAATCCCCTGCTTCTATTTTAGTTCAGGGTCATTTACACCAAAGCTAAACTCTGGGTAATTGAATAAAGAAATAGGAGATACCATATGCTAGTTTTTCTGGGCTGGCATTTCTAGCATAGGAGGAAGTATGACATGATAGATAGAGGTCCAGGCTTAAAAGTTGGGAAAATCTGGGTTCAAATCCTTCATCTAATTCATATTAGTAACTCAACATTCTCAGTGCTTTACACATTTCTCTAACATTGTAAATAATTGTTGTGTCCAATAAGTCTGGAAGAAGTTTCCACACCAGGACTCCCTACACCAATGAAATCACAAGTATGAAACCTCCCTCCAAAAAATATCTAGGACAAGGTGATAGATGAACCATTTACATGGTCAGTATACTGTCCATATAATTCCCAAGTTAAAATATTTTCATGAGACTCATCTTAACCTGTTTCGACAGCCATACTAATGTGTCCACCCACCCTGCTCCTCTGGGATCAACGCCAGCCATGCAATGCATGAAATCATGGGATATATTATGATGCTATCCCTGAATGATTTCCAACATAAGTTATATTTAAAGCATTATACCACAGGGGGGAGAGTACCCCCCAAAGTATTCTTAAAGTACATGCAGATGTGTTTTTTTAATGTGTAGAACAATAAATATTATATATTTTACTGGAATGTGCTAGTAGGTACTCATAGAAAAAGCAGAATATTGGGTTATGAAAGCATTGCATAAATGAGTTCAGCATATGTATATTAGGAAATATGCAATGAAATAGTAATTTGTTCTCACTACTATTGTGTATATACATGTATGTATATACATATAGTTGATTGTTCAGTTGAAATAATTACAGGTATGCATATTTGCTCTTATTTGATTAATGCACCTGTGTTGGAATGGCATAAAAATAAATTCCTTTGCAATAGGAGTGTCATAATTCCAGCAAATTCAACCGAGCTGTTTTACTTCTTTTCGGTTGGCCAACCAACATCCTAACAGCTGAGTATGGTTATAAGAACAATTCCAGTTCAGCATATTTTCTTCAAGGGGGTCATTCTTTGTGACTAAACCTCACTGATTCAAATGAAGGTTTCTGAGGGAATTTTTGAGACTTCTGCGTTTCCAATGTCACATGCTTTCTGAACTACCCCCAGTAGAATCCAAGAATGTTTGAGAGGGACATAAATGTATCATAAGACCTGGAGCACTTTAATTTTGCAACCCCTGGTGCTTCTGAACCTTCAAATTTCAGCAAAGTTGGCATTTGCCCAGGTGAGAGTCACCCAAGAATGCTTTGTGCACTGTTTCTTGCCAAAGCCCATGTGTTAGACCTGGTTTATACACAATGAGGTTGTTTCTCACACTTCCATTTTTGCATGCTGTGCTCTCCTCAGATGCTGAAATACAGAAGATAAAGATGAAGTGAAAGGAGTCCATTATCATAAGCATCAGAGAAAGCAAGATGACAGATGACATGTTATCCAAATTTTTAGTTCTCTTTGGTTTCACTAGCCACCTGAGGTCATATTCTATTTTGAGGAAATCATGCTATTTCCTATGTAATTACTTATCAATTAATTAATAAACAGATACTTAATAAGTATCAACTGTGTACAAGGCATTGTGCTAGGTACTGAGCATACAAAGATAGAAATAAAAAACATCAAAGAACTTAGATTCTGTCAAGAGAGGAAACACATATATGTCAGTATGTGTAGCCTTTAGTGACTCTGCAGGTTCTTCATTCAAATTCCACTCTTACCAGCAAGTTGCATCTCCAGAGGTCACCTATATCTTCATCTTCCCTCACCTTTTTAGGGGGTAACCCTGAGGTGTTCCAGGATTTTCCTTATGTGCTCAAACCCCAATCCAGTACATTCCCCATTATCAACAAAATATGGGGAGAATAATGTTTTACCATTTTCCTCACATGATATGAATAAAGTGCTCTTTAAACTTTAAAGAATTATATAAATATTACTCCAAAGAAGCAAAAAAGAATCATTATAAGGTGCTCTAATAGACACCTAGTAC
Source organism: Dromiciops gliroides (assembly GCF_019393635.1). NCBI lineage: Eukaryota > Metazoa > Chordata > Mammalia > Microbiotheria > Microbiotheriidae > Dromiciops > Dromiciops gliroides. Next base: position 360,688,088 of record NC_057864.1, on the reverse strand, counting down.
TGTGTTCATCTGCTCCATCACTGGCAGAATCCACTAAATGAGTGGACATATGTGGAGAAAAGCAAATCTGAAATCTTAAGTAGGTGCATTAAATGAGTAGAACTGGTGCTAACTAGTGAAAAATGAGGCCTGTCTAGAAGTCCCTTAAGTATTACTTGTGAGTAAAGAGAAGTAATAGAGATAAAGGATACAACACCCCCTCCAAAAAATCCAAAAGATGACTGAGGGAAGCTTTTGGAAGGATGTTGTTCCTTTGTATCAAGAGTTATTTATTGCATTGAACAGTATTAATTTAATCAATAATTCAGTTATTACCTGAATTATTTTAACATTTCATAGGCCTGGTACTGAAGTGATGAGGGAAGAGAGAGGGGAAGAGGACAACTTTGGCCTTCTGTACGTGGTGAGATGGCTAATAATAATATATTCATGATAGTTATATGGGTAGTGGGGCAGGATGGACATGTGTATTGAAGCAAGGATGGTATTAAGAAATATGAAGCTTGGGGCAGCTAGGTGGTGCAGTGGATAGAGCACCAGCCCTGGAGTCATGAAGGCCTGAGTTCAAATCCGATCTCAGACACTTAACACTTACTAGCTGTGTGACCCTAGGCAAGACACTTACCCCAACTACCTCACCAAAAAAAAAAAAAAAAAAGATGAAACTTCTTCGCGCTCTGATAGGGCCAACTTTGGATAAAAGCATGATATAAAAAGGCAATTAACACCCTCGGAAAGTTTTTGAATTTTTTGTTACAAAAATTGGTATTAGGACACAAAAATCCATCTTTTAACCTGAATATCCTCTAGGGAGGCAATATAGATGCAAATCATGAAACATTTTTCTCTCCAAAGAACAGAATTGTGGGTAAACTAAAGAACAATAGAAAGATACATGATGTGGGGCAGCTAGGTGGCACAAGGTGGATAGAGCACCGGGCCCTAGATTCAGGAGGACCTGAGTTCAAATACGACCTCAGACATTTAACACTTATTAGCTGTGTGACCCTGGACAAGTCACTTAACCCCAATTGCCTCACCAAAAATAAAAAGAAAGAAAGATACATGTTGAGGTGAGCTGATTATCAACCAGCTCTTTGAGAAAAATAATGTACACATGACACACTTTTGTAGTATTTTTGTATCTTCCTCTTTTTCTTTTCTTCCCTTGCTAAAGAGCCCAAATCAAGGTGGTCTAATCTGGTTCCAACATACTCCTGGATGCATGGTAGGTATAAGTTGGGATGTGACGTATTTTCTTTTTAAAAAATAATTTTGCAGATATCTTGTTTTTTCTCTCAGTATTCCTCACTACTCCCAGAGATCCATCCCATATAACAATTATTGTAAAGAGAAGAAAAGAAAAAGAAGATACAAAAATAATCAAAACTAATCAATACATTGAAAAAGTCTGAAACTATATGCAATGTTTTACACCCATGTACCTCATCTCTGCAAAGGAATGGGTAGGGATATCTTATATCTTTTCTTTGGGATCATGCTTATTATTTGAATTTTAAAATATTCACTAAATATTTTGTGGTAGTTGTCCTTATACCATTGCAGTCATTGTTCATATTGCTTTTTTTTCACTCTGTCTCTATTTCACTCTGCACAGATCATGTAAGTCTTCCATGTTTCTCCATATTCATCACATATTCATCACATTCATCATTTCCTATGGCATTTTTATTACATTGATGGTCCACAATTTGTTTAGTCATTTCCCAATCAATGGGCATCAATTTTCTTTCTAGTTTCTTTGATCTCACAATAAGTGCTGCTATAGATGTTTTGGCAAGCATAGAGGACATTCTTTCTCAATAACTACCTTGGGATATGTGTCTAGTAGTAGAATCTCTAGGTCAAAGAGTAAAGACATTTTAGTCACTTTGTTTGCATAATTTTAAATCCACTTCCAAATTGTTTGCAACTAATTCATAACTCCACTGACAAACCCTTTACAACATTAACTATTCCCATCTTTTGTCATCTTTTCCAGTTTAGTAGGTGTGAGGTGAAAACTCAAAGTTGTTTTGATTTGTGTTTCTCTTATTTCATATGGTCATTAATTGTTTAAAATTTTCCTTTGAAATTGTTTGGTCATATCCCTTTACCAATAGCTATGACTAATTTCCAATGGTGACTTACATGCAAGGAGTTGTGTAAACAATATAATTAAAGAAATATGTGATCAGAAAGGAGGTTAGAGTAGGCTAATTCTTGTACCAAGAATCAGGAATAATACTAGATAGCCTAAGTGCTGCCCTCGCAAACAACACAAGGATAAATACTGTATTTCAATATAATGGTTAAAAATATCATTCCAAGATGTAGTGCAAAGGCTTCACCAGACCACAAAAGGAGTTCTATGTCACAAAAAATAATTTAAGAACTCTTGTGTATGGAGAGGAATTCGACAAGAATAATACATCATGATGAAATAGCAATACTATACATTGTGATCTGCACTACACCAATGAAAGCATACATAAATCCAGTCAAAGAAGTACATGTTTTGAAAGATATGACGGCAAAAATAGCCCTGACTCAGGATGTACTTGACGATATAGCAAAGTCTTGGGGTACCCCAACTCATTAGTCAAAATATGAATAGGCATGAGAATGCATCAAAGCTTGCATAAACTATAATATAATAACAGTCAGTCAGAGAAGTTAAAAAAAACACCACACAACAGTGAGGGTGCCTTTGCATTTTTTTTTTTTGGTGAGGCAATTGGGGTTAAGTGACTTGCCCAGGGTCACACAGCCAGTAAGTGTTAAGTGTCTGAGGCCAGATTTGAACTCAGTTCCCTCTGACTTCAGGCATAGAATATCAATTCATAGTACATTCAGTGAGCACAGTTGTGGGACATCATTACTATTAAATATCATACAAATTGGAACTGAGAAGCAGATCCAAGATTTAGCAATTAGGTAACAATGGGTGAGGAATTCTCTTCCCTTTAGGGCAATTTCCCTTTATTTACAGTAGAATTTCCTTTGTACACATAGAAAGTTACCTAGGAGAGATATCATTCACATCTTCTCATTTGACACAAAACTCTCTCCTCTGGAAGGCATCTTCTAAAGGGTCAAAACAATGTCTTGATATCCCTTCTATGTCTTGAAAAGAAGGCTAAGCATCTCTTCCCCAATACCCTACTCCCTGTTTATTCAGAAATGCCAAAGAATGCTGATTGTATTCCAGTCTAATAATATCTAACATTTATGTAACAATTTAAAGTTTACATTAATGTATGTGTATGTAATCTCATTTTATCTTCACAGGAATCCTGTGATGTGACTGCTGTTGTTATATCCATTTTATAGAGGCTAAGAGGTTAAGTGAATTCCCCAGGGTCATACACCAAAAATAGTCTGAAGTAAATTTCAAACTTAGATATTTCTGACCAAGTCTGGTCACCTAGCTAACTACCCTTCTTGGGAGTGGTCAAACTACCTAGTATTTTCAATAATAAATAATGTTCATCACTTCTCATTATAATTCCACTAGCTCTCAAAACCAGCATACTCTGGAGGCTTGCCTTCAATTCTAATCGCTTAAGTAGTGTGATGGGAGATGGGAGCTCAGTATCTTTGTTCTAGCTCAGTTAGACTACTCAAGAAATTTTATTAGCCATTCGTCACAAACTCTATCATCATTTTTCAGTTGAACTGCACATTAAGTGATGAGATTACTTTGGCTCATTATTTAAGAACTTTCCCAATGGAGTATATGGAGGTTGCAGCTGCTACAAGCATGGCAACCTGCCTAATCCCAGGAACTGATTTACCAAGATCTGATTGCTACAATATTCCATCATCCACATAATGTCTGACCACTAGAGTATTCGATGTATATAGTGACCTTCCATTTTTAAGGTCCTTAAAGTACCGGAAATATACAAAGTGAGTGTAAGGTCTGAGTAAGTCTGGAATAAAGTGAACTAGGGGTTAAGTATGTTTTTTTATTTAATATCTTATTTTTACTGAATAAATATCTTTCACCTATGGTTATTCTAAGTCTGACTTTCCAATGATTCCAGACTTCCTAACTCAGAAGACTTATTCTTCAGCCCTTTCCTCCTCAACTGTAGAGGTCTCCATGATTGGACTATCTTCAGAAATTTGTTTGGTTCATGTCTGTTCCATCTCTCTCTCTCTCCCTCTCTCTGTGTCTCTGTGTGTGTGTGTGTCTCTCTGTGTGTGTGTGTGTATTGGTGTGTCTATGTCTCTCACTGTCTCTCTCTCTCTCCTCCCCTTTCCCCTACTCCCATATCAAAATGCCTATCCCAAGAATCAACTTCCCAGACCTGTATCTAGAAGCCAAATCTTTCTATAATGTTTAAGTGTGGCCATGAAAGCTGTTCTGAGTGTGGATATGTTTCTTACTAAAAAAAAAAAAAACCATGGATCTCTATTTCTAAGCTATGTATTCCCTAGAGGGCTCATCTTTAGATACCACTATGACCAATATAAGCACACAAAGACACTACTAGATCATATGACTAATAGATTATAGGCACCTACTGTCTTCCTTTATATGCAATCAATGCTCTACCTCTATGTGGCAAATCACCGGCTCTACTTAGGCCTCTCCCCTGACAGTGGATCCTGAAGACATTGTTATAAACAGAATAAGGATAGGCAATGGACTTGTGATTTCATTGGTATAGAGAACTTCCATATGAGAAATCTACCTTTACCAAAGTAGATTTCGCACCCTTTTATGCAACATATAGAATTGGAGAGTCTGCTGAGCAGCACTGAGAGGTTAAGGTTACTTAGGGTCAAACCATCAATCAATGTCAAAGGCAGAATTTCAACCTAGATCTTCTTTAATTCTAAGCCAATTTTAATCTACTATATCATGATGCCTCTCAGATTATAACAATTATGAAAAAAATATATACAAACAAAAAGCACTCAGTGGCGTGTTCTTGCTTCTCTCCCTCCTTGACTGCCTTATTCCCAATAATGAAGCTGCGTTGTTGTTTTTTTTTTCCATTTGCTCATTTATTGTTGTAGCATACATTTAAGCCTAAAGTAATTGGTTTCTTTGTCATCAGTCTCTTGCCTCTCCATGATCCTCTTCATGGCTGTAAAACTGATATTCCTAAATCATAAATTGAATCATGTCATTCTCCTCCTATTCAAGGAGCTTCAATATTTCCCCACCACCTCAGAAAAAAGGAAAACACCTCTGTTTGGTATTTATTTGAAATACGCCTCTAACATATTTTCTAGATTAGTTCACCATTATTCTGTCTCACACACTATACATTCCAGCGAAACTGGCCTACACACTGTTTCTGCTCCATACCATTGCAGAGACTGACCTCATGCCTGGAATGCTCTTGCTTCTCACCTCTACTTTGGGGAATCCTTAGTTTCCTCAAGACTCAGCTCAAGTGCCATTTCCTACACATAGCCATTGTGATCTTCCCAGTTGTTACTGCTCTCACCTCTAAAATTAATTTGTAAATAATTTATATTTATATACTGCATATATGTTATCTCTCATACTGTTCCTCCATATCACCACACCAGCAATAGAATATGTTTCTCAGGACACAGAGACTTTTATATTTGTCTTCATATCCTCAGTTCCTAGAGGTATTTTTAAAATACTTGCTGGATTGACTTATATCAGACAAAGAAGAGAGTAGCATCTATTCCTACTTACATAATATTCTTTGTAGAGGATGAAAAACATTTAAAGAACTCCTAAGATCACTATAAGAGCTTTAGAATATGTGCAGTGCTAAGTTGAACAGAAGCCTTGATATCAGTACAGATCCTGAATTTCCTAGGACCTATCACAGACAGATTTTAATTTGGGGAGATGTAGAGAAAGGCCTTTGCTTCTGGGACTTCAAAGCTATAGGGACTATAGCAAATAAATAAAAAGAGTAAAACAATTATGAAATGTGCTGCTGATCTAACCAAAGAAAACTGATTGGAGCCAATGTCAAGGGGGAAAAATCTCAAACACATCCCTACCAATGCTAATAGAAGACTCCTAGTTTGCATTTATTATGCAGGGTCTCTGCATCCCAACATGGATGCACCAAAACAAGAACTCCTGTATTCACCGTCCTTTACCCCATGTTGCATATTACTGTTACTAAAGCTACATGTCATGAAATAAAAAGAGTACATAAGGAATGGTTGATTTAAGAATCACAGAAATCTAATTCAAAATTCAAAGTTTTGTAGCATTCCAAGTTCAGGGGTCTTGTTATCTCAATTTCAAACTTCAAAATTGTTGGTCATTGAAATTTCCAGGATCTTGAAGGAGTTTGTGAGGATCTTATTATGGAATTGCTTTCTGTAGCTGGGTAATTCAATGTGGTGACACAAAAAGTTCAAAGATAGATCAAGTGTTCTACACACCCTAAACCCAGGACTCCTGTTATTATATGTAATCAAAGCAAAGTTCAGATTTGGAATTTATCCCAACATGCTCCTTAGCAACAAGAAAGATATATTATTCCAATATAAGTTGCAATACACAATAAATGTTACTATTCTTATTGAACTTTTAGTGCTTGGTTTCTAGCACTATGCTGCAGTTGCTGTCACTACTATGTTCCTGTCATTGTAACAAGTACTGTCATTTATCGGTGTTCATCACTTTCAAATAAAACCAAACTTTAAAATAAATGAAAGCAAAGCTTTGTAAGATGTCCACAGACTCTAGAATTAAAGATATGTTTGGCAGGGATAAATATGTTCTGTGCAACTTCACTCCTTCATATTCAAGGGCAAAATTGAAACCATATTTCTCAGGGATGCAAACAGTGATTGCTATATGTTCTTATAAACAGGATACTACAACAGTGCTACATCATCCTCTTTATCCTCTTTTACTTTAATGTGAAGTCAAGACATATCACTTTAAAAATCTTCTGAATTCAATTCAAAAAAGACAACAATCCAAATGGTAAAAGCAGAGAAAGAGCAGGCAATAGAAGTAAACATACACAAAAAAATAAAATTACATGACAGATGCAAAACAATCTTAGTGCCCACAATCAAGAGGTAATATGCACTATAACATAAGAGTGCTGGACTTCGAGACAAGACTGGATTCAAATTATGTCTCTGCTTATTTGTACAAAATATTTTAGCAACTCTTTTGTGGTGGCTAAGAATTTGAAATCAAAGGAATGCCCATCAATTGGGGAATGGATAAACAAGCTGTGGCATATGATGGTGATGGAATATTATTGTGCTATAAGACAAGCAGGATGATTTTGAAAGGCTGGAAAGACTTGTATCAACTGATGTATAGTGAAGATGAGCAGAACCAAGAGAACATTGTGTACAGAGACAGCAATATTGTTTGATGAAGAAACTTGAATGACTTAACTATTCTTAGCAATACAATGATCCAAGACAATGCCAAGGGACTATTGATGAAACATACTATCCACATCCAAAGAAAGAACTGATATTGATTGAGCACAGACTGAAGCTTGCTATTTTCACTTTGATTTTTTCTTTTACTAAGTTTTCTTGTACAAAATTACTATATGGTAATGTTGTATATAATTGACATGTATAACCCATATATGATGCTTACCACCTCAGGGAAGGGGGCAGGGAGGGAGGAAAGGAAGGATAAAAATTAGACCTCAAAACTAAAAATAAAAATATTACTTTAAAAATATCATGCCTCTGATATTATTGGTGTATGTCCCGACCACAAGACACAATCTCTAAATATCCTAAACAGCTTCCTACATCTTATCTGCTAACCATGAATGGGATGCAATCTAATTGGTAGCAAAAGTTCCCACATGTGAGGCTCCCTATGCTGAGGAAAATCATGGATCCCTTTTGGTTTTTGCATTCCATAATTATAAATATATTTGATAATCCCAAAGCATGGATAACCATGAAGCATCATTTTCTAGTTGCTTTGTTAGTAGTAATATTCCTATTTCTTTTCTTCTAAATAATTTTGCAGGTGAGGACGAAAAATTTTGAGTTCCCATTTGTTGATACCACAATTGTTAGCTTTGTGATTGGCATTGATAATGGTCACATCAGGGTCATGCTTAAGGTAACCCTAGAAGGAACACTATAAAGAAACATGGTACTTAACATATATTACCAAATTGTATAACATCTAAACTTTTGAAGGAGAAGCTGAATGAGTTATAGGAGGAAATAGATAATAAAACTATTCTAGTGGGGAACCTTAACCTTCCCCTCTCAGAAATGGATAAATGTAACCAAAAAATAAAGAAGAAAGTAGTTAAGGAAGTGAATAAAATTATGGAAAATTTAGATAAGATGGATCTCTGGAAAAAATTGAATGGGAATAAAAAGGAATGTAGCTTCTTCTTAGCAATACCTATCACCTAAGCAAAAATGATCATGGATTAGGAAATAAAAACCTCACAACCAAATACAGAAAAGTAGAAATAGTAAACACACCCTTTTCAGATCATGATATAATAAAAATTGTATTCAATAATGGACAATTGAGAGATTTTAAAATTAATTGGAAATTAAATAATCTGATCCTAAAAATCAATTGGATCAAAGAACAAATCATAGAAACAATCAATCCCATTAAGGAAAATGACAACAATCGAGAACAATATATCAAAATTTATGAGATCCAGCCAAAGGGATACTTAGGGAAATTTTATATCCCTAACTGCTTACATCAACAAAATAGACAAAAAGCAGATCAATGAATTTGGCATGCAACTAAAAAAACAAAAACAAAAACAAAACAGAAAATGAACAAATTAAAAATCCCTAATTAACATCAAATTGGAAATCCTGAAATCAAAGAGAGATTAATAAAATTGAAAGTAAGAAAACCATTGAACTGATAAATAAAACCAGATGAAAAAATAATAGATAAATCATTGGTTATTTTGATTTTAAAAAGCAAAGAAAAAAACCAAATCACTTCTATCAGAAAATTAATAGGGAAGGGGCAGCTAGGTGGTGCAGTGGATAGAGCACTGGCCCGGAGTCAGGAGTACCTGAGTTCAAATCCGGCCCTCAGACATTTAACACTTACTAGCTGTGTGACCCTGGGCAGGTCACTTAACCCCAATTGCCTCACTAAAAAAAATTAATGGGGAGCAGCTAGGTGGCACAGTGGATAGAGCACCGGCCCTGGATTCAGGAGGACCTGAGTTCAAATTTGACCTCAGACACTTAACACTTACTAGCTGTGTGACCCTGGGTAAGTCACTTAACCCCAATTGCCTCATCAAAAAAAATTAGAAATTAGAAAAAAATGAATGGGTGAATTCACCATCAATGAAGAGGAAATTAAGATAATTGCTAGGAACTATTTTGTCCCGTTTATTTGTGTGAAAAGTATTTTAAAGTTTCTGTTCATACAGTTCCTAAGTTTGTCTTGGCAGATAGACTCCCAAGTTTTTATATCGTCTAGAGTTATTTTCAGTGGTATTTCTCTTTCTCTCTGTTGCTGCTGGACTTTGTTGGTAATATATAGAAGTGCTAATGATTCATGTGGTTTTATTTAATATCATATAATTTTGCAGAATGATCTGACCCTGGGCAAGTCACTTAACCCTCATTGCCACAAAAAATTAACAGCTTTAGCACACTTTTCAAGCAAATAAAATCAGATCTAAGCAATTGGAAAAACATTAATTTCTCATGGGTAGGTCAAGCCAATATAATAAAAATTACAGTCCTCCTAAATAATTTATCTATTTAGTGCTATACTGATCTAAATATCAAAAATATTTTATAGATCTAGAAAAAATAATAACGAAATTCATCTGGAAGAAAAAACGCTCAAGGATATCAAAGAATAAATGGGAAAACATATGAAAGACGGTGATCTAGCCATACCAGATCTCAAACTGTATTATAAAGTGTTAATTATCAAAACAATCTGGTACTGGCTAAGAAATAGAGTGGTAGATCAGTGGAATAGAATAGGCATGAATTAAACTGCAGTAAATGACTATAGTAATCTAGTATATGATAAACTGGAAAACAATATAGCCAAATACTGTAGTCAAGGCCATAAACTATAATATTTGCTTAGGAGAACAAGCACTGGCTCATCTAGTTTTATCCAATGTTTTCAACTAGACATATGGTCTTATTGCTGTTACAATGGCCCACCTTAAGAAAGTTGGGCTTTTGCATTTGACAGTCAAGTTTTCAACAGAAAACCTTTTTACATGCTATATTTTACATCATTAGAAGTAAATACTATTTGTTACTTTTTGCTAATGTTTGTTTATAAAATTCACTGGAAAAAAATCACTACCTTAGTCTTTATCCAGAGAGGATTAAAAGCAGCATAGGATGAGGAGGCCCAGAAGTACAGAATCATCCCAAAGGAAGAAGCAAAACAAACCAATTTGTTGGCCATCCCTTACCATGGAGTTTCTGTATAACGTGCACAACAGGAAGAGTGCTAGATAGCCTCACTTCTCAAAGCAAACACAGCTCTATAATCTTCAACATATGTGTGTATGTGTGTAAAAAATAAAACAACAACACTAAGGTACTAGCTGGGGTAGGAGACAAATATTATGTCCACCTGATGAAATAATCATAAGGGAAGTGGCATATAGCATAAAGATAGAGACTGTTGTGGAAAAGCAATGCACCCAAGAAGGAAAACCTACAAGAAGTAAAATGAATAGGAAAAAGGAATACAGAAACCAGAAAAGTTCACAACAGAATGGAAAAAAGTTATACTCTATTTTTTTAATCACTTTTAAGATCCCAATGAAAAGAAATGAATCAAGTAATTCCCCTAAGAAATAATTGGAACATAGCAAAATACTCATGAATATTTCAAAGAGAAGTGATCAAATTAAAGAAAGAATGAGGATTGAAGTTAGAACTAAAGTTATGAAGGAAATAAGAATTCTCAAAGAGGAACCCAGTAAGACAAATGGGAGAATACACAATTTAGAAAACACAATGAAGAATCTCTTCAGAACAATAGAACCTGACAAAAAATAGTTATACACCTGGAAATCTAAAGTACATATTTTGGTGAAACATATTAAAAGACAGCAGAATTCAAAGAATACATGAATTTTTATGTTAAAAAATTGGTCTTGAGGAAGAGATTGAAGACCTAATTTGGGGTTATTATATGTTTCAGAAGAAAATAATGAAATTAAAAGCTAGACACCATACTTGGTAAGTAATACAAGAAAATTAACCATAAATAATAGAAGCACCAAGCAAAATATTGATTGATAGTGCATACAGAGCAACAACAAAGAAATTGACTATTAAATCACAATGATAATTATATAATTTTCAATTCAACTAAAATATTAAAGACAGTCAAGAGAAACACATTTATCTATGAAAGAAAATCAGTTCAAATAGCCTGGAATGGTACCTCATTTGTGAAAAATAAAAGATTTGGATATAATATTCCTTTTTAAAAAAAGAAAAGGATATTGGAGTGTGCTTAGAAAAATGTTTTGCAGAGCTAATCATTTCTTTTGATTCAGTAGAAAAAACAAATATTCAACAAAAGGGAGATATTCCACATTATCCCTTTGAGAGAAATAAGAAGCGGGTTACTCAACATAAAAATACTTCAAAGAAAGCTAGTTAACAAGAAAAAACTAAATAATAACACCAAAAACTAAATCATTATTCTCTAGCATCACATGGTCATTGAGTGTTTTCAACTCACATGGTTAACAGCCAAAGCAAACAAGGAATGAAGAAGCAATAAATAGTATTTCCAGACATCAGATTACATTATAAATCCATATAAAATGTGTTACACTAAGCTCTCCCACTGAGATATGGATTACTATTACCGGATCTTTAAAAGCCAAGTGAAATTAATTGTACCATGGAATACAGGGGGAAAATAGTTGGGAGTATCTTTTGAAAATAAAAGAAATGCTATGGAAATATTTAAACCTATGACATAAGGGAGAAATGGTGTAGGTTTTTAAAAATTTTTGATATGTGAAAATTTATAAGAATTGACTTTGGTAAATCAGCTGTCATGCCTAAAAAGGAACTGGGGAAGACTTTGAGAAAGGAAATGGAGAAAACTTTCATGATAATGCTATTTTTGCTTTTATCATATGAAGAGGATTTTTAAGAAGAGATTTCATTATGGCATCTTGAGAAGCAGAATTGTGCTCAGTTGTGTTCAGAAATGAAGAAAATCATTTCCCGTTGTAGCAAGGTTTGAAGCTGTTATTCATAGTCAAATATTGTAAATAATTACCTGTGTTATGATTGATTTCATTTGATCAATTATATTCTCAAGACCAAGTGTGGCTAGACATTCCCCTCCTGAAGTATGAAGATATATTCTCTAATGCAATTCAAGAGTTGAAAGTAAGGCTGGAAGAATGAGGAAACAACAAAAAAGAATCTCACCATAAAGATCTATTATAGTAATAATGATACCCAAGGCAAAAAACTGGAAGAAGAAAATTACTCTTAAAATCTGTGAATAAAACCCTCAAAAAAAACCCTCACCTTCGGCACATGTTCAAGAAATAAAACAAGAATTTGAAAAAGATATATTTTATAAATGAAATGGAGGATGGTTAGAGGAAGAATCTGAAAAGAAATGAGAGCTTTGAAAGAAAATTTTGGAAAAAGGATTAACACATTTTAGCAAATGTGTGTGTGTGTGGTGTGTGTGTGTGCCGCATCTGACCACTTGAATCTCACATCTGGTCTGCTCAAAGGAAATTCAGTACAGAAATGCATGTCATTCAACACAGCAATAAGATAGAAAGGGGTGAAGGGAGAAGGAGGAACTTGAGGCAGGGGGAATTAGAGTCCTAAGCAAAATGAGTCCTAAGCAAAACAAACTCTAAGGACTTATAAAACTATGTTAGCTCTTTTTTGAAGAATGTTCATTTGAGGGAATGCCCATGTGATGACATATACTTGTTTTCTATGAACTGATAAAGAGAATGGGGGTGGGGGGGAGCAGCTAGCCAGTGCAGTGATAAAGCACCAGTCCTGGATTCAGGAGGACCTGAGTTCAATTTGGCCTCAGACATTTGACAACTTACTAACTGTGTGACACTGGGCAAGTCACTAACCCTCATTGTCCCACAAAAAAATAATAATAATAATAAAGAGAATGGTTTTGAGGAATCTGGGAAGGCTTCTTTGAACTGAGAGAGTAAAGTGTTCAGAAATAGAATGATTAATACAATCGTAATTATATAGTAAAGACAACAACTTTGAAGAACTAGGAATGCTTAGTGCAATGACAAACCACAATTCTAGAGTACTAATGATAAAACATGCTACCCACCTCCTGATGGAGAGGTGAACAACTCAGAATTAAAGACACACACACACACACACCACACACAACACACACACAAGTGCCTGTCTACTCTATTTGCAAACATAGAGAACTAAGGGATTAGAATACTATAAAGATTGTCAGATCATACTTGATTATGTTGGTCAGCTTTGAAGCTATGTTCTTTTAAAATCTTTTGTTAGAAGAGATGGCTTACTAGGTAGGGACAAAATAAAGAAACGTTCAGAAATTAGATGTTATAAACAAAATAGATTCTTTTTAATAAAAGAATGCATTTTTAACAAGGCCAACATACAAAAATCAGCAGGGTGATTGATAGAAACAGACAAATCTGACTACATAATAGAAATATATATGAAAGAAGTGTGATTTCAATGGATGAGTACTTTTCAACAAGGAATATTGAATTAAAGTCCCCTAAAACAGGTGAAGCCATCTGATAAAGTCTGTAAGGACATCTGAAATAGCAATGGTGTCAATCTAAGCTCCTCTGTACAGTTGAATGAAAATGTGAAGAAATAAAGGACAAAATATAAACTCAAGTATAAAATTAGTAAATCAAGTGGAAGATTGGAAATTTTTAAATAAAGTACAGGCATAAACCTACCATAACAATGGAATCTCTAAAAAGATAGTAATAGAATTAGAATGTAAAAATACCGAGGCATTATTTTTAATTCTACAAGCTTGTAAGAACACATGACAGCACTATTAAACAATATTAAATGCAGGATGTAAAGAGAGAATCTAAACTAAGATCTATAATCTTCCAGAAAAACATCATGAAAAAGAAAACCTTGAACCATAATTCATGAAGTCATACAGCTTATTATCCAGAACTATATGGATACAGAGGACATGGATCAGGGAATCAGAAAAATCCACAGGACACTACCAGAAAGAAAACCCAATTTAAACTCACTAAGACCATATTTTAGTAAAATTTTAGGAACTGTAACAACAAAGAACACTTTTTTTTTTAAGGCAGCAAGGGGAAAAATACCTTCAAATTCCAAGGAGTACCAATAAGAATAGAATAGGAATCACACACACACACACACAACACACACACACACACACACACACCACACACACCATGGTTATAAGAAGCAAAGGGGGAAATTGTATATAAATTTCTGAATAATTGAATGAAAGCATTTATTAGGCATTTACTATGTGCCAACTATTATGCTAAGCACTAGGAATACAAATTCAAAAACAAGATAATCCCTATTCCTCAAGGAGATTACATTCTAATAAGCACAGACAATATATTAGTGGAGGGATGGCAAGGGGGAAAAATACGTTTCCACTCTGAGAAGTCACAGAAGAGATTGAATAGAGCCATTGGTGAATTTATTGATGTACCCTTTTCAGAATCAATTATTGTACTGACTTGGTAATGGTTTCCTGAGCAAAGATGGAAGGGGTTGTACACAAAAACATTATTGGAGTGGGCATAAAACTATGATTAGTAACTTTAGAGATAGCAATTTGAGTTTAATGATGAGGTAGAAACCAGATTGCAAGGGGTTCAGGAGTAAGAGGAGATACGTAGAGGAAGCAAGTGTAATTAGCTTTTTCAAGGAGTTTGGCTAGAAAAGAGAGGAGAGGTTTGTGCCTCTTTTTACCTAGCAGGGAAATTCAATGGAATAGGACACACAACACAACAAAAGTGGAGATCACAAAAGAGCAGGGAACATCATAGCTAATATTCACCTATGCTCAAGTATTTCTTGGTGCCAAGCCTGTTTCAGAGAGTTTTGTGAAAGCACCATAAATTACAACAGTGACTTAATTTGAAGCCTAGGGATGCTTGCCTAGAAGAGAAGATTTATAATAGTTGCTACTGAAGCTCTTCAACATTCATTCTTTCAATAAGCATTTATAGTGTCTTCTAGGTGCCAGCAGGAAATGTAAACTTGTATACAGAGAGCAACAAGCAGGCAGTGTGGCTGAACATGGAGCATGTCAAGGAGAATGTGCACATACTTTAAGAAAGAGGGTAGAAGTATATTGTAAAAGGCTTTAAAGCTAATCAATCAATCAATCTTGCTGCTCCTATTGTCAGAATGTCAGAGTGGCTTCAGAAATCCTAGAGAATTGGGATAGGGGCAAGTGAGCCTGAAAACTAGATTCTGAGCCATTATTAAGTATAGTCAGCACAAAGATAGTCTTTTTTTTTTTTTGCGGGGCAATGGGGGTTAAGTGACTTGCCAGGGTACACCAGCAGTAAGCATCAAGTGTCTGAGGCCGGATGTTGAACTCAGGAACTCCTGAATCCAGGGCGGTGCTTTATCCACTGTGCCACCTAGCCGCCCCAAAAGATAGTCTTAAAAGTACTGATAAGGGATCTCTGAGTTCTAAGCTGGTCTAGTACATTAATTCATCCACGATCTATGATTTTGTTGGTATATAAGTAAATTCTGCCAATGCAGATCATCATCTGGCCTTAATGCTTCATAAATGTGTTAGAGCCAGGATTTGAACCCAGGTTTTCCTGACTTCGAGTTCAGCACTCTGTC
This sequence comes from Dromiciops gliroides, assembly GCF_019393635.1. Taxonomy (NCBI): domain Eukaryota; kingdom Metazoa; phylum Chordata; class Mammalia; order Microbiotheria; family Microbiotheriidae; genus Dromiciops; species Dromiciops gliroides. Next base: position 360,672,254 of record NC_057864.1, on the reverse strand, counting down.
CATTCTGCTATCTCTTTAAAGTAATATTGGAAACCATGGAAGTATCTATAATTTGAAAAGGCTTGATCACACATTTTGTAGATATTTGAATGTTTCATTTTATTGTCATAGTAAAAATATGTCCATTTATGCCTCAGTCTGTGATCAAAATATTCTCCATCCCTAAAATGATTTCAGTAATCTGGTAAAAAGTGTCCATCTTGGTGCATAGCTAAGATGGTGGAGAAAAGGCAGGAATTGCCTGAGCTGATCCAAATTCTCCTCTAAACAACTTTAACTAAAACCTCAAATAAATTTGGAGTAGCAGAACCCACAAAAAAGATGAGAAAAAACAATTTCCACCTAAAGACAACTTAGAAGGTTGACAGGTACGTGGAGTGTAGCGTACACCCCGGAAACCTGGAAGCAATGAATCAACAGAGGCAGCAGCTGTTTCCAGAACTCTCAGGCCACAAGTGGTAAAGGGTTAGACAACTGTTGAGAATGAGTTCAATGGGCCCCTTTGCTGAAATGGGTTTTTAAGACTCAGTTGCATTACTGAGACTCAAAACAGGTTGCAATACAGAGTGGCAGGGCAAGGAGGGAGAACTAGCCACCACAGCTTGTGGCCCAAGAGGAGGATGGACTCTGGTCAGAGTTACAGGGTGGAAAAGAGTGCTTGTAGTCATTCACAGATCAGAGCACAGACCAGGAGAATAGTAAACATGCCTCTCCTTGGATCATACCACCTTGGAAGAACTAAAAGAACTAGAACTAACTGCACCAAAAAAGCTCAGGAGAAGAGCCCAACTTTAAGTTAAAGTAAAGAAATAGTCAGGAATTTGGAACTATGCCCAAAGGACTGTAAAACTGTGCATACCCTTTGATCTAGCAATACCACTGCTAGGTTTATATCCCAAAGACATCCAAAACAGAGAAAAATGACCATTTGTTCACAAATATTTATAGCAGCCTTTTTGTGTTAGCAGCTAAGAATTGGAAGTCAAAGGAATAGCCATCAATTGGGAATATCTAAATGAGCTGTAGTATATGATGGTGTTGGAATATTATTGTGCTGTAAGAAATGACAAGCAGGATGATTTCAGAAAAGCCTGGAAAAGATTGTGTGAACTAATGTATAGTGAAGTAAGCAGAGCCAAGAGAATATTGTGCACAGAGACAGCAATATTGTTTGATGAAGAACTTTGAATGACTTAACTATTCTTAGCAATACAATGATCCAGACAATCTCAAAGGACTATTGATGAAACATAATGTACACCTTCAAAGAAAGAACTGGTATTGATTGAGCACAAACTGAAGCACGCTATTTTTCACTTCTTTCATTTTTTCTTTTATTCAAGTTTTCTTGTACAAAATTACTAATATAGTAATGTTTTATGTAATTGTACATGTATAACCCACTTCTGATTGCTTACCACCTCAGGGAAGGGGGGGGGGGGGTAAGGAGGAAACTATGCCTTAAAAACTATAAAACCATCCATCCCTTTGGCCCAGCAATGCCACTAATAGGACCTATATATACAAAAATATTTATAGCAGTTCTTTTGTGGTGGAAAAGAATTGGAAATTGAGGTTATTCTCATCAATTGGGAAATGACTGAACAAATTGTGGTATATATTGCAATGGGATACTGCTGTGCTATAAGAATGATGAACAGGATGATTACAGAAAAACCTGGAAAGCCCTTACATGAACTGATGCAAAAGTAAATAAGAACAAAGGGAACATTGTGTACAGTTATAGGTATATTGTAGGATGATCGACTATGAATGACTTAGCTATTCTCAGCAATTCAATGATCCAAAACAGTTCCAAAGACTTATGAAATTGCTTTTCATCTCCCAAGAAATAACTGATGGAGTATGAACGCAGATTGAAGCATACTATTTTTTTTTTTTGCTTTCTTTATTTTTCTTGGGTTTTTGTTTTTGGGTTGCTTTTTTTTTGGTCTGTGTTTTCTTTCACAACATGACTAATATGGAAATATGGTTTGCATGACTGCACATGTAGGGAAGGAAAGAAGGGAGGGAGAGAATTTGGAACCTGAAATTTTTTAATAAATGTTTAAAATTGTTTTACATATAATTGGGGGAAAATTAAATATTTTCTAAAGTGATCATCTTTCCAGGCCCGAACAAACCCCAACTCTCTTGGAAAGCCTGCCCAAAAGTAATTAAATCAAGTCAAGACAAAGGCATTTATTAAGTGTTAGGCATTGTTCTAAGAGCATTTGCTGCCTTGTACTTCTTGGAACTTAAGCATGGATTAATCTCTCTCTGAGCTTCAATTTTCTCATTTATAAAACTGGGGGGTTGTATTAAATGATTTCTAAATTCCCTTCATATTTTAAATCTATGATCCTATGATTCCATTGTTGTTTATCTTCTTTTTTATGTATATGTCCTGTATCTCCAGCTAGACTCTACTTTCCTTAAAGTCAGAGACTATGCCTTATGGTTCTATACCTTCCTATAAATTCTATAATAAAACATAGCTACTTAATAAGTTGTTCTTGTCTGGGACCGATATGCTGATAGCATGAAGAAAAAATCTTCTCAAGGCAGAATTTGTACATAAGACTCACCAGCTGATAAATCACAAGACGTATATTAGATAATTGGCAAGAAATTCTGTTCAGTGACTCACCCTATATTTTTATTCCTTAGCTTCTATTCCTCTTTTGCTTTCTTTCCAAAGAGGCAGTATGGCATAGTGTGTAGAGAATTGGCCCCCTCTGACATATATTAGCCATGTCACTCTAGGAAGGTTACTTAACCCTTTGATACCCTAGCAACTGATTGAAGAACATTTTCTGTGTTGTCAGAAGGATTTCCTCACCAGTGCTTTATACCAATGAAATCATACATCTGAACAAGGGGGGAAAAGAAATTCTGATTTCTCACTTTTTGGATATTCATTATTAGACACATTAACCTGCTTACCTATACCCAACCAAGTTCTTGGTTTTATTTGCCTCCCCTTTTGTCTAGATTCTTGGTTCTGGTTTCTCTTCACACTCCTAGATCTCCTTTAATGGATAACTATTCTCCAACTATTTTTTTTCCTAGACAGACATCAGTATGATGAGGTTCCCAGAATGACCTCTTCTTAGTTGGGTTGATAAATGCCCTGAAAGTAGCCTTTTAGTGACAGATTATGCCAACCTTTAACAGTCATAATTTCTTGATTGCTAACTCTAGGGGATGCTCAGGTTTACCTCTTATGAAGGTAGAAACTCCTCAACTGCATTTCATAGAATTCTTCACTTCAAGATTTTCCTAAAGCACTACTTTTTATATACACGAGTGTATAAGTGTTTAAGGAAAACCAGGACCTCTGGCATAAAGGCTTGCAGAGCCCTTTTCAGGACTGCTTATCTACCTTTTGTGTCCATTTGTCACCCAACTATCATCTGTGCTCTAAGAATTTGTAGCATGAGCACCCCATTAGAACCATCAAAGGCAGATGGGCTAACTCAGGTTGAGAATAACTGACAGACATCAAACCTATGGGTGAGTTAGGGGGATATATATGCCAAGCATGTGAAGACTTTCCTCACCAGAATGTGCAAATAAGAACAATTTGTTCCAAAAGCCATGAAGGCAGTTTAGTGCTTTGAGTTTGGTCAGACATCAAAGATGCAACAGTAATCCACAGCATCCTAGGGATATTGCCAGTCATCTTGACTTATTTCTTGCCATTGGATTTGATGAGTCTGAATTGAGAGAGTGATGCTGTAAGTTCACACAACTCTGCTTCATTTAAGTGCAATTCATAGCAAGTCAAGATCATCACCCCCCTGGTGTTATTCATCCTAATGAAAACTAAGCATGAATAGCAACAATTTTATACATGAAGCCTTTGCTATTCCCTATTACTAATACCCCCACTCACTAACTACTTTGTCTTTATTTTGTATTTATTCTGTACATTATTTATATTTTCATATGTTGTCTCCCTCACTGGCATTAGGGAAGGAAGATGTGGCTTCAAGTCTCTGAACAAATATACTAAGCATGCTGCCTGTAATGATTGGAATGACGCCACCTACGGAGATTGCTGTGGGAAAGCTCCACCTGCTGGAGACTTTACTATTGAAGAGTTCTGCCATGAAGCGAAGGTCTTTGAGGGCAAGACCAGGAGTCTTTTCTTTGGCGACAGGAAGTGACGCGGGCTAGTGGGAGGAGGAAGGAAAAGAGACTGGCGCTCGCTCTGAGGCTCTTTCCTCTGGTGGAGCTTTCCACACAGCAAGTCATCCAGTAGGTGGCCATCATTCAATCATTACATACCCTAGACAAGTCATTCTTTGAGATAAGGGTTGTTTCATTTTCTTATCTTTGCATCTCCCGCAACAAAGCAGAATATTTGACACATAGTAGGCACTTAATATGTACTTTTGATTGATTTATTGGACTGATGTTATATACACTGACTTGTGCTATAGCCTGAGCTATGAGTTCCCAAACCTGTTCCAATGGCTATGACATAAATCTATTCATTTTTCCTCTTCCTATGTGTAAATAATTGGTTTAATACTTTAGAAATCAAAATGTTAATTAATACTTTAAAATGCCTTTAAATTTATACAACCAGTGATATTAAAAGGCAAAAAATATGTCACTGATGATCTTTTTCCTTTCCTAACTTTAATTTTTTTTTCAAATCCTCCAAGTCTTCAAAATCATGAGCTACTTCAACATTATTCCTAAGAGAGGGGGAAAGGAAGTACATCAAAGGATTTATGGCTCATTCACTTTCCTTGCCTGTTTTCACTTTCTTCATTCTAGAGCCCTCAGGAATTTTTAATCCAGAAAACTGTAATAATTGATCTTCAACAAGTAGATATATCTCTGTAGTCATAAAAATGTAGATGAAATGGATATTATATATAAAAGCAATGTGTTTTATGGTTGGTTCCTCAGGAGCAATATCAATAAGCATATTGTATTGAATCTAGCAGAATCTGTAACTAGATAGCTGTCTCTGATTTTTGCAATGGTGTTTTTAGAAGTTTTCCAGCCAGTGGGCCCTAAAAAAAAATAGAAGCAGTTGGAGTGGCAGCCATTTACCTGTGATAGAGATGGTTTTCAATCTAATTTTTACACCTATAAAATGAGGTGGCCTAAACTAGAGTTTTCACCATATCTTAACTTTAAATAATTTTATAATCTTGCAAATTATCAAGTGGGTCTATGTCTGTGTAAAATGCAAGGCAAAAATATATCATTCACATTATTGTTAAATAATCAAACATACCTCCAATCTATCAACAGAGAGATAATGAACTAGAGATCCAGAGTGAGTTAGGCATTTTCAGATATAATACGTGTCTTTGTTTTTCTTGATTATCTATGTGTGTATGTGTATATGCATATACATGCATACATACATACAAACATATGGATATATTTGTTACAAGGGAAGGTTTCTGCTAAGGTTGGAGGGCAGGAGGTAGTAGCTTATTGGATATATACAATCAAAAGAAAATCAAAGATTAATGCAAAAAACAAAAAGTACAAAATGTGATACCAACAGATAGAGTAGTTTTGTTACCATGTTGTTTTGTTTGAATTATATCTATATATTGTTCTTCAGTTGTTTCAGCCACGTCTGACTCTTTGTGACCCCACTTGGGATTTTATTGACAAATATTGTAGAATGGTTTGCGATTTGATGAGGAGGAACTGAGGCAAATGGGGTAAAGTGACTTGCCTAGGGTCACATAGCTAGTAAATAGCTGAGGCCAGATTTGAACTCAGGACGTCTGTACTTCTTAAAATGCAAATTGTATATAACTGAAATTCACAATTTGTGTATATGTGTATGTATATGTATGTGTGAGTGTTTATACACATGCTGTATGTGTACTTCTTAGGGCATAAATTGTATGTAATTGAAATTTACAGTTTCTCATTGAAGTTTTTTTCCTGTTCTTTGAATTAAAATGGTTTTTGGTTGATGGTTGCTAGGTTCCTAGCAAAAAAGAAAATTTTCAATTAAAAAATAGTTTAGTAAGGCTCAAGTATATTATTTTCCTTTTTTATTTTGATGACTACAGAAACTTGTACCTAGTTGTAGTGTTAATTTGTCCTATTTCAAATACTACAATTTACATAAAACTGCCAGGTGTGTTTCATCAGGACTGTGAAGAATTTTGTATTCATTTTAAAACTCTTAAAACTTTGTGTACTTTTGTAGATTATGTCTAACCAGATTCTTCAAATTCTTTAACCCACTCTAAGAGGGTCCTCATCTTGAGCAAATACATACTTTTATATTCTCTGACTGACTTTAATATAGGATTATAATAAACAGCCCTCTCAACGTGATCAAATATAAGTTCATGGAACTATAGGAAATTATAAATTTTTATCTCACTCATATTAATATCTTAGCACCTAAAATAGTGACTTACATAAAAAATAATAGGAAATCACATTTATATGAGGCTTTAAGGTTTACAAAGTGTTTTCCTCACCATAACTCTGTGGTTTAATCAATGCAGCTGTCATTATTCCCATTTTAAAGATGGAAAAAGTTGAAGGTCTAAGAAGAGAAATTATCTGCCCTGAAGAGCCAAAGATTTGAAGGTATACCATAAAATCCTAGCTCTAGGGGACCTCAAAGGACATATAATCCAACTCCTTCTTTTTGCAGAAAAAGAAACTGAGTCAAGAAAGGTTAAATCACTCTCCTGAGGTCACCCAAGTAAAAAGTGTCACAGGTGGGATTTACAGCCACTTCTCTGAATCCAAAGCTGAATCTTTGACACTATAGCAACTTTACAGATCTCCTGACTAAAACCTAGCACTCTTTCCAATAGACCATGCTGTTTGCAAACCCTTGGCCTTCAAAGGGTTTGCCATTTACTAGCATGAGAAGAAAAAATAACCTGTGTTTATTGGTGGAAGAGTTAGTAAGAAACAAATAAATATTCCAGAAAACAACTAATTTATTCAGCAAGCATTTTTCAAGAGTATTCTATTTTACAAGGCCTTGGTGATATAAAGACAAAGTACAAATACTACCTGACCTCAGAGAACATACATTCTACTGGGAGAGAGGGGAGGAAAGGGAGGTAGAAATCAACATGAACACAGAGAAGTAAGCAGCAAACACACACATACACACAGTACTTTAGGGGAGGGGGAGCATTAATATCTGGGAGAATTAGGAAAGATCTTCTGTAGGAGGTGGCTTAGAGCTGTACCTTGAATGATGATAGAAGTTACAAGAGGCAGAATTACAACTTTTTAGTGTTGCTGTATTTTTAAAATATTTTTAATAGTGGGGGGCAGCTAGGTGGTGCAGTGGATAAAGCACTGGCCCTGGATTCAGGAGTACTGAGTTCAAATCTGGCCTCAGACACTTGACACTTTCTTAGCTATGTGACCCTGGACAAGTCACTTAACCCTCATTGTCCAGAAAAAACAAAAAACAAACAAACAAAATAATATATTTTTTTTTCTTTAATAGTGACAGTGATCTTGAGTGTTTTTATCAACTTATTCAAATGAATCCTAAAGTCATTCTCCTCACTGAAATAACTATTACTGACAAAGGGTAAAGAAGTAACTTCATCCACCACTGAACCACAACCCACCCTTTGTCCTCCTTTGTAAGACATTAGTTATCTGCCACAAACATACCATAGTAATGATCTCAGTGAATAATCTAGAGTTAAGAAATGTATTGTATTACTTTTTGACCAAAGTAAATTATAAGAAAAATCCACTGAATAGCAAAACAAGTACGCTCCCCTTTGCATTTTAAGGAATACTAGTAAAAAGCAAGAACATATATGGTACAACAGAATGAAGTGACTTGGCACTGTGGAAAGCACGTTAAATTTGGCGTACAGAGGAGCTGAGTTCAAATCCTAACTCTACCATTACACCTATGTGAGCTTGGGCAAATTATGTAAATTCTCTAGGCCTCATTTTCCATATCTGTAAAAGGGGGTGAACTAGATGATCTCTAACATCCTTTCCAATTTGAAATCACTTTTAGTATGTAGAGTTTCCTACCTTTTCACTATGCATTACTCATATATAAGCTCCATAGTCGATGAGATTTTTTTCAGGCACTTAACTCTGTGTCCAGCAATGCATAGAACCTTAGAAGCTTTTTAAAAAGTATCTGTCCTTAAATGCTCACATTCTATTTGGAGGTATAAGATTTAATTACACAGGAAATGTTCATTTTAATCCACTTTACTAGCATTTTATCATAATTTTAAAGATTATCTTTTCTAATATGCAAATGCAACCATTGTCCTTTTTAGCAGCTAAGTGTTACATCTCCTCTGGGTTTGGTCTCACAACTCACCAATCCAGGTCAAAGCTCCAGAGGGCAGGCAACAACTGTGCCCCTAAGGATTTTAGGGATGACCTTTCAGAGTTGTTATTTTGAATATTCTCTTTTGCTGATGAGCACATCCAATTGTGCTCTGTCCCCATATTGATTAGCCAGTTGATATCAATTAGTGTTTACAAATGTGCTGGAATGTATAGCAAGGGCAGAAGTACAAGAATGTTCCCTCAAAATGGGGATAAAACCTCCCCTGGGGCTAGTGGACTTAAGTTTAAAGTTGTTGGTACAAAACGCCATCCACAACTTCTAAAGAACAGAAGTGACTGAGAAATATTCACAAGTTAGCCAGGTTTTTAATTTGGCCTTTCTTAAATTCAGGAACCCATCTCACTCTAGAACAGTTCTTAACTTAGAATTCATGAATTTGAGTTTTTTAAATGTATTTTGATAAATGTATTTCAATATAATTGGTTTATTTTTAAATCCTATGTATTTTGTTTTATGCATTTAAAAACATCATCCTAAGAAGGGATCCATAGATTTCACTTGACTGGGTACAGGGAACGTGATACAAAAAATTTAAGAATCCCTGCTTTAGAAGTATTTCACTTAAGATAAAAATTGAGGCATACCTCGAAAGGTCACTGGAGTCAGAGGACCTTGGTTCAAATCCCACCTCTGATTCTTACTACCTGGGTAACCTTCTTCACGGAGGACTCATAAAGAACCTCAATTTCCTAAATATTAAAATTTAGAGGACATTACTAGGTGATCCCTTCGGTTGTGGATCTCTGATCCAATATTTAAGAAAATTATACACTCTAAATTTCAAAAATCCCATCTCTCCTATTTTAAGTATTTGTACTCTTTGGGTTTAAAATGTTCCAGTAGACTTTCAATAATGTTGAATAGTCAGCACAGCCCTGCAACTTTTGGAATCCAACATACACATACCGTACATAGTTATAAACAGCAGGAAAGGTCATACATAGTTCTGTGTCAAAGAAAGACATTACTTGGCATGACTTGCAATTGATATTACAAGATAATTTATTTGGTTTTAGTTTATTTGATACTTGTTCTGGATGAGAAATCTGGGAGAAATAACCTAGTGTCAAAACTGTAAATGGGTGTGTTTTGTTCTGCCCAAGCCAGAGGTGACAGGGAATAAACAAAACCAGAGTACAATTTATCCCTTTTCCCACTTCAACAACATTAGGGACCTTTGCCAAATTCAATATTGTTAATTTCATTATGATCATAACCCCACCTTTATAAGAATGAAAGCACAAAAGCCCAATGAAAGTGGAAATTTGTAATACTTTTTTTTAACTTGAAAGGAGCACTAGTTAATTTTTTTTACTTTGTAATTACTAAAATGTTTAAAAAGTAAATAAGAAAGAATGATGCTTTTGGTAAATAGATTATTATTAAAGAAAATCATTTGCATTAATGATCATTTGAACTTTATGCAATTAAATGAAATCAGTCAACCAAACAATATGCATAGTATAATCATTATCTAATTCTGCAACCTAATACATATTTAAAGGGCTATATATTTTGGCTATAATTGCAGCCTGCGCTTATATTCCTCAAAGCCTTGGGAACATTTCAAGCCAAAAATAAGGGAAAAAAAAAAACATTAGGTTTTAGTTTAATCATTTTCAGCCAGTTATGCCTAGGGAAATACATATTGGAATGCAGGAAGGCGAATTCTCATGTGTTTTAAGTGAAAAATTAATCGGAAAGCAGCACGTCTGTTGGGCTTAGTGACACAGCTATTGGTTACCATAAGAATCCATAATGAGTTAGAATTAAGGCATTTTGGCAAAGGGCAATTGATTTTCATACAAAACAGTTTCATCACAGGCCTAAACCCTTTCAATTACTGCAGCTGAATGGAAAGTGTCTATCGCTCTTGTTGAAGATTTCATTGCCATTGGAAACATATGACTACTAAAACTTTTGTTTATGAATGAAGTGTGACATTTGGGCATTGGAAAAAGAAAATCAATGTTAACAAAAGTGAAACTTTCTGAAGCTATAGACCACCCTGTGCTATAACTTTCTCATTTCTCAGAAATTAAAGCAGGGTCATATTTGGCCATTACTCATGAGGAAGACCACCAAAGAAAATCTAAGGTGTGACAATAATGTATAGAATCAGCATTGAATGTGAGCTCCAGAAAAATATTAAGACCAGGCCACACACATTGTCTAAAAATATTCTTTATGTGTTGCTGTGGAGTTGGGGGAGGGGTGTAGATATGGAGGTTTGTGGGGGTTTTTTTTTTACCAATTTAGGGAATGTCACACTTGTACTAGATAAAGCAGCCTTGGAATGACAAGTTTGCATGTCATATTTGGAATCTAGATCTTAGGTGACAAAGAGGAAATAGGACCTAAGCACTGTCATCTCTCCTTGCCCAAGTCCAGCTCAAAACTAAGTTACATAGGGAATGGGAGAAGAAGGCTGTGGTCATCAAAACTAGAGGTAAACCTAAATTTTTAAAGGGAGTAAGACAGAGAAAAACTGTTCATCTCCCACCCTGCAGGACCATAGATATGGAAGTAGAAAGTAACTTAGAAGTCACTTAACCCAATCCCCCATTTTGCAGATGAGGAAATTAAGGCCTACAAAGTTTTAGTGATTTTCCCAAGTACACTCAAATGACAGAGCCAGGATTAAATGTTCATCTTCTGAGACTCTAATGTAGCATTCTTTTCTACTGTACCACACTTCTCTTGAGTGTTTTGGGAGAGAGGAGAGGAGAGCTAATTAGTTACTAGAGCAAGACCTCCAAAAGCCCTTTATCTAGTCTAACCCCCTTCTGTTTTACAAATCAGGAAACTTAAGGCTGAGGGAGGTTAAGTAATTTGCCCAAGTTTACACCTTTAAAATCACATGTGAGATTTGAACCCAGGTCCTCTGACCTCCAAACACATTGCTCTTTCTTATGTACCCTAATGATTCCCAGCCTTCTAGGAAAGATGATAGAGAAATGGATTTTTATGTTGCTTGCAAAATTCTACTCATGGTATCTTTATAGTGGAATGAAGGCTGGATCTTGAATCAGAGAATATGAGTTGCAATCTAGCTCTAAGTATAATCATGTAGCTATAAGTGAGTTCTCTCTTCTAGTGGTTTTCCACCTGGGAGAGTCTAAACATTTTTTATATAATTATATACACCTTTAAATGAACACTGTTGGGCTAATGAAATATGTCCTCTTCTCTCCATGTGCACAACTGCCACCACATCACCTCATGCTTCAGTTAGTTCAATAGCTTGCTGGTTGATCTCCTTGCTTCAAGGCTCTCTCCATTCCAGTCAGTACTCTGACTTATCTACCAAAAGTGATATTGCCCCCCCCCCAGTAATTGTATTGGCTCCCTATTACCTCCATAATCAAATTGAAAATTGTTAATTGACTGACTGGCAATTTAACTGTGTAAACTTTAGAACTATGAACTTTTCTGGGCTTCAGTTTAACTCATTTGTACAGATGAATGGTCTTTAAGGTCCTTCAAACTCCAAATCCATGATCTTATACTTTCAGTATGTCAATAAAATATAGTTGAAACACCCTTAGATAGACCTCAATCAGTAAATATTTAATGAACTTTATGTGAGTGTACAAACAGATAAGGATACAGTGATCTCTAAAAAGTATGTGTTGCCTGAGTTGCAGAGCAAGTATTCATCTATACTTATAGAATAGGTTACACATTGGGAGCTTTGTGGAAAAGAGACAAAGGAAGGGAAATAGGAGAGGAGAGGAGGGGAGAGGAAGGGGAGGGGGGAATGGAAGGAGAGGGGAGAGGGTGAGGGGAGGCAAGGGGAGAGGGGAGAGAAGGGGAGAGAAATGGTGAATAGACATGACATTTTTCCTTAAAAAAAGTGTTGCAATAGAAGTATTGTCTTAAATAAAACTCAATTATATGCACACTTTCAATGCAGTCAGGAGTCATAAACCTATTTTAAATTATTTAAAATTTAGATTTTGTCCATTGGATTTGGGACTAATCAGTGAATTCCTAAGTTTGTGCAATTTGTGCCTCTAAGCTCAACTGTTATTTTGTTTTTTAATAAAATGTCCCCAAAGGGGAAAAAATTATAATGAAATAGGTTTCTATATATTGAACTATCTTTATAACACGCCATGAACTCAGTTTTTGATGGGGCTTAGGTGATGTAGAACATTGCAAGAGACTAAAACAAGAGGGAGAAAGAATGAAGCTGGATATCAGGTCTGGAAGATTTAAACCCTGGTACACATAGACTGAATTCTTTGCATTTGATTCAGCTTGGCTTGCTGATAACTACCTCAAAGGAATGAAGTTCAAGAGACTCATAATCACATGCCTGTAAAGGTTTTGTTATTATGAGGTCAACTCCCCTCTCTCCAGCCACCTCTTCTTTTCTCCCACACCTTGTTATTTTAATTCAGCTAAAAGTTCAACTCCCCCAGCTTAATTCCAATACCCTCCTAATGAGGGAAAGGGAAACACTATCCAGCCATCTCACTGCACAGCCATCAGCATTTCAGGCTCTGCACAGTTTGATTTATGTCAAGTTGTTTAAAAATCACCCACACACTGAAACACACCCTGCAGAGATGCAGCAATTGGATCTCAGCTCATGATGCTCTCCCTTTCTCTTCACTATCCTCCATGGTGTAAGGGTGAGGGTGGACAAGGCTGTTGTGTTATTTCAGAGTGTTCCCTCACAGGAAAAAAAAGAGAAAGAGAAAAAAACTTGGGCATCCTTTAAATAATTTGCCACCTATTTAGTTAAAGAAGCATAAAATGATATCATGGAGGCATGCCACAATAGAAACATCTATTTCCAAAAAAAAATGTTTTGGGTAGATTCTGAACATATGCAATAAACCACCCTTTCAATGTACCAGAGCTAGAAAGGTCTTTCAAAAAAGAGATTATCTATGACAAGATGGGATCTCTAAATCCATGAAGAAAAAAAATCAGGGCTGATGGCCTAGAGCCAGTCAGGAAACTCTTAATCATCCTGGGGGAGCAAAAGAAGGAGGTGGGTCATTTTTCTATAGGGAACAGTCTGTAAAACATTTCTCTCCTTATTCTTCAATGAAGACAAAGCCACCTCGAAATCACCCCGGTGATTATTAAGAAAAGACTGCTCAGCAAGTTATTTTAAAAGTCTTCTTACCCACTTCCCTTTGATAAAAAATAAAAATTGCAGCTTCTAGCTATTGGCAAAAGTGTCTTCTCACTTTAGGAAGCCCTTAAGTACAATGAAGTTTGGACTACCTGTGCTTTGGGCATCAGCCTTTTCACACACAAAGGGAGAGTAGATGACATTTAAGTTCCCAGTCAGTTCTCAAATCCTATAACCCAAAACCTCAGGGATGTGCTGGTAAATGTTTAACATTTCAGGTGGAAAAATGTCCCACCGCATATTTTTAAGTTTACTCCCAATTATTTAACATTTTGTTCATCACTTTCTAAAAACATTGAAATAAACAATAATAAATCATCTGAGTTTGCCTATTTCTGATGTGTAAAAGTTCACACTAGAAATTTTAGCAAGTGGCTTTCCTAGCTGGTAGGAGCTGGCTCCAGCACACCTTTGCCTAAACTTAATGATATCTTAAATGGAAAGAGTATAGTCCAGCTTCTGATAATATCCAACTATGACATTAGTCTGAAGCACTTTTCCATGTCCATGTAATATACTTGAATTCGAAGTGCAATTAAATGAATTGATAGTTCATACAAACTATTTTAAATGCAAAGAATAAAGAACTTTGAACTGCAAAAAGCATGTGATAATTTTCAAGTGACAATAACTATCATTCATAATAATGCCTCCTTATATAATACTTTAACTTTTTTAAAGTATTTCCACATAAATGCCTATACTATTGCATTTTATCTTTATATTCTTTTGAAGTAAGTAAAATCTCTGGAAGAAATTATACTGTATATTCAAAATATGCCCTGAGCACTTATCTGCATTTGAATTATAAGTCAATTTAGTCAGTAAGAGAACCAATGGATAGCATTATCCAAAAATTAACATACTTAAAGTAAGGAAGAATTTGAAAAAAAATGTCCAGAGTTGTTGATTTGATGTGTGGGGGAACTTATAACTGAGGAAATGCTTTCTACAAGTGAAATCTAGCAAACTTGAAGTCTTACAGAATTGCCTAGAGCCCCAAGAGGTTGTCACTTCCCTAAGCTTATATAATTAATGGATCAGTGAAGTCTTTTTTTTTCTCTCTCTTTCTCCTTAATTTATTGTTCATGATTTCTAGCATTCTTTTCTTTTTAAATTTTGAGTTCCAGATTTTCTCCCTCCCTCCCACACCTTCCCAACCACTTGAAAGCAAATAATATGATATTAATTATACCATGTGAAATCATGCAACAACATATTTCTGTATTAGGTATATTGCAAGAAAAAATTAAAGCAAGAAAAATTTTACTTCAATTTGTACTCAGAGTTCATCAGTTCTCCCTCTGGGAGGTGGATGGCATTTTTTTCATCAAGTGTCCTTTGAAATCACCTTAGATCAGCATGTGGTCAGAGTAGCCAAGTCTTTCACAGTCAATCATCATTACAACATTGGTGTTAATTACACAATGATCTTTGACTTCTCTATCACTTCACTTTTCATCACTTTTCATAGAGGTTTTAACATGTTTTTCTGAAACCACCCCCACTCATCACTTCCTATAGTACAATAGTATTCAAAACATTCATATGTACAACTTGTTATTCCCCCAAATTTCCAATTCTTTACCACCACAAAAAAGAGCTGCTATAAATATTTTTTGTACAAATAAGTCCTTCTCTTTTTTCTTTTATCTCTTTAGGGTATAAACCTCATAGTGGTATTGCTGAATCAAAAAGGTATAAACAATTTATGCACTTTTGTACAATTCCAGATTGTCCACCAAAATGGTTGAATCAGTTCACTACTCCATTAACAATTCACTAATGTGTCTATTTTTCTTCAACCCTTCCAGAATTTATAATTTTGATAAAGTGGTACCTCACAGTTGTTTTAATTTGCCTTTTCTAATCAATAGTGATTTAGTGTATATATATTTTAATATGACTAAGGTAGCTTTGATTTCTTCTTTTAAAAACTACCTGTTCATATCTCTTGAGCATTTATCAATTAGGGAATGGCTCTCAGAAATGAGGGCTTTATCAGAGAAACTTGCTATGAGGTTTGTTTTTTTTTACTATTGTTTCTGTCTATTGTACCTTTCAATAAAATGTGGTTTGTTTCCCTGATTATCACTTTCAATTATATTCATTTTTGCTTTTGCTTTGTCTGAGATCATGATTGCTACCCCTGCCTTTTTTTTCTTAAGCTGAAGCATAAAAGATTGTCCTCCAGGCCTTTATTTTAATTCTGTGTCTTTTTGTTTCAAGTACATCTCTTATACTCAATATATTTTTGGATTCTAGTTTCTAATCCATTCTGCTATCCACTTCCATTCTATAGGTTAGCTCATCTAATTTATAATCACTTATGATTACTGTGGATTTCCCTCCATCCTATTTTCTTCTGTTTATCATTCTCTTTTTTCATCTTGTCCCTGCTCAAAAAAAATTGTTTTGCTTCTGACCACTGCCTCCCTTAATTGACTCTCCTTTTCATCATCTCCTGTACCTCTACCATATCTCTTATCCTTTTCCCTTTCTATTTCCCCATTGGGAAAGATAGATTCCTATATCCAACTGAGTAGAAAAATATATATATATATATATATTTCCCTCTTTAAACCAATTCAGATGAGAGTGAGGTTCAAAAATTGCCTGCCACTCACCCCATTTTCCCTTCTACTATACAAGCTCTTCTTTGCATACCTCTTTTATGTGAAAAAAAATTGCTTTTCTACCTCTGTCTTCCCTCTTTTCCCAGTACATCCTCTTCCTCACTCCTACATTTTTTTGAGAATTTTTGGAGACTCCTTCTAAGTGCTCTAATAAAGTTCTTAGAAGTTACATGTATCGGTTTTCCCATGTAGGAATGTAAATAGTTTAATTGTATTGAGTCCTTTATAATTACTCTTTCATGTTGACCTTTTTATGCTTCTCTTGTGTCCTCCATTTTAATATTAAATTTTCTATTCAGTTTGTTCTTTCAATCAGGAATGCTTGGAAGTCTTCTATTTCATTAAAAAATCATTTTCCCCCTGAAAGATTATACTCAATTTTGGTGGATAGCTTATTTTTGTAATTCTAGTTTCTTTGCTTGCTGGAATATCATATTCCAAACCCTCCAGTCATTTAATATGGAAGCTGCTAAATCTTGTATGATTCTGATTGTGGCTCCACAATATTTGAATTGTTTCTTTCTAGCTGCTCCTTGATCTGGGAGCTCTGGAATTTGGTGATATTTACTCCTGGGAATTTTCATTGGGAATCTCTTTCAGGATGTAATAGGTAAATTTTCTAAATTTCTATTTAATCCTCTGATTCTAAAATCTGAAATATCAGTTTTCCCTTATAATTTCTTGAAATAAGATGTCTAGACTTTTTTATCATGGCTTTTATGTACTCTAATAATTCTTAAATTTTCTCTCCTCAATCTACTTTCCATGTCAGTTGTTTTTACAATGAGATATTTCACATTTTATTTTATTTTTTCACTTTTTTGACTTTGTCTTATTGTTTCTTGAAGTCTCATGGAGACCTTATCTTCCACTTACCCAATTCTAATGTTTTAGAAATTATTTTCTTCAATGAGCTTTCATATGCCTTTTTTCCACTTGACCAATCCTGCTTTTTAAGGAATTCTTTTCTTCAATTAATTTTTGTGTCTCTTTTACCAATGAACAGAGTATCCACCCTGGAGTAAGGAAGATTCATCTTCTTGAGTTCAAATCTGGCCTCAGACATTTATTAACTTTGTGGACCTGGGCAAGTCAGTTAACACTATCTGCCTCAATTCCTTACCTAAAATGAGCTAGAGAAGAAAATGGCAACCCACTCAAGTATCTTTGCCAAGAAAACCCCAAATGGGGTCACAAAGAGTCAGACATGACTGAACAACAACAACAAAACCAATTCTCTTCAGTGAATTTTTGTGCCTCTTTTACTGTTAAACTAATTTTATTTTTAAGGTATTTTCATTATTTCTGCCTCTTTTACCAAGCTGTTAATTCTCTTTTGATAATTTTCTTGTATCACTTTCATTTCTTTTCTCACTTTTTCCTCTCCCACTCTTACCTTTTTCTTTCATTTTTCCAGGAATCCTTGCTGGCCTCAGATCCAACTCATTCTCTTTGAAGTTTTGCTTATACCTATTTTCACATTGTTGTCTTCTAAATTTATGTCTTGGTCTTTCCAGTCACCATAGTAGTGTTCTTGTGGTCAAGTTCTTTTTCATTGTTATTGTTTGCTCATTTTCCCAGACTATTTTTTTTACTTTATAACTTTATATTAAAATTGGTCTTTGCTCACCTTGTAGTGGGGAGGCACTGTGCCAATCTTTAGGCTTTTTTGTGTTGCTGTTTTCAGAGCTTATTCTGGAGACCTACACATTTTTGGTACTTCTGAAATGGTGTTATCCTGGGAGAGGTATGCCCACTGTTCTACTGGTCTGTGATCTGGTCTTTATCCAGGATGGACCCCTGCTCCCCTGCTGCTACAAGAACTAGTGCTTTTCTTGTCCACCCAACAGTAACCAGGTCCCATGCTCTCTTGTGACCAATAACAACTCTTCTTTCTACCCAGGAACTATGACCCAGAACTACTTATGAGCAATAGAGTTGCCAATCAGCACCAACTTATACCCACTGCCAGAAAAGGGTCCCCTATAATCTCTTTTTGAGCAGTTTTCTGACCCCCTTATAATTTCTGACCTGGGAATTCCCAAAGCTTCTGGTGCTACTGTCCAAGCTACCTCCAAGGCCCACCATTGATGCTGCTCCTACAGTGCTCCAGGCCTACACTCACCATGGTATAACATACTTCTCCTGCAGACCTCTTAAGTTTTCTTACACTGTAAAATATCTCTCTGATTTTTTGGTTGTTCTGCCATTCCAAAATGTAATTTGATTCATTATTTTAAAGTTGTTTACAGGGGAATGTTAGAAGACTTCATTGAGATACCAGAATGTACTTTTCCTTGCTGACTCTGCCTCATCACTGAAACTTTTTAAGCAGGAAAGGGATATAGCCAGACTTCTGGGGTTTTTGTTGTTGTTGTTGTTTGTTTGTTTGTTTGTTTGTTTGTTTGTTTAAATTGGCAGCTTTTTGGCTATTTTTTGATGGCACAATGAGAGTTAAGTGATTTTCCCAGGGTCTCACAGCTAGTGTCAAGTGTCTGAGGTCAGATAGTGTCTGAGGCCAGATTAGACTTTTATTTTAATAATATCAGTGTGGTGGTTGTGTGGAAGATGAATTGAAAAGAAGAAAAAGACTAGATGTAGGTAAAATGATTAGCAGGGTTCTACAATAGTCTATGTTACAGGTAATGAGGATGTGAATTAGGGTGTTTAGAGAAGGGGATAGATTTCAATAGATCTGTAAATGCAAAATTTGACAAGTTTGATTCGATTGAGGTTGTAAACCAGAGTACCTAAAAGGATGATGTTTACCTTAACAGAAATAGGGACATCAAGAGAAAGAGGGCTTAGGGAAGAAGGTAATAAGTTTGATTTAGGACATGTTGAATTTGAGATGCCTATGGGAAATGCAATTGGGAAAGAGATTGGTGATATATTAATTAATCATTTGATCAAAATTCATTTATTAAGAGACTAATGTTTGCCAGGAAAATGGAAATTGTTGTAAAAGACATGGGAAGACAAGCAAACTGTTGCTAAAACTATAAATTGGCCCAACTGCACTGGAAAACAATTTGGAACTATATCCCAAAAGTCAACAAATTGTGCATGCCTTTCAACCTTTGATACCACTAATAGCCATATAAGGGCATACTAGAATAAGTTCATATATGAAGAGAATAGATTATTAAATTTTCAGTTTGACCATTTATTCCACAGAAACCAGCAAACACAGATCTTGATTTATTGTTTTGATGATTGGCTAAAATTAATAATTTTTTTAATGTTAATAATTCAAACCAGCCAGTTGTTAAACATTTACCAAGGAGCCATTGCATATGTTCAAAAAGTCAAAAAAGAGGGAGTTTTGCAACATAATATTTATCACAGCATTTTTTGTTGTAGCAAAGAACCTGAATATAAACAAATACCTGTGCTTTCAATTTGGAATTGCTGAAAAAATATGAAATAAGAATTAATGGATAATTATTAGTTCGTAAGAAATGATGGATGTAATGGACTGATAGAAATCTGGAAAAAATTTGTATGAAATTGTTTTGGGTGAATAGAACATAAGCAAATATTTACACAATAAACCAACATAAAGGAAAAGCTCAGAAATACTTCAGAAGTATGACTGATGCTTTGGCAAATTATTATTTCAGAATGCCATGATGAATAAATCTTGCTTCCCACTTCTAGCATAGAAATGAAGAAGCAGAGATACAAAATGATAACTATATTTTCATCCAGCCATATATTGATTGTTTTGCTTGATTCTTACATACCTGGTTATAAGGAACACTTTTTGGGGGTGAGGAGTTGAAGAATAGTGATAGTGATGCAAAAAGAAAGAACGTAGAGGACCCTTAACAAAGCATCAAAAAATTACACAGAAAGAGTAGAAGGAAGTCCAGAGAGGGACCACAGATAAGCAAGGAAATGTTGAGCTTTCATTGATACCATGTTTAGTTTATTATACACTTTTGAAAAATAAAACTGTCATAATAAACTTTATAGTTTGATATATGACACTCCTTTTTGGGTCTTCCCTACAACAAAATGTTTGTAAGTGTTGATGCTCAAATTCATAATAAAAATTTTTTTAAATACAAAGAAAAGAATTCTTAGAAATGTGATCAGAGAAATATTAACAGGATATTAAATAAGGTAGAGATCATGCTATATTAAGATCTTTTGCCTGTAAAATAGAAAACTAAGGAGTTTTTGCTATGTAGTCATTTTTCCATCATGTCTGGCTCTTCATGACCCCATCTGGAATTTTCGTGGCAAAAATTCTGGAGTGGTTTGCCTTCTCCAACTCATTTTATAGATGAGGAAATGGAGGCAAACAGAATTAAGTTACTTGCCCATGGCCACATACCTAATAAGTGTCTGAGGACAGATTTGAACTCAGGAAGATAAGTCTTCCTGACTCCAGACCCAGCACTCTATTCACTGAACCACCTATCTGCCCCAAAGAGGTTAATTTTGGTTTTATTAACTTCCATTCGATAAACATTGATTAAGTATCAACTATGTCTCAGTCACTGTACTAGGTGCTAAGAACGTAAAGGGGGAAAAAATAAAAGAGTTCCTACCCTCCAGGAGCTTACATTCTATTTCAAAGGAAAAAACATATACACAATAATATAATAAAATATATAATACATGCAATAAGTACATGAGACATGCAAAATAAATGTAAAATCCTTTTAGGAGATAGAGTACTAACAACTGGAGGAATAAGGAAATACTTCTTATGAAAGGTCACAACTGATCCTTTTAAAGATCACACCTCTCTCTGTCCAAGAAACAGAAGTGAGGAGAGAAAGCATTCAAGGTTTGGAGGCCAGCTTATGCAAATACACAAAGGGAAACAGAATGTTTTATATTAGGGACCATAAGAAGGCCTTTTTGGCTGGAAAATAGTGTGAGGGAGGCTAATGTGCAATCAGCCTAGAAAGAGTTCAGAGCCAGATTTTGAGGGACTTTATCAAACAGAAGAGTTCATATTTTATCGCTTAAGGAGCTAACAGAGAGCTAACATAGTCAAACCTGTGTTTTGGGAATATCAATTTGGCAGCTGTGTGGAGGAGGGATTGGAAAGGGGAGATCAGAACTAAAATCAGGGGAAAGAGTTAGGAAATGATGTGATAATGAAGCAATATTAGTAATAAATTAGTGATAATGAAGGCCTGAACTAGAGTGGTTAGGGCATAGAGAGAATTGTAACAGATGAAAGAGGTGTAGAGATAGAAGAAAAATTTTCTTATGATTACAGAATCATAGAATTATATACTGGCTCTATCTAACTAAAAGTAGAAAGTGTTATATTCAAAGAAATATCCCTCACCAGAGTTCTTTGGTGAAAGTCTAGATGTATAGTTGTTGAGTAAGTTGTGGAAAGAATATGAGTCAAACTATGTGTTCTTTGAGAACCCTTCCAATGACAACTTCCATCACTTTATGCAATATACAGCATAAAGCTGGAAATATGAGACTATCAATCAACAAGCATTTATTTAACATTTACTTTGTTTTAGGCATTGTGCTAGAGGTATGAAGAAAAGGCAAAAATAATGTTTGCTTTCAAGGAACTTACTTTCTAAAGAGGCATATACACAATATGGGATGGAATGAATAGAATTCTTTGGAAAGTTTGGGGTGAAGTGTAAATTTGGCAGACAACTGCATAGAGATTATGATCGAAGCCCTAGGAGTACATGATATCACCAAATTTGAGATCACCCACAGAAAAAAAGAAGGCAAAAGACTTTAGATCTTTAGGCAAAAGATTCCATGATTAAAGTATGGAAGAAAGGTGAAGAACCAAGGAAGGAAACAAAGGAGAAAGCCAAGTCTGAAAGTCAAATTAAAGGTGGGGAAAAGGAAGAATGTTCATAAGGAAATCAGTTTCAAATGCCATGGAAAGTCGAAATAGGTTGTTCAAAAAGAAGGCCATCAGAGATACCTTGCAAAGAGGTTTTTTTTTGAAAAGTTGGTTGCAAGAGGTTGATAACTGATGGGCGGGAGGTGGAGTAAGGAAGTGAAGGGAGTGAAAGTAGGCTAGAGAAGATGCTAACAAATGTCATATAAATGATCTCTTTTAGAAATGAAAACAATTACTTCAGAAGTTCATTCTTGATCATTTGGTCACGTGTCCTTGATATTCATTCTATACAACTCACCCCTTCTAAGTTATAGAAGCCTATTTTTTTAAGTATAAATATAATATAAATGTATATATATACAGATCCCAAATGTCTCAACAGTAAATTGTGTTTCAAAACAAATAAAATTGCTATAAAATACATCTGTGAGACAAGACCAAATTTTTCAATTTATGAGGGATTTTTAATAACAATCATATAATTTCCAATTAGTTATAATAAAATATTAATGTTTGAGTCAAATTTTCTATATAGTCTTGCTCACAGTGGACCACACTTTATGGTGTTCCACTTAGTTTGAAGGTCATCACTTGGTCTTATGACAAAAATTCAGACCTAGGTTTTCATTAATGACCAGACTATGTCATTTCAAAGTAGCTATCTGTTATTACACTTCAGCAGCATTTCATCAGGTTAAAGGGATATTTTGCAACAATCCCAACTAAAAACCAAAATAATATTAAAGACCTCCCATTTGGAAGATTTAAAAGGGGGGTGGTGGTAGTTCAACCTAGTTCGGATAAAATAGGAATCATCATTGCTCCTTAACCTTTGCCCCCCACTCAACCCAAACCTTTTCTGAGGTCTGAGGAAGTTCAGATGTCTTCTCCATTTATTCTTCAAATTTGTATGTCTCTGCACTTTTGGATTCCAGCTGGAACCAAACATGCACAAATACCACAAATGAAGCTGTTCTCATGAGATCTCCAGCCCAGTTTTAAAGACTAGAGAGGATCAGATAGTTCAGATAAGTTTCAGGATCTGTGGCCAAGCCTTTGGCTGCTTGTCCAATCTGAAGCTTTCAAAACTTACCCATCATTAACTTCTATGATTGGAGAGGAATATTGCCGCCAATTTATTTTCTATCCTCTGAACATATTTGGATCTCACACAGCACGTAATAGATGTTGTCCTTTTGCTAATTCTCTTCTTTTGTTGAAATTTTGATTCAAAAGCATTTTCATTAAATGAATTATAAATAAAGACACTTGGCAGATAGAGAAGCATTTATTATTTAATAGGCCTAAATATCAATTGGCATAAGAAATCTTAAAAGTTTAATACTAGAATTGAGAAGCACCTAATTAATATCTTCAGCATAGAGAAATATGGCAGAGCACAGAAGACCACTGTCTCTAATATAACCAATGTGGGGAATCTACTTTACAAAGGATAAATGACTTCCCAGCACATGATTATGTGGTACAGATCCTGATTATTCAACTGAGATGAATTTAAGGGATTTATTTTTAGTAATTTATTTCTAAAGAAGTTAGAAATTTGATGTGAGCTTCATATCGACAAAGGCTCAGGATTCGTTTTGTAAACTGTACCAGAAAAGAAAAGATAATTGCTGTGAAAAGACCTTCTTAGCAGACAAAGGCTAAAGTCAAGGATGAAACAGTAAAAACATAAAATAATGTTATCCAGTTTAAAAGATAGTGTATATTAAGTATACATATCATACTATATGTATAACACATTAAGTATAATAGTATAAGATAAACTATATAGCTAAATAATATACTGATGTACTGAATATCTTACTAATATACTATATAGTACAGAAAACACTAATATACTAAATAGTATAAGATATACTAAATAAATACTAAATAGTATATTAAAGATAGTACAATATATTAAGAAATAAGTGTATACATATATTTTAATAGCAGAATTGTTCTGGATTAAGGAATCCAAGTATGAAATATATCTTTCTTCATCTAGGAACAAGGAAGACTAGAGCTGACATAGGGACAAGGAGATATGTTATAGCTATAGCTCAAGAAATCATATGAATTTAATGGGAAGTCAGGAAAAGTCTTTTAATTTAAAAAAATATAGGCACAGTATTGTCTTCTCAAAAAAAAAGGAATTACATATAACATTGGGAGTAAAACTGTGAATGATCCAATAGTACCATTTAAAAATCTTAGCCAAATTCAAGGTCCCAAAATAAAACAGGAAAATATAAGTAGACTGATAACATCAACCCAAATGAATTCAAAGAAATTTCTTGAAGCTATAAGGGGAAAAGATAGCAAGAGAGAGCTTCAGCAAAAGATGAAGAAAATAAATTAAATTTTTTTCTTCCATTTTCCCCTGACCAAATTGTAATATCTAAGTAACTAGAGATGAATAAGAAGTATGACAAGAAAATGAAAGTCAGAAAATAGTTTCTGAAAGGAAATGAAAGCAGAGAAAACTTCAGAGGAAATGTCTATGAATGAAGCTCATGAAGAAGGAAAGGGAAAAAAACAGGATTGTGCTGGAACCAGCTTGTACTAGCTGGCTCATGAGAACCAATTATTAAATTTTCAGCAGAATCTCTGGAAATCAGCAATTGCTACAAATCAAGACTTGATTTATTCTTTGGCTGATTGTCTACACTTAAGAAAATGACAAAGAAAATCTTAAGAATGAAGATTAATCTTAAAAGTGTGTCCTGACTACATTTTTTTTTCCAGAAGACTGGTTTGTTGTTTAGTCACGTCCAACTCTTCGTGACCCCATTTGGTGTTTTCCTGGCAAAGATACTGGAATGGTTTGCCATTTCCTTCTCCAGCTTATTTTACAGATGAACTGAGGCAAACAGTGTTAAGTGAATTGCCTGGGGTTACATAGCCAGTAAGTGTGTGAGGCTGCATCTGAACTCATAAAGATGAATCTTCCTGACTCCAGGCCCACTAATCTATCCACTGCACTACATAGCTGCACAGATTGGTAGTTAAATATTTAACAGCACACCCCTGGAATGTTTTCATTGGGTGGAGCTAAACACTAAAAAGATATAAGAACTTGTCCATTGAAGATAATACTCAAGTCTCAAAAAGGAGGACTTATACAAAAAGAGAAAAGTAATATGGAATTGAATCTAATGAGCCAAAAAAGAAAAGAGAAAATTTGAAGGATAATTTTAAGTACTAAATTAAATTTGAGGGAGAAGACATCAGAAAGTAAAACTGTGTTTAGCAGTCCCTCTGAGGCCAATCCCTCATTGTCTACTTACAAATACAGGCTGGATCCCCAGAGGATGACCACTACTCCTACTCAAGTGTAAATGTGGAAGGCTATACCTGTACTTCTGCTATTCACAAGCTCTTCATTAGTGTGCTGTCAATTTCAAATAGTCAGTAAATATCAATTTTTTTTTTTAGCAAAGGACATTTCAAAAGATTATATAGTTAGAATAGTTGGTGTAAAATGTCTTCCCTGAATGTCTGGGGCACTTTCTCCCCACAAGTGTACTCAGATACATGAAAAAATAGGGTCTGACTATAAAGAACATGTAATAAAAAGATAAACAAAACTCCTGGTTAATGAAAGTACTCTCTTGAGTCCTTAACCAACATGGCTCCCTGGTAATGAGAATCTTGATTATTAAAAATGTATTTGATATACATTACAGAGAAGCAAATTATCACAGTAGCCTAGTGTTTGATAAATCCAGTCATCATAGCTATTAGGGTAAGAACTATCAAAAATCATTGGGAAAACTGGAAAGCAGACTGACAAAAACTAGGTCTAGACCAATTTTTAATATGATATGCTCCAAAGGGGTATGTGACTTAGACATAAAAGATGACATAAACAAATTGAAGGAACAAGGAAGAAATTAGTTGTTAAATGTATGAATAGAGAAAGAGGTCAACACCAATCAAGGACTAGAGAGAATCACAGAAGGTAAAAATGGAAGATTTTGATTACAAAAAAAGTTAAAGTTTTGATACAAATAAAAGCAATGTAGCTAAAATTAGAAGACAAACAGGTAAACTGGTGAAAATATTTGCAGAAAATTCCCTAATAGAGCTCTTATCTCTAAGATTTATAGATAACTGCTTCAATTTTATAAAAATAAGAGCCGCTCCCCAACTGATAAATGGTCAAAAGATACAAATAGGCAATATTCAGAGGGAAAAAAAAGATAAGCTACCAAAAGTCATATGAAAAACTTCTCTAAAACACTAATAACTATAGGAATACAAATTAAAACAACTCTGAGGCTCCACCTCATAATGATAAGATGGAAAATGTTGACTAAAAAAATAAAAATGACATATTTTGCAGGGGCTGCTGGAAAACAGGTACATTAATGTGTTGTTGATGGAGCTGTGAACTAATCAAACAATATAGCAAGCAATTTAGAACTATGTTCACAAAATTATTAGACTGTATATACCCTTTGATCCACTAATACCAGTTTGTACCACCAAAGAGATCAAAGAAAGAAAAAAAGAATTCATATGTATAAAAATATTTATTATAACTTTTTATGGTGTAAAAGAACTGAAAACTAAAATGGTGCTCATCAACAGGAGAATGGTTGAACAAGTTACATTATAGGAATATGATAGAATATTACTGTACAATGAGAAATAACTAAGGGATCAGTTTCAGAAAAAAACTAGGAAGGCCAAATGATGCAGAGTGAAATGATCAGAATTAGGAGAATCATTTATATAATAGTAATAAGGTAAATGGATAATAATGATAATTTTGGAAATCCAGGGGTCAGATCCAAGATGGCAGAGGAAGACATTAAATGCACAGTGCTCCTGACACAATTACCATTAAAAAAGCCATAAAATAACCCCTGGAGCAGCAAAACCCACAAAAATACATGCTGAGATTATTTTTCCATCCAAAGACAATTTAGAGGGGGCTGTGCTGGGCTGTAAGAAGAGTCCAAACCTGCTATTGCAAAGGAACTGGGATTACAGACAAAAATCACCTACCAGCAAAACTTTTCATAATCTTTCAGGGGAAGAAATGAGACTTCAATGAAAAAGAGGACTTTCAGGCATCTGTGATGAAAAGACCTGAACTGCATAGAAAATTTGACTTTCAAATACAAGACCTTAGAGAAGCATAAAAAGGTAAACAGGAAAAATAAATCATGAGGGATATTAAAAGATTAGACTGTTTACATTCATACATAAAAAGATAATACTTCTAACTCATAAGAACTTTCTCAGTATTAGGGCAGCTGAAAGGAATACACTTAAACAGAAGACACAGGTCTGAAGTGAATATGAAGGGATGATATCTGTAAAGCATTTATTTTTTGTTTATCCTTGTTTTTTGTGGGGCAGGCAGGGTGGGGTGGCTTATGTCTGGGGCCATATTTGGGTTCTGGGCCTCCTGGGTCCAGGGCTGGTGCTGTGTCCATTGTGCCACCTAGCCAACCCATGATGGCATCTTTAAAATAAAGTTAAGGAGTAAGAGAAATGCACTTGAAGAAAGGGAAAGGGAAAGGTAGACTGGGAAAAAGTAGTTCACATAAAAGAAACAAGAAACAGCTTATGGAGGGGAAGAAGTAAAGGGAGTGAATGAACCTTACTGTCATCAGAATTGGCTCAAAGAGGGAATAACATGTATACTCAAGTGGGTATAGTAATATATTTTGACCCAAAGGAAAGTGGGAGGAAAAGGAGGTAAGGGGTGGGGGGGAAGAGGGGAAGGAAGGAAAGGCAGATTGGGGGAGGGAGTAGTAAAAAGCAGAATGCTTTTGAGGAAGGTGAAGATGTTTTGCATAACTGCACATGTATGACATATTGAATTGCTTTATTTCATGGGGAGGGTTGAGGAGGGAGGGAAGAAGAAAATTTAGAACACAGAATTAGCTCAAAGACCTTAATCTCATCAGAGTTGGCTCAAGGAGGGAATAACATACACATCCAAGTGGGAGGAATAATCTATCTAACCCTGCAGGAAAGTAGGAGGGGAAGGGGATAAGGAGGGAAGGGTGAAAAAAGGGAGGGCAGAGTGGGGGAGGGGGCAGTCAGAAGCAAAACAGTTCTGAGAAGGAATAGGGTAAAAGAAGATAGAAAATAAAGTGAATATCATAGGAAGGGAATAGGATGGAGCGAAATAGTTATGATGATTGATTATAATGGCAAAATGCATGGTACCTACTTTGCTGGGTATTGTAAAGAAAATTCTTTGTCATGTTTAAGGTACTATATAAAGGTTATGATGAATAGGATGCAATCAGAAAAACCTGGAAAGACCTACATGAACTGAAGCAGAGTGAAATGTACTGTATACAAAATAACAGCAATAGTGTAAGCAGGCAAGGACATGGTTATTTTAAGCAATGCAATGATCCAAGATAACTCTGAAGGACTTATGAAAATTGCAATCCATCTACAGAGAAAGAACTGATGGTATCTGAAAACAAATTGAAGCATAATTTTTTTTGATAGTTCCTTAATCTGAAGTTTTGTTTTTGTCTGTTTTCCCTTACAACCTGGCTGATGTGGAGATGTTTTCCATGACTACTCATGTATAACATTGAATTGCTTGAGTTCTTGGGGTTGGGGGGTGGGAAGAGAGGGAGGAAGAAAAGTTGGAACACAAAATTTTTTAAAATTGATGTAAAAAATATTTTAAAATGATAATTTTGAAAGACTTAAGATCTTTGTGATCAATACAATCACTGTTTATACTTCCAGAGGACTCAAGATGAAATATGATACCCATCTCCTGATATAGAGAAAGTGGACTTAGAGGACAATTTGATTTTTTAAACACAGCCAATGAGGGAATACATTTGGTTTAGCTTAGAAAACTTGTTATGAGAATTATTTTGTTGTTTTCAATTGGGAGAAAGAAAAGGTAGATTTTGGTTAATTGAAAAATAAAATTTAATTTAAATTTCAGAAAGAAAATTTTAAACAACATAGCAGTTTAGGTATTTTTTTCTGCTCTCCATGAACTCTCAGACCTTTCCAAAACAGAAATTAATTATATACCAAAGATGAAGCAACTTTGTCTATAGGTTCAAGAGCATCCAGATGCCAAAATAAAAATTAAAATGATAATTTTGAAAGACTTAAGATCTTTGTGATCAATACAATCACTGTTTATACTTCCAGAGGACTCAAGATGAAATATGCTACCCATCTCCTGATATAGAGAAAGTGGACTTAGAGGACAATTTGATTTTTTAAACACAGCCAATGAGGGAATACATTTGGTTTAGCTTAGAAAACTTGTTATGAGAATTATTTTGTTGTTTTCAATTGGGAGAAAGAAAAGGTAGATTTTGGTTAATTGAAAAATAAAATTTAATTTAAATTTCAGAAAGAAAATTTTAAACAACATAGCAGTTTAGGTATTTTTTTCTGCTCTCCATGAACTCTCAGACCTTTCCAAAACAGAAATTAATTATATACCAAAGATGAAGCAACTTTGTCTATAGGTTCAAGAGCATCCAGATGCCAAAATAAAAATTAAAAAGAAAAAAAATATCCAGGAACTGGCACTCACTTACCCTAAACTTAGTACCCCCTTCTTTACCCTATCTCACTACTGGCATTGAAGGGTTTTTTGGTTTTGTTTTGGTTTTTTTGCAGGGCAATGGGGGTTAAGTGACTTGTCCAGGATCACACAGCTAGTAAGTGTCAAGTGTCTGAGGAAGAATTTGAACTCAGGTACTCCTGACTCCAGGGCTGGTGCTCTATCCACTGTGCCACCTAGCTGCCCCAGCATTGAAGTTTTAATAGACCTAAGGACATCACACAGGTTTACATCAAAACCCATTCCTATCCCCTGGTCTCATCTCATCCATTACTATGGGGACCCCAGTTCAAGGTTATAGAAGTTTGGGCTACACAACCAGCTTAGTCCTAGTCCTTCAGTAGCAATAGCCTGTTGGATGTCTACAATCTGGAAGCACCAGTACTGCAAAGCTATTAACTGAGTGTGATAGGTCACCAGGACAGATAACTGTGCATGTGGGGAGCTATACAGCACTCCACAAAGCCTAAGGGAAGGGGGACATTGTCCATCTGGGACCAGTACCAACCACCAAAAAGTCAGCTGGGACAGAAACCTAGGCTGGTGAGCCATGAATGGCCCAATGCGGGAGAATCCTGAGACACTTGGAGATTCATCCCCCAAAGAAACCATAATCAGAGGGGAAGGAGTCTGGAAGTCAGTGATAAGGAAAATTAGGGGAGAAAAAACTGAAATTACCAAAGATTTTGGAAAGAAAAACATATCAAAAACCTTGAGTAAAAACAAAGGAATCAATAGGGAAAACAGTGATAACAGAAGAAAATGTGGCCTCCAGTTCTAGTAAACCAGTTCAGGCATTTATGAATAAATACTGTGAAATAAAGGAAAATGATCCAACACTTGATGAGACAGAAGACCCTGTGGAATTTGAAGAAAAGACTGAATAGTTTAAAAGAAAAATGAGAATTGTCCTGGACAGCAAAAATAATGGAGAATTTTAGAAAAAAATAAAAGATCTTAAATCTGCAGTGAAGCAAGCCACTTTGCCAAAGAAACAAAGGACAAAACAATAAATGGGAATGAAAATAAACAAGTGGAAGACAACCTAGAAAAGAAGTAAAAAATAATAATAATAACATTAAAAGATAACATTGGGGCAGCTAGGTTGTACAGTGGATAAAGCACTGGCCCTGGATTCAGGAGAACCTGAGTTCAAATCTGGCCTCAGATATTTGACACTTATTAGCTGTGTGACCCTGGTCAAGTCACTTAACCCCCATTGCCTTGCAAAAAAACCAAACCAAACAAACAAAAAAGTTAACATCCTCAAGTTTTCTTATATAAAATTACTAATATGGTAATGTTTTACATGATTGCACGTGTATAACCTATATCTGATTTTTCCTGCCTCAGGGAATAAAATTTGAAATTCAATACTTTATATAAAAATGTTTATTATTAAAAATAATGATAAAATAAATGATCAGGAAGTTTTAAAAAAAGAAAATATGCTCATGATGCAAGCAAAACATACTGAACTCGAAGACAGAATTCACAGAGACAAACTAAGGATCATAGCTCTCCAAGAAAAACAGGACAGAACAAAAAAAAATCTACATAATGAATGAAATAATAGAAGAGAACTTCCCAGAATTTCTAAACATAGAAATTCAAATTCAAATTGAAAAAAATTCACAGATTGCATCCAGACAAAAAACCAAGGCTGCAAACTCCAAAACACAAATAACAAGTTCTGCAAGCCATAAAGAGAAAGATCTTCAAATAAAAAGGAAAGGGCATTCAAATAATATAAGACTAATTTATACCCACTAAAAAAAGGAGGCAGGAGTGGAAAAATGTGTTCTGAAGAGCAAGGTAGTTTAGGATGTAGACTAAAGGGATCTATCCTGCATATCTGAGCTCACCTATATACACAAAATACATACATACATACATATATATGTGTGCATGTATGCATATATGTGTATATATACATATATATTCAATAATAAAGAAGAATTTGAAAAAATTTTAGAAAGAAAAACAGGACTGAAGAGATTATTTATTTCTCAAACATCCAAACAACAGCAATGCAGGAAGAGTGAATAAATGGAGCCTGCAAGGATAACAATAGCAATAGTGACAACAGAAAGACCAGTAAGAGTTTTCTTTCCAAGTGTACACAAGGAGATAGGGCGAAAACAGAAATTTGATGGAGATATTGATGATGAGTCAGACAAGGAGCATTATGGACAGAAACTGGTGAAACCCTGCCTACAGGCAAATACTTCTTCTGAAGGACTTTATTAAAATGTGGGAGGGTAGATAAATGGGGGTAGTTCAACAAGGGGATAGAGAGGAGTGAATATTGTGCTATGGCCGAATCAAGGGCTAGAGAAACAGAAGAAACTACAGGGAAATGGATGAGGAGGAAGGGGAAACCATTGAAAAGGTGTGGGAGCAGGAAGGCAGAATGCCTTATTTTGGAGAGGAAAGGGAATTCAACTAAAGAATGCATATATTGGTGAAGAGAGATGGTCAGTTAAAGGAGAGGAGAACTTGACACTGAATGAGGCCTGGGGGTTTGGGTATTTGAAAAGTCATCTTATCTTGGGAGATGGGGAGTTGGATTCCTGGAGGCAGCTTATACCTAGAGGAGTTGGGAGAGCATTGACACAGAGTACATTGCATTTCTAGGAAAATTTCAGGAGAAAAAGTCAACAAGTAAGCATATAGATCAGTTGGTGGACTGCATAATAAAGCACATGGTGGAGGAGGGGCCGTACCATGAGCAGTGCCCTCTCTAACATCTGCAATAATTGGTATTATTCTAAAAATGAGGCTCAATAGAAAATGGGAATCCATGGGGCAACCCCTAGAAGGTAGTGACAGAAAAAGCTTAGAGGGAAAAGCCTAGAATGGATACCTTGGAAGCTTTAATTGCATGAACAATACAGAGAAAAGAGAGAGACCAGATAATTATCAGGGCCATGGATCAGAGAACTTAGAGTAAACAGAAAGAGAAGTTTGATAAGGGAGTGAAGGGAATTCTATAACTCTATAACAACTGCATTTTCTTTAAGAAAAAACATGAATACCTAGAAGAAATGAAATGAGCTTGGGGTTGGAGGAGAAATAAAAACTCTGAAGGAAAGAATTGGAATAAAGAATTCAGAACAGAAAATAAAATACCTTACCAAGTAGTCAATAGTCAATAAACATTTATTAAGCACTTACTATGTGTAAGGCCCTGTGCTACATTCTGAGGTCACAAATAAGAAAAAGAAAGACAATTCTTATGCTCAAAAAGCATATAGCCTAATGGAGGAAGATAATACACAAAGGGAAGCTGAAAAGTATATCACCAGAGGATACCCAATGTCACAGCGTGATTATCATGGTGTTGAAAGCAAGCAGAGCAGCTGGTGGGAAATGATAACTTAGCTGAAAATTTGAGTCCTCTATAAAGGAAGACTTTGGGAAGAGTTTTTTGATTCATCCTTGAGCCCTCCAATCCAAGGTGAGAGGTAACTGAGAGTAATAAGGAAGTGTTGAGTACCAAAGCTGAAATAATCTCCATGATGGTGAGACACTGAAAATGAGAATAGACCAAAGAGAAATGAATGACTCCATGACATAGAAAAAAATTAAAACCAAATCAAAAGATTAACAAAAGAAGAAAATATAATATACTTGGTTTTTTAACTGACCTGGAAAATATGTCAAGCAAAGATAATTTAAGAACCATTGGGTTTCCTGGAAATTGTGATTCTTTTAAAAAACAAAAGACTTGGACTCTAAAGTTCAAGAAATCACAAGTGAAAACTATACAAAAGGAAAAATCCTAGGAATATCATAATTAAAATTCAAAGCTACCACATCAAAATTTTAAAAATAAATTGCATGTAACAGAAGTCCATAGTTATTTTTACAAACTCTTTGTATATTGATAGAATTATGTTTGTCAATGTTTTATAAATTCATAATAAAAACAATTTGAGAAGGAAAAATAGAATGTTCTCTACAAATGTAAAGCATTTTCACAACAG
The DNA here is from genome assembly GCF_019393635.1 of Dromiciops gliroides. Classification (NCBI taxonomy): domain Eukaryota; kingdom Metazoa; phylum Chordata; class Mammalia; order Microbiotheria; family Microbiotheriidae; genus Dromiciops; species Dromiciops gliroides. Next base: position 360,638,676 of record NC_057864.1, on the reverse strand, counting down.
GAGTTGGGCCTTGCTTTTGAGGAGCTCAACAGCTATAGCCATTACAGATATGTATGACTTGCTGTATGCAGTAAAAGAGAGAAAAAAAGGAGCAAAGTCAAGACTTTATCCAATATTCTATCAAATATAATGCTGAACATGGCATTTCATCAATTGCTGAATTGTGCAGATGGGGCACAAGATCTTGATGTCCTTCTCCATGCTGCTTGCTTTCTTCTAGATACTTTCCAGTTTATCAATTTCATTCCTAAATTGCAGCACTGACCAATGTAAAGTCTAATGAAATTCAAACTTCCTTGGTCCTAGGCTCTAGACCTCTCACTCCAGACTATCACTGCATTCGAATTTTTTATTCTTTATTTATATTGAGTTTGCTATCTGTTAAAACCAATAAACCTTTATCTCTTCAAATAAACTACTATCTAGAAAATGTTCTCTCTATACCATACCCTTGTCAAGTCTTACACTTGGATTGAAAAAATTAAGTTCACATTTAATCCTATTAAAATTTGTCTTACTAGATTCACTCTAAATTTCTAACCTGTCAAAATATTTTCAGAATCTTTTTTTCAATTACATGTAAAAACAATTTTAACATTCATTTTAAAAAATTTGAGTTCCAAATTCTCTCCCTTTTTCCCTTCCCCCTCTTGAGAAGGCATGCAACTTGCTATAGATTATACATGTGAAGTTATTCAAAACATACATCTATATTAGTCATGTTGCAAAAGAAAAAAGACCAAAAAGCCCAAGAAAAATAAAGTATGCTTTGATTTGCAATCAGACTTAATTAGTTATTTCTCTAAAGTGGGGCAACATTTTTCATAAGTTTTTCAGGATTATATTCAACCATTATATTGCTGGTAATAACTGTCATTCATAGTTGATCATCATAGAGGTTTTTTTTTGGGGGGGGGTTGGTGAGGCAATTGGGGTTAAATGACTTGCCCAGGGTCACACAGATAGGAAGTGTCAAGTGTCCGAGGCCAGATTTGAACTCAGGTCCTCCTGAATCCAGGGCCAGTGCTCTATCCACTGCGCCACCTAGCTGCCCCTCATCATACAATTTTGCTGTTACTGCGTACAATGTTGTCCAGGTTCTGTTCACTTCACTTAGCATCAGTCCATTTAAGTCTTTCCAGGTTTTTCTGCTAATGGTTTCTTATAACACAATGGTATTCCATCACAATCATATAGCCCAAACTGTTCAGTTATTCTCCAATTGATAGGCATCCCATCAATTTCTAATTCTTTGTCACCATAAAAAAAACTGCTATAAGTATTTTTGTACATATAGGTCATTTTCCTTTTTAAAAATATCTTCAGGATACAGACCAAGTAGTGGTATTTGGTGGGTCAAAAGGTATCCATAGCTTGATAGCCCTTTTAACATAATTCCAAATTGCTTCCAGAATGATTAGAGCAGTTCACAACTCTGCCAACAGGGCAATACTGTCTCAACTTTTCCATATCCCCTCTAACATGTATCATTTTCCTTTCAGGTATGAAGTGGTACAAAAAATTTGGTTTTAATTTGTATTTCTCTAATCAATAGTGATTTGAGCACTTTTTTTTTCATTTGAGAAATGGGGCCATTATCAGAGAAACTTGCTGTAAATTTTTTTCCAGTTTCCTTCTTTCCTTCTAATCTTGGCTGCATTGGTTTTGTTTGTGGGGGAAAAAAAGAAAAGAAAACTTTTAATTTAATGTAATCAAAATTATCCCTTTTATATCCCATAATGCTCTATATCTCTTATTTGGTCTTAAATTCTTCCCATATCCATAGATCTGACAGGTAAAGTATTCCATGTTCCCCTAATTTGTTTATGATATCATCCTTTATAACTAAATCATGTACCCATTTTGACTTTATCTTGGTATGTACTATGAGATGTTGGTCTATACTTAGTTTCTGTCAAACTGCTATCCGGCGTTCCCAGCAATTTTTGCAATGAGTTCTTGTCCCAAAATCTTGGACCTCTGGATTTGTCATTTACTACTATGTATTGTGTATCTAACCTATTCCACGGATCCACCACTTTATTTCTTAGCTCATATCAGATTGTTTTATGATTACTAATTTATAATACATTCTGAGATCTGTTACTACTAGGCCACTGTCCTTCATAATTTTTTCATAGGTTCCATTGATATTCTTTATTTTTTATTCTTCCAGATGAATTTTGTTATGATTATTCTAGCTCTATAAGTAATTTTTGGAATTTTGGCATGGCACTGAAAAAAGTAAACTAATTCAGGTAGAACTGATATTTTATTGTATTGGTTTGGCCTGCACATGAGCAATTGTTCCAGTTGTTTAGATCTAACATTATTTGTATGAAAAAATGTTTTGTAATTGTGTTCATATAGTTCCTGGGTTTGTCTGGGCAGGTAGATTCCCAAATACTTTATATTTTCTACAGTATTTTGAATGGAATTTCTTTTTCTATCTCTTCCTGCTAAACTCTGTTGGTAATAGAAATGCTGATGATTTATGTTTCTTTTACAGCCTGAAACTGTTGAAGTTGTTCATTATTTCAAGTAGGTTCTTGGTCGATTCTCTAGCATTCTCTAAGTATACCATCGTATCATCTGCAAAGAGTAATAGTTTTGTTTATTCATTGCTTATTCTTATTCCTTTTTATTTTTTGCGATGGCTAGAATTTCTATTATAATATTAAATAATAATGGTGATAATGGGCTTCTTTCATTTTCCTTGATCTTAATGGGAAGATTTCTAACCTCCCCGTTGCAGATAATGCTTGCTGATAGTTTTAGAGCAATGCTATTTATTTTTTATGAGAGCTTCATTTATTCATATGATTTCTAGTGTTTTTAATAGGAATGAGTAGTATATTTTATCAAAGGCTTTTTTCTTTAACTATTAAAATAATCATATGTTTTCTGTTCTTTTTTATTGATATGGTCAATTGTGTTGATAGTTTTCCTAATATTGAACCAGCCTTGGCACAAATACCACCTGGTCATAGTGTGTGGTCTTTGTGATATATTGCTGTAATCTCCTTGCTAATATTTTATTTAAATTTGTTGCTTCAATATTTATTAAGAAAATTGGTCTATGGTTTTCTTTCTCTGTCTTTCCTCTTCCTGGGTTAGGTTATCAACACCATATTCATGTCTTAAAGGAACTTGAAAAATCCCTTTGCCTATTTTTTCAAATATTTTTATATTATTAGAATTCATTGTTCTTTAAATGTGTGTTTGGTAGAAATCACTTCTGAATCCCTCTGATCCTGGGGATATTTTCTCAGGGAGCTCATTGATGGTTTCTTCAATTTCTTTTTCTATGATAGGGTCATTTAAATATTTTATTTCCTCTTATGTTAATCTGGGTGATTTATATTTTTATAAATATCATCCATTTTACTTAGCTCATCAGATTTATTTGCATATAATTAGGAACAACAATTTCTAATAATTGCTTTAATTTCATCTTCATTGGTGATGAATTCATCCTTTCCATTTTTAATACTGGTAATTTAGTTTTCTTCTTTCTTTCTTTTTTTTTTTTGGCAGGGCAATTGGGGTTAAGTGACTTGCCCAGGGTCACACAGCTAGTAAGTCTTAAGTGTCTGAGGCAGGATTTGAACTCAGGTACTCCTGAATCCAGGGCCGGTGCTCTATCCACTGCACCATCTAGCTGCCCCTCTTCTTTCTTTTTTAAATAAAATAAACCAATGGTTTGTCTATTTTACATGTGAGTTCATTCCATTTACATTTATGACACATTCACAGTTATGACTACTATGCATTCCCTTCCATTCTATTTTATCTCTTGTGTATTCTTTCTTCTTTTTTTAACCTGTCCCTCCTCAAAAGTCTGTTTTGCTTCTGACCACTACCACCCTTAATCTGCCCTCTGTTTTATCAGCCCCTGCCTTCTCTTATCATCTTCCATTCCTAGTTCCCTTTAGGGTAAAATAGATTTCTATACTCAAATGAATGTATATGCTATTGCCTCTTTGAGCCAATTCCAGTGAAAATAAGGTTCAAACTTTACTTACCAATCCCTATCTTCTCCTCCACTGTAAAAACTCGTCCTTTCATGCCTCTTTTATGAAAGATGATTTTTCCCCATTCTACCTCTCCTTTCCCCCTTTCCCCAGTACATCTCTCTTTCTCACTTGTTAATTTTATTTTTTTAAATCATCCTATCATACTCAGCTCACACCTGTACCCCTGTTTCTGTATACTTCTTCTAACTTCCCTAATAATGATAAATATTTTAGGAGTTATAAGCATCATCTTCCCATGTAGTAATGCAAATATTTTAACCTTATGAATTGCTTATGATTTCTCTTTTCATATTTATATTTTGATGTTTCTCTTGAAAGTCAAAATTTTTATTCAGCTTTGGTCTTTGCCTACTTCATTAAATTCCCATTTCCCCCCTGCCTGCCCTGAATCATTATACTCATTTTTTGTGGGTAGATGATTCTTGGTATAATTCTAGACCCTTTGCCTTCTAGTATATCATGTCCCAAGCCCTTTGATTCTTTCATGTAAAAGCTGTTAAATCTTGTGTTAATCTGACTGTGACTCTACAATATTTGAATTGTTTCTAGCTGCTTCAATGTTTTCTCCTTGACATGAAAGCTCTGAGATTTGGTTGTAATATTCCTAGCAATTTAGCTATAATATTTCTGGAAGTTTTCATTTTGGCATTTCTTTCAGGAAGTGATTGGTGGATTCTTTCAACTTCTATTTTACCGCCTGGATCCAGGATATCAAAGCCGTTTTCCTTGATAATTTCTTAAAATATGATGTCTACTCTCTTTTTCTATCATTACTTTCAAGTTGTCCAGTAATTCTTAAATTATTTCTCCTTGATCTACTTTCCAGGTCAGTTATATTTCCAAGGAGATATCTCATATTTTCTCCTATTTTTTCCATTTCTTGATTTTTTTTTATTGTTTCTTGATGTCCCTCCAGAGCCATTAGCTTTCACTTGCCTAATTCTAATTTTTAAGGTATTATTTTCTTCACTGAGCTTTTGTACCATCTTTACCATATGGCCAATTCTGTTTTTCAAGGTGTTATTTTTTACAACTTTTTTGTGCTTCTTTTATTAAGCTATTGACTCTCTTTTTTAATTTTTTTTATTTCATCACCCTCATGTCTTTTCCCAGTTTTTATTCTACCTCATTTATTTGATCTTTAATATCCTTTTTGAGCTTTTCTGGGAATTTTTTTTTTGCTTGTGTCCAATACATTTTTCTTTGAGGTTTTACACATAGCTATTTTGACTTCATTGTCTTCTTTCATATATATGCCTTGATCTTTCACCATAGTAACTTTCTTTGGTCAGGTTCTTCTTTTGTTGCTTGATTATTTTTAACATTTCTTGACTTTTAATTTTACGTTCTATTGGAACACCTGGGCCTGGGGGAGAGGGGATACTCTCCTAATTTTCAGGGTTCTTTTTTTGTTTGTTTTGTTTTGGTTTTTTGTTTTGTTTTTTTATGGGGCAATGAGGGTTAAGTGACTTGCCCAGGTTCACACAGCTAGTAAGTGTCAAGTGTCTGAGGCTGGATTTGAACTCAGATCCTACTGGATCTAGGGCCAGTTCCTTATCTACTGCCCCACCTAGCTGCCCCTGATTTTTAGGGGGTTTTGTGCTGATGTTTTCAGAACTAGTTCTGGGTTTCTGTAAGTTTCATTTCTTCTGTGGTTGTATGATCTAAGGAAAGGTATGGTTATTGCTCTCTTGACCTGTGCTATGGTTTACGAGTGATCATAAGCACTCTTTTCTGCCCTGGAATTATGACTAGAACTCCTGCTCCCCTGTAGCCAAAAGTGTTGTTACTTATTATGTCCTGAGAAATGTGATTCAGGCCTCTGCTCTTCTGTGTCCATAAACACTAGTGTTCCTTTCTGCCTTGGACCTGAAGCCAGTGCCCCTACTCTTTTGTGAGGAACCACAACCACTCTTCTCTGACATGGAACTGTGACCAAGGCCCCTATTCCCCTGTGGTCATAAGCACATGTACTAATGTTCTTCTTTACCCTGGGACTCTGACCTAGAGCATTGTATGGGTAATGCAACAGGGTCCTGCACCAAATGCCAGCAAATGTTTCCTTTCCTTTCTGACCAGTTATCCAACCCCTTGTCATCTGTGGGTTAAGAGTTCCAAAAGCTGCTGCTACAGCTTATGCAGCCACCTACAAGGGCTACTGCTGGCTTGCAAGGATACACCTATGCTGAACTGCATTCCATGTCCAACTATCACCCTGGTAAGACACATCTTTCCTGCAAACTTCCTAACTTGTCTTAGGCTGGAAAAATATTTCACCTGAACTTTTCTTAGTTTTGTTGCTCCAGAATTTGATTTGAGGCATTATTTTAAAGTTGTTTAGAGGGGAATTTGTGAGATTTCAGATGTCTGCCTTCACTCTGCTATCTTGGCTCAACCTCTCCTTTTCAGAATCTTTCATCCAACATGTCCTCCTACTTTTGTGTCATCTTTAAATTTAATTAGTATTCCATCCATACCTGTATGAAGATCATTGATAGAAAGGATTGCTCATCATCCTAAATTCCCAAGACTATTTTTTTGTTTTCCTATTTATTTGGGTACATGTATAGCCTTTCATTGATACAGTTATTTTGTATGTGTTAGTCATATATCTGATCTAGACCTCCAATCAGAAGGAAAAGACAGTAACATATTTCTCCTATGTTATCTTCAGAACTTAGCAAAATCTATGTATATAATAGGTACTCAATAAATACTAAAATGAATGAAAAAGCATCTATTAAACACTTACTACATGCTAAGCATTATGCTAAACAGTGAGAATATAAGTGCAAAAGCAAGACAGTCCCCTACATCAAGGGAATGCAGAAATACAATATGTACATGCATAAATACACACATATGCATTCCTTGGTTTAGGAAATCATTGGAACTGTGGGACGGAAACCATGAATAGGGTGGTCCACTGGTATACTTTTTTCAGAGGTTATGGTAGTATTGATTTAATCGTAAGTCTCAGAGAATGTAGAAATGAGGAAGAGGACATGCAAGGTGTCCAGAATGAAGATGATTACATATAATCCCAAAGATTTCAGAGGAGAGTGGGTTAACATCTCCCAGGCATGATATTTCCTAAATTAATGAATATTAGTTTAAAAGTTTATTGTTCCTTGCATGTATCCATTATCAGGGAATATGCACTGTAGTGTTTTGTTTTTCCCCATAGTTTTTAATGAGAAATGATGGAATGGTACTAGTCCTGTAATTCCACTAATGTCCAAGGCAGATATTAATAGATGATTTCTTGTTCACTTGATTCACTTGCTAATTTTACAACATTTGTTTTTGATTAGATGAGGTCTCCCTGGAAACACTCTATATATGCCTGCTTTGTCTCTTTAATATTGGATCTATGTATTCTGTTTTGTGTAGCACTTTAATATAATTTATTAGGCTCTATAGACAAAGACAAAAAGATAGAATCAATTAGCCACCTAATTTTGGTAACACCTATACTACTTGTACCTCATTTACTTAAATGATACCTCCAAGTTATCTAACTAGTTACTTGAACCATCTGTTTTACCTATTATCTTGGGGTCTTAACTATAAACACTCAATGAAAAAACAACCACAATATTTTTAAATGACTTAAAATGCTAAAAAAAAAAGAAAAACCTTTTCAAAGAAGCCATTTCATAGGATTCTTACCTGCATTGTTCATTTTAAAGGAAACATGTCTATCTGGCAAGATTATGAGTAACATGAATTGATTATTTTAATGTGATTAATGTGATCTATATTTTCTAATGACTTGCTATGCTTGAAGAGAGGGATGAATGATTTAGCTTAAAAGACCTAAACAAAATATTTTAACATACTGTCTGTGGTAACATGTTAGATTTCAATGTGCCCCATTTATCACTTTTTTGCATAGTGATAGATATTGTCCAATTTTGAAGGCCTAATGTTTAAGACCACCAAATTTTACATGGGTGGGATGTTTTTCTGAAGTTTTGTATATTCAAAATAGATTGTGCAAGCTATAATAAGCCTACATGTATATCACCTTTTGTAAGATATGACAAAACACCTGGTATTTCTATCAAATGCATTTACATAAGCTTGATGTAGACAAATGTTTACACGCGGAATTTACTTGTGCACTTGGGCACAAGTGACAGCTTCTTTAATGGAAGAACCAGATCTGCCGAATGAAACATTTTACAAGCTATACTGTGGAAACTATTGTGTTCAGTTCTTTTGAGCAAAGGTTTGAGCCAAGACACTTAATTCATTCCTTGAGACTGACCAGAAATAGCTTATTGGCCCAGGATCACACCCTTAATTTAATTCACAACTTTGAACTATTCTAGAAATGGAATAAATTATGTTTGATAAATAAGATTTAGTTGTCATAGGGCTGTATATAATTCCAAACTGGTCCAAATATAAGCCACTCCCCATTATAAGTTGAATCCCTAACATGAAATCTCATTAAAAGCAAAAATATATATAAACACTAAAAATATTATTTCCCACCACTACCCAATTTGGAGGAAGAATACTTGGACCCTAGAACTTAACAGATTTAGAAAGGTTTTTTCCCAGATGGGGAAAAGGCAGAACAATACACGTGGGTCACATTCACTTGCCCTCTCCTCTCTGTTCTCACCCCCAATCTTCATTCATACTCTTTCTTAGTGAAGCTTGTGATTCATCAACAAATCTTGAATACCCGAAGACTCCATGGGGTGTGCCCTTCTTGCCTTTTTCCTCATGCAATTTTTCCACTGAAGCCACTTGAAGCTATGACTTGTTATCAATCTACAAATAAGATATAGACCCCAAGTTTCAGTGCAATCCAAATCTGGTTGAGGAATGTGGGAAAGGAAGAGAGAGTTAAAGAACTATGCTGAGGGGGCGGCTAGGTGGCACAGTGGATAAAGCACTGGCCCTGGATTCAGGAGTACCTGAGTTCAAATCTAGCCTCAGACACTTGACACTTACCAGCTGTGTGACCCTGGGCAAGTCACTTAACCCCCATTGCCCTGAAAAAAAAAGAACTATGCTGAGAAATACTCATCTCTAAGAAACTCATAGTAGAGACTCAGGCAGAATTCACAAGACTAGAAAACCCACAAGTTAAAGTATCCCTGAAAGACCAATCTAGAAATCCTAAGTAGTAGTAATAAGAATATGAAGCATCTGATTAATTCAACCAATTTTACTCCTATAAAATATTATATTTGCTTATAATATCTACTTCAGTTGAGTCCTTTAAATTTATAGGAGTTATGCACTTGCTGAAGAGATATAGACAGATAGATGAATGGATGGATAGACAGATGCATGGATAATTGATAATAGACAGACAAACAGACAGATAGACAGACAGACAGACAGACAGACAGACAGACAGACAGACAGATAGATAGATAGATAGATAGATAGATAGATAGATAGATAGATAGATAGATAGATAGATATTGAGGGGGAGAAAAATAATCATGTGGCCTTGGCCTAAAAGAAGAAAAGGCAAAAGTCATTGGGGAGCAAGGTCTAGTAAAAAAAGAAAAGGAAATAACCTAATACCTATCTCCACCATTTTTCTCCAAAACACAAAGTTTTTCTAGCGGACATGTTTGTAGTGGCAAAAAACAATATCAACAACTATTTACTAAGGGAATATCCATCAATTATTGGATGGCTGAGTAAGTTTTGGTACATGTATATAATAGAATACTATTTTACTGTAAGAAATAAGGAAACAATTTCAAAGAGATAATGGAAAAACTTACATGAATAATATAGAGAGAAATAATAAAAATCAGAAGAACAATTTATATTATAACATGAATATTTTTTTAATTTTGAAAACCTAACTTGATGAAGAATGAAATGAGTGGAGCCAGGAGAACAATTTATACAATAAGAATAATACAGTAAAAACAAATTTTGTAAGCACCATGACTAACACAATTCCCATCCATGATTCCAAAGGACCAATGATGGATTCAAGGTACAGAATTAGATAGATGGATGATAGATAGATAGATGGTTAATAGATAGATATATAGATATATAGGTAGATGATAGATAGACAGATGGATGGATTTTTAACATAGTCAATGAGGGAATTTGTTTTGCTTGAGTATGCATATTTGATCAAATAAATTTATTTTTCTTCTTTTTTCAGTGTGTTTGGAAGTGAGAAGAAAAATATAATTCTGTTAATTTTTTTAATAAAGTAACATCTCTTTGTTCTCAATTATTTCTATAAATTTTAAGCTGCTTATCATGAGATCTGACATATAACAACCTTCTCCTTTATAATAAAAGAATTGATATTTCTAAAGCTGCCATAGTTGATAGGTATTTTGTTTCTTTAATGTTATACAGGGGTTTGTTATGTTAAGGGCTAAAATTCTAGCTAAACTGTCTAAAATCTAATGAGTGGTCGCCAATAAATTATAAGCTTTAGCAAGCGTTAAACTTTTAAGCATTTATTAAGGAGAATAAGAATTTGGTAAAGAGAAAGGAAGGCCTAGATTCCTATCTATTAAAGGAAGAGCACATTTCTAGCTCCCCTCTCCACCAGTGTCCTCAGGAAAGAGAGTAAGACAGAGTGCCAGTCTCTTCCTTCCTCCTCCCACTAGCCCGCATCACTTCCTGACGCCAGAGAAAAGGCTCCTGGTCTTGCCCTCAAAGACCTTCGCTTCATGGGTGGAACTCTTCTACAGTAAGTCTCCAGCAAGTGGCGTCATTCCAATCGTTACAGTTAGGATACTTTCCAAGTCTGATAATTTTATACTTCTAAAAGTATATGTTAAGGCTGATATTTTGAAAGTGTCCATTGGTTTTAGTGTATTTTTTCTACTGCACTCTGATTCAGGATGCCAGTATATGTGTTGAAGTATAGAATCACAGCTTTCTCCTTGATAACTAGGTGTGCCCTATGAGGCTTACCTAGAGATAAAGGTATTTATAAGTATCATCTTCATTTATTGATTCAATATGTCCTCTGAATTCAAGATCAAAGCCTTCAGTATCTATCTTTTATTGGCCTACTCTAAGAATTTCACACTTATCAAGTATAAATGACATGTTAATATCATTAGAAGATTACATTAGAAAGAGATGCTGCGGGGGGGGGGGGTCAGCTAGGTGCCACAGTGGATAAAGCACCAGCCCTGGATTCAGGAGGACCTGAGTTCAAATCTGACCTCAGACACTTGACACTTACTAGCTGTGTGACCCTGGGCAAGTCACTTGACCCTCACTGCCCCACAAAAAAAATCAAGAAAGAGATGCTGTTTAATGTGTCTTTCAGGGAATCAAATATAATCTATTTGCATAAATGATTAATGTCTTGTTATGACTCTCTTTACCTAAGGGGCCATCCTCAGTTTAATATAGAATTATTTTGTTTTATCAGTAGTGGTATTAATATTTTCTATTATAATTTCTTTTATATTGTTGTGAATCTTGGCCACTGTAACAAAATTACAAAGCAGTTATATTAAGAATTAATTTTTTCTTTTTTTTCTTTTCTTTTTTTTCTTTTCTTTTTTTTTCTTTTCTTTTCTTTTTTTTTAGTGAGGCAATTGGTGTTAAGTGACTTGCCCAAGGTCACACAGCTAGTAAGTGTTAAGTGTCTGAGGCCGGACCTGAATTCAGGTACTCCTGACTCCAGGGCTGGTGCTCTATCCACTGCGCCACCTAGCTGCCCTGGAATTAATTTTTAAAAAGAAAGAAAAATCCTTTTGGGTACCCCAAATTATTGACTGTGGTATTTTTTCAATCCTAAATACTATCACTGACTTTCCTCTTTCCCTGAAAAACTTTTTATGGTCTAAAGAAAGTCAACACTGAAATCTCTTCCATAATCTCTCCAGAGAAATTTAGGGTAGAAAAGTTTCAACTAGGTAGTACCATGGATAGAAAGCCAGACTTAGACTCAGAAAGACCAGAATTGAAAACCAGCCTTGAACACATACTAGCTGTATATCCCTGGGCAAGGCATTTAAACTTTGCTTGCCTTAGTTTCCTCATCTGTAAAATGAGGGTGGTAATTATAGCACTTACCTCTGTGATAAAATAAGGGGATTTAGCAGATACTCAAAGGCCCACCTGGAGATTAATCTAAACTGACTGAATTAAGTGAGAGTGATTGACTGCTTATTAGCCTACTTCAAGTTAACTATATTGTAAGCAAACCTGGCTAGCCTTTAAGAAGGTATTGTTCTCAGAAGCTAAAAACTTTGAACTTAACTCTACACCACCTTCAAGTCCAGTGAACCAATGGATTGGAATGACGCTAGGCAATCATCTTGAAGCAGTGTGTAAGGACCTCCTATGCTCTGAACCTATAAAAAAAGATTCCACACTCAGTTTGGGGGAGTTCGTGGTTGAAGCAGGCTCGTGGTGGAGGACTTGAGGAAGAACCTGACCAGGCTGGAATTCTAGGCTAGATAGGCCTTTTCTTAACTTTCTGAATTCCATGTGAATACCTGGTATGCTTTAATAAATGCTTAATGCCCAAAGACTGGTGCTAAAGCTTCTAATTTAAGGTGACTACACAATTTAGATTTTAAACATCACACCTCTCAGAGTTGTTGTGAGGCTCACATGAGATCATAATTGAAAACTGCTTAGTACATTACCAGGACAAGTTGTAATGCAATATGAATTATAGTTATTATAATTATTTCATATTTTCTTTTAATGTTTAAAAATTTCACTGATATTTTTGTTTTTACATTGCCTCATTTCTGAATAAACCCTTCGCTTTGCCCAATAGCAAAAAGAGAAGAAATAAAATCAGAAAAACTAATCATTACATCAAGTCTAAAAATACATGCAATATTCCAAGCCTGTAATTCCTTACCACTTCTGTAAAGAAAAGGGTGCATTTTTCTCATTTCTTCAGCACATGGAGCTAAGATTGGTTGTTTTAATAAGACAATATTCAATTTTGATTATTTGTTATTGTTTCCACTTACATTTGTCATGACTGATAATGGTTGTTGGGGGGTTTTTTTTTTGGTTTGTTTTGCTTGATTTACTTTGCATCAATTCATGTAAATTCCTGTGTTTTTCTAAATTAATAATAATAATAAAACTAACTTTTATATAGCATTTACTATGTACCAGGCATTGTGCTATAAAAGTTATTATTATGAGTAAGCCATTTTGTCTGTCTCTCCACATTAATAATGAATTGTTCACTTATTTTTAGAAGGTTATGGTGGGGAAGGAGAGTAGAGAAGAAACATTTCTGTCCCAACTACTACATCATTGATACTTACTTGATAGACATAGTCTATAGTCAAATAGTGTTTTAAAAAACAACTTTGTATTAGAACCATGAAAAAGGAACTCCATCGGACTAATTTCCCATGTGCAGACTAACACCTGGATTACTTGTAGTATGTAGACATCTACTAGGGCAATAATTTAGCACAGTGCACTGTACATGATAGGTTTCCTGCATAAGATATTGTTTATATAAGTGTGTAATAAAGGTTTATTGAGTTGAATGCAATTTAATTCAATTTCAGCTGCATAGATCAGAGGAACCTTCATAGAGGAGGTGGCAGGTGATCTGAGCCTTAAAAAATGACAACAGATAGTGATGAGGGGAAGGAAAGAATAGTGGAAAAAATAGTGTGGTCAGATATACAAAAGAGAGGAAGCACAATACTGCTTAACTCATTTCGCTAGAAGATCCTTGGATATAGTCACAAATTTTTGTTGTTTAGTTGTCCAGTTGTTTCTGACTCTTCAGAGCCCCATTTGTGGTTTTCTTGGCAAAGATACTGGTTTGCCACTTCTTTTTCCAGCATATTTAATAGATGAGGAAACTGAAGCAAGCAGGGTTTAGTGAATTGCTCAGTCACACAACCGAATGTGGTAAAAATTATCTGTGGTAAAAATTATTGGAGTTTTGGCTGACTCATTTGGGAGGGGCCATACCTGGCCCACCCTGAAGTTATGTATGCTACTGAGGTCAGAAGGAGAATTCTCCATAGTCAATTTTTGAAGGACTTCCCCTTTTGGGGAAGGAAGATTGAATACTCCCTGAAGGAAGGCAGAGGCTCTTCCAGAATAGGAGCACTCTCTCTCTCTCTCTCTCTCTCTCTGGCTTTTCCCCTTCTGGTGGTGCAAGCAACTGTAGACTTTCCAGGTTTTGGTGATTGAACACAGAAAACCCTAAATTCCTTTGAATTAGCTTAATTGGAAACAATCTGAGGATTGCATAGGCTGTTTAGAGTTAAGAGTATTTATCTGTATTTCTTTTTCCTATTTCCTTATCTTTGATTTTTATTAGTTTCACCTTTGTTGTTTAATTAATTCCCAAGTAATAAAATCTAATCCTTCTGTGACTTAAAGCTGTAAGGCTCCTTTCTTATTGGCCTGGGAGAAATATCTAAAAGGGCAGTTCAGAGGGGAGGGTGAACCTAAAGGTCCCTCATATTTCCAGGACCCCAATATTTTGGCGAGTCACCCAATTAATGCTCTGTATATCAAATTTTGGCCCTCACACCTCTATCCACTGTACCACCTAGCTTGCTCATAGCCACAAATGCAAGCCCCTTTTTGGAAAACAGCCCTACCCTTATCCCACTCCCACTGAAAGAAAGAAATGTGGATACTTAATGCTTTTGCATGCTTGTTTCATTCTGAATTTTTTGAGGGGGGCATCTCACTACACAACAACTCATCTGGTTAAGAGAGAAAGAGAAATACACACATCTATACACACATACATATGGATATATACATGCACATGTATATATACATACGTATATGCATACATATGGATATATACACATACATATGTGTGTATGGGTGAGATAGGGCTTATGAAAGAACAAAATTATTAGATAGTTTTAGAGACATCTTCACCCTAAATGTTCATATAGGCTTTGTGCCTGCTCTGTGGTAAAGCCTTCTGAGCTCAAATTGGTCTAATTATCCACAATCAGATACACTGTACATTGACCCTGACATAATGTCATTTTGGTCCTCTTTCAGTATAAAGGACAGCAGCCAACCAACATCCTATGTAAAACTACCAAAGTTATTTTCCTTAAGTACAGAGCTGTCCATGTTACTCACCTATTCTGTCAACTTCAGGGGCTCCCTATTGCTTCTATGATCAAATATAAATTTGTCTGTCTAACATTTAAAGTACTTCACAACCTGGCCTCAAGCTATCTGTCCAGATACCTGTGATCCAGTCAAATATGTCTTCTCTTTGTTTATATCTCCTATGACTTATACTGTCTATCCCCCATGTGTGGAATTCACTCCCTATTTCTCATAGGCTTAATGAATCAGTATTCACATTTTTTTACTTTCAGGTTGTTTTTTTGTAACATTACCCCTGAGAAAGTTGAGGAATGCATGCGTGTATGTATGTATGTGTGCATATATGCATTATATGTGCATATATAATATTTATATCATTTATTTATTTATAGTTTTTAAACAAGGAACCAACCAGAAGTGAGACTACTTATTTCTAATAACTGAGACATCAATAATCTATTACTAAAGGGATTTTTTAAAACTGTATACAAATAATGGGTAATATTTTATATGTGTATCTTTAATATTTAGCCTATATACACTTATGTTTGTCTAGCTATGTGACCACAGCAACTCATTTGACTTCCATTTGTCTCAGTTTCCTCATCTAAAAAATTGGAATAATAATAGTGCTTTCTTCCTAGGCTTGTTGTGAGGATAAGATTAGATATTTGTCAAGTGCTTCACATAACTTGAAGTGCTATGTAAATGTTAGCTATCATCATCACCATCACCATCATTATATACTTGTCTTCCCATTACAATGTAAGCTCCATGAAGGAGATAGTTTAATTCATTGCATTGTATCCCAAGCATCTAATACAAGACCCATCATAATAGTAGCTGCTTGCAAAATGCTTCTTCATTGGTTTGGACTTCATATAGTAAGCAATCATGAGCCATCGAGAATTTTTCATCAGAAGCATAATATATGCAAAGCTATATATTAGGAAGATTAACTGGCATAATATAAATGGAGAAGAGGTAGAGGAGGTATCCCATGGCAATGGCAACAGGCCTTGGGTGAGGGAAACAAAAGAGATCAAAGCTATTTGTTTGCCTCCATTATTGGTGAGTGAGCGACAGTCAGAGTCTGTAAACTATAACTATGATTCAGATGGTTATTCTACACTGGTTTCCTTATTTCAGTCCTAAATTTAATTAGTATAGTAGCTGTAAATGGTCATATTCATCTGGGAATTGTATTCTGTACTGCAATCATTAAATTGCTCTTGGAAAATGTGTTCACCATATATAATATATTACATATGACATAGAATTTATATGCATTGTTCATATACTTATTGTATATGCCTATTTTTATGTATAAAACTATAGATGCCCAGAAATACACACACACTTATGTGTGTGCACGAGAGAAAGAGAGAGAGAGAGAGAGAGAGAGAGAGAGAGAGAGAGAGAGAGATTAGACGAATATTTTTGTCCCAATTTTATAATAAGGAAACTGAGTTACAGAGAGGTTGTGAACTGCCCAGGATCACACAGCTAGGGAGAGGTAGGATTCAAACTCAGCTCTTCCTATTTCTATGTCTTGAATTCTGCACACTATACCATCCAGCTGCCTAGATGATGATGTGGCAGCATGACTTGGCAGTCAAAAAAAAAACTAATGTGGTGTTAGGATGCGTGAAGGGAAGCATAGTATCCAAGAGCACGAAGGCAGCAGTCTCTCTATATTCTAGCCTGCTGAGAACCTAACTGCAATATTGTGCTAAACTCTGAGCATCATATTTTAGAGAAGGCATTAAAAAGCTGAGAAATAGTCAGAGGGAGGCAACAAAGATGGTGAAGTCCCTCAAAATTTTGATGTATGAAGAGGAGTTAAAAGAAATATGGAAATTTAGCCTTGAGAAGATAATGCTTAAGAGGGATTTGATGACTATCTTCAAGTTGTTTGATGGGTCATATTGTGGAAGAGAGAATAAATTTATTCAGTTTGGCTCTAGAAGCAGAACTAGGAAAAATGAGTAGAAGTTGCAAAGAAGCCAACGTAAGCTGCATGTCAGAAAAATCTTCTTAACAACTAAAGCTAGCCAAAAGTCAGATGGGCCTGCCTCAGCAGGTATTGGGTTCTCTTTCACTGGGGATAATTAAATAAAGGTTAAGTAAACACTCACAGGGCATAATAGTGTGGGGATCCTTGTCAAGGTATAACTTTGATTAGAAGGTCTTACCAGTCCTTTCCTGTCCTTAAATTCAATATTCTCATTCCGATTCTGTGATCATAGACATTGATCATTTTAAATATTTCTCTCAGACAATCTGCTTCTGCTCCCACTGATTTCCAAACCATTTCATTTTTATTGAAAGTGTTCAGACATTTCAGTACAATTTGGAGGTCTGTTTAAAACAAATATTATTCATGGCATTTTCTTTTAAATATGCTTCAATTGGTTCATTGGCTACACAGCAGTCATTACATAACCTTGTCCAAAGGAATGTGTTGGCATCAGAAGATAACTGAATCTTATTCATGTATCGACATTTCACTTCTGTCACAGATAACATCAAAACAATCATCTTTTATCAAATTGAAGTGATGCACCATTTATTAGGTGTATTAGGAAGCCACTTCATCTCTCAGGCCTCAGTTTCCTCATTTGTAAGATGAAGAAGTTGGATTAAGTTTATCTTTAATGTCACAACTATATTCTGTAAATAAGTTTAAAGGTATTTTATAAGATTTTGAGTTCCAAATTAGTATTTTTATTGAACCTGGATGGACAAGATTTTAATGACATTGAATGTCTCTTTGGGAAATGGATTCTTATACATTGTTTGCAATTAAATAATGTCCTTTTGCTTTATGCCTTTTTCTTTGTTTCCCAAGCACTTAGAACATTTAAGTAGACACTGAAATGCTTTTTATTTGACTACCAATCCTAGTGACATGCACATAATATATGCTTAATAACTTCTACAATTAAATAATTGGTCTAAGTGATAGCTGCCAAACTCTTTGAGGTTGTGACACCTTTTGTTTCATCTGAAAAACTCCTTTTCCTGGCATACAGCACATTTTTAAGTTAAAGTATATTTAAAAACCAATTTGGTTTTGCTGTTTATGATAACTTCACAATGCCTCTTGGTCTAGTTGGAAAAATCCCAGGGATGCTGCAAAAGCACAATTGGGAATCATCGATCTAGAGCAAAGGAAACAACCTTTATCCAGATGTAACCATAAACTAAGCATCAGGTCAGAACATTATTGCTTTTGGCCCGAGACAACTGCAAAGCTTCTCGGGCAAAGAACAGGTACAATGTGATCTTCAGAAAGTTTCAGAATATGAAAATATGCAACATCTCAGAGATAACTTTGGAAAAGAAATCATCAGATTCATAAATCACCATAACAATTTAAATCTGCTGGCTAAAATAATCTGAACCCTGATTTTTTTTTCAAGACAGTGGAGAGAAAAACCCTAAAAGCTAACATTCATGTCAGTGTCAGACAGTTGTTTTTCTTTTGGGAAATTGTTTTTTGAGTGAATAGCAAATAGTCTTAGGACTAAGAAACCTTGGGTTCTTGATATATAGGTCAGAATAAAGAGTCATGGAGAAGACCTTTACTCGGAGGACTCTTAAAGTATGAGTTTTCTAGGAAAAAGCAATCCAATGTAACTCAGACTTCATGGTAACTGCTGATGTGCTCTGGAAATAGAAAAATTTTTTTAATTGGCTAACTTTTTTCCATCTTACTACTATTTTTTATAATTACATGTAAATATAGTTTTCAACATTCATTTTTATAAGACTTTGAGTTCCAAATTTTCCTCCCTCCCTCCTTTTTCTCCCCTACCTAAAATAGCAGCAATATGATATGGGTTCTGCAGTACAATCATGTTAAACATATTTCCATATTAGTCATATTGTGCAAGAAGAATCAGATCCAAAAGGAAAAACAAGAAAGAAAAAACACCCCAAAAAGGTTAAAATACTATGCTTCAATCTGCATTCAGACTCCATAGTTCTTTTCTTAGTTATGAAGAACATTTTCCATCATGAGTCTTTTGGAATTGTCTTGGATCATTGCATTGCTGAGAAAAGGTAAGTCCATCATAGTTGATCATTGCACAATATTACTGTTATTGTGTACAATATTCTTCTGGTTTTGCTCACTTAACTCAGCAACAGTTCATGTAAGTCTTTCCAGGATTTTCTGAAATCCACCCTCATAATTTCTTATAGCACAATATTGTTCCATTAAATTCATATAACACAATTTGTTCAGCCATTCCCCAATTGATCTGCATCCCCTCAAGTTCCAATTCATTTTTACCACAAAAAGAGTTGGTATAAATATTTTTGTACATATGGGTCCTTTTCCCTTTTTTATGATCTCTTTGGGATACAAAACTAGTAGTAATATTGCTGGATCAAAGGGTACACACAGTTTTAGAGCCCTTTGGCATAGTTCCAAATTACTCACCAAAATGGTTGTATCAGTTCATAATTCCAACAACAATTCATTAGTGTTTCAATTTCTCCACAGCTCCAATATTTAGCATTTTCTTTTCTGTCATATTAGCCCATATGTGTGAGGTAGTACCTCAGAGTTGTTTTAATTTGCATTTCACTAATCAATACTGATTTAGAGCATTTTTATATGACTATGGATAGCTTTGATTTCTTTATCTGAAAACTACCTATTCATATCCTTTGACCACTTATCAATTGGGGAATTATTTGTATTCTTATACATTTGATTTAGTTCTCTATATATTTGAGAAATGAGTCCTTTATCAGAAACACTGGCTATAAAAATCATTTCCCATATTTCAGCTTTTATTCTAATCTTGGTTGCATTGGTTTTGTTTATGCAAAAACTTCTTAATTCAATGTAAACAAAATAATCCATTTTGAATTTCATAATGTTCTCTATCTCTTCTTTGGTCAACAATTGCCTAACTTTAGAATGATAAGACATAGCAGAAAAAAATAATTTACTATGATCAACTGTAATTATCCTATATGAACTAATATGGTCCACCTATTTTTAAATGTTTGTGTTTAATCTCAAGGCTCAGTAGCATCTTGGAAAATTGAGTTCAGTGAAATGTAGTAAGGTTTATACATTCTAGTTGTAAATCTGAACTCAGTCTTGAAAATCCAATAGCTAAAGAAAGCATGTTTTTAGTGGCTGCCTCTCAGCAGATTAAATGATTGCTTAAAGTATTTGATTATGTTTATAGAAGTATGGCTTCTACTATGGCACCAGATCAAAGTACTAAGTACCAAAGTACCAAGGGGTGAATGTAAAAGGAAAAGAGAAAATAAAGGAAAATCCTCCTTGATATTATGCTGGGTATTACAATTTGTTCACTTAGATAATAGTGTCATGTTACCAAACATTTGGCAGCTGCCCAATTAGGGTGTGGCATGTAGAAAGCCAGTCTTAGAATTAGGAAAACCTGGGTTCCATTTCCACCTCTGGCACATATGTTTGAGTGGCAAGTAACAATCAACTCTCAAAGACTATAAAGAGGTTCGTATCTGTATTGGTAAAGGGAATTTCCTTACCTAAGAGTTCTTTACACCAAAGAAATCACCCATCTAGTCCAAAAAAATAAGTCCAAAAATAATAAAACTACCAGCCTCTACATTTTCTAGGAATGTCATGTAAGAGTTATTGGAAATACATAATGGCAAAACCCCATTTTATGTTTGCTGCTTTACAACCTGACACCAAGGGCAACTTCTATAGTGTGTCCAGTGCTTTAAAATATTTAGCCAAGAGGTATGTGGAAATTTATTTTGATTTGGGGACCCTACCTTTAGGCTGAGATTAGAAAGCCTTAGGCCCTCAGGGTCTCTCCCCCTCCTCCTCAGCTTCAGCTGAGCGAAAAAGCCCCGTGGGCTATACAAGACGCCAGGTCAGACAGCTGGGGGGGGGAGAAAAAGCCCCCAGCTCCCTCCGACCTAAGCAGAGCTATCTGAAAGATCCCGGATAGCCTGTGCTGAGGCACGTGAAGTGGGAGTGCACCCCCCCCAACCAGCCGCAGCCCTGGCTGGTGGATTAGCTTGGTCTGTGGGGGCAAAGGAAGCCCTGAGATTTGAGTGGGGAAAAGAAAAGGTATATATAGACCTGGGAGTTAGACAGCAGAAGAAAGGAGCAAGGGCGGACTGGAGAGGCTGACTAGAGGGGAGTGCGGACAAGGTTGGAGGAGAGTTCGGTTCGGACAAGGAGACAGGGGGCTGAGAGGAGGTCAAGAGGGAGGCTGACAAGATTAGAAAGGAGAGACAGGGACGAGATGAACAGAAATGCAGGACTAGGAGCAAAGGCGGCAGAAGACAGACTGACCAGGAGGCAGTGGAGAACACAGAATCAGGTCAGCACAGGGTATGGGTTGGAGAAAGTGAAGATTAAGAGGAGTTAGAATAAAGGACCTGAGTGCCCTAAAGCCTTCAGGCGGCTAAGGCCCTTATTGTATTCAAGAAGTTCAAAGCGCAGCAGGTGGGAAAGAGATGCAGTGGAAAGAGACAGCAGGAAAGCAGTCAGGTTGTACATTTTATTTCCCTGTATTCTTAATTTTCAACAGTATCTCATAAATAAACTCTGCTTTGATTATTTGGTTAAGAGGCTTCTTAATCTTTTGTCTATCAGTTTGGGAGCAGTGTGGTGGAATTTTATAAACGGCCCACATTAAATTAACAAAGTCAGATAGCCAAATAGTCAAAAGTCCCCAGATTAGTCTCCCAGTCAGATTAGCCCCCCCAAATTAGGCTAGTCGATTTAAAAATATTCTAACATTTGGATGGAGACCACGAAGGGACCCACTTATAATTTTTCTAAACCTATAATTTTTCATATAATCATAATTTTTCATAAGCCCAGTTATAATTTTTCCAGGTTAGTTATAGTTAGTAATAATTAATTTTTTTTTACAATAGGTAAGAAACATATATGCATTTGAACACGTATTTCTTTCTATTTTCTTTGCAGTCTGATGGAAGTTAAAGAGTTATCATTGTGGGATTCATCATCAGATACTTAGAGACTGTTAGAACTGGTGGGGACATAAGACATCCTCAGGTCCAAGCTCCTAATTTTACTAATGAGAAAATTGAAGAACAAACTATAAAGTGACTTTCCTGGGGTTGCAAATTATTTTAATAATTTTCCTTTTAAAATTTTCAACTCCTTAGTTGGGCCACATGAAGATTTGTTGTTGTTGTTGTTGTGAGAAGTTAATAGGCTACAAATTTTTTAACATTCCTTAAAATCACCATCGAGATATCACTCTGGGTCAAGGATCCATGTTCTATAATAGAACTATATCTTAGAATGTTATATCCAGGGAAACTTTTTACGGAACATATATCTCCTACCTGCTTGTTGATGTCCAAAATTCCACATCTAGCAATTTATTTATTAATTTGTCTTACAGTTTCTTGATGCCTAACAAAATGCAAATCCTCTTGGGAAAGATGCATTCATTCACAACTTTGGGAAGGAGGAATGAATTTGTTAGACTTTTGTTATTGTTGCAGAACAGTATGTTTGAGGATACTTGAGGCAAACTTTGGAACTATTTCCAGTTTTGTACAGGAGAACTTTTCTTGTGTATCAGGTCAGGGGTGGGGGTGGGGGGCGGTAATCTAGCTCATTTACTCCAAAAAAATTCTTCTTTGAAGATTTGGTGTCCTCCTTAGATAATTCATCAAATATCACATTCTATAATTGTACATAAACTATATATAGAACTTAAATTATGTATATTATGTAAATTATCCATCAGGTACTACATACTATAGTAGTACATAAAATATTATATTTTGATGTAGCACGTGCTCTTGAGCTGCAATTCCAAACCCTACTTACACTGGTAAGATAGGCACCAGAAGGCAGCTACTACATATCCCACCTCCAAAGGCCATGGATACCTCAAAGAGTTTCAAGCTTAGTTCTTTTGATACTATAAGTAATAACCTATATGTTTCTGTCATTGATTATCCATCAATATCAATTAAATAGCCAGATTCAATTAGCTTTAAAAATAACATCTACTAAGGTGGCAAAGTAAAAAGAGTTGCCACAAAACATTTTTCTACCTCACAACTATACATCCATTCTCCCACAAGTCCATAAAGAGTTGAGGAGAAAATGGGTTCTACTTTACAGTACATGATTTGGCAAAGGGAGCAATTCACAGTTACAGGAAGTTATTTTACTAGAAGTCTTTTCCCCTGCTTTGTGGAACCCTCATAAAGGTTTTTTTTTATTTTTATTTTAGACTTTTATTTTCCAAATTACATGTAAAAGCAAATTTTGACATCAATTTTTGTAAAAACTTTGTGTTCCAACTTCTCTTCCTCCCTCCCCTCCCACCCCCACCCCAAGGACTCAAACAATTCAACATAAATTATACATGAGTAGTCATGGCAAACAATTCTACCTTATCTAAGTTGTGAGTGGAAACAGATAAAAACAACTTCAAATTAAGGAATTGTCCAAAAAAAACCAAAAATGTGTTTCAGTCTGTTTTCAGATACCATCAGTTCTTTCTCTGTAGATGTGCTGCAATTTTCCTAGATTCTTCAGAGTTATACTGGATCATTGCTTTGCTGAAAATAACCACGTGCTTCCCAGCAGATCATCTTACACTAATGCTGTTATTTTGTATATAGTACATTTCTCTCTGCTTCAGTTCATGTGGTTCTTTCCAGGTTTTTCTGATAGCATCCTGTTCATCACAATTTCTATATAGTACCTTGAAATTGACAGAGAATTTTCTTCACCATAGCTCAGCAGAATAGGTACCATACATTTTGACCTTGTAGTCAATCAACATAACTATTTCCCTCCATCCCATTCCCTTCCAATGATATTTATTCCATTGTCTACCTTATTTTGCCCTAATCCTCCTCATAAATGTTTTGCTGCTGACTGTCCCCTCCCTTGCTCTACCCTCCCTTCATTCACACTTCCCTCCTTATCCTCTTCCCTTCCTACTTCCCTGAAGGGTTAAATAGATTACTCTGTCCTATTGGATATGTCTGTTATTCCCTCCTTGAGCTTGCTCTGATGAGGTTATGGCCTTTGAGCTAATTCTGTTTTCTATATTTTTCTTCCTACCTCTCTCCTCAACTATCCCTATGAAATCAAACAATTCAATATATGTCATACATGTGGTGTTAGCCATGCCATACCTTTTTATGTTCTTATTAGCGTGTCCTAAAACTAAATTTCCTTGGAGCATCTTGTTTTCTTTGGCTCCTCATTCAAATACAGCTGCCAGTCACTGATGTTTCAGGGACACTGTTGGGATACCAAAGTCAATTCCAAATCTTTCAAATTCATTGAAGCTCATATCATCTTCCTCTTGTGAAAGCTATTCCCCCTCACATATTTGTCTAGAACTGCTTTCTACTTGCTTAACACTACAGTGAGAGAATCTAAACTGGCTTACTATTGTATATAAACCCCAAAGGGCATAAGTCTTCTCAACTAATCTCAACACACTTCTAATGTAGCTTTATGTCATTTCATCCAATTACTTAAAACATTCTACTCTTTCCCATCTTGATAGTAAAGTAGACATTATAATAGAGAAATATATTGGGAAGAAGACAGATAGTAATAGACTTGTGGCACTGAGAAAATAATAGTATTTTTCTTGCAGGGTTTTTCATGAGGATCAAAAGAGATAATATATGCAAAGCATTTTGCAAACCTTGAAACGCTATATAAATGTTACTAGGATTGTGATGGTAATAATGATGATGACGACGACTAATTTACATTGTTATATGTCCTTTTACTTACTGATTCAATAAATATGTCCCCACATGATAAAGCTATCTGGGCACAGAATTTTATTAGGGTGGTAGGTGTAGATTGATTGATTGATTGATTGATTGATTGATTGACAATTACCACCATTACACTGAATTTAAAGTGGTCAAAGTTTTCTGATTAATCATTTAAAACTGAGATTTTGAACTACGTGGATAATTGTTTTCAATGAT
This sequence comes from Dromiciops gliroides, assembly GCF_019393635.1. NCBI lineage: Eukaryota > Metazoa > Chordata > Mammalia > Microbiotheria > Microbiotheriidae > Dromiciops > Dromiciops gliroides. The sequence goes on along the minus strand of NC_057864.1, from coordinate 360,613,591 downwards.
ATCTGCTGAGTATTTACATCAAGCAAGGATTTAAATACTTATCAAAAGAAATTTCCTGGATTCATAGGAGGTATCCGATGTGAATGTAAGCCAAAAGCATAATTCTCGTTGGTGGTAAGGTTCTCTAAATGCCGTAAGTGACATCAAATTAATTGTATCAAGTCCCAGAACACTAAAAAGCCTCCAATGTAGAAATCTACAAAAATGAGATAGAGTTCCCCATGACTAAGACAAAGTATATAAAAATATTGTTTAGCTGAATCAGCAGCCTGTTCAATTGATTCATTAATATGTTTACCTTAGATAAGTACTGAAAATAGACAATGAGTTGGTCTTGGAAATAAGTAGGAAAAAGAGACCAAGCTGAATTATACTAGGGAAACTGCTCAGTGCTTTCAATAAGTCAAAACTTTCCACTACTGTCAAAACCAATCTCTCTGACACAATTTTCTCAATGATTTAAATAACTGAATCTTGCAATATCACAATCACGGAACATTTAAATTACAACTAAACATAAAACAAATAGTGGGGAAATACATTATCAGTAATAACTGGCACATAAGAAACAGTATTAAATATCAAAGATATGTATGTGTAAGAAAGAACACTCATGTGAAGAGTGAGAAAAATGAACAGGCAAACAGGTAAACAAAGATGATACTAAAGAAAAGGAGGAAATTCTCTAATGTTAGAATTATCCTCTCTGAAAGAGATATTAGAAAATGAGGATAAGAATTGCTTAGGATGAAATTTGTAGACTGATTGGATTGCAGGGAGTACCTACCACCAATGAAATCAAAGACTCATCTAATCAGGTGATGCATGTAAATTAAAAAGCCTAGAAATTTTTATTCCATATATGTTTGTGTAAGAAAAAAGTGGTTAAATGAGATGAACAATAGCAAAAATAATAATCAAAACAGAAGCTTAATCACTAAGAAACCCCTGAAGTGTTTAAAAGTAAAAAAAAATAGAAATTTGAGGTGTTTGGTAATGGCATTTCTCAGGGCAAGGGCTAGGAGAAAAGTCCCTTATTAAAATTTAAAGGGAACGGAGAGAGGGATTGGGAATAGGGACTTGGGATTTAAATTTATTTCCCCAATAAAATGTGTTACAGGTAACAAGATAGGAATGCTTTTTCAGATGAACTTTAATTAACCATGTAATCCTCTGTGACTTAGAACCTCTTATATTTTTATTGAAATATTTAAGTAACGCATGCCTATAATTTCATTGGGGTAGGAAGCCCCTTCTGAGTTAATTTCCTCTACCAATATAAATTGGAAATATTAATTCTTTATAATCTTAAAGCAGAGGTTCTTAACCTGGGATCCACAGGTAGAAGTTAAGGGGTCTTTGAATTCAGATAGGAAAAAATACATCTTTATTTTCAGTAATCTCTAATTAAAATTTAACATTTCCTTCAATTATGAGTGTAGTCGACAAGCATTATTCTGAGAAAGGGTCTACAGGCTTTACCAAACTGCCAAAGATACTCAAGACACAAAAAGTCTAAAGACTCTTGTCTCCTATAACACTGACAGGGCTAGTGACATGCCCAGGGTCATACAACCAATATGTAACAAAATCAAACCTGAACCAAGAACTAGGCAAACTCCTAGTCTAGCCCTTTATCCTCTGTGCCATGGTACCTCTTTAAAGTTTACAGTTATATACTGCAATCATTCTATGACTTGATAATTCCCACACAATGCAACCTCAGTCTCATCAAATACTAATTCACCTTCTTTACCTAACATCCTCAAATGTTCCTAATGACTGTATTCAGCTCTCTTACAGCCAAGCAATAATATCACATTTGGAGGAGAAGAAAGAAGGATGAAGGAGAAAGGGGGAGGAAAGGAAAAGGAGAAGGAAGAGGAGGAGGAAGAGGAAGAGAAGGAAGAAGAGGAGGAGGAGAAACAAGTGCAAAGGACTACACTAACTTCAAATTACAAAGTGGAACACTAATTCTATTTCTAATTTCAGTTTCTATAATCAACCTTCTGCTGTATCAACTTTTTTCCCAATCCAAAACACTTTAAAGCAGAAGTTTTCACTTACCTAATTGGCTCCCAATACAAGTGCAGATTTAATCCATCTGTCCCTAAGTGAGTATGTGTATCTCTGCCAGTCTGGCCTTTGTTTTGGTTTTAAATTACCCTTTTTTAAGCCTGGTTTCCTATGGAAAGAAAGCTTATAAAAAAATCCTCTTCCAGTCTGAGTGTTTCAACCTTAATAACTTTTGATCCTGCAAACAGACTTTAGCTAATTTTTACCAGGAAAATAAATTCCCAAATAAAAGAGGGTCCTTATACTACCCCAGTTTCTGGAGATGTGTACATAGTGGAAAAATGTGCCTTGTGATCCCTCAAAAGCTCTGCTCAGGACTATTTTCAGGAAAGTGGCATGTAGTCTCTTGATGTCACCAGTCACAATTCTGCTTCTGGATCTGGCACGGGCCTGAGTCAGACAACAACCACAATACTTCAGAGTTATCACACATCACTCCTTCAGGGGCTACCCTCACAGAACTACCTAAGCTTTAACATTATTTTGATGACCTCTTACTTAAATTCAACATGAGATCAGCTGCTGAGCATATAGCTTGATAAGGGTTTGGAATAATTTGCCTAAATAATATTAGTCCTCACAGAGGTACTTTATTCATATATTGTGTTGCTTTGTTTTTATTTTGTTTTTTTTCAGTATGGGAGTATAAGGAGAATGGAAGTACATGCTTATAAACCTATGCATGTGTAACCAGTTCTTGAGAGAAGCATAAATAACTTAGATAAGTGAACTATAGTCCCAAATTTATGTGCAGACTCAAATTTTTCTAATCATTAATTTCAACTCTCTTCTTACTATACAATGTCTATGAATAAATTAGGGTTTCATCTTGTCTTCTTCTTCCCACATTCTGAAAGAAGTACTAATGAACAGTGAAATTAAAAGAAAAAATTTTAGAAGGCTGAAAAGGGTAGAGGCAAGAGGCAAGAAAGATGATTGAGAAACACATCTGGATAACTGAGAGCCAACTGTGTTCATATCTCAAAAACACTCCAGGGAATGGGAGAAAATGTAAAGTAGACATCGTAATGAAGGATCAAATATAGCTCATTCATGGGGGCAGGGAAGTAGGTTTCACATTTATATGGCCTTAGAAATGGAAAAAATGGTCAGACTATATTGTCTTCTTCTGAAACTAGATAATTACTTGAATATGCTGAGTACAAGTTAAATTCTGAGGGACAGATGAGTCAAAGTATGAAATCAAGTCAAATATTCTAAGAGGGAAATCATATCTGGAACCACAGAATAGGAAATGATATGCAAGTTGAAGTAGTGGAGGCCCCATCACTTGAGATATTTGACATTAGACCAAACAAGTCAATTGAAAATATCCATTGGGAAACAAACCTACTTTTAAGAGGGCTGGATGATTCAATCCACTCTAACTTTCCATGTAATACAGAATTATAGAATGTTATAGTTGAAAGGGACCTCTAAGTTCAAACTCCTAAGTTTAAAGGAGGAAACTGAGGTTCAGAGAGTGAACTAACTTTAACCATCTTAGAGATATGAACTAACATTTAACCAAGGTTAAATGGCTAGTTAGTTTCAAAGCCATGCCAGAGAAACCACATCTCCTAACTCCTTGTTCAGTGTATTTTCCACAGTAGTATACTGCCTCTTGGCTATAAAACATTTTAGATCCCTTGGGGTTAATATGGACATTTATTAACCTTAACCTGTCATGTGAGAAAATTTGCTTCCCAATAGTAACTGGTTGACTGCATTTGAAGATGTGCTGTCTCAGGTCATAGTTCACTACCTAGTGCAGTGGAGTAATAAATTATTTTTAAAAGATCTTTGAGGTCTATGTTAATACACGTTCCAGTGTGACTAAAAATTATCTGGAAATAATTCATAATGTTCTATTTGATGGGGTCAAACTATGTCACTGTAACTTACTTGTATTTATGTAATTTGTACCCTAACATCTCCACCCAGTGTCCTAAAAATACTTTTAGCTTCTTAAAACAAAACAAAATAAAACAAAACATTGAACAGCCAAAGCAAAGAAGAGAGTTCCTCAATTATCAAGCAAATTTGTAACCAATCAAATTCATGCAGACAAATCCAAAAACTCAGGCCAAAAATGAAACAGCTGCTTTGGCCTAGTTGATCTGGATTGGTTAAAGTAAATGGACCTCCCAAGTACTAATAGCTTACTCACATGACAAGAGAAAGATGATTCTAAAGCAGAAACCACCATTTTTGGTATTCAGAGCCATAAATAGGAATTCTAACACCTGGGGCAAATTATTGGGGGTGGGAGGGTGGGAGAGTTGGATAACATCATATAATATATGATCATGCCTATGCATGGTTGAAGTAAACTGAATTTGAGAAGTTAGGGATTCCAGGGTGTTCAAATTTGCATTCAATATATAAAAAGAGTGAGCACACAGGCATAGGAACCTGGCATGGAAATAGAGGAAGTAGGAAAACTCAGGTGTTTATGGTAATTCATAACTCTAAACTTGTGAGCTTGAATGTTAACACTTCATTTCAGATCATCTGCACCACATGAAACTGCTCTGCTCACTACTTGACTATTGATTCTAACCAATCTTCTTAATTTTCTTCATCTGGAGAAATCCTCTTCTCTTCCCTCCTCAAAAATAGCCTTTAAAAGTTTTTTTCAATATATCATCATCCTTAAAGGAGCAATCAGAAGGCTACTTGAGGTAGTAGTTCTCTTAATCAAAAATACTGCAAAACTAAAAGTAACTATCTATAGACTATACAGAACAGGCCAGCCAGTTATTCAGCCTCTTGGATACTGTACTATCCTATCAAAACAGAACTCAGGGCAACATAGCTGAGGTTCATTCTTTAAGGCCACTCCTCAGGACATCACAGAGGCAAAGCCCCATCTTGCCTTTCCTTCTTAAGCCAGAGGTAGCAGCAAAGAGCAACAAGCTCTTAGGAAGAGCACCTTTCACCAACACTCAGTGGCACTGAAGAACAAGAGCAAGAACTGTTGGCCAATGAACTTAGTGCTCTCTCCAACCAATCAGGAATCACTCAACTGAAGTATTTTTCTAAATAGGCTCTTTGGGACTGTCACATCTCCAAAGGAGTAGCGAGCTTTCAGTTCTCCCTTGTTTCTGAAATTCCTCTTCCTCGTCTTGCTGCTTTCTTGCTTAATGCTGAGCTCATATCTTCTTCAGATTCAGGAGAGTCTCCTGAATTTCAGACTTAAGAAGTCAAAATTCCTCAAATTTGCCCTATCAAATTGACATCCCTTTTTAATCATTCCTCAGTCTCCAAATGTTTATATGGTTTCCCATTTTCTTAGTTTTACCTTAGTTATATAGCTTCATGTCCAGCAAGGATCTCCATCCCTTTAGTGGCCTTAAAAAGTGTGTTTCTTTACACTTGCATTTCTCTATTTTTAAAAAATAAATAAAAGATATTTCTCCATCTTTTTGTAACATTAAGCCATTCTCATACAAGCAAGACATCTTTCCACATAGCTCGCAGTGAGTTCTGATGCCTCACTTCTAAATTAAAGATCTTTTTCTTTCCAAAACTTTCCAAATCCTGTCTGTAGGCTGCATTTCTTCATACACTTATTTTAGCAGTTTATGTCAAAGAAAAAATCCTTTTCTATTCATATTATATATCAAAAAGTTCATCCCTACCAGTGGCAATATCTTATACATTTTGACAATTAATATGAATTCTTTCTCTACTAGCAAACACTTTTTTTCTGCCATTTTCATCATCTACTGCTCCCTATAAAAAGAGTGTTAAAAAGACAGTATGCCTTAAAACTTAGTGGAACTATGATTGAATTTACTATTAGGGCATAGTAGTGGCACTCAGTGCAATCAACCACAAGTCAATTTCACTGATGACCATTCCCCAACCATCTCTGAAAAGATACAGGATATCCAGTTTGGAATAAATCCCATGGCAGGTGGCTCATGGGAACAGGAAATAGGGAGTCTGTTTGTCTGCCCCTGTGTAAAATGAAGCCAGAAGAGGATCTGACAGCTGCAGGGAGAGTAAGTTAGAGAGGCAAAAAATGGCCAAAGAGTGTACTGTTTAAGTAAACTACTGTGTGTATTTAATATTAGGTCATCAAACAAAGAAATTCCTAATATTCATTGGAAAGCAAACCGACTTTGGATAGGGCTAGATTATGCTTCAGCAGCACCTGATGCTCCAATAGAATCACAGCTGGGGAAGTATACCCTCTAGGAAAAAGAATTATGGCCTTCATGATGTCCTTATCTAGGGTATAGCTCTGTATTCCATCATTGACATTATCACTAAAATGGAACGATCAATCTTACAAGGCAATAATGGAGCCTTAAAAGCAGGCGAAGGTGACGAATTACGCTATTCCCTAATTCTAATGATAATTGTCCGTACAATGGGGGAATTGGACTAAATGGCTTCTCAGGTCCCCTTCAGCCCTAAGAATTTTTGTGTCTCCTTGAAATAAACATCAAAATGAACTTTTTTCTATTCAGAGTTAGTATAAATGGGTTAGTGCTAAGCAAAATAGGGAAGGCTAGCCCACACAGGCATTTATAACATTTGTCACAGGTGTTACAACACATCTGGTGACACTATGAATGTTGAGCATAAAATATCTTTAAAACCCACGCAATTCCCATGTTCCCTCCTCTGTTCTCTACTTCATTACATACACATACACACACACATATATATACATACATGGACATGCACACATATGCATACACATTTAGTCAAATACAAACATGTAGTGCCATCTTATTATTCCCTAGATAATTCAAGATTTCCAAATCTAGTGCCCCATTTGGTCATTCATTGTCTAGGTAGCTTCCCTTACCTTGAACCAACAGTGGCCAACCTAAGGCTTATGGGCCACATTTAGCATTTCTGAGCTTCATGGGTATCCTTTTAAATAAGCATGAAAGAAAATATGGTCATTATTGATTCTACTGATTATGTAACCTTGGACTAGTCCCTTAATCTCTGTCTTCCTCAAAAGTACAATGGGTTTAATAATAACATATACCTCCAAGGGTTGTTGTTGGGATCAAATGAGATAATATTTGTAAAGCACTTACCACAATGCCTGGCACATTAGTAAGCTTTATATGTTCTATATAAATATGCATACTACATATATGTCTTATATACATAAATATCTCTATGTATATATATAGAAGTATATATTTATAGATATATCCATATATCTATAGTGATATATATGTATGTATATATATAACATACATACATATAGAAAGAATGCCAAATATGTGCCAGGATACATGTTATATGCTATATAAATATATGCACAATAGAGAGATAGATGATAGTTGTGTGTGTATGTGTTTGTGTGTGTGTATGTGTGTGTGTGTGTGTGTGTGTGTGTGTGTGTGTGTGTATGACATCTAAAATTAAATGTGTGGTCACCTTAAGAACTGTCCCAAGTGTAGGGAAAGGTAGCTAGGTTTTATAAATTAGAAGCTTTAGCACCAGTTTTGGGCATTAAGCATTTATTAAAGTATATTAAATATTAGAACACCTGGGTAAGAAAGTTAAGAAAAGGCCTATCTAGCCTAAAGTTCCAGCCTGGCCTCATTCTTCTTCAAGTCCTCCACCATGGGCCTATTTGAGAGACAAAACTGACAGAGGAAGCTCTGTCTGCCTCTCAAGGAGAGGCAGATTTTCCACGCTGCTTCAAGCTAACTGGCTAGCATCACCCAAATCCATTGGTTCACTGGACTTGAGGGTGGTCCCGTGCTGAGGTCAGAGTCCACAGCTTCTGAGAACAATACCCTCTTGAGGGCCAGGCAGGTGTGGTTTCAACTGAATTAACTTTAAGTAAGATAATCAGAAAAGTCAGTCAACTTCAGTCAATCCAATCAATCTAATCAATCTGGGACCTATGGGCATCGACAAAGCCCAATATTTTCTCATATGTGTGTGTGATACATATATACATAACATTTATATAATATCATATCACATTATATTATTGGGTATATGAGGTGTTCAGGGAGAACTAGCACTTCTGGTGTGAGGGCCTGCTGAGCCCTTTTCAGAGCTCCTTTAGTGTCTACATGTCAGCCAACTCTCAGCTGTGGCTCCAAGAAGCTCTAGCATTCCATGACCCAATAAAACCATCTCAGCAGATAGTCTTAACCATTTTTAGGTAACTGAAAGACTTCAAACCCTTCAATGGATTATGTCTGCCCCAACTTGTGAAGACTTTCCTCTATGGAATGGGCAGATGAGAACAGTTTGTTCCAACATCTATGAAGGTAGTTGAAGCAGGCACTATGGAGTGCTTCAAGATTGGTCAGACATTGAAAATGCTAAGGTCACCCACTGCATCCTGGGCCATCTCCAGTACTCAGTTTTCTGTTTTTGTCCTGCCACTGCACTTTGATGATTCTGGAAGAGGGAATGAGGCTGACAACTTTGTGGAACTCTGTCTCACTTAAATCCAATTCATGCACAAGGCAAGACATCACCCATAATATCATTGGACCGCTTCAAAAATGAAGGACAAAGAATATATTATATTACACTAAATCATGTTATACTCTATCACATATTATACCTACCATGTGTACTATTTTGTAGTACAGAAAACTGAAACAGATAAAGGCTAAGTGACTTACTCATGGTTATATAGCTAGTAAGTGAAGCTAAATTTGGATTTGGGTCTTCCTGACTCCAGGTCCAACACTCTGTCCTCTGTACCACCTACCCATTATTACTGGTGATAGTACTAGAAGTAGCAGCACTAGTTAGAGTGGTAGTTATATTATGCCTTTAAACATTTTAAATTACATTACCACAAAGACAAAATGGTTGTATAAAACAAACATTTGTCAATTCTATTCTGCATAATAAATAAATTATATGTTAACATTTTGGAAATTAAAAATTAATTTATATATTGGTGAATTCTGTCTTCTTAGACTGATTAGTTATCTTTGTAAGTATGAATTATTCCTCACCTAGCCCTCCTTTTAATAAAATTTTATCATTCTATGTCCTATTCCCTCAGGGTCCTGTTTTCTGAGGAATGACAAAATCTGACAAAATAATCCATACTAATGTGTAAGTGGGTGCTAACTTGTTAACATATGTAGCCACAGATCTATGCAGAAGGAAGAGTGTGGAAAGGAAAATGGGAGATATTGTACAGTATAAGTAAGGAGAGAGATAAGAATAAAAAGAGCTACTGCTACCCTCTGTAATAAGCAGAATAAGAGCAGGGGAATAGAAAATTATGGGAGACCTCAAAGGAGTCCTGATATTTGGAATTGTTAAGGGATTATAGGCATTTGCATAGATCTTTGGGACTGATAATTAGTCATTCAAGTATTTCTACTTTGCATTGCTAATCTTAATAAAATATTTTGTAACTTTTGTCAAATGTCTACATACAAGTGGAGAGTGATTTTCAATAAAATAAGGCTTTGAGGGTAATATGTCTAGCTTTTCCCAAGTTTCCTGGAGAAAACAGTGAGAAAATTCCCTCAAATGTATTTGCACCCTGAATGCCTTGAAAGCATGAAAAAAGTGATATATACATTTGCATTTTGACAAGGGGTTTCAAAAGACAATGCCCTAACCCCAAACAGTCTCATGAATATTGGCAACTTCTGACATTATGCAAGGCCAGGGGAAAAGAAAATCGAGGGATAGTCATGCCTTTCAGCAATCCTTCAAAACTCACTATTCTACCTGTTATGTTGATCTAACCCTAGAGGAAAAAAAAGATCTTCCAAAGTTTTCTTTAAAGAAGGACAGAGATAAAAAGCAAATTATATCATTGAGGATGTGTGCTTTGGGGGGAGGGGGAGGAAAAGAATAAAGAAGGAAAGAAAATTAATATGCAGATAATAAATGGGTGGAACATGAGTTCACAATTGGTGGGGAAGGATAGGGTGTAGTCAAAAAAGATAAAGCTATCATGAGGAAGAGGAGAAGGGTATAAACTTTGTGAAGCAATAAGGGTCATCAAAAGAGAATCCAAACAAAAACAATTGGAAAGGGAAAAAATGAAACAGATTCAATGGGGATTTTTGCCAGCCCCACAAAACTTGACCCTTTGAATTACGATTACTTACAGGAAACATTAGAAACTTTCCAAGAAAGAGATAGTTCACATAAAAGGTGGCTCCAAAACATTCTATTTGTTTGGTAACTTTTACTCAAAGTTTCATGGTTTTCTTTTCAGCACTTTTCCTACTCTGATTTTCTCTGCTTCATAATACCACACCATGTTTAAAGACACTGGTGAAAGAAAAATAATTTAGTGAAGGGCTTTTCCCCAGGTCTGGACCTTTTGGTTCTTCCTGCTCTTACCTTAGGGGACACAAAGCCCCTTCTTGCCTAGTCATTAAAGTTTGACAAGATATATACACAACAGCAAGATAGTTGGCCAATTCTGTCAAAACCAGACACAACAACCTATTGACTCACCAAATTTTTCATTTTTCAGTCATAGTGGTATAATCTCACATCATAGCCTGAGTCCCCTAGGATATTTTTCCTCCAGGTTTCGGAGAGATCCACCCTCTCCAAAAGTCATATTTCACTTGGGTTAGAGTTGTTTAGTGATTGAGTCTTGGAGGTTTTCTGAATGCTGCTTATTGGAAAAAAAAGACAAAGTAGAGGATCAAAAAAGCTGTTGAGTACCCAGGGATTATCATAGAGCCAGTCATTTGTTGAAGAGAGAGACCAGTATGTCTTAGATATTCCTGGAGGCCATGAACCATGTCATGTCAATCATGTTATATGCTAATCTAAAAATATACTGCAAGTCCTCAAAACTCTCTTTCCTCCTCTCCTGATGAACATAAAGGTAGAAGCAAATCAGAAGATTTACCCTACAAAATCCACTTCTACCTGTTTGGATGAGAACTATTTCCAAGACACTTCTCTTCCAAAAGAAAGTCAGCTGAGTCCTCCATTCTCAATGATTGCCAATGACCTCTCCATCATAAAGAATCCCATTGGCCTCCAGAGCATAGTTTTTCCTCTACTAAGTGAATATCTAACAATAACTGCTTATATTTCTATAGAGTTAAGTTTGAGAAAGTACTTTATATACATTATCCTAATCAATCCTTACAACACTCTGTGAGATAGGTAGTTCAATTGTTATCATTTCCATTATGCAGATGAGATGGCTGAAGCCTAGATAGGTTTAATGACCTGTCCAGTTAACATAGCAAGTAAATGATGGATCTTGGACTTGAACCCAGGAGTACCAGTGATTTTTCAGTTAAGCTTGCTGCAAAGGTAAAGCCAATTCCTCTACAGCTATCTACCTCCTTTGAACCCAGCATCAGTTTCTCAGTTTCAAACTTATGACACAAACAGAATTGAACAGTGAAGGAGAGGATTGATTCAGGTCCAGAAAAGACCTAAAATGTAACCAATGTGCTGCCTTTGGGAAAGAGAAAGAGCAAGAGAAGGAAAGAACATGGGGTAAAAGCACCAGGATGTGCTTTACTTGATTCAGTTAACAATATATATTTCCTATAGTAGGAGGGAAAATGATTAACAAAACAGCTCTGTATTCCATGCAGCACAGTACTGTCTAACCTGTATGCATCTTATACAAAATCTCTGAACCCCTTACATGGCTATCTTGTAGCAAAATACAGTTATGATTGATACAGCATTAGCACAAATGATAACAAACTTAGAACTATTTCAACATTATACTTAGAGCAGTATTTCTCAATTATCTTTATCTCAGGGAGCCCTTTGACATTTTGGTGAAGCCTATGGGCCCCATCTCAGAATAATACTTTTAAATGCATAAAATACATAAGATTACAAAAGAAACCAACTATACAGTAATAAAGATTATTTTTCCCATCAAAATTCATGGATGCTCTAAAATCTATCCACAGACCCATTACTGGATCTGAGGACCACAGGTTAAAAACTCCCAATTTTGAACATTAATTAAAGGATTGCTAAAGGCACTATTATCCAATGAATAGTCATGTCCATGGATTTCAGTGGGGAATGGGCTAGGAAAGCAGAGTCAATAGATGTCTAGAGATGGATTCACTTGGTTGGGCCATGATAAATAAGTGTTATGGAGTAGAATAGCAATGAGACAGATCACCCCTTACTTCATTGCAACATGCCCTCAATATGAAGTTTCCCTTAACTATCCAATTATTTCCCATTTCTCTATCTCCAAAAAAGCCAAGTGACAGAGCATACAGAGAAAATCTCACTGAAGACATTGGTTTCAATATTATTTTGTCAAGATATGAATCATGAACAAACCCTCTTTCTGCTAAGAACACACTGAATTCTGACTATTTATACCCTGGGAGGTGTTAAAGCTCAATGAAAATTCTCATCTGACTGTCAATGCACTAATAATATTTAATATTTAAGGATGTCTTTTTGCACATATATATGTGTGTGCATGCATATGCATTTGTGTATGCACACATACACATGTGTATACATGTGTATGCATGCATACCTGTATGTGTGTATATATACATTCATAACCTTGTTTCTACTGAATTTTGCCAATTTGTGGGGGAAGGACACAATAGAAGAGGACAGTCATCATTCTTGATCATTAATATCTAAGAGAAACATTATTGACACAAACACATACAAAGGATAAATAACTGCACAAACTTAGAAGAAAAATGTGTAGATCCATTGGATACAATATTATAAATTCATTTCATAGAATTAATGGAAAACTGGTAGTTGTAAACTTTGACAAGGGATAAGCTCAGTTCAAATGTCACTTTCCATATGAAACTTTTCCTGATTCCCAACTACTGAAACCATCCCCCTTCCAAGAAATAATTGTCTTACATCTACTTTGTATCAACCTATACATTTTTGTATTGCCTTTCCCAGTAGAATGTAAGTTGTATAAGTTCAGAAAGCATCTCCCTTTCATATCCCTAGTATCATTGTATCCCTAGTGCCTGATATAGTGCCTAGCAATTAGAAAGCTCTTAATAAATGCTTGTTAATGGATTAATTGATTGGGGTCAAGAGTTAGGAGAAAATGACTATCTTTCAGGAAAGTTTTCATGAAGATGTAAATATTACCTTTGTGGTATTATTGCCTTCAAAGATATTAATCTTACTTAAATACTATACTGTTATTACTAGTACATTATACTCTTATTACTAGCATATAATAATATGCTTTTATTATTTTAATGCTATACTATTAATAAGACTTAAATACTATATTATTAATAATAAATACTATGTGACAATAATTTTGTTATTGTTTAGTTATTTTCAGTCTTGTTCAACTCTTAATGACTCCATTTGGGATTTTGTTGGCAGAGATGCTGGAGTGGTTTGCTATTTCCTTCTCCACTTCATTTTACAAATGAGAAAACTGAGGCAAAGAGGGTCAGGTGACTTGCCTAGGGTCAGAAAGATAAAACTTCAAATGCAACACTCTATTCTCTGTGCCACCCAGCTGCCCTTGTGGCAATGATAATGCTATCTTCGAAAGGACTTCAATTTAAATACACTTCTGTAAAGAAACCTGCTTTCTTCCACTGTGATGGTTTTGACTTCCTTAAGATCTTAGATTTAGAGCTAGAAAGGAACTCAGAAGCCATCTAGTCAAGTCCAACCCATTTCACTGTACAGATGAGAAATTGAGGATCAGGGTGAAGTGACTTGCCCAAGATCACACAAGTAGTGAGTATCAAAGGTGAAATCTGAACCTCTGAACCCAGAACTTCTGCCTTCAGAGCTTGTGCTATTTCTACTACACCAGTCTTTTTTCTTGCTGGCTAAGGTTGTACATTCCCTTGCTATCCATTCTATCCATGAAGACAAAGTGTTGACAGGCTCTACCAGAAGTCCCACCCTCCTCAGCCAAGAAAATGTTGTCCAGAAAAAAGCAAGAATAAGTGTGTCAGTAGAGGAGCTAATCTTAAAGCCTCTTGTAGACAAGATTGGGGGAGACATTAAAGTTCTACCAGCTTGCCAACCAGGTTGAATTACCATTGTTTCATCTCAGACTTGAGGGGAAATTCTTAGTAATTGTCCATCACCCCCAATCAAAGATTTGATAAATGGTGCCCTGGTGTTTTTTAATGGAAGAAGATAAATAATTGCTTTTGAAATCCACACATTCTGCCTCCCTCTTAAGCCAAAACGTCCTTTACTAAATGCCAATGAGAAAAGAGACAGCTGTGGAGCCTAACAGGAAACACAAACCTGCCCCGACCTCACCAACCCCAACTGGAAGTACCCAAGTCCCTGTGAACCCCGGTGTGCACACTTTGGTTTATTAGAAATCATTAAAATGTTGTACTCTGCCCAGCTGATATTAATAAGGCCACAAAATCCTTGTTGTCGACAGCTCATTCGCATAATTCATGGCTGCCTCCAATTATCTGTGGGAGATTTGCAGGCCTGACTCACAGCAGAGCGGGGGAGGCTTCACATGGGCAGGCACTTAATGAACAGATTGGCTTATAAACACAAGCTAATCTTTCCCACATGTACACCTGAAGAGTATCACAAATGACAGCTGTTTAAATTTTCAGGGAAATTAATGACTCCTAAAGAGGTAAGGCTTATCAGGTTTGGACTCCTGATAGTGGACAGCCACCACAGGGCAAAATGTTTATAATTACCCATAAGTGTCTCATTCTATGGGGCCATCTCAAAAACTTTTATTGACAAGAGTTCTTTTAATCATGTTTGTGCTGGCAAAGACTGGAGCAGTTTTCTTCAATCTGGTCCTGATAGTAGGCTACTTAGGGATCTAATGAGCAACCCTGTATCTTCAGATCACAGTTGGTTTAATATGACTGGAATTGTGGTTGGGATCCTGTATGTTCTGTAAAATCCCACCAGACACATGCATTGTTTCAGGCCACAATGGTATTTTTGAAATACATCAGTTTAGTCCAGCCCCTCAGCTGTGCCTTGCTGAGCCCTTAGTGTATGGAGAATGAATCTGCCCTATTCTCTGTCTTGGGAACTGCACAAGGACTATAATTAAATGCAGATTGACCAAGAGACCATAAATGACTTTTTTTAAAAAATGCCTATCTAGAGAGAAATAGCACATGGTGAAACTCACTGCCCTCTCCTTCCACCTCTCACTTCTTCCCTGCTCTCTCTCTCTTTTTTAATAGATTTTTTTTGTACCTTTACAACAGGACACACAACCTTGGTGTCAGTTGCAAACGCATTCCACATTCCCCATGAAGCACTTGGCAGGAAATGTTCTCATTTCCAAGGGGACTTTTCAGAGTCTGGTTCAATTTCAAAAGAAGTATTGTAAAGAAAGAGAATTCATGCTGGTCAGTAAACCTGCCCAAGTGGGAAGACCTTTTGTTGTGTTTTTTGTTTGGGGGGGGGTTTGTTTTTTTTTTCCTGAAAAGGAGGAGGGGGTGTGAACCTTAAGGTCACAGTGCTAGCAAGGCATTTTTGGAAAGAAATCCTCTTGGACATATTGGAAACATCTCCTAAATTTAGGTGATATAAACTTGGAAGAATGGAAGTTGATTTTTTTTATTGGCGTGGGGAGGAGACTACTGCTTCAATTAAGTTTTTCTTAAATATCTATAACGATCCACTGGTTTTAAATGCATATTTCTTAGATAACTAAGCCACGGTTTGCTGGTGGTGATATGTGGATATGTTTAAATTCAGGCTCCCAGAATGTAAGGAAATGAAATCTTGGAAAAGACCACCTCAAAAAATTTTATTACCATAGTCTTTTTTTGCTTAAAAAATTATGGGGGAAACGAAAATAGCTTTATTTAATCTTAGTAATAAAGAAACTAATAACCATTCTCCTATCTTCAAATCACAGTCAACTTAAAATTATCAAAATCATGTATATTTAAAAGGAATAACAAGTTATATATAATAGATTTGCAGTTTCATGTACAATCATCTTTTTTATAATACTATGCTATGGAACTGGGAATTCATCTATGTTCCCATACTCCCAACATGCTCCTAGTCCCCCATCTAAGCCTGCTTCTGAAAGTTTACCAATCCTTTAAGCCCTTGTTCCAATTCTACTTCCTCCATGAAAAACTGTACCCATCACTCCAAACAAAAGTCATTTCTCAGAAGGTAAGTTGCTTTAGGACAGGAACTGTTTCATTTCTGTTGCTGTTTCTCCAGCTCCTTGCATTGTCTGGCACACAGTAGGCAGTCAATAACTGTTAAGTTGCATTGAATCTCTCTCTCCTTTGTACATTCAAATCACTCTGTCTCAGTTACTTGCTATAGCCTTTTGAAACTGAAGTTATTTCTGTTCATGTTTCCTCTGCTATAAGACTGCAAACTCAGAGAGGGAATGGTCTGAGCCTGACTTATCTTTGTGACTACTCCAGCATTGCTTCACATATAATAGGTACTCAAAAAATATTGTTTGACTTTATTGAATAAAATGTTCACACTTAGAGCTGACTGATTTTTAGTAGGAGTCTCCTTTGTTAAACTGAAAGTTCAGTTTACCTCCCCCCCCCCAATACCTAGAGTCTGAGAACCCCTAACAGAGTTCTTGGAAGGAGGTATTCTTCTGTCTGTCTTTGTTACATTCCAGTAGCTAATTCTAATATCTGACCTCTCCAACTCAAAAGGTATTTTTATGGTGTCCCTTTATTTTTTCCACAAAACAAACTTTGGAGTCTGGATAAACCTTTCTTGCATAGCCATTTAATTGTGTGGTTTTTTTGGGTTTTTTTTACTTAGAATAGCAGCTTCCCAAGAATAAATACAAAGAGGGAATAAATCACCAGTCTTCTGATTGGATTAATAAATAATGCCCAATATAAAATAAAGTTCTGTATGTGTGTATATATATACATGCTGGTCTAATATACATACACATGTGTACATACACATGTCATTTCCTCCATTTTATTTTAAGAAGTTTTATTGGTATATTTTTTGCATTCTCTAGTGATGAAAATCTGTTACAGACAATGTTGTACCATAACTATAACAGTCTGACTACTATATTAGGCAATGAACTCCATTTGTGGTACATTTGACTCTTTGGAATTGCTATATTTCAACCCTATTTGCTATCAAGGGGGAAAAAAGCAAGAACACTTAATCTATTGTCAGGAGGGAAGATGTTAGCAGGTAGCTTGACTATTTTGGTGAAAAGTGAATGTTTATTGGATACCCAACAAATCATGTTCTTAAATGACTGAGGTCAAAGTTCAACAATGTTTATCTGGCTTCTGGTCTGCAATTCTATATTTTGACAAGAGTACCTTCAGCTGCATATCCCCCAAAACTTAATTCACCAGTCAGAACCAGTCAATTTAAACTCAGACAGATTTAGTAAAGGTGATAACACAATTAACACTAATATACGCTAATAACATTTTCCTTTCCCTTCCAACTCTAGCCATATATGCTGTAAAAATATTAGTAATGCTGAGCATTTAATTTTGGAAAAGCTCAACCATCCCAAACATCAGGGAATAGTCATTCAATTATTCATGAAACATAATTTGCAGCCCCAACTGACACACCCACATTTCTACACATTTACAAAGAAGTTAAAAATAAAGGTGATCTAGGGAAGTGTTGAAAAAACCAATGCATAAAAGATCATCATTGTAAGAAATTTTCATTTGAATTTGATAATTCTTTTTATTTTCAAATCAATTTACAAAGGGTTTTTTTTTACAGAATAGAAAAAAAGAAATGAAAACAAAGGAAAAATTGCTGTTACAAAAGCATTTTTACTATTAAAATTGCCATATAATTTTAAATATGCTACCATTGTTATCATCTTCAAAGAGGTGAGAAGTCACTGGAGATTTCCTTGATGGTAAATACCTCACCAGGAACCTTTTGAATCAAGTGTTTCTACAATGTAGGTGTCATTTTAGGTCTCAGCAGAGCAGGGTCAACACAAACTTTACTGCTTGGCAAATCCAACTGCAAAACAAAAACTCTAAACTATTCAGCAATTATATAAAAGTATAAGAAGGCTTGAATGGGGAGACCTTAACTAAATTGATGAGATCCCTAATAAATTTGATGAGGAATCCTTCATGCCTGAAGGAATCTGAGGGGTACCTCCCATGGAGACAGGCATGTACACTACCATCTTACTAAGAGGACACAAGCAATTCCTTTGATTGGTTCTCAGTGACTAAAACTGTCTCCAGGATGACTGCTGAATAAAAGTAAGTCACAGTTTTTTATCTTCTTCTCCCTTGGACATCCACACCAGATTAGTGAAACATTATTGACTCTTTGTGGAGGGAGGGTGAAGAGAGGATCTCTCCTTTGCTTTCTCAGAAATTAATAGTGACTTGCAGAAAAAGCATATAGTCCAGGGAACTAACTGTCCAGGGAACCCAAATTTTCTAAATCTTGAGTTTTTATGACTTCTGTTTGTGTGTGTGTGTGTGTGTGTGTGTGTGTGTGTGTGTGTGTGTGAGGCAATTGGGGTTAAGTGGCTTGCCCAGGGTCACACAGCTAGTAAGTGTCAAGTGTCTGAGGCTGGATTTGAACTCAGGTAGTCCTGAATCCAGGGCCGGTGCCTGATCCACTGTGCCACCTAGCTGCCCCCTCTGCCTCTCTTTTTACTTTTCAAAGCACAGGTTAGGATCCAGAGTTCCTAAGGATAGTCTTTCCCTGCCCAAGCAGCCAGGACATTAGTAAAATTCCTATAGAAACATATGAGAGAGGTAGGCATATGGTTGCACATGGCCTGTGAAACAGAATTTCCCAGATTTGAGAGATGCTTTGTGCATAACCTTAAGTTCAAGAGTTTCCAAGCTCAACAGTTAATGCACCAGCTTCTTCGAGAGGGTAGAGAACTCCTTAATACCATTCTTCTTTGAGAAGAAAGAAGATAGCAAATATGATCCCTGCAGATAGAATGATGAATTAATGTCATACAGTGGTGCTGGGCAAATATGATGTGGACTGTGCCAAACATCCCTATTATTTCTTTGATTTACTCAGACAGTGAGGGCCAAGATGAAGAGAAAATGTTAGTTCTGGAGCCCCCAGAGTGTGCTTATCTGCTATGGGCAGATGGGTTGAGTGCATTGTGTATTTCTGAGTCTATTCATGGATTCCTGTGAGTACTTTGAGTCTTTATTCATTTTCTGTCTAGGTAAAACCAAAGATTTCTATACCTGATACTCATTATACACTGAGTGAGCATATGGGAATTTTTGGCCCTGTCACCCACTTTGGAAAAAATTTAAACATGAACTATTTATAAGCTTTATTTTGCCATGCCTATGCTTTATTAAAATCTAGTAAGGGGGTAGGGGGAAGCATAACAAACCAAAGAGGGAACATGATCCCCTTTGGAGGCCAGCCTGTAAGATCAGACCTGGTCCATATGCCCCCAGAGTCTTTAGGGGCCCTTGGCCACAGGTTATACAAGCATGTGATATAATTCATCAATCTGGAGTCTCACAAATAATAAGTCTTGTCACACCTTGAGACCTTTAGCAATGTTGAAAAGCTTTGTTGTGAAAGATCTTGATTGATTTTAGCTCCTAGGAATCTGTTTTAGTGGCTTATTTTTTTTTTCCTCTGTAACCTCAGGTCCTAGAACAACTCTCTTTACACATAATACATACTCAATAAAGATCTGACAACAGTTCACTTGAAAGGGACCTGAGACTTTTATTGGACCACAAATTTAAATATGAAAAGTGAATGCTATATTGAATTGTGTTAATAGAAGTAAGCATTCCATCAGAAAAGAGGAAGATGATGCTCTGAACTCCACCCTTGTAAGACCACATCTGGACTCCTGTATCCAATCCTCTGTACCACACTGATCCAATGAACCCAAAGACTCTTTCAAGGACAATAGCCAAGTTGGTAATGGAATTTGAAACCATTCCATGAGAAGCTTCTTTGAAGTAACTGGGGATCCTTACTTATCCTTACTTTGGACAGAGTGGAATTAGATTGTCTTGATAAGGAAAAACATCTCTTCAAAGATGGAAGAGGCTGACTCAGCAGATAGTGAGTTACCATCTCTATTGATATTTAAGCAATGTTTGAAGTTTTGCATATATGTATGTGTGTATATATACTTATATGTATATGTACATACATACATCATATATACACATGTGTAGGTTTGGAACCAGGTGACCTTTGAAGTTCTTTTCAGCCCAAAGAGGAAGCACAGCATGATGCAAAGTATTAATCAATTGGGAGTCCCATGATCTAGAATTAAATCCCATCTCATAATTTACTATTCTTGATGATTTTTGGCAAATCACTAAACCTCTCTGGGCCTCAGTTTCCTCACATTTAAAATAGGGGGAAGATGGTCTACATGGTTTCAAAGGACCCTTTCAACTATCTGTGATCCTATTGATGCTATGAAAGTGGCTTATCATAGATGATATTGTTTCATCTGCTATATATATTTTATAGGCAAATCTAAGGAACCTATTCAGAAGGCTGGATTTGATAAAGTGTAAAAAGCATGTCGTGGCTGGCTTTAGCCCAGGACCACTAACTCCACTTCAGTTCAGTCTGGAATTTGATGACACCATATGATTTCATCATTAATCATATTGACCTTTGAGTTTAAGATTCCTACTGTCTTGTCAATGAGACCATAAGTGAACACTATAAATTCAGACCACAGACTTCAGTGACAGTTATCAATTCTGCACTATTGCCTAGGTATGAATCTTTTGGGAACATTAAAGCATTGTCTATTCATTCCAAAGCCTTAATAATAAGCCATTGAGACAGTGGGGAATAGTTAAAAGAAGCAGTGTAATATAGTGGAGAGCACTAGAATAAGGACTATTCCCATCCAGATCCCTCCTCAGAAAATTACTAGCTCTGTGATCCTAAGTAAGCCAATTATCCTCTGAGTGCTTCAGTTATTCATCTATAAAAATGAAGGGTTTGGACTCAATGGAATGATTTCCAAACTACGTCCTGCTCTAAATCTATGATCTTATGAAGGTCTGGGTTTAGATCTAATCTTTGACTGTATGGCCCTGGCAAGCCACATCATTCATCTGAGCTTCTATTGATTCACTTTAAAGTGGAAATAATAATACCTGTAGCATCCTATATTTTAGGGCAGCTATTTGGCACAGAGTATAGAACATCAAGCCTGGAGTCAGGAAGACCTGAACCAGCCTCAGACCATTACTAGCTGTGTGACCCCAGACAAGTCGCTTAACCTTGTTTGCCTCAGTTTCCTCATCTATAAAAATGATCTGGTTAAGGAAGTGGCAAGCCACTCCAGTATATTTGCCAAGAAAACCCCAAATGGGGTCAAGAAGGGTCAGACATGACTGAACAACAAAATCCTATATTATAGCATCAAAAGAAATAATGTACATAAAACTTTTTGCAAACATTGAAGTGTCATATGAATGCCAGTTAAAATTAGGATGACAACGTATGTGTATGTATGCTTGCTTCACTGTTCTAAAGAGAGTTTATGCACAATTAAACATCATAATACAAAACTAAAAACTGTCACTGGGGCAGCTAGATGGCACAGAGGATAGAGCACCGGCCCTGGAGTCAGGAGTACCTGAGTTCAAATCTGGCCTCAGACACTTAACACTTACTAGCTGTGTGACCCTAGGCAAGTCACTTAACCCCAATTGCCTCACTAAAAAAAAAAAAAAAACCTGTCACTGAATTTGCCTGCTTGAGGGAGCACACTATCCAATTATGCGATGATTGACAAGAAAGTAAAAAACCCAGTCCAAGAGGCCAACATGTTCTTTAGAAGCCCAAAACTCTTCACTAAGCTCAAAGCTTAATGAAGCAGTATATAAATAGCTACAAACTCTGAACCAAATGCATTCTGTAAATGAGAATTTACTGACTGACATAGGATTCAGCTGCTTAAATAATGTAATTAGCCTCACCTATGAAATGTAATTAGCCTTAAATAAGAAGGTATGATCACCCAAGATAAAGGTAAGAAACACAAATCAACCTTAGAATCATAGATTTAGAGTCAGAAGAGACCTCAGAGGTCATCTAGTTCAATCCTCTCTTTCTTACAGATGAGGAAACTGAGGCCCTGAGTCACACAAGTATTACGTGACAGAGGCAAAATTTGAATTCAGTTCCTTTGACTCTATTTCCACAGTGGTATAAAGTGGAGGAGCTGCTAATGGAAGGGCAATGAATAGACATATAGAAGTTACACTACAAAAGGACACTAGACAAGACGCTCCATCTCTCAGCTCTGGGCATTTTCTCTGGCTACCCCCCATTCCTGGAACACTCTCTTCTGTATCCCAATTACTGACTTCCTTGGTTTTCATTAAGTTCCAACTAAAATCCCACCTTCTACAGGAAGGCTCCCACAAGCCCTCTTAATTCTACTGCTTCCCCTCTGTTACTTATTTCCTACTTGTCCTGTATATTGTTTGTTTTGTACATAAGTGTTTTCTTGTTGTCTTCACCATTAGATTGCAAGCCCCTTGAGGGAAGGACAAGATTTTGTCTCTTTTTGTATCCCTGGAACTTAGCACCCAGTGCCTGACATATAATAGGTACTCAATAAATATTGATTGATTGATATAAAGTAATACAACTGAATCCTGTGGGGAAACAACTGAGACAGATAAATTAGTCTGTTACAGAGCCATCAAAAAATGTGTCACTTTTTGAGTTAAGGATTCAGGCAAATTGGAAATCTAATAGGCAATGCTCTCAATAGAGCCAAACACTGATACATAGTATCTGACAGCTAAGTAGCATGTGGATTGAGTGTGGACTTGGAGTCAAGAAGAGCTAAATTCAAATACTATCCTAGATACTTTCTAGCTGTGTAATCCTGGGCAAGTCACTTAACCTCCATATGCCTCAGGTACTCTATCTGTAATAATAACAAAACCTATCTCCCAGGGTTATTTTGAGGATTAAATGAAATATTGCAATCTATTTTGTAAACCTTTAAATAATCAATAGATAGATAGATAGATGTTACCTTAATATTATTGTCTTTCTATAGTGACAGACTTAGAAGACTGAAGTTTTTCAAAGCCCTTCCTCTACTTGTTCAGCCTGCTTATACTTTATTCCCCTCTGCACAGTCTGTAATCCAACTACAATGGGTTAGTTGCTCTTTTTCAGAAGTTTCCGTTATGGGATCTCTTTCAGAAGGTGATCGGTGAATTCTTTCACTTCTACTTTGCCTTCTGGTTCTATATTATCTGGACAATTTTCCTTTACAACTTCTTGAAATATTGTTTTTAGGTTCTTTTTGTTATCATGGGTTTCAGGTAGTTCAATAATTCTTAAATAATTTCTTCTCAATCTATTTTCTAGGTCAGTTGTTTTCACAATGAGATATTTCATATTTTCTTCTATTTATTTCAGTCTTTTGACTTTGTTTTCTTAATGTTTCATGAATTCTTTAGCTTCTACTTGACAAATTCTAATTTTTAATTTTCTTCAGTGAGGTTTTATGCCTCTTTTACCAAGCTGATAATTCTTTTTCATAATTTTTTTTGCATTTCTTATCAGAATTTTCCCCCTACCATTCATTTTAAAATCATATCTTGATCTTTTAAAATGTATTTTGTTAGCTCTCCTAGGAACTCTTGTTAGGCTTGTGCCCAATCTTCATATTTCTTTGTGGCTTTGTTTGTAGGTGTTTTCAATTTATTGTCTTCTGAATTTATGTCTTGAGCTTACCTATTACCATAAAAGTTTTTTATGGTCATATTATTATTTTGTTGTTGCTTGCTTCTTTTTCCAGTCTATTTCTTAACTTTGGAGTTTATATTAGAATTGGCTCTTCACTGCTCTTGGGCAGGGGGGAGGTTGGGGGAGGAGAGGTTGGATAGCCTAAGCTTCACTGGCTAGATTTAGAGGCCTATAATTTTTGGTGCTTCTAAGATGGTATGCTCTAGGGAGATTTCCTCTCACCATCCTCTTGATCTGAGCTCTTGTCCTTACCCAGGAGGGTCTCTGCTCCCTCATGACCACAGAAAGTAATTAGAGACCCATTTCTTAATGTATGTTACTGTATGTATCCATAGAAATTATGTCTGAAGCTCATAGTCATTAATTTTACAAGTAAAAAGAAAAGGGCTGTATAAATTTCCTAGATAAGAAGCAGGGTGGTAGCCACAGTTAGAATATAAGTAGGAGGTAAACTCCTTGAGGGCAGGGACAATTTCATATTTTATCTTTGTATATCTGATTCCTGACAGTGTCTGACACATATTAAGCACTTAACAAATATTTGTTAAATCAATTAATTCCAGAAATATGTGCAGTTTGGTGCACTGAGAAATTTTATTTTCATCCATGTCTGTATGCTCAAATAGCAGTTGCCACTAGCATGTACTTCTTTGAATATGACAATATTATACTGTAATGGGGAAGGGAGAGAAAGAATATGAATTTATATAGTGCCTATTACTATGGGCAAGGTGCTATACTAAGCACATTTTCCAAATATTATCTCCCTTTGTCCTCACAACAATCCTGAGATGTAGATGCTATTATTGTCCTCATTTTACCATTGAGGAACTGAGGCAAAGAGAACATATGTGACTTCCCCAGGGTCACATAGCTAGGAAAACAGTATTTGAGTGTAGGTCCTCCTGAGTAGAGGCACGGCACTCTATCCACTGCACCATCAACTGCCTGAGTGTTGGGGGCAGGTGAAGAGAAAAGGAAGGAAGAAGAAATGGATGGGCATCCTCCACTACTTGTCTTCTGCATGCTCTTAATATTTACCAGTATTCAATCCTTCCTTCATACTCACTTCTCAGGCTGAGATTAAGACAAAAATAGAAATATAGATCTTTGGTACAACACATAGCCTCATTTTATTTTGTTTGTTTTGTTTTGGTTTTGGTTTGTGTTTTTTTTAGTGAGGCAATTGGGGTTAAGTGACTTGCCCAGGGTCACACAGCTAGTAAGTGTTATGTGTCTGAGGCCGGATTTGAACTCAGGTACTCCTGAGTCCAGGGCCGGTGCTCTATCCACTGCACCACCTAGCTGCCCCTCATAGCCTCATTTTAAACCTGATTTCTTAAGAGAAAGAAAATAGTTTATTTCCTGAAATAATATGAAGTTTAAATTATTTATTTAGAGAATACTGGTTGCCCTGGGCATAGTCAAATTTACAGTTATACAGATCAAATCAGGTTGTCTTTTAAAAGAAATATGCAATGGGCACTTTGCTATACGACACTATTGTATGCCCACTTGCACTCCCTCAAAAAAATCACACAAGTCTTTAGAAATATCAGGTCTCATTTTGCCAGTATCCCTCTAGAAATGTGTTCTAACTTTTAGGACTTCTGCAAAATTAAATTGACTAATCTCTTCACTATCTTGGCCCCCTCCTGCCTTTCCAGACTTTTAAACCTTATTCCTCTCTACATACTCTTAGTTCCAGTCCATCTCCCAATTCCACATCCAGACTCCAGGCACATTCACTGACTTCCTCATGCCCCCCCCACCTCTCTCCCTCTCTCTTCTTCTCTCTTCCTCCCTCCCTCCCCCCCTCCCCTTTGACTCCAGGCTTCCTTAAAGTTATAGCTAAAATCTCATCTTTGACAGAAAGCTTTTCCTCATCCTCCTTAATTCTAGAGCCTTTCTTCTATTTATTATTTTGAATTTATCTTATATGTACATCATTTGTGCATTGTTGTTTTCACGTTGTCTCCTCCCTAAGACTGTGAGCTCCTTAAGGAAAGGGATTGGATTTTGCCTTTTATTCTATTCCCATGCTTAACACAGTGTCTATGCATGGTAATTGCTTGATAATGCTTGCTGACTGACCAGGAACAATGCACTTACCCTCTCTCAGTCTTAATTTCTTTATCTGTCAAATTGGGATAATAATGCTTAATAATGCTACCTAATCTCACAGGACCAGTGTATGGAAAGTCTTAAAATCTTATGGAAATATTATTCTTATATGTTCAAGTCTATGTACTCTAAAGTTAAGATATAGTGCATCTGAAATGTTTTTAGTGGAATTTAATGATTGTTCTCTCACTTTTTCTTTTCACCATGCTTTTCCAATACCATCCCATTCAGATGTGAATAGGCAGTGCAAGAAACAAAGAGCTGAATAGAATGGTATTACACCCAAGTTTTAACAAATCCAGCTGGCTATCCAAAAAGCCTTTCACTTCTCTTTATAAGAACCAATTGACAAAAGTCTCATAGCCAACAAGTAATTTTGAATTGTCACATCTATATGACCACTAACTAAATCCCCAGTTCCCATAGTGTCCCTGTTTCAAATGGTGCCTGGATCTCTAAATATATGGTATCCTATATCATCACATAAGTGGCATTCAAAGACACTGAAATTTTTCAGGTAAAAACAAAGAGCTGTATCTCCCTTCTGTGTACAACCAAAGCACTGAAATTTGGCAGCTATAACTAAGTTTTGGGCCCTTTGCCAGTCTGTCAAATTAGGTTGTAATTGGCTGCTACAATCAAAAGCTATTAAGAAAGGAACACACACACACACACACACACACACACATACATACACACAGACATTTTATTAGTTTCCTTCCCGATTCCTGCCTTCTAAATCATGCCACAAAGCAAGACTCCATCCCTCTTAACAGTTTTAGTTAATCAAGAGAAGGGAGACTATCATTCCCACCATTCTATGGTCCTTCTCTTATTACCAGCTCTCTTCTACAGTAACAACAGCAGAGCTCCATGGTAGAAATTCAGAGAATTAAATTCTGGCCACAAATCAGTTGGCAAACTGGCAGACCATGTGGTTCGCAGAAGGGGGCTTCACCAGTTCTCTCACACCTTTACTCAGGAGCATCTGAGCTGATGCACTCTACATCTGTGACAGCTTCTGGAGAAGTTTCAAAGGAAGCCCGAGTAAAAGTGAATATAGTTGAAGAGACTGAAGGTAAAGGAAGAGGCATGTAATGAAGGGGAAGGGAAACAGTCAAAGAAAATCTTATCACCACTTTCCATCTAGAACAAGCTACATCTATAACTTTTGTCTGCTTACTTTTTGGGGGGGAGGGGGAGTTTTTCATGATAATTGAAAGTCAAAATGTCTACCCTGGATTGCCTTTGTCATTTCTCTTGGGGATGATGGATGATGCTTCAATCATTGAAGGAGTTCTTAAGCTGAGAACCATGAAATTCTTGTGTTTTTTTAATATTTTAATAATGATATTTCAGTATAATTTGGTGTCCTTTGTCCTCTCTAGCAGATTGTTTCCTCTATCATCTGCACTCTCTCATTTGTCTTCAATCTCTCCCTGTCTACTGGCTGCTTCTTTACCGGCTACAAATATGCCCATGTCTCCCCCACCCTCAAAAAATCCTCACCCTATCCAGCCATCTCCACTAACTATTGCCCCATATCACTAGGGACTTTTGGGGTTCAGCTCCTTGAGTAGGCCATCAACATCATGTGCTGCCACATTTTCTCACACTCTTCTTAACTCCACAATTTGACTTCTAACCTCATCATTCACTCAAAACTTCTCTCTCAAAAGTTACTAATGATCTTTTTTTTTTTTTGCGGGACAATGGGTGTTAAGTGACTTGCCTAGGGTCACACAGCTAGTAAGTGTCAAGTGTCTGAGGCCGGATTTGAACTCGGGTCCTCCTGAATCCAGAGCTGGTGCTTTATCCACTGTGCCACCTAGCCGCCCCACTAATGATCTTTCAACTGCCAAGTCCAATGGTCTTTCTCAGTCCTCTTCCTTTTAACACAGAATCATCCTCTGCTCTTTTTTGCCCTCTCCTCCCTAGGTTTTCATGACACTCTCTCTCCCATAATGGCAAGACAGTACCAGATTTATAATCCAGGGGTAAAACCCCAGAGTACCATCCCTTGTTGGATCAGTGTTAGAGCTGGATAGGGTCAGGAGGGAGGGGCAAGAATAGATCACCAAGTGATTGTCCAGAAAGAACAGGAAATTTGTCTCTTAAAGGAGTCACATACAGTCACCATTGATTTGACAAGACTGGGACAATACTAGTAAAAATTGTGGGAAAAGGAGATGAGAATTCAACATAGAAGATGAATTGAGGTGAATTTTTAAAATTTGAGAGCCACAAAAAAAGATGTTGGTCTTCATCCACAGGGAGCTGAGGAGGGCTGCAAAAGGAGAGATGCAAAGGATCTGATGGGGAAAGACCATAGGAGATTCTCAATATAAGGCATGTATTAATGAGCCATTCAAGGGGCTAAACTTATAAAGGCCTTTCAGGAAGGGTTCTTTCATGGGTATTGTTATTTCTATAGATTCTAAGTTGGGTTCTATTTGTTTTCACTGACAAACTTTTATTCTTTAAAATTGTAAGGTATTTGCAAGGAGAGTTGGTAATAACATACTTAGTGATATAGGAAGTTCCTAGATTATTTAGGTGGCACCAATGAACTAGACAATTGAGAAGTCCCCCAAAGTGTGCTTGACCCCATTATGTTTCTCTCAGAAAGAGACCTATCATACATGTGAAAAAACAACATCTCAAAACCTCTTAAGATAGTTAGAGACATGACACCTGTGATATTTTCCCTGACATCTGAAGATAACATAGAGGTAAGCACCATGACTTATAGCAAATCAGTGGTATTGTTCCAGGCCCTGCTATAGGAGAATGCTAGCAATGACACCTGCAGTGTACTGGGGATGAGGATTTTCCATTGTACTGGTTGAAAAACTCCAGATCAGGTTGCCCAATAGATAGGAAAGTCTGTGACCAAAAAGTCTCTATGCACAGAGGGGTCAGAAGTATGTAATTCTTTGTGCCAAGAAAGGCAGTAAAGTTTTCCAGAAATAAAATGTTAATAACCTGATGGAGGCAGAAGATTGCATACAGATCAAAAATAAGAGGTCAGCACCAGAATCAAAACAATTGAGCAAAGATGTAACATGCTGAAGAATTTGTTACCAAGAAAACAAAAATGTCTGGGTTCCACAGAGTTCACCCAATTCATAACCTTCTTTTTTGCTAGGGATATATATATATGGAGAGAGAGACAGAGAGACAGAGAGACAGAGAACGAACAAGAGCATGCAAGTTCTGGAATATTTGCCCATTCCCTTTCATTTGTTCATTCCTTTGTAGAATTGCTGGGTAAAATACAGTGTATCTATCCCCAGTGCATACATGTGGCTATAGATTGGTAAATGAGAAACTGAATAAGTTAAGGGAGGAGCAGTTATGGGGAGAAAACAAAGGCAACCAAAAGAGAAAAGAATGAATGGAGAGAAAAGACTGAAATATTGAAAGACTATTAAAATGCTTTGATGACACCTAAGAAACTGGAGGACTAATGGGGGCTAAGGAAAGGGGAGAGAGAGGGAGACAGACAGACAGACAGAGACAGAGAGAGACAGAGTAAGAGACAGAGAGACAGACATGGAAAGAAAGACAGAGACATAGAGATAGAGAGAAAGGGAAACTCCACTTGTCTCGTCAACTACATTGAGGACAGGGGGCAACCAAGGAATATTCCTATAACAGTGTTTTAAGATAGAATTTGTGAGGAAAAGTCTCTACCAGAGAAGTTTTATACTCAGGACTACAAATCACTCTGGGTATTTACATAGATCTTTGAGAATAATGGCTATTCATTTCCAAGAGGTCTATTTTGCTTTCTTCCTTTTAATAAAACCTGCCTTTGTAATGCTGCAATCTATCTACTCACAAGGGGGGAATTGGTCTCAGTATATTGGTGGGAGGGGTGAAGGTGAAAGAACATAGAATGCCATAAAACCATTCATGGGGTGAAGTGAAGATACAGAAGTAAGAAGAAGCATTTTTGCCAACTCACCCAGGACACCTCTTCCACAATGTGCCAGACCAAATTCAGATAAGAAAAGCCACGGAAAGTCATATAGAGTCATGTATCAATCCCAGGCCAGTTTAGGGAAATATATAGAGATTTCTATATACACTAGTATTAGGGTTCCCTAGGAGCTCACATTGATACTAGCAGCAAAGAGCATTCCAGCATTCAGGGATGGAAAGGGTGCTGACACAGAGCACAAAAATCCCAGGGAATATCTGAATTAGTACTGGGGACAGGAATAGATGTCATATAAGCCTGCAGTAGAATAATGAGGGCAAGGAGAACCAGCAGTTCGGTCATTCTGAATCTTCATAAATTCCTAGTGGGCTAATAGTGAATGAGTCTAGCATAAGTCTACTGAAACTCATCCATAAACAAGTTAGCAGATCCAAACCTGAAGCAGGAACTTGCAGAACTCAGATAACAAGGGCAGTGAATAGACCTCTTCCCAGATCACACAACTTTGGGAACAATGAAAATTGTATACTGAGCAGATTAAGCTATGAAAGCAACAGAGAAACATAAAAGGACAGAAACTCAGGTCAAACATCTTCAGAAGTGCTCAAAGGCCAGTGCTACCACTAAGTCAAATTCAAGAAGCAGGTTGGAAGAATGAGGAGGGAAAGAACCTACCCACAAATACTGACTATGGTGATTAAAAAACAAAAAAAAACTCAAGACATAAACACAGAAGACAATGACTTGGAAACATCTATAAGCAAAGCCTCAGAGAAAAATGCAGATTGGACATAAGTCCAATAAGAATTCCTAGAAGTTAAAGAGGTTTTTGTAATTTATTTATTTTTTCCATAAAAATATTTTATGATTTTACAGTTACATGTAGAGATAGTTTGCAACATTTGTTTTTATAAGATTTCTGGTTTCAATTTTTTCTCCTTCCCTCCCCTCTTCCCAAGACAGCAAGCAATCCGATATAGGTTATATATGTGCAAATCACATTAAACATATTTCTGCATTAGTTGGGCTGTACAAGAGGAATCAAAGCAAAAAGGAAAAATCTCAAAAAACAACAAAAAAAATAGAGATAGTATGGTTCAATCTGCATCTAGATTCCATAGTTCTTTTTTTTTTTCTGGATTTAGAGAACATTTGCCATCATGAGTCCTTTGGAACTATCTTGGACCATTATATTGCTGAGAAGAATCAAGTCTATCACAGTTGATCAACACACAATATTCTCCTGGTTCTGCTCATCTCATTCTGCATCAGTTCATGTAAGTCCTTCCAGGTTTCAAAGTTATTTTTTTAACTGAATGAGAGTGGTAGAGGAAAAAAAATGAGAAGGAAATCAGCTATACAAGAAAGATATGACAAAATAATTAATAGCTTGGTAAATGACGTACCAAATTTTATTGAAAAAATAACCCCTGGAGCAGCTAAGTGGCACAGTGGATAAAGCACCAACCCTGGATTCAGGAAGACCTGAGTTCAAATCCAGCCTCAGACACTTGACACTTACTGGCTGTGTGACCCTGGGCAAGTCGCTTAACCCTCATTGTCCCACAGAAAGGAAGGAAGGAAGGAAGGAAGGAAGGAAGGAAGGAAGGAAGGAAGGAAGGAAGGAAGGAAGGAAGGAAGGAAGGAAGGACGGACGGACACTCACTAGCTGTGTGACCCTGGGCAAGTCGCTTAACCCTCATTGCCCCACAAAAAACATACACACACACAAAGTCACAGAAATACCTGAGAGCTATAAACAAACAAATAAAAAAGATGCTAAGCATCATATTTCAAGAAATTATAAAAGAAAACTGCTTAGATATCTTAGAACCAGAAAGCAAAGTAGGAATCCAAAGAATCTACTGGTCACCTCATGAAAGGAATAATAAAAACTCCCAGGAATATTATAGCCCAAAATCCAGAGCTTCCAGGTAAAAGAAAAAATTACTGAAAGAAGTCAGAAAGAATGAATTTAAGTACTATGGAACCTTAGTCAGGATTATACAAAACTTCATAGCTAACAAGCTGAAGAAGCAGAGAGCTGGGAAATTGATGTTCCAGAAAGCCAAAGATATAAGATTACAACCAAAACTAAGCTCCCTAGGGAAACTAAATATATTCCTATGGGGGAAAATGGACCTTTAATAAAATAGAGGACCTTCAAGCATTCTTGTTGAAAAGACCAGACCATATGCCAAGATACACTTTGAAAAAGTATGTGATTTAGATATAAAGGTGACATTATAAGCAAATTAATGCAACATGGAGGAAATCATCTGTCAGATTTATGGATAGGGGAGAGTTCATGACCAAACAAGTGATAGAAAGGTTCACAGCAAATAAAATGAATAATTTTTATTGCCTAAAATTTGAAAGGTCTTTTAGAAACAAAACCAAGATAGCTGAAGTTAAAAGAAAAGCAAAACTCTAGGAGAAAAATCTTTACATCAAACTTCTCTGATAATGGTCCATTTCTAAGATATATAGCAAACTGATTCAAATTTACAAGAATAAAAGCCCTTCACTAATTGATTAATGGTCAAAGGATATGAATAGAAAGTTTTTAGAGGAAGAAACCAGAGCTATCAATAGCCTCATGGGGGAGAAAATGCTTTAAATCACTAATAGAGAAATGTAAATCAAAACAACTCTGAGTTGCCACCACATACCAATCAGATTAACTAAAATGACAAAAAAGAAAACTGCCAAATACTGGAGGGGGTGTGGGGAAACGGATACTCTAATGTACTGTTTGTGGTGCTGTGAATTAGTTCAACCACTCTGGAAAGCAATTTGGAACTATGCCCATAATACTATTAAACTGTGCATACTCTTTGACCTAGGAATAATGCTATTAGATCTAAGCCCTCAAATAGATCAAAGAGGGAAAAGACCCATATGTGCAAAAATATTTAGGGAAGTTCCTTTTCATGGTGTCAAAGAATTGGAAACTGAGGGGATGCCCATCAATTAGGGAATGGTTGAAAAGGTTATGGTAAATGAATATGATGGAATTAATGAATATTGTGCTATAAGAAATCATGAAGATGATTTAGGAAAACCCTGAAGAGACCTGTATGAATTGCTTCAGAATGAAGTGAGCAGAATCAACAGAGCAAGTTATACAGTAACAGAAATATTGAAAAGACATTTAACTTTGAAAGTCTTCATAATTCTGATCAATAAAATAACCAAGCAAAGTTCCAAAGGACTCATGATAAAACATGAGTGAATCCTGAAACATGTTTTCTTCTCTTCTTGGACAGAATTTGTTTTATATGACTATAAATATAGTTCTATATGTAGGTATGTATGTATATAGATAGATATAGATATAGATATATGTATGTATTTATATATGCATGTATGTATGTGTTATAATGGATTTTGGTTTTCTTGCCTTCTCAGTGTGTGTGAGAGGGAGCAGGGAAAGAGAGAATTCAGAATCAAAAATAAAATAAAAGTGAGTTACTGGGAGAAAAAAACTTTAAATTGTCAAAATATACATTTTTTAAATTATTCACAAAATCATTTCCCCAAATTCTTTGAGTGGGGGCTATGAACCAAAAGAATAAGAAATTCCCCCATAATATAGATGAGAGAACAGGATTACATCTGTCTTAGTGGAAGTCCTTATTAGGCCACTCTCCTGGTCCAGCTTTCTTTAGATTAATTGGAGCTATAAAATTTCCCACCACTTGGGTCAGCATTACTCTCAAAGGAAATAGCCTTCTTTATACCTCACTGTACTATCATCACTTTGGGTGCCTCTGTAAGAAACAGAAGTGGGGCAGTGGATGAATGGACCATTGTGCGAATTGAGTAGCATTTCTGACATTCTTTGCTGAGTTAGAATCCCTTGTGCCCCTTGTTATGTAATCAGGAAGTATTGCCCATTAACTATAGGTTTTCAATATCACCTTGACTCCCTTACATGTTATATAACGGGAAAAGAATGGAAAGAAACTCCATGGAAGAGGCACAGGAATTGTTGATTCCTTTAGTGAATAAATTCTAATCATCTGACAACTGTTTCAAGGAAGGGCAATCCACCTCAAATCAGCTAAGATACATTTTTCTTCTTTTTTTATTACATTAAAAACATGAGCTTCACCAATCAACACTGTTGCCACACTCTGCAACAATTATGTGCTTGTGGTTGTAGTCTATAAATTACATTTTTCAAAATTATACCCAATTTGTAAACTCATGGGCATAGAGACCATAAGATCATAGTATAAAAATGGATATCTTTAATTAACCTTTAATACCATGAAGATTCACACCCCCCCCTTATTTTAAAGATGAAAGAGATTGAGTATGGATGGAAGAAACTCTGAGTTAGCACCTTATACCAATCAGATTAACTAAAATGACAAAAAAGGAAAATGACAAATCCTGGAGGGGATGTGGGGAAATGGGTATGCTAACGTAGTGTTGGTGGTGCTGTGAACTAGTTCAACCATTCTGGAAAACAGTTTGGAACAATGCCCAAAATACTATTAAGCTGTGCATACTCCTTGACCTGAAGAAACTGAGGCCTAAAGAGATTAAATAATGCCTCAGATCATATAGATGATAAACAACAGAGGAAACTCCATATTTCAATTGAGGTCAGCAATTGCTCTGCCAATTGTCTTACAGAGTTGCCCAAGTTACTTGGAGGCTAAATAGCTTGTCCATTATCACACAGTCAATACATATCAGAAGTAGAACTTAGCTTAAAATATGCAAGACAAAAGTAAACCCTGATATCTGTGCACAGATCAAACTAAATAAACTGGCATAGACCAACAGGAAATCAAGTCCTCATGAAAATCTGACATCAGATAAATCTGATGTACTTTGATTCTCTTTTTCTCTTTGTTGATTTTCCACAGAAATTATTATTTCCTGGTCTCTTAGCTACACGAGGAGTCACAGTTGGTACAGATGCGTAGTACTGGACATCATGTCAATGGTAAATATGATAAAAATACTTTATGATAAATTGAATTCTAAAGAACCTAATTATTCTTGAACAGTTTACAAAGCTGAATAAACTGACTATTTTGTTGGAAATGAGTCATATTAAAAATATAAAGTAGAAACACAATATAAGAATACAGAAAGGTTCTGTGATACAGATTGTAACCCATTTAGAATTTAGAAGATTAATCCAAAGGAGGAAA
This sequence comes from Dromiciops gliroides, assembly GCF_019393635.1. Taxonomy (NCBI): domain Eukaryota; kingdom Metazoa; phylum Chordata; class Mammalia; order Microbiotheria; family Microbiotheriidae; genus Dromiciops; species Dromiciops gliroides. The sequence continues at coordinate 360,578,599 of NC_057864.1, read as the reverse complement.
TTGAGGTACATGGAAAATAATTAACTTTTCCACGGTCCCAGAAAACATGAATATGAGGCAGGATTCAAACCTGCTTCTGTGAAACTGTTAAGATGGAGCTTTATTATTTCATGAACTACCATTCTCACCATTAGTAAAACTGGTATATAAAATAGATTTGAGAGGTCTTTTAATTCAAACTCAATGCCCCACTTGTCCTTCAGCAGCTCACAGAACAAGATGCTTGATAATTCAATGCATTTAATATTTGGTGAATATTTATTTTACAGAATCACAGGTCTTACAGTTGGAAGGGAACTCATCAGCAATCTAATCTAACTACTTCTTTCTTTCTTTTTGGAGGCAATCAGGGTTAAGTAACTTTCCCAGGGTAACACAGCTAGTAAGTGTCTGAGGCTGGATTTGAACTCAGGTCCTCCTGACTCCAGGGCTGGTACTCTATTCACTGTACCACCTAGCTGCCCCTAATCTAACCAATTCTCAAAAAGGAATTTGGACTATTACATACTGGAAAAGTAATTGACCAGCTCATTATCAAAGTATCACAGTGAGAGAGAACTTATTACCTCCTGAGACAGCCCATTCCACTTTTGGACAGCTTTAATTGTGAGAGAATGTTCCCTTATGTTAAAATTATATTTCTATCTTTGTAACTTCTACCCATTGCTTTTGGTTCTACCCTCTGGATCCAAATATAAAAATTCTAATCCCTCTTCCACATGTCCAATCTCTTTTAGGTGAAAAATCCCCAGTTCCATTAACTATTACTAATATTATATAGACTTAAAGCCCTTTTCCATTCTTGTTGTCCTCTACCTATCAGTCAGTCAATAAATATTCATTAAGCTTCTACTTTGGGGGGAAGAGCCAAGTTGGCAGAGAGAAGCCAGGAAGTTGCCTGAGCTCTCCCAAGTTTCCCTAAAAAACAACATTAAATCAAGCCTCTAAACAGATTCTGAAACTACAGAACCTACAAAAAGACAAAGAGACACAATCTTCCAACCTGAGATAATTTAGAAGACTTCAGGAAAGGTCAGTCTCACTCAGGCAAAAAGGGAGCACAGCGTGGCTCAGACAGCACAGCACAGCACTGAGGGCATCTGGGCAAGTCAACAGGAAGCTCTTGGCCACAGTCGAGCAACTGAGGCCCCTTGATCCTAGCTCAGCAAGCTGGTAGTGCAACAGGCCAGTTGTGAGATCCACCAGCACTAGTAGAGAGAGCAGGCTGCCAGCTGGAGGGCCAATCACAGGACAGGTGCAACTGGGCCTGGCTGTCCCAGCACCTAGAGCAAGCACAGGGAGCAAGCCCAGGCCGGTAAGAAATCCACAAGCCATAGAGGCCTCACAGTAGAAAGCCAGTGACACAGCCCCTATCTCCCAGCACAAGAAGCTTGAAACAGTGACCCTTGTGCCCCAAGAGCAGAACTCAACTTAAAATAATAATAATAATAAGCTTCAATATAAGTAAGAAACAAAAAAGAGCTCTTACCATTGAGAGCTTCAGTGTCGACAGGGAAGAGCTAAACATGAACTCAGATAAGGACAATACTCTCAAACTGCCAACATGTGAAGCCTCAAGAGGGAAGATGAATTGGTCTCAAGACCAAAAAGCCTTCTTGGAAAAGCTCAAAAAGGATTTTAAAAATCAGTTGAGAGAGGTAGAAGAAAAAATGGAGAGAGAAATGAAAGCAACGCAAGAAAATTATGAAAAAAGAACCAGCAACTTGGAAAAGGAAGCACAAAGATTGACTGAAGAAAACAATTACTTAAAAAATTCATTTGGCCAAATAAAAAAGGAAGTACATAATCTGACTGAAGAAAACAATGCCTTACAAATTTGAATTGGACAGTTGGAAGCTAATGAATCCATGAGACACCAGGAATCAGTCAAACAAAATCAAAAGAATGAAAAAATAGAAGGAAATGTGAAATACCTCATTGGAAAGACAGCTGACCTGGAAAAAAGATCCAGGAGAGACAATTTGAGAATTATTGGACTGCCTGAAAACCATGATCAGAAAAAGACTCTAGACACCATATTCCAGGAAATCATCAGGGATAACTTCCCTGATATTACAGAATCAGGATAAAATCATCATTGAAAGAACCTACTGATCACCTCCTTAAAGAGAGCCCAAAAGGAAAACTCCAAGAAATATTGTAGCCAAATTCCAGAATTATCATGTGAAGGAAAAAATACTCCAACCAGCCAGAAAGAAGTAATTTAAATATCATAGAGCCACATTCAGGATTGCACAGGACCTGGCAGTTTCAACATTAAAGGATCACAAAGCTTGGATTATGATATTCTGGAAGGCAAAGGAGCTTGGATTGCATTCAAGAATCTATTACCCAGCAAAACTAATTATTCTCTTTTGGAGGGAAAATGGATATTCAATGAAATAGGGGACTTTCAAGGTTTCCTGATGAAAAGGCCAGAACTGAATAGAAAATTTGATCTTAACATACAAGACTAAAGAGAAGTTTAAAAAGGTCAATTGGGGGGTGCAGGGGAAAGCTATTCAATAAGATTAAACTGTTTAGATCCCTACACAAGAAGATAATACTTATACCTCTTGAGAACTCTTTATCTATTAAGGCAGACAGAAGAAATATCCACAGAGGGTATAAATATAAATTGTCTTTGATATGATGATATAAAGAAAATTAAGGGGTGAAAAAAAGGAGTGTATGGGAAAAAGGGGAAAGGGGAAGTGGAATGGGGTGAATTACATCATATGAAGAGATGAAAAAAATTTATTATAATAGAGGGAAAGAAGGGAGGGGTGAACATTGTTTCAACCCTACTCTCACTAGATTTGATTCAAAGAGTGAATAACATATATGTTCATTTGAATAAAGAAATTTAGCTATTCTTTAGGGAAGTAAAAGGGTAAGGGGGGATTGATAGAAGGGAGGGCAGAAGCAGGGGAGAAAAGGGTAAAGAAAAGGGAGGGGGCTGATAAAAGAGAGGACAGATTGGGGGAAGCAGGAGTAAGAAGCAAAACATTGGTGATGAGGAATATGGTGAAAGAAGGGGGGAAAGTACAAAGGGGGTAAATAGAATGGAGGGAAATAGACAGCTAGTAATAATAACTGTGAATGTAAATGGGATTAACTCTGTCATAAAATGGAAGCAAATAGCAGAGTGGATTATAAACCAGAATCCTACAATATGCTGTTTATAAGAAATACATTTGAAGCAGAGAGATACACAAAGAGTAAAGGTAAAAGGTTGGAGAAGAATATATTATGCTTCAGCTGAAGTCAAAAACCAGGGTTTGCCATCCTTATCTCAGACAAAATAAAGGCAAAAATAGATTGAATTAAAAGAGATAAGGAAGGAAACTACATCTTGCTAAAAGGTACTATAGATAATGAAGTAAGATCAATACTAAACATGTATGTACCAAGTGGTATGGCATCCAAATTCTTAGAGAAGTTAAATGAGCTACAAGAGGACATAGACAGGACAACTATACTAGTGGGGGATCTGAATCTTCCCCTCTCAGAATTAGATAAACCTAGCCACAAAATAAATAAGAAAGAAGTTAAAGAGGTGAATAGAATGTTAGAAAAGTTAGATATGATAGATGTCTGGAGAAAATTGAATGGAGATAGAAAGGAATATACCTTTTTCTCAGTGGTACATGGCACATATTCAAAAACTGATGCTGTATTAGGGCACAAAAATTTCATAGTCAAATGTAGAAAGGCAGAAATAGTAAATGCATCCTTCTCAGATCATGATGCAATAAAAATTACATGTAATAAAGAGCCATGAAAAGGAAGACTGAAAATTAGTAGGAAACTAAATAATCTCATTCTAAAGAATGACTGGGTCAAACAAGAAACCATAGAAACAATCAATAACTTTATCCAAGAGAATAACAATAATGAGACAACACACTAAAACCAAAGCAGTGCTTAGGGGAAATTTTATATCTCTAAATGCTTACCTGAATTAAAAAGAGGAAATCAATAAATTGGGCATGCAACTAAAAAAGCTAGAAAAAGAACAAATTAAAAATCCCCAACAAAATACTAAATTAGAAATCCTAAAAATCAAAGGAGAAATTAATAAAATTGAAATCAAGAAAACTATAGACTTAATCAATAAATCTAAGACCTGGTTTTATGGAAAAAACCAATAAAATAGATAAATTTGATTAAAAAAATAAGAAAACCAAATTACCAGTATCAAAAAAGAAAGGGGTGATTTTGCCACCAATGAAGTGGAAATTAAAGCAATAATTAGGAACTATTTTGCCCAACTGTATGCCAATAAATTTGATAATCTAAATGAAATGGATAAATATTAAACTTCTACTTTGTGCCAGGTACTATGCTAAGAACTGGGATACAGCGATAGCTCCCATTCTCAAGGAAGTCATAGTCTGATGGGGGAGATAATATGAAAACAACTATGTACAAACAAACTACATGCAGAATAAATAGGAAATAACAGAAAGAAGCCACTAGAATTAAGGGGAATTAGGAAAGGTTTCCTGTACAAAGTGAGATTTTAGCTGGGACTAAAGCCAGGAAGCCAGGGAACCCAAGAGGCAGAAATGAGGAGAGAAAGTATCCCAAGCATGGGGAACAGCCAGTGAAAATACCCAAAGGTAGGTGATAGTTTCTTTTTCACAGAACAGCAAGGAGATCTATGTGCCCAAATCACATAATATGGAGGGAGGGAAGTAGAGAGAAGTATAAGGTTTAAGAAGACTTGAAGGGGGTGAGGTATGTTATAGAGCACTTTGAATGACAAATAGAGGATTTTGTATTTAATGTTAGAGACCATATGGAGCCACTGAAATTTATTAACTAGGAAGTGGGGCAGATAAAGTGAAATGGTCAATCCTGTACTTTGACATTTGACATTGACATTTGAGTGGAAGATAGACTGGAGTGGGAAAAGACTTGTGACAGGTAAGTAACTTACTGCAATAATCCAAGCATGAGATGAAGAGGTCCTGCACCACAGGCGCATCACTCTCAGAGCAGAGAAGGAGGAGGATACAAGGTATTTTTTTTAAAAAATAAATAAATAAAATCAACAGGATTTGACAACACATTGGATATGTGGGGTGAGAGATAGTGAGGAGTAGAGTCTGACACTTAGGGTACAAGCTTGGATGAAACAGAGGATAATGGTATATTCAACAGTAATCAGGAAGTCTATAAGGGGGAACATTGTCGGGGAAAGATGAGGTTAATTTGGGGCATGTCTACATGATGGCTACAGAACATCCAGCTGGAGATATTGAATAGGCAGTTGGAGATGCAAGACTGGAGGTCTGAAGAGAGGTTAGGATTGGATTAGTAATTCTAAGAATCATTGACATGAAGTTGATGATTGAATTGCAAAATGAAATAATAAAGAGGGATAAGAGAAGAAGAATCAGAACAGAGCCCTGTGGGATATCCAAAAATAGAAGGTATAACATATATGATGATCCAACAAAGGAGACTTAGAAGGAGCAGTCAGATAAGTTGGAAGAAGACCAGGAGAAAATAATGTCCTAAAAACCTAGAGAGAAGAGAGCATCACATCAAGTAAGTCAATAAATAAACATGTATTAAGTGCTTACTATGGACCAGGCACAGTGCTAAGTGCTAGGGATACAAAAATAAGCTAAAGACATTCCATGGCCTCAAAGATCCCATAATCTAATTGGGGAGATAATAAGCAAACTATATACAGTATAGATAGGAAATAATTAAGGGAAGCAAGGCAGAAGAAGAGGGGTTGGAAAAGGCTTTAAGGAGAGGAGGATGATTGACAGTGTCAAAGACTGCAGAGATTTCTAGAAGAATTATATTTGGCCATTATAGAATTAAGAGATCATTAGTAACTCTAGAGAGAGCAGTTTCATTTGAAAAAATTAGGTCAGAAGCTAGATCATAGAGAGTTAAGAGAGCATGAGAAGAAAGGAAGTGAAAGCACCTATTATAGATGGCCTTCTTAAGGAGTTTAGCTACAAAAGGCAGGAAAGATATGAGTCAATAGCTGTTAGAGATGGATAATGAAGTGAGAGTTTTTGAGAATTGGGAAAGAAATGGGTATGTTTGTAGGGAGTAGGGAAGTAACCAATAGACCAGGAGAGATTGAAAATTATTTAGAGAATAGGAATGATTGAAGGGGCTTTCCATTAGAGAAGACAGGGTGAAATACGATCACTTGTGCATTTCAAGAGGTTTGTCTTGGCAAGGAGAAGGGCTACCCCTTCTTAAGAAATAGGAGTAAAGGAGGGGGATAGCTGCATAAAGCATCTGGGTGATGTCAGATGAAGAGGAGAGGAGAAGAGGGAACTCAGGGAACAACTTCAATTATGAAGCAATGTTCTCAGCTAAAAAGGCAAGATGGAGGGAGAGCCTTGAAAGGATTGTGGAGAGATAAAAAGGTTTGGAAGAGCCACTGTGGAGAGTTGGATAGGGAGGTGTAAAAGAACTGTATTGTTAACAGCGAACATAACAGGTTATGTGACAAATTTGTAACAGCACATATGTAGGAGTGAAGGCAACAGGTAGTGGGAGTGATTTAAGGCTGAAAGTTAGCAGGGTACAATTAATGAGAAGGAGGCAAGGGACTCAAGAGAATAAAAAGGTATAGTGTTGAAAGTATAGAGGTGAGCAGGACTCCAGATATGTGGTTTGAACAGAGTAGTGTACAGAATAGCATGGAAACTACACTTCTTTTAATGTAGCCAAAGGCTGCATTAGCTTTTATGCCTGTCATATCACACTGCTGATTCATAGTGAGTCAATCGCTCCTTCATCAATCGTCTTAGAACCCTTAGTCTAGATCTCTCCTTTGTCCTTAACATATTTTACATGGTGTCATAACTGTATGTGTACATATCATATGGATCCTATTAGAAAGCAAACTCTTGAGACTAGAATACATCCATTACCTTCTATCTTTGCATTCTCAGTGCCTAACAGTACATATTGAATAGTCAGGAATTTTTAAAAGCTTTCTGGATTTGCATTGAATTTAATTGAATTGTAAAACTGCTTAATTGTAAAGAATTAGGGAGTTGATGGAAATAATAATAATAATAAATAATAGCATTTTATATAGTACTTTAAGGTTTTCAAAGCACTTTACAAATGCTGTCTCATTTTATCTTCACAACGACTCTGAAAAGTAGATGCTATAATTATCCCCACTTTATAGGTGAGGAAACTGAGACAAAAAGAGGTTAAGTGACTTACCCAGGGTCACACAGCTAACAGGCATAAAGCAGTATTTTAATTCAGTCTCCCTAATTCCAGGTCCAGTACTCTAGTCACTAAGCCACTTAAAGAAAAATACATGAAGAGACAAGGAATTTGTAGGGAATGGGAAGAAAGGGTAGAGTGGAGGGAGAGGAGTGGGGAAAATGAACATTGGACAGAAGAGCAGAAGATGAGAGAGATACATTTAGAATAGGGAGAAAAGGAACGAAGATACAGGTAGTTTTTAATGTGTGTTGTTAATTAGGTAGATTAATTGATAGAGGTAATAGTATTGGGGAAAAGAAATGTAACATGAGCATCATCATCATTAGTAAACCTTTAATTAAGTGGTTACTATGGCCAGACACCGTGCTAAGAACTGGAAATAAAAAGGCAAATACCAGCACCTCTCCTCAAGGAGCTCACATTCTAATGAAAGAGACAACAAGCAAAAAACATGCAAACAAAAGAGAAGGGGAATTCTAGACAGCAAGATAGTTTACTGCACCTATGATTTCACTTGTAAAGGAGATTTTTCTCTACCAATACATATTGGTAGAGCTCTGCATTTTGTAGTCTTAATGAGCTGCTTGGAATATAGAGCAGTTAAGTGATGTACCATGGTCTATATTCACATGGTCAGTACAGGTCAGAGATAATACGTAGACCCAGGTCATTCTGACTCTGGTCAGTTCCCTACTCATTATGAAATATTTCCTCTGGATAAAGGACTCATATAGTGCTTTAAGGTTTGCAAAACATTTTATGTTCATTATCTCCTTTGAGACTTTATCCTTAATATATTCTATCTTGTATCATACTCATCTATGTACTTATATCTTTCCCCCTCCCTCCCATTAGATTGTAAGACCCATCAGTGCAGAGATTATTTCATTTTCCATTTTTGTATCTCCACAACCTATAACATTTTAGACAGAATAGGAATAATAAAAACAATAAAGAGTCCATACCTAGATAGAACTTGCACAAGACATAATACAATCACCTATATCAAGTAAACACAGACATAGAGTTGGAAGGGGCATTTACATAACAATTATTAAAATAATGAGTCCGTCTATAGCATTTTTGATGAGTAGAACTATCCAGCCTCCATTCAAAGACTTCCAGGGTTTGAAAACTCATGATACCCTGAGAGTGCCCATTCCATCCAGGGACAGCACTGATGTTAAGAAATTATAAGATATATTAATTTTCTAGAGGAATATAAACAGTCCTGTGTGAGGTCTCAAGATAGCAATAAACATTGCCCACTGGAACATGAAGATATAACTCTCTGGAGAGATATCATTGAAGTGTTTTTCCAGTTCAATCATGGTAGAATGTCCTACGTGGGGTATAGAAGTTAGAAAGAGAAGTTAGTATGTAAGGTAAACCATATTCTATCAACTAAAACAATTATTCTGTATTACTACATATTGTGCCTTATATTTTTCAGATTAAAAACAAATGATAATTCAAGTCTCTCACCTCTCCAATCCATCCTCTACACAGATGCCAAAATGTTTATTTCTAATGCAGAAGTATAACCAATAAACTCTACTGGTTCCCTGTTAATTTTGGATAAAATTAAATCCTTTCTGTTTGACATTTAAAGCCCATCACAATCTGGCCCATCCTATTTCTTTCAGACTTATTTACATATTATTATCATTCTTACATTTCATAGTGCAGCCAAATTAGCCTCCTTTCCCATTCCTTCCATTCATGATTCTGTTTCTGACTCTTCAAAACTGTACTTCTGATGCTATCTCCTCTTAGAACTTCCCTCAGCTCCTGGGACCTCTTCACACTGGAAGATTCAACTACCTCTGTAGCCTTCTCACCCTGGAACATCCCTCCATAAGACCTTCCTCACATTGTTGGGTTCCTCTTATGGCCTTCATTTTGTGAAGGGGCCCAAACCAACCTCCACTCCCCTCCAAACATTGTTCCTGACTTCCTTCAAACCATGCCCTCAATGCAGCTATTTTCATCTCCAACCCAACTCCCCCAATCACCACCACCCCAACCTCCCCGTTTTTCCAACTTCCATTTATATGTTATCTTTCCTCATTGGAATATTAAAATCCTTGAAGGCAGATACTCTTTCTTTTTTTATTTGTGTCTCCAGTGTTTAGCATAGTAAAACACATAGTAAGAACTTAATAAATGTTTACTACATTCCTTTCTTCCTTCTTTTTCCTGCTTACTTTCTTACATACAACATTCCATTTGCAAAGGTTGTTACTTGACTTGAATGCATTACTTCCTCTCTATTTTTTACATTTTTATTTAAAGTTTTGAGTTCCAAATTCTATCTCTCTCTCCATTGCTCCCTCCTCTCCCCTCTCTCTGAGATGGTAAGTAATCATATATAGGTTATACATATGCAATTATGTAAAATATTTCCATATTTGTCATTTTGTACAAGAAGACTCAAATAAAAGAAAAAAATGAAAGAAAGTGAAAAATACCATGTTTCACTCTGTATTCAAATAATATCAGTTCTTTCTCTGGAAACAGATAGTATGCTTCACCATTAGTCCTTTGGGATTATCTCAGATCATTTTTTGCTGAGAATAGATAAGTCATTTACAATTCATCAAACAACATTGCTATCACTGTGTACAAAATTATCCTTGTTATGTTTACTTCACTATGCATCAGCTCATGTCTTTCCAGGTTTTTCTGAAATTGCCTGCTTGGCATTTCTTATACCATAATAATATTCCATTACAATCATATACCATAACTTGTTTAGCCATTCTCCAATTGATGGACATCCCTTTGATTTCCAATTCTTAGCCACCACAAAAAGAAATGTTATAAATATTTTTCTACAAATAGGTTCTTTGCCCTTTTTGGATATCTTTGGGAAATAGTGATATTACTAAATCAAAAGGTATGCACAGTTTAAAGTTCTTTCGGCATATTTCCAAATTACTTTCCAAAATGGTTGAATCAGTTCACAACTCCTCTGACTGTGCATTAGTGTTCCAGCTTTCCCACATCTCCTCCAACATCCAACATTTTCCTTTTTTGTCATATTAGCCAATACTGGATGTGGTTGTTTTAATTTGCATTTCTCTAATAAATAGTGATTTAGATCATTTTTTCATATGACTATCGATAGCTTTGATTTCTTTGTCTGAAAAAACTGCCTGTTCATATCCTTTGACAATTTATCAACTGAGGAAGGACTTGTATTTTTTATAAATTTGACTCAGTTCTCTACATATTTGATAAATATGTCCTTTAGCAGAGATACTTGTTGCAAAAATTCTTTCCCAATTTTCTACTTTCCTTATAATTTTGGTTGCATTGGTTTTGTTTGTACAAACAACCAATTTTTAGTTTTTATATAATTGCTATAATCAAAATTACCTATTTCACATATTTTAATGTTCCCTATGTCATCCTTGGTTCCAAATTCTTCCCCTGTCCATAAATCTGACAGATAAACTATTCCATTCTTCCTTAATTTGCTTATGTCATCACCTATATAAATCATGTATCCATTTTGACCTTATCTTGGTATACAGTGTGAAATATTGGTCTACATCTGGTTTCTGCTATACTGGTTTTTGTTTGTTAGTTAGTTTTTTGTTTTTTGGTGAGGCAATTGGGGTTAAGTGACTTGCCCAGGGTCACACAGCTCATAAGTGTCAAGTGTCTGAGGCAGGATTTGAATTCAGGTCCTCCTGAATTCAAGGCCAGTGCTCTATCCACTGTGCCACCTAGCTGCCCCTGCCATACTGTTTTCCAGTTTCCCCAGCAGTTTTTGTCAAATAATGAGTTTTTGTTCCAAAAACTTGAATGTTTAGGTTTATCGTATACTAAATTATTATAGTCATTTACTGTAATGTAATTTGTACCTAATCTGTTCCACTGATCCACTATTCTCTTTCTTAGTCAGTACCATATTGTTTTGATAATTACTAATTTATAATATAGTTTGAGATCTGGTATGGCTGGGCCACCTTCTTTTGCATTTTTTTTCATCGATTCCCTTGGCATTCCTTGAGCTTTTGTTCTTCCAGATGAATTTTATTATTTTTCTAGCTCTATAAAATAATTTTTGATAGTTTGATTAATATGGCACTGAATAGATTAATTTAGGTAAAATTGTCATTTTTATTATATTGGCTTGGCCTACCCATGAACAATTAATATTTTTCTATTGTTTAGATCTGACTTTGTATGAAAAGTGTTCATATAATTCCTGTTTGTCTTGCCTGGTAGACTCCCAAGTATTTTATATTGACTACAATTATTTTGTTTTTGTTTTTGTTTTGTTTTGTTTTATGGGGCAATGAGGGTTAAGTGACTTGCCCAGGGTCACACAGCTAGTAAGTGTCAAGTGTCCAAGGCTGGATTTGAACTCAGGTCCTCCTGAATCCAGGGCCAGTGCTTTATCCACAACCCCATCTAGCTGCCACCTAGCTACAATTATTTTTAATTAAATTGTTCTATCTTTTCCTGCTGGACTTGGTTGGTAATATATAGAAATGCTGATGATTTATATGGATTTGTTTTGTATCTTACAACTTTTATAACATTGTTAATAATTCCAAGTAGTTTGGGGTTGATTCTCTAGGATTTTCTAAGTGTAACATCATATTATCTGCAAAGAGTGATAGTTTTGTTTCCTCACTGCTTATTCAAATTCCTTTAATTTCTTTTTCTTCTCTTATTGCTATGGTTAACATTTCTAGTATAATATTAAAAAATAGAGGTAATAATGGGTATGCTTGCTTCACCCCTGATTGTTTTGGGAAGGCTTCTAGCTTTTCCCCATTACAGATAATGCTTGCTGATGATTTTAGATAAATATTACTTAACATTTTAAAGTAAGTTCCATTTATTTCTATATTCTCTAGTGTTTTTAATAGAAATAGTTGCTATATTTTGTCAAAGGCTTTTTCTACAATCTGTTGGAGATAATCACATTATGTTGGTTTGTGTTATTGATATTGTCAATTATGATGATAATATTCTTAGTATTGAACCAGCTCCTGTATAGTCTCCCACCTGCATATCTATGATTCTTGTGATATATTGCTATAATCTCTTTGCTAGTTTTTTATTTAAACTTTTGTATCAATTTCATTAAGGAAAGGTGATATATAACTTTCCTTCTTGGTTTTGACTCTTACTGGTTTAGGTATCCGCACTATACCTGTGTCATAAAAGGAATTTGGTAGGACTCCTTCTTTGGCCTACTTTTTCCAAATCATCAATATAGTATTGGGAATAATTATTCTTTAAATGTTTGGTAGAATTCACTTGTGAATCCCTATGGCCCTGGGGATTTTTTCTTAGAAAATTCATTGATAGCTTGTTTAATTTATTTTTCTAAAATTGGTTTATATAAGTATTTTATTCTTTTTCTATTAATTTGTGTAATTTATACTGTTGTAGATATTCATCAATTTCATTTAGATTGTCAAAATTATTGTCATATAATTGGGTAAAATAGTTCTTAACAATTGTCTTAATTTCCTCTTCATTGGTGGTGGATTCACCTCTTTCATTTTTGATACAAGTAATTTGGTTTTCTTCTTTACTTTTTTGTTGTTTTTTGTTTGTTTGTTTGTTTGTTTGGGGGGGGGGGTTGGTGAGACAATTGGGGTTAAGTGACTTGTCCAGGGTCATACAGATAGTAAGTCATCTAGCTGTCCCTCTTTACTTTTTTAATCAAAATAACCAATGATTTATCTATTTTTTTCATAAAACCAGCTTCTAGTTTTATTTATTAGTTCAATGGGTTTTTTTTAAATTTTCACTTATATTAATCTCTCCTTTGATTTTCAGGATTTCCAAGTTAGTGTTTAATTGGGTTTTTTTGTTTGTTTTAGTGAGGCAATTGGGGTTAAGTGACTTGCCCAGGGTCACACAGCTAGTAAGTGTTAAGTGTCTGAGGCCGGATTTGAACTCAGGTACTCCTGACTCCAGGGCCGGTGCTCTATCTACTGCACCACCTAGCTGCCCCTAATTGGGGGTTTTAACTTATTCATTTTCTAGATTTTTTTAGTTGCATGCCCAATTTATGTACTGCTTTTTCTCTATTTTATTGACATAAGCAATTAGAAATATAAATTTCCTCCTAAGTACTGCTTTGGTTGCATCCCATAAATTGTGGTAATTTGTCTTATTGTTGTCATTCTCTTTAATGAAATTATCACTTGTTTCTATGATTTGTTCTTTGAACCACTTATTTTTTAAGATTATATTAATTTCAAATTATTTTAATCTCTCCTTCCATTGTCTATTATTGAATGCAAGTTTTATTCATTATGATCTGAAAAGGATACATTTATTATTTCTGCTTTTCTGCATTTGGTTGTTAGGCTTTTATTTCCTAATACATGGACAATTTTTGTATAGGTGATAAGTATTGCTTAGAAAAAGGTATACTCCTTTCTATTCCCATTCAATATTCTCCAGAGATCTCTTATAATTCATTTCCTTAAATTCTTTCTTGTTTATTTTTTGGTTAGATTTATCTAGCTTTGGGAGGGAAAAGTTGAGGTCTCCCACAATAGTAGACTTTTATGATCTATTTCCTCCTGTAACTCAAATTTAACTTCTTCAAAAACTTAGATGATATACTATTTGGTATATATACATATATGCGTATGTATATATACATAAATATATATAGTATTGATATGATTTCATTCTCTATGATACCTTTCAGCAAAATATAGTTTCCTTCCTTATCTCTTTTAATTAGAACTATTTTTGCTTTTGCTTTGTCTAAGATCATGATTGCTACCCCTACTTTCTTTGCTTCAGCTGAAGCATAATAAATTTGTCTCCAACCCCTTACCTTTACCCTGTGTGTATCTCTCTCATTCAAATTTGTTTCTTGTAAATAAAATATTGTATAATTCTGTTTTTAATCCATTCTGCTATCCACTTCCATTTTATAGGTGAGTTCATCCTATTCACATTTACAGTAATGATAACCAACTATTTCTCTCCATGCTATTTTCCTCTGTTATCACCCTCTCTTTTACCTCCAACCCTTTCTTTCCTTACAAGTGTTTTACTTCTGATCACTGCATTCCCCATTTTACCCTCTTTATTATCAGTCCCCCCTGTCTTTTTTATTATACTTATTCCTTTTTCCTTCTTTATAGGATAAGATGGATTTCTGTATCCAACTGAATGTATATGTTATTCCTTCTTTGAATCCATTTTGATTGGTTCAACCTCCATCTTATCCTCCATTATAATAGCTCTTTCATGCCTCTTTTATGTGGGATAATTTAACCCATTCAATCTCCCCCATGCCTTCCTTTTCCTACCAGTGTAATTTTCTTTCTCACCCTTTTACTTTGTTGTCAAAGTAACCTTATATCCATATCCTGTCTATATACTCCTTCTAATTGCTTTTATAGTAATAAAGTTAAGAGTTACAACTATTCTCTTGCCATATAGAAATATAAACAGATTGACTTTGTTGAATTTCCTGTATTCTCTTTCTTGTTTCTTTTTCATCTTTTTTATTTTTCCCTTGAGTCTTGTATTTGAAGATCAAATTTTTTATTCAGCTCTCATCTCTTAATTAGGAATGCTTGAAAGTCCTTTATTTTGTTAAATATCCATTTTTTCCCTAAAAGATTATTTTCAGTTTTGCTAGTAGATGATTGATTCTTAGTTGTAATACTAATTCCTTTGCCTTCTAGTATGTCACATTCAAAGCTCTCTGGTTCTTTTACGTGGGAGCTGCCACATCCTATGTAATCCTCACTGTAGCTCCATGATATCTCAGTTGTTTCTTTTTTTGCAGTACTTTTTTCTTGATCTGTGAGCTCTGGAATTTGGCTATAATGATCCTGGGAATTTTCATTTGAGGATCTCTTTCAAGCCGTGATCAGCAGATTCCTTCCATTTCTATTTGTCCACTGGTTCCAATATATCAGGGCAATTTTCTTTGATAATTTCTTGAAAGATGTTGTCCAGGCTTTGTTTTATCATGGCTCTCAGGCAATCCAATAATTCTTATAATATCTCTTCTGGATATATTTTCTAGGCCAGTTGTTTTTCTTTTTTTTTTTCCGGGGCAGTGGGGGTTAAGTGACTTGCCCAAGGTCACACAGCTA
The DNA here is from genome assembly GCF_019393635.1 of Dromiciops gliroides. Lineage (NCBI taxonomy): Eukaryota > Metazoa > Chordata > Mammalia > Microbiotheria > Microbiotheriidae > Dromiciops > Dromiciops gliroides. The sequence goes on along the minus strand of NC_057864.1, from coordinate 360,563,261 downwards.
GTAAGTGTCAAGTGTCTGAGGCCAGATTTGAACTCAGGAACTCCTGAATCCAGGGCCGGTGCTTTATCCAGTGTGCTACCTAGCCACCCCCGGCCAGTTGTTTTCTTTAATGAGGAATTTCACATTTTCTTCCTCTTCTAACTTTCTTGGTTTTGTTTTATTGTATCTTAATGTCTCATAAAATCATTAGCTTCCACTTGCTCAATTCTAATTTGTAAGAAATTATTTTCTTCAGAGAGCTTTTGTACTTCCTTTTCAATTTGGCCAATTCTATTTTTTTAGGGAGTTATTTTCCTCAGTAAATTTTTATATATTTTACCATACTATTGACTTTTTTCCATGATTCTCTTATATTACTTTAATTTATTTTCTGAATTTTTATTCTAATTCTCTATTTTTCTATTTGAAATACTTTTTAAAATATCTTCCAAGAATTATTTTGGGGCCTAAGACAAAATTACATTTTTCTTTGAGTCTTCACATGTAGACATTTGTCTATTGTCCTCTTCTAAGTTTATGCCTTGATCCTGCATGACACCACAGTAACTTTCTATATAGTCAAGTTCTTTCTTTTTTTTTATTGCTCACTCTTTCTTCCTTTTTTGACTTGGTGTTTAAATGAGAATTGGGCTCTGGTCCTGCACTGTCCCAAGCTTTTTGTGCTAGGGCTCAAGATCTTACTGATGGCTTTCACTGGGCTTCAGGGTTTAGATGTTTGCTTTCACTGGAGAATATGCTTCCCACTGGGGGATGAGGCCTCTCTGTTGGCCTCCCCTGGATATGGGGAGTTAGTTGCTGGTCTGCCCCAGGGGTAGAGCCTTCCTACTATGGAAACAGTGTCTCTGTGTTGGCAGGCCCCAGGGGTGGGATCTCACTGTTGGCCATACCTGGGGCAGGGTTTCACTACTGGTCAGCAATGTGATTAAGGCCTCACTGGTGGCTTTTGCTGGAGTTGGATTTTGGGGTGGGGCCTTGCTGCCCTGCACAGACTGTTCAATTGCCTTGGGGATGATGATTTTTAGGATCACAGGGCCTTACTAGTAGATTGCCCCAGGCTTGGAGCCTTGTTGCAGGACCTCTGCTATGAGGTAGGCAACTGCTACTTCAGCTGCTGCTGCTATTCTTGGACCTCACTCCCCTCCCACCCCAGTAAGACAGACCTTTCCTGCCATGCTGGTAAGCTGCTTTCCTGCTCCAAGATCAATTCCAAGGTGGATTTCTAGCTGTCTAGAGGGGAATTTGGGAGGGCTTCAGAGGGTTCCTTCGTCACTTCACCATCTTGGCATGGAAAGTAACCACCTCCTCTCTTCCACCTCTTAGAATCCCTAGTTACCTTCCAACCCAGTTCAAATGAGATCTTACCTTCCCTCCTATTACTAGTCCCTCTCAAACAATTACTTTGCTACTTCTTTTGTATACCTATCATCTTCACATATTTATATATAGATATCTAAATATCAATATCTATCTATTTGTATATATATACATATATGTGTATGTGACAAATGAAAAGCTTGAGAGAGTTTCTGGGTAATTAATAATCATGGTCAGTGGTCTCTCTCAGTAACCAAAGACAAACCATGTAGATCCCCAAATGCTTAACCACTTTGGAAAAGGAGGTGTCTCTGGTGAAAATTAACCCTGAGTGGTGAACAATTAATGAAAGGACAGATGTATTAATGAGGATGTAAGCTAAAATTCTTCATTTCCTCTGTTACTTGATCATGAGACTCATCCATGCCCAGCAATATGGACAAAGCAATCCATCTGTACACAGATCACTCTGATTGGCTTTTTCCTTCATAAGCTGGGTTCCCCTAGACTTTAATGGGGTGGGGGATGGATGATGCAAGAGCATAGACTTGTTTCTTAAGGGCAAGAATTCACCTAGATTAGATTCTGTTTATAAGTTTTCCTAGTTAGGGGGCAGCTAGGTGGCACAGTGGATAAAGCACCGGCCCTGGATTCAGGAGGACCTAAGTTAAAATCCGGCCTCTGACACTTGACACTTACTAGCTGTGTGACCCTGGGCAAGTCACTTAACCCTCATTGCCCTGCTGAAAAAAAAATTTCCTAGTTAGGTGGGGTCCTGCCCAAGATCATAGAGTATGAGGACTTGAGCAGTCTTATCATGAGAAATATTCTTTAGAGACTGACTGAATGACCTGCAAGGACTGGTTCCTGAATGAGGATATAGAAAGAAAAAATCTGAATGCTAATTTAATAATTGATTATTATAATAGAAAAGCAATCATTTCTCATGTATATGTACATGTATGTGTGTGGATGTATGCTATCTCCCCTAACAGAATGCAAGATCATTGAGGGCAGGGACTATTTTCTTTTTGGTTTTGTGTTCCCATTGACTCACACAGTACCCAACTCATAATTGGAGCTTTAAAATGCTAGTTGATTGATTGAAACTCAATACAATTGAATGCATTTCATGAACAGCAATGATAAAGACTCATTTTTTATTTCTTCAACTAGGTCCTGGCTATATTAGCCATCAAATACATTTTGGCTACCCACAAAAGCCCCCTAGAGCTCTTGGGGTGACTTTAATTGTAGCTACACCACAAAAGAACATCAATTTGTGTGGTCTGCAGTACTTTCTACAAGATGGAGCCTGGGTCAATGTTTCAGCAATTATTGAAGCCAATGTTTTTCATGGAATAAGATGAAGGTAAGAGACCTGCTTTAGGATTTTAATGGGTTTTCAAACTAACCATTGATGAGGCAGTATTTTAATTCAGTCTCTATGAAATTATCTCTATGAACCTCCTTCTTTCTTTAAGCAGGTACATGAGTGGTCATTATCTGGAATCTGTTGCTAACTAGAATGAATAAGAACTAGTTGAGAAAATCATCAAAATAATCTTTTTTGTTTAAAAAAAAATGGGGCAAGACTAGTAGTCAGCTCTTGTTTGTACATTTATTTCTCCAGGATGGAAATCTAAAAACTTAAACCTATTATTACCAATGTGTTTTCCATAGCACTTCAAGCATGACGAGATGGTAAACCTCAAATACTGAAATGTAGCATTTTTTCATTCCAATTTTTGCCTCCAAAGAAATCTTCCAGCTGGATTTCCCTATAGATAGACAGGTATACTATAGTGAGAAGGTAAATTCAAAATTGAAGAATGTAGTATTAAGCTTCTTGGCCACATATTCTGGTTTTCTTTTTCCTCTCCCCCAGCCTGAGATCTAGTTTCTCTTTGGTCTACTTCAGATTAGCTTCCCATAACAGCATTCACCCATGACAGTCACTGTTTTCACTGCAGTTAAGTTCTGTTCCATGGCAAACTTAGCTCTGTGAACTATAATACTAACTATGGAGACTGACAGCAAGAGAATAGGAGAGTCCAACATATTTGGACTCTGAAAGCATTCTTAAATTATTCTAGTTTAGGAGAGCTGACCATGTGCACATTTGGGTGTGGATCTGATCTTTGACCAAAACAAATGAAATCTCTATGTGGGGAGTCACTATGGAACAAAATGTAAACCTGCAGAAGCTAGCCTGCATAGCTTCAGACCAGTGAATTGCAAGAAAACTGTTAAAACTGTTATCCTCTCAAGTCAGAACTGAAGTAGAATGACCATTGCCTCACATATAGGCATGAACATTTCTTCCATGGTGGTTCTGCTATAAAACAGGTGCTCATTACATCACATAATTGTTAAAACATCTTGGAAGCACTCCCTCATTAAGTCCTCTCTTGGTTTTATGCCCACTTCAGTTAAAGAAACCTTTCCACCCCATTTTCATAACAGTCAGCATACAAAACACCTCGTGGAGGTCAATAAAACCTCCCTGGGCTTTTGAAGAGCAGAATGTTATTTGTTTCTCATTAGAGCTGACTATAATTTGGTCTCCATTCTAAGAACATCATTCTCTTTGCCCACTGGATCTGAGAACATAAACTTGTAAATTACCGAGTGAGGCAACTCCTTTCTTGGTAGTTTTGATTACACATGTCAAGATCCTTAGAGTCTGTGCTGGCCAAGAATTGAAGGGAAAACACTGAAATTCCCCTGTTCCTCATGACAATAATCAGAAGTGTTAAATCTGGAGATCTCTTCACACTAGACACTAATTCCATAGTGTGCAAGGAGGGAAGGTTTCTGAAGGTGAGTGACTTTTTCTCACCCACTCCCTGTCCAAAGTGTAGAAAACCTTCCCATTTCATTTCCAAATTACATTTTCTAAATTTCTATGGAAGCCTTTCAGGCAAAGCAAGATGGGGGTTGTGTAAACTGTGATTAACTAAATAGTACCATCTAATCCCTCCTAGTTTGTGTTTATTCATGCTTTGCTTTGGGATTTGCAGCCTTCGCTCATGGAAAGAAAGAATAAACTTGGTAGACAGAAAGAATTCAGCCTTTATCTTTCTGGGATTAGGATCAGGTTCAGGTAGGGAATTATAAGGAGATTTACCTGAATTCTAACAAACATGAAGACAAAAAAAGGGAGAAAAGGAAACCAAGCTGTCTCTCAATGTCTAAGAAGCCAACAGATCACCATGATTTCTAAGCAAGAAAGATTTCTGAATAACTCATAATTACAGACAGACCCAGAGTTTCTGTTTATTGCAGTGGTAGCATTTGGGGGGAGGGGAATCTCTTGTATAAAAAGTACATTTTTTTTCAAGATCTATTTTCTACTCAGGGTTCCTATTTTCCTGACACTTAGCCCCAGCCAGCTAAGAGCATCATCCCAGAGTTAGGCATCAACTTATTTTCCAGCATATTCCTGGAAGATTGTAGTGCTTACTCACAAGTCAGGCCCTTCAATGAAAAGCTGGCAGTAAATGACAGAAGGGCAATGACTGTGTCCTGAAAGGTTAAGGTTAGAATGTAAACTATGTTTAAAATGTTCCCACAAAGTCCATCTTTCCTTATTAAGTTGTTTCAAAGGCTGCTTTTATTATTCCTCTCTCCAAATCAAGTTGACTGATAAAAGAGCTTTTATTATTTCTTCTCACCTGGTGAGAAAGAGCGTACTTGTCATGAGAGGCCCTTTTGTTAGTCTTTATCATAAGTCTTTATGACTTGGGAGCAGAAAGGGAGGCAGAAGAGAGAAGGAGAAGCTTTCCTTTTCCTCCTGGCTTTTGCTGGCTTTCACCTTAAGTGAGCTGAAGGACATTTTGAAGCTTTATTGAGCTTGCCCAACCTCCTGAGGAAGCTTGAAGATGACAGTAAGAGTCTAGATGATCTTAAGTGGGAGACAGCTAGGTGGCACAATAGATAAAGCACCAGCCCTGGATTCAGGAAGACCTGAGTTCAAATCCAGCCTCAGACACTTGAGACTTACTAGCTGTGTGACCCTGGGAAAGTCGCTTAACCCCCATTGCCTTGCAAAAAAGAACCCATAAAAGGTTATATATACCTATTTTATATAACCACATACTGTCCTATAACACCTGACTACCTTTGCTAAAGGGTAAGGAAGACCAAGAGTCTGTAGGAGTAGTACAATGGAAAGAAAGCTCTATCTCAAAGGCAAAGAAGGTTCAGATTTCAGCTGCTCTGCCACTTACTTAGCTGCATGACTTTAGCCAAGTCATGGCAATCGAACTAGGCCTCAGTTTCCTCATCTATAAAATGAAGGAGTTGGACTAGCTGGCCTCTGAGGTCCCTTCCAGCTCCAGATCTATGATCTTGGGGAGGACTGCTTAACAAGATGCAGTAAAAATAAGGAACTAAAACCAGAGGGATGTAATGATACCCTTGTGGGACTGAATGGAACATTAAATATTGCATCGATCAAACTGCTGATAAAATAATAAATAATCCACACGGATACCACAAATTGTATTTTCAACATGCAGCTCAGGGATTCCAAGGGCCAAAATCCACATCTATGCTGTGATCATTCTTATAGGGCAATCACAAAGAAAAACAAAATGAACTCTTACTTGTTTTATTTGAGTCTCATTTGTTTTCCTCTCCATTAATCAGCTTTAAATCCAAAAAGGATTCACTAGGAAATCTCTCCTCCCTAGTGAAAACACAACTAAGCAGACGAGTGCTTTTCAAAGAAGCCAGGGTTTTGGTTGTACATGGCCACAAAAAGTGATAGCAACAAAATGTGGGAAGCAGCAGAGCAAAAGAACAGAATGAGGGGAGGGGAGTAGTAATACCTACAAGGACAGGGAAGGACATCACCAGTGCTTCCATCATAGTGGTTGTGGCTATATGTCAGGATGTCAAGCAGGTGGGGTCAATGGATATTCCTAGCATTGATCCCTAGACTAATTTATGATTATAGAAGAGAGGACTCTAGCAGCAGTCAGTCAATAAACATTTCTTAAGCACCCACTTTATTTCAGGTACCATACCAAGCCTTAGAGAAACAGAGTCAAAAGACAGCTCCTGCCCTGAAGGAGCTCACAATCTAATGAACTGATATGATCATGATGATTCTCACTGCTAGTTGGTATACCAGATAAAGTGCTTGACCTGGAGTCAGAAACACCTAAATTCAAATCTCACCTAGATACTTACTAGCTGTGTGACCCTCAGCAAATCATTTAATTCCTGCCTACCTCAGTTTTGTCATCTGTAATATGAGGATAAAAATAGGTTGTTACAAAATAGGTTGTTACAAAAATAAAAGAGATATTTGTGAAGAACTTTGAAAACCTTAAAAGGTTAAATAAATGCTATCTATTATTATGACTATACTGGGTCCCTGAGCCCTTTCCCTTTTTTGTACTTATGTATCTGTATATGTGTGTAAACACACATTTGATATGAGCATGTCATAACAATGTTTCTCCATTTTAGGAGGACAATCAGGAGGATAGGTACTGTTTGTATCCCTGAAGATGGCTTATGTTCAAAAGGCTAATTTGCATGCCCATGGCCATGTTAATAACCACTGACAATGACATAACATTTTAAAGTTTGAAAAGCATTTATATATATATATGTGTATGTGTGTGTGTATGTGTGTATGTGTGTACATATATACGTATATAAAATATCATTTGATCTTTACAACAACCTGTGAGGTAGGTCCCAAGGATCTTCTTAACCCAATTTTCACAGGGATGATAACCTTTCCTGATCTCCCAAGTTGTTAGCGCTTCTCCCTTCCTTACCCCCCACCCCACAAAACAACAGCAACAACAACAACAATTTTGCATTTACTCTGAATATATGTTGGATGTATTTATCTGTGTACTTGTAGCTCTTCAGGAGAATGTAAGCTCTTTGAGGGCAGGAATTATTTCATTTTTGCCTTTGAGTGCCTAATACTTAACATAATGCTTGAAACATAATAGGTGTTCAATTTTTAAAAATCATCTAATTTAATTCAATCTTAGATTTAGAGCCGGAAGAGTTCTAAGAGTTCATCTAGTTTAATACCCTCATTTTACAGAAGAAGATGAAGACCAAAGAGATTACCCAGGCTTACCTAGGTGCTAAATGGAAGAGCCAGGGTTTGGACCCATCTTCTCTGACTTCAACAATTGAAGAAAATGAGGCTAAGAAAACATTAAGTAACTGAACGTGGAGTTTGCAAAAAATGTGGCAACAGTAAAAGGTTATATATACCTATTTTATATAACCACATACATGTGGTCATGCAAAATTTCTCAAGCAAAAAGGGGTCTCAAGTTGAAAAATTTAAGAAGCCTTTATCTATGCCTGAGATTCAGATTAGCTCTGATTTCTTTAGGGTATGTGTAATAAGGGTTCCTGGGGATCTAACATCAGCTGAGTTTCTATTAACTGAGATTTTCTTATATGAACCTTAGAACTATTGCTAGGAATCTCTCCTCAGAATAAATATCTATTAATGATTTGCAGAACCTAATACTAAGTGTATTCTCTCTATTTTTTAAGTGTAGCTTTTACCTAACAGTGATGCATACACTGATGCCCCAGGTAATCATAGCTAATATTTATACAGAACTTAGTTTACAAGTATTTATCTCATTTTAGCCTCACAGAAACCCTGAGTGGGAAGTACTGTTATTATCACTACTTTACAGTTAAGGAAACTGAGGCTGACAGAGGTCAAGTGACTTGCTCAGGTTCACTCAGCTACTAAGTATCTGAGTCTTGATTTGAACTCAGGTCTTCCTGACTCCAAGCCCAATGTTTTATCCACTGTGGCACCTAGCTGCTTGGGAGTACAAGTCATCACTTGATAGCAACATGCCCATTACAAGTGTAACTTGTAAAAATAACTGCAAATAACTGCAGCACAGGGCAGGTCTTTACAGGGGTTCTGAACCTGTTTTTTGTCATGGTACCCTTTGGCATTTTGATGACACTTAACACTACTGTGGTCTGTTTCCAAGATCTGTAATTGAAGAAAATGCTAAATTTCAGTTAGTGGTTAAGGGAAATTAAAATACAGTTGTTTTCTGACCCAAGATTTTTAGCCCCCTAAAGTTAAGACCCCAGGTTAAGAAGTAGTACAAGCTGATGTATTCTTCTACCTTCTGGTAAGATCTTAACTAGACCCTCATAGGTAGAGAATAATGGGCCAAAGTATTAAATTGTTTATTATTTGTTCCTGCTTTAAGGTTTACAAAGTAGAGTCAAAGGGTTGTGTTCAAATCCTGACGGTCACTTATCTGTATGACTTTAGACAAGTCACTTAACTTCTTGGGGCCTTAGTTTTCTCATCTGGGGAATGAGGGAGTTAGACTAGAACATCATTCCAGTCCCTTCTAACTCTAAGCCTATGATATGCAGTTAAATAGACTTTCAAAGAGTTGGGCCAGTAACACCTATATGGATGCAAAATCACCACAAATGAACAATAAACTAGGCTCTGAGTGCAATAGAGGATGAGATTAGATTGAATAGTCTTTCAAAAATTGTGTACAGCTATTTTAATAAAATTGTATTTTTATAATAAATAAAGCTGAGGAATCATGTTTATTTCCTACTCAAGTGAACCTATAACTTATGCCCTATCATTTAAACAGTATGGCAATAAATGTGGTGGTGATGATGATAATAAATAATAATAATAATAATAAATTATATTCATATTATACTTTGAGATTACAGAGTGCTTTGTATATATTATCTCATTTGATCCCCACAACCACATGGTGTGGTGTAGGTACTGTTTTGTCCCCATTTTACGGATGAAGAAACTGAGGCTGGAAAAAAATAAACTACTTTCCTAGGGTCTGAAGCAAGATTAGAACTCAGGTCTTCTTGACTCCAAGTCCACAATTCTATCCATTATACTGCTAAATAATAGCAATTTTAAAGGCTCTGGTAAATTTACAAAACCAAAAACATGAAAATGTCAGTTGGTTAAACAATCTTTTTCAAATCAGTTAAATTCTATTCTTTTTTACTATTAAATATTCTCCATCAAACACTGGCTAGGGAATTCTAATAGAACAATCAATCACTGCAAGAGAATGTATTAAGGATCTACTATATCCCAATATAGCAGCTAGGTGATTCAGTGGTTAGAGCACTGGGCCTGGAATCAGGAAGACCTGAATTCAAATATGACCCCAGACATTTACTGGTCATGTGACCCTGGGCAAGTCACTTAATTTGTTTGCCTTAATCCACTGGAAAAGTAAATGGCAAACCATTCAAGTGTCTTTTCCAAAAAAAACCCATACAGGATCACAAAAAAAATCAGACATAACTGAATAACTAAATAATAACAATATTCCAGTAACTATGATAAACAGAGAGAATACAAAAAACCAAATCAAATCAGTCCCTGTCCTAAAGGAGCTTTTCTTCAATGGGGAGGGTATACAAGTATGTAAGTGTGTGGTGGCTGAGTAAATTAAGTAATAAGATGCTCAAACAGATGCTTTAGACTAAGTGGTAAAACTCCTATTAATTGGACAGACTTTGCACAAGAATTGTGTTCTGTTGTGTCTGAGGAAAATTGATCACATCCCAGAAGTCATCTATAAATTATAAAACTAGTTAGAACCAGAACTAGAGTCATTGCAGAAATTGGAGGGAGTGTGGCCTTCCAATAAATCTCCTGAGAAGGAATCTCTTTGGAAAGGAGAGCACTTAACTTCTGCCTTGGGTCTCACCACTAACTCTTGGCTAAAGAAGGACTTTGTGAGCTTCAAAGAGTCCATAGAATATTGGACTCCCCATCCTTCCATTGGTTTCCCTAAGGAATGCTGGGTCGGCTCATGGTAGTATCTGTGTTGGACAAAACTAAATGCAGATTCACAATTCCACAAGAAGCCCAGCAAAGAAACTACACAATACCCAAGGGTAACATTTTGAGCACCCCATAAATGGAGAAAAAAGGATCCCAAACAACCAGGAGCTATTAGTTACCCCTCTGCCACATGTGATTTCTAAGCTTGCATCTACTTCTCCTGCATGCAAGTTGTCATAGAATTTTAGGGGGATGTGTTGTAATCACTTTTCTTATTGTACCACCTTAATAAAAGTTGAGGTAAAAACTAAGGATGGCTTACTAAATTTAGTCTCAATTTATAATCTTGGGGATAAGCGCATAGTTGAAGGCTTGGGCCAGCAGCATTAGTGAAGCACCTCAGAATTAAAGTTGGGAATTAGGGTTTCTCAGAGGTACCCCTAGAACTCTGAGAGATAAGTGTAACCTTGTTTCAAGACTTTTGAGTCATGCAAGAGAGTATGAGGGAGGAGAAGGATTCTGAGAGTTTATATAGGCCACAAACAAATATGCAATATTTGCCAGGTCAAAATGAATTTGTGGGGTGCACTAGTAGCTCCTTAGTTTCTTCCATCTAGAGGCTTATATTTTGTAATAAATACTACAAACATTTAAGTATGCATTGCTTACATTTTCTTCTGTAAACAAAGTGTTTTAGGCTAATAAAAAAATTGTTCCCAAAGTCATTTACATTGTAAGCACTCCCAGAGTTGTTTCTACTTGTAATTTATATTCTGTAGCCTACTTTCCCTTAACTTATACATGACTAAACTTGTCATTATTTTTGGCACACCAGATCTCTTTCCCACATCACAGAACTGATCCCAAAGATGACATACCTCAGCTTCAATCTCTAAGCTACAAGGCAGCAGGAAAAATTAGATTTGTAGAATGCTGGAAATTAATGAGAGCCAAACAATGGGCACTTTCAATACTAATCTTCATTATTCCAAAACCTCAGACCTATGGACTATGAAGAAAGGGGTGGAGCCTTTTAAAATTTTCCCATCTCACTTACCTGCTGCTGATTATTTAATTTGCCATGATTGGAAGTAAGAGCTCAGTATAGAATAGAGAATAGGGTCATACATCTAGAGTGAAAAAGAAAACCTCATAGACCAGCTAATCCCAATTCCCATTTTACAGATGAGGAAACAAAGGCCTAGGAAGGTTAAGTGACATGCCTAAAGTGACTCAAATAGTAAGAGTCAAAAGTGATGCTCCGAGGTCAGCTAGGTGGCGCAGTGGTTAAAGCACCGGCCCTGAAGTCAGGAGTACCTGAGTTCAAATCTGGCCTCAGACACTTGACACTTACTAGCTGTGTGACCCTGGGCAAGTCACTTAACCCCCACTGCCTAAAAAAAAAAAAAAAAAAAAAAAAGTGATGCTCCGTTTTACTTTTGATCTCATCAATGTGGGTACTCCCTCCAATTGTGCCAATAGCCTAGCAAAGGAATAATGGTTCATAAATTAAGGGAAAGAAGGCTAGAAAACAGAAAAGCACAAGGAGAGACAAATGACTCTGGGTAATGACAGAAAAAAAAACACTGGGAAATATCCCCAAAATCACAGATTTTCAGAATAAGATGATACTGCAGAGGCCACATAGTACAACATGTACCTGAACAAAAATCCCCTAAATAGGGGGAAGCTAGGTTGTGCAGTAGATAAAACACTGGCCCTCAATTCAGGAGGACCTGAGTTCAAATCCGGTCTCAGACACTTGACACTTACTAGCTGTGTGACCCTGGGCAAGTCACTTAACCCTCATTGCACCACAAAAAAAAGAATCCCCTCAATAACATTCCCAAGAAGTTTTTCCTGACATCAAACTGGAATCTTCTACCACTACTCCTATTTCTGCCTTCTGGGACCAAGAAAAACAAGTCTAATCCAACTTCTACATCATACCCCTAGAAATATTTGAATATGATTACTGAGAACTCTTAGGAGTCTTCTATACTCTGCACTAGGCTTCCATATTTCCTTCAACTAAACTTCATCAGGCATGATCTCCAGTACTCTCACCATTCTGATCATCCCTTTCTGGACACATTCCAGTTAGTCTATGTTTTTCCTACAATATACTAACCAAAATTTAATAAGGTATTCCAGATGTAGTCTAGGGCAGAAAACAGCAGAACTATCACCTGGAATAGTATCAGCTTTGGAGAGACTATATCATGATAGTTGACTAATACTAATATTAGAGTAAATTAAAAGTTCTGGTTTGTTTGGGGGGGGGGTTTCACAGATATCCATGAATCTCCCACCCTGCACTTATAATGTTTATTTTTTTTTTGTTTATTACATTTATTTATTTATTTATTATTATTTTTTTAGTGAGGCAATTGGGGTTAAGTGACTTGCCCTGGGTCACACAGCTAGTAAGTGTTAAGTGTCTGAGGCCGGATTTGAACTCAGGTACTCCTGACTCCAGGGCCAGTGCTCTATCCACTGCGCCATCTAGCTGCCCCATATAATGTTTATTTTTTTTTGAAAATAAAAATATAATTTTACATTTGTCTCTATTCAATTTCATCTTATTAATTTTGGACCATAATTGTAACCTTTTGGCTCTGTTATCTAATACATTTAGTGAGTTCTCCCAGCTTCATTTCATCTTCAAGTTTGAAAAGCATGCCATATGTATCCCATCATCCCAATCAGTGCTAAATAGGGATAATAGCACACTCACTGAAGGAAAAGAAGAAATAGAATTCAGGGAGGGAACTTTAAGCCTAGAAATAGTATTTGAGTAAGAGAAATAACTGGAAAAAATTTAAAAATAAATAACTGGGGGCAGCTAGGTGGCACAGTGGATAGAGCACTGGCCCTGGATTCAGGAGGACCTGAGTTCAAATCCAGCCTCAGACACTTAACACTTACTAGCTGTGTGACCCTGGGCAAGTCACTTAACCCCAATTGCCTCACCAAAAAACAAAAAAAATTAGAAAAGAAAAAAAATAAATAACTGGAAACCATACTCCAATCCCTCCTTTCTCATTGGGGTCCAGGGACTTTATTCTCCTTTTTTTTCTTTCAAGGTTAAGAGAATGCAACTGCTGAAATCCGCTTGATTCAAATGTTGGTGAAATACTGGAAAGAATCATACAAAGTCTAATATGCATTCAAAAATAAAGAGAGAGAAGTAAACATCATTTGTAGGATTGTTAGTTTTATTGTTCTGTTGAGTCATGTCCAATTCTTCATGAACCCATTTGGGGTTCTCTTGGCAAAGACACAGCAATGTTTTGCCATTTCCTTTTCCAGTTCATTTTATAGATGAGAAAACTGAGGTTTGAGTACTGCCCAGGGTAATATAGCTATTAAGCCTCTGAAGCCAGATTTGAATTCAGGAAGATGTCTTCCTGACTCCAGACTCAATGCTCTATCCATTATACCACCCAGATGCCCAAGGGTCTATTAATACAGTATGCCAAAACTGTTGATGGTGCTCATCCCTGATACAGACCTTGAGAGAGCTCTAGATGCTCTCTTGCTTCACCTTCAAGACTGCACTGAGCACAGATGAAACAACCAGCAGCTCAGGACAAGGCAGCAGAGCAGACAGCACTGAGCAATAGTGATGGATAGGCAAAACTGACATCATACCTGCTAGAAGGATACAGGGTGTATCCTAAGGACATATCATTACCATTTCAGTGGGACTTAGGGAAGTAAACATAGAGAAGCTTGGAATTGTTTTTTATAGAGAAATATAGGAGGAAATACATCTAAAACTCTAACCCTAAAACAGAGGAAATGAAGAAAACAACACACCATAAAACCCAGTGCCAAAAGCTGGAATCATGACATTTTAAAGGGAAATGAACTCTCATTTGGAGCTAGTAGTCAAGGGGCCATAAACAAATCCCCATGTATTGGTTATCTTGACCTATTAGAGGAATTTCTGTGTTCAATTATGGAAAGCAAGTCTCTAAAATTTCTCATTTAAAGCATCGGGTATCTAATAGGAATTGTGATCATAGAAGCCATACTTTACTATGCTACTGATCTACCATCTTTTTATCCTGTTTTCAGATGGCTTTTATAGGGAGAGCCTAACAGAGAAGATACTATTGGGATCAGCACTCATAGGTTCAAATCCTGCCTCTAAAACTTAATTGGAAATTATATATGAAGTAGACATAGGAAAAAACTCTAAAATACCAATGAAATTTCAAGGCAACATTGAAGTCCCTACTAGGACAGTATGTACATTTTAAATGTAAGTCTCAGCTTTTTAATTTGCCTTCAAAACAGCTTTTGGCATATGAACCATGTAAAACTTCATACTTGATGTTACTACCAAAATATTCTTATTTTAGGAAGAACCACAGAGAAATTTGTCACTAGGCTTAGTATTTATTTTGTATGTATTTGGTACATATTCATATGTATATTTGTTGCCTCTGTCAATAGAATAAAAGTTCCTTTAAGTCAGGGACTATTTCATTTCTGCATTCGTTCCTTCTGCATTGATCCTCTGGCCTAGCACAATGTCAAGCATATAAAAGATTTTTAATAAATGCTTTTTAATTGGTTTATTTCCAATTTCCTGGTAGGTCTCTAGGTCTGCATGTGCTACCAGCACCTTAAATTTGACTTATCCAAAATCAAACTCACCTTTTGCCCCCAAAGTTGACTGATCCTCATCCTAAGTCTTCTGTTTCTATCAATGGCAATGACATTTACCCAGTCATCCACACTCAAAACCTCAAAGGTATCTTAGAAAGGTATCAAAAGTTTTTCCCTTGCATATATGTATATACACACACATAGATATAGATAAATAGATAATATCTCTCAAATTCTTACCCTCCTTTTTCTTTCCTTTGCCACTATCTTGGCTCATACCCTCATTAACCCTCTCCTGTACTATCAAAATATCTTCATGTTACTTCCTCTTTTTTCATGATCCAATCTTTCAGGATTAGAAGAATCTCAGGAGAGTCCGTGGGACTAAAATAAGAAAAAGTTTACCATGTTTGAGGCTTCCTTCCTACTTCAAACTAGGTAGAGAAGATTTTTAGAAATTCTAGCAATAACAATAAATAAGAGAAAGATATCAAAGGCATAAAAATGGGGGTGATAATGGTATGATAGTTTACCTAGAAAACCCCAGAGAATCTGCCAAAAAAAAAAAACTAATTGAGACAATATTCATTGTTCACAGGTGTGCCATACTGGAGTGTATGGGGTGTTCAGGGAGGACTAGCACCTTTTCAGGGCTGCTCATCCATTTTTGGTGCCTACCTGTGGCTCCAAGAAGCTATAGCATGCACAGCAACCAAACCCCAGTAAAACAGTCTCAGCAGATGGGCTAAACCAGGTTGCGGGTAACCAACAAATCTCAAACCCTTTGGTGAGTTAGGGGGATGTCTATCCCAAGGATACGAAGACGGCCTCAGTGGAATGGGCAGATGAGAACAATTTGTTCCAAAGGCCATGAAGGCAGATGAAGCAGTGACTGTGGAGCATTTAGAGTTTGGTCAAATGAAAAATGAAAGATTATCCACTGCATCCCAGGTCATCATTAGTCATCTTTACTTTTGTCATGCCACTGGACTTTGATGATTCTAGAAAAGAGATTGAGGCTGAGGGCTTTGTGCAACTCTGCCTTACATAAATCCAACTCACACAAAAAGTCATCCATCATCCATTATTTTACCCCCCCATTCTGTGATGCCACTGGTCCTCTTCTAAAATGAAGGAACAGGAGGCAGCTAAGTGGCACAGTGGATAGAGCACCAGCCCTGGATTCAGGAGGACCTGAGTTCAAATGTGACCTCAGACATTTGACACTTACTAGCTGTGCAACCCTGGGAAAGTCACTTAACCCTCATTGTCCCACAAAATAAAATAAAGGAACAACAACAACAGCCATAGCAATGTGATAAAAATTACAGTATAAGATTTAGTGACTTACCAATCATACCACAAAAGAGAATGTATTACAGAGCTAGACAAGATACTAATAAGATTAATTTACAAGGGCAAAATTTATAGAATCTCTATGGAAATGATGAAAAAAGTAAAAATGCAAGAAGAATAGTACCTTTAATACTCAAATTATATGATAAAGCAGAAATCATCAGAACTTCTTAACATTGGTTAGAAAATAGAAAAAATAAATCAGTGAACAGGATAAGGAAGAATCAAAACCAATTGATATCTGGGGCAGCTAGGTGGCACAGTGGATAGAGCACCGGCCCTGGAGTCAGGAGTACCTGAGTTCAAATCCAGCCTCAGACACTCAACACTTACTAGCGGTGTGACCCTGGGCAAGTCACTTAACCCCAATTGCCTCACTAAAAAAAAAATTGATTTCAAAAACCCAGTGTTCAATAAATTCAAGAATATAAATTTAAAATAGAATTCCCTATTTGACAAGAACTATTGGAAAAACTGAAAGTAGTTTGGCAGAAATGAGGTTTAGACCAATATCCTACATCAGATGCCCAAAAAAGCTCAAAATGGACACATGATTTGAATATTAAAGTTTACACCATAATAACAGGAACAACAAAATAGAATAGCACAATATCTGATACTTTTCAGAGTCTTAACTGTGAAGAGACTTCTCATCTTAACAAAAGATAGAGTCAATCCCAAAAGATAAACAAGAGAATTTTCATTAGACAACACTGAAAAGTTGTTACACTAAAAATTAGTGCATCTAGAATAAGCAGGGAAATACTGAATGGGAAAGAAAGCTTTATATCAAATATTTCATAAAATTTATTATCAGACATCTAGGGAATTAACACAAAAATATAAGGACAAGAGCCATTCCCCAACGGATAAGTGATCAAGAGATATAAACAAACAGTTCCCAAAAGAACTGCAAACTGTTAACAACTAGATGAGACATTTCTCTATATCACTAATATTAAGAGAAATAGAAATCAAAACAACTCTAAGACTTCAAATCAAGTGAAGTAAATTGTCAGAGATGATAAAATATTGGCATATTTGTAACATATAAGCTGCCCTGAAGGACTGTCATATGACTTGCATGCTATGTGATACACACACGGAAAGAGATGTTATGCTTGAGTGTCTGGGAGACATCTGAGTTAATGACACTCATTACATAACAGCATAGTAGGGCAGATGCTTCAGAAGAGGAGCTCAAAAGAAGCAATCTAGAGAAATCAACACAAAATTGAATGGAAGAACGTCATTCTCACCAGACTAACAGACATGTGGGGAGGCCGGCTCCCATCATTCCCTTGAGTCCTAAGACCTGAACTCAGCCCCTCAATAAGATTATTACTATTTCTTCTTGGTTGAGCTGAGACTTTATTTTGTTCTCCAACAATTCATTTACTCTTATTTATTTGGTCCTCCACTCTAATATCTATAACTTCTCCTATTTCTATTTATTGCTTACTATGATAGGTCTATTAATTATTCATGATTGCCTTTTGTATTATCAGCATTCGGTGGAAGAGAGCTAAGGTAAGAGAAATAAGCTAAATGTTACCCCTTAATAGTTATCAGAGAATAAGCTTTTTCTTTAAAATCCTTTACAGTAGGTACCCATAGACTAAAAATATTTAATGTGTGGTAGATATCTTAAAAATTAGCCTGATACCATTCTTGGAAATAAGAGGGTGGAGGGGAGTCCTCCCTCTCCCTACCCCATTAGGGTATTGGTAATGCCAGCATTGATTTCCTCCTTTCCACAAAGTTAGAATTTGCCATCTGCCATGGAGAAGAGATAGATCAAATAAAAGATCAGACATCTATCCATGCCACACATGAATCTGCTGTATTTATATTTGACAAGAGTATCCACACATCTATATTACATAAATCCATTACTCTTTCCTTTCTTCTTCTTATATCACTTGAATACTTCACATGTAATTTTTCTATACATTTAACACTTTCTAATTTGCATCATAGTCATTTGTGCCTCTGTCATTTCCCCTACAACTTCTTGAGTAAAGGAATTATTTGTTTTTCATCTTTATATCCCTAACAGCTAGCATATTGTTGTGAGTAGAGTAGTTACTTAATAAATGTTTGTCCAGTTGAATTGAATTTGATATTTCAACAATTTTCACATACATGAAATATTTATAAGCAATCTTTAAAAGAAAATGTGACTCTCCTGGACTTTTATGTTTCTGAACTAAGAAGCTCCCTCCCACTGCCATGGCCCACTCCTAATACAGTTTTCTAATGGAAAAAAATCATCCCAACTATTTCTTTCCAAAATAACTGGAGCATTGAAAAGCCCTATTTATGGTCTCCTTATATCTTTCTTCCCACTTTGAGGAAGAAACTACAGTAATCAAAGGATGAAGAAGACAAGAAAAGATCCATTCAAAGTACTGTGATAAAATAATGGAATTTGGCAAACACCCAGGGGCCCCACCTGATTTATTTAGTATTGTTTGATTGGGTGAGAATGAGAAACTGACTAAGTACCTACTTAAGGATGATTGGATGGAGGCCACACCTGGCCAGCCCTGAGTGACATGTTGGTGTACTACTGACATCAGCAAGAGACCACTCTCAACCAATCAGCTTGAAGAACATCCCCTTTGGGGGAGGGAGAGAGGAACTAGGAAGAGAAGAGACATTCATTCTGACATGAGACAGGGAAAGAGACAATACGCAGCTGTGTGCTCTTTGGGATTGCTGAGTCCTGGTGGTGTTGTGATTGCAGGTTGTATAATTTATTTAAGTTTTCATTTATTCTTTAGATCCAAGTTTACAGTCATCTAGAAATACAGAAGACAAAATCATTACACTGTTTTGCTTCTATAACCAGTGTTTGATGCAAGTCTTTTAACTATATTATTCTTATTCATCAGAAGCCAAATAAATAATTTGAACAGAACAGTTTAAGATACCTTTATGTTGCGATTAAAAATTTTTGGGGACCTCTGATTTCAATGGTGCTAATTTTTTACGTGCCAAGATAATTTATTTTCATGATAATAGGTTTAGAATTGTAAGGAAACATAGAGGTCATTGAGTCCAACCCCTTCATTATACAGATAAAGAAACTGAGGTCTAGAAAAGTGAAATGACTTGACCAAGGCACACAGAAGAACTAGGACTACTAGCTCCTAACAGATGAAACACAGAAAAGCTATAAGTAAATCCAATGATTTCTCTGCTGAAAACTGGACCTGAACATGGTTCCTTCTCCTAATTATGCCCACTGAGGTATTTTCAGATAACTTCTTTGTTGCCAGAATAAGCAGAGATGATCCTACACTTAATAGCTCCCATTCATATATCACTAAAATGATATTATATATCATCATATATCATAAAACACTTCCATTATAAAAAAATCTGTGAGCAAAGTAGTATTTGTTGCTGACTATGTCTGTGTGAATGAATGAATGAAATAAAAAGCATCTACTAAGCCCTTACTGTTTTCATGTTCTGTGCAAAGCACCAGGAATACAAATATGGAATGTAAGGGCAGGGCCTTGCCCTCAGGAGCCTACATTCTAATGAAACATAATACCTATAAGGGAGTAAGGACAAGAAAAGAGAACATCTAGGAAATCATACCTCTGGTAAGTTGTTCCATGGGAAATCAATTAACATTCCCTCTATAAAAGCTATAATACTTTGATTACTGTTCTCAGAGCAAGACTTGAAAAGTGAAGTAGAGGGAGATGAAGAGAGGGAACACATTGTGGTAGAAAAGATAGTAAGATGAGTTGGGTAATTACATGAGATGTGAAGCACAGTCTAGTCTGGTCTGGTCTGGGGATGGCTAGATAACATGGATTAGGCAAATTGCATTCAATTAGTCACCAATTAAAGTAGCTCAGCACCAACACAGGAAATCCAAAACTAAGTAGATTAAATTCCCTAAGGGCTGGAAACATGAATTCTACAGGTATGGCACACAAGGTCCTAGTCTGAGTGAGGAGAAGCAGGGTAGCAAGGCAACAGCACAGATGTCAGGATGTCCTAGAAAAATGACTATGGAGGCAGCTAGGTGGATAAAGCACCAGCCTTGGATTCAGGAGGACCTGGGTTCAAATACGACCTCAGACACTTGACACTAGCTGTGTGACCCTAGGAAAGTCACTTAACCCTCATTGTCCCGCAAAAAAAAGGAAAGAAAAGAAAAAGAAAAATTACTGAACAATGAGGTAAAACAAGGAAATTTAGGCAAGTGAAAGGAAAGAATTTATTATAAATATTTTATTTTGGGATTTATTGAAAACTGATTTTAGTTTTAACCTTCCCCACCCTTTAATTTGCATGGCAATAAGATCATGGAAGTGAAGTAAACTTCGGGGCTCATCTTCTATATAGCTCTTTCAGGGTTTCTCTGACAGAGTCCCTTGAAATTGTTTTGGGGAGCACAGAATCTTCATGATGTATTAAATGGAAGTTTAGAGAAATCACTAACTCCAAGTCAGACATTTGTTTGATGTCAAACAAATTTGTCTAGGACATTGCACTATGATTAAATCATAGACAATTGTTGTTCAGTCATTTTTCAGTCATGTCCTACTTTTTGTGACCCTGTTTGAGGTTTTCTTGGCAAAGATACTAGAGTGTTTTGCCATTTCCTTCTCTAGCTCATTTTACAGATGAGGAACTGAGGCAAATATGATTAAGTGACTTGCCCAGGGTCACACTAGTAAGTATCTGAGGCCAGATTTGAACTCATGAAGATGAGTCTCCCTGACTTGTGGCCAAGCACTCTTCCCACTGTGCCACCAAACTGCTCCTCAATCACAGACACAAGCCCCTAAAAGAAAGTTGTAATCTTAAAATTACAATATTTTGCCTTTCTTTTGTTTGAGGCCCTTATCTGAGTGTGGTAGCTTTTTGCTTCAGTGATAAACTAAAAGAGCTCTCAGCCAGGTTTCATCAGGTAGACCCTTCCCAATCACTTCCTTCAGCAAATGGAAGCCAAGATATCTAGAAAGTATACAAAGATGAATTTCAAAGGCTAGTAACAAAGAAAAATTTCACAACCATATTGCCAATAAAGATGCCCTGCAATGACCATAAAACCAAAGGGATGATAGCCAACAAAATATACCCAGCATAAAAAAAGCCTGATAACATTTCCTGAGTACACCAGAAGAGTAAGTGTCATGGCCACATATATTCCCTATTTCATCTGATGTAGGGATACTAGTAGCATCTACCTCACAGGGTTATAGTGACAGTAAAATATTATCAGCGAAACACTTTGCATTGAGTAGTGTATTGGTCTAAATGATCTTAGAGGATTCTTCCACTTCAGGTTCTATGATATGTATTAATTCTGTAATTTTGTAAACTGTAAAGTACTACACAAATGTAAGGTCAAAAATCTAATTGGGACATAAGACACATATCAAAAGTATTTAACAACACTAGGCAATATAGATAACAAATGAACAGTTTAAATAGTAATGCCCAGAAAAGCTCCTGAAGAAAAAAAATCACTATCAGCTGACTCAAATCACCAATTTTGTTGTTTTATTTGGTCATTCAGTCATGCCCAACTCTTCATAACTCTGTGAACGATATCACACCAATGCTGTCCATGAGTTTTTCTTGGCAAAGATACTGGAGTGATTTGCTATTTCCTTCTCCAGTGGATTGAGGCAAACAGTTTAAGTGACTTGTCCAGGGTCACACAGCTAGTGTCTGAGGACAGATTTGAACTCGGAACTTCCTAACACCAGGCCCAGCACTCTATTCTCTGAGGCATCTTGCTGCCTCAAAATCACCAGCAGGGGACAATAAATTAGGCCAACCTCAAAAGGTCCCTGATTTTAGACTTGAGTATTGCTATGAGGCAGCTAAGTGATGAAGTGAATAGAGTACTAGACTTGGAAGCAGAAGAGTCATCTGTCTCAGACACTTATTGTGTGACCTGGGGCATGTCATTCCATCTGTAAAATGAGCTGGAGAAAGAAACAAAACAAAACAAAAAAAAACACTCCAGTATCTTTGACAAGAAAACCCCATATGGGGCACACCTGCTGGAGAGTTACTGTAGGAAAGCTTTGCCATGAGGAGATGTCTGAGAGCGAGCCATGCAGCTTAGAAGGTCAGTTACTTGGCGTCAGGAAGTGACGTTTGCTCATAGGTACTGTCTATCAAAGCTATCAGCCAATTATCTTGGAGGTGTGTGTGTGTGTGTGTGTGTGTGTGTGTGTGTGTGTGTGTGTGTGTGTGTGTGTGTGTGTGTGTGTATGGAATGTTCTCAGTTTCAGAGAAGGCTAGTGGGTTGAAGAGGGGCGAGGCTTGCTCTCTCACTCTCTTTTAGCGAGGACCTCAGGGGGGAGTGGAGCAGGAGACGCTGTCTCCCCAAGATAGCTAGCTGAATCTAGGCCTCTCTCTTCACCAAATTCTTATTCTCCTTAATAAATGCTTAAAAGTCTAAACTCTTGGGGCAGCTAGATGGCACAGTGGTTAAAGCACTGGCCTTGGATTCAGGAGGACCTGAGTTCACATCCAGCCTCAGACACTTGACACTTAACTAGTTGTGTGACCCTGGGCAAGTCACTTAACCCTCATTGCCCTGAAAAAAAAAAAAAGAAGTCTAAACTCTTGCTAAAGCTTATAATTTATTGGCAACTACTCATAAAATAATTTAGACAGCATAGCTAGATAGCAACTTTATACTTAATAGCCTTTTATTAGGGCCTTTCCCTCTGATTCCTACCTGTTCTTGGATTCTATATTTCCTAAATTCCTCTGGCACCTAAAACAGTGCCCTACCTATGATAGGTACTTATTAAAAGTTGTTGGGATTGAATTCTTAATGCTTATGTTTTTCATTCCAGATTTCACCTATATAGAAATGTCAGTTGGATAGAAGTAGGGAAGAGAGTACTCATAGTGTGATTACCTCCAGCTCTGCACTCCCCAAAGACTAGCCTCAGATAGAGGGAGGATGGTGAAGCAGAGCTATTTAGTACTGAATACTGGATTTGGAGCCAGGAATATGTCAATTCAGATCCCACTTAAGGCTCTTACCAATTCTATGACCCTAGGCAAATCATTTAACTTTTTGTACTCAGTTCTTCATCTGTAATAAAAGAGAGTTAACGTATATATCTTCATATTCTCATGCATTAGAATAAAGCCTCCTATAAAAAAATATAATTCCTGGACAAAGAAGCCTGAGACTGGAACTAAGACCCCAGGGAAACTACAAATCTAATCCCTTTTCTGCTGTTTAGGAACCATTATGACCTTGGCCAATTAATTCAACCTTTATGTCAAGTCATCTTTAAAATGAGTAAATTGGTCTAAATGATTAAGGAGTCTTTCAGCTCTAACATCCTATTATAATTTGATAGTGCACATTGAAATAATATTATTTTCAGATGTGCCAAGAGGAAACAATACAGAAGCAATTCTGACCTTGTGTGAAGGTTGTCAGGTACGACGGTTTTAGTGATGCGTTTCTAGAGCAAATTAACAGGGTGGTTCTTTGTTCCATCTTCACACTGCTAATAACACTGCCAATAAATTCAGAATTGTAGGTTCTGATTTTCTCTGATCCTTTCCTCACTAGTCACTCAATACACATTAGCAGTCACCACTATCTAGGAACCCAACAATTCCTCATAATTTGAACAGTCCAGAGTGGGAGGCCTCTGGGCTCCTCCAGTGAATTTGTATGGACACACCTATTCATTAGCCCCTGCCACCTCTGCTAGCCCATGACAACTCCCACCTTTGCCCAGCAGCTCCTTGTTTACAGGATTGAGTTTTACTTTCAGTGCTTTCTACTTGGAGCACTATTTGGAAACATTTAGCTCATAAAATATCTTACAATTCATGTGTTGGCCTTGTCATGACCTGAACATTTTGTTAACAAAGTACCCTGTTAATGTTTTGACCACAAGAACTAATGTGCTTTGGGTTGATTATATGCTGCCAAAGTAGAGCTTGCTCCTAAAAAGGGAAAGTTTTAATTCTATTTTCAAAAGGAGTCATCTCACTCCTACTATATAAGGAGATGTCATCAATCAGTCCTTAGAAGCATGCAGAATGCGTATCAGCGGGGCAGATTCATTGGCTGCTAAGATTTCACAGTGCGACAGATCTTACTGCCCTATAGAGGCCAGCAGAAGTCCTCTATTACGTCAAACTCCCAGGGCCCCATTTAAAAAGACCCAAAACTGGAACTTTTCATTATGGCCCATACAAAGTCATCCTCCATATGAAGGGGAAAGCCAGGCAGACACTTAATAACTGTACAGTAAATATGAAACAGCAGATACCTGAAGGGTAGAAAAGCATAGATGATGAAATAATTCTTTTCCGGACCAAAGTCACTCCCCCAGTTTTGTTTATAGCAGGATTCTGAAGAATACTACTAGTCCTTTTAACCAAAAAAATCCCAAACAAGGTCAAAAAGAGTTGGACACAACTGAAACGGCTCAACAAAAACAATTCTTTATTTAAAAAAAACAACAGGGTGATCAAGTTTCAAGTTTACTATAGTACTCCTGCATCTTGGCCCTAGGGCCTTCATCACAACTGCAGATCACACCACGGTGACCTATGGATACAGTACATGATTGGGGAGGGAGATTATGATGGCTTCAGGGAATGAAGAGGATACCGTCAAAGGCAGCTAGCTCCAGGGACTAAGGAGGACCCGAACTTGTTCTCTTCCATCTCTGATAAAGGAGTAATAGTGGATTGTATCTGTGAAAAGGACAACAGTGTGATCACCTAGTTCTGGGTTCAGAAATGCCAGGCTCAAAGTTGCCAAAATTGTAGAGCCCACTACAAGCTGAGATGTGGTCTGATGTTTTCTTCCCTCCAATAAAGGACTAGCCATTGCCCTGGCTCTCCAATTTAAAAAGAAGAAGAAGAAGAAACCTACCTCAGCCAAAAACAATGGATGATCGATTAGGAGCCAGAAAGGACCTCAAAGCCCAATCCTTCATTTTACAAAAGAGGAAGTCTTGCATGAATATTCTTCTATCCAGAAAACCTTCTTTGAGGTAGAATCTCAAAGTTGCTTTCATTTGAATTTCTTTAATGTTTGTGATTCACATTTGTCATATGATTGTTGTTAAATTAGGTTTCCTTAGACTATCAGTAAATGGTTCTTACTCATATATTTGAATCAATTCTTCACATATCTTGAAAATGAGATCTTTGTTAGATATTTGTTATACAGAATTTTCCCTTCTAATTTTTACATTAGATTTGTTTATGAAAAAATTATATATTGAAATAGTCTGTTGTATTTGTATTTAGTCATGAACTCTTCCCCATCCATAGATCTGAAAGGTAATTTCTTCCTTATTCCTCTAATTTGTCTATGATGTGACTTCTCATATCTGTCATGTATTCATGAGGAGCTTACTTCCCTCATTATCACAGACACATACTAAACACACCTCTTCCTTACTTTACAACTGTGTGCTCATGCACAAGATTTCCTCTATTAATCTCACCACACTTCCTTCAATCACTCCATTCATTGAAGTATTGACTCATCTTTCAACATATTTTATTCAGCATTATTACATCAATTTTCAATTTTTACATTTTATCCATTTAGTTTGTATATATTTTTCATATGTGTTTGCCTCCCTTAGATTATAAGATATTTGATAGTAGGGAATGGTATTTTATTGGACTTACTCTCAGTCTTCTATTTCTTTAATATCTCTGAAGTGGTCTGCTCCAAGAGGGGTCCCAATAAATGTTTTTGACAAATGAACTAATGCTATCTTTTCCTACATTATTTTGTTTTCCTTTCCTCATAGTATTGACTAAAGGTGATAAAAATGGAGAGGTTTATGAGGAAAGAATGAAAAGAATACAAAAAAGGAGAAGCTCCTGGTGAGAATAGAGGAGAATGGGTATTAAGAGAAAATGGCAGTTATGATTCTGGAATGAATTTGAGCTTGTTGAAGAGATAAATTTGAGAAGGATTTCTGAGCCCAAATCCTCTAATCTCTGAATTGTCAGCTGGAGGTCAACTGGAGACTTCTTAAAGGATGTACAAGATGGTAGAATGGAGAGCAGCCCACCTATTCAGCTAATATATAGCCACCACCTGACTCTGTAGCTCTCTTTGCCCAATGTTGTCTACACTGAGTGGTCAGTCAAGTCTGCTCCTCTTCAAAAAAGGCAGCTGAATAGTCAATTATCTACTATTCACTTCTAGTTCCATCCCCCTGACCATGCCCCATGCACTGATTATAATGCATGGTAAGTCAAACCAATTCGCCAATACCTAAGAAGGTAGGCATTCATTTTCTATCTGGCCTGAGCTGTAGCCCCCAAAACTATACCCACAATCAATCACAAATTTATAGATCGAGAACTAGAAAGGAACTCATGGGCCATCTCTATCATTTTACAGATGAAGAAACTAAAGCCCATAAATATTAAATGACTTGTCCAAGTCATAAAAGGTAAGATTTGAACCCATTTCCTCTGAATGAGAATTGAGATAATGGCATTTCCTAAAGCATCAATGAGCTTCCTAACAGATCACCACATTTACAAATGAATTTTGCCAAACATTTAGAAAACAATTCCAATACTATATAAACTAATTGGAAAAATAGGCACAGAAGGAGTTCTACCAAATTCCTTTTATGACACAAATATAGTGCTGATACCTAAACCAGGAAGAGCAAAAACAAAGGAAGAAAACTATAGCTCAATTTCCCTAATGAATATTGATGCAAAAACGATAAATAAAATACTAGCAAGTAGATTACAGCAATATATCAGAAAGATCAAATAGTATAACCAGATGGGGTTTGGACCAAGAATGCAAGGCTGGTTCAATATTAGGAAAACTACAACATAATTAACTATATCTATAAAAAGGGGATATGCAATGGCCCTGAAGTTGGAAGGACCTGAATTCAAATCTCACTTCAGACAGTTACTAGCTGGTGACATTGGGCAAATCACAACCCCAATTGCTTAAATATCTAGGGCTATCTCCAGTAATCCTGATTAGAGAGAGGATAGATAAATAGATAGATAGACAGACAGACAGACAGACAGACAGACAGACAGACAGATAGATAGATAGATAGATAGATAGATAGATAGATAGACAGACAGATAGATGGAGATATATAGATGATATAGATATTGATGATATTGATAAGATGGAGATGGAGGTGGAAATGGAGATGTGTGTGAGAGAGATAGAGATTGATAGATGATTGATAGCTAGATAGACAGAGATGTATAGATGATATTGATGTTGATGAGATGGAGGGGTGTGTGTGTGTGTGTGTGAGAAAGAGAGAGAGAGACAGAGAGAGAGAGATCTTGCTACTGGATCCAGATGACTCTGGAGGAGTGAGGTTGGTTACCTTGCACAGTGCCCCCCCCCACTTAAATCCAATTCAGTGCAAATCATGATATCACTGGATATCATGGTCCTCTTTAGGAACAAAGGACAAACAACAACAAATCAATGAAAAGAAAGCATATTATTATCTCAATAAATTTTTTAAAAGCTTTTGACAAAATACAATGCTCACTCATATTTTTAAAAAAAACACTAGAAAGCATATGAATAAATGGAATTTTCTTTAAAATGAAAAGTAGCATCTCTCTAAAACCATCAGGAAGCATTATCGGTAATGGGGAAAAGTTAGAAGCCTTCACAATAAGATCAGGTGTGAATCAAAGAAGCCCATTATCACCAATATTATTCAATATTGTACTAGAAATGTTAGCTATAGAAATAAGAGAAGAAAAAGAAATTGATGGAATTAGAATGCAGGATAAGGAAACAAAACTATCACTCTTTGCAGATGATATGAGGGTATACTTGGAGAATCCTAGCAAATCAATTAAAAAACAAGTTGAAATAATTAGCAACTTTAGCGAAGTTGCAGGATATAAAATAATCCACACAAATCATTAAAATCTCTGTTTGTTACCAACAAAGAACATCAGTAAGAGATAGAGAAATTCCACTTAAAATAATTGCAGACAATTTAAAACGATTTAGAGTCTACCTACCAAGAGAAACTAAGAAAGTATATGAACACAATTACAAAACACTTTTCAGAGATTTCAAACTGTATTAAAATGTGGTAATCATCAAAACAATTTGGTACTGGCTATGAAATAGAGTGGTAGATATGTGGAATAGATTAGGTACATAATGCATAGTAGTAAATGACTATAGTATTCTTCCTTGTTCACCTTTCATCTTCAAAGAAGACTAAATGACATAGTGGGGTGCTGTCTTGACTTGCAGGTGAATCAGATTTAAGTGAGGTAGAGTTGCACAAAGTTATCATCCTTACTCTCTCTTCCAGAGTCATTAAAGTGCCGTGGCAAGACAAAAGTCAGGAGGACCGGTGATGGTGGGATGGTCTGGGATGCAGTAGATGACCTTGTGAAATCTGACCAAGCTCTAAGTGCTCCACAGCCCCTGCTTCAGCCACCTTCATAGCTGTTGAAACACATTGTTCTCATCTGCCTGTTCTACCAGGAAAGTCTCCACATGCTTGGGGTAGACATTCCCCTAACTCACCAACAATTTTTAGGCCTATTGGTTACCCTCAACCAGGTTTAGCCGTCTTCTGAGGTGGTTTTACTGGGGTGTTGCCTCTGTTCTTGCTACAGCTTCTTAGAGCCACAGGTGAGAATTGAGGGATAGGTAAATGCCAAAGGTGGATGAACAGTATGGGTATATGGGGTATTCAGAGAGAGCTAGCACCCCTACTGAACCAGCTTATCAAAGACCCAGAAAGGGTTCATCTAAACAAGAAGTGAGAGACATCTCTCTACTTTCCTGGGGAAAATGTGGCTGCTGCCACCCCACAGACTGGGAAAGAAAATATACCCAGGAATCACAGCACCCAACAGGTTCAGACCCTGGGGAGGTCTCGGGCTTTTTAGTCTAAAGGCCCTTCCTGGGGTCAGGTGAGAAAGCCCAGGAACATTATCTAGTGTTTGATTAAAAGATCCTAGCTTTGGAGATAAGAACTCACTATTTGAAAATAAAAACTACTGGTAAAACTTTAAAGTGGCTGGCAGAAACTAGGTATAGAACAATATCTCACATTGTATAGCAATAAGGCCAAAATGTGTAGATTTAGACATAAAGAGAGGTACCATAAATAAGTTAAGGGAGGATGGAATAGTTTGTCAAACCTATGGACAAAGTAAGAATTTATGACCAAACAAGGGATAACAAAGCATTACAGAATGTAAAATGGATAACGCTTCATCTGAAAACTGCCTATTCATATCCTTTGACCATTTCTCATCTGGGGAATGACTTGTACTCTTATAAATTTGACTAAGTTCTCTATATCTTTGGGAAATGAGGCCTTTATCAGAGAAACTTGTTGTAAACTCCCCCACACACAACTCTGCCTCCATTCTTCCTTCTAATCTTGCCTGCGTTGGTTTTGTTTGTGCAAAAACTTTTTAGTTTAGTGTAAACAAAGTTATCCACCGTAGTCGCTGTGGAATTAGTTCCAGTGGCTCCCAAGGGCTGCTCATTGTTTGCTGGAGATGGGTCTTGGCTGGCATGGGAGGCAATGGCTTGCACTCCACTCTCACGCTGTGTGATTGATGTTTCCTATGGACCTTCTAAGTTGTCTTTGGCTGAAAAAGTATTTCACCCTGAGGCAGCTAGGTGGTGCAGTGGCCCTGGATTCAGGAGCACCTGAGTTCAAAATCGGCCTCAGACACTTAACACTTACTAGCTGTGTGACCCTGGGCAAGTCACTTAACCCCAATTGCCATACCAAAAAAAATAGTATCTCACCGTGTCCTTTTGTGGGTTCTGCTGCTCCTGGAAGGTATTAGGAAGGGTCTTGAGGAAAACTTAGGCAAGTCACTGACTTTCTTCTGTCATTTTGGCTCTGCCCCCAAAAATGAAATATTATTAAGAAAAAAAAAACCACCAGAGGAATGCTCTTTTTTCAAAAACCTACTATTTCTACATTTCATTTCAAGTGTTTTTATCTGTTAAAGTGTAATGGGGGCAGCTAGGTGGTGCAGTGGATAGAGCACCGGCCCTGGAGTCAGGAGTACCTGAGTTCAAAATCGGTCTCACACACTTAACACTTACTAGCTGTGTGACCCTGGGCAAGTCACTTAACCCCAATTGCCTCACTAAAAATATTTTTTTTTAAAAAGTGTAATGATTACTTTACTCAGCTGAACCCCTATTGAAAGTAAATCAGTTACCCTCATGTACTTTCTGAGTTTGATTACATTTCCCCTAGGAACATGTAGAAACTATGGGAGAGTGTAACAAAGACTGTGTGTGATATTTTGTATTGATATTGTTACTATATTATTTAAACAAATACTTTTCTAAATGCTATTTAAGTCTAACTGACTTAATGATTCTCAACTGATAACCTTAGGGGAAATAGAGGATGGAACCAATGACATAAGAGAATCACCTCTGGTCCCTATATTCTTAAAGGGAAGATGTAGTCAAGTTCTGGGGACTTCAACTCATCCATGAGAAGGGATGTGGGCATGAGGATCCTCAAACCTTTATAGGGAATACTACATAGCCATTCATGACTATAAGTCAACCTGTAAATTTTAAAGAAATAGACACTTAAGGAGCCTGGTTGAACAATTAGCCAGAAAGAAATTGCAGGGATCTTTTTGCTAGCACTGAGGCAGGACTCTGTTGTTTTGCCCATACTTGAATGTGTACTACAGTCTTGGGTGGCAGTACCAGGCATGGGAGAAGCACTAACACACAGGAGCTTGCAGCCACAGTGAAGCTGGACGCTGCTCATAGTTCCAGGGCAGAAAAGCAGGTTTGTAGCTGCTTGTGGACCAGAGCACAGGCCAGGAGAGTAGTAAACATAACTCTCCTTAAATCACACCACCTTAGAATAACTGAAAACTTACAGATACCTAGAAGTATCTCTGAAAACAGCTGCACAAACCCCCTGAAGCTTGGGACAGTGTGCCCTCCACCCTGGAAGCAGTACCCAACTTTAACAAAGAGTTAAAAGTCAAGAAATAGGATGCAAAAATGAGCATACAAAAAAATTATGACCATAGAAACCTTCTATGGTGACAAGGAAAATCAAAATAACACCCTCAGAAGAAGATAACAAAGTCAAAGCCCCTATATTCAAAGTTTCCAAGAAAAATATGAATTAGTCTCAGGCCACAGAAGCTCTCAAGAAGGACTTTGACAATAAAATAAGAAAGGTAGAGGGAAAAATGGGAAGCAAAATTAGAGTGATATAAGAAAATCATGGAAAAAAGTCAACAGCTTGGTCAAGGAGACACACAAAAAGTATTGACGAAAATAACACCTTAAAAACATACTATCCCAAATGACAAA
This sequence comes from Dromiciops gliroides, assembly GCF_019393635.1. Classification (NCBI taxonomy): domain Eukaryota; kingdom Metazoa; phylum Chordata; class Mammalia; order Microbiotheria; family Microbiotheriidae; genus Dromiciops; species Dromiciops gliroides. Next base: position 360,531,789 of record NC_057864.1, on the reverse strand, counting down.
AGAGGTGCAAAAAGCCAATCAGGAAAAGAATACCTTGAAAAGCCAAATTAGCCAAATGGAAAAGGAGGTACAAAAGCTCACTGAAGAAAATAACACCTCAAAAATTGGAATTGAGCAAATGGAAACTAATCATTTTACAAGAAATCAAGAAACAATAAAACAAAACCAAAAAAGAATGAAAAAACAGAAGGCAATGTGAAATATTTCACCTTTGTCTAGAAATGTCAATACCTTGCTATGAATATGTTCATTTAAGTTCCTGATTTTCTTGAGAGGGATGTGGAATGGGAAGAGATAATTTTAGCAAAGGAGTAATCCTGACATAGATGGAAAGCAGAAAGACCTAATAAAGCCTAGGGTAATTTGGAGGTAGCATAGAACCCAGGAGTATAGTGTAGTACAAAAAAAGTAGATTTAGTATATCAACATATGTCATATGCTTCTATATGGCAGAGGAAAGTCTAATGGCCCTTTCTCCTTGGAGTCCACATATGAATGTGTGATGATCTATAGGCTTCCCATACATGATTTCTTTATGACAATTAAAAGAGTGTAGGTAAGAAGTTTCTGTCGCTTCTATCATAAAGCCAGGATAAAGGTTTTACCTACATGCAAAATATAAATGTAACATACAAACTGAAAACAGTGATGGGAAAAAATGTTCTATTATAAACCACAAAGACAAAATTCAAAAGACTATCAAGAGTATTTTAATGGTAACATCTTTAGGAGGTTTTTTTAATATATATTTGGAGCCAGAGGTAATCACTAAAACATCACAGACAAAGCCATTTTTTAAAAATATGTATCCTATTTATGGAACAATAAGAAATTCAAACCTTGAGGAAAGTTTGTTCTTCTAATTCCCTGTTACGTAAATAGTAAAACCTAAAGTAAAATGTAATTTGCTTAAAATTTTCCAGGCAGATGATTTTACTGCTTAGTACTTTGTACTTTAAACTATTATATTCAATTCTGTAATTAGTTAGGTTTTGTCATTTGTAACATGTTTCTATTACATGGAAAGACAATAGGGCAGCTCTTTGGTGGACAGAATAGTGCATGAAAATTCCCATGACTTATAAACCACAAGACTGTGTGGCCAAGTGACTGAAGTAGCTGCACCTGTTTCATGACTAATAATTCCCATAAATCATTAATTCCTTAAGGAAAATAAGTGACTATTCATGACAAAATTTACTCACATAATAGTGGGATCAAAACTATCCTATTCTATTTTAGTTCTGATACTTTAATTGACTAAGAACCCATCTCAATCAATCAATCAAAAGACCTTAGAAAGTGCCAAAAAAAAAAACCCTTCAATTATAATGACAGCACCATTTTGCTAAACAATAGTGTTTATATAGGCCAAGGAAACTTGACCACACCTCAGGGATAACCCATAAATTATCAAGTGAGATGAGAAGAGAGGCATTCCAGAAATTAGAACATATGGAGTCCTAGCTGAGGTCTTTGAGAAGAAACCTATAGGAGAAAGAAAAGTATCAGGTTTGTAATGATTGGAATGATGCCACCTACTGGAGACTTGCTGTGGAGAGCTCCACCATGAGGAAAATGCCTCAGAGGCATTGTGGCTTTTCCTTGGCGTCAGGAAATGACGTTTGCTCATGGGTGCTGTCTATCAAGTCTACCAGCCAATCAACTGGAGGAGCCTCCTATGGTCTGGGAGGAGACAGGAAGGAGGAAAGGGAGCCTGCGCAGAGAGCGCTGGCCTTTTGGGCTTCCGGACTTGATGGTGGTGGCGACAGAGGACTTGACAGGAAATTGGAGGAAAGATAGGAATGCCAGGCTGTTAGAATTCTGTTCTCAATCTTTTTCTTTCTATTTTCCAATAAACCCTTAAAAACCTAAACTCGCTTTATCAGTGATTTTTAGTCAGTTTCCCCCAAACTGGGGAAACAGATTAGAATCCACATTTAGAATCTTAAATTACACAGGTTTGAACTGACATATCTCCCCTCCCCCTTCTCCCTTATCTATAGAAGGATCTTTCTAGTTTCAAAGAATCCAGAGGATGTTGAACCTCCACATTTTCCCCTCAGTGTCCTAAATTATATGCCCAGATCCCTGGTAGCAGTATCTGCATCATTCTGAACCAGACTATACTCATGACTGTAAGAATCCAGCAAAAGGACTATACCAAGTCTAAGGAGAACTTCTTGAGCACCCTATGGATGGGAGAAAAGAACTTCTAGAGACCAGGAGTTGTGAGTTACCTCTTGGACACATGTGCTTTCTAAACTTGAACCTACTTTCCCCTAGACCATGTATGTACTATTTGGAGAGTGTATCACATACTTGGGGGGATGGGTGAGGGAGGATTTTGTACCAACTGTTCTTATAATAGCATCTGGGGGCAGCTAGGTGGCGCAGTGGATAGAGCACCAGCCCTGGAGTCAGGAGTACCTGAGTTCAAAACCAGCCTCAGACACTTAACACTTACTAGCTGTGTGACCCTGGGCAAGTCACTTAACCCCAATTGCCTCACTAAAAAAAAAAAAAATTTTAAATAATAGCATCTTAGTAAATACTTCTTTCTAAATGCTACTTAAGGGTAGTTGATGAAACTGATTTTGGCAGGAGAGAGACATATGGATGGATATTCAAGTTGATGGTATTAAAGAATCATCCCTGACCACTCATACCTATTTGTAGAACTCTGAAGTGGAGAATTAGCCAAGCATTGTAGATGAAAGTCATCTATAAGAATGAAAGTTGGGATCAGGATATTCAAAGCATTGAGATGACCCAAGTTTCTCAAAAACAACATCAGTGAAACAAAAGGTCTGGTAGGTCTGACCAAGCTTCGAGTTTGTCTCAGGCTAGTAACAAGCTCATGTCACTGTCATCTTTTATAGAAGGTTTTTCATGTCTATTGTCTGATAATTAGACTGGCTAAATGCAGAGAGGTTCAGTACTGCAAGGCTAGCCATTAGGATAAAACAGAGAAAAACTATAAAATATTATCATTAATCAATATCAATTCAAAATTTAAAAAAAATTCCATCAAATGGACTAAAATGATTGATCTGAGAAATAATTTATTATGACTAAGTTGGATTTATATGAGGGATGCAAGAATGGTTAAACATTAAGAAAAGAATCAGCATAATTAATCATATTAAAAATCAAAGCATCTAAAACTACATTACTGTCTCAATAGATATAGGGGAAAGCCTTTGACAAAGTACAATATACATGTATGCTTAAAAAAAAACTCTACAGGGGCAGCTAGGTGGCGCAGTGGATAGAGCACCAGCCCTGGAGTCAGGAGTACCTGAGTTCAAATCCGGCCTCAGACACTTAACACTTACTAGCTGTGTGACCCGGGGCACTTAACCCCAATTGCCTCACCAAAAAGAAAACAAAAAAAACTCTACAAAGTATAAACATAGAGGAACCATTTTATTTCATAAAAAGTATCTAGCTAAAAGCAAAATCAATGATTCTACACAATAATTATAAAGTAGAATCTTTACCAATAAATGCGAAAAATAAATAAGGATGCCCACTATTATTTTATTTAGTTCTGTAAAAGCTTGAAGCATAAATAAGACAAGAGAAAAAATTAAAGGCATAAACTTAGGTGGAAAAGAGATAAAACTATCTATTTTCTAATGGATTACTTGAAAAATTCTAGGGAATTAGTAAAGATACTCACTGAGACCACAGAGTCAACAAAGTTGTAGGCTACAAAATAAATCTTCAAAAATCAACATCATTTCTATATAATAATAACAAAATCCAAAAGACAATAATAGACATGGAAATCTCATTCCAAATAACAACAAAAAGTATAGAATACCTGGGAATCAATCTACTGAAGAATGAAAAATGCTGGTATGGATTAAGTTAGAAAGTGCTCCTAAAAGAAATAACAACAAAAATCACTAGTACTATTCAGTGCTCATGGTTAGACCCTGCCAATAAAATAAAAAATTATTATACTACCAAAGTTAATTTACAGTTTTAATGCTATACCAATCAAACTATCAAGGTAAGACTCTACAGAAATAAATAACAACATTCATTTAAAAAAAACAAACAATATGAAATATAAAGAAAAGAGGTAGAGACAAAGGGGGAAATAGCATTTCCAGCCTTCAAACTATATAATAAAGAAATAGTCATTAAAAACCATTTGGTGTTACTTAAAAATAGAGAGATCAATGAAAATCAGAAACAATAGAACTCAATGATTTAGTACTGCGTAAAACAGAAAACATAATTATTTGGGAAATAAGTGACTTGCCCAGCGTTACACAGCTAATTAGTATCCAAGGCCAGATTTTAACTCAGGAAGAGGAGTCCAGCATGCTATCCTCTGTATCACCTAGCTGCCCTTAAAAACTATATGTATGTAATACATAAAAATACATACGTACATATACACACTCACAAGAGCTAGGATTAAAATCAGAAATCAATTATCCAGCAAAACTGAGTATAACTCTTCAAGGGTAGGGGGGATGGAGATTTAATGAAATAGAAGACTTTCAAGCATCCCTGATGAAAAGACCAGAACTGAGGACAAAATTTTACTTTCAAATAAAAACTCAAAAGAAGCATAAAAAAGTAAACAGGAAAGAGAAATCACAAAGAATTCAATAAACTTAAACTGTTTATATTCCTACATGGGAAAATGATACAACTCTCATGAATTTTATCATTATCAGGGCAGTTAGAAGGACTATACATAGACAACAGGTATGAGTGTGACTTGACTATAATGGTATATCTAAAAAAGAATAAAATTAATGGGTGAGAAGGAAGGATGCACTGGAGAAAGTGAAAGGGAGAGATAGAATGCGGTAAATCATCTCACATAAAAAAGGTACAAAAGAGCTTTTATATTGATGAGGAAGATGGGGGAGGGGGAAGCAGACAACATTTGAACCTTACTCTCATCAGAATTGGCTCAAAGGAGGAATAACATGCACACTCAGCTGGGTATAGAAATCTGTCTTGTACTGCAAGGAAGTAGGAAGGTAAGGGGACAGGAGAAGGGTAAGGAGGGGCAAATAGAAGGGAGAACATATTGAGAGAGGCAGCGGTCAGAACCAAAATACTTTTGAGGAGGGACAAAGTTAAAGGACAGAGAGAGAAGGATAAATTGGGAGGGGGAGATACACAGTAATCATAACTGTGAAAAAATAGCAAGTTTTTCTGATAAAGGCCTCATTTCTCAAAGATATAGAGAACTGAGTCAAAGTTAGAAGAATACAAGTTATTGGGGCAGCTAGGCAGCACAGTGGATAGAGCACTGGCCCTGGAGTCAGGAGGACCTGAGTTCAAATTCAGCCTCAGACATTTAACACTTATTAGCTGTGTGACCCTGGGCAAGTCACTTCACCCCAATTGCCTCACACACACACACAAAAAAAAAGAATACAAGTTATTCCCCAGATGATAAATTGTCAAAGGATATGAACAAGAAGTTTTCATATGAAGAAATCAAAGTTATCTATAGTCATATAAAAATGCTTTAAATCACTATTGATTAGAGAAATTCACATTAAAACTACTCTAAGGTACCACCTCATACCTATCAGATTGGCAAATATGACAGATAAGGAAAATGATAAATGTTGAAGGGGATGTGGAAAAATTAGGACATTAAAGCATTGTTGATGGAGTTATGAACTGATACAACTGTTCTGGGGAGCAATTTGAAACTATACCAAAGGGCTATCAAACTATGAACACCCCTCAACCTAGCAATACCACTGCTATATTTGTATCCCAAAGAGATTTTTTAAATAAACAAAAATAACCTGTATGTGCAAAGATATATATAGGAGCTCTATTGTAGTGGCAAAGAATTGGAAATTGAGATGCCCTCAATTAGGAAATAGCTGAGGAAGCTGTGGTATATGATTGTGATGAATATTATTGTGCTTTAATAAATGATGAACAGGATCTTTTCAGAAAAACCTGGAAAGACTTACATGAACTGATGCAAAGTGAATTGAGTAGAACCAGGAGAACAGTATACACAGTAACAACAATATTGCATGATGACCAACTGTGAATGACTTCATTACTCTTAGCAATACAATGATCCAAGACAATTCTGAAGGACTTAATAATGAAAAATGCTATCCATCTCCATGGGAAGAACTGATGGAGTCAATGAAGGCTGAAACATACTTTTCTTTATTTTCTTTATTGGGGGGGGGGGAGGTTGGTCTGTGTTTTCTTTTGCAACATGACTAATATGGAAATATGTTTTTTATGACTGCACATGTATAACCTATATCAAATTCCTTGCTTTCTCAAGGAAGAAGGGATAGAGGCAAGAAGGAGGGTGATAATTTGGAACTCAAAATTTAAAAAAAAACATATATAAAAATCTGTTTTTACATGTAATTGGAAAAAATACATTTATTTAAAAAGTGAGTGTTACAAAGTTATAAATTACAACAGGGCTCAAAAGAAGAGATATGAGAAAAAATCCCTATGTTATTTCTTTGCAGAGGTAGCAGGTCCACAAGTGTTATACTTTGTGCATATTTTCAGATTTTTCTATGTATTTATCAGTTATGCTGATTTTTTCTTATCCTTGTTCTTCTTTGTTTTGTCTTTTAAAATACTATTTTTATATGAGGTGGTCCTCTAGAAGCAGGAGGGAGAATAATGGAGAAAGTTCAGTGAAGTAAGAAAAAAATTTTAAAAATAAAACCTCATTTAGAGGTAAAAATATGTGGTTCTAGCCAAGGGGAATGTTTTTATTCTATAAGATTTTAGCAATATTTTTACATCCACAAATTATGGATAATATGGTTCCCTTGATTATAATTTAACCTTTGATCAAGTAAACCAAGCTTGTACCTATGTTTGTGTTACAGATATCTTTAGTTGTTTTACTTCACATCTTTACATTTATAAAATTATACATTTGCATTTTGACTTGCCCCATTCTAATCATTCATATTAATCAATCTAATTTTTCATCACTCTCATTCACCAATTGCCAAGACTTACCAATGCTACGTTTTCCATATCTCTCATCTTCCCTTTTTTCTACTCATACCACAACTCCCCTTAATCAAGCCCATATCATCTCTCACCACTATTAATACATTAACTTCCTAATTGCTTTTTCCTGTATCAGGCCTCTCCCCTCCAAACAACTTCCAAAATGATATTCCTAAAGGATAGGTTTGGCCATGCCTCTAGGCAAATATAAATTCCTCTGGTTGAAATTTAAGACCTTTTGAAACTTAACTTCAGCCTACTTTGCCATGTTGATGTCCCATTACTCCCTGTCAAGAACTCTGCTCCAGACAAATTGACCTCATTACTATCCCCCATGCATGGAATTCCATCTTCCACTTATGTGGCTTTACATAGGCTATCCCCAATACCTGGAATGTTTCACTGCCATCTTTCGGAATAACTAGATCCAAAGTTAAGCATAACCTTCTTCAAGAGACTTTTCCTGATTTCCATAATTGTTAGTCACCCACCCTTCCCCCCCCCAAAAAAATCACCTTTTAATTGTACCCAGTATTTATTAATAGATGAAGATGTACCCTCTCACTAGAATATAAACTTATTGTGAGCAGGGTCTAGTTCACATTTGTCTTTGTATCTTTAGCATTTTACACAGTGCCTAGCATATTTTTCTCAGATATGTTACTTCATTCATGGATAAATTTCTGACCAGTCTCCTTCTTCAGTGCAGATCAAAAGGTATTCAGCAAATTAAAGTCTTAGAGAGTTTCAGAGGCATTGAGAAGTTAAGTAATTTGCCCAGGGTCAAACAGTGGAGGCAAAACTTGAACTCAGTTCTTTGTTTCCATGGCCAGGTTTCTGTTCACTGTAGTGTTCCTTTTCCTATAGTAGGTACTTCATAAATGTTCATTTATTGATTAATGGGTGGATTTTCTTCCACCATTCCTATGATGCTTGGAACAAACAGCTGCTTAGAACTGAGAAAAGGAAAGTACGATGTTTGAGTGAATAGTTAAAAGATCATTACACTCTCACATTATAACATGTTTCTATCAGACAAATGAAAACTATAAACATATCAAACTTCTCAGTATTTTCCAAAGAAACAAAGCACACCGAAAGAAGATGCATAGTCTCCATTTTTGGTAATGGACTAGTTTCTAACCTTTCATTTCAGAGGGTAACTAAAAGGATTGATGCAAATTAATTTCTTGTGGCTTTTTTCCTCTTCTTTTTCAAATGATCCAACAATCAGATCCTCATGAGTGAACTATGCTAGTGTCCTTTCTTTATTTTCACAAGCAACTCAGAACAGTGATTAGAGTGGGAAAAGGTTACAGACTGTGTTCTGGTGATGTCTTTACCCATAGTTCACTAAAGATTTTCTAAGTTCTTCAAATTGCACACAATTGATTGGGAAAGAAATGGGTTCAGCCTTGATGGCAAGATAACACACTACCACCCTCAAGTGGTCAGTTGGATTAGTTTCCTGTTTCCAGGGCTCATGCTTGGTCCTTCTAATAGCCCAGGAATTATAATGTATGAAGGAAGAAAGCAAGGTAGCTACAGACAGACAGACAGACGGACACAAAGAGACAGAAAGAGAGAAATATAGAAACATTTTTTTTTATTTTAAAAACATAGGGCTGTTCTTTAAGTCTTCTTTTTTCCTGAAGAGTTTAATCCACAATCCACCACCTCTGCTTCTTTAAAGACTGGTACCATTTACAAAGTATTTTACATAAATCATTTCATTTAAGCCTCACAAATGTGCCGTTGTGGCATTACAGGACCACAGGTATTATCCCTATTTTGCAGAAAATGAAATTGAAACTCAGAGATGTTAAATTACTTACCCATGGCCATATAGTATTAAGTATCAGAGGCAGAATTGAAACAGAAGCCTTTTAGACTCCAAGCCCAACAATTTATCCACTATACCACACTGCCTTTCCTAATACAAGAGAACAAATCTCTAGAATATATCCATGAGACATTTCAGAAGGCACTAATTTAGATAAAAATCTTATGGTTTAACAATATACATGTTTCCTGTTATAAAGGAATCCTTTATCTCAGATTTATTCAAAGAGCTGGTGGGAGGGGTTGAAGGGTAGAGACCTACATTGAGAGGTTCTGATTTTGGTTTCCCTGAGTGCATAAACTGGTGTTTATCCAAACCTCTCAAGCCTACTGAGAACTGGCAATCATATGAGGTGAGATCAGGGTTCTTTGCTGAAACTTTTAGTACTTTCACTTATGGTCCCAACCACCAGAAAAGGAAAAAAAAATGGAATTTTCAACATAGGCATGGTTAGCTTCTTTATGGTACTTTGGCTCTGTAAATTCTAACTTAAACCAAAAGTTGTGGTGGAGAAGGGGCAGAAAAGGAAGGGTGAGGTAAGTCCACACAAGGAAGTCCCCACAAATCCATCCAAATATTTAAGAAAAAAGAGAAAGGGAAGCTAACCCTTCAATTTCCAAAAGAGATCAATGTATAGCAAAGTTCTCATCTTCTAAACTGACACCACCATACTTAGGACACCTGGGTCTGATTTTTGTTTCATTTGCCATGCTCCATGACACAGCACAGTTTCAAGATAATTGTTAGATTCAAGATAATTGATGTTAAGCATTTTGACACAAGTGTCTTATCTACTGCCCAAGAATAACCTATGTGATTATGTGGTTTCGGACTAACCAATGAAAACTGACTATATGTTTGTTTTTAAATCTGCACCTTTAAATAAAGAAACATATGACAAAATATTAACTTTTGTCATGTTTGAGTTTTTAATCTGGGAAAAACAAGTACTAAATGGAACTGTAATTTTCCTTTCTTTCCACCCAACCTAACACTTAACTCAAAAGATAAAAGGTGCCGTGACAGTGAGAAATAACAGATTTTTCATTCTCTCTCTAAAGCACTTATTTAAGTTCATTTCCAAGGACAGGCCAGTCTAGAGCAGAATGCAGTTGTGGCCTGGCATCAACACTTAAGTTGGTTAGAGACTTAAGTGGGAAGATTTCAGGTAGTCCTCATAAAAAAGGGGCTCATTCTCTTGAGTCAATAAACAATGTTCTTACTATTCAGGAAGGGAAGATGTCATTATTAGGGAGATGAAAAGGGGGAATAAAAATTAATATAGCACCTACTACATGCCAGGAACTGTATTAAAAAACTTTTACATGTAATAGTTTCCAAGGAACCAAAGTCTTGGTGATTTTTTTAGTGTATTATAAAGGAAAATTTGAATGGGGACAGAATTGCTTAGAGGACTTGGTCTGAGACAAACATCAACATTTCATTCATTAAGTCAGTAGAAAAGTCATAATGACATTTTTGTATTTTGGTAAATTGGAGGCAGTGGTGGTACCACAGGTGAAAATAAATTTTATTCATAGTTCACTCTCTGAAGTGTCTGTGAGGACTTCCAGGCATTTATTTAACTAGCAGGTTACTTCAATATGTCTGAAATTAAACCTTTTTTTTTTTTTTTGCTTTCTTTATTCCCTGATTCTTCCGAATTGGAGTTGTAGTTGGGGGAAATCTCTTTAATAAGGTATTGGGGCAGCTAGGTGGTGCAGTGGATAGAGCACCGGCCCTGGAGTCAGGAATACCTGAGTTCAAATCCAGCCTCAGACACTTAACACTTACTAGCTGTGTGGCCCTGGGCAAGTCACTTAACCCCAACTGCCTCACTAAAAAAAATAATAAATTAAAAAAATTTTTTAAATAAGGTATTACTATACTATATGTCCTTTCTACTTTACTCTGCTTTTTGACCTGAGGCACTAAGGCCAAATGTTTGAAAACCTATAGTGAGCAGGCAAGTTAGTAGAGCGGAGATGAGGGAGTGGAAGAAGAGGGTCCAAAGAGTTGGATAAGAAGAGGAAGAATTTTTTTTCTCTCCATCTTGGAATGGACTGACCTTCTGCATAAATACCTACTCCTATTTCCCATAGGTCATGGAGGTTTGATTCCATGCCCCAGTTAGAGTCTGGCAGGCCAGAATAAAAGATCTCCTAGTGACTCATGCTACCACTGTTGGGGTATGAAAAAGTTTTCCAATTATCAGTAGGACCAGATCTTAATCCAAAGACCTGCTGAGTCCCAGAGCAAAATGGTGAAGGAAGTATAGAAAGAGTTTCTCTACCTTTTGAATTCTGGCAACTTAAATTAAGCAGCACAAAGGGGAATATTGGATTCATTTTACCCCTGTCCTGGATGTCTCAATTGCCATGTGCTTTGTATTTAAAGTTGAATTTAAAATCTACCCATGACCTATTCTTTTACAAGAGAAATTCTTGCCATTGAATGCCTATTCTGTTCTTACCTTTGGGGTTTATACCATGCATATCCACTTCTTGAGGCTTCTCACTACATGTTTTCCCCCGTTGTCTTGTATTCTTCTAAGATGAAATTCAAGATTCTTGTCATTGTCCCAGGGATAGCTTCTCAGACAGATGACCTTCGAAGTAACCTTCTCATTCCTCTCATATTCGGGGAATGGGATAGGATGCCAGAATGTTATGTGATGATAAATAAAGGCCAAAACCACATCTGATATCTGTGACCTGGCAGAAAGGTAGAAACAGAAGCTGGCTCAATGTGGATGGCTTTTTTTCTTCCGTATCCTAATTTTTATTCAAGGATAACTTCTAACAGTTAAAACAAATCCTTTAAATAATTAACATCTATATAGTACTTTAAGGTTTTCAAAGTGTTTTATATATATATATATATATAAAACATATGTATATGGTATATATGTGACGCATGTATATATAACATGCATGCATATATTTATATAACTATATAACATGTATGTGTATGATACAATAATTTGTGTAACATTTTATGTATATGCAGATACATGTATATGTATATATAACATAATACCTCATTTGACTCTCAAAACAACTCTGTGAGAGAGGTACTATCATTAATTCTATCTCATAGATGAAGAATCTGAGGCTAAGAAAGGTTGTGATATTACTGAGGTCACACAGCTAGTCTAATGCAAGATTTGAACTCAGATCTTCTTGACTCTAAGTCCAGCACTCCATTCACTACAGTACCTAAAAGTTTTCATCAAGCTCTCCTTTTGATGGTTGTCCCCACAAAGGCAGCTAGAATATTTTTGATTAAATAAGCAGTTGTGTCACAACCAGGATGTTTGAGGGCCTATGCCAATACTATTTTTCTAAACAAATCTCTGTACTCACTTCAAATTTGCCTGCTCTAGTCACCTGTCTCTTGCATTTAAAGGGATCATAAGATCCCTTTTCCCCAAACCATCCTGGAGCCACCGGCTCCAGTTACCTTCTTTGTACCACATTAGCTCTGTTTTCTAGGATTCAAGATCTGAATAGTAAAGTTTACATTTTTTAAAAAGTTTAGAAGCAGTGTTACACAATGATTTGAGAGGTCAAGAAGAATTGGTATTTCTGATAGTGATGGAATGAGTTACCCCCAGCAAATTATTTTTGTTCTCATTTAACCTATGCAACTCTCTAAGACTATAATGTAAACAGATATTGATCTGCTTTGGTAGAGGAAATTTCTTTACCTGGAGATCTCTACTCCACCCAAAATCATAGATCTAGAATAACAACCCTCCCCACCACCAAAAAAAAAAAACCCTTAGGAGAAATTAAGTGAATAATAACACTACTTCCATCCTCAGTATACTACAATGCAATCACCATCATCACCACCACCACCACCACCACCACCATCATCATCATCCATTGACAGTTGGTAGAGAGACCTTAGAGGTAAATTAATCCTAGATCCTCATGTTACAGATGAGGATTCTGAAGCCTAGAGAAGCAGATAAATCTACCCACAATTGCACAAGTAGTAAGTAGTCAATAATAAACATTAATTTGTTGAGCCAGAATTCAACACAAGTTCTCTGATTCCAAATCTAGCACTATTAGATAAAGCACAGGGTAATAGCAGAATTTATGCTTACCTACCTAGATCTATTTGAACACCAAAAAAAGAAAGAAAAAAAAGCTGAAATCGAGGATTAGGTAGCCTTAAAACACTGGCTTAAATCTCAACTACAGCAAAACTTCCATAATTCAGACTCTACTGATATGTAATAAATCAACCAAAGCTGGATTGGAATTTCTTTTTCCATTCTCTACAAAGAAGGGGCTTTTAAGCCATCTGAATGAAAATTTTAAATGATATATTTAAACCATATTAGATCACATTATTACTGACTTTAACAATTCAATTCACAGGTAAAATATGAAATAATTGTTTTGTAGAAATGATGCTGACAATTACAAATGAGTCATTTGTATATTAAATATAGCATCCAATGGTTATCCACTTGGAATCACTCTGCTAGAAAATTTCCCAAGTTATTCAAGAATAATGAAACTATTTCTTTTTTTCAAAGTCTGTAATTCATGTTCTCTAATTGAAATTTACCTCTCCACCAATTATTCCAAATCAGTGAAGCTCTACTATATAATTCAAATGAAATTAGAACAAAATTTAATTACTCAGTTTGTCTTCACTTCTCCTGTTTTAATACTTCTCTTCCCAACCCTGGCTCTAGGCTTACAACACCATTATAGTATAAAGCCCTTATGACACTTCTAGCCTCACAGAAAAACTAATCCAGATCTGCAGTTCCCGAGCACCTCATGCTCTGGTCCTTTCTCTTCTCCCCAGTCAAAACCTACTGGCTCCAATGTTAATTTCTCTAGGACCTTTCTTGTTAGCATATCAACTAACATTTGCTAATGTTTTAACAGACACCAATGAATTAATATCTTTCCCCTCAGAAACAAAATAGTATTACTTTAACAAGGGATTTTGTATGACAATACCTTAATTCCAAGGAGCCACTCTCATGAAAGGAACTTTTCCTGCCCTTCAGAGTCACAGAATTTCAGACTAGGCATTAGAAAATAACCAAGTATACAAAGAGTTCCAGGGAACTCATGATAGAAGAGGATCTCCAAATCCAGGAAAAAAAAAAAAAAGAACTGTGGAGTATAGATGCTGAATGAACCATACTATTTCTTTTGTTTTTGGTGCTGTTGTTTTTCTATTTTGAGGTTTTTCGTCGTTGCTCTGACTTTTCTCTTATAACATGACTAATGCAGAAATATGTTTGATGTTATTATGTGTGTGTGTGTGTGTGTATATATATATATATATATATATATATAACCTATATCAGATTACCTGCTGTCTAGGGGAGGGGGGAGGGAGGGAGAAAAATCTGAAATTGGAAAGCTTGTATAAACAAAGGTTGAGAACTATCTTTCCATGTAAGGGAAAAAAAAACTTTATTAATTAAAAAAAAAAAGAAAAGAACCAAGTAGTCATCTATCCTCTGCATGAAGACTTCCGGTGAAGGGGAACCTAGTATCTCTTGAGTTAACCCTTTCCATTATGCTCTAATTATAAGGCAGTTATTTTTTTTCTGACATCAAACCCAGATTTGCTTCTTTGCAACTCCTAACTTTTATTTCTAGTTCTTTCCTTGGGACAAACAGCAGAAGTCTAATCCTTCTTCCATCTAACAGTCTCAAATACTGCTCAATACTCAAATACAGTTATCATTTCTCTCCTCCTACCCCAGTCTGCTCTTCTCAAATTAAACATTATCCATTTCTCCAATAAAGTCCTTTGGCCTAAATTTGTCTCCCCTCCTTTTCTGACACCAATTAAATATTTCTTGATCCATTGGCTACCACATTTCCCTTATGGAGATATCCATCCCTGAATAACTAAAATCACCCAGAATGTCATATTTCTCAAATTTCTCCAGAGGCCACATTGCCCACACCCCCCCCCTCCCAACCCTTACTCACCGGCTAGTCAGAAGGAATAATTGGTCAACACATTCTCTCCTAATGTTAAATCAGGTTTCACTATCTTTCCCTCCACTGTCAAGCTTTGATTTTCAGGCCTACACAATTCATAGGGAAAGGTAAGTTTGAGAATTTCAGAGAATTTCTCCCCTTTGTCCTGCAACTCCCACTAAAGAGTCAAAGTCCATAAAGCCAAACCAGAGAAGAAAAAAACGTTTCTGCACTTGCACCGGGGTTGAGGTGAGTAGTAAAATACCCTCAGCATCACCATCTTCCCCTTCATCCCTCTAACTGGAATTAAGAAAGTACTGAAACAGAAAATAACTCCCCCTACCATTACTAAACTGATAATGAAGGCAGACACACTGCCTCCACCATTGAGCAAAGGTGAGGAGCAAAAAAAAAAGTTAATTTTTTTACAAGTCTGTTCCCTTTTTTCCTAACAGCAGACAAGTGGAGCAGAAGAAGAAGCGAACCTTCCGGAAGTTCACGTACCGCGGCGTGGACCTGGATCAGCTCCTAGACTTGTCTTATGAACAGCTCGTGCAGTTGTACAGCGCTCGGCAGCGGCGGAGACTCAGCCGGGGTCTGCCGCGCAAGCAGCATTCCCTCTTTAAGCGCCTGAGGAAGGCCAAGAAGGAGGCACCCCCCATGGAAAAGCCCGAGGTTGTGAAGACACCTTCGAGACATGATCATCCGCCAGAGATGGTGGGCAGTATGGGGGGCGTCTACAATGGCAAGACCTTCAATCAGGTTGAAATTAAGCCCGAGACGATCGGCCACTACCTGGGCGAATTCTCTATCACCTACAAGCCTGTGAAACACGGGTCAGGTATTGGAGCCACCCACTCCTCTTGTTTCATCCCTCTCCAGTAACCCAGATCCTAACAATAAAAATAAGAAGGTTCTTAGTGAAAAAAAAAAAAGTCTGTTCCAATATATGAAGTTTATTGCCTGAGAAAGATAGAGCAAATGAAAACACCTGCTGATATTACTGGACTTAACCCAATCCTGCATGGTGCTACAGGCAAAGTGGTGATGATTAAAGAAAATCTATGGGGAGGGTCATAAGGAAGAAGTCTGTCCTGTTAGGGAAAAAAGTATCTAAGTACTAGGAGAGTATAAGAAACCTGAATATACAAGCAGGTGGCTATAGGAGTCCCCCTTAATGGGCTCCTTTAAGCCTTTAAGTTCCCAACTACTCAGTCACACCCAAAACAACAGCCAGAAAATCTGTATAAATGTTGATTTTTCTCACCTAGGGCAGCCAACTATCTAAGCAACACAGAGTTCAGCCCACTCAGAGAACTGTAAAGGTTCCCAGTCCCGCAGCAGTACAATAGAAACCAGGTGAAGCTCTTCAGAGGACCATCTGGGATGGACAGAGGGGAGGGTAATACCCCACTCACAATGGGTGGAGTCCTCTGCAAACTAGGCCAAAAAGGATTGAGGTGGGGAAGGGACTCAACAGGGGTTTAAACCTCAGTACTATCAAGTCACAATTTTAACACATTTCTGGATCCTTCCTAGCCATTCTACACTGATGGAAGAAACCCCACCAATGGCCCCATGGATAGGGTAGAGCTTGATATTAACAGTGAAGGATGATTTGAGCAAGTAGAAAGTCTTCCAATGAGCTTTCTCTACTGTAACAACCCAGGCTGACAAAACAATAGCACATACTGCGTGACTACCTCCCCACACCCAATAAATTCATTGCCATTATATACTCAAATTGATTTATGACTATGATAGAAAGACATACTGGTGATCACTTTTATCCAAAAGTGTTCTTTCTCCCACTGTGATTCCTCCCAAATCTCCCACATCCATGGCCCATTTCTATGTCTAATTTAAGTGGTATCCCCAGAGATAAATAACCTGACTTTCTGTATCCAGCAAACCCCTAAAAATGTGAATCCTATCTTCTACTCAATAAATTATCATTCAGGCATAGAGTGTCCAATTCACTTTTGCTCTGATGCAGAAGAACCAAATTAACTTTGGGAACTTGCGACCACCCCTGAAAATCTTTAAAGTCTACAAGGTTAGGGTAGAGGGGTGCAGATATAATTTACCTCATCTGAATTGTTTCCCTTTGTGCCTTCTGAATTCCATTCTTGAGCGTTTCCTATCCCTCCTAGGCTGATTTCCCTTGTGGACTTTTAATCCATGGGATCTTACTTGTCCTTCATCTAACCCCTTTGAAATCTCCAAATGACAATAAATAAATGACTATCCATTCCACCTACAGGTGGATCAAAGTTGGGTACCAAACACATTCCTCAATTTAAGGCCTAATGGTTTTCTTTAAGGTAATCATTACATCTCTCAGATGTAAGGAACTGTTCATATTCCCTTAGCTCAAGATGGCATCTATCACTTCAGTGGCCAGCATATGGTTTGGGATTCAGGTGTCTCCAGGTCTTAATTCCTCTAGGTAGACTGCAAAACCTGCTTATTCACCCTACTTTATTATATGCCTCAGAATTTTGAAAAGAAAGAAAGGTAGGGGAAATGTCTAGATAGAAGTTATTAAAGCTTTCATTAAGACAGAGACATTTCAAAACATTTGTGGAGAAATCCGATTCTAACCTAATGTCTAGCCCATTGGTGGATATCTTTTAATGTTCAATCATATTACTGAGGGTGGATTCATTATTTAAATTTCCCAAGTAAGGCTATGGAATATGTGAACTCAAATAATTGTGACTCAGCTTAGTAGTAGCCTCAGGAGAAAACATTAAAAGAAGTTTATGGTATAAATACACTAGGGCTTGTAGGTCAAAAAGGATAGTTTGATGTAAATAGCATTTGCTCCCTGTTGACAAATAGATTGACTTGAGGGATTTGAATGGAGACCTGTATAATCCTAATTGTGTAGAACCAAAAAGATCTACAACAATAATGTTTAGACTTCTACTTAAAAGTCATTACTTTTGAAAGAAAAAAACCCAGATTGACAATTTCTTTGTATAGCTGCATATTAACATATCTTAAACAACACTCCTTTTTGAGGGATTTTTTTTTAATTGTCATGATGACCTGAAGGTCAATGTGAGAGAAAAGAAGGAGTTTAGCTCTCTTACTCCATAATTTGACTGTTTCCCAAACATTTCATTCTGGCTCTCTTTAGTCAAAGCACCTGTGGAGCAGCTCCCATTCCCTATAATTTTTAAAGCTCACAAATAGAAGCTCAGAAAGCTAGTTCTTTAAGTACTCTGAAATGAAATGTATAAGGTCTGGCAATATTTTGAGAGTAGGCAAGTGCTCTCTATCTTCTCATTTGCCTTCATTTTCAACTTTCTGTTAATCACTTTTGCCTATTTTCAATCTTTTTTAGAAGGTTCTGGTTAGAAATAGCAAACAAAATATGAGTTGCATTTTCTCTTAAATTTTCTTTTTGAACTTTTCTTTCTTTTTCTTGTTTCATTCCATCATTTGTTTTCATCATTCAATTCATCCTTTTAATCTTTTCTTGTCCCTGATGAAGAATCTCACTGAGTAGGCACTCCCACCACACATGAAGATTCTAAACCGATTAATATCTTATCATTCTCTTCAATTGTGATGCACATAGGTATTTAATAAATGGTTCTTAATTGATTGATAAAAGACCTATGCACCAAGTTGAAAGAAATCCTGTAGGTTCTTTACTGTGTTAAGGATATCATTAAAATACCTATATGATTGGGGCAGCTAGGTGGCGCAGTGGATAGAGCACTGGCCCTGGAGTCAGGAGTACGTAAATTCAAATCTGGCTTCAGACACTTAACAGTTACTAGTTGTGTGACACTGGGCAAGTCACTTAACCCCAATTGCCTCACTAAAAAAAAAATTACTTATATGCTCCATGTTTTATCTTATAATCTGACCTGTCCAGCTCTTCTTCTGGTCATATACTTGCATAATATCTTTAATGTCAGTAATATAAGTCATCTCTTTTCAATTTGTTATAGTTTACTTACCCATCTTTTGTTGCTCTCCTTTGCCATTTAAGTCATCTGTAATGTTTATGCTTCTGAAATTAAAATATTTCATGATTCTTAGTCATGTAGCAACATCAGAATAGTAGTTTAAAAAAAAAAAAGATGGACTTTTGGATAAGAGAGATTAGATCATTGGAAATACTATGTAATTTCCCCAAAGCAATCTTCTCTTCCTATTAAACCTGACACCCAGCTCATTTTGATCTGTCATATGGATTAAGGGTCTAACTCAATAGGCTACATATCTGACTACATGTCATAATCTAGCAAATATTTATTCTTCATCCACATAGCTTTGGGGGGGGGGACAGATTGCTAAACCAGTGTCTGTGGAACTCATAATAAATGCCCCATAATATTACATAATTTCAAAGAATAAAAAATACCAAAGGCAAAAAGGAACTTTGGGGAATGATTAGTCCAACCTGAACCTTAAGAAGAATCATTTCTCCAACCATAACAAGTAAGTAGTCATCAAGCATTTATGTAAAGATCTCCATGGAGAGAAGAAGATCCACCATCTTAATTTGCAATCAAGACTAGTTGTAGATAATTAATTATAAATTATCTATTTAGGAGTTTATTGTTACTTCAAAATAAGCAATGGTTGAAGATAACCTCGAAGGTCTTCAGAAAAGGTCTGTCTCACCTGAGTAAAAGAGGAGCACAGCTCAGCACAGAGGATGTCTGGACAAGCCAGCTAAAGGCTCTTGGCCGCAGCACAGATCAGCAGCTGAGGACTCTCAGTTCTAGCTCAGCAAGCTAGTGGTATATCAGGCCAGTTGTGAGGCCCCCAGCCCCAACACAGCTGAGGTATCTGCTACCCAACAGGCCCAACTAGACTGGTCATTCTCACGCATTGAGCAAGCTGCAAGTAGCTGAGACCTTAGAGCAGAAAGCCAGTGACTGGGCCCCTGGCCCCCAGCAAAAGAAGCTTGAGACAGTACATGCCATACCCCAAGCATAAAACTCAACTTTAAAAGGAACAAAAGAGGCTAAAATATGAATAAGAAACAGAAAAAAAGAACCCTCACCATAGAAAATTACTATGGTGACAAGGAGGATCAAAACAAACTCAGAGGAGGACAACAATGTCAAAAGACCTACATGTAAAGCCTTAAAGAGTAAGAGGAATTGGTTTCAAGACTAAAAAGCCCTCTTGGAAGAGCTCACAAAGGATCTTATAAACCAAATAAGAGAGACAGAAGAAAAATTGGGAAAAGAACTGTTATGCAAGAGAAAGCCAGTAGCTTGGGAAAAGAAAATAATGCCTTAAAAAATAAGCAATGGTCTATTGACTTTAAATAATTCTTGAGGGGCAGCTAGGTGGCACAGTGGCTGGAGCACCGGCCCTGGAGTCAGGTGGACCTGAGTTCAAATCCAGCCTCAGATACTTTACACTTACTAGCTGTGTGACCCTGGGCAAGTCACTTAACCCCAATTGCCTCACTAAAAAAAAAATAATAATAATAATAATTCTTGAAAGGGTGTCCCACCTAGTCAGACAAAGAAGAACCTACTTATCAACTGAGTAAGACCATGTAGGATTCAAGGGTCCCAAAAGCTCCTACCTGCCCAAAACTATATCCAATCCCCAACAGCAGGTCAGTTATATTATATGAAATACCACTGCCAGAAATACTTCCTTGACCTAAATATGCCTTCAAAAGATGCAAATTGATCCTCTAAAATGCAAATGTATCATTTGGGAAGGGGTAACATAACTTTTTTATTGCACATTAGTATGAATTAGTTGACCACCTTATCTTGAAAAATAGAGAGCAGGACTTTGAGGGAAGAGCACAAGACAGGAAAATTTTAAAGGAGGTAACAGTTAAGAGTGAGGGGGAAAAATGATGAATTGGGGGTTTAGCAGAGAAGTTAAATCTTATGAAGGGGCTAAGAAAATGCTCAAGGAGTATAAAGTCAAGTAGGCTGATGAAGTGGGTGGTCCTGACCAAAAAGGTAGCAGAATGAGGGAAAAAAGGTATTTGGAGAGACAGAGAAAAGAATGAAAGATGAAAGGCTGACAAAATTTTAGAAGATAATCAAGGAGAGAGATGGGAGATAGTTGAATACAAAATGTACCACCTTTTAAATTTTTCCTACAGCTATCCATATTCAGCACAAATTACAAAAGCAGGTTCTCCACTTTAATAGGAATAAAATTAGTTAGGGAAGAAGAGATGACTGACAGGGAACAAGAATTTAAGCCCTTTTTGCAATAGCCTAAGGAGAATATAGATCTTGGGCCAGTCATAATAAGATATATATCTGTAGACAGACCTGCTGAAAATCTGCAATGTTCCAATATTCATAAAGTGCTCTGTATTTGGGGATTTTGCAAAGTGATACAAAAAACAGATGTTCTGTGAGATTTGGGTTTCTCTGCTTACATAACTTCTTGGAGTTACACTCAAGTACAGACCAAAATGACATCTTTGACTAAATAGCTCACTTTTTCTCCATGTGACACCTCAGAGATCCAAAAAAAAAAAAAAAAAGACAGAGTTTTAGCCAGTTAGGGAATTTAATGATATGAAAATAATTCAAGGAACATAGGGAAATTGGGCTGAAAGAAGGCAGCACTATGTTTAGCACAAGCATTTCAGGAAGAATGCATTTTTTCCCTTGATTTGGTCCAGTGAGTCCTTAACATAAAATATATAATCTGTTTCTCAGTTAAACACTACAGAAAACTATATAACCTAAAAAATCAATTTAAAAAAAAAGTTGACTCCACAGACACACCAATTATTTATGTCTGATTTAGTAAATTGTACAAAATGCAAAATATTAACCCACTTAACACACTCACACACACACACACACAGTGGTAATAAAGTGTTTTCCTTTACTGCTATACAGAGACCATCCTGCCACTTCCCCTCCCACCCTTTTCTAACGACTCTTTCTTCCCATATTCTCACACTAAGGATGTTTGCATAAAGCACCAGGACAGAGGAAAAATCTTTTGGTTTTGATTTTTCTCTAAATCAGCCACAGTTGACCAACCTGAAACAATTATGAATAAATTAGAACAATTTGAGGGTCTCATTGAACTTAATGCTCAGTAACCTAATCATAGCATGTGGCTAATTATGCCCACCCAGCCACCATCAGCATCATGTTAGGATGAAGCTGACAGATCTCCATCCCTAAGGACCTTCTGGATACAATGTATCTACCCCCTCGCCCTCTCTCCCACTCCCACCCCTGGGGTTCCTCCCTCCATTTACCACAAACACTCCCTTTGTCAGCAGAAGGCTGGGAGACATGGGCTGACTGCTCCTGCCTTTTCAAAAGAACCATGCAGCTTTTCTCAAAACACCACTGAAAACATCATCAATGGACCCACCATAATTACCTCAGAATGATGGCTTGTGGACCTTAAAGAGCAAAAGCAAAACAACCAGAAGTCCCTGCCTCCTTTACTTACAGAGTTCCTTTTATGACTTGATTGTCAGCTTCTAGAGAGCAGGCTAGGTTCTAAATGCTTTTGTTATTCAGGATTCACAAGTGCTTAATTCTAATCTGATGAATTAGAGAGTTTACTCACTGCACAGTGACTAGAGTGCTCACCCTGAAGTCAATTCAAATCCAGCCTCAGACACTTACTAGCTGTGTTACTCTGGGTGAATCATTTAACCTGTTTGCCTCAGTTTCCTCAAATGTAAATGGGGACCCTAGAGAAGGAAATGACGAACTGCTCCGGTATCTTTGCCAAGAATACCCCATAAAAATTGGGGTCAGGTAAACTCAGAGTAGAATACATAACAACAACAACAACAATTCAAGTCACAGAACTAACATGATACATTTCAGTATACAGAGGTAATGGAGGATGCAGCATTCATTTTTATTATTGACAAGTCTTTGCCTTCCTTTGTATCCCCAGAATTTAGCACAATGCCTGGTACATGGTACTTATTGAATGTTTATTGACTATAGAATTATTATTACTACTATTAATAGGCTATGGTTAGGGAATGGACCTGTGATACAGGGAATTCCTGGATAAGGGAATAATTCCTTCTGACAATTCAGTTTGATACCTTCTCTACAATTTATCGACTTACTTAAGAGCTAAGAGTTTGTCTAGGATCACAAAGCCTGATCATGTCAGAAGCAGAAATTAAACCTAAAGCTATTTAGCTCTGAGCTCTCTATCCACTATGTTATTATGGCAGTCACAGGCCTCTTCGGGAACGAAGGACAAATAACAATATGGCTGTCTCAACTAATACTAATTATTATATTACTATTAATGCTAATTAATGGTATTAATACTAATTTATATTAGTGATTGTGTGAATAATAGCAATGGTAGTGATTACAAAAATTTCTATAGTGCTTTAAAGTTTACAAAGTACTCTCATAAATTGTTGGGCTTGGAAATATCCAGGTACGAGAAGCATCTCAGATATTTACTAGCTGTGTGACCCTAGGCAAGTCACTTAACCCCTCTGTGCCTCGGTTTCCTCATCTGTAAAATAAGGAGACTAGATTTGATGGCCTCTAAGATCTCTTCTAATTCTAAATCTATGATTTTATGGCCCCATGATCCTCATAACTACAATGTGAAATAAAGAGGCAGTATGGCAAAAAGAGTTCTGGATATGGAGAGAGAGGTCCTGGGATCAAGTCCTAACTCTATCACTACATGTGTGTGTGATGTTGGACAAATCATTTAACTTCCCCAGGCCACTGTTTCCTTGTCTATTAAATAAGGAGGTTGGTCTAGAAGGCCTATAAAGTCCTTTTCCATTCTAAATCTATTAGCGCACCACAGTTATATGAGGGCTGGTTTCTCAGTATAGAAATATCAGTACATTAAGTGAATGCTCATTAACATTTTTCAGGGAATTATTAATTTTAAAACTTCCTGCAATTAAAAATTTATTAAAACTTTCTATCAGAAGAGGAAAAGAAAAAAGACACATTCATATTCAACAAAATTGTAGTATTTTGTTCTAGAGGGACCACAAGGAAGAATAAGATGAGAAAAAGCCAAGAAGGTGAAAATGGAAGGTTTGAGGAGAGGCCTGAACAGAAAGGAAAAAGGGGAAAAGCCCAAATATTTTACAATAACATATGAAGGAGAGCAAGAAAAGAGAGACCATAAAGCAGTAATGGACATGTATGCACTTCGGCATACACACACACACACACACACACACACACACACACACACATACAAACACACACACCAGGCTGACAGAAAGAAAATAAGAATAAGGAAGAGAGCTTGGAAATTAAATACAGATTCTAAAATGAAATGTTTTAAAAAGAACAACATGGAGGAAAGAAAAATGAGGCTTCCTAATGAAGGATTCCTGGGGAAAAAAAATTTTAAAGAAATAAAATTGGGAATCCAAATTGGAATCATAGGAAGATACAGAGTAAATGGGAGATGAAAACATGGCCTCGTATATTTAATTTATTATTTACTGCCAGGAAATGGCAGTATTTAATTCATTATGGGTTTTATATTTTGCTGATTATGTTCTTCCAAATACCAAAGAATCTTTGTTTTTCCAATGCTGATTAGAACCTTTGTGTCTGGAAGGTAAGGTTAGCACTAGGAGGTCAGGAACTCTTCGAAGGCCTTCTCATCTTGAGTTATCGGGAAATGAATGAAAAACAACATTTCAAGTAAATCCAGAGGCATTTAATATTTCTTGACCTGAGCAGAATATACAAAGCTCAGAGACTTTCTTCCCCATCCAGGTGGCCACATGTTTTAACCTGGTATAAAATATAGCTTCTTTTGAAGACACATTTTCCTCTTAACAAATAGCTGCAGGCGAGCAAATAAACTAACCAAGCCTGGTTTTCTCTGGGATATGTCTCCCTTCCACGTATATTGAAGACAAGTAAAGCTGCCTAATGTACCCACTTCTTGGTTTTCTGTTAATCTGTCAAAAATTACAGAAATTGACTAGAGTTATTACAGAATGTGATCCTCTCGAGTTTTTAATGTGTATATTTTCATTGGCCATTTCAATTAGCTAGCTATTGCCCATTAGAACAAAATTAAATTTAAGAGCTCCAAAGAAATATCCACTTACTATACTTCCACAAAGGAAAGAAGGCATTGTTTATAACAATCTTTCTGTCTCCTTTAAGAAAATTGTACTACAGTACTAGGGGTTTAAAAGTTAAACCAGGAGGGGCAGCTAGGTGGCGCAGTGGATAGAGCACCGGCCCTGTAGTCAGGAGTACCTGAGTTCAAATCTGGCCTCAGACATTTAACACTTACTAGCTGTGTGACCCTGGGCAAGTCACTTAACCCCAATTGCCTCACTAAAAAAAAAAAAAAGTTAAACCAGGGGCAGCTAGGTGGTGCAGTGAATAAAGCACCTGCCCTGGATTCAGGAGGATCTGAGTTCAAATCTGGCCTCAGACACTTGACACTTACTAGCTGTATGACCCTGGGAAAGTCACTTAACCCCAACTGCCTCACCCAAAAAAAAAGTTAAACCAGAGTGTAAGGAGGTGGTATGTACCACCACCCCCCCAAAAAAAAAATAACATTAACAAAGCAACAATGAGCTTATGGTTACATAAGTCTATAGTTTTTCCATAGGAAACTGGGTAAGAAGAATGGTGTATTTAAGTGGTGTGTATGGTCATTAGAAGGTATACAGAAAATATTTCTGTTATTTGGTCTGTTATTCTCATATCTCTATACATGGAATATAGTTTCTGTGGAGTGTATGGGGTGTTCAGGAAGGACTAGCATCTCTGGTGTGAGGGCTTCTCAAGTCCTTTTCAGGGGTTCTCAGCCATCTTTGGTATCCACCTCTCCCCCAACTCTCACCTGTGGCTCCAAGAAATTGTAGCATACACAGTGACCACACTCCAGTAAAACTGTCTCAGCAGATGGGCTAAACCAGTTTGAGGGTAACCAACAGATCTCAAACTCATTGGTGAGTTAGAGGGATGTTTACCCCAAGCATGTAAAGACTTCCCCAAAAAATATAGGCAGATGAGAACAATTTGTTCCAACAGCCATGAATGTGGCACTGTGGAGCACTTAGAGCTTGGTCAGACATTGAAAATGGCAAGACCATCCACTGCATCCCAGACCAGCACCAGTCATCATGACTTTTTGTCTTGCTGCTGAACTTTTATGACTCTGAAAGAAAGAGCGAGGCTGACAACTTTGTGCAACTCTACCTTACTTCAATCCAATTCATGCACAAGTCAAGACATCACCCTGTGATTTCATTGATCCTCTTCAAAAATGAAGGATAAACAAAGCCAATCTCTCTTCACTCATTAACACTCAATTTGATAGTCATTCCTTTGACTTAGTTTGGCTTCTGGATTTTGGTCTGAAGTCCAAAGGATCCTTTTTGTCCCTTCCTCAGGTCCTGGATGGTCCCTTCTTGTTCAAGGTCAGATCTTGTTGGAGAGGCTCCATGATTCCACTGATTCTGCTTCTAACCATCAGGGAGAAGTGCATTTAAAACAGTGGGAAAAGGACCTCTTAGGTAACCATGATGTTCTTTAATATGTACTGAAATATATACATATATACTTAAGACCCAGAATATTTAACCTATATTTACAATTTCATGAGTCGCTGTTGCTGCTGCTGACACTCACACAGTTCCAATCAGTCTTCCAAAACATATCCAAACCATTCATTCCACATTCCTGTTTGCAGAAGAAAGGCAGGCACTGACCTGAATCCAAACAAAAACAAAAATCATCCAAAACACCCTTTCTTTCCAACTTCACAGACTTCTAGATGAAATGTTTAGATTCTCTCAGACTGGAACCCTGCACTAAAAAATTCTCACTGACTGATTGGACATAAGGAAATCTACCCCAAAACAAATGTCTGGCATTGAAAGAGGTGACTCAGTGTTTTGCCCCATTGCCCTGAGAGTAGATGAAGGCCTGGGAAGCACATAATTACTTTTATTCGTGCCATCTACTATACAAGCAGTCAGAGACTTCGTAAAAGTAGCCCCAGTGTTAAACAATGTCACAATAGAGCTTGGTAGAAAGGTGGTGCATTGAATAGAGTCCCGGAGTTAGTGTAACAAAGAGCTGACTTAGACACATACCAGCTATGTAACCCTGGGCAAGTCATTTAGCTTCCCTCAGGCTGTTTCTTCCTCTATAAAATGAGGGGGCTGGATTCAATGATCTCATAGTTCTAAATCCATGTCACATGGGGCAAAGAACAAATGTTTTAGGAGTGTGAGAAATAATTATAACTGGTATCTTGGGAGGAACCCAGTGATTCTCCCCTTCTTTCTTAGTCCTTTCTTCCCCCCACTCCAAGGTCTTGGCTGGAGACAGATCCATTTATCTAGATGACTGAAGGATTTGACTGATGAGATTTAGCCTGTACCAAACCACACCTAGGCAGAAACCATTATGCCCCCATCAGGTTGGGTGGGGTCTACATTCTTTCTCTGAGTGACCTAAATCATGTATCCCCAGACTTCATCTTAATATAATACACCTCCAATCATGTCAACCAATTAGATTTGATTGCTATGTGATGGCCCTCCTACAGTTAGAAGGTTATAAACTGTGACCCCACCACCATTAGATCTTTGGTCTGACAGAGACAGTCATTGATCATCCTTTTATTAATAACCTGCCAGCCTATTAATAAACTTATTAAATTACCCAGAAACTATGTCTCTCATATTTTTAATCACCATAGGAGGGAAGAAAAAGACAGGGGTATCTGTTTGTGGATGTCAGCATCTAATTTAGAAAAAGAACACATTCTTTGACTCAACCTTGGTTTATACTTTTATTTCAAAAGATTGGAACAGTGAAGAAACTAAGGACTGTGGTAGAGAGAAGTCCCAAATCATAGATTCTCATTAATTCCCATCATTGAGCTACTCCTTCCCATGCTCACAGATAAAAGATGGGTAATAGATTATGTTGGGCAAGTTGTTATTATGCCTTATATTTAATACCCTCAACATCTCTATGTAGAAAAATAATATAGTTTAAATAGATTGCCTTCGGAAACACAGGTCTAAATCTGGATTTGACTAATAAAGGGCTTAAACATGAAAAGTTCCTCCTAAAAGCAAAACATCTGGAGAGTGTAAAGAGAAGAAGTTACAATGGAATAATATTAAGATGGTGACATGGAACAATATTATTCTCCTTTTTCACAAAATGTACTGTAAATGTAAAATCCCAGGAATCCAAATGAGAATTGAGTTCCTTTCAGCCATACAGATCCAAAAATGCATTGCAATGAAGTGAGAGGTATTGATTTGATGTAAAGCTTTTCCACACTGGGAAGCCTGATATTGCCACCTACCAGTGTCCAAGCAGTTGACCTCCTCTGCACATCTGCTCCACAGAGAAGGCTTTGTTTTATGGAAGCTCCCTTGTCCCTGGCATTAGCACTGCCTCAGGCATTATGAAGACAGACAAGCACAATGCTACCATTGGAGTATTTTCCCTTCCAAGATGAATGATTTCCAGAAAAATGAAATTTATTATAGATTTTGAAATTATTACTCTGTGGGTTATAAACTCATAGTGATTTCCCAGAGGGAATCTAGACCTGTGATTTTATTGCTAGAGGGAACTCCCTGTGAGGAAATCTCGTTTACCAAGGCAGATCAACACATGCTCCAAAGTTTATAGTCAGAGAGTTGCCTAGGGATGCTGAGACGTTAAATGACTTTCTCTGGTCACACAACAAGAATGACTCAGAGACAGGATTTGAACTCTGGTCTTCCTAATTCTAAGACCAGCCTGCTATTCTCTAGGCCGGGCTGCTTTTCATATGGTAAGAATTATAATAGATTTTTATAACCCTGAAGCTGAAAATTCATTAGGAAAGTGATGATAGAAAACTCTGGATTTATTTCTACTGAAGCTAAAGTTCTTACACCAGTCACCCAGTAGTGAAAGAAATTCCTCCCAATAGTATATGGTGTCAATGTGGAATAAAAAAAAAAAAGCTTGGAGCATTGGAGAAACAGAAACACAAACATTTGCTGCCAAATTATGGGACTGGTGATCCCAGTTGCAACCAAATGAGACTGACTCATTAACAGGAACCCATCACTGGGGTGTGATGTGAAAAGCATTTTGGACCCTACATAGCCCTTTGCAGCCACACCTAAGCACACATGATTCACAATCACCATCAGTAGCGATCATTTCCAAATATACAACACAGCAAGTATTTAGTAAGTCATTTAGAATCATAGAGTCTGGAGGCTAGAAGAAAGCCTTTCCTTTTACAGATAAGGAAACTGAGGTGAGAGATGCGAAGTGGTAACAAGTCACAGCTCACTGCCAAACTTGGAAACAAACCTTCATTAATTTATAAGAATATCATCTGTTGTCTTGGAATGCTCAGATTACCTAGTGCCTGCATTAGCCACGTCTTGAGATGTCAAAGGGATGGAAAGTCTGGGGATGAGTAGCCACAAGGATTACAGTAAATGGGGTAATAAAGGTTACATAAAGTGTCACGAGACTCAGGAACTTTTAAGAATATATTGGGGCAGCTAGATGGTGCAGTGAATAGAGCATCGGTCCTGGAGTCAGGAGTACCCGAGTTCAAATCTGGCCTCAGACACTTAACACTTACTAGCTGTGTGACCCTGGGCAAGTCACTTAACCCCAATTTCCTCACTTAAAAAAAAAAAAAAGAATATATTGTAACACTTTGGTTCTCCTCTAGCTACAGAAGAATTTTCTCCCTATCGAGAACTCTTTCTGACTTGTAAAGGCTTTGAAATAGTCAAAGTTGAAAGTTGGAAGGACTAAAAAGTGGTTTTAGTCCTGAAAGTCTGGAAACCTTGAGAGAGGCTGAGAAAGAAGCTGATACATAATTCAGGACTCACATGTGCCATGCTGGAGTTTGAGAAGGCAATAACTCACTACAAGAGAAGCAGGCAGCAGCAAATAGATGTGAGTTGAAGGATTCTGCTCCTTCCCCCATGTAGCCTCAAAACAGAAATGCTAAAAGTACTTTAAAAAACAGCCTTTGAGTATACCTGTGGAAAATAAGCACTAGAGCAAAGGATCAAAGAAGTTAGAATTTTAGACCTTACAAGAAAGCAGTAGAGTGCCTATTTGAAAGTCATAAAACTGATATTGTTCATTTTGGTTTTGCTTTAATTTTATTGGTTAATTCTATTTATTTAATATGACAGTTAAATTCTTAATCCTACTGAAAGGGGAAAAGCCCAAGAATTAAATGGATTCTAGCCATTCATGCTCAGTTATTCAAGCTGAAAGCTGAGGAATTAGAGCACTGTCTAGTCTTTTGCTCAGATATAGCTCACCAAAGAACTACAAATTTGCCAATGTGTGACACCAATCCTCTACATAAGGTTCCTTCCCCAATCTGTGTAAAACAAAAACAAAATGAAAATGAAAAAACTTGTCCTATTAGAATAATAGAAAAATGTTGGCAGAGTTAACAATCTATTTCACCCAGTGTTTCTCCTTTCTTTCTACAATCAAATATGTAGATATTTGAAGGAAAAATATGGCAACTGAGTCACTGAAAGTGTTCTTGTGAAATAGATGGGAGGAAGAAAAGATATACAAGTTATTGAAAGGTTATGCTCAAATTTGTGATTTTATTTGCTTTCCTAACAAGATTCTGGTTAATAGGTTAGGCACTTCTGACCTAGAATAATAAGGATGATTGTACTTATTACATGTCCAAAAAAGGTAGATTGAAAGTTGAAAGAATGGACCTTCAACTAACATCTGACTGCTGCTATCTACTTCTCTTATGGTAATTTCCTTCTCGAACTTTAGAGTGGATCTGTCAAATTCTTTCTCAGTCCCTCCCAGTGTTTCCAGACCATCAGGAACACAAATTTAGCTCATGTACTTCCAACTCTGACCCCTTGGAAACCCTTGTAAGTCAGAAAAAGTCCCTGTTAAAGAGAAAAAATCAATAATTCACTTCAATAATTACAGTTCAATAAGTAGAACAAAAAGACGGATTTGGAGTCAGACGACCTGGGTTTGAATCCTGGCTCCAATATTTATTTTGTGACCTTAGGCAAATCACTTACCCTCAGAAGACCAGTGTTTCCCCATCCATAAAGTAAGGAATTAACCATTCTGATCCCAGGACTTCACTGACTCCGGTCTTGATCTTCAGGCAGGAACAGGGACCAGATTTCAGTCTACCCTGCTTCCCCTCTCTTGCTCCTCTGACCACTTGTATAGAACAAAGACCCTTGACCTCCAACCTTGAGGAGCATAATTTAATAGAGAAAGTCCTAGACAGAACTGTTACGGCTGAGGGTGAATACCTAAAACATGGTTCACCCATCTATAACCTGCATCTACCATCAAGTAGAACCAGGGACTAGACACCTGCCTTTCCACATTAGGCAAAGGCACCTCACCTTCCAACATTTCCTGAAGGATTGATTAAACAAACCAGTATTATCTTTAACATAACAGACTTGACAATCTATTGCCTTTACTTTGGCTAAACTCCAAATCATAGGTATGCTGAGTGGCAGATAACTTAGGCCAAAACTTCTTTGTTTTACCACTATTCTCTGCTCTTTCATACCCATTTAAGCCAGCACTATACCTTCAGGATCATTATTCTACTCTTTCCTTCCCTTCCTTTTTGCCCTCTGGAGTCCTGTTCTAATGTTAATAAACTGCCTTCATGTTAAACCTATATCCCTCCTCAAAAACTTACTTTGCTTATATTTTAGATTCATATTCATATACCATATATATATATATATATATATATATATGCCTAAGACATATGTATATTTTGCTTCCTCACAACAGAATGTAACTTCATTGAAGGCAGGGACTTTTTTTCATTTTATCTTTGCATTGTTGTTCAGTTTCATTTGACTCTTCATGACCCCACTGGAGGTTTTCTTGGCAAAGAACACTGGAGTGTTTTGCCATTTTCTTCTCCAGCTCATTTTATAGATGAGGAAACTAAGGCAAACAGGATTGAGTGACTTGCCCAAGGTCACACAACTAGTAAATATCTGAGGCCTGATTTGAACTCAGGTCTTCCAGATTCCAGATCCAGTGCTCTATCCACTGTGCCACCTAGCCACCCTTACCTTTGTATTACTTATCCCTAATACAATGCCTGGCACATAGTAGAGGATTAATAAATGCTTATTGAATTGAATTGAATTAAGGGAGTTAGACTAGATGCCCTATAAAATCTCTTCTATATTAAATCCTATTGTCTTATCATCTTATAATCTTAGTGGCAAAACCAACACTAGAACACAAGCCTTTTGATTCCCAGTTAATATTGTTTTCCCTTAAAAAAATTAAAAATTAAAAATATTGTTTTTCCCTAGAGTGAAATTACATAGGAATAAGGCCAATGTAGTGGGTGGATACAGATTGACAAAATAAGTGGTCTTTCTCCATTTTATTATTTTATCATCTATGATATGGTTTTGTGCAGATTCTGTTTAACACATTTATAAACAAATCAATCTGTCTTTGGCAAGTGAGAGATTACTCTAGTTAAATGAGAGAAGTAAAATCTGGTGAAAATATTTGCTAGTATTTTTTAAAGGTTCAAAGTGGCATTAGAAGCTTTAAATGGCATTTTCTTTAAAAAAAAAACTTCCATTAATTAAAAATAAATTAACAAATCAAAGAACAGTTTCATTTCCATACTGTTGTCTTAGTTTGGCAATTCATTCATTATGGAGCTGAATAATACAATATTCAGCTTTATTTTGCCTGGCTGCATGTGAAATCAACTTTGCTTTTTAGTTTTCATAAATTAGCAGTGTTTAGACTAAAATATATTATAAGAAAATATTCATTTTGTATTATTTTATTTTCCTTTAAAGTCATTTTGATTAGTCTTGAATTTAAAGTTATTAATAAATATTATTAATATTTAAAAGTTATTACTTATGATTTATTTTTAAATCAGAGTTATTTATAAATCCTAATTACCATTACATGTAATAATACCATTAATTTCTATAATCCTCTTCAAAGGAAACATTTCCAAACATAGTCAAATATCTCCAAGACATATGTCATTAAACAACTGTATTTCTAATATTCCTACAGAAAATAGTTTTAAATGTTTGAAAGTCTTCTACAGTAAATGTTTTAGCAACATTAAGAAACATTCAAATTTTAGATCTGGAAGGGACCTTAGAGACCACTGAGTGAGGTAGGTAGATGGTAGGTTATGTGGGTGATATAATGTTAGATTTAGAGTCAGGAAGGCTTGGGTTCAAATTCTGCCTCAAATATGACTTGTATAGCCCTAAGAAAGTTATTAATCTCACTGTGCCTCAGTTTTCTCATCTGTGAAATGAGGGAATTGAACCCAATGGCCTCTTATATCCATTCTAGCTATACAGCTATCATATTAGTCTAATTCCCTCACTTTACAGATAAGGAAATTGAGTCCCTGACAGGTTAACCAAGCTTAAGTGTCTTGTCCAAAGTAACATAGCTAGTTAATGGAAGAGATAAGATTTCAACAAGCTTTCTTAGCTTCTCTTCAAATCCGGTCTCCTTTCCATAATAACAGCTATCTCCCCTATGTAATCTCTGATCATTCTTCTGTGTTCTTGCCCTTCATCCCCCATTTGCTACTTAACACCAGTGTGACCTTGTCAGAGCAGAGAATAGCTCTACTCTTAGCTAATGTCAATGCAGCCGGTGACATACTAGATTGGTCTACTTAACCAAAAGAATTTGGGGCCAAATGTGGACATAGCATTCAAAAGAGAACCTAACCCTTAAGGCAGAGAAATATTTATTTTTTCTTCTTTTGTGAAAACAATCAACCATGTTAGGGAGGCTGACAAACTACCACTCACTATAAATCTCTTAATCCTCATAGTCCTCCTTCATGTCTGAGCCATGTAGCTACCAGGAACCTCTCTATTTAATAGACCTAATCTAGAATTTCTCTTTGTAATGCCAACAGTCCTTTGATTCTATTTAGAGAAGAGTTTAGTCCCTTCCCAAGTCAAGACCTTGTGTTTTGTTTTGTTTTGTTTTTTAACCAGTTCTAAACCTGAGAAAATTCCCTTGACCTAACCATGAAAGTTTAAGCAAAGCTATGACTTCAGTCAAAGTCTTCACTATAAATATATTCTCAAAAGGGTAAAAAAAAAAATGTGGGTTTTTTTTTAATTTTTAAAATGTTTGTGGAATTTTCTGTATTTTATGAAACTATATTATACAAATGGATCAACTAGCTACTTTATGTCCTTCTCAGATGTGTTTAAAATATATCCTATCTTTACACACTAATCTTCATTTAGTAGAATAGAAACTCCTTGAGGTCAAAAACTGTTTCCTTTTTGTCTATGTGTCTCTAGCGCGTAACACAGTTCTTGGAACACAGTAGGCAATCAATAAAGACTGAGATGAAATAAATAGCCATAGGATCATAGTTTCATAGATTTAGAGCTGTAACAGACCCCAGAGACCATCTAGTCCAATACCTCCATTTTACCAATGCAGAAACTGAGTCCCAGAGAGATTAAATGACTTGGCTAAGTGGTACTGTAGAAGATGAATTGGCTCTGGAGTGAAAGAACCTAAGTTAAAAATCTCATTGCAACTTTCACTAATCATGTGACTACAGACAAGTCACTTAATCTCTCTGTGCTTCAGTTTCCTCACCTGTCAAATAATGGTTGGATTAAAGAGTTTCTGCGGTCCCTTCCACCTTTAGATCTATGACATACAAGTAAAAGTGATATTTGAATCCAGGTCCTCTGATTCCAAATCCATTTCTCCCTCCATTATACCATGATGACTTTCAATACAACAAACATTTATTATATATTCATCTCATCCAATATTTATTGACCACTGATTATGAACAAAGCAAGGAATGGGTGCTGCCAAACATACATATATGTACAAGTTATAACATCTCCCCTCTGGGTGCTTGCAATCAAGTAAGGGAGACAAGATAGGTACACAATTAACCATAATACATATGAAAATGTTATAAAAAACAGACACTAGGCATCCCAAAAGGACACCTCAACTGTCAATCCCAACTACCTTGCTGTTTGAATAGGGGTAAAGTCCATGATCTTGTAGCATTCCTAATCCCTCCCTGTTTATCACTTTGGTCTGGCTAAGGAATATTATAGCTAAAGAGTGCTACCAGCACTTTTACCAGCTTGGGCTGGCAATATTTAGGGAAGAAATCGTTGTTCAGCCACTCCCCTTCCCAACGTCTATATCCAAAGTGGCCACTTGATGAGTCTACCTCATCACCCAAACTTCATTTGCTCCCAATATATATCCTCTAAATAATCACAAGCACAAAGGTTAACATGATCATCTCTTTTTAGGAGGGATAACTGTGCATGACAAGGCAGGGTAGGGTAATATATGTAAACATATCGTTAGGGAAATGTTTCGGTCTCTCAAAATACAAAAAAATAAGAGGGGGATTTGAAGTCAGATTGCTCAGTCTCTGTAGTGATAAGGACATCTATGGAAATGACCTCGTGTGTTCCTCCTACCACCCAATCATCCAACAAAATCAAGCTCCACATAATGGCTAAATAACATGACTACCAAGGGACTATAGAGACTAAGAAGAGTGAGCAGGGCAGCTAGGTGATGCAGTGGATAGAGCACTGGCCCTGGAGTCAGGAGTACCCGAGTTCAAATCCGGCCTCAGACACTTAACACTTACTAGCTGTGTGACCCTGGGCAAGTCACTTAACCCCAATTGCCTCACTACAAAAAAAAGAAGAAGAAGAAGAAGAAGAAGAAGAAGAAGAAGAAGAAGAGTGAGCAAATTACCAAGTCACTAGTGAGTTAAAAAAACATGGAAGAACCCCATAAGCCACCTTATATCTTGGAAGGTTATAGAGGAAAAGTTAAAAAATGGAGCATTTTTAATCAACATGAATGGAGCAGGGAATCCAAGAACAGTCAAAGTCTATATCCAAGCCAAGCTGAAGTATTTAATTCTACTTATTACCTACAAATAAGTACAAGCAAAATCTACCCTTTGGGGCTTTAGTCTTGCATATCACAGATGGAGTAACAACTCTTCAATTTGCCTGCATGGTTGCACATTTTTAAATAATATATTGAAAAATTGTCAGTTAATGTACAAATTAGACATCAAGGATTGTGTCAACATAGCCAGTATCTTTATCATTGTAACTAGAGTCAAAAAATAACCCCAGATGTTTTCTAGTCCCTACTTTCAGTCAGCATTTCACTTAACAACAGGCACTTATTAAGTGCCTACCATGGGCTAAGTGGGGCACCTAGATGGCACAGTGGATAGAGTGCTGGACCTGGAGTCAAGAAGGTTTTTCAACATTTTGGGGTTTTTTCCTCCTTGATCTTATTCCTTGCAGATATGTCTCTATCTTCCCTTCTTTCTCCCTTCTTACTTGTTCCCTTCCTTTTCATATTGCTTTTCCTTCTTCCTTTAATTCAAATGAGGTAGCAAAAAGTAGGATCATAGGCTTAGAGCTGGATGGTACTTTAGCATTCATCCAGTCCCACTCTTTCCTTTATAAAGAAACTGAGGGGCAGCTAGGTGGCGCAGTGGATAGAGCACCGGCCCTGGAGTCAGGAGTTCCTGAGTTCAAATCCGGCCTCAGACACTTAACACTTAACTAGCTGTGTGACCCTGGGCAAGTCACTTAACCCCAATTGCCTCACTAAAAATAAATAAATAAAGAAAATAAAGAAACTGAGATCAATGTTTAAATTACCCATCCATCCCTTTTCTGGCAGTTATTAGTGTTGATACATGGTTCAACAGCAACAGAGTTAAGGCCCATGTTTCTGGAGAAGCACACTGGATCCTTTAAAGAGTCACTTTTATTTTGTTTGTATGACTAGTAGCAAAGTACTGTTTCCAGAGATGCTTATATGTAGAACATTAATTTACCTCCCAGCAGCTAGAGTGTCAGGCCCAGAGTCAGGAAGATTCATCTTCCTGAGTTCAAATCCAGCCTCAGACACTTACTAACTGTGTGACCATTCTCAAGGCATTTAATCCTGTTTGTTGTTCCTTCATCTGTAAAATTAGCTGGAGAGGGAATGGCAAATCACTCTAGTATCTTTACCAGGAAAATCCTAAATGAGGTCGCAAAAAGTAAGACAAGATTGAAAAATGAGTGAACATCATTAATCTGTCAAAATGTAGTAATCACTATGAAGTTATAGTCAGTGTCCCATAAAATGGTATTAGAAACCTTTTAAATGTTTAGTCTGGGAAGGTGTCAATTTTTTTTTCTCCATTGTACCATATTCAGATACCATTGTCCATAGAATGCCTTAGCTTTCACCATCCCAACCAATCAGAAGCCAATTTTTATTGGG
The DNA here is from genome assembly GCF_019393635.1 of Dromiciops gliroides. Taxonomy (NCBI): domain Eukaryota; kingdom Metazoa; phylum Chordata; class Mammalia; order Microbiotheria; family Microbiotheriidae; genus Dromiciops; species Dromiciops gliroides. The sequence goes on along the minus strand of NC_057864.1, from coordinate 360,494,632 downwards.
TCTCTCACATTCGTCCCTACCTCTCTACTTATAGCATAACCATAACAATTTAGGTCTTTATCACCTATTAACTGAACTATTGAAATAGCTTCCTAATTGGTTTCTCTGTCCCCTTGCCAATCTATCATCCACACAGATGCCAAATTGATATTTCTAAACTATAAGTCTGATAATGTCAGCACCCCACTCAGGAAGGTGACATTCAGTGACATTGTCGCTAGAGTAATCTGATTTAACCTTACCTTCCTAGGATGGTTATCTATTTCCCTTCACTCAATCTGTCTTCCAACCCAACTAACCTATTTGCGATTTCCTGTCTACATGCATTTATATAAGCTGTCCTCATTATTTGAAATGTTCTCCTGCCTTGTGTCCCCTTCTTGGAGTCCCTAAGATCCCTTTGGGGCTCAGCTCTAGTGCAACTTTGTTCAATAGGCCTTTCCTGATTCTCCACAGTTTTTAAGTGCCAGCCCACAAATCATTTTGTATTTATTTTGTATAAATCTTTTGAATATGTGCCATCTTCCCTGCTATTTCTTCAATCCTCATTGGACAGCTAGGTGGCACAGTGCATAGAGCATTGGCCCTGAAGTTGGGAGGACCTGAATTCAAATCTCACCTCAGATACCTACTACCTGTGTGACCCTGGGCAAGTCACTTAACCTCCATTGCCTTAAATATCCAGGGCCATCTCCAGTCATACTGTTATATATCTTGTCACTGGACCCAGATGGCTGTGGAGGAGAGAGTAAGGTTGGTGACCTTATACTGCTCTCCCTCACTTAAATCCAATTCACTGCAAGTTGTGACATCACCCCAGTGTCATAGTCCTCTTCAAGAACAAAGGATAAACAACAACAACAAAAACCCTTTTAACAGAATCCAAGCTCTTTGAAGTTAGACATCTTTCATTTCATCTTTGCATCTCCAGCACCTAGAACTGAGCTGAGCCCATTTGTTGTTGTTGTTCAGCGATTTCAGTCATATCTGACTTCAAAAATACTGGACTGGTTTTCCATTTCCTTCTCCAACTCCTTTTACAGATGAGGAAACTAATGCAAATGAGATTAAGTTTCTTACGCAGGGTCACACAGCTAGTAAGTGTCTGAGGCGAGATTTGGACTCAGGTGTTCCTGACTCCAGGGCCAGTGCTTTATCTCTTGCACCACCTAACTGCCTTTTATATATGTGTAGATATGGATATATGTGTGTCATATATGTACATTTATTTTATCTGTGTATATAGCTATATATATACATATATGTATGTGTGTATGTATATAAAACTGTTTCAATATAATTGTTTTCCTTTGTAATCCTAAGTGTTCTCTTTTATGCCTTTAAAAACATTGTTCAAAGAAGAGGTTCATAGGATTCACCAGATTGCCAGAGGGCTCCAGGGCCCTAAAACATTAAGTACTGCTGCTTTAGAAGCTACCAACCTGCTTTGTGTCATTCTGCCAGTCCCCCAAGTTCATTACCTGAGAATCATAAACCTTTTCCACATCTCTCTTACCACCACCCCCATTGTCCAATCAGTTGCCAAGCCAAGCCCAATCAATCCTACCCCTATACAGTTTCTTGTAACCAGTTCTTCATTTCCATTATAAGACAGTCACTACCCCAAAGTAGACCCTCATAATCTTTTGCCTGGAAATTGGTAATAGTTCCCTAATTAGCCTCCTTGCTGTGTCTTCCCCCATCCCCACCCTGTTCTGATCTCACACAGCTGCTAAAATAATCATCCTAAAGTATAGGTACTATGTCATTCTTCTATTCAAAAAACCCTTCAGAATCTCACTGTTGTCTCTGGGCTAAGATGTAAACTACTAAGCCTAGCATTCAAGAACCCTCACAGGGATTCCAACTGATCTTTATGGTTTTATTTCACGTTGTTCTCCATCACACACTCTATGTTTAATCTATACAGGACTACTAGCTGTAACCTAAACCCAATATTCTATCTATGCCCCACAACTTGCCATTCTCCATTCCTAGAATGCACTTGCTCCTTACCTCTACCTACTATAATCTTCAAAATCCTTTTAGGCTCAGAACAGGTGCCAACTTTTCTATGAAGTTTTCCTTTATTTCTCCAGTTGATATTTCTCACTGTTAGAATTAACTTGTTTTACATTCATATTTGTGTAATATGTGAATGTGTGTATATAAATATATATGTGTGTGTACATATATATGACATAAAATTGAGAGCTGGAAGGGACCTTAGAGCCTTAGAACCTTGTTGTAGTGGAATGGAATTTCCTTGAGGGCAGGGACTAGTTCATTTTTTTGTCTCTGCATCCCAAGAACCCAGGACAATTGCTTTTATTATTTATAATTGAATTGAATTCCAGTCTTGTACATACAATATAAGTATGTGTTGAATTGAATTTAAATTAATTTGCCATAAAGGAAATAGGAAAATGAACAATTTATAACTTTATAATTCCATGAAATTTATAATTGTAATTTACAATTTTATAATTTATAATTGTAATTTATTTTATAATTACATAGAATTTATAATTACAATATTACAGTTTAGGGTTTTTTCCTTCTTTAGCCTTTGTAATACATGCTGGCATAAAAATTGCAATTATCTTCAATGCACTAAACAGGTAGATTAGATTAATTTATTATAATTTAATTAACTTGAATTGCCCTCTTTATGACTATGGGGAGAAAATATGAGAAATAGTCATTACAATATCATTGGGCAGTTTTAGAAGGATGAGTAAGTACCTATAAAGAGATTCTAGTCAAAAGGGAATTTCCTGGGGGGCAGCTAGGGGGCACAGTAGATAAAGCACCAGCCCTGATTCAGGAGGATCTGAGTTAAAATCCGGCCTCAGACACTTGACACTTACTAGCTGTGTGACTCTGGGCAAGTCACTTAACCCTCACTGGCCCACAAAAAAAAAAAAAGAAAAAGAAAAAAGGGGAATTTCCTAACTATATAGAATTCAATCCTTGAAAAATAATTCAAATAAAAAGACCTGGAAAAATGATATGGCCTCAGCATGAACCTGGAATGGCAGCTAGAATTGACTTGAGGTATTAGTCAAGAATCCCTTTACTGTCCTTTTCCCTCTGTGCCTCTTTAATGTTCCTGTGCAACCCCTTCCTTTGGGGAACAGAAAGGCCAGTGTCAACAGGAGATGAAGTGGTAAAGCCTGACTGTCAGATGAGAATGAATTATTTTTCTCCATTGGGTGCTTGGTACTCAATGGAATGTTGGCTGTAAACACCTTAACTCCTCCCCCCACCCTCTTTCTTCTTTTACTGTCTTTTCATCACTTTTCCATCTTCCCATCCTTCAGCCTGTTCTATTGCCCCTTCTTATGTAGTACCCTTCTTACCTACTACTACCTTTCCTTGGTCTTCCCTTTTCTCACTCCCTTTCTCTCTTCTGGGAAGGTAGAAGAGGGAAGAGGAAAGGAGAACAGAAACTGATCAACACTCTCAGAATTCTGGGCAGGCAAAACCTCTGCATCCCATCAGCACTGAGGTATTCAGCTTACAAACACACTAGTTTGCCCTAAGTGTTATGTTTTGTTACTAATTATGTACACAATCATCCTCAATGTTGTTGTAAACTATAAGTAGACTGTGTCATCTGCCTTCTTTGTCTTTCCACCACGTTACCTAGATGAATGCATTCTCAATATATTTACTGCAAGCTTAAAAGTCTTTTTATTGTTGTTTTTTGTTTGTTTTTTAGTGAGGCAATTGGGGTTAAAGTGACTTGCCCAGGGTCACACAGCTAGTAAGTGTTAAGTGTCTGAGGCCGGATTTGAACCCAGGTACTCCTGACTCCAGGGCCAGTGCTCTATCCACTGCGCCACTTAGCTGCCCCTAAAAGTCTAAAGAAGAAATAATTTTTATAAAAGTGAGATTTGTGTGGGTAAGAGGAAGTGGAAAAGAAGGATGCGAATGAGTCTGACAGAAAACAAAAACCAGCAAATGCCAATTCTAGGAAAGATAAAGAAGATACTGTTGTTCCGAGGAAATGAAAATAAAAGACCAAATGCTATTTGTCCTTGAGCCAATCATTTTGGTCATAAAGACAATGCCACCCACACAAACTGTTTGATGCCTTGCTATCTCATTAGTGTGTCCTGAGTAAATCCCTGCTACCAAAAACTGATTTGGTCTAAAAAGGATGACACGACTGCAATTACTTATCATGTGGACATGTCTTAAGATTGTTAATCAGAGGGATAGAGCCTGTTGTTCATGACAAAGAATCGGATAAGAACCTCAGATCTGGATGTTAGCCCTATGGAAGTGATAATGACTCAAATATCTACCCAAGAGGAAACAGATATCATAATAAAAGAAAAAAGTGCCAGTCTGCACAGTGCAACACTGCTTACGGCTCAAGCACACAAAAACAGTGAGTCCAGGCCATACAAAAGGAACAATGGGAAAGATAAAACCTAAACCAGGAGAGCACCAGACCGTGAAATATAGAAACAATACACATTGAGGCAGCATTCAATGTTCAGTAGGATCAAAAGCAGCTGCTAATTCAAGCAAGATCAAAACAGACATCAGGCTATTCAGTGTGGCTTCCACAAGATCATTGAAAACTAATTACTTTCTGTCTACCTCAATCCCTCTGTTGCTTTAACTGGTCAATTGTTCTCCCTCACTTTCTGGGCCAAGACTGTTGTTCAGTAGAATTCTGAGCTCTATTCCCAGAAAATGACTGCAAGGAAAGTAGCCTCGGTGTGATAGCTCCTTTGCTGATTTAAAACATTTCCAAGCATTCTGCAAACCATCATTGCCTTTCTATGAATGATCAAGTGTCCTCAAAAGTCATAAAGATAGGATTCGTTGTTCTAAATTCTAATAAAAGAGGAATCTGAAGAAACTTATTTAAAATTCTCCAATCCATAAAAGGCACATTAAAAGTTTGTTGCATTTTTTTTAAAGATCTTATTTCGCTCTCTGATCTAGCAGCCTTCTTCTGTGATCATTACATCAGTTTAGTTTCTCAGAATGAGGCATTTTGACACAAAGTTGAAAAACTAAATTGCCACAAACCCCCTGCAACCTTATGGTAGATGATAATATGATTATATCTATTTCTTTTTTGAAAGAAAATGTGTTTGTTTAAAATGTTTTCTGCAAGAATAAGACACACATTTTTGGACATGACCAATATGGGAATATGTTTTGCTTGACTATGTTTATTTGTTACAAAAGCTTTGTTTTTACACACACACACACACACACACACACACACACACACACACACACACACCATAAAGACGAAGGGGAGAAAGGATAATAAATAAATCTTGTATAATTGAAAATAAATTGACTTTTTTTTTTGGTGAGGCAATTGGGGTTAAGTGACTTGCCCAGGGTCACACAGCTAGTAAGTGTCAAGTGTCTGAGGCCGGATTTGAACTCAGGTCCTCCTGAATTCAGGGCTGGTACTCTATCCTCTGTGCCACCTAGCTGCCCCAATAAATTAACTTTAAAAAAAAGTTTTACACAACTAAAACATCCTCCTTTCATCCTACCTGATATCACTGTGGATATTTTCTAAACGTGCATTTCCTTTTGTTATGAGCCTGGGATACCTCAGAAGTTTTCTGGGGGAAATGAAGGAACCTTCTCCTTGAGAAACTAAACCAAAGGACAGACATACCTAAAGAGATAAGCAGCACCCTATCTGGACTGGACTAAGTTAGCTCCAGGACCACCATCCTTCATTCCAGTCTCCCCCACCCCTCAGGGAGATAAGATTAGATGCGGCTGCTGCCTTAGTGGCATATGGGAGACAGAGATGGCTTGAAAGATCAGAGCCACTTTTTATCCAACTTCCCCCAGCCACCACCAGTGGGGGATGCTCCTCCCCCAATAAGGGAACTTTCCACAGTCAGAAGATCACCCCATAGGACCACCATTGGTCCTCTATAAAAATATTTGCTTGTCTCCTGCTCAAGGAGAAAGGTATCTCAGAGCCACGCCTTTGTGCCATGCCTTCTCCCCATGAGAAGTCTAAGGATTTCTCTCTTGGTTTCCTTTCCCTAGCACCTAAATAAACTATTATTTTATTCTAATTGGATTTGTGTGCAAGAGGGTGTAATTCTTTAAAGAGAAATTCCTAAGAACCCCTACCCCAAACCCCCTCTAATTTCCCCCATAACACCTTTAATGAAATGTCCATTTTCTAACATTTGTTCATTTTTACTTGACAGTGTTTCAGCCATATTTTTCTTTCAACCTAATTGCTTTTTTAAAATTTAAATGCCAGTTTGATATTCAAGCAGGTCAGAGGATGGCAACTGAGGGGAAGGGAAGACAAAGCAAATCAAGGCAAGGGAATTCTCAGAGACTTTCGATCCCAGTCTTGCCTCTTTATACCATAGCTGCTTTAGTGCCACTATCATATGATAGCAATACTATTTCAAAACCTGGGTTCCTCTGTATCTCAGAAGCAGCTTGATCTACTAAGTTCCTAAGACCTCCCACCTGACATTAGGTCATTGGTCAGTGTTTCTTCCCAAAAGAGGCAGAATCCTAGGGGCCTCTCTTGATGTTTTCCTCCCTTACTGACTCCTACTATTTTCAGCAAAGGAACAACAATGCATTTTGTTTGAAAAGTTGTTTTGTTTCATTCCATTTGTTATCAGTTTGGAATTTTATGTTCAAATGTGTATGTAGAGCTCAGGTTTGGCTGGGGTGTATAAATTGATAAAAAGAGAAGGGCTGGACTCTCTTTAAGAGAAGCAACTTATGCCAACTGGATACAGACACAAGTACATCAAGTCCTTGATTTTGTGGACATGCCATAGTCGTTTAATCACAAGACAGAGATAACCATAAAGAGACTGAGAGATCCAAACAGGAAACCTTGGCTTGAGTAGCTTGAGGGGAAAAAAAGGTTATAGCAAAAAATATTCACAGTTAACCAAGGAATGCTAAAGAGTCAAATTAACACTTTCTGATAAGCATATTACAGTGAAATGGTGCAAGAGTGTAGCACAGATAGACAATAAATGTTCAGGATCTCCTGGATAGCCATGGGGGTAAGAGGAAGCCAGTGTTTAGATAGAAAGGGTTGGCAACATTTGAATTTAGTTTAACAAAGGTATTTCTTTTGTATATGAATGCCCTAAGTTCAGCATCCACTTCTTACAACTAATGTAATAAGCATTCCTGTGTCAGTCCTGCTTGAAAGGCAGCCTGGTTTGGTTCAATGATCACTGGATTTAGAATTAAGGAAAACTTGAGTTTGCTGTCCTTAAACACTTACTACACTTATTAGTGATCTGATTCTGAACAAGTCATTTTAACACAAGGACTCTTAAACTGTGGTATGTGAACTTTAAATAGAGATAGATAGATAGACAGACAGATAGATAGATAGATGAGAGATGTATTTCAATGCAATTGGTTTCCTTTGTAGTCCTATGTAGAAAATGATCCAAAAGTCACAGGGCAATTTTAAGCTTTAAATTGCATTAAGATTTTTGGGATACCCCATATTTTATTTTATGAATTTAAAAACATTCTTAGAAGAAGCCCATTGAATTCACCAGAATGCCAAAAGAGGTCAAAACAAGCTTGCATGCACATGTACCACACACACACACACATAGACACACATACACAGATTAAGAGTCCTTACTTTGCTAAGCATAGTAGCGCACAGTCACAATCACAGCTATGAAGGAAATTGAGTCTAGTAATATCTTAAGTTTGGGAGTTGTTAGCTTTAGTGGGTTGTGGAAATTAAACATTCACACTAAATTCAGAATCAAGGTGGTAAGCCCCCAGAATCTGATGGCCACCAGGTTGCCTTAAGGAGGGGCAAAATAGCCCATGTCAGAAACAGAACAGATCAAAACTCCCATGCTGATCAACAGTAGATTCAGGTCCATGAGTAACCCCTGCATGTCTAGCCTGGGCAAGACAGGAAAACATGGTCTTTAACAATAGCAAAAAAGAACCTCTGTTATACCCCATCTCTAAATCAGTTTCCTCATCTATAAAATGTGAATAATTATAGCTGTGGGACCTAAGTCATGGAGCTAGGAGAGACAGCATGTAAAGTGCTATATTATGTACATCCTTATACTAGCCTATAGCCTGGCTTTCACCTGTATACCGTATTCATAGGTATTCATATTCATGGGATCACAAAATTCATAGGTGAAAATTAGATCAAATCAAAATATATGCGGTTAAGAACCATTCACTGAAATAGCCTGTCCTTCCACATGTCTGGTAGAGGTACTACAATTGGATGGTGACTGGAATTAAATAAGAATAAGAAAGAGGACTGGATTATATTTGGGAAATTATGCAATACCTTCAATGTGCAATCCTGTCACTATCCAACCCTACTAAGAAAACTCTAAAACCAATATTTTTTATCTTGAGATGCTGTAATCTCCAAAGAATTAAAACCACAGTTGTCCAAAGGGCAATGGAGAGATATATGTTGGGCTTAAGTAGGTTTCCATATATTACCAACAAGAAATTGCATACCAAAAAAAAAAAGGAACGTAAAAAATTTCATCCAGGAAACATAGACTCCAATAGAAAGGTGGGCCAGTCATACAGGAAGAACAAAGGATAACAGATTGACGATCCCAATGGTATCTTCCTCCCCGTGGAATGTTAAAAGCCCTAGAACAAGGCTTCTAGCAAGAGTCTTTATGGAGGGCTTTTGCAAGACCTGGACAAGAGTCACACAGGATGAGAAGATATGAATGGGGTTTGGTCATTACTGTAGGAGTAAGTAATCCATGTCGATGCCATCACAGATTCGTTGACATTGTAGTAATGGCAATTCAAAAGCGAGCTATATTTTACAGTATTCAACAAATTCAACAAACATTCATTCAGCACCTACTATGTGCGTGACACTTTGGTGCTGGGGATACAAAGACTAAGACAAATAAGCATCTGTCTTTCTACTGACGGGATATAGCAAGTATATAAATTAGGGAAGTGCAGGGAAAATTGAGTTGGGAGAAAGCACTAATAATCAAGGGGAATCAGGGAGGGCTTCACCAAAGAGGTGGCCCTTAAACTGAGACTTCAAGAAAGGCTATACTTCTGAAAGGTAATGATAAGGAGACTGCATTCCAGGGAAGGGGGACAGCTTGCTCAAATTCATGGAAGTGGGAGATGGAATAGCAAGTTCAGGGACTGGCTTGATAGTTCATTTTAAATGGAATAGAACTCTCAAAGGGAAGTAGTAAGAAATAAATTTGGAAAAACTAATGGGAGCCAGACTGTAGAATGGAGTTTGGGGGGGTTGTCCTATCGAAAATGGGGAGCAACTAAAGATTCTTGAGCTGGGTAGCAACCACTTGTGCCTGAGAAGGATTATTTTGGCAATTGTAAAGATAGTTTAGAGTAATGAATGAATAATGTGCTATATCCCTGTTTTCTTTAGTCATCCATACCTATAAGACATCATGTATAATCTCATTAAGTGAGCCAGTATAAGAAATTAATACAGAACTGGCCTTCAAGTCAGGAAAACCTGGGTTCAAATACTACCTTTAACAATTACCACGTAATCTTAACCTCCTTGGGCCTCAGTTTCCTATAAAATCTATAAAATGAGGGAGTTGGACCATAACCCATCTATATCTTAGATCCCTTAAAAATCCCAACAATGAAAAGCCTAATATATTTATATGGTAGCAACTACACAAAGTCATTGTTGTTGTTGTTGTACTAGAAGAGCTTAATCAATCTTAAGTCTGTCTGCTTTTTCTTTCAAGGTATGTAAAAAATCATACTGACCTGCCTCAGCTTGACTCTCTGGGTGTATCTTGTACACCCAGATTTGATTTGGGAATTCTGTTTCCTGATTTAGGATCTTACCCCCTGGACCTCACATGCTATACTACCAATTTATATTTTTTTGTCCCCACAAAATCTTAGAATTATTATCAATAGAAGGTACCTGATCAGCGGTTTAGCCACCTCCTTATTTTATACAGGAGAAAATTAAGGCTCAGAGAGAGCCTCATCTAGTACAATTCATACCTGACAAAAATACTTTCCTCATGATGTCTGAGGACAGCCCCATCCATCTGTCCCTGATTTTGTTTTCTGTTTGTAGAAACTAGCCTTTTATGTTAACATTGTTTTTACTAACCATAAGATAATTTTCATTAATTTGGCTGTTGGAAAAACAAACCATTTTTTAAAATATTCATTCATTTGAATTGTTTTCTTCTGTGTAGAGCAGAAAGAACTGCAGGAGAACCCAAGTTGAATTTTTATTCTGCTGTTTCTTTGAAAAAAGTCATTTAGAGTAAAACCAAGAAAACATTGTACACAGTATCAACAACATTATGTAATGATCAATTGTAATATTCTCAGCTCTTCTCAGCAATACATTTATCCAAGACAATGCAAAAAGACTCATGATGAAAAATGCTCTCCACTTCCAGAAAAAGAACTGAGTCTGAATGCAGATTGAAGCATACTAATTTCACTTTTGTTGTTTTTTTGTTATTGTTATTATTTCTTCTATCTTGTTTTGATTCTTCTCTCACATGACTAATGTGCTAGGTTCTAAGAATACAAAGACAAATATAAAATTAGTCCCCTCAAGAAGCTTACATTTTTTTAAATCAAGGTCACAGGTTTAATATTAATTATCTCTACACCAAAAAAAGCTAGTGACAAATGGCTTTCTCATAACTGATCCCCCTCGGGAACATAGTATATATTAGTAAGGCTCATAATTATTACTTAAAAACAGTTTAGCACCTATTTCTTCAATTCAATTTAAGAAGCACTTATAAACATCTAAAATGTGCAAGGCATCTTGAAAATAACTCAGTATGGTTTTTTTATTTATTAAAACAATCTCATGATGCCACAGCTTAATTTTTTTTTCCATTTTACAAGTGAGGAAATGGATATGGGGAGTTTAAGTGAATTTTCCATGATAACCAGAACATCAGAGCTCCCTGGATCTTGCCTGAATTCTTCAGGCTGTAGGGACACGACTGAACCACAATGTGGATTAAGTGTGGCCTACACTTATAACTATTTTACATACTTAAATATTTATAAATGATAACTATTATTCTATTTGAGCCACAAAAATAGGAAGTAGGTAGCACAAGTATCATTATTCTCATTTTACAGCTGAGGAAACTGAGGTCCAAAGCAGTTGTTATTTGTCCAAGGAGTTTTCAGCTGGTAGATCTGACTCTAACCAAGTCCAGTGTTCTGTGATGTAGCTAGGTTACATAATGGTTAGAGCATTGTACTTGGAGTCAGGAAGACCTAATTTCAAATCCTAAATTAGATACTTAGCTGTATGATTTTAGGCATACAGCTTAGTTTAGGTTTCCTCTTCTTAGAAATGTGGATAACAAAAGCACCTACCTCATGGTGTAGTTGTGAAGAACAAGTGAGAGAACATCAGTGAATCACTTTGCAAATGCTAAAAGTGCTATATAAATGTTAGCTATTCTTTTTCTTTCAGTTACCATCCTATTTAACTAAGAATAATGCCTAGCTCTGATTTTAAGCATTTATCTTATTTTAATCCATTAAAGGAGCAACATACTTGCTTCTAAGGTAATCAGCTGAAAAAAATCTTTCTCCAAGCTTTGAGGGGAGAGTATGGACAAAAAGGTCTTGCAAGCTCTGGTGATATAAGAATAACATGGGCAAAAGAACAAATTTGCTCCTCATTACTGGCTATAATAAAGAAATAGATTTGTTGATTATTTCTCAATTTATTTGCATACCCTTGCATAATTTCTTACAAATTAAGCCAAATTCTTGATGCAAAAAAGGACACCTGGAGAGCAAAGGAACATTTTTTAAACTGTCTATTCAAGTGCAGCTAGGTGGTGCAGTGGATAAAGCACCAGCCCTGGATTCAGGAGGACCTGAGTTCAAATCCAGCCTCAGACACTTAACACTTACTAGCTGCTTGACCCTGGGCAAGTCATTTAACCCTCTTTGCCCCACAAAAACACCTGTCTATTCAAGTTAACCCCTTTCCTAAATTAATTTTACTTATTATTCTTTTTGCAAAATATTTAAGAAATTCCATTTATTTATTTTATCTTAAATTTCAAGAAATGATGTCATTTTAAACTATTAAAGTAAGCTATTAAACCAAGGAGATTGATTTACATGTGCTTACATGTATACATAAATGTTTGCATATATAAGTATATGTCTATATATATACATATATACACATACACAAATATATCACAACCTTGTAGTCTTATATAATAAGAAAATAAGTCATTAATCTGATCATAAATTCAGGTCAAGGAAATTGGGCTGTGTGCAAAATATATGGTTATTATTCAAGTGTATAACCAAGTTTTTAATACTGTGGGAGATAGGGCATATTACTCAATCATTGAATTAGTTGTTTGGGTTTGGGTGGGTGTTTTTTTTTCCAAAAAAATTATGTCCCTTTTATGTCTCAGAGATGTTAAACATCTGGTAGCCAGGTTCTACCACATACTTCTTAGTGCTGTCTGAACCTTTTCCTATTAAGGAAAATCTATTCTTCAATCTACAATTTGCCTTAAAAAATAACAATAAAACTCTTCAAGTATCAATTTCTGATTATCATTAAAATATCTTGGCCTATAGTATGTTCTTGTTAAGGGCAAATTTGATCTACATATGAGGAAAGGAGGCATTATACATACTGAAAAGGGAAGATTATTTTAAAATATCAGTGATAAATATCTAATCAGACTTGTTATCCTATAGTAATATAATATGAATTAAAAGTGATACTTCCTAATACATTAATATCAGTATTTGTTGAAATTATAGATAACTGACACCACCTATTTCAACCAATTTGGAATTTTTAGTTATATCATCTCATATTCGTTCAAGTCATGATACATTATATTATGTCAGCCTATTTCTGATACTACCTGTGTGATCTTGACCAAGTCATTCAACCTTAATTAACCCCAGACCTCAGTTTTCTCTTTTGTAAAATTAAGAGATTGGACTAGATGTCCTCTAATGATTCTACTGTGAAAGATCCAAATTGTTTCTCATTTCCAAGTCTAAATAAAGGATATCTTTACTGACTTTCTTCTCAGAATATGAGGAGGAAGAGGACTGTCCAGAATTCTACTCACTCCAGAAAACCTGTGAATCATTACCAGACCTGGCACCATGAATTCTGGGACATGTGTTTGAATCTGGTTTCTGGAAGGGTATATGTTGAGGGAAAACTAACCAAAGAAACTATTTCCATTGGTCATTGGTGGTGAAGTGGCTCATCTTGACTCACTTCTCACATTAGCTCAACCCTTCCCAGAAATAATGAGATTTAAAGTTCAACATATTGCTGTCTCTTTTTAAGTGCTCCACAACTCTTCAAACTGCTAAAAGCTGAGAATGTGACTCTGGTCATAAATTCAGACACTCTGTGAAGACTTTTGTATTTTTCTTCTAAGTATAGACCTTAGATTTGCACAGAGGAAAATGCAACACAGTGATGACCACTCTCTCTTTGTAATTAATATCCCCATCATTATTACTAAGAAGTGAGAATATCTTGAACTATTGGAGAAATCCTAGTCGAGTCTCACTGTTATTCCTTGAAGCACTGAATAATGAAAGAGAAAGGGAGAAGTATGGAGGGCATAGAGTGGGGGGGGGGAGTGGAAAGCAGGTGTGGAAAGAGATTTTTAGGTCCTTGAAGAGAGAAAAATCAATCAACCAATCATTTATTAAGTGCTAGGAATACAAAGGTAAAAACAGTCCCTACCCTCAAGGAGCTTAGATTCTCATGGAGGAAAGAGTATTTCTGCAAATAGGCACATACAAGATATATACTGAGTATATGAAACTACTATAAAAGGCATATGAAACACATTTGATTATATCGATCTCATTACTGATGTCAACATGGACTTTTCTCAACTTCACAATTTCACATTAGCATTGAGGTATAGCTCCCTCTACCCTCCTTCAACACTTTCTTTACTGTGTTCCTAATAGTGTGTATTTATGCTACATGAGATAGTTTGGGCAATCAGCACTCAGACAATTAAGACTAAATAAGGATTAGCTTGGCCTAAGAATCTTGCTACTTGGAGATAGAGACCAAAAAATATGAGAGAGACAAGTTTTTCTAAGTTTAGAAGGCACTCAAAATCTTGTACAGTTTCAGTTTTCATCCGATCTTAATTATTTTGTGGGTTCAAGTTCTGTTTCCAGCAAAACACAACTTCCTAGTACTGCGGAAGAAAAGACTTATAAAATGGGTTTCTTGGAGCTCAAATAGCTCTTTAAAACAATATCTTGATGAGTTTAGTGTAAATGAGCCAAAACATATGGATTAAATGTCCCTTTAAATACACATGGCTTTAAAAATTAAGGGAAAAAAGGTTTTGGCAAAATGTGTTTCAGATTTGGTTGAAAGAAAACATTTGAAAGAAATAGTTTGAGGGACTTGGCTAACCCAAAACATACCTGGACTCTCCCATCCTTCCTATAGGCTCCACAGCAATAAAGCATATGGATTATATACCAAGACCACCCCTCCCAAGTTTTCTGCATTCTGAGTCTTTCTTCTCATGTCTGAAGCCATTTAAAATGGTCATGGTATCATTACCATGTGGAAGAGCACAGTCATACTGTGATCAGTTTCAAGAAGGTAGGATAAATGCATTGATGTTCATCAGTCTGTGGAAAGAAAATGAAGTTTGGCCTTAATAGAGTTCATGATGTCATGCCATTTAGTTCCTACTAGCCAGAGTCATATATCAAGAATGAAATGAAGTTCAGTAACACAGAGTCAGTCTGTCAGCATTGATGATTCTGAGCTTGGCTATATGAAGGAGGAAAGATGATAACAGAACAGCCAAGCTCCTGTTTATGGTCTACCAAAGGAGGAGTGACTGAAAGTATCAATGGGAAAAACTCAGTAAGGAAAGGACAAAGCACAGCCCACCATAATAAGACATAACTATGATCTGGGCAGCTAGGTGGCACAGTGAAGCATGCCAGCACTGGAGTCAGGAAGACTCCTCTTCCTGAGTTCAAATCTGGCCTCAGATACTTACTAGCTGTGTGTCCCTGGGCAAGTCACCTAATCCTGTTTATCTCAGTTTCCTCATGTGTAAAATAAACTGGAAAAGGAAATGACAAACCACTCCAATATCTTTGCCAAAAAAAAAATAGGGTCATAAAGAGTTGAACATGACTGAAAAATGACTGAACAACAATAAAATGATCTGCTTTAAAAGGGGCAAAGGGGGGCTAACCATCTTCCCAGCCAGCACATATTACATAGAATCATAAAATTTTAGAATCGGAAAGAATATCAGCAGTCATCCATTCTGACTCATATCTGGAAAGAAATCCCCTCTATAATATGCCTAACAAATGGTCATGTAGCCTCTACTTGAAGACCTCCCAGGAGGAAAAGCTCACTACCTCTGAGGCTCATTCCACATTTGGATAGTTTTCATTGTTAGGAAACTTTTCTTGACATCGTCTTAATTTGCCTCTTTGAAACTTTCATCCTTTGCTTGCATCTTTGCCCCCTAGGGGAAAAACAAAACAAATCTAATCCATCTTCTACATGACAGCACATCAAACACTTAAAGAGAGTTCTCATGTCTTGCCCCAAGTCTTCTCTTCTCCAGGCTAAGTGCCTCTAGTTCCTTCAACAAATTCTCATATGACACGGGCTTAAAGCACCTCACTATCCTTGTTGCACTTTTCTGGATTTTCTCCAGTTTATCAATGTCCTTCTTAAATGGTGAACACAATGGTCCACATGTGTGCTGACTAGGGCAGAGTACAGTAGGATGACCACCTCCTTGTTCCTGGAAATTACTCCTCTTTCAAAGCAGACCAAGATTGCATTAGCTTATTAGTTGCCACAGCACCCTGCTGCCTTATATTGAGCCCACTAAAATTTCCTGATTTTTAAAAAATTGTTGTCTAACTATGTTTCCTTTTCCCATCTACTTGTGAAGGTGATTTTTTTAACTCAAGCATAAGATTTATATTTATCCCTATTAAATGTTGATGATTATACCCATTGTTTTAGCCTGTCAAAATCTTTCTGGATACTGGCTATGTCATCTAATATATTAACTATCCTTCTCAGAAGTGTTTCAACTACAAATTTGATTAGCAATTCATCTATGACTTTATTCGAGTTGTTGATTTTTTTAAAATGTTAAACATAGTACAACCACAGATCCCTAAGGCTTTCCAGTGGAGTAGCTGGCATGTTAACAACCTCCTTCCAAGTTTACATTGAACCATTAATGACTACTCTTTTAATCCAGCCATTTAACCAGTTCCAAATCTATTGTCTAGTCCACATCTCTCTGTCTTTTCCATAAGAATAACATTGGACAAAACAAATTGGTACCAATTAAAAAATAAGGTTGATCAGTGGAACAGATTAGGTATACAACTAATAGAAACAAACAAGCCAGCAGCCTCATCCAATTAATAGAAAGACCTCAGCTACTGAGGTCAGTCTTTTGATTTAAAAAAGGGGGGGGGGATTTGACAAAACTTTTGACAAAGCTCTAAAGCAGTCTAGCAGAAACTAGGTTTAGATCAATTACTCACATTATATAACAAGATTAGTGCCAAATGGATACATAACTTAGATTTAAGAGGTCCCATAATAAATGAATTAGAGAAACAAGGAAGAATTGCCTTTCGTATCTATGAATAGATTCTTCATGCCCAAACATGGAATAGTAAGAATCAAAGGAAATAAAATGGACAAGAAGGTAAATATTTATCTAGGGAATGCCTTTGAGGCAAGTTTCTTTGATGAAGGTCTCATTTCCAAGATATATAAGGAATTATTTCAAATGTATAAGAATAAAAGCCATTTCCCAATTGATACTTGGTCATAACGTATGAATAGACAGTTGCCAAAGGAAGCTATCAACAGCCATTAAGAGAAAATGTCCTAAGAAATTAATAATTAGAGAAATACAAATTATTATTGCTATTTCTTTGTATTACCAGCAATTATCACACAGTGCCTAGCACAGTATACAAGCTTAATAGATTCTAATTGGCCAATTTACTGTACAAGTTGTCCAAAGGCTCAATTATCAAAAAGCTATCCTTTCCTCTAACCCAATTATCTTAACCTAAAGTCCATGAATTTGCTTTTTAGTTTAGTTTTAGGGTTTTTTAATAACATTCCAATATAAATTTTTTCCTTTGTGATCCTGTGCATTTTGTTTTCTATATTTCAAAATATTATTCTAGGAAGGAATCCATGGGCTTCACCAGACTACAATGGAGTCCAAAACACAAAAAAAGGTTAAGAACCCCTCCTCTAATCTAATGTTAACTTTGACCTTTGCTCTAAGTGGCCAATGCTCTGACTGTCTTGTTTGCACTCAAGGACTTCCTGTCTGTAAAGACACAGTCAATTTTATTTTTGGTAGTAGCCTTCAGTGGACACCGCCATGCCAGCAAAAAACTCATAAAGTTGTGGTTAAAGAGAGTTAAAAAGGTCTAGCTCCAAGAAGAAAATAGCCTCAGAAACTCTCAAGACACATGAAAACACAACTCCAAATGATGTTGTCTAGCAATGTAGTGTTGGCAAAACACATTAGCTAAGTAATGAAACTGGCATGTTAACAGCAACAATTAGAGAAGCAATAACTCATTTTAAGCAAAGACAACCAGCAGTCAATGAGACAATAAAAACAAAAAAGAGGGGAAAGGCTTAGAAAAGAATTATAGGTTCTAAGAGTTTGAATAGTCCTTACGAGCTGCCCTCAGCCATAAAGACCTGGTGTTAAATTGTGTCTCTGACACATATTGGCTCTGTGATCCTCAGCATGTCACTTATCCTCTCTTTGAAAGTACCCTAGGCAATATTCTAAGACTAGAAGTTGAGAAATAGTTGTCCATCTGATTTATATTGGTAGAGGAAGTCCCTGCCCTGGGAACTCCCTATAGGGCTGAAATCTATATTTAAAAAGACATCGTTTAGCCTAACTCATTTCTACATGATGAGGAAATTGAGACATAGAGAGACTAAGTGATTTTCTCAAGGTAACAGAGCTAGTTAGTAGTTGAACCAAAACTGGAACACAAAGCTTCTGGGATCATTTCACTCTAATATGTGGTAAGGGGAGGGGGGAGGGCAGGAAGGTCTTGTGTGGCAAGCAACACAGAAAGAATTGTTGATCATATCATTCTTCACATTTATCCATATGCAGAATATTGTCTAATCATGAATTACTATTTGGGAGCCAGATGAGGGCTTAGAAATGATAGAATCATAGACTTAGGGCTCAAAAGAGCCTAAGATATGATCTTGTTAAGTCCCCTAACTTTACAGAGAGGAGGTCTGAGATTTAGAGGAGTTAAGGGACTTCTCCAAGGTCATACAGCTAGTAAATGAAAGAACCAGGATTTTAGCCCAAGACTTAGGATTCTAAATTTATTGCTCCAAATACCACACCTCAGTGTGTACATACCACATTGACTTCCAGAAGTCGCAGTGATGTTTCAAAGTTTAATTAAACAATATGACCCATCTGCATCTCTGGCAAGTTTCAATTCCACAGAACAAAATGGCTTCCCAGATTGAGCTCATCACCTCTAATCTTATCACCAAGCTGCTAACTCAAGTCTTGACTGACACCACCTCACTCAGTCTCTTATCCCCTCTGATTGGAGGACTGGAGGGTAGAGTACCAAACTCCTACAAATGCCTTCCTTTATAAAGAGGGCAGAAACTGGAGTCAAATCATGCCACTTTGCATCTGCTGCTCTGCCTGGTTTCCACTCCAAGGACTAAGATGCACTTATGACTCATATACCCTGGCATCCCTCCTTCCTCTGGCTTTCCTGCATCCTTTTGTATGTTGTCTCCCCAGCCCTCATTAGATTGTGAGCTCCTTGAAGGCAGGGTCTGTCTTAATGGTACCCCAGTGTTAGCACAGTGCCTGGCACATAGAAGGCACTTAATAAGTGTTTATTTATTGTTGTTGTCTGTTATCTTGAGAAAATCACTTAGCCTCTCTGTCTCAATTTCCTCATCAGATAGGGGTGAGTTTTCTGACCCAATAAACATTTATTTTTTTTAAGTGCCTACTACAATGTAAAAGGTTATCTTTTACACAGAAACATTTATTTCAAAAGACATAATAACAAATAATCAAGAATACTCCCCCAAAATGTGGGCAGCAATAATCTCCCTCCCCCTTTATACTACCTCAACAACAACAACAAAAGTGTGTTCTGGGACCTCTGAGTAATTTAATATACTACCTATAATATTCTTTTAGATTTATTCATTAAATGTTTAAAATAACTACAATGATAACTTCTGCACCCCAAAAAAACCCTTCAAATTATAATTTATGTTACATATAGTTATATAACAGAATTTTATTCTATACATAATTATGAAAATGCTCAATATAAAATTATAGAAATTTAATACTAAAACAATTATGAATATTTTCAGTGGGACATTCTGTAAAAAGTTAAAATATATAGTAAGAATTCATATGCTTATTATCTTCAAGATTTCATATTGGATTTCTTTCATATTAAATTTTGTTAAATATAAATGAAATGTTTATGAAATGAGTTACAATTTGGAAGATGTTTAACATAACAGATAACAATCATATATAAGTTTAATTTCTCTGTTGGACTTTTTCTTTTTTTTGGTGAAGCAATTGGGGTTAAGTGACTTGCCCAGGGTCACACAGCTAGGAAGTGTTAAGTGTCTGAGGCTGGATTTGAACTCAAATCCTCCTGAATCCAGGGCCGGTGCTCTATCCACTGTGCCACCTAGCTGCCCCCTGGACTTTTTATTTAAATGAACATTAGAATATTGGCTCAACACCAGACAAATACAGTCTTAAACCTGGTTTCTCATTGAGTTTATTTCTGTATTTTGATTAAAACAAAAATAAAGTAAAAATGCTTGCTCGTAGAACTATGTGTTTGGACAGGATATGAGAATTTTACAAGGTTTCTTGCTGAGACATACACATTCATTTCCTTTATTTTTAGCCACCTAACAATAAGCAAAAATTATAGCTAGTTATTGCATAAAATATTTGCATTTCTACTAGCTAATGACAAGTATATTAAATGACAAATGTGTTTAAAGTTCAATTTCATACATTGCTTTTAAAAAATGTTTCTGTGGATATTATCCTTTATAAAGAAAGAATGTCTTCAAAAGTAACTTTCTGGGGGCAGCTAGGTGGTGCAGTGGATATCAGGAGGACCTGAGTTTAAATTTGGCCTCACACACTTGACACTTACTAGCTGTGTGACCCTGAGCAAATGAGTTAATCCTCATTGCTAAGAAGAAGAAGAAGAAGAAGAAGAAGAAGAAGAAGAAGAAGAAGAAGAAGAAGAAGAAGAAGAAGAAGAAGAAGGAGAAGGAGAAGGAGAAGGAGAAGGAGAAGGAGAAGGAGAAGGAGAAGGAGAAGGAGAAGGAGAAGGAGAAGGAGAAGGAGAAGGAGAAGGAGAAGGAGAAGGAGAAGGAGAAGGAGAAGGAGGAGAAGGAGGAGAAGGAGGAGAAGGAGGAGAAGGAGGAGAAGGAGGAGAAGGAGGAGAAGGAGGAGAAGGAGGAGAAGGAGGAGAAGGAGGAGGAGGAGGAGGAGGAAAGAAAGAAGAAAGAAAGAAAGAGATAAAGAAAAAAGAAAAAATAATAATAAACGAATAAAATGTGCAAAAATCACGATATGGAATGGTGATCATGTTCAATTAAAAAAAGTAACTTTCTTCTCTTCTACAACCAGCTTTACTCTCATAGAAATTCTATTCATGGGGCAGCTAGGTGGTGCAGTGGATAGAGCACTGGCCCTGCATTCAGGAGGACCTGAGTTCAAATCCGACCTCAGACACTTGACACTTACTAGCTGTGTGACCCTGGGCAAGTCACTTAACCCTTATTGCCTCACAAAAAAAAAAGAAAGAAATTCTATTCAGTGACTAACCAGTGTTGCCATCAAATTAATTTGAAGATCCAACAGATAGAATTGTAACAGAAGCAGAAGATTAGTTTGTCAGAACACAACCTTAATAGTAGAGTGAGAAGCAATATAAGATTTGTTTCTACAGAATATTTGTGATAGTCTGTTATGATTTCAAAATTACTTGTAATTTGTATACCCAGCATCCATGATTCTCAAATAGCCTGTTATTTTCACTGCAAGACTGCAATGAGTACACAGCTAATGAGGTAAAACTACAGGTTAACAAAAGGGAACAAGAAAGCTACTCTGGTGCAGTGTACATAATGCAAATGAGGATATGTGTGTGCATCTGACCATCTATAGGGAATCATTTTGCACTTGAATATCAAATCCTTGTGTCATTTTGGAAACAATTTGATGACAGGTTGAGAAACTGCAAGAACATATTATGCTAAATCAGAAGTAGTCAGAGTTCTATGTAATCACAGTGTAGTTGCCAGAATGATTGTGTACATGATAACGAGAGTTTCAAATCAGTGAAGAAACAAACCTGTAATGCTTCAAATATGTAAATGCTTATTGTCACAGAGGAAACATGTATTTGTAACCTAATTGAGTAATTATTTGCTGTTTAAGGCATCACTCAACAATTTGTACAATTTAACATGGACACCTTGAACCATCATTGCACACTCCCGGTTTTCATTAACCTCTAAATGGAACCACTGGTGTTGGCAATCCAGATACACTAAAAGTTCTTAAAGGAAGAGAATGACTTTGTCAGACTTATAGATTAAGATGGTTACTCTGTAAGCAGTGTGAAAGATGTATTGGAAAAGGGAGTGACTAGAGGTAGAAAGAAGAGGCAGGAGGTTACAATAAAAGTCCAGCTAGAAAACAGTGAGGGCTTAAACTCAGGAGGTGGTGGTAGGAATGGAAGAGAAATGTGAGAGTTATAAATCAATCTCTTTATAAAAAATCTGGTTATTGGTTGACTAGGGAATTTTAAGAAAATACCTTTTTAGAGAGAGTGATAAACTTTTATTTAAAGAATAGTTTCATTGAACATTATACTCATTTAAGAAAAAAAACTAACCTAATGCTCCAATTTTCTTTATTCAAAACGACTAAAGACAGAAACTGGGGTAATTTAAGAGAAATAGTAACAAGATTTTGAAGGAGATTATGAGTCTTCAAGAGTATACCAGTCAGTCAGTCAGTCAGTCAGCAAGCATTTATGAAGTACTTACTAAGTGTCAGGCACTAACAATGGATATTCCATTGGAGAAAGTATGATGAGAAGGCAGCATGGTAATGTGGAGAGACCTTTGGTCTAGTAGTCTGAAGACAAAAATTCTAGAAGCAGAACTGCTACTAAGCAGCATTATAACCACAGTCCAATTGTTTAACCTATCATCTACAGCGTGAAAAAGGTGGGCTAGCTATCTCCAAGATTCCATATAGTTCATTTTGACACTGTGATTCTACGAATAGTATGAATCAGGAAGCAGAGCCATAACTAACAATATTTTCTTCACCTGGAACAAGTAGACGAGTAGGGAGGAAGAAGGGGAGTTTCACTTGAGGTATAGTGTGGAAGAAGAGAAGGACAACTTGGAATATGCTATAATTTCTACCTGGAGAAAGTGCTTTCACTGAAGTAAAGTCCTTTACTATTTCCAAGAGTGTAGAAGTAGAGAGGGGCAAAATCAATAGTATAGCTTGCAGGAAAGTAATCATGTCCCTAATTTTTTTTTCTTTCCTAGGAAAAAGTTTATGCTCCCCCCACCATAATGTCAGAATATGACAGTTCAGATAGGATATAAACTGAGGTCAAAGGAAGCCAAGGGTAGATATAATTTAACATTGATCCTATGCTTTATAGGTATCAAGCACTCTGTTGTCCATTTTTATCTATGACCCTTGCCATAAGGCAAATTTATTACCTGATCATTGAGGGGAGTGGGATGTGTATAGGAGGAGAGTGGGACATATATATACACATACATATATATATAGGAGAGGAAAGAGACTTAAAAGTAAAAAAAGTAAAATAAAAGCAAAAAAGCTCAAAAAATGGAACTATTCAATAAACCTGGAGTTCAGATGAAATGGACATCAGGTGCTAATTTTCCCTTGATTTTGATATTAAATAACCTGCTTATTTTAGCTAGTCTTCAAATCATACAACTTTATTTCTCTTGTATTATAAAGGATGGTCTAGGATGTGTTTAGGGGGGGAGAGGGTTGCTTTGGAAAAGTGTACAATCTAGTGCACCAAAGTTTGGTCAAGCAGTCTGTGGTGTCTGAAAGATACTATTGTAGGGTCAAGGTTTAAGGACAAGATCCTTTAAGCAGAGCCATTAGTCCCCTTGAAGGAGTATTTGCCAGGAGTGTTCCAGTCTGCAGTTGCTCATGTAACACTCCTTATCTCACTCAGGGCCTGGCAACTTTGTCAGCACACTAGTGTTTCTTGACTAGAGCTGTTAACAAATCCAAACTATTGTATGGTGCACAAGTACACAGAGTCGTACGACCAAACAATTCAGCCCTGGGGCTTTAAGGATTATTTGTACAGTGTAGATCATTCAGTTACTACAATGTTATGGCCTAACTTGGCCGTTCACTTAATTCAAGCATACATATGCATACTTAAATATATTACTTTTTTGTTTTTATATACATATATAACATAAATGTACATGTATATCAAATATGCATGTATACATATGGACACATAACTACATATCATGGACTGGCTGGGTAGAAAGATAACAGGGTTCATCTTCTGAGCCTAACAAACTGTTAACTACAAAAAACCATTGGTCAACTCAATTCAGTACAAAAAGAAAATTTCCATGCAACCTCCCTTTGGGGTAGGAGTGAGGGGGACATCTATGATAGTAGATTGATGATCTTATTTTATTGCCCAAGGGCTCTGATTAATTACTGCCCTGAAAGTTTAGGGATAAGGAGTTATCCATTTTAGCCCTGGCTATCCTGTGTCAAACCCATAACCCACTACCTGCAACACTTTCAAGTATAGCCAAAACCAGATTAAAAAGGAATTGGGATGGGGGCAGCTAGGTGGTGCAGTGGATAAAGCACTGGCCCTGGATTCAGGAGGACCTGAGTTCAAATCTGGCCTCAGACAGTTAACACTTACTAGCTGTGTGACCCTGGGCAAGTCACTTAACCCTCATTGCCCCACTAAAATAAAAAAAAAAATTAAAAAAAAAAAAAGGAATTGGGAAATATTTAACGAAATAGATGAACAATAGAATCAAATTGTGTTGGTGTCAGTTTTATTGTTGTTGTTGTTGTTGCTGCTGCTGCTGCTATTGGTGTCTGACACCAAGGCTCTGGAGTACAAACTGGGCCAAATCTTCTAATCTCTTTCCAAATTCCACTCTTTCTAATTCCCCCCATTTGGACCAAGAAGAGTAAGATTCTGGATTCTTTCTTTGTTGAATATTTCAAGGAGGAGAACAAACCCTTTGCTGGCCAGTTAGAAGAATAGGTGGTAGTCAAGCAATAAGCATTTATTAAGTACCTACTCTTTGCCAGTCACTGTGACAGATGCAAGGGATACAAAAAAAAAAATTCCTGCTTTAAAGAGTTTACATTCTGTAAGCAAATATAACATGGGCATAAATAAGCATATAGAAAGTAATTACAAGATCAAGTTTTGAAGGGGAAGGGGTCAGGAAAGCCTTCATATGGCTTTTGAACAGATCATAGTATTATAGTGCTAGCGCTGGAAGGGACCCGAAAGGCCGTCTAGTAAAAGCCTCTCATTTTACAGATGAGGATACTGAGGCCCAGGGAGATTCAGTGACTTTCCCAAAGTCCCACAGGTAGTAAGCATCAGAGGTAAAATTTGAATCCAGACCCTCTGATTCCTGAATCAATGCTCTTTCCATTGTAACATAATGCCTCCTAGAGGCACAACGATATAGAACTCCTAGCCTTCTACAGGATGCCTCAGACTTTGAATTAATCTTTGGAGGTTCTACACTAGGTGGTGTTTTTTGTTTGTTTGTTTGGTGGGGCAATGAGGGTTAAGTGACTTGCCCAGGGTCACACAGCTATTAAGTGTCAAGTGTCTGAGGCTCAATTTGAACTCAGGTCCTTCTGAATCCAGGGCCAGTGCCACCTAGCTTCCCCCTACACTAGGTGGTTTTGAAACTTCCTTTGTCACTTTCCCAGATGGTGTTTATTAAGTGCCAATGAGCAGGTAAGACAACAAAAAGCATCAAAATTGTGTGAAAAGAGGAATCCAGGCTCCACAACTATCAAACTTGCATCAAATTCATTTAATGAAAGTGGAACAAATAATAAAAGCATGGGTTGTGCAAGTTATTTGGGTCCATCTCCTATCTTACACTCTTTCATAGACTCCCTGCCAGTGATTGAATGGGACTGATGAACATTTCCAGGGTTGACATTGAGGTCACTACCTCCATAGGTTTCTCCTGTCTGCAATAGGTTTCTCTGTCCAGTTCCAAGGGAAAACTTGGAAAATTCCTTCCTTGAAGCTAAATCTTTCCAACTTTTTGCTCACTCAAATTTGGTAATAACACACATGTGCACAGTCACACACACACAAACACACACATACACACACACATATCCTATCTAAAGCTAAACTTAAGACACAGTGTCATCCTTTGTGGACGCCCTTATGTTGGAGTTCCAGTCCTTGAACATGTAGGCACTGTACATAAGGAAAAATCTGACAAACACCTAATTATGTACTAAGCAGTAACAGCTCTATAACCACAGGGGTGGTCAGTCTTCTCAGTGTACACCCACACTTTAAGGATTATAACCTTGGCATAAGTTTGTGCTATAGACTAAATCTTGGCCTAAGGTCCTTGGCACCAAAAAAAAAATCATTTTCTGGATACTCATAAACAATATGACTCCTGTCAAAGGAAGGGGTGGGTGGGCACAGGGGACTTTTTTTATAAGTAGTGTGGTATAGTGTAAAGATCATTGAATTTGGAGTCAGAAGACCTGAGTTTGAAATCCAGTTTTGCCATTTACTGTGCAAGATTGGCAAGTTGCCATAATGCTGTCTTCCAACTGGTCACCATTAAAATGAGGAAGTTGGACCAGATCACCTCGGAACTCCCTTCCATCTCAGATGCATTTTCTTGTGCCTTACATCATAAAAATTATAAATATACAGTGATTTGCAAAACTATGAAGCATTGTAAAACTTTCAATCAGATTCAAGTCCTAGGCTTGCCATTTATTAGCTATTTCATTCCAAGTTATTTAATCTTTCTGAGTTTTAGTTTCCTTATCTGAAAAATTGAGATAATTTAGTTCATCAAGCATTTATTAAGTACCTATTACATAAAAGGCATTGGGGATTTTCCCCTTTTTTGGAGGAGGGTGGTATGGAACCCATACTTTTGATTCTTTTTTTTAGAAACGAGGCAATGAGGGTTAAGTGACTTGCCCAAGGTTACACAACTAGTAAGTGTCAAGTGTCTGAGGCTGGATTTGAACTCAGTTCCTCCTGAATCCAAAGCCTGTGCTTTATCCACTGTGCCACCTAGCTGCCCCCCATACTTTTGATTCTCTCAGCAGGAAACTCCTTCCAGTTCCACAAAGAAGGTCCTCTATCTCTCACCTCATGGCATTTTCTCTGGCTGTCCTCCCATTCCTAGAATGCTCTCCATCTTTATCTCTACCTCACAGGGTCCCTCATTCCCTTCAACTCCCAACAAAAATCCCACCTTCTACAAGATGCCTTTCCCAACCTCTTTTCATTCTAGCACCCTCCCTCTGTTAATTATTTCCTGTTCATCCTGGATATGGTTATTACTGTATATACTTTTTTGCTTGTTGTCTCCCCCATTAGATCATGAGTTTCTTAAACTGTCTTTTGCCTCTTTTTTGTACCTGGTACATTGTAGGCACTTAATAAATGCTTATTGACTGACAAGCCAATGTGGAAATGGCAACTCATTTGTAACTTATAGTCTCAGGGAGTTATTCAAGTATCAAAATGCTAAGTAACTTGCCCATGCCCTGCCTCTGACACAGCTAGAAGAGGGAAGGTTTGAATCCATATCTTTCTGACTCCAAAGCCTACCCTTATTCATTAGGCCACACTGCCTTAGTCACTAGAGATTTTTTTAATTAATCTAAATAATCCATGTCCTCAAGAAGTTTACATCCCATTGAGGGGGAGGCAAGGAAGTCAGCTAAGAGAATCAAGAAAGGCTTGGAGTCTGAGGTGACAGCTGAGCTAACCTTGAACAAGAGTGATTCTGAGAGGTTGAAATGAAGATGGGGTTCATTCTTTATGTGTGGAGGGAACAGGCCCTCTGTAAGCACAGAGATGGGGAAGATGGGATGTTGAGTTCAGGGAACTGCTCATAGGACAGTTTGGCAGCAAAGGAGAATTCATGAAAGGGAATACCATGAAATGCCTAGTGGCTCTTTCTTATGAGGTAGGTGGGATTGAGATTAAAGGGAGTGACATGATCACATGTATGACTTAGATATTAATTTGGTGACGATGTAGAGAATGGATTGGAAAGGGGAGATACTGGAAGAAAGGGAACCAATTAGGGTACTACTACTGCAATAATCTAAGCAAGAAATAATGTGAGCTTGTGGCTGTGTGAAATGAGAGAAAAGGACAAATTTGAGAGAATTTGTGGAAGTAGAATTAATGAGGCTTGACAATTGATTGGGAATGGAAAGTAAGGAAGAAGAAAGGGCCAAGGATTAACCCCCAAATTTATAAATCTGGATAAGTGGAAGACAGTGGTGCCCTGGACAGAAATAAGGAAGTTAGATAGCAAAGACAAAAATTTAAGCACTCTTGATCACTGCAATAATCATTGACAATTCTAGACATCCTTAATTCTATGGGCAGAGAGGTGAAGTCTCAGGAAGCAGAATCAGACGTTTTTAGATATGACCAGTTTAGGAATTTGTTTTGATCCAGAAAAGAAGACTGTATACCAACCTCATAACATTGCCTAGAAGCAGATATTAAGAAAATAATCTTGCAAAATGTTGAAAACTATCTCTACATGTAACTAAAAAATCATAAAATACTTTTATGATTTTTTAAAAAGAAAATAATTGTGTTTGCATGAAGGCAGATATATGGTAACATTATCAATATAATATTAATTTAATATTTCTAGAAGGGAATTAGAAGTCATCTGGTCCAACCCTTTATTTTAGAGATGAGGACACTGGGACCCAGAAATGGTACGTAACTCTTCTTGGATAATGTTCTTTGAGTACACATTGGTACAGCTCCACTGCCAACTGTGCATGTAGATTCTGGGAACTGATTCTGATTATCCCTCTTATCTCCCTCATTCACAATGGACACCTTGTCTGTCAGTCAATAATTCAGCAACAGTAACTGAACACATGCAGTGAGCCAGAGAATCCTTGTCCTTATGTCCTTGCCCTCTGAGAACACAGGGAGTTAGTGGAGAGGGAGGAGAGTGTCGAGGAAGGACAATGGAGAGTGGAGATTGAAACCTGAGAATTGTCATTTTTCAATTCCTTCATTAAAAGGGGGAGGGGCGGAGAGAGAAAACTCCATAGTATTTAGTACAGTGCAGTTTTATGCACGGCTTTAAAAGAGTCGGTTTGTCTTCACCACCTGGCTTCCTATTTCTGCAAACCTCTTTCCACCCACCACCTTTCACCTCCACCCCATTCCCCCTTGGGAAGCATTTCTCTCTCCCTTGGCCAATCTGCTAGTGCTTTCATCCTGCACCATGTCTGCCAAAGAGAGGAAAATCTTCTTACAAATGCCTTTAAAACATTACATTGATGATAAAGCCATAAGAAGTGATTCCAGAAAGAATAGTTGTGAGAAAATGAGATTTCTTTTCATTATTGTTTTTTTCTTATTAAGAATATAGCTTTTGGGGCAGCTAGATGGTGCAATGGATAGAGCACCGGCCCTGGAGTCAGGAGTACCTGAGTTCAAATCCAGCCTCAGACACTTAACCCTTACTAACTGTGTGACTCTGGGCAAGTCACTTAACCCCAATTGCCTCACTAAAAAAAAAAAAAATAGCTTTTAAGGCAATGTGGTATTGGACAGAAGCACTGACTGATCAGAGGACCTGGATTCAAATAACATCTCTGATTTTTACTACCAGTGTGACCTTGGGGCAAGTCACTTAAACTCCCTATAGTTCAGTTTCCCTGTTTGTAAAATAAGGGTATGGATTCTCAGCCTCTGAGTTTCCTTCCATCTCTAAATCTCAGCATATGTTTCTCCCTTTGAGCCTCCTTTATACAAGAAAGTTTTTCATTTTCTCTGTCCTCTAAGTTATTCAAATTCTGAAAGAGAGCACCTGGGTAATGCTTAACCTAAAACAGGATCCTTGTGTGTCATGGACCCTTGGGCAATCTGGTGAAGCCTATAGACCCTTATGCAGAATAAGGTTTTAAATGCAGAAAATAAAATACACAGAATTATTAAAGAAACCAATTATATTGAAATACAGTTATTAAAAAATCATAATTTTATGGATGCCAAGTTATGAATCCTTGACCTGATGGAATGGGTCATTAGGAATAGCGTCTCAGTAATCAGCAAGTAGGCATGTAAGTGGATAGAACTCTGGGTGTGGAATCACGAAAATTCATCTTTGTGAGTTCAAATCTGGCCTCAAACACTTAATAGCAAGTCGTTTAACCCTGTCTGCCTCAGTTTTCTCATTTGTAAAATGAGCCGGAGAGGGAAATAGAAAACTCCAGTATCTTTGCCCAAAAAAGCCTCAAATGGGGTCACAAAGAGTCTGACACAACTGAACAACAACAACAATCATTGAGTGAGGCATTTGAGGAGTAAAGGCTTCCTATGGTGCTTAGAGTCACAAAACATAAGCAAATACCTGATGGTGACGGTGATGATGAAGATAAAGATGATGAAGATGAAGATGATGATGAAGAAGAAGAAGAAAAGAAGACAGGCCCAACTTATATTAAGGTAACTAAGACACTTATGGCATATACAATGCAATATAATACAATACAATACAATATAATTTGACAATTATCTATTAAGCTGCTACTGTATGCCAAATCCTGCTAGCCAAACAAAATATAGTCCTTGCCCTAAAAGATATTACAAGCTGCATTACTGATACAGGGGCAGCTAAAACTATTCTAGATAAACTTCTTTTGCATCTCCATACTTCAGAGAGACTGAAAAGAGGAGCTGCGTTTTATTTATATATATATGGGTCTAGAGTATGAGGCCCATGGTCCATCTTTTTCAAAAATAAGCCAAAGTTGACTCCTAACTGTAGAAAAGAATAAAAGTCCCATTTACTTAATTAAATGTCTGCTGATATGTATATATACATATATGTACAGATGTGTATATATACATATATAAAGATGTAGCTATATCTATCTACAGTTATATAAAGATATATCTATATAGACAGATAGATATAGATAGCCTAAACAGCTGTCAAACTATACCTAATTTGACTTTTGAAAAGGTCAGAAACTCTAGGGAATAATTGTTGGGAAAAAGCAATGGGATTTCCCTCATCCCCCCCCCCCCTTACTAGCAATGTATTTTTCATTCTTTTCTATTTGGTCTTTCCTTAATCATATACATTTTTTTTCTTAGGGACCAGATGAGAGGAATAGTTTGTTCTTCAAACTTTCCCTTAAAGGGGGGGGGGCGGGGAAGCATGGAACAGTAAACATTAGAAAGGAGGACGATAAGGATATATTTGATTCTTGAATAATACATTTGAAAAGCCACTCCATTTATCCACAGCATGGAAAAAGGCAATTAAATCCTTTTACCTTTCTGTGACTCCCATGCTTAATTCTCATACAGAAATATTTCTATTTGTCTCCTGCTCAAAATTTGACAGACATTAGAAAATTAGAGATTGCCATCCTTTCTAAAATGGTTGGATGGGGTTTGGTTTTTGTTTGTTTGTTTTTTAAGTTGTGACTATTGCTTTGTCATTTTTTAAGGGAATTGTTTTTCTCTTCTATTTCTTTCCCTTCCTCTATGAGTGGTCTTTTTTTTTTCCAGGAACTCTTAGGAGATGAGGTAACAACCTCTAAGCAGTTAGAAAAGACTAAGGCCTACTAGCCACTTACAGTGTTATCATTCCCTAAGAGTGGCCTGCTGCTGGTTTTGTGGGCACTGTCTACACAGTAGCAGACACTTAATTGCACAATGTTATCTAAAGAAGTTTAAGCAGCCCTGCAACCACAGCTGCTTGTTAGGTATTCTATTTTTATTTGGGATGAACATAACTCCAGCCTGAAATTCTTCAAGGGAAAAATGTACAGGAAACATCTATGGGAAACCCAACAGCAAAAATAAAAGTAAATGCAATATTGCCTTCATTAGCAAGAGAATAAAGTTCCTTTAACAACACTAGCCTGGGTGCTGGGAGAAATTCTGGCCTCTTTGGTGGTGACAACTATTTCTGAGGAGAAGGTAATTTATGTTTTCTCAGCTATGGACCAATTGAGGGCTGTCTAGGGACCCAGAGACTGTTGATAGAAGTTTTCAAGGCTCACAAGATCCAGTCCCCTGAGAGTAGAGAAGTATTCGCTGAATCACACACAGCATAATGGGAAGACCCCATATGATGGATCAAGAGCCAATCCTGAGAGTGGTAAGAAGGGCCTTTTCCTTCTTAAGAGTTATGGAGTACACAAGCTGTACATCAGTGATCCTTCAATGTCTGTGTCACCAGCATACCTCCTTTTTTTGGTCACGTATTTATCGGATAACATCATTTGTGCCTCTTCTCTTGCTCACTTCTTCATTGGTAACATACTATAGCCTCTTCACGCCCACTATGTGTCTCTCTTACCTTCCCTTTAGGTGACTTACAACTTTGATTTTTCAGAAACTATGAAATACATAGAATTATCAGAAAAATATTGGCGTTTTTAAAAAGATGGCTTTTTACTTCAGGGAGAAACATGGTGCCATTAAAAGCATTATACAGTGTTCTATTTCTAATTCATCCCACTCACTTCCACCTATTCAAATCTGGACCCAGTTCATTGTCAGCAATGTCTATCTAACGCTGTGTAAGTACCATTGAACTGTCTATGGGTTTTCCATACAATACATATAACAGGTTCCAAAGGTTTGTCATGCTAGGGTGGGAGTGGGATAAGCTCCCACTCTCTATAAAATGCTCCAATGGCGTGCGTCTCAAATAGCCTCTGACAACTGAAGCCCAACTCCTGGCCTTCTTGTGGCAGAACTGTTTCCACTAACAGGAGAAGGGACAAAGTCGAGTAACTGGTGCCTTAAAACCAGTCGCTTCGGGCAGGTGGGGATCGTTAGCCTTGGTAGGCAACCTACCTAGGGGAAGGAAACCCTGATTTTAAATCTCCGATGCCTTGCAGCTATACCCGTATATGGGAAAGGCTTCGGGAGTTAACCCCAAGCAAAAATCAGGAGTCAGAGTCCCTTAGGCAGTTGGATGTTGGACATCACATCCCTCTGGCAACTCCTACCTGTCACTGGTGACAAACTATATTGGCTCTGCCTCTCTTTTGGATCCACCAATGTCTCGGAGAGGGAAAACTTGCTGCATGGGCAACAGCTTGTTTTCCATATTGATCCGCCCAGGACAGCGCCCTGGAGAGGACACTCCAGCTACTCTTCATGCGGTAGATACAACACGAGATGTGGCAGTTACCACTTATAAGTCACTCAGGAGCTGTGGCTCCCGTATCGGACTGCACAGCCACACTGTGGCCTATGGCTCTTCAAGGCACTGATCCATGGTCGTCTGCGACTGGTGGAGGCCTACTACTACTACTACTACTACTACAACATATAACAGGATCTGGACAATAGTCATTCTTTATCCTCTTATTTGTTATTTTCCTGTATGAATAATTAGATTCAATCATTAAGCATTTTCAGATGGGTGATATGGGGATTGATAAATCCCTTTGACCAAAATTTGGGTGTTCAAGGTCACATACCTCAAGACCCTCATTGAAATAAGCCCACCTCTCCTTATCATATTCATTCTCTCATTACTCATTGACTAATCAGAGTTGATTGACACCCTCAGGAACACCCACTCTTCCAAGGGCATATAAACTGTGAGCCTACCACCATGAGTCATCTTTGGTCTAAGAGAAATGCCCAAATAACCATACCTTTTATTGATAATATGTTGGCATTATTAATAAAAATGATTAATTACCCTGAAATTATGTCTCCCAAACTTTTTATTTGTTTTTTTTTTTGTTTGAGGGGCAATTGGGGTTAAGTGACTTGCCCAGGGTCACACAGCTAGTAAGTGTTAAGTGTCTGAGGCTGGATTTGAACTCAGGTACTCCTGAATCCAGGGCCGGTGCTCTATCCACTGCTCCATCTAGCTGCCCCTTCCCAAACTTTTTAAATGTCATAGAATTGATACAAGATAGTTTGGGAAAGGAGGACATTAGTAGCTTGGGGTGGAGGCGGAGATTGGAAGGGGATTATTAGAAAAGGCCTCATGTGGAAAGTACTATTTGAACTGAATCTTGAAGGAAATTAAAGATCTAAAAGGCAAAGGTGAAGAGGGAATGAATTTAGTCTGCTTTAGGCAGACCTCATTGGGTATTGTGTTCAGTCCTGGGCCCCATGCTTTAACAATGTCATTGATAAGTTCAGAGTGTCCAAGGGAGGACAACGAGTATGTTGAAGTATCTTGAATCCATGATATGTAAGGATAAGTTGGAGGAACTGGGCATGTTTAGCTTGGGGTAATAAGATGGAAGAGAGGGAGAGATTATAGCTATGTTCAAATATCTGAAAAGTTGAAGAAGTATTATAATTGTTCTATTTGGTGCCCAGGGCAGCTAGGTGCGTTGCACAGTGGATAGAACAGTAGACTTGAAATCAGGAAGATCATCTTTATGAGTTCAAATTTGGCCTCAGACACTTAACAACTGTGTGACCCTGGGCAAATAACTTAACCCTGTTTACCTCAGTTTCCTCATCTTTAAAATGAGTCAGAGAAGGAAATGGCAAATCGGTCCAGTATCTTTGCCAAGAAAACTCCAAATAGGGTCATGAAGAGTCAGACATAACAGAACTACATCAAATTTGGTCCCAGAAGGCCAAACCAGGAGTAATGAGTGGAAGTTGCCAAAAGGCCAATTAGGTATGATTTTAGAAAACACATGCTAACTATGAGAGATGTCCAAAAGTGGATGAGGATGTCCCAAGAGGTAACAGAGGCTAAATGATCATTTATCAGATATGTTATATTGGGGATTTCTTCATGTATGGGTTATATTCTGTAATAAAAGCATGAGGGACAGTTTGGGCAAAAGTATGGAGTGGGAAATGGAGCATCATGTAAGTAGGATAGTATCGTAGGACCAGAAATGTATGAACTGTATGAAAGGGAGTAATATGTAAGAAGACTCAAAAAAAGCAGACATTCATAGAAATGGAATCACCAAGTTAGAAAGGATCTCAGCAACCATCCAGTCCAACCCTTACCTGAACAAGTATCCCCTTTACAACATAACCAACAAATTATTGGATATGCACTTTATCTATTATATGACTATTACATTTATATTTCTAAATTATTGTTTATAAAGTATATAGCTATTACAGAGAAATATTAAGCAAGTAGAATCATGGAACTGTGGGTTCTATTGTTCTCTTTGATTGATGGGAACCATTATGTGTTCTGCCTTGGTTGGTTTGGTGCAGGCCTGGGACAAGGGCCCAAGAGTTTTCACTGAAGAAACAAAAGACTTAATTATTTCTATCTTTGGGGTGATAAACTTTTGTTTTCAAGTGTGCTTTTCCCCCTAAATATAATAAGCCTATTTGACCTCATACCTAAACCTCCTGTTTGGGTTTTTTTCTTTATATAAAGACCTCTAATGAGGGGGAGTCCATTACTTTTTGAGGGATCCCATTCTATTTTTGGCTAGCTCTAATTGTTAGGAAGTTTTTCTTTATAACAAACCCAAATTTCCCTCTCTGTCCATTAATGACTCGATTTGAACTAAAGTGAAAACCAGTCAAAAGTTTTCCTCTGCAGGCTAATTATTAAGTCCATTGGCTCCAATTAACCTTTGTATATTTGTAAACTGCTGTAACACAACTAAAAAGGAAAGAAATTATTCTAAGAGAGACTAGCACCTCTGTCTGACAAATTCAGTGAGCATCTATAAGAAACCTACTAAGTATAAGGCATTGTGCTAGGCACTTGGAATAAAAATTTTAAATGATATGGTCCATGAACTCCAGAAACTTATATTTGATGCAAGAGGGAACATTTTGCTATTCAGCAAACATATACCTAGGGGTGGATATGTCAGAGTCTAGTATATTACCAGTTGATATTTGCCTAGAAATTGGTGTCATGGCCCCTGTCATGGGGGGACATTACAATTAACATAGTGGTTGCAAGGTGCTCTTTCCTCCTGCTCTATACTGTGAGTCTATGCTGATTCCTGAGTTTTAAAATTTCTTGAAATACAGGGAATCTGTACCCCCAAAGATACCAAGTCTAGATATTCCAAAGGCCCCTACTTTTTATTGAGACCAACCCAAAAGTTTAGTGGACTGGAAAAAGGAATTCAAATCCAAGTCTTTCCTAAATGTGCTTGGAGATAATGAAATCATCAACTTGGAAACAGAAGGAACATGAAAAGGTGTCTTGTCCAGCCTCTCCTTTTTACAGATGAAGGAAAAGAAATCCTAAGGAGGCTCAGGGATTTATCCAATGACACATCGGTAGTAAATGACAAATCTGGGAATCAAACCCAGGTTCTGAGACACCAGATACAGAACCATTTCCACTGTATCTTGCTCTCTCACAGTATAATTCCAGAAAACAGTTCTTCCAATGCTCTCCTAGCCTGGACTCACACCATTCTGGAGGATCAAAAATGAATTTCTCTATGTCCAGAATGTAATTCTTTACCTTCATATTAGAGATCTTATTGCACCTTATATAAGCACTTTTGACTAAGAGAGGAAATGTAACCCTATATGTAATAAAGTTAATTTAGCAATTTCCAAGTTTTATATCTGATTAGTATGTTGGATTAGATCCCAAACACCTATCCCAAAGAAATGTATTTTCTCTCTATCACATGACATATCATCACAATACCAAGGCCTCAGTGAACCATCAGGAAATATAATTGCCCCCAAATGAAACCTATCTCTTCCACTGATCTTTGGAATATGAAGCCACAACTTTTGCAACAACTGGAGTTTGCCTCCGGCCATTGCAAAATCATCATCATCATACTTTAAGATAGCAGTAACACATAGAAATATATAATATACTCCTCAGGGATAGCTTATTCAGGCTACAGAAAACAAATGGGAGCTCAAACCACAGAGAGAATTTGGCTCAGGCAAATCCAGTTCCCCTTTCTGGTGATTCAGATCACCAAGTCTAGTTCTGTGAAAAACCAAAATCAAATCCAGAAGGATGTCATCTCGAAAGGACAACAATAAGGAAACAGTATGATCATCAGTGGACCCAAACTGCAAGAGTACTAGAAAAGCATCTGTAATAGAATTAACTGATGAAAGATTGCCAAAAACCAGAAGAACAGAATGTCGAAGTCATGGTTTCCAGCTAGTCAAACAGAAGTATAAGATAATACACTTCACATTTCCAGACAGCCAATGATGGAACAAGCAATCACATCTATTGCTTGGACAAATCAATAACCACATATGGCAAAGCCAATTTACCAGCAACTTAATCTAAAGCCAAAACATTCAGGGGGGACCCTATCACCTGGCACATAGCCAAACCCATGTGAGTAAAGAACAGCTAAATATCTGGAATATGTTCAATTAAAATGATTCCTCAAGGTGAAACATCATTTGAGCAGAAAATAAAAACATTAAAAAGGAGAAGTAAAGGGAATACCAGACCCCGAAGATGCAAATGCCTTATGGGATCACAGGAATTCTTTCAAATGAAACAACAGATCTAATGGATGAGCCTTTTCTGGTTTTTGGAATAAATGTTGGCTAATTGATTCAATCAAGTGATCTTGTCTCTTTATCAATTTTATTATGCCTGCACCCCAACCTGGTCCTCAAACTCCTGTCATACCCTTCTGTTTGCATACTGGTTGTTCCAGTAGCACCAAAATCTCAGTAGTCTAAAACCAAATTATTCATCTTTCTCCCAGAAACCTCCCAATAGTACCTCATGACTATGGAAATAACATTGTTTCCATTGGATAGAATTTGATGGATTCATAATTTGTCGGATGGCCAAAATCAAAGAGTAGTTGCTAATAGTTCAATGTCAACCCAGAAGGAGGTCTCCAGGGATAAACCACAAAAACCTGTGTTTGTTCATTGCTGATTCATATTTTTTTCTCATTTACTTAGATAAAGACATAGGTGGAATGCTCATCAGATTTTCAGATAACATAAAGGCAGACTGGGGATAGCTAACATACTGGGTGGAAAAAGTCAGAATTCAAAAGGATATTGACTCATTAGAGCATTGAGCTGAATTTAATAAGGCAAAATTCAGTAGACAAAAATTGTACTTGGGTACAAAAATCAGTTTCACAAGTATAAGATGAGGGATTCATTATTACAAAGTTGTTATTCTGAAAAAGTTTGGAGGGTTTATAGAGGACTATAAATTCAATATGATTTAGCAGTATAATAGTAATAGTAATAGTATAATAGTAATGCAAAAAGTTAATACAGTCTTAGTTTGAATTAAGAGAGGCATAGCCTCCTGTATTAGGTAGGTGTTAGTCCACTATACTCTACTCTCTGCTGATCTATAAGAAGTATTACATTCAGTTCTGGGTACCACAGGTTTAAGGATGTTAATAAGCTAAAGAGTGTCTAGAAAACTGATGCAAAGTGAAATGAGCAGAACCAGGAAAACACTGTACACTGTAACAGCAACATTGTGATATGATCAACTATATGAATGACTTAGCTCTTCTCAATGACCCAAGACAATTACAAAGAACTAATGATGGAAAATGCTATCCACATCCAGATAAAGAACTGATGGACTCTGAATGCAGATCAAAGCATACTATTTTCACTTACTTTTTTCTGTTTTTTTTTCCTTTTAGTCTGTTTCTTCTTTCACAACTGTGACTAATATGGAAATATGTTTTACATGATTGCCCATATATAACCTATATCAAATTGCTTACCATTTTAGGAAGAGGAGAGGGGTGGAAAAAAAGAGGAGAAAGGGGGGGAGAAAGAATTTAGAACTCAAAATCTTGTAAAAATGAATGCTAATGTGCATACCCTTTGACTCAGCAATACCACTTTTGGGTCTTTTTCCCAAAGAAATCATAGAAAGGGGAAAGGGACCCACATGTACAAAAATATTTATAGCTTCTCTTTATGTGGTGGCAAGGAATTGGAAGTTATGGGGATGCCCATCAATTGGGGAATGGCTGGACAAGTTGTGGTATATGAATACAATGGAATACTATTGTGCTGTAAGAAATGTTGAGCAGGAAGAGTTCAGAGAACCCTGGAGGGTCTTGCATGGGCTGATGATGAGTGAGATGAGCAGAACCAGAAGAACATTGTACACAGTATCAACATTGAGTGTTGATCTACTGTGATGGACTATATTCTTCTCACCAATGCAATGGTACAGAAGAGTTCCAGGGAACTCATGATAGAAGAGGATCTCCAAATCCAGGGGGAAAAAAAAGAACTGTGGAGTATAGATGCTGGATGAACCATACTATTTCTTTTGTTTTTGGTGCTGTTGTTCTTTCTATTTTGAGGTTTTTCATCATTGCTCTGATTTTTCTCTTATAACATGACTAATGCAGAAATAGGATTAATGTTATTATGTGTGTGTGTGTATATATATAGCCTATATCAGATTACCTG
Source organism: Dromiciops gliroides (assembly GCF_019393635.1). Taxonomy (NCBI): domain Eukaryota; kingdom Metazoa; phylum Chordata; class Mammalia; order Microbiotheria; family Microbiotheriidae; genus Dromiciops; species Dromiciops gliroides. The sequence goes on along the minus strand of NC_057864.1, from coordinate 360,455,770 downwards.
CTGTCTAGGAGAGTGGGGAGGGAGGGAGAAAAATCTGAAATTGGAAAGCTTGTATAAACAAAAGTTGAGAACTATCTTTACATGTTACATGAAAAAAAATAAAATACTTTATTAATTTTTAAAAATTAATGCTAAAAATGTCTTTACCTATAATTGGGGGAAAATAAAACACTATTTTAAAAAATAATGTCTGGAAAGAGGCAAAAGTGATGGTAAAGGACCTTGAGATAGTGACATGGGAGGATCAGTTGAAGGAATTGGATATACTTGAGCTAGGGGAAAAAAGAACTAATAGGAGCTGGATAGCTGTGTTGAAGGATTTGAAGGATTGTCATATGGAGGAAGGATTTGACTTACTCTGTTTGGTCCCAAAGGCAGAACCAAGAGCAATGGGTGGAAGTTACAAAGAGGCCAATTTAGGCAGAATATCAAGAACAATTTTCTAAAGTGAAATGGGATGCTTTGAGAGATTGTGCATTCTCCTTTCTTGGATGTCTTCAAACAGAAGGTGGATTGCCACTTGTCAGGTATGTTACACTGTGAGGGGGGATGACATTGGAGGTGGGGGTTGGTGCATGTGTTGGACTAGTTTGCCACTGAGGTCCCTTCCAACTCTTAAATTCTGTGTTCTGACATTTTTATGCCTTTTTTAAAATAGAGGTTGCAATGAGTGTTCAGATAGACTGCTAAGCGTGTCAAAGTGATTCTCTGCTCCCTCTTAGATCCAGAAGGGGAAAATCAAATAGAAAATTCTCCATTTAGCTACAAAAATAGTACCATACTATGTCCCTCAAGATGGAAATCTGTAGTTTATTTCTTCTGTCTTGCCCTTAAAATACATGGCGGTCATAGCAGTTAGAAACAGTTGGGGGCGATTTGGTACTGGAAAAGTGAAAGACCATATAATTTGTAAGTTTTTCAAAGAAATTTATACAGTCTATACTGTTTAATTTCCATAAATATTGGATAGAATGTACCTTTTTATTATAGGCATTTAATATTTAATAACATAGTGGGGCACAGCTTAATAAAAAGTAATTTTATTCAAGAAACAGATACTTTTATTTCTCAAAGACTATTACTTCTTTCTTTTTTTAGAGAATACCTTGGATTTTCCCCTGAAGTTTGAATGGTGTATTATTATTCATTGTGACGAGTCTGCAAATGACTATGTGTAAGAGTTCCACCTGGAAATCCAAACCCTCAAGAGGACATCTTGTAATTATTATCTATGCAGAGATTCTCCCTTTACCAGGATTCCAGCCCCCTGGGACCTAAGCCACTGTTGTGGAAGATTAAAGTATCAGAGTTTGTGGTCTTCCTCAGTCCTTTCATTTTTCAGTCATTGAATAATAGGATCATAGACTTTGAGTTGGAAGGGAACTCAGAACTCATCTATTGCACTACCCCCATTTTACAGAACAAGAAAGTGAGACCCAAAGAGGTTAAGTGACTTGTCCAATGTCACACATATCCTAAGTGGAAAAGCCAGGATTTGAACCCAGGTCCATTTGACTTCAAACCCAATCAACATTCCACACTGGGAAACATCTAAGAACTACCTTCAAATGATGAATTTAAGAATATTCCTATGTTTTCCTTTGTCCCAACTATTTGAATTAAAATCATTTCCTTTTTTGCCTACATTTTTCGAGAATGTATCACCTCTTTCCCCCAATCTTTCTACTTCTAAATAAACATTTCTAGTTCCCTCCATTTTGTAACTTTGTTGCTGAATTCCTGTAACAAATCCACTAAGGAGACACAATGACATCTAGTTCTGTGGTTTGTCTAATGTACTGCAGAAATGCAATAAATGATAAATCGTGATAACAATAACAATATGCACAAAATGGGGTTGGGATCACATAGAAACACCTCATTTTGCTGATTCCTAATGCTCTGCAATACTTTGGCCCCATGACCATTAGACCCCACAATCCCTCTCAGTTTCTATGGTTCCTGTTACCATAGGATTTAAGATTTCATTCCCTTCCATTGTATATTTATACAACACCTCATTGTTATGGTCTCCAGGCACTTTGCAGAAATTAAATGAATAGAAGATGTCATAGGGAAAGAAGTAAAATAAAAGAAAATACCTTAGAGGGATGGAGGCAGAGGAAAGGGGTGATTTAGCACAGTGTTCTGCACATAGTAGGCACTTAACAAATGCTGACTTGAACTGAATTAACAGAAATAATAAATTGATAAGAGTAGGAAGCATAGTTTGGCAAGAATTATGGGGAGGAAAAGAAATATTGTCACTTTAACACACCAACTTCTTTTATTTAAGGAGATTTTTTAAAGTAATTATTTTCCACAAAAGTTTTAGCCCATAGCTTTGTTTTTATGTAATAGATTTTTCCAATTAGCTTCCTTGATTCTAGCTCCACCCAAGGCTGGAGTTTCAAGAGAGGACAAAATATTCATTCAGCCTCAAAGCTATCCATCCCTGCTATAAAGAAGATGGTCCACTCTGTGTGAGGTATAGCAACTGAACTGGCTTCTAGTTTACTATTCTGAGAGATGGAAACTTGGGGCACTGGGTGACTTCATAATTGGTCTTCAATGCCACCACTTCCATTTTGCTTCAAAGTTCTCAAAGGGTCCCTTTGTCATAGAGAAACACTTAACCTAGTACCCTTAGATGTGACTGTCATCGCAGATTTATAATTTCCATGTTCCACTGACCATTCCTGCCTTTCCTTTCTCCCAGAACAAAATCTTAGAAACAGATACATACCACAATGGATAGATTGATGAATTTGGTATCAAGAAGACTCAAGTTCAGTTCCTGTCTGAAAAACTAGCTGTGTGGCCCTAGATAAGTCACTTAACCACTGTCTGCCTCAGTTTCCTCATCTGTAAAATAAGTATAATAACAGAACCTAGCTCCCAGGGTTGTTGTGAGGATCAAATGAGATAATATTTGTAAAGTGCTTTGCAAACCATAAAGCATTATATAAACAATAGTTATTTTTATCTTCCTATCTTATATCACATTCTCTTTTTCTCTTCTAAAATACCCCACATGCTGACTAGCTAGTCTAATCAATTAAATCTGTACTAATGAGAAAGAGCTAGAAGAGAAAACCATGTACCTAATTAAGGCCCTACTTCTCATCTCTAGTATCACACTTTAGTGTTGTGTGTGTATTTGTTATCCAAATATGTGATTTCATTCCCATTGTGGGAACTCTCTCAACCCCAATGCAGATTTGCAGTTCATCTGTAATTTATACTCTTAGCAAATTGCCTAGATCATTGATATTAAGTGACTTGTCAATGGTCATAGAGCTAATAAATGAGTGTGAGACTTGATCTCTTCCTGATCCCAGATAGAGCCCTAGCCACTAAAGGATGCAGCCTTTCATCTCTTCTCTATCTAAGGCATTTAAACAGTGGCCTTCTAGGAAGAATTCCTTGACTTTTATCATCTATCATGTGAGTGAGGTAGAAATTGCAACCTAAAATTGAAAAGGATAGCATCAATGTGGGTCGGCAAGGAAGATATTTGGAGGCCTATGACACCTCACAGTATTCTTCAAAGCTTCTTGTTATGATGCTTAGGATTCTTCAAAACAACTTAGAGACAATCTCTCACTTCAAGTCCACTAACATGTAACTCTTGACCTGCCTAGAGAGAAGTGTATGGGGAAGAAGTAGCAGCTTATTTAATGATAATAGTAGCTGATGTTTTATTATTGCTTTAAGGTTTGCAAAGAAGAGGGGCAGCTAGGTGGTACAGTGGATAAAGCACCAGCCCTGGATTCAGGAGGACCTGAGTTCAAATCTGACCTCAGACACTTGACACTTACTAGCTGTGTGACCCTGGGCAAGTCACTTAACCCTTACTGCCCCATAAAAAGGGGGGAAAAAATGACCAGAAGGTTTGCAAAGAGGCCTGACTTGTAATTCATAGAATTGACCCTCAACTAGTAGACTCTATTCACTCGACAAATGTGTGCTTTCATTGTGCTAAAATACAAAGATAAATACTATATAGACCTCAGAAGTTTAAAATATGATAAACTGGGATAGGACATTTACATTGATAAATATCTATGAAACAAATTAGCATATGCTAAGTACATCAGGGGAGTATGACATGCTATGGAAGGTTTCATGGAAAAGATGGCATTTGAATTACTATAGGCCTTGAAAGATGGGTAGAAAGTCAATTTGACCCCAAAGTCAAAGAGACTGGGGAAAGAAATCTCTAGACATAGAGAATGGCTAAACAAGAAGTAGAGGCTAGAAACCATATTCAGAGTATAGTGACAAATTTAGTTTATTTCATTTGACCCCTTAACAAACCTGGGAGATAAGTGTTATTATTATCACCATTTTACAATTGAGAATACCGAGGCAGATGTTAAATGATCTGCCCAGGGTTTCAGAGCTAATAAATGTCTGAGGTCAGTTTTGAACCAAGGTCTTTCTGACTCCAGGCTCAGCATTCTATCTACAGTATCATCTAAAACAATATGAACAATGTCCCTACAGCACTGGGATAGTGAAGTCATTGCTTTGAGGATTCTGTAAAACACTGATGACAACAGCATGGGCAGTTCTGGGAGATGATGATGATCACCTAGACCCTTAGAGCAAAAGGAGCCCTCTCATGTGCCCATAAGAGAGTTGGGTTTCTGGAAGAATAGCTCCCACATTCAATTGGTGTCAGACACTGTATAACCAAGTGTGAGTTAGCTCTTCATATCTGGCTGCCTTAGTTCATTAAGATCATCCAGTATACTTGCCTAGTCTGGACTACCTCCAATGCGATTGCCTGTCAAGAGTAGGGATCTGAAAAATACCACCTTTAAAAGTATTTATGAATTGTTCTTTTTTGTCCTTATTTTGTGAGTTCTATGCAGTCAGCCAGGGTCAGAGTCTCCGGTTACTAGCTTAGGATAGAGTTAGTTAGCTGGTATTTAGGTTCCTTGAAAAGCAAATTTCCTGAGGGAGGCTCTCAAGTTCCTGTGATAGGTTATATTTATCTATAAAATGGGGATAATTAATTGCATCAATTTCACAAATTTGTTGTGTCAAATTCGATATTATATGTAAAATACTTTACAAACCTTAAATCACTCTATAGATAGTTATTATTCTTAGCAGCAGTTCTTTTTTGCTTGTGCTCACTAGAATGTAAGCTCCTTGAGGGAAGGAACTATCTTTGTTTTTGCTTACATTTGCATATTCTCCACCCTTCCACCAGCAAGTAGCACAGTTCCTAGCACCTGGTAATTACTTAATGAAAACTTGTTGCCTGTCTTACCTCCATCATCTTCCTCATCATCAGTGAAATTGTGAGATAGTTGCTTGAGAGTTGAGCCACTGTCCAGTTGGCAATGTGTGATAAGAATCAGCTCACAAACTCTTGCCTGAAACAGCCTTCTGAGATCCTCCCTTTGCTTGGTGACAGGTGGGAACAGAATGTGCAAGTTAATTGATTTTGGACTGATGGGAAAATTTCAAGAGTACGTGGAGATGCACACTCTTTTCTTACCCTTACTTTGATTTATTCTGGTCCAAGAGTCCATAACCTCTCGCCCACAAGCAGGAGCCAACCTGACAGAACCATTGTAGCTAGTTTCACTGATCTTTTGCCAGCCAGCCCTTCATGCATCCAACCCATTGAGGTGGAGCTGAGAACATGCATCAGGGAAACCAGAGGATGTGGGATGAAGGCCCACCCAACTAGGAGTGTGAAACTGAGGTCAATCGGCTGAGAGGGAAAGAAGCTTAAGAAGCCCAGGACTCAAATTCAAAGGGGAATATGTTTTACTGCAGCTCTGCAACCATGGCTGGATTCAGAAATGCTCCAAACCAAGAATGATAGAAGGTGGCCAGGAAAAGGGGTCAGAGAGTTGTTTCACATTTTAGGACCACGTGACAGATCTCAAACAAAGTAGACATTACAGGCAAAAGTCTAGGAATTAAGGGGGGGGGGGAAAGAAAGAAAGAACCCTGAAAACAGCCCTTTGGCTCTAAGAGGAGGGGGAGGGCAGGAAGAGGAGGAGAGTCGGGAAAGAATATTTGATTATAAGACAAAAACATGTGTAACTTTTTCATTTCCTGCTCAGGATGGGGGTATTACTGCTATTATTTAATCTGCATTGAGGACATATAATAAGAGACTAAGCAGATATAAATGTTCTTTTGGAACATTATTTATAGCTTCTTGGCACTCCGTGCCAAACACTAATAAGGTTTATGAGAAGCCAGTGGAGACTGTAAATTGTTCAGCCTCTAATTTAAATCATGCTGTGGACTCCATTTGTTTCCTACATGCTGACCTGACACTGAGAGATAAATACGATAAAGTTCCCTAATTTGGAAAGAGCATTGTTTCCTCTTTGTGTGTGACTGTGTGATTGTGTAGGACTGTGTGTGTGTGTGTGTGTGTGTGTGTGTGTGTGTGTGTGTGTGTGTGTGTGTGCATTTTGAGTAGGGGTAGGGGCCTGGGGGGAACTAGCTCTATGAGGAAAAGGTTATTGGGACAGAAGCCACAGGCAGTAATGTGCCTGACTGGAACAGCACCATTGGTTATCTGAGGGTTGTCACTCCAGAGCCTTTGCTTATTCAAGCCCTTTAAGCAGCCCTGAGGGGAAGCGTTTATGTGCAACCGCCTAGGTGTCAAACCGCCTGCCGAGAAATGATTTAGGGCTGAAATGTCATTAAGCAAGCCATATTTCATTCTTAGGAGCTAGGTGGCCATCTATGCCTTCGGTTCCCCTGTTACTCTAAGGCCCATAGCCTGCTTTAACACCTTACATATTTGGAGCAAAAACTGGAGCCAAGTTAGCTAGGAAATCTGACATGCAGGTTCTACCACACCTTTCCGTGGGCCTACCCAACAATGGGTTAGCAGAAGAGCTTAGCTTATCTTGAGTTCCATGCAGTAGGGGGCTATTTGGTATTCTGACCCCAGTGTTCTCTCTTAACAAAGTACAACGTAGTATTATCATCACACATGGGAAAAGTTACTTGAGAGACAGTTCTCATGCCTGAAGTTTTCCATCCTTTGAAAGAATAGAAGCCACACATAACTTATTTCCTAGCATTACATTCTTTGTCATGCCTGTCCTCAAAACCAGGATCGCAGAAAACACATTTAGAGCTACTCAGTTTTCTGTATTCCAGAAAGCACCTAGGATTCCTTTAGCATTGACCATTTGTGCTTTAAATTTCAGATGAGCGAGTGAGATAATACTTGAGAAAGCTCTTAGCAAAAAGCCTGGGACATAGTAAACACTACATAAATGTTTATTCCCTTCCCCTCTTTCTCCAAGAGTTGCATTGCCATATCTGAAAAAATATAGACTCTAGCAGGAAACTAAAAACATCAATAATCCTGTAAGTATATACTAATTAAGCTAATCTATTCATTTGCCTGAACCTAATTTTTATTTTCTAATAACTCCAATAGAAGACATTCCATTCCATTCACCAAATATTTATTCGGTGCCTACTATGTGCAAAGCACTACAAGATACTACAAGCTCAGGCCTACAAAAGTACATACAAAATTGTGGAAACAGCTGCTACTTACTTGGGAAATCAGTAACAGAGGGCAGCCCCCGGTAAAATGTTCATGTATCGAAGTCATGGGAAAAAGTGGAACATAAAGACATGGAAGTTTCCTGGATCAAAAGAACTGGGGAAAATCTGTAGAAGGGTGGGGAAGGTTCTTTCCTCTCTTACCCTCCCACTCAGTGAGGCTAGGGAAATCTTGATTCCTGGGGATTTGTTGGCACTTCTGTGCCCTGTAGTGACCATGTAGATGACTGCCAAGGAATAGCAGTTATCTACATGTTTATGCCCTTTGCTGTCATCTCTTTTCTCTCCCATCAACACTGAACTTAAAATTAAGCCATCTCTATCTAACCATTTATTACCTATGTGACTATGAACCTCACTGAACCTCAGTTTCTTCATCTATAAATTAGATATGATAATGTGTATAGTACTAAGCATACCAGGTTGTTATTTGTGTCAAAAATAATCTGCATAAAATACTTTGCCAGTTTTAAAGCACTATAGAAGCTTTAAACAAGATGTTAGCACCAACTTCCCTTCCCTAGAATGATATTATTTTCATCTTCCCTACATCCAAATTATCTCATCTTTTTTTTCCAGATGCAGCATTTTGATTTATATCACATTCTCTCTCTCTCTCTCTCTCTCTCTCTCTCTCTCTCTCTCTCTCTCTCTCTCTCTCTCTCTCTCTCTCTCTCTCTCTCTTTAAAAGAAGTAAATTATAGCTATGGAATACTAAGAAAATTCCTCATCTCTAGGCTGATAAACTCACATCTCCTCTCCTGGCCAGAAGAAAATGAAAAATAAATCCCCATCAATTTTATTGCTCCTAATTGTGGATAAGATGCATTATTTTTGGCTCATATAAATTTGCTTACAAATTATGCTTGATAAACCCCAGTGAACATTTTACAGACACTATCTCTCTCACTCACTCTTGCTAGAGGATAAAGATGATTGGAGGAGGGAAAGAGGATGGAGGGAGGGGGACACTGCCTGTCATAAATCATGCAAGGGAAAGGAGTGATTCCATCAAAGTGCCAAGCTTTATCCCTGGAATGTTTCAATTGTATAAAATTTATAGTTTTCTGAGGGGGATGATTTATGGGTCCTAATTTTCCACAATAAAAAGCTCAGCAGGGATTCTGTGAATGAAATATCTTTTTTAAAAAAAGATAAATGAGAAATAGGTTTTAGAATGAGGGCCAAGAGCCAGTGCTGCCATGCCTGGAGAACAACTCCTTCATGAGTCAGTTCCCAAAATGAGTCACAGGAAAAAGACCCCCATAAAGCTCATGTGTTATTAAAAAAGGCCTATGAAAAAGAAAAATAAGTAGACCATACAAGTAGAAAGAATATCTAATCCAATTTGTCTTGTTGATAGGATTAGATCTTTGTTGTCAGACTTTAATGAAAAAATAAAAACAACTCCTATGAATAGCTACAAGACTTTAAGGGGGGCAGTGGGAATGATCATTACAATCTTCGTTAAGGTGCATAAACCACTTTCTCTTGAGAAAAAAAAATCAAGTGCTTCTTGACTTGCTATGGATTTAAACTAGATATTGTTGAGGATTTTACTCTGGGTCTCACTATTGGTTTGTCATATTACTTTGGTCAAGTCCCAAACACGTCAACTTTATGTTCTGCCAAGAGGCAAAGGGGTATGGTGGATAGGGTACTGCAATTGGAGGAAAGATGACCTGAGTCTGAGACCTGCCTCTGACACATATTGGTTGTGACTCTAGGAAAGTCACTAACCTCTTGGTGTTTTAAATATCTTGAGGCAAAGTGGTAGAATGGATAGAGCAGTGGGCCTGGAGTCAGAAAGAGCTGAGTTCAAATCCAAATTCACATACTTATTAGTTGTATGACCCTGGGCAAGTTAGTTGCTAAGTTAGTTTCTGCACATGTAAAATGGGATAATAATAGCACCCACCTTCCAGATTTGTTGTGAGGATCAAGTGAGATGATATTTGTAAAGTACTTAACATGGTATATATAAATGTGCTATGTAAATGCTGATCATCATTATTAAGCAATAATAAGACTTTAAGTTACAGAAAAGGGTTTTGACCTACATTTAGTAGAATTTCCTCACCAAGCAAAATCTCGGGAAAATCACAGCTCCAGTCCCTATCCCCTACATGTAACACACTGTTTAACTCTTGGGAATGAAAGTTATGTTACCAAAAGTTTACCAGTTTTGGTTTATGAAGGTCATGGAATATTATTACACTATAAGAACTGATGAAAGGGAGGGTTTCAGAAGAACCAAGGAAAACTTATATGAAATGATTCAAAGTGGGGCAGCTAGGTGGCACAGTGGTTACAGCATCAGCCCTGAAGTCAGGAGTACCTGAGTTCAAATCCAGCCTCAGACACTTGACACTTACTAGCTGTGTGACCCTGGGCAAGTCACTTAACCCCAATTGCCTCACCAAAAAAAAAAAAAAGAAAGAAAGAAAGAAAAAAAGAAATGACTCAAAGTGAAGTGAGCAGAAGCAGAACAACTTATACAATGATAACAATATTGTCAAGATAATCAATTTTAAGACTTAAGAACTCTGATCAATACAGTGGCCAAACAATTCCAAAGGACTCCTGATGAAACCGACTATGCACCCCCAGAGAGAAAAGTGATGGACTCAGAATGCAAATCAAAACTACTTTTCATTGTTAATTATCCTTCCCTTTGTAGGTGTCTTATTTTTCCAATTAAATTATAAGCACCTTTAGAAAGGAATCATTTTATCTCTTCATATATCTTATAGCATGTGCTAAGCAATTAATAAATGTTTATTGATTCTAATTGTTATAATACTAACAATAGTAGCCATTTATATATTTATATAGCTTTAGAAAGTACTTTCCTTATATGATCTCATTTAATCATCTCAACAACCCTGTGAGCTACACACATTTGATGGATGAGGAAATTGAGACTGAAAGAGGTTGAGGTCACACAGGGTCACACAACTAACAAGTGTCTGAAGCAGGATTAGAACTCAGATTTTCTGGGCTCCTATTCCACTCATAGACATAGCTATCATATTAGCAGTCCAGGAGAGGGTAGAGAGAAGGAAAAGCTTAGACACATGGTAAGGGTGCTTCTAGGATGCTAGACCATAAGAGGTTCATTCATTATTGAAAAATTGTATTCTGTCAACCCAGAATTTGAACTCACCTCCACTTCCAGGGATCATGGAAATATGTTATTCCTTTTAGTAGAGTTAATTCAACCTTGCTCTCACTTCTAAAGTACATCTGTCCCTTGCCACTAGCATTTTCTTTGGGGCTGAGGGTGCAGGGGTAGAAAGCTGCTTTCCATATTGCCCCTTGATTCCCAAGCCTCTCACTCATAACTAGCTTCTGGGATATGCAATAACAACTGAAATCTAAACAGGTCTCATCAATTTACATTCTTCCCAGCTGTCACTGCCTCCTTAAAAAGAGCATGTAACACCTCCCTTCCCTAAGAAGTCAAATTCAGGATATATTACATTTAGATGGATATTAAATAAATATGAGGCATATGTGAGTCTTCTGGTTAGCTGATGGAATTTACAGTCTTCCTGTTGTTCAGTGCTGACACTGGAACATACGTCCCCAGGAGTTTACTAGAATAATCACATATGGCCATATATTACACATCTATTTGGCATCTTGGTGTACTTGAGATTCAGTGTGTTCTCACAGACAATGGCATCTGGTTTGAGTGCTAAAAATTAATGGAATAAAATAGAGATGTCAATAAGAAGAAAAAGAGAAGGGAGAGTATATCTTCCTTCCCTCCTACAATGAAAATTTTTAATTAAAATATTACAATAGGTCTTTAAGATGACTAGCCATCCAATCTTTAAAAATTATTATTAAAAATAAATCCACCAAGTTACCTCCCTCAGATAAATAGAATGTACTCTCAGAATACTGTCATAACGATATTTAAGAATCGAAGTTATCCTCAGGGCATAACTATGTAGATAACTCTTTCACTTGAAAAGGATCAAAGATTAAGATGTGGGAAGAATGTTAGGGGACATCTAGTCCAACACCATCACTTTTCAGATTAAAAAAAAAAAAAACTGAGACCCAAAAAGGCTAGATGATTTTCCCAAGGTCACTTAAGAAGGAAATAGTAGGGCTGGAATTGGAACCCAGTTATCTGATTTCAAAGCCTACTACACAACAATCCCTGCTAGATGGATTTCTAACACATTCTTGACTCCCCACCTCCACTCTTAAATCCAAGAGCACAGAGTGAGATAGCTAGTAGGGATAGGTTGTATCCTAACAAATATAATTCACCCAATAGTCAGATTGTTAATTAGAGGTTGGAGGGGATTTTTAGAGGAGGAGTGGGAGGAGGAAAGAGGGACAAAGAAAAGAAGAGAGGAGAATAAAGGGGGTAGAAAAGAAAATGAGAAGAAAGCAGAAAGACTGGGGAAGGGGGAGTCTAAAGAGGTAGCATGAAGAAGGAAAGGGAAAATGGGGGAGAAACAAAGAGCAGAAAAGCAGGAAACAGGACACAGAAGGGAGCCACCATAATGGGAAAGAGTCAGACAGACATGTAACTCGTCCTAACAAAATACAATGGGGGGGGGACCCTAATTATAGGTATGAGCAGCATTGGATCAGGTGTGCTAGTGCATGCTCTATGCATAGCTATGGTCCTAATTTACATGAAGTGATTAACTAATTAAATTATCTAATGAGGGGCAGCTAGGTGGCTCAGTGGATAAAGCACCAGCCCTGGATTCAGGAGTACCTGAATTCAAAATCTGGCCTCGGACACTTGACACTTACTAACTGTGTGACCCCGGGCAAGTCACTTAACCCTCATTGCCCTGAAAAACAAAAAAACAAAAAAACAAAAAATTATCTAATGATAGTTTTGTAAGTTTGTAGCACATTTGTAGTTATGAATTTATTGAAGCTTAAACTTTCACTTAGTCTTTTAGCACACCCTAGGCCCTTACTGAAGACAGCCAAGCCCTCACCAAGGATGGTAAGATCCCAGAGTACCCGAATTTGAGAGTTGAAAGGGATTTCAGAAGCCATCTTGTTCAAGTCATACACAAAGAATACCCACTATAACAAGCCAACAAGTGTCCATCTAGACTCTGACTGAAGCCATTGAAGACAGGGGAATCCACCAACTCTTGAAGTATCCTAATCCACTTTTGGACAACTCTCATTGTTAGCTAGTTTTTTCCCAATATGAAACCAAAGTTGGTCTTTTAGTAATTTCCACTCATCGCTCCTGGTTCTGTCCTTTAGAGGTAAACAGATCAAAGCAAATCCATCTTCCACATGACAGCCCTTCAAATACTGAACACCACTAGTATGTACCCTCCCGCATCTTCTTCTCTTCGGACTAAACCTGTCCAGGTCCTTCCAACAATGCTCAGATGTCATAGACTCGAGGTCTTTCAGTATCCTGGTTGCTCTCTTCTTGAATCTCTAGAGTTTATCACTGTCCTTCTTAAACCATGGTACCCTGAATTGAACACAACACTCCAGAAAGAGTTCAGACAAGGGCAGAGAGTAGTATGAGATTATCACCATATTCATTTTAGAAGTTGTGCCTGGGCAGCTAGGTGGCGCAGTTGATAGAGCACCGGCCCTGGAGTCAGGAGTACCTGAGTTCAAATCTGGCCTCAGACACTTAACACTTACTAGCTGTGTGACCCTGGACAAGTCACTTAACCCCAATTGCCTCACACACACACAAAAAAAGTTGTGCCTGTACTTATGCAGCCCAACAGCCCAACTACATCACACTGCTGACTCATGATGAACCTGCAATCCACAAAAACTCCCAGATCTTTTTGGTAATAACTGCTGCCTATGCATACCTCCACCATCTTATATTTGTGGAGTTGATTTTTTTTATACCCAAATACAAAACTTTTCATTTATTTCTATTGAGTATTGTTATTTGGTTTAGCCCAATGCTATTGCCTGTCAAAATACTTTATGATTCTTGTGGCCCAGTGGATAAAGCACCGACTCTAAATTCAGGAGGACCTGAGTTCAAATCTACCCTCAGACACTTAACACTTACTAGCTGTGTGACCCTGGGCAAGTCACTTAACCCTCATTGCCCTGCAAAAAAAAATTTAATACTTTATGATTCTTACTCTGCCATCCATTGTGCTAGCAATCCCTGCCAGCTATTTCTGGCATCTAGGTAGCACAGAGAATGGAGAACTGAATCTGGAGTAAGGAGACTTGAATTCATATTTGACCTCAATAGCTGTGTGATCTTGGACAAGTCACTTAAACTTTGTCTGCCTCACTTTCCTCAAATGTAAAATGAGGATAATTATAGCAACCATCTCCCAGCATTGTTGTGAGGATGAAATATCTGTAAAGTGCTTAGCATAGTGACTGGCATGTAGTAGGCATTTAATAAATGCTTGTTTCCTTCCTTTCTTCCCTCCCAATTTGTAACTTCTATATTTTCTTTTAGATCCAGATGAAGTAGAAAGTATAAGGTAATAATAACAACTACTTTCATGTAAATAATCTTTACTATAGTATATACATATATAAATTTATCATATATAGTTATATATAATTATATACAGCTATATATCTATAATATACTATCTATATATAATATATGCTATATAAGGTGGGCATTTATCAGATTCTTTCTCTTCACATTTTGTTGTTGTTCAGAAACTTCACTTGTGTCCGACTCTTCATGACCCCATTTGGGTTTTTCTTGACAAAGATACTGGAGTAGTTTGCTATGTCCTCCAGCTCACTTTACAGATGAGGAAACTGGGACAAACAGTGATAAGTGACTTGCTCAGGGTCACTCAGTTAGTAAGTGTCTGAGGCCAGATTTGAACTCTAAAAGATGAGTCTTCCTAACTCCAGGCCCAGAGCTCTATCCACTGCACCACTTAGCTGCAGAGAGCTATGTCTTGTCCATGCTTACACAGCTAATAAATATGGAAGCTGCAATTTGAACTCCAATCTCCTGATTCTGGATCTGGACCTTTTCCCCCTATACTTTACTGACTTTCTTTAAACAGTCAGCATCTCTATTCTCATTCCCACCTCCTTATAGAGTTGAAAGGGAAACTTTATTTCCCTTCCCTTTGACAAACAAAAGTAGAATATGAAGTTGAGCCACAGTCTTACACATAGGCCTGTTGTTATCACAATCTCAACACTGAAACTTGGTTTGCTCATCATCTTTGTCCTCAACATTTCTATTGTCAATAAATGGGGCAATTTAGACACTGGAGATTTCCTTGGAACATAAAGGAAAGTCTCCTTTTATAGCCAGTAGATCACCAGGCCTAGTTTCCACCTGTACCTCAGAAGTTCAAAGGCCTTGGAATGAGATGAAAGAGAATGAAGATGAGTGATTTTAACATCTTTGGTCAAGATTCTATGTTTTTGTTTTTAGCATTCAGCTCTTCCAAAAGGAGGACAAGGATCTTTATCTCTATAATTCATCACTTTTCTCTTACTCCTCCTTAAAAAGCACACAGGTTAGAATAGTTTTACTATGCTCTTAGTAGCTAGCTCTCTGATGAACAAACTCTTCCAGCATACTTGGAAAGACCAATAAATCACCAAAGTTGGTTTAAAGGCAAAGACATTTTTTTCCAAAATGTATACTGGTCAAATGGAATTATATTTACCTGTAAGGTTTCAATATGTAATAATGATGAAAAAGGTAAATGAGGAGCAAGAAAACCAACCACCTTCTATGAAAATGTTAAATAAATCATACCAATTTTTAAAGTAATCACTTTCAGCTTATGTGTAGTAGTAAATTGTTCTATAAACTTTAAAGTTCTATATAAGTATGTTATTATTATGTTTCCACTCAAATGCTTATTTTCAACTTTCTTTAATGTTCAAATAGAATCTAATACAAAACTATGCCTATGAAATGAAGGGAAAACTATCAATTAATTACTTTTATTCAATTAACATAGCAAGGCACTGCAGATCAATTAGGCTTCAAAAAATGAGGGTGTTTTGTTATAAATTATAAAGTCTGGTGGCATTCATGTTCAAAGTTACCTAAGTAATTGCAGTTCCCCACACTCTACTTATATAACATGTTACCTCATTCTCTTAGCATAAAATACTACCTCATATCACCACCAACTTTCTAAGGTTCTCATAGACCAGAAAAATGTAGTAGATTCCTGAACAACTAGGCCAATTTTACAGGCAGGGAAACTAAGCCATGGAGAGGTTAAATACCTTGTATAAATTCACAGTGTTAAGTCAGGGACAGTCAAGGATGGGACCTAGAATACAGGTTCACAGGATAGATCTTTATTCCCTAAACCCATGAAGAAGAAGCAGTACCCTAGTACCCTAAAGGCTTTTTGTGACCCTCTGTGCAAACTCTTTTTTGCATACTTGTGTAAACAAATACGATAACATTGCATGTATAATTATGTACCATGCAGCCTGATAAGGTCTCCTCAAAATGGCTTTTAGCCCTCTAAATAATATGTGTATATGTCTATGTTTCATTGATCCATTTCTGAATATATGCTCTACCAATTCCTAATCACCATACCCCCAATGAGTTCTCCCTTGAAGAAAGAAAAAGAAGGAAGGAAGGAAGGAAGGAAGGAAGGAAGGAAGGAAGGAAGGAAGGAAGGAAGGAAGGAAGGAAGGAAGGAAGGAAGGAAGGAAGGAAGGAAGGAAAGAAGGAAGGAAGGAAGGAAGGAAGGAAGGAAGGAAGGAAGGAAGGAAGGAAGGAAGGAAAGAAGGAAGGAAGGAAGGAAGGAAGGAAGGAAGGAAGGAAGGAAGGAAGGAAAAAAGACAAGAAAAGACAAGAGAGAAAAGAAAAGAAAAACCAACTACCTGTGTCAAACAGTATACACAACTATAATTGTATATAGCCCTAGTCTTCCACCTCACTACCAAAAGTAGGAGTTTCTCCGTAGTCTCTTCCCAGGAACCAAAATTAGTCATCCCAAGTTCTTGGTGTTCATCTCTGTTCTGATGTTCTTTTCATCATTATTATTGTTTCTGCTTTTTGTTCTCTTGATTGTGTTTACCACATATTTCATTAGTTCTGTTAAGAAACTGACTCACGGAATCATAGATTTAGAATGGAAAGGGAACTTAGACATTAGATATATCCCTCTTCATTTTACAGATAAGGAAACTGAGGCCCAGAAAAGTTAAATGACTTGCTAAAGGTCATATAGACCATAAGTGGAAAAGACAACATTCATACCCATCTCTTCTCACTCTAATTTCATGGCTCTTTCCACTATTCCCCTCATGATTCTCTGGATTCTTCACTCATTATTCCTTATTGTGCAATAATATTCTATGCCAGGTGTGATGGCACATGTCTCTAATCCTAGCTAGCAAGGAGGCCAGGGCTGGCAGAAATCTTTAATTTGGGAGTTTTGAGCTGCAATTGACTAAATCAATTTGGAGTCTACACTAAGTTCAGCATTAATATGGTAAAATCCCAGTGTAAGAGCAACCAAGTTGCCTAAAGAGGGGCAAACTGGCCTGGGTCAGAAAACAGAGAATGTCAAAGCTCCCATGCCAATCATAGTGGGATGATGCCCATAAGTATCATCTATTATTTCCAGCCTTGGTGAGATAGGAAGATCCAGTCATTGTTATCATCGTCGTCATCAGCATCATTAACACATTAGAATAATGTATTCTATTCCCATACCAAAATTTGTCCAGTCATTCATCAATCTATGGGTACCTACTTTGTATCTAGTTAGGTTTCTCACCTTTTCACTAGATTAATCTTCCCCAATAAATAAGTCCATACAATGTGCTGTAACACAAAGATGTCTTTCATATGTCCTGACTTCCTTATTGCCCCCTTAAGAAAGACATATACTCTAAGGTTGGGATATTCCTAGGGAAGCCAACCTCAAGAGACACATGATGCAAAGGAAGAGGCACTTAGTGCCTGGAGAGTGTCATCCAGGCCAAGAGAAGGAGATGCAGATTGAGGAGGTAAGAGAGTTCCAAAGACTAACTTTCAATGCTTCATGGGTTTTTATATATTGTTGTTGTTGTTCAGTCACATCTGGCTCTTCATAACCCCATTATGGAGCAATTTGCCATTTCCTTCTTCTACTCATCTTATATAAGAGGAAACTGAGGCAAACAGGGATAAGTGACTTGCCCAAGGTCACACAGCTAGTGTCTGAAGTCAGTTTTGAACTCACAGGGATGTCTTCCTGACTTCAGGCCCTGCACTCTAACCACTGTGCCACCTAGCTGCCCCTATATGTATATGTATATATTCATATATGTATATATATTTGCATGTGTGTGTATGCACATGTCTATATCTATTTGTCTTATGTGAATGAACACATGGCTGGGCTGGTGATGCACCTGACACAAGCAAGGAAAAGGCACCCTCTCCTACAATGTATTATGAAAAGTTTACAGGTGTGTGAATAAGCATTTTTGCACCTGGGCCAAATGGAATAGCATGATGATCTGGGTCGGGACTAGACGGAGCGAGCATTCCAAGCTACTTCACAACCATTGTCATGCCACCATCCTGATACATCCTAGTCTCTATCTCTAACTGGTATTCCAGCTCCTTCCCTGAGACTGTGGGCTTCTGATAAGTGAACATTCACCATATCCAGCCCCAACCCAGACCCACCACACTACTCAGAGGCCATCTTCATGCTATGCCAGTGTGGGCATAATAGCCCTATAATTTTCAACCTTAGCTCTGAGAACAGTAATCAAATCAACATTAGGCTTCTAAGAAAGGACCTGCCAATAAATGGCCCTTTCACTCCATTTATCACCCCTATGACTTTCCTGAACAAAATACTCCTGTCTTCCCCCTATTAGAATGTAAGCTCTGCTTGCTTATATCTGTATCCCCAGCATTTTATACCGTGCCTAATAAAATGCTTTCTCCTTCATTCACTGAAGAAAATGTCAGGGACAGCAGTGTCCCCAGGATACCATGATGCCATAGCTAAAGAGATACCTTAAGGTTAGAAGATGATAAAGCAGGGCAAGACCAAAGAGGAGTGGACCTTGTGTTTGGTTGTCAGGGGAGGAAATATGATCTAATAGCTTCCTATTTTAACAAGGCATTATTACCAACTAGGTGCTAAGCTCAATTGTTTCTAGATCATTGAAGGGCTATGCTACAAACACCTTTGAAATTCCAGTGCCCAGGGACTAAGCCATAGTAATGATACCTTAATTAAGGTTCTGTGCTTTCACAATGAAAAGACTGCATTGAGTCAAACTCCTTCCCACTTGGTGTTTTAGAAGAACTTTAAAGCAACCCTTCCAGCCATTAAAACCCTCAGCACTTCATGAAAGGCAGTAAAGAATTTTGGAATATACTTCAGAATGTTATAGAACCACTCACCACAAAAATAAACAATTGAATTTTTTGGCTGTCTTTTTTTTTTAACCAAAAGAGGCATTTTTCAAAGGGCCTTTTTTTTTCTCTCCAGGAACACACACATATCAAAATCTAAAGGATGGAAAATTTCCCAAGAAAGAGCTCAAACAAGCTCTGACCTCCATAAACCATCTCAGCCTCAAAAGGGAAATGATGGAAAGATGGTGTGAAGAAATCATTATTTCAAAAAAAATACCCCACGGACACCCAGACAACAAGGAATTCCAGGATCATGCTTCAGAAACATTCTAAGACAAGAGAAAGTTTCAAACACAATATACTATAATAAGGGGAAATAATGCCATATTTCTCAGAGAATAGCTGTAATAAACTTTTGCTTTAGGAAGAAAAGAAGCACCAAAGATACAAAATGCCATTTTTATTCATTAACTTGGTACATTGGAATTGCAAGCTCTGGGATTCTGCTGGCCCTTGAGCAATATTAAAAATAATTAGCAGTTATTACTATACCATCTCTCCCAATAGTTTGGGTATTATGATGTAAGCAGCATTTATTATAATTCCTTAACATCTAGTGAGCATGGTCAGTGTTTACAAACAAGGGGTATTGAGGTAGAGAGGTTACCTACCCAAGAGCAAAAATTATTGCCCAAGCTAAACACAATATAAGTACCCCAAATCTTAGCTTTTCCCCCAGATCAAGAACATTCCTTTATTTCATAACCTTTAACCCACAAACTCCAAGTTTTGATAACACACAAATTTGGTCCCTGATTCTCTCTACATATCCATTTATTGCTAAGTTACAGTATTCGAGAGAAGTAAACTTTTGCTCTATAGCACAGCGTAAAAAGGACAAGAATTAACTCCTATGATTACAAATAATCCAGGCCTTTGACTAAGGTGTCAAACCTACCACAAACTTTTATCTACAGAAATGATTCTGGGTATTTTGGCTCATTTTCCATATCCTATGCTTAACCCACCGTCCTAGACTTGGTCTCAGCTTCAGCCTAGGTCTTGGCTAATGTCATAGCTCCTTTTCCCAAGAGCAATGGTTCTTTAAGGAAGCTTGGATGTACAAGTAGAATAAGCATGGCATTTAAAAGACAGCTACTAAGGGGCAGCTAGATGGTGCAGTGGTAAAGCGCTGGCCCTGGATTTAGGAGTACCTGAGTTCAAATCCAGCCTCAGACACTTGACACTTACTAGCTGTGTGACCCTGGGCAAGTCACTTAACCCTCATTGCCCTACCAAAAAACAAAAAAACAAACAAAAGACAGCTGCTAGGTAGCACTGCATAGAGTGCTGGATGAGGAGTCAGGAAGACCTGAGTTCAAATCAAGCCCCAGATACTTACTAGCTGCATGAGCCTGAAAGTCACTTAGCCTCTGACTGCCTCAGCTACCTCCCAGGGCCATTGTCAGAATAAAATGAAATGCAAAGCTTGGCTTTGAAAACCTTAAAGCACTAGCTAAGTGTTAGCTATGCTTATTATTATAAACATCAAGAGACAGAATCCAGTTGTATCTAGATGTGCCTACCATGGGCCACGCACTGTGCTAAGCTCTGGATTTGATGCATTGTTGTGACAGAGATAAAAGCTGCAAAGAGTAATGTGTTCCTAAAGGCAATGACAGTAGTTGTTATCCAGACAGTCTTTTCTTACCTAATGTGTTGTTTTTTTAAGTGACACTGTTGAGGAAGAGACTTAAACCAAGTCTATACATGACCCTTGACATAGTAAGCAGTGTGGAATCAGGGAAGAAGACTTGGATTCTGGCTGCCGCTCTGCCCTATTATCTGACCTTAAGCAACTCATTTCCCTTCTCACCTCATCACTTTTTCTCTCTGTAAAACAAGGATATCAATCATAGAACCCTAGAGCTAACTTTAGAGCTTTATAGATCTTAAAGGCATCTTAAAGATAGACCTTAAATGACTTGCTTAAGCTCAGATAACTATTAGTGACAGAACTGGGACAAAGTCACAGATCCCCTAGTTTTCAATCAAATACATAAAACTCCTTCCCTCAACAAGACTCACAGAGTTGTGAGGATTTTTTTTAAACATTTGCCATTTCATTGATATAGGGATCCCCTGGTGAGAAAATTTCGTCTATCAATACAGATTAGTATGTCTGTTTTTCAGTCATTTCAATCACATATAACTCTTTGTGACCCTATTTGAGGTTTTCTTGGCAAAAATACTGAAGTGGTTTGCCATTTCCTTCTCTAGCTCTTCATTTTACAGATGAGGAAATTGAGGCAAAAAAGGTTAAGTGACTTGCCCAGATTCACACAGTTAGTAAGTGTCTGAGGCCAGATTTGAACTCAGGAAGATGAGCCTTCCTGACTACAGACCCAGCACTCTATCCACTATGCCACCTAGTTGCACACAGATTAGAAGCTGTTTTGGCAATTTATAGTCTTAAAGAGCTACCTGTGGTACTTAGGTGACTTGGCCAAAGTCATAGAATCAGGATGTGGCAGAGGAGGGATTTGAACTCAGGTCTTCTTGACTCTGAGACTTGCAGTCTATCCACAACTCCAGTAGTTCCCATTTAGTGGTTCACAAACTCCTTGGGGTTTGAAATGATAGGTCAAAGAGTTCATGCTAATAATACTTTGCTGGCTTGTTAAGCAGTAAATAATTGCTTACAAATATAGTTTCCTCTGTGACAAGTCTGTGCATGTTTCAAGCATTATAGGCTTGTTACTACAGCAATTCAAAGCCATAATAATCACACACACAGTTATTTTAATGTTCATACAGTTATTACATCAACCTTATCACTTCCAACTAAGCACAATGTGCTTGTGTAGTTTTTCAACCTGCCATCAAACTGTTTCCAAACTGACATAAGGGTTTGACATATGGGTACAAACAAATTCCCAATGGATGCTGTGAGAACCAGGGGCCTTCACCCCCTATAAAGAAAGAATTTGGCCTTTCTAAGGTCGAACTGGTGTCCTAGAAATTGCCTAGCAGTTCATGGAAAGCCTTTAAGTCATGTCAATCAATGCACTTGAATGCTACCAACCAATTAGCTTGGAGCTGTGTATGTGGACCACCCTGCTTCCTGTTCCACAGAGAGCTTCTGGTCAAATGGGCTGGGACTCTCTCTCTTTGGAAGTGTGAGCTGCTCTCTCTCTCTCTCTCTCTCTCTCTCTCTCTCTCTCTCTCTCTCTCTCTCTCTCTCTCTCTCGTATAGATCTGAGCTAGGTTTTTTCCATTCTTTCAGAGACATGCGCTCTCGCTCTCTTTACTAACTTCTGATATACATTAATAAATGCTTAAAACCTAAGCTGTTGCTGAATTTATAAGTAAATCCTAGCTAGTTTCCCACACACACACTGGGGGACAGGTGAGGACACACACATTAGATTTTACTAGTCACAATGGTCAGATATATATGCATAATCTTATTTGCATTCTGAACACTACACTAGAGTAGCTTCTTTGTTCTCTTTTGTTACTTTATAATTGTACTTCATCAGGTATGTATTCATTGCATTTTTGCAGTGCAAACAACAGACTATCAAAAAACAATGTTTGCTAGGTATGAACATTAAAAGCCATCTTGAAACCATATCCAATAGAGCTATCCCTTCTAACAAAGAAAAAAGTGGGGTTGGGGGGGAAGCAGTTCAGCAAAACTACAAGTTTGACACCATATGTAGTGTTCCACACACATCCTCCCTTACTTCTTCTTTAGGCCCCAATCTTAATTATTATAATCCCAAAACATTCAGTTTCAATTGTTTTATTGTTGTCCTTCCAAGTACCTTGTTATAGCCATTGTGCATATTGCTTTCTTGATTCTGCTTACTTCATTTTGCATCAGTTCATATGTTTTCCCATGATTCTCTGTATTCTTTATATTCATCATAATATTCCATTGCATTACAAGTACTACAATTTGGTCATTTTCCAATTGATGGGCATCTGCATTGTTTCCAGTTCTTTGCTACCTTCATTATCACTGATCTCCTTGTTGTATATATCTAGCAATGGGATCTCTGGGTCAAAGGGTATGAACATTTTATTTACTTCCTTAGTATAATTTCAAATTACTTTTCAGAATAATTGGACCAGTTCACAGCTCCACCAATGTGTATTTATCTTTTCAAAATTCCTCCAACATTAACTATTTCTGTCTTTTGACATCACTAATTTTCTGGATGTGAGAAAAAACTCAGAGTGGTTTTGACTTGCATTTCTCTTATTAATGAATTAGAACAATTTTTCACATCATTAATAATGGTTTGTAATTATTATGAGAATTGTTTGTTTGTATCTTTTGACCACTTTTCCTTTGGGTAATGTCTCTTGGCTGTACATATTTGTTTTCTTTCCCTTATTTATTTTGTATATCAAACCCTTATCAGTGATAATAAATTAGATTTTTTCCCCAATTAACTGATTCCCTAGTTGTGTTGGTTTTATTAGTACAAAAGTTTTTCAACTTAATGTGATTGAAAGGATTTTTTATTTCTTTTGATAACTTCTATCCCTTGTTTGGTTAAGAATTCACCCTCTAGCCATAGCTGGGATCTATTTCTCTCCTACTTCTTTATGGTGTGACTTTTAACAGTCAGATTATATACCCATTTAGAACCTATGATGGTATATATAAAATATTTTTTTTTGGTGAGGCAATTGGGGTTAAGTGACTTGCCCAGGGTCACACAGCTAGTAAGTGTCAAGTGTCTGAGACCAGATTTGAACTCAGGTAATCCTGACTCCAGGGCCAATGCTCTGTCCACTGCGCCACCTCACTGCCCCATGGTATATATAAGATATTGACCATGATATCTTTATGTAGCTCTTAGGAGTACCTGACTTCTATTATCTTCCAAACATGTGACCTTCTTCCAACAAGTTTTCATGAAAAATAAAACCATTCTCCTTGGAAATCTTTATCCCTGTTAGAGAGTCTTCCTCCAATGAGAATCATTCAGGCTTTTCGAGATAGTTGGAAGTCCTTATGAGCATGTCTATACTCAACTCAAAGACAAAGGACAATTGGTAATTTTAATGAGACTTTTTGGGAAAGATGGAAGAGTATTCATTTATTAATCCTGTATTATGTTCCAGACACTATACTAAAAACTTTACAAATATTATCCCATGTGATCCTCACAACAGTTTTGTGAGATAGGTGTTATTATTATCCCCATTTCACTGTTGAGGAAACTGAAGCAGGATAAAGGTTAAGTGATTTTCCCAGGTCGCATAGCTATTAAGTGTCTGAGGCCAGATTTGAAGTCAGGTCTTCCTGACTCCGGGTCCAACATTCTATACCAAAGTAGATTGTCATACCCCTACCAGGAACAGTGGTACACTTGTGGTGTTGGTTCATGATTCTAGAACTGAAGTAAGAGGAAGGAAAAAGGGTTACACAGGCAACAGGGAGGTACTTGGCAAGAAAGCTATGTAGGAAAGGCTCACAGAGGAGGGAGTGAACAGTAGCACAGTGTTCCAGTAGAGGGAGTGACCAATAAGGAGAGTGAAGAGACTTTAGGGCCCAGTTCCTACAGAGCATGGTCTCTTGTGTGGTCTGTGATGTGAGTGGTGAAAAAGAGGAGGTGTATGGAAAATAGGAAGCCCTTAAATGTTCTCCAACATCCCTTCCATATCTAAATTTGGTGATCTTAGGAGCTTGATACAGAGAGCCAGATTTGGACACTGTGACATTTTAAAAGTTCAAGTTACATAGTTTCTGGATAATTAATCATTTTATTAATAGTACTAGCATTTTATTAATAAAAGAGTCAATGATACTCTCAAATGCCAAAGACCCTTCATGGCAATAGACTCACAGTTAATATGCCTTTTGAAGAGTGGGCATTCCTGAGGGTGGCAATCAATTCTGATTGGTTAACAAGGAATGAGAGATGGGGCAGCTAGGTGGTTCAGTGGATAGAGCACTGGCCCTGGATTCTGGAGGACCTGAGCTCAAATTTGGCTTCAGACACTTAACAATTACTAACTGTGTGACCCTAGGCAAGTCACTTAACCCCAATTGCCTCACCAAAAACAAACAAACAAACAAACAAATAATAAGAGAGAATAAACATTACAATAAAAGGCTGAACCTATTCTAAAGAATTTTGATTATGTCATTTATTTCTAAATTGCCTTGGGCAATCTATTCAAAGAATTTATCATCACCTAAACCAATTTAGAGCACAATGGGCTTCCCTATCTTAGATTAAATTCCTTATAAAATTGGGCTGGGTCTGACCACAATTAAGAATAAAGTTGATTCAACCTTCTGAGACTGAGTTTTGAAATGAGGACTTTAGAAAAAGGAGAAGCTCTGGATCTCCCCAAATCATTGGTAATTAATAATTATTTCTCTAAAGTCAAAGCACCTGGATTCAAAGCCCACCTCTGATATTTACCCAGTGTGTAATCTTGAGCAAATGACTAACCTCTCTGGCCTCAGTTTCCTCATTCATAAAATGCATTTCAATAGCCTCTGTGGAACCTGAAAGCTCTAAATCCATGATCCTATGAGTTCTGCTAGTATATGAATCTAGAACTCTGAGAGTAAGAGGACCCAAAGGAAAAGAGTGTGACAAACAGATTATAGGCATTTTTTCAGTCAGGAGCACTTCTCTTTTTATGATCAGTGCTTGGAACAGTGCCTACCACATAGTAGACAGTTAATAAATACTCATTAACTGATTAATATTTGAGTGATACCATTACAAATATCTGTGAGGGCAAGGAGCTTACAATTATATGTATCCAGTCTGCAGTATTTTCCACCAGAGATATATGGAATCCTCTTAAGTGCCTTTTCAGTCCAGTCATCTTAAAACCCCAAATATGGCAGATACCAAAGAGTGTGCTGTGAGGGAGGAAATCTTGTGGTAATTCAAGGAGGGACAAGACTGTTTATTCCTCCCACTCCTACAGCTCCGGTTTCTATGATTCAAAATTTGCAGAATGAATATGGTAAGGGAATTCATTAAGCTGCTGTGTGTGCTTTATCCAATAGGCATCCTTCAGATTTATGACCAAATGTGGTGATACTGTAGCTTACAAAGACTCAAAATTGTGCTTCAACAACAAGTCAAAGGAAATAACTTATTACCTTTCCAGTAAAAGAGCTCATACTCCTTCCACATCCCTTGAGTGAGCAATGTGGAAAAAACTTCCATAAATAAGTGATAGTCCATGAGACAGACAGGAAAATAATAGATTCCATTTCTTCTAGACAAACTCTAACAATTTGGAAAATTGAATGAACAGTTCAGAGCATATCAAGATAAACTTTGAAGGATCTTACTCAAGTTCCAAAGAATTGTGCCAGTTCTTCCAATGTAAGGTAAAGCTGCTACTCTCCACTTCAGGAATTAAATGCATATCAAATTCACTTAAGTGTGGGGATTTCAGTGCTTTTTCAATGAGTAAAACAACAGCCTTCGGAAATGAAACTATTTGATCGGTAAAAGGTCCTAACATTTCGTATAAATTCCTAGCTATACATGGGAAACAGTAGTCACTGCTGAAAGAGATGGACCAATGGGGAGGACTGAAGACCCCAGATTGGATCCAACTTCTTTTTTTTTTTTTAATGACTGAGTATCTCTGTCCTACCTCTCTTAAAACTAAGTCTACAAAGACAACAAATAACCATGAAATTCAATCAGATCATTGCAAAAAAGAAAAAACTTCTTGGCTAAAAGCAAAGGTTTTTTTTTTTGGAGGGGGTGGTCCTGTGTTTTTGCCCACATTATTTGGATCATTACCTCATCTCCTCACTTATCCCTGCCTATGTAGAAAATCTATGATATTTGTATTAACTTCTTTATAAATCAGGCTAGAAATTTGCTTGCTAAAGAAACTGATGACAGCTTTAAAAAAAAACTTTCTTCCAAATAAAGTATTGTCAGAATTATTATCTAAACCCATGGAATGAAAGGCGAATCAGCAAGAAGCTAAAATAAGACCAAATTAACAAAGACCCAAGTGATTTAGTGATTCTTCAAGTCATATTTAAGAAAAGATTTTGAGGAATAATCCATTTATCATCAAATCTATTTATTTAGTACCTAAATGACCAAGACAAAAATGGAAGACAATATGTACATTCAAAATACAGTGGCTAATGCTCCCCAGGCTTGTTTCTATGTGATACATGGAGGGATATGGTGGGGGGGAGGGGGGGGGTTGGAGAGAGGAGGAACCTCTCCATGAAGGACTGTCACGTTTCTGCAATGCTTTGTAATCAGAAAGACTTCATTAGTGAAAGATTCCCAAGCTGCTGATCTGAGGAATGTGTTGGTGAGCATACAAGATGGGGAAAATCCTCGAGGTAAGTGGTTTGGAAGGGAAACTAGAAAAGAGAAGGAAGATGTAGAAGGAAGTTGCTCCTGATTCTGAGAATTCTTCAGGCCACATAACATCCCACAGAAACTTGTTGATATTAAGTTTTCTCTCCTGCTCCTGTCCATACCAGACTTTATATTCACTGGTGTAACATCTTACCACCTCTTGGAAACCGCATCCTTCCAGGCCAGGAACAGCCACAGATTCTTTGTTTTTTTTTATTGGCAGGGAAAGGAGGGTTAAGTGACTTGCCCAGGGTCACACAGCTAGTAAGTGTCAAGTGTCTGAGGTTGGATTTGAACTCAGGTCCTCCTGAATCCAGGGCCAATTCTCTATCCACTGCACCTCCTAGCTGCCCTTCAGCCACAGATTCTTAAAGATTAGCCTTTCCTCTGGCAAGCAGCAACAGTGACTGAGACTTTGGGTTGAAGTTTTTTTTGTGGATGTCCAAGGGAAAGTTCAAATCCCAGCTTTGTCATTAATTTATATGATCTCAAACAAATCACTTAATCTCTCTGAGCCTTACTTCCTCATCTTTAAAATGAAGAGGTTGAATTAGATGATTAGATTAAGGTTCCTTCTCAGCCTAATTCTATGATATTATGATATTATGACACGTGATTAATACTGGTTAGAAATGGGGATGAGACAAAGGACCAAAAAAAAAAAAAAACAAAACCAAATTGGGTATAGAGGGGAGTGGAGATAGATTCATGGGAGAGATATGAACCCAAACCTAAATACAAATACTCAGGAGTAAGCAAGGGGACTTGTTATAGATAGAATGATTTTTTTTCCTTCTGTATTATATTGATATCATGAAATTATTGTAGAAATTTAATCAAGAAGTAGCTATGCAGAATTCTGAAAACTCTTTTTAATATGGTAACATACAGAGGCAGCTAAGTGGCACAGTGGATAAAAGTACTAGCCCTGGATTTAGGAGGACATGAGTTCAAATCCTGCCTTAGACAGTTTATACTTACTAGCTGTGTGACCCTGGGCAAGTCACTTAACCCTTATTGCCCCACCAAAATATATATATATATATATGGTAACATACATCTGTTAAAATAAAATACCTTAATGGATATTTTTTTTGTTAAGACCTTTGATTTTATCAGTATGTAGGGCTCCTCTGTGAGGAAACTCCTTCAACCAATGCAAATCAGCAAGTGCTCTACAATTTATAGTCTTAGAGAGTTATCTAGGACAGTGAATATAGTTAGGTGATTTGACCATGGCCACATAGCCAGCATGCGTCCAATACAAGGCATGAACCCAGGACAGTCCATCATAACAAGCAATTTATTAAGTGCTTACTATATGCCAGGTACCATGCTAAGCACTAGGGATACAGAAAAGGGCAGGGGATCTGGGGGAGACCCTACCCTCAAGTAACTTACATTCTAATTCAAGGAGCCATAGAATCAACCAGGAATATACAAGAGATATACAGAACAGATGATATATAAGCTGAGAGGAGAAGGCAAGAGCAGCAGGAGGGACAGGGAAAAGCCTCTTAAAATTGATGGGATTTGAGGGGCAGCTAGGTGGCAAAGTGGATAGAGTACTGACCCTGGAGTCAGGAGGATCTGAGTTCAAATCCAGCCTCAGACACTTGACACTAGCTGTATGACCTTGGGCAAGTCACTTAATCCCAATTGCCTCACAAAAAAAAAAAAAAGATGGGATTTGGACTGTCTTAAAAGAAGTCAAGAAAACTAAGAGGCACTCAGGAGGGGATGAAGCATTCCAGTCCTTGAGACTAGAAAGACATAGAGATAAGATTTCTATGTTCAAGGAACTGCAGGTAGGTCATTGTTGCTGGAACACGGAGTATGTGGAGATAGGAAAGACTACAAAGGTAGGAGCCAACTTATAAAGAGCTTTAAATGCCAACCAAATATATTTATATCTGATCCTGGAGGTGATAGGGAGCACTGGAGCTCATTAAACAGAAGGAGTTTCTATGCTTTAGTAAATTTATATTGGCAGCTTAGTGTAGGATAAAACAGATTAGGGAGAAACCTAAAGTAGGAAGGAAGACCAGTTAGAACGCTATTGCAATAGACAAAGCAAAAGATGATAAAAGACTGAACTAGGGTCACTGTTGTGTGAGGGAAGAGGAGACACACAAGAGATGATAAAGAAAAGATCTGGAAACAGATTGGCTATGTAGCAAGGTGAGTAAAACTAAGGAATTTAGGATAACATTGCAGGTATAGGCCTACATGACTAAGAAGATGGTGGTGTCTTTGAGAATAATAGGAAAATTTGGAAGAGAGAAGAGTTTGGGAGGAAAAATAATAAGTTCTGTTTAGTTTTATATACCTCAAGTACAGCTAGTTAAATGTGTAGGACTGGAGCTAGGAGAGAGATTAAGGCTAGATCCAGAAATCTGGGAATCATCTCTGAAGATGATCATTGAACCCATGAGAGATGAGTTCATCCAGTCAAATAGTGTGAGAAAATAATAGATTTTAGAATGCCCAGAGGCCCCCCTGTTCAAAGGGATTATATTAAGATTGATTGGATTGACTTTGCTGATTGACTCACTTGAAGTTGACTTGATTGAAGAGAATAGGAGGGGAGAGAAGATGAGATGAGACAAGACGGTGCCCAGGACAAGGTCTTAAAGGCCACTCATGGTTAGTTTGCTTTACATGGCTGAAGAACCAGAAAAGTGATTATGAACCAGGGGTAAAACAGATAGGAGGAGAACCAGAATAGTGGTAACATGAAAATTAAAAATGAGAGAGTATCCAGGAGGGTAAGGTGATCAACAACAACAAAGTCAGTACAGAGGTCAAAAAAAGGATCAGATCTTTAAAAAGGCCATTATTTTCCACAATACAGAGATCATTGATAACTTTGTAGAGGGCAGTTTCAGTTAAATAATGAGATCAGAAGCTAGATTGCAATGGATTTAGAAAAGAATGAGAACGCAGGAACTAAAGGCAATGAGTATAGTTTAGCCAGGGAAAATTAGAGATATATAGGGTGATAGCTAAGAGAAATGGTTTAATCAAAGCAAAGACTTTTTAAGGATATTTAAGCATGTCTTTAGAGTGGCAAGAAATAGAACCAGTGGATAGGAATGAAAGAGTGCAGATGACAGAGGAAGCAATCTGCTGTAAAATAGAATCAAAGGTGGTTATATTGTGGTCAGCTTTAGCAAGAAGAAAGCCCTCTTCATGTGAGTCAGGAGTGAAAGAGGAGTTGGAATAGAGGAGGTGGTGTCCACCATAAGACATAGAAGGAAAAAGGGAGAGCTCTCAACAAATACTTCTATTTTTTTTTTCATTGAGGCATATGAAGTGAAATCTTCAAGGCCTGAGAATAGATAACAAGGTTTGGAATAGCTTCTTTGAGGATTAATATAGTTAAATGATAATGGAGAAATAGAATAGAAATATAATGCCTTGCAGCCTTGAGGACCCAATTTAGATCATGTAGCATAAATTTTTAGTAGATCCAGTCAATGTGGTTTCATGATTTTTTCCCCAATTCTGTTCAGCAGCACATGAAAAGAAGTGGAGACACATGATGAGAGTAATCCAAGGTTAGAGTATGGCAAGGTATAATTGAGCAGTTTGTTGGTACCATGGATAAAGTAATGGACTTGAAGTCAGGAAGATTCCTCTTCTTGAGTTCAGATCTGGCCTCAGACACTGACTAGCTATATGACCCTGGGCAAGTCACTTCCCACTTTTTGCCTTAGTTTCCTTTTATGTCAAATAAGCTATAGAAGGAAATAGCAAACCCCTCCAATATCTTTGCCAGGAAAACCCCAAATGGGGTCACAAAGAGTCAGACACTAATGAAAATGACTGAACAGTAATTGGTGATGAGTCAAAGGGGCAGATAGTGTAGAACTCATTGGCTGTCTAAGGAGTTGCAATAGGGAAGGGAAGAGAATATAGTCAGGTCAAGCAGTTGTAATAGCCTCAGGAAAAAAAAAAACAGTTGAGTGGAAGGAATGAAAGGCATGGATGAATGAAGATAAATATAGGGTCAGGGATCATATGTGGTAGTGAAAGTTGTAATGATAAAAAGATTAAATTCAGAGAAAGGAATTTCAGAGTTCATGGGAAGTAAAACACTTTATTAGTGATAGTAAGATAATAATAATATCAAGGCTCTATAAATTACATTAAGGTTTTCAAAGCACCTTACAAATATCTTATTTTATCCTCACCACTCTGGGAAATAGGTGTTATTATTATCCCCATTTTATAAATGAAAAAACTGAAACAGAGGTAAAGTAAATTACCCATGGTCACAGAGCTAATAAGTATCCGAACCTCTATTTGATGATGGGTCTTCCTGACTGCAGGTCCAGTGCTCTATCCATTGTATCACCTAGCTGTTTAGAACAGGAGTGGGATTTACCCTCAGCAGTTCTGAGCACAGTGTATCCACTGAGCATAGAGTAAAAAAGATCTGAGTTTGAATCCTGCCTTAGACACATACTAGCTCTGATCATGGGCAAATCAAAACTTCTTTCAATCAGTTTCCTCATCTGTAAAATGGAGATAATAACATCACCTACCAAATGGGGTTGTTGTGAGAGTCAAACAGGATAACAAGTAAATAGCTTTGCAAACCTTAAAGCATTCTATAAATGCTAGTTTTCATCCTCATTCTCATCATTATTATCTCTTGTGTATAATTGAGTAGATTAAGGAATTACAAAGTTAAGATATTTGAGGGAATATCAATATGCATTTTGAAATCTACTTCTGTGAGGACAGGATTTGAGGTGGAAAGACTTTAAGTCAAGCACTGAATTCATTGAGAAAGGAAGGAGTATGTCCTAAGAGCTCATATATAATGGTCACCAGAATTTGGATTAGGGAATCCATTTGGATGTCATGAACCTCAAGGGAGGAAAGGTTGTTTACTGGAAATGCTAGATGAAGAGTCCACAAGAAGCAATTTGGAACAAGGGGTACAACTCCCCCACCCAACCAGTAAGTTGGGGAGTATGAAAAAAAAAGAGTAGTAGGTACTAGAAAAAGTGGCAAGGGAAATGATGTCATCAGGAGGGATCTGGTTCTCAGTGAGAACCAAAAGATGGAAGGACTGAGAAAAGAAGAGGTTTAAGGCGAAAAAACAAACCTATGTTCACCATGAAGCAAGTTTTCTAGAAGCACAATAGAAGGGACGAGAAGATCTAGAGAAAGAAATTGGGGAGGTAGGCCTGAGTTGGATATGAGCGGCAAGTCGGAGATGGGAAATGGATTTTTTTTTCATCTGCAGTTGGGGTTCAAGGATCATTGGGATGGAGCAAATATGAGGATGTGCTAAGCATTGGGGAGTGAGTCCAGGCAGAGAATCAGCAAATAGTGAGATACATTGAAGGAGACAAGAGATTCAAGCTTCCAGAGCTTCCCATAAGATCCCACCTAGTGGCAGGTGGTGATGTTTTGTTCTGTGAGGCCTCAGGAGGCTGGCCTCAGAGCAGAGAGGACCAAGTCTATCCTGACTCCAAGTTTGACTCTCCTTAGTACATCACACTTCCCTTCTTGATGGGACATTAAATGGAGAGAAAAAATCATTTCCCACATTAAGAAACTAATACCCACGATCACATTCAAGAGAAAATTCCTTTTTCTAAAGAAACATGAAGGTGGGTTATAATTGTCACAGTTTATTAAGTAATTATACTCACTATAATATAAACCATGCAGTGAGTTCACCTTATCAATGAACTCATGTTATATTGTTTGCCTATATGTAGAGTGGAACCTTACCTTGGATGGAGTCCAAGCTGGGTTGAATTTGTGGTGAATTATATTCTATAGATTGATAAGGAGGTCTCATTATATTGTAGTTTTATGTTACATAGAATGTTAAAATTTCACAAGAGGCAAACTGAATTAGCCACTTGAGAATCCTCTGCCCTTAGGCCCTGCTCTCTCTTCTTCCTCAGAACCTTCATTTTAGGAAGAATTTCATTCAATCATGTTTCACTTCACTCACACTTTCAACCCATTCTCCTCTTTTTATCTATGGAACTTCCCCTCTAAAGATACACCTTCTCTCCTGCTTTCCATTCCCCTATATGTATTGTTCTATGAATAAAATCGACTTCTCATTGGCTTATATTTATATCACTAGCCCTTAGCCTATTACCTGGTAAAAGGTAAGTGCTTAATAAATGCTTTATCTATCTATCCACAAGCATGCATCTATAATCATTGCTAAAGGGGCTATAACAAACTAAATAATTGTATAGCAGAAGTCTTCATTCTTATTTGAGTTTGAACCTCTGTGCTTGTTCTAGGAGTCTATAGTTCCTTTTTACCAGCCCTTAAGTTTTAGATTACCCTTATTGGGTCCTCACAGAGTGGGCAGCCAGGTGGCACAGTGGATAGAGCATTGGCCCTGGAGTCAAGAGAACCTATGTTTAAATCTTACCTCAGACACTTACTAGCTGTGTATCCCTGGGCAAGTCACTTAACACCTATTGTCTTAAAACATCTGGAGTCATCTCCAGTCATCCTGATGTATATCTTGCCACTGGACCCAAATGGTTCTGGAGAAGAGAGTGAGGTTGGTGAACTTGCACAGCCCTCCTTCACTTTAAATCCAATTCAATGCAAGTCATAACATCACCCAGATGTCATGGTCCTCTTCTAGAATGAAGGACAAACAATAACAACATACAGTGTAGAGCAGCAGTGTCAAACTCAAATAGAAAGGATTCACTGATGCCACATAGAAAACCACAAATTAGCATTATGTTGTATTGTATTTTTTATTTATTTTGGTAAATATTACCATTTTGTTAGACATTAGGATAGAGCCCCTGGAGTCAAGAAGATCTCAGTACAAATTTGGACTCAGACACTTATTTGCTATTTAACCCTGGGCCAGTCACAACCTCAGTTTCCTTAGTTTGCCTCAGTTTATTCATCTGTAAAATGGAGATAATAATAGCACCTATTGCCCCCCCCCCTGAGTTTTGGGGAGTATCAAATGAGATAATTTTAAAATGCTTGGCACAGTACCTGCCATATAGTATGCAATATATAAATGTTAATTATTATTATTAGCTATTATTTCCCAATTATATTAATCTGGTTCAACACCTCTGATATAGAGAGTATATCTAATCAGGATAAAGAATTTCCTATTTACTAGGTACCTATGGAGATGCAATTGCTATAGTGAGTGGAGAAGCAGAGTTGGAATCAGGAAGACCTAGAAAACTAGGTTTGATCCTGCCTCAGACACTTAATGGCTATGTCACCTTGAACAAGTTACTATACCACTGGTTCTGTGAAATGAGAGCATTAGACATAATGGTGTCAAAGGTCCCTTCGGGTTCTAAATCCTTGACCTCCAAGGTTCCTTCCAACCCTCACTCTGGGATCTTATGATCCTATTTGTCGGCGCTGGTTCAACACCCTGCCCAAGCTCCTACCTTCAAATTCAATGGACTTTTATGGTCATAACGTGGAATATTCCTTATTAAGAGAGCCAGAAACCCGTCAAGAGATCAGGTCTCTCTTTAAGGAGGAGACAGACTGTCCTGACTGAGGTGGGGCTGCCTACAAGACCCTGAGTCACAGGAAGACAGACTTAGTACAACTTGTCCTCCTCCGTGAACTCTCAGTCGCTGCTTCAATCTTAGTCCTGCATATTATTAGTCATACTGCCAGCTATATCTGATCCAGACCCAGCTTGCTGGCTATGCATCTAGTTATCTGCTCCTCTCGCTCCCACTTGGCTCATCTTCTCAAGTGAAGAACTTGGCTTACATCTTCCCTCACCAGATGACCTACGTCCTTTCTCCATGCACATCTCCCAGATGTGACCTCAGTTTTACCTGACTAAATTTCTCCCCAAAGCCTACAATTACAAAAACACCTACATTCTGGCCTCTTATACCTTTTTTTTTTTTTTCAGGGCAATGGGGGTTAAGTGATTTGCCCAGGGTCACACAGCTAGTAAGTGTCAAGTGTCTGAGGCCGGATTTGAACTCAGGTACTTATAAGATGAACAAATGCCAGCTTATCTAACATCAGGTTTGGGGTTTTTTAATTTTTTATTTATTTATTTAGTGGAGCAATGAGGATTAAGTGACTTGCCCAAGGTCACATAGCTAGTAAGTGTCAAATGTCTAAGGCCGGATTTGAACTCAGGTCCTCCTGAATCCAGGGCCAGTGCTTCATTCACTGCACCAACTAGCTGCCGCAGATTTGGTTTTTAATAAGACATTTGGCCGCAACTGTTCACCAAAGAACTGTCAGGTTTATGCATTCTATAATTTCCTAGTAAACTGACCCAGCTTTGTAGATATACTACTACATTTCCTCATCCTTGGACGCTGGAAAAACCCCATCAATTTTCTTTCAAATTTAGTAAGTTCATCCAAAACGCATTCTAGTGGAAAGATACAAAAACAATTACTGTAGACGGAAATTCATAAAGGGCTTACAGTTGAACTTAAATGAAGGGAGAAATTATTAGTTAGATTTCTTTTCTACCACCCTTAATTTCAGAGTTAAGAATTCCAATCAATTCTGTATTCAGCAACAGCAGGTGGTGAAGACATTTCATTGTCTTTAAAACTATATCTTTATTATTATTATTATTATTATTTTAGTGAGGCAATTGGGGTTAAGTGACTTGCCCAGGGTCACACAGCTAGTAAGTGTTATGTGTCTGAGGCCAGATTTGAACTCAGGTACTCCTGACTCCAGGGCCGGTGCTCCATCCACTGCGCCACCTAGCTGCCCCCTAAAACTATATCTTTACATGCAAAGAGAAGTGAGAAACTGGGCAGTAGTTTGGAAAATTGAGGTGTAAATCACATTCATTCAAGATGTTCAAATATTAAATGTATACAAGATTTGAATTAGTTTGCTAATTACATTCATTCTCTATGGACATTTAGACACAGCCTGAGCCTCAGTACTCAACTCTCACAGTTTCATAGGATCCAAACAGAGCTAAAAGAAAATTTATAGATCATCTGGTCCAGTGGGTCTCAAAGGGTGTGCCTGAATTTTGGCAAATTGTGTGAAATTTAAACTTGCAATCACATGTACATACATATGTGTGTGTCTCCCATAGGATGCCACAATTAAGAATAATCCTGGCCATGAGCAAGAAACCTTTGAGAACCACTAATCTGATCCAAACCCTCCCCCTCATCAGGAAACTAAAGCCCAAAGCAGGGAAGTCCAAGGTCACACAAGTAGTAAGCAGCAGACTCGGAAGTCAAGTTTTAGTCCTCTAGCCCCAAAGGACGTGCTTTCTTTATCATGCTCCACTATCTCAGGTCAAAAGACTCTTATAGAGTTGATTATGAAAAGTTGTCTGGTGCTGCTGTGTATCTACCCTAAAGAGGCAAACATTTGGAAACCAAGACATGGAAAACAATACTTTAAAATGTTATAATTAGGGACGTATCTTTAGGGTATAAACAGTGCATGCACACAGTAAGTACTCAAATATTGAATGATTATACCAGTACCATGAAAAATAGCAAATATTTATCAAGTAAAGTTTAAATATCACTTGAAACCAAGGGAAGGGAAATAGGGGGAAAATTTTGTCTTATTTATCATTTATTTCAGTTTTGAAGCCATAAGGATGGCTCCAAATGTAATTATTATTAGTTATATGGTAAGGTAAATAAATATATACATTATATATATAAAAACATATATATTACATACCATAATTTAAACATATATATATCATAGACTTTAGAGAAAGACATGATTTGATTTTTATATTGTCTTTGATAATTATTGTTATGTACATTTTTTCTAATTAGAATCAATAGGGAATTATTGAGCGCAAATGGATGATTTCTCTATACTTATAACTATTTCTCTATAATTATATTAATAACTTTAAGGGATATTTTGACAGATCCATTAGCCCATCATTATAGGTATATCAGGGCATATTATAATCACTCCCTATCTCATCCCATAGTATTTTGTCCATGTCTTTCCACCAATCTTCCATAGAGGATACACTCAACATGATAGGAGTCTTCTTCTGATGCTTTTATTATGTCTTTAGTATGCCAGTGCAGCAGCAATCTGCACGTATACATGATGGGTCCACCTCCTTTTCCAGCTATACATGGTCTTGGTGATATTTTTTGTACCTTTCTTATGCATAAGTCACTGTTGGAGATGTGCTACAGCTTACTTGCACCCGCAGAGCATATTTCCACTGTTCTTTGGGTCACCAGACATTTTGAGCTTTCCAAGATCATAATGTCCTGTTATTTGCAGTCATATAGCATCACCAAGAGAATATCGATGTTTAAAATATGGACTTTTATGTCAATGAGCCCCTTAAACTAGTCAAAAGCATTGCACAATTTCCCACATGTGATCCAAATGCTCTCTTTTTGTTATTCAATTCTGATACCAGTTTATTATCCATTTGTAGCAGTTATCCAAAATATATGTTCTGAAGGACTGAATGAGCCACCTAATCCAATCATGTACTAAAATAAGGACAATGTGTGTTTTTGCTTTCCCTTTGTCTTCCCATTAAAAGTTAGGTGGTTGGGGGCAGCTAGATAGCGCAGTGGTTAAAGCACCGGCCCTGGATTCAGGAGTACCTGAGTTCAGATCCGGCCTCAGACACTTGACACTTACTAGCTGTGTGACCCTGGGCAGGTCACTTAACCCTCATTGCCCTGCAAAAACAAACAAACAAAAAAGAAAAGTTTTTGCTATTTCACGGGGCAGGAAAACAGTGTCACCTGAAGATGACAAAAGCACTCAAATAGCTTCATCATCTCAAGGGAATCTTGTCTGATTTCAATGCATCATGTCTTCCTTGGCACTGACTAGCTCCCTAGTTTAGGGTCTATTTTATGATTGTTGAAACTCAGAGATCATTGAACAAATTTATCTGCATGATCACAACTGTTAATTGCAAGTTATTTTAATGCATGTGTATGGAAGACACCTTGATTAAGAGGCATTTTAAGATTACATTTAATCCTCCTACATCATCAAATGCCCTCCTGAAATCAACAAAGAAACATAGCAGGATCTCACATTTCTCTATGTCTCTCATTTGCAGATGTGAACCATTACAGAAAAATCATCTGTGGAAACCTGCCTGTTCCCTACTCATATTTTCATCAAGGATGCTGTCAACACATGCATAAAATATTCACATAAAGATTTTATAGAGATAAGAAAGTAGGTCTATGAGTTAGCAGTTGCTGATGCCTTTTTTTGGTAAAAAGGACTATCTGTGATGTTTCCCAATCCCAAATGTTCCTCTCCTTTAGCTATCTTGAAAATCTATCCCCAAGTGCCTTTAAAATTATGTTTTCTCCAACAGGGATATTTTTAACGCATGTATTTGGTCAGGTTCTGCTGTTCCTTCTCATTTTATCTTATTTAGTGACATTACCATTTCCTTTCATAGTACATCAGGTACTGAAGTGATAGAGTCCTAATGTGGTAGTTCCATTATTGTTATTGATGGAAATAAAATGCTATTTAAATTATAGCCGATCTGTTCCATTTCATATATATTTGTGATCCTAATTGTCTTTTCATCTATAAATGTTTTGGGGATTTCTGACTTAATAGCATCTCACATCAGTCTCTCTGAAGACTCAGGCTCTTGGCTGCTTTTTACTGCTATGTCCCTCAAGCTCATTCATAGATCTTATTATTTAGAGTTGAACAGGACCTTAAAGTTCAACCTCTTCATTTTATAGATGAAAAGATTACTTGGGGTCATACAGATAGTAAGTAGTTAGGACATTACCCAGGTCTTCTGACTCCAAATCCAGCACTCTTTCCCCTACATCATAGCTACTTCAGGTACATTTTGCAAAATACACTTAAGCCCTATACTTTAGCTGCCATGTCTCATCACTTGGCAAAGAGATCATGTTTTGGCTGAAATGTTTTCTAGTTGTAGTGACTCTTTTGTATCAATTAAGCTTTGCTAAGAAATGATCATTATCAGAGCCAGTCTTTCCATATGTCATTTTTCAGAGTGAACATCTTGTTTAAATAGTATCTTTGTTGGAGTAATCACAGAGGGCTTGAAAAAAGAAGCAGGATTGAAGTAGACTTTGAAGAATTGATAGGCTTTGTACATATAAGTAGACAGGAAAGAGGATATTATTCTAGAATCTCATTGGGAAAACAGTAGTCAGAAAAATTTTAATTTCAAAGAATGTATATAAGTACATTGACAAAGCTGAAAGAATGTTGGAAATCACCTTATCTCCTCATTTTAAAGTTGAGGACCACGTAGGGAAGGTGACTTTCCCCAGGTCATATTGAGTTAGGAGCAGACCAGAATCCAGTTCTCCTAATTCCTTCATTCAAAGTTTGTTGTATTATACCACTCTGCCTCCCATAGTAGGTCTTGTACTCCTTTCCATAGATATTTAAGCTGGGCTCTGTGAATCTGGGATTTTTTTTAATATTTTGTTTACAGTATTTCAATAAGTGTTTTCCCTCATAATCCCATGTATTTATTTCATGCATTTAAAAACATCATTCTGAGGATTGCATAGGCTTTACTAGACTCCCAAAAGGGTCCATGAGATTTTTTTTAAAAGATTAAAAATCTCTGTTTTACAAAATATGTACATGGGGACATTACATTACATTTAATTCTCAAAGGTGTCACCACACTCATTTAAATAAGCCAACATCACCTAAATGAACACATCAAATTTGTTAACAAATGTTGTTCAAAAACAAAAAAATGTCATTCAGTCATTCTCAGTCACGTCCAACTCTTCACAGCCTCATTTGTAGTTTTCTTGGCAAAGACACTGGAGTGTTTTGCCATTTCCTTCTCCAGCTCATTTTATAGATGAGGAAATTGAGGCAAACAGGGTTAAGTGAATTGCCCAGGATCACACAGCTAGTAAATGTCTGAGGCCAGATTTGAAAGAAGACTGACTCTAAGCCTGGCATTCTTTCCATTGTGCTATCGAGATGCCCCTTCCTAACAAATAACAATTTGTTAATAATAGTTAACAGGTTTTTGTTTTGTTTTGTGTGGGGCAAGGAGGGTTAAGTGATTTGCCCAGGGTCACACAGTCAAGTGTCTGAGGCCAAATTTGAACTCAGGTCCTACTGAATCCATAGCTGATGCTTTATCCACTGTGCCACCTAGCTGCTCCCGATCATTAACAGGTTTTTTTGTTTTGGTTTGGGTTTTTTTGGTTTGGGTTTGGTTTGGGTTTGGGTTTTGGGGGCAGGGCAATGAGTGTTAAGTGACTTGCCCAGGGTCACACAGCTAGTAAGTGTCAAGTGTCTGAGGCCAGATTTGAACTCAGATCCTCCTGAATTAAGGGCGGTACTTTATCCACTGCACCACCTAGCTGCCCCTTCCTTAACAGTTTTTAAAGTTTGTCCATAATTCTTTATATCTGAGGCCAACAGATATTTATAGTGCTGTTCATTATAAGGAAAACTGATGAAAGAAAAAAGCACTGGGACAGTCCTATAGAAATAAGGAAAGCAGATCACTAAAAGAACTTGAATCTTTCATTTTTTCTCATCAAAATGGGTTTCCTTAACATTTTATTTCCTTGGCCAATGCCTTCTGCTTTGCTATTTGTCTTCATTGTACAATCTTGGTTCCTTTGATTTGGCTGTGTTCTCACTCTGAAATGTTGGCAGGACTTTTCTTCTTTTAGTATTGGTTTAGAGTTTATATTTTTTCATTTGCAATTTGTGGTTGGGAAACAGAGTCTGCTTTTTGTTACAGGTTATTTAATGTTTTCCAATATAATATTACTTCTTGCACTCCAGTGGGATCCTTTACAAAACATTTAATGTTATTTGTGACTTTGAAGAGCACTACATTTAGTCTGAACAAAAGGGAGTCCTTGCATGGAGCCTGAGATGGTTTATAATTGGTTAACAACTAACTTGCCTGGCTTTGGGAGCTGTCAAAGACTTTAAGGAACTCCAAAGCTCCTGCCTTTTATTATTTACAAGATGAAAAATGATTTTTTAATAATTCAAATCTCAGATCATAAATTTCTGATTGCTCCCACCATATTGATTCACTCAAACCACTAATATTTATTGAGGACTTACACACTATCAGGCAATGTGCCATAATGCCTGGAGGCCTGGATTTGGCAAGAAAAGGCCTATGGCCAAATCTCATAGAAACTTACTGGCTGTATGAGCCTGGGAAAGTCATTTAACTTCTCTGACTCTCAGTTTCCTGAACGTAAAACAGGCATAGTAATAGTACCTATAGCTTTGGGTTGTCATGAGGCTTAAATGAGATAATGTATGTAAAACACTTTTCAATCCTTAAAATACTACCTAGATGTATATTATTATTATAAAGCCCTAGGCTAAGTAACAGGAATGACACAGAAGGAGTCCCTTGCTTTCTAGAAGTTTAGAATGTAATTAGAGAAATGAAACATATGGATGCTCAGTTAAGTGATGATACAAGACAGTATATGATCACATCAAATGAGTGATATAGACAATAAGTGAATCATGTCATTTCCCTCTCCATTCTACCCAATCCCTTCTCCATTCCGAAAGAAATACCTCCTTCTTTCAGAAAATAAAACAATATGAAAAAGGATTCAGGACCAACATCCTGGGATGCAAGAGTGAGAAATCATGACAAAACCAAATTTCTATGATACTCTGAAATACCCATTCCTCCAGTTGAACTATAGCTATTTAATTTACTCAGATAAATGCTTTTGAATGCCACATACAGATAAATGCTTTTCAATAATGTGGGAAAATGACCCTTCTCATCCTAGTGGTAGGGATTATCTGTTATTAATTACTGGATTACAAAGTAGTTTCCTATTATAAACCAGTAATGAATGGGGTTCTGGAAAACCTAAGAGGAGGGGACGGATGGGGGAAAGGCAGCTGAAAGATGTTATCCAAGGGAGCTTGTGGGAAATCGATGGAGCTGGTTACCTAACCCTTCCTATTCACTGAGTTCAGGACCTGTGAAGATCTTAGTTCCATCTCTAAACTAAAAGCTTGATGGCACAGAAACAGGAATTAACTGGGAGGTACAGCAGGAGACGACCGCCACTTCAGGATTTGAAAAGGAAGAAAAACCTAGTCTCTGTTGAAAATTCTTGCAGAGAGAAGACACAGAGCTTTCTGTGGCTTTGAAGAATGCAATTGCCCTGAACAAAAGGGAGCTCACAACAATGACAGCGGCTGTCATCAAGGCAAAGGGGGCTCAGTTGTTTCTATTTTGTAATATATTTCATATAGGATTGTATTGTTTCATTTTTATCTTTGGGTCCCCTAGTGCCTGGATCACAGAGGAGCTAACACATGCTTGGTAATTGATTGAAATGGGACTAGATTACAAAATCTGGCAATTGGTGGAGAAGCAAAGCTTCACCTAAAAGGGAAACCCAGATGTAACAACCAGTTAGTGAATTTTTTTCATACAAACCAATTAAGACCAAGAGGAACAGGTCAAGGGTGAGACAGGACTTTCAAAGAACAAAGGATATCAAAACCTCCAGGTAGGTGAGGGAAGTCATTGATAAATCATTATAGGTAGGCCTAGATTCCATAGGAAGAATCTTGAACAAGGGATATGGAGTATGGTGGTGGAAATACCCTACCAAGCCAGGAAGAGCTCAATTACAGATCTCACAATGGACTAATTGTCTATCTTTTGAGGACCATCTTACCCACATCAGAGAAGCTCATCTGATATAATGAAGAGAGCAATGGAGTTATAGTTAGAATATCTAGGTTCACATTTGAATTGATAATTTATGAAATTATAAAATGGGACAGGCACTCCTGGTTTTCTGGTACTCTCCAATAAAGACCATGATGGCAGTGGGTAATAGTACTACAATGACACTTCCATAAGGCACAGAAATTATTAAGAAAAGGGGCAAAGGGAGTACAGAGGCAGCTAGCATGATGGCATGGAATTGGATGTTGGAGGAAGGAAGGCAGTGGTAAAGAAGAGGA
The DNA here is from genome assembly GCF_019393635.1 of Dromiciops gliroides. NCBI lineage: Eukaryota > Metazoa > Chordata > Mammalia > Microbiotheria > Microbiotheriidae > Dromiciops > Dromiciops gliroides. Next base: position 360,412,510 of record NC_057864.1, on the reverse strand, counting down.
TGTGTAGGGGAAGAAGCAAAGAGTATCATTCATAGAAACATGGATTAAAGTTGGGAGTGCTCAATAGCATGATCTGATGGAGATGGAAGAATGCTTGAGGAACCAGGAGTTTGAGCTCCCATTTTTATAGGCTTTGGGTGGGAGCAGACTAACTCTTTTTCTGTACCACCTTGGGGTTAATTCATTACTGTCCAAACCATCTTAAAGTTGTCAGTAAAAATTTAAAGTTAATATGTCCATGTCATCTTAAAATTATCAGCATCATTTGGTGTTCTGTTGGCCTCAGTGCTGATGCCTGGAACTTATCTGAGGTTTATTTATCAGAGGACCGAAAGGCCCTGACATCAAAGCTTAGATAACATCCCCTGATTCAGCACATATTACCAGGATGTGATTTTTGGTTAATATGTAATACAATTTATAAATTATGCCCCGTTGGCCTTTAGGACAGTTTGTCCAGGATTTCTAGAGTCCCCTTTGCAATCTTACTTCCTGCCATTGCTACTTTATACGGGCTACTTATAAATTTACTATACTAAATGGGGCTGTAGAGTGGGGAAAGGCAGAATGGCTGGCATGGGAAGATACAATTTTTTTTTTTTTGCAGGGCAATGGGGGTTAAGTGACTTGCCCAGGGTCACACAGCTAGTAAGTGTCAAGTGTCTGAGGCCAGATTTGAACTCAGGTACTCCTGAATCCAGGGCCGGTGCTCCATCCACTGCGCCACCTAGCTGCCCCTAGGGAAGATACAATTTTAACACAACATTCTAACCGGGATCTTTAATAGTTATTCTCTCTGGCTAGACAGTCTCTATATTAGACAGTTCTGCTTTTTATATAAAGGAAAGGAACTTGAGAGAAGGTATTATTTTCTGGGAAGTGATTATCATGTCAAAACCAAATATTTCAATTTTTAATTCCCATAGGGAAACTTTATTGAGTCTGTTTTAATAGAAAAAATAGAAATTTATTTTAGTAATATTCAAATATATTTATTAACAATGAAAATAATGTCTTTAAAAACAATTTATTTTTAAGTAGATTAAACTACTACTTATTTATATTAATAGTTTGGATAATAATTCCTTTCTTCATATTTAAACGAACTCTATATCTTTATAGATTTATGAAAGGTAAATTCTGGGTAGGGTTAAGAGGGATCACAACTAATCAAATCTAAATTAAGCAAGTTTTACTATAAACTGTACCACAAAATACACGCATTTTTCCTAGGTGATATTACAAATTACTTCAAATTTTTCATGTCTTTTTATCTTTGTAGAAGAAAACAAAAAAAAAAAACGTTCCTCAAATAGCATAAACTTTAAATAGCAAAATGCAACAACCCAGTCATATAGTTTTTACTCCTTCAGCTAAAGAGGTTCAGTGCCTTGTATTTTAAGGGCAAAAAGTGTTGTTCATCCTTCTTTCTCAAAAAGGACCAATGGGGGCAGCTAGATGGCACAGTGGATAGAGCACCGGCCCTGGATTCAGGAGTACCTGAGTTCAAATCCGGCCTCAGACACTTAACACTTAATAGCTGTGTGACCCTGGGCAAGTCACTTAACCCCAATTGCCCCTCAAAAGAAAAAAAAAGGACCAATGATATCATGAGTGTGATGTCTTGACTTTTCTATCAATTGGATTTAAGTGAGGCAGGACTGTACAAAGTCATCATCCTCACTCTGTCCTCCAGAGTCATGGGAGTCCAATGGCAAGACAAAAGTCAAGATAACTGATGATGGCCCAGGATGCCTAGGGGGGGAAAAACCTTTATTTTAAATGCATGATATTGTTATTTATCTTTCTATTGTATGCATGTCATTTATTATTTTTTTTTTTAGTGAGGCAATTGGGGTTAAGTGACTTGCCCAGGGTCACATGGCTAGTAAGTGTTAAGTGTCTGAGGCTGGGATTTGAATTCAGGTACTCCTGACTCCAGGGCCAGTGCTCTATGCACTGCGCCACCTAGCCGCCCCCATTTATTTTTAATAAATGCATGTCTGTCTTCCTGATGTTGCACCATGCATATTATCTTTAATAAGTGTATGTTTACCATCTTTATATTGCAAACATGTTATTTGTATTGCAGTTATTTCCCAAGTCCTTTCAAGACTGAACCTTCCCTTGTGACAAAGAAAATCAAATTAGAAACAAATATTTAAAACAAATATCTGGCAGTGTTTTTAATATTCTGTCCCTCTAGCATTCACCTCTTTGCCATGAGGGAGAAGACATGCTGCATTACCTGTTATCCAGCCCCTTGGTTGGTTAAGTCCTCAGATTTCTACTTCCTATTAATGATTTTGTCAATTAGGTTGCTATAGTCATTGTGTATAGTGTTCTCTTGGTTCTGCTTATTTTGCTCTGCATCGGTTCATACAAATCTTCCCACATCTCTTTGAATTTCTCATATTTATCAACTCTTTTAACACACTAATAGTCTAACATATTTATAAGCCATGATTGTTGTTTTTTTCTTCCCTTCCCAATCTATGGGACCCCACTTTTATCTATAGTACTTTGGTATTTCAAAGTGGATACTTTGATTTTTTTTTAGTAGATGTTAGGCCTCTGTTTCTATCTTTAACGTTTTTTAAGGTATATCTGCCCAGAACTGAGGTGAGTAAATGAAAACATGTGGTCAATCTAGTCACAGAAAAGTTCTTACATTATTAAGAGCTAGACTATGTTTTAATTTGTTTTAAAAGTCTGAAGCAAACAATATTTTAAATATAGACAATTATTTTAAAAGAACAAACATTTTATGGAAGTGAGGAAAAAACTAAATTAAGGGAAGATTGCTCAGAGGCATTTGTAGGTTGGTGGTACAATTGTCACTTTATTTTAGTATAAGGTTGAATTACTGTAATAACTGCATAATAAAAACAATATAATTTGAATTTGTAACATACTTTCAGGCCTTCAGGGCATTTTCCCATTGATTTTCTCATTTCAGATCCATTCAATGTCATTTCCTGAAAGCAAGAATTTTGGGGAATTAATTCAGAATCTTTCAAAGATACAGGTTCTACAAAAATCTCTCCCAAGGTAACAGCATTGTAAAAGAACTCTAATCCCTGAAGACATCCAGAATCACTTTTAAAATAAAGAAAGATAATCCTAACACTATCATATCTTAAAATATGACATTGAAATTTGAAAAGCAGATGCACTATGAGTGATAATATTTCAAATTTAAACATATGGAATTCTTTATAAATTTGAAGAGTGGAATTAGTTCAGATCTGTTCAGAGAAAAATGAGGAAATGAGTCTAATCTTCCTTTTGACTTGTTATCCATCCTCTCCTCAATAATCAAGTATGGATTTAATGTTGTGAAAATCTTCTTGAGAGCCTTGGGGGGAAATAATTTATATAATTTGGTTTTAATCCCTTTTCCTCCAATTGTTTTACTGGACTGGCAACAAAGAAGCATGCCAAATATTAGGCTGTTATAATTCCTTAAATAAAGTTCAAAAAATAGTGATTCACTTCCTACTATTGTAGAAGGTTACATGATAGGAGCCAAGAATTTTTAAAAGATAAAAAAAGACAAAAATGACAGCAACAGGGAATAGAAATAATGACAACCACAACCATGCCTAGAATTTATATAGCATTTTAAGTTATGCAAAGCACTTTAGAGATTTTATCTCATTTTATCTTTACAACAACCATGGAAGGTAGGTCCTATTATTACCCCAATTTTTCAGATGAAGAAACTGAATCAGGCAAAAATTAAGTGGCTTGCGCTGATTCACACAGCTAATGAGCATCTGAGGCAGGATTTGAACTCAGGTCTTTCTAACTCGGGCCCCAGCCCTCTATCCACTATATAACCTAGCTGTCAAATAGAGATAATAAGACTGTAAACAAAAAGTTATCAATGAGATTTAATGTGTGACAAAAAAGAAAAGATCCAGAAAAATGAAGAAATTTGAGGAAGGAGAGATCACTTTTAGTTGGGATGGGGACAGGCAATCAAAGAGATCAGGTAAGACTTTTTACGAGAACAAATCAGAATTGAGTCTTCAAGACAGAGAGGAATTATTTTTCAAACCTGGTGAAATGGCTTGCAGAAATGGACAGAGAGAGTAGTATGAGATAGAGGGACAATATTCTAGTTGAACTGAATAGAAATTAAATTGAAGACAAAGTTATTTGGGTAATATAACATGAAAAAGATTAATTCCCCCCAACAAAGAAAGCTAATGAATTTTATTCAGTGAAGATTTTCATATTGGAATACTGTATAGTATTAACATGAAATCAGTAAATAGTACTTAATAATATGAAGCATAATAAAGTATATAATAAATATTTATATGTTATATATTTATAGAACAAAAGTAATCATAAATTCTTGTTGTTGATTGACATTTCCAAGTGGCTGCAAGTTCATCATTCTTCTAGGTCCATTAAGTATCCCAACATGTGTAGGATCTATCTAGATTTAGCAGTACTTGTAATAGGTCATTTGAGTTCTCCCTTGAGCAGGTAAAGGAATATAACTGGTTCAGATACAGGAATTCAGGAGTCAGAATTGAGGCTTACTCACAATAAAGGAAATGGCAAACCACTCCAGTATCTGCCAAGAAAACCCCAAATGGAGTCACAAAGAATCAGACATGACTGAAATGACTGAACAACAACAACATAGATAGATAGATAGATAGATAGATAGATAGATAGATAGATAGATAGATAGATAGATAGATAGATAGATAGATAGATAGATAGATAGATAGATAGATAGATAGATGGTGTGTGATATAGTGTGAGCTGGAACACAAATTGTTTGGTGGTTTCTCTGGTAGCCCTAGAAAAAACAGGATCACCATTATGCTTGTGTTCCTTTTACACATCTCCACATTTCTCTCATCCTGTCATTGACCACCACTCCCTGCGACTACTTCCTCCAGTTCTTTTATCAATCCCTCAGGCCAAGAGCTATGATAGAGAATGAGGACTGAAATGCCCAAATTCCACATTTAAAAATGCAAGGACATCACTGGGGGAAGAAAAAGGGATTGGGGAGAAAACTTATATAGAAATCCCCTCATACTCAGGCACTGTCCCAAAAATGAGGGCAACAGGAAGTCAAACTCCAAAATATTCCAGGGTGACTTTGTTGACAACAGCTGTACCAACTCAAGTTTATTGAAGTTTCATACCTTCAGCAAAGGCTACGTGCATACCCATTGCAGTGACTATATTTGTTCTTGGAGCTACTTGAGCTTCTAACCTTAAGTAAACCCACCCCATAATCTAAAGGGCCTATGACAAATACATGGTAACTCTTACATTACTTGATTTATTGTGTCTTATGAAATGTAAGCCCCCTCACATCATGAAAATTAGGGATGGAATGTAAAATTTAAAAAGAATAACAAAATGAAATCAGGAAAAGCTCGAATAAACTTTCTAATAAAAAATGCAAACCAGATGCAGCTAAAGATGACTGATAATTATGGATGAGAAATGACAAATGTTTTTTTTAATTACTCCAGTGTGCATTATTGTTGCTCTAGCAGGGAAAAATTTACATATGGATACTGTCTTATTACTAAAATTATATTAATTCAGGGTTGATGATATTGCTACAGCCCAATTCCAAATTGCCTTCTTCACCACTGGCTTCCCTTTTCTTAGCTCCTTCTCCTTCTAAGCCTACTCTCTTCTAATCACAGAGGTCACTAAATCTAGGATAAAAAAAAAAGATGGAGAAGAATTTCACTCAATAGTCTGTCCTTTGCATACACAAAAATTATGTTCTTGGTGCACTATCAGTAAGACATGAACTCTGACTTGTTTTCTCAGTTCTAATGTTAGATGATATTGCGCTATCATTGTAGATGGAACAAGCATTTATTAAGTCATAATTTTAAGGCTAAATGTGCTACTGTGTGCTAAGTGCTGGGGATTCAAATAAAAGGAAAAAGAAAGTCCCTGCCCTCAAAGAGCTCACATTGTAATGATGGAGAAAATCATGCAAACAAGCACATATATACAAGGTATACATAATGTACATGGAAGTATTATCAGAGGGAAGTCACTATCCATAGCGGGGGAGATCAGTTAAGGTCTCTTGCAGTAGACTGCATTTGAGCTTAGTCTTGAAGGAAGCCAGAGGAACCAGAAAACTGAGACAAAGGAGAGCATTCCAAGCATGGATGATCACCATTGAAAAGGCACTGGAAATGGAGTATCATGTACAAGGAATAATAAAAAGGCCATTGTCAATGGATTGTCGAGTACATGGAAGGGAATCAAGTACAAGAAAGTTGTCAAAGTAGGAAGGGGCCAAGTTGTAAAAGGTTTTAAAAGCCAAACAGGATTTTATATTTGATCCAAGAGGCAATAGAAGGCCACTAGAATTTATTGAGTAGGGGAATGCTATGATCAGAAATTTGTTTTAGAAAGATTATTTTAGTGGTTGATTAGAGGATGGACTTTAGTGGAGAGAGACAAAGTAAGTAGACCAATTACAAGACTATTGCAATGTGAGTGAAGAGAAGGAAACATATGAGAGATGCACTCTTTGGTATACATATTTGGCAGGAATGTCAGTAAAGACTAGAATTTTCATAGAAGGCTTCATGAAATGGGGAGGAGAGGGGATTTAATCTTGGTTTTGAAATATGGATTGGCTCAATTTTAGGCATCAAACTATATCTTGAGCCCCTAACTCAGACCAGGTACCTCCCAAATAAGCATTTTCTTACTCATGAGATCAACTGAGCAAGAGAGTGATTCTTCTTCATTTGATTCCTCTTGAGGTCTTCAGTGTTTTATAATTCAATTCAAAAAGCATTTCTAAAGCTTGGGGTTTTTTGTCCTTCATTCTCAAAGAGGACTATGACATTAGGGTGCTTTCATGACTTGCAGTGAATTGGATTTAAGTGTGGGAGAGCTGTGCAGGGTTACCAACCTCATGCTCTTCTCCAGAGCCACCTGGGTCCAATGGCAAGATATATATCAGAACAATTGGAGATAGCCCCAGATGTTTAAGGCAATTGGAGTTAAGTGGCTTGCCCAAGGTCACACACCTAGTAAGTGTCTGAGGTGAGATTTGAACTGAGGCACTCCCAATTTCAGGACCAGTTCTCTGAATTTAATTTAAATTAAATGTCTCCCCCCAAAACCACTCCTCTTACTGTCAAGGAACTTTAACTCATCCCATATATCCAATCAGTTGCCAAATCTTGTCATTAATAATTCTATAATTGTCTCCTTTCTGCTCAAAATAGCTACCACCCCAGTTCAGGCTCTTATGTCTTGACTAGAATTTTCTATAGCCTCCTATTTGGTCCCCCTGCTTCAAGCTTGTCCCTCCTCCAATCCATCCTTCACACAGCTGCCAAAGTTATTTCCTCAAAGCACAGATCTGACTGTATCATTCCACTACTTAGTAAACTCTATTAGCTCTCTATGACCTACCTCTAAAATCAAATATTATTTTGTCTTTATCTCATCTTTTTAAAAAATTTATTTTTCACAAGTTTTATAACCTATATTTATAGTGATATATTTATATAGCCTATAAATAAGTAAGTATATTGGGTTAATTCTTTTTAAAATTTATTAATAGAGTATATGATTTTAAAAGTTTCATAACTACTGCTCTAGGCAATGGAGAATTACTGGAAATTTTAAATGAAGGGAGTGACATGATCTGATCTGTACATTAAAAAGATTATTTGGTCAGCTTGGTGGAAGATGGATTGCAGGTGGGAGAGACCAATTAGGAGACTATTACAGGAATATAGACAAGAAGTGTTGAGGACTTTAATTAGAGTAGTCTTCATATGATTACAGAGATGATAGATGCAAAATATTCTGTGCCTTTCCCATTCTAATTGTTGTATGCTACAATTATTCCTGATCATTACTGAAATCCTCCTGAGCTCTTGCTGATTTACTAATAACTCAGTCCAATAATCCCATACAACCTCACCATATGCCTTTGCCCTTAAGTACTAAAAACATGCTTTAATGTATATGTATGTATATGTAATATGTGTGGATACACATATACACATGCTATTATATATGTACTTTATATACTATTATATGTCTATATATACTATTATATATTGTCTTTTGTTGTCTATTATTACTCAATGCATATCTCTCCAACTAAACTGCAAATTCCTTGAAAACAGGAGCTACACCTTATACTTTTTCCAAAGCCCTATAGCAACTAGCAAACAATGGGACACATAGTATATATTCAAGAAATACCTGTTGATTGATATCCATCACAGGTAGTTTTTGCCTCAATAAAACCGCTCTACCCAATGGAACCAACCAGTTTCATGGAAAGTGAGTTTAATTACCCCTGTAGGACAGGTTCATAATGAAAGTAACAAATGACAAATAGCCATTTTCTTCATGCTATCTTCTTAGATGGAGTCTTTATCCTTTCCTAGTTAAATGTGCTGTTGTTATTCCTCCTTTTATTTTAAAACTTTCAGATAAGCTATTAAATCTTTAGACTGAGATTAATAAAACAATTTTTGTTTATATGTATTGTAAGGTCAGGGAAGGAAGGGAATAAATTAGATTTGTTGACAGTATTTGTGTCATCTACCTACTCTTCTAGGGCTAGTAAAAATATATTGCTAGTCGATTTTTAAAAAAAAACATTGATCAAGCCTGTATTATGTGCAAGGGAGAATACAAAGATAAAAAAAACATAATCCCTGACCTCATGGAGTTTACAATCTAGTTGGGGACAACAAATGTGTACATGGATGTAATAGAATAGGATTTATATAGCACTTTCAGGTTTGCAAAGAAATTAACAAATATTATCTCATTTTTCATCACAACAACCCTACAAGGTAAGAGCTAATATCATGTCCATTTTACAGAGGAGGAAATAGAGGTAGATAGCAGTTGAGCAATTTGACCAGGATCACAGAGCTAGTAAGTATCTGAAGATGTGTTTGAACTCAAGTCTTCCTGATTCCAGGTCCTGTGCACTACCCATTGTGGCACCTATAATATCGAACAAGTAAAAAGAATGCTGATTAAATTTATAATTCTATCTGTCAAAGTCCTGGAGGCAAGATGGACAGATTTGTTTGTTTGTTTGTTTGTTTTATGCTGTCAGGGTAATCTTTATGTTCAGGTGTGTTCCATCATCATTAGCTTACTCAATAATTTACTTTCTGTGAATCCCTTTTTTCCCACCTGTGAGAGAAAGGGACCGTCTGTTTTGCTTTCAAGGGAATAAAATTTCCAGTGAATTTTGGCTGACTTAGTAGAAACATAAATGCATAAATAAGAAACATCATCAATTCCAGCCTCCTTATCTCATTTTAGATGTTGTATGTCTTGGTCAATATCATAGTCATACTCTGTAAAGGCCAGATGTTACATATCTGGAATGTAACATATTGGAGGCATTGGTGATGACAATTTTAAAGAGAAATGTCTCTGTTCAGTTCAACTTCTGACAAGAGAATATTGTTAGTTTGAATTTTTTAAATTGGCCCCAGCTGGTCCCATTTCTTTTGGCACTGGGTGTAGAACACTAAATAAGAAGAAATAATCAATCAGTTTCCTGAAAAGAGAGTAAACACATGTCATATGGTTCACAGAATGGGTGATGATAGCTTGGGACACCAGAATGTTATCTCATGTCCCCTGGCAGACTTTTTTCATAATGACCCCAGACATGAAGCACTTGATTCTGATTCTTCAGTGGCTGTGGGACACTAGCCCTCTAAACCCCATGGTTACTGAAACTCTAGCCTCAAGTCACTCAAGCAACTATATTCTTTAATGGTATGATTGCCACTGAAGTTTTTCTGTCTTTCATATGCCCAAAGCCTCGTTCGTTTATTTAATAATGTCTCCCGCGTAGCTCTCACTGAATGCAAAAGTCATTGCTTGTTTTAGTCCAAAAGCAACATGTCCCATGAATGATATGAGTGACTGCTAATGAGCCAGGGACTTAAAAAATGACAGGCTAGAAGACACCCTTGCAAAGCAGTTATCCAGTTCCATCTCCCGGTATGATCATACAAACACCTATCCTACTCAGCTTTGATAGCTGGATAGACTATGAAAATCAGATGATTGTTGTATAAATGCTTCTATTTATCAGCTCTTTTTCTGCATACAGATAGCGACTTTCTTAAAATATCCCTTATAGTTAATTTAGATATTTACAAGGGTCAAAATGACTTATTTTCTCAAAGTAATTTTGTTTTATCCCATAAATTTAAAATAAAATAAGTAAATGTAAGAAAAAGAAAATTGGGTGATTGGTTCAATTTTGAAGAGGGCTAAGTTGAAAAATTGATTTTTAAAAATTTTATAGTCATCGGGGCAGCTAGGTGGCGCAGTGGATAGAGCACCGGCCCTGGAATCAGGAGTACCTGAGTTCAAATCTGGCCTCAGACACTTAACACTTACTAGCTGTGTGACCCTGGGCAAGTCGCTTAACCCCAATTGCCTCACTAAAAAAAAAAAAATTTATAGTTATCGATAAATTGAATTTCTAAAAAGCAAAAACTTCTAAAATCGAGAATTATGCCCCCAAAATGTTTTTTTTTAAGTTTAAATACATGCTACAGCAGACAGTAGCTGTGCCACAAGCTCTTTGAGCCTTAGGTTTCTCATCTGGACAATGAGGGGGATGGTCTCTATGGTCTTTAAGATCCTTTCCAAATCTAAATCTATGACCCTATGAGCTTTTAAATATACAGCCTACTTATATAAAGGCTGATAAAGCAGGGAATTGAACATATTCTCTTTCATATTGCTCCCTTACTTATCTCATCCACTCCCCTTGCTTCCATTATCACTTCTATCCAGAGCTCTCTCAAATTTATTTCTCCGTGTCCAACATCTGCTGAGGGTTCCAATCCTGTATTTCCAAATGCCTACTGGACATCTTCACTTAGTCTACTGGCATCTCCAATTCAACACATCCAAAACTGAACTCATTTTTCCCCAGAAAATTGTACCTCTCTCTAATTTCTCTATTTCTATTGACAGCTCTACTATCCTCCACTCACTCAGGTTTTTAACTCTTCCCTGTCCTTCATTCCACACATCTAGGCATTTGCCAATTCCTACAAATTCCCAACTATTCCTTCCTTTCTACATTAGTTCAGGTCCTCACCTTTGCCATTGAGACTACTTTAATAGCATCTTAATAAGTCTTCCTGCCTCATCTATTTGGTCCCTAAGCCATACTTTACACAACTGCTTGAATAATCTTCCTTATGTGATCCCCTCTTTATGTCACTTCTATACTCAAAGTCTTCAATGACTCTCTTTTGCCTCTTATATGAAGTATAAATTCCTGATTCTGGCATCCGAGACCACCAAAATGCTGGCCTGACTTTTTCAGCCCTTATCCAATACGTTTTCTCTTCATATGGTCTATATTGCTGCCAAAGTGAACTACCCTTACTCCTTTAATCTCTTCTGTCTTCTCTCTATGCCTTTGTTTATACCATTCCCTTTGCTATTTCCCCCACCATAACCTCAATCTCTATCTTACTGAATGACTGACTGATTGATTGATGGTTCAGCTCAGGTGCTACCACCTCCATGAAACCTAGTCTGAACACCACCACCCACTTCTCCTGGTAAAAGTGATTTCTCAAATTCCTCACATCCCTTTGACCAGATCTTTCCTTTGTATTTATCACATTTTCTCTTGTATCGCAGTTATTTGTACACATCTTACACAGACTATCACTCACAGACATATACTCATATACATATACATACACATTAATCTATAAATTCCTTGAGAACAGGGTCCATGTCACATCTACCTTTGTTTCCCTATTATTTGGCATAATACTTTAAGCAGAGCAGAAACAATAAATGTTTGCTGAAATAAAGGAAAGAATTTTTTGGCCACATTAAGTACAATTTCCTGAATATAATTTAATTTTTCTTTAGTGTTTAGGGTTCTCACAATTTCTTAGGGTCATCATTCTGATCATTATTTAGGTAATTAAGCTGAATTTTCACAAGGGAGTCAGGGTGGTCCAGGGTAATGGGAGCTGAACTTGGAGTCAAAAAGAGATGTGTCTCAATCCTGCTTCTGATATTTAATAGTTGTGTGACTATGAGAAAGTCACTTAACCTCTCTGTGAGACCTTGTTTCCTCAGTGGTAAAATGAGCTTGCTTTAGATGACCCTGAAGGTCTCTCTCAGCTCTAAATATATGATAAAATATGAAGCATTGCTGACCCTAGCACATTTCCTGAAAGAAGTGCTTTATTTTGTTTTAATAAATCTCTGATATGAGTTCTTATCATTTGGCTCTTTTTCCTAAAAAGTAGATAGCAGGAAAAATATCCAAGTAACTGAGATTTCTGGTTAGTTAAGCTCCATTTAATCAAGGAGAAAAGTGCAAGGTATGTTAGTTTTTTGCTTTTGTTTTTTATTTTCCCCCAATCTTAACCATTCCAAAGATTTCATGGAGAAAGGCCCTGTGGATCTGGAAATGAACTGTCAAAAAAGAGCAGGGAAAAACACTTAACACTAGCAAGAAATTAAATATCCCAACTGGGAAAAGGGTCTGGAACAAGGCCTTTTAAAATAATTACTTTTTATTATTTTATTTGATATGTTTAATTTCTATCATTAACCAATAGTTTTGCTTCACTCACATCAAGTTACCAAATACAGTTTTTTAAAGAATCCATCATAACACCCTTGTGAAAAGGTATGAAAGACAAGCTAGCCCTGTCAGACTTTTCCCATGAAGTCCTACTGGTTATAAAAAATAAAATAAAATCAGCAATATTATCTATTCAAGTGACATAGGTCATGATTTTTTCTAATCAAGTAAATGGTTATTTCCAGAATCATTTTCTGATGTGATTTTGAGTTATAGAAACCATGTGTTCATCGCACTTCTTTTAGAGTGGGTAAATGAAATGCATTTCCCCTATAATTAAACAATAGAACATTACCTCTGTTTCCTCATCTGTAAAATGAGAATGAACCAAATAATCCCTTTCAGCACTAAATATGATGGTTGAAGGAAACTTTTTACAGACTTTGGACTTACTTGTAGCGCTGGGGACACCATAGGCAGCTACCCCAAATTACTTTTTTCCCCACCAAAAAGGTACGTCCTCAGCTCTCTTGGTGCCCCTTTCAAGTTTGGAGTTACTCCTACATTCCCTCTCTTTCCTTAATTCTCCTTTCTCATTTGGCTGAAAGAAGGCTCTGCTGTCATTCCTTAGACCCTCATTTCTCCAGAAGAGTCAACAACCTTTCTCAGGGTTTTATTTTAAGTAAACAAAACTTAAAACAGTGGAAATCAGATCTCTTTCCTTCTTTAGCAACCTCCTCAGACTCATCCCCCATCTTTCAAATCTTCTCTAAGACACCTGAAAGTTTAGGGAAGCAAAAGTGATAAAAATCAAGTCAAATCTGGCAGCTAGGTGGCGCAGTGGATAAAGAACAGGCCCTGGATTCAGGAGTACCTGAGTTCAAATCCAGCCTCAGACATTTGACACTTACTAGCTGTGTGACCCTGGGCAAGTCACTTAACCCCCTATTGCCCTGCAAAAAAAAAAAAAATCAAGTCAAATCAACAAACAATTATAAAGGGCTTGCTCACTCCAGACACTGTGCTAATCACTAGGGATACAAAAAGAGGGCTAACCAGTCTTAAAGGGGGTTGCATTCTAATTGCATGAAAACAACTATGTACTGTACATACACTATATATACAGAGTACCCAAAGCATACAAAAGACTTATCTAGATCCAATGACAAAGTACTTCTTAAAGAAAGAACAACTTCAATAGAGGAATATTCATTGATCATGGCTAGACCATCCATATAAGAAATACAATAAAATATATTTTAGTATATATAATAATTTCTTATCAGTCATCTTTCAGTCATGTCCAACACTTTGTGACCCCATTTGAAGTTTTCTTGGCAAAGATACCAAAGTGATTTGCCATTTTCTTCTCCAGATCATTTTATAAATAAGAAAACTGAGGCAAACAGGATAAAATGGTTAAGCCCAGTGTCACACAGCTAGTAAGTGTCTAAGGAAACATTTGAACTCATAAAGATAAGTCTTCCTGATTCCAGACCCAGCTCTCTATACACTATGCCACCTAGCTGCCCTATATATAATAATTATATTATTATGCATAATAATATAATAGAACAAATGTATAATTACAATGGCAATACTACTAAAATTAATTTGTCTTTTTAATACTATATCACTCAAATTACCAAAGGAATGCCTTACAGAACTTGATAACATAATAACAAAATTCATTTGGAAAAACTCAATTTAGAGAATAAATGGAAAGTTATCTCAGAGAGAAGACAATAAGTGCTACATGTTTTGATCAGTCAATCAATCTCCAAGCATTTATTAAGTGCCTGCTTTGTGACCAGAGCTGTACTAGGCCCTGGGGAGATACAAAAGGTGAAAAAGAGGTAGTTTCTAGCCTCGAGACATTAGCCTTTCACTGGGGAAATAGCAGGTAATTAGTTAATCACTTGATATTGCTGCGATTGTTCTAATACCTTTTCTAGTCTCAAATCTAACACAAAAAGAAGATGATGAAGAAACATACCTGGCCAACACAGAGCAGAGAAAGGTATCCTTCCAACTCTGTCTATGGCTGTCTATGTAAGGCCTGGTTGAGGGTATGCTCAAGCTGGAGAGTGAGTCCAGTGTCACCTGATTCTGCATTTTTTAGCTTGTGTTTCCATAGAAGGGAAATTAGACTCTCATTGGATGTACTTAGGAAAACATGGAACCAGAAAGCCCCAGAGTGGGCAAGTGGGCTCTGAGGGTACTTCATCACTCTGACCTACCTCTGCATAAATCCTAGTCCCAATTCCTTACCTACATGTGAAGAGGGTAATTGTCTTCATTAATAATAACCACATAAGCCTAGGTTTTCCATGTTATTAAGATCATTTCTACTTTCCAAATCTCAACCTAAAGTTCTTTCTAGGGGGGCAGCTAGGTGGCACAGTGGATAAAGCATTGGCCCTGGATTCAGGAGGACCTGAGTTCAAATCTGGCCTCAGACACTTAACACTTACTAGCTGTGTGACCCTGGGCAAATTACTTTACCCTCATTGCCCCACCAAGAAAAAGAGTTCTGTCTAATAGATCAAACAACCTCCCAGGACTGTCTATATTATCACAATCATAAATCCAAGAACATGAGATCCTCAGAGCTAAGATTTAGAGGTGGAAGGAAACTTAGAAATCATCTAGTCCAACCTCTCTGATTTATAGATAAAAAACAACTGAGTTCTAGGAAAGTTAAGTGACTTACCCAAGATTATTTAGTTAGTAAATGAAGCAAACTGGTATCTGAACCTAGATTCTCTAGATTTCCTTGGAAAATAAAATATATTTCTTTTAAATAAGCATTTTTATTTAAAGTTTTTAATTCCAAAGTCTATCCCTCCTTCCCTTCTTCCTCTCCCTCCTCCCTGAGGCAGTAAGAAATCAGATATACATGTGCAATTACATGACTATATTAGTCATTTTGTATAAGAAAACTTGAGTAAAAAGGAAAAATGGAAAAAAGAGAAAGAAATAAAAAGAAAGAAAGAAAGGAAGAAAGAAAGAAAGAAAGAAAGAAAGAAAGAAAGAAAGAAAGAAAGAAAGAAAGAAAGAAAGAAAGAAAGAAAGAAAGAAAGAAAGAAAGAAAGAAAGAAAGAAAGAAAGAAAGAAAGAAAGGAAGGAAGGAAGGAAGGAAGGAAGAAAGAAAGAAAGAAAGGAAGGAAGGAAGGAAGGAAGGAAGGAAGGAAGAAAGGAAGGAAGGAAGGAAGGAAGGAAGGAAGGAAGGAAGGAAGGAAGGAAGGAAGGAAGGAAGGAAGGAAGGAAGGAAGGAAGGAAGGAAGGAAGGAAGAAAGGAAGAAAGAAAGGAAGGAAGGAAGGAAGGAAGGAAGGAAGGAAGGAAGGAAGAAAGAAAGAAAGAAAGAAAGAAAGAAAGAAAGAAAGAAAGAAAGAAAGAAAGAAAGAAAGAAAGAAAGAAAAATAGCATGCTTCAGTCTATGTTCAATCATATCAGTTCTTTCTTTGGAGGTGGATAGTATGCTTCATCTTTAGTCCTTTGGGATTGTCTTGGATCATCGTATTGCTGAGAATAGTTGTCATTCACAGTTCTTCATCAAACAATATTGCTGTGTTAAGGGCTAAAATTCTAGCTAGTCTGTCTAAAATATCTAATGAGTGGTCACCAATAAATTATAAGCTTTAGCAAGAGTTAGACTTTCAAGCATTTATTAAGGAGAATAAGAATTTGGTAAAGAGAGAGAGAAAGGCCTACATTCATCTATCTATTAAAGGGAGAGCACATTTCTCGCTCCCTTCTCTACCAGTGTCCTCAGGAAAGAGCTCCAGTCAGAGCGCCAGGCTCCCCTCTTCTTCTTCCCACAAGCAAACGTCGCTTCCTGACGCCAAAGAAAAGACTCATGGTCTTGCCCTCAGAGACCTTCCTTTCATGGCAGAGCTTTGCTACAGTAAGTCTCCAGTAGGTGGCGTCATTCTGATCGTTACAGTTATCACTGCACATCATTCTCCTGGTTCTGCTCACTTCACTATATATCAGTTCATATAAGTCTTTAAAGGCCTTTCTGAAATCATCCTGCTCGTCATTTCTTATAGCACAATAAAATTCTATTATAATCATATACCACTGCTTATTTAGCCATTCCCCAATTGATAGACATTCCTTTGATTTCAAATTTTTAGCCACTACAAAAAGAACTACTATAAATCTTTTTGTTCAAATGGGTCTTTTTTTCTTTTTTGAGATGTCTTTGGGATATAAATCTAGAAGGAGTTATTGCTGGATCAAAGGGTATGCACAGTTTGATAGCTTTTTGGGCATAGTTCCTAATTGTTCTCCAGAATGGTTGGCTCAATTCATGACTCCACCAGCAATGGATTAGCATCCCAGTTTTCCCACATCCCCTCCAATATCCGTCAGGAAAATGAGATATACTTTAATGAAATTGTACATCCTTTCAATTCCTAAAATTGGAATTTTTGCACATCCTATACAAACTAATTTCTCAGCTCAGTTAACAAGCACATATTAAGTACCTACTGTTACTGCAAAACACTATGTGAGGGGTTAGATAATAATAACTGTATCTTTAGTAATCTTTTTTAAAAATCTACTGTAGGGCTTGCCAAAGTACTCTTTTTTTTTAAGTGATGAAAATAATGATCAGAATAAATGTCATTCTTCATTTCCACACCCTTGACAATGAAGCAGTGTTGAGCATTTCTTTTTCCACATTAACAGTGAGGGTTTGGCTCAGAAACATCACACAAATTTGTACTCAATTTTTTTTTCCCTTCGGTGTTCTTCAAAACTAAAAATATATTCCCAAGTCAAGTAAAATTGACCTTACCTAAATGATCAACTGTGAGCTTGCTCTCTCTCTCTCTCTCTCTCTCTCTCTCTCTCTCTCTCTCTCTCTCTCTCTCTCTCTCTGAAAAACAAACACACCTCACAAGCCTTTCACACTTCACCTACTCCTTGGCATTTCTCTCATATCATAATTATGTAGGTACATCTTTTTCTTCTTCCCATTAGATTATAAACTCCTTAGGATTAAGTTCAGAATCATATCAATCCTTGGTATTCTTATTATTTAGCTCTATGGCTTTCACACAGTTGGTGTTTAATAAGTATTTGATAAACAAATTAGCAAATTAATATAATAGAATGAATAGCAAGTTATAAGTTGAAGCCTTTTGCAAATATCTAATATCTTTATATGATAGTTTGGACAATTTCTTTTCCAGAGATGCTCAGAAATTCACTCATTCAATATTAAGAGCCTACTATGTGCCACGCACTATGCTAGGTGCTAAAGATGCAGAGATAAAAATGAAACAGTCCCTTCCTTCAAGTATCCATCCCAAAATATCAGAATTGGAGGCCAATTGTCAAATAGGATTTACAGTCAGCTCCACAGTCTTCCTTCTCAACTGCTTCAGGAACTTACTTGAGCTTATGAGAAAAAGAAAAAAAAAAAGAAAATTCTCTATCCCCTCTCTTTTTTCACTGATCAGTATGCCAACTTTTATTCTTAGAACCAGGTCTGCATTGAATTATCTGTAAAGATCTTAAATATTCCACTAACACATGGGAAAAGAAACCACTGACAATGTGTCGATGTCTTTTTTTCCCCCTTGATTTTCTATGATTTAGTTACTGAAAACAATTCATAGCTTTTGCAATCCTGGACTTTGGGGGCTGACAGATGAGCTACTAAAAAGTGTTAGGAACCCAAAACAGTATAGTAAACAAAAATAAAAATTCAAGCAATGGCACCAACGTCAATGGCCTGAGTGGCTTATGATTAAAACATGACGTCTACTTTTCATGATTTTTACAGCTAATTAGGAAGATTTATTGGCATCCAGAAGAAACCCCCCAGAGGAAGCAAGGCTGCACGCAGTGATTAATGATAACCAGTTTCCACTTGGAATGGAAAACTACTGGGCTCCAAAGGCCTAAGAAAAGAGAAGCGAACACTTCTGTAAAAGAAAAGCTGAACTAGAGTAGGGGGGCTTTCTAAACTACCCTCTCTGAAAAATACACTTATATTCATTCTTCTCTAAGGAGAGTTCTCTCTGAGCACCAGCAGTCTAATGAATTGCTTGGTTGATAGACTGAGCCTATGAGCCTTTGCCCAATAGAGAATGTGGTCATGCCCATTGGCTCCTTGGTGACAGGAAAGAAGAAAACTCTTGATTGGCCTTTGTGGACTGATTGCCCGACTGCTCCCCCATGGAGACAACAGAGGAGCCAGTCCTTTGTGCCACCTTATAAAAGAGAGCCCATCCTTCTACCTTTTTTATTTTTTCTCTTGACCTTTTCTACCAGAAGGGTAAGGAGTACAGGATTCTTCCATAACTCCCACTACCACCACCACCACCTCACTTACCCAAAGGAGAAGAAACACATGACAAAGTTCACATGCTTACATATCTAAGTAGTCTAAAAGGAGAGTCTTTGAGAGTGGATTTTCCCAGACCAAGAGATAATATCAACTTCATCAACTTACAGGAGGGAGGGTAGGGGTGGGAATGATAGATTTCCTGCAAAAAAAAAAAATGCATGATGGAAGAAGCTTAGGGAATGGTTGATGGACAATATTCTTCAACCCTAGGATCTCTTATGCATAAGAGGGGAGTTTCTTTTGATTTTCTAGCCAGCATGATCCTAGAATATACCCTTCAGGACAAATAAGAGAGATTTCCTGGTCTGTGCCAGCCTTGGGGGTAATCTTAAGGGTGATCCTCAGTTCAAAATCTCTCAAATTTGAGCATTCAAGTATCAGATCTTCTAGAGAGAAAGGAGGATTTCCTAAGCACTATTGCCTCTTCAAAGGAGAGGTTATTCCATGTGGCTCCTATAGATTAAGAGCAGGGGCAGCTAGGTGGCTCAGTGGATAAAGCACTGGCCTTGGATTCAGGAGGACCTGAGTTCAAATCCAGCCTCAGACACTTGACACTAGCTGTGTGACCCTGGGCAAGTCACTTAACCCCCATTGCCCTTAAAAAAAAAAAAGGAAGAGCACAGGAGGATAAAGAGGAAGGAGGCAGTAAAAGAGCTGCACCTTATTACTCTATTACAGTTATTTAGATATTTGTAAGTCCTATGGGAAGGACATTGCTTATTCAGCAGCCCCAAAGCATGTTTGCTTCACAGGGGAAGTTTAAACCACAGAGAAAAACTCCAAATCTGGAAGGGACTGTGTGGAATTCTATGGGAAATAAATAGTGATTCACTCTGATATCAAAAGGTTATACTGGGGCGGCTAGGCAATGCAGGGGATAAAGCATCAGCCCTGCATTCAAGAGGACCTGAGTTCAAATCCAGCCTCAGACTCTTGACACTTACTAGCTGTGTGACCCTGGGCAAGTCACTTAACCCTCATTGCCCTGCTTCCCCCCCCCAAAAAAAAAAGTTATATCAATGAAGTTCCAAAATCGATTCCTTCTGAAGGGATCCACTTAGAGCACTGTATTTGTTTTTTCCAATATTTTTATGAATTGTTATGAATCCTTTGAATCTTCTGCATTTTCTGTGAAGCAAAATAAAAGATGTCCCTTATGTAACTTGAATAGTTACCTTGGGGTACTTATATGGGAGCTGGAGACCCCTTTTACCTATCTTTGTGAAAAACTACTTACAAACTATACCTAAACTACATTTGCAATTTTTTCCAGAGTCTACTTTGAGCAGAGACAACAGGCTTGAGAAAAGGATAAGCCCAAAGGATTAGATTGAGTCCATGTGGGCCCAGAGCTTTAGAGTGCCCTGTATACCCCTGCCCTGTGTTTCTGCAGCAAAATAGAATCAACTTCTCCTTGTGAAAGATGAGGGGAGAAGGGAGAAATTATTTTTGCTGAACCCTACCAACCATAGCCCTTTGTGAAAGAAGGAGCAAGAAAAATGTATTAAAAAGTGAAAAATGTTGAAAATAGTCCATTGCAGGGGCAGCTAGGTGGCGCAGTGGATAGAGCACCGGCCCTGGAGTCAGGAGTACCTGGGTTCAAATCCGGCCTCAGATATTTCACACTTACTAGCTGTGTGACCCTGGGCAAGTCACTTAACCCCAATTGCCTCACCAAAAAAAAAAAAAAAGAAAAAGAAAAAGAAAAGAAAATAGTCCATTGCTCTCTTTTAGGTGTTAACATAGAAGGACAGTCCTTCCAATAAGAATACAAGTTTTCTAGAGTTCCAGCCACGAGACTCATGTTTGAGGCAGCCCCAGTCCCTGAAACCCAATCAGAAGTGATCTCTTGTTCTCCCAACAAGGTGCCAACATGTTCCGTTCCCTACTTTTGAGTGATTCCAGGAAAAAGTCAACAACCTATAGGCTCATTGGATTTTTCAGGGATCTCATCAAATTAACCAGGTAGGATTTCCTACAATCAATTCCCCCTTCCCTCTAAATTCCACTCAGGACTCATCCCCTCTATAAAGCCTTCTAGTTCATCTGAAAGAAATCACCTTTTCCTCAGAATTACTCCAGCATTTATGGTCTATACCTTTAAATAGAGAATATAATTATTTTCCATCTCATATTGTCTGTTGTTTTTCTTGAGTGCTAATTGCCTCAGCTGGATTGTTGAGGGGAAGCACCATATTTTTTCAATATCTTTTTCAATATTCAATGTCTCCAAAGTATTACAACTACCTACTGAAATACGTTACAAATTCTACCTTTCGGGCGTCAGCTTTAGGCTTTAATCACTGTTAAAATGTGAATGTACTATACAAAACTAAATATTTGCAGTGTTTTTGTTTTGTTTTGTTTTGTTGTTGGGTTTTGGGGTTTATTGGTTTGGGGTTTTTTTATTTGTTTTGTTTTGGTTTGGTTTTCTAGTAGCAAAGAACTGGAAATAAAATAGATGCCCAGCAATTGGAAAATGGCTAAGTAAATTATGATACATGAATGTAATGGGATATTATGGTGCTGTAATAAATGACAAATATGATGAATACAGAGAATCACAGAAACAATAACATTAACTGATGCAGATTAAAATAAGTACAGTCAAAAACAATATGCACAATGAGTACAACAGTGTGAATGAAAAGAACAACCACTACAAAATAATAAAAAATGAATATTGCAAAATTAAAAAGAACAAGCTTGGCTGCAAAGAACTGATATAAGAAAATATGACACTCCCCCCCCATTCCTTTGTAGGGGTGAAAGGTCCACAGGTATGGAACATTGCATATATTTTCATATTTTTTTAATGTATTGACTAGTTATGCTGATTTTTTTCTTTTCCTCTTTTTCTTAAAAAAAAAATGTTATATAGGATGGCTTCCTGGGAGGGGATAGAGGAAAGAGTAAGGGGGAAATTTAGGCATTGTAAAAACAAAAGGGTTTTTTAATTTTTAATGTAAATATATTGGAAAGAGTGATACTTGATATCAATCATTTATACCTTCAAGTGAATGGAAGATATGAAAATATGTGTTGATAGAGAGAAGAGGAAGGCCTGGAGGGAAAGTATCCCAGAGAAGGATAGTAAAAGATCTGGGATTATAGGGGGGGAAAAAGACAAATTGACTTTTTAAATGCTGACAAATACAACCAGGGCTGAGGCAAATATTTTGAATGATAGCCAAGCATCTGGAATTATAGTTCCACCACCACTACCACTCCTTTAGTTCAGGAGAAGGTTGAGGAAACATCCCACAGAATTTGGGATTGGGAGGGAAGGGAGGTTTTAAGATCAGCAGACCCCAGAAGCTGAAGTAGAAGAGGATTTAGGACTGAGACAGCATTGCTGGAAAAAAGTGGGAGCCAGAGCTGAAGATATAGGGAAGCAGGACAGAAAGTGTGCAATGCATCATTATCCTATTGCAGGAAGAAGGGACTGAGTACCTGATTAGAGCAAGGTCCTGAAAGATAATGGATACTCTTCCTTTTTTGCTATGAAGCCCAGTACCTGAGTAGTGTTCCCCTCCCCATTAGGGATGTTGTGAGACAAATGAGATAATGGATGTAAAAGCACTTTGTAAACCTTAAAACACTATAAAAATGCCAGTAATTATTGTTAATGGTATTAGCTTACAGTCATTATTCCTGCTGAGCTCAAGCAATGTTTATAGAGCAATAGAGAGGCATGCTGGTAAATATTTAACAACTGGGCTCTCCAAAAAAAAATAAATTAAAATGTATGCACACACTTTAAATTTAATCCACCTTATTAACACTTTCTTAAGAAGTCTAGAAATCAGGGGCAGCTAGGTGGCACAGTGGATTCAGGAGGACCTGAGCTCAAATCTGGCCTCAGACACTTGACACTTACTAGCTGTGTGACCCTGGGCAAGTCACTTAACCCTCATTGCCCTGCCCAAAAAAAAAGAAGAAGAAGAAGAAGTCTAGAAATCAACAAAACAATAAAGCCTTGATTTGTTAGATATTGGAGGTTTCTAAGGTATAAATGCTTATGGAGAAAATTAGCAATCAGCTCTGGCAAGTCAGTTAGAGCCAACTCCAACAAATTTCTTCTGTAGACCCTGTTCCTGAAATTCTCTAGGCTACTGCTGGCTCAACATGGCACTTGCCTTATCACCTGGGGCCCTCTTGACCTAGACAATCTACTACACCCAGACTATTCATCTTGGTATATCCTTTTACAAGGCCTCCCCCCACCTCCTGATAGTGAGTGCCTCATGGAACTTCCATTTTATGGATTGGCCCAGGCCAGTCTCTTCTTGCCTTCATTACCCTCCCAGTCCTATTCCTAACTTTTCTCTGTACTTCAAAACCATGATGATGTACCACCATGCCCCCTCCCCATCTTTTCAGTTCCCTTTTATATGTAAATTCCTTGAGATTATGGACTGTCTTTCCTTTTGCTACATTTGTATGCTAAGGGTTTAGCCCAGTGCTTGGCATATAGCAAGTGATAAATGTTAATATTTTAATGTCATCTTTTTCTTCTCCTCTCCAACCAGAGCCAATTTAAGTGGAGCTAAAAAAAAGTGCTATTTTCTTTTTCCCCATTGCTTATACAGGGTGGGCCAAAAGTCACAAAGGGAGTTCAATATTTAATCATCCCTTTATTTTTTTTAATTGACAATACCATAGTGCCATATATAATATGTATATATGAAAAAAATTATATTAATTGTGAAAAATCAAATCTCATAAGTGGAAAAAATAATTTTCAAAAAGTTATTAAAACATCATGACTTTTGGCCCACCCTGTAGTCATTTGTAAGCATAGTTGTCTTTTTAAAAAACATTTATTCTTTGGGAATGTCATTTCATCAGAGTATGCATGAGGTGATGGCCCCAAGAAATTCTGTATTTCACAAACTGCTAGAACCTTGCTATTCTGTCTTGGGTTGGTGGGTGTAGGGTCAGAAGGGAGGTGGGGTAAGAAACTTTCCTAAGGGGTTGAAAGTCAGTTTATAAATGATCCTATAACTCTTTCAAGCAGAACATTGAAAGTTGAACTCTGGTTTCACTTAGATTTACTCTAGAAAAATGAGTCATTTGGAGCCATAGTGTCCAAGCAAGGGTGATTACTGATCTAGAGATTGGTCTCCTCTCTCTCTCTCTCTCTCTCTCTCTCTCTCTCTCTCTCTCTCTCTCTCTCTCTTTGCTGGGCAATGAGGGTTAAGTGACTTGCCCAGGATCACACAGCTATTAAGTGTCAAGTGTCTGAGGCTGGATTTGAACTCAGGTCCTCCTGAATCCAAGGCCAGTGCTTTATCCACTGTGCCATCTAGCTGCCCCTCTCCACTCTCTTTTAACCAAAGGGAGGGGAGAAGTTAGAGAAACTAGAAGAGAACATCCCATTTCCCAGCTGGCCTTGAGGGTAAATTCTGTGATGATTTCATTCTCCCCCCTTCTAGCTGGGTGGCATGGCTAGAAGTCTTTTTCTCCACAGGGTTATTAGGGTAACACTTACTTTACAGTCTTACCTAGAATCAACTTAATCTCCTTCTATACTGCATGATAGTTTTGAAAGCCACTAACATACCATCATCTAAAGTTCCCTGGGAAAAATCAACAGAAGAACTGGCCTAATTTTTATATGGAGTGCTGAGAAGCTTTCTCTTTCAAAGCAACAGGCCGTCTTTCAAAAGGCATTGGATTTGATGTCAGAGACCATGGTCCCAATTGTTGCCATGTAACTACAAGTCGAGTCAACAAGCATTTATTAAGTACTTACTATATGTCAGGCACTATGACAATTTCTGGTTAGTGCCTCAACAAACATTTATTAAGTACTTGGCACAAAATACTCTGCTAGAAGCTAGGATTTGTTGTCCAGTCATGTCCAACTCTTTGTGACCCCGTTTGGGGTTTTCTTGGCAAAGATACTGGAGTGACTTGCCATTTCCTTCTTCAGCTCATTTTACAGATGAGGAAATTGAGGCAAACAGGATTAAGTAACTTGTCCAGGGTCACACAGTAAGTGTCTGAGACCAGATTTGAACTTGTAAAGATGAGTGCTCCTGATTCTAGACCCACCACTTTATCTACTGTACCACCTACATATACAGGAGCTAAAGTTACAGAGATAAAAATGAATGGAAAATCCCTACCTAATGGCAATTACTTTCCTTACTTTCTCCTACTGGGATACAACCTGTAAAGAGATAAGTGAACTCAAGGTAATTTAGAAGAAAGCACTAATAACTAGAGAGATTGGGCAAGGCCAACAGGAGAGGGCATCTAAGCTAAGCCTTGAGAAAAGCTAAGGATTCTGAGACATGAAAGAGGATGGTAACTAATCCTTTGACCTTGGACAAATCATTAACATCTCTAAGCCTCAGTCTTCTCACCTATAAAATGGGGATAGTAAGAGTTATACAATCTACCTCACAGGTTTTATGAAGCCTGATCCAGATAATGTATATATTTTGTGAACCCTTGAGACAGTTGATAATGACGGTTATTGGAGAGGTTGCTGTGGTATGCGGGTAGGATCCCTAGATTTAGAATCAGGAGACTGGGGTCCAAATCCTATGCGAAGGGGGCAGCTAGGTGGCGCAGTGGATAGAGCCCTGGATTCAGGAGGACCTAAGTTCAAATCCAGCCTCAGACACTTAACACTTACTAGCTGTATGACCCTGGACAAGTCACTTAACCCCAATTGCCTCCCAAAAAAAACAAATCCTATGCAAAGCTGGTCAAGTCACTTAAGCTCTCTAGGCCTTAGCTTCCTTATCTCTAAAATGATAATGCCTAGACTCCCATACTCCCAAAATCATTGTGAAAAATCAAATAAGGAATGGATGTAGAGTACCACATGGATATTAGCTATTATGAGAAAGTGAGCTATGTTTCTATTCATAAAACTGTGAATTTAGTTAAAACCCTAGTTTTCTTCAGGCCATAGTTTGGATACTTGCTGTGTTTCCCCTGGACATTTGTCCATTCCCCCTGGTGGATCAGTTTCATAATAGATGACTCTTTCCTCTTTCCTCTTCAAGAATAAAGAGAAGGAAGCACTAAGCTTGAAAGTGCACTAAGATTTTTGGAATATAGGCATACCTTGGAGATACATGGATTCAGTTCTAGACTGCCATAATAAAGCAAATATAGCACTAGAGTGAGCTCACAAATTTCTGGTTTCAAGTGCATATAAAAGTTATGTTTACACTACACTATATTAAGTATACAATGGTAATGTGTCTAAAAAAATGTGTATACCTTAATTTTAAAATATTTTATTGCCAAAAATTCTAAATATCATCTGAGCCTTCAGCGCATCATAATCTTTTTGCTGTGGGAGGGTCTTGCTTCGATGTTGATGGCTGCTGACTGAGCAGGGTGCTGGTTGCTGAAGGCTAGGGTGACTGTGGCAATATCTTAAAATAAGTCAACAGTGAAGTTTGAGGTAGTGATCGACTCTTCCTTTCACTTGAAAATTTAGAGGCCATTGTAGGATTATAAATTTTCTAATTTCAATATTGTTGTGTGTCAGGGAATAGGGAGGCCTGAAGAGAGGGACAGAGACAGAGAACAGCTAATTGGTAGAACATCCAGAACACATACAATATTTATCAATCAAGTTTGCCATATTATTCAAAACAATTACAATAGTAACATCAAAGACCACTGATCACAGATCACCATAATAATGATAAAAAAATTTGAAATATTGTTACAATTACCAAAATGGGAGGCAGCTAGGTGGCACAATGGATAAAGCAGCAGCCTTCAATTCAGAAGGACCTGAGTTCAAATCCAGCCTCAGACACTTGACACTAGCTGTGTGACCCTGGGCAAGTCACTTAATCTTCATTGTCCCACAAAAAAAAAGAATTACCAAAATGTAGCACACAGAGATATGATAAGAGCATGTGTTTATGATAGAATTGCTCGACAAAGGATTGCCACAAACCTTCAATTGGTAAAAAATGCAATATCTGCAAAGTATAATAAAGTATACCTATGCCTGTATTTTCAATAGGGCATTTTTTTTGCATCAAGTCCTAATTCCCTAGTCTAGTGATACCTGCATATCTTGATATCAATACTCCTACCCTCTCTCTTTATGCCCCCATTCTTCCTTTCAACAATGCTCCTGTAACACTACCTCCTACCACCCCCCAAATAATTTCTTGGTGACCTCCAGTATGCAGATTACATACAAAGAAGAATGTACAACTGAGCTCCCACAGGTGCACAGGCACACTTGGGATAGGCTGACAAGTTGCAAATTGTCCCTTCCTGAATAAAAGAAGCCCTCTTGGCAGTAGCTACATATGGATGACTGCCAGTATGAAGCTGTTAACCAATGGAGGTTATGATAACATGCAACTTCACAGCTGGATGAATGTCTCTAGTTGCAGGATTCAGACAGGAATTGAAAACCAGCAGAAAACTGAAATGGACACCTAAGAGTGGACCCCTGTGGTTCAGTGCTAGGGTTTTGCTGTTTTATTTGGGAAGTACTCTTTAAGAAACTGGGGGAGGGGATGCTGAGCACATAAAAAATAATCTTTACTAATAAAAACTAAATAGTTGGTTGTATATGACTTGTGTAAGTAAATTAACCAACCTCACCCTTAGATTTATAAAAACAAAAACAACTAAAGGATGAGAATGATATCTATATTCAGACATATCTATACATACATATTTATAAATAGATATAGATATGTGCTCCGGTCTCCTTTTGTCAATATACATTGAATATAACAACATCAAGGAGAAAGCTGTGGCTGAATACACTAAGAGACTTAATGGCATTCTGAAAGCAAAGTTGAATGAGAAGACTACATTTAAAGCAATTAACACCTATGTAATACAAGTCTTAATCTGCCCCATACATCTTTGAAACAGTAAAATGGTCTACAGGCAAAATCATACAATATTAATAAAACAGGGCCTAAAATCCTGAGGCAGCTATAGAAAAAGTAGATTACCCGAATTAAACAATAAATACTTATTAAGTGCCTACTATATGCTAAGGGCTGAGGATACAAAGCAAAAAAAAGGGCAAAAGATAGTCCCTGCCCTCATAGAGCTCAAAATCTAATTCAGAGTAAAAAGAAAGAACAGGATTACTAGATATTATTTGAGCATGTAACAAACAGGTCAAAAAGACAGAAATTTTCAATAAACAAACGTCACTTACTAAGGAGTAGTAAAGGTTCATAACAAGTACTGATTTTTTTTTTCAGGCTATGGGGGTTAAGTGACTTGCCCAGGGTCACACAGCTAGTAAGTGTCAAATGTCTGAGGCCGGATTTGAACTCAGGTCCTCCTGAATCCAGGGCTGGTGCTTTATCCTCTGCACCACCTAGCTGCCCCACAAATAATGATTTTGACATTGGATTTGTCAACTACATCTAAAAGTGGCTTATTTCCAGATTGACCCTATGAAACAAAAGGCCCTTTGTGGGAGAAAACCACATGAACTCAGCCAACAAATGATGATAAAGAAACTTCAAACAAATGGCTATCATAACTATTTGTGAAAATGGAAGGGTTTGTAATGGAGGGTCAAGACCAATCCATTGTGATCAAAGACTGCAGACCAACTATCCTTAAAGAACCTAGACTTACTGACTGATGTAGGAAATAGTGACCAAACTACACATTAAGATAGACTGCAAAAATGTCACTTCTACTGAATACCTAGCAAACTAGGACCTGGTGGCAAGAACTTATATAGGTTAGAAGCCTGCTTGCTATCTTTCATTGACTGCCAGATGATATCCCCATACCACCAATATAGACCTCAAAATATCCTGAACTATTCAGCAAATAAACTATGCTGAAACAGTCCATTATTCTGGACTAAATTGCTGTCCACAATGGTCCAAACATATATAACATAAGAACTAAAAAACAATGTTTTTAATAAATGTGACAAGAAGATTAGTGCAGTAGAGTAGGATCATAGAGTCTCCCATGAAGAGGAGCAACGTTCAATAAGCTTAAAAAGGGTAGTAGTATAGTACTTCCCTGGGTGCAGATTTCTAGGATTTTGCTGGGCTAACATCAAAAACCTGAGAAAATATATTTGGCTCCACCTCAGCCTTTCGAAGAACTGATAGATGTGATTTGTGACAGTTTCCTTCACAAAACCCTGAGCCATGATTAATAGTGTAAGAAGAATTGGGCTGCATATAGATGCTCATCCCACTATGTCAAGCTTCCCTCATATCCAAACTTTAAGAAATTAGAGTCCATATAAGAAAAATATTTCCAAATGCAAATGACATTTGAATTCCTTGTCAGAAATATATTCCTTAATGAAAAGTTCCAGTAAATGATAAAGTAGCTTACCCAAGATCACACAGGTAGTAACTGGTAAAACTGAGATTCCAACCTAAGTCCCCTGACTCCAAATTCAGTGGTCCAAAAAGTTGGTCTAGGAGAGTAGTAGGAGGTAAGATAGGTACACAAAGGCCTTAATGTTATTTAATCTCTCTGGGCCTCAGTTTCCTCTATCTCTAAAATGGGGGATTGGTCTAGATCAGGTCTTCTTAAACTTTTTCTACTCATGACCCCTTTTTGCCCAAGAAATTTTTATGCAACCCTGGGTATATAGGTATATAAAATAGATATACATAACCTTTTTTCTGTTGTCCAATTTTTCAGGACCCCTACATTCAGTTATGCGACCCCATATGGGGTTGTGATCCACAGTTTATGAACCTTTAATCAAGATTGGCCTTCACGGTCCTTTCAATTCTAAATAAATGATCCTATGACAGGGCCCTGAATGCCACACTGAGGAGAATGAATTAGTGAGATAGATATAAAATTTCTATAAAGGAATTGTAAGCATTTGTTAATTACCTACTATGTGCCAGAAATTGTTCTAGGCATTTTATGAATATTATCTCATTTGATGCTAACAACAACCTTGGGAGGTAGAGGTTATATTATAATATTATGTTATATTAGAATATATTAGAATAATTATGTTATAATATTATCCTTCTTTTGTGGTTGAAAAAGCTTAAGTCAAAGACTTCCACCTCAACTCAGCCTTGATTTGTGTGAGCTTGAGCAGATTGCTTATGGCCCCATTTCACCCCACCCCCTGAGAGTTTCCTCATCTGGAGAATGGGAATAAAAACACATGCCTGGCTTGCTGTACAGGGTTGAAATAATGAATATAAAGTCCTTAATACATTACACACAAATAACAGCAATTAACGTTATAAGTATTAATATCACATACGGTCTTTCCCTATGGGAAAGTGCCATTGCAAGGGAATGTTTTCCTCAACACTATCCATTCTTCAATAGAGCCTTCATTGAATCCACCAAATGAATCTACTGTCTACTGGATCTCAGGGCACAGATCCTTTCTAAGGTAGATGTTCTAGGCCTGAAACATATTGGATCAGATCCCTCAGAGGATCCAGGTTTTTGGCACTAGTTGATGGCTAGCTGAGCTACTGAGCTAACTATGTTTGGGGTGTGAAAGCTTTTATGTTCTCCTGATTGTTTATGTTTCCTGGGCCCTGAGAGCTTTCCAAGGTCATTAAGAATGAAAACTTCTCTGCCTTTGGACATTGGAATGGCTTCTAATGTTGCTACAAGTTTAGTTCATCATTTTTCTTTTGTTCCTAGCTGAACAGCTTCCCTACAAAAATCAAACTGAACTGTCCCAGAAATACTTTCTTGGTTCAGGATAGCAAGAATCCCATTAATATAAAATAAATAAAAGGGGGAAAAAAAGCTAATGAGACTGTCTTTTTCCAGATTCTTGGGCAAATTTACAACTCAAATAATATTCCTACACATAGTGTCATCTAGGTTACTCCTTAACAACACATCCTTTTCGCTTAATTTCTACATAAAGCACAGTGAGTCTCTAACTGATTATTTATTTTGGATATTATATCAACTGATGATTCATCAGGAACCAGTTCCCATTTTCTCCAAATACATTTAAAAATAGAAGGTAGCTTTTTAGTCATCTCATATCCATTATTCAATTGATTATTTATAATGCAACATTATTTATTCATTTGATTAATGTGCATTATATCCTGTTCCATATGTTCACAAATGAAGAACAGTAAGGAAAACAGATTTGTCTTTTCTCTAATGTCTGTTTCTGAGACAGGAGGCCCTTAATAATGCTAGTTTCCATGCAGCTGGAATCCCATGTAAACTAGGCCTCACTGCTCAAATCAAAAGAACTAATTTCCTCCCCTTTGCCCACTAGTGGAATATATTAATGGCAACACTCTTTGTTCTCAACCTAATAGTTTGTTTTCTTAATTGATAACTATCCTCATTAAGAATGTTAGCACATTAAACCTGGCAGACTAAAAAATTAGGTTGGGTTTATTGTTTTGTACCTGAGGCTCATTTTTTAATCCATTTTTGATGTGCTAAGTGCCTCTGAAGACAACAGCCAGAATTTTTTTAAAAGCAGCTAAAAAACAGAAGTGTCAACTCAGATATAGTCTATTAACTTGGTGCTTTACATATGCACTGTCAGTTCTCTGTTATCTGCTGGAATAGAGATGAGACAGTCATAAATAATAATGAAGAATAGATATTTTTTTAAATCATTTACACTTGACTATAAGATACGATCCAGTTAGTAAAAAAATAATATAAAGTGTATGAATGGCCTGAAGCTGGGAGGAATCATTAATAAAATACAAGACAGAAGGGAGATCCAAAATTATCTTAAATTAAAATAATAATTTTAATAATAATAGCATTTATATAGAGCTTTAAGATTGCAAAGCACTTTACAAATATGATTTCTTTTGTCCTCAAAACAACCCTGAGGGGTAGGTAGTATTGTTATACCATTTTACCAATGAGGAAACTGAGACTGACAGAAGTTAAGTGACTTGCCCAAAGTCACATAGCCTACCACACATTCTGACACAGATTATCAGAAGCAGAAATTGAACTCAGGTCTTCTTGACTCCAGGCCTA
The DNA here is from genome assembly GCF_019393635.1 of Dromiciops gliroides. Classification (NCBI taxonomy): domain Eukaryota; kingdom Metazoa; phylum Chordata; class Mammalia; order Microbiotheria; family Microbiotheriidae; genus Dromiciops; species Dromiciops gliroides. The sequence continues at coordinate 360,380,572 of NC_057864.1, read as the reverse complement.
GCCCTTGGTCCACTCACATGTTTGAGGCAGAGTGATACATGCAGGGTGAATGAATGTAGAGAGTTGGAGTGGGATCTATTATGCTTCAGCCGGAGCAAGGAAAGCAGGAGTAGCAATTATGATTTTAGACAGAACAGAGGCAAAAAATAGATCTAGTTGGGAGAGATGGGGAAGGAAACTATATTTTGCTGAGGGGTACCATGGATAATGAAGTCATATCAATACTTAACATGTATATGCCAAGTGGTATAGCATCTGGGTTTTTGAAGGAGAAGTTGAAAGAGCTGAAAATTCCCCTAATAAGAGAAAGCTTTAAATCTAATAAGATGAAATGTAATCAGGGTAGGTGTAAATTTCTACAGGTGGGTTCAGAAAGTCATGTTTATGAGTGATATCTGCACAATAATTCATGTAAAAACTCATGTAAAAATGGAGGGTGGAGGTGAAGGGAAGAAGGTTAAGAGATGTGAAAGTGGGGGCAGCTAGGTGGCTAAGTGGAAAAAGCACCTGCCCTGGATTCAGGAGGACCTGAGTTCAAATTTGGCCTCAGACACTTGACACTTGTTAGCTGTGTGACACTGAGCAAGTCACTTAACCCTCATTGCCCAACCAAAAAAAATAAAATAAAATAAAGAGGTGTGGAAGTGCCCTATGAGTCAACAGTAGGATGAGCAGCCCCCAAAAAACAGGTGTGATCTTTTTGTTTTCTTTCCTTTTTAGGTTGTATCTGTTATTTCATCAATATGAGCAACTAGTGGTAAGAAAATTCCTTCTACCATTACACATTAGCAAATGTTCTGCAATGTATAGACTTGGAGTTGCCTTGGGGCACCTGACTTACCCAGGATCTCACAGCCAGTATGTGTCAGAGATCTGACTTAGACCCAGGTCTTCCAGGTTCCAGTTCAAGCCATTCATCCACTCTGCTTAGGCTCTCTATCAGCTATGATCTTAGACTGTATTCATCAAAATCTAGCATTTAGGGGCAGCTGGGTGGCACAGCAGATAGAGCACTGGCCCTGGAGTCAGGAGGACCTGAGTTCAAATCCAGCCTCAGACACTTAACACTTACTAGCTGTGTGACCCTGGGCAAGTCGCTTAACCCCAATTGCCTCAGTAAAAAAATAAAATAAAATAAAAATTTTTTTAAATCTAGCATTCAGAATAAAGTGGGAGTGAGCCGACAGATCCCCTGTACTCTATACTGGAGTACCACATTGGAATAATGTTTGCAATTCAAAGCATCACATTTTAGGCAGGGAACTGACTACTCAAAGTTCATGAAGAGAAGGGCTACAAATCAATCAACTATCAAGCATTTATTAAGAACCTACTATGGGGGCAGCTAAGTGGCACAGTGGATAGAGTACCGGGCCTGGAGTCAGGAGTACCTGAGTTCAAATCCGGCCTCAGACACTTAACACTTACTAGCTGTGTGACCCTGGGCAAGTCACTTAACCCCAATTGCCTCACAAAAAAAAAAAAAGAACCTACTATGGGCCAAGAACCATTGCAGGCACTGAGGATATAAAGACAAAAGTGAAATTAATTATCTCTGCCTTTGAGCTAATGCAGAGATTTTAAAATCATGTGATTCAAGAATCACTTGAAAGATCTCAGAATGTTTAAGTTCACAGAAAAAAACAACTTAGTTGTCTTCAAGTATGGAAACTGCTGTCGTGTGAAAGAATTATTTAATTTATTCATCTTAGGCCCAAGGGGCAAAATTAGGATCAATGGTTAAAAGTTCTAAGAAAACATATTTTAGTTCAATATAAAGAACTTTCTAGAATTAGAGCTAATGGAATGAACAGAGAATCTTAATAGGTAGTAAATTCCTAGTTAATGAAAATTGTCAGATAGAAGTTCTCGACCAAAAGTTAAGGGAAAACCTATAAGTAGAGATTGAATTAGATGGCCACTGAGGCCCCTTCCGATGCTAATATTTTGTGATATAGATACCTACCCTTTGTTGTGTTGTTATTGTTCAGTCATTTCAGTCATGTGCAATTTTTTGTGACTCTATTTGGGGCTTTCTTAGCAAAGATACTGAAGTGGTTTGCCATTTCCTTATCTAGCTCATTTTACTGATGGGGAAACTGAGGCAAATTGGGTTAAGTGACTTGCCCAGGGTCACACAGCTAGTAAGTGTCTGAGGCCATATTTGAACTCAAGTAATCTTGACTCTAGGCCCAGCACTCTATCTGCTGTGTCATGTAGCTGCTCCATATACTTATTCACTCTCTCCAGACCCAATCTAATTCTGACCTACTAATAAAAGTGGGAACTGAATTAGATTTCCCCCAAATATGTGATGCCTTTTTAGACTTCATCTATCTATCACAGTGCCTGGTACATAATAGGTACTTAATAAATATTTATTGATTATATGCATATATGTTCCTATATAGCATATGTAATTGATATTAACATAGAAAATAATATATTTCTATGTAACATATGTATAGAAAATAGAATAGAATTCTATATAATATAGTAATATATAGAAAATTGAATAAATTGAGAGAGAGAGAGAGAGTACATATAGAAAATAGTTGAATCTAAAAAGGGATCACACAGGGAAAACTTAATCCAGTTCCCAGTTCTAGCAGGAAGTCAAAATCTGTTTTACACTGGAAATGTGTGTCTTTATCACAAAAATCAGTTGGAAGGGATCTTAGTGACTATCTAATTCAATCTCTACCTATAGCTTTAATCCTCTCTGCAACATTCCTAACAGCTGACACCTGATACCTAGGAACTACCTCCTGAAGACTTACACTGGTAGGGAATTCACTATATAGCAAGACCACCTTTTTCAGTCCATTTACTACATAGATATGTATGAGCATGTCTACATTTATGTATGTGATCATATTATGTATGTGTGTATAGACACATATCTACATATATTTATATATTAGATCACATGCATGAAGTCCTACTCTGATACAAATAAGCAGGGACCACAAGCTCCAGCCAGCCCTAAGCCAAGCTGGAAAGGCTTCAGGTAGAGGCCCAGTGACAGACAGTGTGCTGCCTAAAGAGCAGCCAGGCTAAATTTAGAGTCACTCGTCATATGGTTGCACACAGGGTAATGAATATTTCAATCATAACTCTCGCAGATGAGTTACACGCTATGCCCCTGCAGGAGGATCCACAGAGATGAAATCACAGATCTGCAAAGCACTGCAGCTTTGGGGCTAACCAGTGATTGTTTGCCTCAGAGTTATGTGGCTCAATTCCCATCATGGATAAGACTTGTATGTGAGTTTAAGATGGACTCTTCATCGGTTATGGTCACAAGATGTGAAAGTGTGGTGTCACCCTACTAGGCATGTTTTGCAAAATGCAGGGTGAATAAAATATAAACACACTTGTGAAATCCAATGCATTATTTATAAAACAAAGAGGAGGCATGGAAGAGTGGATAGAGCTGGTCTTGAGACTAGGAAGACCTGGATTCAAAGTTCAAGACCCACCACACGCACACACAGAGGCTGTATGATCCTAGGCAAATCACCAAATGCTCTCAGTGTGCTCTAACTCTGCTATGCATTAATAGGGGAAGTTTCCTCCTTACCTGGGAGTTCTCTATACAAATGAAATCACAGGTCCAGTCTCTATTCATATGGTTGTTATAAAATAAGGAGTAAGGACTAGAGGACAGCTAAAGTCCCCTCCCAGTTCAAATGTTCTAGGGTTCTATGATCATTCATTAATCCTCTCAATAAACATTTCTAAAGTGTCTACTGAGGAGCAGTAATGGTTATAATGAAGACATCTTAACATTTTAGCTAAAATAAACAAATTATTAGCTATAATAAGTAAAATTTAAACAGTTCCCTAATGAGTGAACTAACCATATATTTCTCAGTGACAACAAGCTATTCACATAGTGAAATCTTGGTGGCTCTGAGGCTGAGTCGCTGGTTTGTCAGTGTTCTCTGGGCCCTACTCTTCCCTTGCCATCCTGTCCATTTCAATTCTCATTATTACTATTCACAAAGGCTGAATAAGGTCCCTGGTTAGACGTATTTGTAAAAGTCTGGTAAGAAAGGAGGTAGAAAATAATAGGTTTATAGGACTCTTCATTAACCCATTTGGGATTTTCTTGGCAAAGATACTAGAGTGATTTGCCATTTCTTTTTCCAGTTCATTTTACAGATGAGAAAACTGAAGCAAATAAGGTTAAATTACTTGCTTGAGGTCACACTGCTGGTAACTGTCTGAGGCCAGATTTGAACTCAAGAAGATGAATCTTCCCAACTCTAGGCCTGACACTCTATCCACTGTAGCTGCCTGATGATCTAAATTATCCCTTTTTCCTTAAGAATAGAAGCTAAATGAAAAATATATTTGTCATGTGAACAAAAGATGGCCACCTGGTTACCTAAACTGACTTTATAGACACTCAATCCTGTGGAAGTTGGAAGCCTAATCTATTGGTTTTCTCCTCACTTTTAAAACAGAGGATTATCTGTTATCATAATGGGAGGATTCATTTTGAGACAATTCCCCCAGCCCCCCAAAAAGAGACTTTCAAAAGAATCTTGTGTGTGAATGCTAGAAGGAGCCCATGCCTTGTCTCCTCTTCCTGTTCTAAATGGCTACATCCAGAAAGCAGAACCACCCTAGAGAGATCAGCTAAGATGTTGTGACTTCTTTTATCTTCACCCTGTCACAGTTCTGCTGAGTGATGGCACCACTTGTGAATGGCCTATTCTCTCTGCAGAGACTCAGTGTCAACAAGACTCTCGATTGCAGATTTGGCTAAACTTACCCAAAGGGGAGGACAAGAGAAGATGCAAGCCTTGCTTGGCATTTGAGCTCTGGAAGCCTGGAGCTTGACCCCGAGTGGCAGTGATAAGATAAAAGCAAAAAATAAATGTTAGACTGGGCTAAGGGAAGACATTATTTTTAGAGCATGTGCATTTTAAAGTATCCAAACCTATAAGGAAAGGAAAATATTTTCATATTTTCTTCACTTCCCACACACAGTGCCTACCCCTACCCCAATACCTGAATTCGGTTCAATTCACTAAGCATTTATATGTCTAGCCATGCAAGGCACTGTGCTACGTCTATGGATGAAATGACAGAAAGCAAGACAGTCCCTCCCCTCAAGAAGCTTAAAGTCTACTGGGGGCCAGAGGGAGGCATGTAAACATGTATGAAGATACAAAGCAGAGTGGGGGAAGGGGAAGAAACAGAGACAGAGACAGACAGAGAAACACAGAGAGACACACAGAGAGACAGAGACAGACAGAGATGATGGAGAGGGAAATGAAGAGGGAAAGAGAGAGAGGGAGAAGGAGGCAAAGAGAGGGGGGAGGGAAACAGAGACAGAACTGGGGAGCAGGGAGCAGGAAAGGCCTTGTGCAGAAAGTGGCACATGTCCTCTACTTTCAAGGTTACAGGGTATTCAAAGAGATACAAGTAATAATAACAGCTACCAGCTATATAGTGCTTTTAGTTTTGCAAAGTATTTTCAAATATTACTTCATTTAAACCTCACAACATCCCTGGAACATAGATGCTGTTATTATCATCCCCATTTAACAGATGAGCAAAATGAAGTTAAGTGATTTGCCTAATGTCCTACAGCTAATAAGTGTCTTGGGCAGGACTTATATTCAGGTCTTTCTGACTTCAGGCACAGCACACCTTTACCATGCTACCCAGCTGCCTCTAAGTGAGGAGAGAAGGCATTCCAGAGTTCTAAGAGTTTAGAGGCAGAAATCATGCCAACTTGCCCAGACCAAAGATGGGCCCAGAAGAGGCACAATGGTTTGAACCTAAAATAAATTGTGTTCTTGGGGTGTAAAAACATCAATAAAAATTGAACTGATAAATGAAGGCGAGTGTGTTTCTTCTTCAGGCACCTGAGAATCATTACCATTCAGTCATTTGTTCATTTTATATATTCAATTACTTAGTAAACATACTGACATCTAATATTTTCACTATGACACTAGAAAATGAATATTTAGAAGGCAGTTAAAGTTTTGTCCCCAAAAGATTTTCTTCATCATAATCATCAAAAAAATCTGTTAAGTGGCTATTCAAAGCCACCCCTATGATTAGTATAGTCAGTCAACAATTGTTTATTCATCTCAGCCATGTTCCAGTCTCTTTACTCCACAAAGAAAAGAAGACATTAGCCAGAGTACGAGATATAGAGTCAGAAGCCTGGGTTTAGATCCTAATTCTGGGTTCTCCTTGGGTGATTTAAGGCAAGTCACTAAACCACAGTTTTGTCACCAGTTAAACTGGGAAATAGATAAATGGGTTAAACACTCTCTAAGTTTCCATCCAGCTCTAAATTCTATGATTCGGTGATAGGGGAAATTATAGGTGATTGCCCAATGCCTTGAAATTTGGGTTGGGGGACAGATCATCTGTCAGAGGAGAAAATTCTTCCTTCGGCTGGTGACTAAAACATAATTAGACCACAATAACTACAACAAGATCAACAGAAAAAATGACACACAAAAAAATCAAAGGGAAGAGGAACAAAATTATAAAGAACAAGTAGGACTCAAAGGAATAGACAAAAGGATTGTTGTGAGTATCAAATGACTCAATATGTGTAAAGTGCTGTGGTGGTAGTTGTTGAGTCCTTTCAGTTGTGTCCAACTCTTCATGACCCCATTTTTTGGTTTTCTTGGCAAGAATACTGAAGTGGTTTGTCATTTCCTTCTCCAGCTTATTTTCCAGATGAGGAGACTGAAGCAAAGAGGATTAAGTGACTTGCCCAGGGTCACACAGCTAGTAAGTATCTGAGGCAGGATTTGAACTCAGGAAGATGAGTCTTCCTGCCTCCAAGCCTGGCACTCTATCCACTGCACCACCTAGCTGCCTCTAAAGTGCTGTGGAAATTCTAGTTATTATTAGTTTTTATGATCCTGCATATTGTGTTTCAAAAAGTCAAATCCAAGCTACAAGGAATTTAAAATTGATCAATTTCTAAACCTAGATTACCATTCTTCACCTTATTTTTCCTTCTGCATCCAGGTTAGAAGTGTATATTAGGTGGGTTTGACCATTCAGAACTGAATATATTCATTCAAAGATATTAATCCCAAATCCATGTGACACAAAAACCTAGTTTCTGAATTCAGTCACATGCATTGAGAAATGGGAAATCCTATAGGAGCAAGTGAAGCCTTTCTTACTAGATTGTGTGAAATTTTCTGAGGATTAAAGATAGGATAGATAGATAGATAGGTAGGTAGATAGATAGATAGATAGATAGATAGATAGATAGATAGATAGATAGATAGATAGATAGATAGATAGATAGATGATATATGGTTGATAGATAGATGATAGATTGATAGATTGATAGTAGATAGATGATAGATTGATAGATAATAGACATGTACATATACATATGTGTTTATATAGTACAAATTTAATATATAAAAATTAAATATAAAATATTTGTATATATTTTGCATTTATACATACTGTCCTCTTCCCCATCTACTAAAACCATTAGAACGCAAGCTCCTGGAAGGCAGACACCTTTGTTTTTCCTTTTTCTTTGTATCATCAGTGCCTGGCACATAGCTAGTACTTAGTAAATGTTTATTGCTTGATTCCATTCAATTCAACGAGCATTAAGTGTCAGGACACAGGGCTGGGTGTTGGGGATACAAAGACAAAAATGAAACAGTCCCTCTCTACCCTCTAAGAGCTTACAAGCTTATATTCCAATGGAGCCAGGGGATAATATGTATACAGATAAATATAAAACATATATACAAAATAGTTGAAAAGTAATTTTCCATGAGGGAGACACCAACAACTAGAGGAATCTGGGAATGTTTCGTGTAGGAAGAGGTGGCACTTGAGCTGAGCCTTGAAGGAAACTAGGGATTTCAAGGGGTGGCAGTGAGATGGGAGAGCAATCCAGAAATAGGAAATAAGCTGTACAAAGCTACGGAGGCAACAGGGAGAATGCTGAGCAGACAAGAGAAGCAGTGAAGCCAGCGTACCTCCATTCCACCTTCTGTCCACAAAAGAAAGTCAGGCATCAAGAAGGTGGCTTCATCCTCTCCATCCATCAAACATAATCCAAGGAGCCCCAGGCAGACAATACAAAGAACCATTAAGGTTCTAAGATCTGTCTGAGGTAGCAAGAGTCCATTGGGGTTAATACACCTAACCAACATGAATCTTTTTGTAATATAATCATGGAGCTGTCATTGCCATGCTCTTTTGTGAAGATTCTCTGGTAAACAAGCTTTGAAGATCACCATGACAATAAAGAAATAATCTCTTACTCTCCTAGGCTTCAGTCTGTTTGCTTGCAATTCTGCTCTCTGCATAAAAAGTAAAACCACCCTACATGCAGAGGATTGATTTGACTGACAGGAAGCAATGGTGTGGATGAGTGGATGACACATTTTTCTGTGTTTAACTAGAAACAGCCATTGTTTCCTGGGCAGAAGCATTTTAGCTATTTTAATTGTTACCAAATCCATTTGTGGTCCATTAGAAAGTTCCCCTGGTGTCCAGGACCCAAGCTGGCCTTGCTCAACTCCACGAGGAGGTATTGAGGCTGCTTCAGGTCTGGATCAATGTGCATTCCTCTGAAATGACAAGAGTGTTTGGGGTCTTGTTTCATGTTTAATACTGACACATCATCAATCCCTCCCCACTAATGGGACACTGCTGACTCAATCAAAGCCTGGAGCTAAGAGAATCAGAGTCTCTGGGAGAGACAGCCCAATGGAATCCCACAAAACATTTCTTGAGCGTGTAATCTTATTTTTTCCTAACATGGAAGGCAAGAGTTAATGTAAATCATGAGTTTTAAGGATTTTCTCTACTAACAGAAGATCTGGATCACCCTAGAAGACATTTGAGTATAAATCTGGTGGCTGCTGGACTAACCAGCAGTATTTGCCTTCTTGCCACAGTAAAAGAAAGAACAACAAAGGAGTCCAGTAAACTCTTTATAATAATAGTTTATGTATAAATAGCCATTTAAGGTTTGCAAAGTGCCTTACCCACAATAGCTTATTAGACCCTCCTTTGAAATAGGCATTGCAGGGGGTGGGGAGGGGCAGCTAGGTGGTGCAGTGGCTAAAGCTCCAGCCCTGGATTCAGGAGGACCTGAGTTCAAATCTGACCTCAGACAATTGACATTTACTAGCTGTGTGACCCCGGGCAAGTCACTTAAGCCTCATTGGCTCCCCCCCCCCAAAAAAAAGAAATAGGCATCGTGAGTATTCATATTCCTGTTTTATAAATGAAGAAATTGAGATCCAGTAAAATTTGGTAATTTGTTCAAGGTCACAAAATTAAATGGAAGAGCTGGGACTTGAACTCAAATCTTCCTGACTCCAAGTCCAGGGATATTTCCATCATACTGAACTTCCTCTCATACTTTTAAGTGGTCTGGCATCATGGTGGTTTGCCTGGACTGCTTTGGAAAGGGAGGAAAATTGGAGCCAAAGTTGTTCCTTGATTAAGTCCTTTCCAAGAAGTTTCTCAGCTCTTATCAAAAAGAAAAGTTCATACAATGTACATATAACAGATATGATAATCCATTATTAAGCAAAACACGATGCAAGGTTCAGGGCAGGCTTCAAAGTTTAGATAAAGTACATTCCCTACCTTCAGAGAATTTACAGCCTAACAGAATTATAGATGTATAGGAAGGTCTTGAGATCATTTAGTCCAAGCCTCTTGTGGTAGGAACAATATCTACCAGGAAACTTCATCATGTAGACTAACCTCATTTTCCCCCTAAAAATCTAAAAAGTTGTTGCTAAGATATTTAATTTTTAAATTAGTTTTTTTATTAAGGTCTTTTGTTTTTTACATCATCATTATTTCCCCTAGTATCTTTCCCCCTTTTATTCCTAGAAAGCCAACAAATATGATAACAGTATTTTTAAATAAGAGAGAGAGGGAAAGGGAGACAGAGACAGAGATCAGAACAACTAATCATTTCATTGAAAAAGTCTGAATATGTGCAATTGTAACACCTGTGGACCTCCCACCTCTGTGAAGGGGAGGAATTAAGAGCATCATTGTATTTTTTTAAGTTATGCTTGTTTAGAATTTTTTGATTATGTGTATGCAGCTGTTCTTCCCATTTACATTATTGTAGATATTGTGTACATAGTTTTCTTAGCTCAGCTTACTTCACTTTGCATCAATTAAGGTAGATCTTTCTATGATTCTTTGTACTCATCATAATTATCATTTCTTAGAGCATATTAATACTCCATTACATTCATGTACCACAATTTGTTTAGTCATTTCCCCAATGAATGGGGGGAAAACTTTGTTTTTGATTCTTTTCTCTTACAAAAAAAATGCTCCTAGGGGCAGCTAGGTGGCGCAGTGGATAAAACACTGACCCTGGATTCAGGACTCCCTGAGTTCAAATCCGGCCTCAGACACTTGACACTTACTAGCTGTGTGACCTTGGGGAAGTCACTTAACCCCCATTGCCCTGCAAAAAAACAAAAGCAAAAACAAAAAAAAAAAGTGCTCCTAGAAATGTTTTGCCATATGTAGGAATTTTCTTTTTGTCAATGGATTCTCTAGGGTATAAAGCAATAAAGAAATCTCTGGGTCAAAAGGTATGGACATTTTAGTCACTTTATTTGCATAATTCCAAACTGTTTTCCAAAATGGTTGTGACAATTCACAGTTCCAACCAACAATATCAATGTCTCTATCTTTTCACAACCTCTCCAACATTAACTATTGAAAACTTTTGCCAACTTCCAATTAGCACAGTGTTAAGTGAAACCTCAGGGTTGTTTTGATTTATATATTTTTTTAATATTAGTGATTTGGAGCAGTCTTTCATGTGGTTGTGAATACTTTGCAATTCATATCTTTTGACCACTAGTCTACTGGGGAAAGGCTTATTCCTTCCTGAGATTTGATCTGCCTAGTTGAGCTAAGGCTCCAGACATTGTTGTCTTCCTGATCACAGAGGGGCATAAAAGAGCCCAGCCCACAAAGAATCAGTGCTCTTCGGACTTGGCCCATCTTCCACAGCAATACAACTCACCACATTCTGACCGGCAAGCCAGATGAGTTTCAGTTTAAAGAAAAGAAAGACCTCATCTACCAGTCATTGCTCGGTATTCTTTCCAGGCAGTAGGTAAGTTAACCTTATGATAAATGTAAATAACCTATGAGTACTGCATTTCATTCCACTATCAAACCTGAACTATCAGACCAGGCTGAACCAGAACTGGCCTACAACACCCCTCCCTTATTTTACAGAGGAGGAAACTGAGGCTTATAAAGATTAAGAAGCTTGCCCAAGGTCATGCGGGTAGCAAGTAGCGTTGTTGAGACTTGAATCCAACACTGTTCACCTCACCATGCTGCCAACACAGGTAATTATAACATACTATATTATGTGACAAGTGACTGGGACTCATTTTTTTGAATAGTATTAGAATCCTGTCCATAGTTTAGTCAGGTGTCCCTATCACAAACCAGGACATATATCACTACCTGCAGTCTCTTATGGGATAAGCGGGTAAGGAATCGGAGTCACTATGTCCTTTGGAAGCGATTTTTCCAAGGTGAGGCTCAGACACACACATGTGGCAGTCAAAATTATCTCTGCCCTTGCTGCATATCTTCTCTGGATAGAGTGAGAGTCTCAGTCTCCTGAGCTATCAGTCTAGCACCTCTTCACACATGTCCACATAATTATACATCTGATTCTGCATTCCTTCCTAAAGCAAAATTTCCTCTGAAGTGCAAGGCCATTTTGCCCCAGGAAGGATGACAAGACCAAGACTAGAAAAAGGGTTTTGTTAGCATTCTGTATCTTTTTCTCCAGACCAAGGTTTGAAGTGTCATTGCTGTGTTTTTTTCTTGTGTGGAAAGGACACCCCCTCCTAGACAAACCAAGGGGGAATGGAATACCCCAAGAAAAAAACAGACTGCTGTTGACCCCAGAGGTAACAGATCAACTCCATAGAAAATAAGCAACATTCTTTCCTGAGGTCTCCCCTCAAAGACCTGAGCACTTCCAACTAGATGATGGGAGAATTATGGAGAGGATTTGAAAACTGACAGGAAGTAATTCCACCTTTTGTCCTGCCCTAGCCCCATAAGTCTTTGAAACATGTGAAAAGGTTCCTAAGGAAAAAGCATTCAGGCCAATTCCATTTCTCCTCATCAAACAAGTACTGTGTGGTTGTTTTTTACTTTTTGAGATCTTCTATATGCTTTGTTATATATTTTCCCAGTCTTTTACAATAATACTTTTTGTTGTTGTTTAATCATGTCCAACTCTTTGTGACCCCATTTGGGGTTTTCTTGGCCAAGATACTGGAGTGGTTTGCCATTTCCTTCTCCAACTCATTTTACAGATGAAGAAACTGAGGCTAACAGGGTTAAGTGACTTGCTGATCTGGCTGCAAAAGTCGATAGTTAAGTGTAATTGAGAGAGCAGTGGACTTGGAGAGAAGGAGGTCTGTGTTCAAATCCTACCCAACATTTTTTTTTTACACACTGTAACTTGGGACAAATCACTTAGCCACTCATGCCTTAGTTTCTTCATTTGTAAATTGAAGAGATTGGACTCTGTAGCTCTAAGGTGCCTTCCAGGTCTAAATCTGTGATTCAGTAACTGGAATTTTAACTTTCAATGATTTAAAGTCAGTAAGCTTTGAAGCTTAGATTCAAACCTCATTGCTCTGACTCCAACCCTGGCTTTCTTGCATGTTGTGTATTTGGGAAGATATTTGAGAAGATATTTTTTGGATTTGGGGGATGACTTTCAACATGTACCACATGCTTAGGAGTGACTTATGTCAAACTTCCTTCCCATTCATCCTAGCAGGCTGGACCCCTTGAGGGAAGCTGCTGCATTTTTCCCTTTAGTTCCTAAGGGTATCTCTGAAGATTTGGGGCAAGGCAGTTTTCTAATGCTGTTCCTCCACCATAGCACTTCATCTCTTGACTGTAAGCATTTTCACTGGCTGTCTCCCATTCCTGGTCTGATCTCCCTCCTCATCTCTGCCTCGTAGCAGCTCTGACTTCCTTCAAGGCTGAGCTGAACCCCCACCTTCTGCAAGAAGTCTTTCCCAGTCCTCTTTAATCTTAGTGCCTTCTCTCTGACACTACCCTAATTTATTATATAATCTACATATATGTGTGTGTGTGTGTCTTATTTATACATAGCTGTTTGTATGTTGCTTCCCCCATTCAATTGTGAGTGCCTTTTGAATAGGAACTGGTGTTTAGTCTTTCTTTGTAGCCCTAGTGGGGTTTTCATAGGAGTCTCACTATAGTAATAATGTTCATTGCTCTTAGAAAGGCATTTTAAGCCATCTCTGTCAGCACCCCCCCCCTTAGAAATGGAGAGCCTTGCCCATGTATCTACAGGTCATAAGGATCAAAGGTGGGATTTGAACACAGATCCTCTGCACAGAGACAGTGCTCATTCCACTCTACCACATTCCCTCCAATGATAGAAGCCCTCTTCTCCCACCACGGGACACTAAACAGTAATGATCCTTAGAGGCAAAAAGAAAACTATCTTTTCAAAAGGCTTCAGTTTTCTAAGCTCTGAGCTGTATTTGTATTCCCCAAAGTCAAAGGAAGAAGCTAACAAATGGAGGATTAAGAAATTATATTTTCCTGATTTATTTTGCCTCCAAAGATAAGAACAGTTTGGATAACCAAATGCCAAGGGACCTCAGCATTTCTACTGCCAGGATTTGCTGCATGAGATTTTCTACTGGCTAGCTTAATCCAAATTAGTAGGAGCTTCAGAAAAGGCTTTTGGCTGATCCACAGCTGGAAAGGGTTTTGTCACGAACTCTGCCAAGTACATAAGGATATACAGGAAAAAAAAAAAAAAAGGAGGAGGGGAGAAGTGAATAAAGATTGAGGGAAGCAGATTTCGTTCTTTTTAGAATACATTTTTTAAAAAGAATGAAACCTCAGATTTAATTAAAATTCTCTCCATATTTCCGGCCTACCCCACAATTTTTATGTCACTCCCCAAAGTTATTAAGTGCTTATTAAACAACAGAAAGAATGGAGAAGTATTTTTTAATTTTAGAATATTGGGAAAGGAGGAAAATAAGATTTTGAATTTTTCTTTGTCCTTGACCTCCGTCAGGACCAACAATGGCAACCTGTGGTTTGTCTTTGCCCAGCAGCAGGTAAAAGCAGTTTATCATGATTCTACACATGATTCAGCAGAACACAGCTGGTCCTTCATCAGCAGACAGATGAGAACAATGAGAAGCCAACCACCCATCCAATGCAGGAAGATAGGACTGTGTTGTTCTCAATAACTCCAAGCAGTACAACTGGGTCCTTTCATCTTAAGTAATACTTCAGTGCTGTAAATTGCTTTCAATTAACTTGAAATTATCTAACTGAATCTCCTGAGGATTGTGTCATGCCAAACCTCTTCGCCAAAGATTCTTGTGATCTGTGAAAAGGAAACAATATTGCAAAATCAATTTTGGAGCATGGCTGTGGATTTCAAATCAGTGTATATCTGCCCTACAGCCTGGGCTCTCTGTCACCTTCCATTTCCCAATGATCAATATCAGCTTTAAAATGTCTCTACCCATGGGGCAGCTAGGTGGCACAGTGAATAAAGCACTGGCCCTGGATTCAGGAGGACCTGAGTTCAAATTCTACCTCAGACACTTGACACTTACTAGCTATGGGACCCTGGGCAAGTCACTTAACCCTCATTGCCCTGGGGGGAAAAAAAGGATGTCTCTACCCTCCTTTCCATTCCTAAAGCTCCCGTGGTTCCAATGGAAAGAGCAATGGAACTGAAATGATAGGACTAGGGTTAAAATCCCAACTCTGTCACCTACTACCTGTGTGACCTTAGGCAAGTCATTTACCTCTCCAGATTTGGGTTTGCTCCTCTGTAAAATCAGGGGGTTGGATGTGAGATGGCATCCAAGGTCCTGTCAGCTCTACATTATAATTCACTATAATTTAGATCTTTTAATAGTGTCGGATCTAAATAATAGTAATAGGATCTAAAAGCTTGAAGGGAACTTTCATCACATCCAACTCCCCCATTTGATGAGGAAATGAGCCCCATGGAGGGTAAGTAGAAGAACCAGGTCCTCTAACTCCAAACCCAGTGCTCTTCCCACAATGCTACTCCCATATGCATAAGCTTCTGATGCTTCCCCACCAATGACAGGATAAAAATAAATAAATCAAATGCCTTAGCGTGGCATCCAAAGCCCTCCAAAACCTGACCCCAACCTACCTTTCTAATCTCATCTATCACTACTTCCTCTACACTCAAGCCATACTGGACTAACCCATAATCTCTATAACATTAACATCTCTATACATTTGTACATGCCATTCTTTTCACGTAGAATAACCCTACTCTACATCTGTCATTGATGGTTAAATTCAGTTGTCCCCTCTAAAAAGAGTGACCATTCTACTGACTATCTATACCATTCATTTGTCTATACCATATGTCGTTTGTCATCTTTTGGTGCATATGTTTTGCCTCCTCAATTAAATTATAAATTCCTTAAGGGCAGTGACTTTGTCATCTATTCTTTTGTTTTTGTTTTTTGGTGAGGCAATTGGGGTTAAGTGACTTGCCCAGGGTCACACAGCTAGTAAGTGTTAAGTGTCTGAGGTCAAATTTGAACTCAGGTCCTCCTGAATCCAGGGCCGGTGCTCTATCCACTATGCCACCTAGCTGCCCCTTGTCATCTATTTCTTTAACTACCACAGGTAACTGCAAAAGAGATCAAGTGCTGTCAAAGCAACTATCTCCACCAGTTATGTGCCCCACTCAACACCAGAAGACATGCTAGGGTAAGACCAAGCTCTTTCTGGTTCTCAGAAAGTTGACTGCCTCTTTTCCCTTGCTCCATCCCTTTGTGGATGGCAAAATTTGTCTTAGTAGTTTAAGGGTATTGTGTGAATTACCCAATCAGAGTTTTGGTTCAGCCCCTATTCCTAGACAAAGAAAACTCCCCACACCATCTCTCAATGTTGCATTTTAATTGAAGTTATATGTAAAAGTACAGTGTATATACAGTTCTCTAATAATAATACTACTGCATTGCCATTTCTTTAATTTTCATTCATTTAATTTTTGGTTTATGGAATGAAAGAAGCATTTGCATAACATTATAATAAAAAAGACAATTGCTCGTGAAACTACAATTTGCTTTCCCTTTTAAATATACAAAAATGTTATCATGTAAATTTCTTCTTTTTCTTTTTTTCTTCCCTTCTTCCCATTTACATTATTAAAGAAATATTAATTATATTGCCATTTCAATTGACCCATGGGGGCCATCTCAGGGAATAAGCACATAGAACTCCCTAGAATCTTCTACAGAATCCAGGAATATGGTGTCAGTACTTGGGCCTTTGGGGGATGAACTTCATGGCTATTTCTTGACATACGGTGGCCCAGCACTTTTTTAAAAAAATTTTTTAAATGTAAAAGGTTTCATGACACAGAAAATCCTAAGTGGTCCCTTTCTCTCCCCCCATCCCCTGCCACATGACAGTGACAAGGTGGAGGTGAAGGAGAAGGACAAAATTCTTTGTCAATGAAAATGAAATACCGTTTTTGTCTGGCTCTCTTCCTTTGATCCTCCAGGTGGCATCATGTAACTTTGAAGATGAGCGGACCCTACCCTACCCTACCCCAACATCATGAGGATACTTTTCATGTGAGCTAGAGTAAGGGTACTCTACTAGGTGAGCTTTCACCTGGGCCCCTGACTACCTTTTTCACTTCGTGTTTCCTTTCCTGAGTAGCTGACCAAGCATAGAGCTTGAGGTAAACATTTCCAGGCTTGGAGGTGACCCTGTCAGTTCCAGAGGTCCAGAAGTCCTCGATCCATTAAGTGAGGCTGACTAAAGGAAAGGGAAGTTTCTTCATCAGAGTGGATGACCACTGAAAAGAAAACAAGCCCTTGTCCTAGTTTACCAGCAAACATGGAGTGGTTTTTTGGACAGTACAAAGCAGGGGTGAAATGTAAAATGCCTAATTAACAGTACTGAAAACTGCTTTATGTCCTGATTAAGTTTTAAGTATCATTTCCCAGCAAATTGTAATGGTAGTATTAAGTTACTAAATCTTACTTTGAGTTGTTTTGTCAACATTTGCTTTCTGAGAATCTTTTGCATGTGAAATATATACTTGAGCCATACCTGATTTATATTATACATTGAGAACACTTTTTATTTTGCACTCTGGGGATATCTAGACATGAGCCAAAATATCCCCTGAGCGCTGGGATAAGGGGTGTATGAGCTGAGTAGAGTGAGAAAAGAAAGCCTAATCCCTCTCATCAGAGGTCAGGTTCTCCTGGGACTGAACCAAATCAGATGGCCTGCTTGGGTGCAGAGCAGAGCAGAGGGGACAGAGTGATAAGGACAAATTGTCCTGCCCCTTGTGCTCTGCAGAGGTTTTTATTGTTATGTTAGAAATAGAAATATTGGGCAGCTAGGTGGCGCAGTGGATAAAGCACCAGCCCTGGATTCAGGAGTACCTGAGTTCAAATCCAGTCTCAGACACTTGACACTTACTAGCTGTGTGACCCTGGGCAAGTCACTTAACCCCCATTGCCCTGCAAAAAACAAACAAACAACAACAACAACAAAAAAGAAAACTAAGAAATAGAAATATTCAAGCAACCAATGAACAATGAAGAACCCACAAAATCTTCTCTTACCTGGTACAAGCAGGCCAAAAAAAACAAAAGCACAAAGAAACTGTTCAGCTGGTCAGATTCTGATCTCCCCCCCCCCCCCCCTGCTATAGAGAAGGAAAGCCATTATTAGCTTCTTAAAGCCTCATGACGAGGCTACACACTAGAGTTCCTGGCTTTATCCTGCTGAGTTTCTGCTCTTTCTTTCTTTTTTTTTTTTTTTTTGTGGTGGGACAATGAGGGTTAAGTGACTTGCCCAGGGTCACACAGGTAGTGAGTATCAAGTGTCTGAGGCTGGATTTGAACTCAGGTCCTCCTGAATCCAGGACCGGTGCTTTATCTACTGTGCCACCTAGCTCCCCCCACTTCTGCTCTTTCTAATTTGCTTCCCACCCTGTTTAACTCCTGTTTTCTGCTGCTTATTGATTACCCTACTTTGGCCATAACTTTCCCTTCTCACTTGACTTTATATGCTGTGTATTCTCTGTTTGCCCTAGGGCCTGGCTCATAACAAAAGAATATGATTTTCTTATTAAAGTCATATCTAAGGAAATCAACCAATCAATCAACAAGAATTTATTAAGTGCCTACTATGTAACAAGCACTATTCTAGGCAGGGGAGAAAGAAAGGGAAGACAAGGGAATAAGTGTTTATATAGTACCTACTGTGTGATGGGCACTGTGCTAAGAGCTTTACAAATATTATCTCATTTGTATTTAAAAATACAGAGACAAAAATGAAAGTCTCTACCCTCGAGGTGCTTACGTTTTATAGGGGGAAACAACATACACACAGAGTAAAGAAAATGCCTTTTAGCTTACATTCTTTTCTTTTCTTTTTTTCTTGTTTGTTGAGGCAATTGGGGTTAAGTGACTTGCCCAAGTTCACACAGCTAGTGTCAAGTTGTCTGAGGCTGGATTTTAACTCAGGTCCTCCTGGCTCCAGAGCCAGTGCTCTATCCACTGCGCCACATAGCTGCCCCAAGAAAATGCTTTTTGAGGGAGAGGAGGGCAATAGAAGCTGGGGGGACCACCAAAAGCCTTATATAGGAGGTGGCATTCTAAGTAATTTTGGAAAGAAACTAAAGATTCTAAGAAGCAGAGATGAGGAAGGCGTATAGGGGAACAGACTCTACAAAAGCATGCAATGAGAGGTGGGATGTAGTGTGTGAGGAACAGGAAAAAAAAAAGCCATTTGGCTGGAACATAGAGTACATGTTGGGGAGTAAAGTGTAATAAGTCAGGAAAAGAGAGATGAGATCCAGGTTTTGAAGGACTTTACAGGCCAAACAAATAAGTTTGTATTTGATCCCAAAAGTAATAGGAAGCCACTTACTGAGAGGAGTGACATACTCAGACCTGTACTTTAAGTCTATTAATTTGGCAGCTATGTTAAGGAGGCATTGGAGAGGGAGAGACTAACAAGAAGACCGATTAAGAGGCAATTGCAATAGTCTAGGACAGGTTCCATGCCAATTTCCATGTTATTTCTCTGCCTTTTCTTCCCTTCTCACCCCACAGCTCCCTACCATTAAATTGTGAATTCTTGAAGGCATGGAGAATTATTTTTCCTTTCTTTGTATCCCCAGGACTTCACAATGCCTGGCACATAATAGGTTCTTTGTTGACTTGACTCTTCTATCCCCCTTCCCTTTCCCAAAACCTCATACTGTCCCCACCTGATGTGAAGTTCACATCATCCTGCCCCACACAGATGAGTGTTTTGTGTCCTGCCATCAAGGCTTATCAGCTGGGGAAGGGAAACATGACACACCAATATAACACATCCACTGTCCTTTATTCAGTCTATAAACATTTGTAAAACACCTACTATGTGTAAGGCAGTGTGGAGTAGTGGATAAAGAGACAGTCCCCAACTTGGGAAAACCTGGGCTCTGAGTCTTGCTTCTGTGACATACTGTATGACTCTGGGTAAGTCACCTAACCTTTGGGCAATCTAAGAAACTCCCTAAAACTGGAAGATGCAGAAAAGGTACCCACCTGCATTGGTAGAGGGAATTTTCTCATGTGGGAGTTCCCTATACTAATGGAATTACAGGGCCAGTTCCTATTTCTATGTGTAAGGATCCATGCTGGTTGATGAGATAAATAGGACACACTTCTTGTCTTTAAAATAGGAAATTTTTGTACTTTTGCTCCCCTTTACCTACACAATACATTATACCTAGTAGGCATTTTTCTGATAGAGGGGCTGATTGAGGCCAATTAGAGTTCTAGGGCAGAACAAGTGGCTCTGAGAATTTTAATCAGTAGGCAATCTTGAACACTCACCTGTTCATTTAGGGAGAATAACTATCAACTTATACCAGGTGATGGAGAACGCTAAACTCACTTATTTCCCTACACATCACCCTCTTGTAGAAACTCAGTTAAGCAGACTTTTGATTACAATTAAGTAATTTTTAATTATACAATTTTGCAAAATTAAGTTTTCACAATTTCACAAAGTGACACAATTTGAGACCTGACCTGTGTCATCGAGACAGGTGGTTTTCAGTCTAGCAAGCAAGGTGACCAAACCTCAAACAAATTGCCATGACTTTCCCTCTTGGGTACCCTGCCCAACATACCAACAAGAAAAAGAAAAAGAATAACCCTTGCTCCTCACCACCTTCTCCAACAGTGAACAGATACCTGTGTTCATTGGGCCTCAATGTCTTCTCTGAAAGAAGTGAGAGGAGAAAAGAGAAAAACAAAGAACTCACAGTTCTGTCTGTTTTACACAAAACTAGTGAAAGAAATGGAATATGCAAATATGTATGTATATAGATGTGTGTATATATATAAATTTAAAATATATGTGTATATTTGTGTGTATAGATTTCAAATATATGTACATATATTTTATATATTTATTATATTATTTCTATATAAATATATATTTATAAATATTATATATATATTTCTATATATTTCAGCTTCATCTTCAGCTATGACTCAGCCCAAAAATGAAGAGATGAGGAACCTCCTACTTCACCTCCTCCCTTCTTGAGGCAGAAATGCTGATGTACAGACCAGTATGAACCAAGGATAATAGTAGGCAGAGGTGTGACTGGTACATATTTCCCACTATAAATGAAAACAAGGAGGTAGCATTACGATGGCCACAGTTTGTGAAAGATGCCCCAAACTATGGAGACCTATTTTTTATTTCCCCTGTGCCCTGTCATCATTCCACCATTCCTTGCTTTCCCAGTTCATCATCCTTGCTCTGGCCTCCATTTTCCTCTCTTCCCAATCTTGGCCCAATAATTAATAAGTTTATCTTTATGCTGCATTTTGCCCTTGCATCCCTTTTCTCCTTATCATACTGCCATTCTTTCCTTTCCAAACTTCATCCTGGGTCACTTCCACCTTCTTTGACTTCTACTAGCATGCTGCCAGATACTACTGGAGGAAGTCACATAAGTCTAATTAGTAAGTATTTATTATGCATAATTATGTTGACCAGGTGTCCTGCAAATTTATGCCATTTAATCTCAACTAGCTTCTTGTTGCTACATGGAGATTCTTTTACTCTTTCCTGACTAATTATAAAACCTACAACAGTCTACTCATACTTTATTTAAAAATAGAGGCTATTTATTGTGAGCTCTCTCTTCTCCCAATCAAATGTTCCACCTCAAATCCCATCATCATCCCACCCCAATTCTCTTCTCAAAAGCTCCAATCTCAGTGAAAGTGATGGCCCTTCTGCTTGCCAAGGTCAACTACTCTATTTATATATACCCTGGATCCCATCCCCTCATATCTCCTCTGGGAGCTTGACAATCTAATTACCATTTCTTCCCCAGCCACCCCCCCCCCACCCCGCCTCATGTGTTTCTGAGTATCTCTGTCTCTGTCTGCCTGTGTCTCAGTCTGTGTGTCTGTGTCTCTGTGTCTTTCCCCCCACCACTGGATCTTTCACTGTTGATTAAGAATATGCCTAAGGGGCAGCTAGATGTCGCAGTGGTTAAAGCACGGGCCCTGGATTCAGGAGTACCTGAGTTCAAATCCGGCCTCAGACACTTGACACTTACTAGCTGTGTGACCCTGGGCAAGTCACTTGACCCCCATTGCCTGCAAAAAAAGAATATACCCAAATCTCCTCCATCCTCTGATTTCCAACCCCACCACTTGACTGAAATGACTCTCTTCAAAATGACTTTTTAGTTACCAAAATCCAAAGAGCTTTGCTCTATCCTCATCCTTCTTGGTCTTTCTGCATTGACACTGTTGAAAATGCTTTGTTCTTAGATATTCCCTCCTCCCTGGGCTGGTTTTTCTGGTGGTCCCCCTGACTGTCTCACTATTCCTCAGCCTCCTCTGCTGGATCCTCATCCATGATGTTTAGTGTAAATTTGAGCTCTGTCTTGAGCTTTTCTATACACTCTTACAATGACGTTATGGGCCCAATTATCTTTATAGATATGATGACTCCTAAGGGTATCTTCTCTCTTCTCTCTCCTGAGTTCCAGTCCCTTATCTTCAACTGCCTACTCAAGATCTCCACTTGAATGTCCCATAGGTATTACAAACTCCACATTTCCAAATGATAACATGTTTTCTTTCTGCCTAAATTTAACCTCTCCCTAAGTTTTTATTTTTTCTAGGGCACCATCATGCTTCATCCATATTTGCAACCCCATTTATCCTTGACTCTGCTTCACCAACCCCATCCAATCCATTTCTAAGTATTGTTTATTCTATTTCTGCAACATTTCTCATATCCATCCCCTTCTCTTCATGCACACAGCCATTACCCAAGTTCAAGCTCTTACCACTTTTGATTTGTAATATTGCAATAGTTCTCTCTGCTTCTAGTCTCTCCCTTCTCCAACCTATCCTCCACACAACTGCCAAACTGGTTTTCCTAAAACACACAGTCAGTGGCCAGGTCACTCCCCTGTTCAAGAAACTTCAGTGGCTCCCTAGTGCCTCTAGGATTAAATACTAACTTCTCTAGTATTTAAAGTCTTTCACAATCAGTTTACATCCTCCTTCTGGACTTAATTTAACATTGCTCCCTCACATGTGTTCTATCTTCTAGTCAAACACCCATTTTATGGACCCCATACACAATTAATGAAATTCCTTCTCCCACCTCTCTTTAAAGAAGCTGTCTCTAGCCCCAGACCTGAAATGTTTTCCCCTCCCCACATCTGCCTCTTGGAATCTGTGGCTCTCATCAAGGTGTAGGTCCAGTGCTACCTTGTACATTGGGCCTTTCCTGACCCCCTCTCCAGCTATTATTGCTCTACATCCCCACCATGAAATTATCTTGTATTTACTTATCTGTGCATGTATTGCTCCTCTTTTCCCCCTTATTAAATTATAAGCTCCTTGAAGGCTGAGACCATTTCATTTTTTTTTTGTCTTTGTACCCCTAGCACCAAATGTAGTGCCTTACACATAGAACTTTATTTTAAAAATATATTTATTGAGGGGCAGGCAGCTAGGTGGCGCAGTGGCTAAAGCACTGGCCCTGGATTCAGGAGGACCTGAGTTCAAATCCAGCCTCAGACACTTGACACCCACTAGCTGTGTGACGCTGGGCAAGTCACTTAACCCTCATTGCCCCGCAAAAAATAATAAAATAATAATAATTACCCAGGAGAGTCAGAGAGGATGTTTGATGGAGACACTTCTAAAGTATTGATCTTAAAGTGGAGTCCTTTTTTGGCAATGGAAAGTCTGGCATTACTGCAACAAGACTGTCTTTGTAAGAACATTCAGATGCCAGAAGGAAAAGGTACCGAGTACATTCTAATGCCCTGTGAAGTAGGGCTAAGGGCCTAAAGTTGCATGAGGGCAGCTGGCTTATTTTGACGTTTGTCTAATAAAGGCAGATTTTGATCTGGGGCCCAGGTTATCTAAGAGATGGCTGAGACAGTTTAACTTCTATCCCCTAAGGCCTTGTCACCGATAGCTTCCTGATGCAGGAATCAGAGCCAAATACCACGTTGGCCTCAGTTACACCAGAATGTCAGTTGGCTCACCCAGCTTGGTGAAACAGATGGGCATCTTCATGAAGACCCCCTGCCGAGAGAAGAGGGTCAGGCTCCTTCCTGAGTTATTTCACCCCAGTGTGGACAGGAATGTGCTGCATCTGAGAGTCTGTGGCTAGAAATGTGTTTATCCTTCTACTGCAAAACTTAACACTCTAGACCTTCTGTTCCCAGGCCACTCTGGTATTAAGGAAGATCTAAAATGTTTTAATGAAGTGCAAACACCCTTAGCTTAAGTTTATTGTGTCCAGATATATATATATATATATATATATATATATATATATATATATATATATATATATATATATATATATATACACACACACACACATCATGGATTAAAGGATTGGGTTGTGGGTTTTTTGAGAAGGGGGGGTGGAGTAAAGGGAAGCAGGGGGTTGGGAAAAAAAACTACATCCCTTGACAAATGACAGGAAAAAAATGGCAGTGGAGAAGTTTAAAGGGGAGAGTCCTCCTTTGGGGGGACCTGGTTCAAATCTATCCTCAAATACTTAATACCTCAACAATGTTGAGCAAGTCACTTAACTGCTCTGCACCTTAGTTTCCTGATCTTTAAAATGAAGGGGTTGGACAAGATGGTTAGAGAGGTCTCTTCCAGTTCTATTCTTCCTATGATCCAGAGGAAACGATGCTCCTGAGAATACTTTGCATGATTTGCTCTTACTAATTTGTTAGAGAATTACCCTACTCTCATATTCCATGATGACCCAAGATACTTGTCCTGACACCAATAATAAAGGAAATCAGGTCCCCAGCTCTCCCTAGCATCTATCCATTATCAGACAAGAAGAGGCAGAGGTTATAGCTAATAGGAGGCTGCTGCCACCACATCATCTTCAGGTCAGAAATTAATTCAGCCAACTAATTAAATGTCTATGTGAGGGGCAGCTAGGTGGCTCAGTGGATAGAGCACTGGCCCTAGAGTCAGGAGTACCTGAGTTCAAATCCAGCCTCAGACACTTAACACTTACTGGCTGTGTGACCCTGGGCAAGTCACTTAACCCCAATTGCCTCACTTAAAAAAAAAAATGTCTATGTGAAAAGTCCTCCTAAATTTCATCTTGGAGGGCAGCTTGGAGATTAAATCCTACCAAATGGGAAAGGCTTCGTGTCTGCCAAACAAAGACAACACTATTTAACTTTGGAAAGGTTTATCACCAAAAGGCAAGCCTGTGGGTGCTGAATTTTTTTGAATATAGCAATTCACTAAGACAGAAACAGCAATGGAGTACTATCTAGAGGGCTGGTTTTAGTCAGAAGGACCTTAGTTTAAGTCCTGCTTGAGACACACAATTATATGATCCTAGGAAAGCTATCTAACCTCTCGGTGTCACAGATGACTGTCTGAAACCATAAGTTACAAATGTGTTGCCAATCTTCACCATGGAAGAAATTTCTGGAGGTAAGGAGATAAGGCTGAGTCTCTAAGACTGTAAGAGACAAAATAAGGAGGAAGTGCATTCTTAGCACAGAGGACAGCTTACCCCAATTTGGGCAGGCAATAGATAGGATGCTGAGTTCTGGAATAGCCAGCAGTTCTCTCCAGTTCTCTCAGTTGACTGCTCACACTGGCAACCAGATCACTCTATCTTAAAGTCTTATTTCCTGGATTTTAAAAATAACATCCTTGCTTCTTTCATTTACATTTTAATAAGGGTATAAAAACACATGAGTCAAAAGCTATTTCCACGTCTCCATAAAGCATGTGCTTAGAGACTTTTAAAGCATATTTTTCACCCAATAATATAAACACGTT
Source organism: Dromiciops gliroides (assembly GCF_019393635.1). Classification (NCBI taxonomy): domain Eukaryota; kingdom Metazoa; phylum Chordata; class Mammalia; order Microbiotheria; family Microbiotheriidae; genus Dromiciops; species Dromiciops gliroides. The sequence continues at coordinate 360,355,094 of NC_057864.1, read as the reverse complement.
CACTTTAATGAATCCAATTATGCTACCTCGGGCTGTACTTTCCCTCCAAGCACAAAGCTTGGAATAAGATTCTTTTTGGTTGTAATATCCACTCCTCTCAAGTGTATAGAGAATGGCCAACTTTATGAGTGCACATTTCCTGTGCACATTTCCTTAACAAGGAAACTATGATAAGATGGCCTTACCTCCCAAAGCTTGCAAAATGTCATATTACTAAATCCCTGTCTTTAAAAGACTTGTCCTGGGTAGGTTGGCCTAATGGTAGGTCACACCCAGGGTGGGAAGCTTCTGAGAAAACCTAGCAGCAAAAAGTTCTTGAGCTTTTTGTGTCTGCTGGTTACTTGGGCAAAAGACTCTCAAGACCACCTACTCTACTGATTCCTCCTGCTTGCCACCAGACACACAAAAAATGCTCACCAGAATTAACAAGGGTGTTATTACCTTTGATGAAACATCACTCAGGTGGTCTGGTTTTTATTATATGTTAAATAAATTAATTTATACCAGAAACAAAACTACAGACTTTTTGTCATATTATAAACATTAAAGACACTGGTCCAGAGACCACCTGGGGAACCCTTACAGACCATATTTTGAATAACAGAACTCCAGGGCTGTTAAGTGGATTCGTGTTTAGTTAACTGGCTAGGTGATATTCCTGCTGCTAAATATATAAAGAAATGAGCCAGCATCTACACATAAAGTTGAAACAATACTCTTTGAAGTGATCTGTTGTAACTGCTACAAAATATTATGAAATATATAATAGGCTAAATTATGTATTCCAATGATTGGCTCCTATGCCAGTGACAAAGTAGGAGTTTAAGGGTGGTCCTGTTGACAAAACTCCAAATAAACTCCATAAAGCTTCTGTGGACTCAGAATTTAATAGACTTTTAAATGACTGATTTTAGCTCAATTAGTAGGATGATGTGTAATCTGAAGTCCATTTATGCTATATGGCTCTTATTTTGCTGTTGTTTTAAATGATGACAAAGTTCAGATTCATTTTTAAATGCTGCAAATTTTTAAACTAAGACTAATTTTTGTTTGCAAAGGGGAAAAAAAAATCACTAGGTTAAAGTCTCTCGATTCCAAATTTTGCCAGTTACAAAAATTCAGATTTACTCCTAAATAACCTCCAATTTTTAAAAAGATAAAATGCAGCAGTTTATAATAGAAATACTGAAAATAAATCACTGTTGGATACTTTTAGATTTTCCCCCAGTGTACCACAAATCACATCCAGAAGCCCAAACAAAACAATCACTGAAATTTTTGAGACCTTCCTGCTGAGATTCAGAACCATAGCGGGAGAGGAAGAAGGGAAGATTCCACTGAAACAGGGAGCCTTCTGCATGGGTCACACTGGTCTCTGGAAAGTAATGATCACCCACCCATTAATGTGTGACCACAATTACCAAAGTTAACATTAAACAAGCAAACAAACAAACAAAAAACCTTTTAAATCCAACAGCATCTAGATGGATTGAAAGACTCCACTTTACCACCACCCTGCTGAGGTACATTTGACCACCAAAGGCAAGGAAAGCCATTAACATCCTGAATTAATGGGGTTAGTGGTTTCCCAATGAGATACTTTCATGACACAATGTGGATTCAGCAAAGTTTCCCCTTCAAGAAAAATAAAGCTTAGATTTCAAAGAGCATTGATTAGACTTAATACCACTAAGGGACCATTATGGCATTTTGTTGTTGTTGTTGTTGTTGTTACTGTGCTTTAAGTATCAGTTGCTGAACCAAAAATTGTGGGCAGTTGTCTTTACCAAAAGTCAAGGTTTAGGAATGTGAGAGCAAATTCAAAGTACAGATGAGCTTCAGATGTGAACAGGCTTCAGACAGTTTGAGAGCCTTTTTCAGTTTTAACAGGTCCTAGGGTTTTTATTATCACTACCAGAAGAATAAGAAAAATTCACCAAGAAAATGACAAAAAAACATTGAATATGTTACATGATCTTTTAAGAAGCTGCATAAGTTTTATTGGTTGCAATACATATTTGTTACAAATAAAAACTAAACAGCTAGACAACCCTACTAAAGAAATAATTCCTGATCAACTCCAACAGGTCCTAAAATATACAGGTGACTCCAACTACCAAATACTAAAATACCAATAGCACTATTTCTTTTTGCAAGTTAATGGTAAAAAAATATAACTTCAAAGTCAATCTTCATTAATACTTGAAAATACAAATATAAATTAAATAAGGTTTGCAAAAGACATACAAAAAATCTTCCATAAACCCACTTTCAAAAGAATTGTTCAATTTACTTTGTAGTTCGTTTTTCTATTTTTAAAAAGTTTAAAACAGTGCATGTTCTCTGGATCATTCATGAATATCCAGATGTCTCTTTTCCTCAAACCCCAAATCTTCATTCTTAGTTCATTGGTTGTAAACTTAATTTTCACTCCTGGATAGATTTTTCTTCCTTGGCAATTCTTTTTGTTACTCCACTGAAATACTTTTCACGAAATGAATTAAGACCTTTGTATGGCAGAAATTGATTATCTAACAGGTGAGAATACTGGTCCTGGTCCTGGTGGATGGGAAGATAGAATAAAAAAATATTGTTCATTAAATTGTTTATATATAACATAGAAGAACTCTATTAAGCAAACTGTTATTCTCCCATTCCAGAACATAATTTCAGAACATGAATATAAATAAAATAGGCATAAAAGAATTGTGTCCTAATAATGCTTCTGCACAAATCAATCAATAAGAATTTATCAAGTGTCACACCACCACGTGCCAGGTACTAGAGATGCAAAGTGAAAGATGAAACCAAAGAAGAATAGTCACAAAGGGTTGCATCTGTGTAATATCCAACAAGTACAATTTGTGTAATATCCAATCTTTGTGTTACCCCCATATTCAGGTATTAAAGTGGATGATATACTACAGCAGTGAGTGGTGCCATTTTAAAATGATTAAGTAGGCTAGACTACTGAGAGATGGTTTGCCAGGATGAGATATATTGTTGTTTAGTCATTCAGTCGTGTCCAACTCTTCATGACCCCATTTGGGGTTTCTTAGCAGAAATACTGAAGCGGTTTGCCATTTCTTCTCTAGTTCATTTTAGTTTTGGAAACTGAGGTAAACAAGGATTGCCCAGGGTCACAGAGCTAGTAAGCGTCTGAAGCCAGATTTGAACTCAAGAAGATGAGTCTTCCTGACTCTAGACTTGATACTCTACTGTGCCACCTAGTTTGCCCAGGTTAAGATATACGTGACAGTGAACAATGTTGCTAAATCAACTACTTTTCAACTAGACCTACTCTTGTATGAATCTATTGATCAACCATATAAAAATTGGAGGCAGGACCAGGGGTACATTTAGAAAGAGGGTCTTACTACCTACTTAAACAGATTTATATTGATATACACATGAATTAATGTGCTTTCCATATAAAGAGAATCAACAAGAAAGCAGAAACCTAACCTCTCAATCTTTAATACCAAAATACAAATGCATCTAGAACATACCAGCTGTCAGAATGTTTTCCTAATTTTGCTTATTTCATGAGAAATTAACATCTTTATCCTATTTCATTGCTAGCATTTATAAATACCCAGAAGCTTTAGCTAATATGAAATTTTGTTTTTTATACTGTTGGCCCCCATGTTTTCCTAGGAACTATTTTAGTCACAACTAAGTTATCCAAATTGTGCAATACATATTTCATAGATATGTCTAGCTTCACTATTGCATTAAGCATTAACAGAAAGCTACTTGAATTTTAAGATAACACAGTTTAGGGGCAGCTAGGTGGCGCAGTGGATAAAGCACTGGCCCTGGAATCAGGAGTACCTGAGTTCAAATCCGGCCTCAGACACTTAACACTTACTAGCTGTGTGACCTTGGGCAAGTCACTTAATCCCAATTGCCTCACTAATAAAAAAAAAAAAAAAGATAACACAGTTTATCTTAGAAGTTTATGTAGAAGTTTATCAAATTTTTATGTAGAAGTTTATCAAATTTTCAGTCAACAATACAAAAGCATAATGAAAATAGGAAAGAGTCAACAATTTCTGGGAAAATACAATCCAAGAAAGGTGAGTTTGTTCTTAGCCACCTGGTACCCACTCAATATATAAATATTTAACTGATTTTTCTCTTCTTCTCACCAAAATAAATAGGACTAACTGAGGCATAAGGGGAGGAGAGGTTGAGATGGCTGAGAAGTATGGCAGAGGGACCTGCATGGGGTCACCTCAAAACTGGAAGGCAAAACTAGCTCATAAATACAATAAAATGGATAAGAACCCATGGACCTGTGATTTCACTGGTTTGGGAACCTCCCTGGTAAGGAAACTCCCCCCTGTCAATCAATGCAGGTTGGTATCTTTTCTGCAATTTCTAGTCTTGTAAAGTTGCCTAAAACAATGAGCAGTTACACATGACTTGTCCAGAATAATAAAGCCAGTGTGTGTAAAAGGATTCATGCCAAGCATATACTCTGTGGTTGCAAATACTTGTTAAATACAGATGTAATGTACCAAATATGGAGTTGTGTTCTAACATTATACAGAGTTTTATGTTTTACAAAGAGCTTTAGATATATGATCTCATTTGATCCTCACAACATGCCTACGACCTAGGAGCTATTATTATCCCCATTTTCCTGATGAGAAGAATGAATCTGACAGAGATTAAATAACTTGCCTAGAGTCATATAGCTGGTAAGTATCTAAGGTAAGATTCAAACCCAGTTCTTCCTGGCTCCATGTCTAATACTATCCACTATACCAAGCTACCTCCTAAGTAATATTTCTCTAAGATGCCATGCTTCAGCTGACAGTCAATCAGTACAAATTTTTAAGCACCTACTATGTGCCAGGCACTGTACTAGTGCTGCGATACAAAAAAAATAAAAGACAATGCCTGTTCTCTATAAGTCTTCTCTTCTCTTATATACTAAGCAGGCTACAACTTCCCAAACTCCATTGAGGAAGGAAGAAATCCAAGTAATATCTCCCTAACTCTCAAGTGACTAGCCCTACAACCTGATTTGAATGGAAAAAAAAAAAAAACACCTACTGCCCCATTTTTCTCATCCACTACTACCATTGTCCCAGGACTAACAAGATGGAAATTTTTCCCAGCCCCAATGCATCCCGGCCAACTTTGTGGAAAGCAGTTTTGTTCCCTGAGAATGTGTTATTTCAGATATCACTACTGACAACTACCTTAAAAGACAATTAATAAATACAAGTATTAAAGGCTTATCTTAATTGAAATATAAGAGTGCCCAGAAGAAAGAAATGTCTAGTCAAGGAATTTCTGTAGGCCAGGACCACCATAATGCATCAACTGATTGATTAAAAATTGAACAATTTCTACCTGAACCTGAAGAGATGAGGATTTAAGTTAAAAAAAAAAAAACACTCCTTCAAGGCTAAAAAAAAAGCCTAAGAGAAATAATGTAGTTTTCCAAATAAGATGAATTTCAAGTAAGGGCAGTAACTTCAAGGGTCATGGCTGTAGGAGGAACCAGAGACTAAAGGTAAAATAGGGAAGTCTCTAAGAATACAAAAGTATTTCAACGGGCTAAGTGACTTGTCCAGGTAGTAAATGTTAAGTGTTTGAGGCTGGATTTGAACTCAGGTCCTCCTGAATCCAGGGCCAGTGCTTTATCCACTTTACCACCTAGCTGCCCCCATACTATAACTTGCCTCCTATGTATAGTTTATGTCCCAAGATCTCCTTACAATGTCTTAAAATTTGTGCACTAGAACATAATATGTTTATACTGAAGGGATAGAGAAGGGGGAGGGGTGCTGCTGAACAAGATAGGAAAAAACATTAAGTTGCATGTAAATGGTAATGTCGGGGCAGCTACGTGGCGCAGTGGATAAAGCACTGACCTTGGATTCAGGAGGACCTGAGTTCAAATCCGGCCTCAGACACATGACACTTACTAGCTGTGTGACCCTGGGCAAGTCACTTGACCCTCATTGCCCACGTTAAAAAAAACAAAACAAAACAAACAAAAAAGTAAATGGTAATGTCACATTACATACATATGTGCCATTCCATATGAATAGCTTATAAACTCTAAAATTTATGGTGCTCTAAGGTTTACAAAATTCTTTCTTTTAACAACAACCCTGTGAAGTAGACAATGTTGTTATCCCCATTTACCAGATCAGGAAACTAATCCTTGGCAAAATTAACCCCTCTCTCCTGATTTCAAGTCTAGTACTCTTTACACACACACACACACACACACACACACACACACACACACACACCCTAAGAAACTATTTATGACAGTAAGAATTTATAGTGCCTCACTTCAGATAATTTCAATTCTCAATCTTTTGCTCCTCTCTATCTACTCTTATCTTCTGTTAATGCCAGAGTAAACACTTAAGATGTTGATATTCAACTCTACATATCTTTCAACGCCTGTAATGACTCTTCTCTATTCACATTCCCTGTCCATTCTGATCAAGTATGTCTGTGACTTTGTTTCAACTCTCATCGGTTAAACATCTCAAAGACAAAAGTGTTTCCTTTAAAGAGAAGGAGGACCTTCATACAACACAATCTCTTATCTCTTTCTCCTTGACTCAGGATAGCTGTTTGCTTGGATTCTGTATCTTGCTTCTCCAATTTATTTAATATTCATGAAACTGCCTACAACCTAAACTACAATACTATCTCAATATTACATAGCCTTCATTCAAAATAGCTTCTTTTTCCTTAGGGTCACCAATTTTCAGTGAGAAAGAAAAGTGGAGGAAAAATAAAGATACCCAGAAAACTAAAGACTAATTACTAAGAAAGGAAGGGATATGGAAAAAGATTACATCTGGCCTGGTTTGTTGTTGCACACCTGGATCCTTTAAGTACTAGCTGAATAGAGGTGGGCAGAGCAGTGAAAAAGACAATTCATTGAACTTAAACTCTGTTCTCAGAGCAGAGAAGCAAAAGGCATAGTGGATAAATTCAAAAATACTTGGATTCACTTCCTGAATGCACTGTGCACCCATAATTGCAGACTACATGCTAACTTGCATTGGTGGAAGGAGTTTCCACACTGGTAATTCCTGAAATTAATCCAAACCCACCCTGAGGGGGGAAAAAAAAGCTGACAAAGGAGAAGAAAAAGAGGATAAGACACAAACACAGATAACTATCATACATGTTACATGATAAATGCATTAGAGAAGTATAATATAAAGTGCTATATGACTGATGGGAGGGGTTCATCAGATTGTTCTTAGAGAAGCTGAACTGGACTTTATGGGTAGGAATTCAACAGGTAAAGGGAGAGATAGGGAAAGAACTACAGGCATAGGAAAGAGCATAATGAAAAGCATGCAGGCAGTAGAATATAGTGTATATTTCTGGGACAAAGAGTAGTAGTTTGGCAAGAATAGAGAGCACCTGGAGGAAAGCAATATGAACCAAATCTGTAAAGAAAGGCTGGTTCTAGATTGTGGAGGCCTATAATGTCAGGCAAAAAAATATTTATTAGATGACAGAGAATCACTGAAGATTTTTGAACAGAGGCATGACATAACCCAATCTTGCATAAGGTTTCTGGCATAGGAAAACTTGCATAAGAAAGACGGGGAGTAGGGGAGTAGGGGAGAAGGGAGAGCAGAGAGGTGAGAAAATCTTCCGAAGCCATGTAAGACAGTCAGAACATAGGGTAATGAGGGCTTTTACTAGGACAGAACACTGGGAATAGAGAGAAGAGGATTAATGTGTGATGAACAAGAAATCAACAAGAATTGGTATCTGACTGGGTATAAAGGAGAGATAAGAATCAAGATAATTCCAGTTATGAACAAAGGTAGTGAATCAGACACATTATACCTAGGATAAATGCTTCTAAAGAAAAAATTATGCTCCCCACAATTACTCCATAATGAAATGAAAATATCTTAACCATGAAAATTGGTAGGTAATTTTACATATTATGGGAAATAAGCCACTTTGGAGTCAACAAAACCAACACAACTGAATAACAGTCAATTTTAATTTCTACAAAATAATAGCTAAATGGTGTCCTGTAAAGAGCACTAGACTTTGAGTATGACCTAGGTAACCTTAGGTAAATAATTTCATCTCTCTGGGTCTCAGTTTGCTAATCTGAAAAATTAGAGTGCTGAACTAGATGACCCTAGAGCCTATGATCATAATGTTAATTTTTTTAAACAAAAGATTGTTTAGAAAAGATGGGCATTCAAATCAAAATAAGTTTTAAAATCTACTAAACAGCAAAAAAACCTTAGACCTAAACTTTCAGACAGGATCCTGTTAACACAATCCTATCTCCACCAAGTCAATTTCCTACCCCATCAATACTGCTAATTCTAAACATAATCCATATAGAGAAGTGAAGCACAATCTCTAAAGTAGAAATGAAGTTTCCCATACTTTTATGTGTACCACTGCCCTCTGCTGGCTAAGACCAGAGAATTCCTTCTTTGTGCTCCCTTACTCCACAGGTTACAACAGTTTAAACCAGAAGTGACCACATATCCTGGGGCCTAAGAGCTAAGGATCAGGTGCTCTTGGGTCCCACTGCTGTTAGATATCCAACCATGTAGTTATTCAACATAAAGATGATCCAAACAATCTTTTCCCCATTAGAAGGGCTAGTCATTGTTCATACCAGCTCATTTCTTAAATGTAGATACATAAATACAGCAGTTGCAAGAGATTTCACATTCTACTAATCACCATCTATGATCAACCAAGAGCAACCAAGACCAACTTTAAAACAAGAACAAAGGATGGACCTTACATACGAATGAATCCTCAACTGTTTATATACATAACTATCCATCAAAGAGTAAAATGGAAGTCCAAAATAAGGGATAAAAGGCATTAAAAACAACTGACCTCGGGGGCGGCTAGGTGGCGCAGTGGATAAAGCACCGGCCCTGGATTCAGGAGTACCTGAGTTCAAATCAGGCCTCAGACACTTACTAGCTGTGTGACCCTGGGCAAGTCACTTAACCCCCATTGCCCCACCAAAAAAAAAAAAAAAAAAACAACCAACTGACCTCAATTCCCAAAGCATTCACACTCATTCCACAATGCAATATTAATGTAAAGGTTCATAAATTCCAAATTAAAAGAAACCTCATGGAATATTTTGTGTATACACATTCAAAATATGCACTTAACCCAGGGCTACTGAAGTTAATTGGTTCTTGCTTGAGGATGAGTATATAGATGCATTTCTCAACCTAAGGATCATAAATTTCTGAGAATTAGAGATAGGTCTTGTGGCAGTGGAGGCTAGAGCAAGAGAAAACAAAGAATAAAACCAAATAACCCTTTTAAAATAATATTTGTTGGGGGCGGCTAGGTGGCGCAGTGGATAAAGCACCAGCCCTGGATTCAGGAGTACCTGAGTTCAAATCCAGTCTCAGACACTTGACACTTACTAGCTGTGTGACCCTGGGCAAGTCACTTAACCCACATCGCCCTGCAAAAAATTTAAATAAATAATGTTTGTTCTCAAAGCCTACTACCAACCCCCTCATCACTTTGTCCTCAGAGAAACAAAGGTGTTTCTATAGTTCTGGACAGTACGGTAATTCTGCCAACTTGCTGTTGTCTATTAGAAGAGAATGAAGTTAAATCATGAGTCACTGGCTGAAAAACTTTGAGAACTCTAAATTTAGAGAATGGTTCCATCTAATTTTGATTTTATAATACTGAAATTAAGTGAGTTACAAAATGGAAAATTTTGGACTCTGTAGCTATTGGCCATATTTCCACTCCACACCCTCTATATCCTTCTTCATAAACAAGTGGCATTATTTAATCAAGCAAGAAACAAATGAGTATATATGATATACACAATGGCTTTATAAAACCTAGTCCCCACATAAACCAATCTCTATCTAACTCAGCCCTAACTCTCCCTAGTACTTATTTCCTTTTGACTTCACTTCTACTTCGTCCCCTTGGAACTTCCATTCAAATATAGACTCCTCTTTACCCTCAGTCTCCTTCTCTTATGCTGCAACCTGTTTCCATTACATTAAACCTGACTTTTTCCTGAGGACCTCACAGCCCTTTACCACTCTCTCCACAATTGACCACTCCTTTTTTAATTCCTTCTCACACCAACTCACTCCACAAACAAACTGGTTGGGGTCAGCAACCTTTTTATCCTCCTTATTCTCCACTGTCATTTTGGACTCTTCTCCTGCCAACACTAATCAGGAACTCTCCTCCTGGGAAACCCATACAAGTCTTACTTCAGCCACATGCTTAGTTGGGAGGTCATGCTTTGTAAGTTACCATTATTTGGAAGAGTACTACCTCCAAGAACTTCAATTCTTAAAATTCCCTCTAAAACCATAATCTCTTGTCTTTCCCTTTCTCCCACACCATGCCTCCTAAGTCATCTCACCAGGACTATCTATCTCTTGATCCCTCTCCATTTTCTCAGGATATCACCAACATTTTAGCATCAAGAAACTAAAAGTTGGAAGATACCAGAGAGATTCTCTGGTCCAACCAATACTTGACTGAATGCTTATGACTCACCATGGACAAGTTGATCATCGGTACCCTGCCTGGAGAATTCCAACAGGAAATACATTGACTACTGAGGTAATGAATTCCACTTCTAAACAGCAATCATTGCTAGAAATCTTTTTGCTTACAAGAAGTCTAAAATCTACCATAACAACTTCCACCCCTTACATAAGTTTTATAATCTGCCCCCCCCAAAAGAAATCCCTATTCCACATGACAATGCCTTAAATACCTTAAGATTTATCATGTCTCCCTCCTACTCCCATGAAGTATTCTTTTCTCCAGGCTAGATATCCCCAGTTCTTTCAACCAATCCTCTTATAGCAGGAGTTCTTTTCCTTTTTTATAAAAGATTCCTTTGGCCATCTGGGGAAGACTATGGAGTCCTCAGAATAATGTGTGTGTGTGTGTGTGTGTGTGTGTGTGTGTATTCACAGAAGTGGAATATAAACATATGTGTGTATAGGCATGCATACATGTGTGGGTAGGTATGTGTACATATATGTGGGTATGTGCATAGATACATAGATAGATATATAGATATATAGACATATATACATGTAATACATAGGATGACAAAGGAAACCAATCAATTTAAACACAATTTAAATACAATTATCAAAATACCTTTTTTTTAAGTTCCCAAGGAGTAGCTAGGTGGCACAGTAAAGCACTGGCCCTGGATTCAGGAGGACCTGAGTTCAAATCCAGCCTCAGGCACTTGACACTTACTGTGTGCAAGTCACTTAACCCTCATTGCCCTGAAAAAAAAAAGTTCCCAGACCTTTGGTGAAGAATCCCTATTCTATCATATGGGTTCCAGTACTCTTAACCATCTTAGTCACAATCAAGCTTATGTTCTTAGGCCTTTCTGGCACCTAGAACTGAATATAATCCTCCAAATGGAGCTAGGCCATAGAGGAATCATTCCTTTCCTTTTTCTGGACACTATGCCTCTTAAAGTATCCTTATAGAGGTTTAGGCACTGCCATGTATCACTGTTGACTCATATATTGAGTGTATAGCTTGTTAGTCCACCTCTTCCCCAATTTTCTTTTGGCAGGAATCATTATCTAGCTATACTCCTCCCATCCTATACTTGTAAAGTTAATTTTTTGAATCCAAGTGTGATACTTTACATTTATCCCTATTAAATATCTGATTTGGCCCTTGTTCTAGCCTGTTAATTAATAGCTCTTTGTATTCTGACTTTGCCATCCAATATCCTAGCTATCCCTTCTAGCTTCACAAAATCTACAAATTTGATAAGCAAGCCATCTAGGGCCTCATCCAAGTTATTTCCCCCTCCCCACTGAGTCTTAAATCAAAAGTAGGCCATTTCAACAGTGTTTTATCATAAACTTTTAACTGTTACTTTTTGGCTAAAATCTTTTCCATTACTATTCCTCAAATACCATGTGCTGCTACACTAAGTCACAATACCATAGTCAATTCTTTTATTCATCTTTTATTGAGTCTCCATCATATTCAAGAAATTTGGCAATGGAGAAAAAAGATGATAGTTTGAGATGTTACTAGGTCAAGCAAAGTTTTCTTGTAAGATAAAGTGAGCTGAGTATTTTTGTAATCAGAGAGAGAAGCTATCAGAGACTGAAAATGGTTGAGATAGGGGAGGATTGATGAAGCAAGATCCCAGAGGAGACTGGGGGTAGGGTGGGGGGGGGGGGAAGGTGTCAAGGTACAAGTGGAATGGTTATAAGTTAGTAGTAAGAAGAGGGTAGGTGAAGTGAGACAGTCATTGAGATACAGGAAAGAATCGGGGGAGCTTGTTACATGCATGTTTGTATTAAGAAAAAAAAAGTATGGAATTGACCACTGATTAGATATGGGGGAAGGAGAGAGAACAGAGCATAAAAAAAATAACAGCTAGGTTGTAAACCTAGGTAACTAGAAGGATGGTAATACTCTAGACAGTAACTGAATATAATGCCTCCTTTAGGCTTATAATATAACCAGACTAGGTTAAAGTGCATATTAAATCTAGTCTGAACTACTGCAACAGCTTCCCAACTGATCTCTTTAAGACCTGCCTATCCCCTCTTCAATTTATTCTAGCCACCACCAGAGTAATATTCCTAACATAAACATCTAACCATGTTACTCCCATACTTTAAAAAAAAAATTAAATACATATCCACTGCCTATTGATTTGTTTTGCCATTCAAGCCCCTCCCACAACTGGGCTACAATTTTCCCTTCTAGGCTTATCACAGATCAATCCTAGTCATGGACTCTGTTCTAGCCAAACTACTCACTATTGTCCAATCCCATTCTGACCTTTCCTGACTCAATACCTTTGAAAGCCCCCCCACACACACACACACACACCCTCTTTCAAAGCCCAGTCCAGGTACCACCTCCTCCACAATGACTTCTATGAGTCCCCCTCCTTATAGTAATCTCTCCTTCCTCAAACCTCTTATAAATCCATTCTATTCAGACCCCTTTCAGATACTTCTTACAGTACATCCTACATAACGATTACCTTTGTATTTATCTTAGTACCATTCCTATAGACAATGAATACGGTGAAGTAGGAACTATATGCTGTTTCATTACTGTATTTCTCTGTGCCAAGCAGAGTATACTGTAGGCACTTGGTAAGTTATTGGTCAACTGTTTAAGGTGCTAGATTTTTATCAACATTATCTTATTTAGCCCTGTATAAATTGCTTTGAAAATTAAATATTTTACCAGACTATAAATTCCATGAAGGAACTGCCTCCACTTTAAGGTTCAGATCATAATCTGAGAATGAAATCTATTTACTCAACTCACTTATTAAATACTGAAAATGCCTAGATAGCAGGTAGCTGCACCTATTTAGTCTGCTTTATATAATTAGCATTTGAAACTATTTGTCTAATATAATCCTCACTAAAGTTAAAATCCCATCTTTCTGGTAAGTTCTCTACTACAAAAACAAACAAAAAACCAATGATGTTTGTTCATTTTGTCATAAAATCATAACATTACTGACAAGTCCCAAGGATAATTTTCAAATTAAAAGATGGCTATTTGTAAAGAACAGATGATTTGTCCCAAAAAGGCATCATTTGGGACAAGGACAATCAAAGACTCAATGATGCTAACCTAAATAAATCTGTAATGATACTGGGGAAACTAAGTGACTTTTACTTTATTTATGGGTCATGTTAAAGTTGTTCCTTTACTCACTGTCACTCCTTGATAATGAGATAACGATTTCTTCCACATCACTGGCATTAACTTGAGATCATTTATATTTTCCTAAGTGACAGCAGTTTATATAAAAGAACAGTTTCCACTGCAAACATCTGAATACAAATGGTTTATGAAGCATCTTTTGATAAGTGAAAGGCAGTGATGCTGACAGCAAAGTGAAAACCACCTACCTAATTTAATACTTATCTAATTTTGTCAGCTAACATTAAGAAAAGACTTTTTAATTACAATGGAAACTGGAGGTATGTGATATATTCTTAGAGAAATATTAAAGTGAGAGCAACAGGGGAAAAAGATGAGGAAGGGAGAGGAGGAGGAAGAAAGCAGCAGGTAGTTTTTCTTTTTTAAATTAATAGAGAAATGAAACATAAATGATGTTGCTGAATTCGGTGGGCCTCAGTTCAGCTTCAGGGTAATTACCCATGTCCGGCTTTTGTTTAAAAATCCTGCTACCCTTATCAAAGCTTCCCACTGTTCGACATCTGGTACTGGACAGTAGCTATAGAAACCACTTGTGCTGAAGTTATACAACTATAAACAGCACTAAGCAATTTCCAAACCAAGGACAAGCAGGTCAAAAGTCTGGCACCCAATAGTGGTAAATAGAAACTCCCAACATTAATCTTAATGAGAACCTGAATGTCATAAGGTGAGTTTGGAAATCTTTGTAAATATATAAGCATCAGACTTACTGAATAAAGTTGTTCTTTTCAAAAGTTCATTTTTCAATTATCCTCACCTATACCTGTATCTTTTATGGAATTTTCTTAATATCTTCATTCCTAGAATTCTAAACCTTAAGCAATATTCCCAACAAAGTATTAAACTTTAATACCCAGGACTCTTAGCATCAAGTATAGAAACCAATTATAACAATGATAGCTCATAGTTCTACACCTTCACGTTCATTCACAATGAACTGCAGGTATTATCTCAATTTTACTGATCAAGGAATTGACGCTGTGAGAAGTTCACTGACTTACCCAAGGTTACATAGCTAGTAAGTGCTGGAAGCAGAATACAGACCTAGGCCTCTCCATCCTTTTCAGTACATCAAGCTGCCTCTCTGAAGAGGTTTAGAATGAGACTTAATAAAATTCTAACAAAAGGCACTGCACTCCTCAATGTACTAGATGGGTACCTTATTCAGACACCTATAGCTTTATGCAAAAACTCAAGTTAAATTTGAGGCCTGAAAGAGTACCAAGCAAGCATCTACTGCCAACTTAATATACTTGCTATATCTAAAGTTTAATTTTTATCAAAGAAAAAGGCTTGCTTACCTTTACTTCAAACCAACAAAAAAAAAGTATATTTTTTACCACATATATTAATAGATTTCAAAAAACTAGAAATACTGACAACCCATGTGAATTTTAGAAAATGCCTAAATATGTTAATAGAAACAAAGTATTATAAATAGAAATTAGAATTAGAATGGATTTTTATAGTTGGAGATTTTGTGCGAGTGGTGTGATGGTCCATATTTAAGAAAAATGCTAGGAAGCCCCAATAGAAAATGCTACAACATGAAGAAAACATTATTCAAATAATTATACAGTGGATCTATTTCAGCTTATAACACTGCTGACTAAGAAATTTTTGTTAAATATAATTAAAATTCACCCTCATATCCACAATCAAACTACATCTAGTTCTTCCATTTCCTTATTCAAAACTCAAATTTCTATTTTATTGTACTTTGAGACATACTTATACCTAGGATTCTAACATCATTGCTAAATCAAGAAAGAATTTTCTAAAGACTCTTTAAGTGGAAGGGAATATTATTCATAATAATTGACCCTCTATTTCCTTTCAGAGAAACAAATAATCCTATAAATAAGATTGGATAATAACCAAATTATGCTACATAAACTTTGATCCATGTAACTCAAAGGACAAACAAACTGACCATTAGGAAAATAAAAGCAATTGTGTCACATGTCATTTGGCTGACCAGTAATCAGAGTTTATAACCCAATGTAAAGAGATATAAACTATATTCATCTATATCTCTCTATTAGACATATGTCACATGTATATATATATATACAAGTATCTTTCTCCTAGGCAAGTATTTCCCAAGGAAATTGTACATCCCTCTAATATGTAATATTTAATATCTAAACTCATCATCATAAGGTTTAATTTATTTCCCTTCAAGACATTCTTAAGTCATCTCTGTCTCTGGGGATACCACCGTAATCTTGCAAACAAGTGACCTCAAGGTCATCCTTGATTCCTCTCTTCTCTCCCATGTCCAAATAATTGTTACAATCTGGACAGTTCTTTCTCTACAGTTTTAAAATAGGATCCCTTTCTCTAAAGCAAAATCCCTCATGTTTGGCCACATTCCACTCTGATTTATTACAATCTTCTCATCATTTTTTCCATTTACAAGTCTTCCTCCCAATAAATCCAGAACAGAGAAACTAACATCTTTTGCCTTATCCCTATGTCCATACTATTTTCTTCATTAGGGCCTCTGAAATAGCATATTAACCTATCTAAGAATAATCACAACATTCTGTACAATACGCATATAGCATTTTTCTAGAAGAGATAGATCCCTGCTGAACTATGCTTTTAATGAACAGAACATTTTAAAATAAGAATTGGTGTAGTACACAGAATATAACTGCTTACATTTTAGCAACTTTCTCGAATTTACTAGAAATAAAACTGACACTAGTACTTTGATATGTGCTAAACAAACCTGTGGGGTTTCAGCATTTTCCTCATACTAACTGATGAAACTGATGAAAGTCTAGTGCTAATCTACTGATAATCATCACTAAATGAATAGCACTTTAACCCCAGCATGGAACAATAAGGGCAATGGTTCTTCAAAAACAAAAACAAATAAAAACTTGAAATTGTATTTGTTAAGAGAATAAAATCCCTTAATATCCATTAAGAACTAACTATGAATTTCATTGTGCCCTTGAGACAAAGCTATATAAACATACATAGCACCTTAAGTTTTATGTTTTAAAAGTGTTTTCTCCATGGCACAGTGTTATTCTCATTTTCGAAATACAGACCTGGAGGTTCAGAGACTAAGTGATCTGATCACAGTGATACAATTTAATGTTAAATTCAAGTCTTTCAACTCTATCTGCAGTTGGTCCTTGCAATCTAGTGGAGGAAAGCAAAGTAACTATACTGAAAAAAAAATGTAACAATTTAGTATACAAGTATATACAAAGATAACAACGTCATTGCTGTTGTTTGTCCTTTGTTCTTGAAGAGGAACATGAGATGAGGAGATATCATGACTTGCACTAAATTGGATTTAAATGAGGGAGAGCTGTGCAAGGTCAAGAACCTCACTCTCCTCCAAAGCCATCTGAGTCCAGTGGCAAGATATATATCAGGACAACTGGAGATGGCCCCGGATGTTTAAGGCAATTAGGGCTGTGACTTGCCCAGGATCACACAGCTAGTAAGTGTCTGAGCTGACACTTGAAATCAGGTCCTTCCAACTTCTTGGCCAGTGCTCTATCCACTGCACCACCTAAATGCCCCCTTAGCAACATATGGTAAAAAGCAAACAACTTTGAAAGAATTAGGAACTCTGATCAGTGCAATGACCAACTAGGATTCAAGAAGACTAAAGATGAAACATATTTTTATTAAACTATACATGTTTGTAATAGGGGTTTTATTTTTCTTTTGTTCTCAACTGGGAAGAGGAGGGTTAGGGTAGAAGGGTAAGAAAAGAGATTTTTGCTGACTGAAAAAAATTTAATATAATTTTAAAAAATAATATGAGTATATAAGAGAAGAATAAAATCAGAAACTAGATCAATAATCCCCAAGGGCACTTATAAGAATATTCTTGTAGTTCCTATCTTTGTAGATCCTTAGTGGGAAAAGATATGAGAAGATACACATATTATTAATTTATCATTAAGACATACATCACTGGGCAGCTAGGTAGTGCAGTGGATAAAGCACTGGCCCTAGATTCAGGAGGACCTGAGTTCAAATCCGTCCTCAGACATTTGACACTAGCTGTGTGACCCTGGGAAAGTCATTTAACCCTCATTGCCCCACCAAAAAAAAAAAAAAAGACATACATCACCGAGGAAGAACAGATTACTCAATACATTTTTGGCTTTGTAATGGAAATTTATTGCATTCATCTGGGTTGTCAAGAAAAAAATCACTTTATTGTTAAGATCCAATGGTCAAATTTTAAAAGTTCATTCAATAACATAACACAAATATATTTTTATACTTCACATTTTCACCAACCACCAGTTTCAATACTAGTCTTTTCAGATTTAAACAGAAATTACAAAAGGGTAAAAGGAACAATTATATCAACATAACAAATAGACCCAAGTTGTATTGATGTTAAATGTGTCTGACATATTACAACCCCAGAAATGGAGAGAAAATACACAAAAGTATAAAAATTTATAATTAATGGTATTCTGCAGCCAAAGTCAATAATGCTAGACAAGCACGAGTGCTATTTGTCAGAGAAATGAGAACTGTTTGACAGTTTTATGTCATCTCTTGCATTATAAAAGACTAGGACCTTAATAATAGTTACATACATTCCTCTGTATAAAATGAAGGTAAAAATAAAGCAATATATTTCCAACTAAGCACCATTACTTAACATAACAAACTAAAGAATACTCATGAATTGTAGAAGACTCCAAATGAGGCAATAATGAAAATGGGAAATTCAATTCTTAGAAAGCAAAGCTCATGTTACAGGGAACAGTTATAGGATGCTCCTTGGCAAAATGGTATGAGGCAGCTAGCCAATTATTAACACTAACATTAATGCCTATAAAGTACCCCAGAAAGCTTCCCTTTACATCCTGGGTAAAAAACAACAACTTAAAAGCTACCTCAGCTTTATCCCTACCTTTTCTTTCTGGTTCCAAATGAATTTGCCTAGAGGGAGATTATGACTTTAGAAAGAAGATGAAATACACTGAAATAAATTAAGCTCCAGAGGGGGAAGCAAAGGTAAAAAGTCTACAATGGATATTATTTCTGCCATAAAAATGGAAATTATGGGCTTATTTTGCTGGTCTACTAAGCTTAAAAAAGTCCTATAAATTATTTCTGCTATGTCTCACTTTCCATTCCTTTGGAACAATGTTTCACATAGCTATTACCATCCAGAGTTATGGGACAATTATATCATCCAAACAACAAAAAAAAGTTTATTTGATTTGTTTTACTTCCAGCACAATCCTGGTGATAAGATTACACCTCTGCTTCTCTCCAAAGTACTGTATGTCATCTATACAAATTATATAGTGTGATGTTTAAAATTAAATGTGTGGTGATCTATCTCTGTCCCCAGTGTAGGGAAAGCTAACTAGGGTTCACTTATAAATTAGAAGCTTTAGCACCAGTTTTTGGGCATTAAGCATTTATTAAAGAGTAATGAGAGAACACATGGAGTTCAGAAAGATAGGAAAGCCTAGCTAGGATCTATGGGAGAGAGAAAAGAAAAAGCTGCCTTCACCCACAAGTCCCAGGCCACCAAAAGAGAGATCCTGTGCCTGTGAGAGAGAAATCTCCCTGTGGGTCTGGAAGAAAGGTGGTCCCTACACATTACTCCAAGCTAATTGGCTGGTAGAACAAAGCATGTGTGTGTGTGTGTGTGTGTGTGTGTGTGTGTGTGTGTGTGTGTGTGTGTGTGCGCGCGCGTGCGCCAATTAAAGAAAGACTAGGTTTCACAGTAGCCTAAAAAGTTAAAGAATTAAGGAAGGAGTAGAAGCAAATTAACAGTTCTTGGAAAAAGGTACCAAAAATGAGTGTTACTCAAGTTAAAAGGATGGCTCAAGGGTGGGAGTGGGACAAAAAGGATTCAGTTAATTCCATTATCTGAGTTAGAAGAAAGGTAGATAGTTAGATGGCCAGATAGAGACAGAAAGACATGGATGTAGATTTATAGATATACACACACACACACACATATGTACAAAGGAAAAAAAGGATAACAATTTCAAAAAACGAGATAGGAAAGGAAAACAAGGTAAGGGAATAAGTCTATTGGTTAACACTGAGATCAAATTAGTGTAAGCAAAACTAATTGCAAAAACTAAGTGCTGATTTAAGGGAGGAAGGAAACCACTGAGTTGAATGGACTTTTAGAAAAATTAGATTTTAAAGGCCTAAAGGTTATGGCATATGAAGAAAATAGAATATTATTGCACCATAAGAAATTTTAAAAGGGACAGTTTCAGAGAAACCCAGAAGGACTTCTATGAACTGATGCAAAGTAAAGTCAGCAAAACCAGGAGAGCAATTTACAAAAACAATATTGTAAAGAAAATAAACTTTGAAAGACATAAAATCTCTGACCAATGAAATGACTATCAGAGGACTAATGATAAAGCCAGCTAACAGAGAGGTTAACAGACTTAAGATACAGAATAAGAAATATGTTTTTGGACACAAAGTAAGTGCTTAGTAAATGCTTGCTGAAGTAGCCAGGGTGGAAATCTGTTTTACTTAACTACATAGATTTGTTATATGGAGTTCTCCTCTACCCCTGCCACAAGGGTAAGAGTTGGGGGCAGAGGGAGAAAGGATCTAGGAATATGACAGTCAAAAAAAGAAAGAAAAACAAGAGAAAGAAACTAGAGTCAATGAAGCACATTTTTTAAATGAATAAAAGAAAACAGAAGGCCAGAAAGAATCACTGACGATCAGGAGAACTTTGAAAGTTACATGGTGAATGTATTACATATTTTAAAAGATAAATGAGCCTTGGATAATATAGATTCACGGCTTCATTTACAATTCTCTTCTACTGTTATACTATGTAGATGGAAATACATTTAGTGTTTGTTAAGTTCAGAATAAAAATAAATAAATTTTTCAAAAAAGAAAACTGATGTTCCACTAGACCTGGCTCTCAGTATATTTATACATGGAGATGTTACTTTAACTTCATCTGAATTTATATAGTTGTCTTCTCCTTTCAAATATGCCCCAGAAAACACACACACACACACACACACACACATATCATGGTCTGAATGGGAAAATTAAAGTATATACATATTTCTTAGCATCCCATACCTTTATCAAAACTAATAATGAACCAAAAGCACAAAGTCATTCCCTAATAGCTAAGTGATCAAAATACATGGTTTCCAAAAGAAGAATTGCAAATTATCAAAAATTATATGAAAGAATGTTCCAAATAACTAGTAAGAGAAATAAAAATTAAAAGAATTCTGAGGTTTCATCTCACAGCCCTCAAAGGAGCAAAAATCACAAAAAGATAAAAATAGTCAATGTTGAACAGGGCAGCTAGGTAACACAGTGGATAGAGCACCAGGCCTAGAGTCAGGAAAACTCATCTCAGTGAGTTCAAATCCAGCCTCAGACACTTACTAGCTGTGTGACTCAGAGCAAGTCGCTTAACCCTGTTTGCCTCAGTTGCCTCACCTATAAAATGAGCTGGAGAAGGAAATGGCAAACCACTCCAGTATCTCTGCCAAGAAAACACCAAAAGGAGTCACAGAGTTGGACATAACTGAAAAATGACTAATCAACAAGTTAATGTTCAAATGGCTATGAAGAGGCAGGCAAGTCAATATTCTTGCTAGTAACGCTGAAACGGTTCAACCTTTCTAAATAATAATTTGTAGGGGCAGCTAGGTGGTGCAGTAGATAGAGCACCGGCCCTGGAGTCAGGAGTACCTGAGTTCAAATCCAGCCTCAGACACTTAACACTTACTAGCTGTGTGACCCTGGGCAAGTCACTTAATCCCAATTGCCTCACTAAAACCAAAAAAAAAAAAAACAAAACCAAAAATAATTTGTAAATTTATGAGAAAAGTGACTTAACTATTAACACTTTTCTGGTCCAATCTTCAAAGAGAACAAAATAGAGGGAAAGGCATCATATACAACAAAATACTTATAGCAGCATTTTTTGTGGTAGCAAAAGACTAGAAACTGTATGAGTACCCATTCACCGGAAAATGGTTGAACAAATCGTGATATAGGAATGCAATGAAATATTATTGCAACACAAGAAATGAGGAATTCAGAGAAACAGGAGAGCTTATACAAATTTACACAAAGCAAAATAAGCAGAAGTAGGAGAACAATGCTTACACTGACTAAAATAATGTTAATAAAAACAACACTAGAAAGCAGCTTAATTCAGATTAATTGTAATAACTACTCTCAGACCTACAGGTCTGAGGATAAAACACTCTTCCCTCATCTCAGCAGAGGTAAGGGACTGGAGATATGAAATGTAGCATGCACTATCAAAAACAATGACTATGCCAGTTGGTTTCACTTAAATGTCTTTCTTGGTTATAAAGGAGGGCTGAATGGGAGAGAATGTGTTTAAGGGGAAATGACTGTAGTGTGGGAGGGAAAAAAAACAAGAGGACTTTTAAAAAAATCTCTATTTCTTCTAAAAGAAGATACTCATTTACCTCAAAGTCTTTCACCTTTTCCATCGTTATCAAACGCCTTGCTGTATGACTGGAAAGCCTCTGCTCACAGTTGCTAATGAGTTTCAGGCAGGGGTGGCGTGGTACTATCTCCTCTGTGTATCTGGAAAGAATAAAGCCACTGAAATAAGCTTAGGAACATGTGTGCCCCACACTGAAAGATGGGGATTATTCAACTGTAGTTATTTTACACACTTCCACCACAACCTATACTACTTTACTTTCCTAAGGCAGCATATGCTAATTGCTCTCAAAATTCATGACAAAAAGTACATATTTATTTAAAAGAACAATATTAATAATAATACAGAATGTAAACTCACATTAAAAAAAAAACTTATTTGTGGTATCTAAAGAAGATAGCTTTTTTTTATACAGCCACTATAAAATACTCATTAAACCAGGAATGTGTAACTGGTGGCTTCTTCATTACAATTTACCTAAAATGGGAAAATGCTTTAAAAATGTTTAGTCCAGACAAAAAGCAAAATATAACTGAATATTCATTCAGTTCTGAAACAGTACTAGATTATAAAACAGAAAAATCAATGTTTTGACCCTATTGTTACACTAATAAGCAAAACTGTAAAGGTAAACTGTTTAAAAGATCCCTCTATAAAATACGGACAAGTTGAACTACATGATGGATGAGATCCTTTCCAGTTATAACATTCTATGATGCCTTCTTATATGAACAGTTGGCTTCAAAGAATGTCAAATCACCCTATAAGTTCTTATTTTAAAACTTTAACTAGAAATCAGGATTTTACAATACAAAGTATACCAAGAATAATACTAAAACATCATCTTCACCTAAGTAAAAAGAACAAATGTTCCCAGGGTATTTTTAGTTAAGTTCTGCTCAAACATAAATTTTAAACTACTTAAGTCTCCAAAAGTAACTATTCCAAAGTCACTTCACTAAAATTTATTTCTCCCCCTGCAAGATAACCAAAACACACGTGGTAGAAGTTCATAGTTTCATTTTCATCCTCTTCCCTCTCCTTCATTTCTAGAGATGTTTGTGATTGTTCATGATTGCAAAAATCACAATAAAAAAGACTACATAAAATCTAGGTTTTAAAAAATGTATTGGGGGGGCAGCTAGGTGGCGCAGTGGATAAAGCACCAGCCCTGGATTCAGAGACACTTGACACTTACTAGCTGTGTGATCCTGGGCAAGTCACTTAACCCTTATTGCCCAGCCAAAAAAAAAATGTATAGGAATATTTTTTGTAGTAGCAAAGAAAGAGAAGCAAAGTAAATGTCCATCAATAAAGGAACAGTTAAACAAAATGTAGAATATGAATGGAATGGAATATTACTATACCATAAAAACCTATGAGAATATGAAGAAAGAGTAATATGGGAAGATACATAAACTGACACATTAAATAACCTACACCAGGAAAATAATCTGTTGTCATGTATATACACTTTTGTTTATGTGTGTTTGTACAGATACAGATATAGCTATTTATATACGTTTATATATAGAATCACATAAACACACTCACACAGACACACTTACTTATGTACCTATTAGGTGAGTGGTTTTGTTTTTGCCCTCATATTCACAGTACTTAGCACAGTGCTTTTATATAGTAAGAGCTTAATAAATGCTTGTTGACTTGAACTGTTGAATTCATGTATTCTGTGTTTTAGCCAAAATAGATGACTGTCTTCTCCAATTTCATACTGTCCCTTTCCATCTTTAAGTCTTTCATCAGAGAGACAAGTGAAATCTTCCTCTTCTTTCAAGGCCCAACTGACAGATCATTGGAACTGTGATCTTGTCAGTAATCTTTGAAAGATCTTGGAATGGGAGAAGCACTGTGAGATCTGAAAGGGTATTTGGCCCTATTTTCAAAAAAGAAAACAACATGGATCCTGCAGATTAGAGGCCACTGAGCTTGACCTTACTTTTTGGCAAAACTCTAGACCTTTAAAAAAAAATGGTTAGTGGACACCTCAGAAAGGAAACCATGATCACAAAGGTTCAGCTTGGCTTCTTCAAGAGTAGGTCATGGAGGCAGCTAGGTGGCGCAGTGGATAAAGCACCAGCCCTGGATTCAGGAGTACCTGAGTTCAAATCCGGCCTCGGACACTTGACACTTACTAGCTGTGTGACCCTGGGCAAGTCACTTAACCCCCATTGCCCCACAAAAAGCAAAAAAAGAGTAGGTCATGCCAGACTGACCCTCTGCGAAGAGGGTTGTAAGGAATTAATTGTTATTTGAGGTTTTTATGACCCCATCTTTTGACTAGAATTTTTTTTAAAAAAACCTCGGTGCACGCACTGGCCTCTAAGGGCTCTGTAAACGGCACGGTGCTCCACCCACTGGTTGTAGCCGTCTCCATGGCGCTGGCACCTCACATCATCACCACTCGCCAACGCCTACATGAGCCTGGCAAAATTATAATGATTGGTAGCCTAGTGAGGGAAGTCATGTGACTGTCAGAGCAGCCAGCTAATTGGTTCGGGGCTGCTGGGGTTTGCTGGGAGGGGGGAGGACAATTGGCCATTCTAGCTGGAAGCTGGAAGGCAACAGGAGTGGGGCTGTGTATTCTCAACTGATTCCTGGGCGGTGGTATTTTTTCAGGTTGTATAATTTCCCTTTCCCCTTTTTATTTCCTTTCCCTTGATTCTACTGATCCTGTTTGTGTGTGTGATTTTTTTTTTTTTAGTTTGTTCTTGTTAAAATAAATCCTGTTCTGTTTTGAGGGAGGCTGCCAGTCTCCTTCCTTGCCCCAATATTGCAGCAAGCCACTTAGCTAACACTCCCCAATTAAAAATTGGTCCCCACAGGGTGTAAATGGAGATATAGGATTTGGACAATATCTATGGAAAGGCAAAAGAGCCAATGAAATCACCAAGAGAATAAACAAAAAGGGGGGGGGGAAGGAGACAATTAAGAAGAGGGCCTTTAGTTTTATTTATATATATTTAAAAAGGGACATCTTGTCAAAAATTATCAAACTAAGAAGCCTGCAGATGAAAATATCTAATATACATGCTTTACCATCTTTGAAATACTGTAAGCATTTAAAACAGCCTCTAGCTTTACTTTTGCAAAGATAAAAAAACTAGCATAAGGATTCTAAACTACTGATAGAATTTCAGTAATAATTAAATACTAGAAAATAAACTAGGGAAATGCAGGGTCATATATTTACTGCTAAAATTTATACTATAGCTTAACTATAGAAAAAAGACATCTAATTTCTTTTTAAAACTCAGTTTGCCTAAGCCAGAAGGAAAACACGTCCACATACATATGTGCCAATAAACTCCTTCCCTGACAGATGGTATATGTACAAACCCACCTGTCATTTCAGACATCGGCAGACCCCAAGAACTGATTTTGGTCTTGACTCTCTTTGTGTTGCCTATTAGCTACCCAGATACACACTCAGAATAATAAGATCAGTCTGGACAAGGATGTCTGTGGTCTCGTTAGCTATTATATCAGAAGCCAAGCAAAAATAACTTTCAATAACCTAATCCACTCTAAAAAATTCATTAATCTCAATAATGTTGCTTCTAATATGTAATGGGCTTCCTATTATTCCAACAAAGGCAGACTCCATGCCACTACTCTTTACAACCTTGTTTTTGATCATGATGATAAGAGGCATAATATGTGGCAGAAAGGGCAATGGACAGAGGGTCAGAAGAGCTGAGTTTGATGCCCTCGCCTGCCTCTGCCACACATTGACTAGCTGTGTGACCACAGGCAAATGAGTTATTCCTTCAGAGCCTAAGATTTCCTTATCTATAAAACAGATAATAATACTTGCATAACTGCCTCACGATGGATTATTGTAGGAAAAGCACTTTGGAAATATTATAGCACCATATAAATTTAAGTCATTATTATCATACACAAGCTTGATAGCAAAAGAATTACAAGAATTCTAAAATAATTATTTCTAGTTCAGTTTGAAAAAATCAACTTCCTTAGGGCTTGTGGTTGAAGATGAAAGATGGTTATCATTACTTATGTACTTTATTACCTCTAATCATTAACATACATGTTATTTTTCTACAAATTATGATTATTTATAAAAGGAAAACCCCTAGAACACAGAGGGAACTCCAGGTACAAAAATCACAGAAGAATATCGACAAAAGTTGAGCAGGATAAAAAGGCAGTTTGGACTGTCAGAGGGAATACACATATCAGTGAGATGACAAATCCATCTGAGTATAACTAAACCTGTGCCAATGACAAAGTACAGAACTGGGACTTTCACAAATAAAACTCCCCCAAAAAGGTTTAATGCATTCATGATGTTGACCAACTACGATTCTGAGAATACCAGCTAAAGAATTCAGTCAGACCATTACTATCAATACCTTAGTTTAGTACAGTGATTGGCAAGCAGGTTTTGGTTAAATAAGAAATTAGACCTCTGATACAAAGTAAAGTAATTAGCTTTCATTGGCTACCCAGAGACCTGCCCAAGGGTCTCTGGAATGAAACTGACCCAAAAAGGTGGGAAGTAAAGAATACCAGCAACAACAAAAAGGCACCAAGTGTCTCTGGACCTCTAACAGTAGTGTGGAAGCTTCTTGATGAGGAGATTTTTTTGTTGTTGTTGCTTTTTGTTGTTGTTGCTTTTGCACAGCATCTTGTACATCACAGGTACTTAAATGTGTGTGGAACTGAATAGCCACAAAACATGTCTAAGCAAGTCTAGGCTTTTCATGTTAAATAACTTTTGCATTGATGCATTTTGTTTTTACATGACAAATATTTACAGATTACTCCCACTTCACGAAAACTCTTTTGTAGCAAAGTAAAACTAATAATGTGATGACTTCTTTTGAAAGTACATGGGGCTTTTTGAAAGTACTAAGTGGTGCAGTGGATAGAGCACTTGCCCTGGATTCAGGAGGACCTAAGTTCAAATCCAGCCTCAGACCCTTGACACTTACTAGCTGTGTGACCCTGGGCAAGTCCAACTGCCTCACCAAAAAAAAAAAAAAAAAAGAAAAGAAAAAAGAAAGTATATGTAACATTTCACATCTGTAGCACCCCTTCATCTCTCTCTTTTTTTTTAATTAACTGAAATATATTTTCTCTCCCTCTCATCCCTCACTTCATTAGGAGGGGAAAAAAAGAAAAAAAATTATTATAACAAATATGCATCATCAAGCAAAACAAAGCCCCTCAATGGCTGTAAAAATATGTGTGTATATATGTGTGTGTATGTATACATATGCTACATATACATTTATGTGCCCACACATATCTAATTATGCCCTGCAATCAGTTACTTCTCTATAACAGATAACATGTTCTATCACTGGTCCTCTAGAATCACAAATGGTAACTGAATTGTCAATAGTTCTTACAGCTTTCAAAATTATTTGTTTGTATGATATTGTTGCTGTTGTATAAATTGTTCTCCTGATTCTACTTGTCTCATTCTTCATCAGTTTATATATGTCCTCAAAATGGTTCATTAAAAATTGAGGGGGGCAGCTAGGTGGCCCAGGAGATAAAGCACCGGCCCTGGATTCAGGAGGACCTGAGTTCAAATCCAGTCTCAGACACTTGACACTTACTAGCTGTGTGACCCTGGGCAAGTCACTCAACCCTCATTGCCCTGCCCCCCCCCAAAAAAAATTGAGGGAAGCCACAGACAGATGGGAGAAAGGAAGGAGGGTAAAAAGGAAAGCAAGAAAGAGGAAAGAAAAAGAGGGAGGTAGGAAGAAAATGAGAAAGTAAAGAAGGGAGGAGTAGAACCAGGGAAGACAGAAGATCAGCAACACTATCAGCAGATTCTAAAGGCAGAAAAGATGAGAACCAGGAACAAAGACAAGAAAAATTAAGAGAAATAAGAAAGTAGCCTAGATCAGTAGTGGAGTCAGTGGTAACGCAGGCAGTGAGCAGCAGACACTCTCTCAGAACATGGAGATGGAAGCCTTTTAAGACAGAGGAGCTACAGCAGATCTGTAGTTTACAAATGGCATAGGTAAACACCTCAAAATTATAGCTAAGAAGGTCAAGATAGAAAACCCGTACTTTATGTGTATCTGGGGAGAGAAGGGGTACCAGAGAAAATGGTTTCTTGTACCTTCTCAGCCCCTAAAGCTATAGGCACTAAGGAGTCTGTAATTCATCAGCTAGAAATAGGAATATAATGTATAAGCAGAAGAGTGACACATTAGGTCAATCAGGTCTGTCCCATACCATTTATGAATGCATCTAAAGCTAGAGCTAACACAGTACAATAACCATCAAGAAAAAGCTCAATTGTGTAGAGTATATTTTGAGGGTTATACATTATAATTCATCCTACAAAATTTCCCTTGGCTACTAAAAGAAACTCAGGCTTCCAGAATAATTCTCTCTTTGAGTTTCAGACAGATAAGAATTTATTTTATCAGTGGTTTCTCCACCAAAAAAAAAAATCCCTGAGAAATGAAGTATAATATCCATTTTCCTCTTGAAGAAATACATGCAAATGTAAAAGGTGAACCCAAATATGTCACTTACAATAAAAAATTTACAATTTGGAAAGTTCTGGGTTCCCTTGATAAGCTAAAGTCACACTGTACAATATGTAATGAGTTGAGTTTTTCTTTTAGCTAAAGTATTAAGACTGAGATATGTTAACTTATCAGAGCAATTACCCATTCATTCTGAATCTTTCTCTGAGGGAGGCACTAAGGACGTGGGTTGCTTTGTGTGATATCACCTCCAAAGAATGTAAAGTAATCCAAACATTCGTAGCATCTTTTTCACTTATCATGGTTCTATCATCCAGAAATTTATCAAAACCCTTTCAAATATTTTATAATTTCAGCCTAGAATTTTTTTAGGCTGATGAATTCTAGCTGTCCCCTACTCTGTGAAGTAGCACTAGCCTTTTATCTGCCCCTCTATCTCCTCCTTTATTCCAGTCTCTCATGAAGAGTAGCCCCTCTTCTCTTCAAGACCAACCCATCTACAAGTACCCTTCACCTCATCCCCTCCTGTCTTCTCCCATAAACTGCTCCCATCATTATCTTGTCTCACTCCAATCTTTAATCTCCCTCTGTATATTAATTCCTTCCCTGAAGCCTATAACTATACCTTAGTCTCTACTATCTCTATTAGCCATTTTCCCTTTCTCAACTAAATTCTTGGAAAAAGCCATCTGCATTGTGTCTCCACTTCTGCTCCTCTCATTCTCTTCTAAATCCTCTTCAATCTGGCATCTGACCTCAGCACTCAACGAAACTGTTCTCTACAAAGTTACTGATGATTTTTATTTTTTTTTTTTTTTAGTGAGGCAATTGGGGTTAAATGACTTGCCTAGGGTCACACAGCTAGTAAGTGTTAAGTGTCTGAGGCTGGATTTGAACTCAGGTACTCCTGACTCCAGGGACAGTGCTCTATCCACTGCGCCACCTAGCTGCCCCACTGATGATTTTATGACTGTCAAATCTAATGTCCTTTTCTCAACCTTCATTCTTTTTACCTCTCTGCAATATTTTACACTGTTGACTCTCCTCTCTTCCTGGATACTCTGTTCTGGGCCCTCTTCCCTTTGCTCTCAACATCCTTTGACTTAGGGATCTCATCAGCTCTCATGATCTAAGTATCATCTCTATTCTAAAGATTCCAAGATCTATATATCAAACCCTCATCTCTCTCTCTCTCTTGAGATTCAGTCCTACATCATCAACTGCCCATTGGACATTTTGAACGGCATGTCTTGAGAGGAATCTCAAACTCAACATATTCAAAAGAGTACTCATTACCTTTCCCCCAAAACTAACCCCTCTTAGAATTTTCATGACTGTTGAGGCACCACCATGTTTCTAATCACTCGGGTTTGCAGGCTCCATATCATCCTTAACTCCTCACTTTCACTTACCCTACATACACAATCAGTTGCCTAATCTTGTCACTTCTATCTCCACACTTCTCACATACATCTTCTTCTCTCTACTCAGAAAACCACCACTCCAGGTCAGGCCCTTATCACTTCTGGACTGAACAAAACAATAGTCTCCATATTGGCCTACCTGTCCAAGTGTTTCCCCATTCCAATCCATCCAACATACAGCTGCCAAAGTGATTTCTCTAAAGTGCAGGTCTGACCATGTCACTCCCCTACTCAAGAAACTCCGATGGCTCCTTGTTACCTAAAGGATCAAATACAAACTCCTGTTTGGCATTTTAAAGCTCTTCAAAGCCTGGCCCCTTCCTAACTTTCCAGTCTTCTTGTGCATTACTGCTTCTCCTGATTTCCTCCAAAACTGCTCCCATCTCCACCTTTAGCAGAAGGTCATTCCTGGACCCCTAATTGCTAGTGTTTCCTTCTTTCTATAAGGTAAACTTATAGCTATTTTGTCTATATCTTGTATATGTCTACAGATGTACATGTTGTCTCCCCTGCTAAAATGTGAGCTATTGGAAGACAGATCTTCACTTCTGTCTTTGTATCCCCAACCCTTAGCACAGTACCTAGCATACAACTGGAGCCTTAGAAATGTTTGTTGATTATCTAATTTGTTAAAATTACTGCTTTCAAATCCCAAGTTCTAGCATTCTGAGATTTTCACCTTCTGCCCTTCCAGTCTTCAGTTTTTCAGACTGAATCATATTTTTTTTGTTTCTTCTTATATGAAAGCATCTTCTTCCTTGAGTTCCCCAAATCTTTACCTTTCCAGTCCCACTTCATTATGTGTAGCAAAAAGAAATTTAATTAGTGTTCTATAAACTCCTATAACTCTTATCTAAAAACCTTACTGTGGGCTAGAGCACACATCCCTTAAAACTCTGTTTTTGGGGGCAGTTAGGTGGCTCAGTGGATAAAACACCAGCCCTGGATTCAGGAGGACCTGAGTTCAAATCCAGCCTCAGACACTTGACACTTACTAGCTGTGTGACCCTGGGCAAGTCACTTAGCCCTCATTGCCCACCAAAAAAAAAAAAAAGACAATTCAAAATAAAGAGGCCTAGTATAGAAATTAAAATACTAGACTGACAAGTATTAGAAGGAAAATATGAAGAAATAAAACCATAACTTTTATCTTAAAGTTTTCTGAGTATGATGGAATATTACATACTAACCAGGACTACCAAGAAAAAAATGTTAAAAGAACTGGCTATGGATTACAGGAAAAGAGGGCAATGAGGGACACCCATCTATTGGAGCTTCTTCCCCAATGATGTTCAGTCTAACTGCTCACAACTACTCTAGCAATCTAAATTTTCTTATTTTATACCTCTCCATTGCCAGAGTACTTTGTTTTATCCAGAATCTTACCTGTTTTTAGAAAAAAATAACAAGCTTTGTCCTAATAAGTAATTAATAAGGTAATTCTGCGGGGATCTTGCAAGGCTCTAGACCACCTCCTCTTTGCTCTTTATACTTTCTGACTTGGGGATCTCATTAAGTCTGTGTGCTCCTATCCTCATCTATGTAATTATGTTTGAAAGTTTTTTTCTTTTCAAAAAGACCTCTTTTGGCTATGTAGCCTATATTCAGAACAATGATGTATGCAAATTGATTAGATAGGCAGGATCTAAAAATAAAATGTCTGGTGAGCCTAAAATTAAGAAAGAGGCTACAGTGTGTCACAGGCTGCTAAGCTCTGCATAACAAAGCATTCATTCAACAAATATTTATCAAGTCTAAATAAACCAAAGAGCTAGAGAGACAAGGGCCAAATAAACAAGATTGTGCTGTGTATAGAAACTAAAGACTTTCACTCTACTTGAAATACCAAGAATCTTACTCCAGACACAACTAAAATTAAGGGGGAAAATCAATAATACAGGATATACTAGGGAACAGAGATATACTAGAAACAGAATAAAAAGATAAAGTTCTCCAAAGATACATACTCTGGTGTATACACTGGCAGCCAATAGACTAGTCTTCCACCAAGTACAAGAGTTTCTGCAGCAAAATTTAGAAGGTCTACAAACATATCACTCAGATGATAGTTGAAGGAAACAGGGATGTGGCTTTCTGGGCTAAACAAAAAATACCAAAATGATATGCTTAATGAAACACTGAAGATTTTTTTAAGATAAAGTTTAATAAAGAAAAGCAACAAGTATCCCAAAGTTGGAAGAGTTTAAATTTTAACACAGTATATAGTTACCTAAAGTTTACTTACCATTTTTCTATTCCTTTTGGTATTTCTTTCTGTGAACCCGTTTTTCTAGTAGATTCTCTGATACCATAGGGAGCTAAGCAGAAAACACAGGTAACACTGACAGCCAAAATTCATCCTTATAATATCAAAAAATATATCTACATTGAAATAATAATGTCTGAACAATTTTTCTGCGTTCTTGTTAGCAGCAGTAATTCATTCATGTAAGTAATTCAACAAACATTTATTAAACCTCTGCCATGTAGAAGACACTGCTTGGCACTGAGAATACCAAGATATAAATGAACTTGTTGCTCTTAAGAAGCTTACATTTTATTGGGAGGTTGGGAAATGGGGGGGTTGGGGGGAGGGCAAAAAGAACATTATAGCATGGACATAACTAAATATAATCAAGCTAACATAATAATTATGGAAAAAGAGAGATCACTGTGTTTTCTATGAACATGTGAGAGAAAACATTTTCAGTAAGAAACTAAAGGAATGAAAAGAACATAAAAGATTGCCAATGACTGAAGACCTGACAGGCGCCACACTGAAAAGGCTGATCCAGTTCATTAACTTTAACAGTGAAGAATACCATCACTTTCATAACATGGGAAAATCGATTCCCATCTATAAGTACGTATTAAACATCTACCATTTCCCAGGCAATGCACTAGGTTTTAGAGGTACAAAGATAGAAGCAAAACAGACTCTGAGCTCAAGAAGTTTACATTCTATGGGGGTAAACAACTTGCATGTTATGTATAAATAAACAAAATAAGCAGAAGGCAGTTGGGAGGGTGGGTAGCACTAACCACTGGAAGATCAGGAAAATCCTCTTGCAGGAAGTGATGTTTGAGATGACCTTTGTAAGGAACCAGGGATTTTGAGAAATAGAAGTGAGGAAGGAATGCATTCCAATAAAAGGCAACAGCATGTACAAAGACATGGAGACAGAATGAAAAAAGGAAAAAGCATTTATTAAGCGCTATGTGCCAAGTGTTATATTAAGTACTAGAAGATGCCTGAAGTAATATATAATAAGGATGAGAAGGTAGGTTGGAAACAATTTACTAAGGTCTTTAAATGCCAACAAAGGAGTTTTTAATAGGGACTAACTGGAGTTTCCTGAACAGGGAAGTGATATGCTCACAACTCTGCTTTAGGAATATCACTTCAGCAGTTATGTGGAAGACAGACTGGAGAAGAGAGACTTAAGGCAAGGAGACTAATTAGAAGGTTATGGCGATAGCTCAGGGAAAAGGTGCTAAGGGGTGGTAGCCAAGGCAAAATGTAAAGAAGGGGATACATGTAGGAAATGTAGTAGGGGTAGAATCAACCAAACCCGTGACTGATTGCATATGTAAAGGGACAGAGGGAGGAGCTGGAGATAACTGAGGGGTTACAAACTAAAGTTGAATGGAAGGGTGGGGATTCCCTGGATAAGAATGGGAAAATTCATCAGAGGGTGGGTTTGGGTGGTGAGAAGGGTCATGAGTTCTGTTTTGACTATGTCAATAGGCATGGTACAGTGGACATAATGCGAAACTGGAGTCAGGAAATTCAAATCCTACCTCAGACACTTATTATCTGTGTCACCTCTGTGAGCCTCAGCTTCCTCATGTGTAAAATGGGAATAACAGCACCTACTTTCCAGGGCTGTTGTGAGAATCAAATGAGATATTTAGAAAAATGCTTAATACAATGCCTGGCACACAGTAGATATCTTACAAATGCTTATTTCTTTCCTTTCCTCTTACATTAAAGGATTGCTGTAACGACCAAATGAGATAACATATTTAAAATACTTTGCAAACCTTAAAGCACCATCTAAGTGTTGGCTACCATATAAATGCTAGTAATTATTGAGATACTTGTGAGTTAGCCAGTTCACAATGTCCACTAAGCAGTGGGTGATGCAGGCTTAGAAATTCAGGAAAGAGACGAGGAGGAAAGCAAGAGTCCAGAGAAAAAAGCCCATCAGTACCTAGGATATGATGGACAGGAAAGTCACTTAAATTCACTGAGCCTCTCTTTCCTCATCTACAAAATGGACTTAATAACATAAGCCCTAACAACTTCACAGGATAATTGTGAAGATCAAAGTGGTAAAAAGATATAAACTGCTTTATAATAATAAACATTTATTATGTTCTTCTATGTTCCAAGCATTTAGCTATGTAGCATTTAGCTAATGATACAAAGAGTAAAAACAAAACAAAACAAAAGTTCTTCATCTTCAAGAAACTTGTATCAAATGGAGGATACCACATACAAACAGAGAAGTAAATAAAAGATAATTAAAGGAGGAGAGTATTAACAAAAGACACCAGAAAAGGCTCCCCAAAAGAGTTAAAGTGTCAGATAAATTTTTTTTTTTACCTTGCAAATATTTCCCTTACATATCAATCTCTTTGGGTTTTTTCCCCATTTGGTTTATTTCTTTTTTTGTTTTTAATATAGCATTTTAATTGCTATCTTTGTTTTCACATAGAATACATTTTCCCCTGTATCCTTCTCCATCTACCTGGGATTATTATTATTACTAATGATAGTATTAACAAATTATCCCGGATCTATGGGAATTCAGTCTTCCTCTAATTGCACAGCATAAGATATCCTGTGATCTTTCTTTAGGTAGTAATAATTGCTACAGAAATACAAAGACTTCGATTTAGACAAACATCCAATATTTGCAGGTTGTCTTATTAAAAATCTCAGATTATAATTGTAAATGAATTAAACATTTTGCCTCTAGTATTTTCTGAAGATAACTGAATTATCCTAACCATGAAAAAAAGTGTACATGTACATACCTTGAGCCAAAAAGAAATTAGGCTAAGGGAAACTTAGAAATCAGAAACTAAAACAAGAATCATGCTGTTAAATTCTGTAATCCTCTTCAGTCAGCTACAGGGTGGGCCAAAAGTCACAATGTTTTAATGACTTTTTGAAAATTATTTTTTCTTTATTTTTTGCTATTTACAATATTTTATTTTTCATACATATGCAAATTCATTTCCTCTATATACTGTATGTGATGCCATCGTATTGTAAATTAAAAATAAAAAATAAAGGAGTTATTAAATATTGAAACCCTTTGTGACTTTTGGCCCACTCTGTACTTGTGCTACTTCCATATTTTTCTCTCTTACTACTAAATGAAAAAGTTTGGTAGAAATATCACTGGTAAAAAAAAAAAAAAGAGAGAGATGGGGCAGCTTGGTGGTGCAGTGGATAAAGCACCGACCCTGGAGTATCTGAGTTCAAATCCGGCCTCAAACACTCAACACTTACTAGCTGTGTGACCCTGGGCAAGTCACTTAACCCCAATTGCCTCACCAAAAAAAAAGAAAAGAAAAAAAAAGAAATATCACTGGTAAGTAGTGTACCCTAGTAGATGTTTTTCCCAATACATAAAGCTACTTTGCATAATTCTAATTAATTGTATACCTAGTATAGAATAGATATATACTTACGATCAGTGATAATTGCATCAAAAAACAATCCCTTCCTCCAGGAAGGCTTAGATGCATCTGCAACGAGGACATCAAGATAATATTTCTCTAAGCCATACTGGCGAAGATTTGCCTTAATATTTTCATCTGGACCTCTCCATTTCTGATTTTTCCTACTAGCCTTTCCTAATGGTAAAAGGGAACAAAGGGAGGAGAAAGAACACCATGTGTAACATATCAGTATTAGCCAAATCATTCTTATTATTTATCATGTAATTCATAGCAGGACTTTTAATTCTCTGTCCCTCAAATGATGATTTCATTTACATTTTATTTATCTAAGAAAAGAGTTACTTTCATTCAACTTATTATGAAACTACTCCAGTACAATAAGATACATTTTACACTGGCCCCTAGCAATGACTCTATCCTTAGGCAACAAAATAAAGGCCTATTTTCATGCAAACTGCCTTCCTAAATACTTTTCCAACATTAGAAACTAAATCACTAATGATTCCTAAAGACTAGTTCTACACTTACCACACCTCAATAGAGCACCTTTGGTTTCACTGTAGGAAATGCTTTAATCAATAGCTGCCAACTTTTGACTAACAGTACTAAATATGCCACGACAAGATTTATACTATTGCCTCCAATCTGTCAAGTAAAGGAAAGCTATGAAGGTCACCCAGGAGAGATGACCTATTGCTATCATATTTGCTCATATATGTCATCCCCTCTTCATGGACATTTTAAAGAGAAAATCAGGGAGGGTGGGAAGGAGGGAAGAAAATGTTTTTCTTGTCTCGGAGTACCTGTCACCTACTTTGGCTCTAGTAATCTAAAGATGACTATATCACAAAAAAATACCAAGAAATTTCTTTAACATTCTATTATCTATAAAAAAGAAAGTTTTAATATAATAGTAAAGTGTATTAAACTATTTGGAACTACAACTTACCTAGTCCATGAACTGTATTGTAATCTATGTCTGTTCCACATACATATGCCCCAAAATGAGCAGAGGGTATCAAGAGGCCACCTGAAAATTAAAGAGATGATAACCAATTAGAAAGAAAGCTGCCTATCCCCCCTCCCCACCCCCCTTCCTCCTCTTCACTTAATAAGTTCCAGAGAGCCTTAAAATGTAGCTGTATGAAAGATACACTGGATTCATTAATCCTTACTAGAAAATTAATCTGAGTTCATCAGAAAGTAGAGTATAAATTAGTGTGTTTTATGGTTACTGAAAAGTATTGCTAATCCAAAATGCCTTCTTCAACAATTTTTTTAGTATCTCCATTCTATTCAAAGGGGCCCCTACAGACATCCTGCTCATTTCTGAAAAATTAGCTCATAGGGTTTGCTACACAACCACAGTTGGCATCCTTCCTCCACATACAAAAGGACTAACTTCTGACATTTGGGCTTAATTCTCAATGAAGTCACAAAACTATAAATAAATATCAGAGGGCAGAATTTATGCCACTCACGTGCCAACCCCTACCAAAACAAAAGGAAACATGTTAGGACAAGTTACAGCTTCTCAAGTAGATCATTATGTAATTTTCCTTCATATTTTAAAATAGCTCCATTTTTAAAAGTTAAATATCAGCATAAAAATCAAAAACAAAAACAAAAAACACAATAAATAATCTGCAACCTTATATATGTCAGCCCCAAGCAGGATAATCTGTCAAATTTCACATCTGCTTAGCCCATCTACGATTTGACAGAGGTGACTTATTATTTAGGCTATAAAACTATCCCTGATAGGGGCAGCTAGGTGGCGCAGTGGATAGAGCACTGGCCCTGGATTCAGGAGGACCTGAGTTCAAATGTGGCCTCAGACACTTAACACTTACTAGCTGTGTGACTCTGGGCAAGTCACTTAACCCCAATTGCCTCACCAAAAAAAAAAAAGAATATATATAAAAAAAAAAAAAACTATCCCTGACTTGGAAAAGAAAAGATAGGGATCTTCAGCCCCAGAGCTTCCCAAATGGGATTTCTCAAGATAAAATGGGTAGTACATACAGAGAGTCAATAATTCTCTCCAGAGTCAAAAAATATTATACCTGTATTATATGTGTGTATATATAAACACATATATATTTATGTCCTTTAAGCACCAATTAGAATCAGGTAGTATAGGACTCGTACAAAAATACTTTTAAAAAGCAAACAATATTACTACTAAAGAGTCCTGAAAGTAAAAAAAATGAAGAAAAAAGTGCCGAAAACAATCTGAAAACTAAATCCAAAGTTCATTCATCATAGGGGAGAGGGATGGAGATGGATTTAAGTGAAAGATAAGGGGATAAAGCCCTGATTAAGCTAGTCATAATAACAGAAGAGTCACAGTAATCTTTCTGAAATGTGAGTATATATGTGTCATACTGAATGACTTGTAATACTCACACTAGGACTTGTGCTACTATAATTCCGCCCAGGGACACAGATACTCACCTAGGAGAACTAGTCGCCAAAAGAAAAAGAAAAACTCCCCTGTGCTTCCTTAAACACAGTCTTATCCACTTGGCTACAATGAGTTTTGAGAAGACAAAACCCACTTTATAGTACAGTATACTGCTGAAAGGAGATGAATAATCAATTTGATGGTTTCTTTCTACTTTTTAGGTTTCTCCAAAAAATGAACTAGTTTCACTGACTTGGTCATTGGACAATCACTTGTAGCAGACCACTGAGGTTGTGGTACTTTTAGGTATTCCAGAATTGAGGACATATAAGGTTTCAGCAGCAGGGGTATATGACAAGATTCACTTGCTTCTTGCTTGCTTTACAGAGCCCAGGATTTCTTAACTTCAAACTATTTAATAGGAACATTTTCAAACAAAGGTAACATCTTGTATGGAGGATTTTAATTTGAAAAAAAAACAACACTATTAAATGTGCTATCCAAGGGCAGATTTGGTTACAACTAATAAATAAAAGCTTTCCATTTCTGAAGATTTAGATACCAATCATAACAACTTGGGCTACATATGGAAATGAATGGTTGGCCTTTGATTAATACATAAGAAAGGAGGTAAAATTAAAAAGGGAAAAGAAAGGTAGTCTAATCAGTCAATTATGCCATTTAAGACATATACACACAATAAGAAATGCCATGCATAATTAAATCTATTAAACACCAGTAGTCTGAAAGAACAATATCAGCAGAATGACATGGATGTTACTAAGCAAAACTGAATTATACAAGCAGACCAGTTAGCTTAATAAATGTTCATACATTTCAATCTTCATAAAGTTTACAAAAGGAAGTCAGTTAGAATTATACCAAATTTGGAATTTTGATAACTTGGAATTTTAATTCCAATTCTATTTAACAGAAACTAAGCAATGGGACAAGGCCAAGTGAAGAAGTCAAGTTCACAAGAGTTTAAAATGAGAGTTTCCTACTCTGGGTGCTATGCGTCTCATCCTGAATAGTGAGGAAAGAACCAAGAAAACCTGGTTCAGCACTCATTGCCCAACCTGAATGAATACTACACTACACTATTCAAAGAGGAATGACTAAGGGTATCTGTCATGACTTCACACCACTGGTTCCTACAGCTCTCTGCAGCATAACCATAGCTACAAACAAAGAATTGGAGTTTTCCAAACTGAAACCTTTATTTAGTTACCTTACCTTCTGTTGTATTTTAGCAAAGGAAGAAGAACTATAGTCCTAAATAATCCAATACAAACTTCTGGGAATTAACCACAGGAATGTTCAAGTGTATTTCAACAGAAATAAATTTGTTCATTAAAACCCTATATTATATCTGGCATCTGTCACCAGTAATAATAATAATAATAATAATTTATTATTATTATTATTATTATAATGAAAGCTCAAGATTTGCTATGTGCTTTCCTAATATCATCTCAATTTTATCCTCACAACAACCCAAAGGGGGTAGATACTATTATTATCCCCACTTTACATATAAGGAAACTGCCCAGCATCATACAAC
Source organism: Dromiciops gliroides (assembly GCF_019393635.1). Lineage (NCBI taxonomy): Eukaryota > Metazoa > Chordata > Mammalia > Microbiotheria > Microbiotheriidae > Dromiciops > Dromiciops gliroides. The sequence goes on along the minus strand of NC_057864.1, from coordinate 360,315,307 downwards.
CATTAAAGTTCCTAAGGTCAAATTTGAACTCGTCTTCCTGACTCCAGGTCCAGCATTCTATCCAATATGCTCTATCTACTTCCAAAATCTTGACAAACATTGTCTCAAAACCAATGTTATCTGATCCATTTGGTAAAAAGGATGAGAATTTGAACAATATAATTTATGCAAAGATTTATCTACGTATATTTATAATGGAAGTGCTGCAAATAATTCATAAATCTACATTTTCTAACACAATTCACAAAAAGAAATCAAGAAAATAAGTGTGAAAGTTTACTCTGGCTGAGCACACAGAAGGCATTAAAATACTGATTGATCTTTCACTAAATTTTGCTCTCTCAATGAGCTTGAGAAATTAAAATAATCATGTTTCTTACTGAGAGTTATTAACTGCGATTATTTCGTTCCTTAAATAAAAGGGGACGTGCACGCTTTTTAAATCCTGAAAAGCTTGGTTGCTGAAATGTAGAGGAAAAGTGTCTTTCTGCAGCTCATACTGTCGTTCTAGAAAACAGCAGCAGATTGTCTAAAAGAACAAGGAAAGTCATTCAAATGAAAAAAGATTACATCTCTCTCCTTCCGGTTTCCTAGAAGCTTTCTAGCCTACTACTCTATAACCTTGAGAAAAACATAGCCTGTGAGTACAGGTAAGATGCTGGGCCTTTAGAAAACCAAGTTCATTTCAAGTGGGCTTTTCTATAAATAAGCTCTTTTAATATTAGATGTTGGAAACAAAATAAATGTCAAAGAAAAAAGAACCAGAGCCAGAGGAGGTGGAGCAGTGAGGGCAGGAAGGAATAATGCCAAATATATAATCTAACAGAGGAAAATGTGACCAGAGGCAGGAATACTTCATATTTCCAGTCCTTACTGCCATCTTTAAGAAGGCGATAAACTCAGTAACAAACAGGTTATGCTTAAGAATTGTTCCCACAGAAAAAGGAAACAAGCTCATTTAACTATCACTGAACTAAAACAAGTTAAAATTCTAAAGCTATGCCTGGGTCATAAACAGACTAGCTATGTAAAAATGATCTGTGCATCAACCACGTGGTTTAATTGCTCACCTAACCTTCCACTACTAAGTCTAGGAGTATGAAAAGAGGCTTTTTTCTATCAATCCTAACACCTCAAAACAACTTCAATAGCAAATCTATTCTCATCTACAATAGTAAAAGCAAGTGAGAACTTTTATTGCTAGAAAAATTAGGTTTTTGTTAATGTTTTAACTTGTGCAGCCAACAGAAAAGATTTTTCACTATAAAATCTAGAAGAATGAGACTTTTCCCTATGTCTGGTTTAATCTAAAACTAAGCTAAGATTTTTTAAAAAGTAAACTATAACACTATGTGCCTGTACTCTCCAAGAATTCCTCCCACTCCCACAAAGTATTATAAAATTCCCAAGATAGGGACTAAATAGTGGTGAAGATAATGATCAGTAAGGAAAGATATGGGGTCATAAGGGTAAGGAAAAAATGTAATGTGGTAGGAATACATTATCTGTACAAAAATAGAAGAGATGGGGGTGTTGGTTAATTGAGTGGGAAGGATACTAATTAGTGGGCTAATTCATTAACATAAACATAAAATAACTTGCTAAATTATAAATTTCTAGTTCTTTACATCATTTTATTCTGATATACTAAAAGGCATCTTAGCATACTGAGCCCTGAGTTTAAGTTGTAACAGTGACACATACTACTTATGTGACCACAGGGCCATCAGAATGGCCAGATATTTCACCTCAAGGAACTCTGAAAGGACGGTAATAATGAGAAATGGATACTTGGAATTTTTCCTAGGAGCATCCTGGTATTTTTTTTCTCATTACCACAATCCTTATGGAGCTCATAATGATGAAATTTCTGACCATTCTGATAATGACCAGGGGCCCCAATTCCATAATAACTGGGATATGACATTGTGGTCACAAATAGTCTTTTCCCCAAATTATATTGCATCAGCCTCGACCTTTATAGTTTACTTTTCTGCTAACTCAAGTAAACTATATCTATTTTTTAAACTAATCACTTGATTATCTCTTCATGAAGTGATTATAATTAGCTGTCTGATAAGGGCATGCAAATCTTTCTTTCTGAAATAGAGTCCTTGAAGCCCAAAAGATTATCATGTTTCAAGACACTTTGGTCTTTCAAATTTAACTGCAGTACTACAATTTATGAGCTAAAAGCTCCCCCTACTGGTTCATCCAACATTACAAAGGATTAAAAAAGATGAAAAAATATCATCTTTTCTTTTTAAGAAATTATTAGTTTAAAATTATTTTAAATCTTGGATTTCACAATTTCCCTTTTGTAGTTTCCATTTTCATTTATGCTCCCACTCAAATGGCAAATGAAAATCTTCAGGAATTCAACTTTTTAAAAATATGTTGAACTTTGTCTCATCTAAAAACATAGCATCTTTGATAATGTTTTATAAAATAAATAAAAATACCTGTTCCAACAAATGGATCAAAGACAATGTCATTTTCTTTCACTTTCCCATGATTAGCCATGATGAATGATAACCCGGCATCCATGCTTGTGTTTCCAATAAAATGTCTCTTTTTTACACTGTATGACTCTATAAGCTCTCTCTGTCCATCTGCAATCTGTATCAAAAAATATTTGAAATTAGTATGAAAACCAATAAAGGACTTCTTAAGATAGACAACCCTGGCAAAAACCCTCAGGCAAAACATCTGGATGCTGATCAAAAAATGAATTTCCTAAATATAAGATGGGAAAACATAGTTAATCAGAAATTTATTGAAAAAGATCTGGGAGGCAGCTAGGTGGCACAGTGGATAAAGCACCAGCCCTGGATTCAGGAGTACCTGAGTTCAAATCTGGCCTCAGACACTTGACACTTACTAGCTGTGTGACCCTGGGCAAGTCACTTAACCCTCATTGCCAGCAAATAAATAAATAAATAGATAGACAGATAGATAGATAGATAGATAAATAAATATAATATGAAAAAAAAAGAAAAGAAAAAGATCTGGGGATTTTAATGAATGGCTAGCTCCATATAAGTCAGGAGTTTGATTAGCAGACAAAAAAAATGCAGTTTTGAGCTATTTTAAAAGGAGAATAGTTTCCACAAATAAAGAAGTTATAGTACCTTTGTAATATGTCCTGGTTATATCACATCTGGAGTATTAGATAAAGAGGTAGGTGAGAGGTCTTGAGGCCATGTCATATAAAGATCTGGTGATGTTTAGCCAGAAGAAGAAAAGAATAAGTAGGACATAACAGTAATTTTCAAGTATTTGAAGGGCTGGACTGTGGAAAAGTGATTAGGCTTGTTTTATGTGGCCTCATGGACCAAGGGTACGAGCAATGCGTAGAAGTTGTGAAAAAAAAACACAACAATTTAGGCTTGACGTCAGGAAAAAATTTCTTAATAAAAGTTGCTTGCTCTTTTTGTGGTGGCAAAGAATTGGAAACTGAAGGGATGCCTATCAATTAGGGAATGGTTGAACAAATTGTGGTATATGAATATAATGGAATACTATGTGCTATAAGAAATGATGAGCATGTGAATTTTTAAAAAACCTGGAAAGAATGACAGGAACTGATGCTGAGTAAAGTGAGAAGAACCAGGAGAACATTGTACACAGTGACAGCAACACTGTGTGATAATCAGTTATGATTAACATAACTCTTCTCAGCAACACAATGATCTAAGACAATTCCAAAAGACTCATGATGGAGAAAGAATTAATGGAGGCTGAATGCAGATCAAAGCATACTATTCTTACTTGGGGGGGGGGGGAGAAGGGTGTTCATGGTTTTTCCTTTTTATGCTGTTTCTTTTTTCACAACATGACTAATGTGGAAATATGTTTTACATGATTGCACATGTATAACCTACATCAAATTACCTGCTGTCTTGGGAGGAAGGAGCAGAAGGAGGAAGAAAAATTTGGAACTCAAAATCTTTCAAAAAATAAATGTTGAAAATTGTCTTGACATGTAATTGGAAAAATTAAATACTATTGAACAGAAAAAGTTTCTCAAAAGCAGAATAGGCTATCCCTGGGCCCTTCATTTGACTGGCTGACTATTCGTCAGCTATAGTAAACTGTGGATTGCTTTCTGGTATATGTTGGACAAGATGGCCCCAAAGATCTCTTCCAACTCTAACAAGTTTGTGATTCCATGACTCAGATTCTCTCCAATTCTCACTGTTTTAATCTTTCCTTTTAGTAAAGGTAATGGAGGTAGTTATGGAAAAGTTCCTTACCTATTGCAAGACATCTTTACATTCCTTTTATTATTCCCAAAACCTAGTCAGATTTGAGCTTGGAATAGAATCAGCATTAATATCAAAAGTACATACATAACCTCCAACCAATGGAAATAATTTACTTTTTCCATATCCATACTATTCAACAGTAAAGATTCAGTTAACACTTGCTATGGAATCCTTCTCACTCAGTGATTTTAGAATAAACTACTCTCTAATAACTATCCTTGTATTTTGGATGGAAGAGACAAGAAGACATAGTGGAAAGAGGGTAAAGGGCGCTGGACTTAAGAGTTCTTTCCCTTTTAATAGTTATGTATGACCCTGGGCAAGTCATTTTACCTTTAATTGACCTCTGGTCCCTCATCTAGAAAATAGGGATAATGTTACTTACACAATGTACTTCATAACATTATTGTAAGGAAAGTACTTTTTAAACTATAAAGCATTTTATAAACCTGAACTATTATTATGGAGAACCAATAAAAAGAAAGGTCTCTATGATTGAGGTTCTTGCCTAAAATGACACAAGAACTCTACCTTTTTATCACTTTTGTACAATATGGTTTTTCTTCACATCTTGTCTTGTTTCTTGGGCACAATTCATAATTGTGTCTGGGGCACAAACAGCACAGTTCTAATAATACCAGTGAGTTTGGGTTACCTACTCATTCAGGTACCTACTCATTACCCTCTATCCACTGGGTTACTCGATTTCTTCTCTGAGTCATGGGGGATGGGGAACTTCTCCTGACTTTGTCCTATAAATACCTGGATCCTTATCAGGGGCTGGGATCTAATTAAAATTCTATCTCCCACCAAAAAAAAAAAATTCTATCTCCACTTAAGTAAAAATTCTTGGTTTTTCTGTACTGTGGGCCTCAAAGGAATGGGGCAACCTAGAGGAAAAGCCAGCATCTATTGTTTAGGGTCTGGATATAGAAGCTTTCCAGTAACTGGACTATGGTGTCTTGTCAGATCAACACAGATATTTCATATAGATTGCCCACTTGGAATTTGGAGTAAACTCTAGATAACACCTCAGTCCAAGTCAAGAAAAGGGGGAACTTTTCCCACACAAAAAAACAAAAAAACAATACTTCATCCTATTTACTACTTCCAAGTCTGAATCTCTACCTCTCCCTACTTACTGTATATACCTGGACAAGTGTGTACTCAATTTTTAGCTGTAATAGTTTGGTTCTTTTAAGTTTTTAATTAAAAAAAAAGAATTGAATTTGTTGTGCTAATTTTTTAAAAGATAAATAAAATTTGAAGATGTAATGCTACTTACCCATCTACCAAAATAAATATTAAGTGGTTTCTCTGGGATATGATTTGGATCCAAGCCATAGTCTTCCAGGATAGAAAATATATGCTGTGGATCTTTTAAATTCACCTTTCCTTCAAATGGCAGAAATTCAAGTGCCTAAAAGAAAAACAAATTCTAACATCCTAGTAAACCTTAAAATAAATGTCATCACAATATTTCAATAACTGTTATGCTGAGTTAAAATTATATATTTTTAAGTCTACTTACATCTATTCGCTTGATTTTTTCTTCTTGTGTTAATGTTTTATTAAATGTGTGAATCTTTATTTTATATGTGGTATCTGGATGTAGAAATGGAGCCTAAAATAAAACAGATTTTTTTTTTAAATGTCTGACAGTTCTACTTCAACTGTATGCATTCTTTTGCAAGAAACAACTTAACACATACCATCTTTTCCATGGGATAACTTTTTAGAGAATTGTATAGTTCTTCTGGAGATTTTCCTTGACCCCATAGTTCAAATATAGACCTGGAAATTTCAAGATCAAAGTTATTTTCAGCTTGAAAAAATTCGCCACAAAAAATATAACACTGATTTTACCCATTTTATAAGCAATTGTTTCCTTCTCTTTCATTACTATACCTTTAAATAAAAGACTTGGCTCCTACAGTTTCATATAATTCTGCTTCTCCAGCATCTAGATTTGGAGATTGAATTGTCATCAGCCTAAATACAAACATTATCTGAAGATATACATAGCAGGAAGGAAAAAACCTTTTCTCAAATAAAATAAGAATTATTTAAGCACTTATTATAGGACAGGCACAGTACAAAGATCTAGAGATATAAACAAAAAACAAAAACAGTCTCTGCCCTTAAAGAGTTCACAGTCTAAGAGGAAAGACAGCATATGCAAAAACCAGCACATATAAGCCTGATAAATATAGATAAAAGGTATCCTTAGAGAGGAAGGCACGACCCTGGGAGGAAAATGATAGCGGAGAGATTTTCTCACCTCCACACCTCTAAAAGACATACTGCTAAATCTTCAAAGCCAGAATAAGAAAATTAGGCTGGTTATGTTAGAAAAAATTATTTCCACCCCCCCAGCTTCTACCCAGTTTTTGATATTTCTTCTCCAAAGCCATATAGAAAGTATCCCTCTGATGTAAGTTTTCTCTGATTGGTTCATAAATCTACATGGTACCTAGTAATATTCAAAAGTGTAATCTTGCCAATAATTCAAATTAAGAATGTTTGAAATTTAGACACACAACATAATTCATATACAATATAAATCATCAAATTATAATAAACTTTAAGAGGCATTGAAATGACCTCAACTTGTTAATTATGCTTAACACTTCTTAAAATTTATTGGGCTTTAAAAATATTTTTGTCAGAGTGGTATTCGGAGTAACAGCATTTTATATACTCCATCCTTTTTCCTTTCTCTTTACAGATAGACAAGATAGTAAGGAAAAAATTAGTGAATACCTTCTTCAAACTTTTCCCCCCACCATCTGAAGAATAAGACGGTGTGAGAAATTTGTTCAAATCTAGCCTCAAATACTGACTAGCTATGTGACCATGGACACATCATTTAACCTTTGGGCACCAAAGTTTCCTAATCCATGGGGCTTTAGGAATGGGCCCTGTGATTCAGGGAAGTCCCAGATGAGGAAACTACTGCTCTTACAGTCTTAAAGAATTGCCAAAAATATACAGAGGTTAAGAGATTTGCTCAGGGTCACATAGCCAGGAGGAGTCTCACTAATGAGCGAAAAGGTCTTCCTGCCTTTAAGATCAATTCTCTATCTTCTATAGCACACTGCCTCTTACTTAAAATGGGGATAATAGGAGCACTTACTTTATAGGGTTGTTGTGAAGATGAAATAACATATGTAAAGTATTTTATAAATCCTAAAGCAGTACATGAATGTCGGCTATTATAGTTATATGTGGCTAAGATCATATATCATGATATTATTGTTATACACAATCATATCTCATAATGATGATTATAGCTATGTGATCCTAGGAAGTCACACTCTAAGCACATTAATCAGGTGTAAAACAGGTATAACAGTACTATATCTATCTCAAAAATTCTGGTGAGAAAGGTGTTTTGTACATCTTAAAGCACTATGTTTAGCTGAATTATTAATTGTTAATAGTAATATTTACACAACAAGGCATTATAGCAAAATTGATAGCCTCAGAGTCATGGAAACCTAGGTTCAAGGATATAATCTCTTTATTTCCTATTGAATATTATAAGAGAAATTTGGTTTATCCTTAATATTGAACTTGTTACAATTTCAACTACTACTACTACTACTACAGATTATGAAGAAGTTCCACTTTTTTTCTCTAAAAGTCTTTTGACACATATTGTCTTTGTGATGCTGAACATGTCACTCAATCCCATCATGCCCCAAGCAATTCTCTAGACTCAAGATGAAAAAACAATTGCCAAGCTACACTTGTAGTGGGAATTCCCTATACCAATGAAATCAGAGGGTCAAACCCCAAAACTACATATGTAATTGTTTTAATGCAAAAAAATGGCAGCTTAAAAAATTCCTCCTGAATAATCCAAATATTCTTTTGGAATTGCTTTTACTCCCATTTCACAAATGTACATCTTATAGAGCACTTTACTATTTACAAAATTCTTTCACATGTAATACAATAGAAAGATGATGATGACTCTGGAGTCAAAGAACTTGGGTTCAAATCCCATTCATTCTTACTAGCTGTATTAATTTAGGCAAGACATTTAACTTCTGTGTGCCAGAGTTTCCTCATCTGTAAAAGAAAGGATTTATACTATGTGGCTTCTAAGGTCCCTTATAGCTTTAAATCTATGATCTTGTGAGCTCTAGAGCTCTATGAAGTTGGAAACGCAGGCTTTATTATCAATATTTTACAAATGAGAAAACTAAGGGCCAGAGTAGGTGACACACTCATGCTCACACAGCAAATAGGTATTGACAAGAGACCCAAATCAGGTCTTCTGACTCAAAGAGTCCTGCCTTTTCTACTACACTGGGCTCCTTCTTTAATAATAATAATAATAATAATAATAATAATAATAATCTCTTACATTTGTACAGTGTCCATTTTCCCTGAATGAGTTAACATCAATAAGAATTCTATCAGGAAATTCAACATTTTAAGATAGTCTGCTCTAAAGAGGCTTTTTCCTCATTCAAGATGATTTTTCACAAATGAGCCTTAAAATTACTATATTTGGACATTAACTTAATATTTATTAAATGGTATTGATAGATCTAACCATTTATATACATATATAATATAATATTATATATACACACACACACAATATATGGGGGGGGCAATGAGGGTTAAGTGATTTTCCCAGGGTCACACAGCTAGTGTCAAGTGTCTGAGGCCGAATTTGAACTCAGGTCCTCCTGAATCCAGGGCTGATGATTTATCTACTGCGCCAGCTACCTGCCCCTATCTTCTAACCATTTTAACAAAGAAAACTAATAGTAGGCTATCACTTATATTTAAAACTGTATCACTAAAACTTTTAAAAAGGATCAGTCTTCAAAAAGCCTTTGTTGATATAGTTCAAGATGGAAAAAGAATTTCAACCTGACAAAGAAAAAGGTAATCAACTAAAAGGTTTGTCATTTGATTACTAAATTCAATTATCTAAACAGTAACCAAATGCTGAATTAACTCTGAAAAAGAAAAAGCAATTTCAGGGCAGTGTTTCACTGTCTGCAGTTTTGAAAGGTCCTAACTCCTGAGTAAGCTATAACTTCTAAACAATTCTATTAAAACATCTAAAACCAGGGGCTTCCAATCTTTCAGCCATGGAGGTATATGAACCTACCCATATACCAAGTATTGCCATTTTCTCATATTTTTTTTTTTAGTCTGTAGATGCAAACAGTAGAACTATCTGTGAAATTTGCAGAATGTTTTGACTTTTTAAAAAAGATCCCCATATTCAAAAAGAGGTTAGGAGTGACTGCAAAATAGAATGAACACAAACTAAAAGCTATTACTTTTCCTTTATTTCAGTAAATTTTAAAATATCCTTACATGTATATGCAACAAAACACTTTTGTTATCAGTGCTCATTCTTCCACTGAACTTATTGTAGAAGGAAATAGACAATAATTCCTCACTTATATGTTAACCTCGACTATCTAAGATTTTGTCAAGAACCATTAAGCAAAAAACATCTCTAAGCAATCCATAGGCAAAGTGTTCACAATGCCTCCAAACCTCACTGTAAAGCAAAAGGGTTGAACAAAATGGTCTCTAAGGTCCATCTTCCTTCTAAGAACTACAAATAATTATGAAAAAACAGATTTTACTAAGTCCATCCTCCAAAGTTCATGTGCTTTACTTACAGAAGAATTCTGGGCCACCATTTAGAGTTTATTTATCTTTTCATATATACATATACCTTTTAAGTTATATACACTTTTCTAAGAAGTTTGGTTATCTGGTATTCAGGGCCATCGCAAATTAAAAGACTCAAATTAAAAAGGAAAGATGGTTGCCAGGGAAAATTGCCCTGATATTCTAGAAGCAGAAGGTAAAATAGAAATTGAAAGAGATTCCCAAATGAAAACTCCCAGGAATTTTATAGCCAAATTCCAGAGCTCCCAGGTCAAAGAGAAAATATTGCAAGCAACCAGAAAGAAACAATTCAAGTACTGTGGAGCCACAGTCAGGATAGCACAAGATCTAGCAGTTTCTAAATTAAAGGATCAAGGGCATAGAATACAATACTCCAGAGGGCAAAGGAATTGGGATTACAACCCAAAATCACCTACCCAGAAACTTTCAGGGAGAAAAAAAGGAACTTCAATGAAAAAGAGAACTTTCAGACATTTGTGATGAAAAGACCTGAACTGAATAGAAAATTTGACTTTCAAATACAAGACCCTAGAGAAGCATAAAAAGGTAAATAGAAATTAAGAATTAAAATTAAAAGAAATTAAGAGGGATGTTAAAAGGTCAAACTGCTTACATTGCTACATGGGAAGATGATACATCTAACTCATAAGAAATTTCTCAGTATTAGGGCAGATGATAGAAATAAATTTAGACAAAGGGCACAGGTGGGAATTGATTATGAAGGGATGGTATCTGTAAAGCATTTATTTTTTGTTCATCTTTTTTTTTTTTTTTGTGGGGTGGTAAGAGTTGGGTGACATGCCCGGGGACAAGCAATGGGGTGAGTGTCTTCTGTCTGGGGCTGGATTTGGGCTTGGGTCCTCCTGAGTCCAGGGTGGGTGCTTTGTCCACTGTGTCACCTAGCTGTACCATGGTGACATCTTTAGGGTAAAATTGAGGGGTGAGAGGACTGCACTGGGGGAGGGGAAAGGGGAGAGGTAGAATGGGGTGAAATCCCACGTGAAAGAAACAATAAAGGGCTTATGGAGTGGGGGGAGAGATGAAGGAGGAGCCGGGCAGTAAATGAACCTTACACTCATCAGAATTGGCTCAAAGACCTTAATCTCATCAGAGTTGGCTCAAAGAGAGATGAACATATACACTCAATTGGGTGGAATAATCTATCTAACCCTTCAGGAAAGTAGGGGGGGAAGAGAGAGGGGTGAAAGAAGGGAGGGCAGATTGGGGGAGGGGGCAGACAGAAGCAAATTCCCTTTGAAGAGGGATATGGTGAAAGAAGATAAGAGTAAATATCATGGGGAAGGGAATAGGATGGAGGGAAACAGTTAACAATAGTAACTGTGAAAAAGAGAAAAGGAAAAAAAATTGTACAAAAAAATATTTATAGCAACAATTTTGGTGGCTAAGAATTAGAAATCAAAGGAATGCCCATCAAATGGGGAATGACTAAACAAGTTGTGGTATATGATTATAATGGAAAATTATTGTGCTATAAGAAATGACAAGTTGGATGATTTCAGAAAAACCTGGAAAGACTTATATGAACTGATGTATAGTGAAGTGAGCAGAAACAGGAGAATATTGTGCAGTGACAGCATTATTGTTCTACGAGCAAGTGTGAATGACTTAACTACTCTCAACAATACAATGATATAAGACAATCCCAAAGGACTAATGATAAAGCATGCTATCCAGCTCCAGGGAAAGACTGAACAGACTGAAGCATAGTATTTTGCATTTTCTTTTTTTTTTTAATTGAGTCTTCTTATAAAATGACTTATGTGGTAATGTTTTACATAATTGTAATTGCATAACCTATATCTGATTGCTTACCACCTCAGGGAGGGGACGGGGGAGGGAGGGAGGGAATAAGAATTATAGAATTTGGAACTCAAAACTTTAAATACATAGAGTCTTTAAAAAACAAACTTCCCGGGGGAGCTAGGTGGCGCAGTGGATAGAGCACTGGCCCTGGATTCAGGAGGACCTGAGTTCAAATCTGGCCTCAGACACTTAACACTTACTAGCTGTGTGACTCTGGGCAAGTCACTTAACCCCAATTGCCTCACACACAAAAAAAAAAACCAACTTCCCAGTTCTGCAGTCAGTGAAATGAAATGGAGAGTTGTTTTTGATAATAGAATAGAGTCCTGCCTAAAGAAGAGAGCCAGCTATGAAAGAAGAATCTAGTTCTTGAGGGAATGTTTCTTTGCCTTTTCCTCTACTCCTCTTCCAGAGTACATGAGTGAGACAGAGCAAAAGAGAAGGGAAGAAAGAAGATAGGATCTTTCTCTTTCTCCTCCCCTCTAGTGTCAATAACCAACCAAGGGTCAGTCCAGGAAGTCCAGCTGTGGAACTGAATTGAACTGCTGAGCAAAAATAGGTTTAGGGTGTCCTGCTGAACAAATTAACTACCAAAGATGCTGAGCCAGGGGGGAAAGTATGAAGATATGATAAAGAAAGAAAAGACATTAGGGGTCTGCAGTTCTAGAGGTGTGAGTAGCTTTGTCCAAGGGCATTCTCTTTACGTGTATCTCTATACTATCATAATCTAAATGGGTGCCTAGTCTTCTTATTTATTATTTGTATTTTTATGGGTGTATGCAACAGGTTTAAGAGGGGAATGTTCCATAGCTACTGTTCTTACTAAGCTGTATCAATAAATGACTTGTTTTAAACTTTAAAAAAAAAAAGGGAAAGAAGGATGACTAAATACAGGAACAGGAAAGTAGTAAGAAAAAATTACAGTTAACAGCAAAGGAGGAGAGAAAATATGTAAACAGCTGAGAAAAGAATTAAAGAAACTGAGATTCTGAGGTTATTCATTGTAGGACTATTCAACATATAGTCTTACACATCTCTCTAACCCTTATATCACAATATAACACAATAACTAATGATCATGATGATGACCCTGAATCAGTAAGCGACAAATTATGTAAAAAAGCTCTTTACAAACATAAAAATATGTCATATTGTTCAGAAACTTGCCATTTTTTAAAAGGTTCCAATAAAAAGTCTGGATGGTAAAGGGAAAACTGCTCGTATATACAAAAGTTCGCTTATAAGGCTAATATTTCCCTTTTCCATTGAACTTACTGAGACAACGGCTAGACAATAACACCTCACTTATCTGGTAATATGAAGGAATCCTTTATGTGTAACACTTTGTTCCCCAAAGTTGCCAAGTAACAGAATTATTACTTCACATAGTCACAATGTAAAAAATAAACAGATCTAATACATGTGATTGATGGTAGCAGTACATGAAACCCAGCTAACTTAGAGAAAGATGGTTTTGGAATCCATTTCCCTGAATTCCAAATTCACCACCGAAAAGAATAAGGTGGATAGAAAATCTGTAACTAAAGATGCACTTTCTGTTATACAATTATGCATCCACAGTTCCAATATGTACCACAAATTAAGAGCTTTTATGTTTAAGAATCCTCAGCACCAGAGCAGATAAAATCATAGCTACCAAATCATGGTTTTAGAACATTTTATGTTTAAAAAATGACAACTTACAAAATAAGTTTATCAAAGAAATGTATTCATAATAATGTTACATATTAAAGGAAAATGACTAGTTAGGAGAAGAGGGTTTTCTAACAACAACAAGTTGAAAAAATTAGTTTCGAAGGTTTCAGTACTTTGTTTATGCATACCGTTCAATATCATAGCATTTTTATACAATAACAAAAATAACGGTTAGCATATATATATGGTAATTTAAGGTTTACAAAGTAAATGTATCTCATCACATATATGAGAAACCCACCAAAGTTATAATTAGAGACAGTCTGTAAAGATACATTCACACTGCAATACTTAATAGTACAATCTTAGATGAAAGAGATCTCTGAGCAATTTGCTGAAATATTACCCCCAAAACCTCAAGAATATCACAAAATGTCCAAGTTTCAAAAAGTTATATTATACTCTGACTTGAGAAAATGTAGTCTATTAAACATTTCTCTTGTTTAGTCATTTCAGTCACGTCCAACTTTTTGTGACCCCATTTGGCGTTTTCTTGGCAGAGATACTAGAGGGGTTTGCCATTTCCTTCTCCAGCTCATTTTACAGATGAGGAACTGAGGCAATAAGGGTTAAGTGACTAGCCTAGGGTCACACAATAAGTGTCTGAAGCCAGATTTGAACTCGGGAAGATAAGTCTTTCCAACTCCAGGCTACACCACCTAGCTGCCCATTCCATTAAATTATATGCTTATTAATACTGTTTGTTACATTTTCAAAAATATATTACATACCTATTTAGCAAAATAATCTGTCAATAATTAAATGCAATGGCATTTAGATTAGCTGTATAGGCAATTATACCATTACACTGTTAATATATGTATAAGACTATATACTTTGGCTTGCTGAGTATTTTTTTTTTAAGTGAGGCAATTGGGGTTAAGTGACTTGCCCAGAGTCACACAGCTAGTAAGTGTTAAGTGCCTGAGGTCAGATTTGAACTCAGGTCTTCCTGACTCCAGGGCCGGTGCTCTATCCACTGCACCACCTAGCTGCCCCTGCTTGCTGAGTATTTCACAACTGAAAATTCTTATAAACAAAGAATTAGCTTTCACTTAGTAATTCATTTCGCTAACAAATAAAGTTGGAAGAACAAATATGTTCAGGTAGTCCCCACTTTTCCCTGCCTTGTACTTTGTTGATGTGCTCATTCAACAGTATTTCACTTTTTTGTCAACCTCATCCATTCATTTTATCAGTTTCAGGATCTGAATCTCCAACTTCTACAGACTATTCCCTTCCCTTCCCCATGTAAACGTGCCTTTCTCATGCAGAAGCACCATCTAGTTAGACAGCAGGTAGCTGCTATTCATACAGCCTAGGGAATAAAAATGATTTCTATTTCTTCCTTCTGCTTTCAGATTAGTTTCCAGGAAAGCACTGTAGCCAAAAAAAAAAAAAAAAAAAAAAAAGCAGGGATTGCCTGTAATTACCCAGAGAACATTGTAGGTGGATGCACAAATGAGAGAAAATTACACCTTTTTAGAGTTGCTCTTACTTTGCACATACTGTCCGTTTCATTAAATTTCTGGCAATATCTTCTGAAGGAATGCTAAGAATCCAAAATGGAGACTGAAACAGAAACAATAAAAACAGTAAGATAAGTTGTTTCTATGTGGCCCTAAGTTTTGGTACTGAAAAAGATGAAGAGTTCTCATTTGCCACTTTTATAAGGAAAACACAGAAGCCTATGCCATGGTTTTTAAGAAGCAAAACAATCAACACCCAAACTTGACCTTTCTACAATGACCAGTTGGATATAATAGTGGAGCATTGGTAAACCAGTCTAAATAATGTTAAGGATCATTTCATTAAGATTCTTTCTCATTCACCCTCTATGAAGAAATATCTGTTTCTTAAAGATTGAATTGTGAACATTTCTCTGGAATATAAATTACCTCTTAAATTATCCTACAGCATAATTAAGATAATAATAAGTGACATTTATTATTAAGGTTTGCAAAGCACTTAACATATATTCTATCATTTAAGCTTTATAGCAGGTATTATTCCCATTTCATAGATGAGGAATCAGACACCCAAAGAGCTTAAGTCTCTTGCCCAAGGTCACCTAACCAACAAATTTTTGAGGCAGGATTTGAAAACCAGGTCTCCCTAACTCCAAATGCAGCACTCCATTCAATTACATCATGTTACCTTTCAGGAGAGTATTTAAATGACATATCACTTGCCATTTTCTAATTCTTACAATTTTACTTTGAATTTTACTACATTTAATTTCCCTTAAAGCACTGATCCTCCAATAACACCCCACCCTGTTGCTTCACTGGGGCATGGTTGGCCCTGGGTTCTAGAAAAGCAAGTCTAAACAATTTGAAAAAGCTTTGAGAATGGAACTTGTGACAGACTTTATTTCTGTTAGTGGAGGACCATACTAATTAAGTTCAGAGAGAGTGCCCTTGGCCACAGTACCTCACATAAATACTGGTGACAAATGCTTGGAAAACCTTTAATGTGCAATGGTACAGGAAACCCCTACAAATTATGGAACCATGAAATGTTTCAAAAAAGCTCTAAGTCATTAACTATTTGTTGTTGTTCAGCCATGTCCAACTCTTCATGACCCCATTTGGGGTTTTCTTGGCAGACATAGTGGAGTGGTTTGCCATTTCCTTCTCTAGCTTACTTTATAGATGAGGGAACTGAGGAAAACAGGGTTAAGTGACTTGCCCAGAATCACACAGCTGGTGTGTCTATGGCCAGATTTAAATCCATGAAGATGAATTTTCCTGACTCCAGGCACAGCACTCTATCCACTGCACCACCTAGTTGCCTATTAAATATAAAATACCAAATTTATTACTTTACCCTCTTGAATAATGGCATATGTTAATTTTTTTAATTAGAAAAAGAAGTTTACAATCCAGTAGTAATGAATATTAATTCATTCTCATTCTTTAAAACAATAGTAAATCAATAGAAGATAGAATTCTCTTCAATAGAAAGACACTGTAAGAATTAGACTTCTATAAGAAATGGAAAATTAAGTAAAAATAAGTCCAGGAGTAAAAAAGTATTTTTTAATAGGTCTTTACCAAAGATTCTTAATCTGGGGCCCATGATTTTATGTTTTGGGTTTTTTTTTTATATTTTGATAACCTCATTTCAATATAAGTAGTTTCCTTGGTACCTGTATATTTTATGAATGTAAGTAAAAATAATAGTCTGAGAAGGGGCCCATAGGTTTCATTAGATTGTCAAAGGGGTCCAGGATACAAAAAAAGCTTAAGAACCCCTGGTATAAACTAAGGTTTTCAAAATTTGAAGATGCTTTTTCAAAATATGCTTTATTGTTTAATAACACCTAAAATTTTAAAACGCTCTCCCAAATATAAAGTGTTCCCAAGAAAATATGGTTTCTTCCAGTAAAAAGCTAGCATTGATATATACTACACATAGTTTTGTGAATAAGATAAATTCTCAACTTACTTTTCCATGAATTTCCTGATGGGGGCTGAATCGACCTCCAAAAAGTGAAAGTAAAGATTTTATTTCCTGTTGTGAAAATTATTGGGGAAATTCAGTTTATTCTTTATATTAAAGTTGTTACAATTTCAATTACTACTTCTACAGATTCTGAAGTTCAATGTTTTTCCTCTAAAAATACAACCAGGGCATTACAATACACATGCAAATATATACATATATATACATATACATGGGGGGGTATACCAAGGTGATGAGGGAATTGTGTAACGATTGGAATGATGCCACCTGCTGGAGACCTACTGTAGAAGAGTTCCACCCATGAAGTGAAGGTTTTTGAGGGCAAGACCAGGAGTCTTTTCTTTGGCGTCAGGAAGTGACGCGGGCGAGTGGGAGGAGGAAGGAAGAGACTGGCGCTTGGTCTCACACTCTTTCCTTGGGACTCTGGTGGAGAGCGGAGCTAGAAATGTGCTCTCCCTTTAATAGATAGGAATCTAGGCCTTTCTCTCTCTCTTTACCAAATTCTTATTCTCCTTAATAAACGCTTAAAAGTCTAACTCTTGCTAAAGCTTATAATTTATTGGCAACCACTCATTAGATATTTTAGATAGACTAGCTAGAATTTTAGCCCTTAACAAATTGTGAGAATTAAGAGAACCATACTGACTCCACTTTGTGACTCAATTCTGGATCTAGTTCAGTTCCCTTTCTATTCAGTCATGGGTCTAGTACATTTTCTCTATTATGACAAAACTTTGATCAATTATGGGAATTATGAGAAAACTTTATTGCATTATTTGAATCTGCCCCTGCCAGGCTGGGAAGCTGGACTACCTCTACCTGCTGGTTATGCTGAACCAGAAACCCATTCAGATCCAAAGACTGATGCAAGGAGTTTTCTCAAGCATTATCCAGTATCCATTTATTGTCTATCTCAAGCAATCCATATGTCTTATTTGAAAGCTGGCCTTGGACTGGTCAATGAGTTATTGTTTCCACGTTCCTTTGATTGAATACAGACAGTTTGAGGGTATGGGACACCTCTTTTTCTTATTTCAGGGAAATGTACCTATTTGGTCTCCCCATCCTGTTTTGTATCCTGCTTATTGTTATCTTTTAATGCATAAAATCTGTCTCCTCCTGTATTCAGAATCCCATGCCAACCTGAACTGGCCTGGTCCCAGTTTGTTATGCAATTGGCATGTACTGCTTAATAAACTGATATGCTCAAAAGCTCAAACCTTTGCTTCCTCAGTCAATTCCTCTTTTACCTGCTACAGTGTGAAATAGTATGACATGTGCCTTTTAAGTCAGGAATGCCAGGTTCAAGTGCCATGTCTGATACAGATGGGCTGTTACCATGGACATGGTTTTGGGGTTTTTTTGCAGAGCAATGGGGGTTAAGTGACTTGCCCAGGGTCACAGAGCTAGTAAGTGTCAAGTGTCTGAGGTCGGATTTGAACTCAGGTCCTCCTGACTACAGGGCCGGTGCTCTATCCACCTAGCTGCCCCTATAGACATGGTT
Source organism: Dromiciops gliroides (assembly GCF_019393635.1). NCBI lineage: Eukaryota > Metazoa > Chordata > Mammalia > Microbiotheria > Microbiotheriidae > Dromiciops > Dromiciops gliroides. The sequence goes on along the minus strand of NC_057864.1, from coordinate 360,296,851 downwards.
TAAATCTCTCAGTGACTCAGGAAGTTTATTAATATTACAAATTATAGGCATATTGCTGATTAACACCAGAAAAAGGAGTTTCTACACCATGAGTTCCCAACAACAATGAAATGATAGATCTAGAGAAAACAAAATAGGAGATAATGTAATAATTGGGCAAATTGCTTAACCTAAGTTACCATCATCACCACCACTCAATTTCTTCGCTCTGTGAGAAAAAAATTATTAATAGTGGATTTCCTGGAGGACCCAGAGATCAGTTTCTCAGTGCTCCCCCCCATTCCATAAAGTCCAGTTCACCTTGATTTGGGACAAACCCAAGAGAACAAAAGAAATGGATATAGATATTTTTGTCAAGTTCAGTAAAGGACTGATAGGATCCACCGACAGGTAGATATGGGCTTTGCCTTAAGCAACTTGAGGAGGGTCTTTTGCATTCTTTTCCCTACTGTCATCTGTAGAGTTCATTTTAATGTGGACCCCCTTCAAATCATGTCAACCAATGGAATTGAATGATGCTAACCAATTAGCTTTGATCAATGTATAATGACCCACCTCTATCTAAAGAGGATAAAAATCCTGGAAAGAGGCCAGGAGTGCTCTTGGCTCTCTCTTTTAGGACAGCATGGGTCTTGTAAGTTTTCTGAACCCTCTTAAGTCTCTCTGGGAGGCAGCATGGGTATTCTAGAGCCTTTCTTCTGCTCATGCTAACTGCCATGCTGAAGTACTCTCCCTGCTTTCTCTACCATGCAGCCTGAGACCATGAGAAGTTAGAGAGACTCATGGTTAATCCTTTATTGGTACTATAATTTTAATAAATTAAAATATGCTTACCAAAAACTGATATCTATAGCAATAGTAATTATTTTTAAAAACACAATCCTACTCCAGGGCTACTGTGTCACTGAAAAAAAAATTCAGTGAAGATGATTTCACTCACAACATGTGTGTGTGTATAAAATAACAAAAATGGCTAACATTTATATAGTGCTTGCCGTATGCCAGGCAGTACTCTAAGGATTTTACAATTATTATCTCATGTGATCCTCACAACAACTTTGGGAGGTAAGTACTTTTATTTTCCTCATTTTACAGATGGGAAAACTGAAGCAAACAGAGGTTAAGTGACTTGCCCAGGGTCACACAGCTAGTAAATATGTGAGCCTAGATCTGAACTCAGATCTTCCTGACTCCAAGCCCAGAGCTCCATCCATTGCACACTCTACCTACACAATCTCAGATGATCCTTGCCCTAACTCTACCTTATCCAATCCCCATCTCATTCTAGACAGTGACTATTATAAATGTTGTCACAACCCCACCTTCCTAACTCCTTTACAGCAGATGACTGGGCATATTTCTTTGAGAAGGCAGAAGTCATTTGGTATGTACTCCATTCAATTCTGTTCAACACAACAAACATTTACAAAGCTACTATCATGGCCAATGATGATGCATGCTACCCACATCCTGGAAGAATGGCGATGGACCCAAGATGCAAAACAAAGTACATATTTTCAAACTTGGTCAATGTGAAAATTTGTTTTGCTGGACTTCATATTTGTAACAATAATTTATTTTGTATATGGGGAGTGGAAGAGAGAGAAATGGGGTAGGCCCAGTCCCTGGCTCATTTTTTCAATGCACAAAAGAGTTATGGGATGGTGCACACGTCTATAATCCCTGCTAGAGAGTAGACCGAGGCTGGTACAGCTTGTGAGCTTAGGATTCTGAGCTTCAGTAGGCTAAATCGACTGCACATGTTCAGCATTAATATGTTGCGGAATTCAAGAGAGGTTGTAATGCAGAGAGGACAGAACAAGATGACTGGAATGGGGGAGTGTGACTGAGCCTGTGAGCAGCCCGTGCAATTTCTGTTTAGGTGAGATAGGGAGATTCAGTCTTTAAAAGGAGAAAAAAAAAAAAAAACATTCACTCTAAGAAGAGAAGTCCAAAAAGAATCACAGACAAGCAGAACCACTCTGAAAATTACACTGAATTTATTATAAATTTTCAAAAAAAAAAAAGCTGTATATAATAGATATACAGTTTCATGTACCATCCCCTTTTTTCTGTTCTACTATGTACTTTTCAACTATGTAGGAAATGATCATTTTATTTGATGTTAAGTTCAGAATATTTTTTTAAAAGCCTCCATTATGAGCAAAACACTATGTCAGGTGCCAGGGACATAAAAACAAAAGAGGCAATATTCTGTTAAGGGCTAAAATTCTAGCCAAACTGTCTAAAATATCTAATGAGTGGTTGCCAACAAATTATAAGCTTTAGCAAAAGTTAGACTTCTAAGCATTTATTAAGGAGAAAAAGAATTTGGTAAAGAGAGAAGGAAAGGCCTAGATTCCTATCTATTAAAGGGAGAGCACATTTCTAGCTCCACTCTCCACCAGAGTCCAAAGGAAAAGAGCCCGAATCAGAGCCCCCAGCTCTTCCTTCTTCCTCCCACTAGCAAACATCACTTCCTGACGCCAAAGAAAAGACGCATGTTCTTGCCCTCAAAGACCTTCCTTTCATGGTGGAACTTTTCTACAGTTAAGTCTCCAGCAGGTGGCGTCATTCCAATAGTTACAATTCCCAGGCCTGACTCCTACTACAGTATAAAACGTATATGCAAATATATAGATAGAAGAAAACCTGAGAAAGGAGAAAACACTCCCAACCATAGTGGTCAAGAAAAAGGAGAGAGATCAAGCAAGGTTTTCCGTAGGCATCCATGTGCCTGAGCTGGGCCATGAAGGAAGCTAAGACTCTTATGCAGCAAAGGGGGGAAGAGAATGATTTCTAGGTATGACATGCATGTTGGTAAGAAGATGAGGTCAAATACCGGATACCTCATCCAAGGAACAGCAATTAGGCCACTTGAGCTAAAGAATGCAGTGCACAGAAGGGAGCAATATGAAACAGGTTTGGTTAAGTTGGAGAGTGATTTTTTTTATCAATTATTATTAGTCAAGCCAATCACTTTCCTAAATTGAACCATTCTTACATTTTCAAACAGGGAACTCAACTGCCCACACTCAGACTCCGGGTTTGTAATTAGTGAACATTCTCCTTACCACACCTGGCCCCAGACCTACCTTGCCATGTCCCAGCCATAGCCAAGTCATGCCATTGTCACACTCCTCCTTCCCCCACTTCCATCTCTAACTCAAAGAACAGTAATCAAATTATACTATCAGTTCTAAAAAGGATTTGCTCCAAGGACTCAATCACCATTCTCACTTACTTCTAAGTCCAAAACACTTCTCCTAGTCTACCACTCTGTACATAATTAAATTACCCTCTCAGAATAAAAGTATCTCAAAGTCATGGACTGTTCAGACTATCTGTATTAGACTCTCCAGCTCTTAATACAGAGTCTGGTACATGGTGAGCACTTAATTTGTGCACATGCATTGATGCATTGATGTACTGATGCACTGATGCATTCATTCATTCATTCATTCATTCCTAATATGATTCTACCCTGGTCATAGGGAAAAATTTGTAATGCTGTGCTATAGCAATTTTGCTGATATTTAATATTTTGTGTCAATATTTATTAGTATTATTGTTCTCTGTTTTCTCTTTCCCTGGTTTGGGTTTCAAAACCATACTGTACTCATAAATGAATCAAATAGAAGATGCTTTCTTCCCTATTTTTTAAACAAACCTCTTTAGCCTAGAAATTTCAATACATCCTTGGCTGTCTCACATTTGGATGCACCCTCTGTCCCAGCATCCTTCCTTCCCCCTCTGATTGGCTGGCTCCTCCTAGAACCTCTAATTTTTTTTTAACAGCTATGAAGTGAGGTTTATTTCAAGGATACACAAGAAAAGGAAGAAAAGCCACCCATTAGCTCATGAGCAGTCACTACAGACTTCAATCCATATAGTCTCAGCAATACAAATCATTTAGAGCCCTAGCTTCCTGATTCTGGGGAACATAACAATTCATCCAGAAATGCCAAGTGGAATTTAAGACACTACCCCACCATTCATTTGCTGATTGTAACTATGGTTCTCAGAGAAGGAAGAATTTATGCCCCATGGGTCTAGATAGAAATTTTAGCTTTTTTTTTTTTGGTGGGGCAATGAGGGTTAAGTGACTTGCCCAGGGTCACACAGCTGGTATCAAGTGTCTTTGGCCAGATTTGAACTCAGGTCCTCCTGAATCCAGGGCTGGTGATTTATACACTGCACCACCTAGCTGCCCCCTACATAGAAATTTTAGAAGTGTTCCTCCCCAACTACATGGTACATTAGGTGACACAGTGGATGAAGCACTAGCCCTGAAGTCAGGAGGACCCGAGTCTACTAGCTGTGTGACCCTGAGCAAGTCACCCAACCACAATTGCCCCAAAACATCCAGGGCATTCATTTTCCAGTCGTCCTGATGTATATCTTGCCACTGGACCCGGATGGCTCTGGAGTAGGGAATGAAGTTAGTGACCCTGTACAGCCCTCCCTCACTTAAATCCAATTCATAGCAAGTCATGACATCTGTCATGGTCCTTTTCAAGAATGAAGGACAAACAACACGGTAGAAGTGTCAGCCTACCCTGGCTTTTAGTAAAATCTTTAGACTTTACTTTTTCAAGTCGAGGTATTCTCTAACTAACCTTGCATAAGAGATCTGCAGAAGGGGTAGGAATAAGAGGTGAGAATGCAGTCTGGGGAGAGATGACTCCTGTATAATATAAACTTAAGATAGGAGAAGGGAATCTAGGTGATACAGGGCTGACCTAGAGTCAGAAAGACTCACCTTCCTGAGTTCAAATCTAGCCTCAGATACCTATTAGCTGTGTGACCCTGGGCAAGTCACTTACCCCTGCCTGCCTCAGCTGCTTATTTGCAAAACAGCTGAAGAAGGAAGTTACAAACCACTTAAGTATTTTTGCCAAGGAAACTCTAAATGAAATCACTAGAACCTCTATTTTAACAAAGAGGTCCAGGCATATCCAAGAGGCGGATTCTTTAAACTTTGTCTTCAACTCCTCTCCTCCCCTTCTCTTTTTTTTTTTTTTTTGTTTTTAGTGAGGCAATTGGGGTTAAGTGACTTGCCCAGGGTCACACAGCTAGTAAGTATTAAGTGTCTGAGGCCAGATTTGAACTCAGGTGCTCCTGACTCCAGGGCCGGTGCTCTATCCACTACGCCACCTAGCTGCCCCTCCTCCCCTTCTCCTTTAATTTTTTTTTTTTTGTAAGGCAGTTGGGGTTGTGACTTGCCCAGGGTCACACAGCTAGTAAGTTTCAAGTGTCTGAGGCTGGATTTGAACTCAGGTCCTCCTGACTCCCGAGCCAGTGCTCTATCTACTGCGCCACCTAGCTGCCCCAAATTTCCTTCTTTTTAAACATGCTATTTTCTTCCATTAAAGTGTAAGCTCCTAGGGCAGCTATTTTAATATTCAATAGAATTTGCTTTCAAATTTATCTAAGCAAGCAATTTTAATTTGAAGTTCATTTGTTGCTTGTTCAATTTCTGAGGCTGGGTTGTTTAGATTTGTTATTTCCTACATTTTTTAATAGCACATCATATTTTTGCAAATGTTCATTCATTTCAAGTAAATCTTCACTTTTGTTGTAATACAAAACAAAATCTTTTTGTTGTAATATCTAATAGTTTCTGAAAATGTATTTCCTCTCAAAACCAGAATGTGATCAGCTTTAAATGCCATACTAATGGACCTGCATTTTATCCTAAGACCCTAGGATTCATTAAAGATTTTTTTAAGAAGGGGAGTGAAATGATCAGATTTATACCTAAAGAAGATAATTCTGGTACATATATAGAGGACAGACTGGAGGACAGAGAGACGAAAAGCAAAGAGATTGATTAGGAAGCTATTAGAATAATCCAGGCAAGTGATGATCAGGGACTAAACTAGGGCAGTAGTTGGATTAGTTTAAAAAGAAAAGAAAGAAGGAAAACTGATGAGTGATATGGTAGAGGTAAAACCAATGGATATGGAAATGGTAAAACCAATGGAAAAACTGATTGGATATAGAGACTAAATATATATATAATATATATATGTATGTATATGTGTATATGTGTGTGTATATATTCAATAAACTGAGAGAAGGAAACATCCCTTGCATATAAAAGGCAAATATTTATTTAAATTAACTTTACATTGTGGTGATGATGACTCTCAGATGAAATGAGGAACTCTTCTCTCCCAAACTTGGCCCACATTCAAAATCTCAGGGTCATCCTTGACTCTTCCCTCAGCCACGATTTCCAATACTTTTGCCTGGCATTCAAGGTCCTCTACCATCTGATGCACCCTGTCTTTTTCATCCTCTACCTTCCACACATTCTAGCAAAAAATGAAGTCCTAAACACACACTTCCTTCCATGCTTTGATGCCTTTACTCATACTGTTCCCTATGCCTAGAATCCTCCCTCCCTCCTTAAACATTACTCTTCACCACACACTCTGTAGTCTAGCCATACTGACTTTCTTGATCTTATACAAAATGCTTCATTTCCCCTCTCCATGACTCTGCACTAAGCTGTCTGCCATGCCTGGAATACTTTCTTTACCTCATCTCTTGCAATACTTGGCTGGCTTGAAAACTCAGCTCAAGTGATATCCTCTTCATGAGGCTTTTTCTGGGTCACTTACCTGCTGGTACATTCTCCCCTTAGTTCTCTTGTTTCTGCAGTGTGTTTTATATATACCTACATAGGAGCATCATATCGCCTTCCTTAGATTGTAAACTCCTTGAAGGTAGAAACTGTCTATTGCCTTTGTATATACCCAGTGCCTAGTACACAGTAAAGTAATTCATAAATGCTTGCCTGATTTAATTGCCCTTTTTGCTTATGTCAGAAAACTACCTCTGAACATTCACTCAGGTACTATCTTGGGATTCTCTCTTCAATGTCTCTGGCAGGGCAGCTAGGTGGCGCAGTGGATAGAGCACGGGCCCTGGAGTCAGGAGTACCTGAGTTCAAATCCGGCCTCAGAAACTTAACTCACTAGCTTACTAGCTGTGTGACCCTGGGCAAGTCACTTAACCCCAATTGCCTCACTAAAAAAATAAAATAAAACAATATGTCTCTGGCATTGATCCCCTCCCTTCAATTTTCACGATCACCACGGCTAGACAGAAATACTGTCATGTTGCACAGTAGAAAGAGCATTGGATTTAAAGCCGGTGAATATGGTTCAAATTATGGCTCTGCTACCCTTAATTCTCAGCATTGTAGCTATGAGTAAAATAAGAGGGCCTGACATAATTAGAATATTGGAAATCTGAAGGAGACTCAGGTGCTCTAGCACTACTGAACTGTGATCTTAGGTGAACTGAACCTTTCTGGATTTCAGTTTTCTCCATTATTAAAATGTGGAAGTCAGGTTGTGAAGCTCAAATGCGATAATGGATTAAAATAACTTTGCAAATCTTTGAGCACTATGAAAATGCAAAATTATTAGTCAGTACCCTAGCCTCTAAGATACACATTCACAGGTTTAGAGTTGGAAGGGACTTGAGAGATCAACAACTTCAATACATAATAATAACTAGCTGTAGCATTTATATAGTACTTTAGGGCAGCAAGGTGGCCAGTGGATAGAGGGCCAGGCCTGCAGTCAGGATGACCCGAGTTCAAATTACAACCTCAGACACATGCTGGCTGTGTGACCCTGGACAAGTCACTTAACATTGTTTGCCTCAATTTCCTCACCTGCAAAATGAGCTGGAAAAGGAAAAGGCAAACCACTCCAGCATCTTTGCCAAGAAAACCCCAAATGGGGTCATTTAGAGTCGACCTGCTCTAACAACAAATACAGTACTGTGAGGTTTGCAAAGCTCATTGCCTGTCATCTCATTTTATCCTCACAACGACCTATGGGAGGTAGGTACTCTTATTCTCCCTTTTTTAGATGAGGAAACTGGGCCTTAGATTGGTTAAGTGACATAGCTAGGGATCGTCTGGGATGGAATTTGAACTCGGGTTTTCCTGATGCAAGTTCCACACTGGTAGCCCCTACCTGGCCCAATACATTTTCCAAATGAGGAAACTGAGGCTTAAAGAGGCAAAGGCCCAGAGTCACGGAACTAGTTAAATTCGAGGCCGGGAACTGCACTACAAATCCGGCATTCCCTCCATTTGGACCACACGGCCTCCCATCTTTGCATCTTCTTCCTATCGAACACCATACCCTACACAAGGCAAGAGGTTAATCAATGCTAGACAGGCGAAGCGAAAGTCTAGGGATCTGTCCCTAAAGTACCCTTGTTTCCCTCACAGCCCCGGGACCTGTGCCCGGCGGAAAAGTCCCTCAGGTCTGGTCGGAGACACGCAGGGGAGCAGGCTCCCAAGCCTGAAATTGGGCCGTCCGAGGCAGGAGGGGAGGAAGGTGGCACGCTCAGCCCGGCGCGCGCACGCGTGTTCCCGCTTCCTCCCTCATCTCCCCCGTCCCCCTCCCCACGAGGCCCGCCCCCGAGACCACCCCACTCCATCCCTCCCACCCCACCCCCCCGCGCGACGAAGCTGCGCGCGCCGCCCCTCCTCTCCAACCTCCCACTCAGACAACACGAGGAGGAAGCGCGGCACTAACCGGCAGCCGGAACTCCAGGTGCTCCTGCGCCAACAGAAGCAAATATCGGTTCAACATGCAGGGAAGCGCCATGTTGCCCCGCTACCGCCTCCACCTCCAGAGGCCGCCTTTTGCGCATGTGCGGGGGGGCGGGGCTTAGCCGGAGGCGGGGCTTTGGGCGGGGTGATCAGGTCAGAGGCCACGCCTTATGTTGGGGTGATTTGTTAACACTTTGAGGTAGAAGTGTTTCTGGGAGAATCTGAGCCCAGAATGTAGTCCAGTAGTACCCACTTCCCCTCTCTTTAACCAACATGTATGTTTAAGAGCTTCTTAGTGACCTTTTGTTTTCCTATCTCCTAGATTTCCCCCGTATCCCTCTCCTCTCCTCGCAGAAAGCTATCCCTAATGGTAAAGAATTAAAAGAAAAAATGTCAGCTAAACCAATGAATCTGGCTTTTTATGCATTGTTCCATACCCGTGAACCACCCTCCGTGCAAAGGGAAGGATCTTCCCATCTCTCTTTTGGGGGGAGGGTGAGCTTTCAATCAGAATGTATTAAGTCCAAAGTAAGTTAAAACCAGCTCTCAACTGGCAAGCCAATTGTTAATTTTCAGTGTGAGCATTTACACCTGGAATTGTGCAGTCCTACAAATCAGGACTTGATTGTCTAGACTTAAGAAAGTGTTAATAATGCTGATTAAATTTAAAAGTGTGTGCATACATTTTGCCCCAGCCCTCCCTAAATATTTATATGCATGCTGCTGTTTTGCTCTATAAACATTGCTTATGCTCAGCAGGAATGCAAGAAGGCTCAGGGAATGAAGTCACCACCAGACTGGAGATCTGGAAACTTCAGTTTAATAATAATAATAATAATAATAATAATAATAATAATAACAACAACAAAACAATAATAACAATCATGAATTGCACTTATGTAGTGCTTTATGGTTTGCAAAGTGTCCATTATCTCATGTAAGCTTCACATCACTAGAGATTTAGCCTACCAAATACCATGCATTGTGCAAGGTTCAGGGTGGGGAAGCACAGTATTTGTACATGGATACTAAAGATAGGAATGGGAGCAGCTAGATGGAGCAGTGGATAGAGCACCGGCCCTGGAGTCAGGAGTACCTGAGTTCAAATCTGGCTCAGACACTTAACACTTACTAGCTGTGTGACCCTAGGCAAGTCACTTAACCCCAATTGCCTCACTAAAAACAAAAGATAGGAATGGTCAAATGAAATTTGTTCTACAATCCATTAATTATTTAGATAATGTCTCAGGCAAGAAGAGGAGTGGACACCAGAAGTGACTAAGTCACTACTTAAGTGACCTTAGGAAAGTTATTAAAATAAAGGTGCTGGACTAGATAATGACTAAGGTCCCATCCAGCTCTAAATCTTATGCTTCTTTGGTGATGAAAGGAAATGGAAAGTGGGGAAGATGAGCCGGTTTGAAGTTTGGAACATGTAAAGTCTGAGGTGACCACAGGACATAGAGCTGAGTGAGGGATGAAGTTAGGATCTTGCCTGCTCCTATGGCTTCAAGTGCTATGGGGAGAGTGCTAGGTCTAGAGTCAGAAGACTTTAGTTTAAATCCTAATGTCTGAGCACTTTGGGCAAATCATTCAATCGACCTGGGATTTCAGTTTCTTCACTAGTAACATGGTGGTGGAGGGAAGCACAGGAGTAAACTAGATCACCTAAGGTCCCTTACAGCTCTTGAATCTATGATCCTCTAAACTTATTTGAGTGGCTACCAAACCTGTTTCTAATCATGACCTCTAGTGCTCTAATCCCAAGTTTCTACCTACTTACATCTGCAATTCAACATGCATGAAACAACATTTCATCTCCCTCACCTCTCCTCACCCTTAAGCCAGTTCCTTCCAAATTCCCTATTTCTACTAATGTCACCACCAGTCATTTTTAATCCATCCTATAAGGGTCCAAGCATTTCAGGCATTCCAACATCTTGGGTAAACCAGCAGTACTGAAACAAAATAATCAAGGAATGAAAGAGAACTAGGCAAAATCAAACCTGCAATTTACCAAGCAAGTAGTACATAGTCTGCAATGTATATTCTTACCCCTTTGCAGTAACTCTTGTTCCTTAAATAGATACAAAGAATAGATACAAATATATAGAATGTTAAAGCAAGAAGGACCCTTACATATAGATATAATCTAGAACATAGATACAATTCTGAGATATAATCTAGAATCTACCCCCTCACTTTACAGATAAAGAAACTAGCTACTCTATAGTGATTAATTGGGCAACCAAAGAACTAAATTGCTTGGACAAATATAGAAAGGAAACAAAGGAGTCTGCAAAAGATATACTAAACTATCAAGTGACTTAATAATCATAATAGTTATTAATAAAAGGCTTCATAATTAACAGAAATATGAGGATGTTTATAAACTGAAAATTTGCATCCCTAGTACCTGGTGCATAGTAGACACTTAATAAATATTTGAATGAGCAAGACCAAAGAAAGAAACAAGTTTAACCCAGTAAAGATTGAACATTAACAATTTACTCCTATCTTCTGTATTTATTACACAGTTAATTTTACTTTCACAGTTAACAATTTTGATGCATATTAATAATAACTGATATAATAATGCATTAAATACAACAGCTCAAAAACAATAGGTCCTCAGTCTCAAGGAGTTCATAGTATACAAAATAATAATCTCCACCACCCCTTCCAGTTACAGAGATCTCCAAAGATATCAAACCTAAGGATTATTTCATTGATCTAAGACAGGAGTTCTTAACCTGCATAGATTCTGGAGGGTCCATGAACTTGGATGGAAAAAAAATTACTGTACATCTTTATTTTCACTAACCTCTGACTTGAAATTGAGCATTTCCTTCATTTTGGGGTTTTGTTTTTTTGTTTTTTGCGAGGCAATGAGGGTTAAGTGACTTACCCAGGGTCACACAGCTAGTAAGTGTTAAGTGTCTGAAGCTGGATTTGAACTCAGGTCCTCCTGAATCCAGGGCCGGTGCTTTATCCACTGTGCCACCTAGCTGCTCCCCATTTTTAAAAAAATAAAATGTTAGTCTGAAGAAAAGGTTCTTAGGTTTCACTAGATTCATGAAGCAGTTTTTTGTTCTGCTTAATGGACATTTTACATTTCATTTTGACTCTGCACTATCCAAATAATTCCCTCCAAGTCCATGACATCTAACAATCCAGGCCTCATCCGTAGCTCCTCTTAACAGTGGTCACGGTACTAGAGCTCCTGCTGCTGCCATTCAGGTCTAACTGAGGAACTCAGAAGTTCCACCTTCCTAAACTTAGGACAAGACTGGAAATACCCATCTGAGAATCAGTTTGGCCACGTATACTCAAGAAAGAAACCAAACAGAAAAGACAGCTAGAGATACTCATCTCACCCAGCCAAGCTGCCTTCAACTTACAGATGACAAGCTGCTGGGGTGCAGGGAAGAGCAGTCACCCTCCCACCTTCTAGTCCCCTTCTTTCCTCCTCTCTCAGGAAGCCTAAGGAAAGAGAGCCCCTTGACAAAGGCTGACAGACTGGAGAAGTGCTTTAGGAACAGGTATTAATACCTGCTGTATTATGCATAAACATCATACTACTTTTCAAAAAAAATAGTATGGGGGAGGATAGAGTGTTTTTAGTGATGTATATTTATCTTATCAACTAATCAACAAGCATTTATTAAGTATCAGGCATTGCATCAGGAATTAGAGACCCAAATACAAAGAATGAAGCAGTCCCTACTTTCAAGGAATTTACATTCCACCAAAGGAGATTACAAGTATATTTATAAGTGCATACAGGATAAACATAAAGATAATAAGGACAAGTAAATGCAAAGTAGTTAAATACAAGGTGAGGTTATCTGTCCTTCACCTGGAAGAGGGCCATGACACTGGGGTGATGTCATGACTTGCAGTGAATTGGATTTATGTGAAGCAGCGCTGTGCAAGGTCACCAATGTCGGTCTCTCCTCCAGAGCCATCTGGGTGTAGTTGCAAGATATACATCAGGACAACAGGAGATGGCCCTGGATGGTTAAGCAGTTGGGGTTAAGTGACTTGCCCAGGGTCACAGAACTGGTAAGTGTCTGAGGTCACAATTGAACTCAGGTCCTCCCAACTTCAGGGTCAGTGTTCTATCCACTGTACCATCTAGAGTTTGAGAGGGAAGACATAAGCAGTTATGAGAGGGATGGAAATCAGAGAAGGTTTTGTATAGAAGTTGATGCTTGAGCTGCCTAATGAAGGAAAGAGGGATTTTATGAAGCAGAGAAAAAAGGGGTGCATCCCAGGCACCAGGGATGACCAATGGAAAGGCAGTGAGATAAGAGTGAGAGGGGCAGCTAGGTGGAGCAGTGGCTAGAGCACCAGCCCTGGATTCAGAAGGACCTGAGTTCAAATCCAGCCTCAGACACTTAAAACTTACTAGCTGTGTGACCCTGGGCAAGTCACTCAACCCTAATTGCCTCACCAAAAAAAAAAGAAAGGAAGGAAGGAAGGAAGGAAGGAAGGAAGGAAGGAAGGAAGGAAGGAAGGAAGGAAGGAAGGAAGGAAGGAAGGAAGGAAGGAAGTGAGAAACAAAGGCAGTCAGTTTGCCTGGATTCCAAAGTTCAGAAGAGATAGTAAGGTACAATGAGGCTGGAAAGACAGATTATTTGAAAGCTACAGAGTGGAGTTTACATTTTATCCAAGAGGCATAGGGAACCTTATTGTGGAGCAGGAATTACATGGTCAATTTGGCACTCTGAGGAAAATTATTCTGGCAACTATGTGGAAGATGGCTTGAAACAGATAGACTTGAGGCACAGGAGATCAATTAGGAGGCTACTGCAATAATATGGGTGAGGAGGTCCTAAGCTATGATGGTGACTGTGTGAGTAGAGAGGAATCAGATGTGAGAGATGTTGGAGACATAGAAACAGTAAGAATTGATAGCTTCTTGAAATGTAAAATGAAGGAGAGTAAGGAGTCAAGAATAACCTCGGGATCACTGGAAAAATGGTGTTGCCTTCAACAGAAATAAGGAAACTTTAAAAGAGGTGGAGGGGAGATAAATAATGACCTCTCTTTTGGACATGTTTACTTTGAGATGTCTCTGGGACATCCAGTTTTAAATGTCCAATAAGCAATTAGTGATGTGGGATTTCAGCTCAGAAGAGAAATGGGAACTGTATGTGTGCATACATGCATACATACACATATACACATATGCACATATAGTATATGTTTGCATTATGTATATATGCATCCATGTATATTATGTGTGTATATGTATGCATATGCATATATATGTTATGTATACATATATATATTTGGCTATCATCTGCAAAGAGATGATAATTAAAGCCATTAACAATAAATACTTGTGGATTGGGTGTTCCAGCTGAGTTCTGGTACTGACACTAGCTCTGTGACTGTAGATGAATCATTTCACTAGAACTAGTGGTTTCCTCTTCTGTAAAATACTGCGCTCAGGTTAGAAGATGACCTCTGAGGTTCCTTCCAGCTCTGAAATTCTATGATGCTACAATGGAACAACAAAAAAAATGCAAGGTAAAAGAAGCTCTATTTTTGCTTATGAATCTTCTTTTACTTGTCCCTCTGAAACTCTACATTACTCTCTCACAGTTCCTTTCTCATGTATCTTTAAAACTGTTCCAGTCTAAACTACAAACACCAGGAAACAGTGCCCTCTCTAAATGTGTTTTCTATTCAAGTCTTTTGAACTGTGTTGAGCTTCATCCACCTTAAAAAAAATGAATGATATAGAAATCCCACCTTATTTTAGTCACTGATGTGTTGCTCTATAGGGATTGGTCAGTTCTACTGTCCATCTAAAATTAGATCTACTGCATTGAAAAGAGGTGCCAGGATGAGGAAAGATTACAGACGCTAATCTCTACTGCTGAAGTCAACAAATAAAAGAAAATGGCTTAACCGAAACCATTCAAAGGTACGTGATTTTCTAAAAACATATCCAATAGGTTCGTGTGTAATTTATTATGGTTACCTTACTTAGAAGTTGGGGGAATCAGGAATGTAAAAAAAAAAAAACCATCCTCGGTAATAAACACAACCTTTGTCATACCATTTATGGTTTTCCTGGGTTAACTAATATTGCTCTATAACTAGAATACCTATAAGGAGAGTCTTAAAGGAAGAGTAAAGAATTTTTTTTCCTTCTCAATGTTCATTAGAAAATTGTGGTATATGCAAAGGCATATTGCCAAAAGGCAATTTTTTTTAAGGAGAAAAAAATCTAGAAACAGTTTCTAAGGTTTTCTCTTCATGCTTATATTTACATCTTGCCTGATTTCCCAGAGAAAGAAGGACTTATATAAATGATGGTGTACTTAACTTTTGTTTCTGAAGGCTTTCAACTATCTAACAGAAAAAGAGAGCCAAGACTATTAGGACCTAACAAATATCTTAGCAGTACACACAACATAAAATGGAAAATTATTATTTCTAGTGAAAAAGCAATCAACTGCAACATTTTCCACCCCTCCCCCCATCTTGGAAAGGTGAAGACTGAATTTTCTGAAACCGGGGTGACTACAGATAGGACAGTTGCAGTGAAGGAATGGAAACATGCGGTACTTGTTTCCATCCTGGCAATGTGGCAGAGGGAGGGCTCTTGATCAAATTTTGGAGTCACCTTTCTAAAACTGGCCCTTGGTTCTGCTCACCACCTTAACATGCCTTCACTTCCAATGTCTCTTTTTGAGTTATTCAGTCTTCACTATCAATCAGTCAACAGGTATCTATTGAGCATCTGCTATGTACTGAATAGTGTGCTAGAATTACAAGACATCTTTTCTCACAAAGCTTATGATGTAATTGAGCAGGCAAGATACCACACATGAAAGAAATAGGGTTCTGAGGCAAGAGAAATAAATGATCAATAAAATTTATAATAGCCAGAGAAGTCTTCATGGAAAATGTGAGACAAGAGCAAGACTTTGAAGGATGGGAAAATTTGGGTAGGTGGGAGGGAGAGGAAAAGAATCAAGCAACATAAACAAAAGAATGGAAGGAATAAGCACAGCAGAATCCTAAAACAGTGAGGAAATTAGCCTAATAAAATAGGAGGTATATGTTCCCTCTCCTCTACCATTCTACTTCACCTGTTGTTTTTTTGAGGGGCAATGAGGGTTAAGTTACTTGCTCAGGGTCACACAGCTAGTAAGTGTCAAGTGTCTGAGGTCACATTAGAACTCAGGTCTTCCTGAATCCAGGGCTGGTGCTTTAGCCACTGCACCACCTAGCTGCCCCCCCTCACCTGCTTCCTCAAGAGTGATCAAAACTTCCTAATAGCTATGGCAGGGCAACTAGTGCATTACCCTAGGCCACAGAAATCACTGATGCCACATGTAATTTTTCAGCAGCTAGAAATGGTAAAGATTGGTACCTCATTAGGAAGAATAGTAAATTAAAATACAAAACTCTTAAGTGAACTCTTTCTTTGTCACTTATGATACTTCCCCTTCTTAGAAGCCTTCCCCAGGAATGAGCTTCATGCCTGACCAATGCCAATGCCCGGGGCCTCTGTTACCTTGGTAGTAAGTAGTTGTTCCTTTTGTCCTTTTCCTCTGACTGACTGCCACTTCCTTAAAAGCATACCTAAGGGAGCAGCTAGGTGGTGCAGTAGATAGAGCACTGGCCCTGGATTCAGGAGGACCTGAGTTCAAATCTGACCTCAGACACTTAACAATTACTAGCTGTGTGACCCTAGGCAAGTCACTTAACCCCAACTGCCTCAAAAAAAAAAAAGCATACCTATATAGCAAAGCAAACTTGATTAGTTTGGATATCTGCCTCACAAGGATATTTGGGTTTTGTTAACAGCCTTTTTTTTTTTTGGTCAAGTTTCGCATCAAAGAGTTGTCGAATGTTATCCAGAACATTTCAAGAGATGGAGAAAAGTAAAGACCATGGGGTCCACTCTGCCACAACTTCAATGAATGCTGTGGATGATCTCAGGAAAAACTGGCAGGATTGGATAGAAAACCATATTGATTATCAGAAAAGTAATCCATTCAGCAACGATGCCAGGGCCATAGTTGTCAAGAAAGGAGATCCCTCTTATGGGAGACCTCCCGAAGGTTCTAAAACAGAGCAAAGAGGAAAAGATGCCCATGTCCATGTAGAGAAAGAGCTGGAAGAACTCTGCTGGATCATAAGAAACAATGGAGAAAAAAGAGAAGATGGAAGAAGCAGAATGACATTCAAACAGCTCTTTGAAAGGTATGCAACCATTTCCAATAAGGTTGTAGGACTTCTTCTAAGAGCTAGAAAGCATGGAATGGTTCATTTTGAAGGAGAAATGCTTTGGCAAGGACGAGATGATGACGTGGTTATAACATTACTCAAATGAAATGGTTTTGTGTATAATAACCCCTTGTTACAGGCAGCTAGGTGGCTCAGTGGATAAAGCACTCAGCTTGGAGTCAGGAAGACCTGAATTCAAATCCAGGCTCAAGCTGTATGACCCTGGGCAAATCACTTAACCTCCGTTTGCCTTAATACGCTGGAGAAGGAAATGGCAAACTACTCCAGGATCTTAGCCAAGAAAACCCTATGGACAGTGTTGGCATGCTGCAGTTCACTGAGTCACGAAGAGTTGGACATGACTGAATGACTGAACAACAATAAGCCCCTTGTTATACTCAGGTATCCAGAACCTGCTTTTGAGTTCAAATCTATTCAGATTAATGTTCCAAGCTTCTACTCCCTTTGAACTTCTTCTCCAATCAGCCACTATAAATCACATGCTAACCACATGGTAAAAAGGAGCCATCTTTAAAATACAGAATAAAATCATGAAAATGCATTCATTTTTATTTTATTTCATTTTACCACTCATGGTTCAAATGTAAGCAGCTCCCTTAGACCAGAAGATTGTGAGTCCAGCCAGGACCTAGACTCGATCCCTTGCTGCTACTGCTCTCAGCCTGGTACTCCCTCCAGGAGAACAGGACTTAGTAAATTAATACTTTGCCCGTTGGATGACTATAGAAGATGCTGCCTCTTGATACAGGCTTGCTGTTACAGATCACCTCAGAAACACCAAATCTTTAAGAATCTGCAGCCACCGCAGGCAGCACTGAAAGTATGTCTGCTCTGGGCAACAAGGAACCATGTCTGACTAAAGTCCAGCATCACAGGACAGAGAGGAGAAACCTCAGTGTCTACAGATTGTAGCAGGATGAGGTAGAGAAGCTTTTTCGCACAACTAATTTCCTTCAACTCCTTTCCAAACTCCCATCCTAGAGGTACTCTTAGGCTGCATGCCTTGGGGCTACTCTGGTCTCAAAGGCAACAAGACATAGATCCAGATAACCTCTTTTTACATGTTTCTACATTATATTCTCTTCTGAGAAGTTGGAAGGACCAATCACACAGCCACAGAAATGTCAAGTGGAAACACACACAAAAAAGGCAGGGTTCTTAGGTCTAAGTTGTTTATTTGTTTGTTTGGGGAGGGGGTTTGGTATTTATCTCACAATAGCTTGTTTTCTAGTAAAGTTAAAAAAATATATAATGTTCATGCTTGCAAAGTTTAGATCTTCAATGATAGGGTATTACAATCCAAAAGCCTATATTTCTCTCAAATCTGTTAAACATCTTTGGACATATTTTGGAAGCCACCTTGGAATTTCCAAGGTTTAATTCTTTTTTTTTTCCCCCAGGGTCTCTTTTTTTTTTTTTCTTTTCTGGGCAATTGGGGTTAAGTGACTTGCCCAGGGTCACACAGCTAATAAGTGTTAAGTGTCTGAGGCCAGATTTCAACCCAGGTCCTCCTGAATCTAGGGCCGGTGCTCTATCCACTGTGCCACCTAGCTGCCCCTCCAGGGTGTAATTTTTTTTTTTTTATTTGCAGGGCAATGAGGGTTAAGTGACTTGCCCAGGGTCACACAGCTAATAAGTGTCAAGTGTCTGAGGCTGGATTTGAACTCAGGTCCTCCTGAATCCAAGGCCAGTGCTTTATCCACTGCGCCACCTAGCTGCCCCCCAGGGTGTAATTCTTAATGAAAATACCAATAGTGCTCAATTTTGCTTAGCTAATATTGGTGACAAGAGGTAGTTTAGTGTGAAGCAGTGGTGTCAAACTCAAATAGAAATGGATCCTGTAGGCTGCATATTGACCCAGAAACCACAAGTTAAAATTATCTCTGGTTTTTTGTCTTCTCATTTGTTTTGTTAAACATTTTCCAATTATATTTAACCTAGTTCTGACCTTGAAGTTTCACTGTCATATGGAGCCAGTGGGCCTGGAGTTTGACACCTCTGGAGTAGATAAGGTCAGCCTCAAAGTCAGGAAGATCTGGGTTCAATTCCCACATGTGAAAAATACTGTCTGTATGACCTTGGCCAAGTTGCAGCCTCTGAGTGGCCCCAGAAATTCAAAGATTGTAAGTCACAGAGTAGGTGGCACATCTGCATTGGTGGAGAGAGTTTCATCATTGGAAATTTCCTCCCTATAACAACGAAAGCATGGTACCATTAAAAATCTCAATGATGGATTGAAATGTGCCAGTTACAGGGCAGCTAGATGGCGCAGTGGATAGAGCACCGGCCCTGGAGTCAGGAGGACCTGAGTTCAAATCCAGCCTCAGACACTTAATGGCTGTGTGACCCTGGGCAAGTCACTTAACCCCAATTGCCTCACCTAAAAAAAAAAAAAAGAGATGTGCCAATCACTTGTTGAAGATGAAGCATAACAGGTGAAAAACATGAGTGCTCCCTTGGTATGCACTTTTTGTCAGGATAAAGTGCAGAAAGCTATCAGCATTTTAGCTGAGCATCTTAGTTTTTGAGACAGAAGGGACCTCAGAAACCAATTCCTTCTTGTTACAGGTAAAGGTCAGAGGTAGGATTTAAACCTAGGTCCTTTGATTCCTAAGTAGCACAGAATGGACAGGCATGGATGGGTTGCTATTTGCATCACTAGAGTGAATATCTACATCAGTGAAAATCGAAGATCCAGGTAAGAATCTGGCTATTAATCTTAGTGTTACAGAGGACACTAAAGTGAAACAACCTTTCCTACCTATCTGCCTCACCTACCTCACGTGGTTAATGTGAAGAACAAATAACCTAATATATGTCAAATCTGCATAAGATTATACAAATATAAGTTTATTTTGTGAATCATCCTCTTCACTCCTTGCTTACCACAGGGGGAAAAAAGGTACCTTTGCAAATTGTCATAAGCCTCTTCATCACAAAGACACTGAACTATCACAGAATTCTGGTATCACAAAATGTATAGTAATGGCTATTATGAAGTGCCCTATCAAGAATCTGGATGGGGCAGCTAGGTGGTGCAGTGGATAAAGCACCGGACCTGTATTCAGGAGGACCTGAGTTTAAATTCAACCTCAGACACTTGACACTTACTAACTGTGTGATCCTGGGCAAGTCACTTAAGCCTCATTGCCCTGCAAAAAAAAAATTAAATAAATAAATAAATATAAATAAATATCCTTTCTTCATGGAATGAAAAAAAAATCTGATTTCATGGTGATAAAGAAGAGAATGCTGGGAGAAAAAAAATTCCTTTTCCTTGACTAGTATGCTCTTGCATCATCCTCTTAAATATGGAAATTTCTCAGGCTCATTCTCTTCCTAACCTGTATGCTACTAGGTCACTTTCCAAAAAGATTCCACTAATTTCCAATCCCTCCAGCAATCAGTAAATATACCCATTTTCCCATAATCTTATTAGCATTGAATTGCCTTACTTTTTTTTTTACTTTGATCAGTTTAATGCGTATAAAGTGTTACCTCAAAGTTGTTTTTAATTTGCATCAGTTTGATAGGTGGAACATTTTTTAAGTGATTATTAACAGTTTGTGCTTCCTCTTTTTAAACTGTTCCTAAACTTTGACCATTCGATTCATAGTTAACTAGGAGGGACCTTTATATATTTTTAACAATTCCTTCCATCATATTTCTATTTGTCATACCTGGAAAGGAGATTGTGATTGATTATCATATGGTTCAGCCTTGTAATGACTCCCCAACCAAAAAGTTTCTTCAGTCCACCATTCTGCTGTGTGTGTTGTTATCTCACATCAGAATGAAAGCCCTTCAGGCATATTTCAAAAAAAAACCTGGAAAGACTTATATGAACTGATGCTGACTGAAGTGAATAGAACCAGAACATTGTATACAGTAAAAATAACATTGTGTGATGACCAACTATGATATACTTAGCTCTTCTCAGCAATGCAATAATCCAAAACAATTCCAAAAGACTCATGATGAAAACTGCTATTCACAACCAGAGAAAGAACTATGGAATCTGAATGCAGATCAAGGCATACAATTTTTAGCTGTTTTATTCCTTTGTGAGGGCCAAAATTTGATATACAGAGTGTTATTTGGGTGACTTGCCTTAATATTGGGGTCCTGAAAATATGATGGACCTTTTAGGTTCACCCTCCCCTCTGAACTGCCCTTTTTAGATATTTCTCCCAGGCCAATAAGAAAGGAGCCTTTGGGGCAGCTAGGTGGCATAATGGATAAAGCACAGGCCTTGGATTCAGGAGGACCTGAGTTCAAATCCGACCTCAGACACTTGACACTTACTAGCTGTGTGACCCTGGGCAAGTCACTTAACCCTCATTGCCCCACAAAAAAAAAATTTTTTTAATTTAAAAAAAAGAAAGGAGCCTTTAAGCTTTAGTTCACAAAAGGATCAGATTTTATTACTTGGGAATTAATTAGACAACAAAGGTGAAACTAATAAAAATCAAAGATAAGGAAATAGGAAAATAGAAATACAGATAAATATTCTTAACTCTAAGTTTAACCTATTCGATACCCAGACCGTTTCCAATTAAGCTAGTTCAAAGGAGTTTAGGGTTTTCCATAATTAACTCACCAAACCTGAAAGTTTATAGTTGCCCGCGCCACCAGAACAGCAGCAACCAGAGACAGCTAACATGCACCACCACCACAAGGGCCAAGCACAAAAAAAGACCCAGTCCCCGAAGACACCTAGTATTCCGGAAGACGCCTAGCATTCCAGAAACACCCTTTGCCAGGGAGCGTTTCTCTAATTTTTACCACACCTTTCTTGTGTTTTTTCCCTTTTGTTCTGATTCTTCTTTCATACCATGATTAATGTGGAAATATGTTTAGCATAATAGTACATGTAGAACCTGTATCATATTTCTTGCTGTCTTGGAGAGAGGTGAGGAAGGGGAAGGTGGGAGAAAAATTTGATATTCAAAATCTTACAAAAATGAATGTCGAAAATTTTTTTAAAAAAGAAGAATGCAAGCTTTTTGAGTGCAAGTATTATCTTACTTTTAGATTTGTATCCTTAGCACAGTGCCTAGAATTTAGTAGGCACTTAATAAATGCCTTTTCATTCATTTATTCTAATATTTTGTTTCATTCTATTATTCTCTTTTTAATTATTTTATTTTTGTTGTGAATTTTTTTCATATAAACAAACATTTATCTCATATCACATAATTTCTCCTTTTTTTGTTTTGGTTTTTTTGGTTTTTTGCAGGGCAATGGGGGTTAAGTGACTTGCCCAGGGTCACACAGCTAGTAAGTGTCAAGTGTCTGAGGCCAGATTTGAACTCAGTTACTCCTGAATCCAGGGCTGGTGCTTTATCCACTGTGCCACCTAGCCGCCCCCAATTTCTCCTTTTTAATAGATAAAAAAATCTTCCTTTGACAACTGAGATAAATTATTCTATTTACTTCCATTTTCTTATTCTAACTTTGTATCGATAGTATTCAATCTGGTGTCTTGTTCTGTGTAATAAATGCTTGCTGAATTGAACTAAACTCAACAAAAATACAAAGAGCAGGTCTCTCCATAGTAAAAATGTTATAAATCAAAAATCTATTCCTAGCTGATTATATTTCCAATTGTAAAAACTTAAAATAAGAAAAGGGAAAAAGGGAAATCAAAGAAGAAACAATAAGAGGGGAGAAATCAAAGAGAGAGGAAAAAATGGGATATTTATTATAGAGTACTCATCTGTAAACTTCCTTTTCCTTCCTTTTCTCCAACCTCTTTTTCTGTCTTCTCTGGGAGCCCAGACCTACCTAGCATCTATTTTCTTACTGTATGGACTTGCTCCACAAACCAGAGGATGGAGGAGTTCCCTGAGAACCAACAGGGAACAAAACATGATGAGAAACATTACTGAGATGCTTCCCAAGTGACAGCAGGATTTTGTTATAATAATTCACATTTATATAGAACTTCATGGTTTATTAATTCCACTCCTCACTTGGTGAAATAGCTTTGTAGTTCTCTTTTTTTTTCTAAACCAGTGATTTCATCCATAAAGGGAGCCACTATACCAAACTGCCTTTCAAGATAGTATAATTGCCCCCATTTTATAAATGAAGAAATATGCTCAGAGAGGTTGACAACTTCAGTCACATAGTGTGTTAATGAAGTCTATGAATGAAGATATTGCCAAATGACATCAATTGCAGGAATGTTGTACAAAGAAATCCATCTTGCATAGCCCTAACACCAAGTGCATTAGTAGGCAATGCAGCCAATGGTGTTAACTGCAAATGTGTTGTGAAATGCCCATACATTTCAAAATACTTGCTAGAAATTCTATAAATGAATCAGGGTCTTTGCAATAAAAAAAATCACTCCAATCTATCACAGGGCAGAGATATAGTTAACTTTTTAAAACGTTTCCTAGAGACAGGAATCTTCAATCAACAACCTTCAACTTTCAACCTTCTGCTTACTACTCTGAAGTTTTTACCTTGCTAACTTATGTTCTCTTTACTCAACATTTACAGAAAAGGACAGGAGACCTTTCATGAAGCCACCAAAAGGCTTTTTTCACATATGAAAGACCCCTGGAGATGAAATTTGTAGTGATTAGTATGTAGTAGAACCTTGTCTTTCACCAGATATATATTGGAAAATTCTCTATGTATAGGGAGATATCAATAATATTAAACTTTATTATAGTAAAAATTAAAAAGGGAAAGGAGAAAATGGAGGTGCATATACATGTCTAATTCTTCCATTGCTTTGTCTCCTTTTTGTTTTGCTTTTGTCATATAAGATCAAGGACAGGGATTAGATAAGATGACATTGGACAAAATGGGACAGTTCTGATGGAATGAAATAGGACTGAATTGTATGGACTGAACTGATGGGAGAGAAGCTAAGTTTTAAACTTTTAAACTAACATTGATATCTTAGCTCAAGTACTGGCTTACTTAGCAGCACTCAAGTAGGTGATAGGAGTTGTGATAAGACCAAGAAGAGGAAAGAGGGAGGGAATTTTGAAGTAGGAGACGAGGTTTGGTTGGGAAGGTACTCTTTGATTAGCTAAGGTACAACATGAGATCACTTGGAAGGCAGAGGAAAGGAAGAAATTAGAATGGTAAATGGGAGGGGTCATAGATGTAGAGGTAAAAGGGACCTAGAAAGGAAGAAGGGAGAAAGGGAGGGAGGAAGGAAACAAGTATATTAAGCACCTACATTTGAAGCATTATGTTCAATTCTGGGAATCATGTTTTAGGAAGGACACTGATAAATTAGAGATGGATCAGAAGGCTGAAAGGATTCAAGATCATGCCATATATAGGTCAGTAGAAGGATCCAAAGATGTTTAGCCCAGAGAAGAGAAGACTTAGGGAGGACATGACGGTTGTCTTCAACTATCTGAAGGGCTGTCATGTGGAAGAGGGATTGGAAGGATTAGAACTAATGAGTGGAAATCATAGTCTGATGAAGGTAAAAACTTCCTAACAATTAGAGCTATCCCAAAGTGGAATGAGAAGCCTTATAAGGTAATGAACTATATCTCACTAGAGGTCTTCAAGCCAAGGCTAAATGACCATATGGGGGCAGGGTATGTTGGTGAGGGGATTCTTTGTTTAGATACAAACTGAAATATATAGCTTCTGAGGTCCCCTCCCACTCTAAAATTCTGTGATAGTACAAAGCTTTGTACTTACTAAATGGTCATTGAATGAAACTGGATTATCAAAACTAGACTTAGGAGTGAGAAAATATATGATAGGACTCCTATAACATGCCTCAGCTACAGCATATTATTTATATAAATCATGGGGGGAGGGAAAATCAGCTTTTTCAGTTATTGAAATATCCCCTCCCCCCAAATCCTATTTAAACAGAAATATACATGGGAAAGTGTTTCATACTACAACTATATGAGGTAAATCCCCAGCAGGGGGACAAAGGAAATGACTCTCTAATCCAAAATTATCTAAATGGGAATATATAATTCTTTTCCTCACAGAGGAAAAATTCTCCTTTTAATAAAACAGAGATGGAACAATCAACAAAACCAAACAAAGATTCTTTATGAGGGGAAAAATATTAGTTTATATTAGTTGCTTAAAACAAAGCTTTTATGTACTTTTCTTTCTCTAACAATAAGGAACCACTGTTGAGCCCACAGCGACTGGGGTATTGTGCCATTCAGTCCTAGTGGAACATAACCCCCTTATGAATGAGAGGCTAAGCATCCTGTTCTCCCAGTCTTTTGGCTTATTAAAACTCCACCCTGGAGACTTGAAGGAATTTTAACATATATTACAAGTTACGGCTTACATTTAGGATTTCCTTTAAAAAAATGACAAAGAAGATGACTAACAACATACTCAATCTACAGTATAAATATATAGAATATTATATACAGGTAACTTGTTTCTACACACAAGATACCAAACATGTTAAGTCTTACAGGGTATATTAACAGAATGACTTAATTATTATTAATTATTATTGACTTAATGTAGAACTATAATTATAAATCTGCTAAGAGGTGAATACTTAAATTTCATGAGAACATTAAAATAAAAAAGTTTGCAAGACTGCTAATTAAGTATTTTACATTGTACCTTGGCTCTGCACTGTCCAAAACTTCTGGCAAAACAGTCTCAGGCTTAGGCTAATCTTTTTCCTTTAAGTATAGACCTCTTTAAAAAGACTGGAGGGGCAGCCAAGTGGCACAGTGGATAAAGCACCAGCCCTAGATTCAGGAGGACCTGAGTTCAAATCTGGCCTCATACACTTGACACTTACTAGCTGTGTGACCCTGGGCAAGTCACTTAACCCTCATTGCCCTGCAAAAAAAAAAAAGACTAGAGTAGTTGTAAGGACTCTTCTGCTAATGTCATTTAGCCCCAACTAGATGGGACCCAGAGGATCTATACCTTTCAAAAGTGTGTGTGTATATCTATATCTATATCTATATCTATATCTATATCTATATATCTATATCTATATCTCTCTCTCTCTCTCTCTCTCTATATATATATATATATATACACATACATACATACCTTGAGTATAATCTGAGTATACCGGACTTTGATCATCTACTCAGGAAAGGAAACACAAAGCTTAAAAGGTAGCCATGTTCCCAGGACAAGTTTGCCTAGCTGAGTCCATGCTCATGTGAAAGTAGCAGTGGGGGAGGAAGAAAGATTGCAGCCCATCCCTTAGCTCCTTAATGGAGAATCTAGGAAAAGAGTACATTACTGAACACATGGGAGAGTTGAAGCAAGAGGTCAAGCCAGAAGCTGTTTCTAATAATTGATGCAGCATTCTACATCCCAGCCAATTTCACAAGACAGGGGATCACTTAGGGCTTACTACATCATACCAAAATGTCAAGACCTCCCAGAATTGGGCCACTACATGACTAGAAGAAGGTCCTAAATCTCTCATGTGGTAAAGCAGTCCCAGTAAGCTAAGTCCAAGTATGCTACTTAGGAGGGCATCTAGATGTCCTGGCAGGATAGAGTGCCAGGCCTGGAGTCAGGAAGACCTTATTTTAAATCCAGACACTAGCTGTGAGACCCTGGGCAAGTCACTTAACCCTGTTTACCACAATTCCTCATCTATAAAATGAGCTAGAGAAGAAATGGTAAACCACTTTAGTATCTTTACCAAGAAAACTCCAAATGGGGTCATGAAGAGTTAGACAGACACAATTGAAATGATTCGACATGCATCATAGGATGTTTCCCACCACACATGGAATGGAAGAAAATGTAACTTGAGTAGTCATCTAATGTATTTTCTTGACTTTCTGCAGGGTAATAGTTAATTCATGATCAACTATTGTGGTAAAAAATATGAAAGTTTTTTAACAGTCAGTTAGGATAACTGAAAGACACCAGTTTTTTGAAGGACCACCCTTTCGGGGAGGAGACCAATGGCATGAGCTACGCACGCCAGTGCGCCTGCTGTGCATGTCAGACTGCCTGCTATGCACTCGACTTCCGGGGTGCGAGCTGAAAAGGCAAGGAGAGAACGGAAGTGGGGCTTTTTCCTGCTCTGCTGGTCTCCTGACTGCACTGCACAGACGGTCTCTCTCTCTCTCTCCAAAGGTGGCCTTCGGTTTTGGTGAGTTTTTATAAGGAATATAGACTAAGCTTAGACTTAAGACGATTTGTATTGTGTTTCTCCTTTCCTATCCTTCTAATCAACATCACCTTGTGACTACCATAACAATAAAAGGTCTATCTAGAAAACCAAAAGCTTCTTACATTTACTAGTCTGGGAGATAAATTAAGGGAAAGGTAAGTAGGGGAGATTTATGATCTAATATCCAATTTTAAATCTCACACTATGAATGTCTGATTTACTTGATACCTATTTGTTAGGGAGTCACATATATGGTAGAAGATTTTGCTTGAATGATTAGAAGTCAAATAAGAAAGCACTCAATAATAGCTCATATTTATGCAGCACATTACAGTTTGCAAACTATACATTTTCAGTTTGATCCTTGCAATAATCCTGTGGTACTATTAGTATACTCATGTTATAGATGAAGAAACTGAGCATAAAGACTTCCTCAGGAAAACAGTAAATGCCTTAGGTGAGATTTGAATCGCAATTTTTCTGACTTTAAACCTAGCACTATAAACCTTGCAAAACTATCAGGAAGAACCTCCCCAAAATTAAATTATTAAATTATTAAAAAATTATTAAATTATTAAATGTTCATAACGCAATAGAAAACAATTCCAATCCCATCCCCCTCTCTCCCACACCCAGATTCCTGTGCCAGTAAGTAAAGGAAGACAAATTTGGGGAGACAGAGGAGGGGATTCGATATTCCATAGACAATGGATGGAAGACTGCCTCGAGTTGCTGTGACAACAGCTCTCCAGGCCAATTCTTGCCTGCCCAGCAGTCACTGGGCAAGGCCCTTGTCTCCTCCATCCACACCCACAGGAATAACTCTATCATAAAGACACTACACTCAGGTGCAGGCTGCTTTGGTACTTCAGGGAAGTGGTATTTTAATTCTAGAACCCCCAAGTCTCATTGATAGCTAGGAGCTGATGATTCAGGGCTCTTTTAGATTTAAATTATGTAGGCCTCAGTTTAGAGACTACTCATCCCATGCTTTGCTTTGCCTTTTTCTCCTGTTTCATAGCTGTGCCTGGGTGTCAGCATAACAGCTCCTCCAGCAGATATCAGGAGAACCTTCCTTGGTGCTCTGGTCCACCGGGAATCTCCAGGCTGCAGGAATCTTGTTCTCACCTCATACTACACTCTTATGAATCTGGGGACAAACACACTCATGTTGTTACTCCTTATAACTCCTATCATGGAGTGTCATATAAAATTGAGCTTTGATAACCCTTAATGAGAATGTTGTCAGTTGTGTCCCACTCTTCATGACCCCATGGACCAATTGGTATCTTTTGTGTGTGTGTGTGTGAAGCAATTGGGGTAAGTGACTTGCCCAGGGTCACACAGCTAGTAAGTGTCAAGTGTCTGAGGCCGGATTTGACCTCAGGTCCTCCTGACTCCAGGGTCAGTGCTCTATCCACTGGGCCACCTAGCTGCCCCGACCAATTGGTATCTTAGCAAAGATACTAGAATGGTTTGTCATTTTCTTCTCCAGTTTTATGCAGGCAGCAGTTAAGTGACTTCGGACATCGGAAAACTGCACTCTTTGTTGCCCATCGGTTCCTGTGTCTCATTCATTTTTCTTCCTCCCGAGCTTGAAGGCCCATCTCAGCTGCACACAAGCTGCTCCTGAGTACTGAACTCCATCAGGCGCGGTCCTTGGCCATCTCCTCCCAGCTGCCAGTGTCTATTCCCAGAGCCCTCAAGTCTTGCTTGCATATATCTCTGTAGCGAAGCTGGGGGTGGCGAGAGCTGTGGCTCCTGTATCAGACTGCACAGCCACACTGTGGCCTGTGGCTCTTCAGGGTGCTGATCCGTGGTCATCCCCGACTGGTAGAAGCCTACTACTACTACTACTAGTTAAGTGACTTGCCCAGGGTCACACAGCTAGTAAGTGTCTGAGGTCAAATTTAAACTCCAGTCTTTCTGACTCTAGCTAGGCCCAGTACTCTATTCACTTTGTCACCTAGTTGCCCCTCAGTGATAATAGCCAGCATTATACAATACTTTCAGTTTGGCAAAGTACATATATTTTCTTATTTGATCTTCACAAAAACTCTGTGAAGTAAATGCTATTATTATCCTGATTTTTCAGAGGAAACTGAGGCTGAAAGAGGTTAAGAGTTACCGGGGGGGGGGGGGGGGGGGGCGGGAGCTGCTAGGTGGCACAGTGGATAAAGCACCGGCCCTGGATTCAGGAGTACCTGAGTTCAAATCTGGCCTCAGACACTTGACACTTACTAGCTGTGACCCTGGGTAAGTCACTTAACTTACTAGCTGTGACCCTGGGTAAGTCACTTAACCCCCACTGCCCTGCAAAAAAAAAGAGTTACCTGGAGGGGGGGGCGGGGTCATACAGCTAGTGTCTTAAGGCAGGATTTGACTCCCAAGTCAGGCACACTAAACAAACAAAATAAAGATGAGATGGAGGGGCATGAGCAATAAGCCTTTTGTTGACATTCTTTCTGTTACAACAAAGCCTTTGCATTGCTCCCACACATATTTCAATTTCCCATTTTATTTTTCTGTGCTAGCAGTTATGGAAAACAATACCCCATGATGATGGGCCTCTAATGGTATTTATTACCTTAACATTAGTATACAAGAAAAATAATAAAAGATTTTTTTAAATTGTGCTGCTAGTGGATATAAACCTTTGAATTTTTGCAAAAAATAATAACAATTGCTATATAAAGAAACTTCCTCCTTGAAATCGGCATGTGGTATAGGAGCAAGATGAAAAGTAATTAGAGGGATGGAAGCTTAATAAGAAAACATAGATCTTTGGTTGTCCCTGAGTGTGTAAAGAAGTAAATAGTAAAACCAGCATCCAAACCCTTGTGGATCAATTTGCCTTCCAACAACCATCCAATACAATGGAAATATAAGCAAACCTTACAGATCTCACAAAAATCCCTTTGATTTTCCTAGTTTTAAATGTACAGAAAATTATATTAAAAGGAAACATCTAGACTTTTAGAAAGACATAAACCAGTGGTTCTAAACCAGAGTTAAAAAAAGAATACTGGGGCAATTAGGTGGCCCAGTGGATAAAGCACCAGCCCTGGATTCAGGAGGACCTAAGTTCAAATTTAGCCTCAGACACTTGACACTTACTAGCTGTGTGACCCTGGGCAAGCACTTAACCCTCATTGCCCTGCAAAAAAAAGAAAGAAAGAAAGAATACCAACCAGTATGGTGGAAATTTTTCTTAATCCTAACCCACTATTGTCCATCCTAATTCATGTGGGGAGCACTGCTTCATGGATAAAGGAAGCATTCTCTACCTTCTTCACCCATTCTCTTCAATCATTCAATTTATCAGCAAATAAGAATTTATTAAACACCTACTGTGTCTCAGGCATTGTGCTAGATACAAGGGATGCAAAACCAAAAACTAAACAGTCCTTACTTTCCAGGTATTTACAATCTAATGTGGGAAATATGTACATACGTAGGTATATACGAGATAACACACTTTACCAAAAAAAGACACTAGGATGGGGGGGGGGCGGAATCCAGGAGGGCCCCCTCCACAGAAGATGGAATTTAAATTGGGGCTGGAAGAAAACCAGGAATTCTAATGGATAGAGATGAATAGGGACAGCATTCCAGGCAAGGGGGCCAGGACAGCCACTGTAGGAGCAAGAAAGAAGATAGAACACCGTATGGAAGGAACAGCCAGCCAGTATGGTTGAAGTCATAGAATGAATGGTGAGAAGTAATATGTGAAACTAACAAGGTAGGGAGAGGCTGGGAGTTGAAGAGTTTTAATGCTAAGGAGAGGAATTTATATTTGATCACAAAGGCAATAGGAACCCACTGGAGTTTACTGAGTATAGGGTTCATCTGATCAGAGCTGTGCATTCAAAAAATGACTTTGGCCACTATTTAAAGGATGAATTGAAGTGGAGAAAGACTTGAGGCAGGGATACCAAATAGAGGCTATTACAACAGTCTAGGCAAGAGGCAATGGAATGCTGTATGTAAATAGAAAGGAACTTATTTGAGCAATGCTGCAGAGATAGAAATGATTTTGTAAATGATAGAAAAGATTTGGCAAATGATTGCATATGTGACGTGAATAAGAATAGGAAGTCAAGATTACATTGAAATTGTGAACCTAAGTAGTGACTACACAGATGGTTGTACCCTCAACGGGAATAGGAATGTTCAGGACAGGGGTAAGACTGCAAAGCAGTGGTAAAAATATTAAATTCTGTTTTGGATATATTAAGCTTGAGATGCCAATGAGACATACAGCTCAAAATGTCTAATAGGCAGTTGGTGATAAGGGAGTGGAGCTCAGGAGGGAGACTGAGGCTGGATATCTAGATCTGAGAGACATCTAAACAGAGATGATAACTGAACCCATGGGAACTAATGAGGTCAACAAATGAGTATAGAGAGAAAATGAGAAGACTCCAAATAGAACACTGGAGTATATGAAGTTAGTACAAATGATATCAATGATGATCTATTAAAGGAGACTGGGGAGGAGTCAGATAGGAGGAGAACCTATACAGAGCAATGTCATGAAAACCCAGACAGGAATATCTAGGAGAGAATGGTCATCGGTGTCACATTCTGCAAAGGTCAAGAAGGATGAGGACTGAGAAAAGGTCACTACATTTGGCAATGAAAAGACCACTGGAAACTTTGGAAAGAACAGTCTCTGTTGAGTAATGAGGTCAGAAGCCGGACTACAAAGAATTTAGAAGAGTGAGAAGAGAGTGGAAGACAAGGGTATAGATAGTTTTTATGATTTGTTTTCCTCAAGAAGCTTATCTGAAAAGAAGAGATACAAGCTTTTTAAAACTGGGGGAGGGGGCAGCTAGGTGGCGCAGTAGATAAAGCACCAGCCCTGGATTCAGGAGGACCTGAGTTCAAATGTGGCCTCGGACACTTGGCACTTACCAGCTGTGTGACCCTGGGCAAGTCACTTAATCTTCACTGCCCTGCAGAAAACAAAAACAAAAAACTAGGGGAACAGGGACATTTTTGTAAACAGTAGGGAAGGAATCTGTATACCCTGTCCCTATAGGGTCTGCTTAAGTGAGGGGTAGGGGGCCTCAAGTGGAGATACCACTAGTTGATGGTAAGAGGGGACAGGAGTCCTGATTAGCTAATTAGGGAATGCTAATAAACTAGCAAGTAAAGATCCCTATAGGTGCATAGGGTGCTCCCAGAGTGCAGGGGGTGGGGAAGTGGGGGGTGGGGGGTTAAAAGTCTCTACACAGTATAAAAGAAAAGTTTAAAGAATAGAGATTGATAAAGAGGGGATGATAAAAAGGGCAAAATCTCCTGGAGAAAACAAGAGGGCATGGGATCAAGGATGTGAGGGTATAAAAGTTCTGAAGAAATGAAACTGATCTTTCACCCCAAGGTAGCTTTCAAGTGAGAAGGAAGATTATCCCTGGGTAGGGAAATAAGGTTTCCACATGAATTAGCCAGTTCCTTTACACCCATATTAAAGTGAATTATTTTTATAAATATAAATTCATAGAATAGGATCTTTCCAGACCAAATAAAGCTATGTTAAACATGCACATGCAGAGTGTACAGAGATATGAGAATTCTTTCACCAGATTTTTGGATCTAGTACAGTAAATGTCAGGAATTATCAAGAAGTCAATGTTTGTGTTGGGGCATTTTAAAAAGTTTTTAATTACATGAACTGAAAAGATGACAGGTCTTTTATTTTTGAGAATAAGAATTTGTCCTCATTCATGAGGGGCTGGATATTTATTATCTAGTAACAGCAGAACTCTTGACAGGGAACTGTTGAGGAAAATAGAGAAAAGGGAAAGTTTTGCCTACCCTTTGAGAACAAAGAGGTTTGAGCATGGTGTCCTTGAAGCTATTCTATTAATTTCAGCTATTAAAATCATCAAGGAACTACCAAAGTACATTAAGCACTTAGAATCACAGAATAATGGAATGAAAAAGGGACTTGGAAATTATTTCATTTAGACAGATGACACAGAGCATTGAGTGCTGGACTGAGTCAGGATGACCTAATTTCAAATTCTGCCTCAGACACTTGTAGCTATGTGACACAGGGTTAGTTGCTTAATCTCTCTGTGCTTCAGTTTCCACATCTGTAATATGAGGAGAATAGCATCACCTACCTCCTAGAATTGTTGTGAGGATTAGATAAGATAGCATATATAAAATGCTTTGCAAATCTTAGAACACCATAGAAATACTAGCTATTACTATCCTTAACATGTTCAGCTTTCCTTTTAACATTTCTAGAGACTTCTAAATGGGGCAGCCCATTACAAATAACTTATTTTAGGGGGTAGCTAGTTGGCACAGTGGATAAAGCACCAGCCCTGGATTCAGGAGGACCCGAGTTCAAATCCGGCCTCAGACACTTGACACTAGCTGTGTGACCCTGGGCAAGTCACTTAACCCCCATTGCCTGGCAAAAAAAAACAAAAAAAAAACAAAAAGCAAATAACTTATTTTAATATCTTCCAGGTCCAACCACCTCTTCTGATAATCTCTCTCAAGACTAATTAATGAAATCTCCTGAGTAAAGTGGAATTCGCATCTGTTAAGACACTTTTACAAGCTCTTTTTCATCTTTAACTTGAAAATAATTTTCATCATCTTATGATCTTCCCCAATGAGTAGTACTAAAAGCAATGCACAGAAACAGCAGAAGTAGATTTTGGCTCTATTTGAGAAAAAACAAAAGACTTACATAGAATTAACATTGTCCAGAAGCTGAATGAGTTACTTCCACAGTCTCATCACGGGAGGTCTTCTTGAGGGGAAGTTATTCATGGGAAACTGACAATTTGTCCAGGATGGTTTCTCAGGAATAGGTTAGACAGACTAGATAGCCTCTGAGGTTCTTTGTAGCTCTGAGACTCCGTAATTCATTTTTCTCACTCTAGCCATAAGATCACTGAACATCATGTTACACGTTTTGATAGTGTGCACACTAGCTTTTTTGTAACCCACTTAGACTCAAAGATATCACAGAACATATAGTTTTATGGCCAGAAATTTAGAGATCAGTAACTTGCCTAACATTCTCACGGCAAGCCAATGGCAGAGTTGATATTAGAACACAAGTCTCTAAAGGATCCAGTCCTATATACTTGAGAACTCTGTGCAAGTTGAGCCTTCTTTTTGGACATGGCCAATGCAGGAGAATATTTGTTAGAAGGGTTTTGTTTTCTTTTAAATGGGAGGGAGAGAAAGGAGACATCAATTGGGGAAAAAACAAGTTGATTTTAAAAAAATAAAGAAAAAACTCTGTTAGCCTGGACTTATCACAACATAATTTAGGTAGGAGATTCTGCTCCAGAGAATAAAATATCTTCTTTTTTTCCAATCCCTGGTCCTTTCACCACCTGAAGGTGTGCACCCCACTGTCCAGGGCCGACAGGCACAATCATATGTTTCCTATAGAAAGGAAAAGGATATGGAACAGACTAGACAAGAAAAAGTCAAAAATAACTGAAATTAAGAACCCAGTGTTCAATAAACTTGAAATCACCTAGAAAAGAAATCCCTACTTGATAAGAACTATAGGGAAAACTGGAAAGCTACCTGGCAGAAATATGGATTAGGTCAACATCTTATCCCATATCCATAATAAATTCAGATACAGACATGATCTCAATGTTAAAAATCGTATCATTAAAAGAAAAATTAGAAAAGAGATCATGTTCCTTTCACAGCTGCAGATGAATGCTTAACCAAAAAAGGCACAGAGATAATAGCACCTACCTGATAGAGTGGTTGTGATAAAACAGATAATTAGAATTGCATGAAATTGAAAAGCTTCTACACAAAAATTAAGGCTTCTGTCAGATTTTTTTGAATGTGTGGGCTAGGTTAGCTGAACTAGTTTTTTTGTTTGTTTGTTTTCCCTCTCTTCTTTAAAGGTAACTCTCTGAGAGAGGAAGGAAAGATACATTGGAAAATTTAGCTAATGTAAAAACAAAAGACATCAGTAACACTTTCTTTTTATTATACGTTTATTATTGGTTTGTTAATTTTTAAAACTATTTGTTCACATTTAATCCACATTACTTTTCAATTACTCCCTTTTTTAAAAATTTTGTCTTCCAAATCTACCATCTCTTCTATCAAATAAATGTAACAACTGAACACTGTCCATGTCTAAAAACATATTTCATCCCATACCTATAGTCCTCTCTACTGAGAGGCCAGGAGCATCCTTCCCCATGAATATTCTGAAATTATGATTAATCCCTGCATTTATCAGATACTCAAGTCTATCAGTATTGTTTTGTTCTTTAAAAGTATATGCTTTTTGGGGCAGCTAGGTGGTGCAGTGGATAAAGCACCGGCCCTGGAGTCAGGAGTACCTGGGTTCCGATCCGGCCTCAGACACTTAACACTTACTAGCTATGTGACCCTGGGCAAGTCACTTGACCTCAATTGCCTCATTTAAAAAGAAAAAAAGTATATGCTTTTTAAATCAGCCAGAACTCACCTTTTCTCTCTCCCACTCCAACAGTATTCCCAATTGAAAACATAATTTATTTATTTAGAATTTTCCCCCACCTTACATGTAAAAACAAATTGTAAAATTTATTTTTAAAATTTTGTGTTCCAAATTCTCATCCTTTCTCCCTATTCCCCCCCTAAGAACTCAAGCAATTCAATATAAGTTATACATGTGCAGTTGTGCAAAACATAGACAAAAAAAAAACTTTAGAAAAAGGAACTAACAGTAACAACAACAAAATATACTTCCATATGTATTCAGGTACCATCAGTGCTTTCTATATAGATGGATTTCATTTTTCACAAGTCCTTCAGAATTGTCTCGGATCATTGCATTGCTGAAAATAACTAAGTAATTCATAGTAGAACATCTTACAATAATGCTGTTATTTTGTATATAATACATTTCACTTTGCATCAGTTCATGTAGGTCTTTCCAGGTTTTTCTGATAGCATCCTGCTCATCTTTTTTTTTTTAATAGTAAACTACATTTATATAGTACTTTAAAGGGAGATTTCCTTACAAAACACCCATGAGGCTGATTATTGCAACAACAATAGCTAACATTTATATAGTACCTTATACCTGACAAAAATTTTTCTTCACAATAGTCTAGCAAAGTACCATCATCATCATCATCATCTTACATTGTTCTTGCCTCTGCTTCAATTTTTCCCCAGTTACTATTGGTTTCCATCCATCCTATTCGCTCCCCCATGATATTTACTCTATTTTTTATCTTATTTTACCCTGTCCCTCTTCAAAAGAGTTTTGCTTCTGACCGCCCCTCCCCCGATATGCCCTCCCTTCCTTCAGCCTTCCCCTCCCACTTCCCCACAGGGCAAGATATATTACTACACCCACTTGAGTGTGTGTGTGTGTGTGTGTGTGTGTGTGTGTGTTATTCCCTCTTTGAGCCAATTCTGATGAGTAAGGCTCATTCACTCCTCCTCCATCTTCCCCTCCACTCCATAAGCTTTTTCTTTCTTCTTTTATATGACATATTTTCCCCCATTCCACCTCTCCCTTTCCCTTTCTTTGGCTCCCAGTGCAATCCTCTCTCAGCCCATAATTTTATTTTACAGATGTCTTCACGAAGCACCTAAGTGACACAGTGGACCAGAGCACCTGGCCTGGACCCAAGAGGACCAGAGCCGAAATCCAGCCTCAGACATAAGACACTTCCCAACTGCAAGACCTTGGGCATGCCCCCCAACCCTGACTGCCCCCCACACACACACACAAAAATGATCAACAAACAATAAATATTTTACAGATATTATTCCTTCATAATCAATTCCCACCTGTAACCTCTGTCAAAATTTATTCCTTTCAGCTGCCCTAATACTGAGAAAGCTCTTATGAGTTAGAAGTATCATCTTCCCATGTAGGAATGTAAACAGTTTAACCTTTTAACATCCTTCATAATTTCTTTTTCCTGTTTACCTTTTTATGCTTCTCTAGGGTCTAGTATTTGAAAATTAAATTTTCTATTAAGTTCAGGTCTTTTCATCACAAATGCCTGAAAGTCCTCTTTTTCATTGAAGTGCCATTTTTTCCCCTTGTAACAATTGGAATGATGCCACCTGCTGGAGACTTACTATAGGAAAGCTCCAACATGAGGAGAGGGCCTCTGAGGGCAGGACCATGTGTCTTTTCTTTGGCATCAGGAAGTGACGTTTGCTTGTGGGAGGAAGAAGGGGGAGCCTGGCGCGCTGCCTCACTCTCTTTCATGTGGAATCTGGTGGAGAGCAGTGCTAGGAATGCTCTCTCCCTTTAATAGATAGATGAATCTAGGCCTTTCTCTCTCTCTTTACCTAATTCTTATTCTCCTTAATAAATGCTTAAAAGTCTAACTCTTGGGGGCAGCTAGGTGGCACAGTGGATAGAGCACCAGCCCTGGAGTCAGGAGTACCTGAGTTTAAATCCAGCCTCAGACACTTAACACTTACTAGCTGTGTGACCCTGGGTAAGTCACAACCCCAATTGCCTCACAAAAACAAAACAAAACAAAATGTCGCTTGCTAAAGCTTATAATTTATTGGCAACCACTCATTAGATATTTTAGACAGTATAGCTAGAATTTTAGCCCTTATACCCTGAAAGATTATACTCAGTTTTTCTGGGTAGGTGATTTTGGGTTGTAATCCCAATTCCTTTGCCCTCTGGAATATAATATTCCATGCCCTCTGATCCTTTAATGCAGAAGCTGCTAGATCTTGTGCTATCCTGACCATGGCTCCACAGTACTTGAATTGTTTCTTTCTGGCTGCTTGCAATATTTTCTCCTTGACCTGGGAGCTCTGGAATTTGGCAATAATATTCCTGGGAGTTTTCAATTTGGGATCTCTTTCAGAAGGTGACTGGTGGATTCTTTCAATTTCTATTTTACCTTCTGCTTCTAGAATATCAGGGCAATTCTCCCTGACAATCTCTTAGAAGAGGATGTCTAAATTCTTTTTTTGATCATGGTTTTCAAAGTCCAATAATTTTCAAATTATCTCTCCTGGCTCTATTTTCCAAGTCAGCTGTTTTTCCAAGGAGATATTTCACACTGCCTTCTATTTTTTCTAGATTTGCTTTATTGTGTCTTGATTTCTCATAGTCATTAGCTTCCAATTGTTCAATCCTAATGCTTAATCAATTATTTTCTTCAGAGCGCTTTTCCATTTGGTTTTTCAAGCTGTTGACTCTTTTTTCATGACCTTCCTGCATCACTCTCATTTCTCCAGAGAGCTTTTCCATTTGGCTTTTCAAGATGTTGCTTTTTTCATGACTTTCCTGCATCACTCTCATTTCTCTTTCCATTTTTTCCTCTACCTCTCTTACTTTATTTTCAAAGTCCTTTTTGAGTATTTCCATGGTCTGAGACCAATTCATATTTTTCTTGGAAGTTTTGGATGTAGGAGCTTTGACTTTGTTATCTTCTTGTGAGGGTGTATTTTGATCTTCCTTGTCACCAAAGAAACTTTTTATGGTCCACATCTTTTTCCGTCTGATCATTTTGCTGGCCTATATCTTAACCTTTAATTCCTTCTTAAAGGAAGGCCCTGACTTCAGGACACACTGCCCCAAGCTTCAGGGAGTCCCAGTTGGATCCATTTAAGGAGAAGCAGGATCTTTACTTCCCTGGCCTGTGCTCTGGTCTGTAAATAGCCCCAGACTTGCTGAGTTTCAGAAGTAGCCACAGCTGCAGCCAATTCAGAAGCTCCAGAAGTCTCTTTCTCTGGTGTGGCCTGCCTGGGGCTGGATCTCTGTTGGTGTGGCCCGGGTCTGGGCTCCACTCCCACCCCAGGTAAACAGACCTTTCTTGACTACCTTCTAAATTGTCTTTGGCTGGAAAATTATCTTACCCTGTACTTTTGTTGGTTCTGCTGCTCTAGGAATTGTCTTATGGAATTATTTGGAGATTTTTGGAGTGATCATGTTGGGAGCTCCTAGAGCCTTTCCTCCCAAATTGAAAACATAAGAAAAGCAAAATCCCTGTTACAAACATGCAGTCAAACAAAACTAATTTCTGCATTGGCCACGTCCAAATAAAATGTCTCATTCCTCTCTTATCAAGAGATGGGTAGCACGTTTCATCATTAGTCTTCCTGAATGGTGGTTGGTCATTACACAGAATTCCTAATTCTATTCAAGTTTTCTATCTTTACCACATTTTCATTGTATAAATTGTTCTGGTTTTGTTCACTTCACTTTGTATCACTTCATACAATTCTTCCCAGCTTTCTCTGAAACCATCTCCTTTATCACTTGTTCCACAGCACAATAATATCCCATCACATTTATAAACTATAACTTATTTAGCCATTCCTCAATTTATGCTTCCTCTTTCAGATTCTTGTTCTTTGCCACCTCAAAAAGAGCTATAAATGTTTGTAAAATCTTAAGTCTGTTTTGCTTAGGATCATCTACACTCTCTCTAATTCCCCTATTTCTCTTTTCTTTCCTTGTTTTTCTGTTTAGTATAAGTGTTGAGTGTTTTATTCTTCCATATTCTGACCAGTTCCAATAAGAGGAAGGTTCATGAGTCAGCCACTCTCCTTTACCCTCTAGTCGTTATTTGCATAAATATTTACTTGTACATCCTGATTATGTGAGATTATTTCCCTTAAACTTCCTTTACTTTCCTATCCACCTTTTTGCTCTGGTGCACCCATTTTCCTTCTAATTCTTCATAATTAATGTAGTTTTAATAATATATAATTGTAAAAAAACCTGTTTTATTGCTTTGTAAATATGAGATACTATTCAATTGAGACCCATTTTGCTTGCACCTTATCATGTGTGTGACATGCATAGTACAAAACAACAAATATTAACTAACTCCCATATGTCACCAGGATCTCAGATAGTCTGGATTGGAGGGATCTTCAATTCCTCTTTCTCTATTTTTCTCTTAAGTTCATCAAGAAATAACAGAACCACTTTCACATTTTGTCTAATTAGATTCTCTCTGACCCCTAAAGATGATAGGGTTCAGAGGAGACATATGTTATTGCCCCATATTTGAATCAAGTAACTTATTCTTGTTTAGTTCTTTATAACTGTTCATTAGTGTCCCCTTCATGTTTCTCCTAACTTTTGAATGTTTAAACTTCAAAATTTCCATACAACCCTGACCTTTTCATCAGGAATGCTCAGGAGTTCTCTATTTTATTAAAATTTTGGGGGCGGCTAGATGGCGCAGTGGATAAAGCACCAGCCTTGGATTCAGGAGTACTTGGGTTCAAATCTGGCCTCAGACACTTGACACTTACTAGCTGTGTGACCCTGGGCAAGTCACTTAACCCCCATTGCCCCTCAAAAAAAAAATTTTACCCAAGTACAATTATATTGTTTTGCTGGGTAAGTTATCCTTTGCTGTAAGCCTATATCCATTGTCTTCTGGAATATAGTATGTAGCATGGTGGCTGCTAAATCATGTGTGATCCTAACCACGGTTCCTATTCATTTGAATTCTTTCTTTATAACTGCTTTCAGTATTTTCTGTTTGACTTCAAAAGCTCTAGATTTTGGTCACATTCTTGGGAGTCTTTGGGAGTTTCTGTCAGAAGGTGAGCAATAGATTCTTTCTATTTCCACTTTGCCCTCTGGTTCCAAGAGATCTAAGTAGTTTTAAGATTTCTTGCAATATGCCATCTAGGCTCTTTTTTCAGTGATGGCATTCAGGTAGTTCAATAATTTTTAAATTTTTTTTCTCCTTGTGAAGCTTTTTTTCAGGGCAATTGTTTTTGCTATAGGAGATCTTACATTTTCTTCTATTTGCTCCTTTTTTTGACTTTGTTTTAATATTTCTTCTTGTCTCATGGAGTCAGTTGTTTCTATTTAGTCCATACTACTTTGCAGGGAGTCTGTTGCTTAGGCAAAGTTTTATACCTCATGCCCCTAGATTGTACTGGGGGAATAAATACGCTCTTATAGTGTAAAGATGAGTGTATGATTTGCAAGAATTTTATAATTTCATATAGCAATTTGAAAATTAAGTTTGACTTTTGGTGTTCTAAAAATTTTTTTTCTACGACAGGTTAAGTGTGAGGTTATTACTGAATCCAATTCATTTATCTTATTTTAATCTGCAAATCACATACCCATCTTCACACTTTAGTAGCATATTTATTCCCCTAGTACAATCTAGGGGCAGCTCTAAAATATAAGAAGTGCTGTCATTGTACATGGAAACTATATTACCAGTATAGTCATTACACTGGGACTCATATGATAAACAAGAGAAAAATCTAGATTCTCAACCCTCCTACTCTAATATTGTATTATTATTGTTGTTGTTCTTGTTGTTGCTGTTGTTGTTGTTTCAGGTCTCATCTTAACATCATAGGTATTGAATCGCATATTTTGCTTAATTGACATTTGTTTTATATATCACTAAATTTTTATTCCCAAGAGGGTTGAATTTGGTTTAATAATAAAGCGATGGGAAAAAATTGGAGAATTAGTAAATCCTGCTATCATTAAGGAGAAAGGTTTTCATCAAATAACTACACTATTACAAATAATTACACTATTATACCATCTAGAAGAGCTAGAAAAGAGCTTTGAATTTACTCTTAGATTGTAAGGTCCTTGAGGGCAAGGACAGCCTTTTTTGTGCCTCTATAACCTACTACAGGGCCTGGCATACAGTAAGAGCTAATAAATGCTTGTTGACTTGACCCTAAAAATAAGGAAAACTCCCTATCCCTGATGAACACTTGAACCTTATGCATGGACAGCAATATCCCTCACTGATGATTCCTCTGCCACTATTTGATTTAGGACCACCTATTACATTCATCTAGGTTCCTAGAAGTTCCCTTTGACTTTTGCACAGTTGTGCTGAACAGAGCACCTTGTAATCTTGTTTTACTCCAGGATATAAATTAGGTAGAATCATAGCGTATGTGGTCACCTCATCCAAGGGATATTTAATAATTAAAAATCCCTTCTGGGCACAAGGGGCTGGGGAACTCCACCCTTTCCCTTTCCTGTTTCTGCTCTCAACTACAGACTTGATGAAAACAAAATAGCTAGAAATAGGTTGACTAGTCCTTGACCTGTTGGACCTAGTTATCTTGTTCTAAAAGTTATAACACTCTGCTGAGTAAGGGGAGTAAAGGCAATAGTAATAGGGATGGCAAAGATTATAGTAGCAGCATGGCCAACTCCACTAACAAATGCACTAGATTCAAACTGAAGAGCCTCCCCTAAAAATAATCTAGATGGTGAACAGACGTTTATTAAATTTAACTGTCTTGTTTTACTCTCATGTCTGAGACCCTGGAAACATCTAAACCTGACCCATCTCTAGCTCTGGTCTAAGTGTGGGCTGATATTTTGTACAGTAAAATAATATTCCAGAAAAGCATGACTTGACACAAAGTATTTTTAATTTTTACTTACTTTTCCTCTTTCACATTATTTTATGTGGCTCATTACTAACAATCTAGCATAGCTCACAATTCAGTAGTTATATAGTACCACAGTATTCATAAGTAATATTTTCAATACAACCATAATATTTTTGTAAAAGCTTACAAATTATTATTATTATTATTATTACTATTATTTTGCTTACCAAATCTTGACGACAGCTCATGGGACCTTTTCAATCTATTTTACTGAAAAGGCCAAGTGAAAAGTTTAGTAAACTGAAAAACATTAGCTTCTGGCAGCAAACGTGATAGGCTTCCAATAAAAATGGTTTCCTCATTTTCCTTAGGGTTTCCAATTGGAAGGCGGAGAAAAAATTGTTATCTGAAAGTTTATTGTATGTATATTTACACATTAATGAACCATCTAGTAGAGCTTACACTACTTTGGAAAATCTAAAACTGTATAATAGCACCATATCACTGTCTGTTACATATGCATATTTAGCTATGGCCACTGGAGTCCATTAAATCAGTTTAAGTTAAAGAACCTGGAAAGCTGCCCAAAGGGTGAGAAGCAAGAATGATTTATAAAGACAAAGACACTGAAAGTGCTTTCACTGACAAGGCAGATTTACTATGAGCTCTCTCCAGAAAGCCAAGCCAAAATATACCTCATACTCAACCACATTTTTAGCTCCAAGCCTCCCAACTCAGCAATGGATAGAGAACTTGGAAAACTGGGGTTCTGATTCTTCTGCCAATACACATCTTGCTATGTGACCTTGGGAAGGTCAAGTAACTATTCTGGAACTCAGTTTCCATATAATAAGAGTTGGATCAGATGATATCTAAGGTTTCTTCAAACTTAAACATTCTCTAAGTCTATGGTGTACAATCCATGACCCTATTTCCAAGTTTCCAAAATCCAGTAATTAAAATTAAATTTTGAAGCTCATTTTAATCTTGAACTAATAATAATAATAATAATGGAAAACAGGACTCAAATGAAATCCTTCACTAAGCTATCTTCATTAAGTGCCAGTTTTGTTTGGTATAAATACTCCATTAATTAAAACTACTGCTTCTTCAGTAACAATAGACAAACTCTGATAGCCAAGACTAAATACCATTCCATTCCAACACAGAGGCTCTAATCCTATGCATTTATATTCATCATA
The DNA here is from genome assembly GCF_019393635.1 of Dromiciops gliroides. Lineage (NCBI taxonomy): Eukaryota > Metazoa > Chordata > Mammalia > Microbiotheria > Microbiotheriidae > Dromiciops > Dromiciops gliroides. The sequence goes on along the minus strand of NC_057864.1, from coordinate 360,253,314 downwards.
TAATACTATAATCCTCTGCAAACAATACATTACTATTCACTCATTTATTATTTTGAGTGTTAGAGAGGTACTGAAATGAACTAGCACTTCCTTCTTTTTCAGCAATGTACCCAATGAAATAATTTTATTCATTTTTGTCCAGACCTATGATTTCATTAGTGTGGGAAACTGCTGGGGTGGAAACTCTCTCTACCAATGCAATCAGAAACATATCTCTAACTTTTGTTCTTAGAGAGTTGCACTGGGGATCATGAAATCTCAAGGGATCATGAAAGTTTAAGTAACTTGCTCATGGTCACAAAGCTAGGATATATTAAGAGGCAGGTCTTGTGATCTCTAAGGCTAGTCGTCCATACATTACACCACCTTGCGTCTCTTTAATTTTATAGGCATCAAACAAAATCCCCTATTTTATTTCACTATTTCTATAAATGCTAATAAGCAGGTTTTGGGGTGGGGAGGTGATAGGAGTAGTTAGAAGAAATTAAATAGGAAGAACAAATTTATTCATTTTTGATCCAACTTCTTCCTTCAGGTAGGAAAAAGTGTGTAATACATTCATATCATCAGTTTACATATTATAAGGATTTCTTCCCCAACTCATGTCATTATAGTTAAAAACGTTACCCATTACAATGAACTCTATTATAAAAAAATTAATGAGTACACTGCTAGAAATCATGCTCACACCGTTTAGGAAACCAACGATGAACTACATGGAGAAAAGCTGAATTTTAAAATGTGGGAAGCATTCTGATCCATTACAAAGGTAAGTGGTGTCACACATAAGCAACCCTTTTAGTCCAAGTTACTAGAATCCTTAAGTGATAGTTTGTCAATGCATTAGTATATTACTTAAGTGGGAAGAGGTTAAAGTGGATAAGGAATAGTTACTGCTAAATTAGAAAACCGATTTGGGAATAAATAACTTGGTTTAAGTCTCTTTTCCTTTCCTATCCTGTCACACAATAGCACATAGCCAGGTACTACTATTACAGAAAGAAACTGTTATAAATACTTAATAAATAATAAAAATGGGTTTGAAAAAAGAACTTGAACAGAATTTCTTGGTGGTGTGACCTTTTTTAGAAACACATTTAAAAAGCACTATTAGAAATCATCTATTCAGATATGAAAACAACTCCTTATGTGTATACACTTATCTATGTATATAGAACTGTTCTTGATAAGTTTTACTGTGATTTTACTTGTAATGTTTTACATAGACATTCTCCATTAAAACATTCACAAGGTCACTAAGTATGTGAACTATAATCACATTAAGACTCAAACATAGGTTTTCATATCTCAGAGCAGAAGATTCTAAACTGCTTCAGAAGGCCTGTCACTAAACACAACCAGCTATACAATGGCAAAGAGATTCCTAAGCACCAAAGACTTTAGTTTACTGGGAGCCAAGATCAAAACAACTCTTCATCTGGTAGCACTTCTAGCCTGTAGTCGTTCAATCAGCTGATCAGCCTGCAAACATTAAGAAGGAAAAATGTCATTTGCTCTGTCAAATTATCTGTAACGAAGGCCAATTATATACAAGCAAATGTCTTGTCCTTCCCTATAAAGTGTGAGTTCCATGACAGCAAAGACTCTTGCTTCTCCCCCTGTATTCAGAAGGTTGCTTTGCACACAGTTAAGCATTTAATAAATGTTTTTTGATTCATTCCTTCATTCATTCCTATGCAAACCCTATACAACTGAACTGGTTTCTGCTTACTAGAAAATTTGGTCAAAGTCTCTAAATATAACATAAATTGTTTTACATTGTTAAAGCAAGCTTTTATCGGATAGAATGCTGGACTTAGGGGTTCAAATCCTACCTCTGCCTCTCACTAGGTGTGCGACCATGGGCATATATCACATACCCTTTGTGAGTGTAAGCTTCTTCATCTATAATATATGAAAAATAATACCTGTAATGCCTGCCTCACAGGGTTATTTTGAGGCTCAAGTAAGATGATACAGATTGTTCCAAAGTCTTACTGCAGTCTTAAGCTGCTTATTAAACTACTATATAGCATTTTGTAAATCTTAAAGCATTTCCTAGGTATCAGTTATTTTTCTTTCAAATGCCCCCAACAAAGAAGTTAATTATGTAACTAAAGGTGCAAGTCCAAACTTTTTAAAAGAAAAGTTAATTTTTAATTTTTTTTTTCATTTTTAGAGTTTTTTTCAACTATTTTATAAAATGTAGACCCTTTAGTACTTCTTGGTGGACACTTTGGAGTATTTACTACTGTCTTTACTTTCCCTCAGAACCATTCTACTGCACATTAATAAATGCCCATTTACTTCTACTCATTTTCTCCAAAGAATATAAAAAAAGCTTCACTTTGGAAGAGAATGTGATTGAGAACCCCACAAATATTTCTTGAAAAACAAACTCAATCAAATCATTTGGGGGATACAGTTTAGAAGGTAAAAGCTGGCACATAAAATATGAGTTTCCAGATACCAAGCACCATCATTTAACTTTTTAGCACTACAACAAGCATATACTACTTAATGATAAATTAACCAGGTATGGCCATTAGTCTTCACTAGGAGTAGCTAAAATCTAAGTTACACAGCTGATTGTATTTATTTGAGATGCCTAAGGCCAGAGTCACATGACTAAAACAGCTGGGACCTATTTTTCTCAAACTGGCAGCGAATCTCAGTTAGTTTAGGCATAGAACATGGGGTCATGGTATCTCCCTATAACCAGTCACCCTACTATCAAAAGCCCCTTCTAATCTTAAGAAGATTTTCCTAGTTCCCTTCCCTCTTTCCCAACACAATTTTGATGAGTTAGAGTAGACCTGTCAGTTAGGAATAATACTACTCAGAGGAAGGGAAGTTATAGGAGGTAGAGGATAAGGAAAGAGATGTTCAATCCTGTATCTCTCAAATGTTGTTAAGTCAACAATACTTACTGTGATGAACCAGTATGAATTGATTCTATAAACCAATCTGGATAAGAAGCCCATTTGACTAGCTGGTGCCAGGACATGAAGATGCAAATGGGATATGGAGCAGAATGGAGGCCAGTGGAAACCCATTCTGAAACAGAGAAGCAGTGAATGAGGAGCTAACCCATTAATTTGGGACAATCGTTCAACTCTATTAAAGGATCCATCTATTTTAAAAACCTTGTCCTAGGGGTATATTTGATGCCCCGGGGGTATATCTGATATTCAAACTTAGTGCTCCCAGAAGGTGGCAGTTTATAGTAGCTTGGGGCAAGCTCTTTAAAAATTCCATTTGTGTTCCTTTTACACAAGACTCCTTCCAAAGCAGTGGTTCTCAAGCTTTTCCAGAGAGGAAGAATCCCTTAAGTTTAAAAACAAAAAAAGGCAGAAATCTTATGGTAAAATTCTCTAAAATTGTTATATTAAATACCCACTAATAAACAACGTGAGGTCCATTTAACAAAAACAAAAAGAAAGAAAAGAAAAAGCTTAAGGTGGTTTCAGGATTCCTTGGAGCACAGTAAGAAACACTGCTCTTAAGTATCACTCCTACGTTAAACCTAAAAAACAGGGCTATGAAGACACTATAAACACCAGGGTTGATCTTTCATTCAATCAGCAGAGGGCGCTCTTGTCTTTGTCAAAAGCTGAACCTAAGTCCAAGCCTTTTCAAGAACAATTTTAGAATATATTAAGGACATATACAGGCACACTTCATTTTAAGGAAACACTGTAGATCAACTATACACAAGCATCTGATTTTACTCTGAAAATAAGAGGGTTGGTGGTTTTTTTTTTGGTTTGTAAAAGAGTTTACAATAGAATTCTTTTAAATACTAAGTTTTCCAAAGGGTTTAAAATATTTCACTTACAAAAAATTCTATTTACATACAACTTCAAAGGAACATATAATGTGAACAAAGGAATACATAATCATAACAACCATTCTGCTATCCAACAGCATAATAACAAATACTTATGAAGTGCCCACCACCTAACATTCTAAACCACAAGCAGAGGCTACAGGGAGGACAAATGCTTCTTTATACATAATCACTACTAGAGAACCTGAGGGAAAAACAGGCACACCAATACACTGCTGTTGGATCTATAAATTGGTCAAACGGTTCTGGAAGGCAATTTGGAATTATTCAAAATGTGCGATGAAGATATCCCTACCCTTTGGCCAAGAAATTCCACTACTAGGTATATTTCCCAAGGAGGTCTGACGTGGAAATGTCCCACATCTTTTTGTGTTTTGTTTTGTTTTTTTTAACTTAATTGGAGTTAAGTGACTTGCCCAGGATCACACAGCTAGTAAGTGTTAAGTGTCTGAGGCTGGGTTTGAACTCAGGTCCTCCTGACTCCAGGGCCAGTGTTCTATCCACTACGCCACCTAACTGCCCTGAAATGTCCCACATCTAACAAAAAGTTCATAGCAGAACTTTTTGTTTTAGCAAAAGTTAGAAACAAAGCAGGTACCTATGAAGTTGAATCAATTTTGAGATATGAAAGTAGTGAAATATAATTCCACCATAAGAAATAATGAATATGAGAAATGTAAAAGAACTTGGAAAGACTTGATATATGTATGAAATGATGTAGAATGAAAAAAGCAGATTTGGAGAACAACATTTATAATGACCTCATTTTAAAAATTTTTTTTGGTCCAGACCTGTCATTTCATAGGGAACTCTGAGTGAGGAAACTCCTTCCACCAATGAAGATCAGCAACTGACCAGTAATTAATTCTCAAGGAGGTGCCTGGGGTTTAACTGACTTATCTAGAAACTGCTTTAAGAGAGGTTTAAGTGACATATCTAGAAACAAAAAAGATAGTATGTTCCAGATGCAGGACTTGAAGCAGGAACCTCCTGACTATGAGGCTGGCTCGCCTAGGTGATCCTGCAAAGGAAAAGAACCCTACAAGATAGTGGATTGAAGATTAATATAAAAGTCATTCTTGATTCCAGAGGTTCCTTTAACCTCTGAAACCTAAGTTTCCTCAACTGTAAAATTATGAAGGCCAGCAATTCCATCTCTAAGGTCCCTTCCAACTCTATATCTACCTGTGTTTCTCTAAGGATGAAAATTATACTCTTGGTAAAGAGGTGTAAAATGTTGCACACACTATCAGACATGGTCTATACCTCAACTGGTTTTGCTTAACTGCTTTTCTTGTTTATAGGGGAGTGGCCTAGTAGCAAGGTATTGTAAACAGCAATGACGTTAAAAATAAAATTAAAAGCAAGAATGAAAAAGTTTTGTTTAATAAATAAATAGGCAATTCTCCTTTAGGAAGAGAAGAGTGAAGGCTATGAAGTGAAAACCAGAGGTGGAAATTACTGAAAAAATTCACTAGTTGGTGGAACTTGCCATAGGAGAGTAATAAATAATTCATCTAATCTCACATTTCTATAGTACATGAACATTTTCAAAGCACAAGTACTTTCCATTTTTATGTCTGGATTAATCCATTTTTAAGACATCCCTGAAACTTAGTTTTCTCAAACTTAAGGGGAGAGGGGATGTTAGAGACCCAAAAAAGAGGGTTCATATGTATAAAATATATTTATAGCAGTGATTTTTGTTACAGCAAAAAAAAAAATAGAAACTGAGGAGATGCTAATTAATTGGGAGAATTAACAAATTATGGCATGTGAATATAATGGAATATTACTGTCCCATAAGAAACTGACTTTCAAAAAAAAGAAAAAGAAATTGACTTTCAGGGAAACCTCTTAAGACTTTTATATGGATTGATACAGAGTAAAGTCACAAGAACAAGTTATGAAATAACAACAGTATAAAGAAAAAACAATTTTGAAAGACTAAAAGGCTTTGAAAAATATAATGGCTAGCTATGATTTGAAAGGACTGTTGATAAAGCATACTATTCCCTATTCAGAAGGAAGCGATGGATTTAAGGTACAGAATGAGACAAGGTTTGGGGTATATGGCCAGTGTTTTGCTCTATATGGCACATGCTACAAGGAGTTTTTATTTTTGTTTTTCAATTGAGGATGGGGAAGATAAAAGGAGAAAAGAAGGGAGAGAAAAGCTATTAATGGGTTTACTGCTCTCCCCCCCCCAAAAAAAAAGATAAGGCTAAGAGTCATTGAAGCATTTTTAAATGCATAAAAAAGAATAGAAGGAAGTCCAGAACTTTCCTTCACAGTCAAGCAGGATACCTTTGAAAGTTACTTGTTAGGGGTAGCTAGGTGGCGCAGTGGATAAAGCGCGGGCCCTGAATTTAGGCGGACTTGAGTTCAAATTCAGCCTCAGACACTTGGCACTTACTAGTTGTGTGACCCTGGGCAAGTCACTTAACCCCCATTGCCCCGACCAAAAAACAAAGCAAAACAAGAAAGTTACGTGTTGAATTTAGCATATATCTAAAAGGAAAAGACAGTATAAAATAAGTGTCACCGTTTCACATATAGTCTTCTTTTCCTGTTGATAATTTATATAAGAAAATGTTTATTTTTAAGCTCAGAATGTTTTTAAAAAATAAAAATATAAAGGTCGGATTAGATGCCCTTTGAACTCTAAATCTATGATCACAGATTAAAGGTATAACCTTGAATCCCAGAATCAGACTTCACAGAGCACTTTATACCTACCTATGGAACTGAGAGTGAGGGATTGAAGGAGGATATGTGGGTGCCAGAGAACGAACAAGCACACACACGTGCGAGCGTGCATGTGTGTACACACGCACACACACACACACAGCATATGTCTTGCTAATATTTGTATCTTTTGCTCACTCCCCACCACCTTGCCTTAACCTGGTTCACATAAGGGCCAATTAACGAATGTTTAATTGAATAGGGTTTCATAAATATCTCATTTGGGTTTTCCTGCTGATTTCTTACAACTTCAGAAGCTTTTGATATTGAAACAGACTGTGCACATTAGTGAATGAAAACATTGTTTAAAAAAAGCACTAAGGTAGAATTTTGCATAAATTCTTGCATTCATTCCTTTAGCAGTTATATGATCAATTTCAATTCAATTACAGTAGAAAAAGTAGTGAGAGTACAACAGGTATACACACCAGCAACAAATTCTTAATATCAATTTCAGTTCTCAAAAGACAATTAAATTTTCTATTTGAGGAACGATGGGCTGTCAACTTTGCTTTCATTATCTGATAAGCAATTATCTTATAAAATTAATTATTCCCCATAGTCATAGCTGGTTATACTCATACCTCACATCACTCAGGTCAGTGACATTTTTCTGCTGAAGAACGGTTTTTCCGACAGTAACCATTTTCTCCACTGTAAAAAGGAAAAAGAACTACCCTTAGCAAACACTAAGATGTCAAGTATACTACAATACATTAATTCTTCTGGTCTGTATCAAAAGTTTAAAAAAAAAAACAACTAAAGAAACCTAAAGAAAATGGACAGACTACTACCTCAGTCAGTTTTTTGCGCACAAGCAACTTCTCCCCCCACAAAGAATCGTATTATTTGGGATCCTCCTCCTACCAGAAAGGGCAATAACTTTAGTCAGAGAAACACTCACCCAGAATTCAGACTAAAAATAAAACTCAAAGAATGAATTAGCCAGGGTCACTATGGACTTCATTTTTCCTCACTAAAGGAATACCAGATCCCATACAAAATCCATCTCCAAATGTATCCAAACTAGCAGGATTAACGGTAACAATATACCATTTAAAAGAGCTCAGCAGCTACTTCAGAAGCAACAGGTGAAACTTACGGCATCTTAACAAGTGAAATGCTACTTATCTGGTTTCCACAACAACATAAACATACTGAATTTGTTTTAGGTGAAAACATAAGAGACAAACTATGATTCACCAGAATATATCTTACATCCTAGTACAGTGATAGGAAATAATCATAAAAATTAAAAATACAATTACACTAACTCATTCTTCTGAACTAAAAAAAAAAAAAAAACAGTTCCAAGAACTAGGTTTGGGAGGAAGAAAGGGGTAGAAGAAGTATACTCAGCTCCCTACCTTGATGAAAAATACAAAAATGAAAAGTAAGCAGTCTATTTTCAGGGACTGATTAAAAAAGGAAATTGCAGGATATATCCTAGGTTCAGTTTAAATTCAGATCTATCTCCTCTAACTTGAAAATCTATAGGACTTCTTAACCTGGGGTCTGATGCATTTGGTTTTTAATTTTGATAATATTTCAATATAACTGGTTTCCTTTGTAATCCTATGTATTGTTAAGGCAACCAGGTGGCAAAGCGGCTAGTGTTGGGATTAAAAGTCAAGAAAACCTGAATTCCAATATTGCTGTCAAGTCATTTAACCCCTTGGTCTGTTTCCTCTTCTGTAAAATGCGAAAAATAATAGTACCAAGCTCAGAGTTACTGTGAGAATTAAATGAAATAACACAGGGAAAACACTTTGCACACTTTAAAGTGCTGTATAAATGTATAAACCATCATTTATTCTGTATTTAAAAATGTAATTCTGAGAAGGAGATGATGAAACAAAATTGATCTGGAGCAACATAAAACACCTGATGCACTACAAGATCTTAAACTTCCTTTTGAATAAAAGATTAGATGGTATTTAATGTAGCTAAGTGTTTATTGAAATCTAATTCCTTGAAAATGGTTACTATCTAGTAATAATGCAGGCATTAGCAGTCACCCTGATTATTAAATTAAGCAGAAAGCCATATTTCCCAAACACTGCATACAAACAATGTATTATGAAAACTGGTCTATGATGAAAAAGTATACAGACTAAACGATTAGATAATCTTTCTTTCTTTTCTTTCTCTTTCTTTTTTTGCAGGGCAATGGAGGTTAAGTGACTTGCCCAGGGTCACACAGCTTCTAAGTTTCAAGGATCTGAGGCCACATTTGAACTCAGGTCCTCCTGAATCCAGGGCTGGTGCTTTATCCACTGTGACACCTAGCTGCCCCCAGTAATCTTTCCATATTTGCAGAATATAACAAAACAATGTCGATTTACAATAGTTGTTAAAACTGATTACATAAAATACCTCTATTTACTATCAACCTGCTGCTACTCTGTGAATCAAGTTTCTAATAAACTGATCTCTAATCTAAACCTAGTGACAATAACCACAAACATGAACCTGGAACCCTTAAATAAAAATAAAGAAACACTGTTAAATACTGGAGAAGGAAATGGCACACCATTCCAGTATCTTTGCCAAGAAAACCCCAAATGGGGTCACAAAGAATTGGACACAACCTTAAACAACTGAAAAACAACAAAAAGCATTAAATCTGGTCCAAATTAATTCAAACAATCCCAGAGCTTGGTAGGGAAGTAAGTTACTAGTTACAAGTTAGGCACATTTTTTAAGGGAGGCATTGCGGTGGTACTGAGCACCTAGCATATAGACAAAGGCCCTGGGTTTGCTATATGAAACCTGGAGCAAGTCACTAAAACTTCCATGAGCCTCAGTCCTTACCTATCAAACAAGAGGAGGCCCCTGAGGTTCCTTTTAAGTTTTATGTCTATGATCCTACAATATTCTGAAGATCACTATTGCTCCAAGACATTATGCAGGTACCTCCTAGAATTGCTCAATTTGTCTAGCATCCAAGGTAGCTTAAAATAGTTAGCCAACAGATGCCAGGCTCTGCTAACAAGAAAAATCACAGCAAACTTAGAGCCCAAGTAACTTAAGGTACAAAAGGCTGTGGGGTAAAAAGGCAGCAGAACTGGGAGCGGGACACTATATATCATAAACATAGACCTACTCTTTCACCAGTAGCAAAAGTTGATCACCAGGCTCCCAACTCGACAAGGTTCCAGTGTTTCAGTGACCATGAATTTATACTATGAGCCTGGAAGTAACATGTAGCAAACTAGGTTCAGTACAAAAGGAAAGAAACAAGCATTTATTAAGCATCACCTGTGTGCCAGGCACCATGCTAAGTGTTTTACAACTATTATCTCAATCAGGCCAGTCTGTGCTGGTTTATCATAGAGATCCAAGTCACACCATCACATTCTCAAATCAAATTAATATTGCTTGTCCAAAATTTCTAATCCAAGATGATATCACCATAAATGATGTGAGAAAATAGTGGGTTTAGGGAAGCCCAGAGGCCTTGCTTGACAGCATAATATTGGGACTGATTGGATTTACTTTGCTGATTAACTCACTTAAAGTTGACTTGATTGAAACCACACCTACCTGAGAGCCTGGCCCTCAGGGGGTGTGTTCTCTGAACTCTACCTCAGCTGCCCATGGGCCACCCTCAAGTCCAGTGAACCAATGGATTTGGGTGATGCTAGTCAGTTAGCTTGAAGCAGTGTGTAAGGGCCGCCTCTTGTTGGGACCTGGAGGAAGCTTCTGGTCACACAGGGAGAGAGACTTCCTTTTTGGCCTAAGATGCATAGGTGAAGGTGCCTTTTTCTCTCTTCTTCCCTAGATCCCAGCGAGGCTTTCCTAACTTTCAGGGCAATGTGCTCTATCTTTACTAATACCTTATATACTTTAATAAATGCTTAATGCCCCAATGATGGGGTGAGAGTGGGGATAAGCTCCCACTCTCTATAAAATGCTCCAATAGCGTGCGTCTCAAATAGCCTCTAACAACCGAAGCCCAGCTCCTGGCCTTCTCGTGGCAGAACTGTTACCACTAACAGGAGAAGGGGTGAAGGCGAGTCACTGGCGCCTTAAAACCAGTCGCTTAGGGCTGGTGGGGCTCATTAGCCTTGGCAGGCAACCTGCCTAGGGGAAAGAAACCCTGATTTTAAACCTCTGCTGCCTTGCGGCTATACCCACATATGGGAAAGGCTTCAGGAGTTAAGCCCGAGGAAAAATCAGGAGTCAGAGTCCCTCAAGCACTTGGATGTTGGACATCACATCCCTCTGGCAACTCCTGCCGCAGTACTGGTGCCAAACTGTATTGGCTCTGCCTCTCCTTTAGATCCACCAGTGTCACAGAGAGGGAAAACCTGCTGCATGGGCAACAGCTTGTTTTCCATATTGATCCGCCTAGGCCAGCCCCCTGGAGAGGACACTCTAGCTACTCCTCATGGGGTAGATACAACACGGGATGCGGCAGTTACAGGTTATAAGTCACTCAGGAGCTGCGGCTCCCTTATCAGACTGCACAGCCACACTGTGGCCTGTAGCTCTTCAAGGCGCTGATCCATGGTCGTCCACGACTGGTGGAGGCCTACTACTAGCTAATTTCTAAATAATAAATATATGATAAACCCCAGATAATTTTCCTTATACTTTGGACAGTAATAGGGCGACCACATATAATTTTACACACCACAGATATAAAGTCTTACCTAAGGGTAAATCTTCTTTCTTTAGAGTTTTGCAGTTTCCAACGTGCTTCTTTGGCACAACAAGATAATGGTGTGGAGCCCCAGGTCTGATGTCTTGGAAGCAAACCAGGTCTTCAGGCTAATGGAATAAAACATACATTTTCATTTGTTATTCAATTAATCTTTTAAAAGCATTTCCTGGTTTTGAGGCACATGAGCAACAAGAAAGTAGACTAGACATTTTCTCTGATCTCCACAACCTCCAAAACAAAAATCATGTGCCAAAGATAAATTCAGTTGTTTCCACGGTCTAGGACACCCAGAATCCAAAAGAAGTAGCTAAAAAAAGAAAATCAAACCCCAGGAACTAACACCCATTGTCCCTCAGCTCACTTAGCACTCCTCCCCCACCTCCCAAATGTTACTAGCAGTGAAGCTGTACTAGTAGACCCAAGAATAGGACACAGACTTCATCAAAATCCATCCCAGTCTCCCCTCCCTCTTTCCAGTGATATAGGAACCTGTGGGTTCCAGGCTACAGAAGTCTGGGCTCCACCATCAGCTTGACCATAGCCCTTCAGGAACAAAAGCCTTCTAGGGATCTGCAATGTAGAAGCACCAGCACTGCAAAACTCTGAACTCCTGTGTTGGGTCAGAGAACTGAGGAACAGCGGGAGGGGGACAGGTCACCAGGGCAGGGAACTCTAGCCACAGAACATACTCTACCAAGCCAGAGGGAAGAGGTCGGCATCCAGCTGGGGCCAGTTCTGATGACCCAAAAGTCAGTTGGGGCAAAAACCTAGGCCGATGAAACATAAATTAAATTGCCTACTGTGGGAGAAGGCTAATACGTTTTGTGATCCAGTGCAGATCGAATCCCCCAGGAAGCCACAATCAGAGGGGAGAGTGTCAGGAAGTGAGTGATAAGGAAAATAAAGGGGTCAGATTATAAGTACCAAAGATTTCAGGAAGAAGATAACTCAAAGACCTTGAATTTTAACAGATAAATCAACAGGAAAAAAAAGTAACAGAAAGAAATATGGCCTCCAGATCTAGTAAACAAGTTAAGGCATCTATGAATAAGTATTTCAAAATAAAGGAAAACAATTCAACACTTGATGAAACAGAGAACCTTGTGAAATTTGAGAACATAGAACCACAACATGCTATTTCTGAGTAGTTTAAATGAGAATTATGAGAGCAGAATTTGTGTCCTACACAGCAAAAATAATGAAAAGAAAAACTTGAATCTGCAATGACAAGTCTCATCAAATTATTAAATGAGAGACCAAAATTGGGAATGCATATACACAGAAGAACCTAGAAGAGAAGCAAAAAAAAAATAACATTCAAAGAAAATATTTCACTATGTAAGCAAAACATACAGAACTCAAAGACAAGATGTGCAGTGACAACATAAAGATCATAAGTCTCTTGGAAAGGCATAACATCATAAACTAACACCATAACGAAGGAAATAGAAGAGAACTTCTGAACATGAAAAATGAAATTCCCAGATTATCTCCAGAATAAAGCCCAAGGCTGCAAACTCCAAGACACATAGTAGTTAAATTTAACAATTCAATTCAGAAACATGTTCTGTCATTTCCTAATGGTGTTTTGGCCCTGCCAAGAAACTATAAATCTCAAGTCTACTGGAAGTGGTGCTTAGATTAAAGCTGGATATACAGTGCCTCTCAAGGCAGGTTTTATAATTATATAGAAAATCTCTAAAGAAAAGCAGAAAATTAGCTTCAGGGGAATCTACATTTATCCCAGTGAACAAGAGAGTTGACTACAAAGTGAAACAAAGGAATCATGGAAAAAAAGGAAAAAAAAAGCAATCATTAAGATGTTCGGTGACACTTCATTATCAAGAATTCCAGAGTTCATGTTTTCTCTTCATTACTAATGGTATATGTGGGGGCAGCTAGGTGGGGCAGTGGATAAAGCACCGGCCCTAAATTCAGGAGGACCTGAGTTCAAAGCTGGCCTCAGACACTTAACACTTACTAGCTGTGTGACCCTGGGCAAGTCACTTAACCCCCAATTGCTTCACCAAAAGAAAAAATACTAATGGTATATGTGTTTTCTCTGACTCAAAAACATATTTTAAAGTTCTGGTTACCATACCATAAAAAGCAATGAGGTTTTTTTTATCTTTTGCATTTTACTTTCTTTTAATTTGGTCTTCCATTATAAAAAGAACTTTGGGCTTTATGTGGCAGTTATTGATGCAGGTGTTACAATTTAACTTTTTTTTTTAAGGGATTAGTTTACAATCACTGTTTTTCTGGTTTACCTTCTACAAGCCATTCAAAAGACTTTAGTATTCTGAAAAATATTTATCAATCGATCAAAAATTGTCCTTCCTCTGTGATTTTGTGCTTGGGGAGATGTAGACATAATCAATAAATAGCCTGCATACTCTGATGGTATACTTGAGAGATCAGAAGGCTTGCAACACATTGAGTATATCCCTTGTGGTCATCTTATAAGGCAAAGATATGTCACATAGGACGAACAATGAGCATATACTAACCATATCAATGAGATCACAGACACATTATACATTAGAATATACATAGCACTGCTATAACAACAGATCTCACATAAGCAAAAGATTAGCTTTTGGGGGGGGGGGCAGGGCAGTGAGAGTTATGTAACTTGCCCAGGGTCACACAGCTAGTAAGTGTTGACCAATTTGTTTTTTAAGAATAATCATTTCGGGGCAGCTAGGTGGCGCAGTGGATAAAGCACTGGCCCTGGATTCAGGAGGACCCGAGTTCAAATTCAGCCTGACACTTGACACTTACTAGCTGTGTGACCCTGGGAAAGTTACATAACCCTCACTGCCCCGCAAAAAAAAAAAAAAAAGAAGAATCATTTCACAATGTGTCTGAGAGACCCAAAGTTCACAAATAGAAATTTGCTATAGTGTCCCACACCCTAGAAGCAAGGAAGTTCATTCAACTAGAAAGGATAAGATTTTATTTTATTTTTTTGGTTTCAAAAAATCCCCCCAAATTCAATAGGGCACAATATTCGATTTAAGATATTAAATAGGCTATAAAGCTATCATTTTTGATGGGCCTATATCCACTGTGCCACCTAGCTTCCCCTGAAAGATTAGCTTTGACAGGTCAACAGTAAAACTTTTTGTTCTTACAGGACATTCATTCATTCATTCCTCTACTAAGGATGATTTTATCCCCCCATTCATTTAATAGACATTAACTGAGCAACTACTGTATCAAGCATGGTACAGTCACAGAGGGAGGCACACAATTTTAAGAGATACAGTTCTATGTTTTGGAGGCACGACCAATGTGGAATTTTGTTCATTGAAAATAATTAAATCACATTTTCAAAAAAAGAAAAGACATGGAAAAAAAAAGGCACGCATGGTTTCTACCTTCATGGAGTTCAGTGTTGGGAAAAGAATGATCTTCTATTATCCTCTTCCCTTTTATAAAATTAAAATTTAATTCAGGGCCCATGAAAATATACACATGTAACTGATATGAGGAGAAAGCATGTGGGTCCTTAGGATTCCTCTGTAAAGAATTACACTCTCGGGCAAGTCCTATTTAGGAATAAAAGAACAGGTTTATTGGTGTACCAGAGAAACTCGCCCGGAGGAAGGTTTTGGAGAAACAAAACGCTTTCCTCCCTGACTAACTTGGGGAGCGCTCTTTTATAGGATTCAGATAGCGTGGGTAAGAATGTCCCTTATTGGGTGATGGGCTGGGGTAGGTGATGATCAGTGGTGAGCAATCTGGTGATGGGCGTTAACTCCATCCTGGTGGGTCCAAGCTGTCTGCTGGTGGGCGGTTCCTGAGTCTTCTCCAGGTGTAGTCACGTCCAGCAGGATTACCTCATCCAGGTGGTTAGGAGGGCTGGAATGAGGGGGTGGTGGTCCTGGAGCATGCTCAGTTCGATCTGGTGCTGCTTATCTCTTTTGGGTGTGTCTGTCCTTGATGGAGCTCAAGGAGAGGCCTACTTGATTTCAAGGGAAAACTCCTGGGGTTTCAAGGAAAAAGTTCCTTGACCTCCCCAGACAACTTTTGGGGTAACCGGGGCCCATAATCCTCCCATAACATAACATTTCTGAATTAACACAGAGTCCCCTATTTCCTACTGGGATTATTTTCCCACAGTCACAGTAACTTTAAAACATAATATGGGGGGCGGCTAGGTGGCACAATGGATAAAGCACCGGCCCTGGATTCAGGAGTACCTGAGTTCAAATCCGGCCTCAGACATTGACACTTATTAGCTGTGTGACCCTCGACAAGTCACTTAACCCCCATTGCCCTGCAAAAAAACAAACAAGCAAAAAAACAATATGAGGGGCAGCTAGGTGACATAGTGGATAGAGCACCAGCCCTGGAGTCAGGAGGACCTGAGTTCAAATCTAGCCTCAGACACTTAACACTTACTAGCTATGTGACCCTGGGCAAGTCACTTAACTCCAATTGCCTCACCAAAAAAACCCAACAACAACAACAAAAAAACCCATAATATGAATAAGAAAAAACAATGTCACCCACCAGCAAACCTGCCTTCAATAAGAAAACCAAGAGAAGTGCAAGTGCCCTTTGACCCAGCAACATTACTACTAGGCTTTTACCCAAAGGGGGTAAAAGGGCTGAGGGAGTAGGAGACTATCAATGGCTGGAAGAAATTAAGCTGTATGAATGTAATGAAATACTACTGTGCCATAAAAAATTATGAAACGTATGGTTTCAGAGAAACCTGGGAAAACTTGTATGAAACGATAGTGAGGGAACTGAAGAAAGATAAGAGAATAATTTCTGATGACAACATTTAGAGGATAAACAATTGTGAAGCAATTAAGAACTATGATTAATGCAATGACCAACTATTACAATGATGATGCATGCAGCCCACATTCTGACAGAGTTGGACTCGATGCAAAGTGAAATATATATTTTTGGAAATGGCTTACGTAGGAATTTGGTTTGACTATGCCTATTTGCTATAAGGGTGTTGTTTTTCATTTACTTTAATGGAGAGGAGGAGAATATAAAATCAGAGAAAATAAACATTTGTAAACTTTTAAAAGCACAAAAGAAAAAAAAGGAAAAATCGTGATTAGGCAAGTATGTATATTCCACATAGATCCTCAATCTCTTGACTACACTCTGGTCCTACAAGAGACTAAAAAACAAACAAACAAAAAACTCAGGCCCTTCAGATAATGGGCTCTTTGTCTTGCTGTTCCAACCTCTAGCAAGTAGCAAGGATGGAAATGGGAGAAGACAGCAAGAATCCAAGTATTAAATGTTTCCTCCTGTCTCATGACTGCTGCAAATAACCCAAATAAAGACTGTTAAAATGGGTGTTAGGATATTAGCTGCGCTGTCATTTTCTCTTAGAATACTTGCAGCTGAGACTGTTCTGATGATATGAGCCACCAATAAAAAAAAAAATTGTTCCATCATGGCCACACAACCTGCACCCCATCCCTCCACTCAAATTCTTCTTTTCCTCTACACATTAAAATGTTAATGGTACATTGTATCTGTTTTTCCTTCTGAATTTGGGAAGCATTTAGAGAAGGGTGGCAGAGGAGTATTACTCAGTAATCTGAATAATTATGGAAGGTTGTACAAGGTTGGATAAATGACTTAGAATCAAAAGACCTGGGTACTAGTCTTGATTTTAATAATTCTCTAGATGAACCTGAGGCAAGTCACTAATGTCACTAAGCTTCAGTTTAATTACATGTAAAATGAGGGTAACAGAACTTGCATTACATGAGAGACAGTTAAAAAGGGCTTAACTGCTTTCAAAGAGTTCAAAGCTCCAAACTCAGATGAACTATATCCCATGGTATTGAGAAAACTGTTAGGTATGGTTTCTGGGTCAGTGATCTTTGAAAAACTGGGAGAATGGGAGGTGCCTTAGGGGAAGAAATGAGCACCTGTTATCCATATTTTCAAGAAAAAAAAAGTGTGACCTCAATTCATGGCAAAATTCTGGAATATCATATTAAAGGAAAGGCTAGGGGACATCTAGGATAGGGAGCAATGGTGACAGAAGCCAGGCTAAATTGCTTTTTTGACAGTTACTAAATTGGTAAATCAAGGAAATACTATACATGTTTTACCTTGATTTCAGTAAAACACTATCTCGTGCTACCATTGTAGGAAAGCTAGAGAAGATATGGGCTAGATGTAGAAAACCACACTCAGAAAGCAGTTATAACAGGACAATAACAAGGAGGGAAATCTCTTTAGCGGCATGTCCCAGGGATCTGTCCTTGGCCTGGTGCTATTTCACTTTTTTTTTAAAAACCATAACCTGTGTAATGATTGAATCATTTGTAGTTTTCAGTGTTACACACCTGAATGAAAGCAAAGATGTCATGCTCATAAAATTTGTAGCCAACACAAAACTAAAATATTTGATAAGAATGAGGATCCAAAAAAAGATCCTAACAAAAAGAATGGGTGAAAATTAATATAAAATTCAATAGGCATAAATGTAAATCCCTACATTTGGAATCCCCCAAAAAAATTCAGGAGAGAAGTATGGCAGTTTATATGAAAGAAATCTGCAAACTTTAGGGGACTACAAGCTCATTATGAATCTACAGCTAGATCATTTATCAGGTTCTTGTTTGTCCTTTGTTTTTGAAGAGGAGCATGACTTTTGGAGGTGATGTTGTCATGACTTACAATGAACTGGATTTAAGAGAGGGAGGGCTGTGCAAAGTCATCAGCCTCACTTTCTGTTCCAGAAATAAGGAAAGCCATCCCTGCTAAATAACTCTCTGGAACTCAATGGCGATGTGTCAAAGACATGATCATTTATTTTCATTCTCTGGAGAATGGACACTTGCAAATAAGTGCTACAGTCAGCAAGTGCAGAGAGTGAGGGCTCTAAGGCCCCTTTTTAATCCCTAGTCCCCAACTCAGAACCATGTGATGTTTGCTGGAGGGGAGGGGAGGGAAGGGGGACTGACACCTTTGTCCTCAAATAGGTCTGGTGAAATGTAATCTGAATGGGTCCAGTTATATACTTATTGAGAGGAGACCATTACCCATTTCCTCACAAGAACCATCTGGGTCCAGTGGCAAGATGTACATCAGGATAACTAGAGATGATCCCAGATTAAGTGGGTATGTTGCTGAGGTATGCTGTTGAGGGGTTGGTTACCTGTTTAAATCTAGTTTGGATCATATAGATTCTGAGATGCCTTGCACTTTGAGATTCTGTGATAACCCACTGGATAATGTGGTTATTGTGAAGGAACTTTTCATGCTCTTTTTCCAGTGCTTTCCAGATGAAATGCAAAAGCTGTGATTTAGCTCTGAAATGGCATAAAAATGTCAAAACAGATCCAATGATTTGACATTTCATTGTTGTAATTCTCCATGGAGAACTTATTAGAGAGCATAAGCAGAAATAGCACAGTATGAAAAAGCATGGATGGAGCACACCAAGATCATAGATCCAAAGCTCAAAAGGAACTTAGAAGCCATCCAGTCCAATCCCTTCATTTTATAGATTAGGAAACTGAGGCACAGAAAGTTTAAGTGACTAAGTTCTTTCTACTGTACTACAAACTGCTACCATTTAAAGTTACCATTTGTAACGATTGGAATGATGCCACCTGCTGGAGACTTACTGTAGAAGAGCTCAGCCATGAGGTGAAGGTCTCTGAGGGCAAGACCATGTGTCTTTTCTTTGGCATCAGGAAGTGACGTTTGCTTGTGGGAGGAGGAAGGGGGAGCCGGGCGCTCTGACTCTTTTTCTTTCCTGTGGACTCTGGCGGAGAGTAGAGCTAGGAATGCTCTCTCCCTTTAATAGATAGATGAGTCTAGGCCTTTCTCTTTCTCTTTACAAAATTCTTATTCTCCTTAATAAATGCTTAAAAGTCTAACTCTTGCTAAAGTTTATAATTTATTGGCGACCACTCATTAGATATTTTAGACAGTATAGCTAGAATTTTAGCCCCATACACATTGAAGGAATAAATTCATCCATGAGACTTGTAGACATTGAATTAGTGGACCCTTATTATCCTAAATAAAATTCATAAGAAGTGCTGCCAGCTGAGAATGTATTTGGAAAACCATTAGTGTAGGATAGTAAAAAATGAATAGTTTAAAGTTAGTAGGGTGGAGGTATCATTTTTTAGGACTATGTATGAAGCCTATTAATCTAAAGAATGTAATGTAAGAGATTTTACAAGGAACTCTTAAAAATTCACTGCCATATATTGTCAGTCATTTAACAAGCATTTATTAAACTACTCAGTATGTGCCAGGTATGATGCTAAGCACTGGGATTACCAGTAGATAGAAATATAGTCCCTGCCCTCAAAGAGCTTACATTCTTTTTTTTTCATAAAAGTATTTTATTATTTTCCAGTTACATGTAGAAATAGTTTTCAACATTTGTTTTTATAGGATTTCTAGTTTTAAATTTTTCTCCCTCCCTCCTCCTCAAGACAGCAAACAATCTAATATAGGTTATATATGTACATTAAACATATTTTTACATTAGTCATGCTGTGAAAGAAGAATCAGAACAAAAAGGAAAAACCTCAAAAAACAAAAACAATAGAAATAGTATGGTTCAATCAGCATCCATATTCCACAGTTCGTTTTTTCCCGATTTGGAGAGCATTTTCCATCATGAGTCCTTTGGAATGTGGTAAAAATTATTTGTGGTAAAGATTAATATCAAAAGTTTTAGCTGAATCATTTGGGAGGGGCCACACCTGGCCCACCCTGAGATTACGTGTGCTACTGAGGAGGACCTCCCCTTTTTGGGGGAGGACAGATTGAAAGCCAACTGAAGGGAGGAGAGGTACTTCTGGTAGGCTAGGCTCTCGGGAACTTCCGGAATGGGGAAGAAGAGGAGGAAAAAAGTACCCCAGAACAGGGACCTTGTAGCAAGTCAGAAATAGGGAAAAGAATGAGACATGGCTGGCCTGGCAGCTCTCCTAAAGTGGAGGTTCTGGCAGGAGCCATCAAATCAGAGGGAAAGGCTGCAGGGGCAGAGGGTACTCCCTATGAGTGAATGGTAGAGGTCTAGGGTGAAGCTTCTTAAACTGTGGGTTGCAACCTCATTTGGGGTCGCATAACTGAATGTGTGGGTCATGAGAAATTTGGTGACAGTAAAAGGTTATGTATACCTATTTTATATACCTATATACCCAAGGCTGAGTAAAAATTTCTCTGGCAAAAAGGGGTCCTAAGTGGAAAGTTTAAGAAGCCCTGGTCTAGAGGGACTAAAAAAAACAAGAGACAATGAAATACAAAGTGGAAGGCCTTCATATGCAAAACAGAAGTTCCTTATGCTAAAAAAAGTCAATGGCTAGAATAGATCAATTGCTTATGAAAAGGCCAGGGAAACAAAAAACTTAACACAAACTACACTCACACCTTTGTCCCTAATCACTCATCTGCACAAGATCCCCAAAGGGATGCCCAAAGACATAATGGGAAGGACTGACTGAATTAGGCCAAATCACCCCCAAAGTAAGGTGCAGTGTCTTTGGAAAGGCAGGGGCTTTTAAGCCACAAAGGACCCGCATCTGAAGAGGCTAGACCCTACCTCCAGTTAGATAACAAGCAACCTTAGAGCTCAAAACTCTGAAGGTGTCAAAGGGAAGAGGCTTCGCACCAGCCCAAGCTAAATGTTATTACTGCCCACAGTGCAGGGGGGGGGGGGGGAGGAAGGGAGATTCAGCAGCCAATCAAAAAGGTAGCCCAGAGAGTATGGCCAAAGATTCCAGAAGAGATTCCACACACTGAGAAAAACTAGCAGGCGCCCAGTAGCAGTGGCCTATCCATCCCTGTCTAGTAGCTTAGTAAGAGCACAAACTGCAGGTCCCAGGGCAGCAGAGCCTGGTGAAGAGGAAATATGGCTGCCAAAGTGACTTGTTTGATCCCTACAAGGAGCTGGCCCAGCTGAATAACTGAATGACCCATCTATCAGTATTACCATACCTCATAGTAAATTCTGTGAAGACTGCATTAAAAGAAAAGACATAAAAAACCTGCAGTTCTAGTTTTGAGCTCCCTAGCATGAATATGTTCCCTACACATGTACCTCTTTATAAACTGTACTTTTAAGTTTGTGTCCTCTCTTGCCCTCACAGACCCTCTATTTGTGGAGAGGACACCATGCTTTGTGACCACTGTTCATGCTATTCCATCAGTAAACTGCCTTCAATAAGGAACTGAGTTAACTGGTGAATTGTTAAGGGGAAATGTGTATATCAATGTGGGCTCTGAGCTAATTAGGAAGTTAGTACTGGTGGGTTAAGCCCTAGAACTCTGAAAGCAATAACAAGCCAACCTTGCCACAGTGTGAATGAGCCCACAAGAAGGTGTTTTAAAGTGGTTTACCCACACCCCCCCAAACCCCCTTTGTTGAGCCACTATAGTAAGACACATGTAAACAAAAACAATTGTGTTTGAGAAAAAGTTAGCAGACAGCAGTAATAATATCTAGGATTTTAGATTAATCTGATGAGGGAGCAGTTTAGCCCTGCAATATTATTCTAGCTAAATTCAGGTACAGTCAAATAGAAAACCAGAAAAACATGCTAAGTTTTGACTAACCATTTCATGGTTTAGAATATTTAAACTGATTCATGATTTCCTCAGTGAAAGATCTCTTCTACCTATAGATTACTATGCATCATTGTGGTATCAATATGATTCTAGGTCCCCAAAGGGTATGCCAGCAAAACCTCTGGCAAATTCTAGGCACCTGGAAACACCTTATGTCTATGCTGAACAATGGACTGTGATATACAGGAACTACCTTATTTTAAAGGCTGGATATTGACCTACCACACTAGGTTTTTTGTTTTGTTTTGGTTTTTGTTTTTTTGAGGGCAATGGGGTTAAGAGACTTGCCTGAGATCACACAGCTAATGAGTACCAAGTGTCTGAGTCCGAATTTGAACTCAGGTCCTCCTGAATCCAGGGCCGGTGCTTTATCCACTGCGCCACCTAGCTGCCCCCCACAATGGGTTTTAAAAGGCAAAAGTCAGACCCAGAATGTGAAGAAGTATCATCCCTACTTACCTTTTCCATAAATTTTTCAAGATTCTAGTGATCCCAAATACTTCTATCACTTCATGTAATCTCATCAGTTGCAGGTATACTTCACTTTAATCAAATGTTATATGAAATTTCAGATTTATGAATTATATATTAAGATTAGAGATTTAGCATTATAAGGGACCTCAGGGGTCTAGTTCAATCCCGTCATTTTAGAGATGAGGAAACTGGGACTCAGAGAAGTTAGGTAACTTGCCCAAAGTCACACATATAGTAAGTTTAGAAGGAATAAGAATATAGGTTCTTTAACTTTATAGCCCATGCTTTCTATCCACTCTATCAATACCACCTACTTCACAGAATTATTTTATGTAAAGAGGCACTTATTTTCCTTTATAAAAGGATCCACGAGATCATTCTTTTAAAGTTAAGTGGTGGGGCAGCTAGATGGCGCAGTGGATAGAGCACCGGCCCTGGAGTCAGGAGTACCTGAGTTCAAATCCGGCCTCAGACACTTAATACTTACTAGCTGTGTGACCCTGGGCAAGTCACTTAACCCCAATTGCCTCACTAAAAAAAAAATTAAAAAATAAAAAATAAAGTTAAGTGGTAGGCCAGTTGTTCCTCCTTGGTTTTCTTTTTTTGTTCTCGTTTTTTGTGTGTGAGGCAATTGGGGTTAAGTGACTTGCCCAGGGTCACACAAGCTAGTATTAAGTGTCTGAGGCTGGATTTGAACTCAGGTCCTCCTGAATCCAGGGCCGGTGGTCTATCCACTGCACCATCTAGCTGCCCCTTTTTGTTGTTTTGTTTTGTTTTGTCCTCCTTGGTTTTCAAAGAGGACCAATGACATCACAATGAGATGGGTAATGTCTTGACTTGTGTGTAAACTGTATTTAAGTGAGGCAGAGTTGCACAAAGTTGTCAGCCTCACACTCTCTTCCAGAGTCACTGAAGTCCAATGGCATGAGTATAATCATGGTATATGAAACAGTTCCTGCATAGATTATGTGTACAATAAACATAAATTGAATTAATAGAATTGGGCTGGGGGGTACAGCTTAATGAACTCATTTTGGCATTCTAAATGACTCATCTTACAAATGCCTTTTCAGGATCACATCTGTCTTTTCAAGTAAGGGGATCCCCTAGGTACAACTTGCTGTTTATATATTTCCATTATATGCTTCATAAATGTATCCTGTGTACTTTTCAGAAGGGATTATCTGTAATTTTCCCTTTTCCTCAGGGCAGTGCAGTAATAATATGAGAAACCTTGATCTTAGCTTCACCATTACCAAACATCTGAGTGGCCCAATATGAGCTGTGAAATGAATTCCTGATAGAATATGTGGAGAACTATGTAAAACAGAAAAATGTCAGGGCATGAATAATAGAAAAGAAACAACCCTTGGAACAAGCCCGAATGTTCCAAGTTTGCTTTGTTAGTTGCCAGTGATTTGGGCTAGATTAATACAGAATGAACACTAGAGATTTTAAAAATAAACACCCAAACAAAAAGTAAACAACCAACTCTGGAACTTGATTATTCTAAACCAAGGAGATAAATTCCACTGGTCCTAGCAATTTTCACAACATTAAGAGGGAGTTTACATTTCCTTTGCCTTTCCTAATTAAAATCAGAGGAGTATGGGGTGCTAGGTAGCAGTCCTACCTTTCACTGGATCACTGATTAACTGGGACAACTGAACAACTGGAAAAGACCTCAGGCCACCAGGTCCAACCTCCCTCAGGTTTTTACACATGAGAACACTGAGGTCCAGGAAAGCTGCGTGAGTTTCCAAACTGAGACGGGTCCTGAAACTCTAAACCTAGCATTCTTTTCTCTTTTCAGAGAAGAGAGCATTTCCTTTAAACATTGTGCCACTTAACTTTAAGAAAACAAAAATTCAACCACTTAATTTTTAAATGCTGATTAAAAAGCACATCAATGTGTAAAATGCTAAACAGCCTATTACTTCCCCTTCTGTTTTTGTCTCTTCATACTTTTTCTGCATGTGTGTAAAGCTCTAGTTGTCTGCCCCTCATAAAACTTTATGTAAGTCTTTCCAAATTTCTTTATAGCATATGGAGTCCCTTCATAGAAGGAAATAAAATGATACAAAATTTATGTGGAAAAGAACATACATTAGAGTTGGAGGAAGGCATAAGACAGAAAAAGGTCAAATTTTCACAACCAGATTTTGAATTAGACTATAAAATCAAAATTGACACTGAACAATAAAAAAGCTAAACAGCAAAAGAGACGATCTAGAATTTGATCAACTGTATTCAATAGATCAAAGTCTGAAAAACCCAACATTACAAAAACATAGGAAGAGAATAAAATAAATTTGGGATAATTGGTAGAACTGGATTCCACACAGAATTTTCCCCATTTTTCTGTTACCATATAATACTACAGATCCATTATCTAAATATCTTAAAACAGATCACAAAACATCAGAAATAAAGATCACATTTATGGATATTATGGTGAGAAGGTTTTTTTTTTCTAATGGACAAATTTTTTCTAATGAAAAAAAAATGAGGCAAAAGATTTTATTATGTAGAAATAAGATTTTTCACATAAAAACAAAATCCCAAGTTTTAAAAATTAAATAGATGAGAAAAAAATCTTTGCATCAACCATACAGCTGATAAGAATATGAATTCAAAATCTGTAAGACATTCACACACATATTTTATGTAAATAAAAACTAAACAGGCAATATGTGAAAATTGTTAATAATCACCCGAAAAAACACCAGAATGCCTAAAAAATTAAATGCAAAATAGAATGGTGAAGTACTACCATAAACCCTTCAAACCAGTAAAGATAATTAAAAAATCAATATTGGCAATATTGTGGGCACAGTGATTGCTAGTGGAGCAGAGAACTGGCCCAATCTTTCTGAAAAGCAATCTGGCAAACTACAGTAACGGTTTCCATAATAGGTAAATATCCAAGGATGTTATTTAAAAAAAAAAAAAGCCCTCACTATGCAAAAAGATAAAAGTTGCAACAGATCTCCCCACAAAAGTGAAAACAGCCCAATGAGCACAGGGACTGGATGGAAGAGGTAAGAAAGCAGAATCAGAAGAATACACACTTTGACTACCACTATTACTCAAACAAAATTAAGTAATTATTAAATATTAGAAGAGGACACAAGTAAATGGGACATTTTTGTTAAAATATGTCTTTTTAAAATAAACTGAACATATATAACCTATATCAGATTGCTTTCTGTCTGGAGGAGGGGAGAGGGAAGGGAGGAAGAAAAAAAATTTGGAAATAAAAATCTTACAGAAACAAATGTTGAAAACTACCTTTACATGGAACTGGAAATAATAAAATACTTTTATTATAAAAATAAAATAAAATGAGGTAGCTGGGAAAAAAACCCGAAAAGTTTGGCATTTGTAATTATGTGTATGGGTTCATTTTTGTTTTATTTGAATGCTGTTTGATGATCACTAAGTTTATAATGATCTATTTTTTTTTTTTTGGTGAGGCAATTGGGGTTAAGTGACTTGCCCAGGTCACACAGCTAGTAAGTGTTAAGTGTCTGAGGCCAAATTTGAACTCAGGTCCTCCTAAATCCAGGGCCATTGCTCTATCCACTGTGCTACCTAGCTGCCCCATAATGATCTATTTTTAAAAATAAATTTCTATTGCTTGCCTTTTTGTATCCCCAGCATTTAGCACAGTGCCTGGCACAGTGGGTGCTTAATAAATGCTGACTATTTTTATTATGCCATTTACAGATAATGCCACATATTCTGCCATCCCCAAAGCTGGTGGATGTGTAAGCAGTTTCCAGTCCTTTGAAAGGAAAAACTGCAAACAGCTCCTACTTACAAAGTTTTCCCCTTTATTAACATCACACACCTCATAGTATTTTCTAACAGTGATATCATGAATATAGAGGGTGGGCCAAAAATCATTTTGTTTTAATGACTTTTTGAAAGTAATTTTTTCTTTATTTTCCGCCATTTACGAGATCTGATTTTTCACACATAATGTAAATTCATTTCCTATCTATGCTGTATATGACGCTACGGTATTGTGTATTAAAAGCAAACAATAAAGGAGTTATTAAATGTTGAAACCCATTCGTGACTCTTGACCCACCCTGTACTACAGTGAAGAGTTTAAATACTAAAACCATTTTGTAAACGGAAATGAGAGTGCCCTTAATACACCTATCTTTTTGGAAAAGCACTCCTTTTAGAAAGCTAGAACACAAAAGACTTGATATGCGGATGGGCAGACAGGCTACATACAGCTAGCTAGTGGTTAGTGAATTCCCATCCAACAGCTGGACCACCACTATCCACCCTAGGGGAAGGAAGACGTTGTCTAACACAGAAACCAGTCTTATTGCACCCCCCAAACGTGGATATGGGGGGGGGTGTCCAAGTTTGTATCAGGCCCGCCCTGCAAAAGTGCCCGGGGGCGGCTGAGAGCTTATCCCGCCCCCAACCCCCAGGACACAGACACGCGGAAGTAAACGTAAGCGCTTGGAGATCTTGCCCGGTTCTGGCCAGTACAGGTGCCCCTTCCTCCCCGCCCCCAGCTGACCTCGCAGGGCAGCAGTTGGGTGCCGGGCTCCTCCCGCCGAGCGATCCGACAGAACACGCACTTGGGGTCGTAGCCATCGCCGGCCGGACCGGCGGCCGCCCCTTCCTCCACGCCGAGGCCTCCCGCGGCGGGCGGAGAAGGTGGCGGGTTGCTGCTGGGGGATCCCTGCTCCCCGGCCATGGTTGAGGCCCAGACCTGCCGAGAGCTGCCCAGCGTCGCTCTGGAGCTGGAAGAGGCCGCTGCAGAGGCGGCCCCGGCCCCGCCCCTGCGCAGCCCCGCCCCTCCCCAGGCTCCACCTCCTGGAGCCGCGCGTGGCATCGTCCCCGGCTGAGCGCACCTAGCTCCAGCCGCGGAATGAGCCGAACGGTACGAGCTGCCTAGGCCAGGGAACGGAGGAAAGCAGGCGAGCAGGGCTGCCCCATGCTGGCGCCGCCGAACATCCCGAGCGATTTGAGAACTGTTGAGGGCCGCTGAAATGAGGTCACCCAGGAGAGTGGAGGCCTAAGGAAACTTAGCACTACCATGCTCCCTGGTCCTGGCCGTAGTGCACCAGATGGAGGAGGTTGTGCCGCAGCCCTGTCCCTTAATTTGTTTTTTAAGTCAGGCATTTGGTACAACAAACTTCCCAATGATGTTACCATGTTTTCTAGCAAGTTAAAATTTTTTAAAAATTGGAGATTGGGGGCAACGACGGTTTGAGAAATGTTTATCCAACATGTAGATTTACGCAGCTGGAATCAGGAGGATTTAAATACAAGAACCCAATTTCTGAAATTGTTTTCAGCATAGATGTGTTCTAAGGCTCATGAGCTAATTAATAAGATTAT
Source organism: Dromiciops gliroides (assembly GCF_019393635.1). NCBI lineage: Eukaryota > Metazoa > Chordata > Mammalia > Microbiotheria > Microbiotheriidae > Dromiciops > Dromiciops gliroides. The sequence continues at coordinate 360,225,610 of NC_057864.1, read as the reverse complement.
TAAATAAAAATTTAATAACAAGTCTTTATTAAATAAAATTGTATTGCTAAAAATTAAGTTTGAAAATTCTACTCCTTTGCAGAGATGGGGTTGCACAGATGTGGGGGTTTTGTATATGTGAGATATATTTTCACTGTACTGATCAGCTCTGCTGAATTTCTTTTCTGTGAAGATCAGTTTACTGTGATACATGAGAGCTAGTGTGACAAAAACACTAATTAGAGTCTCACTCTTCAAGGCAGGATGACTTCTAAGAACTAACCACCAACCCCGATCCTTAGAGGTTCAGGTAAGCTTCTTTCACACTTGGACTTAAGACAGAGTTCCCTCTCTTCCTTACCTTGAGGCCTGCCTCCCTCTGAGCTGCAAGGTGGTTGAACTGGTCTGTCAATCAATCAGCTCTGCCCTTGAACAACGGCTACCCCCTTTACCCTAATTAAAGTGCAGAAGTAGGAAAGTAGTCTTATTTACAGCCCAGAAGCTAGTTAATATCTGGGACCTTCCCATGACTTTCTTGTGGTTCTAGATATGGGTGTCACTAAGTTGTTTAACACATAATTTGATGGGTAATTGATTCCATAAACTACTGATTAAGCTGTTTATAATATATTTCTATTGATGGCCTGCTCTATCAGAGGGTACACGTTAATTTATCACTTTAAGAATACACATATGTTGCTTACAATATCGAACCATACAAGTGCTTATCTTATTGGGGAAAAAAAAGCTTACAAATGTATTCAAAACAACTCAATCACAAAATGGCAGCAAGAGTTAAAAGGAAAGTGATATATACACTTTGCCAAGATCCCAGGCTATTGGCCCAACAGATGGGATAAGTCACTATTAATCTTTGTTGTTTTCTAATTGATACCAGAAAAGATGTGGTTTAGCTTTGACAGTGTGGTACCAACATTGTTCACTAGATCTGATAAATTCTGTTGCCTTTTCATTTATGTTGTTATAGGAAGTATAAACAATATAGTGTTGTGCTTCTTCCTTGTTCTTCTTCCTTAATTAGTTCATACAGATCTAACTAAGTGTCCTTAAATTCTTCATTGTCCCACCCCTACTGGCTTTAATTGAAAGGTCAGGTGGGAGGGGTGTTGATACACAGGTCAGGCAGGTGGGGAACTGCCTGTTACTGGGCCAGAGATTAAGTATATCAAAGGGAATTGCCAAGAGGTGCTTAGGAAGCTCAAAGCAGGTTACCAGTAGGTTTACTAAGCACATACTCATGACCAGAAATAGCTTGAGCAATGAAAGGGACAACACCTTTGTGGGTTGTTTTGGCCTTGTAGGGAGACATACAGAGCTAGAATGGTTCCTGCTATTATAGATGTCTAACTTCCCTCTTTGATATTACGAAATTTCTCTTAGGGGCAGATGAATTTGAGCCAGAACAAAAAGGAGGCTAAGGAGGTAAGGTCAGTATTCTCCCCCTACCTAGCCTGATTTCCAGTTGTTATTATGTATATCTGCCCATAGCAAAACCAGGATATTTGGGTGCTGTCTTTTGACCAGCAAAAACTTCAGGATCCTTATATGTACAACTATGCTTTTAAAAAATTCTGAAATTGACAAACACCAAATAAATTGGACATTTCCATATGCATACTAGAATAAAAATAGAGAATTACATGTGAAACTGTGAATCCCTATTGTACACAATTTATTTTTCTTTTAAAATATATAATAAATTTGTTATGGACTGGGGGTCCCTCAGAAGTTTTCTGGGAGAAATCAAGGAACCTTCTCCTTGAGAAACTAAACCCAAGGACAGACACACCTAAAGAGATAAACAGCACCCAATCTGGACTGAGATGACTCCAGGACCACCACCCTTCATTCCAGTCTCCCCCACCCCTTGAGGTGGCTGCTGCAAAGTGGCTTAAGGTGACAGAACAGCCGACCCTCACCAGACTGCTTCTAACCCACCACCCAATAAGGGACCTTTCCACAGTCAGATAATCACCCCATCAGACCACCATAGGTCCTTGATAAAAGTATCTGCCTGTTTCCTGCTCGAGGAGAAAGTTATCTCAGAGAGCCACACCTCTGTGCAATGCTTTCTTCCCATGAGAAGAAGTTCAAGGACTTCCCTCTTGGTTTCCTTTCCCTAGCACCTAAATAAACTATTATTTTACTCTAATTGGATTGGTGTGCAAGAGGGTGTAATTAAGGAGGAATTACTAAGAACCCCTACCCCAAACCCCCACCAATTCCCCCATAACAAAATTCAGCATTTTGAAACAATCCTGCATGTCTGTGATTCTTTCTGGCTTTCTGTTGTCCTCGGTTTATTTTTTAATGCCTCATTGACCCTCTTTTCTTTCTTTTGTTTCTCCTGGAGAGGAGAGGAGTTTTTTGTTTTTTGTCAGTAATTACTCTAGGGTTACTTTCTTGCACTTGGCATAAGACAAGAGAATAATGGAACAATCAACAGACTAATTCTTCCAGCCAGAACTTAAATATGAATTTCTTTTTTTAGATATTTTCATAACTTATTTAGTAGCTTGACTGGAAACCAGCAGCTCACATTATACTCATAACTTAGGGGTTGGGACTATTAAAGTTTACACTGGCCAACTAGATATCAGGATGGACATACCTAAGAAGGAAGGGAGATATAAGCCTATTAGTCGTGGCGACTGCCTGGTTATTACCAAGGGAAAAAGATAACTCCAGAAATCAGGACCACCACCCCTCACTCAAGCTTTCCCCACCCCCAAAGGGAACTTTTCATAGTCAGGTGGTCACCCCATCCATCTCCCCACCATCTGTCCTCTATAAAAGCTCCATCTGTCCCCCACCCTCATCCCCCATCCATCCTCTAGAAAAGCTTTTGCCTTTCTTCTGTGGGATGAGCAAGATGTCTCTAAGATATTTTCCTCCCCTGGAGGGTTTGACTTCCCTTGGTCACTTTCTCTAAGTGCCCAAATAAAAGACTACGTTATTCCAATTGGATTGTGTGTAAGAGGGTATAATTCTTTAAAGAGGAATACCTAAGGGGGCAGCTGGGTGGCGCAGTGGATAAAACACTGGCCCTGGATTCAGGAGTACTTGGGTTCAAGCCTGGCCTCAGACACTTGACACTTACTGGCTGTGTGACCCTGGGCAAGTCACTTAACCCCCATTGCCCTGCCCGCCCCCCAAAAAAGAGGAATACCTAAGGACCCCCACACCACCTATTTCCCCTTTGACACTCATATCTGAGAATGCCTCCTGGACAGAGTTGTTAAGTGGTGGTGCCCACCTGCGAATCCTGGTGTTGAAGGAGCCTAAGGCTTGTGAGCTCTGGCATTCTGAGCTGCAGTAAGACTAATACAGTGTGGCTCCAATATGGTGAGCCCTGGGGAGCATGGAGCTGACAGACTGCCTAAGGAGGGATGAACCAGCCCAGGGTAGGAAAATGGAGCAAATCAAAGTTTCAGTGATCAGTATTGGGATTTGACCCATGAATACAGGTCAGACTGTGTCACCTCTTTCCTCAATAAACTCTAATGGTTCTTTATTACTGCAGATCAATACAAATTTGTTTGTCATTTAAAGCCCCTCTTAACCTGTCCCCTTTCTATCTTTTCAGTCTACTTACATACGGCTCCCCACCCCCCTCCTCTTCAAACATTCAACATTGCAGCTAAAGTGACGTCCTTACAGTTTGTCACACATGATGGATGCATTTCTTATCTTTCAGCCCTTGCTTGGGCTGTCACCTCTGCTTCCTGGAATCTCTAAGACTCGGCTTAAATGACACCTTCTAAAAGAGAAAACATAAACACACTTCTTCCTGAAGAAAAAAGGAAATGAAGGAGGAAAGACCAAATGTAATCTAACCAGGAACTGTGTTCTTTTCTTTTCTTTTCTCTTTTTTTTCCAACAGGGGTAGGAGGATGGAAAAGCGAGAAAATAAATTTCTGTTAATTAAACATATGGATGTGGAACTTTGCATACATTTCCAGATGAGATCACTATATTGTTAATTTTGCTTGATTCTTTTACTTTGTCCATTCTTCTCCAGACTATGCTGTTGACTCTCTCTACTGCGCCTTAGAAACTTCTTCACTCTGGAAGCTTATTCCATTCCTGGACTACTCACACTGAAAGTGCTTCCTGCCAAGGTGGGTTAGCGGTACCAAACCTGGAGCTCTACTATAAAGCGGCAGTCATCAAAACTATCTGGTATTGGCTAAAAAATAGAGTGGTAGATCAATGGAATAGGCTAGGCTCAGGAAATGCAGTAGTAAATGACACTAGTAATGTAGTGTTTGATAAACCCAAAAACTCCAGCTTCTGGGATAGGAACTCAGTATTTGACAAAAACTGCTGGGAAAACTAGAAGACAGTATGGCAGAAATTAGGCATAGACCAACATCTTACACCTTATACTAAAATAAGGTCAAAATGGATACACAATTTAGACATAGGAGGTGATACCATAGGTAAATTAGGAGAGAAAGGAATAGTCTACCTATCAGATCTTTGGAAAGGAAAACAGTTTATGACCAAACAAGAGATAGAGTATATTATAAAATGCAAAATGGATGATTTTGATTATATTAAATTTAAAAAATTTTGTACAAACAGAAGCAATGCATCCAAAATTAGAAGGGAGGCAGAAAGCTGGGAAACAATTTTTGTGGCCAGTACTTCTGATAAAGGCCTCATCTCTAAAATATATAGGGAACTAAATCAAATTTATAAGAATCCAAGTCATTCCCCAATTGAGAAATGGTCAAAGGATATGAACAGGCAGTTTTCTGATAAAGAAACCAAAGCTATCTATTTCCATATGAAAAAATGCTCTAAATAATAGAGAGATGCAAATTAAAACAACTCTGAGGTACCACTTGACACCTATCAGATTGGCTAAAATGACAAAAAAGGAAAATAATAAATGTTGGAGAAGCTGTGGGAAAATTGGAACACTAATTCATTGTTGGTGGAGCTGTGAACTGATCCAACCATTCTGGAGAGCAATTTGGAATTATGCCCCAAAGGTGATAAAGCTGTGCATACCCTTTGACCCAACAATACCACTTTTAGGTCTTTTTCCCAAAGAAATCATGGAAAGGGGAAAGGGACCCACATGTACAAAAATATTTATAGCTGCTCTTTACGTGGTAGCAAGGAATTAGAAGTTGAGGGGGTGCCCATCAATTGGGGAATGGCTGGACAAGTTGTGGTATATTAATACAATGGAATACTATTGTGCTGTAAGAAATGATGAGCAGGAGGAGTACAGAGAAACCTGGAGGGTCTTGCGGGAGCTGATGATGAGTGAGATGAGCAGAACCAGAAGAACATTGTACACAGTATCATCAACATTGAGTGTTGATCTACTGTGATGGACTATATTCTTCTCACCAATGCAATGGTACAGAAGAGTTCCAGGAAACTCATGATAGAAGAGGATCTCCAAATCCAAGGAAAAAAAAACAAAAAACTGGAGTATAGATGCGGAATGAACCATGCTATTTCTTTTTTTTTGGTGCTGTTGTTTTTTTTTCTATTTTGAGGCTTTCATCATTGTTCTGATTTTCTCTCTTATAACAGGACTAATGCAGAAATAGGATTAATGTTATTATGTGTATATATATATATATATGTGTGTGTATATATATATATGTATATGTATAGAGATATATAGATATAACCTATATCAGATTACCTGCTGTCTAGGGGAGGGGGGAGGGAGGGAGAAAAATCCGAAATTGTAAAGCTTGTATAAACAAAAGTTGAGAACTATCTTTACATGTAACAGAAAAAATAAAATACCTTATATGTAAAAAAAATTTAAAAAAAAAAGAAAAAGAAAGTGCTTCCTGCCACCAAAGCTCACCTTTTGATTGGTTGTTTACCCTGAGAACCTCCCATTCAAGAAGGAAGTCTAAGCCAAAGATGTCTTTATCCCTAAACTGCACTACTTCTTCCTTCAACTGCACTCCATCCCTTTTATGTATTGTCTTCTTCCATTAGAATCTAAACTCTTAAAGAACAAGAATTATCTTTTTTTTTCAGTTTCTTTCTGTATTCCCAGAATTTAGCACAGTGCCTAGCACATAGTAAATGCAACAAATGATCGTTGACTGACTGACTCTGAAGGAGTGGCAGTATTCTGTAAACATTTGTTATGTAAGAAAAACCATCACCAAAGTATTCTAAAAAACAAAACTATAAATATTACTAATCTTTATATTCATTCCAAACAGTAAAATTGCACTCTAAGAATAATATCATCGAATTTTAGAGTAGGAGGGGGAACTTAGAGATGGTCTCATTCAATTTAATCATCTCATAAATGATGTAATCCAGGGACCCAGAATGACTCACCTATGGTGACATATCTTAGTAGTACATATTGGACTAAAATCTTGGTCTCCTAATTCCGAGTGGGGTGAAGCACTTTCCCTGATGCAAAGTGCTACTTCTCTTATAAAAGTATTGAATATAAAAGTACACATTGATGATACAAGTGCCATCCCACTCTGATTTAAAGATCCCTCATGTGTCATTACAGTGAACCTTCATGCCATTGCCAGATTTTTCAGGATTTTCAGGCCTTCCTATCTCCCTGACTCTTCACCTTGATTAAATGGTGTCATTGTAAAAATTAGGTTCCAAACAGAAGCTCCCTGGTCTTCGGGGGTCATTGAAATTGACACCTTGACCAAAAGTGGGGAATGTTAATATGAATATATGGATCACCTGGATTTGATGGAGGTACTTTATTATCCAAAAGGAGTTTTGTTTTGGTTTTGGTTTTTTTAGTGAGGCAATTGGGGTTAAGTGACTTGCCCAGGGTCATACAGCTAGTAAGCGTTAAGTGTCTGAGGCGGGATTTGAACTCAGGTACTCCTGACTTCAGGGCCAGTGCTCTATCCACTGCACCACCTAGCTGCCCCCAAAAGGAGTTTTATGAAACCCTGGATTAATAGGAGCAAAATGTCCTTCAACAAAATATTAAATTAATATTATGGTTTTTTGGTGTCTGTCTCTGATCTATTTTCATAGGAGGACAGGTATGTTTTTTCGGTCTGTCTCTGATTTGGAGGAGAAATTAAATATTATTTCTCTGATCTGTTTGTAGGAGGCAGGCAAATACAAAAACTATATTTTAATATTCAACAGAAATGGTGCCGTGGGTGCAACTAGTTGGCACAGTGGGTGGAGTACTAGCCCTGGAGTCAGGCAGACCTGGGTTCAAGTCTGGATGTGTGACCCAGGGTAAGTCACCTGGCCCTAAATTGCCTCACCAGAAAAAGAAAAGAAAAGAAAAGAAATGGTGCCATGACTTGGATTTGATTGGAAAATGGAAATGGAATTCACCCTCCAACACAGGTCATGGCAAGGCACCCTCCAGTTTTCTCCCTAATCAGCTGTGGACTCTGGCTTGTAAGGTGAATATTCCTTTCCAGCTACCAACTCAAACCTCAAACTCTCGCTGTTAGTTGAGTTTTTGTCCCAGGAAGAAACTGAAGAGGATAGCCATCACAAGCTATTTCTCAAAGGTAGGAATTACTCAGTTTGGGCATATAAATTATTTCATCTGGCTAATTCCTCTTGTAGATCTGTTGCATTGCAAATGGTTAAGAAATATTTTTTGATGTGCACAAATATTGTTTAAATGATTAGAATTGACTAAAGAAATGACTTAGTCAAACTAATTGAAGCTTCTCCGACCGGTCTAAATTAAGTTAAATCAGGAAAAATGATTTATGTGTGTCTGTGTATCTGATATGATGTCTTGTTTCTGTGTAAATGTGTGAGATTGTCTCATGTGTTCAAGTCTCTGTTGAAAAATGTAGTTTTGTGCTTAGAATTTAGAAACCCGTGCTATGGCTACATTAAGGAAGGGGGAGAAGGGCAGAAAGAAACACTGCTCTAACGATGTCTTGAAAACTACTTAGAAAGCTGAATGTGGCATTAAAATATTGATTTAAAATTTTTCTAGAAAGAAAAAGAAAAGAACCATTTCAGTGACCATAGAAAAGTGGTTTTACTATAAAAGGTTCCCTGGATTGTTTTTTAAAAGCTGACAGGCTCACCAACAAAGGAAGAGTTTGTGTCAATAAGAGAAAAATCATCAAAAAGGTCAGTGAATTTGATTGGGCCATCTAGTTAAGAAATTTGGGGGTTCATAGAAAATAAGATCAAGTGAAATCTGTTATATAATGCCATTTAAAATATATATTATATATATAGTATTGGAAAAAACACAGGGAAATATGAAATGCTTAGGACAAATAATTCTTGGGTAAATTATTACTAAAATGAAATTATCCATTGAGGTTCTATAGGATAATAGTTCATTGTATTAGAGATATTGTCAGAATGTAGATTCTTTAAATTCTTTTCGAGTTAGGAATTTAACTGAGTATAATAATGGTTTTCTGTATAGTGGGTATAGTAAGAACCTTGTAAAATATCCTCAGCTGTATTTTAAAGCTTTAAGATCTAACCACACAGGGGCAGCTAGGTGGCGCAGTGGATAGAGCACCGGCCCTGGAGTCAGGAGTACCTGAGTTCAAATCCGGTCTCAGACACTTAACACTTAACTAGCTGTGTGACCCTGGGCAAGTCACTTAACCCCAATTGCCTCACTAAAAAAAAAAAAAAAGATCTAACCACGTGCTCAGTAAAGTACAGTGATTTGGTTTTGTTAAAAACTAGAAAAAGAAAAAAATATATATCAGTCTCTAACCAATGAGCCATACTGTCTTAAGCCTGACTTTCAAACTTTGTCTTCAGTTTCCAACTAGTAAGGTAGATAACCATCTACTTAATCACATCTAGCCATCTTTTAGGATAAATCTCTAAAAAGACATGAAATCTAATGTTATATAAGTATTAGATAGGGTACAATTATTGGTTATTGGTTAATGTGCTTATTATATGGAATTAAAAAAAAAATCTCCTTGTGCTATCCAGAGTGAAAACAGGGTCATACCCTGTCAGCAGCATTCAGCCAATATTCCCTAGACCATATAACACAGTGCCTTATATAAAGTTGACATTGTTTATTATTAAACTATAGCTTTTGTATTTGCCTGCCTCCTACAAACAGGTCAGAGAAATAATATTTAATTTCTCCTAGAAATTAATAAACAGACCAGAGAAATTATAATATCTTTTACTAATTAGAAAAGCATGATATATCTGCCTCTCTCCTACAAACAGATCAGAGAAATAATGTTTAATTTCTCCTACAAATCAGAGACAGACAGAAAAAACATACCTGTCCTCCTATGAAAACAGATCAGAGACAGACACAAAAAACATAATATCAATTTAATATTTTATTGTCCCAAGAAGAAAGATAACATGACACATGATCATGTGGAGACTTCCCTCCTAAGAGAGAAGCTCGGGGGACTTCCCATTTCTGAGGGTATATATGGTTTTAGTCCACTGATTACAGGGCGTTGTCAGTTTCAATAGTATGATACAGAAATCAACCCAGAAGCAAAAGGTAGTTTAACAATTTCAGTTATAACAAGTATGGAGGAAATACAGAAGCATCATGATAAGACTACAGGATTCCAAAAAAGGGTTTGGCAAGGATGAGGATGCGCAGATGTTACCATAAGATAGGGACTTACTATCCTGAGGGAAAAGAAGTCACTAGGTAGGGTCTTTTATCTGCTTGTTATCTGGGTTCAGTTTGGAGTTCAGTTGAAGGACATTTTGCTCCTATTAATCCTATTAATCTAGGGTTTCATAAAACTCCTTTTGGATAATAAAGTACCTCCATCAAGCCCAGGTGATCCACATATTCATATTAACAACATTGAATAAACATTTGTTGATCATAATATTATATGCTTAAGGCCAGAAGGGACCTAAGAGGTCATTTAGTCTCATTCTTTCTTTTTTTTTTTTTTTGCAAGGCAATGGGGGTTAAGTGACTTGCCCAGGGTCACACAGCTAGTAAGTATCAAGTGTCTGAGGCTGGATCCAAACCCAGGTACTCCTGAATCCAGGGCCGGTGCTTTAACCACTGCGCCATCTAGATGCCCCTCATTCTTTCATTTTACAAATGAGGAACTAAGGCCCAGAAAAGTTAAGTGACTTGTTGGAAGAGTAAAGACAGGGAGGAAAGGTAGAGGTGAAATCTGAAATCTGAATCTGGGCCCTTTATCTTCAAATTCAGTATTCTTTCTCCTGTGATTGATTGAATAAAAAAAACAATATTTTATAAGAGAGAGAAAGCAGGGGAGAAGGATGTTATATTTTATTCATATTACAGGAAAGCTATTCCTAAAATATCATTGTTGATACTTCTTCATATGAAACCCTTTTCCTAGGACTACACAATGAAACAAGTAACTGCAAAATAGGACATGAAAATCCAGAGCTAGTCTGTCTATTTTTATTTAATACTTTCCTCTGTACTCCCTCCCCCACTTCACTGTGTGAGAAAACAAGCCCCAAAGACCAGTCCAACAAGTGATTCATCCTTTTTTCTGTGGTCATAGGTTGTGAACAGATTTGAATTAGTTTTCATCTCTTACTGTTCTTTTTTTTTTCCATCTCTGCCCTTTTTAACATAGTTTGTTTTCCTTGTTAATGAGTCCTTAGACAATTTTATAAACTCTGCATTGGAGATAGAAGGTCTAGTTCTCCTGTAAAAGGCATCATTGGAAGAGTAATTCCTAGAGTCTTTTCTAGCAATAACATTCTATAATTCTGAATGACCTAGAGGCAAAAGCCTTAAACTGTCAAGGACCCTGCTTTTGCTAGCACAGTTCAATACACTCAGGGGTAGAGTTTACAACAAAGCCAAACGAAAGTGAAACTTGTAGTGCCCCTGAACAGAAACTCCCTCTCTGGGAAAAGTAACCAAATACCAACTCTTCTCAAGCTAAATCACTGCCTTCCGTTGTTAGTGTCCAAATCCTAGGAAACCGAATGGAAGGTGTAGTGGACTCAGGATTCATTTCCCAAGCAGTATTTTTTTTTATCTCTTAGAGAAGGAACATACAAAAAAGACCATGATTCAATAAACAGCCTTTGTCTAAAGCTTGGGACCAGATCCTTTGTAAAGTTGATCCCTTTTATTTTGTCACCTATTCTTGGTTCCCTTCCACCTTCTCCTCTTGGAAACTCTAGGGACTGTGGGAAGGGGCACCCTGCCTGTGAAAGATGAGAAAAGGAATGATAAGAGTCAAATAGCAAAAAGAGGTAAATTCAGGATCCTTGACCTTTTTATTGGAACAAAACAAAACAATTACACTTATTGACTTATATAATAAACCTTACAATTTTTCACACTTAAAAAACCATTTGATGTGCAATATGTTCTGATTCAATCACTTGTTTTAAATAATTTGGCATCAAATTTATAGGATTTTAACACATTTTTTAAAAATTCTTCATTATGAAAATGCATCACGTTAAGATTATAAGTATACTTTTGAGGAACCATACAATTTCCCCAAGTCTAACCTTGATGATAGCCCATATGTTTTCAGTGAGATTTTATATCAGGCAAATTCCAAGTCTGCTGAAGCATGTTCATCTACATCTGTTGGATACATTTCTTAACTTGTTGTGATATGCATCATATTACAAAATTGTATTACAGTATTCCATCTCTGTTTGGCAATTTCTATAATTCCAGAACAATTTTGCTTCTCAGTATATCAATGTATTTATCAGTTCATAATTCTCTCAATGCAAACAAAGGCCTGCTGTAAAAAATTCTCGTTAAATTGGTTTGTGTGTGTAGTGTATGTATTATAATCTGATGAAGATGTCTAGATCTTGTAGTCTTGCCTGGACTTCTGACATTGGTTTTGCTATATCTTTGAATGAAATAGTGAGTTTCTTTAGTAAAAAATTACCTTTTTCCAATCTTAAGTACTCCAATCTTTGTATTGTCTTAATTAAGATAAGTATCTTTTCTTCATTTTAATGGTCAGCAGTTACTTTGTTACAGGGCTTCCTGCTGTCCTTCCAACTACAAGAAACTTACTTCTTCACTGTAGGGGACAGTACCAACTCTTCCAGCTGTCAGGGACCTCTGAAGTTTTTTGCTTTTTTTCTGATGATTAATTAGGCTGTTTTGCAACAATAGTTTGTTAGTTCTTGGGATTGTTTTTAACTATACTTTTCTTTGTGCTTTGATGTCATCATTAAATATTTTTTTAGTGCTTGCTACTACCTGCATGCTAAAGTGCTAGGAAGACAATACAATTAAAAAGAAAGACCATGCCTTCTCTCAAAGAGATTACATTCTTGTTGTCTTCTTTTTTTGGGGGGGGAGGGTGAGGCAATTGGGGTTAAGTGACTTGCCTAGGGTCACACAGCTAGTAAGTGTTAAGTGTCTGAGGCCAGATCCGAACTCAGGTCCTCCTGACTCCAGGGCTGGTGCTTTATCCACTGCGCCATCTAGCTGCCCCCGAGATTACATTCTAATGGGGGAACATAACACATAAAAGGGAGCAGAAAAGAGGAAGGAGATGGGAACAGAAGTCTATAGAGTTAGGAGCAAAACTGGGTACTTCTTTAAATGGAGATTCCAAGAGGAGTTTGCAAATAGAAGGAGTCTATACAGAGTGTCACTCCAGGGTGACAGCTCCTTTTCACTAAGAGCTTTAATGATTCTTGAAATGCACAGGCTAACCTTTCTTACATTAACAGGCACTACCGTATCTCTAATAGTCATGGAAGTGTGCTCTTCAAGAGCTACAACTTTTGCAAATTTTCTTGGAGAATATCCATTCTTTTTTTAAAAAAACATTTTAAAAATTTTTTTGCAGGGCAACAAGGGTTAAGTGACTTGCCCAGGGTCACACAGCTAGTAAGTGTCAAGTGTCTGAGACCGGATTTGAACTCAGGTCCTCCTGAATCCGGGGCCAGTGCTTTATCCACTACGCCACCTAGCTGCCCCTGAATATCCATTCTTAAAAACAACAGAATTAAAAATATAACTGCATGTAGGTGGGACTTTTTATGTCCCTAGGTGACCAAAAAGCTGCATCAGGGAAATGGGCCAATCAAGTCCAGGGAAAACTAATCCCTGCTGAAAGGAAGAAGTAAGTATGTCACTAACCCATGTTGTAGAGAAACCCTAATAGATATTAGCTTTCTCAAAACAATAAAAGAGAGCAATGAAATATATGTATTACATAAAATCTAGCACTCAATTGATGGAGAACTTAAGTTGGGGAAGCTAGTTCACTTGTGTTTCATATTTACTATGTGCCAGGCACTGTGCCACGAACTGGGAATACAAAAAATGGCAAAAGACATCCCAGGTTCTCAAGGAGCTCACAGTCTGATGAGGGAAGCAAAATGCAAATGACTATTTACAAATGCAATATAAACAACATAAATTGTAGATGATCTAAACAATGTAAATTGGAGGTAATCAGTAGAGGGCTGGCACTAGCAGTAAGGGGTGTAACGATTGGAATGACGCCACCTGCTGGAGACTTACTGTAGAAGAGATCTTCCCATGAAGGGAAGGTCTTTGAGGGCAAGACCAGGAGTCTTCTTTGGCGTCAGGAAGTGATGCAGGCTAGTGGGAGGAAGAAGGGGGGAGCCTGGCGCTCAGTCTGACTCTCTTTCCTGAGGACTCTGGTGGAGAGCGGAGCTAGAAATGTGCTCTCCCTTTAATAGATAGGAATCTAGGCCTTTCTCTCTCTTTACCAAATTCTTATTCTCCTTAATAAATGCTTAAAAGTCTAACTCTTGCTAAAGCTTATAATTTATTGGCGACCACTCATTAGATATTTTAGACAGTTTAGCTAGAATTTTAACCCTTAACAGGGGAAACAAGAAAGGCTTCTTGCAGAAGGTGGAATTTTAGGTGAGACTTGAAGAAAGTCATAGCAAGCTAGGATGTGAAGATGAGGAGGAACCAAACATGAGACCAATCAAACATAAGGGACAGTAAGTGAAAAAATGTCTTGATTCTGGAAATGAGTGTCTAGGTGGAGAAATAACAATGAGGCCGGTGTCACTGGATCTAAGAGGACATGGGGGCTGGGGAGGGGAGCAGGTAAGGATAAAAAGAAAACCGGAAATATAGGAAGGGGAAAGGTTATAGAAGTCTTTAAAAGCCAGAAATATAATTTTATATTTGATTCTGGAAGCCAGTAGGGTCTCACTGGAGTGGATTGAGGAGTGTGGGGGGAGGGACCCAAGGGTATGACAGTCAGATCTTTTCTTTTTTTGTTGTTTTGGTTTTTTGTTTTGTTTTGTTTTTGCAGAGCAATGGGGGTTAAGTGACTTGTCCAGGGTCACACAGCTAGTAAGTGTCAAGTGAGGCTGGATTTGAACTCAGGTACTCCTGAATCCAGGGCCCATGCTTTATCCACTGTGCCACCTAGCTGCCCCCAGATCTTTTCTTTAGGAAGATCACTTTAACAGCTGAAGGGAAGGTGGACTGGAGTGGGGAGAGACTTGTGGCAGGGAGACCAGCCAGTAGTCTATTGAAATAGTCTAGTCATAAGGTCACAAGGGGGTTGCATTAAGGTTATGGAAGCATCAGAAGAGAGAAAGGAGTAGAATATATGAGAGATGATGTGAAATGAAAGGACTTGCTAACTGACTGGATCAGGAAAGGTAAGAGAAAGATAGAGTGAGGAGTTGAGATGACTCTTAGATTGTTTTCAGTCCAGCTGGCTGAAAGAATGATGGCACCTTCTTAGTAATAAGGAAATTAGCAAGGGGGTTTTAGGGGAATTGTAATGAGTTCACATGTTCTGAGTTATGCATAACTCAGTTCAAATGAGTACTATTGGGGCAGCTAGGTGGCACAGTGGATAGAACACCGGCCTTGGAATCAGGAGTACCTGAGTTCAAATCTGGCCTCAGACACTTAACACTTACTAGCTGTGTGACCCTGGGCAAGTCACTTAACCCCAATTGCCTCACTAAAAAAAAAACAAAAACAAATGAGTACTATTGCCATAAAATGAAACCATATCAAAATTATTACTTGTCACAAAAATGCATACATCCCTATAATGCTTTCTGGTCACCACAGTAGCATTTGTTAACAACTTGACTTTGCTCCATCACCAGCTTCCCACCTAGGATCTAGACCAAGATCTTATTCTCCATTTGCTGCTAGGTGTATTGAAGCCAGTATAATGGCTAAGGAGAGGAATGTGATAGTCCAAAATTTTCCTCTTGTTTGGGGGTGGGGCTCTTTTTAAAAAAAGTACTATTTTATTCCCCCCATGACAAATTATAACAATTTTTGACATTTTTTAAAAAAGTCTTGAATTCCAAATTCTATCTCTTTATCCCTCCCTCTTCTCCCTCTCCCTGAGACTGTAAGCAATCTGTTATAGGTTATACATGTGTAATCATGTAAGACATTTCCATATTAGTAATTTTTGTACAAAAAGACTCAAAAAGGAAGGAAGAAAGAAGGAAAGAAAGAAAGAAAGAGTGAAAAATAGTATTTTTCAGTCTATGTTCACATAATATCAATTCTTTCTCTGGAGGTAGACAGTCTCTTTCATCATGAGTCCTTTGGGATTGTCTTGTATCATTGTGTTGCTAAGAATAGTAATCTTTCTGGAAACCTGCAAAACTCATATATACTTTCCCTATTTGAGTCCCAGGTCACTTCTTAGGGGATACCTATCTATGACATTAGAGACATAAAAGGTAGGATTGACATGACGAAGAACCTATTTTTCTCTCTGTAGACCCATGACATTTGAACTCTTTGGAAAGTGACCAGAATCCAGAGCAAACTTGTTGACAAGGAGTAATAATGGAGAGTTTCAGAAAATAGTTTAGCCAAGTCCTAGGGTGGCCTTTGAAAAGGACTATGGTTTATCCCAATTTTTCTTCTTGCTGTGGCCAGAAGACCAGCATATTCTAGGTTTTATTTTTTTTAATTTATTTTAATTTATTTATTTTTTTTAGTGAGGCAATTGGGGTTAAGTGACTTGCTCAGGGTCACACAGCTAGTAAGTGTTAAGTGTCTGAGGCTGGATTTGAACTCAGGTACTCCTGACTCCAGGGCCGGTGCTCTATCCACAGCGCCATCTAACTGCCTCTTTATTTTATTTTATTTTATTTTTCATATTCTAGGTTTTAAGAACTGGCCTCTCCAATTACTGAGACCCTGTTGTAACAGCTTCCTTTGGTGACTGGAACATCTGCTTTTATCTATCTTTTTCTATGATTGAGATGAGGTAGCACCCTTAATTTTTTTTTTTCTCTTCACTGACTATTCTGTTCCCTTGGCCCCAGGGATTTCATTTTAGGTTTTTTTGTTTCCTATATGTGAATTAGAACCCAATATACTAAAAGTCATGGACAGGTAGGTGGCCCAGTGGATAGAGTGCTGGGCCTGAAGTCAGTTCAAATCTAGCCTTAGACATTTACTAGCTGTGTGACCCTGGGCATGTCACTTAACCCTATTTGCCTGAGTTTCCACATCTGTAAATGAGCTGGAGAAGGAAATGACAAACTACTTCCATATATTTGCCAAGAAAAGCCCAAATGGGGTTATGAAGAGTTGGAAATGACTAAACAATAACAAAATAATAAAGGTATACTTAATGCATTTCTTGACCTCATACTACTACTGTGAATCTTGTCACCAGCTTGTGTTCCATTCTAGTTCCTTCTCTCATGCAAATCATTGTTAGGCATGGACTACAACTCTATACTCACCATGAGTACTACATTGACCTTTAAGTCAAGTGAAACACTGCCACTACCCAATAAGCCCTATTGTCATGCTGATAGACACTTTCCAAACTAGTTATTCATTGTTGATGGAACTGTGAGCTGATTCAACCATTTTGGAGAACAATCTGGAATTATGTCCAGAGTTATTAAACGGTCTATACCTTTTGACTCAGAAATACCACTACTTGATCAGTTTCCAAAGAAAACTGGGGAAAAAAGAAAAGAATCTATATGTTGTAAAATATTTATAGCAGCTCTCTTTGTGGGGGCAAAACTAGAAACTACAGGAATTGGGGAATGGCTGAACAAGTTGTGGTATAAAATCATGATGGAATACTACTCTTCTATAAGAAATGATGGGCTCGATATTAGGAAAACACAGATCGACTTGATATGCCAAGAAGGAGGGTGTGTCATACACAGGAACATGAAAAACAGGGTGAGGCTGCTAGAGTTTCATATAAGAGGAAATCAGCAGTTAGGTGAGAGTAGGCTAAATCCTGAGGCATCTTGAAAGTTGGTTTAAGAGCTTTCGTTTTATTTGAGAAGCAATTGAAAACCATTAGAGTCTTCTGAGAAACTCTAGTTTTGATCCCTATGCCTTGTCTGGAGATCAAAACCTTCTGTTACTAATAACTCCTTTATTTAAGTTTACTGCCTTCTTCAGAGCTTCTCTGGCTTAACTGCCAATGAATTTAAGACAGATAAAGGGTTATCCAAGGAGGTTAGATCTGAGTTCTCCATCTACCAAGAACACATTCAAGTCAAATAAAAAATATTAAACACCTACTATGTACTAGGCACTGGGCTAAGTACTGGGGATGCAAAGAATGGAAAAAATAAATCCCTGCCCTCAAAGAACTTCCAGTCTAATTTCTGTCTTTCTTATGTATATTTGTCAATAGCAATGCCTTGGTGGAATATTTTGGCCATTGAAGAGCCTTGGTTGCTCTATATTAGCCATTAAAAATTTTGTTCATATGTTTTATTTTTAAGTTATAAACATTCACAGATTATGCCCACTCCTTGAGAGGTCTTTTGTAACAAAGTAAAGCAATCAAGCAAACTAAAAGTATAGTAACCTCATATGAAAGTACAGACAGCATTCAACATCTGTAGCCCTTCTCCACATCTTTATTTAAAATTATTTTCTCTCCCTCCCATTTTCCACCCCACTAGAAAAAAGGGGGAAAAAAAAAATTTCTTTGACAAATATGCATCGTCAAGCAAAACAAATTCCCTCATTGGTTGTATACAAAAATGTTTCATTCTGTACCTAAACCCATTACCTCTATCAGGAAGCAAATGGTATATGATTAGTCCTTTGGAATCAAGGATGATCATATTTTTTACAGTTTACAAAGTTGTTTGTCTTTACAATATTGTTATTGTATAATTGATTTGTATTTTAAGTGATAGGCCTTGGAGCCAGGAAGATCCGAGTTCAAATCTAACCTTAGAAACTAAATAGCTGTGTGACTCTGGGTAAGTCACTGGTTGCTTCAGGTTCCTCATTTGTAAAATTGTAATAACAACTGCACCTACTTTGCAAAGTTCTTGTGAGAATCATTACTCCCTTCAGACATCTTTTATTCCCTTCTCCCAGTTCTGCTCCCAGTTTAATGTTTCATCAACTATAAGTCTTCAAAATTATTTGATTTTGTGATGTTGATGCTATAATATCAGTTCATATAAATCTTTCCTTGTCTTTTTGAAATTTACAGTTTCATTTATTCAGAAGTATCCATTTTATCTTCTAGGATCCTCTATTTCTTGTTTGGTCATGATTTTTTCTTCTTTCAATAGATTTGATAAGCAATTTTAAAACATTCTAATTACATAATAATTTATACATTATATAATATGATTTAAATATTATTATATTATACATTATATTAGTTATATTATTTTATATTAGCAATTAGGTAATCTCTCTTTAATGTCTTTAGAAGGCTTTTTTTGTCTTGTCCCCTAACTATAACATCAATACCGGCTTGAGGTCTCTAGTTTTTTCTAATCCTCTTTAAGGAACAGACCAGGAAGCAAGAGATTAGCAATTGAGGTGGAACTTGGCGAGTAATGGTTTTTTGGGAAGAGCTTCAGCAAATTACAGAGGAGAAACATTTCCTGTTTTGCTTTTGGGGTGATGGGAAGGGATCCAAAACAAAGGCCTGGAATATCATCTCCTAGGAGAAACTATGTTAATTCCAAAGTTACTCCAAAGATGGAAGCAAGTTACATTAGGTGACTAGCTGGATCAACAGGAGATAGAAAATGAAGTTATATCTTGAAAAGCCTTAAAACAACAAATTTAACTCTGGATGGAAGGCTGAACCTAAATGCTTTATGAAAATGCACAGAAGAAGATCAGGTAGCTACAGCAGAGATCCCCCAAAGGGAAGGCTACCTAGGTACTATAATTATAGTCAGCAGATATCCTAGCTTTTAGATAGAGACAGAAATAGAGTGCTGGGCCTGGAGTCAGAAAGACCGGAGATCAAACCTGGCCTCAGACATTTACTAGCTATGTGACTCTAGGCAAGTCACTTAACCATATTTGCCTCAGTTTCTTCATCTGTAAAATGAGTTGGAGAAGGAAACAGCAAACCACTACAATATATTTGCCAAGAAAACCCCAAAAAGGGGTCTTGAAGAGTTTGACACAACTGAAAAATGACCAAACAACAACAATAATATATACTGAGCTTCCTTATAACAGGAGGAAACATAATCTGTCAGACAGATGAAAGGGTTTTCAGAAATAAATTGACACATAGCTCTTCTTGACCTTTAGTCTAAATTCTGTTGATGTTGCTTTCACTTTTTCATTTCCTCTCCATGATGCCTAAACATCTCTCTCACATTTAGTGTCTGAAGGGAATTCTACCCTAAAGGTTTGTGTCTTGGTTGTTGCAGGAATTGAACATTGACTTGGGGATAAAGTTGATATAGTAAGAAGCTAGTTGATTGTCTGACTGGATAAGGTCACTTTTGTTCATGGGCAGCATCTCTCCAGGGATAGTAGGTAGAGGGAAGAGCTTAATTCTATTACTTCTTCTAGAACTGTTGTTGTTTGTCCTTTATTCTCAAAGAGGACCATGACATTAGGGAGATGATGCCATGACTTCCAGTGAATTGGATTTAAGTGAGGCAGGGTTGTGTAAAATCACCAATCTCACTTTCTCCTCCAGAGCCAAATAGGACCAGTGGCAAGATATAGATCAGCAGGGCTGGAGGTAGGAGCAGATGCAGTGGGAGACCATGGCCTTTTAAGTTAAGGCTTTTCACAGATCCGCAGTTTGCCTGAAGCAACACCCTCTCAGTGATTAAAGCTAGGTTAGAGATGAGTCAAAGAAAGGTCTCTTTTACCTAGTCAAAAAAGTAAATAGATAAATGGAAGCTGGGGGTGGGGGGAGGGAGAAAGATGCTCTGGTTTTCTGGTCAAAATGGAAACAATTGCTATTTACACCCACTCTGAGCTACCAAGAGACCAAACAATGAGGCTTGGCCTGGGGCCCATTGTTGGCCAATCAATGAGAGCCAGAGTGATTTGTGTTTAAGGCTTGGTCCTTAAAAGAAATCAAAGGGGCAGCTAGATGGCGCAGTGGATAAAGCACTGGTTCTGGATTCAGGAGTACCTGAGTTCAAATCCAGCCTCAGACACTTGACACTTACTAGCTGTGTGACCCTGGGCAAGTCACTTAACCCCCATTGCTCCGCCCCCCAAAATAAAATAAAATAAATCAAGATGTCTGGTAAGGTTTCAGCAATCAGATTTATATTCCCTTGGTCCAAGGGCCCACATATCAGAGTCTGAATACCTTTGTGCACAGAGGGAAAGGAAGGGAAAAGAAGGGAAAGGGGAAAAGAAAGAAGAAAAGAAGGAAGGAAGGAGCTGCATTCTCCAATTGGTGCTGACCAGTTGGGTCTCCAGTTGGATCACCTTTAGTCACAAGATGTTGATTATTGTTTGTCCTTCATTGTGGAAGACAACCATTTATTTGTTTATTCATTCATTCATTCATTCATTCATTCATTCATCTATCTATCTATCTATTTTTGACTAGGTAAAAGAGGCCATTCTTTGCCTCATTCTTACCTAGCCTTAATAACTGAATGGGCATTGACTCAGGCAAAGACCTTAGCTTAAAAAGACCAAGGTCTTCCATAGCATCTGGGGCCATCTCCAGTCCTTCCAATCTATGTCTTGCCACTGGACCCAGATAGCCCTGAAGGAGAGAGTGAGGCTGTTGACATTGCACAGCCCTGCCTCATTTAAATCTTATTCACGGCAAGTTATGACCTCACCTCCCCAGTGTCATGGACCTTCTAAAGTATAAATTCCATGAAGACAGGGACATTTTCTTATCCAAAGATTCTCATGGTGCTTTCCACAGAGGCAGCATGATGTAGCCGATGAAAGTTGGACTTGCAGAAAACTGCTTTCATATCCTGTCTCTCTCTGGTTTCAAATAGCTATGCGATAACAGACAATTCACTTAATATCTCTGAGTCTGCATTTATCTATCTACAAAATATCTAGTAATGCCTTGGTGTTCTTACCTCATGAGGGTGTTGTCAGCTCAAAGAAGATAATGTATATAGGAAGCGCTTTGCAAGCCTTAAACTTTAAAATATTTTAACTTTAAATAAATGGAAGTTATTATTGAATGAACGTCGATGCTACCAAAATCATCACTGGAAAGTATTTCCTGATATTAAGCCTAAACTAACCTCTTTGTAAATTCTACCCATTGCTCTAAATTCTACCCTTTCGGGGCTAAGCATATTAAGTCCAATCTCTCTCATGTGACAGCCTTTCAATACTCAAAGACAGCTAGCTATCATTTTCCCCCTGAGTTTTCTTTTCTCCAAGTTAATTAAGCCCATTTCCTTCAGCCAATCCTTACTTAACATTAATTCAAGGCCTTTTATCACCTTGGTTGCCCTCCTCTGGACAATCTCTAGTTTTTCAGTGTCCTTTCTAAAATGTGGCTCCTAGAATTAAGCACGAACCTCCATATTCACAGGGGAAAGTACATTGAGACTATTATTTCCTTACTCCTAGAAGCTATGGCACAGAGATCAGGTATTACTCAAGATTGTTGTAAACTTGCAAATGTCTTTATTATTTTTTAAAATATATCCTCCCAACAATTCCACAAATCCGACATATAGTTCCCTACAATGTATAGGAATAAATCTGTCAAAAATATGTTTGAGGGTTAGATGTTATTTTTGGAGAATCATGCAAGGGAGAAGGGGGAAAAAATGTGTCCTCTTCCATAACCTATATATGGCAGTGCAGATAATAGTAGTGAGAGGGTGGCAGTAGTGAGCCAGCAAATGAGAGAAAATTTGTAAAGCACTTTGCAAATGTCAAAGAGGTGTGTGTGTATGTATATATATATATATATATATATATACACACACACACACACACACACACAAATATATATATATATATATGTCAAGTCAACAAACATATATTTTTGTTGTTGCTGTTTAGTTGTCTTCAGTCATGTCCAACTCTTTGTGACCCTTCGGAGTTTTCTTGGCAAAGATAGGGAGTATTTTGCCATTTACTTCTCCAGATCGTTTTCCAGTTGTGGAAATTGAGGCAAAAAGGGTTAAGTGCCCAGTGTCACACAGCTAGTAAGTCTCTCAGGTCAGATTTGAACTCAGGAAGATGTCTTCCTGATTCCAGGCCTGATGCTCTATCTGCTGGGCCACCTAGTTGCTCTGTCAAAGCACTATATAAAGTCAAGTCAAATCAACAAACATTTATTAAGCACCTGCTATTCTTCCATGCACTGTACTAAGCACTAAGGATACAAAGAAAGACAAAAAAACAGAACCTGCTTTCAAGGAGCTCCTATTTTAATGGGGGAAGAAACATGTAAATAACTATATACAAATAAGATATAGCAGGATAAACTGGAGATAATAAAGAGAGAAAAGGCACTGGCATTATGTGGAATGTACATTGGCTATCATGGGGAGAAAAATGTGATGGGGCCTGCAATATTATGGGATCATAAAATTTGGTGTTTCTATTGAATCCAAAAGCTTATAGATCCAGAAGTTAAGCATTGAGAAAATAAATTCTAGAAGGACTAGAATATCTAGAGTTTTGCTGAACCCATTGGCTAAACACCAATAACTGAAATAATACATAGTTTAGACCTTGGGGTATCTAGCCCTGGAGAGTCAATAGGAAGAAGAGACTGAGGGAGCCAAGAGAAAGTCATGTATAATTCTTGGTTGTTGTTTGTCCTTTGTTCTTGAAGAGGATCATGACATTGGAGTGATGCCATCATGACCTGCAGTGAATTAGATTTAACTGAGAGAGGGCTATGCAATGTCACCAACCTTATCCTCTCCTCCAGAGCCATCTGGGTCCAGTGGCAAGATACATATCAGGACTGGAGATAGCCCCATATGTTTTAAGGCAACTGGAGTAAGTGACTTGCCCAGGGTCATACAGCTAATAAGTGTCTGAGGTCAGATTTGAATTGAGGTCTTCCCAATTTCAGGGCCAGTGCTCTATCCACTATACCACCTAGCTACCCATAATTCTTGGTATGTATAAACAGAAGATTGATATACTTAATACAAAGACCTAAGAAATTGTTTCCCTTCTGTTTCCCTTAGTGTTTTGTAGCCACCAGTTTTAGGAATACCTGGAAGGGTGTCATGATGTTTTCAAGGGGTTGAGGACAAAAGAAAAGAGAGGAGTGTGCATTCTTTCTTGATTATGATCTGGTGGTTCTGGTCCCTGGTTCAGATGAAAAAAGCTGGATAAACTAGAAGCCAGTAGGGGGTAGCAGCAAGTCATCTTCAAGGCATTAAGATAGAAGGGGAAAAAATCATGAGTGGGTTTATGAGGTATTATAGTCCACATTGAGGCTATGGTCCTAGCCATTTTCTGGGTGAGAATGATTTGCGTTCACTTTAATAAGGCCCAATGTCCCCCAGCTTCCTTTCCCCACCAAAAATCTGGAAAAAGCTTTGGTAGGTCAGCATCTTCACCTCCCTCAAACCAGAAATTCTCTGAAGTGAATGCCGAAAACAGTGCTTCATCTTTAGGGGAAAAAGGATAGGAGGCCAGAATGGCTATGACCTGGCACAAATCCCAAGCTCTTCAGCATCTTATTTTCTTGGGTAGTGTTGTGTGGAGGTGTAGGGTGTGGGCTGAATAAGAAGGCACTGACTTGGGAACCTGAAAGCCTTATCACAGGTGGTTTTTGTCAATGATGACAAGAGATGTAACCTGGGATGACAGTCTCGTTTTTCCTGTCCTGCCCTTCCCTTAGTCACCAAGGGCTCAGTGGTACATGGCACATACCCCCAAATTGACCATGTATAAGGGCACAAAAACCTCATAGTCAAATGTAGAAAGACAGAAATAGGAAATGCAGCCCTCTCAGATTATGATGCAATAAAACTGACAGGTAATAAAGAGCCATGGAAAGGTAGACTTAAAATTAATTGGAAGCTAAACAATGTCATCCTAAAGAATGAGTGGGTCAAACAACAAATCGTAGAAACAATCAATAACTTCATCCAAGAGAATGACAATAATGAGACGATATGCCAAAACGTATGGGATGCAGCCAAAGCAGTACTTAGGGGAAATTTTATATCTCTAAATGCTTACATGAATAAAAAAGAGAAAGAGGAGATCAATGAATTGGGCATGCAAGTAAAAAAGCAAGAAAAAGAACCCCCCTTTTCCTTCCGGGGCTCCTCCCACTCTAATGAACATTACATTCTTAGAAAGTTGGGCTCAGTAGTTTTTATGACAAGGTGGAAATCCCAGAGTGTCTGGGAAATAATAACTCCTAGTGGGAATTGAAAATGTATGATAGGGACAGCTAGGTGGTGCAGTGGATAGAGCACCAGCCCTGGATTCAGGAGGACCTGAGTTCAAATCTGGCCTCAGACACTTAACACTTACTAGCTGTGTGACCCTGGGCAAGTCACTTAACCCCAATTGCCCCGCAAAAAAAAAAAAAGAAAATGTATGATAGCTGTTTGTCCTTCATTCCCAAAGAGGACCATGACATCAGGGTGATGTCATGACTTGCAGTGAATTGGATTTAAGTGAGGGAGGACTGTGCAAGGTCACCAACCTCACTCTCTCCTCCAGAGCCATCTGGGTCCAGTGGCAAGATATACATCAGGATGATTGGAGGTGGCCCTGTATGTTTAAGGCAATTGGGGTTAAGGGACTTCCCCATAGTCACACAGCAAGTAAATGTCTGAGGTCAAATTTGAACTCAGGTCCTCTTGACTCCAGGGCCAGTGCTTTATCCACTGCATCACCTAGCTATCCGAAACGGTATGATTAGGGGGTGGGGAATGGTAGTGGAGTGGTCACCAATACTGATAGCTGAAAAGAATAAAATTTAACAAACTAGAACCCAGTTCAGGTGTCTTTTTATGTTATGTGTCAAACACATAACAGTCATTTGTGTTTACTTTTCAGCAGTACTGGGTGTCTGCATTTGCATGGTGAAATTGAGTATAGTTGGAGCTTACAGGGGTTGACAAGGGAAGGAACAATAATCCATGTGGAGAATTTTGAAGGTGTTGGGGAACTGTAGTTTGGCATGGCATCAGATCAATGACTTTGATGATAGTCCAGGAAACAGCTTTCTAAGAGTTTATATGGTTTGGAAGACTGTAGGTAGTAAGGTGCTCCCTATCTCTACCTTAGCTGCATATCATCTGGTGTTGCCTCTTCTTGTGTCCTTGGCACTTACCATAGTGCCTGGTACATGGTAGACAATAAATGTTTCAACTAACTGATTTCAGAGAAAAGGGAAAAAGAGAAGTATTAGGGACCATTCATCCTTAATGCATAGGGATAAGGTGTGGGAAGCTTATGAGGGAGGCAAGGAAGGAACAGCAAAAAAGAAAAAGTTAGGAGAATATCATGTTCCTAAATAAAAACTAGAAAATACCAATTAGAATGGAGGTAGTGAACAAGGAGAACAAAGACAATGAGGGGAATTCCAAAATAAAAATACCAATTTAGGTGTTGTCTAGGTTGGGATTATGTCATGCCAAATCAATAGTAATTTATTCCAGAGGAAAAAGACTTTGGAAAAATTTTCAAGAAAAAATACCACACTGAATGCATAAATTCCTTTATTGAAAATATTGGGATAGCACTGCATTACATATAGTCAATATTCATAGATGAAGGGTCACAAAGTTTTGATCGAACAATACTGTTTTAAATAGAGAACACAGTGTTTATGCACTGGCAAATACAGTATCATGAGATAAACTGTAGATAACAAGAGTGAAACATGTGCAAAATGTTAATGTTTTGCTTACCAGTAGATGGTTTTCAAATGGTAAAAATGCCACGTGATTATCACGAGACATTTCTGATATCTCTCACCAACATACATGATGCTAGGAGTAGCTACTGAGCTAGTTTATAGTAGATATGCCAGAATTTGGTGTTTACTGGTATTTCAAGTGGAAGGGTTAGGATCTGGATATAAAGAAAGCACAAGCAGGTTACAGATTTAATATTTAATAGCAGCTGTTTTAAATTGCATGGAATGTGTATGGAACAAATGATTTGCTGAACTGCCAGGAGGCTTCTTGGCATTTGATTTGTTCCCTTTCAAGTGTCTATAAATGAGAGGACATCTAATGGAGACTTGCTGTCAGCTTAAGACTAATGTTCCAAATCATATTTTTATATCATATAGATATATGCAAAACTTTAAAAATATAACCTTAAAAAAGTGGATTCTAGTTATGACCAACCAATATCAGTTTGAGTTATTTTGAAATTATTTTCACCAGTACAATCCTTAGTACTTATCAGTCTTTCGATCAATGATACAGCCTTTGCTTTTTATTATCTTTGCAAAATGCATAAAGCATTTTCAAGATGTGAAAAGGGGTCAGTGCCAAAGAGAGTACTCTTTCTTTTTTTTTTTTTTTAATTTTAAATTCTGGTTTCTTGTGTAATCACTGAGGTTTCTTCTGGCAATGCCTCTGGCAATTGAAAGAAGACTCAAAACAAAGATTATTGGGCTAATTTTAAACTTTTCATGTAAAGAGGGAAAAAAAATAGAGGAAACCATAAGTCAACCAAACTCTCTCGTTTAAGAGCAGAGTCTGTCCCTTCATAAAAAATCTGGGGCTGGGATGGGAAAATCAGACAGGAAAATGGAGCTATTTCTATGAAAACAAATGGTTTTTAAGAGCTAAAGAAATTTCTTCTAGTAATTTATTTTATCTAGTAATTTCTAAAGCTGGCCTCATCTCACAAAGACGTCAGTTTCTCTTATTACCCCTAAACGAAGGAGCACATGTCTTGGTCCCTTGCTAGAAGGCATTTATTGCTTCCACTGCTGAAGTGACAAGTTGGCCTAAGATAGTTAAGTTGGCAACAGTGAAGTTAGAAAAGAATCCAAAATTAGGCAGTCAATGTTTCTATCTAATAGGAATGTATATTATGTCAGATGCTGCTGGAAAAAAAATAACCCTAGAATAATTAGGGCAAAATTAAAAACAAATACATTTTCTTTGCAAAATAAAAAATGTCAATATAAAACTATAAACAAATGAATTTGTTGCCAAAACAGCACACAAATCTATGCATTCTTTTAAAACATTAAAAGAAAAAACTGCTAACAAAATTTCAGACAATGTACTAAAAACAATAAATAAAATTGCTCTTTAAAAAAAATCCCACATTCCCTTTAAGTGCTGCAAATTTTGAATTTCTTCCAAACAAGTTAAACTTTTTCCATGGCAAACAATATGATTCTGTAGGTTTGAGTAATGCAAATTGATATAAATACACAAGGCATATACTATACACATAATTCCACAGTATCTTTGTTCACAGTTACCAAAAATAAAAACTGCCTTCAACCCATACATCTATAAACACTCTTGATTCTTTATTGTGGGAGTTTGAGGGAGGTGGGAATAAAAAGTCTAGCAATAATCTAGTCTTCCATTCTCAAGTTTCATTTTCTGCCTCTCCCAGGTAGCTTTCAGAATCTTCCCATTATGGAGTCATGCTCTGGGATGGTTTCCAAAAGAAAGCATTATGGGATGATACCAGGCAGCCTGTGCTGGGATTTCATCTTCCAGCCAGTTATAAGAGGGCTGATTGAATTCAGTCTTTTTATTTTTATTTTTAAGGCAGTCTGAATTTCATTCAAATGTCCATACTTCTATGTCTTGAACTATGAAATCTTCTTTTTTCGAAAGGATATCATTATTGAAAGTACTGCAGGAGTTGCTTCGTCCATGGTATAAGTCAGCATCTAACCACAGACCAAATCGTCCACTGGAAGAAAAGTTTTAAACAGAATAAAAACACACAAGCTGAAAACAAAAAATTCCATCTCCTACCTCTGTGCCTTTGCATAGACTCTCCCCCATCCCTAGTATGCATTTCTTCCTCATCTCTGCCTCTTCAAAACCCCAGCTTCCTTCAAAGATCAGCTCAAGTGCCACTTCCTACATGAAGCCTTTCTTGATCCCTCTAGTAACTAATGCCTTCTTCCCTATATAGTTGCAGTAAATTATTTTGTATATATTTTGCATTTAGTTATATGTGTACTTATTGTTCCACGTGATGGAATGTAAGCATCTTGAAGGTAGGGACTGTTTCATTTTTGCTTTTGTAGCATAATGGTTGGCACATAGTAGGTATTTAATAAATGTTTGTTGATTGATAATAAAGACTGGCTTCAAAAAAAATCACATTTCTGTTTACCATTAAGTTTTATAGAACAATATAAATGCCCACTTGTCTCCCTTGGTGTTTTTATTTAACACAGAGGTAGTGTGGTGTTATCAATAGAGCACTTGCAGAGTTAGAAACATCCAGGTTCCTACCCACTGCATATACTGGCTATGTGATCTTAGACAAGTCACAACCTTTCAGTGTCTTGGGCAATACACTAATGAAAATACAAGTTTGGTTCCACTTTCAAAACGGAGGGAAATGATCAATAATCAAATTTGAAAACAAACAGATAAAGAATTTTCTTTTCATTAAATTTAATTGATGGAGATTACACAGTTCCTGATTTACAAGTACAATGAAAACAAGGTCTTATAGTAATATATAATTTTAGCTTTCATTCTTGATGATGTGAAGAGGTAAAATTTCAGTTAATCTGACACAATCACTAAAACTTTTTGACACCCAGTTCTGATAACTTGAATCAAATTAAGGTTGTTCACATCAAATGAAAATATTTAAAAACTTACCCTCCACCACCAAGTTCTAAAGAACTTATATCTCCATTGATAAAGTAAGAGTTTTCTCCACTCCACTTGAATACCTAGGATGTACAGAATAAACACAAGTGAGGAGATATTTTTAATTTTAGGAATTTGTTGAGAAATGACGATCATCAACATGTTATCTTGGGGATCAGGATGGAAATTGAAAACAACCTATTTGCTTGAAGGTGCTCTTGACTTCTTTTGCTAGGACTAAATCCTTCAGAGTGAATATGAGCTTAGAGAAGATCCTTCAGGCAAACTTCAACCACTAACAGGCTCCTATAGATTACAGGAAAACAGGCTGTGCTATGCCAAGGCCCACAACTAATGTGCCTAGCAGTTGTGCCATATGACTAGGGGGTTGTTACCAAGGGTTACAGAAGGTCGGTTTATGATACACTTTCTGTTTTAGTGTCCCCCGGGGAAAACAAGAGCATCATATTGCAATTTTCTCCTAAGTAGTCACCTTGAAATTCGGGCTGAAAGTGTAGAGGAAAGTTTCTCCTGTGCCGTAGTAATGGTCACTGAACTTGAATGGATGAGTTGCGTATGCTCCAAAAATCTGTCCAGATAGAAAGTATTACTTTCAAGCAACTTTTAAAACTACAGAAATGTTTTGCCTTCTTTCTCTTCTCCCTCCTAAACATGTTCCATTACAACATATAAAGTCAGATGAGAGACCAGACTGCTGGCAAGTAAGAGCTCCAAGTTTCATTCTCTAATCAGATTTGAATACTTGAGAGTACATACTTCTTTCTCTTCTTTATTTTACAAGTATGACTGGCAGGGATTTTCTTTGCACAATACAGTAATACCTAAACATTTATAGAGCATTTTGCAAAACAATTCCATTTAACTCAAGAAGCATTTAGTGACTACTTTTTACTTGCAGTGTCCTAGGGGACACACCACACCACACCACACCACACCACACCCACACCCACACCCCACCCGAACCCACAGAGTTGTTGGCTTCAATTATATTCTACTGGGTATTCATATACAACACACACACACACACACATATGAATAATTAAATACAAGATAATCTAAGGAACAAAATACCCCAAAACTAGTGGGAGATAAAAAGAGGCTTCCCATTCAATGTGCCATTTGGGTTGAACCTTAAGGGAAGGTAAGACTTCTTAGGAATGGAGGGGGGAGTGGTGTACATTCCAGTAGCCAGGCTGGGGAGCAGTCTAGGCAGAAGACATAATATTAAGTTCTAGGGTGAG
Organism: Dromiciops gliroides; assembly: GCF_019393635.1. Taxonomy (NCBI): domain Eukaryota; kingdom Metazoa; phylum Chordata; class Mammalia; order Microbiotheria; family Microbiotheriidae; genus Dromiciops; species Dromiciops gliroides. Next base: position 360,195,422 of record NC_057864.1, on the reverse strand, counting down.
CAAGTTAGGCCAATTTGTCTCAAATACATGTAGTATCTGCATCTACATGTAGTAGGTTTAAGAGGTGAAAAATAGGTGTAAGTTCTAACCTGGTTATCCATATCTTTGATGACCAGAAGGACAGGGCTATCTAGAGATGCTGATTTCCGGTACAAAGTTTTCAGACTTGTGCCATGTTCTATAGTACTATATGCTAGCCTCCATGGATATCCTTGTACCCTTGCTGGAAGTCGCCGAGCGAGCTTGAAGTGGAAAGTGGAAAGATTATAAAATAAAATAAAGAAAATAAATCCCTTAAATATTACTCTAAAAATCCAAGGTAGACAACACACTCCAGTTTACTCCAATTTCCATACTCCTTAGGAATAAAAATGAAATTCATTTTAGCAAATTCACATTACCATACTCATTAGCATAATTTCCCACTTTTGAGAGACAAAGATTTCACTACAATAAGGGATACAGAAGCTAAACGAGTAGGAAAAGGAAGAATTATAGTAAATGAATCCTAGCAAGGATATGCACCAGAGGATAATTTTACTCTCAGGGTTTCTGTGACTATTGATAGCAGTTACCTTTCTAAATTCTTTATTTGTAGGGGCAATATATTTCTACTCTTTGTTGAATACAAAGCTAGCATATTGAACACATATACAAATTAGACTGATGTAAAATAGGCTAGCATAACTGTATGAGATGCAAACTAAGTGCTCAAATGTTTTTAGAAGCAGTAGAGATTACTTCTGGCTGGAAGGAAGTGGGTGGGGGCCCTAAGAAGGAGGTGACAATTGAACTGAGCCTTGAAGGATGGGTACAGGATTTCAACAGGCTGAAAATGAAAGGGGAGAGAAGTCAGCTTGTGTATCACTCAAAAACCAGTCTCCTGAGCTACAGGTGTCCTAATCCCTCCCTTGAATGTCAACAGCACTTCAATTCTGGCTTTATGCAAAGGTTTTGTTTAAATCCTTAAAGACTGATTTCTCATTACTCTGATTATAACCATTCATACCTGTTCTATGTGCATATTCTCTAGGAGAGCACTATGATGCTTTAAGACAGGGAGGGACTCGTCATCATCCTCTTCATAATAACTGCAAGTACTCTTTCTCCGTTTGGCCTCTTCAACAGTGATTATCTGAAATAGCAGAATTGTACAATTTCAGAGTTGGAAGGGACTTCAGTGGCCATCTAATTCAATCAATGCCCCAAAGAAAATCCCTCCTACAATGTATACACAGGTAATCATCCAGCCTTTGCTTAAAGATCTCTCGTGAGAGAGCCTCCATTTCCCCAAGTGTCCTATTCTATTTTGTTGTTGTTGTTCAGTTGTTTTGGTAATGTCCAACTCTTCACGACCCCATTTAGGGTTTTCTTGGCAAAGAAACTGGAGTGGTTTGCCATTTCCTTCTCCAGCTCATTTGACAGATGAGGAAACTTAGGCAAACAGGGTTAAGTGACTTGCCCAGGGTCACACAGTTAGGAAGTGTCTGAGGCCAGATTTGAACTCAGGTCTTCCTGACTCCAGGGTTGTTGCTCGATGTACTGTGGAGAAGTTCAGCCATTTGGACGTTTTTTTCTTTATTTTTTTTGTGGGGCAATGGGGGTTAAGTGACTTGCCCAGGGTCACACAGCTAGAAAGTGTCAAGTGTCTGAGGCCAGATTTGAACTCATGTACTCCTGCATTTTTTTCTTAAAGCCTAAATTTGTCTCTGCAACTGCAACTTTGACCCATTGTTTCTTATTCTGCCCTACAGGGCAGATCAGAAAAAGTCTAACCCTTCTTCCATCAGACTGTTCCAAATACCAGAATATGGACACACTTCCCCTTTCCTAACCCTTTTCTTTTCCAAGCTAAACACCCCCAGTTCCTTCAATTGATCTGCACATAGCATGAGCTCATGGCCCTTCGCCAACCTGGCTGCCTTCTTCTGGACAATCTCCAGATTATCAAAGGTCTCCCTAAAACGTAGTGCCCAGAACCAAATATTTTATAGCAAGACTTCAACTGATGAAGGCTTTCCCAAGTTTGAGGGCAGAGGCTCAACCAGCCAATTCAAACTATGTGAACAGAAAAATATGTTCCAAAATTAACACAGGCACAAAAGTTAAAAGAGTTAAATAAGACCCTGATTAATGTCTGTGTGTAAATGACCTTTCACATTTTATGGTTTGAATGCCTTGGCTACAAAAAAGCTATAGTGTTAAGAGATTCTATATAGATAAAAAAGGCACTAGGCAAAATGATTTAGCAAGTCTCTTCTAACTTAAGTTTATCCTAAAAAACTCTTTAGGGATTCATTTGTTTTTTAATATCACATGGATGAGGAAAAGCTAGGGACAGGGACTGCACCGGTGATTTCATTGTTAGAGGGGAGTTCTGGATTCTCTAGGATAGGGGCTGCCTCTACCAAATCAGGTCAGCACCTTCGCTGTAATTTATAATACTAGTAAGCTTTTTCTTTTTTTCTTTTGCAGGGCAATGAGGGTTAAGTGACTTGCCCAGGGTCACACAGTTAGTGTCAAATATCTGAGGTCGGATTTGAACTCAGGTCCTCCTGAATCCAGGGCCCGTGCTTTATCCACTGCGCCACCTAGCTGTCCCCCTAGGAATCACTTTTAAAGCAATTACTATAAACCAGGCACTTCGCTAAACACTAAGAATACAAATAACAAGCTAAAAGAAAGATAATTCCTGCCCTCAAAGAGCTTGCCTCCTAATATAACTTTTCAGAAAGTTGCCTTAAGTAAAATGCCCAGAGATGCACAATTTATGTTAGAGATGGAACTTGGTTTCAAGCTTAGCTATCTTCTAGACCATGCTATCTGTCCATGAGAAAGAGGGTCTTATTTTGACTGGTACGTGAAGACAAGAATCCATTGTATTTGTACTTAAGGAAAAAACAACATGTGGGATTAAATTTTTTATTTAAAATTTTTTAAAAATTCCACATGTGTTTGTTTTTTTCCCTTACAACTTAAGGGTAATTGAATAACATCTTGCCAATTTCAGTCATACTCTAATCCGTGAAAAGAAGGAACCAACATGCAATCCCTTACATATAAATGACGATTGTAGGCAGAATCCCTTCCTTGGCTCCTGAAAGTATTGTATTAGCACCTGAACACTTTGGTTTGCTTCCTGTCTCTGCTGCTTACTTGGGATGTGGTTCTCACGAGCCAAGTCTGAGGAAGGGTAGGTCATTTAAACTGAGCTTCAATTTCCTCATCTATGAAATGAGAGTTAGACTAGAAAATTGTCAATGTTCTTTACCTCCCTAAATCCTATAATCTCTGTGAAGTATGATATAAAAATTTTTTGTTTGGCTCTGTCAGCTTTTTGTTTGGTTAGATATAGTCATACAGTATGGATGGTTGCTAAGGTATTTTAGGTACAGAATGAGGTGTGGTGTTAGATTCAACCCAGACTCTGTAGTCCCAGTACTGGTGGTGATGGGGTGTTTCTACATCAGAATCGTGGAGGGACTTAGCATGGAATAGCTGTGCTTCAGGTGAGTAATCATTCAGGCTCTTAAGAGCAAAAGGATAATTAGGACTTCTGCTGCCAAGGGGAATAACAAGCACTTTCTCACTTTCTCCAAGAGCCAAGAGGGAGTCATGGAAGATTTTTGAACAGAAGAGTGCCCAGATCTGAGCAACAGAAGGATTATTTTAGCAGCTGTATCAAGGAAGGGTTGGAAGGGACAGAGTAGGGGCAGGAAGACCCATTAGGAAAACATTACAACAGGACCAGTATGTGGTAAAGAATGCTTGTACTAGGGGCAGCTAGGTGGCTCAGTGGATAAAGCACCGGCCCTGGATTCAGGAGTACCTGAGTTCAAATCCGGCCTCAGACACTTAACACTTACTAGCTGTGTGACCCTGAGCAAGTCACTTAACTCCCATTGCCCCGCAAAAACAAAAAAACCCAAAAAAACAAAACAAAACAAAAAGAATGCTTGTACTAGAGTAGAATAGAAATGAAGAGAAAGGATTTGAGTGCTTTAGGAGAGTGTGAATAAGAGGTGAGGCAGAGAGAAGAATCAAGAATAAACTTGAGATTAAAAAAAAAATGGTTTTAAATTGATTTTTTGAGGGGTGGGGCAATGAGGATTAAGTGACTTGACCAGAGACACAGCTAGTGTCAAGTGCCTGAGGCCGGATTTGAACTCAGGGCCAAGGCCAGTGCTTTAGCCACTGCGCCACCTAGGTGACCCCAAACTTGAGATTTTTAATATGGTACACAGAGTTAATGCAATATTACCAATCAGAAATTACTAGAAATAGTGTATATTATCAGAAGTGAATATTATCAGAAATAGTGAAGGCTCAAGGAGAGAGAGATTTAGGGGGAAAAGATGCAAAAACTTAGCTTTGATTAAAAATTAATTTGTCCCTCTCACTAACTCTCCTCCCACAATAGAACAACTTTTTTAAAAGTCTGAAAGATAAAGCCTTCAATAACAAAACAATTTCCATATCAGCTACTTCCAAAAATATGTTCTAGATTTTAAATTACTCTCCTCTCTGTCAAGAGGTGAGTATAATATTTCATCTCCTTCCTTTTGGTTTATCACCACATTAATTAGTTCTAAAGTTGTTTTTCCTTATAATGTTATCATTGTATAAACTGTTCTACCTCTGCTCACTCTGCATTGGTTCAAAGAAGCCTTCCTTTTCAGAATTTCATGGCATCATCATGTCTGTTTCATTTCTCATGGTACAATAATATTCTATTTATATTTATATACAACAACAATTTGTCTAGCTTTCCCCCAGTAGAAAGATACCTAATTAGTTTCTAATTTTGTCTAACATGAAAAGAGCTGCTGTAAATATTTTTGTACATATAGATCTTTTCCCTCTTTTATCTCTTTAGGGCATAGTGGTGTAGCTGGGGCTAAATGGGGCTAAAATATAACCCATTTTGGTATCTTTTAGAGTATGGTTCTGTATTGCTTTCCATAATAGCTCATAATAGTATATCTGTTTCCCCATAAGCTCTGCAATATTCATCATTTTCTGCTTTTGTTATCTTTGCCAATTTGATGTTGCCATAATTTGAATTGATTATTAGTGATTGAGAACATTTTTTTTTTTCATGATTGTGGATAGCTTAGATTTCTTCCTAAAAAACTGCCTGGGGCAGCTAGATGGCGCAGTGGTTAAAGCACTGGCCCTGGATTCAGGAGTACCTGATTTCAAATCCGGCCTCAGACACTTGACACTTACTAGCTGTGTGACCCTGGGCAAGTCACTTAACCCCCATTGCCTGCAAAAAACCCCAAACAAACAAACAAAAAAACTGCCTGTTCAGGGGCAGCTACATGGTGCAGTGGATAGAGCACCGGCCCTGGAGTCAGGAGTACCTGAGTTCAAATCCGGCCTCAGACACTTAACACTTATTAGCTGTGTGACCCTGGACAAGTTACTTAACCCCAATTGCCTCACTAAAAAACAAAACAAAAAAAAACAAAACGAAAAAAACCTGCCTGTTCATATCCTAGTCATAGTTCTAAAAGATAATTTCTTTCCATGCCCATCAAATATTATTAGTAAAAAAGAAATTACATTTCAGAACTACAAATAGGGGAAGAGTTCATGACTAAACAAAATGATAGTTTTTCCAGTAATTTTTGTCATATGTTGAGTTCTTTCCCTAGTTACTGGGATCTTTGCTTTCTTCAAATGCTCTGCTACTGTATTTGTTTACTTCCATATGGGCACAATACCTAAATCTATACCAGTGATTAACCCTATCTTCCTTTAAAACAAACAAAAAGGGGGCAGCTAGGTGGCACAGTGGATAGAGCACCGGCCCTGGATTCGGCAGGACCCGAGTTCAAATTTGGCCTCAGACACTTTACACTTACTGGCTGTGTGACCCTAGGCAATCACTTAACCCCAATTGCCTCACAAACAAAACAAACCCAAAACAAAACAAAAAATAAAACAAACAAAAAAACCCCCTAGTACCAAATTGTTTTTAATGATTACTGCTTTGTAATACTTTGAGATCTGCTTCTGATAGGCCCCCTTCCTTCTCATTAAAAACCAAAAAAATTAGCATTATCCCTGAGATTTCTGACCTTTTGTTCTTCCATATGAATTGTTATTTTTTTTGCTAGGTCTATAAAATGTTCTTTTGGAAATCTGATTGATACAGCACTAAATAAATTAATTTAATGTCATTAATACATTGACTCAACCCACCTGTGAGCAATTAATGTTTCTCCAATTATTTATGTCTGTCTTTATTTCTGCAAAGTACTTTATAGGTGGATTTATATAGTTCCTGGGAGCATCTTGGTAGATGCTCTTCCAAATATTTTATCATATCATTTCTCCTTTTAGCTCTTCTGAGTTTTGCTGGTGACATATAGGAATGCTGATGATTTATGTGTATTTATTTAATATCCTGCAACTTTCCTAAAATGATTAGAATTTTTAGCTATTAATTACAACATTCATGTTGTGCAAAAAAGCAATAATTCTTTTTCCTTTGCTGTGCTTATTCCCTCAATTTCTATTCTTGTTTTATTCCTATTGCTAGCATTTCTAGCAATAATTTAAATAGCAGTGGTGATAACGGACTTCTTTGCTTTTCCCTGATCTTATTTGGAAAAAACAGAACTTTTTTTTTTTTCAATGAGGCTTTAGCTAGACTTGTTGGAGGGTCACTATCTTCTTTTGGGTTTTTCCTCTGGGTCTTACTTGAACCAAGGTATTTCTTCATGGTATTCAGCTTTTGTTTTGCTCATCTCATCGACCTTAGGATCTAAGTTTTTTTTAACATTCATTAAAAAAAAAAAATTTGAGTTCTGAATTCTTTCCCTCGCTCCTGTCCCTTTTCCTTCCCTTGATATTGATTATACATGTGAAGTCATGTAGAACATTTCTATATTGGGCTCCCTCTTTTCACAGGACTCCAGGACCTCCTTTTGCTCTGACTGGGGTCCTCACACCTCCACATATTGGGCACAGGGGCTGCTCTAATGTCTGGATCTCACCACAGATTTCAGGAACTACATTTTGCTAGGACTTTTCTCCTGTATGGGCTTGAGCCCATACAGAGATTGAGTCTCAGTGGATAAGGCCCCTACATCTCAAGGCCACTCTTTCTGGTTGGGTTCCTATAGTCATAGCTATGAGAAAGTATCAGGCTGGGCTGGGTTTAGACAGGTATATCATCTGCATGTCTCCAAAATCTCTGCCGTCTATGATCTACCCTTGATTTACTTGAACTCCTGAACTTGTTTGTCCAAGGATCTCTGCAAGATTGCAGCGGTCCCTCTGAGGATTCCTAGATTAGGGTGTGCGTGTGTGTGTGTAGAGTCTAAAGGTGATTTTTTTCTCTCTCTTATGAGATAGAATCACTGTGGAGTGCTTGAGGGAGAGCTCAGATTCTCTGAATCCTGACATACCACCATCTCTCGGTCCGTCTCTCTCGAATGGTCAAGGATAGACTGTGAGCATTAAGGGATTGGGAAGAAGACGAAGAGCCACATAAAAAGCAGTTAGGGAGGCTACAGGAGAATCGGGAGAGTTTAAAGTATCTTAAATGAGAAAACAGTCAAAACAGTCATATGCTGCTTACAGAAAAGTTAAGGAGAATGAAGACTAAAAAAGATGACTTAATTTGGTGTTTTAGGAGGCCCCTGGTGATTCTACCCCAGTTACAGTAAAATGGTGGGGATAGAAGCAAGCTTTTTGCAAAAGATCAATTTCTTCTTTTTGATCAACTCATTATCTTGAGTGAGTAATAAGGCAGCAGAGAAAAGCATTGCGTATATATCACTTTTTTCCAGAGCAGCGAAGAGGATGAAAGAGATTTGAGTCTGAGCAATGTAGAAGTGTCCAAGGAAATATTTTTTAGTATTAAGAGACCTGATTAAGTTTGTTGGCGAGGGGAAAGTGCCTGCGACTAAAATATACGAAAGGGAAGTAATGACTTCTGGATGGACCATAATCCTGGAAAAGATAGGAGAAAATGGGGTCGATGGTAGGTGGTACAGGGGACTTGGAGTCAGGAAGAAATAACTTTAAATCTAACCTCAAGACACTTACTAGCTGTGTGACCCTGGGCAAGTCATTGAACATCTTGCCTGCCTCAATTTCTTCACATGTAAACTGGGGATAATAATAGCACCTACCCTCTTAGGGTTGTTGAGAAGATCAAATGAAATGTCTATAAAGCACTTGCAAATCTTAAAAAGTATTACATAAATGCTAGATATTGTTGTTGTAATTGTTAGTAACATGTAAAAAGAAATACCTTTTCTGAAATTGGAGGCTAGGTATGAACCAAGCAAAACCACAGTGAAGATGATGTTGAAAAAATACTAAATTTTGAATCAGAGGGCTTGGTTTCAAAATCTAGCCCTGCCACTTACTGCATAAAAGATTTTGGAGAAGTCATTTAACTTTTCTGGGCCATTGATTCTTTATCTGTAAAATTAGGGGGTTGGAGTGAGTGACCTTATAGTTCCCTTCCTGTTCCAAATTAAGATTCTATTGTCTTTTCCCACTCAAGGTTATTGATGGTTTCTGTAGAGCAAATCAAAAGAAGTAACCGACTTTGCTGGTGTTTTTTTGTCCTGGATATTGATTGATTTCTGCAAGTGATGGCGCTTGTAGAACAACAATTTCAGCTAAGATGCCAAGTGGTTAAAAATGTCAGTTTCAAGAGACCAAAAAGTCACTTTTCTTCTAAAATGAGAACTGTTTTATAGTGAATGGCAGGCATCTCCTACTGTATCTGGGCTTAGATTTCAGAATCATAGAAGGAACTTTAGATATAATTTAGTCCAACTCCCTTATTTTACCAATTAGGAAACTGAGACCCCAGAGAGGATGTGACTTGCTTCAATCTCACAAAGGTAGGAAGTGAACATTTTAACTCAAAATCTATTTTTTCCTTATAAAATTTGGTTGAAAACCCTTTTTTCCCCTAAAAATCAACAGGTAAATTATTAGAAAACAAAACACCCATAAAGGTATAAAGATATTCAAATTTTCCAGGAAAACCAAAAACCAAAAATCATCAGGCATAAGTTGTGAATGCAAATACTATAAAATTCCCAAATGCACAGAAATGGCCACAATGCCCACTGATTTAAGCATGTATCTCTCCAGAACATAAATCAAGAAATCTGTTCCTCCTAAGTTGCATTTTTTCTTTTTTCTTCTTTTTAAGTTGCATTTCTTAATGAAGGGAACTAATAAACAAACAAACCCCTCAAAGTTAAGCATTTTAAATACAACAAACGAAGTACCACATCCTGGAAGAGGACTATAATTGCCACAGGTATATAGATCGGGTCGCAGAATGAAATATTAAACACACTCTACTTAAGTTTCCAGAGCATTCTTTATTTTAGAAGAGAAGGAGCAAAAAGTAGAAATCGCCAAAGCAGACAAAACACTGCATCACAATGAAATTTGAAAAGCCAAGAGCTCCTTGAAGGGAAATGAGTTTGGAAAAAGATGTATTCCATCCTACAGTTAGCTCCTTGGGGATTCAGCAACAACAAAAGGCACAGTCTGACCTACCTTCACAAAAGGCTCCTGGTCAGGTCTGGCACAGTACAGGATCTGAATGTCCAAGGCCATTTGCTTTAGTCTCATCGTCAGGTTGTGAGGGCTGTTAGCTTTCTAAGCCACTTCTGGAGGGCAAACACTTTCTTTGCCTCCACGAGGCAGTCAGCAGCCCAGAGCAGCAGCTGCAGCTACTGAGAGTGTCAGCCACAACTTCTGCTCTATCTAGTTTCCTGCATCAGTAAGTTTCAATTTCCCTTAGGACAGGGTTCACCATTCTACAGGAACACACCCAAATTAGGATTGAGAGTAAACACTCACTTCCTGTTAGATATAGGCCCAAGGCTATAAAATGAGCTTTCACCTTTCAAACTTAATTTCCTAATTGAGGTTAACAAAACCTCATTGTTTTAATCTCCACTTCCCAGCTTTCCCCTCTGCTTTTCTCCCAAACTGTTCCAATGCTCACCTGAATTGCTTCACCCAAGATTTTGGATGCTTCCCCTTCCCTGATAGAGAGGTAGTTGGAACATGGAGGAAAATGTATTTGGAGTCAGAAGACTGACTTTGCTACTTAGTAGCTGTGGGACGATGGGCATCGTTCACCTCGGATCTTATAAATTCTCTGTACCTAACATTATATGGAAGAATCTAGACTAGATGAAGAGTACAAGTGTGAGTCTGTTCCATTGAATAGGAGTCTTTAAATGGCTGACTGCATAAGAGGCAGAATAACAGTGTGTGCTTTTGATAACATGCTTCATCTTGTAAGGAATTTACAACCGAAATGAAAATGAAGGAGCATTTGATTTCCGAGAATGATGTCAGGAGGGCTTTCTGTTGGCAGGCAGCCTGGCAAGTTGAGATTAACCCCAAATTGTAAATTAGTTTCTCTTCTTGGTGAATATGGGCCTTTTAATCATTATCCAATACTGACTACAATAATATCAGCCTGGGTTTTTACTATGTTTTAGGGTTTACAAAGTACTTTTCTCAGAGTAATCCTGTGAAGTGGGAAGAATAGGTTAAGTACCAGGGAATCCTCATGGCCTTGCTCTCAAGTAATAAAGCCATTCTGTAGTGCTCAACTAATATGTGCTTGAGATTATAGTAGGGCTCTGGGGCCATCTTTAGCTTATCCACTGGCAGGAACTAGAAGGGAAACATGATAGGAAGTGTGGTGGATTCAGTGCTAGACTTAGAGTTAGGAAGACTAGAGTTCTAATCCTCCCACAGAAATATATGAGCAGGGTGATCCTGGGCAATCCTCCCACAGACATGTATTAGCAGTATGATCACTTAGCCTCTCTGGGACTCAGTTTCCTCTTAGATTAAATGAGGGAGTTGGACTCAGTGGGCACTAAGACCCCTTCCAGTTCTAAGTGTGACCCAGTGATTCTATGGGGCAAAAAAGTATGTGCCTGTAGGACTTGACATAAGATGGGCAAAGATCACTTGGGGTGCAAATTTGCTTACAAGAAAATGAAACTTGAAAAATGACCAAGTTGTTTAAACAGAGATGAACAAATTACTAAATTGCTTTAGGAAGATCTAATAGTACATAGATCATATAAAAAACAAAGAAACTTGTACATCTGATGTCACTGATAGCAATGTATCACATATGAGGGAACAGATGCAAAGGAAAACCATATGTAAGCATTTATAGAAATAAAAGAAGTAAGTTGGGGCAGCTAGGTGGCACAGTGATAGAGCACTGGCCCTACATTCAGGAGGACCTGAGTTCAAATCCGGCCTCAGACACTAACACTCACTAGCTGTGTGACCCTGGGCAAATCACTTAACCCCAATTGCTTCACCCCCCCCCCAAAAAAAAGTAAGTTGTAAAGTTCAGGTTAATTCAATTCAATAAATAATCAATTAGCTTAAATTATAAAGCAACCTCTAGCAGTAATTTTGGAAGTGAATTCTCAAACTTTCTATGCAAAGACCCTTTTAGCTTCCTTTTATTCCTCAACTAAAAATTAAGCATATATATGTATATATACATATATACATGCACACAAAAATACACATGCAAATATATATATGAAAATGCAGGTGTGTATTGCTCCTGGGAAGATGTTTGCTACAGAAATAAGTTTGCTTTTCTGCATATTCTATGACAGCTGTCTTTATTGTGGTGTGTGCTTACCTCCCAGCTCTTAGCTGTTGGCTCACTGAAAAAGTTATCAACCATATTCAACTCTTCCTTTTCTACCACGACAAACCCTTGTTCTTTGGCATCTTTTCCATAAACTTCTGGTGAGCACTGAACAAAGAAGGTATACAAATGATCTACCCTGAAAAACACAGAGGAAAGGCAGATAGATTAGTAACCAGATATTTACAAAAGTAGAAATTTTGATGTGCTGAACTATGTCATTCTTCTGTTGGACATTTTGTCAGCTGGGAAATGAATTATCAACTGTACAAGTAATCTCTGCCTGAAGCTTTTCAATTCTGAAAACAAGACACAATGACAGAAATCAACAGAGATGATGTCCTGCTTGTTACTGCTGCAGGAGAATGGCATCAATTCATCAGCCCTAGAAGGAAAAACTGAGGTGCCACCATAATAAAAAGCTGGAATCCATTAACTTTTCATACTAAATGTGGCACTGTTATCCGCGAAAGTGAGAAGTATGATATGAGCAGGGAACAAAAGAGGTAACACTCAGATGAAAAGCTTTTTGTGGGTCAACTATATTATTATTTTCATACAACATTTTTGAGGAAGAGATAAGAATAACATTATAAGAGCTTTTATTATAACCATAAGAAAGGCACTTTGATTTCATTGGGAAATAAATTTAACTCATTTCTTAGTTTATCCCTTGCTTCAGATTTTTAAAATTATTTTTTTTAGTTACCAAAAATCTCTTTTCTCTCCTTTCCACTTTCCCCTTCTTTCCACTGAAAAGAAAAACAAAACAAAACAAAATCCTTCAAACAAATATGCAGAGTCAAGAAAGCAAAACAAATTTGCACATTGGTCATATCCAAAAATGTTTTTTGTTATGTACTCTGATTCCATCACCTCTCTTATGCTCAGGAAGATAGCATGCTTCATCCTTGGACCTCTGGAATGATGGTTGGTCCTTGAGTTGATCAGGGTTCTAAAGCATTTCAAAGATGTTTGTCTCTATAATGTCATTGTATAAATCTCTCTTTATCCTTTACTTTTTAAATGATGGAGTACTTTAAGGTTATGGAATATTCTATTAATATTTAATCAGTTCATACTAGAGACAAGTGACTTTTAAGTTCATTGTAATCTTTTTGCATAGAAAACATTTAGCAGAATGTCCACAGGAGTGGGAGGAGTAGTGGTAGTGCTGTGTCCCTCTTAAAATGATAGGTTTTAAGAGCCTGAGAGGATAGGGAAGATTTTCAACATTAGAAGACCAGCTCATAACCACAACATTTTTCAAACTATCTCCTAATGCATATTTACTATTTTCTAAAATTCTTAAGGGGAGTTACACTCCTAATAAAACATAGACTATGACCATAACTAAAAAGACTTAGCCCACAAGTGAAGAATCTAAGAAAGCTAACTTTCCTTTTCCCACATACTCTAGGCTACTGTCAAGGTGCCTCACTGACCTGGAGTGATTCTCTGCTTTGGTCATTGTTGATATTGCTAAGGACTCTGTTTTAGTTCTTTTTGCCTGTCCCTAGCAATGGCTATAGTAGGGGAACATAGGCAAAAACCACAGGTTAAAGAGGAGGGAGGGAAGAGAAAGAGGTCTTTGGTAGTACTGCCTTGGTAGTGCCTATTCTTTTTTAAAAATTAATTAATTAATTTTTTTTTTGCGGGGCAATGGGGGTTAAGTGACTTGCCCAGGGTCACACAGCCAGTAAGTGTCAAGTGTCTGAGGTCGGATTTGAACTCAGGAACTCCTGAATCCAGGGCCGGTACTTTATCCACTGCGCCACCTAGCTGCTCCCATAGTGCCTATTCTTAACAGAAGCTACAGAATAGAGTACTGTGGTCTCTCATCCCAGGAAATATCCTCCTTGGCAGAAGCACCTTGCTATATTTTCACAAATGTTTGATGTACAGAGGTATCAGTTTTATGCTGGTGTGCATTATCTTTTCCTAAGATCAAAGATACAAATTCACATCCAAGCAACCTTTGATTATAAGATCATCACTGTTTAGAGTTGGAAGAAAGGATCTTAAAGACTAATTGTTCGAACCCTTCATTTTACAGATGAGGAAACAGAGGCACAAGGAGGTCATATTTGCCCACGGTTATAAAGCCCTGCTTCATACTGGTGGGGTTAAAGTAATATTGCCTGTGGGAAACATTAGGTACCGATGGCAGGCTGAGGCATGTGGAAATTTATTTTGATTTGGGGACCCTGCCTTTGGGCTGAGATTAAAAAACCTTAGGCCCTCAGGGGTTTTTCTGTGTAAGAGGGGCTGGTGCCCCTCCCGCTCTGCTTCATCTGAGCCAAAAAGCCCTGTGGGCTTTACAGGGAGCCAGGTCAGATGGCTGGGGGGAAAAGCCCCAGCTCACTCTGCCCTGGGGGGATCTACCCCAGAGATCTCGGGCTCATGCAGGCTGGCCTCTAGCATAGCTTGTGCAGAGGTCCCAGGCGTGCAGCAGGGGGCACAGGCCCCTTGAGTCCCCACCCGGCCGCAGTGCTAGCGCAGCAGATTAACTTGGCGTGTGCAGGGGCACAGGGAGCCCGAGGTTTGAGGAGAGAGAAGGAACATAAATACAGGGGAGAAGACAGTGAATGGGAGGCCAGAAGATTAAGAAGACAGTAAGGGACAGAGCGGAGAGGCTGGAAGATTAAGAGAACAAAGGGGCCCCGGAGGATAAAGAAGGGAGTGTGGATGGACAGAAGGAGGGCTGCTTCAAGGACACGAAGGAGACTGAGGCTATGTAAAGAGAGGGGCTGATGGAGACAGAGAAAAAGCTAAGAGCAAGGAGGCTGGGGGACACCGGAGGATAGAGAAAGCGAGAAAGGGCTACAATACAGAGAAGGTAGAGATGCTTGAGGAGGTTGGAGAAGACAGTGAAAAGGGGGGGCCAGAAGATTAAGAGAACATAGGGGCTCAGGAGGATAGAGAAAGCGAGAAAGGAGACAGAGGAAGGAGTGGTATGGAGCAGGGGGGCTTTTCAGTGAGGGAAATGTTAGAAGAAGGTCCATTGGTACACAGGAGGCGGCTAAAAAAGCTCCAGGCTCAGCAGGTGGAAAGAGACACAACAGAAAGCAGTCAGGTTGTACATTTTATTTCCCTGTATTCTTTTTTTTTTTTTTTTTTTACAGGGCAATGAGGGTTAAGTGACTTGCCCAGGGTCACACAGTTAGTGTCAAGTGTCTGAGACTGTATTTGAACTCAGGTACTCCTAAATCCAAGGCCAGCACTTTATCCACTGAGCCACCTAGCTGCCCCGATTTCCCTTTATTCTTAATTTTAAATTGTATCTCATAAATAAACCCTCTGCTGTTAAAATGGAAGAGGCTTCTTAATCTTTTGCTTATCAATTTGGGAGGAGCAAGTGTGGTGGAACTTTATAAACGGCCCATATTAAATGAATAGCAGTCATATAGTCACCCAGTTAGATTAGGTCCTGCAGTCAGATTAGTCCCCCCTAGTCAGTAAAAAGATTTTTACAGGCATAACCAAGGCAGGAAGAACAAGGGCTGGAAAAAATAGTGCAAAAAAAAAGGTGGAAAGAGAGGAGGAAAAGGGAAGAGAAAATGATATGGTACACATGGTCAGGAATGGTATCATGGTACTACCAATGGCTTCAGGTGTTATATCCTGGTTCCACTGTCATAGGTAGTGTATCCTAGACCTATAGGATCAGTTAGAGAAATTAAAAAAATAGTAATTGCATTAACACTAGATTTAAGAACATACTATCAAACAATATGGCAAATCCTTTTAAAAGACCAGTCAATGGCAAAGACAGGGGTAGGATTTTGGGGGTGGAATAGAAGATGACAAATTTCTGAAGAGAATCAAGTGAGATGGAGACATCAGAAAAGCACATTCTGAAGTGGACAACCCAGAAGTGAGTATTTATATGGTATATGTAGTAAACTCCTATATTTTCCTAAGTAGCACAAGGCTATGGTTTAACATATCTAGGCTTGAGTAAGCATGAAAGCTTACTCCTGAAGGTATAAAGAATGGAAATGGGCTATTTGCACCCCCCCCATAAAAAGCATTATTTAATTGATTTAATTGATAGCAGGGCTACTGACTTTTAAGAATAAGGTCTCTGGGTGAATGGGATGAAGAATCTATGTTTCCTCTCCTATCCCACCTTTCCTTCCCAATATTCCAAGGTGGTGATAGAACATTTCTTATTTTAGTTCAGAAGCCTATTTCTTGCACTTGTATTCTTTTGCCATTTGGTTTCCTCAGCAGATGAGTTAGGCCAGAGAATGTGGCCCCTGCACATTATCAAATCCATGATCTAAAAGGTGTTGTTTCCCATTCTGACCTGTAGATGGCCTCTGAGTCCTGGTTTTAATCCATCTAAGTAGAACCCACATTCACTTTTGGATTCTCTAAAGCAAACTGTTTTCTTAAATTAGATTAGATGTCTTACATCCTCCCCCACTTCCCGTATTGCTGTTAGTGTTAAGGGAAAGAAATAAAATCCTTTGGAATGTTGTCAGGAGATGAGTGTATACAGTTGTTTCATATTCTGGTACTTCATACTACATTTCTAGGAATTTGTAGAAACACCTAAGTGACTTATATTTTGGGGGAAAACCAGAAAGGAAATATGTGTGAATGCTATGGTTGAGTTCCTGAAACCACATACTTCCATTTCTGCTGCCTGCTTCTTGTCTTTGAGAAAAAGTTTACAGCAAGAAAAATAACTTACATTTTTATAATATTTTAAGTTTTGCAAAGTGCTTTTCCCTCAAAGATTCTAGAAAGAAGGCAGTGAATGTATTATGTCCCGGTAGAATGTAAACTCCTTTAGGATAGGGATGATCTTATTTTTCTCTGCGTTTCCTAACGTTTAACATGGTGGCACTAACATCCAGGAAGAGGGGGTTTCATGTATGCTGGTAGTTAAGAATGGCATTTTTTTTTCACTAGAGTCAAGTGGCACAAAATCTACCTTATCAAGGGGCATGCAAAATGACCTCAGAAAACTTTTCAAGGCTAATTCATTTAGGGGTGTAGAAGAAACCTTAGTAGCCATAGGTGGAAATTCCATGACACTTGAGGCCATGGGGTGAGCATATGGCAACCACTCACTTGGGGTATAGCCAGAGGTGTGCTGGTAAATGTTTAACAAGTAGCTCTCTAAAAATTAAATGTGCATGACACATTTTTAAGTTTAATCTGCAATATTAGCATTTCCTCTATTACTTTCTTAAGTCTCAGCAATCAACAAAAACAAATCAAACCCTGATTTGTAGCATTTGCAGATTTCTAATGTATAAATGCTCACAATGCAAATATAACAGCTGGCTTTCCAGAGCCTATACAAGCTGGTTCCAGGACACCCTTTGGTATAGCCCACTGGTGGAAGAGTACACCATCTTGTAGCTTCCTACTATTATTTGTGTTAAGTAAATGCTAAGCTCTGTTGTTTCTATGTTGCTGGGATAAGAAGCTCAGTGTCCTGAATACTAGTCTGTCTGGTATTATTTCCATCCTACCATCCAGCTCCCATCACCTAATTATGAAGGTGGTCAAATTACCCTTCTCAAACTCTAAGGTTACCCAGATAGACATAAGTAGTATCCTAGGACAAATCCCTCATGGAAAGCTCTGCATCTGTACCATCTTAACAGCCAAATGACTTCCTGAGCCTCCCTACATTCTCACCTCTCAACACTCATTTTTGTAAGATTTGAGTTCCAAATTTTTCTCCCTCCTTTGCTTCCCTGACTCTTCCTCAAGGCAGCAAGCAATCTGATATAGGTTGTATATGTATAATCATATCCTTCTCATCTCTCTCTGTTCCTATTTTAATATTTTCTCAACCTTAGCAGAGAACTGTAATTAATGCGGAGCTTCTTCTTCACCCAACTGTGGGTGGACAAAAGATGCATTCCCTTCTTTGGATACAGAGAATTTGGTGGTTAGTTTGTCCTTTGCATTTCATTGTCTGGGCTACTAGGAAAGTTTTAGGCAATAGTAAAACTGATCTAGATATTGTAGAGTCCCAGTGTTGGTGATCTGGATATAAGAAAATATTTTATTTCTAAATGTGGTAGCTAAACTGGTGTTTTCTTCTGTAGTGAAAAGAACTTAGATTTGAGAGTTCAAATCCCCACTGACTAGCTATGACTTGAGGTAAGGCATGAGCCTACTTCTTCATCTACAAAATACCAGGATATGACTTGTACTCTAGCATTATAGAGATGCAAGCTCTTAAAAGTACCATAAGAACTTGACTTATTATTAGCCACAAGAATTACATCAGATCTCTGTGTGGCTTAACAACTCATGGCTATAACATGAACAAGTGGACTGCCCATTCTAAATATCTCAGAATTAGAGTGGCAACTTTCATCTTTTGAAAGACTTAATAATGGAGGGGAGGGGGAAGATCAGTTATATGTTCCAGGAACTAAAAGGTAGGTCACAAAAATGAGGACGTGATCTTTATATGGGTTACAATATGTGAGATCATGATCTTTATATGTCAATGGTCACTAGATGCAGGATAGGAAAGTCGGTTTCTACCTAATAGTTTACTGAGTTTATCTATCTACCCAGTTTGATATCATCAATAAGAAGCTTCTACACGAGTGGCCACTAAATAAATTTGGATGCTCAGGTAAGTTCCTAGAGACCAATTTGAAAGCCAAAGGAGTCTTTAGAGGTACCTCATTTTCCAGATGAGAAATTGAGAGAATTTCCACCTATGTATACTAAGGTTAAGGTCACAAACAGTAAGTAGCAGAGGTAGAATTTGAACCTCTGTCCTCTGGCTCCAAATGTAGTACCCTTTCCATGACACCACAGTGCACAAGATTATAAAAGACAGTCTAAACCAGTCACTGAGTTTATAAACTAATACAATGAAGAAAACTGGTTAAATGATTTTTCTAGGTGGCATCTATGGCAAAGGATCACATCTTGGTAACAAATCTTTGGATAGATTACTGGTATAATATTAGATTATAAATTTCTTAATGACAGGGATGATATCTTGTTTCATATTTGCATCCCCAGAATTAGTATAATGCATGACACATAGCTGTTTAGTATTTATAGAATTATAGAAGTAATGTTCCACTTATGTTTCTGGGAGATGTAACCTAAGATAGCCAGGAGATGCCACTTTTGAACAGTTTTACAAGTGTTCCTTACAAGCTTCCCACAAATGCCAAGGCAGGATGGTAATACCACAGCGGTGGTCCTAGATTATTACAAAACTATATCACCAATATAAAAAATGATCTCGTGGGGCAATAATTTACTCAAATAACACTTTTGACTTGAAAACTCACACTATTGCCTAGAATATATATTTTTTTCAATCTAGCTTTGTTCAGTTGTTCAGTTGTGTCTGACTCTTCAGGACCCCATTTGGGGTTTCCTTGGCAAAGAGGCTGGAGTGGTTTGCCATTTCCTTCTCCAGCTCATATCACAGATGAGGAAACTAAGGCAAACAGGGTTAAGTGACCTGCCCAGGGTCACAGAGCTAATAAGTATCTGAGGCTGGATTTGAACTCAGGAAGAAGAGTTTCCCTGACTCCAGGCCCAGAGCTCTATCCACTGTGCCACCTAGCTGCCCTAGAATCACAACCACTTCAAGATAAAAAGATCCTCATGGGGAATAGATTTAGAGCTTTAGATTTAGAAAGGACTTTAGAAACCATCTAATCCAACACTCTGTTTTTACACAAGAAAACGGAGGCCTGCAAGGTTTAAGTAACTTGCACAAGTAGCAAGTAACATAGTTGGAATTTGAACCCAGATCTCTAATTTCAAATCCAGAATACTTTCCACTGCACTAGGTCACTGGGTTTAACTCTATGTACATTATAAGAAAGAACCCCCTGTAGAACTTCTTTGACAGTACTTGATTTAAAATTTACAGATTTGTATTCATAAGATGATTTAGAATCTAAATATGATTTTACAAGGACCCCTTTTTCCTTAAGCAAGTAACTATTGCTTCACTAAAGAAAAAAAAGTCAGCTTACTTATTATTCAAACCACTATAACCAACTAATTCAGCCTGGATTAAATATTTATACACAGGTTGGCAAGTTCCACACCACTGCTTTTGCTTAAATCACCCCTTTTAAAAAGCTAAGTAGTCAGATAGAACATAAAATTGCCTCTTCTGAGATTAAGACATTATATATGATTGAACCAAAGAGGGGAAAAACCCTGATGTCTGAATACGAATTATTGTTTCTTTCAAAAACAGGGAAAAAACACTTAGCATGATGGCTTGAAAGCCTCCAAAAATTACCAGGGATAGAAATGAATTCTCACAGACTTCTTGATTAGTGTTAAGTGTAAGTTACTAGCATTATTCCATCTTCCTGGGCAGGGATAATAATTAAAATAAGTGTTGGAGTGGACAGAGTGCCAGGCTTAGAGCCAGGAAGACATGAGTTCAAATCAGACCCCAGGTACCACTAGCTATGTGAGCCGGGGCACGTCACTTCTCCTCAGTTTCCTGAACTGTAAAATAGTACCTACCTCCCAGGGTTGTTGTGAGGGTCAAATGAAATAAAAAATGTGAAGTGCTTACCACAGTGCCTGGCATGTAATAAACACTACATAAATGTTAACTATTATTAATACAATTATATACATGTAATATATGACATTGATATAATTTTAATGCTGCGCTAAAAGAATTTGCTTATTTTTAAGCCTGTGAGACAATATAATGGCTTCTAAGGTCCACCTGGTTCCCTTCTTTTTGGCTTTAGGGGCTTTATTTTAGAGAAAATTTATGAATTCAGTTACAGTTAGTCTGAGCCCCAAGGTAGGACAATTTCTAAGGACTAGTGGAGATTGGGCTCTCTGCCTAAAATTGCATTTATATCTTGAGTTAAACCCTGACCTCTTTTCAAATGAGGGCAAAATTCAGTTCACTGGAAACTCTGTGTGTGTGTGTGTGTGTGTGTGTGTGTGTGTGTGTGTGTGTGTGTGTGTGTGTGTGTGTACGGATATGCACTGAGAGGGGAAGTTGCGGAGAGAGCTGACCTTTTTAAGGGACTTCCTAAAGCCTAGCTCTTCCTGGAGGCAGCTGGTGGGGCAGCGGATAGAGCACTGAGCCTAGAGTTAGGAAGTCCTGAGTTCAAATCTAGCCTCAGACATTTACTAGCTGCATGACCTTTGGCAATTTACTTAATCTCAGTTTCCTCAACTGTAAAATACTAACATCTACCTTGCAGGGTTGTTGTGAAGATCAAATAAGACATGCAAAATAACACTCTATTCCTTCCTTCCCTCCTCTCCAGGTGCTGAAGAGCATGTTACTCTTCTCAATCTCTCTCTTTTTTCTACCACAACTCAATCCTGCCTAGTCTCTCACACAATGGCTTTGACTGATTGATTCAAGCAAGTATACAGGGCTTGTTCATATTCAGTTCTGATTATGTGATTTAATTTTAAAAGTTCTCTCATCTAGACAACACAACAAATGGGATACTTTGACCTCTATCCTTACTACCTTATATGTTTATACATATGTTATACATATTATAGATACCTTATAGTATAGTATTGTATATGAGGTAGACATTAAATATTTTTTGATGAAAAACCATTTTAATAAACAGTATAGAGAGAACTAATGGAATATCTTACCACATTTCTCCCAAAGTTTGTAAAGTATTTCAAACTAATTTTTGCAATCAGATACAAAATTAGGGGTTTTGTTTTGGAGGTAAAGGGAAGATAAGAGGAAGACACAATAAATGCTTGTTAATTGACAAAAATTTTTATCAAAAAAAAAAAAAAGAACTATGACCATTGCAAGGATCAATCATGATTTCAGAGGAACAATGGTAAAACGTGAATCCCACTTCCTAAGAGAGATGTGTAAGACGTAGGGCACAGATTGAACTATATTTTTTTAGATCTGGCCATGCAAGAATTTGTTTTGCTTGACTATGTATATTTTTTAGAAGAGTCTCTTCCTGTCTGTCCCTTGTCCCCCACTTTGACAATTATTTTTGTTTTTGTTTTTTTTTTGGGGGGGGGGGTTTGCAGGGCAATGAGGGTTAAGTGACTTGCCCAGGGTCACACAGCTAGTGTCAAGTGTCTGAGGCTGGATTTGAACTCAGGTCCTCCTGAATCCAGGGCTGGTGCTTTATCTCCTGGGCCACCTAGCTGCCCCCCCCCAACTTTGACAATTATGAAGGTGAGGTGGGACAGAGAGAAAATTCATTTTTATTCATTGAAAAAATTAAATTAAAAAACTACAGAAATGGGATTACATATATATCAATTTTTCTTGTCTAATTTAGCAACAGGTAGGGTGGTGGAATGAATAAAAAATCAGCATTGAAAGCAGGAATACCTAGTTCAAGTTTGACATACACTAGCTATGTGACCCTTGGCAGGTCACTTAATACCTCAGTGGTCCAGGCAAGTCTCTGAGACTATAAGTTGCAGATTAAGTGCTGACCTGCATTGCTAGGGAAGTTTCCTTACCCAGGTGTTCCCTATACCAATGAAATTAAAGCTCTAAATTCCCATTCCGATGCTTATGGAAAAAGTCTGGGGGTAGAGATCCTGTGACATTTCCAGAAGGTGCTGCTATAGCCTTATTCTAAAGTACTATACAAACATTCAGGAGCCCTTGGAGGGTTTGTAAAGGTTTCATGATTATGAGGAATAGAGCCAACTTCCATTTAATACGAAACCCCTGGAAGGAGATATGAGGATCACAATAATAGGTATCTGAGAATGTCAAAAGTGGCTGCTTAAATGTCTAGCTGGCTGAATGACCCTGAACCTACTCCAAAGCTTTAAAGGTGACCACTCACTTGGGAGATTTTGTACATTACCATAAACACCAATTCTTAACAGCCAGGTCTAGTAAAAGGTGAAGAAGTAGAACAGATGGGCAGCAGAAGAGTTTTCTTCTCACTCTCTATTTCCATCATAGCAACAGGACACATGTAAAGCTACAAGAAGCTCTAGACAAGGGCTTCTTTAACTTTTTCCATTCAACCCCTTTTTGCCCAAGAAATTTTTACTTGACCCCAGGTATATAAGTATATAAAATAGGTATGCATAACCTTTTACTGTTGCTAAATTTTTGTGACTTCCATATAAGGGGTTGTGACCCATAGTTTAAGAAACTAGGCTCTAGACCACAGTATAATTGAAGTAGGAACAATCCAGTTCATACCTAATATAACTGGCAAAAGTAATAGAAAAGAAGGGACAAACTTTGAAAAAAACATCACAGATGAATGAAATTTCACATATTTTTCAGGAGGAGCAAATCAAAGAAAAGGTAAAGTAAAATACATCAGAATTATGTTCAAGATAGTAAAAATAAACTCCTTGAGGGCAGAGATTGTTTGGCCTTTCTGATTCCAGAGCCTAGCACTAAATTTGACTCAATAACAAGCACTTAATAAATACTGGTTAAACTGAAAGGTGATTTCATAGTCTAGGGGATATGTACAAAGAGAATCTAGTGGGCAGGGTGACCACTTTGTTCAGCCCCCCCAGAATGCAGCTGTAATCACAAAGGCAGGCAGGCAAGAAGCATTTATTAAGAACTTCAATAGAAAAGCAAGCAAAAGTTATGGGAATATCATGTGGGAGTCAAAAGGGAAAAAGATAATCTGCTTTGATAGTGAGATGCACCAAAAATTATTTCTGATTAGTTTGCAGCACTTTCATAGTTCTAAGCACAGGGAATACCAAACTCTATATGCTAAGATTAGAAGACCTCTTTCCTTCTCTCTGGTTCTACACTTTAAAGTCTGAGTAGGGACCAGCCAATAGAATTGTCTGATCCCTCCAACACATCTTAAGACATTTTCCCTGGAGGTACCAGTCTATACACCCTCCTCCCAAAGGGGAGTACCCTGTGCCTGCCAAGTGCCAGTACTTTTTGCTTAGCAAATAGCAAAATCATTAACAAGTATCAGATTCCTTCAATAATGTCATAAACCATACAGCTGGAGCTGGAAGGGACCTCAGAGGTTCATCTGATATCCCAGTGACCAAAACACCAAGAAGAAAATTTTTATGGAGAAAATCTGAAATGCTTGTTGAGGGAACTCTGTTTGAGGGGACCCTCCTCATCTTACAGATCAGGAAACTGAGGCCCAGATAGGTTCAGTGACTTGTTTTTTGGGTTTTTTTTTGGTGAGGCAGTTGGGGTTAAGTGACTTGCCCAGGGTCACACAGCTAGTAAGTGTTAGGTGTCTGAGGCCAGATTTGAACTCAGGTACTCCTGAATCCAGGGCCGGTGCTCTATCCACTGCACCACCTAGCTGCCCCAAGGTTCAGTGACTTGTTCAAGGTCATATATGTAGCAAATGTCAGAGGTGGGATTTGAATTCAAGTCCCTGACTCCAAGTTTAGCACTCTTTCTACTGTCCCATACTAATTGAAGGTGAAAGGTTGCTTTCAAGAGTCACATAAAATTCCAAGCCAGTCTCTTGTTAATTAAAAATTAGTTTCATCAAGGAGACTAAATTTGCTTGTTTGCTGGACAAAAGCCAATAAGTTACTGTCACTATAAAATGCAGTATAATGGAATTCTTCCAATGACACATGTTCTACAGACCACAAAAATCAGTTGAATAACAGCTTGAAAAAATGATGTTCGCTATGAAAAATTTCTTGTTTGAAACTGAAGTAGTTACTGGTATGGGCCATACTGTATTGCCGGAATTATTCTGCAACTATTACTGTAAGTGATTTCAGTAACATTGCATCAGGCAAGCAGGGCCTAACATGTAAAACAGATTTTACTTTAGACATTAAAATTGGCTGTTTAAAACCCCATAGGCATCTTCCCTAGCAACAATGTTCAAAATAATGTCAAGGACCCCAGGATAACCTGCATCCATCCATTTAATCCTTGGTAGTTGAATTAAAACCTGACAATCCAACAAAGAAGATTAATAATTATAAAGTTTTTGTAATGAGTTTCTATGGAAAAACTCATTCTAAGCTCCAGCTTTGAATGTGAAAACAAAGACTCTCCTCTCCTTTTTCTGCATCACCTTTCCAGTCATGGTGATTGAGTCGGAGTGATAGGCAGCCAAATAGGAGGAGCACAGATGGGATTCCAGGCAGCATGTATTTTTTTTTTTTTTGGAGGGGTGTAGATGAGGTGTACAGAACTCTGTTAGTCAAAGTAAGGAACCTGGCCAGGATGGCCATTCATGTGTCTTGTGTTAGCAAACATAAAACGTTATACCCGCAAGAGATTTTTTTTCCCCATTTGCTTTAAGCAAATGGCATTCTTAGAGAATTTTTATACATCTGAATCATGGGCAGCTATTGCCATCATTATTCCATCATATCTGAAGTTTTTGCACTGTATGTTTTAATCTACAATCATGTTTAATAGGAATTGTATATATGTTGAAGTGAAAAGAAAAATTTTAACACAGATCAACTCAGTCTTTTTTTTTTTTTTTTTTTTGGCGGGGCAATGAGGGTTAAGTGACTTGCCCTGGGTCACACAGCTAGTGTTGAGTGTCTGAGGCTGGATTTGAACTCAGGTCCTCCTGAATCCAGGGTGGTTGCTTTATCCACTGTACCACCTAGCTGCCCCCTCAACTCAGTCTTAAGAGAATGTCCTTTCAAACAAAATTCAATGGAAATAGAGAATTTTTCAAATCCTATTCAAGAGCCAGACTAACAACAACAACAACAAAGCTCCAAGGCACATTTCCAATTTTGTATTGTTATCAACATACCTTTCCCGAGGAACTGCAAACCAGTACTCTGGCTGCTTTCTTCTCTTGCCGAACTGTTGTACCATAGTCGTGCTATGAGTAGCAAAGGATTTTCTCATGGGTTTTCCCACTTTGATACACAGAAACATTGGTGGTGTCTTGCTCTTTTCCTCTTTTGATGGAAGCATATCTGAACCATGTTAAACAAATTTTTTTTAAAAATCCAAATACTCTAATGATATATAGTGACAATGTAGTTTTGTAGCCCGAGTAAAATAACAAATATTTCAATTAAATAGTTAACAGACACTGTTTGCTCAATGTGATTTAAAAAAAATCTTCTTGTACAAAGTAAAGGCTTCCAATAATTTAATTATAGATACTAGGATCAGTATAAAGGGAAATTTTGGTAGCACTAAAATATAAATGCCCTTATGAAACTCATTTTTTCTAACAGTAGAACTTACTTCTCTCTACAAACTCTTAGAAAAGCAAAAATCTATGTTTCTGGTGGGTGTGCAAACTCTCCCAATATTGTTTCCCTAAAGAGTCATCTGAAAGATTAACAAAAGGTGAAGAAATAAAATCCATTAGTGCTATTTTCATTCACATATACGTTTGTGGACAATATCTTATCTATTAGAAATAAAAGGTAGGAACTGCTGGGGAGGGGTGGGGGGGGCAGTACCCCAGCACTTGCTGTGTGGTACCTCGAGCTGCAACTCACTTGCCCTGATTAAAGACCTCAGTTGTTTTGGTTTTGTTTTTTTTTAAAGAACCACCTGGATTAGATTATAATTGATTAGATTGTAAAGCTAAGTGGATAAAATCTAAATGTATTAGACTGTAAACTCTTTGAGGTCAAGAGCTTTCTTTTTCTTATTTGTATTCTCCACTGCTAATAAATGTTTATTGAT
This sequence comes from Dromiciops gliroides, assembly GCF_019393635.1. Taxonomy (NCBI): domain Eukaryota; kingdom Metazoa; phylum Chordata; class Mammalia; order Microbiotheria; family Microbiotheriidae; genus Dromiciops; species Dromiciops gliroides. The sequence continues at coordinate 360,169,113 of NC_057864.1, read as the reverse complement.
TATTGAATAAAATGACTCTATGGACTCTATGCTTATGAACCATGACAAAATTATGGCCTACCTCAGAAGATAATAGGCTAAGTACAGAGCTAGAAGGCACCTGATAGACCATCTAGTGCAACCTCCTCATTTTATAAATGAAGAAACTGAGACCCAGGGAGGTTAAGTGACTGTCCCAAAGTCAAATAGGTAGTACGTTGCCTTTTTTGCACTGCAGAAGAAAGAAGGTTTTGGAAAACCATTCTTGCACCCTTTTGTTGAAAAAATAGTCTCACTCTGGTCTTATGTGCATTAGGCTGCTCTGGGTTTTTTTGTTTTGTTTTGAACTGCATTATTTGGGAGTGAGTGGATGGGTTTATCTGGAGCTTGTGAGAGTCACAGCCTCTCCTCCGCCATCTTGGCTCTGCCCCTCTTGCACCTTTTTAAGATCCAAACTAATGAGCCAAAGTTCTCTGAAAGGTCAAAAACAAACTCCCTTCCCACCCACCATCAGCAACTTCCTTCAAACCTAGTGTGTTTAAGTCCAGCACCAATATATAAATGAATATCTTTACCCTAAGTGTTAAGATGCTCCATTAGACATCAAGAGCTCTTTCAATATTGGCAGTATTGCTATTTTTGCCATGTATGCAGCATTTGGAAAGTTAAGCTGTTACACACACACACACACACACACACACACACACACACACACACACTTACCTTCAATGGGTACCTGAATTCTCTTTAACAGCCACAATCTGATTTCTGATTTACTATCCACTTGTGCACCTTGGCAGCTCTTCTCCAGAGAGGATTCCAATGAGGCATCCAGACACTCTTTGACAATCTTCTCTTCTGTAGATGGACCCATTTTTGAAGAAAATTGCTCTTTTTCAGAGCCTTTACCTAGCTTCTTGCTGCCTTCAACAAATGGTTCATTTGCTTGAGGAACTGAGCTGCTAAGAGTAATATCTATGCCTAAGGGAAGATTGCTTTTGCCATCACTAATTTCTGCCTTTTCTAAGTTTTCAAGTAACTGTGACTCTTCCTTGTTTTTATTAAGGTAAAATTCAATAAGTTTAACTTTATCTAGATCTTTATGAATGTTCAACATTGACTCCACCTCATTTAGAGGAGAAATGGCCCGCTTGTCCCCTTCAGGTCCTACATCTTGTTTCTCACAAGTTTTTAAATCCAGAGCACCTTTGAGCTCAGTATCATACTCTGTTTTTGAAAGATCCAGTGCTGGCTGGTTCAATATTTCTAATGTGGAACTAGTTCCTTTCGATCTGGCCTTTCTAGACTCCTCTGAGTCTAGAGAAAGGCACTCCTTTGGAGTTTCCTTTTCGTCACCTCCACCTTCAGTTTGGGAGGAAAGTTCTTCCAGGTCAACAAAGTCATCATCTTCTCCCAAAAGGGAGTTTTCTTTGGTTCTAGAATCCAATGCAGTTTTTGCCTTGGAGGGTTCCTGGATGTCAGCAGTCATAGTAGCCAACTCCTTAGGTTCCTCCTTTGACGATCCCAAGGTCTCTGACTCCCTTAGAATGGAATTGTCAAATGACTTAAGAAGATTGTAATCTGTTGACTTCTCCAGAGGTTTTGCTGACTTGGAAATTAGGGGAGTAGTAGTTTCTCCATTCTGTTGTCTTTTTTCTTTATTGAGAGATTTGAATTTACTGAATGGATTTATATCCTTCTCAGAAGCCAGGTCCTCCCACTCTCCAGGCCTGTACAGAGGACAAAGATCCTGTGGTAGGTCACTGTCAGGAAGAAATGGTGGATGCACATGGAATGTTAAAAAAAAACAAACAAAAGAAAAACCAAAATGGAGGAAAGAAAAAAATAAACAAAATACCACCAAACAGACCCAACTCAAAAAAAAAAAAGATAACTAAAATATGTTAAAATGACTTTAGAAGGATGAATCTAAAATAAGAAATAACATCTTCAAAACTAAACATAAAGCAACTAAAACAATTATGTCAAAAAAGAAAAAAATGGTGTGGTGCACCTCAGTGGAAATGTGTAAATGGTTTTTGAAGTCATATTTGACAAATACAGAGCATGAAATGTGTTTTAAGATTTTTAAGGTAAAATAATTGTACTGCTAATTTCCTTAAATTCTAGGGCAAGGAAGGAAAATATCCCAGTCCTAAGGATTGAAATGGGAAAAAACTCTGAATGCTTTTTCTTAGTAAATGCTCTAGAAATTATAATCAATTATTTATGCCATTTACTTAGTAAACATTACTTGAATAACTACCATATAATTAACACAAGAACTTTGCAAAGATGCCGTCCAATCAATAGCATTGGTAAATACCTACTAGATACCAGATCCCATGGGTACAAGGATCAAAATGAAGCAATACTTGCCTTCAAAAATATACAGTCATGTTGTGTTATAGAGCAATACCATAGGCAAAGTTTTCCCAAAATAAACTTCTATTCCCTGCAATAAATTTCTTTGGGTGGAGTGAAATCTGGGGCTACCTACCACCCATATCTATGCCATGGTGAAGAGTGTTAGAGCAAAGCTATAGTGTATAACATTTCATAGTTTAAAAAACTTTCAGAAAACCATTTGCCTTTTGATCATCTAATGAATCCATAAGATTCAGGTAAGTTTGCTAACTACTATTTTTTTTTTTGTGGGGGGTATTCACATAAAATGTTTCATTTCAATAAAATAATTTTATGGCAAAAGTTTGTGTTGGGTTACTTGCTGAAGCCCAATGTTGTTTGGATATCTGGATATCATCAAGTTTTGGTATAATAAACTCTTTGCTATAAAGAATCTGCTTCTATAAAAACAGTGACTACACATTTTATCCTGGCAGTCTCTTCTCCCAAGTTTACTTTAATTATTGAAAAAAAAATAATTTAGATGGGAAACATATAATATGAGTTTGAAGAAAATGTATCACTATAACTTCACTTTCCACCTTCTCCAGTATTAGATATAAAACACAGTGGATTTGGAAGGAAGCTATTTTCAGTAGATATGGTTTTATTTGTAAAGGATAAATGGTCATAAACTAATAAGTATTTTCATTCTAAGATCTTTTAAGACAGCTAGTTCATATAGCTATAACATAGGTTGGGAGCCCAAAGTTCATTGGCATGTCAGTTGTTTAAAACTACAAATGCATTTTCCCATTATCTATTATGTCATGAGATGGATGGGTTTCCAGGCTAGCCTTCAAAAGCACATATAACTCATCAAGTACCTGAAGTATTAGTATCTGGACTACTACCATATCTGAATGATTTCTGGTATTGACAAAGTACTTCTAAAGACATGATCTTATTTGACTCTCACAAAAACTGAGAACTAGGTAGAGGCAGAGGTGTTATTATCACCATATAGATGAGAAAGAAGTAGTGAGGTTAAGTGATGTATCCAGGGACATACAGCAACTAAATAGAACTAGGACTGAAACCCTCATCTCTAATGCTCTTTATATCTTACTGTATACTATTAGACTGTAATCCCCTTGCTGAACCACATTTCTAAGGGGAAAACCATTCAGATTATTGGCAACCTATCTCTGGCTGCCTGAGTTGCAGTTTCAAGGTCAGGGCTTAGGCAAAAAGAGTATGAAGAGTTTCTGATTAGGGTTTTCTGCCTCTTGTAACGTATAACATAGAAGGCATTCTCAGGGTTTCTTCTCATAATTCCTGTGCCCAAGGAGATATTATGCATGTCCTTCTGGGGTTTTCCTAAGGATTTTTATTGCTAGAGTATAGGGAAAAATCAACATTTCAAAATGCCTCAGAAATCTGAGGATAAAAGTCATCCCTGACATTTGTAGATAGAGCTAAACCTTGATTTTCCTCAGTTTTTGCTTGCTTTACAAGCACGTTTTCAATCCATCATTTGAGTCCCTATTTCTAAGGAAGGTTCTCTTATGTCCCTCCCTCTACACTCAACTTAGACTTGAAAGGAGACACAAATAGAATAATGGTGGGTGTTTGGGTACACAAAGAACAGAAGGTACAACCTAGACTGTTTCCAGTCTTCTAACTCCCTCACAAAAAAGGAACTTTTCTACAGTAAGTGGTAAGTAAGGAGGTAGGATGACAACTAGGTACTGCATAGGTGTTAGTAGACAAGGCAGTGAAAACAGGATGAAAATTTACCTTTTCTTTCTGACCATCCATCCTACCCCAGAAGGCCTAGAACTACAGCAAGGCTGGAAGAAGGACCAGGGTTCTGTTGATAAAAGGGGAAGGAAGTAGACTCCAAGCCAGTATCTACAGTGCTAAAGGAGAGGCAAGTCAGGAGCAGTGGAGAAGGAGGAAGCTATCTGGCTGGAAAGGCTTTATATATAAAGGTAAGTTGGGAGTAGGGCAACTAGGTGACCCAGTCAATAGAGTGCTGGGCCTGGAGTCAGAAAGACTCTTCTCCCTATGTTCAAATCTGGTCTCAGACACTTTACTAGCTGTGTGACCCTAGGCAAGTCACTTAACCCTTTTTACCAAGATGATCCAAAAGGGGTCACGAAGATTTGGACAAGACTAGAAATGACTAACAGAAGTTGAGAGTATGTGTGATTATTGATTCTGGGAGAAAAATCTTATTAGTCACTGATGAAAAATTTATATTAAAAACTGAACCATTTTTCCTGTTCTTTTTAGACATTAATAAGTCAATAAACTAAAGTTTAAAAAGAATCCTTTTTTTCCTTCCTTAGCCCAATTTTGCTTATAAGGTAGGCTGCTGTCTGAGAGAGAAGATAGAAATGCCATGAATGTATGCATTCCCTGTTTGGTTCTCTTTTGTGGGTGGGACTGTTTTTGTCTTTTCTTTTTAATGCTCAGTCCTTACCACTGTTGCCTGGGACATGGTGAGTACTTAATAAAAGTTTGTCGATTGGTTTGTTTTCTTCCTTTCTTACATATTGACTTCCTTCTTGGCTCACTAATTTTGTTACTTTTTTCCTCTTATGGCTCAATTTTATTTTCTTGAAAACATTAAAAACTGCCACTGCCAAATTCATATAACAAACACTCCCAATATACTGTGGGATCTCTCTCTTCTTCACAATACCAAATTCTGTTTTTCCTCCTTTGCATCTCTAAGTCTTTTACATCCCTGACTCTCAGAAAAAGTAAAAGAATTCCTCTTACGATGGCAAGGCATCTTTAATCTTCATGTGGGAGATATCGTTGTAGAGTGCAATGGAAACAACTTCTTCCATAGGGCAGATGAGCCCATACTCTTCACACCCGTTCTCAATAACCAGAGGATCAGACTTGTGAGGATCAAACATGATGTTGTTAGGTGTGACAATCATGACACCTCCAACTACACCCTTAAAAGAGAAGGAAAAGAAAGATGTAAACATGTTGGCAGGCAGATTTTTAACTACTAGGACAGGACTTTTTATAAATACGTGTTGCTATTTCATTAAAAAAAAAAAATATGGTACTACCCCTATAGGTATGTGTGTATCTCTACGTGTGTGTATATAGATATATATATATATGTATATAGGTGTGTCTGTAGATATATGTGTATATAGACATATGTATATATGTGTGTGTATATATGCATGTGCGTATATACACACATATATTTATTTCAGTTCCTTTATTAAGGTGTCTTAAGAAATATGTTTAAGGTTTTTCGAATGTAAGGTTAGATACGGTACAAATAGTACAAGAACACTCAACTCAGAATGATGAAATCTTTGTTTTAGTAGCACCTCGGTCTTTAGTTTTGATAACTCAGGCAAGTCATTTTGCTGAGTTTTAATTTCCTGATCTTTATTTTAAGGGGGAATAGAGTAGGGATGATCTTTAAGATCTCTTTAAGCTCTAAAATTCCATGCTTCACAATTCATTCATTCTAGACATCTCTAAGTTCATCATGCCTAAAAGTAAACTTAACTGTCTTTTCAATGACCATGTTTTCCTTGGCTTCTTCCAAGTCCCAGCTAAAATCTCACCTACAGGAAACCTTTCCTACTCCCTCTTTTTTTTTTTTTAAAGTGAGGCAATTGGGGGTTAAGTGACTTGCCCAGGGTCACACAGCTAGTAAGTGTTAAGTGTCTGAGGCTGGATTTGAACTCAGGTACTCCTGAGTCCAGGGCCGGTGCTCTATCCACTGCACCACCTAGCTGCCACCTCCTACTCCCTCTTAATTCTAGTGCCTTTCTTCTGTTAATTATTTCCAATTTACCCTTAATATAGCATGTTTGTACATAGTTATTTGCATGCTTTCTCCCTCATTAGACTCTGAGGTCCTTGAGATCAGGGACTATCATTTGCCTTTTTTTGGGGGGGTTGGTGATATCTCCAGCACTTAGCACAATGCCTGGCACACAGGGAGTGATTAATAAATATTTAAATTGATTGACAATGCATCAAAACCACAGCTACTAAGAAAGGTACAGTATAAAAAAGGGCTACAAAAAAATTTTTTTTAACTCAGAAAGATGAGGCAACTTTGTTATCTGACCCCAAAGAAAAAAGTAATAACTTGACTATAAGTGAATTGTTTGTCCCTCTAAAGGGGCACTGCTCAATGTACTCTAGACCCACCTTTGATCTTGGTGTCAGTGACAGTATTATTCAAATCTTAGTATTATAGATTTAGAACAGTAAGAGGCCTTAGATGTCAAGTCCAACCCCCTCCTTTTATAGCAGAGAAAAATTAGGCCTACAGAAGTTAAGTGACTTGTCCGAGGCTATAAAGCAATAAAGTAGAAGAGCAAGGATTTGAACCCAGATCTTTTAACTTTAAATCCTGCGCTAATTTAAGGGGAAAACTCCCCCAACAACCTTTGTTCAGTAAGGGGAAAGGTAACTAAGCAAAATAAAATACAAAAGCTTAAAGATACCTGAGCATAAAATGTTTCTTTAAATTTTTCTGAAGAAAGACAATTCTGGCCTCCCACATGTGTGTGTGTGTGTGTGTGTGTGTGTATGTATATATATATACACACACAAGAGTCCACCTGTTGGGAAAATGGGTTGATTTGGTTCCTTTATCAGCAGAATTTAGCGTCTTGTAAGGGTATATTAACATATTTATAAGCCTTGCTCTCTTTTTTTAAAACAGGAATTTTAAAGGCAAGAAACGCAGAAAGATAAAACAATTGATCCAACGTGGCACAAGGCTGCTTCTCTCAACTAGCTTATGCCAATTCAAGAAGAGAAATGTCAGAAATTCACTAGAGGGTAACTAATAGACGTTTGTCAGGTTGTGAACTGGAATTTTTGGACGAAGCTTTGACTACTCAGTTCTTGTCAATCCCCTTATCCTTTTACTACATATTCCCCCAAACAACCACAATTGCTGCCTACCTTGCCATCTGTGAAGTAGCGACAGTTCATTTTTAAAAATTTGACAACTACTGGTTCATCTTCTTCAGAAGTGGATGACAGGACTCTCTCAATTGGTTTTAAGGCTTTTCTTGCTAAGTCAGCATCCTTTAAAAAGCATTTCCATAATAAGCAAAGAATAAAAACAATCTTCCCTTAAATTTTGTCTTGAAAATTCAAAACAATCCTAAATTTAATCACATAAAATACTACTCTATTTCCCCATATGTAACCTGTTTCGTTTCAATCTAAAATGAAAAAATGACAAATGCACTACATCCTTCCAAAATGAAACATAGATAGTGAAAAGTACCCAAGTAAAGTGCATCATTTATTTATTTATTTATTTATAAAGTGAGGCAATTTGGGGTTAAGTGACTTGCCAAGGGTCACACAGCTAGTAAGTGTTAAGTGTCTGAGGCCAGATTTGAACTCAGGTACTCCTGACTCCAGGGCTGGTGCTCTATCCACTGTGCCACCTAGCTGCCCCCTTTTTTATTTATTTTTAAATAAAAAGCACAAATACCATTTCTTAAGAATTAGCTGATTAAATCCTTTCAGAATTATATTAACGTGAAAGACTCCATACCAAACTCACATGGTTTTAACTTACTTTTCTATAATCCATCATTTTTTCTTTTCAGAATTTAACTGTAACAGATTTCTTTGATTCTTTTGTCTAAAATGTCTATTGCTTAAAGCTAATTTTAACCTTCTTATTAGGGAAATTCTGACTTTGCTTGGTAAGGGAAAGGTAAGGGTAATTATCAAAATTAGCACATTAAGTTATAAAACCATGCAAGAAAATAGCTCCTAATAATACATATAACCTGTGATTCTTGATTAGGAGATATACCTACAGGAAGTTTATCATATTCTGCATCTGATGATGAAGGAGAAATAGTAGCACCAGGACTTGATGAAGTTAACCTTAAAGTACTGGAAGGAAAGTCAGTATCCGGCACAAAAAGGACCTGCGAAGAGGAATGAGGAATATGTTAAGTATGCAATTAAGTGCTGAGTTGAGTGGTTATCTACTAAGTGCTATAGTGTTCATACAAGATCAGTGTAAACTAGTTTAATCAAAGCAGTCTTCAAGGAGGGGTCAGGATTTTTCTAGAAATCAGTTATATATCATTTACAAAAAAGTGAAATTTTAAGATAAGAACAAAAGCAGAATATGAAAATCTGCGTGCTGTATTTTTTCAAATGAAAGAATGAGCATTTAGTTAATATATTCCTTTTTCCTACTTGCTTTCAGGTCATGAGGCTACTTATTTTTATTAATCAAAACTATAGTACCATAACAGTGTGCTATTTTCTATTTTGGGCAAAATATCTAAGTTAGAAGAAAGTAGAGGCTGTCAAATATATGGCCCTAGGACCACATAAAGCTTTTCAGAACTCATCATGTAGACTTTGAAAGAAGTGTGGGGGGAAAAATTACCATTATGATTGTATTGATAATATGATTGAGAGATATTAGGCCACTTGAAGGAACTGAAATGATATCACAGTGTATATGAGATGATGGTGCTCTACTGAACCACCAATTGAGAAACATTTTTAAGGTAACCACATTAAGGCAAACCTTATGATGTAAAAAGAGAATTAAGCGGGGGGCAGCTAGGTGGCACAGTGGATAAAGCACTGGCCCTGGATTCAGGATGACCTGAGTTCAAATCCAGTCTCAGACACTTACTAGCTGTGTGACCCTGGGCAAGTCACTTAACCCTCAATGCCCTGCAAAAATTAAAAAAAAAAATAAATAAAAAAAAAAAAAAAGAGAATTAAGCCACACGATGTTAATAGTCTTTCCAAATAGCTAGTTCATGCAAAGGGAAAGTAAACAGAAGTTCTCAAATTGAAACGAACTCTCTTAAAAATATAAAACAGAATTTTAACTTATCAGTTCTATTTAGTAAAAGTTATATATCAGTTTTTTTTTTTAAATTTTTTGGTGAGGCAATTGGGGTTAAGTGACTTGCTTAGGGTCACACAGATAGTAAGTATTAAGTGTCTGAGGCTGGACTTGAACTCAGATCCTCCGGAATCCAGGGCTGGTGCTCTATCCACTGCACCACCTAGCTGCCCCTATATATTAGTTTTGAAGGATAAAGGAAGAGTGACTGTGGCCTACTGTTAAGGACACATTGGTTAACACCGGCCATGTAACTGAAGTAATAAAACAAAAAAGATGCCATTTTTTAAAAATGAAAACTATAAATGACAAATATACCATCTACTTCAAGATTAAACGCCTTATGAAATTTCTAGGATGGGATCATATTGAGAAAAAGATTATTAGGTTTTCTCACATTTTAGTACTAAGCTGTCTGACACAAGACAAATAAATATAAATTTATCTGGTCACCAGATAAATATAAGGAACTATACTAGTTAAGCTTCCTTTAAGGATTTACTATCAACCCAGCACTGGGGCAGCTAGGTGGTGCAGTGGATAAGCACTGGCCCTGGATTCAGGAGTACCTGAGTTCAAATCCAGCCTCAGACACTTGACACTTACTAGCTATGTGACCCTGGGCAAGTCACTTAACCCCCATTGCCCTGCCAAAAACCACAAAAAAAAAAACCAAACCCCCAAAACAAAACAAAAATTATAGCACAAATCTCTGAGGAGCTCAACACTCAAATTATTTAAATATTATTTAAATTATTAAATATTTGAGGAAGGAAAGACTGAATATTAATTCTATAGTCAGTAAAAAAGCTTTTTAGAGATTAGATATCTAAAGTGAATCAGATTTGTACAAAATGTATAAACTCATAATAATAGTAAAATAATTACCTGGCCTGGAACAATAGTGTGTGTGAAAAGCTTATTCAATTCCACAAGCTTGTTTGGAGTGATGTTAAATTTCAATGCTATTGTATTAAGTGTATCTTGGCTTCCAGCCTAAAAAAAAAAATCCAATACAAAAAGTCAAAATATTTTTGATGGAGAACATTTATCTTTATGAAATACCAATGTAAGCGACAGCAATACCTGCAAAATAATATAGTCAAGAGAACAAGAAGATTTTCTCCCTCTAAATTCCAAAAGAAATCACCTCAAATTATTTAGCATGATCCAATCCAGTGCTTCTGGACTTTTAAAATCCTAAGGCATATTTAAACGTTTCTTAATTTTCTGTAACATGGCTTGGGGGGGGGGAGAGGGTGAAGCACAGAGAGACCAAACAATTAATACTCAACATATCCTTCCTCCCTGGGCTGCCCCATAGTAGCTTAAAATAGAGATTTTGTCATTAAGGTAATAATTTCCTAGGATCGGCCTGGAACCTTTTTTCATTAAGGCTACAAAATTCACAGCATATGATTATTAGTCTAACCATTCTGGAAAGCAGTTGGGAACCATGCCCCAAAGGCTATTAAACTGTCCATAATCTGTGACCCAACAGTATGGCTGCCAGAGGCTGTACCCCAAGGAGATAAAAGAAAAAGGAAAAAAGACTTATTTATAGCAGCTCTATTCCTGGTAGCAAAGAACTGGAAACTAACGGGATGGCCATCATTTGGAGAATGGATGAACTGATGTGATGGAATACAATTGTCTTGTAACAAATGAAGAAGGGGTTGGTTTCAGAAAAATCTGGGAAGACTCTGAACTTATGCAATGTGAAGTGAGGAGGAAAACAATCCAGAAGGCAGCAGCAATATTGTGAAAATAATCAACTTTGAAAGACTGAATCAATCTGATCAACAAATTGATCAATTATAATTCCAAAGGACTCACAATGAAATATACTATCCACCTCAGATAGAGAGCTGATGGACTCAGTGAATAGTGAAGCATATTTTTTTCCTGTCCTTTTTTCTTCCTCCCTCTTCCTTCTTTTCTAACAATTCCTCCTTTCCTTCCTCTCATGCTTGCTTGCTTCCTTCCTTTCTTCTTGGAACATGGCTAATGTAGAAAGTGGTTTTGTATAACTATACATATTTGTAATAGGTTTTGTTTCCTTTGCCTTTTCACTGGGCATAGGAGGTGATGAGAGAAGGAAAGATTTGTTAACTAAAAATACAAAAATTGTACAAATTCACAACTAAAGATTTGGCTGCTTATTACTTCTTAAATAACTGGGAAGGGAATGGAGAAAAGGGAAGACTACAAAAATTCCTATATATCTAATTCATAGAAAGTCTACTTATTCTAATTTTTTAAAAGAATTGATAGGCATTTAAAGCCGAGGTGGTGCTGGACTATACCAATCTGCATCTTAAGGTGAGGACATGCCATTCTTATAAACTTGTTAGGCGTGTTGTTGGAGGATATTCCTATTTAGGCAAGAGCTAAACTCTGAGGATCATTCCTACTTGGATTCTATAAATTTTTCCCTATAGGAGGAACTATATTCATCTGAAAAAAAGAGTATAGAGGGAAAAGAGGACACATACTGATGGAGAGGAGACAGAAATACAGGGCACAATGACAAGAGCAATGTTAGTGGGAATCTACAAGAAGGGATATGCTAGAGTCACAAGAAAAACCAAGATTGTTGTGATGCATTGGTTAGTTCTTATGAATATGGAACTAATCAATAGTGTGCCTGAAAGCTGAACTCCTTTCTTTATCATTGCTTAATAAAACTAGTGATGACATCTGAGTTCTTGAAAAAAAAATCACAAAACATATAGAGAGAAGGACTTCCTATCAAGATGTCTGCCTGAATGTGAGGTAGACCACTCAGTTCCCATACAGCTCCTCTAACAAAACTGTGAAGTTTGTGTGAGAGGATTAAGAAACCCAGTGAAAAACTATGAGTTCTTCCATATTTAACTTCCTACAAATAAAAAAAAATTCTGCCTCAATTGTATCTCAAGTATGGCAAACCATCTTATAAATGTGCCCTTCTTGGTCATGAAGGGAACCTGGCATGATGCTTCCTGATGAATGAAACAACTTATGCCCACCGGTGGCAATTAGTCCAGGAGTCTCATGTTGTCCTTAATTTGGAAAGACTTTTAAAAATTATGATCTCTTAATAGGCAAGGATCCTATGATCTGAAAATTTAAATTATGCATAACACTTCATATAGCAAGTATTCTCTATATTTGTGCCTTTATATTTATTATGAACACAAAACATGAAAAAAGAGAATTTTACACACATAGAACACAAAAGAGGAACTTATAATTGAAGTTAAATGGAAGAATATTTACAAAAATATAAATTACCTACATTAGCAGAAGAGGAAATAGAATGTTTAAAGAGACCTATTTTAGAAAAAGAAATTGAACAAGCCATAAATGATCTTCCTAAAAGAAAAGCACCCAGGACCACATGGATTTACAAGTAAATTCTATCAAACATTTAAATATCAACTAATTATAATGTTAAATAAATTATTTGGAATAATAGGTAAAGAATGGATCCTACCAAACTCCTTTTATGAAATAAATGATACTGATACCTAAACCAAGAGTAAAAACATAAAAAAGAAAATTATAGACCAATTTCATTAATGAATATAGATGCAAAAATCCCAAATAAAATACTAGCTAAAAGATTGCATTATTTGTAATGGAGATAAACTAGAAGCCTTCCCAGTAAGATTGGGTGTGAAACAAGGATGTCTATTATCACCAGAACTATTCAATATTATATTGGAAACCCTAGAAATAGCAGTAAGAAAAGAAAAAGAAATAGGGAATGAGGTAATAAAACTATCTCTTTTTGTAGGTGATATGAGAATATACTCAGAAAATCCTAAAGATTCAACTAAAAAGTTAGTTGAAAAAAATTAATAATTTTAGCAAAGCAGCAAGATATAAAATCAATCCATATAAATCATTAGCATTCCTATATATCACAAAAAAACTTAGCAAGAAGAGATAGTAAAAGATACCCTATTTAAAATAACTCTAGACAGTATAAAATAACTGGCAGTACACCTGCCAAAACAAATCCAGGAACCATATAATCAAAATTATTTTTAAAAAACCACCTTTTTATACAAATAAAATGAGATTTAAATAATTGGAGAAATACTGTTTATGGGTAGGTAGGACCAATATAACAAAAATGACAATTTAACCTAAACTAATTAAATACTCAACATCATCCCAATTAAATTACAAAAAAAAGCATTTTACTGAATTAGAAAAATTAATAACAAAATTCATTTGGAAGAACAAAAAATTAAGAATATCAAAGGAAATAATGGAAAAAGGCTTATCAGTACCAGATCTTAAACTATATTACGAGACAATAATTACCAAAACTAAGACTGGCTGAGAAATAGAAAAAATTGATCAATGGAACCAAGTAGATATGCAATTTACAGAAGCAAATAAACATAATAACCTTCTACTTGACAAATGTAAAGATAAGATTTTGGAATAAGAATTCACTATTTGGTAAAAATGGTTGAAAAAAGTGGAAAGCAGTATGTAGAAACTGGGCATAGACCAGTATCTTACATCATTTACCAAGATAAGGTCAGAATAGATACATAAACTACATATAAAAAGAGATGTTACAAGAAAATTAGAAGAACATGGAACATATTACTTATCAGACTTATGGAAAGGTGAACAATTTATGAATAAACACAGGATAAGAAATCAAAGTTAGGTGTAAAATAAATAATTTCTATTACATTAAATTTAAAAGTTTTTGTACAAATAAAACAAATGTAGCCAAGATCAGAAGGAAAGCAGAAAACTGGGGGAAAATGTTTACAGTTTTTCAGATAAAGGGCTCATAACTTAAACATATAAAGAACTTTTTCAAATCTATAAGAATATGAATCATTCCCAAATTAATAAATGGTAAAAGTATATGAACAGGCAGTCTTACAATGAAGAAATCAAAACAATTTACAGTCATATGAAAAAATGCTTTAAATCAATATTGACTAGAGAAATGAAAATTAAAATAACCTTGAGATATCATTTTTCACCTATAAGATTGGCTAAAATGATTGAAGATTTAAATGTTGGAGGGGATGTCAAAAAATTGGGACACTAATTCATTGTTGGTGGAATTGTGAACTGACCCAACCATTTTGGAGAGCAATCTGGAATTATGTTCAAAGAGTTACTAAAGTTATTCTGTTATTAAGCTATTTTGACTATTATAAATACCCAAATTACATATAAAGGACATATGAAGAAAGATGCTATCTGCATTCAGAGAAAGAACTGATAAATAAAAGTATCTATAGAATAAAATTCTATACATGTACACATATACATATATGCATACACATACATATGTATACACACATGTATATATATATATACCTATTTGTGTCTAATGGTAGCCATCTTTGGGGGGTAGGGAAGAAGAAATTTGTATATTTGAAAGAAATTGCAAGTAGTGCATTGTAGAGTTGCAGTTTAATGTGCAATTATCTTTTTTATTGTACTAGGTTATGGAAATGTTTGCCTTATTCTATAAATTAAAAATAAAATAAAATTTGTAAAAAACAAAGGGAGAAAGAAAAGACAAAATAAAACAAACCCCTGACAACTTAGTCAAGCCAAACAAATGCACTCCAGAAATGCAGCCAGAAGCTTAAGGGCAATAGATAAGGGGGCAATAGACAAGGTTAAGCCTTCTGCCTAATTAGAGATTTCTAGGAAGATGTGTAGAGTACAAGGCTCTGTGTCAAGAGGATGCTGGAGTGCTCTCCAAAGACAGTTCCAGGGAGGAGACTTTAGAAACCTGGGGGAAGTGGTATGCTAAGCTGCAACAGTACCACAACACTCAAACCAGGACACTGAAGGCCCAGGATTCTGAAGTTTCTGACACTCTGACCTGAAATGCCATACTGAATATTCAGTTCTTTGAAGCTCAAAGATCCATGTAGGGCTAACCCCAGAAAGTAGAGGCCAACATAAGAACCCATGACATACTGTAGCAGGGAACAGAGCCTGGTCCTGAAATAAAGTACTAATATAGGAAAACTGGAGAGATGAATAAATCAATGAAAACATCAACTAGTATAAAATTTATTGGAACTCTAACTCCATAACTGCAAGAAGAGACTCAAAGGAAAAAGATTTTTCCACAAGGACAACAGGAATACCTAGAAAAAAAAAGAAGTGATAAAAACTAAATATAAGGTTTTTTTTTCTATAATAGCTTTTTTAAATTAAAAAAGTATTTTATTATTTTCCAGTTACATGTAGAGATAGTTTTCAACATTTTTTAAATAAGATTTCTAGTTTCAAATTTTTCTCCCTCCCTCCCCCTTCCCCAAGACAGCAAGTAATCTGATATAGGTTATTAAATATAAGGTTTTAAAGAATTGGAAGGAGGAAAAAGTATCTTAGGAAAAAAATGTAAATGTTGCCCAAGAAATGGGTTCCCTGAAAACTAGAAAAGACCAAACAGAAATCAATAATTCAATGATACAGCAAGATATATTAGAACAAAATCAAAAGGTTGAAAAATGAGAAAATGTGAGCTAATTTTAAAAAATTACCTAACTTAGAAAATAGTTCAGGGAAAGGTAATTTAATCATCGAACTCCTTGAAAACCATGATTTTTAAAAAAAGCCTGGATACTATATTTTAAGAAATTAAAAATGAAAAAATGTCCAGAGATCTGTTAGAAAGCAGAGGAAAGGAAGAAAGAATCCACAGAATTAATTATCTGATGATAGGAATCCCCAAAGAAAAAGTCCTGGGATTGATATAATCAAAATCCAGAGCTTCCACATCGAAGAAAAAATACTGGAAGCACCCAGAAAGAAACAGTTCAAGTACTAAGAATTATGGTAGATATTACCCAAGATTTGACAGATTCAACTATGAAATAGAGGAGATCTTAGAATGTAATATTCCAAAATGCAAAAGATATAGGTTTGCAACCCAGCAAAGCTAAGGATAATTCTGTTAGCGGGAAAATGGATCCTTAGTGTAATAGAAGACTTAAGTATTCCTGTTGAAATGACTAGAGCTGACTAGGAAGTTTGAAATACAAACGTAAGTGTCCAGAGAAAGCTTGAAAGGTAAATTTATTTGAGCAATTACTGCAGAGGCTGCAAATTGATGTAATGCTAATATTCTAGTAGGAAGAGAAGAAACTTTCAGAACGTACTGAAAGAGTAAAAGAAAAGCAGAAGTCCTGGCTAGAGTAGGAGGGGGAATTAGTTTTCTGAGGGTTTTAAGAGAGGAAAGCAAAAAGAAAAGAGGGTAGACCACACCAGCATGGAAAGAAAGAAGATAGGGGTGCAACTTGTTATTTCTCTTAATTGGAGTACACAAAAAGAATATACAAACAAGGGTGGTGGGGGAGTAGTCATCTGATGAACCTCATACATCTGAAATGGGTAAAAGAGGGCTGAACATACCATACTTAATAGTTTTGCATAGAAACACATCAAACTCAAAACAATGGAGATTAAGGAGGGAGAAAAGAATTAGAATCTAAGGGAGGGAAGTGTATTTAGATGACCTCTTAGAAAATTTAGGAATGGCTGAGCAAATTATGGCACATGAATGTAATGGAATTTTATTATACCATGAGAAATTATGAAAGGGATGGTTTTAGAGAATACTGAGTAATATGAATTGACAGAAAGTAAAGATTCCAGAGACAGCAACTTTGCAAAGAAAAGGAAATCAGAAAGACTTAACTTTGATCAACATAGTGACCAACCATGTTTTCAGAGGATCTATAATGAACATTTTACTCACCTCCTGACAGAGATGTGATGGACACAAAGATCAGACACACACATTTTTTGGATCTGGCCACTGTGTAGATTTTTTGGCCTAAGTTTGTCATGATTTTGTTTTGTTTTGTTTTTCTTTCTCCCTTGGTTTTTTAATTTCAATGATTATACACATTTTTCTTAAAGCAAGGGGGTATGAAAAGGAAATTTATAATTTCTTATAGGTTCCTCTTTTTTGTGTTCTACTATGTATATGAAAATGCTCCTTTTTTGGTGTTTTACGTTCATAACAAAGAAACAAAAAAGTACAAATATAGAGTACTGCTATGTGAAATGTACATAATTTAAAAGTTCAAATAATATGGTCCTTGCCTATTAAGTGATAATAATTTTTAAAATTCTTTCAAAATAAAAGACAACATGAAGCTCCTGGACTCATTGCCACTGGTATGTTTAAGCTGTTCCTTTCATCTGGAAGCATCACACCAGATCCCCTTACTGACCAAGAAGGACACATTCATTCATTCATTTATTTTTGGTGGGGCAATGAGGGTTAAGTGACTTGCCCAGGCTCACACAGCTAGTAAGTGTCAAGTGTCTGAGGCAGGATTTGAACTCAGGTACTCCTGAATCCAGGGCCGGTGCTTTATCCACTGCGCTATCTAGCTGCCCCAGAAGGACACATTTATAAGATGGTTGGCTATTCTTGAGGTACAGTCTTGGCACAGAGGCAGAAGTTGTTTTTGTTTTTGTTTTTTGATGGGGCAATGAGGGTTAAGTGACTTGCCCAGGGTCACACAGCTAATAAGTGTCAAGTGTCTGAGACTGGATTTGAACTCAGGTCCTCCTGAATCTGGGCCGGTGCTTTATCTACTGTACCACCTAGCTGCCCCCAGAATTTTTTTTTAGGAAGATAATTGTCCAATTGTTCAACCAACAAATTCTTTATTTGGTGTCTACTATGTGCCAGGGGCTGGAGATACAGGTGCTATAAAGGAAATGATTCCTATTTGCAATAGGCTTATAGTATAGAATTCACAGAAACTGGTACTAACTGGTACGAAGCAATCTGAGTCTTATGGATAACACACATGGATATTACAAACATTTTTTTTACTAAAAGCAATTTAAATTTATTAATAACTACAGTCAAAATTAAGATCCCACAGGCACGTTAGCATCTGGAGATTTTTCCATATTTATATACATAAAATTACAAGGTGATAGAGGAGATGAAATACTCTGTGAAGGATGTTGGCGGAAAGGAGGCAACTTCACATTATTAAACCTTTTATTCAGTAAGGATGGTTTATAACTTGGTAATCATTAACTTTTCTACCTAAGTAAAGTAGGTCACCTATAATTTCTAAATGTTTTACACGAAAAATAAATTAACCTTTAAGCCAAGTTCAAGAGGCAAGTTTCATTTTATACATTAATGAAATAGTTGTGAATATGTGTACTACTAATTGGTACACAACGATGTAGTATAGTGGAAACAGCATTAGATTTAGAGTTGGAGGACTTGGGTTTGATTACTGGCTTTCTCATTGGAAAAATCACTTCCTTTCTCTGAGTTTGAAGTCCTCATCTGTAAAAATGAGGCCAGGAAAATTTAAACATAACAGGACTGTTACGAAGATCAAATGAAATGATGTATATAAAGTGCTTTGTAAGCCTTGAAGCATGATATGAGCATCAGTGTTCTTATTTTTGATCACCTATTTCTATTTAGTAATTGAATGCAGCATCATGGGAACTTAGAGATCTTCAGGCCATCTTCACTTTAATGGAGGAAGGAAAAGAGGGCCAGAGAGGGGAAAAGTGACTGAATGCTGAACAAAATCACACTGATAGTAAGTAAGCAGCAGAGGCAGATTATGAGCCCTGAGGATCTGATTCCAAATCCAGTGCTCTTGCCTCTAAATGAACCTCTTCTCAATGGTCCAATGCATTTCATCTAGGGCTGCTGTGCAGTATTCTGCTGGGCATAAATGGGCTTTAAATAGTCTTACTACCAATAAAGAAAAATTCTGAGACAATGGTAAAGAGATGCTTAGGGATATCCAGAGGGTTCTGAGACCAGTTTTCAAATACAAATGGATATCTATTCCTTTTGTAATTATTGGACTGACACTATGGCTAGACACTCTAAAAGACTTGCAGAAAGATAAAATCTCCAAAGCTAGTATAGCTTAGTAATAAGGTAGCTAGGTGACTCAGTGGATAGAGCACTGGACCTAGAGTCAGGAAGATCTGAACTAAAATCCAGTCTTGGATGCTTACTAGCTTTGTGACCCTGGGCAAGTTACTTAACCTCTGCCTGCCTCAGTTTCCTCATCTGTTAAAAGGGGATATGATGATTATAATAATAATAAGTTGTAAAGATAAAAGGAGATATTTTTGCTGCTTTGTCAACCTTAAAAGTGTTGTACAAGTGCTACCTAGCTAGGTGGTCATGGTGGTTGTTGCTGTTGTTGGTAGTGATGGTGGTGGTGGTGGTGGTGGTGGTAGCAGCAGCAGCAGCAATATTGATGAGATCTGAGACAAAACAATAATTATCATTATTATCCTAAATTGTAGGAACACTTACTGTATATTCCATAGTGCCTCGGGGCTTTTGAACCACCATCTTCTTCTCTTTCTTCTCATTGGTTTTATTCTGGTTGTCATCTAAAGAAAGAAGGCATTTAAATATCCTGATTAAGGTACAGTTTCATTTATTTATTTAGCAAATTCATATCTGTTCAGATTAAGGGATCACAGGGGACCTGGACAAGTCATTTAATTCACCCTCTCTACCTTCAGGCTAAGTAATGTCAGAAAGATCATAATCTCTCGTGCTTTGAGGAGTTCCAAAAAGGAAATTCTACATCTTCTTCCGGTAAGCAGTCACAACAATTTACAAATCTCAGAAAATTGTTCCTCGTGTCTGACCAAAAGGGAGATATTTTGCTCATGTGAAAGATAGCTGCCTCAAGGTAAAGCTCCCCAGACTGCTAAAGTTCCCCTTGTAGAATTGAGCTAAGCAAAAACAGTGGAAATGACAATGGATCGGAACAGCTAGTCTTGAATTCCAGCTCTTTGATCCTGGACAAGTCAATTAACCTCACTAATCAGTTTTGTAATTTGTAGGATAAGAGGGTTACACTAAACCAGTGATTCTCTCTCTCTCTCTCTTTTTTTTTTTTGGTGAGGCAATTGGGGTTAAGTGACTTGCCCAGGGTCACACAGCTAGTAAGTTGTCAAGTGTCTGAGGCCGGATTTGAACTCAGGTCCTCCTGACTCCAGGGCCGGTGCTCTATCCACTGTGCCACCTAGCTGCCCTCAAACCAGTGATTCTCAAAGCATAATCTGAGTACCCAAGACCTTTTTTTAGGGACTTCATGAAGTCAAAACTATTTTCATAATAATTCTGTTTCAATTTCTATTATGGTAAATATTGATAGCTATAACACACAAAAGCTCTTTAAGCGCCCCCTCAGTAATTTTTACAAGTGTAAAGAAAGGGATCCTGTGACAAATTAGTTTGAGAACCACTGGACTAGATAACTCCATTATCCTTTCCAGCTCTAAGTCTGATGAATCTATAATTTTTTTCATTATCTTTCTCATGGTGTCAGTATAGGGGAAATACTTTACAATGGTGTAAAGATGTGAATTAAGTCCTTTTGACATTCTCTACCAGTGTCCTTCTATGCCATTTCCCTAGGTGCTATCAGACAAGATTTTTATGTTCATAGTACCCTTTCCACTGGCCTTACACTCCCAGTATCTGAGATACTAATTCCTTCTTCTTATTTGTAGCCCTAAAAAAAAAAAATCCTAAGTCTACCCTCAACTATATCAGAAAAATTCTAAGATAATAATAGCTCATTAAAATTTCCTAAACCCAGTAGAATGTTGGCTTCAAAAGAAATACATTTTTATTTATCTTAGCACAGTGTCTCCAACATAGAAGGCACTTAATAAATGTTGATTGCTTGCTTGCTTGACTGATTGATATGCCTTTCAACGTAAATTTATCCTCTAAATTTCAGTGAGTGGCAGACATAAAATTGCTTTCCATTAGTGGTGGTGGAAAAGCTAAAAATAGAGTAATAGTGTTAATAACTAACAACAATGTTACAAACATTAGCATCATTTTTAAAAAGTGCTACTTCCCAAGTGAGATTAATGGCTCAAAAAAGTTAAATGTGTTCAGGAAGATACAGATGAACAGTACTCCAGATGCATCATCTTGTCACATTTAGCTTCAAAGATGAATGAGCTATTGACTAGTTTGATACTGACCTGACATTTAAAAAAAAAATCAACCCAATTACCTTCTCACGTTATTGCTTTAAAACAACACCAACACCCACAATAACTCCAACACATGCGGTACATACACTTTACACGTGGGGATTTCACTACATTCTGCTCCCATACCTAACCAAAAGGAAAACCGCCTCGTGCAGTCTGTAAACACGAGATGAGGCTTCAGGTCGGAGAAGGTGCCGGACAAAGGCTGTTTTGTGTTTCTTGGGGTGGTCTTGCCATGGGGCCCACAGTCCAAAACTTCGGGTAATGACTTGAAGCTTTCTCCGTGGTGAGAGCTGTATCCAGAAGACAAGGAGCCTGATCTCTCCATTTCCAGTCTCTGCACTCGAATTTCATTCACAGCGGAAGAGAGGTTGAAGCTGCCTCCGTGGTCCAAATCATAGCAGCGCTCAAATGCAAACATCTGTCAGTTTAGCGGCCTAGGGTGAAGCCAGGAGGCTTCGAAAAAGGCTGAGACCAGCTTGGGAAATTACGACTCCCGTATTCAAATTTTAGGCAAAGGCAGTCTAACTGCAAAGAAGGTAACCAACCTGGCTTAAGCTCCAATCTTCCAGTTAGCGCTAGTTTTCCCGGGCACAGTGTTAGGGAAGTGTGGAGTTAAATAGCAAAACCACAGGCAGGCAGCACCAAAAACTCCACGCCTCCCAGCAAACTGGTCAGAGGGTCATGAGGATGAGCGAGTCCCAGGTGGATCTAGCCGGCTGTAAGGTGGACGCCGCCCCATTCACCCCACCCCCATCCCAGATCCAGTCCCAGCAGCCTAAGGGCTTCCAGAGCACTTGCTAGCAGTTCCCATTCTAGGAGATCCCCGGAGCTGCCCCACCCTTTAAAAAAGGGTGTCTTTGCATTTCTGCACCCACAGGGACACGTTTCTAACCCTTTAAACAGTTTTCACTTCTACGTCTATATAAAGAATGGGTAACCCATTTACCCAGTGCAGTATTTTCACTAAACACTTAAATACCCGGGGAAAGAGGGGGTGAGGTCTGGGATGGGGGAGGAAGGAAAATGGAAATTTCTTGTTGACAGCACTGGGAAGGGAGGTGTCTAAATAGTTGTCCCTAAAACTCTCATTCACAACCTATGCTCCAAATAAGTAATGTCGAGTTTCTTTTGGTAAAAAATTCCATACAAAATGTTCGTTTTAAGAGAGATTTAGGAAAACAGGGTTAACCATCAGGTTGCTGAGGAAGAGGAGCAGGGCTTATCACTTAGGCATTTCTAAATTCTTTAACAATAGTTATCACAAAGATGCATCACTGATCCCTATCATGTGCGGATGTTAGGTATAAAAACAAATTTACTTAGTAAGGTCTCTGACAAAAATACATAGCTTGCAATTAGAGTACAGTACAAGTGTCTATGAAATTTCCTGAAAGGCAGTTGGGCTGTCATAAGATAATAGATTCAGGACTGGAAAGGGACCTTAAATATCTTCTAGTTCAGATGCCTCCTTTTACAGAAGAGTTCCAGGGAAGTGAATTGACTTAGTTATAGTAGTAGTAAGTAGGGCAAGAAATGAAATCTGATTCGAGATCCCATAATCTTTCCTAGACTGGCCTCTCTTATATTCTCTGCTATTTTTTTTTAAGTCTAAAATCACCTTGCAGAAGTAGTCTGTTGGCTTGAATCAGCAAATCAATATGTTACTAAGACAAAAAAGTAAAACAAAACCAAAAACCCCAAGTGCAACTCATGTGGATCACTATTCTCTCATGATGAATAATATAATTCTTTTTTGAAAAGAAAAAATATTTAACATAATCATAGACCACATGAAAGCATGGATACTGTTAAGTAATTTGGATAAGGTGTTTCACACATGCAGAATCAAGCAAAGCAATCACATACTATGTAAACTCTGAGAACTGCAATATTTACTGAGAACTGATTCCCCACTCAGTCCCCTTTCCCCCAGACAAATGAATTGCCTTGGGCTGACCAGTCTTTGTCATTTCCAGACTCTTGACCACTTATGGATCTCCCCCAAGCAAACTATCCCCTCCCAAAGATTCCCAAGCTTACTTCCTGGATTTCAGGTTATTATGTAAAAAGATTAATTTACATTAAATAGTTTCTGTCAGTGAGAAACTTACCTTTCCCAAGGGTAGTTTCGTAGCTCCCTCTGTTCTGTTACCTCATAAAAACCCAGTCCTTGGTTCCCATCTTTGGGTATTCCTAGCTTCGGAGCTTTGCAATACCCAGAGCTATAGTTCCTCTGCCCGATTAAAGACCTTATTTTCTCCTATATTGATTGTTTCCTTAATTTCCGGGTTAACAACTCTAATAGGAAATGTGCCAAGCAACCAGTTTTCCATTGTGCTTTTTTTTTAAGCATACCAACAGCGTAAGGCAACTTTGGAATTCCTCCCCCAAGGCAGAATTTGTTTTCAGAAACTATAATTAAAGAAGATGAAGAGTTAAGGAGAAAAAGCTATCTTCAGAGACTAAAAATCTAGGAGAGGGACAGCATTTTGTAATAAAACAGTTATAATCAATCAATCGATCGATCAACATGTATATTTATAAGCTTCCCTGTTGGTAGGAGAGGTGGCATGGCATGATTGATAGAGAGCTGGTCTTGGTGCTAGGAAGATCTGGATTAACTGGTTAAAGGATCCTGAGTAAAATCACCTAACCTATCAGTGACTTGCACTGGTAGAAGCTGCTTCCTCTTTGAAAGTTCCCTTAATATAGGTCTAGGCCTTAACTGTATTATTTGGTTTAATGTTCTGGGCCCTGTAGAGGACATACAAAGACAAAAACAATGTAGTCCTTTCCATCAAGGAGCTTATGTTCAATGGGAAATACTACATGCATATACACAGGTATATACAAAACATAACCTTGGGGAAGGAGAAGGGAAGAAAAAGTACTTTGAACTAGAAGAAGTAGGAAAAGCCAAATGTAGAAATCGATTGCATAAACTAATTTTTGAAAAATTACAAAATAAGTGCAATACCAGACAAAATGTATTTAAATAATTTCTAAAGGAAAAGAAAAACTAGTGCATTTGAAAATCCTTTCCTATTTAGGCTACTAACATAATAAAGACAGATATGTCAATTTAACATAATTAATTGGCTGATTTTATATAGCAATATCTTTTAATCCACAAATAAATTATTAAATTGTAGAAACTATCTTGTACAGTTCTCTCTAAAGAACTAGAAAATGAATATGTAATAAGGAAAAAATTTTATAGAACACATATCCTTTATGCCAAATCCCAACAGTCTAATTCTAAAGGAGAGAGCCAATAAGCTTTCTTTCCACCATAGTTCATGACTAAAGTTGCTTTCCTATCCAAAAACCTGTATTTCTTATCTATCATGAATGGCAAGACAAGATTAAAAATTTCCAAAGAAAGAAACAGAATTTGTATTGTGAATTGCCCATTCAACATAATTGAACATTGCAATCTGAATCATCTAGTCTCAGGGATTAAAAAAATAACCACATTCATTGGTACCTTCTGCAGTATTGTACTGTAGAAAGTCTCAATGTCACAAATAATCTTCTCTTCTTCAGCATCAAAGGTTATTGCTACAACCTTCTTTTGCCAAAGACTACCTCTTTCAATTCTGTAAACATAGTTTTCATAATTAGTAGGTCAATCATAGTTTATATCTGAAAACATTGGTTACAATCAGTTCCATGAAATAACAAGTAATGATTAGAATCCAGTTTGATTCTGATCTGAATTCCCTCAGGATAACATCTTCCTTCTAGTCATAGTAACCATGCAGAGTAGAAATTGGGAAATTCCCAATGTCTATTTTTTTTCAGCCAGCTGATTTTTCTTTCACCCTTGTAGTCCAGCAATAACATCTGTGTAATGATGATTGTCTTGTACGAGTTACAAAAGGTATGAATGAATGAATGTATGAATGAATAGCATTTATTAAGCACTTACTATGTGCAAAGCACTGTACTGTTAGGGATACAAATAGAAAAACAAGAGAGTGGCTTGATAATAAATAATAGAATATTATAGATATTAGATATAGATAAATAATAGAAAATAAATATAGCAGGTTTCAGCTGCAACTCAGATGGGAAAGGTCCCATGGTCCTTAGTGCAGCAGCCAAGTAGATAGATGGTCATGCATCTTCTTTGATGTCATTCCCACAAATAAAGTCCTATTTATTTCTGATGCTGAATCATTTAAAAGACTTTGCCGACGCCTTTGGTGGTGAGAACTTTTTTTTCCTGGGTCTTCAGTAGCTTTGACTAAAAGACTTACAGAAGAACCAGTTGTTAGGCTTCATCTCAACAAGGAGTTGCATAGCAGGATGATGACTTCTAGTGGCTGGGATGGAAATAGCCAGTTTTAATCCCTCTCAACATTGATACAGAATGGGTTAATCCCTTTCAAAGGTCAATTCTTCCTTCTTCACTAGGGTATGAATAATTATCTTTCATGACTTTTTGAATACTACCCACATATTAGTTAGCATTGTAGCAGAAAACAATATAATTTGAATATCTGTACTTACTTTCTGGGAAACTGATTAGATTTGATACTTAAACCTGTGACTCAACATTTCATCTTTTTTATCTAAGACAAACACCCTGATCTATTTTGGAGAAGAATAATCTTCACCAAGCATTTGGAGAAGGATTATCACAGCAAACACTTGCACTGTAGTTCCAAAACCAAAATTTCTTTTTTTTTTTTTTTGGTGGGGCAACGGGGGTTAAGTGACTTGCCCAGGGTCACACAGCTAGTAAGTGTCAAGTGTCTGAGGTCGGATTTGAACTCAGGTACTCCTGAATCCAGGGCCAGTGCTTTATCCACTGTGCCACCTAGCCGCCCCCAAAACAAAATTTCTTAAGCCAGCATTTTATTTCAAATATCAATGCTGTTACTGCAAGCATGACCAAAAGCTCCTATTTATAGTCACTAAGAGCTGAAATTACTTTTTGGATTTGTAATGCTGGAGATTATAGTCCTCTCCTGGATTGGGGAAATTTTCTTTTAAGTATAGATACCCCAGAGAAAAGACTCCTTTAAGCTCACATCATCAAAGTAATCCACAATTTCATTTAACCTGTTCTTAATGACACTATCAGGGTCTATTCCCTCTGGGCGTCAATGGTCTGTTATAATAATCCACAGAATTGCCAGATATGAGCCAAACAAACATCAAGCACCTCATTAAAAAGACTGGGTTTAGTTTTAAAGGGAACCAAGGATTCTAAGAGATAGAGGTAAGGAGGAATACATTCCAGGTTTGTGCATTAGGAGTTCTGGGCAGGGGCAGCTAGATGGTGCAGTGGATAGAGCACCGGCCCTGGAGTCGGGAGTACCTGAGTTCAAATCCAGCCTCAGACACTTAATACTTAACTAGCTGTGTGACCCTGGGCAAGTCACTTAACCCCAATTGCCTCACTAAAAAAAAAAAAAGGAGTTGTGGGCAGCCAAGACTTTAATCTGGACATGTACTCTTTGATTAAGTGACCCTGGCCTTCTGGCTATTCCAATTTGTATTGATATACTCATGAATAAAGGAATGCAGCTAAACTCTCTGTATCCAAGGTGATAGGTGAAAGGTCTGGCATGTACATAACTTCACAGTCTGCTAAGCATGTGGGATTTGGGAATCATTGACAATGTCTTTGCTTCCTTTCTGACTACCCTCTCAAATCCTCTCTCTGAAGGGCTGGCTATAGTAGGACAAGGAAGAAGTAAATGAGAGCTATCCATAATATCTGAATCAGATAGAGTTATTTTTAATAAGAGAGAACATGAGGAGAAAAACAGTATTAACAGATAACTAGTTTTTTAAAACGTATTTGAATCTGCCTAATAACAATAGCTGATAGGGGCAGCTAGGTGGTACAGTGGATAGAGCACCAGCCCTGGAGTCAGGAGGATGTGAGTTCAAATGTGGCCTCAGACACTTGACACTTACTCGCTGTGTGACCCTGGGCAAGTCACTTAACCCCAATTGCCTCACCAAAAAAAAAAAAATACATTATTTTCTTCTGAGGGAATTATTATGGATGTTATTATCTCCATTTTATAGATGATGAAATGAAGCTCCAAGAAGTTGTAACTTGTCTATAGTTAACCAACTATTAAGTGTCAGAGGCAAAATTTGATTATACCATCTCTCCCATAAGCCCCCTTCTCTCCTCTGACACTGCAACCAATCAGGTACAGGCCCACATTAACACATGCCTAGACTATTGCAAGAGTCTGTTGGTTGGTCTTCCTGCCACATATCTCTCATTATTTCACTCCATCCTCCACTCAGCTATAAAAGTGATTTTGCTAAAGAGTAAGTTGGATCATATCACTCTCTACAGTGGTTTCCTAATACCTTCAGGATCAAATATAAAGTCCCCTGGCATTCGAAGCCCTTCAAAAGCAATGCCCAGCCTCCATCTACTTTTTCATTCTTCTCATACCTTACTCCTTTCCCCCCTTGCCACTCCCAAGGAATAATGCAATCTAGTGACACTTGCTTCCTTGCTATTCTTCACACAAGACTCTCCAGCTCCAGACTCCATGCATTTTCAGTGGCTTTCTCTCATGCCTGGAATTCTCTTTCCTCCTTTCTTCCTCTTGGCTTCCCTGGTCTACTTCATGACTCAGCTGAAATCACACCTTCTACAAGAACCCTTTCTTGATCCTCCTTAATGTAAGTCCATTCCCTCTTTTGATTATTTTTTTTTCTCTTTTGATTATTTCCAATTTATCTTGAATGTCTTGTTGGTACCTAAGTGTCTGCAGGCTTTCTCCTTAGACTCCCAGTTCCTTGAGAAAAGTGACTGCTTTCTGCCTTTTAAAAAATCCCTAGCACTTAGAGCAGTGCCAGGTACATAGTGGGTGCTTAGTAAGTGTTTATTGATTAATATTGACTGCCTGCCATACTGCAAGTTCACAGAACTGAATTCATATATACCATTAAACACTACAAGCACAAGAGTATTTGTTAGTTAATCAGTCAATAAACATTATTTCTTACCTGGCTCTACCACTTTGGGATTTTTCTGACTAACTTTTCCACCATGCCCCAGGAATCTCATTACTGCTATAATCTCATCATCCTATACAATATATTCAGCTTTTATACTCCCCCTCATCATTACCCTCTGTCTCTTTGACTGGAGGATGGAGCCATGAACCCCAAACCTCCATTTTAGGGGAAAGCTTGCCTCAGACATCTCATTTTCACCTGGCTGTATCTCTCTGGACTTCTCTGACTGACTTTTCTAACATGTCCCTGAAACAAGTACTTCCCTTCACTGGTTTTCAGATTCTTTTTTGTGTTGTTTTCCCCGTTATTAGACTGTAAGCTCCTTGAGGGCTGGGACTGTCTTTTTTTTTTTAAATAATATTTTATCACCAGCACTTTAAGCCCAGGGCCTAGTATATAGTAGATGCTTAATAAGTGTTTATTGATTACTATGTGCCATGTTCTGTCTCAAGGAGTTCACAGTCTAATGGGGGAAATAACATGCAAGCAACTATGTAGAAACAATATATAAAGAAATTGGAAATAATTAGCAGAGGCAAAGAAGTAGCATTAAGGAGGATTAGGAAAGGATGTAGAATGTGAGATTTTATCTGGGCCATGAAGAAAGGCAGGGAAGCCAGGAGGTGGAGATGAGAAAGGAGAGACTTCCAGAGATGAGGGACAACCAGTGAAAATAAATAGGGTCAGAAGATGGAATGTCTTGTATAAGGAAAAGAAAAGAAGCCAATGTCAATGGATTGCAGTATTTCTTAGGAGAGAGTAAGATATAAGGAGACTAGAAAGGTAGGAGGGGTCCAGGTTGTAAAGGGCTTTGAATATCAAATGCCAGATTTTATATTTGATCCTGGAGTTGATAGCAGGGTGCTACTGGAGTTTATTGAATAGGGGGCTGACATAGACAGATTTGTTTTCTATAAAGAACAATTTGATAGCTGAATGGAGGATAGATTGGAATGGGGAGAGTAAGACTTGTGGCGGGGAAACCAATCAGCTCTCTATGGCAATAGTGTAGGCATGAGGTGATGAGGGTGATGGCAATGTCAGGAGATGAGGAAGCACAGACAGGAGGTGCTAGAACTTACATGAACTGATGCTGAGTCGAGTGAGCAGAACCCAGAGAACATTGTACACAGTAACAGTAACATTGTGTGGTGATCAACTGTGATAGACTTAGCTCTTCTCAGCAGTGCAATGACCCAAGACAGTTCCAAAGGACTCATGATGGAAAATGCCTTCCACACACTGAAGAGGAACTATGGAGTTTGAAAGCAGATTGAAGCATACTATGTTCATTTTTGCAATTGTTGTTTGTTTGTTTCTTCTTTCTTGTGGTTTTCCCCTTTTGTTCTGATTATTCTCTCACAACATGACTAATGTGAAAATATGTCTAATACAACTGTAATGTATAACCTATATCAGATTGCTTGTTGTCTTTTGGAGGGGGGAGGGAAGGATGATGAGAGAAAAATTTGAAACTCCAAATCTTGCAAAAATGAATGTTGGAAACTATCTTTAGATGTAATTGAAAAAAAAATACTCTTTAAAAAAAAAGAGAGGTACTAGAAAAATAACCACTAGTTATCACTGGTTACCCTTCTGCCTGCCATACAAAAAAAACCATGAAGGGAAAGATTGGAAGTGTCTATTAAAAGGATCTACAAAAACACTATGCCATTAATTTGACTGGTTTCTGGGCTCCTTAATTAATGTTATTAGTAATGTAAATATACCACTAATTAAATTTGCAGATACAAATGATTTGTGAAATACTAAGAAAGAAACAAATGAAAACAATGTGAAGAGGTCAGAAATATAGATAAAATGTAAAAAGTTAAAATGCAAGTGAATACTATGCATCTTAGTATATGTATTCAGAATACTAGGGGGCAGCTAGATGGCGCAGTGGATAGAGCACCGGCCCTGGATTCAGGAGTACCTGAGTTCAAATCTGGCCTCAGACACTTAACACTTACTAGCTGTGTGACCTTGGGCAAGTCACTTAACCCCAATTGCCTCACTAAAAACAAACAAACAAACAAAAAAACCCCAGAATACTGAACATGAATATTTAACATAGAAGCCTTTTTTTTTTTTTGGTCAGGCAAATGAACTGATGCTGAGTCGAGTGAGCAGAACCCAGAGAACATTGTACACAGTAACAGTAACATTGTGTGGTGATCAACTGTGATAGACTTAGCTCTTCTCAGTTATTAAATGCCTACTGTAACGATTAGAATGATGCCACCTGCTGGAGACTTACTGTAGAAAAGCTCCACTGTGAGGTCAACGTCTCTGAGGGCAAGACCATGTCTTTTCTTTGGCGTCAGGAAGTGACGTTTGCTGGTGGGAGGAAAAAGGGGGAGCCTGGCGCTCTGGCTCTTTCGTGTGGACTCTGGCAGAGAGCGGAGCTAGATATGCGCTCTCCCTTTAATAGATAGTTGAATGTAGGCCTTTCTCTCTCTCTTTACAAAATTCTTATTCTCCTTAATAAATGCTTAAAAGTCTAACTCTTGCTAAAGCTTATAATTTATTGGTGACCACTCATTAGATTTTAGACAGACTAGCTAGAATTTTAGCTTCAACGCTACTCTATGCCAGGTACTTTGCTAAGCACTTTACAAATATAATCTCTCTCTCTCTCTCTCTCTCTCTCTCTCTCTCTCTCTCTCTCTCTCTCTCTCCTTTCTTCTCTCTCTCTCTCTCTTTCTCTTTTTTTTTTTTTGCAGGGCAATGAGGGTTAAGTGACTTGCCCAGGGTCACACAGCTAGTAAGTGTCAAGTGTCTGAGGCTGGATTTGAACTCAGGTGCTCCTGAATCCAGGGCCCATGCTTTCTCCACTGCGCCACCTATTTGTCCCTCACAAATATAATCTCATTTGATCTTTACAACCCTAGGAGGCAAGTAGTATCCCCATTTTACAGCTGAGGAAACTGAGACAGATAGAGGTTAAGTGATTTGCTCAGGGTTACACAGATACTAAGTGTCTGAGACTGGATTTGAACTTAAGGCTTTCTCACTCCAGGAGTGCTCTTTGATAAAGGTGAGACCTGTGTGATTTCACTGGCATAGGAAAGTTCTGGGTGAGGAAACTTCAAACCAAAGAAACTTGGTACCTCCTCTACATCTAATTTGCACTCTTAGAGAGTGATTTGTACAGTTACAAAGGCAGTACGTGTAAGAGATGGGATTTAAAACAAGGTCTTCCTATTTCCACAGTCAGTTTTTTTCTCACTAGGTCCCTCTACTCGGTAATGTTAAAAACAACCACCACCCCACAAATGTAGCATTAAAAATCACACCTCTCTCATAAATCTGTATTTAACTTTTTTTTTTTTAAGTGAGGCAATTGGGGTTAGGTGACTTGCCCAGGGTCACACAGCTAGTAAGTGTTAAGTGTCCGAGGCTGGATTTGAACTCAGGTACTCCTGAATCCAGGGCCAGTGCTTTATCCACTGTGCCACCTAGCTGCCCCTGTATTTAACTTTTTAAAACCAAAAGGTGCACAGAAAGTTCTGACTCTATATAGACAATAAGCTCCTATGAGACCAATGATCTGTTTCTTAGGTCTGATACATGTGAGCATGTAGCCAGCCTCTAATCCACTGCACTAATCCATTATTATTTTAAGGTGTGCATTTGGGAGAAATACACAATGGGAAGCAACTAAGAAGCACAGTAGATAGAGAGCTGGGCCTTGGAGTCAGGAAGACACAAGTTCAAATTTAGTCTCAGACACTTACTAGTTTTGTGACCCTAGGTAAGTCTCTTTGTTAATTTCCTTAACTATAAAATGGAGATAATAATATTTCCCCGGGGAGGGGAGGTGGAGAGAGGAGAGGGTGTTGTGAGGATCAAATGAGAGTATATTTATAAAGCATTTAGCACAGCAGTGCTAGTGATATTAAGCACATAGTAGTGCTTAAATATTTGTTTCCTGAGTTCAAATTCGGCCTCAGACACTTAACACTTACTAGCTGTGTGACCCTGGGCAAGTCACTTAACCCCAATTGCCTCACTAAAAAAACAAAAAAACAAAAACAAACAAACAAAAAAATTTGTTTCCTTTCCTCCCTTTTAAAGTTGACCAGTCAGGACAGCTAGGTGGCACAGTGGATAAAGCACTGGCCCTGGATTCAGGAGGATCTGAGTTCAAATCCGGCCTCAGACACTTGACGCATACTAGCTGTGTGACCTTGGGCAAGTCACTTAACCCTCATCACCCCGGGAAAAAAAATAAATAAAGTTGACCAATCATTAAGAACAAATTACTTTAGAAAATACTTAGCCTCAACATACTGACATGCTTTCACTTACCTGTTGTATATACTTTGTAATCTTCAAGTTTGCATGAGTAATCTTTTTAGCTTAGAACCTTCCTCTTCCCCATTCCCTTTGGCTTGAAGTGATTTCTCCCTTCTCTTAATTTGTTCAGCATTTTCTTCTGTACCTCTCTGATGTACACAGCAAATTCTACTTTGGATTGTATTTACTTGTGTTTATATCTTATCTCTTCTACTCTACTGACAGCTCCATGTGGGCAGGGCACTAGTTTCCCATTGGTCTTTATACAGTTATCCCTTCCATATCGTGACTTTCCCCAACAAGGTTTCAATATATTTTGAGTCAGTGTTAAAAAATTAAATGAGAATTTTTTGGGAGTTTTGTGGAAGCTATAGATCTCACAGAAAAAGTTTAGAAACTTAGAAATGCACAAAATATATCTATAGTATTGTATAATATCAATATATTTTATCCATTAATACCACAATAATTCAGACTTCTTCTCTGGCAGGAAGGGAGGGCCAGAAAATTTTATGTAGATTTTCCAGATCACTGGATAGCTTTGCCCCTAACCCCTGGGGGTTATGGAAGGGATAATAACTGTATTCCACTAGCACAATGAATCACCAATATAAGCAGCTCAATAAATTAACTTGATTTAGGTTCTTATTGTCAGGGGCTAGAGTTCTGTCTTTTGCAACAGGGAAGATAAATGCAATAAAATAATTTTCATGTTGCTTTTCACATCCATTTTGTTAATGATTTGGGAAAATGTTTAGAGAAACTTTGCCTGTTATCTTTATGGCTGTTTGCTCCATTTATTGCCATAAATTGGAACATAAAGGTAACTAACATTGTGAGGACACTAAAGATAAAGGATTACAGTGATACTAGCTTTGAGATTAAAAAAAATAATTAGAGGAAAAATCCTAGTGTATAATTATCAAGTTGTTCGCACCACTTGATACAAAGACTATAGCTACTAGTGGAGGCACTGTTTTATATCTGTCTTTATAAGATTGTAGGATCATTGTAGGATTTAGATCTATAAGGGAATTTAGAAGCAGAGTTGTTCTGGCTTTAATTGGCTCTGCAGGAAAAAAAATGTATGCAGGATATAATTTTAAGTTTAATCTATATTATTAACATTTTCTCTAATACTCTCTCTCTTTTTTTTTTTTTTTAGTGAGGCAATTGGGGGTGACTTGCCCAGGGTCACACAGCTAGTAAGTGTCAAGTGTCTGAGGCCGGATTTGAACTCAGGTACTCCTGAATCCAGGGCCGGTGCTCTATCCACTGCACCACCTAGCTGCCCCCTCTAATACTCTCTTAATCTGGATAACCATCCAAGCAAAAAGCCAAGCCCTGATTTGGTCTGATGGTTTCTGAAGTGTAAATGCTCACAATGAAAATGTAACAATGGACTAGAGAGCCAGCACACCCATGCTTTAAATGCCATTGAATCAATACCCTCCTTTTGTAGAAGAGAGAACTAAGACCCAGAGAGGTTAAATGATTCATCCATGTTATACAAGTAGTAGGTGAAAGAGGTAGGATTTAAATTCTTGTTCTCTAACTTCAAAGTCATTTATATATTTTGCTGCACCATGCTACCTCAAAGAACTTAGTACTTAGAAGGAACTGTGATCTTATTTATTTGGATGTTCTCTCCAATTATGTGAATCATAACCTAACCATTCCTGTCCCATCCTGAAGGCTTCTTGTCCATGTCCTCCCACAAGTTTGCCAAAGGGGTCTGTTCAACATAGTGGAGGTGAACTCAATAAAGATTCTTATTATCTTTTCTTTTTTTTTTTTTTTAGTGAGGCAATTGGGGCCAAGCAACTTGCTCAGGGTCACACAGCTAGCAGTGTTAAGTGTCTGAGGCCGTATCTGAACTCAGGCACTCCTGACTCCAGGGCCACCGCTCCATCCACTGCGCCATCCAGCTGCCCCAAGATTCTTATTATCTAATTTGAAAGGGACAGGAATTTTATGGGGAATCATCAAGATATGGTAAATACAAGATTCCTGTGGGGAAAAAAGATGTGGTGCCATAAGCCCCTAACATTCAGGTAATTTTCCTGGTCCTTTGCTGAGGGTTCTCTGCTGTCCTCTTTTTTTTTTTTTTTGGTGAGGCAATTTGGGTTAGGTGACTTGCCTAGAGTCACACAGCTAGTTAAGTATTAAGTGTCTGAGGCCGGATTTGAACTTAGGTCCTCCTGACTCTAGGGTCGGTGCTCTATCAACTGCGCCACCTAGCTGCCCCCTCTGCTGTCCTCTTACCAAAGAAATGTAATGATTGGAATGACGCCACCTGCTGGAGACTTACTGTAGAAGAGTTCTGCCCATGAAGGGAAGGTCTTTGAGGGCAAGACCAGGAGTCTTTTCTTTGGCATGAGGAAGTGACGCAGGCGAGTGGGAGGAGGAAGGAAGAGACTGGCGCGCTCAGTCTCGCGGTCTTTCCTTTGGACTCTGGTGGAGAGCGGAGCTAGAAATGTGCTCTCCCTTTAATAGATAGGAATCTAGGCCTTTCTCTCTCTTTACCAAATTCTTATTCTCCTTAATAAATGCTTAAAAGTCTAACTCTTGCTAAAGCTTATAATTTATTGGCGACCACTCATTAGATATTTTAGACAGTTTAGCTAGAATTTAGCCCTTAACAGATGGCGACCACGAAGGGACAACTGTAATGATTGGAATGACGCCACCTGCTGGAGACTTACTGTAGAAGAGTTCTGCCCATGAAGGGAAGGTCTTTGAGGGCAAGACCAGGAGTCTTTTCTTTGGCATGAGGAAGTGACGCAGGCGAGTGGGAGGAGGAAGGAAGAGACTGGCGCGCTCAGTCTCGCGGTCTTTCCTTTGGACTCTGGTAGAGAGCGGAGCTAGAAATGTGCTCTCCCTTTAATAGATAGGAATCTAGGCCTTTCTCTCTCTTTACCAAATTCTTATTCTCCTTAATAAATGCTTAAAAGTCTAACTCTTGCTAAAGCTTATAATTTATTGGTGACCACTCATAGATATTTTAGACAGTTTAGCTAGAATTTTAGCCCTTAACAGAAAGATGTGTAAAAAGACTCCTTTATATGGTCATTCTTGTTGTTGCTGTCATCCCAGTGACACTAATTTAAAGACAAGGAAAATTACTTTGGTTGTCTTAACCTAATTCCAAATGCTGTACTAGTTTTCAACTCTAAAATTAACATATATTATGAGTATGTTTTCAATGATGATTAGCTCAGGTGGTTAATTGCCACTGGCTTTGATGACTAGAGAAGAGAGTGAGGCTGATAATTTTGCAGAGTTCTGCCTTACTTAAACCCAATTTATGGGAAAATCAGGACATCACCCTTTCGATGTCATTGGTCCTCTTCTCAAGAAAGGATGAACAACAACAAGCCAAGAATTTTGAGGAGGAAGGGGTAGGGGAATATTCTTCTGATGGTAATCTATTTCCTCTTCACTAGCTTGTTATTGTTCTACCTTTCTGAAGAGGACCAATGACATCAGCATTTGACTTGCAAGTGAAATGGATTGCCTGTGGGAGACCTTGGCCTTTTTAAGCTAAGGTTTCTCCCAGGTTTCAATTTGTCTGAGGCAATGCTCATTCATTAGTAAAGGCTAGGTATGAGGCAAAAGAAGGCCTACTTTGCCTTCATAAAAGAATCAGTCTGGGAGGGGAAAACCCTTGGTTTCTGGTTGGAAACAGAAACAATTGGTATTTACACTCACGCAGAGCCACAACACCCAAACAAGGACCAAGTGAGGTTTGAGCTGGGACCAGTCAGTGAAAGCCAGAGTGATTTGGGTCTAAAGGTATAGTCAAGTAGCTCCATCTGAATCATATGAGCTTTATCAAAGCCTGGTTCCCCCTACCCCCATCTGGAAAATCCCCATAAAATTTTTTTGGCCCTTCCTTCTTACCAGAACACCTTCTTTAAAAATGGGGTGTTGGGGCAGCTAGATGGTGCAGTGGATAAGGCACCGGCCCTGGATTCAGGAGTACCTGAGTTCAAATCCGGCCTCCTACACTTAACACTTACTAGCTGTGTGACCCTGGGCAAGTCACTTAACCCCAACTGCCTCACCAAAAAAAAAAAAAAAGGGGGTGTTTACAGTACCTTATTGTAAAATTTGGGTATATTTATGGTATAGAATATATTGATATTATACAATAAATACACTATGTTTTATGTTCTATTACAATGAAGGTCTTTGTGACATTGAGCATATTCTATTGGGGCAAAGAAATTAATCAAGTTCCATATTATCTCCAGTCTGACAAAAGGAAAATCACATTTTCCCAGACCTGTCAGAGTAAACAAAACAGCCCATTTGCCTAAACGTTAGACTTTCTTTACTGTCTTTGATTAGATCATAGTCTTCATGACTGGGTAAGTCTTTGAGTAAGATTTCATATACTGGTTGATTTCTGGCTGAGGAAGTAAAAAAGGGAAAAACCTTAGTGTTAATTCAATAACTACTTATTAAATACAAGAGAAAAATAAGCATTTCTCTCAGAAGCCCTAAAACTATAAAGAAGCCAGATGGGTACATAACTTGATACTTTGGCAGTATCAATATGTAGAATAGAATAAGATAAGAATGCTTTCCCAATATTACATTATTATTATTATTATGATTTTTTAGCGGGTTAATGAAGGTTAAGTGATTTGCCCAGGGTACAGATAGCAAGTGTCAAATATCTGAGGTTGTATTTGAACTCAGGTCCTCCTGAATCCAGGGCCAGTGTTTTATCCACTGTGCCACCTAGCTGCCTCTGAGGCACTGATCCCAAGGCTAGCCTTCTATCCAGTATGCCATGTTGCCTTTCAAGAAAGGATTATTAATTGTGATTTTAAAAAATTATAAGATGTTGGATTAATCCAATTCAGTTTTTCAAGGAAAAATGACACAATCATATGTTACTGAAAGTTTTCAGGATTTTTTTTTTTGGTGAGGCAATTGGGGTTAAGTGACTTACCCAGGGTCACACAGCTAGTAAGTGTTAAGTGTCTGAGGCCGGATTTGAACTCAGGTACTCCTGAATCCAGAGCTGGTGCTCTATCCACTGTGCCACCTAGCTGCCCCAGGAAATTTTTTTTTTTTTTGCAAAACTAAATCATGTTAAGTCTCCTACCTTAAAGATTTCAGATATCCAAAATTTTAGAACAAAGCCCGGCCTGAAACTGCTTTTATTTCAATCCAATTCAAATGTTTATCAAGCATA
This sequence comes from Dromiciops gliroides, assembly GCF_019393635.1. NCBI lineage: Eukaryota > Metazoa > Chordata > Mammalia > Microbiotheria > Microbiotheriidae > Dromiciops > Dromiciops gliroides. The sequence continues at coordinate 360,131,326 of NC_057864.1, read as the reverse complement.
TACATGTAGAACACATTGGTTTTAATGCTTAACATACTGTTAATTATTAGTCTTCCTTACTTTGCATATCTGATATTGATATGGTATCATACTATTTGGTATCATTCTGGTTTATTTAAAATCTTTGATATGAGTAGAGTCAAAGTTGTGGTCTTAATCATACTCTTTAATTTGCTAACCACAATAGAGCTGCCAATTTTCTTCATATTGAATCTGTTTGCTTAAAAGATAGTCAAAAGTAAATGAAGTCAAAGTCAGGCAACCTGGTTCTAGATAAAATTCATCTGGACTCAATGTCTGGTGAGGCCTAACATTTCTCAAAACAGTGTAACTGAACAGAATGTCACTGGCAGTGTTTCCTGCTTGACCTGCCTGTGTATGGTCATGAATCTGGCCATAACTTTATACTATAATTTTGGCCTTTTGCACTTTGGGAAACAAAGTCAGACATGCAGCTTTTATACTTGTGTTTGGAAACCACCAAGATAAATCCCTGGGGGGGAAGAATGTCTAGGAAGGTGGTCATAGTAGCAAAGAATTTTCTCAGTTACTACTTGCCACTTTTCAGTTTTGGTAAACAGTGATAATCCAGCAAAGGAAAAACACAAAATTCTGTTTATAAAAGTTTTGTCTACTAAGTTTCCTTTTTTTCCCCCCAGGGCAATGAGGGTTAAGTGACTTGCCTAGGGTCACACAGCTAGTAAATGTCAAGTGTCTGAGGCAGGATTTGAACTCAGGTCCTTCTGAATCCAGGGCGGGTGTTGTATCCACTGTGCCACCTAGCTGTCCCCTTGTTATTTCTTACAAACTATTGTTTTTTGTTTGTTTGTTTGTTTTTGGTTTTTTTTGCAGGGCAATTAGGGTTAAGAGATTTGCCCAGGATCACACAGCTACTGTCAAGTGTCTGAGGCTGGATTTGAACTCAGGTCCTTTTGAATCCAGGGCCGGTGCTTTATCCACTGCGCCACTGCACAAAGCACATGGCTCAGAGGTACAAAATCTCCCCATGAAAAGTCCAAGGATTTCTTTCATGGTTTCCCTCCCCCCACCCTTCCCTTCCCTTGCTCCTAAATAAACTATCACCTTATTCTAACTACATTTTGTGTGCAAGAGGGTGTTAATTCTTTAAGAGGAATTCCTAAAACCCCAACTCCCACCATCCCATACCCCATTTTCCCCCATAACATAATGATATTTATTATTTATAGAGCATTTGTGAGGTTTTCAAAGTACTTCACATACATTATCTCTGAATAATAACATACATAACATACATACATTATCCATGAATAAGATAGCCACAGAAATAGCTATAATATCAGATGTAGATTGTATGTCCATAGACAAACCACATGAGTTCCCTCGATGCTTGGGGCCATACATAGAAAGCCTCATTCATTGGGGGGAAATTCTCTGGGCTGCACCTTCCAGAAGGGTGCAAAGGATCTTGATATCATGGCACTGTCACCCAGATAGCCTCTGATTGGGAAGTTGTACTTTATTTAAAAAGAGGATAGATGCCTCTTGTAGGGTCAAGCGACTTGGAGGCACAGGTATAGCCAAGGAAGATGGCAGAGAAACAGAAATAAAATGGCTTCTATCCCTAAAGCTACAAAGTATCATTCAGACCTTGTTGATGGTAGTGTGAGCTGTGGTCTAGGTTTGCTGTATGCAAATGGATGCCATACAAAGAAGTTAATCTTCTTAGCACTGCCCCTATGCTGAGATGTTAAAGGAAGTGATTAAGCAGAAACTGTTTGGACCCTATGTGTCATTTTCTTATTGTCTAAGGGGAGATAGAGGGATTAAATGAAGCATTATCTGGCTCTCCAGGTAAACTTTTGGAGGTAGCAACCATTTAAAATGAGTGCCAAGGAGATTTAATAGCTGAGTTAATTCTTGTTATTTACTTTGCTATACTGTTTTATTAAATTTCTGTTGCTCTGATTTCATGAATCATCTGGTTTGGTCTAGCCAGAGTCACTGGATGGGGATTGGTGCTATGAATTTAAATGGATCCAAACAACACCATTGAACCTTGGTGTAGCTAAGTGGGGCTGTCATAACATAGGAGATCCATGATACAAAAATATTACATCTGAGTCCATCTGAGAGTCATGAAACAAATTGCTTTCTGATATCTGAAAGATTATTATCAAGCAAGGGGGATATGGAAAGACTTCCTGGAGGAAGTGGCATTTAGGTTATGTTAAAGAATGAGTAGAAATTGCACAGATGAAAAGAGGGGTCTAGTGGTTGAATATTTCTGTAAAGGCAGCAATGGTGTGATAACACAATCTTTAAGGAACTTTGCTATTATGTAAGTTGATTAGGCAACTGAATATCACAGAATAACTCCCAATGTAATTTAAAAAAAAATTTTAGTGAGGCAGTTGGGGTTAAGTGACTTGCCCAGGGTCACTACAGCGAGTAAGTGTGTAAGTGTCCTGAGGCCAGACTTGAAACTCTGTACGGTCTCCTGACTTCAGGACCAATGCTCTACACCCACTGCGCCACCTAGATGCCCCCTCCCAATGTAATTTTAAGACTTCAAGAAGATTTGTGGGGCATCATTACTTGTCTTCGAGTATGTGAAAAGGTTTAATGTGGAAGAGGGATCAAGATTTGTTCTGACTGAACTTAAGAGGGCCAAATTAGAGAAATGAGTTGAGGTTGCAAAAAGGTAAGGTTAAGTTTTATATAAAGAACTTCCCAACCATTACAGCTACACCAAAAGTAGAATGGGCCATGAGGGAGGTATTGGGTTCCCCCTCAACAGAGCTTCTTCAAGTAAAGACTAAATAGGTACTTGCTTAGGCATGAGTTGAACTAGGTGGATTGAGATTCCTTCACAATTTCATTAGTAAAGGCAATCTCTCCACTAATGTAGTTCATGTCTCCATTTGGACTTTAGGAGTTTTAAGAGCGGGCAAAAAAATCCATTACACTATGCCCAACCTGGTTAAAAGTCTCTCCATACTTATTTAGAGTGGTCCTGAGACCACAGACATACAGTCAGTTCATCTCTAGTTCCATTACTTGAACTTGGTAAGACCTGTTTGATCTTACTTTCCCCTGACCAAACTTGAGAATTCAGGGTCACCTCTACACTACAGTGAGGTATGTATGTGGGTCTTCAGTGGATAAACTAATACCACTACAATGAAAATAATATAAAACATGTAAAAATTTCAAATGATGGCACATTCCTGTCAATGATTCACTCAAGAATAACAAAGGAATTTGGACAGTCCTTTATACTACATAGTATGGATACTAATGATACAATAGTCCATGTATCAAAGGCAAATCAGGAACAACTGACTTAGGCAAAATTTTGTAGTACTAGTGTAACCACGTATCAGTTAATATTTTAGACCCTGAGTATGCCAGGGCTGAAAGATTGAATAGCTACACCACAAAGACTGTGCCATAATACAGCAGTCTAAATTTTTATGGGCATATTTAGAAACAAGAAGACATTTTCTTCTTCTTCTTCTTCTTTTTTTTTTTTTTGGTGAGGCAATTGGGGTTAAGTGACTTGCCCAGGGTCACACAGCTAGTAAGTGTCAAGTGTCTGAGGCTGGATTTGAAATCAGGTCCTCCTGAATCCAGGGCCAGTGCTCTATCCACTGCGCCACCTAGCTGCCCCAAGAAGACATTTTCTTAATGGGGATGATTGAGAAAAGCCAAGGTAGATTATATTATTCCTGAGTTTATGAAGTTGGTATAGTGATCTGATCACTATGCATATGATACAACAGAACAGAATATAGTTATGAATTAGTGTGAAGGATTTGAAGATAAATGACTTTGGGTATGAGAAAGAAAAAGAATAAGGGAGTACTCTAGGAGCATATAGCCCTAGCAGTGGCTCTGCGTCCAAGAGAGTGAGAATAAAAACGGGTACATAAGATTTACTTTGTCAGAATATGAGTATCAGGGACAGTGGAAGGCCATCATACCTATTTGTGCATCAAGCCCCAAGACATTGGCTCTTAGTGGTCCAGTTTGAGGAGCAATGGTGTTTAGATTCTATATAGCTGAAAGGTACGTTTCTGAACCCCTGTAGTGTTTACATAGGAAGAGAGTGTGTTCAAGGGCTCAAGCCGACCCAGAACTCAGTGGAACCTGAAAATAGTATCAATATTGGGACTGACAACTGGTCTGGGTAAGTGAGTCCATGACAGTTCCATTATGAAGACTAACTATCCCCTTTGGAGAAAACAATGTTTCCTCAGAGAAAATGGACAAGACAGACCTATTCTGGGCCAGTGGATTAAGTCTTTAGCCTCAGTCAAGGCACAGAGATCCAATACAATAAGATAAGAAATGAATTACAAACTGTTAGAAGAAAGAAAATCTGAAAGCAAGAAATAATATATTTTTTAACTGAATTGAAAGTTGTCCATACTGTCTCCACCCAGAAATCCCCCTCCCCCACCCCCAACTCACATCCATAACATATACATGATAACTACCTATAGTCAAGAGTGGCTCATGCCTCATAAGAGAGAGGACAAAGTTTGCAGGAACAAAAATAAACTTTTATCTCTGTTTGCTACAGTGAGAATAGTGATAAAGTATAAGCCCTTTATAGAAACTGTCTTATTTATCTCTCCTCCAGGATCTAGCACAATGTTTTGAATATTCTAGGTGCTTTGTATATATTTCTAAAGCTGAATTGAATTATGCTTTGACTGTTGGATATAAGGGTGATTGCTGCTCAGATTGATTAATGACTCGATCAGGTATAGTTCCGCTTATACGGCCCTCTTCCAACTCTGAGTGATTCTATGATTCTTAGCTGATCATTGGTTTCCAAGTGGGTGCTTTCCCCAGTCCCACCTGGAAGACACAGATAGCAGGTGGTAGCACTTATAGGATTTGTAGGTGAACTACTGACAAAGCCAGACAATATGAAATATTTCAATTGCTTGAGCAGGTAGTCCCCTACATTGTCATCTCAAGCTTTCACACGCTTTAGTCAAGTGTCCCTTCAAGACATTTAGCTCCCCTTATTCTGGATCTGTACGCAATAATTTTTTTTATTAATTAATTTGATTTTTCCAAGTAAACGTTCATTGGAAGAGAATGTATTTCTATTGCAAAGAGAATGTGTTTATATTTCAGCCAAACTGGACTACTTGCTGTAGCATATAAAGTACACGATGGGAAGGGAGGCAAGGTATAAAAGGAAGTACAAATCAAGCCTTGCTAAACTTATCTATATGCAAATAAAAATAAACAATAAAACACAATAAATACATAAATTATGTCTATGGCATAAGTCCATAGTTTCTTATTTAGCCTTTCCTTCTGTTTTTTCTTTGACTCTTGAATTGTCTGTAATTATTAAATTCACAATTAAAAAAAAATCAAACAAACTATTCCAGCTGCCATTTCTCTGGCTTTGCACAGGTTGGAATTCATTCCCTTCTCATCTTTGCCTCTTAGAATCCTTAATTTCTTACAAAGACTCAGTTCAAGTGTTATCTCTTTAATAAAGCCTGATCTGAACCCTCAGTTGTTAGTGTCCTTTCTCCCAGAAAAATTTATTATGTATTGATTTTGCATATATTTTTTTAATTGCTGTCTGGTAACAGCTTGCCTAGCTAATGCAGCCTCTGCATGTGGATGAAAGCTTAGGAGGTTGCTTTACAAGAGAAATTGTGATGATGTGTAAAGGAAATGCCTGGGAGGCACTGTAGAGCCTATGTGACATCTGTAATGGTTCTGGTTGGCTGACCACAAGGTGATGAGGAGCTCCTTTTTTTTTTTTCTATCGGTAGGGTAAATCATGGAATTGTTGACTTCCAAAAAAGCCTGTTTCAGCTGCTATTTCTTTGATCTATTTGCTGAAACCTACTCCATCACACAGGTAGTGTATGCCTCGAGGTGTGGGAGAATTGTATGCTTGTCTGGCTATATCTTTCAAATAGATATTTCTTTGTAAAAGCTAATGATATTAAGTGGTTAATGCTGGAGGCTAGGCATAGGAACCTAATAATGGTGGTAGGGGAGTAGTAACAGTCTATGGAAGTAGAAAAACCGTTTTAAACTCTTCAGGGTTTTCTGGAACCCGGAGTGGGCGGATGTAACTTCCCTGGTTCTGAGAGGGCCAGAACATTCATGCTACATTATTTGTTTTATTTTTTTATCTGTGTACCTGCATTTCTCCAATAAAATATAAGATACTTGAAGCTAGTAATGTTTATACTTATCTTTATATCCTCAGTACCTAGAATATAATAGGCATTTAATAAATATTTTTTTGAATAAATGGATGGTTTGACATAATAATCTGGTAACACTTGAAGTTATACTTTTTGTTGTAAATTAATAAACTGATGTTCCACTTACTGATCTAATGAGTTGAATCTAATGAGCCCAATCGGCTCTGGGTGGATAGAATAAATTGAGCCTGTTCCCTCTAGAACTGTGTAGAATACTTCATCAGAGTATCCAGCTAGTCTCTCTTTAGCAACATCTTTAAGGGCAAAGCCTTCTGAACCAGGGAGAAAGGTAGCTCTGAAAGACTAGCAGTGGGAACTATGTGTACCATTTCCAAACCAGTGATATTTTACGATTCTTTCTCTTTCTGTTATTAATTCTATTTATATGTATATATATCCCAACTTATTAGGAAAGGAAGTACACATGAATAAAGTAATAACTAAAATAGAATGTATTTTTTCCAATAAATATTTTTTGTGATATAATTCTGACTAATTAAATTAAATAATGTAATTACAACGGCTGGCTTTAGGGTAAAAAAAAAAAAAAAACAACAAACACCAAAAACCGAACAACAACCAAAACTTCTTAGTCTGGTATTTAAGGCCTTCACAAGCTGGTTCCAACCCACCTTTTCTGCCTTTTTTCACATCACTTCCTTTCATTTACTAAGCCACTAAGCCAAACTATACTACTTCCCCGAACTTAACTGCCATTTCCTGCCTCCATGTGGTCAATCCCTCAAACCTTGAATCACTCAGTCCTCATTATTGCCATTAAGAATACTCTTCTTTCAAAAAAAAAAAAAAAGGAATACTCTTCTTTCAAGGGCTGAACTCAGGCCCTTGCTTCCTTTAATAAAGTCTTGACGGATCTCCACCAACAGAAAATCTCAGCCTTTTCAAATTTTCCTAGAACACATCCTCTGGATTCTAGATTTGCTCTGCACATCTTTTATTATACTTACCTGTGTACATGTTACCTCCTCCCCATTAGAACAGAAGTTCCATGAGGGCACAATTTCTAAACATTTGTAAGTGTGGCACAATACCTGACACATTTTAGGTACATAATAATGTTTACTAAATTGCACTTAAATGGAAAGCAATTGAAAAGGCTATTGGAGAACTGCCATAGACCTGCAATTCAATAGTGAACATTTTATTTTCTAGTATCTATCTTACGTACATTAAGAACATAAAAAAGCAAGAACCAAAAATGAAAGTCTGGAACAATGAAGTAAGAAAAGACTGGTCTAAATAACAGAATCATAGATTTAAAGCTGAAAAGGACTTTAGATGAAAATAGATCTGATTATCTTTGCCTCAAGAAAATATTTCCTTCCTCTTCCCCCCCACCCCTTCCTTTGTCCTCCTCTTCTTTTTTCTCTTTTCCCACAAACTTACTTCGAGAGTCATAACTATTTCTTGTGCTGGTGTACCTCTAGTGACTTTTCAGATACTGAATTGTAGGATCTTAACTACTTTGCTCTTTCAGACACCAAGAGAATATAGCAGAAAAAGTGAATTTCATATAAAGATAATAATCTCAAAAAAAACCCCCTATCATTTATATAGAACTTTAAAGTTTGCAAAGCATTTGTACATATATTATCTCATTTGGTGCTCAAAACCATGTAAGTTATGTACTATCATTCTCCCCATTTAGCAGATGAAGAAAGTACCCATGGCCACATAGCTAATAAGTGTCTGAGGTAGGATTTGAACTTGGGCCTTCCTGACTCCAACTCCAATATTATACCCACTAAGTCACCTAGCTACCTCTATGCTGTATTTCCTACCAAATAATAGCAACTGTCTTATTTAATCTTTATATTTCCACAGCATAATTCATTTAAATAAAGAAGTTGCTTGCAATTTTTTTTTTAAGTTGTTAAAACTTTAAAAAGTGCTTTTTTGATGACTTGGGAATGATGCTAAACAGCTGAATACTATAGAAAACAGGGGTGGTGGTGGGATTTAAGCAAACAATCAAATGATTTTCAATGAACTTTTCAAACATTACTAAAATTACATTTAAAAACTTATGTTCACTACTTTGCAATAAGGAGGACCTAGAGAAATATTCATCATAGGTTTATTATTTTCCAGAGGTAGTTACCTACAAGCAACATGCAACCAGGCCTTCAAATGATGCCTAATATTCTAATGAGTACTAGGCGCCTGACAAAGTATGCACAAAAACAACCAGAGCCCCAGAAAGAAAATATGGAAAACACAATGCTTATTGCACCACCTACTGGTTAAAAATGGCATTGTCTGTGTTTTTACTGTAGAAACAGTGAAGATCGCTAACTGTGACCTCATAGCAAGAAGGAATAGGATGTTAAGAATGTGGTAGATTAGGCTCTGTGCACCATAGCAAACAAACCAAGATGAAACTTTTGTCAGCTTTTGAGGTCTGGTCTGTCTGCAGTCACTTGTGAAGGACTGTTAAGCTCGGATTCTAATGGTGTACCTAGTGAGATTACCCAGTGGGGAGAGTTTATATAAAATTATTCCCCTTATTATAAGAATTGCTAAGGGAAATGTTCTATAATTTTAAACATGTCATGACTGTAATCATCCTTCAGAAATTAGTTAAAAATATTTTGTGGCAACTACTTTGGTATCTGATTGCCAAGGCTTTGCTAGGATAAATTCTGGATAGTGATTTACTAAATGACTGTCAACTGTGAACAACCAGAATCTCAGTGTACTTCTACACTATATGTTCCAATATATATGGCCTAAGCTACACAGCAAATACATAAGAAATTCAAGAAACAATAGCAGTACTCTAAACTGCTAAGCACAGCATCGAAGGCTTGCCTATCTTTTCAGGCTTATCCCTGGGAAGTCCATTCCATGTGTACTACAGTTCAGTCAAATTGGAATTTCTTGCTGGTTCCCCCCTTCACATACACTGCCTTTGTGTGTTTTGCTCACATTTCCTTTTCCTGGGAAGTCTGTCTCCACCTCTGAGGCCAAATGTTACTTCTTCTAAGAAGTCTTCCTGATCCCCTTGGTTGAAAATGTTTTATCCTCTCCTCAGACTTTGCATACTCTTCCCTCCTCCCCACTTCATTTTAATCTCTCATAATTTTATCATTCTATTCTGTACTATAGTTTACTGTATAGTGTTACTAGAGTTCTTGTATAGATATTTTATATTTGTATTTGTATATGTGCGACTTCCCTTTCCCCCCTTCTGACAGCAGGGACCATGCCTTAATTATCTTTGTGTAAACCATACCTAGTATGGTTTTTAAAAATTTTAATAAAAATTTTTATTTAAAGTTTTGAGTTCCAAATTGTATCCCTTCCTCTCTGAGATGGCAAGCAATCAGAAATAGGTTATATATGTGCAACTGTGTAAAACATTTCCATATAGAATACTTGAATAAAAGAAAAAAATGAAAGTGAAAAATAGCATGCTTCAGTCTGTGTTCAATCAATAGCAGTTATTTCTCTGGAGGTGGACAGTATGCTTCATCATTAGCCCTTTGGGATTGTCTGATTACTGAGAATAGGTAAGTCATTCATAGTTCTCTCATGAACAGTATCGCTGTTATTGTGTACAACATTCTCTGGTTCTGTTCACTTTACTATACATCAGTTCATGTAAGTCTTTACAGGTTTTTCTGAAATCATTCTGTTGTCATTTCTTATAGCACAATGATATTTCATTACAATCATATACCACAGCTTGTTTAGGCCATACCCCAAATGATGGGCATCCCTGTGATTTCCAATTCTTACCCACCACAGAACAAACAAACAAAAAACCAAACTGCTATAAATATTTGTGTACAATAGGTCTTTTTCTCTTTTGGGTGATGATAAAAGGGTATGCACAGTTTTTATGGCCCTTTTTGCTTACTTTTATTCACATGAAAAACACTTAATAATACTGGTTGTTGAAAAAATGAACTGCAAGGACTACATATTCATCAGTGTTACAGAAGCATGTCTCCGTTATGAGAGCTCCACTCAAGGAGATTCTTAGAAAGTGCTGATTGAGAAAGTAGACAAGAACCTGTGGTCAGCTATATCAGAAATGAAACAAGTTGAACTAGAGTCAGGAAGACCTGAATTCAAATCCTGCCTCAAACACCTAATAGCCATATGACTCTGAGCAAACTCTTTAAATTCTCTCATTTTCAGGTTACTCATCTGTATAATAAGGGGGCAATAATGATTCCTGTAGCATTTTACCTCACAGGGTTGCTGTTAGGATTAAATGATCAAATGTAGCAAACCTTTACAAAATGATCTAAAATGTTAAATTGTTAATACAATATTTGGGAGTTGATATTAGGAATATACTTCTGGTCCTTTGAAAACTTTCTTTCCATTTAGGAGTCTATAAACATCATAAAGTACCCCTGAAACAGCAGCACAAGAATCACTGTTTGATGAGGCAAACTCCACCCAAAAAACCATTTCTTTGAGGGTAGAATAGTGGATGAAACAAAATACCTCAAGATGACCAAGATAAATATAAAACAAACCCAATAAATCATCAGCATTTCTATATATCAAACAACAAAACCCTACAAGAAATAACTAGGAAGAGTCATTTTGGGGCAGCTAGATGGCACAGCGGATAGAGCACTGGCCTGGATCAGGGGGACCTGAGTTCAAATCTGACCTCAGACACTTTAACACTTACTAGCTGTGTGACCTGGGCAAGTCACTTACCCCAATTGCCTCACACAAAAATAAAAAAAGAAAAGAAAAAAAGGAAGATTCATTTCATTTAAAATAACTAAAGACAATATAAATAACTGGTAGTATACCTGCCAAGATAAACACAGGAACTAAGTGAATATAATTATTTAAGCACCTTTTATTTAAATAAAATCAGATGTATATAATTAGAGAAATATCCATCATCCTGGGTGGCAATAGCAATATAAAAATGATAATTCTAACTAAACTAACCTACTTTTTGAGTACTATCCTAATGAAAAAGTTATTTTATTGAGCTAGAAAATAAAATAATAATTCATTTGGAAAAAAAGGTAAAAAATATCAAGGCATTAATGAAAATGAAAGGAAGGTGGTCTAGCCAGTCAAGATTTTAAACCATATTATAAGGCAGAATTATCAAAAGTATCTGTACAGGCTAAGAAACAGAAAGGTAGATCAGTGGAATAGAATAGATATACAATACACAGTTGTAAAATGATAACCTCGCTTTGATAAATATAAATATTTAAGATTTTGTGATAAGAATCATTATTTGGTAAAAATGTTGGATAAACCAGAAAGCAATCTGGCAGAAACTAGGCAAGACTAGTATCTTACACCAACATAGTATCTTACCAATATATGGTCAAAATAGATAACATGGGAGCTAGGTGGCACAGTAGGTAAACACCGGCCCTGAATTCAGGAGGACTTGAGTTCAAATTTGGCCTCAGACACTTGACATTTATAGCTGTGTGACCTTGGACAAGTCACTTAACCCTCATTGCCCCCTGCAAAAGAAAAAAAAGATAATAAAGGGAGATATCTTAAGTAATTAGAAAGAACACAGGGGGGCAGCTAGGTGGTTACATGTGGAATAAAGCACTGGCCCTGGATTCAGGAGGACCTGAGTTCAAATCCAGCCTCAGACATTTGACACTTACTAACTGGGCAAGTAACTTAACCCTCATTGCCCCACCAAATGATCATGAATGAATGAATAAATAAACAAACAAATAAGTAAATGAATAAGAACACAGAACAGTTACCTATCAGATTTATGGATAAAGGAAAAAAACAAGAAATAGTGAGCATAGTGAGATGCAAAATGAATACTTTTATTAAATCAAAGTTTCTGAACAAATAAAACTAATGATGCCAAGATTAGAAGGAAAACTTAGGAAAAATTAGGGAAAATTTTATAGTCAGTTTCCTCCAATAACGGTCTCATATCTCAAATGTATAGAAAACTTTGTTAAATTTATAACAAATAGGAGTCATTCCCCAGTTGATTAATGGTCAAAGGATATGAACAGGATACCAACGCTATACATAGTCATATGAAAAATGCTTTAAATCATTATTGATTAGAGAAATGCAAATTACAACAACTTTGAATACCACCTCACATCTTTCAGATTGACTAAATTGATAGTAGGTCAAAATGACAAAAGTTGGAGGGGATGTTGAAAAATTGAGACAGTAATAACACACTGTTGGTAGAATTGTGAACTGATCCAACCATTTTGGAGAGCAAGCTGGAATTATGCCCAAAGTGTTATAAAACTGTTGAAGTAGCAATACAACTATTAGGTCTGTTTTCCCAAGTGATCAGGGGAAAAAGGAAAAAGGATCTATTGTTCTAAAATTTTTTATAGCATCTCTTTTTTTGTGGTGGCAAAGAACTAGAAATTGAGGGGACATCCATCATTTAGGGAATGGCCAAATAAATCATGGTATATGATTGTGATGGAATACTACTATGTTATAAGAAATGATAAGCAGGTTGATTTTAGAAACACATGGAAAGACTTGCATGAAATGATGCAGATTGAAATGAGCAGAACCAAGAAAACATTGTATATAGTAATAGCAATACTGTTTGAAGAGTAACTGTGAATGACTAAACTATTGTGATGAAGATAAATATTCAGAACAACAAAGGACCTATGAAGAAAGATGCTATCCACCTCCAGAGAAAGAACTGATATATGGAAATATTTTTGCATGGTTTCTCTCTCTCTCTCTCTCTCTCTCTCTCTCTCTCTCTCTCTCTCTCACACACACACACACACACAGACATGTGTGTGTGTGTGTGTGTGTGAGAAATGTCCTTTTCTAGTACAGGGTTGGGGACAGAGAGGGAAACAGATCAGAAAAATGTTAACAAAAAGTAAATAATTTTTTTAAATGACCGACACCAGTCCAACTTTCTTCAGGAAACCTATTACAACCAAAGATTTTTATCCGCAACACAAGCATTAAAAATCGATTCTACTGACAGCTTTTGGTGAGGGCAGGTGGCTTAGTCTGAGATCTCAAGCTCTAGAAAAAACTTCTTGTTATCAAAATTCCTTGGAGTCCATGACACTTTTGCTCTCTATTCGTATGACTGTCAGCTTCTGAAACAGTGTTGCTTTCATCTCTGATAAGCTATACTTTAACACAGTAAGAAGGCACAGTCCTCAATAGGAAGGTCTGGAATATAAATAATCTAACAGAATTAAAGTGAGGGCTTTCAGCAACATACTGCTCTTGGGTTAGATGTAGGTAATTAGTGCTCCAGACTGGAAACCTGGGAATCATTGGATTCTTCTTTTTTCCTTCATATCACAGTCTCCAAGTTGTATAGATTGTTTTTTGTTGTTGTTTGTTTTGGTGAGGCAATAGGGGTTAAGTGACTTGCCTAGGGTCACACAGCTAGTAAGTGTTAGGTGTCTGAGGCCGAATTTGAACTCAGGTCCTCCTGACTCCAGGGCCGGTGCTCTAACCACTGTGCCACCTAGCTGCCCCCAAGTTGTATAGATTGTAATTCAGGAATATTGCTTGTATCTGCCTTCTACTCTCTATTCAGATTGCCACCACTTTAGTTCACACCCTTCCAATTTCTTCTCTCTCCAATCCATCCTTCATGGTGTTACGAAAGTAACCTTCCCAATGCAGAAGTCAAACCACATCACTCCTCTGCTAAAAAGCCTTCATTAATTTCCTGCTGATCCATGAATAAAATACAGATTTATTAGCCTGGTGTTCTAAGGCCTCCATAATCTGACATCAACCTACTTTTTTATCCTTATATCACTATTCAGTTTTTGCACTTTGTGCTCCATTCAAATTGGCTTACTTGCCATTCTTAAATCTCATCCTGTTGTCTTGGACTTCTGTGAATTTGTACCCACAATCCCTTGTGTCTGCTATTATCTTGTTCATTAGTCAAGGCTTAGGTGTCATCTCTATCCATCCCTACCTCTATACTGTCACCAACAATCTATCTAGAAGTGATCCCTCCCTCTTTCAATGGCTAAGGCCACTCAGTTTGACCTCACCTATGCTCTTCATCACTGGAACTTGTATTAGGGTTGGTTAAGGGTCTCATCCTAGCTACTATACTGTAAGCACCCTGGATCAAGGATTGTGGTGTTTTAAAAAATTTTTTGCATCCTCAAAGCTTACCACAGGGCTTTTGCAATTATTCATAATAAGTATTTGTTTAATTGAGTTTACTTAAATTTAAATTTATTTAACCACACGACAACAGAATTTCCAAGCAACTGTTGCACAGTGAGCTGGAATGGGGCAACAACAAGTAATAAAGATGGGAAAAATGCTAGAAATGATGTAATAAAACTTCAAACAATTTGATGTGTGTGTGGAATGTAGGTGACACAAGCTCACGTAGTAGTGTAGCAATCAGAAAGTAGGTTGGCATGCTTTGCATAAGGCATCACACTAAGGCAAGAATAAGTTACAAATAGTAAAAGCCTTAGCAACAGTAGAAAGAAAAGGTGATCTTTGTATACATTTAGCATGAATAATGATATGGGTACCAGAACTTCAGAGGGACTGGGAATCCAAATTCACTCAAACAGCATCAAATTGTACAGGTTCATTTAGGGTAGGAGTTCTTCACCTTTTTTTTTTTTAATGTCATAGACCGCTTTGGACCCCTTCTCAGAACAATGTTTTTACTGAAGAAATGCTAAATTTTGTTAAGACACTAGTGAAAATAAAGAGAGAATTTTTTCCATTAAAGTAGAGCTGGGCATCTACATTTGGCCAAATCCAACAACACCAAGGAACATTTTAGCTTTAGTTAATTTAGCAAATCAATTTTAAAAGGCACAAAAGAAGCTCTAAGAATTATATGTTTTTGTACACAGTATCATCAACATTGAGTGTTGATCTACTATGATGGACTATATTCTTCACCAATGCAAGGCACAGAAGAGTTCCAGGGAACTTGTGATGGAAGAGGATCTCCAAATCCAAGAAAAAAAAAAAAAAAGAACTGCGGAGTATAGATGCTGAATGAACCATACTATTTCTTTTGTTTTTGATGCTGTTGTTTTTTCTATTTTGAGGTTTTTCATCATTGCTCTGATTTTTTCTCTTATAACATGACTAATGCAGAAATATGTTTTATGTTATTATGTGTGTGTATATATATATATAACCTATATGAGATTGCCTGCTGTCTAGGGGAGGGGGGAGGAGAGGGGAGGGAGGGAGAAAAATCTGAAATTGTAAAGCTTGTATAAACAAAAGTTGAGAACTATCTTTACATGTAACGGAAAAAAATAATAATACTTTATTAATTTAAAAATATTGCATTAAATAAATCTAAAATGATGTTTAAAAAAAGAATTATATGTTTTAAGAATGCAATTTTAGAAAAACTTCAAGTTGCATAAATAAAAAGGAAGCAACCATGAAAACAGGTAGGTCTGGCTAAAACCAAATTTGCTTTGCAAAAGCAAGAAGATAGTTACATTGTTTTCAATTATCTGTCACAGCAAAATGTCCAAACAAATCTCTATAACTAGCTTAAGACAACTGTTAAAGTGAATCTCTCAAAGTAGTATAAATCCAGTCTAGCTAAAGTCCACAACCTGATTTAACATTGTTTTGCTATTGACAAAAATGGAGCATGCCAAAAATGAAACACCTTATCTAGAATTTCCATATTTTCCTGCAACATGCACATCTAAGTACCTGTGTGCTTTGGCAGGTATACTAAAACAGAAAATTATACTCTTTAGAATTTATTAGGCATACTAACCAAATTTCTTTCTGGTAAGGAATTATAATACTGGCAAACTAAACTGTTGACTATGGGGAGGGTGTCTCCATTGCATTAAGTAGCTGTCTTTTTGTAAGTGAAATAATTTATGGAGCAGGGAGATATTACTCTGGCAGAAACCATTACACATTTGTAAACCTTTTAAATGATAGATTGAGGTGAGCTAAAAAAGGAACAGTAGGTTAACACTGCAAAAAGAATACAAATGTGCAAACCCATTAAGATGTTTAAAGTGAATATGTATAATTCAGCCTTACTCCCCTTCACCTTCCCGATAACAATGAAAGGACATTTATGATCTTGTAGAATGTAAAAGGAAGATTATTAAGAACATGGAGGTCTGTTCTGGTAGGCTAAACATTTATGACTTTTTCTAGAATGTAAAATGGCTTGTGATAAATATCCATAAAGCCAGTAATAAATGACGCATCAAGAATCAACCTAGTACACAAAGAAAAGATTATGCTTCTGTTACCAGTAATTTTTTGCAGACTCATAAAAGTTCAGTTGAAAAATATAATCTGTTACTAAAATAGTCTGATGATATATTTCTATTCAACCTGTAATATTAAAAAATAATTTCATCTTATTAAAAGAGTTGCACAATGGTACATTAGATAAGTTCATTAGGCAAACAGATAAATTGCTACCACATTATAGATCATTATTGAAATCACAGCAAACTCTTAGTTATGGGACAGTTCCTCAGTCTTGGTGAGTACAGCAATTCCCAGGGTTACCTGTATGTTTTTGCTAGCAGCACCTTACAGTGGCATGAGGTCTAATTTAGAGTTTTCTAAGTAGAGATATACAGGCAAGCTTTGATCTCTGCGATAAAAGTGTTTCTGAGAAGTTTGTATGAAATCTGATTCATATTTCAAAATCAACCAATCATCAATTGGAGAATGTCTGAACAAGTTATGGTATAAGACAGAGATGTGCCATAAGAAATGAAGACAGATATTGTTTCAGAAAAACCTGGGAAGATTTATATGAACTTAGGCAACAAAGCAAAGTGTACAGAACTAAAAGAACATTGTACACAGTAACAGCAATATTGTAATAACAATCAATTGAAAATATTTAGCTACTCTGATCAAGATAATAATCTAAAAAATCCCAAGGGACTTATGATGAAAAAATGCTACCTACCTCCATGTAGAAAACTGATGAACTAGGAGTGCAAATCAAAGCATGTTTTTTAAAATTTTTTCTTGCTTTTTTTTCCTTTGCAACACAAAGCTAATTTGAAAATATGTTTGCATGACTTCATAGTATATGGGTATCATATTTCCTTGTCTTTTCAATGGGTGGGGTAGGGAGTGGAAGGAGAGAGAGAGTTTAAAAAAGAATTTTATTTTCAGTTCCAAAGTGCTTGGGCAGGGGCAACGAGGTGGCACAGTGGATAAGCACTGGCCCTGGATTCAGGAGGACCTGAGTTCAAATCCAGCCTCAGACACTGACACTTACTAGCTGTGTGACTCTGGGCAAGTCAACTTAACCCTCATTGTCCTGCAAAAAAAGTGCTTGGGACAGCTTGCTGTTTATTTGAAAGGATTTCTTAGTAATTCCTTCAAGAAATAAAATAAATTCAATTCAATTCAATTCAATATTCAGCTCAGTAAGTATTTAATAAGCACTAGTGCTATGCACTAGATTTTTTGGCCTGAAAGCACAAAGACAAAAAATGAAAGTCCCTACTGGGAGGAAAACAACACACAGAGAGATATTTACAAAATATAAGCAGAATAAATCAGATAGTTTATCATCTTGGGGAGGAAGAGGGAAAAGGAGAGGTAAAAATTTGGAATTTAAAATCTTATAAAAACAAACGTTTGAAAACTATCTTTATATATAACTGGAAAAAATAAATACTATTAAGACAGGATAAATACAAAATAACTCTAGTAGGGGTAGATCTGGGAGGGGAGATCACTAACCAATGGAAAGATCAGGAAAGATTGGCATGTAGGAAGTAGCACCTGAGTGGTGCTTTGAAGCTAGAAATCTTACAAGGTAGAGGTGAAATACTAGTATGCGGAACAGTAAGCTGGCCAGTTTGTTTGGCCAGCGTGTGGAGAGCAAATGAAATAAGACTGTAAAAGTGGGGTGGGCAAACAGATAGTGGAAGGCTGAAATGCCAGACTGAGGAGTTTGAATTTTATCCTAATAGCAACAGGGAGCACTGGAGATACATGAGCAGGGTCAGAACTGTGCTTTAGCAATAACAGTTTTTCACTTGGGTAGAGAATAAATTAGATGGAGGAGAGAATGGTTGAATTTAAAAGTCTATTGGCACCTAGCTGGAGATTTAATAAAAGTCTGTATCTCAAGATGGGGATTGATCTCAAGAGGGACATAACAGTGGTATATGTATCTTTGTGGGACATATGCATCCCCATGGGAACTGATGGGATCACTAAGAAATGAAAGAAAAGGGTCTAGGATAGAGCCTCTAAGGATACAACCCAGAAGAGGGGAATAAGACTTGGATAATGATCAGCAAAGATTGAGGACTAATCAGGAAGGTAGTAAGAGAACCAGGAAAGCATAGTGTTATGGAAACCCATGGAAGAAAGATTGTTTAGGGGGGGAAAATTTAATACTGTTAGATGCTACAGAGAAATAAAAAAGCATCATGATTCAGAAATGGTCTCTGTATTTAAGCAGTTAAAAGACAGTGCAGTCAATAATCGTGGAGAAAACATTCTCAGTTTAGTGGATGGAAAGCAGATTGAAAAGAGCTAAGAAGTGAAATGGGCAATGAGAAAATGGAGGCAGCAGGTGTTGGTAAGAGACTGGAAAAGAGAAAGTGATTGTAGCAATTTGAACCAACACCTACCAGAACAACCTTAGGATACCTTAACTTCCTCTGGCTACATAGCAAGTTAGAGAGCCATAGGCAAAGGAAAACCGGTACCTATGCCCAGCTAGTACTGAGAGATCAAAGCAAATTGGCAGGATGGATTAGTATGGGAGCAAATTGGTCAGCCAATCAGTCGACAAGCATTTATTAAAACACCTACTATGTGACTGGCATTGTGACAAAATATTAGTGCTCTCAAGGAGCTCAAATTCTAATGGGGAGGAAAGTATGCAACAACTATGTACAAAATCACATACACATGCACACACACACACACACACATATATATACATATATATATATATGTATATATAAATAAAATTGTGGGTAATCTAAAAGGGAAGGTACTAGCATTAAGGAAACCTCAAAAGGCTTCTTGAAGAAAGTTGAATGTTAGCTGAGACTTGAAGAAGCTAGAGCAACCAAGAAGCAGAGATGAGGAAAGAAAGAATTCCAGGTGTGTGGGCTAGTCAGTGAAATAGCATGGAGGTGGGAGACTGGAGTGTTGTGCATGAGAAATCACAAAGAGGCCAGTATCAATGGATCAAAGAGTTATATGGAAGGAAGGAAGGTGAAGAAAGACAGGACAGCGTAGGAAGGGGTCAGTTTATGAAGGGCTTTACAAGCCAAACAGAAGATTTTATATTTGATCCTTGAGATAATATGGAACCAGGATTTTACTGAGGAGGAGAGTGAGAGGGTCAGACATGTTTCAGGAAGATCACTTAGGTAGCTGAAGGGAGGATAGACTGAAATTTGGAAGAGACTTAAGGCAGGGGGGCTAAGCAGAAGGCTGAGGCAATAGTTCAGGTGTGAGGTAATGAGGGCTTGCACTAGGATAGCAGCAGTGTCAAAGGAGAAAGGATGTGTATAAAAGAGACGGTGACAAGATAGAATTAGCAGGGCCTTGGCAACTGATTGGATATTATAGAATAAACTGAAGAGTTGAGGATGACACTTAGGTTGCCAGTTTGAGTGGCTAGGAGTATGATGTTACCTAAAGAAAGGGAAAACTAGGAATAGTTTGACATGAATTCTAGTTTTTATAAGTTGATATTTCAAAGAGTTCAGAGGAATTGGTTCAGTCATTTTTCAGTCGTGGTCTGACTCTTTGTGACACCATTAGGTGTTTTCTTGGCAAAGAGACTGGAGTGGTTTACCATTTACTTCTCCAGCTCATTTTACAGATGATGAAACTGAGGCAACAGGGTTAAGTGACTCCACCAGGGTCATATGGCTGTAAGAGTCTGAGGCTAGATTTGAACTTGAGAAGATGAGTTTTCCTCACTTCAGGCCTGGTACTCTATCCACCTAGCTACCCAGCAGAGGACGATGGACAGTTTCAATTTTGTCTTCAATTTTTGTCTAGCAGTTGATCTCAAGGACAAAATTTCCAAGGGAGGAGGTCCACCCAGGAGGGATGTAGGAAACTCTCAAGAACAAAATTCTACAGTCAGAGAAGGAAACAATTTCAATAAAGAGGAGAAACTGCAATTGTCTGAAGAGACCACTGTGAAAACAGAGAACTCATCAATCAACAAGGATGAGGAAGAAGAATCTGAAGGCAATAGAGGATAAGTAGGAAAGCATGCCATGATTCTGTAAAAATGGTGCCAAATGTAATAAAGGCCAGGATGAGCTGCAGCTGGCAAAAGAAACAAAGGGCACCAAAGAGATTTGTTCTTTTAAAGCTAGAATGGTGTAAATCTCAAAGAAGGAGTGAAGCATTTCTGGGGCTGGATGGGATGATGATAATAGACTATAGAGAGAGGGTAGTGCTATCCAGTTTTTATTTTGCTATGCTTCTCAGTCAAGGAGAATGATCTTTGTACTGGAAATGATGGATGACAATACATTGATATCTATATTAATACTAATAAGCATTTATGATATATAATATAATAATAAGCATTTATACTATGTATCAAGCTTTTGCTAACAGTTTTTTATAATATTATCTCATTTTATCCTCACTAGAACAAGGTATGGTCATCCCCATTTTACAGATGAGGAAACTGAGGCAGGCAGAGGCAAAGTGACATGCCCAAGGTCACATAGCTAGCAAGTGTCTGAGGCCACATTAGAACTCATATTTTTCTGACTCAGGCCCCTGTGCTCTATCAAGAGTGCCAGTTAGCTGACTGTTAAGTAAGTATATAAAAAGGGGCGGCTAGGTGGCACAGTGGATAGAGCACCTGCCCTGGAGTCAGGAGGACCTGAGTTCAAATCCGGCCTCAGACACTTAACACTTACTAGCTATGTGACCCTGGGCAAGTCACTTAATCCCAATGCCTCACTAAAAAAAAAAAAAGTAATTATATAAAAGACAGAGCATCTACTTGCCTTGAATTCAAGTGTACCTTACCCAGATGATTTTTTTTGTCAGGTACTTAAAGAACTGATGGGTATGATTGCTGAGTAATTGTCATCATTGAAAAATGATGGAGAATAGGTGAGGTGCATAGTAGAAAATGTATAAACGTTGTTCCACTTTTCAAAAAAAGCTTATAAACTATAGGTCAGTGCACTTGATTTTTTTTTTTTTTGGTGAGGCAATTGGGGTTAAGTGACTTGCCCAGGGTCACACAGCTAGTAAGTGTGTAAAGTGTCTGAGGCCAGATTTGAACTCAGGTCCTCCTGAATCCAGGGCCAGTGCTCTATCCACTGCGCCACCTAGCTGCCCCAGTGCACTTGATTTTAATTCTTGGGAAAAAGTGTGGTTAGACAGCAGTTTTGTTTGAGAAAGATCTCATGGTTTTAGTGAACTGTAGGCTCATTGTGAATCAGTAGTGTCATTTGGCAGCCAAAAGAACAACTGGGCTGCAATTGAAAGGCAAAGCTTCCTGGAATACAGACAGGATAGCTGTTTTGGACACAGCCATGGTCAGACCACACCTAGAGTAGTGTGTTTAGTTCAGAATGCCACAGTTTAAGGAGGACTTTAACCAGCTGGAGATTGTCCACATGATGGAGGATGGCTTTGAGTACAGCTCATGTAAAGAAAAGCTGAAGGAATCCTGGATGTTTAGTTTGGTGAAAAAGAAGATTCAGGAGGGATTTGATAGCCATCTTCAAATATTTGAAAAGTTGAAATGAGGAAGAAGGATTAGATTTGCTCTGCTTGGCCCTAGAGGGCAGAACAAGGAACAATGGATAGAAGTAGCAAGGGGAAAAACTTAGATTTGCTGTCAGAAACAATTTCCTCCAAGTAAAAAGTGAAATGGGCCACCCTGGGAGACAATGGTTCCTCTATCTTGGAGGTCTTCAGGAAGAGTCTAGATGGCTTCTTGGAGACTATGCTATGGTAGGGACTAG
This sequence comes from Dromiciops gliroides, assembly GCF_019393635.1. Lineage (NCBI taxonomy): Eukaryota > Metazoa > Chordata > Mammalia > Microbiotheria > Microbiotheriidae > Dromiciops > Dromiciops gliroides. The sequence continues at coordinate 360,109,134 of NC_057864.1, read as the reverse complement.
ATGGTTGGGACTAGATGGCTGCTGAGGTTTCTTTTCTTTTTTCTTTTCTTTTTTTTTTTTTTAAAGTGAGGCAATTGGGGTTAGTGACTTGCCCAGGGTCACACAGCTAGTAAGTGTTAAGTGTCTGAATCCGGATTTGAACTCAGGTCCTCCTGACTCCAGGGCCGGTGCTCTATTCCACTGCGCCACCTAGCTGCCCCTGAGGTTTCTTCTAACTCTCAAATTCTGTATGATTATGTGACCAGAGGTCATTATGATTAAAAAAAAAAAGGATTTAGAAGGAGTGAGGCAGTGGGGTGGTTGAAAAACAGGAAATTGTGATCAAAGGGTGATTTTTGAATTTGAAATTTTGGCAAAGAAGAGTTTTTAGGAGATTGGTTAGATGGGTCAAAATTGTGATCACCTTTTTTTGGTTGGTGGCTATTTATAGCAAGGAGTATTATGACTCCCTCCTTGACCTTGTATATGCCCATCTCTCATTTCCATACTAGTTCTTATTTATACATCACTTTAAAATGTACAAAATACCTTTTGACAATAACCTCATGAGGCAAGTCCTCTACTCCCATTCTTCCAAGTTTTTGTTTCACAAATTCTTGTTCTTCACCTCTTCTCTAGCCTTATTCTTTCTAAGCTCATTTCCCCTGCCACCTCTCCATCAACCACACTCATATCTCCTCACTCTCCCAGTTCATCATCTTTGTTCTATCCCTGCTTTTCTCTATTCACAGTCTTGATCCTCCTATAATTAGCTAGCTTCCTCATATGAGGAACACCTTCCTTTACCTTCTGCCTCTTCCTTTGTTTTCCCATGTTGTATTCTTATCCCATTGATTCAAGATGCAGATTAATTCAGTTCAATTCAACAAACATCTATATTTAACACTACTATGTGCTAGGACCTCTGCTAACTGCTGGGTATACAAAGAATAATGTTACCTCCTCCACAAATTCTTCCTCGATCCCTCCAAGTCAGAAATTGTATTTCAGTTTAATTCAATAAATATTTATTAAGTACCAACTGTCTTTCCTCCTCAGAATTTTCAAAGGACTTCAAAGCAACAATTATACATGAAAAATCTATTGTCTATGTGATATTAAACATCATAAGCACTGGGGATACAAGGAAAGGGGAAAAACAATCTCTGCTCTCAAGGAGCTCATAGCATACTTATATTCAGTTGCATATATTTGAATATATATGTTAATTTTCACACAACATTTTAAGTTTCTTGAAGGAGCAAGGGAAAAGTTTTATTTTTCTTTCTGCATCCCTCAGTACCTAGTACTGTGCTTTACTTATAAAGACTCTTTTTTTTTTTTTTGGTGAGGCATTGGGGTTAAGTGACTTGCCCAGGGTCACATAGCTAGTAAGTGTTAAGTGTCTGAGGCCGGATTTGAACTCAGGTACTCCTGACTCCAGGGCCGGTACTCTATCCACTGCGCCATCTAGCTGCCCCTAAAAGACTCTTAATAAATGTTAGTTGGATGGATGAATGTGTTCAGTTACATTTATAGAAGTTATACACCACCAGAACATGTTATTCAGGAAAGCTATGAAATCTCTGAAAGGACTTGAGAGTCAAACAGAAGACTATCTTTCACGATAGCTTTTTAACCTGTTTTTCATGAACTTGTTTTTTTTTAACAAATATTTTGATAACTATATTTTAGTATAATCTGTTCTTTTGTAATCCTATGCATTTTATTTTTATGTATTTAAAATAGTATTCTGAGAAAAAGTCTGTATGTTTCAATAGAAACCTGTCAAAGGGGTCCATAACACCTTAAAAAAAATGAAGTCCTTCTGTTTAAGACATAGTTTTGTCTGAAAGCCAGGCATGATCATCTTAGATATGCCCTCGAAGATCTGTTCAGATTGGTGGTACTCAATAATTCAATTCAGTTACATTTACTTTTCTAGAATGAACTTGATTTTTTAATAATTCTACAAAGTCTTTTAGCATCTCTGCTTCATTTTTCTCAATTCCAAAATGGGTATAATATTCCTGGAGCTACAAACCAGGAACAACTAATCTGAGGATAATAAAATGAAAATTCTTATAAAGTAATGCATTTCCTGTATTATTCCTCCATTTCTTCAAGCTATTTCTAATTCCTAACTTTGTCTCAGATAAAACTACGAATGGTCACAAATCTTTTGTGATGCATGCCTGTTTGTTAATTGTCTATTTTTTTTGTTTGTTTTTTAGTGAGGCAATTGGGGTTAAGTGACTCGCCCAGGGTCACACAGCTAGTAAGTGTTAAGTGTCTGAGGCTGGATTTGAACTCAGGTACTCCTGACTCCAGGGCCGGTGCTCTATCCACTGCACCACCTAGCTGCCCGTTAATTGTCTATTGAGGGACTGAAATGGAGAAAGCCAGTGAAGAAGCTAGAATATATAGAACTAAACAGGCCTGAGGTTTAAGCCTCCATCTTTGTAGATTTTTATGTGCAATTGTAAGAGATTCTTGTGGATTTAATATTTTTTTTTATTAATAACTTACAAGCTCCCAAATAGCAGCATCAAAAAAACCATGTGATGTAGGACCTTTACCCCTAAGCTACAGAGTCATGAGTAAATAAGACTTAGGTAGGGTAAACTGGCATTCTTTACAGTGAATTTTCTGGCCTGTAGAATATAACAAGTTGAACAAAGGAAAATCATCTCTAGGCCACCCAGTTGGAGTAGGAAAGTAGATTGGGAGAAGTCACTAATCTACTACTCCCTTACCTATACAGTTAACCTTACCAAACATGGTCACTTTTTTTTTTCTTTTTTCTTTTTTTTAGTGAGGCAATTGGTGTTAAGTGACTTGCCCAGGGTCACACAGCTAGTAAGTGTTAAGTCTCTGAGGCCGGATTTGAACTCAGGTACTCCTGACTCCAGGGCCGGTGCTCCACCTAGCTGCCCCAAACATGGTCACTTATTGATTACATTAGGATAAACATATCTCTCGCAGAAGAAACAAATGCAACTAATTTGATGTTCATGGCAAAACATTTACTATTATAAACTTTTAAGTAACATATAAATGAATAAATTTTCAAAAGTTTGCTTTAAAAACCAAAGCAGTAATATAACTTACCTATGTTATAGTATCTCTTTAGCTCTGTACGCCTGATCTCTTTTAACTGATTGTTTCTTCTCTTTTTCTTCTCTTCATCAGTTAAGTATTCTACCTCCTCCACAGGAATGCTGAAATTATCTTGTTCTGAAATAATTGCTTTAGCATCTTCTTTTCCAACCTGAGTCTTAGTAGTTGTGGTGCTGCGAGAATTGGCTGATGCTGTCTCAGCATTTTGTTTGGCTTGCTTTTTCTTTTTCAACCTAAGATGGGATGAAAAACATCATAAGAAAGGAACTACTTCAGCAACTTTATTTTTTTATACTCATGGGATTGTGGAAATTGACTGATATACTGAAGTCCTTTTCATATACTGTTTTCAGTTATATGTTCTTGCTAATTACATTTACTTTTCCCATTTGGAACTATTAAATTTTTGTCATGCTGAGTTTTTTCCAGTTTATTTCTAAGAAATTTTGTTTAAAAAAAAACTACATTATTTAGCTCTGAAGAAAAGTAAGGATTTTTCTAGAAGATACTATTTTCCTTTAGATATACATAAATCTTTTTTTTTTTTTTGCAATCTCACAGTATGGGTTTCTTATACAAAGTACAAGTATATGCTTAATGACTTTTTGGAAGTTTCCTAAATTGATGCTCAAGTTGACATCTGTGAGAATCTGGCCCAATAATGATTAATTGCTTGACTATGCTTTTAAATCTGCTGCTATTAATTGACTTGTATGGGGGAAATTATTACTTATCATTATAATAATAACTTATTATATATGATATGTATATATAATATAATTATAATTACTTATTAAATTAAGTTATAGACAACTATACTAATAACTCATTTTCCCTAATTTATACTTTCAACTCTTCCTAAGCCACAGAAATGTAAATAAGTAGTTTTCTAATATAATTCAATATATAGCATGTCTATTCACATTTTATACTTGTGTTGTTTCAAAAATATTCCTTCACTAGTCTATAGTGTTTTTACCAATAGGACTGGAAACTCCAGAATACAGTGTCTATTTCTCTTAAAAATGTTAAATTGCTTGAATGCAATACTTTGAATTAAATTTTAAAATTTTATTAATACATTTTATTTTTCTATCATCTTTGTTTCTGAATATATTCTTCCAAGCATATACTCTCTCACCCACAAGCAATTTCTTATAATTAAGAATAAAAAAAGGAAAAAGAGACAGTTCAGCAACATTAAACAAATCTGACACTATATTCAATGTTTCATACTCATAGTGTCACACACAGCTCTGCAAGTAAGGGAGGGAGGTACATTTTCTTATCTCTAATACAGGGCTATGATTGGTTAGAATAATTCTATAGTATTCAGTTTCATGATTTTTGTTGTTGTTCTTTCCATTTCCACTGTTGTAGTCATTGCATATTTCGTCCTTGTATTTTGGGGGTTCTTCTTACTTTGTATTAGTTCATATAAGTTTGAATTCTTTATAGTCATTATTTCTTATGGTGCAATAATATTCCATTACATTCAGCTAACTTAGTCTGCTTAGCCATTCCCATTCATTGACATTTATACTTTCATTCAAGTTTTTTGTTACCACAAAAGTGCTTCTATGAATATATTGGTGTAAATGGGGCTTTTCTTTCCTTCTGTTTTCAACTTTTTGGCTTAGGTGATACCATCTAGAAGTGGTATCTTTGGGCCAAAGGTAATGGCCATTTTAGTGACTTTTTTCTCAATATAATTACCTATTGCTTTCCAGGGGGCAGGTAGGTGGTTCAGTGCATAGAACACCAGGCCTGGAGTCAAGAAGAGCCTAGTTCAAATCTGGCTTCAGACACTTACTAGCTGTGGGACCTTGGGCAAGTCACTTAACCTTGTTTGTCTCAGTTTCCTCATCTGTCCAATGAGCTAGAAAAGGAAATGGCAAATGATTTCAGTATTTTTGCCAAGAAAATCTTGAATGGAGTCATGAAGAGTAATACATGACTGAAAATTCCTTTCCAGAATGGTTGGCCTAATGCATAACTTCATCTACAATGTACTTTCTCAGCTTTTCCAAGATTGTCAAAGATGGCAAAAGATGAGAATAGTCAATTTGCTGGGTATAAGGTGAAACATCAGAATTGTTTTGATTTGTATCTAACTTACTAATTATTTTGATTAATCTTCCAAGTGGATACTGCTAATTGTCTTTTGAGAGGCACTTTTTCATATCCTTTGACTACTTATCTTAAGTGAGTAAAAAATTAAGACAGATTTATTTTGTTTTCAGTTTAGGCATAGTCAGCATGTCAGTTCCCCATCTAGATTTCCTTTGTTGTTCTGAGCATGTGTACAATTTAATGTGTGCTAATGGAAAAAAATGTGGTAAGTAGAAAGAACAAGTCAATGGCATCAGTTGATAGGCAATGAATTTTAGGGTTGAGATCTGCCAATAACTTACTTGCTTTGAAATGAGGGGTAAATTACTCCAACAATCTGTTTTAATATTTTTATTTATAAAGTTGAGGTGATAAAGTCTGTTTCCTGACAACTTACTATGATGACATAAGGATAAATTAAATTTTATGCTTGTAAAATATTTTGACTCCTTAGGTAAAAGCATTGGATTCCAACAACGAGTTAGTTATGTTGCTCTTATTCATTACTTAGCAGCCAATGTATCAGTTTTTCACTGCCTAATAAATGAGGAAGTTGCCTGGCAGGCATAGCATGTTGCGGACCAACACACTTCCCATCAGTGCAGACCAGTTTTTTTTTGCTAAAAAAATAATACCGGGGGTAGGTAAGTGGCACAGTGTATAAAGCACTGGCCTTGGATTCAGGAGGACCTGAGTTCAAATCCAGCCTCAGACACTTTACACTTAACTAGCTGTGTGACCCTGGGCAGGTCATTTAACCCTCATTGCCCTCCAAAATAAATGAATGAATGAATGAATGAATGAATAAATAAATAAATAAATAAATAAAAATAATACCAGAATAGACAATAGGTGTCTTTCAAAAGAATCATATTCTGAAAATAGAGGATAAATACTTTTTTTTCTATCATAAGTTAAACTTTGAAATGTTGCTCTGGTAAAAGAGGAGGTGGTTCTTTTTTGCAAAATGAGTCATATAAAATCCCCAAATAAAACAACTTTTCCCCAAATCTGGATTATTATAGAAGACTGAAATTAAAACTCAGTATCCTTGATACCATGGAGACAAGAAAACCAATCAGTAAAGAGTGCCTGAGTAGAAGGTCTGTGTACAAAAAGAGACAATCTCATATGGAATATTTCCACTACTGTGTGTTAGTTTTGCTATGGACTTATGTTATCCTTAATGGTCAATAAAAAGTATACATCAATTGAACCTGGGTTCCCCTTCAAAGGATAATTCTTGTAGGAGGGGGAAAAGGAGGCAGCAAAGATTATTTTAATTCCATTTGAAATTTTTAATTACTTAATGATAATTTATTTTCTTCTTTAAACTGAAAGTCACATATAAATGACCTTCTTCCTTTGAATTCAAGGCAATTAAATTTGTCTCTATGGCATATGTTTTAAAAGAACATCACTAAACCGAGGGGGAGAGGGAGGAGGAAGATATGGTAAATTCCTTCACTTCCTTTGTTCTCCCCTCCCTCCATGGAACATCTAGACTTAAATCAGCAAATCCCAAACTGTCCTAATTTCAGGAAGAAATGCAAAATAGTACTGGTACCAAACTATCTGTTTTGGAGAAGTTTTATGACTAGTCGGAAACTGTGGGGGGGAAATGAGCACAAGTGCAAAAGTCCTCCTTTCGGGAGGGGAAAGACTTTTAAACTACTTTTTTTCTTTAAGGGGAAGATTTTGCTAGTTTGGCTGATGTGACACATTTCCTGCTCGGTCTCACCCATTCTAACATTTTTTTTTTTTTAAGATTGCATTTCTTCATTTGGCTGTCAAATCTTTTGTGTTTAGACTAATTTTTACAACAAAATCCTGGCATGGTTGAGTTAAGGATAATTAGCATTGAAGGGACACAGTAAGAAGATTAATTTAAGATCACTATAGCTTTTTGGTTGGGGAACAAAGGGATAGTTCTTTCCTCAGGGCATTCATTATCAGTAAGCATAGATTAAACCCCTACTAAGGGCCAGTCTAAATGCTAGACACAGGTGAAACCAAGGCAAAAATGAAGTGTTGGCTCACAAGGAGCTTGCTTGCATTCTGATAACTAAGTAATGCCTAAGTGTAACAGGTTTAGTAGGAGGACTCATCAGATGTTAACAGATTTACAGAAGTTAACTATGGTTTACTCCACAGTCTGCTACTTGACTTGTTCTTACAGCTAATCTTATTATCCTGAACCCTAGAGTAATCAGAGTCCCCACATCAGTTCATCAAATATTATTTAAAATGCACTTTGTGGGGCAGCTAGGTGGCACAGTGCCTTGGAGCATTGGCCCTGAAGTCAGGAGTACCTGAGTTCAAATCTGGCCTCAGACACTTAACACTTACTAGCTGTGTGACCCTGGGCAAGTCACTTAACCCCAATTGCCTCACTAAAATAATAACAATAATAATAACAACAATAACAACAACAACAACAATAATAATAATAAATAAAATTATCCTTGTTCCATGGCTGTTACTGATGGGTTTGTGGTAGAAGCTCAAAATTGTTTTACTTATGTAGCTATTATTATAGCTTATATTTTCCCCTTTGGGACAGCTTACTCATATCTTTTGACCATTTATATATTGAAGAATAGCTTGTTCCTATATATTTGAATCAGTTCCCTATATATCTTAAGATTTCAGGCATTTGTCAGAGAAACATGCTTCAAAGATTTCTTTCCCAGTCAACTATTTCCCTTTTAGTTTTACCCAAATTGATTTTGTTGGTGCAGAAGCTTTTGTTTTATTCAATTTTATTTAATCCATTTTATCTTCTATGATCCTCTTTATACCTTGTTTAGTCAAGAACTTGGGGAAAATATTCTTTTTTTTTTTTTTTTTTTTTTTTTGCAGGCAATGGGGGTTAAGTGACCTGCCCAGGGTCACACAGCTAGTAAGTGTCAAGTGTCTGAGCCTGGATTTGAACTCAGGTACTCCTGAATTCAGGGCCAGTGCTTTAACCACTTCGCCATCTAGCTGCCCCCGGGAAAATATTCTTAAGGAACATAGTTCCAGAAAAATGCAACAGACCAAAAATGCTTTCCCCAAACCACAGGCATGTGGTAGATTTATCTTTCCTAATTCTGGATAAGGCCTCATGTTCTCTACAAATAGGGATTTTGAGATGATTTTTACTGCAAAAAAATTTCTTCATTTGGAGTTTCACTTCCCTATTTTATTGCAGTAGAAGACCCCATACCAAAAGACTGTTTAGTACAAGATTTCTTACTGGAATCTATGTGGGACTAACAAAAATGAACTAGAGACAAGGATGGAGGAATCAGTGAATCTGTGACAATTTGCTAACACATTCTTCTTAGTAATTAGGGGAAAGGTTCCCCCCCCCATTCCTCTGTAGTGAAGGATATTAGAAAAGAGAGGCTAATACTTTAGCTATACCTTGGTATTCCAGTATCTTTACAAAGTATTAGACCGTCTAGAGAAAATACTTAAAGCCTTGACTCATTATATCTGATGTAATGGAAATGACTTACTCTGCAAGCTTGCCTTAGTGTTTTTTTTTGTTTTGTTTTGTTTTGTTTTAGTTAGAATAAGGTGATAGTTTATTTAGGAGCAAGGGAAGGGAAGGGTGGGGGGAGGGAAACCATGAAAGAAATCCTTGGACTTTTCATGGGGAGATTTTTGCCTTAGTGTTAAAGAGAAATTATGTACTTAGTGGGATGTTTCTTTCTCTGTCCTTTTTTTTTTTTTTTAATCAATGTCCTATTGGAGTTCCCATACAAAGCCAAGTGAGAGGGAGGAAAAGAGTTGAAGTGGTTCAACTAGAGAATATAGTGGCTGGATAAAAATTATCTTAGTTTATAGAGAAAGAAGTGATAGTATCTGAAAATAGATGGAAACACATTTTTATCTTTTTTTTTTTTTGTGAGGCAGTTGGGGTTGGGTGACTTGCCCAGGGTCACACAGCTGGTGGGTGTTGGGTGTCTGAGGCTGAATTTGAGTTCGGGTGCTCCTGGTTCCAGGGCCAGTGCTCTGTTCACTGTGATACCTAGCTGCTCCTGGAAACACATTAAAAAAAATTTTTTTTTCCTCTTTGACAATTCCTCAATCTGAAGTTTGGGTTTTTTTTTTTTTTTACTGTTTTCTCTCACAACCTAGCTAATGTGGGGATGTTTTCCTTGACTACTCATGTATAACTTATTTTGAAATGCTTGAGTTCTAGTGGGTGGGGGTGGGAATGGAGGAGGAAGAGAAGTTGGAACACAAATTTTTTAAAAATTGATGTTAAAATTTGTTTTTACATATATTTTAGAAAATAAAATTCTATTCAATAAAAAAATAAATATAAAAAATTTTTTAAAATTATCTTAGTTTTCAAACTTTTTTCCTTGTTTTTTTAAAAAGGAAATGAATCAGGGCCATAAGCAGTAGCTAAAACTGAACTAACTCTTTCCTACTGTACTCTTAGAAGTTTAATACAGTACAATGAGTTAGAAAAAGAATCTTTGCTGATAGAGATTAATGTGTATAAAGTGGGGAAAAGGAAGAAAACAGGAGAAGGAAAGAAAAAGAATAGCTAAAAATTGTACAGAGAAGACTGAACTCTAAATTTCATTTCAAGTCCTGATTTGACTGCTATTCTGTCTATGTAAATGCCTGCTTGTTCACACAAATGTTCTTTTAACAGTTTACCATCAAAGTCTCAAAAATTAACTCATCTCGTTATTTAGAAACTTGAGTCAACTAAAAATATTCATTAGCTACATATAATCAACATTAATTTTAAAAGCTACCTTTAATTAAGCTATTTGATAATCCTTAAGGAATCTCTCTCCTTAATTCCGTTATTAGGGGTCCAAGTTATCCAGGGCCATATACTGTTGGTTTTTTTTTAATTAAAAAAAAATTTTTTTTTTTAGTGAGGCAATTGGGGTTAAGTGATTTGCCCAGGGTCACACAGCTAGTAAGTGTTAAGTGTCTGAGGCCGGATTTGAACTCAGGTACTCCTGAATCCAGGGCCGGTGCTTTAACCACTGCGCCATCTAGCTGCCCCCATATATTGTTTTTTAATGTGTTCTGGTGATAAAATGTTTATCACAATTGACAATCAACAAAGTAGTCCTATTATTATGAATATGTTGGGGTATAATTACTTAATATTTAAAAGTTAAAAGCCATTTTCCTTTTCCATAAAGGGTGACTAAAGTTTTAGAAGCTTTTCTTTGAAGTTTCTAATTTTTCTTCCTACACAACTAGACTACTTTTTTGATCACTTCTGGAATACTTTGTACAATATTTGTTGCATACATACAATAGTCTGCTTATGTTTACCACTTGCCCACTGCTTTCTGAATCACTTGTAATTTTGATTCTTTAGACACTGTGATATCACATGACTTGAAGCCATATAGCATCACCAGGAGAACACTTTTTTTTTTTTAATGGGCTTCCTTGTCAGAGAGCAGCTTGAGATTCTTGAAGCTCTTGTGCAATTTCCGAAATAAAATCTGGCCTGTTCTATTCTTCATTTTCAATCCTAGATGTAGTTCACTATCCACCATTAGTGCTTATACAGGAGAAATGATTGGTGGACCTCAAAGGATAGCCTATACACACCTATATGTCAGAGTCTGAACAATAAGCATTCTGTACCCATTTGTGAATTGTTAAGTTAATCAAGAAGGATTACAGGCTCATAGAAAAGGTCCTGGAGTATTTTGGGGCTTGATGTAATCTATACAATATCATCTACAAAGAGGAATTTCTAGAAAACCTCAGAATATATAGGGAATCCTCCCATTTGAAATGTGTTCATGGCATTATTCATGACAAAGGTGAAAACCTCTGGAAAGTATATATTTCCTTATAATGGATAGAAGATTGTTGAACACAGTTGATCACTGCTAAACCCAGTTATATCTGTACCTGGATCTATTGAGGAGATTTAGATGATGCTAACATATGCCATGCATATAACAATAGATATTCCTGTGCCACTGAATTATTTGACACCTTATCTGTAATTAGAAGCACTGAAAATTTGAAAGATGCTTTTTGGAAATGAAACCCTATCACACTTTGTTTGATGTTAGTACATCTCCTATACTCTGAACAGTTCTGCATGGCATATATTCTTTTTTTATTTTTATAAAAAAAGGAAGGCAATTCAAATTAATTTTGTTTTAAGAATTTTATAATATTTCTTGAAATACTTTAGTGCATTGAGAATGTTGTAAAACCAAGTTAAGAATTACTGCCATGACAGAGTGGAAAAGTACTCAATGTACAGGAAGCTAAAAGACTCATAATCAAGACCAGCCAGTTAGGGGGTAGAGGAAGGTTAGTATCTACAATGTGCCAGGCATTATCCCAAGTGTCTTAAAAATATTATTTTATTACTAAATAATCTAGGCAATCTTAAGCAAGTCCCTTGATCTCTTTGGGCCTTGGCATATTGATCTATAAAATGAGGGAGGTTGGATTAGATCGTATCTAAAGAGTCTTCTAGTTAAAAAAATCTGATATATAGCTTATATCAGATTGCTTGTTGTCTTGGGGAGAGGGGAGGGAGAAAAATTTGAAACTAGAAATCTTATAAAAACAAATGTTGAAAACTATCTCTACATGTAACTGGAAAATAATAAAATACTTTTGTGAAAAAAGCTCTATGATAAGTTTAGGAGAAAAAAAGCAAAAGAAACTATTTTGCAGTGAACTCTTATCTTCTAAATACAGCCCACCTTTCCACTATTTGTGGTGAAACTCCATCATCCAAATACAGTCTAACCTCCCCCCTTCCCTCAATTCTAAATGGAGCTAAGAGTACAAAGGTTGTTGCTGTTATGAGCAGCACTGAAGATGAGAGAAGGGTTAGGGTTAAGTCCATAGTTTGAGATGGAATGTTTTTTACACCAAAGTGTTGCACATCACAATGACAAACACACAGTTGCCTCTTTTGGTGCTTAGGGCAGTGCCTAACACAGTAGATGCTTAATAAATGTTTGACTGATTGAGTAGGCTTTAAGTAGCAAAAGTCTGGCTTTATGTACCTGGCAAAAGTAGAAGCTGTTAATATCATGAGAAACAGAACAGGTGTTTGGGGTGGGGGCAGGCATGGAGGGCTGTTTGGTACAAAATAATCCAGTAGCCATGATAGCAAAATTTTAAAATAATATTTCTATTGATATTTTCTGTTTCCTATGTCATCATAGTTATCCACAATATCCCTCCCTCTTCTGCTCCCCAAGTCATCTCATATAATAAATAGATTTTAAAAGAGGAAAAAAAATCAGCATAATTGATCAAAAACATATACAATATGTAACACATATGAACCCTCTATGAAGGGGTGAATTGTCGCTATATCCTCATATCTCCTCATCCAAGTCATGCTTGATCTTTATCGTTTTGTAATACTCACTTTTAATTTTGCTATTGTGCATATTGTTTTCTTGGTCTGCTTACTTCTCTCCACATCACTTTATATAGATCTTTCCATGCTTCTCTGTATTCATCACATATAGTAATAATTTATTACATTCCTATACCATATTTTGTTTAGCCATTCCCTGACCAATGGGAATCTACTTTATTTCCAATTCTTTGCTAAATCATAGCAAATAAGTACCTTCTCATTTATAAGTTGGCCTTAGAAAAACTTTTCTTCATGAGGTATTCAGAATATATATTTCATTCATAGATAGGCTTATGTAGAAACAAAGAGACCTTGTTCTCTAAGGATTTTTCCTGTAAATAAAATTTATGAGGAAAATTCAGGATTCACCCGGCAAACATTTATTAGGCACCCAATGTACACAAGTTACGATGTTAGGCACTGGAGGAAATAGAAAGTTGAGAAGACATGGTCCCTATTGTTGCCTTTCTAATATTTACAGTCAAATGGGAATTATTTTTTTTTTTTGGGTGAGGTAATTGGGGTTAAGTGACTTGCCTAGGGTCACACAGCTAGTAAGTGTTAAGTGTCTGAGGCCGGATTTGAACTCAGGTCCTCCTGACTCCAGGGCCGGTGCTCTATCCACTGTGCCATCTAACAGCCCCCAAATGGGAATTCTTAACCTGAACTTTATTTTTAATATTCTGATAATTATATCTCAATGTAATTGGTCTCATTTACAATCTTATTTTATTTTGTTTATTTAAAAATATGATTCTGAGAAGGGGTCAGTAGTTTTCACCAGGCTGTCAAAGGGTTCCATGACACACAAAAAAGGGTCTATTAGGGGGATGAGCCAGAAGATGAATGGCTACAAAAGACTGTAATATACAACATTTCATGATGAGTGTCATTACTGGAGTATAAAAAGTTACAAGAAATAGAAGGAAGAAGATTGTTACCAACAGGGTGGGAATCAGGGAACTCATGGAGAATATACTGATCTTTGTCTTATTTATTATGAGGCTCAGATGCGATCCTAGGCAACTTCATATAAATTACCCCAAGAGTTACTTTTCCTCTCCCACTCTGCAAAACAGAGTGATATAGTAGAGGGGACAGTGGATTTGGAGTCCAAGTATGTGAGTTCAGAGACCACCTCTGACACTAACAACCTGTGTGATCTTGGTCAGGAAAGTTACTTAACATTCCTGGCCTGTGGTTGCCCATCTGTAACAGGAAGGGTGTCTTTTCTTGACTCTCAATCTATAATCTTATCACCCCATAGCCTACAAAATTAATGAGATGATGTAAGGAGACTCACCCCACTTCCACGATCTATCTTCTATCATCATCATATGCTCTGCATTGCTTTTCTTTTTTGGGTTCTGGTCTGGCTTTATTAGAAGTAAAGAAAGCTTAAGAACTGGGTGAGGCTGCCATGGGAAAGGATAAAATGGGGCTAACTCTAGGGCAGGGGGGGTTCTTCAGGGGAGGAGAGGAAGAGGGAAGGAAAATGGGATGGGAGGGTAAGCTGGGGTCTGGACTCCAAGGGGAGGGGTGTACGGCAGAGAGCTAGCTGGAGAGGGCTCAGAAAGGAGCTTCCCGGGAAGTGCGACCGGCCATCAGGACCCGTTTCAGTTGCTCGTAGGTGACAAACATCACTATATTCCAGGAGCCCAAGCGGAGGAAGGAAGGCATGAACCCTTTGTAGAAGGCTTGGGGTCCCTCCTTCCGGAGCATGGTGAGGGCGCAGTGGCCAGCACTGGCATACTGGCCGGAGGCAGAGTTCATGTATCTCATCTTGACCACGTCCACAGGGGAGGCAATGATGGTGGTGCAGAAGCCAGCCCCAAAGGCTGATGTGAAGTGGCATGGAAGGTCATCAGTCATGAGGTGGGCCTTCAGGAGGGCATCTTTGATGAGATCGTACGTCACCAGCTCAGCACAGTTGACAATAGCATTGCGGGCAACATTGGGTGAAGTTCCTTTCCATAGGCCCCGAAGCCCCTCTTCTCTGGCGATAGTCTTATAGGCATCCAGTGTACCCTGATATCTCTGGCTGCCACCTGCACGAGCCTGGGCCTGGAAACGTACCTTCACCACATCTGTGGGTTGGGCTACGGCCACTGCCAGTGCCCCTGTGGTACAGCCAGCCAGGAGGCGACTCCCAATGCCTGCATGCTCAGATCCCTTGGTGTAGAACTGCTTGACAGAGTCATAGAGGCCAATGCGGACAGAGGCAAAACTCATCTGGCGCTGCAAACCAGCCACCAGCCCATTGTACAGGCTGCCAGGGCCCTCAGTCTTCACCATGGTCAGAATGGTGCCCAAGACACCCCGATACTGGGCAGTGGCAGAGGAAGCTCGGAAGGCCCCCTGGCTCTCTCCTTGAATCTGCAGCCGGACTTTGGCTGTGTCCAGGGGGAAGGTGATGAGGTCAGCGATGCAGGCAGCAGTGCCAGCCCCAAGGAACTTGACGGTGGCTGTTGGGGGCACATCTGTAGGCTTAAATCCAACCATGATTTGACGCTGGTGTTCTGCTACTTCCCAGGAGGCAGAGAAATGGTAAGATGGCCTCCAAAGATTAAGACGAGATAGAGGAACTCTGCCGGAGTCCTGACTTGGAGGGGTCTCACGATGATGGCACCTTGATCAAACTTCTCTAAAGGTGTCCCGCTCTTCAAAGTTGCTCACAGCAACCATGGCCCACTTCCCTTGATTTTCCATAGAAAATTGCTGGGAAATTGAACACCTAATGATCATACTATGTGCCCGGGACCGTAAAGGAAAACAAGAGGAAGCAGCGGCGGCGGGGTCGGGGTCGGGGTCGGGGTCGGGAAGCACGAGCCCTGCGGCGGAGTCCGGAGTCTGGAGGGCAGAAGCGGCTGCCTGGCTCTCCGTTGGGTCGCTAAAAAGTCACAGTCTTGGACTGGGGAGACGCGCTGCTGCATTGCTTTTCAGAAGAGGGACAATCCCTTCTTTTTGAACAATACCCAAACAACAAAAGTCTCTGATGCACAAGAGTCCATCTGCATTTATTTGGTTTTCCTTGGTCTGACCCAGCTGAGAGTCTATTAGTGAAAGAGTAAGCATGACAGAGGACCTCTTCTGTCCCTCTAACCTTTCCTCCCCAGTTTTGGTGGTTAATTTCCCCTGAGAATTAATGCTACATTCCCAGACCAGTTATCATTCTTCTCATCTGTATAGGTTTTGATTGTGGCGACATGCCTGAATGGAAGCATTATAGTTGTAACAGTTTACACTGGGCATGACACACCTGCAGCTTAGGCTCCTGAGGGCTCTGCCTGATTCTCACCGGGTTCTCCTACTCTTTTTCTGCCTGTTTTCTGGGATCTTTGGTGGAATTCCAACCCTTCCCCTTGAGCTTGATTGCCAGGTCTCTCAGTCCCATCTACTACCCTAAGCAGGGCCTGAGCCCATTTGGCTTTTGTTTTTGACAATGAGTCTCACAGGCTGGAAACACTTTAGCAGCTCACACCCCTCACCACAATGCTGATAAGCACCAAAACTTTATCCTGCTGTTTTTCCAGCTTGGGTTGATTCTCCCTTCCTTACACAGCCTGGTGACCCTCCATTAATGAGATCTTCTTCACATTAGTGCTGGACTTGGTACAGATGTCCAGATTGGCTTTAGCCCTACTGCAGAACATGGAACTCTACAACTCAAGCAGAACCACCAGTCTCTACCTCCCCCAATAGCAGGGATTATACCATGTCTAGCTCTTGAGACCATATAGAAGGCATTGATCTGAAGAGTGTTTTCAGTCTGAAGTCTGTAGGGAAGTAAGCCTTTGTCTGGACTTTTGAAAATACCTCCTCATATAGAGGGTCACATGCCTGGTACCTTGTTAAGAGGACAATAGACAATGCTCAGTAACATTGAGGGGTTGTACCAATTGGATGGCTGGATGAAGCATTTAAGAACTACGTGCCAGACATTGTGTTAAATGCCAGGGATACAAATATAAGTGAGACAGCTCTTATTCCCAAGCAGCTTTCCTTCTAATGGGGGAAGATGATACTTACAAGGGTGCTAGAAAGAAGCAGCATTGGGAAGAAGGGAATCCATGAAGAGGTAATATGGAGGCAAGGAGCAGGAAGTAGAATCTAGAGGCAGTTGGAGTAACAATGAGCTGTGGTATGGCTAGGGTCCTTTCCAATAGTAATTCTTGGAAGGTTATCATCAATGGGGAGAGGAGGGCACTAGGGTGACAATGTGACATGAAGGGAAAGAAGGTGGAATCAAAATTGTTTGGCTCAGACTGTTGGGAAGATTGCCAGAGAAGCCACCCCTTTATGTTGGCCTATAAAAGGATTCTGGGTTTCTTTTTACTTCTTTATTACATTCCTACACCATATTTCTTCTAGGATAGATGGAGTAGGTAGTTGTGAGATTCTCCCCTACCTTGATCATGTAATGGCTGCTTTGTGGCAGAGGCAACTGTGATTTATTTACCCAGAAGATCTAAGAAAAATGTTCCTGGACACCTTTGCCTCTCCTTTCCTTCTTTACTGTGTAGAAGTCAGAAGCCAATGACCTGAATATGGACTTTCTCAGCTCAGCAGCTGGGAGATAAATGAAGAAGTCCTACAGAAGCGCATTTGCTTTGTGGCAGAGGTTGACATGTATTCTTCCTGGTGACTTAAACCATGTAAATTCCTGAACCCTGGCTTCCTGAGGGAATTTCTGGGGAGTGTTGACTCTTTAGTGGCCCAGGTTTGAGGGTTCAATAAGCTGGCTTTCTGGATAGAGAAGGGTGATTTACTCAGCAGCCCTGACATCTGTACCTGGTCTATGTGAGTATAGCGCTTGAGAGTATTTGGTGTAGGATAGTGACCATTTAAACATTCTCTAAAAATCCCAAAATGTCCTGCCTCCTCTGAGCCCAGAACTACTTCCAGCTATAGCAACTCACTGATATAAATTAGTAGACCACCATAACACTCTGCCTAAGATGCAGCATCCACGTTGGCAATGGAAGGTTGTATACTGGGTGTGATCAGACTACGACATATTACAAACAAGAAACTGTGAAAGAGAACCAGAATAAAGGATGTCAACAAAGAAATATCTGATCGAAAAAGAGAGGCTGATCACATGGCAGGGGAGAACCAATGGATGTCTTGTATGCTCCTTTGGCATCCTTGTAATGTTAAGAAAAAGTGATTAGGGGGTGACTTATCTTCCTGAATTCAAATCTGGCCTCAGATACTTACTAGCTGTGTGACCCTGGGCATGTCACTTAATCCTGTTAGCCTCAATTCCTCATCTGTAAAAGGATCTGGAGAGGGGTGGCTAGGTGGCACAGTGGATAAAGCACCGGCCCTGGATTCAGGAGTTCCTGAGTTCAAATCCGGCCTCAGATACTTGACACTTGCTAGCTGTGTGACCTTGGGCAAGTCACTTAACCCCCATTGTCCCCGAAAAAAAAAAAGTTTGGGTGTTTTAATCAAAAAAAAAAAAAGGAAAAAGTGATTAGTACTTTCAGTCCATTGTCAATTTAGCTTTCAAACTGATCTTTTTAAAGTGCAGGTCTGACCCCCATATTCAATAAGTTTCAGTGGCTTCATATCACTTCCAGGGTCAAATGTAAAATCCTGTTTGGGTTTCAAAACCCTTCATAACCCGGACCTTTCCTACCTTTCAGTCTTCTTATACCTTACTCTCAAATTCTCTGCAATTTAGTGACATTGGCTTCCTTGCTGTTTCTCCAACAATATACTCCATGTCCAAACTCTGGGAATATTCACTGGCTATTCCCCATGCTCAGAATTTTCTACCTCCTCATCTTCATCTTCTCCCTGGAAATAGCTTCCTTGGCTTCCTTCAAGTCCCAGCTAAAATCCTTCCTTCTACAAGAAAACTTTTTCTAGTCTCTCTAAGTGCTAAATGTCTTCCTTTTGTTGATTATCTACAATTTATACTGTATATATTGTTTGTATATAGTTTTTTTTTGTATGTTCTCTCCCTCATGAGCTCCTTAAAAGCAGAGACTATTTTAAGACTTTCTTTATATCTTCAGGACTTAGCATATAAAGTTTCTTTTCTTTTTTTTTTTTTTTTGTGAGGCAATTGGGGTTAAGTGACTTGCCCAGGATCACACAGCTAATAAGTGTTAAGTGTCTGAGGCCAGATTTGAACTCAGGTCCTCCTGACTCCAGGGCCAGTGCTCTATCCACTTTGCCACCTAGCTGCCCCTAGCATATAAAGTTTCTTGCACAAAGAAGGTGCTTAATAAGTGCTTGTTGACTAACTGATGTGTATATATGTATAATTTTATTTGTTTGTTTTTTTTTTATATGTATAATTTTAATAGCAATTATAACAACTTAAACAACCAAATTAATGTTGTTTCATCCAAAGTAGTCACCTTGAAGTTATTTACTTGTTCCATTATCTTGCCATTACTCAAAACATTTCTGGACCTCTTCTTTTAGAAGTGCCTTCAAAGTCTGTATCATAATCTTTTGAATATCTTTAGAGGTGACAATCTACAACCTCTGAAAGTGAATATTATTTTTGGAAACAATTAAAAGGCATTGCAGTCAAGTTAGGTAAATAAGCTAGTTTGGAATAAACTGGGTAACACTTTTTATTAAAACTTAAAAAATTAAAATAATGTGATTATAAAGAAATGAGTGTTTGCTTTTCTCATGAGGCTTATTGGCTTGGTCTTGTGGAAATTTATTTTGATTTGGGGACCCTACCTTTGGGCTGAGATTGGAAAGCCTTAAGCCCTCAGGGTCTCTTCTGTGTGGGAGGGGTTGGTGCCCCTCCCCCTCCTATTCAGATGAGCCCAAAAGCCCGTTGGGCTGTACAAGATGCCAGGTCAGACAGTTGGAAAAAAAAAAAGGCCCCCAGCTCCCTCCGACCTGAGCGGAGGTATCTGAGAGATGCTGGGCTCTGGCGTAGCCTGTGCTAAAGCACATGAAGCTGGAGCGCACCCCCAACCCCCCACATCAGCCGAAGCCCTGGCTAGCGGATTAGCTTGGTGTGTGAGTGCAAGAAGCTGGGAGATTTGAGTGGAGAGAAGAAAAGGTATATATAGACCTGGGAGTTAGACAGCAAGGGGGGGCAGATGAGAGAGGCTGAGAAGAGGTTCTGGGGACAAGAAGAGGTCAAGAGGCTGCTGAGGAGACGGCAAAGGTTGGAGCAGACTGACCAAGAGGCAGCGGAGAGCACAGAAGCCATCAGCACAGGGTACAGGTTGGAGAAAGTGAAGATTAAGAGGAGTTAGAAGAAAGTAGCTGGGCAGGGAAAGTGTAACGTGCCCTAAGGCTAAGGCCCTTATTGTATTCAAAAAGTTCCAAAGAGAGACAGTGGAAAGAGATGCACTGCAATGCAGTCAGGTTGTACATTTTATTTCCCTGTATTCTTAATTTGAAATAGTATCTCATAAATAAACTCTGCTTTGATTATTTAGTTAAGAGCCTTCTTAATCTTTAGTTTATCAATTTGGGAGTAGAGCAGTGTGGTGGAACTTTATAAACAGTCCATGCTAAGTTAATAGCAGTCAGATAGCCAATTAGTCAAAAGTCCCCAGATTAGTCCTCTGGTCAGCATTAGCCCCCCAAATTAGTCCTAGTCAATTTAAAATATTCTTACAGTCTGGAAGCAATTTCAAACGAGTTTCAAAACTATATTAAGCAATGATAGTATCCCTGAAGAGCTATTATTTTTTTTAGTGAGGCAATTGGGGTTAAGTGACTTGCCCACGGTCACACAGCTAGTAAGTGTTAAGTGTCTGAGGCCGGATTTGAACTCGGGTACTCCTGACTCCAGGGCCGGTGCTCTATCCACTTTGCCACCTAGCTGCCCCTCTGAAGAGCTATTAATAAGGTAATTGAGGAACTTGCTTTGTCTCTACAAAGGGGCACAGAAAAATATGAAAAATATGAATTTACATGCCCAAACATATAAAGCCATTAGGAGAGGGGCACAATTTTATATTATTTCTTTGAGCTGCATCCTGAGAATATATATACAACCTTTGAAGTTGACTACTGTGAAGGGTAACACTTGTTTTTATATTTTAAAAATTAATTCTATATCATTACTTTGTATGTTATAGGGGTAGGGAGGGAGTTATTGTCACTTTGTTTTTGAAGTATTTAATCATGAAGAAGAAAAAAGTCTTCAAGTCTATAGTAATGATTCTTAATTACTTTATAATCTAAGTGTTTCCCAGTATCATTTCTTTTACACTGGGGAATTGGACAAGCAAATCCCTAATGAATGTGCATGTCTGATTCAATTCCTACTTGAGTTTGAGAATGTATGTGGTGACAACTATTTAGTTATAGCTAGCTATATGTCTGCTAACCACATGGCAAAGACTGGACTTTTGATGTATTGATGGCATGTGTTCAAAAGCACCAGGCAAAGTTTTTTCTATTTCCTGGCCCTATGGTTAGAGTCAGGAAAACAAGCTCTAAGGCTCTGGATGAGGCTTCAGGCCTCAAAAAATGAATACAGGACTCTGTCCATTCTCACTTTGCATTTGTTCTTTCTTACTTTGAGGAAGAGTATTTACTATGTGGTAACCTTGTGAACATCAAAAGATTGGGATAACAAGCAGCCAGAAGTTCAGGAGAAGTCCATAGCAAATTTTTCAAACAGCTGAGCCCAATGAGGATGGAAGTCCTAACTGCCCCAGCACAGCAATAGAGCAAAGTTAGCCAAGACAGTGAAAGTGATCTATGCCACATTTAGAAGTGAACTTGGTGAGGAGAATCCCTTTTTAGCAATGATTTTAAGGTTGAACCCACTTTCCTCATCAGGGTGGATGGGACTTTGGATAAGGATTCCTAGAATTCAAAGGAATCATAATTTTTTCTATTTTAAATCTTGTACAAGGCCTAGCAGAGCTCTATAGCCAAGGAGACACTCCAAAATTATTTGCTGAATGAAGGAATGAAAATGTAATGTAACTAAGGATATAGAATCAGATTGTCAAAAATCATGGCTACAAATAGATTTACATACGAAACTGCATCAGCTAGCATTAATTAAAACAAACAAATCATTTTTTTTTGGGTGGGGCTATGGGGGTTAAGTGACTTGCCCAGGGTGACACAGCTAGTAAGTGTCAAGTGTCTGAGGCCAGATTTGAACTCAGGTACTCCTGAATCCAGGGCCAGTGCTTTATCTACTGCGCCACCTAGCTGCCCCGAAACTAATCATTTTTGCTGTGTTTACACATGCAAGTGTAGAATTTGGGCATGCTTTGCAAATTCTAATTATCCAGGTGAATCAATTAAAAAAAAACAAACCACACACATGCTTTCATTTTGAATCCTCCATTTCATTTTAGAGCAGAATTCCCAACCTTTAAAAAATTAATTAATTAATTAACGTTTTCAACCTTAATGGATAGTATCTACTTAAAACTTCTCAATCAACTAAGAAATTAGTAGAGGATGGGGAGAAACAGATGTATGTATATATATGTTTTTGCATGTAGTGAGCCACCTTAGAACAAATGAGATATTTGTAAATGGCTTAGCACAGTGCCTGTCACAAGTATGTACTTTTCCTTTCTCTTCTCTTAAATCTCTGTGACTATCTATCTGGCTATCTATCTATCTACCTATCTGTTTGCACTATCATTTATTTATTTATCTACTCATTTTTTATGCATTCATTCATTTGATTTTTTTTTTTTTTGGTGAGGCGATTGGGGTTAAGTGACTTGCCCAGGATCACACAGCTAGTAAGTGTTAAGTGTCTGAGGCTGGATTTGAACTCAGGTCCTCCTGACTCCAGGGCTAGTGCTCTATCCACTGTGCTACCTAGCTGCCTCTGCATTCATTCATTCATTCATTTCTCTATCTAGCTATCTATTCACTCATCCATCCGTCCATTTATTTATTTGTTCATTCATTTAGTTTTGGTGATGAACATTTTTATTTATAGTTTTGAGTTTAAATTTTTATCCCTCCTTCCTTCCCTCCCAGAGGTGGTAAGCAATTAGATACAGGTTATACATGTAAAATTATGTAAAACATTACCATATTAGTTATTTTGTACAAGAAAACTTGAACAAAAGAAAAAAGTGAAAGAAAGTGAAAAATAGCATGCTTCAGTCTGTGTTCCATCAATATCAGTTCTTTCTTTGGAGGTGGATGGTATGTTTCATCAATAGTCCTTTGGGGGGGGGGGGAGGGCAGCTAGGTGGCACAGTGGATAGAGCACTGGCCCTGGAGTCAAGAGGACCTGAGTTCAAATCCAGCCTCAGACACTTGACATTTACTAGCTGTGTAACCCTGGGCAAGGCACTTAACCCCAACTGCCTCACCAAAATAAAATAAAATAGTCCTTTAGGATCATCTTAGATCATTGTATTGTTGAGAATAGTTGTCATTCACAGTTCTTCATCAAACAATATTGCTGTCTTGTGTACAATGTTTTCTTGGTTTTGCTCACTTCACTATACATCATTTCATACAAGTCTTTTCAGGTTTTTCTGAAATCATCCTGCTTGTCTTATAGCACAAAAATATTCCATCACCATCATATACCACAACTTCTTTAGCCATTTCCCAATTGATGGGTATTCCTTTGATTTCCAATTTTTAGCCACCACAAAAAGAGCTGCTATAAATATTTTTGTACAAATAGGTCTTTTTCTCTTTTTGGGGATCTCTTTGGGATATAAACCTAGCAGTGGTATTGCTGGATCAAATGGTATGCATAGGTCTATAGCCCTTTGGGTATAGTTCCAAATTGCTTTTCACAACTCCACCAACAGTGGATTAGCATTCCAGTTTTCCCACATCCCCTCCAACATCCAATATTTTCTGTTTTTGTTATATTTGCCACTCCGATAGGTGTGAGGTAATGCCTCGGAGTTGTTTTAATTTGCATTTTTTCTGATCAATAGTGATCTAGAGCATTTTTTCATAATTATAGTTAGCTTTGATTTCTTTGTCTGAAAACTGCCTGTTCATATCCTTTGACCATTTATCAATTGGGGAATGACTTGTATTTTTACAAATTTGACTCAGTTCTCTATGTAATTGAGAAATGAGGCCTTTATCAGAGATATTTGTTTCAAAAATTCTTTCTCAGTTTTCTGCTTCCCTTGTAATCTTGGTTGCATTATTTTTGTTTGTGCAAAAACATTTAATTTTATATAATCAAAATAACCTACTTTGCATTTTGTTTTACTTTCTATATCCTCTTTAGTCCTAAATTCTTCCTCTGCCAATAAATCTGACAGATAAATGATTCCATGCTCTCTTAATTTGTTTATGGTATCATCCTTTATGTGTAAATCATGTACTCATTTTGACCTTATTTTCATATACAGTGTGAGATGTTGGTCTATACCTAGTTTCTGCCATATTGTTTTCCAGTTTTCCCAGCAGTTTTTGCCAAACAATGGGTTTTTGTTCCAAAAGCTTGGATCTTTGGGTTTATCATATATTTATCATATCATATATATAGATTACTAGAGTCACTTACTATAGTGTAATCTGTACCTATTCTGTTCTACTGATCCACCTCTATTTCTTAGCCAATACCAGATTGTTTTGATAATTACCACTTTATGATACAGTTTGAGATCTGGTACTACTAGACCACCTTCGTTCATATTTTTTTCATTGATTCACATGATATCCTTGAGCGTTTATTTCTCCAGATGAATTTTGTTAACTTATTTTTAGATCTATAAAATATTTTTTGATAGTTTGGTATAATACTAAATTAATAAATTAACTTAGGTAGGCTTGTCATTTTTATTATATTGGCTCAGCCCACCCATAAGCAATTAATATTTTTCAATTATTTAGATCTGACTTTATTTGTGTGAAAAGTGTTTTGTAGTTCTGGTCATTTTTTTTTTTTTTTAGTGAGGCAATTGGGGTTAAGTGACTTCCCCGGGGTCACACAGCTAGTAAGTGTTAAGTGTCTGAGGCCAGATTTGAACTCAGGTCCTCCTGACTCCAGGGCTGGTGCTCTATCCACTGCGCCATCTAGCTGCCCCTGGTCATATAATTCTTGGTAGGTAGACTCCCAAGTATTTTATATTGGCCACAGTTATTTTATTTTATTTTATTATTATTTTTTTGTGTGTGTGGTGGGGCAATGGGGGTTAAGTGACTTGCCCAGGGTCACAGAGCTAGTGAGTGTCAAGTGTCTGAGGCTGGATTTGAACTCAGGTACTCCTGAATCCAGGGCTGGTGCTTTATCCACTGCACCACCTAGCTGCCCCCACAGTTATTTTAAATGGAATTTCTCTTTTTATCTGTTGTTGCTGGACTTTGTTGGTAATATATAGAAATGCTGATGATTTAAGTTTATTTTGTATCCTGCAACTTTGCTAAAGTTGTTAGTAATTTCAAGTAGCTTTTTAGTTGATTCTCTAGGATTTTCTAAGTATAACGTCATATCATCTGCAAATAGTGAGTTTTGTTTCCTCATTACCTATTCTAATTCCTTTAATTTCTTTTTCTTCTCTTATTGCAATAGCTAACATTTCTATTACAATATTAAATAACAGAGGTGATAATGGGCATCCTTGCTTCATCCCTGATTGTATTTGGAAGGCTTCTAGTTTATCCCCATTAGATATAATGCTTGCTGATGATTTTAGATATATATTACTTATCATTTTAAGGTAAGCTCCTTTTATTACTATGCTCTATAATGGTTTTTTTGTTTGTTTGTTTTTTGTGAGGCAATGAGGGTTAAGTGACTTGTACAGGGTCACACAGTTAGAAAGTGTCAAGTAAGTGTCTGAGGCCAGATTTGAACTCAAGTCCTCCTGAATCCAGGGCTGGTGCTTTATCCACTGCACCACCTCGCTGCCCCTTTCTAGTGTTTTTAATAACAATGGGTGCTGTATTTTGTCAGAAGCCTTTTCTGTGTCTATTGAGGCAATCATGATTTCTGTTGGTTTTGTTATTGTTATGGCTGATTATGCTGACCTTACCCTTTGGATCTAGTTCTCTTTTAGCTAAAGTTATCTATGAAGGCTGCTAAAAAGCAAAAACAGTTATTTTCTTTTTCTCAATTAAATGTCAGTGAATCAATTCAGTATATCTATTACTGATTATTGCTGAAAGAATATTATTGCTAATTGCCAATCACTATAATTTCTATGTTCTAAAGACTGATACTATTCAAGGTTTATTTGATGACTAGTTTTACTATTTTAAAGCTGAATATATAGGGGCAGCTAGGTGGCGCAGTGGATAGAGCACTGGTCCTGGATTCAGGAGTACCTGAGTTCAAATCCAACCTCACACACTTAACACTTACTAGCTGTGTGACCCTGGGCAAGTCACTTAACCCCAATTGCAGCACTTAAAAAAAAAGCAGAATATATAGCAGCTAGTCACAGAACAGGGCTTTTCATGGCTAATGGAAAGCCCCTTTAAGCAAAGATGGAAACTGTTGTAGGACCTGAAGGTCTTTAGTGTGTACATACATACTTGTGGACTGACACATTTTAATTCACTTTTGTTTCTAGGCAATATTCTTTTTCCTTTAAGGTAATTCTGCCAGACTTTCATCTCCATTCTTCACCTCTCTTCCCTCCTTCAGTTATATAAGAATGAGTTGGTTAATCCTAGTAAAACTTTTACTGTGCACAAAAGAGGATTCTGTTTAACTTTGATGATAGTTAAGTTATACGCACACATTTATTATTGCATTCCCCAGGAAAACATTAACCTAAAGTATTTAGTGGAGTATCAAGTACCTTATATAGTCTACTTCATTTTGGGATTGGCCTAATAATGGTTAGTCATCAACTTCAATGGAAAATTCTAGTCTGCAATAATATAAAATAAAATCTACATGTAAAATTAGCCTACAGAAGAGGGGCAGGGGAGAAATACAATGGAACGTGCTGAAAATGTATTTCTTATGACAATGGTAAAAAATAACAATAACAAAGGATTTAGAAGGGTCAATCATTGAAAGAGGATGCAGATTACTAAATGTGTACTTGGTGACAAGATGATTCCCGTGGATTGTGAAATCTTTTTTTTTCTTTTACTTTTTTCTAAATTATAACATGTATACTATGGAAAGATCCACCACTTCTGAATAGAACATAGGTATACTCAGGTACCAAAAGAAAAAAAAAAGTTTTTCTTTTATGCACAAGTACTAAAGGTGATAAACTTAGGTATCTGAAGTACTGAAAATTTTATCCTCAAATAAATAATAATTATAGGCTATAGCTTTATGTTCGTATAACCACTCTAGAGTTTACAAGTTGTTGGTAACAGGCTCCCATTTTGGCTTAACTAGCTAACCTAAGACAGATTCCTCAGTCAGGAGGGTCACAATTTCCCTCTGGTAGAGGTCACTGAAATGATAACTGGTCAAAGTTAGGGAATCAAAGTCTAATTTTCCTCTCCAATGATCGTTGCTTTCCAATTTCTCTTTATGCAAAACAAAAAGTAGTGACTTCCTGGGTAATTTCTAGAAGCCCCTAATAACCATACTATAGGTGCTCAAGAGTTGCTTTGCCTTGTGTCTACCATCTTGAAATACTGAAAAAGAACACTGGATCTGGAGTTGGAACACTGGCTTACAAATTCACATCTATTATAGGAGTATGAGCACCTAGATGGCCCAGTGAATTTAAGGTGAATTCACATCTGGCCTCATACACTTACTAGCTACATGATTGTGGGCAAGTCATTTAACCTCTGCCTGTCTGAGTTTCCTTATCTACAAAAAAGGGGATAAGAATAGCACCTACCTTCCACTATTGTTGTAAAATGTAATAATATTTATAAGTGCTTTGTAAGCCTTAAAGTGCTTATTAATACTATTATCATTAATTAAGTGATCAATCAATTAATGCTAGCTATTATCATTAGCTCATATAGTCCAGGAATTATTAACTTTTTGTTGTTGTCATGCACCCTTTTAAGCAGTCTGGGGAAGTTTATGGACCCTTCTCAGAATAATTTTTTTTTTTGGTGAGGCAATTGGGGCCAAGTGACTTGCCCAGGGTCATACAGCCAGTAAGTGTCAAATGTCTGAAGCTGGATTTGAACCCAGGTCCTCCTGAATCCAGGGCCAGTGCTCTAGCCACTGCTCCACCTAGCTGCCCCAGAATAATATTTTTAAATGAATACAATTAAATAGGATTACAAAGGGAGACAATTATAGTAAAATATAGTTACCAAAATATTATTTTAAAAAACTCCAAGATAATGTCCCCTTGGTTAAGAACTCTCACATTTTATATATAAAACAAAAAAAAAGCCCAGAAAGGTGAAGTCCCTTCCTTGATAACAAATAGCAAAAAGCTCAATCAGGGTTCAAGCACAGTCATTCTTTTCACTCCAAGTTTCCTATGTAACCTAAGGCAAATCATTAATCATTTCAAGAGTTTCCTCATTTGTAGAATGAGTGACTTGATGATCCATTAGGATATTTTATCCTTTCATTTAATATGATAATTTCTGGAAGTGAAGGAAGAGTAGGGAATACCTCTTAGGTACCTGAAATACTGACAAATGTAATCCTCAAGTAAGTAATATAATAATTATAGGCTATAACTTTATGTTCCTATAACTACTCTAGAGTTTATGAAGCACTTCATTAACAACATTCTCCTCAAACGACTAGTGCAAATGTATAACCCCATTTTGTAAATGAGGAAACTGAGACTCAGAGAGGCTAAGTAAAAAGAAGCTCATATCACTAGTTAGTCACAGAACTATGACTTCCAGCTTGGGTCTTCTAACTCATTATAATAGCACAATTGATAATAATAACAATAACAACAATACCTGGCATAGAAAGATAGATAGTGCTTTAAGGTTTTCAAAGCAGCACTTTATAAATATTATATTCTTTTATCTTCTTTGGAGGTAGTTGCTATTATTATTCCCATCAAATGATGAAACTGAAGTAGAGAGGTTACATGATTTGACCTAGGTCACACAGGTAGTAAGTATCTGAGGTTGGATTTGAACTCAGGTCTTTGTGACTCTAAGTCCAGTGTTCTGTCCACTGTACCACCTAGCTATCTATATTATTTATGATGTCTGTAATGGCAGCTTTTGGAATTGTTCCAAGGTAAAAATAGGGGACATACAGGAACTTCTCTACTCTGCTCCTTTCTCCTCACAATGATTTCATAGTTTCATAAATTTAGTGCTGAAAGAGACTTCAGAGGTCTCTTTGTAAAGAATCAAGACCCAGCAAGGTTGTGACCTTCAAGTTCATATAGGTAGTAAATACCAGAGGAAGGATTTGAATCCTATTTCTCCAACTATTTTTTTATTAATAAAGTATTTTATTTTCCCCCCGTATTTCTCCAACTCTTAATCTAGCCTCAACCCACATTGTCCTTAACACAGTTACAAATTGTGAAGAAATGGATGTGCTTTATAGTTATATGAATTAACTTATTATATGCTGATTGGCTAGTTTCTGAAGAAAAAAAAACTCAGGGTGATTCAGAATCATTCACTCAGAAACAGCTTGAAAAGATTAATTAAAAATTGCTGGGACAGAGACCATTCTACCATGTGACTCCACTGAAAAAGAGAGAAAACCAGTAAGGAGAGATTGTCCTAAGATATGCTAGAAGGAAGGGAAGGTGAAGACTAAGACCAGGTGAAATCAAAAGAGGCTTGAGGCAGTGCTGCTACTAGTAATGAGCATATGTGGTAATAATGTGGCATTTATGCTCTAGAATCATTACTGTTTCTAAGAAAACACTAAAGTGAAAGAAAGCTTTCATTAAGAACCATTGAGAAACACTTTGTATCTTTTGTTGTTGTTGTTCAGTTCTTTTAGTTGTGTCCAATTCTTCATGACCCTATTTGGGGTTTTCTTGGCAGACATACTGGCATGTTTTGCCATTTCCTTCTCCAGATCCTTTTTTTTTTTTTTAAGTGAGGCAATTGGGGTTAAGTGACTTGCCCAGGGTCACACAGCTAGTAAGTGTTAAGTGTCTGAGGCCGGATTTGAACTCAGGTACTCCTGAATCCAGGGCCGGTGCTTTATCCACTGCGCCACCTAGCCGCCCCCTCCAGATCCTTTTACAGATGAGGAATTGAGGCAAACAGGATTAAGTGACATGCCCAGGGTCACACAGCTAGTAAATATCTGAGGCCAGATTTGAATTTAGGAAGATAAGTCTTCTTGACTCTAGATCTGGCACTTTATCTACTGCTACACCTTTGTAGTTCAAATTGTTTTTCTGTGTCATATTTGCTATTTGATTTTACTACAGTTAAAAGGAAATCAATTTCTTTTTTCATAAGGTCATACTATTGAGAGCTGGAAAGAACCTTAGAGATTATCTAGACTAATCTGTAAAATGAGGCGATTGAACTAGATGATTTGGGTCTTATGATGATGTGACTACTGCATTTTACATTTGAGGAAACTGAGGCCCAGAAAAGTTAATTGACACTGTAGCAGAGCTTATATTTGAACCTGGATCTTCTGACACCAGATCTAGTTCTTTTCCCATTAGACAACTTTGCCTGTTACAAATAATAGTTATACACACACACACACACACACACACACAAATACACACATATACATGCATTCTATCTATCATCCATTTATCTATCTATCATCTATCACATCTACACACATATATGCATATACTAATGAGTATGAATTGATATAGTTATAGGCTTTGTGGTTTTGTATGCCCAAAATATTACCCAGAGCTGTCCATACCTAAGCTGCTGTGCCCTCCAAACTACCTTTAAAAAAAAAAAGACACAAGTAAATAACTGGTTGCAGGCAGCAGAGGTAAAGGCATTGTTTTGGAGGAAGAATTAAAGAGATTTCATAGGGCATGCCCTGAAATCTTGTATTGTGATGAAAATACAATAACCTTTTTTTTTTTGGCTGGACTTGTGATATTACTGGCATAAAGAATTCAATGAGAAATCCCCCCTACCAATGGTGGAAGAAATGAATACCAGTATTCTCCTAAATGCAAGACCAACACATATTTCTTTTATAAACAAATAAGGACATATGGGAGAGATTCATCACAGAATCTCCAAGAGGATATTTTTTCAGTGTAAGATTCTCTCAAATGTTTTAGCTATGTAAAACTTTTATAATCTTGGGGGAAAAGAATCAAAGGATAGGAGGCACAATAGGGAAGGACATAGCAGAGAATAATAAATCAAGAGAAGTGTTCACAAAAATAATGCATATATTCAGAAGGAATTATTGAAAGCCTAGAAAACTCTGTGGGAACCTCCAGACCATTCAGAGAAAGGTAAAATATTAATGTAAAATGGATTATCAAAAATTACACAATCAGTAGCACAAACTTTTCAAAGGCCCTGCCTACCTAAAAGCAAGAACTTTCCCAGAGTCCTAAGCTACTCAGAGTCCTTTGCATTAATGTTATGCTTCTAGAAGCACAACAAAATAGTAGGCCTAGGATTTGATGGGCCTAGATTCCTAATCCACATGACACAGATCAGACAACTGTTATGCAACAGTCTTAGAAAGTTGGGGGTGGTACTGGGTGGTTGAGGAATTATGCCCAGGGGTCCCTCAGCAGCATGTATCAGAAACAGCCTTGATGTGTTACAGTGGAAGGTACACTGGTCTAAACACTAGGTTGAGAACTGATGCAGATACATACTATCTGTATGACTTTGGATAAGTTCTTGGGCCACGTTACTTATCACTAAAATGGAGTAGGAGTCCTATCCAGCCTCTGAAGTCCCATCCAACTATAGACTTGGATTAAGACTAGCTCTATCCACTATGCAATACTGCCCCTCATGTAACCATTAGCTTTAAGATTGTATTACCTGTAAAACAGGTACGATGTTTAGAGTATACACTTCATAGGGTGATCTTGAGGAAAACCGTTTTGTAAATCTTAGTGTTATATAAGCGGGGGCTATTATCAATAACTCAAAAATAGATTTTTGGGGGGGGGGCAGGGCAATGAGGGTTAAGTAACTCGCCCAGGGTCACACAGCTAGTAAGTGTCAAGTGTCTGAGACTGGATTTGAACTCAGGTCCTCCTGAATCCAGGGCCAGTGCTTTATCTACTGTACCACATAGCTGCCCTCAAAAATAGATTTTTAAACATATCTGAAAGGAGGAAAGCTCTCTTCCATCTCTACTGATTATAATCTGATTTACTCATTGTTTAAATAAATTATAGTCTTTGCAAAGCCAAAGGAAATTGGAAGATTTGCCAAAATATTTTTCTTTGCTCTTAACTTCCTTAGAATGCCTAACAATCTGTAAATTTTTGTCAGTTAGTGCAAACAGTTCATTTTGAGTAAAACATTTAAAATTTAGGGGAAAAACCCCTCCAAATCTGCTAGAAATAACATCCAGATATAACAATATATACTGAACAGACACACATCCTGTGGAGGAACAGAAAAATTCTTGTTTCCTGAAGCCATCTCACAGAGCAATAGGCCACTGAACAAAGCAGATCTGCTATGAAGACTTAAAAAGGAAAAAAAAGTGGTTTCTGGGACTGTTTTCCACCTCAAATATAACTCAACAAGTAACAAGCAGAACTTCTTAAATGTATACAAAACTTATTTAGAGAAGATCAAAGAGGGAGAAAAAGTTCAACTGAAAAGAATAACATGCCTTTTTAAGTTTGACAAAAGGACAGTCTTCACAATAGCCCTGTGAAGCAGGGAGTGCAAGTATTATGCTTCCCATTTTACAGAAAAGGAAACTGAGATTGAGGAAAATGAAGTGACTTGTTCACAATGCTGGACCCTATATACAAAACCAGGTTTCTTGATTGTAGGTCTGCCTTTCACTATATTACATTGCTATTTAGGAATAAACCAACATTTCTGCTGAAAGTCTAGATTTGTCAAAATTTTAGCTTAGGTATAAGCTATCTTATAAGAGGTAATAATACTAGGTCTAGTTAAGCATATTGAATGTTGATAATAATATCCTTTTTTAAAAAAATTAAAGACCATTCCTTTCTAATAACATGTCCTTTTTGTTTCTAATGTTAAGGAAAATCAACCTTATATTTTATCCCTTTTGTCTACAGTATAACAATACA
Source organism: Dromiciops gliroides (assembly GCF_019393635.1). Classification (NCBI taxonomy): domain Eukaryota; kingdom Metazoa; phylum Chordata; class Mammalia; order Microbiotheria; family Microbiotheriidae; genus Dromiciops; species Dromiciops gliroides. The sequence goes on along the minus strand of NC_057864.1, from coordinate 360,076,509 downwards.
ACATATTAATAGTGGTTCTGTCTCTTTACCAATGATACAAACCTGCTATACAGATTTGAATCAGGTAGTCTGAATCCAATGCCAGTGCATTATCCACTGAGCCACCCTAGCTGCCCTGGTCTTTTTTTGGGTCCACGACTCACAAGACAATTCTCAACAGAATAAAAATGGAATGAAATAATGTTTAGATATAGAGAAAAACAAATAAGCTCTTAATAACTAGTGAAAAAAAACTTCCAGAAGATATATTAGATTTTTAAAAATCACTCATTTAGACAAGAAAACTAAGCTTCAGGTCCTGTTGACTTAGAAACATTTACCAGCAATAAGACCATTAAATTTGTAAAGGATTTTTGTTAAATGAGTTTATTCTTATGTTTACATTTAAAACACATCACTGAATCTTCAAAGAGACTGAAAGTACCAAAGAATATATTAGTTTGGGAATTCAGAGGACTGAAAAAATATCAACCATATTTGTGAGAGAATGTTATATGTTTGAAATGCAGCATTAAAAAGGCATTTAGTATGCATTACAGAAGAATGAGCAAAATTGAAGCACTGAAAAATGGCAACCAATTACATGACTTATAGGGTTTTAAAGTAGGTTTCTTTTTACTGTGGTTTGCTGAAATGTTTTCCCCCACACTTCCATAACAGGTATGTAGCAAAACCAAAAAGCACTATAGAAAAGAGAAAAGGACACAACCCCTGCTTTGGGTTTAGAAAGGAGAATTACATCCAAACCATTGTGTCTGCAGACCCAGTAGAATGAGGTTCCCTTGAACGTGGGACTTCTGTCATTTTTCTCTCTGTATCTTCAGGCTCGCCACAGTCGCCCAACATATAGAAGGTGATTAGGAATGTTTGTAAAATTGAATTGAAAAATCAAGTTGAGTCTAAAAAGAAGGCAGAAGAGTTTTTTAAGAAGCCTAAATCAATTCCAACTAACAAACAAGAAATAGCTGAAAGAATCTTGGACATTTAGGGGGCAGCTAGGTGGCGCAGTGGATAGAGCACTGGTCCTGGAGTCAGGAGTACCTGAGTTCAAATCTGGCCTCAGACACTTAACACTTACTAGCTATGTGACCCTGGGTGAGTCACTTAATCCCAACTGCCTAACTTAAAAAAAAAAAAAAGAATCTTGGACATGAAGTCAGGAGACCTGAGTTTAAATCCTACTCCACCTAGGTGATCATGGGCAAGCCATTTAATCTCTGATCCTAAATTTCCTCACCTGAAAAATAAGGATAATGATATTTTCAGCTATCTACACTTCATAATATTAAGTAAAGATCTTTGAAAACTTTAAAATTTTGTAAGAATACTGTTAGGGCTTTTAATCTAAGGACAGCAAGGAATGCTAAAAAACATCAATAATAATTAGTGCATTTTGAAGTTTCCAAAGGGCCTTTACAAATATTATCTTATCCTCAGAACAACCCTGGAAGGTGTAAGTGCTATTATTATCCTCATTTAAAGATGAGAAATTCAGGGCAGATGGGGTTAGTTAAATACAATAAGTTAAATACAACAAAAAAAAAAACTGTTAAAGATATATTGGGGAAACAGGATAAAGATACTGTTCAGGAGAGAGGAGGAACTTATAAAAGATGACAAAGAGAAAAAAGAACCACTCGACCCTTATTTTGCTTTTGTTTTCTCCCCCAAGGAGAGTACTCTTTGGATTGGAAAGAGCAAAATAAATAAAATCAATAGGGAATTAAAACCAGAGAAATAGGGAGATATTTAAGAGATTACCTAGCTGTCCTTAATGGGTTCACCAGGTTCAGATGAATTACAGTGCAAGATACTGAAAGAACGGTGATCATGAGCCAGTGTTAGTGACTTTTGAAAAATTGTAGAGAATGAATAGCATGAGTACCACAGTTCTTTAGAAGCACAAATGTTTCAATTTTCAAAAAAGATAAGAGAATGGATTCTACCAAGTATAGACCGTGAGTTTAACTTCAAATCTTGGCAAAACTCTAGTGTCTATTATTTAAGGAACAGCTAGTGAACATATAGAAAATGAAGCAGTGATCACAAAGAGTCAATATACTTTTTTTTTTTTTTGGTCAGTCACTAAGCATTTATTGAGCACTTATGTGCCAAACTCTGTACTGATCATCATTAAGGTAAAAACAAAAACAAAAAAAGTCCCTACTCTCAAGAAGTATATATTCTAAGGGAGGAAACAACATTTAAATGTCTCGGTACATATAAGAGATATAAAGATTATTTGAAGGTAATTTGAAAGGGGAAGGCATTAGAAACTGGGGGATGGGTGGATCATAATAGGTCTCCTATGGAAGGTGGGATTTGAACTGAGTTTTGAAGGAACCTGGAGAAATTAAGAGTTGGAGGTGAGGGTGCAGAGGATTCCAGATAGGGGACTCAACCATTACAAAGGCAGAGACAGAAATGGAATACCATCTGCAAGCAAGACAGTGTAGGTGTAATGTAGAATCCATAGAAAAGATTAAGGTGTAAGAAGGTCAGAAATGTAGGAAGGGGTCAGGTTGTGAATGCTTATAAAAGCCAAACAGAGGACTCTATATTTGATCCTGGAGCCATTTGGGTTCCTAGTGTGACAGCTCTTACTCAGAGAATATTGGTTGTTTGTCCTTCATTCTCAAAGAGGACCATGACACCAGGAGGTGATGTCATGAGCTATCTGGGTCCAGTGGCAAGACAAAGATCAGGATGACTGGAAATGCCATTCCCCCCATGCCCCCTCTAATAAAAGAATGGATGAGTAATCAAATTAACTGGGTAGGGAATGGGAGTAGAATACCATAGAGTGATTGTGAGAGAAATAAGACTTCTGAGTGAATGTGTTCAGTCCTGTAGCTTTGTGACCCCATTTGGGATTTTCTTAGCAAAGATATTGGAGTGGTTTGCCATTTCCTCCTCCAGATCATTTTACAGGTGAGGAAACTGAGGCAAACAGGGTTAAGTGACTTGCCCAGTGTCACACAGCTAGTAAGTGTCTGAAGCCACACTTGAACTCAGGTCCTCCTGATTTCAGGCACAGCACCCTATCTATCCACTGAACCACCTAGCTGTCCCTCTGAGTGAATATCTTTGGATATGTTTCTGTGTTGGCCAGCCTGTGAAGCTAGTCTGGGAAGCTTATGGATCCCATTGCAAATCCCCAAGAAATTGCATCAGAATTTTAGGAGCTGTGATGAGCAAGTCTTAGCAAATGTAATTATCTAATGGGAAGAGTTCCAAGATCCTATTGGTCTCAACCCAGAGTACTCATAGAGAAAGCAACAGACCAAGAGTCTGCTTGGAAGCAAAATAAACACCATGTGGAAAGTGTTTGTGAGTTTTTAGAAGTTTGTAATACCTGTCAGGGATGTTGTCGAAAGTATTCCTGAATTAGGTATGAGTGTACACTAGATTCATCACCTTATTATTCAGTTTCTTCCAATTTTAAGATATCAACCCAATATGTGATTGTTGTTCAGTCATTTCAGTCCTGTCCAACTTTTTGTGACCTCATTTGAGCTTTTCTTGGCAAAGATAATGGAGTGGTTTGCCATTTCCTTCTCCAACTCACTTGCAAATGAGGAAACTGAGGCAAATGGGGTTAAGTGACTTGCCCAGGGCCACACAGCTAGTAAGTGTCAAGTGTCTGAGGTCAGACTTGAACTCAGGTCCTTCTGAATCCAGGGCCAGTGCTTTATCCACTGTGCCACCTAGCTGGCATCCCCTCCCCCACCTCCCAGTAAGTGTTTATAGTCAGATTTGAACTCAGGAAGATGAGTCTTTCTGACTTCAGGCCCAGCACTCTATCCACTGCAACACCTAGCTGATCCTGGTTGGCACATCTTTTAATTCTTAGTGAAAATATAGCTTAGTAAGTTAACTATGCCCATTTCTATACTTTACAGAATATTTCTTAGTGCACTAAGGTGAAAAGCCATCCAAATACTCTTGGGGATGGCTAGTTGAGGAGGAAGTGAAAGGACATTTATCAACTGTTATCAGACCAATACAGACTTTATGTGCTGAGCCACATGTTGTTTACATGAAAATATCAGAGCAATTTTACTTCTTGTTTTCCTTCTGTAGGCTCATATACCTTGAACTAATGTCTGTTCTTCCTAGAATTAGTATACAAAAACTACTCACTATAAGCTGCAAGGTTAACATTTCCCATTCAAAACAGATGTGGAAGCTAGTACAGACCTATTTATGGAAGTAGTAGGCTTCCACCAGTCCTGGATGACCAGGGATCAGCGCCTTGAAGAGCCACAGGCCACAGTGTGGCTGTGCAGTCTGATACGGGAGCCACAGCTCCTGCTGCAATGAGGACATCGGAAAACTGCGCTCTCTGTTGCCTGTCAGTTCCTGTGTCTCATTCGTTTTTCTTCCTCCAGAGCTTGAAGGCCCATCTCAGCTGTGTGCAAGCTGCTCCTGAGTACCGAACTCCATCCGGCGCAGTCCTCGGCCATCTCCTCCCAACTGCCAATATCTATTCCCAGAGCCCTCAAGTCTCGATTGCCTACATCTCTGTATCGAAACTGGGGGCGTCCAGCAGGTCTTTGGCCTGAGGCTAACTCGCCATAGAGTAGGTATTTAGGAATGCGCCCGTCTTACATGCGGTGCACATGATCGAGCCAGCGCAGCCATCTTTGTTTCAGTAGCATGTAGATGCTCGGAAGTTGTGTGCGTTGGAGCACTTCTGTGTTGGTGATCCTATCTGACCAAGATATGCCAAGGATGTGCCAAAGGCAGCGCATGTGGAAGCTGTTAAGCTTCTTCTCTTGTCTAGTATACGTAGTCCATGTTTCGCTGCCAGACAGTAAGGGATTCAGGACGTATGCTCTATAGACAGCAAATTTGGTTCATCTTGTCAGTTTACTGTTTACCCAGACACGCTTGGCAAGCTTAGCCATGGTTGAAGTAGCTTTACCAATCCTCTGATTGATCTCAGAATCAAGTGACAAATTGTCGCTGACGATAGAGCCAAGATATGAGAATTGGCTTACAACATCTGGCTGGTAGCTACTGATGTGTATCAATGGAGGCGACATAGTACTCTGACACATGACTTTCGTCTTTTTAAGATTTATATTTAGGCCAAAGTCCGTGCAAGCTTGGGAGAAGTGATCCAGCAAGGTCTGCAATTCACACTCTGAGTGACAGGCAAGTGAGGCGTCATCGGTGAAAAGCAGGTCTCTAAGGGTGCTACCTCTCACTCTGGTTTTGGATCTCAGACGTGAAATGTTGAACAGGCCTCTGTCCAACCAGGAATGCAGATAGATGCCATCAGCTGATGAACCAAAAGCATGATGCAACAGCATGGAGAAGAAAATTCCAAACAGCGTGGGAGCAAGCATGCATCCTTGCTTGACTCTGCTGTTTATGCTGAATGCTTCAGAGGTGTTGCCTTCGAACTGTACAACACCCTGCATGTTGCAATGAAAGGAGCGAATGAGGCTATGGAGTTTAGGAGGGCAACCAATTCTTGAGAGAATTTCAAAAAGACCTTCTCTGTTAACCATATCAAACACTTTGGTCAGGTCTATTTATGGAAGTACAACAGGAAAAAAAAAAACTATACCGCAAAATTTAAAGACCTAGCTGTTTCAACTTTATCTAAAATTATGTTAGTCGTTTAAAAAATACATTGCAACCAGAATTCCCTAGTGTAAAGAATTAATTGTTATTTGAGGTTTTTATGACCCCATCTTTTGGCTAGAATTTTAAAAACCCTAGCATGCGCACTGGCCTGGGGCTCAGATGCAGTGCCTCTGCGGCATGGTGCTCCACCCACTGGTTGTAGCTGTTGCCATGGTACTGGCACCTTACATCATCACCACTTGTTGACGTCTACATGGGCCTGGCAAAATTATAATGACTAGAAGCCCAGTGAGGGCAGTCATGTGACTGTCAGAGAGGCCAGCCAATTGGCTTGGGGCTGTGTGTGGTGAGTCTGGGGTCTGCTGGGAAGAAGGGAGGTTTTTCGCCATTCTAGCTTGAAGCTGGTAGGTGACAGGACACTGCTGTGTGTTCTCAGCTGAATCTTGGGCAGTGGTGTGATTCGGATTGTATTATTTCCCTTTCCCCATTTTATTTCCTTTCCCTTAATCCTACTGATCCTGTTTGTGTTTTTTAAAGTTCGTTCTTGTTAAATAAATCCTGCTCTGTCTTGAGGGAGGCTTGAGGGGGCTCCTTCCTTGGCCCAATATTGCGGGGAACTGCCTAGCTAACACTCCCCAATTAAAATTGGTCCCTACACTAGCTTTGCAATAGCCTGCTGGTTGGTCTTCCTGAATCATCTGGCCCCACTCCAGTCCATCTTCCACTAAGGTGTCAAAGTGATCTTTCCAAAATGAAGGTCTGACCATGTCACTCCCCTATATTCATTACACTCCAGTGACTCCCTGTTACCTCTAAGAACAAATATAAAATTCTCTATTTGCCTTTGAAAGTCCTTCATAATTGGCTCCTTCCAGGTTTTCCAGTCTTCCTACACAATACTTCCCTATTCCCCATATACTCTTTTTTTTGATTGGGCAATGAGGGTTAAGTGACTTGCCCAGGGTCACACAGCTAGTAAGTGTCAAGTGTCTGAGGCTGGATTTGAACTCAGGTCCTCTTGACTCCAGGGCTGGTGCTCTATCCACTGAGCCACCTAGCTGCCCGCCCCCCCCACTCCCCATATACTCTTTCATCCAGTGACACTGGCCTCCTAGCATTTCCTCACAGATGACACTCCATCTTCTGATGCCATTATTATTTTTTTTTTTGGTGGGGCAACTGGGGTTAAGTGACTTGCCCAGGGACACACAGCTAGTAAGTGTTAAGCGTCTGAGGCCAGATTTGAACTCAGGTACTCCTGAATCCAGGGCCGGTGCTCTATCCACTGCGCCACCTAGCTGCCCCAGATGCCATTAATTTTCATTGGCTGCCCCTTATGCCTAGAATTATCTTCTTCCTCATCTCCACACTTCCTGGATTCCCTGGGCTTCTTTTAACTGTCAGCTAAAGAGAACCTTCTCTTACTTCTCCTTAATTTTAGTACCATTTCTCTGAGACCACACCCGATTTATTTTGTATCCATCTTGTTTGTACATAGTTGTTTACATATTGTCTCCCTCATTAGGTTGTGTGTACTTTGAGAGCAGGGACTAGTTTTTGCATTTTTTTGTATCCCCAGTTATTATCAGAGGTCCTGGCATATAGTAGGTGCTTAATAAATGCGTGCTGACTGATAGTTTAACCGTTTACTATTACACATCCCTATCATTTGACTAGTAAAGCTTAAGTATTCAAAATTCAGGGACTTCATGAAGCAAAGCAAATTAACATAATTTAAAAAATCAGAATCTGAAAATACATTATTTTAAGTTAATATTTACATATTCAACACTTTCTTAACTTAGATTTTATTTATATTGTTCCAACAGAATGTAATTTTCTTGAAGGCAGCTACCTAATCAGAGTAAGAAGAGGAAGGAGATTTCCATGAGGCAGCAGAGTGGAAAATGGCAGTGAAGAAATATGGTCTAAAGGAGTCAGAGCCAGATGCCTTAACTCATCCAAGAAACATAGTTATCCCTCCCACATCGAAACTTTCCCATTAAAGTTTTGATATATCGTGGGTCCAAGTAAGAAATTAAATGGGGGGGGGAGGGTTGCAGAAGCTGCAGATGACACTTGAAGGCCAGCAGATAACACAGAAACTATGACCAAATACTTAACTCAAATTTTACAATAAGGAACCTTAAACACTCCATAAAAGAAAAGGAAAAAAATGAGATTTCTTTTCTGGTATGAAGAGAGGGCTAAAAGCATTTAATACAGATTTTCCAGATCTTGTGTTTGGGGAAGGGACATTGTGCCCTTAACCCTCACAATGTGAAAGGGATAACTGTAGTTAGGGTGGGGAAGTAGTTAAGTCAACCAGTATTTATTAAGCCCTACCGTGTTTCACGGGCAGTTATGTGGCATAGTGAATACAATGCCTGGCCTAGAGTCAGGAAGACTCATTTCCCGAGTTCAAATCCAACCTCGGATACTTACTAGCTGTGTGATCTTGGGCAAGTCAATTCACTCTGCCTCAATTCTTCATTCATAAAATGAGCTGGAGAGGGAAATGGAAAACCACTCCAGTATCTCTGCCAAGAAAATCCTAAATGGGGTCATAAAGAGTGAGACACAACTGAAAACAACTGAATGGAAACAGTTATGTTTCAGACCCTGTGCTAAACACTGAGGATACAAAAGCAAAAAAACCAACCAAACAACAACAACAAAACCAAACAGTCCTTGCTCCCAAGAAGCTCAGTCTGATGGGGGAAGAGAACTTGTAAACAACTATGTACAAACAAGATAAATAGAGGATAAATTGGGGGTAGTCTCAGAAAGAGGCACTAAGATTGAAGAGGACTGGGAAAGGGTTCTTGCATAAGGTGGACCTTTAGTTGAGACTTGAAGGAAGCCAGGGAAGTTCCAGGCATAAGGAGGGGCATAGAAAGGCTTAGTGTCCTGAGTGAGGAACAGCAAGGGGGCCAGTATCATAGGTAGAAGAGTATGTATAAGAAGACTGAAAAGGTAGGAAGATGCAAAGTTATGAAGAGCTTTCAAAGCAAAACAGAATTTTATATTCGATCATGAAAATAATAGGGAGTTTACCGAATTGGCGGGGGTGGGGTCAAACCTTAGTTTCAGGAAGGTCATAACTACTGAGTTGAGGATAGATCGGAGAGGGGAAAAACTTGAGGTAGAAAGACCAACCACTGGGCTTTTGCAATTGTTAAGGTGTGAAGTATTGAGGGTCTGCACTAGTAAGGTGGCAGTATCCAAGTGGAGAAAGGGTTATAGCAGGGTAAAAATAGTCAAATTAAAGCCTCTAGTCAGAAATGCTGCTTTTTCCTTTGACCCTGCATGATAACTTGCCACTGGTTTATGGTCATTATTATTTCCATCCACACTTTTCAATATGGTAAAAATTTATTAAGAACTAAGTATCTCCTAGTGCCAAGTATGTACTTTGCACATAGTAGGCACTTAAATGGTTATTGAATGAATGAACTATTATTGCTAATGAGGTTTTAAAGAATGGCACACCAGTGAGCCACCTTAATACATTTAATACTGAATACCCAAAATAATAAGTTGAGAGGAAAAACTTTCTTCCTTTGGAAATTTTTATTCTAAGTGATAAATGCTTTGGGAATGAAAAAGAAAGCCCAACTCTTTTCTCTTCTATGAATAAACAGGAAGAGGAAGGTGAAAAAATGACTTAGACTAATGTTTCCTAAACTAATTCAGTCACAGAACACATTGAGGCTTGAAAAATATAGGCAGAACAGATAAATATAGGGCATCATGGTCTAGGCATTGGGCCAACAAGAGATGGAGGTAACATTAAAGGGGCTACAATTACAATACACATAAGAGATAAAGTGTTAGAGAAAATGAACTAAGGCAAAAGGTAAAGGCTCAATCTCTCTTTTTAGCTTCTTTCTGGAATATATACGTTATCCCTCTAACTCCATATCCTGCTCCCCCAAACATATTCATGATCAACTTGTTGATTTACCTCTAAATGACTTGATTGAAATCTATTTTAATTATCTTTGCTAAATAACCAAATCATCATTTGGTTGTTTCAAAATAAAAGGCTACTTAAATTTTTTTTGTTCAAAGCTTTGTTAGAGGCAGCTGGTGGTATTATGGATAAAGACCTGGTCCTAGAATTAGGAATACGTGAGTTCAAATGTGTCCTCAATCAATTACTAGCTGTGTGACCCTGGGCACTTAACTTCTATTTACCTTAATTTCTTCAACTGTAAAACGTGGATAATAATAGCATCTACTTTCTAGAGGTTAGTCAACACTAGAGAAATACTTTTTCCCTTCCTCCCCTTCTAAAGCAAAATCTAAACCTATTTCCAAGTTGCAGAGATTATATAATAAATTTGTATAATTAAGTTTAACATTGAATGACTTAGTTTATATATTCTTTCCTGTAGAATCACATGACAGAGAAAGATATGCATGTGCCCACCTGGCCTGATAGGGTTAATTAATGGACAATGTTTATAAATCCCCAATTCCTGTGTTGGGGCAGCTAGGTGGTACAGTAGTTAGAATGCCTGGCCTGAAGTAAGGAAGACTCATCTTCCTGACTTCAGATATAGTCTCAGACACTTACTAACTGTATGGCTCTGGGCAAATCACTTAACCCTGTTTGCCTCAGTTTCTTCATTTGTAAAATGATTTGGAGATGGAAATGACAAACCACTCTAGTATCTTTGCCAAGAAAATCCCAGACAAGGCCATGAACAGTAGGATGCAACAAAACAATAATAACAGCTTCTTGTGTGGAACTAAGAATTTTGAATTTTCTAAGCAGTGTGATCACAGTTTTTCTGGGCAGCACTAGCTGTGGGGAGGTTACTTTATAGGTAAACCTAGCTTGAGGGCTCTCAAATTTCAGAGTATGTAGATTAAATCTTCTAGAGAGAGTGGTATTTCCTGATGTAGTATGCTTCTCCTTGGAGAAAGAATTGGACAGTCCACATAATTCTTGGTCATTGTCTTAATTGAATAGCAAAGCCAGTGAGTTTCTTAGATGGGACAAGTCTTCTGGGAAGGGAGATTGCCTATTCAGCAATCATTCAAGTATGCTTGACTTCTAGAGGTTGGAGCAAAAGTCCAAATCTCTAGGTGATACCATGAATGTGGGAGGGACTATGTGTAAGTACTATGTGGAAGGGATATGGATTGAAAAACATCAAAGTTCCACCATAGCAACTCCGTGTTTAGTTCCCCTGTGAGGTGAGCTAATGGGCAATAACTTAATGCTTTAATTCTTTCTCTTATCTGCTTATGGGTTCCTTAGAGTCCTCTGCCCCTTTTGCATTTTCTACCAGGTGAAATAAAGGTTCTCCCATACTTAATTCATATTTGCTACTTTGAGTGATCATACAAGAGAAGAGGAGTCCTTCCCCCCACATCCAGGAAAACCTAATGGCCATTCTGGCAAGGCTTAGACATTATATTTCCTCCCAGGTCTGGAAGAGGGAAGTTATTGCAGGACAGAAACTGGAGGGTCAAGGGTTTGGGTTTTTTTTGCTAGAGAGGGAGTTTTAAATAATCTTTCTGGATAGAGACATGGAGAAGAAAGTTGGAGAGAGAGAGAGAGAGAGACACACACACACAGACACACAGACACACACACATACACACACAGAAGAATGAGTGGGGAGGTTAAGACTTGACCTGGAAGGAATAGGCAAGAGAAGCCAGAAGCAAAAGGAGACAGAAAAAAGCAGGCCTCAGATGCAGCAGAGAAGGCAGAGACTGAGAAGGACATCTTGGAGCAGTAGAATCAGGTTGATATCAACAGTTATACTTACCTCATCAAGGACTGAGGGAAATTCTAAGAAAGGTATGCCTTTCTCTACCTACCCTTCCCTACCCATTAACAGACATCATATAATATCCTACTTGCTTCTTTGCCCAAACATTTCTGTTAACCTAAATTTTGCTTCAACTAAAAAAACAGTAGGGGCTAATTACAGATAAACATAAACTTAAACTAAAATGGAGAGCCAAACCTATTGGCATTTTTCTTTTTCTTTTTTCTTTTTTTTTAGTGAGGCAATTGGGGTTAAGTGACTTGCCCAGGGTCACACAGCTAGTAAGTGTTAAGTGTCTGAGGCCATATTTGAACTCAGGTACTCCTGAATCCAGGGCTGGTGCTTTAGCCACTGCGCCATCTAGCTGCCCTTATTGGCATTTTTCTAACTGGAGGCTTTGAGAGATTGTAATTGTACATGTAGCTTTTCAGTTAATATAAGTTCTACACTGATCCTGAGGACATTTTAATCCCTAGGCAATACCCAAATCTACTGGCATTACACTAGACATAAACCATACCATAAGTTTATTAGGAGATTTTCCTGGAATAGGTAGAAGCAATGATACCAAGAGAGAAAAGGAATCTTTTTTTTTTTTTTTGGCAGGGGGTTGGGGTAGGGATAGTGCCATCCTTAGTACTGAATGTGGTCTTAGTCTTGGGGATCCTTGGGCCATGGATTACACTTTAACTAAATTAATATACAGGAAATTATCATGAATATAACATCAATACTTATTACATTTTAACAGTTCTGTGGTCTTGAAATGAGAGTTCTCATCATTACCATAGATCATAATCATTTATACTTTATCATCCTGTGTTATTCTTGTTCATGTTCTCCATAAACCTTCCAAAGATAGGCTACCCAACATGCTGGAGGGAGAGCGGTTAGAGGGAGAGTACCCATACAGCTCAGAGAATGTGCATCTGTTGCTCTCTGCAATACTTAATCCTTGTTCAATTATAGATTTCCTGAATATCCCTAGGGTAACAATCATTTTTTTAAAAAAATCCTTATGAGAAGACAGACATATCCACCAAGGGAGAATATTTTGTTTGGACCTTAGTGATGGTAAATGGGCTGGCTCAACTGGTTCATCTTCTTAAACAGTGGGTCATGACCCCATATGGGTTCACATAACTGAATGTGAGGGTCTCAAAAAAATTGGCAACAGTAAAAGGTCATGTGTACCCATTGTATATGACTATATATCCAGGGTCATGTAAAAATTTCTTGGGTGAGGGGCAGCTAGGTGGCTCAGTGGATAAAGCACCAGCCATGGATTCAGGAGGACCTGAATTCAAATCCAGCCTCAGACACTTGACACTTACTAGCTGTGTGACCGTGAGGCAAGTCGATTAACCCTCATTGCACCCCCCCCCCAAATTTCTTGGGTGAAAAGCCATCACAAGTGGAAAAAGTTTAAGAAGCCCTGCTTTAAAGGACCTATCTATCCATCATGTCCATTCTCCTCCCCACCTTCACCTTCCCTTTGTGATTACTTTCCATCTACTATATCATATCTATATATAATATCTATTTTTTATATTTTTATGTATATATGTGTAATGTGTATATATGTATATTTATGTGTGTATATATATGTGTATATATAGGTATAGGTATAGTTATTCAAATGCTGTATTCTCCTTCAAAATGTGAGTTCCTTGAGGGCAATGGCTTTGTTTTTGCCTTTCTTTGTATCTCATAATTTAATGAAGGGTGGGTGGGGTGGAGACAAAATGTAAACAACTCTATATAAGCAAAGTAACTTTAAGCCTGAGTACCCTAGTCTTAAACCCCAATTCTCATATCAAATCAAGAAAGATTCATTCCTTTATATTTTTGATGGACTGACAAACTCACTGACTGTGATTTGTGTTTAAAACCTAGTATCTACCTATAAAAAAGAAAAGTCACTTCTCAAAGGAATGTCAGTCTTTGATAAGCAGATGGAAGACATTTGGGGGTGGGAAGAAAGGAGAAAGGCACTGAAAGGGGACACTAGAGGGACTAAACTATAACTTGGAATTCTAATTTTGTCTTGGGTTGTTTTCTTGACATTTATCTTTAAAAGGATAAATAGAATGTAGGTGGAAACATTTCTGTCCCATGAAAGGGAAAGTCTTCCTCAATCCACAGAGCCTCACATACTTATATGGTATCATAACTATCTTGGTCTGATTATATTTCTTTCTAGGGTAATAATGTTTTTGGGAAACAATGTTTTATTTCGGGGTAAAGAAGGTTATGTATAATCACACAACACTAACTTACAATGTCAGCCCAGGATAAACCCTATTTAATCACTTCAAGGCAGCTAAAGAACCAAACCAAAAAGGACAGACAGTACCTCAGTTTCTCTTGCTCTTTCTTTCCCTTATTCCAAGACTACTTTTTAACACATGACATTATTTTGGAATTTGATGCCTTCATAGAGTGGTGACAGCAGAGAGTGAGGCTGATGACTTTGCACAGCCCTCTCTCACTTATATCCAATTCACTTGTAAGTCACGACATCACCCTGATGTCATGGTCCTCTTCAAGAATGAAGGACAAACAACAATCCTTTCTCTTGAAATCTGGAATACACCTGTAAGCCTTGAGGAGAATTTCTATCTCTGGTAACAAAGTTTCTTGACAATATAATGTGTTGTGGATTTAAAAAAATTATCCTTTTTCAGATTACTTTTACTACAGTAAATATTTATTATACTTAACATTATTATACTCAATATTTATTCTGTAGCCTAAGCCTTATTCACAGACTATATATAGTACACACAGGCTTTTTTTCCTGGTCTTCAGAAGCTTACACTCTAATGCTTATAAGTCCAATATGTATCAACCCAAATTACTTATTTTCATTTTTTAACAAATTCTGATCTATTGTGAAATTTAAAACATTTTCCCCTGATTTTCTTTCCTCCCTTTTATTATTAGCACCCAAAATGCTGTAAATGGCTAATGAATGCTTAATTGCCAAGGTTACTAAAGTATTGTGTGAGAGGTGGAGAGTCATGAGGCAGGTCTTGGTGTCCACATAACACTCTGCAACAGTCAATAGTCAACAAGAATGTATTAAGTGCCTACTATATGCCAGGCACTGTGGTAAGTGCTGGGGATAGGGGGGAAAAGGGCAAATGCCAGTCCCTGCTCTTAAGCTCAGTCTAAAGGAGAAGACAATGTGAAAACAACTATGTACAAACAATATATGCATAATGGTTGTCTGCATCTACTTCCATACTTGGACAGATCATTGATCTTATCATGTGGGTACTTCCAGCAACAAAGTAGATCCTAGCCTGTTTGCCCAAGCTTTCCCATCTAGTTCATTTCTTACTATTTTTTCACAGGCAGAACCAAGCTCAAATTTGACCTCAGACATTTACTAGCCGTGTGACCCTGAGCAAGTCTCATTTAACCTGTTTGTCTTAATACACTTGAGAAAGAAATGGCAAACCCTTCCGGTATCTTTGCCAAGAAAACCTCATGGACAGTATGGTCCATGGTTCATAAACAGTTGGATTGTACTGAACACCACCACCACCAAACCAATGAGGATGCTTAATTAATGTTTTGAATGAACAAAATTCTCTGTTTTCATTGGTTACTTTTTTCCTTCATGAACCCAGTGAAAGCCAAGAATATATTAATTTCCATTTAACGAAACACTTTCCCACTCAGATCCCTCCCCATTTCCATTGAAAAATAGTGGACTTCACATTATTTTACATAACCATGAAATTTTTTATTGGAAAGAGATCCTAGAGATGTAGTCCAACATTCTCATTTGTGGGAAGAGAATAGTAAAGAACAGCAAAGTCATTTGCCTAAAGTCACAGTGGTAGTTAGTGGAAGAACTGGGTCTGGAATTCAGATATTCTTCTGGTTAGTTCTATTCTCGTCCCACTACTATTTCATTAATCAGTAGATGAAACAAAAGCTGAAAAAAATAATACTTAAATAATGTTTATTTATGCAAATTTAAAATATTGCTGACTTGGGTATGGAAAGGGAAGAGTTGAAAATTGTTAACTTTAAGCCCCTAAGTGCTAGCTACTATGGCCTTTTCAGTGACACCAAAAGAACCTCAGGGGCTCTTCCTATTCAACCTTTTTGTCCAGAATCCATAAAGGAACTAAATCTGTGGGGAATTCTTACCACACCCAGTCATCACTGAGGGAGAATTAAAGGAATTCTTGTTCATTCCGGGAATTCAGGGACTTTCAAAATTACCTTGAGTCAGTTGGGGATTCCCTGCTTTTTTTTCCTAAGTACCAAAGGAAAATGTTTCAACAAAACATAAATACCAGACCTTCACATTCTTCTTCATTTGAACAATCTTTATACTACTGAAAAGTTTTTTAAAAACAGTTCTTTAGTATGTAACTCAAAATGTTTATTATTTAAATAAATTAAATCCAACCCTGGTTTTATGGTTTCTAATATGTCTCAAAAATAATCAAAATTAAATTAATTTAAATTTACTTTGTTGATAAATGAATATTTTTGATAGGCGATGATGTAACAAAATTAAATTATTAGATACTGATAATAAAACAAGTCAAAACAATTTGAATTCAATACTCATTTATTTTTTAAGGCTTACTATGTTTCTGGCATTATGCTAGGTGCTAGGGATACCCCCCCCCAAAAAAAAATTCCTGTGTATGAATGTGTGTGCACATACACAAATAGGACAATTTGGAAGGGGACATCATTATTAACTGAGGAAATCAGGAAAGGTACCTAAGTTATTCTTTGAAGGAAGCTAGAGATTTTGTGAGGTAGAAATGAGTCAGGAGTGCATTTCTGGAGCTGGGGGGAAGGGATATGTGCATATAGGTTATAGCTAGAATGTCATGTAGGGAAGATGTAGAAAATTGGGACACTAATTCATTGTTGGTGGAATTGTGAACTGATCCAACCATTTTAGAGAAGAATCTGGAATTATGCCAAAAGAGCTGTTAAACTACCCTTTGACCTAGCAATAGCACTACTAGATCTATTTCCAAAGATGAATAGGGAAAAAGGAAAAGAACTTATATGTCCTAAAATATTTATAGCAGCTCACTGTGCTGGCAAAGAAATGGAAATTGTGGGGATGCCCATCAACTGAGGAATGGCTAAACAAATTGAGGTATATGATTGTGATGGAATACTACCATGATATAGGAAACGATGAGCTCAATAAGCTTAGAAAAACATGGGAAAACTTGCACAACATAATGAAGAGTGAAATAAACAGAACTAAGAGAACATTGTGTACAATAATAGTAATGCTGTTTTAAGAACAACTTTGAGAAAATAAGTCATTTTGATTATTTTAAATTTCCAAATTAACTACAAAGGACATATAAAGGACGATGCTATCTGCATCCAGAAAAAGAAGTGATAAATAGAAATATGTATAAATAATTTTACCACACACACATGTCTAATGGTAGCCATGGGGAGTGAGAAAGGAAAATATATATGATAACTTCATTATATATTTAAAAGGAATAACAAGTTGTACATAAGAGATTTACAGTTTCATGTGCAATCATCTTTTTTTATTATACTGTTATGGAAATGCTTGTTTTATTCCATAAATAAAAAATAAAATAAATAAAAATTTAAAAAAATTCACATCAGGAGAAAATCTAGCAGGCATTTTTGACTAGAATAAAAGGTATAATAAACTCCTTCAGTTTATAACATATGAACCACTGACTACCCATACTTTATGGATCCTTTCTTTACTTGTACAGGTGATTAGATTTTAAAAATTATCCCTCTTCAAATATCTATATTTGGCCCATCATTCCTAAATGTTGAGATCTTTTTGTATCCTGATATGCTGTAGCACAATAAATCAGCCAATCTTCTCAATCTCAGATCATCCAATAGTCTGACAATCTTATCATCTATGCCTTTATCTAAATTATGGAAGGTAAGGGAAAAGCACAGTTCACATAGAAAATGAAAAGAATCTATCCAAAAAGAAAGAAAGATGAAATGGTTAACCAGGAATTAAAAGATTGGGAATCAAATTATTTAGATAATAGGAAGTATACTTTTCTTATGGGTTTTGTACAAAGGTCAAAATTTCCCCAAAATACTAAATACCATAAAGCATCCTCAGTTTCCCTTCAGATTTGAGCTGAATCAACCAAATCAAATCAAACCACATCTTTTTTGGGGGGGGGCGCAATGGGGGTTAAGTGACTTGCCCAGGGTCACACAGTGTCAAGTGTCTGAGGTCGGATTTGAACTCAGGTCCTCCTGAATCCAAAGCTGGTGCTCTGTCCACTGTGCCACCTAGCTGCCCCCAAACCATGTCTTAAAAGTTATTTTTAACTAAGTGGATGTAAAGAATGGGTGTTCTGTTTTAGTAAATATAGCATAATACTTCAACAATGGAACTTGTACAAAAAATATTTCTTTGTGTTGAGGTTTAAAAAAATTAATATTATTATACTACTATAAGTTCAATCATATCCCCATTTGAATTTTTAAAAAAATCTCTGTAAACTCTTAGGAGGTCAGAGATAGTCTCTTTTATGTTGTTTTTCATCATAGGCTCAAGAAATGTTCAATAATTACATAATGATGATAACAAGATTACATATCCATCCAACCAGTAGAACACAGGCAGTTTTAACATTATCAAAATTAACTTCAAAAAAAGTCTCTTTGAAGAAAATAAGCTGGTATATAAAGTTTCTTTATATTGACTACAAAATTCCAAACCCTATTTTTACCACTTTTTTTCCTCTTTCATTATTAATATTCCACATTTGACATAGAAGTTACTTCTCAACAATCTATATAGAGGCAGTTTTACATCACCCAATAAAAAGGGGAAAGAGGAACTATAGGTTGAGGAAGGAAAATTACAAAATATTCTTAAGCTTGGTATAATTTCATATCCACTTTTCCTAAGAAAGGGAAATTTTAATGGTACATTTTGACCAAGCTTCCTCCCGATACCCAAGCTCCATTAATAAAATGCTAAGTCCCTTTCATGATGGCAAGAAGTACCGTTATCATTTGATGGTTAACACTGAAATATTTTTTTCTTCTCCCAATGAAGTTGAGGGACAACAGAATTATATATATATTTTAAGAATCATATTTCTTGGGGGAAAATAAGGAACAAAGTTGAAAAGGAAGACTCAACATAGGGAAAGAAGAGAAGAAAAAATAAAAGAAAAAAGTGGAAGAAGGATAATATAAGGGAGGAAAATAATTTTATATCTTAATTTAAAATAAAACATTTTATTTAGCTATCTTTAGCTGAAACCAAAGCAAATCAAATGGTTAGCAACTTCTCAGATTTCTTTAAAATATGGAATATTCTTTTTAGCAAGTGTAGATACACCAGGTCAAAGCTCCCTCTGCTAGTGCTTTCTCTTTCAAGTCAAACATGTAATTCTTTTCAGTTTATTCACTATTAAATCTATCATGATCTTGTCTTGGTGGGACTCATGTTAAATATTTACTGAATTATCTCAGGCACTGCACTAGATAGGCAACCAATGGAAGAATGTGTAAAAAAAGCATATATACTTTAGATTTGGGGAGAGTGCCCATTGTTTCTACAATAATTTTCACGTTTATCTTCTGGTGGGTTTTGAGAGAAAGGGAGGTACATTTTTTCCCAATGAAATCAATGCCATTTAAACTGAAGCAAATAATGAGTTTCTTGTAATTGTGAAATGAAAGAATTTCTTGGCCCAGAGCTTACTTTTCTTGTGTTATTGGAGATTCTGAACCATGCATAACTAGCAAAGGCTTAAAAATGCACTTGACAAAAAGTATCTCAAGGCTTTGGTCCAAGTATGGAAGAAATGGGTCATGGGATAACATGATTAAAAACTGAAGAGGCTTTTAGTAATTGTCTAGTCCAAGGGTTTGTAACTTGGGGTGTCTGAACTTTTAAATATTTTGATAATGATATTTCAACATAATTGATTTCCTTTGTAACATGGTGTAGGTAGGACCTTTCATTCATAGGAGAGTTGCTAGTTTTATTTTATGCATTAAAAATATTATTCAGAGAAGGGGTCTATAGGCTTTTCCAGAATGTCAAAAGGGTTCATGTTATGAATTACTGAAGCAGTCCAAACTTTTATAGATGAAGGGAATTTGGACTTAAAGAGGTTACATGACTTATTAAAAAGCACGTAGGTGGGGCAGCTAAGTAGCGCAGTGGATAAAGCACTGGCCTTGGATTCAGGAGGACCTGAGTTCAAATCCAGCCTCAGACACTTGACACTTACTAGCTGTGTGACCCTGGGCAAGTCACTTAACCCTCAATGCCCTGCAAAAAAAAAAGCACATAGGTAGCAAGTAATAAAGTTAAAATTTGTACCAACTCAACTGATGTCTTCCTTAGTTTAAAAAGGTATGGTTTGTATACTAGAATTCAGGAACATTTGTTCTTAAAGATGGTCCCTAACAACTCTAAAATTACATGAGTTTAGTGCCTTTTTTATAAAATTGAAGGGGGAGAAAAAGCCAAGATGGGAAATGAGAATGCATTATATTGGGCAGTATCCTGCAGGTGGTGAAAGACAAGAGTCTTGGCTAGCTTGTTTTCTTGTGTCAAGATTTTGTGAGGTCTATCATCAAGATGCTGTCCAGGATAAATATAAATTATTGGGATTTCAGATCATAGATATGTTCATCATTTATTTTGGGAAGTTGGTTTTATAGCAACTAGTATAGGTTTTCTTTTTCTGTGTCATGACCCCTTTGACAGTTAAAAAATAATTTTGATATGCATAAAAAACATAAGATCATAAAGGAAACCAATTATATTGAAAAAATGTAATTTTTTTCCCCATCTAAGTTCATAATTCCCTGAAATCCATCCAAAGACCCATTGCAGATCCATTGAGCCAGGTTAAGAACCATTGTACTAAGTAGTACCAAAACACTGGACATGCTACTTCCATAACAGGATCTATAAAATTGTTTTTAGGGAGATGGGTTGAGGTGGTTTGAATAATACAAATTCAGGAGCAATACGTTTTCAAAATGAAATGACCTTACACCCTAATTTGTACTATTCACCAAGAACTCTCCATCTACAATAACATTTCAATTTAAAAAAAGTTATAAAACCAAAATTTATTCTTAACAACTAAAACAAGAAATCAAGACACTAAAGTGTTAACAGCTAAATGTTTTTGTTCTCCCCCCACCCTTGTCTTTAGAAAAAAATTAACAATTTCCTGGAAACATAGACTGTATTCAAATTTGACCTTGGAGATTTTCCCTGACAATGAATTACACGCTCTGTGTAAACAGTTTCCTTATGAACTGCCTGCTTCTAATTCAATCAACCCAATGGGAAACATGAGCGGTAAACAAAATGAGAATCCATGCAAGAGTCTCATCATTCTAATTGGCAAGCAGTAATAATTTTCTAAAAAGATACCAATGGTTTTTCCATGGGAAACAGTTTTGGAAGAGAGCTAGTTTACTTTTGCTATTTAATCACATGGCCTAGCACTCCACAAGTTACTACTGAGAAAATTTAAGACTAAAAGAAAATGTTTACACTCCCACTTTACAAAAGCTATTTTAATGATTTTTCAGGCAGTTCTGATGAATGGGAACATTTCCAAGAAAAAATTATAATATTTTAGGTAGACTAGAGGTAGGGTTCATGTGGAAAATTAATTTTCATAAAAATTCTATTTTGTACTAGTTATCAAATGTTCAGAGGAATTTAACTTCATGATATTATGGTGGTATATTTAGTATCATGTCCTAAGGTCACTTTGTTCAATCAGTATAGGTAACAATATAGGCCAGACAACTGAATAATCTCATTTTATTTATTTTAATATGTCAAGAACCTTTCATCAATGAGGGAATTGCTAGTGAAGAATTACCTCTACCTTTATAAATCTAGACCTTTCTAAAATTTTCAGTCTTACTTGCCTTGCACTCAGAGTTTAAGTGACCTGCTTATTGTCACACATTTTGCAGGTGCTAGAGATAGGAATATCCAAGTCTTCCTGATTCCAAGTCTAGTACCCTATATACTATGAGATTCTGCCTCAGTCTTATTTTTAAGTTTTGACTTATTTAAAACAAAAGTATTTTAAGGTGTTTATATACTCAATTCAATTTAATGATTATTTACTAAATTTCTACTAAATGCAAGGCTATTTTAAAGAACCATTTCTGTATCACTGAGGTTTTGTATAGTCAGGAGAACTATTTTAGACACAAAATTGAGGATGTTGTATATTTACAGCTTTTCCACAGCTGATTATATTTTCTTTTATATAGGGTGTCTCAAAAGTTTTAGTGCTGTTTAAAGCTACTTAAGCTTAAAATTGTGTAATAGTACAAATGATAGTTAAAAATGAAAAGAAAAAACATGCTGTCTATCATACAAATGTAAAGGTACTCAAAAAAGCAATATTTAAGATCTCTTGAAAAGGGAAAGATTCCAGAAGAATAAAAAAAGGAGATATCAAGAAACAAATGACACATATTCTTGGTTTCTTTTGTGTACAAAATCTTTCAGACAATGGTCTTCATACTCATCAAGAGTATCCTTAATGAAAATGTGAGAATAGAATAGGCAAACTTTCATAAATGATTTCCTACATCTTTATGGTCACACAACTGCTTGCGAGGAACAAAGGATCCTCTCTCATTTGATTTCAGACAAAGCATTTCCAAACTATGCTGCCTACACACTCTGGACATCCTCTTCATCTTCCTCCCACCAGAAGTTGGGTTCTTCTCTTGGGACCATGGGCTCCAAAGGGCAAATCTTTGTCTTATCTTGCCTGGGGCCCAGGCTACCATGTACTTCTCTGCCATTACCAAATCCTGCTTCCTCCTTTCTGACCACCCCCTTTTCCAAATTGATGTGTAGTTTTCCCTCATTGGGGTATAAGTTTGAAGGCAGAAACTGTCTTGCTTACTTGTATCTATATCTGAACAAATTGTAAGCACTTAAATGCTTTTATAGTTATTCATTTATTCGAACCCAATGCAACTTTGAAGGCTCTTTTTGAACAAGTGTTTCATATGTGTTAACATTATACAATTCTGCCATATATGACTAAGAAAATATATTTTTCAAATTCACACCCAATATTGCCATTTAGAAAGGTATAAAATGTTCCTTTAGTGTTATGTATGATGTCCAGTGTAGAATGCAAATAAGAGAATAATTCTCCCTTGATATCAAACTTCTCCAAAAGCCCCTATTCATGGATGCCATTATACTGATTTCAACAAGCCTTAGAACACTGTTAAGTCTCCCTAGTGAAATTTACATTAATATAAAAAATGTACTAAACATTTTCACTGAAAATATGAGGATGGAAAATGTTTATTACCTAAACTATGACATGCAGATAGAGATAGTCCATTAAAATAAAGGGTGCCCCAAAAGTCTTTAAGATTTAATAGCTAAAAATAGCACTAAGCCTTTTAGGATCCTTTGTATCTCTCTGTACTGCATTGCAGATAGACAAGGAGTTTGGGCCCATAATTGAATATTAAGATTTTGGGCTAGATTGCTTTTGTGAAAATAATCTGTACTTCCCAAATTGCTTGTTGCAGCAAAAGTCTGTCTTTTTAACACTAATATTTTCACATTGGTGCTATACTGATTTTAATTATAGAAAACCTTGATCTAAGCAGAATAAAAATTAAAAGAGCAATCAATAGAGACATAGTGAGAAGATACTGGAGCATATTAACAAATGACTACTGTGTATGAGAAGTGGTATAAAAAAGAGGATATGTATGATTTGAAAGGGGTGGGGTTAATTATATATGGAAAATTAATTGATGGATAGCCCTGGAACCACAGATATAATTAAAGAAGAAGGACAAAAACTCCATAGAGTAAGACTTTTATTCCATGGGCTAGATCATCTGTTGACAATTTATAGAAAAACACAGATAAGGATTACATAGGATGAGCAGGTTTGAAGGAGTTAAAATCTGTATGAGTGAAGGAAATATATTATTGAAATCACATACTCATGATTTCATTAGAGTAGAAAATTCCTATTATATAAATTCCTTGAATGCAGGAACTGGCTAATTTCGTCTTTGTATCTCCCTTAATGATAGACCTGAAGGTTTAGTAGCTACAGGCTGAGCAGAAGTAGGGCCTTAGTTAGCTTCTCAAAGAGTGAACAATTCTCTCTTTTCCTCTCTTCTGCCCTTATCTGAGAGAAACTCTGTTGGAAGTGGGTGCGATGAATCTGGTCCTCACAGTAAGAATGCTGGAAGCTTAGTTACTGTGAGTATATGGAGTACATGTACTATATATTTCTTTTTAACACAGTCTATAAAGAGGTAGTTAGTATAAACTGTAAGTTGTTGGGCCACTCTGATTGAATGTGAATAATTGTAAGCAATCTGGCAAATTTAAGTAAGTATTCACCTTTTGGGCACCCCAGATGGTTAGATATATGATTTATGTGAACAAGCAGTGGTCAATGCAGATTCAAGCATAGCAAGAGCACAAATCGAGTCAAATCAAAGGTAGGTAGGTAGTGTTACAAATAGAAGGCTAGACTTGGAGTCAGGAAGACCTAAATTCAAATCTAGCTTTAGACACTTGTAAGCTGTATGATCCTAGGAAAGTCATTTAACTTCTCTCAGCCTCCATTTTCTCATTGGTAAAATGGGGAAAACAATAACACCCACCTCACAGGGTGGTTAAGCTCTAACAGGATACCATGTAAATTGTTTTGCAAACTATTTAGCACTAAATAAATGCAATTATCATTTTTGTTACTAATAACAATGACAATAATAAGCTCCTACCATGTGCCAGATACTGTGCTAAGTGCTGGTCATACAAAGAAAGGCAAAAGCCAGTCCCTGCTCTCAAGGATAGTTGCAGGCTGAACCTTGCTTTGAAGAAGTTTAGAGGATGGGGAAGGGAGTGCTGGGGACTAGTGTGTATAAGGGCTGCTCTAGAAACAATTGAGTCCCACATATGTAGCAGCTGAAGAAAGAAAGAACTTTGGTTCCCAAGCCAGCCCTCACAATGGTGGTATTGGGGACTATGGTAACAAAACCCATATAGATATAATTTCTGAGTTGGCTCAGTTCTCAGTCCTTAGTAGTTAGTCAAGGGGGAAGGGGAAGGTCAGTGATAAGCTCCTTAGGAATAAGAAGTGTTTCATTCTTTGAATTTATATCCAGAGTGCCTTGCATAGTGTCTGCCACAGAGAAAATGTTTGTTGAATGAGAATAAGCTGACAGATTCAGGAACCAGATGAGGAACTAGATTCAGAAACTAATGAGAGAACCATGCAAATGAGTCTATCATGACACTCAGCACCTAGCTTTGTATCTTACTAAATGATTAAGGTTTTCCAGAAATAATTGAATTATGATGACTGGTAATAAGAGTCTCATTAACACCAGACTGTATATAGATATTGAATAATTGTGCCACTTTGCTTCTCTTTGACTTTTTTAAATGGATGAGACAAATTGATTAATGGAAAAATAGTTGACAAGTCTTAGCAATTTATGAAAAATTTCAAACAGTTGATCAGGAATGCAAAGGAATGGTTATGGTTTGGTGATACAAGCTTAAGTACCTAAATATCATGTCAGATAGATGTGAAATTAAGTAATCACTAATAAACTAGCATTTATTTATTGAACATCAACTATGTGTCAGTCTCTGTTCTAGAACTAGAGAGAGAAGTACAGAGAATGAAACTCCATATTACAAAAGAGCTTATATTCTAATAGAAGAGATAATAAGCACATGGATAATTATAAAACATAGATATAAAGTGAATAAATGCAAAGTAGTTAAATACAAACAAGGTAGTTTGGGGAGGAGGTACTAGCATTAGAGGAAGGAGGGGTCAGGAAAACCTTAAGGCAGAGGATAGTATTTAAGTTCATCTTAAAGTTAAAATAGGACTTTGAGGTAGAGGTAAGGAAGAGAGCATTCCAGAATTTTAGATGGCCAATGCAAAGGCACAGAGATGAGAGATGGACTCTCATGTGTGAGAAACAGAAAAGAAAGACAGTTTGGCTGAATCACAAAGTACAGGAAAGGGAATAATGTCCACTGAGGCTGGAAGGATAGTTTGGGGTTAGGTTATGAAGGGCTTTAAAAGCAAAGCAGAGGCATTTATATTTTATATTAGAAGCAATAGAATTAAATAGATAAGACTGCAGTCCACTAAATAATTTTCTGAGGCCTTTCATTAGCCACTAGGGAACAATCCATTCTTTTAACCATATGAAGTACATATATACATACATACATACATATATATTTTGCTTTTATACTTAAAAAACACCAAATAAAAGGAACATTTCCATATACATTATATGAGAACATTGTATATGAAACCGAATCCCCAAAATGTAGCCCATTTTTCTTTTTTGGTATATAATAAATGCTGTAAGTACCTTGCAAAGCTGATTTGCTTTCCTGTGATTCTTTTAGGCCTTCCTTTTGTTCTCTTCTCTTTTGGAGGGAAGGGAAACCCTATATCAACCTTCCCTCTCTCATGTATTTCTCCCAAATGAAAAAGTAAAAGAAAAATTTAAAAATCCTTATAACAAGTATGCATGATCAGGCAAAACAAATTCCCACATTTGGTCACGTATGGAAATTTATGTATTGTTCTACATCTTAAGTCCATCGTCTCTCTGTCAGGAGGTGGGTAGTTTGCCTCTTTGCTGTTTCTAGAATTATGGCTGGTCATTGCATTGATTAGATTTCTGAAGTGTTTTACAGTTATTTTTCTTTAAAATTTTGTTGTTATTGCATAAACCGTTCTTCTGGTTCTGCCTAACTCACTCTTCATTAGTTCATGCAAATCTCAGATTTCTTCAAAACTATCCATTTTGTCATTTCTTTTAGGCAATATATTTCATAACATTCAAATACCATAACTGGTTTAGCTGTTTGTTGTCCAACTGAGAAGTACCTCTTTAGTTTCTAATTGTTTGCTATATATTTTTTAAAGCTTCTATAAATATTATTGGACATATGGGTCCTTTTCTTTTTTTCTGATCTCTTTAGGATGTAGGTCTAGTGGTGGTATTGCTGGTAAAATGGCATGAATGGTTTATTAACCTTTGGGGCATAGTTCAAAATTGCTTTCTAGAATGATCAGACCAATTCACAGCTGCAACATGTCATTCATATGTTAAATTTCCCAAAGCCTCACCAGCTGTCATTTTCTTTTTTGGTCATAGTTTCCAATCTGATGGGTGTGAGGAGGAATATCAAAGTAATTTTAATTTGTATTTATCTAATTATTAATGTTTTAAAGCATTTTTCATAAGGTTGTTGATAGCTTGAATTTATTCCTTTGAAAACTTCATCTCCTCTGACCATTGAGTAATGGAGCTTGTTCAAATTGATTTGAATGAGCTCCTTATATCTTTGGATATGAGACCTTTTTCAGTAAAACTTTTAAAGATCCCCCACCCCCATTTATTTTCCCTTTTAATTTAACTGCTTTGGTTTTGTTTGTGCAAAAATTTTGTTTTGTAACAAAATTGTCCATTTCATCTTCTATGATCCTCTCTATCCCTTCTTTGGTCATGGACATACAAATGTTCACATGATATCGTTCCAGTCACTGTCTTTTACATCCATTACCAGAGCACGGGCATGATGAGGAAAATTATAGAAAATAACAGGATTCTGTCTCCAAGAGAGAGATCTCCCCAGATCGAGAAATAGACATGTCCATGGGAGCCACTGTTGTCTTCTTTACTAATGCTACTGATTAGTAAGGGAGGCAGCAGCACAGTGCAAAAGAAAGAGCACTGAGGACCTTCATTCAAATGCTACCTTAGGTACTTGCTACCTCTATAACATTGTCA
The DNA here is from genome assembly GCF_019393635.1 of Dromiciops gliroides. Taxonomy (NCBI): domain Eukaryota; kingdom Metazoa; phylum Chordata; class Mammalia; order Microbiotheria; family Microbiotheriidae; genus Dromiciops; species Dromiciops gliroides. The sequence goes on along the minus strand of NC_057864.1, from coordinate 360,049,255 downwards.
AGAGTGCTTTGCCTCCTTGGCCCTTAAGTTTCTTCTTCTATAAAAAGAGATTGGACTAGATGGCTTCTGAGGCTTCTTCTAGGTCCAGATTTATGAGTCTATCCTAGTCATTGTCTTTCTATGTTTTTTTTTGAAAGTTGTTGCTTTGTAATGCAAAGTTGTTTTCTACAAGTCTTCCTATCTACCATAGGACTTTGCTTTTAGAAGAGAGTGGAGACAGTGACTTACAATCTGACTGCCCATGCTTTGTGGCTCTTGTTTGAACATTGATGGAAGCCTGTGAATGTTTGTTGAGTTAAATGAGCTGATAACCCTGAAGGTACAAGCAGTTACCAGATTACAAATGGGTTATGTTCCAAAAGTTCCTATGGTAAGTCAGTGCATTGCATTTTTCCATAAAAAACAATGTTATCTATGGTAGCTACATTGCCAAAATAGGTTTCAAATGCACATTTAACCAAAAATATATACATAAAATATAGTACAATCATGAGAGGTGGCATAGAACTGGTGTCAAAATTAGGGAGACCTACATTCAAGTCCTGTCTCTTACACATCCTTGTTGTGTAACTTTGAGTAAATCATTTAATCGTTTCATACCCTAGCATCTCTCTTAATTTTCTTTCTAAACAACAAATAAAATGACCATTCACATGCACATGGTATAATAATAATAAAAAGATAGTACATGTCGATCTGATTCTCTCTCTATAGTATGCATTTCTTTTAAAATATATAATAAAATTAACACAATTTTCAAAGTCCTGATTGCCTATTCTTTCTAGCCTTTCTCTGTTCTCTTCTGTCCATCATAAAAGTATTTCAATGACTTTTTTCCTCCTCTCCTTTTTCTTGTTTTTTTTTTGGGGGGGCTACCTATCCCTACCCTCCTTTTTCTTCCCATTTCTCACTCAAACTTAAAAAAGAAAAAGAAAAATGAAACACATAACACATATTCATAGTAAAGCAAAATGATTTCCATACTGCCCATGTCCAAAAATGTATGCCTCATTCTATATCTTGAGTCTAACACTTCTCTATCAAGAGGTGGACTTTTTTCATTGATCCTCCAGAATCACAGTCGGTCATTGTGTTGATCTAAGTTTTATGTCTTCCAAAATTCTTTTTCTTTACAAAGCTGTTGCTATTGCATAAATTACTCCCCTAGTTTTATATACTTCATTCTGTATCAGTTTATATAATTCTTCCCAGGTTTTTCTGAAACTGTCCTTTTTGCCATTTCTTATGTTTCAATAATATTCTATTGTATTTGTATGAAATGATTTTTTTAGCCACTGCCTGACTGATAGAAACCCCCTCAGTTTCCAGTCCTTTGCAAAAACAAAAAAAGAGCTGCTATAAATATTTTTGTATATGACAGATCCTTTTCGTCTTTCTTTGATCTCTCTAGGATCTTGTTCTAGGCAAGTCTCTAAGACTATAATTTGCAGAGGTGGTGATGACTTGCATGGAAGGAGGGAATTCCCTCGCCTGAGATTTCCCTAAACTAGTGAATTCCAAGATCTAGTCCTAATTCCTAATAGTAGAATCAGAGACTATCCGGAGCATAGAATCATTGCTTTTTAATAGTTCAACAAGTTTGTCCAACTTGTGATAAGAAACAAGTACATTGAAAATAATTACAATCATCATCTTAATTCTGATAACATCTAGGATTTATATAGCACCTATAATGGGTCAAGCACTGTGCTAAGTACTTTACAAATATTATCTCACTTGTTCCTCACAATAACCCTAAAAAATATGTTCTATTATTATCCCCATTTTGCAGTTGATAACACCGAAGCAAATAAAGATTAAAAGACTTGTCCAAGATCACACACATAATATCTAAGGCAAGATTTGAACTCAGGTCTTCCTGACTCCAGGCCCAGTGTTCTATGTACTACAACACTTAGTTTCCTGAGGATGTGACACGAATTGGGTAAATGGTATATGACAAGGCATTAGGACAGGACAAGTGACAGGTGCAAATTATCCATGACAAGTCTTCTCTCCTTACTATACTGAAGACTATTTATAAACCAGCATGAAGAAGGATGAATAAGACTGCTACTATTATCAAATTTGAATAAAATATTAATAAACTTCTTTAGGAGCTTAATTTTGAACACTGGAGTTAATGCAAAGGAAAAGCAAAAAAAGCAAAGTAGTTACCATACACAGTCATACAATGTTGACTAAACTACATGCCACATTAGTTGGCAAAAAAAAACAAAAAAAAAACAGTGGTTACTTGGGGAAGTGAGTAGAAATGTTAGAGGTATCAAGGTAATTTTCAAGGTTTCATTTCATAGAATGAGAAAGCCTATGGATTACATGGACAAACAAAAATCCCTACAATGCTTTCAGATCAAGATTGTGGGGTACCTGGCAAGATGTTGGAAGTTAATCTGGTTCTAATACTAACTAGGTTTTGAAAAGAAGGGTTTATAATTTATAATTCTAAGGGAGAAATGTGATTGCTTGAATTAGGTAGGTCTTATTCTTTTACCTTAATTTACTTTCTAGTATAGATACCTTGTTTGGACTGCTCTCAGACAACAGGTTCTAGAGAAATCCTTCTGGTCTCTACTTTCAGAGAACAGCTTTCCACTAGTCTGGTTGTGTGCTGACAGTTCCCCTTTAGGCTCATTTCACTTTATATATCAGTAAGAATTTCAGTCTTGAAGCTGGCTTCTTAACTGGTTTTCATGGCTCTTCCTTTTTTTTTCTGATTTACTTCACCATAGTAGTCAAGCTATGAATTTCCTATTTTCTGAGATTATCTTCTTGTTTCTTATACCTGTGACTTACTGTTTTCACAGTTTCAATAGGGATGATTTTTATTTTGTTCTCATGTCCTAAGCCCGCTACTAGGTAGGTATTTGTATTCGCTTTTTTCTTTAATTTCTTTTTTTTTTTTAATAAAAGAAGGTAGGGAAAATTTGACAACTCTTGCCCATTTTTTACTATCCTCTTATTATACTTAGTATATTATGAGCTGTTCTACAGACAGAGTTCAAGTTTACAGGCATGTTATTCAATTCAATTCAATAAGCATTTATTTATTACCAGCCAAAGGCAAGGCATGTGCTGGGCACTGGGGAAACACAGATAAATATGAATCTGCCTTTTTTCTTGAGAAGAGTTTACATTTCACTCAGGGTAGCAATAGACATAACATATTTATAACATGTATAAGCATAATACAAGGTAATTTGAATAATTATCAAACACTAATGAGGTGAGGGGTTAATTCATGGAGAAAGAGATTAGAGGCTGACTTCAAGGCGGACAAAAATTCTGAGAAGGAGGAATGAGTAGGGAATATATTCTAAACTTGCAGAATGGGCCTATGGAAATAAACAGAAACAGATTAGCTAACAGTCTAGTTTGAGTTTCTAGTTAGAGAATAGCTAAAAGTCTAGTTTGGTTGGAAAATAAGGAAGAGGAATAAATAGTATGATATTAGACTGAAAAGTTAAGTTAAAATTAGACTGTGACTTAAATCCTAGTCTGAGGAACTTGCATTTTACCCTTGAGCAAAAGGGAGCTATTGAAGATTTTGAACAAGGGAGTGACACTGTAAAATAAAGGTTGTGCTTTAAAAAGATTAATTTGACAGTTATATGGAGAGAGTCAAAGAGGGTTGAGATACTAAATAGGAAGAACATTAGGAAGCTATTACAAGATCTAGTGTGAAGTAATGAAGGGCTAAAGTAGGGTAGTGGCTATGTATATAGAGAGACATAAGGGAGTACAAGAAATGCTATCAAGGTAGAATTGCTATGATTTGGCAATTGATTGATTACGGTGGTTGTAGGAGAGAAAAGACTCAAAAATAATTACTAGGTTGCTAATTTGGGTGACTAGGAAGATAGAGCTACCCATAAAGAGAAGTAGGAAAGTTTGAATGAGACAGGTTATTTAGGGGAAAATTAGATTGGTTTTGGACATGTTGAGTCTGACAGTGAGGATTTCCCTCAGGTTATGATAATGTGGCTTGGGGTTCAGAAAAGAGAGTAGAAACTTCTTATATGTATTTGGGGAGTGTTTATGTAAGATGATACTTGAACCCATAGAAACAGAAGTAAAGGTAGAGAGGAAAGAGAAGAGGGCCTAGGATAGAACACTGACATACTCCCCTTGTAAGGAGGTTTGCCTAATTTGTGTTTTGGAGATGCATACTGCTGTAACTTAGGGAGTTTAATTACCATCCATCATTTCACTTCTGAGTTAAAGGACAGTTAAGTCAAAAATGCTATAAAGAGGAGATCCTTAAATCAATTTTTAAAAATCCATCAAAATAAACATCTCTTTGATCTGCATTCACAAAAAAAGATATAAATTAAACTTTTAGGAGAAGGTTCATGTCTCTCCACCTCACTTCATCTTTGATTACTCTTACAGAGTCACCCCAGCTGCAGAATGATCCTCTGGTACAACATGTCTATTGTTGTGGCCTATTTTACTTATTCTCTCCAATTCTAATCTCTATCTCTGATTCCTGATATACTCCAGGTACCATTCTGACTTCTATTTTTTCCCAACAAATCTTTTTCTTTCTATGATTCTCTAAGAAAAAATCCCTTTTAAAGAGACCAACTTCTTTCTTTTTTTTTTTCCAAATTGGTTAAGAATTTTTTTTTGTACCTCTTGTGCCAAGCTCCCTAATTTCTTTTCCAATTATACTTCTTTTTTTTTTCTTTTTTGTGAAGCAATTGGGGTTAAGTGACTTGCCCATGGTCATACAACTAGTAAGTGTTAGTGTCTGAGTTGGATTTGAACTCAGGTCCTCCTGACTCCAGGCCAGTGCTCTATCTACTCTGCCCCCACAGCTGCCCCAACTTTATTTCTTTATAAGTTATACTGAAGGTTTACTATTCCTAACTGTAGCTTTTCCTTTCTGTTTTTATAAACTATGGTTTATCAATTTCTGACAAAAAATTAAATGGGAAACCTCTATTTTCATTTTATTTTCCAATGAAATATTCTCTTCTTAAATTGGATGGAATTTGACAAAACCTCAAGTCTAGATCTGAAAAAAACAAAGTATATGACACAGAGGACATTTGGTGCTTTTCAAAAAACTAAAATGCTACCTTCTCTAGTATTTCATCTGGAAAGATAGTAGTATGCATTTGTATTCTATCTTCTCAATCTGATTTCTGAAAACATTTAGCATCCTAAGGTGATTCCCAATGTTTTCCATAGCATGATGAGACAAATAAAAAGAGATTCTGTCAAAATACATTTTAAATCTATAATTCAAAATTTCAAACTAATAATGCAGATAACATGATTTTCTGTTCTTCAAAGCAACTGTGTTGCATTCTGTCTTTGTATACAATACCTTGCATGTAGTAGGTACTTAATAAATATTTGCTGAATTGCATATTTCCAACAAGTGTATATTAGAAGTTAAGCCCTTCGATAGTGAAGAGTACAGCTATTCCATTTACCTATAAAATGTTCATAATAGAACCCCTGGAGATGACAAACAGTAGCCACTAGGTCACAGATTTTCAGTACTATAGTTTTCAGCTAACAGACCTAAGCTATGAAACAGCAGCACCTAGACATTTAAGACATAAAATTCAAGGTAGGTTGCTAACTGTGTGATTCAAAAGCAATCTGTGGTTCAATTCATAATGACAACTGCATCTCTAAGTACACTGATAATAAGCCTGGAAAATTTGACAAAGGCAAGAAAGAATAGAAAATGAAATCAATGCAAGTGAGAAAAATGCCGAAGTAAACTTTTTAACTCCTCCTAATGTGTTACCTGCTGTGCTTATTAACAGTTTTGAATATGATAGACCAAGTAATAGTGGAGGACAAAGTACACTCAACCAATTGTTTTTCAATCACTGATATAATGGGTGTAGAGCACAAGCTTACCGAGCAAAATAGCCTTGTCCTCCGTTCCTTCTTCTCTTTCCTTGTGTCCATGTACCCAGTCAAAAGTGCAAAGTGAGTATTTGGGGAAGTCCTTTTTAATCAGTGCTTCATATCCCTGGAGAAATAAAAAAAAAAAACCCACAACAACACACAGTAAATTAATGAGTTCATAACTGCCAATATCAAGAACAAAGCAGTGCAAGCCACATGACAAATATAGATAAACTTTAACGCAGGAAATGCATGGTCATGTGGTGTAGATACAAAATGCTAACTCCTTGTTAAAATCAAATTATATTAGGAGGAGTTAAACTGTTAAATAAAGAAGGTAAACACCAACATGTCAAAGGATTTTCTTATGGAAAAAGAATTCTTTCACAAATCAGTCACAATAACAACTGTCAATTTGTATTGGTTCTTTTCAATTTAGAATTTAAACCCTACTTTTGCTACCACACTTAATATCTACAAGGAATTTTTATCTCACAATAAGTACGAAGAAAGAAACAGGACATAAATTGATTGATAGGGATATGCTTTCCCCAGGAACCAAATAAAATCATTATTATCTTTGATCATTAGACTACCCACAAATATAAATGCCTAACATCAAATTTTAAAACATGGTGTAGTGGGGGAAGCATTAGCTTTGGAGTCAGAGCATGTGAGTTTAGATTTTGGCTCTTCCATTTTCTAGGTGTGGGTCCTTTGGCAAATCATTTAATGTCTTGGGTTCTTCATCTGTAAAAAGAGGGAGTTGGACTGCATGACCTCTAAGGTTCCCCTTCCAGCTATGTAGCGATGATCTTAAAATGAAAAGTCACCAGACTCTTCTTCCTACTTTCATATGACTCCTCTGCTGCAAGACCATCAATGACTCACCTATTGCCTGATCATCATGTCAAAATACTTCTGGCTAGCATTTAAGGCCCTACATAATCTGGCCCCAAATATACATACAAGTTCATTCTTTAACTCATTTAAATAAGTAGTCATTGAGTGGCCTACTATGTACAAGACATGATGCTAGGCACAGATTTCAGAAAAACCTGGAACCTGGAACAACTTACATGAACTGATGTTGAGTGAAGTGAAAAAAACCAGAAGAACATTATATCAGTAACAGAACATTGTGCGATAATCAGCTGTGATAGACTTAGCCCTTCTCAGCAATACAATGATTCAAAACAATTGCAAAACACTCATCATTCAGAAAAAGAACTATGGAGTCTGAATGCAGATCAAAGTATATTATTCTAACTTTATTTGTTGTTGTTGTTGTTGTTTTTTCTTTCTTAGTAGTTTTTCCCTTTTGTTCTGATTTTTCTTTCACAACATGACTAATGTGGAAATATGTTTACCATGATTGTACATGTATAACCTATATCAGATTGCATGCTGTCTTTGGGAGGGGGGAGGGAAGGAGAAAAATTTGGAACTCAAAATCTTACAGAAATGAACATTGAAAATTATCTTTACATGTAATAAGAAAAAAATACTTTTAGAATCTTTAAAAATTCAAATTTAAAGTTAAAAAACATTTTAAAAGGAATCCCTGGCACTTAGTAAGTACTCAATAAATGCTTCTTGACTGACTGACTAAATTTGATATCAGAAGATGTGTTTGAATTCCAAAAAAAGAATGTTGAGAGGACTGGAAATCAAACTGTATTGATATATCATATATACATATATAAATACATATAAATATATACCAAACATATGTATACATATTGTGTATATACATAACCACACATGTGTATTAATCAGTTTAAAGAACTGGGGATATTTAGAAAGAAAAAGAGTTTAGAGGGGGAAGGGGCACAATAGTGTATTCAATTATTTAAAGTTACAGCTGGGGCAGCTAGGTGGCACAGTGGATAAAGCACCAGCCCTCGATTTAGGAAGACCTGAGTTCAAATCTGGCCTCAGACACCTGATGCTTACTAGCTGTGTGACCCTGGGCAAGTCACTTAACCCTCATTGCCCTGCAAAAACCAAAACAAACAAACAAACAAAAATAAAGTTACAGCTAGGTGGTGCAGCTGATAGAGGCCTAGGCCTGGAGTCAGGAAGACCTGAGTTAAAATTGGCCTCAGACTATCTGGGTGACCTTGGGCAAGTCATGTAACCCTATTTGCCTCAGTTTCCTTATCTGTAAAATGAGCTGGAGAAGGAACTGGCAAACTACTCCCATATCTTTGCCAAGAAAACCCCAAAAGGGGTCACAAAGAGTAGGATAGGACTGAAAACAACTAAACAACAGCAACATGTCTAAGAGGAATAAAACTTGTATTTGCTCCCAGAGAACAAAACTAAGAGCACTGGGGGGGGAAATGACAGAAAGGTATCATCCTTTCCTCCTGGATACTCTCTCCTTTCTGGGTTTTTATGACTCTATTCCAATTTCCTTCCTATCTGTCTAAATCCTTCCTTTTCAGTCTCCTTTGCTAGTTCATCAACTCCTAACTGGGGTTGTTCTCTAAGGTTCTAAGTCCACATACTCTTCTCTTTCTATACACTCTCTTTGGATGAACTCATGCATTCCCATGGGTTTAATTATAATCACTCTCCCAATGCCTCACAGATTCAGTCAGTCCCAGTGTAATTAGGGGTGGCCACTCACTGTGTAGTGCCTCATACCTTTCAGAAGGGTATGTAGACACCTACTCATTTTATGGACTGGTTTGCTCACTTTAACCTACCCTTACATTGGTAGGTCTTGATCATGATGTGGTGACATTCTAATTCTCTAGGATCCTAGGGGTTTATTCCTGGCTGAAGAGAAATATACTCCTCCTACTCACTAATCGAGTACTTGAGTCCTCACCAATGCATTTCTATCTACACAAACAGCTACTCACAATCATGATACTTTTAGATATTAAACATAATAATTTAGTTAATAAGGTAAAAGAAATAATATCACAGGTATTCATGTATTAAGATGAATGCATAAATAATAAATACATCACAATCTACTCATAAATCTTGGTCACACTGTCCCATTAATGCATTCTGTGTCCGAGGGGAAAATATGCACAGACTTACAGAAACCTGATAAGAACATGAATAAGGAAATACCATATACTTAGGGCAACTCACAGCTCTGGAACTGTAAACTTTGACATCCTCTTTCTGTATCAAAAACTGTCTGTAAAAGTTCTTTTATGAGAATAGCTTTTTCTTAAAAAAGCAAAAACAACTGTTCAATAATTTGTAAAAATTCTTCCACTGATGATCTGTGCTATACTTGACTAACAACTCACTTAGGCATGATGTCTTGGCCAAAATATTCAATTTATTAAATGATTTCCCTGATTTTCTGCTTCCAAGCAGGTCCTCTGCATAGCAGGTCTACTCAATAGCAACTGTAGTACTTATCACTTCCAGCTTCCAGCTTAACTGATACAATTCTGAAATCTGTCTTTTCACTTTTCTCTTACTTTTTAAAGTTTAGCCTCCCAAGTCCTCTCTGTGAATGTAATAACATTAGTAACCAAATTCTTCTTTTCTAAATATAATAAATTGCATTTGTCCCATAAGCATGGAACATTTTTGATACCCACCTCACCTTAGAATACTACAGTTTGTTGTGTAAAAAATAAGTAATAATTGTCTCAGACCTCTGAGTAAGAGTAACTGTTTCTCTTAGAACTCTGAGCAGACCTATGCCCCAAGATAGCCTCAACTCAACAATAAATTCCTCCATAGAAAAGGGCAATACTTGATACCAGTTTCTCTTAAGGTTTACTTCTGCATCACCAGTTGTCTACTGGACATTTAAAACTATACATCTAAAACAGAAATAATTATCTTTACCCTCAAATTCACCCCTTTTTCAAACTTCAGTATTTTTGGTGAAAGCACCACCATTTTTCCAGTTTCCTACCTTCATAACTATGGCATAACCCTTAAATCCTTCCTCCCCTTCACATCGTATGACATTTCTACCTCTGTAACATCTCTTCCTCATACAGTTATCATCTTACTCACTCAGCTATCACCTTAGTTCAGGTCCTCATCACCTCTCACCTAGAGTACTGCAATGGCCTCCTAATTGATCTTCTTACTGAAGTCTCTCCCCCCCCACCCCAGGATATTCTTCACAATGCTGCCAAAGTGACTTTCCTTCTGCATAGATACGACTCTACCACTCCTCTGCTCATCAAAATTCAATAACTCCCTTTTTTCCTTTAAAACAAAATATAAACTCCTCTGTTTAACTTCTAAAGTCCTTCACAACCTTACCCCAGCCTATCTTTCTAGTTTTGTTATACATCACTCCCTCTCATATTCTGTGATACAGCCAAATTGGCTTTCTCTCTGTTTCTCACATACACTTATCTTGTGTCTTTATGTTTTTGCCATAGCCACCTCCCTTGCCCGATAAGAATTTTTTCATTACTCTTGCCTCAGAATCTCTTTCTTCCTTCAAGTTTCAAGTTGAGTACCACTTTTTTTCATAAAGCCTTCCTTGAACTCCCCGACAGCTAGTCTCCTCCTTCCTAAGATATCTTGTAATTGCATATATTTTCTTTATATTAATCATATATATATATGTTTGTATATGTATTTATTATCTCTCCTATTAGAACATAAGCTTCTTGACAAGTAGAGAGTTTCACTCATTTTATTTGTATACTCAGAGGATAGCAGAGTGCCTGGTACATAATAGCTATTTAACACTTATTGATTGATTGGTTCTAAATTCAATGATTCTTATGTAGATTAAAGATTAAATTCAACTCATAGCTTAAGCATAAAATGGCACATACAATGATCTTACCTCACAAGTATTGTTATGAAGATTATTTTCTATAGTACCAGGGGACTGTTACCTACCTGTATCCATGACACCATTCAGAGAATACTTTTAGAAAAGAGCTATTTAAATGCAAAGATATCTCACAGATGTGTCAAATCAGTGCTGGTACATGTGACACATATTACTTTTTTATTCAAACATCTACCTTAACAGTCTAAATAGAGGCCAGACCTCCTCTGCCCCCAAATATATAGCTTATACAAAGTGCAGAGCATAATCCTATACCAAATAAGCTAACAATAATGAAAGCACCAAGGATAAAGAAAAGTGATGACATAAAACAAAAATGAAATGAAAAATTGATGTTAAAAATAATAATGAAAAAAAGAAATTTTATTTAAGTTAAAATAAATATAAAATAAATTTCATAATAGATTTTAGATCACATTTTTGTGCAATTATTTTTCAGTTTACACACATATTTTTACAGTATTATCAATTTTCAACTTGAAAGAATCTTCAAGATCAACTCTAACCCCCTCATTTTAGAAATGAGGAACGTGAGGCACAGAGAGTGATTTACCCAAAATAAGAGCCAGGATTTGAGCCAACGTCCTCTGACAGCAAATCCAATGCTCTGTCTACTATGCCATCTTCCTTTAAAGATTGTTTTAGGCATATAACCTAAACTCTGAGGCTGCCTTTATTTGAACCAACACATATACTTCACCTATCCTAGTATTTTTATACCCACTCAACCAGTTAACTCTACAAACACCCAAATGTACCTAAGATGTCCTTCACTTGTTTTCCCCATAACATGTTTTTTAATACACAAATATAACAGCTATGTTTAGATCTTGATCACACTGTAACTTGGACACCTGAGAAACAAAACAAAATATGCCTGTTAAGAACAGCTTCTCCCATAGGATACTTAAGCCCCAATATGGCACCTTCTCATTCTCATTTGAGGCTTCATTAGCATCCATTTTGGGGAGCTATATTCAAATTTCTGATCATTCAGTGGAAGAAATTTGAATGGCTCCTTCAATAAAAAAGAGGAAAACAAGCATGCAACAGAGACACATACACTGAACACTTTGAAAGATCTGTGATTTCATCAGTGTGGCTACTCTTTCCACTGATAGAGACTATACACTCTTAAGAGTTGTGGCATCCAAAAAATTCATGACCTGGTACCTAGCCTTCTGGTAACAAGTCTCTCTGAACTTAAGGTTTTTCTTAGAAGACAGATGATACACCCTTCATCCAGAGACCTTCTTGTGCTCTACTATCTACAAGTTCTATTACTAGGCTAGCTATCTGGAAGCCAGGCTCACCTCCATAGTTCAATGACACATTAACATAAGACTTCAGTAGAAGACATATTTATAAATAAATATACACAATTAGGGGTGCAAACTCAAAATTTTTTCATTAGTGAGGTAAGTGATCAAAAAAATTTGTAGGAGTGATACTTCTTATAACTATGGCTAAGCGAAATCATTCCTATTTTAAACAAAGGATAGAAGTAACCATAGAAGACAAAACAAGTTGATTATGTAAAATTATAAAACTTTTGCACAGAGAACATCAATGTAGTTAGACTTAGAAAGGAAACATTTTCTAAAAAATAAAAGTCTAATATCCAAGATCGGGCAGCTAGATGGCAATAGTAGATAGAGTGCCAGCCCTGGAGTCAGGATGACATCTGTGCCTGAATTCATATCCAACCTCAGATGCTTACTAGCTATGTGTCCCTAGACAAATCTCTTAAATTCTGTTTGCCTCAGTTCCTCTTCTATAAAATGAGCTGGAGAAGGAAATGACAAACTACTCTAGTATCTCTGCCAAGAAAACACTAAATGGAGTCACAAAGAGTCAGACATGACTGAAAAATTACTAAACAACAATATCCAAGATATGTTAAGAATTGATACAAATATATAAAAATAAGAGCCATCACCAATACTCAAAATACAGCAGGGAACTGGAGATAATGCTAAATGAGGATCAGTTGAGGGACAATGTGTCACAGTAGTACAGAACTGACCTAAAATCCAGGAAGACCTAGCTAGATTTAAGTCCTGCCTCTGACAGATCCTGGTTTTGTGATTGGGCAATTCACTTAGCCAATCATCATTTCAGAAGATTAATGATGAAGCATGCCTTCCCCATCTAGGCAGAAAGGTGATCAACTGAGGTACAAAATAAAATACACATTTTTATATAGGGTCAATAAGTTGATTTGTTTTGCTTGACTACTAATTTCTTTTTCCCTTTTTTCCCCTTTTTTCCTTTTTTTGTGGGGCAATGAAGGTTAAGTGACTTGCCCAGGGTCACACAGCTAATACATGTCAAGTGTCTGAGGAGGATTTGAACTCAGGTCCTCCTGAATCCAGGGTCCGTGCTTTATCTACTGTGCCACCTAGCTGCCCCTTGACTACTAATTTCTTGCCAAAGGAAGGCCTTCTATTTGGGATGAAGGATAGAGGAATTAGTGATAGTAATAGATTCAAAGAGAGAGAGAGAGAGAAAGAAAGAAATACAAAGAAAGAAAGAAAGGAAAAAAGAGAATCAATAAAATGTTAAGAAATATCCAACCCCCCAAAAACATACAAAAGAAGCAAAACTAAGTTCAGAAAGGGTTACAAATAGGAAAAAATTACCTTATTAAATATGCACTTTAAAAATCAAACAAGTAACAGAAGTTCACAGTTGCAAATACAAAACTTTTTTCATCTTGTATGAAATGATTATGGATTTGAGTCAGATTAAACTCTGAGGATGGGGTCTGGAAGATACCCAGCCCTGCCCCAGTATAATTAGTTTAAAGGTTTATTGCTTGTCAAATTCTCACTGTCTCCTTTAAGTTCTATTGCCAATTAACAGTATTTTTACTTCTGCTCAGTCTCCCCACTTGTCAGCTACATATTAGTTTTATCTGGAATCCATCATGTGTCAGAACCCCAGTCCCTTTTGAGTGGATCGGGGAGTTTGCCCACCAATTCAAGGACAAGGCTCAGCACAGGATGCGGCGATTAAGTTGAGACCAGATGTTAAGTGACATGTCTCTTTTTCTCAGAGCAGAATCCCCCTGACCCTAGGGTCCCAACAATGGATTATTCTTTTATTCTTTATTCTATTTCTTTGATTTCCCAACATAGCCAAAGATAAATTGTAACCCTGTCAACCTTCTAAAATGAAGACTACTACAAAACAATGCTGAAACACCTGAGTGACTCTTCCTGTTATTCAAGTTGAATATCTTTAGAGAAAAGGGCCAGGAGAGGGGAGTCAGTGGGAACTGTGAGATCTGAAACATCTGACTGTCACCCCCCCCCCCCTTCCCTCTTCCTTCGGTTTGACCTTGTTCCTGGAACATGTATGCATGTCTTCATACATTGATCACGAACTAAACACGCACTCTGGGTGAGACAGGATTGGATGTTAGATTGTGAGCTTGCCCTAGTGTGCATGGGGACTCTCCCCTTGACTAATATTCCTATAAAAGCTCAAGGCATGTATTAGCTATTGTGACTCAGATATTGAGTTTGCTCATTCCTACAGGAATGTAATAAATCTGTCTCTGCTTAACTTGGTGGTCTCCTCGAGTTATTTGGGTAAACTGAGGCAGTTTGCCCCAAACAATCTTTATATGTTGAAATGTTTGTGTCTATTGATGATTTAAGTTCATGATAAAAAATCAAATTAAAACAAATACCCCCAAATGGGTAACACTTTTCTTCATTATTTAATTAAATGAATTACGTTTTAAGTTTTTGAAACACAAGCAAGATATATCAAAACATTTTTCTTTGGAGGGTTGGCAGACTACTTGCCCTGTTTGTGGATTTGAAGTGTAATCTTTGGCCAATCTACTTCTCCACAGAAACTGAATTAGTAAATAAGAATGTAACCTATGTTGCTATGGAAACACAACCCCAGAATTCATCAACTACTGATGTTTTGGAACTAGGATTTCTGGGAAGGTCTTTGTGTAAATATCTGGGAGTGTGTTACAAAAATTTCTGGGAGAGATTCTGGAAGGAGACAAGCCAAGTTGGGAGTGCAGAAGATGGAGTTCGCTCTCCCATCTTGGGATCTTGTTGCAATGTCTAGTCCTACTGTTTTGCTCCCCAATTATCATCTCCTGAGAGAATATTATGTGTTGCTGTTGTTGCTGCTGCTGCTGCTGCTGTTGCAGACAAAGTGATAGAGCTGTTTCCTATGTTGATCAGACTGAGGAAAGACCCAAAAAGAAAAAAAAAATTAATTGAGAATGATAGATATCTGAGTCCAGTGGCAAGGAATGGGAGTAGAATGCAATTAACTGTCTCCACCCACTCCCAAGACATTTGCATCAATCTACTCCTTTACTTCCAGACAAAAGAGAATAAAGCAGTTATTGGATCTGAAAGTACTAAACAATGACTGACTGGATGAATTCAATCCTCCCCCTTTGGTTTTCATTTTCTCCTAGCTACCATTCATTCCCTTTTTATGTAAAGAAAACTAGGAGCTGCTAATCTTTGGTTTGTGGTTAATATTGGCAGTGCCAATAGAGATTTGGGGGAAGGGGTGAGTCTGATAGGAAGCAAGAGGCATATCCAATAAGAAGGGGATCCCACCAGGGAATCAAAACATTTTGGTACCACCCTGTGATAATGTTCCTTAGCCAATTCTAGGTGATAATCAGGTCTGACAGTAGGTGGAGAGAGAGGGACTAATAACCTAAAGTGAATCATCTCCCTGAACAAAGTAAAATAATTTAGAGAGCCAACCAGAATTTGGGAAAGGGGGGGCCTTCACTGGTGTAAACTTAATTTTCCCACTAGTCTATTTCCCTCCAACTTACAAGTGGGTGAAGACTTACAAGAGGGATGATCTAAGTTCCCCTTATTTTATTATTATAATCTACATCATCTATATCCATCTATTGAGATTACATGTGAGGTCATCCATACCTTGTTACAAAAATATAAATAATTCCTGCAATTTAGGAAGAGTGAAGGATCTGAAGTGAGAGTACTTGGGTTTCAATCCTAGCTTTGTACTTTCTACCTGAATGACTTTAGGAAAGTCACATAATCTGTTTCTTTTTTTATCAGGGTGATGTCATGACTTGCAGCAAATTGGTTTTAAGTAAGGGAGTGCTGTGCAAGATCACCAACCTCACTCTCTTCTCCACAGCCATCTTGTTCCAGTGGCAAGATATATATCAGGACAAACTGGAGATGGCCCCGGATTTTTAAGGCAATATGGGTTAAGTGACTTGCCCAGGGTCACATAGCTAGTAAGTGTCTGAGGTCACATTTGAACTCAGGTCCTCCCAACTTCAGGGCCACTTCGCTATCCACTGTTCCACTTAGCTGCCCCAATCCTTAGGGTAAAGTGGCAAAGCAGATGGTAATCAATTTTCTTTGATGTCATTCCATAAAAGCACAGATAAAACCTTTTCTATTTCTAATATTGAACAATTTGAAGTTATTAGGATTTTGGTGACAAGGATTTTCTTTTTCCAATCAAGAACAACTGAGGCTGCTGGGGAAGCAGGGGCTGAAGAACCTGTTGATGAACCAGATCTCTACAAGGGGTGTTCCCTTACACAACTGATATAGTGGCTGGACTGATAGTCTGGAGGTGCTGTTTTTCCTGGGTCTCTTGGACTTTTCTGTCTGATGGTGGCAGATGGTTGGTGATGTTGGTGCTTTGGGGGATGACAGGTCCCTTTTCTACAAGGGTTGAGGTAAGACTGGTGGTCTGGGGGTGGGTGGGCAATTCCTAGGGTTCTGGGTCTCTAGGTTGTGGGATATCTCCACCAAGGTTTGAAAGTCCTTAGGTCATTCTGCCTCCTTTCTCTGCCCAGAATCTTCTGTCCACTTTTATTTGGGTGCCTGAGTAAATCACAACTTTGCTGACCCTTAATTTCCTTATCTACAAACCTAACTCACAAGGTTGTTTGGGGAATCAAATGAGATAATAGATATAAAGTGCATTGTAAATCATAAAGTCCACTATTGATGTTTACTATTATTACAGTATATATTGTTAAATCCAGTACCCTTTCTCAGTCTTCATTCTTCTTACCTCTCTGCAATGTCTGATACTGTTAATGATGCCCTCTTTTTGAATAGTCTTTCCTACCTTAGTTTCCTGACACTACTCTATCATTGTTCTGCTCCTATTATCCATGTCCTATCCCCTTTGTGTGGATGTACCTCAAGACTCAGTCCTGGTCCCTCTTTTTTCTCCATACTTTCTCTTGTTGACATGACAACAACATTTATATAGTGCTTACAATGTGCCAGGCACTATGCCAAGTGCATTACAATTATTATCTCATTTGATCCTCACGATAACCCTGGGAGGCAGGTGTTATTATTATTCTCATTTTGCGGATGTGGAAACTGAAGCAAACAGAGGTTAACTGACTTGCCCAGGGTGTCACACATCTAATAAGCATCTGAGGCCAGATTTGAACTTAAGTCTTCCTGGCTCCAGGCGTAGCACTCTATCCATGTGCCATGGAAGTGCCAATCTCATCTATTCCCATAGATTCAACTATCATTTCTACAAAGATAATTCCCAAATCAATGCATCCTGTATTCATCTCTTTCCTGAGCTCCAGTCCCACACATACAATTGTCTGTTGGACATCTCCAAGTAGATATCCCATATGCATCTCAAACTCAACAACTCTAAAAGAGAATTCATTATCTTTTCCCATAAACTTCTTCCTCATTCTAACTTCCCTATTTCTGTCCATAGCACCCAGACAGAGTCAAGGAAAGGTTAAAACAATCCCTTACCCTAAAGAATTTACAATCTAAAAGGGGGACAACTTACAGATAATATGTATAAACAAGATATATACAGGAAAAGTTGGAGATTTTTTTTCCTTTTTGCTATTTGATAGATGTGTATAGACAATAAATTTGGGTGATTCACACAATCCAAATTTCAGATAAAAAATTAATGGAATAAATTGATTAGAGAATTTTTGAAGAAAGTGGGTTTGACCATATTTTAGGTATATATATGTGTGTGTGTATGTATACACACACACACACACACACACACACATACACACACAGTAGAAGCAATAAAGTACATTCACTAACAATTCCCCATTGCTCCAAGGAAAAGATTATAAATATTTTGTGTTTTGCTGGTAGCGACTGAAAGCACATTTAAAATATACTAATTTATAAATATGATTTTTTAAATGCATACTGAAAAAGAGATGAATGATCATTCCATCAATATACCTCAGTATTCAAACTGATAATACACACTAGATAAAGGCATCGGGGTGGGGGATGAAAAATACTGTGCATATTAATACTAGTAATTCCATTTAACAAGAACTTACTAATTTCTTTTCTTTTTTTTTTCTTTTCTTTTTTTTTAGGCAATGGGGGTTAAGTGACTTGCCCACGGTCACACAGCTAGTGTCAAGTGTCTGAGGCCGGATTTGAACTCAGGTACTCCTGAATCCAGGGCCAGTGCTTTAACCACTGCGCCATCTAGCTGCCTGAACTTACTAATTTCTATGAATAAACAGGACTATAATGAAAAGAAAACTGATCTTTGTTATTGTCCTCCTGACTTTCAGAAGCTTTTAACAATGATTTTGATTTCAACACAATATAGAGGAAAGAACATAATTTGGAGATAGGGGATTTGGAGTCCAATCCATGTTCCTGTGCTGCTAACTCTGTAGTGTTGGGCAAGTCATTTAAACTCCCTGAGCCTCAGTTTCCTCAAATGAGAGATGGGGACAATAACACTTGCATTGCTTACCTTATAAATTTATTGGGGGGAGGGACAGGATAAGGGGAAGTGCTTTGTAAACCTTTAAGCATATAATTTTGTCAGTGTAAACATACCATCCCTACCAGTACAGATCATTAAACCTCCAATAACTTAGTGCATGGTCTTCAAGAGTTGCACTGGATTAAAATCGTCATCACCCTGAAGTAAAACCTGGTGATGAGCTTCTCTGAACTGAGACTTAGTTTTGGATTGTGAGAAAGAATTATTAAAAATCAATATCTTGGGGGGCCCAGAGATTGTCCCTTTTTAGTCCTTTCTCCCCCTCCCCACCAAGGAAAGTTCTCCTTGAAAGATTCCATCAAATCTCATCTGGGTCAAGCCCAACTCAATTTTAAGCTTACAAAGAATCTTGGGTGGAGACAGATCCTTTTGTCTAGATTGCTGAAGGCCTGATAATAGATAGAAAGCTAGATACATAGCACCTAGACAGAAATCAGATTGAGTGGGGGTCTTATATTCTTTCTCTAATCTCTGGACTTCATTTTAATATAAGCCACTTCCAAGCATGTCAACCAATTAGATTTGAATGATGTTAACCAATTGGATGTGTTTGCTATGTGATGGACCTCCTAGGGTTGGAAGGGTATATGAACGGAGACCCTATTTCCATTAGAGGTCTTTGATCTGAGAAAGATAGCCATCCTTTTATTGATAACCCTCTGGCCTTACTAATAAAATGATTAAATTACGCAGAAACTATGTCTCTCACATTAAAATTTTTTTTTAATTTTAATTAAAATTTTTTTTTTTGTGGGGCAATGAGGGTTAAGTGACTTGCCCAGGCCCACACAGCTACTAAGTGTCAAGTGTCTGAGGCTGGATTTGAACTCAGGTCCTCCTGAATCTAGGGCTGGTGCTTTATCCACAATGCCACCTCGCTGACCCTTCACATTTTTAATCATCATGAGATAACAAGTGATCCATTGGTGACCCCAGCAGGTTTTAAAGTAAAATCTCTATTTAAGGAGGATGCCCAGGCCAGCCATCTCTTTATTTCCCCACCCACCTGTACTCCTTTGGATTTCTCCATCGTGCCCTCAGGAACTTCACCAAGTTGAAAGATCATATCAGCTCTGGTACTCACACCTCATAAGTACCCTCTGTCCCTGGGACCCTTCAGATTGGAGGGTGGAACTGGGGAGCTCCTCCTAAGACCTCCATTTATTAAGAAGGGTGCCCTGATCAGCCATCTCTTCATTTCCCACCCAGGGGGCCATCTCCAGTTTCTATGTTGTTTCTATTTTGGCCAAAAATCCTGAGGGTCTTCCACCCTCCCCCCAGCCCAGATCCATTTATTTATTCATTTAAATTTTTTGGTAAAAGAGTAAATTTTTAGGTAAAAGAGGCCATTCTTTGTCTCATTTCTTACCTAACCTTAATCACTTGAATGGGCCTTGCCTCAGGCAAACTGGGATCTGTGAAAGGTCTTGGCTTAAAACGCCAAGGTCTACCACTGCATGAGGCCATCTCCAGTCATCCTAATGTATATCTTGCCACTGAACCTAGATAGTTCTGGAGAAGGGAGTGAGGCTGGTGACTCTACACAGCCCCACCTCACTTAAATCCAACTGACTGCAAGTCATGACATCATTCCCCCCCCCCCCTTGTCATGGTCCTCTTCAAGAATGAAAGACACAAACAATGTATTTCCCACCCATACACACTCCTTTGGGCTTCTCCATAATACCCCCTGACACTAAGTAGTACTTTTTCCTTCCTCTCTCCTCCCTTTTTCAGTTTCCATTTGTGTGTTGTCTATCACCAGCACTTCAGCACAGTGCTGGCACAAAGGCGGCACTAAATAAATGTTTACTGAATGACTGGTTGATCTCACAGGATATAACCATCAAGAATCAAGAGTCATCACTGGGGTGATTACCATTAGGATTTTGTTGGAGCATCTTTAAAATTTTAAAACTTTAAAGCATTGGGGGAGGAATCTGGGAAGATGGCATAATAGGCCAGAAAGCTTTCAGCTCTCCAAATTTCCTCCATGGGAAAAAAAAAAGCCTCAGAACAGTAAAAATAAACTCAAGGCAAAGCAGGTGTTCTCCTAAGACAATTTGAGAAGACCCCAGGGAAAGACCCAACCTCTGGGGTTGGACCCTCGACCTAAGTGAAGTGCAAACACCTCCAGGCTGACTGTAGAACAAACAAACAACAAGCCCTGGAGATAGCTGGGTTGAGAGACAGCTTCAGCCTTAGAAACTTTCATCTCACAGAAAGGGTGGGAGTCTGACTACTGAGTAGGAGAATATTGGAAGACCTTGCACTATTGAGGGATGCCAAGAACAGCTGTGTTGCGCTGAGTCTTGGTTTGTGACTGCAGAGAGAAGGAGCTAGCACACACCTGGTGAGTCCAGTAGCAAGAGGTGAGGACCCTGTGGGTTGTGGGCACCCACAGGAGAACAGAGTCCCTGATTTCAGTTTAAGGGAGGAGACACAGCTTTAGTTTGCAGCCACCAGAGGGACTGCAGGGAGAAAGATCACTTGAGAAACAGTGTGGTTGGGGGCCTAGCCATGGCTTAGGAGTGAAGAGGAGAGTCTAAAGTTGGGCCCCAAGAAAGACCTCAGAAAATAACTGCTAAAAACCAAAAGAAAACAAATAAATAAAGATAAGAAAGCAAAGGAGAAAGAACCCAACCATAGACAGTTACTATGGGGATAGAGAAAATCTGGGTTCACAGAGGAAGATAATGGAGCTAAAAAGCCACTCCTTTTTCAGTGAGAAACATCAAATGGTCCCAAGCACAGAATGAGTTCTTAGAAGAACTTTAAAAGGACTTTAAAAATCAAGTAAGAGAGGGGCAGCTAGGTGGCACAGTGGATAGAGCACCAGCCTGGGAGTCAGGAGTACCTGAGTTCAAATCTCGCCTCAGACACTTAACACTTACTAGCTGTGTGACCCTGGGCAAGTCACTTAACCCCAATTGCCTCACTAAAAAAAAAAAAAAATCAAGTAAGAGAGATTGAGGAAATTAAAAAAAAAAAAAGAGCAATCCAAGAAAATCAAAAAAATTATAAAAAGAAAGTCAATCAACTTGAAATAGAGAACAAAAAACTTAAAGAAGAAAATAAGTCCTTGAAAACTAGAATTTACCAAGGGAAAGAGAATGATGTTCTAAGACAACAAAAAATCATAAAACAAAACCAAAAGAATAAAAAAAATAGAAAGTAAAACATCTCATCAGAAAAACAACTGATTTGGAGAACAGATTGAGGAGTAAGAATAATCAGACATTCTGAAAATTATGATAAAAAAGAATCTTGCTACAATATTATTAATTATCAAGGAAAATTGTCCTGACAACAAGAAGGCAAAGCAGAAATAGAAAAAATCCACTGATCACCACCTGAAAGAGATCCCCGGAGAAAAATCTACAGAAATACCATAGCCAAGTTTCAAAGCTCCCGGGTTAAGGAGAAATTATTGGAAGCAACAACAACCACCAAAAAAAGAAAAACAATTTAATTACCATGGAAGCTACAAAAAGTATTACACAACACCTAACAGCTACTATGCTTAGTGACCATAGGTTTTGGAATTCTATATTCTATAGAGCAAAAGAGCTGGGGTTACAACCAAGAGCAACTTAACCAGCAAAGTTAAGTATAATCCTGAATGAAAAAAATTGGACATTCAACAAATTGAAAGACTTTCAGGATTTTGTGACCCCCCCCCCCCGCCCGAATTTAAGGGAAAATTCAACATATAATATCCACAAGAAATATAAAGTAAACATTAAAGACCAACTATAAGGGACTCAATAAGTACAAAATGTTTACCTTTTATATGTGAAAATAGTAGTAGTATGTTTATGACTGTCATTATTATTTGGGTAGTTTGATAGAAATACTTTGCCTGGGGCAGCTAGGTGGCACAGTGGGTAAAGTACAGGCCCTGTATTCAGGAGGGCCTGAGTTCAAATGCAGCCTCAGCCACTTGACACTTACTAGCTGTGTGACCCTGGGCAAGTCACTTAACCCTCATTGCAGCGAAAAAAAGAAAAGAAAGAAGAAATACTTTGTCTGATCTGAATATGATGGGATGATTCTTAAAAAATAAAACTCTCTAGGGAGAGATGAAAATGAGCAATTATCTCATACAAATGAGGCACAAAAGGAAAAATTGATTTGGGAGAAACTAGTAGGGGGGAGGGCAGGTGGTGATATAATCTACTCTCATCATGAATAGGTTAAATGAGATAGGGAAGGGGGAGAGGAAAAGTGAGGGATTCTTAGAGGGGTAGGTAGGGTAAGGAATAGGTAGGTAAGATAGTAGATAGAAGTAAAGCAGAGGAGTGAGGAGGGATAGGGTTAATAAATATTTATGTGTAAATAAAACCTATGCAGCCAGGAATAGAAGTAATGCAGAAAAATTGGGAAAAAGGAGACTTTTATGGACAATATCTCAGATAGGAGGTGATTAGGTTGGCATAATGCTATGGTATAGGAGATGATGAACTGGTTGACTTAGAAAGGCATGGAAAGACTTTAACTTGTGAGGGAGATGCTATTCACCTTCAGAAAAACAGATGATGAGTGGAAATAAGCATAGTATAGTCTTACATATCTCTGTATGAATGTATATATATATTCTCTGTGTGTGTGTATATATGTGTATAAGTATAGATATGTGTACATACACACACACACACACACACATATATATACATATATGTGTGTGTGTGTGTATGTCTGTATCCATGCTTAATTCCAGCCTTCTTTAGGGTGGGGGAGAGGGAGGGGAAAAAATAACAAAAAAGTACACAGTAGAGAACAAAAGAAAACCAACAAGGAAGCAAAGAAAAGCTGTGCAGATTTGAAAACAATGTGTATTATTTATAGGTTTTCTTGAAATTGAAATTTATTGTTTTATATTGAATCTTTTTCTATGTTCTGTTGTGTACATGGCAACATGTTTCCTTTTTCTTTTCTCATTTTATAATTAAGTTCAAAATAAAAAATAATTAAAAATTAAAATAGAAAAAAAAAAAACCTTTAAAGCATTATGTAAACTTGAGTTGTTATGAACATTATGCACCCAGTCAGGCCTGGGCTGTGGACAGAAAAACCTACAGCTATAAAAAGTACTGCTGAGTGGATTCCTGCTCTTAAGGTTTTCAGACTGCATGATGTTGGAGAGATAAGACTGACTACACATGCTACAATTAGAAAAACAATGCAAACCAGAACATAATCAAGTGCCAAAATGGGTTATACATATAAGTACTTTGAGCGGTCTAGAAACAAAATTGTCAGGGAAGGCTTGCCAAAGATAAAAAATTTACCCATAAGTAGCTACATGCCAAGAAAACACACCAAAGTTTTGGCAGTGGTACACTATTAGTGATTCCAGTGGTAAGCTAAACATACTGTAACTACAATTTTGCAAGATTTATATATACCATATTTAAAACATATATCTGATTGCCATCTTGGGGAGGGAGGAGGGAAGGAAGGGAGAAAAATTTGGAACTCAAAATCTTACAAAAATCAATGTTGAAAACAATCATTACATGTAATTAGAAAATAAAATAAAATACTACCAAGAAAAAAAATTTATATTTACTTATACCATAGTCCAGGTATGACCATAATTTTTTAAAAAGCCTATTGTCATTTACAAGTTCAAAAAACCCTGGGATCAAGTGCAAAGACTGAAGCAAAGCTAAATCACTAGAAAGAAGGAAAATCTGACTATGAAATCAGATTAACATCATGGAAGCCAATAATCTGCACTGTGGAAAGAGCTTTTCAGGTAAAGCATTCAGAGATACTGGTTATTCAGCATGCACATAGCTCAAGTACTTCATCCTTTAAAGAGTTACACAATTATTATCCATTTATGTATAAAGCATACATGACCTCAAGGATACCCATATCAGTTTTTAAAATTATGTATTACACTTAAAGTGAATAGGAACCCATAGAAACATCTCAATCCATACATTTTTAAAAAAGATTTTTAGAGATGGAGGTCAAAATTGAACACTCTATATTACTTTGTATTCAAATAGAATAGTGGACTCTTCAAATGAAGTGTCAATGTGAAATAGTGGAGAAAGAGCTGCCTTTGGAGTCAGGAAACCAGGAGTTCAAATCCTGCCTCTTATACATATTGGCTATGTGAGTCTGAGCTAGCTACTTTTAATATTGTAAGCTGAAAATAGGTACCAATTTGCCCTGGGTGAGGAAGCTTACTTGAGTGAAAGTTTCCTATACCAATGAAATGACAGGTCCATTCTCTATACCTTGTCAAAGAATTATGCCAAACCCACATATAATAATAAAAGAATGAGAGAATGGTATAAATATAGCACAAATAACAATAACAGTGGGTGTATTCCCTTTTTTATGCTTCTTGTAAGTCACTCAAGGATTCAGTTTGCAAAGTCATGGATGCTCAACCAAGAAGATTTCAACATTGAATACCAAAGATCAGATTATGCATCTTTCTTGTTATATATGTCTTGGGATTCAGACACATCAAAACTTAAAGAGATATTATCAAATATCATTGTGCAAAAGACATGGATCATACTTCAACATTTGTTATTTCTTTTCCCTCATGCCTAGAAACAAATCTATTCCATATAATTTAAATAAAACATATATACTGTTAAGAGTATGTCAAGAAATACTCAAGAGTATTATTTTGTCCAATTAAAACAGAAAGATCTCACATATGCAGTTATTATAAAAAAGATAAGTTAGGACATTTTAGATAAAATGAAAAATGGCAAGATCTCTACTGAGATATGAGCATAGATCCTAACATTTTTAAAAGTATGGAAATTCTAAAGATTAAGCACATCAACCTTATTTTCAATGGTAACCATAATATAATAAAATCATGTTGATATTTCTCAGATCGTATTTTCTATACTATATACTCCTTTCTATTACTCTTTAATTGTTTCTTTTGCTTTTCATCTTTCCAATTAGACTAGAAATAAATATCTCAAAGGCAATTTTCATGTACATTCTGGCCATATAATGTATGTTTTAAAATTCTTATCATAGGCATATGGTTGGAAGGAACCAGAGCGAACATCTAGTCAACCTCTCTCCCTTAACTTTACAGAGGAGGAAACTGAGGTTGAGGGATGTAAAGTCACATGCCAAAGACCATACAGTAATTATCAAAATTTGGACCCATCTCCTCATGTGTACCCCTGGAACCCAAGCCCAGAATCAGTGATCTTGCCAATTCCTGCCTCTCATTACTGATTGGTTATAGCTAAAGGCATGAGAAACTATTATCTTTACAGAGAAGAACCAGTAAAAAAAATTCACAATTAAGACTTATTACAGGTTCTCTTGTAAAGGAAAATCATTTGTAAGATTATATGACCTTTTGGGGGGCAGCTAGGTGGTGCAGTAGATAAAGCACTGGCCCTGGATTCAGGAGGACCTGAGTTCAAATCTGGCCTCAGACACATGACACTTACTATCTGTGTGACCCTGGGCAAGTAATGATTATATGATCTTTTGCTTAGACCAAAAGTACCAACAGGTGAAAATAGAGATCTGATCCCCTCCAGAGAAAAGAAGACTTATGAAATTTGAATATACTTACTAAACTAATATACATTCCACCAAGAAGTTTAGTTCATGAAAACATATACATAAATTCAAGCAAACAAGTGATCAGAAATAATAAGAGATGGGGGCAGCTAGGTGGCACAGTGGATAAAGCACCGGCCCTGGATTCAGGAGTACCTGAGTTCAAATCCAGCCTCAGACACTTACTAGCTGTGTGACCTTGGGCAAGTCACTTAACCGCCATTACCCTGCTAAAATTTAAAAAAAAGAGAGAGAGAAATAATAAGAGATGGAAACAGAACTATAATTAACTTGCTAATTGACATTTACTTGTGAGGCTTTAGCGATACTTTGTATATAATAACCAATTATATTTTCTCTTTCCTTTAAAATCTAGGGAATATTAACACCATAAAACAGAGTTGGGGAATTGGGTGAAAGGAAATGAAGGGTGTGGCAAATAGGCTTTTAAATGGTCAAGTACATAACAGCTGAAAATATAAAAACACATTTATAGATCACAGAATTTTAGAGTTGAAAATGATTATGCAAGGAATCTAGAGTCTAACCCCCTCTTCCCTGATTGAATGAATGCTTTCTCCATTGTCTCTGAAAAATAATTGTCCAGCCTCTTCTTGAACTTGTTCAGTGACAGAAGAACTCACTACCTCTCTCGTCAGTACCCCAAAGGGCAATTTTTTTTTGGTTTGTTTTTTTACTGAGGCAGTTGGGGTTAAGTGACTTGCCCAGGGTCACACAGCTAGTAAGTGTTAAGTGTCTGAGGCCGGATTTGAACCCAGGTACTCCTGACTCCAGGGCCGGTGCTCTAACCACTGCACCACCTAGCTGCCCCAGTCCATTCCATTGTTAAAGAGTTCTAAATTCTAGGAAATACTTTCTTATATTTTTTGCCCCAATCTGCTTCACTTTCAGTAGGTACTGGTCTAAATACTGCTCTCTGAGGTGAGGCAGATTAAGTTTAATTTACCTTCTAGATAACAACCTTTCAAACATAGTCTTCTTTTCCAGGCCCAGAATTCTGAATTCCTTTCACTGTCTTTTATGACATAATTTGGATACTCTCCTATTTAAAGAGGTATATATTATGAAGAAAACATGGTATCATGGAAAGAGAAATGGGTTTGGCATTAGAAGGCCTTAGTTCAAAGCCTAGTTTGGCTACTTTCTATCTGGACAACCTTCAGTAACTTGCTTTTGTCCTTCTAGATCTTTATTTTCTCATTTGCAAATTGAAGGAGTTTGATTAGATGGCTAGTAAGACTTTTTCTTAACTCTAAATCTATGATTTAGTCAATAAGCATTTGAGTCCCTATTATATGCTAAACAGAGGTATAGTAGGTACTAAGAGAAATTCGAAAACATAAGACACAGACCCTGCCCTCAAAGAACTTGTAGTCATTTGATGAGATGACACATGTACAGGAAAAAAATAACAGTGCAAGGCAAATGCACAAACTAGTGGTACAGGCAGGTGTGAAAGGCAAAGAGAAGTGTGAGTCAATAATATTCAGGCAATAATTACTGGTTAGAGAACCAGAGTTCAATAGGTAGAGGAAAATCAAGGGCACTCTAGGCATAAACAAAGGTTTGTATGTAGATATTTGTATGGTATGTGAAGAAGTATGAGGAGATGAGCTTCACTATAAAATCTTCATTTTAGGGAGCAGTGAAAATTAAAGTTTGACAGGAAAAATAGAAACAAATAATGGAAGGCCTAGAGTGACAAGAATGAGAAATATGCTTTATTTTACAGGAAGCTGAGAACAATTTCTATCTCGTGTGTGTGTGTGTGTGTGTGTGTGTGTGTGTGTGTGTTTGGTATAATAGAAACAGCATCATGCCTAGGTAAATATAAGTAATTAGTAAAATCTTACAGAGGATGGATATCTGAATACTATGCCTCATAAAACAGTGAAAAGGGATAGAGGAAAAACAAGTCAACAGAAAGCTTGGCAAAAACAAAACTAAACAAAACAAAACAAAATAAAACAACAATTAAGCCAAATCATCTCAAGAGCATTTAAGGCTAAAACTGGAAAGATGGAAATAGACAGACAAAAAAATGGAGATATGTCAGAAATTTCTATAACAACTTTTTCTCCATTAATGACAATGCAGCCACCCCATTTGCATTCCAAAAACACAGTTTCTGAAGCAGACATTTCAATACAGAAAACAAAGATGAAAAGAACATCTTGAACTGACCCAATATATATAAAAGAAGTCTGTATTGAAGTTGATATAATTGAAGGATTGATTTTCAATATATCTGACAGGGGAGAAGATATCAGGTGTCTGGGGGAAAAATATTACTACCCCAAAGGGCAATTTAAAAATATGTTACCACCAGCCCATATTTCCACTGTCCTAGCTCTACAAAACCTTCAGGATAATCCACACATGTAGCAAGGCCATCATTGATAAAAGTATGAGAACAATAAAGTTTTTTTTAAAATTATATTTAAAAACAATTAAAAAACATTTTTGTTTAAAGTTGTGAGTTCTATCACTCCCTCCCTCCCTGAGATGGTAAGCAATTAGATATAGAGTCTACACGAGCAATTATGTAAAACATTTCCTTATTAGTCATTTTGTACAAGATGACGAATAAATGAAAAAAAAATAAAGTGAGAAATAGCATGCTTCAGTCTGTATTCAATCAATACACAACAAATCAACAAATTCTTTCTCTGGAAGCAGATAGTATGCTTCATCATTAGTCCTTTGGGATTATTTTGGATCATTGTCTTGCTGAGAATAGCTAGGTCATTCACAATTCTTCATGAAACAATATTGCTGTCAGTCACTGTGTACAATGTTCTCCTGGTTCTGTTCATTTCACTATGCATCATTTCACTATTCATGTGAGTCTTTCCAGGTTTTTCTTAAGTCATTCTGCTTGTCATTTCTTATAGAACAAAAATAATCCATTACAATCATATTCTAGAGCAGACCATATCTGTACAGCCACACAATTGACTGAAATGTGCTTATTTGCTGACTATTAAAAAACATTTGATATGGTAGAGCAAAATATCATGTCTCCCAACATTGTCTTTTATGCATATGTTAAAGACTATACAAGATTCCTTGAAAGATGTAATGACAAAAATAATTCCAAATAATGCTCTTCTTTTTAATTTGTTAAAATTCATAACAAAACATTATTTCCACAGTCACAGTAAAACACAAAAAATAGAAATATATAGGAAACCATGAATTTCCATTCCATACTGCTCATTTTTTTAAAAAAGTATGTAATAAATTCTACAAATCATAGTCAAAACTGTCCTGCCAGTCTGTGCTTCCTTCTGAACTTCCTTCTGTTCACTTCTGGGCAGCTTTTTAACAATCTCTTTAGTTACAATGGCTCTGTGTTTTTAAATTTAATTTTACTATTGCTTTAGCTATCAGTTTGGGCAGTGTACATATTATTATTTTATTAATATTATACCAGTAAAGGATTGACCACGTGTCTCCCTAACTTCTCATGGTCTCAGGCCTTGTGGTAGAGAAAGTGGGGAGCTTCAGCATGACAGTAAGTGTGAGCAGGAGAAAAAGTCCAAAAAGACTCAGAGAAACAGCACGTGGTCTCAAGCAGACCTAAAGAGAACTCAGAAGATGACCTAGAAGACCCAGAAGACCTCTAAAACCCAAAAGCCTCTAAAGGTGTCTTCCAAGGGTTTTTATCCTCTTTTGATAAAAGTGGGTCATAATAGATTGATCAAAGCTAATTCAATTTCATTGGTTGGCATGATTTGAAGGTGGTCTACATTAAAATGAATTCTACAGATGACATCAGGGAAAAGAATGCAGAAGACCCTCACTGAAGTTGCTCAAGGCAAAACCATTAGCCCTTCACTGAGCTAGACAAAATGAAACTATCTCCATTTCTTTTGTTCCCTTAGATTTCTCCCAGAGTAAGGAGAACTGGACTTTCTGGAGGGGGGGGGGCAGAGAAGGATTGAGAAACTGATCTCTGGGTCCCCCCAAGAAATCCATTATTAATAATTATTTTCTCAGCCCTCTTTTTTGGAGGAGGCTCCCGTATTGCTGGACATCCCTTTCCCCTCAATCCTCAATTAAAAACTGAGGGGAACCTGAGTTCAAATCCAGTCTCAGACACTTAACACTTACTAGCTGTGTGACCCTCAGCAAGTCACTTAACCCCAATTGCCTCACTAAAAAACAAAAAACAAAAAACAAACTGAGGGGAAAAAACCCTAAGCAGATTTCTGTGGTCAAGAAAAATGAACCCATAAAAAGGTCATGTCCAAAAACATGTCTCCTTTTGTCCTTTGCATTCATATCCTTTGTCCATCCATCTTCACTGCTCACTTCATTGTTTCACTCTGTCAGGTCAAATGACCCAGGATTCTCTGAAATTACCTTTTTTATTTCTTGTAGCACAATAATATTCCATCCTATTCATATGCCACCATTGGTCCAACCATTTGTCCTTTTATAGGCTAGCTCATTTCCTTTGTTTTTACCCCCCTCTATAATCATCAGGGAAATCAACTAACCCAGTTGAGTCTGATATATTTCTTTTTTTTTCTTTTTTCTTTTTTTTTTAGTGAGGCAATTGGGGTTAAGTGACTTGTCCAGGGTCACACAGCTAGTAAGTGTTAAGTGTCTGAGGCCGGATTTGAACTCAGGTACTCCTGAATCCAAGGTCGGTGCTCTATCCACTGCGCCACCTAGTTGCCCCGAGTCTGATATATTTCTAAACCAAATTCTATGTATTTATTCATGATATGTCAATTTACTCTTCCTTTGCCCACTTTAGGTAAGAGTGAAGTTCATCTGATGCACACTCATCACTCATCACATCCCTTCCTCCACATTTGTGTATTCTCAAGCACCCCCTGTAGGAGAGAAAACAAGTTCCACATCCTACTTTTCTGCTTTCTACAGTATATTCTTCCTTTTACCCTCCCTTTTTTCTTTCCCTCTTCAAACTCTTGAAACAAAATCAATCTATTCCCAGGGTCTTCTGTTGTTCTCCCTTAATACTCTTTGACAACATTAAGATTTTTAAGGGACACTTGTTTCTTTCCTTCCGTTATAAGCTAATACTACATTATCCTATATCCCCTTCCAATTGCTCATATGAATTTACCTTTCTAGGTTTCTTTTCTCTCAGAGTTTGTATTTTAAAATCCCTACTCAGCTTCATTCTCTTCATCAGAAAGTTTGAAAGTTCTCCATTTCATTTAAGATCCATTTCCCACCCCCACTGGATGACACCCAGCTTTGCAGTGAGGAATTAGTACAGTGATGTTTAAAATCTAATCTGTGTCCTTACCTGCCCCCCCCCAGTTTTTTGGGGGAAACTAGCTAAGATTTACTGATAAATTCAGCAAGAGTTTAGGCTTTTAAGCATTTATTAAAGAGTAAAGATAACACATGGAGTACAGTAAAGCAAGAAAAGCCTATCTCCTTTCCTCTCTCTCTGCCACCAACCCAAAATCCTGGAACGGAAAAAGTGATCCTCCGTGGCTTCTCCCAGAAGCCTCCTGAGGAACAGGAAGCATGGCAATCCCAACATACAGTTCCAAGCTAATTGGCTGGTCCATTGATTGACATGACTTACAGGCGGTTTATGAATAGACGTAACTTTCGGATGCCAGGCAGCTTCCTGACGCTAGTCACATGATTTCTTTTCAGGGGGGCGTTGCCCTGGTTCTCACAATGTCTTTCTCAGCAGGGGGGGTAGCACCCTGATTCTCACAGCACCTTATTTGAATTTTTCTTTGTAGTTGTTATGGGGTTATTTTCTTTTTTAAAGTTGCACTTTTGAGTCTCTCAAAATCTACAGTATTTTTTTTATGCTGCTTATGTCTTGTTCAGCTTAGTCACTTCTTCAGCTTTAGCTCCTGAATTGGGGCTTTGTACTAGGGCCAGGCTCTGTCTCTCTACTTCCCATTTGGATGGGGTGATGAGCCCCGTGTGGATTCACCTGGCTCCCCTGGGTTCCTGGGCTTACTTCTTCTACTTCCTGGGATAAGGTCATGAGATAGGAAACTTGTGGAAACCCGTGAGGTTCAGAGTATTCAGAGTCCTCTTTGGAGTCTTTGGACAGAGTATTAGGGGCTTCTAAACCCCTAGTCATGACATATCCAGTTTTAAGAACTTCTGAGTCATGCTGGTCACTGATACTTCCCAACACTTCCTCCTAAGTTCTCATGCTAGGGTTTCTTGGTGGAATCTCAGCTGTTGCTGCCTCCAGACACAGAAATGTGCAGGCTCCCTATGCCTCTGATTGTAGTTTCTCACTGAACTGCTTGATCCAGTATGAACTTCAGATTTTTACTGGAGTAGATCTATGCAGGTAGCCACTCTAGTCTTAAAATCATCTTCTTCTTCCACATCTCTATCTAGATTATTAAAAGATGGCAGCCAGTGGGATCTTGAGGGCTGGAAAGGGACCTTAAAATCCTGAATAATGTTTTCTTGGAGTGAGTAAAGTTGTCTTATATAGGGTAATGAAGATGGCATTCCAAATTTCCCATCCTCAAATACTTTTTTTTTCAGGGCAATGAGGGTTAAGTGACTTGCCCAGGGTCACACAGCTAGTAAATATCAAGTGTCTGAGGCTGGATTTGAACTCATGTTCTCCTGAATCCAAAGCCAGTGCTTTATCCACTGTGCCACCTAGCTGCCCCCACAAATACTTTTTAAATGTCAGCATAACAACAAACACAAAAATGGTAAGATTCATAGTGAGATAGTGTTTTATTTCCTGAGAATGAATAGAACTATGATCTACATGTGATTTACTACAGCCAATACATGCATATCTATTCACTCATGGGCATAGTCATGGTCTCGGCCACTGCAATCAGGACTCACCCATCAGTAGCTGAGGAAGCAAGAATGGGAACTGTCTACCATATTCTGCTCTCATCCAGGCCTGGGAGAGCTCCCCATCCTGGCCAGAAGCACTCAGGTTATTCCCTACATATCTACCACATGGGCTGTAGCCCTTGGGCTGGGCCTATGTCTCTTCTCATTCAGTTATGTTCAGTGCCCTTTTAATTAACCTCAGCAATCTCTCTTGCTTTGTTCCCTTCTCCCAACTCACAAGGTTACCAGCCTAGTTTTCAGGTCCTCATAACTTCTCAATTAAACTATTTCAGTTAGGTTTCTATTTGGCCTTCTTGACTTAAATGCACATACACACACACACACACACACACACACACACACACACACACACACACACCTTTTAGACACCACCCTTCTTAGAGCTGCCAAAGTGATATTCCTAAAGTATGCCATGCCCCTGCACAATGAATACCAGGTGCTCTGTATTGTCAACTAAGATGAAATATCCACTCTCCAGTTGGCATTCATAACTTGGTCCCTACTTACTGCTCCAATCCATCACACAGTATACCTTCCAGCCAAACTGGATTTCTTCTGATTCTCACATATCACTTTTACAACTTCTCCCATGTCAGAAGCTTACTCTCTTCTCATTCTTCTCACTTCTGAGTCTAGTTTCTTTCAGTTATTTCAAATACAGAGACCTTTCTTGATCTCCCCAGTTAATGCTCCACCCCACCCCCATCCTTGCAAGGTTAGCTTCTAGTCTTCAAAAGTTGTCCAAGAGAGAACACTTGCATGAGGTCACGTTGACCCTGTGTGCCATTTCTGAGGTGGGACACCTAACTATTCACATAGGAAAAGTTAAGTGGATAATTAATGCCTTCTATCAGCATAATCTAATGGAAAGAACACTGGCTCTGGAGTCAGAGGGCCTGGGTTCAGATCCTGACTATAATCCTTATTTATGGGAACTTGGACAAGTTAATTAGACTTTTTGGGCCTCTGTTTCTTTATCTTTAAAATAAGGGGGTTGAATTTGATAGCCTCAGATTCATTCTAGGTTTGTAATCTCATGATATATTATTAGACTTTAGAATTCATCTATTAGTAGATAAGAGGTATCTAGATGGCTCAGTGGATAGAGTGCTAAACCTAGAACTAGGAAGACTTGAGTTCAAATGTGACCATATAGCAAAGAATTGGAAATTGAGGGGATGCCCATCAAAGTGGGGAATGGTTAAACAAGTTGTGGTATATGAATGTAATGGAGCACTACTGTGCTGTAAGAAATGATAAGCAGATGGATTTCAGACAAACCTGGAAAGACGTACATGAATTGATGCTGAGTGAAATGAGCAGATCCAAGAGAACATTGTACACAGTATTAACATTATTTTGTGATGATCAGCTGTGATAGACTTAACTCTTCTCAGCAATACAATGATCCAAGACAATGCCAAAAGACTTATGGTGGAACATGCTCTCCACATTCAGAAAAAGAACTATGGAATCTTAATGCAGACTGAAGCATACTATTTTCACTTTTGTTGGGTTTTTTTGTTATTCTTCTCGTTTATCCTTTCTTGTGCTTTTTATCTTTTGTTTTGATTAATGTGGAAATATGTTTGACATGATTGTAATGTATAACCTATATAAAATTGCTTACTGGCCTCCAGAGGGGGGAAGAACAGGAGGGTGGGAGAAAAATCTGGAACTCAAAAAACAGCTTTACATGTAATTGAGAAAAATGAAAAATGAAAAAAAATTAAAAGCTGACCACAGACACTTACTGCAACCCTGGGCAAGTCACTTAACCTTTGTTTACCTCAATCCACTGAAGGAGGAGATGGCAAACCACCCCAGTATATTTGCCAAGAAAACCCCATGGATAGTGGGGTCCATGGGGTCATGAAGATTCAGACACAACGGAATGACTGAACAATCAGTGGATAACACATGTATATGTCTTGGACAAATATTTCAGATTGACAATAAACAGGGGTCAGAATTGAATAGGAGAAAGAGAATTAGCTAGATTACATTTGAAAAATTGTTCAGTGCTTTTTGTGACTGCAAGCTTTTTGAAACAGAAACCTATCTTTTTAAACACCAATATTCTTCTAGTAATACTACACAGTTGTGAATCATGGAACAACATCACCTTTGAAATAAAAATTGAAGATTACCCAAAAAGAAATAGTGACGTGTAGAGCAAATTTAAATAGATGAAAAGATATTGCCAATGAAGAGCTTTGCATAAGAGGCATAAAAGATATCATCCAAGATATGCATGATGAAAAAAAATGAGTAGAGAAAGGATTAAGAAATAGACTGGTACCCATATTATATCAAGAACCCTAAAGGAAGACCCCCATAAATGTTGAATAGACTCTTTATGGAGAATTTCTGAGAAAAAATGAACAAGATTTGCACAATAGGAGAAGGTGTGGATCAATTGCAATGTACACTACTGGAGAGAGTGTCCACATAGATCAGATCACAGTTATCAAAGTACTGAAAAATAGGTCCTTGAATTTGGAGTCAAAGTGTCTGGGTTCATAGGCCAGCTCTGATGACAATCAATTTAGGCCTATTTCCTCACCTAAAAAATAAGGGAGGGTGGAAAAAATTATCTGTATTGTTCGTTACAATTCCAAAATTCTATGATCAATTCAATTTACATTCTCTAGTTTACATTTTCTAAAGAAAACTAACTTAAGAGTTCTATACCAATGCTTATATTACTAAAGGTATTTTATTTTGAAGAAAGGGAGAATGGTGTAATTGATAAAAAGCTGGTTGCAAGGACAAAGAAGACCTCACTTCATGTCCTGCCTGACACAGCACACCTGGGCTATGTGACCTCATGGAAGTCACTGACTCTTAAACAACTTTCTAAGACTAGAATTTGCAGAGAGGGCACTGACGTTCATTGGTATTAGCAGTTTCTTTACATGGGAGTTGCCTATATCCATGAAATCATATATTCAATCCCTCTCCCTCTCCTAATTTATACTTGAGACTCTAATCTTATCCTGAGATAAAATACAAAAGGTAAGCAAAGAAGTCAAAACCAAGCAAAACATGAAGCAAGTGAGATGTGGGCTAGGACAATGAGGAAGTAAAAAAGATAGTACATGTTGGGGGGGAAAAAGGGAATAGAAGCAAAGTATGCAAAAATGAACAAGAGCTGCTCTTTCAGACAATTAAAAAAACCCAAACCTTTGATGGAAAACAGGTATGCTGTTATGCAACAGCAAATGTTATTTAAACAATTAAAGCAGTTCCAGGATTAGAACCATAGAAATATGGAAGTTTACAGCTTTGAAGTCAGATTGTCCAATCCTAAAATTTTGATGAAAATATGAGAGATTAAGTGACTTTTCTAAGATCACACAGCAGTTTACTGAGTACACTGGGACTCAACCCTGGGTGTCCTTGACTCTTATATCAGTGTTCTATCACACGATACTGACTCTCAGAAATAAAAGCTATTCCTAATTTGATTGTGAAAGGTCATATTCTTATAATCTATTTAAAAGAGAAAAAATCATCAAATAACAAGATTGAAAGAAGTATGTGTGTCTTGATAAACTGATTCAAACATTCTGTAGAGCAATTTGGAACTATGACCAAAGGACTATAAAACTATGCATACTCTTTGACCTAGCAATACCACTACTAGGTTGGTATCCTAAAAGAGAGTTTTAAAAAGTTGAATTCGAAATTGGGATGATGCCTATCAATTGGGAAATGGATGAACAAATTGTGGGGTGAGATTAGGTTGGAGCACTATTGTGATGTAAGAAATGATGAGCAGGGTGCTATATCAGAAGGACTTATGAAAAATGCAACACATCTACAGAGAAAAAAACCAACAGTATCTGAGTACAGATTGAAGCATAATTTTTTTGCTAGTTCTAATGTGGAAATGCTTTGCACGACTGCACATGTATAATGTATTGAATTGCTTGAATTCTTAAGGAGGGGTAGGGAGGGAGGGAGGAAGAGAATTTGGAATATAAAGTTTTTAAAAATTGATGTGAAAATTTGCTTTTACATGTAACTTGGGGAAAATTCTAAATAAATAAATAGATAAGAAAGAAGTATGTGTGCATATGTGTGCATAGTAGAAGGAGATAGACTGATAGTTTAAAAAAGTGCTCCAGATTTCTCTCCCTATTCTACTGTCTGTCTTATTAGCACTGCTGATCTGGAACTTTGATAGTACACTTAACCAGGGGTGATCAGACTCTGGGAAAAACTGGCTCATGCAATCCAAACTCACAGGAGACTGATTTGTACCAGAAAGCCAATTTAATAATTTACAATAAAACATTTCTCTTCCCAGTAGGGAAGCATTCTTAGCAAACCAAATTAAGATCAGAAGTCTGCTTGGTGAAAACAGAATAAGAAAAAGTAAAGTGCCTGATGGGATAAACCTGCCCATGCCTGCCAAATGTTCCTGACCCCCTAACAGTAGAGGAGACACATCACCCCCAAGTTTCTCCCAAATGCCCTATTTTCAATACTTGTAGTAAATCTTTCATTTCTGATTATTTCAATATTATAATGTGGTTGCTTCAAGGATAGAATCTTTAGCAGGGTAAGCTGTCTTAATATCTAATGGCTTCTCAATGTCTCTAATCAAGGAAAATTCGTTTACTCTGATGCTCCTAAAGTTGTATCGACATAATGCTTATGTATCTCACTAAAAAGTGAAAAATTCATCACCACCATTCATTTTTACAGGTATCATGTAGATTTAAATAACAGGTCATATAAGTAGAGCTGTAAGAGACCTTAGCATCTGACCTCCTCTTTTAAACCCAATGGAAGACTGAAGTCCACAAAAGGTCAAGTCACTTTTTTAAGGTTACACAATAAGTTTGTGGCATAACAAAAATCAGGACTCAGGTCTTCTGACTCATACATTGCACCATGCTGAATCCAAACTTCTTCATGGAGTTTAGTCACATCTGTTTGTTCACAAAGATAGGATGTAACAGAAACCTCCCCTTGAGCCACTTATCTAAAACCAAAAAGCACCTACTTACACCAATATAAAGTCCTGATTAAGGAACAACACACTCTAGTCTTTACAAGTTTGTGATCTAGAAGGCAGATGAAGTAAAATCCTTGAATAACATGACTGAGGAAGGGAGGTAATCATTTTTGCAGAATCATCCCACAATTGCTGCTTATAACAAAAAGGCTTCCAATTCTGAGGTGAGACAAGGAATCTTTCCCTCCCCCTTAAGGGAAAAAAAATAATGCTTTAAGCCAAGAAAAAAACAGTACATCCATCCTCAAAAATGATAAAATGCTTGAATTAGAGAAACAAAATCAAGATGGTCAAGATTATTACAGTATTTTTAAAAGGTCATGCAATTCTATTTTTTTAATTAACAAGCATTTATTTTCTCTTGCTCTCATTTCCTACTCACCCACCCCTAAAAATGAATAAAGCAAAACAAAATCCTTGTAACAACTATGTATAGTCAATCATAACAAATTCTTATGGATTTGTCTGAAAATGTATGTTTCAGGATACAAAAAAGGAGTCCTATCAGTGTGGTGGTATTGACAGAAAAACTGCAACTTTGAATGCTTAATACTGTTCTTTTTCTTTATTCACCAAAGCTTCTCTAGCTTCAAAACAATTCTCACATTCATCATATCCTCTCTCCACTTACATAGGCACCTCCCCATCACCTCCAGCCTAGACTACTGCAATAGCCTATTATATGATGTCCCAGCATTGAGCCTCTACCCTCTCCAATTCATCCTCCACTCAGCTGTTAATTGATTTTCCTAAGATACAGGTCTGATCATCTCAAACATACACAAAAACTCTAGCAACTCCCTCAAGGTTTAAATATAAATCCCAGTTTGATATTTAAAGCCCTTTACAACTTGACCCCTTCCTATCTAAACTTCTTATGTTTTACTCAGTTCCTCCCACAATACTGGCAAATACTTCCTGCCTTTTCATTGGCTGTCCCCCATGATTGGAATGCACTCCCTCAGCTCCTACTCACGGATACTCTGGTTTTCTTTGAGACTCAGTTCAAATGTCTCCTTGTTCATAAGACTCTACTAGGTCACCCATACCTACTTCCCCTCCCCTACCCCAACTGCTAGTGAATTCCTTCCCTAAACTATCTTGGATTGACATTGTATATATTCAGTAGTTTTGTATGTGTGTACAGTATCTCCCCTAAGTAAACTCCTTGAAGGCAGAGACTCTTTTATTTTTGTCACTATATCCTCAATGTTTAATGCAGTGCCTATGTCATAGCAAGCATTTAATAAATGTTTGTACATTGACAGGCTCATTTGCTTCCTCCCTAAAGAGTGTCCAAGATATTTTACGATGTCTTATTTAAAAATAGTGCTCACAGGGGCAGCTAGGTGGCGCAGTGGATAAAGCACCAGCCCTGTATTCAGGAGGACCTGAGTTCAAATCCAACCTCTGACACTTGACACTTACTAGCTGTGTGACCCTAGGCAAGTCACTTAACCCTCACTGCCCCACAAAAATAAACAACAAAAAAAACCCAACCAAACAAAAATAGTGCTCACAACACCATTGTGAGTTCAAAATAATACACTGAGAAATAACAAACTTCCAAAACAAGATAATCATCCCAGCCCTTTTTAAAAAAAATGAAATACAATAGAACATAGTTGTACCAAGATACCAAAAGTGCTACAAATATCTTTGACCCAACAATGCCACTATTAGGTCTTTATCCCAAAAAGATCATAAAAAAGGGAAAAGGGATCTGCATGTACAAAAATATTTATAGCTGCTCTTTTTATGGTGGCAAAGAATTGGAAATTGAGGGGATGCCCACCAATTGGGG
Organism: Dromiciops gliroides; assembly: GCF_019393635.1. Lineage (NCBI taxonomy): Eukaryota > Metazoa > Chordata > Mammalia > Microbiotheria > Microbiotheriidae > Dromiciops > Dromiciops gliroides. The sequence goes on along the minus strand of NC_057864.1, from coordinate 360,009,469 downwards.
AATGGCTAAACAAGTTGTGGTATATGAACGTAATGGAATACTATTGTCCTGTAAGAAATGACGAGAAGAGGATTTAAGAGAAACCTGGAAAGACTTACATGAAGTGATGCTGAGTGAAATGAGCAGAACCAGGAGAACACTGTACACAGTATCAATAACATTGTGAGAGGATCAACCATGATAGACTTAGCTCTTCTCAGAAGTGCAATGATCCAAGACAATTCCAAAGGACTCATGATGGAAAATGCTCTCCACATCCAGAAAAAAGAACTGTGGAATCTGGATGCAGATTAAACCATACTATGTCTATTTTTTTTTTGGTGAGGTTTTTCCCTTTTGTTTTGATTCTTCTTTTACAACATGACTAATGCAGAAATATGTTTAATGTGATTGTACATATATAACCTATATCAGATTGCTTTCTGTCTTGGGGAGGGGAGAGGGAAAAAAATTTGGAACTAGAAATCTTATAAATACATGTAACTAGAAAATAATAAAATGCTTTTATGATTAAAAAAAGAAAAGGGGTGGGAGAAGGAAGAAAGGAAATGAATGCATAGAAAGATTTAGGTAAAGATTGGAGATGGGATTGGACTTTGAAATTTAGGGAAGATTAGAACATTCTACCTGAATCAGAGCAGAGTTAGAGAAGTAGTCAAATACCAAGTGCTAAATAAGCATGAAGAGTTAATATTACTCATGGTTAGGTCAGTGAAAAAGAATGTAAGATTTAGAGTCAGAAGACCTTGAGTTCAAATCCTAGCTTTGTCAGTCACTACTGATGTGACTTTAGGCAAGTCACTTGACCTCTCTGGGACTCAGTTTCCTCAACTATAAAATGGACAGGTTGGACTAGATGACTTGAAAGACCCATTCCACCTCTAAATTTATGATCCTGTGACCTATCCATACATACATCTATTAACCAGAGACCTTTTTTGGGTGTATGCTTTTCTCTTCTAACAAAGACTAAATTTATACTTGGCCAAAAAAAGTTATGGTTTTACAGGCCCTGGAGTCAGGAGAACTTAAGTTCAAATCTGACCTCAGATACTTGACACTTACTAGCTGTGTGACCCTGGGCAAGTCACTTAACCCTCATTGCCCTGCAAAAAAAAAAAAAGAGAAAAAGAATGAAGAACAAAGAAGAAAGAAGGAAGGAAGAAGGAGAAGAAGAAGAAGAAGTTGTATGGTTTAAAAAATGTTTTATACTAACAGGTCAAATAGTGTAAGCTTCTATTCGTACAACTAGCTTACCATCATACTTCTTTTTGGCAGTATAGAGATTGTCCAAAGTATACCCAGGAATAAATAACAATAATAATAACTCATTTATATAGTGCTTTTTCCTTATGATAATGCTTCGTGGCGCAGTGGATAGAGCACTGGTCTTGGATTCAGGAGGACCTGAGTTCAAATCCAGCTTCAGACACTTGGCACTTAACTAGATGTGTGACCCTGGGCAAGTCACTTAACCCTCATTGCCCTGGCAAAAAAATTTTTTTTTAAATTATTGATGGCACACTTAAATGTATATATTAATTCACATGAGCAACTAGAGGCTAACATTTTCCTAAGATTGCTAAACAGTATCTAAAGCTACCAGAAGTAGCAGTTAAGATAAGAAAAAAATGTATCACCAGAAATGGCATTCCTGGCAGCTAAATTAGAGCAGTGGATAGAATGCTGGGCCTGAAGGCAAGAAGATCTTAAATGTAGACTCAGAGCTGACTGTGTGAAACAGCGGCTACCTTCCAGGATTCATCATCTTTTTGTAGATGAAGAAACTGAAAGTCTGAGAGTTAAACCTTGTCTAGGTATGGTCAAATAGCTTGTGGCTGAGGCTAGACTTGAATCCATCTCCAGGCTCCAAGTTCATCACTCTTCTACTATGTAGTGCAAGAAAAAGAAAATTTTATATTAGTTATATTGAGAAGTATTTGTATTTCCAGCTGAAATCCGAATTTACCATAATCTAGTTATAGTCATTCATTATTTTAAAGAAAAATCATGAAGGTCAAAATATAGTTATAAGGTATTTTATAATGTATATTACCTCTCTCCATTAAAAAAGTAGAACATTATTCATAAATATTAATGAGGGTATATGTTCTTTTTACTAAGTGTAATTATGTAATAATGAACTTAATTTCAATTTTGACAATTTGTAAAGTTGTTATAATTATAAAATACACAGAATGTTCTGATTCATTTTGATTCAGATATTTTGAGGGATCTGTGAAACCAGAGATGTGAATATTCCTTGCAAATGTAGAGTTCACAGCTGCTACCTGTCCATGTCCTCCAGTAAATTTTCTATGTGGAGTTCACTCAACATATCGGGGCCTTTCTCTAGATCTCTTGACATTATATGACAATAAATGGTACGTGCCATAAGTGCTTATTATGTTCCAGGTACACTTTACAAATATTGTTTCATTTGATCCTCACAATCCTGGAAGGTAGCCGCTGTTTCACACCGTCAGTTCTGAGTCTACATTTAAGCTCAGATCTTCCTGCCTGCAGGCCCAGCATTCTATCCACTGCTCTAATTTAGCTGCCAGGAATGCCATTTCTGGTGATACATTTTTTTCTTATCTTAACTTCTACTTCTGGTAGCTTTAGATACTGTTTAGCAATCTTAGGAAAATGTTAGCCTCTAGTTGCTCATGTGAATTAATATATACATTTAAGTGTGCCATCAATTATTTTTTTTATTTTTTATTTTTTGGCAGGGCAATGAGGGTTAAGTGACTTGCCCAGGGTCACACAGCTAGTAAGTATCAAGTGTCTGAGGCTGGATTTGAACTCAGGTCCTCCTGAATCCAAGGCCAGTTCTCTATCCACTGCACCACCTAGCTGCCCCCATGAATTATTTTAAAACTATTTTTTCAACATTTTGATTGACTGGTAAGTCTCAGTAAGCACATTTGATGTTATTTTAAGAAATTTTCACAATTAGGTACAAAGATTCCAAACAAATGATAATATAGAATGGTATAGGGAAGAGAGGCCCTCAGTTCAATTCCTGACTCTGTTTTTAGTCCTTCTGGACCTCAGTTTCTTCACCTCTAAAATGAGGAGATTGGGCTTGTTGTAAGGTTCCTTCAGAATCTAAATCTATGACAGGTGACTAAAGGGACTGCAAGAGTACATTGGATAGTAACATAAGTATCTTTGCCTTAAAAAAGTGTTGAAGACTATTGTGGAAATGAAATAAAATATATGTTGCCATAAGACAGGAAACTCTGAAGGAATACTTATAATCTATTCGATTTAATTCAGTTTAATATATATTTACTTAGCATTTGCTAAGTGCCTAGAAAAACAGGGATAAAAATAAGTATTGTCATATATTTTGTAATCTAATAGATTACAGAATCTCAGAGTTTGGAGCAAACTCAAAGGCCATCTCACCTAACTCATACTTGTATAAGAATCCCTGAACAAATGGTCATGCAGGTTTTGCCTGAAGACCTCTAACGAAGAGGGTCCAACTGAGGCTGTTCATTCCCTTTTGGGATAGCTCAAAGTTTTTGTTTGCTTATTTTTTCTCCTGGGGTCAATCCTCTATCTGCCTCTTTGAAAATTTTACCCATAGTTCCTAATTCTACCCTCTGGGGCCAAGCCATATGACAGCCCTTCATTTACTGTCCTTGCCAAGTCATCTTTATATTAAATTTCCTCATTTCACCCAATTTTCACTATCCTATTTGCCTTCTTTGTGACCCAATTCTAGCCTGAAAATGTGCTTCCTAAAATGTAGCACACAGAACTAAAAACAATTAGACATGTTGTCTAACCAGAGCAGAGTACGGGGAACGATGTGGACACTAATTCTAGATATTATGCCTTTTCTCAATGTAGCCTAAAACTACATTAACTTTTTTGACTGTCATATCACACATTGTTGACACAAAATGAGTCTAAAAACCACTAAAGCAAACTCCACCCAACAGTTGGAAGGTAAATAAAACAAGAACTAGGTATGAAAATTAATCAGTTGACAAGGGCAAAAAATGTAAATAGTAATATGAACATGGAAAAAAGGTATATGAAGATAATGGAAATCAACAACATCCCACTGAGCAATCTCAAGAGACATTGGTCATTAAGCAAGGAAGTTGGAAAGGAGCCAAAGCTATCACACACAACCAAGGATGTAAGGGATAAAGAGCAATCCTGGGATTTTACGGAATGTAGAAAACAATCCTAATAGGCCATGTCTATTGCTATATTGATTCTGTGGGTGATTTCACAGAAATGCAAAATGTTCCAGTTGGAAGGTGCCTTAAAGATCACTCTCATGTTACACATGAGGGAACTGAGGTGCCACAGAAGTGAAATGACTTGCTTAGCTTGGAAACACCTGCTATGTTGTGAGCAAACCTATTCAAATATAAGGCTAGGGTCTGATTGGTATTACACATTTAGATTCAACCAGAATTTCCCAAGAGAATGGGCACTCCTTAGATTTGTTTTGATTTTGATCTTACCTGTAATATAACAGATATCCAAAGATCACTTTGCAACTCAAAAACAAAGCAAAGTAAAACCTGGCAACCATATAAGTTTTTCTCTGAAGAAACTTGAAAATTTAAATTTAAAACTTAAATTTTATTCCTTTCAGTAGTTAAGGATATTTTAGTTGAAATCGGTTTTTAAAAACCACCTACAATGGGAAAATTGCAAGTTTAGAAGGCAATATTAATTTAAATCTAGGGATTTGGGGGAAGATTGCACTATAATTAACACAACAATTATTAATATATACAACATGGATTGGAAAAAGAAGACAGAAAATGCCACCTAGTTTTGAGAAATTATTCAAGTTGGAGAGACATCCACAAAGAAGATGAAAATTGAGATAGTATTGATAGAGATCAATTTGTATTTTCATTCCATATTATGGTCTCTGTTGATTTTCCAAAGAACCAAACCACTTAAAGTCAATCTCAAATCAAAGAGAGGAGTAGTAGGAAAACATTATTTTGTCAGCTGTTCGGTGTTTTGAACTTGAAAGAGATCAATACAATTTCTCTAGAAGATAAGCAAATAAGATCAGGTTGGAAGTTGAGCTAGACACATGATTGCTGGCCCTTCAATAAAACACTGCAGCACATTCCCACCCCACATCCCGTACCTAGGACAAATCTTGGAATCTTAATATCTATGCCTTTTTGAATAAACAGAGGCCCAGGGGTAGGAGCCATAGAATCATCCCAACCTCTTTCATTTAATAACAGTTTGAAATACATTTCACCTCAAACCCATCCTTCTCTCATTAGGCCTAAAATGTTCATATAAATAGGCAAAAGGCACTAATCTGAGTTCGACCTGTCAGATAAAGAAAAAAAAAGGAAAGACCTCGAGCCATGAAATGCATAAACGCCCACACTCTCCTCATGTGCTTCTCTAAAATAAGCTCCTCCATACTGGCTACCGCCTGGGGCTGGAGAAAGAGGGCAGGAATATTTCCAGAACACATACACGGAACTCGTAGAACCCACCTGTCTGTCCACCCACCGCCCACCAGCTAAGCCACCTGTCCTGCCCCCGCCCCCTAGCCTGGTTCTTCCCCAGGGGGGAGCGGAAGAGCAATGCCTTCCCTTCTCTCTCGGAAACATTTTTGAACTTCACAAGGCTCTGAAGCCGGGTGTACAGTGAGACCGAGCTCGCATCCCGCCATTAGGACTCCTCTGAGCACATTCTGGAGAAAACCCGGCGGCTGGGGAGTATCCTCCTCTCCGCTCGGAACCCCACCCCCACCCCCATCCCCATCCCTCTTCTCCAGCATCAGCTGCAGCAGCAGCGGCATCTGCTACATCAGCAGTCGCTAAGAGTACGGCTCTCCGGGTTCCTTACTCACCTACAGGGCTGAAGAGCCTATCCCGACAGCCCGGGAGGAGGTGTCCAGGAAGACGCATATCTGGCCTTGGCCGCTGGAAGAGGAGCTATCGCTGCCGCCGTTGCTGTTGCTGCTGCCGCCGCCGAAGCCGCTGCTGCCCGGAGCGGGGGAGCCCATCCTCTCTCTCCCTCTCTCCTGAGGAAGGAGGGGTCGGGGTGGGGGTGGGGGTGGGGGTAGGGGAGGAGGAAAGAGCTCCGAGGAGTGGAAGGGGGAGGAGGCAGCGGAGCTGGCTGAGTCGCGCGCACCCGGGGCCCCCCACGTTCCAAGCCGCTGTTGTGGCCGCAGCTGTCCAGGGAGGGATCGAGGGGTCTCCCAGAGCCAGACAGCTAAGGCTGCACGCACCGCCTAGGCTCCGGGCCGCCGCGGCGAGCTCACAGCCTCCTCCCGGAGAATCATGGTTGCCGAAGCTGCCCTTCTCTCCGCCCTGGTGGCTCTGTCCGCTACGCCCCGGGCACGATCCTGACCCGCTTTCCAGATGGTCCTCAGTGGAGCCGGGGCAGCAGCGAGGCTGCCCGCAGCTGCGGCAGCATCCCTGCCCCCGCCCCTGCCCCCGCCAGCTCAGGTCGCTGTCACCTCCCCACGGCCGCGGCTGACACCTCCCCAACCACCACCAGCGCTGGCGGAACCGCTGGCTCTGCTCGAAAGCACCGAGAACCAGAGCCCCTGCCTGGGAGACAGCGGCAACCCCGCCCCGCACGCGATCAGCGGCGCGCGCCTGCTGCCTTCTCAGGCCCTGGCCCCATTGTGACGCGGTCGGGCGCGAGCCCGCAGAGTGTCGGGCTGGGACTGGCCGAACCCCTGAAGCTCCGCTAGAGCGCGCAGGCCCGGCCTGGGTTATGCCCACAGAGAGAGAAGGACTTGGGGGCGGGGGCTAGGGGAATCGTCGTGGGGGGCTGCACTTCGGGGTCTACTCGGCTCTCCGTGGGACGGAAGGCTTTTAATCTCCCTATATTTGTAAACCAGCTGAGGGCTTTTAGCAGTTCTCTACAGTCAAGGTCAGATCCAAGCGCCACCAGGTGGCAAAATGATTCCTCATTTTAGCTCCAATTCTCTTTACATGTTGCATCTAGGAAGGAATTTGTCACATTGTCACAATCTACCCTCAACCCCAACACGAAGCCTGGACAGACAGACAGACAGACAGACAGACAGACACACACACACACACACACACACACACACACACACACACACACGGAGATACTCTCGGAATCCTATCATTGCCTTCTCTCAGCAGTGGTATAACAGGCCGGGACTTAGTATGGTCCAACCGTGGAGGTTGGTTAGAAGTTTTGTCTCAGCAAAAATTGCGTGTAAGCCTGGATGGTTTGGATGAAACATCCACACTGAGCTGAGCGTCTCATTCCCTTCCTTTTCTTTTGGCAACTTCCGCAAGACTAGAAATGTTCATCAAAGTATACTGCAAATTTAGACTTCGAATTGTTAACCTTCTTAGACTTCAATTTCCTCATCGGTAAAATGACCCCCCTCCCCATCAGCTCTAAACCTAATTAAAATGGATCTTTTCCCTCACAGTGTCTCAGTTCGTTCCTTCCCAGTCTGAGGCATCTCCAGGTAACATTACTTTCACTGATGCAACCTCAGAAGTTATTTTGAACATCCCCTCATTTAATAAATGAAGCACCTGAAGCCCAGAGAGATTAATAAGTGACATGCCCATGGTCATACAGGTAGTAAACAGCAGAGCTGGGATTGGAATACAGAACCTGGCTCAAAATCCATTCTTTCCATTGTAACCATTGGAGTATGCTCTCTTACCTAAAGAAAATCTCAGGGTTCTGTTCTTTAAAAGCTAATACCATGCCAAAAGTCAACCAGAGAAAAAAATACAGAGTTGACAATCTCCTGCTGTTTATATTCTATTAGAGACAGTCACTTGAAAGCAATGTCCAAAGACTTGTGATTTCATCAGTGTTGGGTGCTCTTTGTGTTGAATCTTAATCTGTCAATACAACTGAGCAACCGTTCTGCAACCTAGAGTCATAGATAGTCTCTTGGAGGTAATAAGACCTTAAGTGGTATGTCTGTAATTATACAACCAGTATGAATCAGAGGCTGAACTTGAACCAAAGTGATTATGCTAACACTGTTTCTCTCATAATACTTTTAAATATTGGCTATGTCCTAGCAACTACCAACTAACTACATAACCAAACTATGAACATTTATATATTAGATGCATTCAACCATTACCACCATCTCTAAATATGGGATATGCCCCCAAGACAATAAAATGTCTGCTAAAAACAACATAATCAATGTTATTACCTTGTTTTGAGTTTTGCTGTAATGATTAAAAAAACACACTTCTATGCAATATGATATATTCTGGAGGGCAAAGGAACTGGGACTACAACCAAAAATCACCTACCCAGCAAAATTTTGTATAATCTTTCAGGGGAAAAAATGAGACTTCAATGAAAAAGAGGACTTTCAGGCATTTGTGATGAAAAGACCTGAACTGAATAGAAAATTTGACTTTCAAATACAAGACCATAGAGAAGCATAAAAAGGTAAACAGGAAAAAGAAATCATGAGACACATTAAAAGTTTAAACTGTTTGTATCCCTACATGGGAAGATAATACTTCTAACTCATAAGAACTTTCTCAGTATTAGGGAGTTTAAAGGAATATACTTAGAGAGCACAGGTGTGAATTGAATATGAAGGGATGATATCTGTAAAGCATTTATTTTTTGTTTATCCTTGTTTTTTGTGGGGCAAGCAGGGTGACGTGGCTTATGTCTGGGGCTGGATTTGGGCTAGGGGACTGCTGGGTCCAGGGCTGGTGTTTTGTCCACTGTGTCACCTAGCTGACCCAGGATGACATGTTTAAAATAAAGTTAAGGGGTAAGAGGAATGCACTAGAAGAAAGGGAAAGGGGGAGGTGGAAGGGGGTAAAGTCACTCCCATAAAAGAAATAAGAAAAAGCTTATGGAGTGGAGGGGAAGATGGTGAAGGAGCGAGGGAGTTAATAAGCCTTACTTTCATCAGAATTGGCTCAAAGAGGAAATAACATACACTGTCAAGTGGGTATACTAATATATTTTGCCCTGAATAAAAGTGGGAGGGGAAGGGGAAAAGGGGGGAAAGATGAAGGAAGGGAGGAAATATTTGGGGAGGGAGCAGTAAAAAGAAAAACACTTTCAAGGAGGGATAGGGTAAAAGAAGATAGGAAATAGAGTAAATATCAGTGAGAGGTATTAAGATGGAGGGTAATACAGTTAGCAATAGTAATTGTAAAAGAAATCATGATCAGGATGCTATCAGGACTATGAAATATGCAAACCATCAATAGAGGAAGAACTGATGGTATCTGAATACAGATTGAAGTACAATTTTACTTGTTAGTTCCTCTTTCTAAAGTTATTTTGTCTATTTTCTTTCACAACTTGATTAATGTGAAGATGTTTTGCATAACTGCACATGTATGACATTGAATTGCTTGATTGAATAGGGAGGGTTGAGGAAGTAGGGAGGAAGAAAATTTAGAACACAAAGTTTAAAAATCAATGTTGGGGGGCAGCTAGGTGGCGCAGTGGATAAAGCACCGGCCCTGGATTCAGGAGTCCCTGAGTTCAAATCCGGCCTCAGACACTTGACACTTACTAGCTGTGTGACCCTAGGCAAGTCACTTAACCCCCATTGCCCTGCAAAAAAAAAAAATCAATGTTGGGGGGCAGCTAGATGGCACAGTGGATAAAGCACTGGCCCTGGATTCAGGAGGACCTGAGTGCAAATCTGGCCTCAGACACTTAACACTTACTAGCTGTGTGACCCTGGGCAAGTCACTTAACCCACCATTGCCCTGCAAAAAAAAAAAAATCAATGTGAAAAAATTTGGTGTTTGTTCTTTCTTTACACGTAATGGGGGAAATTCTAAATAAAAAATGAAAATAAACAAACAAATAGATAAATTAATAAATTTAAAAAACACTTCTATTTTGGTTTCATGTACCTTTAATTATTTCATATTTGTAGATATTTTTAAAAGGGTAATATCACTAAAGTGATTAGCTGTACCAAAGGAAAGTCATTTGAGGATGAAAGAAACTGAGTTGCTAGATGTTAGTATAAGATATACATGTTACGATTTTGAAATTGGGTCAAAGAAAAGATAGATTATGGTCTATGTTGTAATCAAGACAATGTAAGGTCATCAGCTAAAACTCTGGAAAACTTTTTAAGCAAACTTTTGGAGGCAGCTAGGTGGCACAGTAGATAAAGCACTGGCCCTGGATTCACGAGTACCTGAGTTCAAATCCAGCCTCAGACACTTGATATGTACTAGTTGTGTGACCTTGGGCAAATCACTTAACCGTGGTTGCCCCCCCCCCAAAGAAAACTATTAGGAATAGTAAACAATAGATTAAGAACTCTAGAAGATATATAATCTTGTTTTAAAAGCTCTCCTCCTTTGACCATAGTTTAAGTTGTTCACAACTGTCTGTATGTCAAGCTGCACAGTTCTTTCTGTGATTAGCTTTTCCTGTGTCTTAACAGGTTACTATCAAAGAAGGGGTTTTCATCAGATTTCAGTGAATTTCAGAAGTTTGTCCTAGTCTAAACTAGTAGAAAGCTATATGTAACCTATATACTTAAGAAAACAGCTGGAAAGTTTAGGGTACTTTGTAGCTCTGAAGATGGAACTCTTACAAAAGTTGTTTTTCTGAGACAGGCATGTTCTTCGGGGAAGTAGTAACGACCTGGTCTATAATGTTGGCACAGATAAGAATGTCTTCCATATGTTTGTTGTTCATCAGACCCGATGACAGCTCTGATAGTGATCACCAGATGCAAGCTGAAGATGTTTCTGATGCATGATTCCGGCTGAATATAGATTTGTGTAAAGAAGGAAAGTTAGTGCTGTGAAGAGGATGGAATGTCCATTTTGAACTAAAATTTCCTTGAAGAGGAATTATAGGATTTTAGAGATGTCAGGGGCCTTAGAGATGATCTAATCCAATCTCCTGACCACAGGAAAACTGGGTCCTAGTTCCAGTTGTGGCGTAACTTGTTTTGTGGTTTGGGGCAAGGTACAGTATTTCATTTCTCTGGGTCTTAGAAATATTCTATGATTCACTGTGGAGAAATTTTCTCTAAGATATCCCTATTAAATGGTCAGTCAGCTTATGTTTGAATACTTCTAGTGTTCTCTAGTCAACCCATTCCATTTTTGAAGAACTCTAAAAGTCCTCCTTCAGACAATTTTTTTCAAAATGAGTTCCTGTAACTTCCACCATTGGTCCTAGTTTTTGTTATGTGTTTTTTTCTTCCTTTGGAGCAATAGGGACTAAGTAAAGGAGAACACATGGTTAAGTGTTGATTCTGGAATTAGAGTCAAATCCTGACTCTGATGCTAGAGTGTGTGATCTTAGGCACATTACTTACTCTCCTCGAGTCTCAGTTTGCTCATCTGTAAAATGAGTGAGTTGGATTAGATTGCTTCTGAGCTCTTGATTCTAAAATCAAACGGACCCTTTCCCTCAGTACAACACTGGGTTGCTCCTTCCTTCACTCCTCCTGCTCTAAGCTACCTCCAGGCAATGTTTCTTTTCATGCAAAGGAAAATGAAAAACATTTCTCACCAGGGGTATCCTAAGATGGAACAGACTCAGATATTTTTAACATGTATCCTTATGTACCTAAAAGCAGCATTTGGCACTATAGGATAAATTTTATTACTGGTTCCCAAATTGTTTTATGGACTTGTCCTATCTTCCCAACTAAATCTTGAGTTCAGAGAGCAAGAATCACCCACCAGGCTTTGTCACTTTTAAAAAATAGATAAATGAAGAAATTGCAAAGAGGTGCTCAAATTATTTTATTTTACTGGAATTTTATTACATTGACTAGTACTCTAAATAAGTCACTAGCTGAGTGTGGAACTCTTTGTTACAGAGATTTTTTTTTACCGTAATAGAATCTGTTTTAATATGATAATTTAATATAGGTGATACCTTGCATTGGAAAAACTAATGTATTTGGAGTAGATATAGGTTGAAATCCTAGATATGAGTGATTTGAGCAAGTCACTTAGTTTCTCTGGGCCTCAATTTCTTACTCTATAAAATTAGGTGATTGAACTAAGTGACCTCTAAGTTCTCTTCCAGTTCTAAATCTAAGATCAGATTACCCTATAATTACCTCCAAGAACTAGAATTCTATGGCAAATTCCTTGTAGACCTTGTGGACTAATAACTTTCTTCTATATTTTTTCCCTTGAAGGGGCCAGTCATTGGAAAAAGAATGTTTATAATTCTACAGTGTGGTTCTTTCAACAATTCCCACAATCTAAATCTCTTTCCCATTCATACCCTAACATTATTGTTGTTGTTATTATTAAAATCTGGCCTTGACTGTTGGTTGTATTTTTTAGCATCTTTACATCTGCATACAAGTGGTCTGATGGACAGTTTAACACTTCCTTGGGTATGCTTTCTGAACAGCATAATGGAAGAAAAAAATTATTTATTTTGACAAGTTCTACAAGTTCGCAGTTTGGTTGGCAATTCTGAAATACCCCTCAAACTCAAATTAAAATGTATGATATTTATTAACTGGACTTATTAGAAGAAAAAAATTGATGACAAATAATGGGCCTAGGGGCAGCTAGGTGGTGCAGTGGATAGAGCACCGGCCCTGGAATCAGGAGTACCTGAGTTGAAATTTGGCCTCAGACACTTAACACTTACTAGCTGTGTGACCTTGGGCAAGTCATTTAACCCCAATTGCCTCACTAAAAAAAAAAAAAACAAAGACAAATAATGGGCCTACATTGGTTTGTCTTCTAAGGAAAGACATACATTACAAATTAAATAAGTGCATGCTTTAATTGAAAAAAAAAGGTTTTTTATTTATCTTTTCTCTTTCTCATTAGATATTGAGAATTTTTTGCAGAATGAACTTTAAATAGCTGGGAATTATAAATTTTTCTGACTTTGAATTAAGGAATGGTGATAAATCCTTCCAACATTCAATATTATCTTAGAAACTGTCACATTCTTGATGAAAAAAAATGTGGGTAAATGAATAGTAAATTAAGTGACTAAAAGCAATAGCTATTGTTTTAAAAAAAAACTTTTTAAGGTATCTGCAAATAAAACCTAATATAGATGTTCAGACAAAGTAAACAAACAATCTCAGTATCTGCTTCATGCTTTTCCAGCTTTGGAAATAAAAAAGAAAGTTGGGTATGCATGCTGTTACATGAGAGGAAAGAGCTCCATCTACTGAATTACCACCACCTTTCTTCTAGTATTCTAAGGCTCTTTGGCAAAAGACTGGTGTATGCTCTATCACACAAATAACTCTTTCAAACCTCCTGAAGTTCTTTACTTTCTTTATTTTTTCTTTATTACTTTATTTCTTTCTTTATTACTTATAAGTAAGTCTCTACCAAATCAACCAGTTTGATTCAAATCAACCAGTAATTAATACCAATATATAATTAGTACTGATATATTCCATCATTTTAGGTTTCTCCATGCAATATTCCAAGTCCAGCGTCCACCTTAATTACTATATTGAATAATATCATCTTAGAATTGTAACAATAATTGTTGTTGTAACAACATCCTCGTTACAAATTCATACCCAGCTTCCTTCCCTCACAGTTAGGAGGCCCTTTCTATTGTGTTGCTCCCTAACGAACTGCTAATTTCTGGGTGGGAATTTTATTTTTTGTATTCAGCTGCATCAGTTTTCTTTATAAATAAACAAATAAATAAAGTATGAAAATCCCTCCTGTTGCTTTGTTTTGATAAGGACTATTCACACAGGCCAAGATATTTTAGTGCTGTGGTTAGTGATTACATCAATTCATAGGTGGTTCTCAGCCCAGGATCTGGTATAGTATACGGAGAACTATGGACAGAATTGAATTGCCCGGAGAGCTCAGACTAGTCAGCATGCCATCATTTTAGATGTCCATGCACAAACATTTATTAAGTGCTTACTATGTGGCAGGCACCATTCTGGGTCAAACCAAATCAAGAAGCATTTAAATGCTTACTATGTTGGGCACTGTGCAAAGCACTGGGGATGCAAAGACAAGCAGAAGGACAGTCCTTGCACTCAAGATGCTTACTTTCCAATGAGGGAAGGTCCCTGTCCTGTGCTCATTTTCTTATGTGAAAGACTACATGCAAATAACTATGTTCATAAAAGATGTGTGCGTGTGATATAAAAATCTCTTCCAGATTGTAACCCCAAATAATGTTTATTTTAAAAACTCATGTTAATTGCAATCCATCTAAGACCTAGAATAGCAGGAAGAGACTCCAGAGGCTATCGAGTACCCTCTCCAACTCCTTTCTCCACACCCCCCCCCCCCGCCCTATCCCACTCCCCTCCCCCTTTTCCCGCTCCCCAGGCATAAACTTGAGACGCAGGAGTATGTTAAGAGGATGTCCCAAGGTCTGGCTGATAATAAATAGCAAAAGTGTGATTTGAACACCTTCGTGCAACTGTATAACCCCTGCTCGTTCTCTATAGAAACGCTTGCGAAACTTTGTCGCTACTACAGCGGCCGCATTATTCAAAAAGGATGGGGAGGGCAAGAGCGACCCAAACTAACCCAAAGCTGCCTGGTCTTTTGGATTATTAATCATTTTAATTCTTCACTGGAAGCAGAATGTCACTTTCTTTTGGAAGGATTTTTTTTTAATGTTTCAAGCTTTACCACACATTGTTTTTTTTAAAAAAGGAGAACAACGGGAAATATATCACAGAATCCGGAGAGAAGGGAAGTGTCTGGACCTTGGAACTGAAACCGAAAGAGAAGGGGTGGAACCTTTATTCAGATGTTGATTGGATAAAACTTATTACGTGAAAAAGTTAAAGACACTAATAGGTCTAAAGCAAGCTGATCCTCAAGTTCCCTGGTGGTCTAGTGGTTAGGATTCGGCGCTCTCACCGCCGCGGCCCGGGTTCGATTCCCGGTCAGGGAAAGAAGTTTTTACTTTCCTACACTGTTTTGCTTCTGGATACTAACTTCTTTCCTTGTTTTAAAACTCTTCATTTTACTATTCCAAATATCATACTAGGCTCTGGAGACACAAACAAAAAACAAACCTTTCTCTCGAGGCGATAGCATCCTAGCTTTGTAACAGGTCAGTGGTAAATTTCCTGTGCAGTAATTTTTAACCATTTTTGTGTGCCTTCAACTCCTTTGGTAATTTGCTGAAGTCTATGGAACTCTTCTCTGGATAATGTTTTAAAATGTATAAATTATAGTACATACCATTGCAAAAGAAACCAATTAAATTGAAATACTATTATCACAATTATTTAAAAAGAAATCTGAATTCATGCACCTCAGCACATTCCTCCTGTGCAATCCAATCCAAGTATGCACTGTACTCTGGCGGAGATGCAAGGTGGAAATGAAAACCACCGCTTCAAGGAACTTACTTTCTACTGTAGGTAAGTATATATCTGATTATTCTAGGAAGGGGAGAGGGATAGAGGGAGAGAAGAAGAGATCCAGAAAAGGCTTCCTGTAGGAGGTGGGTAAAATCTTGAAAGAAAGCAGAGATTCTTAAGAGACAGAGCTAGGAGTGTATCCCAATGCATTGAGAATGACATATTTGAGTACAACCACAGTTAATTGAGCTCCATTTGAATAATTTTTACAAAAATAATTTTTTAAAAATTTAGCTTTTTTTGTGTGTGTGAGGCAACTGGGGTTAAATGACTTGCCCAAGGTCACACAGCTAGTTAAGTGTCAAGCATCTGAGGCCAGATTTGAACTCAGGTCCTCCTGAATCCAGGGTTGGTGCTTTATCCACTGTGCCACCTAGCTGCCCCTAAATTTAGCTTTTTTAAAAAGAAAAATGTTCAATTCCTTGGCATCTGTATTCAGAACTGAGGAATTAGAACTGAAAGTGTTCTTAAAGACAATCTAGTATCTTAACCCCGCCTCTCTTCTTTTTACCGATGGGGAAATCGAGAACTAGAGATAAAATGATTTGCTCGAATTCACACAAGTAGTAGTAGAAATTGAATCTACATTGTAGATGGTCTAGGTATTTTCTCTTCCAGATAAAACCTCTGTTAGAGTCTTCCTTCCAATGATAGGGAAACTTTCTTGAAGTAACTGCACAACAATTGTTGGATATGTATGTGTATGTGCTTGAGTTTTGTTTTTGTTGTTGCCACTTTCAATTGTCCATATTACCAGGTTCACTACAGAGCAATGCATTTTTGTTTATTCAGAAGATCATTAGGCCAGCCTCTCACTTTAGTCCTTCAAAATAACAATCTGTCTGGAGGCTCATAGAAACTACTTGTTCTTAAGTTCAGGAGAGAGGTACAGAATGTGTACAAGAGGGACATTTCCACAAATAGAAATGAAGACTTTAGGGACTAGGAAAGAGGAGGAGTGGGAATGGGAAATTGGCCCATGACTTCCAGACAAAACAACACTTCTGAATTGTCATCATGCTCAAACTTCCTTTTTCTTTCTGCCCTGTCAGGCCCCTGCTCTCAATGGCCAGTTCTTCCCAGTGTCCATTTTGAGGAAGTGCCAAGTCCTGCCATTTTTGTTCTCTGTATTTCACTCCTGCCCCTGAGGCCTCCCCCATTAGA
Source organism: Dromiciops gliroides (assembly GCF_019393635.1). Taxonomy (NCBI): domain Eukaryota; kingdom Metazoa; phylum Chordata; class Mammalia; order Microbiotheria; family Microbiotheriidae; genus Dromiciops; species Dromiciops gliroides. Next base: position 359,992,950 of record NC_057864.1, on the reverse strand, counting down.
ATGTAAGGTCCTTAAGAAAGACAGCAGCCATCTTTCTTTTTGGTTGTATTTGTATCTGAAGTGCTTAGCACAGTGTCTCACACAGTCTAAATGCTTGGACATTTGACTTTTAGTTAGAACTTCCACTAGAAAGGTGAGATGAACAGAAGAGAGGACGTAAACTAGTCACAAGTGCATAATTTAGTAGCACTTTTAAAAAGTTTGGTGAGCAGGAAATTGAAACTACTAATTTATCTACTTATTCCACAAATATTTAATGAACATTTACTGTGTGCAGAACACTGTATAAGGGATTATCAAGGAGTTAACATAAAAGTTAGGGCGAAGGAGTCCTACTCTGAGTTTAGAGAGCTATCTAATTGAGAAGAAAAGATCCATCTGTGGAACAAGTAACTCTATGATGTGGAATATAATTAGGTGTCAACAAGAGAGTTACTATAAATAATAAAGAGCTTCAGTCTAGAGGTAATTCAGAGTGTTTTGGATGGTGAATAAAAGACATATTAGAGATATGCTCCAGATTATGAATAGCATTTGATTAGACTGACAGAATGATGAGTTCAGTTTTGAACATGTAGATTTTGAAGTACCAATGGAATATATAGGTGGAGTTCACCAGCAAAAAGTTAAAAATGAAAAACTGTGTCTAAGGAGAGAAACTGAGGAGAGAATGATATAACTAGAGTATGGATTTGGAAAGTAGTGGCATAATAATGGTAATTGAAGCCATGAGAGTGGATGAAATTTCCAAAGGACTAAGAGGAACAGAAAAAAAGAGAATCTGATAGACCTTTAGGGAACACCTAAACCAAAAAGGGTGGAAGGAGGAAGATGAACCATTAATAAAGGAGATTGAGTAGGAGTTTTTAGATAGTAGAACCAGGAGAGAATCAGAGAGTCGGGGGAAGGAGAGCATATTATGAAGGAAGAGATGACCAACAATATCAAAGGCTAAAGAAAGATCAAACAGAATGAGGAATGGGAAAAGGCAATTGGGTGTTAATTCACAGGTGGCTAATAACCTTAAAGTTATTTCACAGGAGAGGTGGTGATAAAAGTCAGATTGCAAGGGGCTAGTGCAGTGGGTGGTGAGTTAATGGAGGCAGTTAGTCTAGGTAACTCCTAGAAATGTTGCAGCAAAAAAGGAGATATGATACCATATGAAGGGGTGACGGGATCAAAGGATTTTCTTTTTTCCTTTCTTTTCTCCCCTCCCCCCCCACTTTTTTTTGGCCAGGGGAGAGATTGGAACATATTTATATGAAGGTGGAATGGAGCCAGTAAACAGAGGGCAATTAAAATTGAGAGGAAGAGACAGAAGAATGATTACTAGAATAAAGTCCCATAGGGAATGGGAAGGAATGAGATCATGGTACAAGTAGAAGGGTTAACCTTGGCAAGGAAGTAGGTCACCTCATCCAGTAAGGCTAGATCAGAGAGTGTGAACTAAGACATAGAGATTTTGTTTGTTTGTTTGTTTTTTAGTGAGGCAATTGGGGTTAAGTGACTTGCCCAGGGTCACACAGCTAGTAAGTGTTAAGTGTCTGAGGTCAGATTTGAACTCAGGTACTCCTGACTCCAGGGATGGTGCTCTATCCACTGCACCACCTAGCTGCCCTGACACAGGGAGATTTTGAAATGTGGAAGAAGGGAGTAGAGGGAACTCATAATAGATGACATAAATCTTCAAAGTAAAATAGGAGATGATATCATCTACTGAGGGAGATGCATGGGTACCTGAGGAGAGAAGAGAAGGATTGGAAAAGTCACTATGGGACATGTGATAGTCAATCAAGGATCAATAAAGTATAACCATGCAGTAGTGAGAGCCCAGTTATAGTTAGGTAGTATAAATATGTAGAGGATTCATTCAGCATGGTTTCCTAAATTCTTGTAGTAGTACTCAGCAATTCAGTAATAACAATGAAGAAGTACCCTAAGGTTGAGGATGAATAGGGCACTAAGAGAGAAATGACTAGGGGTCAAGAGACAACATATCTTATGTACAAAGCTGACTCTAGAGTGAAGACTGTGAAGGAAAGAGAGAGAAGCCAGAACTGGGATGATGAAGTGGGAGAGGGATTGAAGAACCCCTACAGAGAGGGACTGAAGAACCAAAGATCATGATGAAGGTGGAGAATAGTCTGAAGAAGAGGCAGTAAGAGAGATAGAAGATGGGAGATCATAGAAAAGATGGGTCAGAGGATTAAAGGTTTACAGCCAGAGGCAGAGATAGTAGAAGTATCTTCAATATGCATATTGAGGTCACTGAGGATAATAACAAGGGATTAGGTATGGAGAGCAAGGTCTTAGAGGAAATGTGGAAATAAAGTTTAATGGAGGAAGGAGAATAAGCATATATTTCTTAAGCACCTATTATGTACTAGGCACTGTTCTAAGTGGATTACAAATATTATTTCATTTGTTCCTCATAATAACCCTGGGAGGTCAAATTTGAACTCAGGTCTTCCTTAACCCATGGTTAGCACTCTAGCCACCTGACTGCTTCTAGGAGTCAAAGTGTAGATAACTTTGGATGTAGTTTCTTGGATGTGTGAAACAATGGAAACCATTGGAAGCAATGTGAAGTCACTGGAATACATTGGAGGTTTTTTTTGTTTGTTTGTTTTTGGTTTTTGGTGTTTTGTTTTGTTTTTTTTGGTGGGGCAATGAGGGTTAAGTGACTTGTCCAGGGTCACATAGCTAGTAAGTATCAAGTGTCTGAGGTTGGATTTGAACTCAGGTCCTCCTGAATCCAGGGCCGGTGTTTTATCCACTGTACCACCTAGCTGACCCTGAATTTTTTTTTAACAGGTATGCAACATGATGAAAAAGGGTTATTTTTGTTTGTTTGCTTTTTTGTTTTGTTTTGTTTTTTGTGAGGCAATTGGGGTTAAATGACTTGCCCAAGGTCACACAGCTAGTAAGTGTTAAGTGTCTGAGGCCGGATTTGAACTCAGGTACTCCAGACTCCAGGGCCCGTGCTCTATCCACTGTGCCACCTAGCCACCCCCGAAAAAGGGTTATTTTGAATGATGAATTGGAAAAGATAAGAAACTGGAAAGAAAGATACCAGTAAGGCAGTTATATGACTCTAGACAAGGTGTCAGAGTCTGGATTAGGATAATTATTATATAAATGGAAAGAACATGATAAATACAAGAGGTATTTTGAAGGAAGAGCTGACAGAACTTTGTGGGGGCGGGGGAAGAATATAGAGAATGAGCAACATGAGAATTAGTGATGGTAATCAAATTGAAAGAAATAGGGAAGTAAAGAGGGGGAAGTGATGAATTTCAGTTTTAGACATGTTGAGTTCAGTAAATACAGAACATCCAAGAGGATATCCTATAGGCTACTAGAGATACAGAGCTATAGCTCAGATGAAAGATTGTGACTACCTGGAGAAATTTGAGGGTATTAAGGTAATAATTGAAACCATGAGAATGGATAGGATGGATAATAAGCCCAACACTTATTCAGACTGGGCTAATAAATATCAAAAGGAAGTTTACCTAACCTTAGTCTGGGGGGACACCCATCTTTAGGGAACAGAAGAAGAAGAGTACATAAAGGCAAGAAAAAGGAGGTAGAGAGGTAAGATGAACCAGGAATATATAGTGTCATGGATTCCTAGGGAGAAGTAAGTTTCAGGGAAGGTTTAGTCAATAATGTCAAAGGTTGCACATAGTAGGTGAATAGTAAGTATATAATAAATGTTGAATTGAATTTTAGAAGGTCATTGGTAACCTTTGAAAATGTAACTTCGATAGAGTAGGGGAGGGGTTAAAGATGAAAGAATGTGAAGAATAATGATAAAAGTTATGAAGAAATGGCAGTAGCATATAGGATAGATTGGAGTCAGTGAGATCTTAACTCATAGCTTCTACTCTTGTTATTCGGTCATTTTGACTCCATTTAGGGTTTTCTTGTCAAAGATACTATAGTGGTTTGCCATTTTCTTCTCCAGGTAATTTTACAGATGAGGAAACTGAGGCAAACAGGGTTAAGTGACCTTCATGGGATCACACACCTGTTGGTATCTGAGGCCAGATTTGAACTCAGGAAGATGAATCTCCCTGACTTCAGGCTCACCGGGCTGGCTATCCACTGCACCACTTTGCTACCCCAACTCCTAGTTTCTGATTTATGTCAATTCTCCCGTGTGGTGGGTATTCCCTTAGACCTTTCACTGACGAGCCCATGACTCTTTCACCCTTTCCAGCTCTAATTCTTACTTGGTGTATTAATATAACACTATGTCTGCAGAAGGCAATCTGACAATTCTATATAAAAATTCACTGAGGCATTAAGCTCTCTCTTCTCTGGGATCAATATCTACAATCCCCCCCCTTTTAAAAAAAGCAATATTTATCATCTGATATTTCTCTGAACAATTTTCAAATTACGTTGAAAGAGAGGTCTAGAAAAGGTACAAAAAGAAAGTTGAAGGAGAGATCATTTTTCAGTTCTGGGGAATCAGAAAAAGCTTTGTGAACACCTAAGCTGGGAGGTAAAGGAAGAGAAGGCTTTCATTTGGCAGAGATGTGGAGGGAAATATGTTCCAGGTGATGGTTTCTGCATACACACGTAGAGAAACAGCAGAGAGTAAGATGAGATGAGGGAAATAGCTAATTGCCACTTTGTCTGGAAAAAGAGTACTGTGTGGAGGGGAATAATGCAGAATGAAACTGGAAAGCAAAGTTGGAGCCATATTATTGAGGGTTTACATTCTAATCTAAGGAGTTTGTGTTTTATTCTGGAGAGATTAGACTTTCAGGAAACACCTGAACAAAAAATGGAGTAAAAGGAGGAAGATAAACCACCCATAAAAGAGACCAAGTAGGAGTTTTTAGATAGGTAGGAAAACCAGGAGAAAGCAGTGTCATGGAACTTGGACAAGTAGAGAATATCAGGAAGGAATACATGAACAACAGTATCAAAGGCTAAAGAAAGATCAAGCAGGATAAGGAATGAGGAAAAGGCAATTGCCCGTGCTAATTCACGGGTTAATTCACAAAATAATCAACCGATTATTATTTTGGTAGCTACATAAAACTCCTGCAGAGGCACTGGTGCCAAACTGTATTGGCTCTGCCTCTCCTTTGGATCCACCAATGTCTCTGAGAGGGAAAACCTGCTGCATGTACAACAACTTGTTTTCCATATTGATCCGCCCAGGCCAGCGCCCTGGAGAGAACACTCCAACTACTCCTCATGGGGTAGATACAACACGGGATGTGGCAGTTACCAGTTATAAGTCACTCAGGAGCTGCGGCTCCTGTATCAGACTGCACAGCCACACTGTGGCCTGTGGCTCTTCAAGGCACTGATCCATGGTCGTCCACAACTGCTGGAGGCCTACATTAGCTACATAAAAGATGATATTTTTTTCGAGGATAAAGACAAATGAGGAAGACCAGTTAGAAGGCTTTTGTTTTTTTTTTAACAATAGTCCAGTGACAGAGGGCAAAGACCTGAATTAGGCAAGATGGCAGGAAGTGTCAGGGAGAGATCTTCTGTAGAGATAATGGACAGAACTTGATTAATGCTTGAATGAGGGAGATGAGAAAGAGGGAAAGTCAAAGATGACTTCAAGGTTTAAGTTCTGAATGATAGAAAAATAGGAAAGTTGGGAGGTGGGAGATGTTTTGCCTGGAAAGACAATGAGTTCAGTTTTGGCTATATTCAGTTTGAAGTGCTTGCAATATGTACAAGTAAAGATATTTAACCAGCAGTTGGAATGCAGGACTAGAGTTCAGCTGAAGTAATAATAAACAGCTGACATTCTTATAGTGCTTTAGGATTTGCAAAACACCTTACAGATGTTATCTAACTGTAGCCTCAAAACACTGCCCTGATATGGGTACTACCATTAGCCCCCCAAAGAAGTTTAAGTGCCCAGGGCCACACTGCTAAACTGTTGGAAGTAGGGTTTGAACCTTGTTCTTTCTTGTCCCATACTCTATCTGTTCTGCCAATGGCATCTCAAAACAGGAGCTAAACATGCAAATTTAGGGGTTATTTGCAGGAGGTTGATCATTGAGGCCAGAATAATAATGAAGTATAGGAGTGTGCCCTCTTTATACTTGGGGAAAGTTGTAGGTCCTAAGGGGATAGAGACATTGAAATGAATGCATTTTAGATGCCTAGATATATAGAACTGTGAGTCATCTGCAAACATGTGATAACACTCCGTTGGGATGATAAGATTACTAAAAGAGAGAGTATATAGAGAGAAAAAGGGCCCAGAACAGAATCGGTAGAATTGGCCTTCACTGGATTGTTAAAATGTTTCAGTGTGAGCATTAAAAGCTTGGAAATTGGACAAATGCGTACAAATCATGTTTTATTGATTTGAGTGGATTGAGATAATGTCAATAATGGATGATTAAAATCTAAAAGTATAGTCATGTGCATGTTGCCTCCCCACTTTTGAGTGCCTCTCATTCCAGAACGGACTGTTAAGTTGTACGGGGTCACATCACTATGTAGCATACATCAATATCCTAGGATGGGTGAGTTATGGATAGTTATCTAGCAAAGAAGTCTGAGAAAGATTGATGTATCCGTGGTGGGAGGAGAACAGGAGAAGGCAATTCATGAAAACTGAGGAGACAATATCCAGGAGGTAGAATGTAGTCAAAGAAAGGAGGGCAAAAGCTTCAGTAGTCATAGGAAAATAATGAACAAGGAGAAGAGGCTTTGGAGTCTGCAGTGAAGAACTAGATTATTGGTGGCCTTGGAGAGGGAAGTTTTAATAGAGTGGTGAAGTTGGAAGCCCCATAGCTTGAGGAGTTCATGGGAGGAGAAAATATGGAATTAAAGAGAATATAAAGGCTTTCTTTAGGAGATTGTGAAAAGGAGGATATGATAGATAGATAGATAGTTATAGATATATAGATAGATGGATAGATAGAGAGATAGGCCATAGACAGATATTCTCTATATGTATGTGAGCATGTGGATATATATACATATATATATATATATAGACACACTTATGTGAAGATATCAATCAAGCCTATATATATGTGTATGTATATACATATACATATAAACACACATATATTTATACACAAATATGCCTATACACATACACACATATTTTATGCATATACCTACACATATATACTGATATACACACATATATATACATACATATATTATGTATATATATATATATATACACACGCACACACACGCACGCACACATACACACACACACACATATACATATAGGCATTTTTTAAATTGAACAAGCCAATTCCTAGTTGAGCAAGACTGATTCTGGCCTCCTCTCTCCCTACCTTTCCACAGAGGCTGGCAGGTTTGACCTCAGGGCTTGTGCTGCTGTTGAGTGAATATATCCATAAAGTAGTTGGCCAAAAATGCAGGAAATCTCCAACTCATTTATTCATATCCACATGCATTACTTATTATTGTATTAATATTTTATGTCCCAAGAGAAGATAACAACAATATAACCCCCTGGCCTCAATAGAACTTTATATTCTATTAGGGAGAAAAATATATACACACAGGCTCACTGAATCATAAATTTTGAGCTAGAAGGGACCTTAGAGGCAAGGTAGTCTCCTACTCATTTTACAGATGAGGAAACTCAGAACAAGAAAGGCTCAATGATTTGTCCAAAGTCATACAAGTGGTAGAGGGCAGAGCCACTTTATCTCCAAAAGCCAGTGTACTTTTCAATGTACCACAACATCTGTATAAATAAATACAAAATTTATACCAAGTAATTTGAGGGGAACACACTAGAAGGATCAGGAAAGGCCCTGGTGGAGGGTAGCACTTAAGCATTTGAAGGAAGCTAGGGATTCTAAGATGCAGAGGAGGAACATTCCCTCCTATGGAAAGAACCTGTATGCATGGAGACAGAAGATTTCAGTAAGAGAAATGTTTGGCTAAAATTACATTGTGTGAAGGGGAGGAATGTGTAATATGTATATGCCAGGAAAGGAAGGCTGGAGTCAGATTCTGAAGAGCCTTGTATTTTTATTCTAGAGTTGTGAAGGTCAAAGGAATGGGAACTTACTCATTGACCGGATTCATACCAGACTGGTCTCACTCTCCCCATGTGTCAGTAGTTGGCAGAAGGGAGTGCATGGTAGTTAAGGCACATGTGTCTCTGACCTCTTCTCTGTAGGTAAGCCAGGGCACCAGTCTTTCTTGTACACAGGGTGCAGATAAAGAGTGTTAGGACTGTGGGAAAGCAGAAGGTTTATGGCAGCCATGGGGAGAGCTGACAGCTGTTTCTCCCCAGGCGAATAGAATACTCCCTCATTTCCCAGCACTGTGGAAGGGGTGTAATTGTTCCAGGGGTCCTTGGGTCCTCCCCACAACCTCTATAATACAGACTCCTCTTTTACCCTATCAAGCTGGTATGAATGACTAAGTATTAAATGCTTACTATGTACCAAAGACTGTGCTAAGCTCTGGGGAATATTAATTAGAACACTCAAACAGGACCTGCTTTCATGGAGCTCACATTCTAAGAGGAAGAGACAACACATATAAGAAGGGTTCCATGCAAGGCAGACTCCATCTAAGATAGCTGGATGAAAAGAGTAGAAAGGAGCACTGGTCTTCTCCCATTTCCTCCCTTTCCTCTAGTCCCCTGCTTCCTGGGCCATTTAATCCCAGAGAGAAGAGTCACATAGCTGCTCAAACTACCTGGATGACTGAGAGTGTAAATGGGAATTTACTGAGCTGAGAGTCACAAACTACTACTGTCCCAAGCTAAAATTGCTTCTTTGAATTCATTCATTCATTCATTCAAATGAGAGTTTGTACTAAATGATGTCAAAGATTCTTGACCTGCTTCCACCAGTTCTAAAGATCTGAGTTCTAGTCTTATCTTCAGCAGTAACCTGGCCAAGGCATCTTATTTCCCTCAAATCACGGCCTTACATTTCCCTTCCCCCACTGTCCCAAAGGAAGGTTTTGATTAAATGTTTTCTAAAATGCTTTTCATTTTTAATGTTCTGTTTAAGATCTCGGTGTAAAATCTCAGTGGTTGAAGATGGATGGAATGAATAGGAAAAAAAGCTTAGGCAAAGACATGGATTTGGGAGAGTAGTACAAGATGAATGAATGAAAGAGAAAAAACCCCTTAATTGTTTACTATGAGCCAAGTACTGTATACATTTGAGATACTGTAAAGAATTAATTGTTATTTGAGGTTTTTATACCTCAAGGCGCACTGGCCTGGGGCTCAGAAAACCACACAGTGCTCCACCCACTGGTTGTAGCCATTGCCATGGCGCTGGCACCTCACGTCATCACCACTCGCTGAAGCCTACTTGGGCCTGGTAAAATTATAATGATTGGAAGCCTAGTGAGGACAGTCATGTGACTGTCAGAACGGCCATCCAATTGGCTGGGGACTGTGTGGGGGTGCTGGGAGAAAGGAGTTATTTTGTCCAGCATTCTAGCTGGAAGCTGGAAGCTGGAAGGCGACAGGAGCGGGGCTGTGTATTCTCAGCTGATTCCTGGTCGGTGGTATTTTTTCAGGTTGTATAATTTCCCTTTCCCCATTTTATTTCCTTTCCCTTGATCTTACTGCTCCTATTTGTGGTTTATTTTTTAAGTTTGTTGTTGTTAAAATAAATCCTGTTTTGTTTTGAGGGAGGCTGCTGGTCTTCTTCCTTGCCCCAATATTGTGGCAAGCTGCTTAGCTAACACTCCCCAATTAAAAATTGGTCCCCATAATACAAATAGAAAAAAAATATGATACTATTCCTGCTTTCAAGGAGCTCATGCTCTTATTGGGAAACACAGTACACAAAAGAAAGTTCAATTGCACGGATAGTGGAAAGGCCCAGAAATCCTAAGGGCTTAGTTATAAGGCAAATGACAAGGCCCACAGGTCCTAAGGTTACATAATCAGGTTAAGTGATTTTGCTGGGGAACTGTAAGGTATACAGGTAGGGAAGATGTAAGGCCTATCTCATTGGAAGAAAAAGAATTGTTGACTGCCATTTCATCCAACTCATCTGACAAGTCAAATAGTTCACAAAAGGAGGAGAAAGGAAGGTGGGGGAAAAGGAAATTGTTGGCAGAGATTACAATTTCTAGTCTTCTCTTCAGATTGTTAAGGGCTAAAATTCTAGCTAAACTGTCTAAAATATCTAATGAGTGGTTGCCAATAAATTATAAGCTTTAGCAAGAGTTAGACTTTTAAGCATTTATTAAGGAGAATAAGAATTTGGTAAAGAGAGAGAGAAAGGCCTAGATTCCTATCTATTAAAGGGAGAGCACATTTCTAGCTCCGCTCTCCACCAGAGTCCCAAGGAAAGACCCTGAGACCGAGCGCCAGTCTCTTCCTTCCTCCTCCCACTAGCCCGCGTCACTTCCTCACACCAAAGAAAAGACTCCTGGTCTTGCCCTCAAAGACCTTCGCTTCATGGGTGGAACTCTTCTACAGTAAGTCTCCAGCAGGTGGTGTCATTCCAATCGTTACAAGATTTATCCTACATATTGCTGCCAAATTAATATTTCTATCACCTAGGTCTTACATGCCACTCTCCTGCTAAAAAAACCTCTTATCTCTCTTTTACCTCTAGAGTAAAATATGAATTCCTTAGCCAGTCAGTCCTATCCTTCCCCAATATTACTCCCATCTACCTTTTGAGACTTATTTCATGTTATGGACACTGAACACACTGTGCATTCTAATCCAACTTGCCTAATAGTTACTGTTTCCTGAACTCAAAATTCCATCTCTTGTCTTTATACCTTTGCCCAGGCTTATCCAGTCCCTCTTCATATCTGCTTCTAAGCATCCCAAACTTCCTTTAAATTTTAGCTCATGGGGCAGCTAGATGGCGCAGTGGATAGAGCACCGGCCCTGGAGTCAGGAGTACCTGAGTTCAAATCCGGCCTCAGACACTTAACACTTACTAGCTATGTGACCCTGGGCAAGTCACTTAACCCCAATTGCCTCACTAAAAAAAAAAAAAATTCAGCTCATGTGTTGTTTCCTAACTAAGGCCTTTCTTGATATCCCCAGTGTTATGGTTCTTTCTATTCTCAGATTACCTAGTATTTTGTTATCTGTGCACATGTTGTATCCTTTCAGTAGAATATAGGTTCTTGGGGGCAGCTAGGTGGCGAAGTGGATAAAGCACCGACCCTGGATTCAGGAGGACCTGAGTTCAAATCTGATCTCAGACACTTGACACTTATTAGCTGTGTGACCCTGGGTAAGTTACTTAACCCCAATTGCCTCACCAAAAACAACAACAACAACAACAACAAAAGAATATAGGTTCTTTGAGGTCAAAGACTGTTTTACTTTTTTTTTTTTTTTGTATTCTCAGAGTCTAGCAATATACCTAGCATATAGCAGGTGCTTAAAAAAAATATTGAATTGAATCTAAAATCCTTTCCAGCTTTAAAACCCATGAAACAATTTTCCTTGACTGGTCTTCACTTTTGTTATCCCTCTCCTCCATATAATGTTTATTGTCTGTAAAACTATCCAATCCAGCATTTAATAAAATTCTGTCTTGTATTTGTTGCAAGTCACCTAACCTCAGTTTCCTTCAATTTCCTCATCTATTAAATGGGGATAATAATAATCTCTATCTACCAGAGTTGTTATGAGGATCAAATGAGATAAGATATTGGAAGTACTTTATAAAACCTAAAAATTCTATTTAAATGCTAGTTATTTTATATGCCCATTTAATATATTTAAATTTGGTTTTTTTTAACAGATTGTTGATTTAAAAGGCAAAAGAAATTCCATGAATACTGACTGATACTTGGTCAGAAATACACATATTAATCTTTTTTACTTTTTTCATTTGAGGTTATCAGCTTCACCTTTTTATTACCTATAGAACCTGACATAGAGTTGAATATATAGTGCCTCTCAACATAACTGGTCTTGATAATTGATGAGACTTTATAACAAGATCTTGCATACAATAAATACTAAATTGAATTTTCAAGATCATAAAGGAAATTTCTGGTTTAGGATACATATCATTCACCTTTACCTTGGCAATGATCTGCAGGTCAGGTACATTATATTCACAGGAACATTTTGGTATCCCTCCCTTTTCTGTATCTGGAAAAGTGTAACATAATAGCACAATAATAGGATCACTCTATATATTGGTGCAGAAAACCTGAAGCAATCCTCTTGAAAAAGTTAGTGTACCACAAGGTGGCATCCCAGTTTCATGTGCTTAACTTCTATTCTTTCCTATAGGACAAAATACTAATTGCAGTTCTAGTGGAAAAACTTCATAAGTATAATATCTGAGGCTTGGTGCATCCATAGGGAATTGTAGAAGTTCTTTGTAGTTTCCTGTACCCCACTTATTGAAATTATAGATATACTATAAAATGAGAATTCAGTTGACTGATTGATTCATGCATTTATTCACTGATTATTAAACATTTAGTTTATATACAAGGCTCAATTCTCAATATAATTAAATAACTATACTAGCTCAGCAAACCCATTAATATGAATGGAAAAACAATTAAAACGAACATCAAGCCAGTATTTTCATTCTCACATAACAGTATAAATAGCTAGTATTTGTACAGTACTTTAAGGTTTTAAAGCACTTTACTTATATTATCTCATTTGATCCTCACAACAATTGTGTAAGGTTGGTGCTGTTTTACTAAACTTCATTTTATAGATGAGGAAACTGAGGCTTAGAGAGGTTAAATGTTTTGCCTCAGGTCACAAAGCTAGGAAGTGTCTGAGGTACAATTAATTTGAACTCAGGTCTTCCATACTCCAAGTCTAATACTCTAAATCTGCTATGCCAAGTTTATTTTCAACTGAATAGAACTGATTTTAATGAACTAATTTTAAGCTCAAATTAATCTATCTGAAACTTCCCCAATATAACCTGTACTTTTCCAACTCCATCTATTTACTTATGTTCTTCTCAAGCATCTTTCCTCAATCTTTGCCTATCATAATACTACCCCACTACGAAGGCTTGGTTCATATGTCACCTCCTCTAGAAATCCTTCCCTTTTTCCTCCCCACACCCCAGCCAGAATTAATTTCTTCTTAAAGGACAGCTAGGTGTCAGAGTGGATAGAGCACTGGCCCTGAAGTTGTGAGGACCTGCATTCTAATCTCACCTCAGACACTTACTAGCTGTGTGACTCTGGGCAAGTCACTTAATCTCAATTAATTTAAACATCTGGGGCCATCTCCAGTTGTCCTGATGTATATCTTGCCACTGTACCCAGATGGCTCTGGAGGAAAGAGTGAGGTTAGTGAACTTGCACAGCTCTCCCTCACTTAAATTTAATTCAGTGAAAAGTCATGATGTCACCCCAATGGTCCTCTTTGAGAATGAAGGGTAAACAACAACTCTCCTTAGACTGTGTCCCTATAACTTATACTTCTGTCTTGCATTATAGGTACTTATGTAACAATATGCCTTGGCTGCTCTACTAGATTGTAAGCAACTTGATGGAAGGGGACATGTCTTTTTTTTTTTTTTTTTTAGTGAGGCAATTGGGGCCAAGTGACTTGCCCAGGGTCACACAGCTAGTAAGTGTTAAGTTTCTGAGGCTGGATTTGAACTCAGGTACTCCTGACTTCAGGGCCGGTGCTCTATCCACTGCGCCACCTAGCTGCCCCGACATGTCTTGTTCCAAGTGTCTAACCCAATGTTTTACACATAATAGGGGCTTGATCAATGCTTGTCATATTGTTCAGTTGGATTGAAGGGGTGAGTGGAAGTGGAATGTGAAACTTACTCGAGGGAGCAAAGTAAAGTCTCAGTAAAACAATACTGAATAACAGAGTTTGTTTTACATGTCCTGTAAATGTGAAATTTAATTTTCTGGAATTTAATTATTAAATATGAATTTCAAAATTGTTCCCAAATGTCCTATATGTAGAAAGAATAAATTAGCCAAAGGTAGAGATGAAAAGCCCGGAGTGCTTGATTATTTAGTTTAACTATTTGACTTTCATTAGCTTTGGAGATGGAATAAAAGCTAGACACAGTTTACTGATACCTCCTTTCACTGTGAATATGTCTAACTTTTATCCATATGGAAATAGACAGCAAGGAATCTGAAGCCTATCAAAAAGCAAGAATTTCAGAAAATCAAGTATACTTGAAGTCAAAAGAGCAGAGGAAAAGATTTGTAAAACTTCCTCACAGGGTCACACCCTGAAAATAAGCAATTAATGTGAACTCTTTTTTCTCCTTTTGTCTGGAGTGCCTCATTCACAGGGCCCGCAATCAGACTGCTAAATCAGAGTGCTCAGAAAGCAGGCAATATGTGTTTTTATGAATTATTGCTCCTCTGTTGTTTTGTCTGTGGCTACTGCTTTTCGGCATCCTTGGGGTTTGGCAGGTCACATGAAAGGAGTTGTTCCAGTGTGCAGATAATTCATGGATTTATGACTGAGGCCGGTTCCCATGATCGGTCGTGGGCAGCAAGAGCTTGGTGTTGTAATCCTCATTATTTTGGTAAAGCACATACTGCCTCAAAACTGTTGAAAGATTCAGGAGAAACTGACCAGTGGAAACCCTCCTTTTGAGATTACAGAGTCTTGAATAAGGGTGAAATGGCAGCCAATGGCCCCTTTACTGCCGAAGTCAATGGATGTTTGTAAAAGACAGTTGATCCTATTCCCTGGCAATTTGATATATAAACAGATCAGGTTGTATTTGAATAAAAATAACAAGTTGTGTGTGTGTATGTGTATGTGTATGTATGTATGTATGGATACATATGTTTAAATTATGAATAATAATATTTAAACATGAATAAATATTCTGTATAGGCATTCATCCATAAAATTAATACCTTTCTCCCACTTACTTTAAAGGACTGTTGGGAGAATCAAAGGAGTCTTATAAATTTAAGTACTTTAGAAACCCCACAGGACATTATAAAGATGAGATACTTTTTAATGTCATATTATAGAAGTAGAATTATTCTTTTTTAGACTTTTTACTTGTAAGAAGCCTTTAGGGATTATTAAAATGAAATGAAGACTATATGTAAACCCAATAGAATGTGAGTTCCTTGAGACCCAGGGGCCTTTGAGAGAGTATGTAGAGAAGTGGTGTTTGAGGCAGGGTGACTTGGGTTCAAGTTCTGTCTCTGACACAGACTAGCAGTATGACCATGGGCAAGTCATTTAACCTGGCACACAGTAGGTAATTAAATTCTTGTTGATTTGACTTTCAGTGTCAAACATCAATTTACATTGGGATAAAGGATTTTCATACTGAGGATCCTTTAAACTCATTAAATCACTGCCCTGTACCCCCCGTATACCTTCTTCTCCCAAATTCCCATTTCCTTATAAAAGGAACAGGTGCTTAATAAATAAATGTTTAATTGAACTGAGGGTTTAACCTAGATGTGTTCCTTTCATAATATATCAGGATAACATGGGTCAGTTTGAATGGACCTTCAAATTTAGGAATGCATTACCAACAATTTCTTTTATATTATTAGGTTTCTGATTTTTCTAGCTCAGTGAGTCAACAGAAGGAGGTTGCACTATGAGAAGACCCAACCTTCCCTCCCAGTTCCATTCCCACTAGATAAATCAAAGCCAGAAGTTAGGAGGATTTTTAGAAAGGTACTACTAGCAGCCAGTAGAACTCTTTATTTTATTTATTTCTCTGGACTCTCACTAACAGATACATTTGGCTGTTAGGTGGCACAGTGGGTAAAGTGAAGACTGTGGAATTAGAAAGATGTAGGTTCAAATCTGGCTTCAGACACTTACTTAGTTTTGTGACCCTAAGCATGTTGCTTAACCTCTCAGTGACCCAGTTTCCTCATCTCTAAAATGGGGATAATAATAACAACTACCAGGCACAGCTAGGTGTCACAGTGGATAAAGCACCAGCCCTGGATTCAGGAGGACCTGAGTTCAAATCCAGCCTCAGACACTTAACACTTACTAGGGGTGTGACCCTGGGCAAGTCACTTAACCCTCATTGCCCCAGATGGTTAAGAGTTTGCAATTCATCTTTTAAGAAGTGTCCATATCTAGGGGCAGCTAGGTGGCACAGTGCATAGAGCACCGGTCCTGGAGTTAGGAGGACCTGAGTTCAAATCCAACCTCAGATACTTGCCATTTTCTAGTTGTGTGACCCTGGGCAAGTCACTTAACCCTCATTGCCCCACCAAAAAAAACAAAACAAAACAATAACAACTACCTCCCAGAGTAGTGAGGGTCAAATGAGCTAGTGCTTCACAAACCTTAAAATACTATGTAAATGCTAGGTTTTTATTTGCTGGAAAGAGTAAATAGGAAGCTTTATATCTGTCATGGAGTCCATTTTTCTGAAATCTCCTGTTCATTAAGCACATAGGTCTGAACTTTCAAAGCTCAGGAACCATGCTCCCAATTTATGATAGCATGGGATTATAGAAAAAAAATTATATTCCATAAGAACAAGTTTATATATCTTACATATACAGAGCCCTCAAAGCTATAGAAATTGAGGTTATGCAACCTAGTCAATCACACAAGTGAACACAACACCAAAGGAATTATGTTTGCATATTTTAAATTTAAATTCATTCTATTTAAATTTAAATTCTATTTAAATGTATTTTACATATGCAGGCAGCTAGGGACATAATGCATGGAGTGCTGGTTTTGGAATTTGGAAAACTTAAGTTTGAATCCTGCTTCAGGTACTTTCTAGTTGTGTGACCCTGAGCAAGTCACTTAACCTCAGCTTTCTTCAATTTCCTCATCTATTAAATGGGGATAATAATAGTCCCTATCTACCAGAGTTGTTATGAGGATCAAATGAGATAAGATATGGGAAGTACTTTATAAAACCTAAAAATTCTATTTAAATGCTAGTTATTTTATATGCCTATTTAATATATTTAAATCTATTTTTTATTTGTTTCATTCATTCATTTATTTATTTATTTTAGTGAGGCAATTGGGGTTAAGTGACTTGCTCAGGGTCACACAGCTAGTAAGTGTTAAGTGTCTGAGGCTGGATTTGAACTCAGGTACTCCTGACTCCAGGGCCGGTACTCTATCCACTGTGCCACCTAGCTGCCCCAAATCAAGTTTTTAAAAGGCAAAAGAAATTCCATGAATACTGACTGATACTTGGTCAGAAATACACATATTACTTTTTTACTTTTTTCATTTAAGTAGTTTTATTGTTAATAGATTATTTTTCTCTGCTTTTTATTTAATAAAATACAGGTCACACACATCCTTGTAGGATATATAGAGAAGGTAACCCTATATAATTGCAAGAACATGAGATAAATTGGGAAATGTTGATAATACGTTGTTTGGGAGTTGCTTTCCTCACCTGTCTCCTACTTATGACTCCAGACCCATTAATGATATATCCAAAGAACTTTTAAAAGACTCATGACCAAGTGAAAACAATTCTTCTATTGACTTTTTTTTTTTTTTAGTGAGGCAATGGGGGTTAAGTCACACAGCTAGTAAGTGTCAAGTGTCTGAGGCTGGATTTGAACTCAGGTCCTGCTGAATCCAGGGCCAGTGCTTTATCCACTGTGCCACCTAGCTGCCCCTTCTATTGACTTTGAAACAAGTTGAATGGTAAAAAGCTCTAAGATTCTATAAGGGTACCCACTAAGGAAGACCTTAGAACTTCTGTGGTTTAATGGATACAGTTAAGAAAAGGTCATCAAGAGCTTTGCAAATTATTCTTGACAAATCTAATTCCCTTTCAGCAACAAAGACAATAAAAATGTGAGAAACTTACATAAATCTCCATAATAATCTGTTAGTAGATTTAATTTAATGGCCATTTTGATACCAATGTATTTACAAATGCACTAGTTACAACATTGGCTTGGTTTGTCATTAATGGTACAGGGAGAACAATCCTTATATTGGTGGTTGAGCAGTGATCCAAATCTAGGCATTGGTCAAAAAGGTCTGTGTCACTGGATAATATGTATATAACAGTAATATTTTGCAAATGAACAATGTTCTGCACAATTGTTTCATTATCAGGAGCAATATAAATAATAGTTCATGTGTCTAGACTTCTAATTGCAGCTTTAAATAACTAAGAATGATCTGAGGTAGTATGATTAAAAAAATATTTCCAGGGCCCCCATACTTCACAAAGTCATTTGAATCTATTTAATACAATTTGTGGTTGTACCATGCCATGGGTTGAGATCAACAGTAGCTTTGCGATCTAATTTAAACACAGCAAAGGAGATATGAAAGTTAGACTTTGGATCCTATGGATTTGTAATTAGGTAAAGTAAGCCCGGAAAAAAAAGAACTTATTTTGTTTCCACATGGATCATGTGAAATATGGAGAGTTTTCAATAAGGGGATACAGTGCTTACCCAATCAAGGTTCTTTTAAATAGTCTCAAGTTAACTAGGAGTGTCTGACTGTCCAATGAAGAGTTAAGTATTCTATATGCATTGAGATTTATGCCAAATAAGAGGCACAGACAGTTGTATTTACCAAATACCTTCGAATACAGAATGCCTCTCCAGGGTGGCTTGAGGCTCTCAGTTAATGCTATGGAAATCCAGAGACTCAATCTGAAGTGATTAAGTGACTTCATAGTCAAATGCTAAGGCAGCTTTTTGATAAATTGGCCCCACACCAGTTGAGTTTAGCCTTCAGAGTTATCATGCCCATTGGGTGGTTTTTAAAAGAGCCATAGGTATTCCAGGATATGCAGCACTCTGCATGAAAAAGAAAACTTCCAATGTTATTAGTTGGAAATATTCTTTGCCCAAAGCAAAAAAGGAAAATCATCCAGCACTGAATCTTATCCTGGTGTAGAAATCCTATTCACACACAAGTCAAGATATCATCCCATGCTGTCATTGATGCTCTTTGAAACAAAGGAAGCCCCCAAAGGCTCTGTGGATAGATTTAGGGGAGGGAAGTCAATACATTTCTTTTAAAAATATTTTGATGTGAATTCCAATGTAATTGGTTTCCTTTGCAATTATATGTACTTTATTATATGCATTTCAAATATTCTGAGAAGGGTCTATAGGCTTCCCTAGATTGCCAAAGGAGTCTGGGACACACGCATACAAACATACACACACAGAACCCCCTAGTTTATAGTACAAGTAGATACCCATAAGAAACGAAAGCATATTGGAAACAGTAATCTTCTGATGATGCGGGGTAGATTTTCATGTGGTCTATATGTAAAGTTAATCCATGTAGCAATCATCTAGGATAATCTGTTTCTTGAGTTGCCCCTGGATTATAGGCAATGGTCAGAGTTTCTCCTTGCTCACTGGGCCTGGTATGCCCAACCAATCCTTTCTCAAATGACCTTCACTGAAAAAGATTCCTGAATTTCATAGCCACTAAACCTCAAAGGCAGGGGTTCTTAACCTTTTTCTGTAACGTGGACCCCTTTGGCAGTCTGGTGAAGTTGATGAATCCTCAGAATAATATTTCTAAATGTATAAAATAAGATACATAAAATTAAAAATAATTACCAAAATATTAAGAAAATATAAGTTCATGAATACCAGGTTAAGAACCCCCTACTTAGACGATACCACTCCCATAGAATCAATGTTGCATGTCATCCTGTTGATTTTGCTGATAGAGGAAGCTAGGTGGCACCATGGATAGAGTGCTGGTCCTGGAGTCAGGAAGACTCAAGTTCAAATCTAACCTCAGACACTTGCTACCTATGTGGCTCTGGGCAAGTCACTTAACTTCTGTGTGTCTCAGTTACCTCTTCTATAAAATGGGGATAATAATAGCACCTACCTTCTAGGATTGTTGTAAGAATCAACTGAGATAATATTTATAAAGCACTTGTTACAATACCTGACATATAGTTGGTATTTAATAAATGCTTAGTCCCTCCCTTCCCATATGATCTTTACCTGTCTCAGTTTTCTCAGCTGTCAGATGGGGATAATACTAAAACCTAGAGTTAACATATGTAAGGGGGGGCAGCTAGGTGGCGCAGTGGATAGAGCACTGGCCCTGGAGTCAGGAGGACCTGAGTTCAAATCCGGCCTCAGACACTTGATACTTACTAGCTGTGTGACCTTGGGCAAGTCACTTAACTCCAATTGCCTCACAAAAAAAAATTTAAAAAAAATGTAAAGGGCTTTGCAAACCTTAAAGCACTCTATAAATGCCAGTTCTTATTATTACCACTGTGATTATGATTACGTGACATCCTAGATACAGCAGACATGGCCCTCTTGAGCACAAGCTTCAGTATATTAGCGGTTCAACAGATTAAAATAGGACTAAGTCCATATAGCATGAGTATAATCCAACTGGAACAGAAGCTTACATGGTACAAAGAATTGCTCTGCTCTAAAGGGCATTGTGATGCCCATTGTGATGTGAACTCTTCGTGCATCCACTTTGACCTTGTAGACATTTATCCAGGTCATCTGAAGGTATGGTTTTTGAGATGTAGGCCTGGTGTGGTTCTTTGTCTTATTCTCTTTAGGATAGGCCCCTGATTCCTAATATAGCCATGTGGACAGCCTAGTTTGCCCTCTGACACCAGTCCAAAATGTAAATCTCTGTGTGAGTAAATCTGACAGTCCTTGGAAATCCACACTTGGTGCTAAAGCAGGCAAAGGTAAATCACCTGATATAGGTTCTGTTGCTAGTAGGAGACCTTCATCTTCTATCATCTCTCTGGGAATCTTATTAAAAAGTTCTGCGTAGTAGAAGAGCATCTTTACAAGAAGGGCCAAGAAAGTGCACTTTGGGCACTACTGATTCTTTGTTGTTGTCATTTTAGTTGTGTCTGTCTGACTTTTTGTGACCCCATTTGAGTTTTTTTTTGGCAAAAGATATTGAAGTAGTTTGCTATTTCCTTTTCCAAATGAGGAAACTGAGGCAAACAGGGTTAAGTGACTTACCCAGGATCACACAGCTAGTAAGTATCTGAGGATGAATTTGAAAACAGGTCTTCCTGACTCCAGGCCTAGCACTCCATCCACTGTGACACCTAACTCCCCCCTACTGATTCTCCACAGCACCTTAGTGTCCTATCTATAGCATCAGACAGACTATGGTATCTGTTCCAGAGCACCAGGTACACATGCTCTCTCTCTCTTTTTTTTTTTTTTTTGCGGGGCAATGGGGGTTAAGTGACTTGCCCAGGGTCACACAGCTAGTAAGTGTGAAGTGTCTGAGGCCGGATTTGAACTCAGGTACTCCTGAATCCAGGGCCGGTGCTTTATCCACTGCACCACCTAGCCACCCCCCCCCCCCCCACACACATGCTCTTTTAAAAAGCTTTTTTTTTTTTTTTTTTGCTGTATTTATACAACTAGTCAGAGGCCTAGAATTCCTCAATCCTGAGGTCATGCCCAGCAAGGACTGCAGCTCTTTGTAGATAATTGCTGTAGCAAAGGCTGATTTTCCGTTCTCATCTCATGAACACTTAATCAAAATAGTCTGATTATCAGCCTGTCCCAAGATGACTTCACCTTCTGAGAGCATCAAGATCTCACAGAAAGACGCCAGTATGGTCCAAAGTTTTTCTTCATTACCTCCTATGTCATTCCTGCTTCCTTAATACATAATGTAAAACATTAGGGGCCAATCACTTAGTTGTCTTGGTGGGTTAAATCTAAATTCTAAATGATAAGTTCTAAATTATAAATGGGGTCAAATAAGGCATTGAAATCCCTGTATAGAGTGTGGGGTGACCCACACATTTTATCAAGCTCATATCAGAAGGGATATTAAAGCTCTGGATGGAAAACTTTACACCATGATGAATAGTCCCAATTGATCACGAAGGAACGTGACTTTGAGGCTGCTACTGATGTTATTATCCAGAAGATGATTAAAAGTTGTTACATTCATTGTCATCTAGTGCATATTCCTTTAAGGGCATAAAATTGTGTTTCAATAACATGGCAGCCTCACATATTACTTTGATAAATATACATACAAAGGAATTGTTTTGAGAAACATTTTCCCTTTAAGTTTTCTGTCTTTCAGATCTAGCACAATAATTAGATTATTCAGAAGCAGTATCTTAGGTAGAGTCTTTTTTTGTTTTGTTTTAGTGAGGCAATTGGGGCCAAGTGACTTGCCCAGAGTCACACAGCTAGTAAGTGTTAAGTGTCTGAGGTCGGATTTGAACTCAGGTACTCCTGACTCCAAGGCCGGTGCTCTATCCACTGCGCCATCTAGCTGCCCCGATAGGTAGAGTCTTAAGTGAACCTATATTATCTTTAGAAGCAGTGAGGTGGCAGTGGATAGATCGTTGTTGTTCAGCCATTCAAATGTGTTGAACTCTTTGTGACCCCATGGACAATAGCAGGCCAGACCCTTTTATCCTCCACTATCTCCTTAAGTCTGTCCAAGTTCATGTTCATTGTTTCCATAACACTCTCTCTATATCTTCTTCTCTACTGTCCTCTTTTCCTTTTGCCTTCAATCTTTCCCAACATCAGGGTCTTTTCCAATTAGTGCTGTCTTTGCATCATGTGGCCAAAGTATTTAAGTTTCAGCTTCAGTATTTAACCTTCCAATGAATAGTCTGAATTAATGTATTTAAATATTGATTGATTTGATCTATTTGCTGTCCAAGGAACTCTCAAAATTCCAGCACCACAGTTCAAATATGGCCTCAGACACTTGCTAGCTGTGTAATCTTGGGCAAATTACTTAACCTCAGTTTGCCTCAGTTTCCCTGACTGTAACATGGAGATAATAATAGCACCTACCTCCCAGGGTTGTTAAAAGGATCAAATGAGATAATTGTAGAGCACTTATCCGAGTTCCTGGCACATACTAAGTGCTACATAAATGTTGTCTATTTATTATTGTTATTATTATTAAAGTTTTCCCCCTATTAGTGCTTTGACAAAGTAACCTTCACCTTTGCAGGGTGAAAGTTGTATGTATTCTCCTAACTTATTCAGAATTGCATTTGACTGCTCTTGGTGGCACTCAACTAAGGCCTTAGTCACAATCTAATTGAAATCTGGTTCTAAATCTAGTTTAAAAAATCTTCAAAAGCTTAACATCCTGAAGGTCACAGTATATAATATATGATAGCTACATGTGTAGGTTTTATGGTAAAACAGATGAGAAGTCCAGGAGTGGACACTTCTCATGCTTTGACAAAAAAAGCTTAATGATTTTTCCTTGGAATATGAAATATAGTTGCTCCTGATACTGTCTGAGCTGGAAACTTCTAAACTACGGCTCAATTACTGGTGTTATATTGCTCTCTAGGGGGGAAATATGTTTTGGGCAGAGGCAGCCTCAAGAAATTCAAGATTGCCAAGGTAGGGAGCATGGAAGTAGCAAAGAGGGTATGATATTTCAAGAAATTCATTTGAGTTGTTTCATAACTAAAGTCTGTGTGAACGTAAATTGAATTCATTGTCTTGAAATACTTTTCATGCTGTTGGTTGATGGAATCAACTAGAACAATGATCTCTTTAATTGTCTTTATAATTGGTATACCAAACTTTACAAGGGTGTCAGAAACCACTACACCTATTAATAGATGGCATCTGGACTTTACAGCATCAACAATTCATAAGGGATTTTAAGTAATAAGGAATTTTTGTTGCTTATTGTTTCCTACCACAAGTGAGTGGGGGCGGGGGGGGGGGGGGAGGGAGCTAAAGATCAGATTTTTTTTTTTCTGCGAGGCAATTGAGGTTAAGTGTGGCTGGTCAGCATGGGATTTTAACAATATTAAGTATCTTGGTTGCCCCTAAAGTGATTATGGGCCCTGGAAATAAACTTGGAAGAATCCCTAGCGTCTGTAAACTTTGTTGTAGTGCTTTGACTCCAGGTGAGACATCAACCAAGTGAAGATTTCCTTGGCTCTTCTATGGTGAACCAGAGGCAAATGCAAGACGCAGAATCTCACCTCTGTGCCAGTCAGAGCTCAATTAAATAACTGGTCGGATCTATTAGTATTGGCTTTTGTATTTAGTTAAGGTATATTGGTGTCTGAATCACTTATGTCAAATAGAGGTGGTGCTTAGTAGCTTTATGAAAGTTTTTAATTGTGAATGTTGTGACTTGGACTCCCAAATAGTTTTTTTTTTTAAAGCAATATTTAGACCCTATATCACATCCATTTTGTAATTTGAAATTTAAAGTATTTCTCACTTTTCCCCCAGCCTCCTCATCAATACTATTAAAAGATTATTCTAATGATGACAGTGCTGGGGCATGCAATTCAATTTTACTTCACGGCCCAACCATCATCCACAAACTAGAATAAACTGAGGATAAACCTTCTATTTCCTTATTTTTCATAAACTGAAACAATGTAAACAGCCAGACTGTATAACCTTCATGTTCCTCCAACATTTGCCTGGCCCCTCTTGCCTTGTCTCTCAATACTCCAGTCCATTTTCTATTGTTATCAAATCGACCTTCCTAAATCATAGATCTGACTATATCATTCTCCTATTCAGTTACTTCCAGTGGCTCCCTATTGCCTCCAAGATCAGTCAATTAACATTTATTAATCACCTATGTGTAAGGCACTGTGCTAAGATGTGGGAATACAAAGAAATACAAAAGACAAGGTCCTACTTTCTTTTTTTTTTTTTTAGTGAGGCAATTGGGGTTAAGTGACTTGCCCAGAGTCACACAGCTAGTAAGTGTTAAGTGTCTGAGGGCGGATTTGAACTCAGGTACTCCTGACTCCAGGGCCGGTGCTCTATCCACTGCGCCACCTAGCTGCCCCAAGGTCCTACTTTCAAGGAGTTCATAGTCTGATGGGAGAGACAGCATGAAAACTACTAAGCACAAACAAGTTATATGTAGTATTAATTTGAATTCCAACAGAGAATCACATATAAATTCCTGTTTGGCTTTTAAAGCCCTTCATAATTTGACCCCTTTCTACCTTTCCAGTCTTCTTACACTTAACTCTCCTCTAGTCCCTTTGTTGTTCCTTGTACAAGATGACTATCTCCTGACTGCATTTTCACTGGCTGTCCCTCATGCCTGGAATTCTCTCCATCTTCACCTCCTGTCTTCCTTAAAGTCTCAGCTAAAACCTCTTTCTGCAAGAAACCATTGTCAGCCTTTCTTAATATCAGTGCCTTCCCTCTTGAGATCATCTCAAACTTATTCTGCATGTGTTTCATTTGTACAAAACTGTTGGCATGTTTTCTCCCCAATTAAACTAAATCCCTTGACTGCAACAGATTCTGGGCCCCCTCCCCCAACCTTTCTTTGCACCTTTGAGTACCTACCTGGCAAAGAATGCTTTAAGAAATGGTCATTGACTTGAATTAAGGTGCGATCACATCCACACCTAGATTAAACATAAATTTGGGACCAATTCTGAAAATGGATGGATCCAGACATAGAAGTTAGGAAACTTGGGGCAGCTAGGTGGGGCTATGGATAAAGCACTAGACCTTGATTCAGGAGGTCCTGAGTTCAAATCCAGCCACAGACACTTGCCACTTACTAGCTGTGTGACCCTGGGCAAGTCACTTAACCATCATTGTTCCCCCCCCCCCCCAAATATTAGAAGGGATCATAAAGACCAATGAATCCAGAAATTAGGAAACTTTAGCAATACTAGGTTGAATTTGAAAGACTAAATACAGATAATGTGTATATACTAGCAAAAATAGAAATAAAAAGGAAAAAAAA
Source organism: Dromiciops gliroides (assembly GCF_019393635.1). Lineage (NCBI taxonomy): Eukaryota > Metazoa > Chordata > Mammalia > Microbiotheria > Microbiotheriidae > Dromiciops > Dromiciops gliroides. The sequence goes on along the minus strand of NC_057864.1, from coordinate 359,967,311 downwards.
ACCTTCTCTTCATTCTATTCACTTTTTGCATTTTTAAATTGCTATTTTCCAGAAATCAATACTATTCTTCCCAGGCTTCAATGCAGAAAAGGGGAAGCTTAGCATCTTATGTGTAAAAAACCCCAAAAAACCCCTCTACAAATTACCTTTCAATACATTATTTTTAGAATATATTGTTTTTGTAGTATTGCATATTTAAATTCTTTCTAATTGGCCATTTCTATTTAGATCTATTGCTGTTATTTCTAAGAAGTAATGCCAGCACATATCTTTTTCTGAAAAAAGAAAAAAAAAGGAATAGTAGTCCAGAGAACCAATTAGTTTATAACTCCACAATAATGTCATATCAGCTATGCTGACTTTAGAAGCCCAGGAAACAAATGCTATCCAGGTAGTCTCTCAAGTTTTAGGTTCAAGCAAAATACAACAAAAATGAGATAAAATGATTTAGGAAGAGGAAGTCTTAATTTAGATTGTTAGGGAAAGTAGGCTTAATTTTCAGTCTACCTAGGTTTTCCATTATGCAGTGGCAAAATGTTTCAATTTATCCATAACAACAGTCAAAAAAGGAATTCATTTAATTAGTGATATGTAAAGACTTTTGCATAGAAAAAAGTTACAAAGTAATGCAAAAACAAGACTAGGTACAGTATTTTTAAACAAATATTTTAAAGTATATTTTGCATAATGTTTAACATTCTCATGTTTATTGCTTTCTCCACACAGCAGAGAAATCAAGTGCATAATACATGCTGTGTCTTTATTTTCCAAAACATAAAATCTCACGTGCTTGATTCAATGTATTAAGAGATTATTTTATGTCATAAAACAAAAGCAAAAAACAAAAAAACCAACAAACCAAAACACCATTGTGTAGCACTATTTGTCTGGGTATGGACATAAAATAATTTACTGGCATCACATTGAATACATTCATCTTGGTTTGGAATCAAATGAAATTTGTGAATCTGGGAAAGAGCAACTTAAAAAAATAGTGCCTTTTCTTTTCCTAATGCTCCCTACCCATATCATCATCTGTTGTCCCCAGAAATTACAATCTCCCTCAAAGGTGACAGAAAGATTTTGCATGTTATCAGGAGGCAATGAAAAGTATATATAATATATATAAAAATAGTCCAAATGCAACTAAATAAGTTAATTTAACATCTTACAAAGGAGTTTTTTTTGTATTGGCATGAATCAAATATCCTCCAGTGGGCACTCAGTAGGCGGTTACATATATATAGGTGCACTAATAAAGGAGCACCATATTTTAAGCCAATTTTTTAAAAAGCGCCTGAAGGCTTGCAAGTGGTGCTGAATTGTTTGTTAATCCAAGCCCTGATAGGATAATTGCTTATACCAATGCTATGCTAGATGTCACCACTTGGCAAGTCTGTACAAAGAAAGTAAACTAGGTAAGATAAAACTAGGCCTTTCAACCTGAAAATTATTTCTCAGCAACCCCTTTTAGCTAAATAAATGTGTTGGTTTTAACAGTGCACTCTTCTCTGGAAATGTATCAAATGTCTGTAGACTAATGTAATATTCCCTCCCTTCTCATTTCTTAACCCATACCTCTCTACTTTCTTTTCTTGTGCAATGGTATTCTTTTATGAAAAAAATATTTAACAGCTCAGGCACTTATGAAACTTTAAATAATTTTTTTTCATCCAGCCTCAGGAGAATTCCACAGAGTATTTTCTTTCCTAACCCACAAACATGAAGATGTGCAGCTGGATGATTATCTCTAGAATCTGTATATTTCCCTCATAAAACTTTTAAAAGGTAAAAAGAGTGACATTTTCAAAAAGCTCACTGATGTTGGTTAACAAGATGCCTAAAGCAAAAACAAAGAAGAAAAAAAAGGAATCTCATTTCTTCTTGTGAGATCTGTGGTCTAAAAACAGTGTTTTTGTTCCTTGGTGGATTTTTCAGGCATCTGTCATTGCTGCTACCTTCAGGGTGCAGGCCTTTAAGCGGACTCTGAAATGAAGGACATTCAGTTACTACTGCCAAAAGTCTAGTAGAAAGCTTCCAGGAAATATTAAAAAGCTCCAACTTCTGTCCCCCAGGGTCGGTAAGGTTTACTATTTGTCCCACTGCCTGTCTGCTGGGGACTGGAAGTTGCTGACACAGATAAAGGTGGACTGATGGCCGTTGCTGCTGCCACTGCCGCCGCTGCATTTGGTGGGAGCATGGGGAAGGCCCCGGCAAAGGAAAGGGGGAAGCTGTGAGCAGCGGCTGTGGCCGCTGCAGCAGCGGCATGGACGGTGGCAGAGAGGGACAGGAGAGAAGTGGAGAGGGGTGGAACACAGGGAGCCACGCTGCCTGTAGAAGGCATTCGAAGTGCAGAGTCGGCATGAGCGAAAGTGGCTGTGAGAAGAGCTGAGCCGTGGGAAGGGGGAGGCACTTCTGATGCTGTGGACAGACGACAAGGTGTGGTTTCTGAGGTGTGAAGTCCGTTTTGTTGAAGCAGGGCTGTAGGAAGATGGTGAAAAGCAGCTGTCCAATGATGTGGATGTAAGGGGTGATGATGGTGGTGGGCCATGGAGCTAGTCATGGCTGCTGCCTCCCTCTGAGAGGCACAGGTACTGAGATGAGAGACTAGGCGAACTCTCAGGGGATCGGATGTGTCCAGACCTTCCACTGAGCTCAGGTACCTTGCGACTTCAGTTAAACATTCTCGGAATCCGATGCTCATGAAATCCATGGCGAGGGCATGCGCATCAAAATAACCTGAAAGATAGAATTGGGGAAAGAAAAAGAAAAAAAAGAAAAAGGAAGAGTGAGAAAGGAGAATCAAAAATGGTGTGAGCAAATACCAACTAATGTTCCACTTGTTCCTTGTTCAAACTGTTAGAACCTATTTCCTCTAAACACTTAAAACAGCTATTTGTATTTTTAGTTTCATAGAAGTTTTAAAAAAGCATATTTGGTGATTTACATGTGTGACAACCTCTAGCAATACAGTATGCAACAGTTCCAGCAGAAAAATATCACAGTGGAAAAAGAAATGAAGAACATTCGTATTTCGGACTCTTAGAAAAACCTGGTGTTGCTCTCTGGTACTGTGGGAGAGTGGAATTCCAAGGCAGCCCTTTTCATGGTAATAGAAATCTAGTCTCTCAGTCTCCTTTACACACAGCATAGATTGAAGATTAAAGGGTCTGTGTATAGCATCCTGCCCCTTTCTCTCTGGTGTTGGCCTTTATAACCTAGATGCTAAACACCACATACATTTTGACAGTCTGGGAACTTTCTTTAGCAATTTTATTAGGATATCGTCTGCTTAGTAAGATCATAAGTGCATCTTGACATGTTGTGTTACTTAACAGCAAACTGAAAACATCTTGTCAGTGCTCAAGAAGAAAAAAGTCTCAGTGGAAACAAAGAGTTGTGTTTTTGTTTTTTGTTTTTTTAGTGAGGCAATTGGGGTTGGCTTGCCCAGGGTCACACAGCTAGTAAGTGTGTGTTAAGTGTCTGAGGCCGGATTTGAACTCAGGTACTCCTGACTCCAGGGCCAGTGCTCTATCCACTGCGCCACCTAGCTGCCCCAAGAGTTGTGTTTTAAGTGTAATCCAGTTACTAGTTTGAAGAGCTTATATCCATCAGTTTTCTGCCAACCAGTACATGACTGCTTAATGGTATAAGATACCTAACAGAGTTCTTAACTTCACTGAATTTTATTATAATGCTGCTTATTCTTAAGCACATGTTTATTTGGCAATTTCCCAAGAACAGTCTAATGAGTAGTTATATATATGTGTATGTATGTACACGTATGTATACCCATTTATATACACACTTGAAATTAGTCTTCTAACTGACCAAAAGGTGAGTAATACCTTCATAAAATTTGGACTTTAGATCTATTCTAGTGCCCTTATTTTACAGATGAGGAAACAAGCTGAGAGGCTAACTGATTTGCCAAAGTTCATCCAGGTAGTAAGTTGGAATAGGCCTCAGTTTCTTTTTTTTAAATGACATTCTATTACTGCTTCTTTTTATATAAAATATAATTCTTCTTAATCCTGATAATGTCATCATAGTCCCAAATCTTTTCATAGCCCCAGGTTCTTATCACCTTATGCCTGAAATGTGGTTCAGGTCCCTTAATTCATTCATTCTGCCTCCAGTTTCTCTTCTCTACAAGTTACCCTCAATGCACTTCTAAATCAGGTCTTTCTGAGTGCCGTTTTTATTTGCTGTTCCACTCTTCAAATTTTTAATGGTTCCCCATTTGCTACAGGATAAAGCCCAGAATCGTTAGCCGGCTACTGAAAGCACTACAGAAACTCAAATCTAACTATGGGAGAAAGTATGGGAGAAGTATGGTATAGTGGCTAGGGCCAGGAAGCTATAGGTTCAAATACTGTCTTGGCTATATGACCCTGGATAAATCACTTAAATTATCTCTGAGGAAGTTTCTTTACCTCTTAAAAATGAGAAGAGCTGGACTCAATAACCTCTAAAGACTCTTTCAACTCTAAAACCTATGATCTCATGAATGCACTACTATTCCATAGTTGATATAGATAGTGCTGGGTATGGAGTTAGAAAGACTAGGGTTCAAATATCTCCAATGACAATTTCTAGCTGTGCTACCCTGAACAAATATTTAACCTCAATGAACCTCAAACAAATGCCTAGAACTTAAGGTTGCAGATACATTGTAATCAGGGTTGGTGAAGGGTTCTCACCTTGGGAATTCTACCCACTGATGAAATCATAGCTCCTTCACACATTTGTATATGTAAGAAAATCAAAATTAGTGGAGAAGGATAGATAAATATGGGGGAAATTTCACTACTTTGTTTCAAAGAGTAATCTTTAGAAATTGGGAGTCAGTGGAAAGAACTTAGGCTCTGGAACTAGAGGACCTAGGTTCAAATCTCATTTGGTGTCAGTTACCGGTGTGACATCAGCACTTAACCTACTTCAATTTCCTCATTTAAAAAAAGAGGGTAAGAATAGTCTTTTCCAGCTCTAGAGCTAAGATCCTAGGATGTAGTAGTGTTTTTCTCTTTTTCTCCAACTCGATATGATACCATTTCTAGTTATTTTTTTTTCCCTTAGGATGAAATCTTTCCACAAACCTATGTTTGTATGTATAGACATATATGTAAGAGATACTGTAGTCACACAATTATCATCTTTTTGTGATTACTTGACAGAAGAAATCCGCTGTGGCTTCTGTAATACATGTCAATTTACTAGAAGGGTCCTAGATGACCACTTTTCCGGAACGAGGTAGGAGAAATGTTTGTCCAGTTGGACTAGATGCCATTTGAGGTCCCTTCTAATTCTGAGATTTTCTGACCATCATGATATTTTATAGGCAAAACACTTTGGAGAACATTTGTCCCATGTATTAAAAATTCTGTACTTAGAATTACAAGTCTGACAGGTCTTGGAAAGATATTTAGAGGTAAAAATAGACTTTACCAAAAAGAATGTGTGCCTAATAAATTAGGCTAACTGAAAGGTTCTAGATAAGTATAAAAGAGAGCTACAATTACCACTAACATATTAATAGTGCTTGAACAAATTATATTTTAGATCAGGAAGCAAAGATATTTCTGAAAAAGAAGATCCCTCAATGAAAAATGCATTATATTCTAAATTCTCAAGCTAATGAAGTCAGGTGAAATCTCTCAAAGCACTATAATCAGAGACAAGGGAATGAAGCATTATCCTAGTCAGACAGAGTCCAAATGGCTTCAGAAACTGACATTACTCAGCTCATTCATACCTATAAAGGAAACAGAAGGTGGGCTAATACAATTTATTCCTGAAATCCCCAGGAAATTTTCCCTTGTAGCCATAAACTGAACACATTCCAGCACCATACTTTGTTATGTAACTTATAGGCTTGAATAATTTGCCGTTTCTTAATGTTGACGAAAAAATGCCAATGCCAAATGCAGACAGAAGTAAAAAAAGTCATTAAAAAAAAAATAGAATCTAACCATAGCCCAAGGCTAAAAACCTTTAACAGAGGATGTTCCATCAACTAAGAGACATGATACCTGCATATATCTTCCCCAAACCTTTATGCATCACCTGCCTAATTATTTTTCAAATTACCTACACCAGGAACAGACAATATGAACTTTTTTAAAAAAGTAAATGTTCTTTTTTGAGACAAACTTCAGAACTGTTCTTTTGTTGTTGTTGTTGTTGTTTTTTGGTGAGGCAGTTGGGGTTAAGTGACTTGCCCAGGGTCACACAGCTAGTAAGTGTTAAGTGTCTGAGGCTGGATTTGAACTCAGGTACTCCTGAATTCAGGGCCAGTGCTCTATCCACTGTGCCATCTAGCTGTCCCCAGAACTGTTCTTAATAGCCAAGAATAGCCCCTGGGCTGGGGCTCAAAATGATAAACAATTCAAATATAAGAACTCTAGCACATTTCAAGGAAGAGCTGCACTTCCTTGAAATGTTACTTTTGTATTATGGTTATCACTGTTTGTATCTTACTTATCCTTCTACTAGATTGCAAACTCCTTGAAGGCTAGGGTTCCAATTTATCTATATCTTGCATTTTTCCTGGTATCTAGTACAGTGCTCTATGCACAGTGAGTGTTTTAATTAGCTGAAAAGAAAATAGAAGAGGCTACATTTTTAATCTTGTAATTAACAAAACCAGTGGAGGGAGGCAGAGGAAATCTGTAATAATAAAAAGAGTTACCCTTGTACCCAACATTTCTATTTTAGAAACTTAAATTGTACCTGTATGAACAAAGGAAATATCCTCTTTTATAATCTAAATCCACAGGATCATAGATATAAACCTGGCAGGGGCATTAGAGGTAGTCATGTAATCCAACCCTTTCATTTTACAGATGAAAAAAAGTGAGACCAAGAAAGGGACTTGCCCAGGGTTATACGGGTAGTGACAGAACCAGGATTCACGTTCAGCTCACATTAATTCCTAATTTGTAGCTCTTTTCGCTAAACCCAATGGCTTCTACCAGAGATTTTTATTTGACCTTAATATGGCCTGCCTCTTTGTTCATCTAGAACAGTAAAGTCAGAAGTTGAACCCCAGCTTAAAAGCATGATTCCTCCCTATACCATTCCTGATAAGCAGCTGTCCAGCTTCTGCTTGAACAGCTACAGTGCCAGAGCATATCTTATACTTCTGGCTTATATTTTCATAAAACAGAAATCAAGGTCTTATTCACTATGTCTAACTTTAGTAATAATAATAACAGCTAACATGTATACAGTGCTTTCAAGTGTCAGGCATTGTGCTAAGTGCTTTACCATTATCTCCTTTGATTTTCATTACAACCCTGGGAGTTCCATGCTATTATTATCCTCATTTTACAGACAAGAAAACTGAGGGCGCAGCTAGGTGGCACAGTGGATAGAGCACTGGCCCTGGATTCAAGAGGACCTGAGTTCAAATCCGGCCTCAGACACTTGACACTTACTAGCTGTGTGACTCTGGGCAAGTCACTTAACCCCAATTGCACTGCAAAAAAAAAAAAAAAAAAAGAAAGAAAGAAAAAGAAAACTGAGGCAAACAGAGGTTTAGTAACTTGCCCAGGGTCACAGCTCTTGTCTGAGATAGGGTGGTGGTCTTACTTTTAAGATTACCTAGCACTTTACAATTTGCAAAGGTCTTTAGTTGCTGGTCCTCGACAACTCAGTGAGGTGGGCAGTACAGTTGCTTTTATTGTTATTTTAAGTGAGTTGTCCTAGTCTCATAGTAAGTGGTACAACAGGATTAAGACCCAGGCCTCCGGACTAAAATTCACCCACTATCTAGTTATACCACTTTTCAATTGGGAGGATAAGGCCTGAGGGAAATCACCCAGTAAGAGTGTTCCCTAAACATCTTTATAAGGTGGTTAAAATAAACATTATGGACATCCTTTAAGAGACAGAGCCATACAAAAGATATCTATCTATAAAATCTGAGGGATGTATATATAAGGGAACAGGAGCTTCTTTAGACCCTCTGTAATTTAGCATGTGAATTTTAGATCTTTTTTTTTTTTTTAAAGAGATCCCTAGGGGGCAGCTAGATGGCGAAGTGGTTAAAGCACAGGCCCTGGACTCAGGAGTACCTGAGTTCAAATTCGGCCTTAGACACTTGACACTTACTAGCTGTGTGACTCTGGGCAAGTCACTTAACCCCCATTGCCTTAAAAAAAAAAAAGAGATCCCTAACTGATAGAAGTATTTCCCTCTTATCATCCCACTATCTCCATCAAACCACTGCTCAGCCCATTCCCTATAGCACCTAAATCTGGGCCTCAGAGCCTGGGGAATAGTTATTTCCATTAATTGTGTGAAATCCAGAAGTTTATTATCGGTTATTTAAAATAACTTTCTACTCCCCTCCACCCTGCACCAAACAAAAGATATTCAAAACAACCAAGAATTTTCACTTCCTTACAGATATCTACATTATATCAAATTCTAGGATTAGTTTTGGTGTAGCCTAATGGTTGTTGCCAACCTCCTGTTTATGTTTGGATGTTTGTGTGTTTGTTTTGTCTCCCGGTGCAGATTTCAGTGCTCTTCTGAAGCCTCAAACAAATCTCTGACTGGGCTGCCCGTGAATGAAGCCTTTACTCCCACAGTGTTATGAAAGCAAACACAAGCCCAGGGTCAAGTGCTTCTTTTGTTCCAGCAGTCCTTTCCCACGAGTTTAATCCTGCCATTAGCATTGATTTCCACTGCTTTAATCTGGGACCGCCTATCCCAGCATGTTAAAGAACTGTTCAGCTCAGAGTTTACGATATTTAAAAAAAATGGGGGGGGGGGGAAGGAAAGGTAGAGAGAGAAATAGACTTACTTTTACCTCCCGTTGCTTGAAGCATCTTCAAATGATCCACTGTCATTTGTAGTATTTCTGCTTTTTCCAATTTTGCAGATCCCTTGAAGAATAAAAAAGTCTTACAAATCCTGTAGGTTCTAATTTAGTATATTTTTCACTGAACTTAATGTTATGGTTTTAATTTTCCTTGATATCAGAGCATTCTTAGTTTTATTTCTTTCCAGAATACATCTCAAATGTGTATCAGATTTCATAATACATACTAAATAGCTATAAGTATATACTATAGCTATATACTATGCTATAGCTTGCAGTACTTATCACATCTATATTTAAAGAATGACTGGAAGTCTAATAAAATGATTGACTTTTCAAAAGACTTTCAATTATATTGAAATGTCATATATTTAGGTATATTAAAATACTGAATTAAAACTGTACAGTTATACAGAAGAAAAAGCTTTGTATCTTTTTTTCATCTTGGGAAAAAATGTCCTTTGCCAGACTTTGTATGTTAAAATAGTAGTATGGGATACTGCAGGCTAATCAATTATTACAAAGTGTATGTGATTTTAATGACTTTGCCCTAAAAACTGATTTTTAAAAAACAATAATCTCTTAATGGGAAAATGATTTTTCCATTAAAGTAAGCTACTAGCCCATAATCAGCAAAGTCCCTCTCTGGATGAAACAAAACAAAACCCCAAACCAAACCAAAACCAAAAAAACCTTTTCGGTTTTGACCAGCAGGTGTCACTCTGCATTATCAATAGCCAAAAGATGAGAGGAAAGTTTAGTTCTAATCTGGGTAATATTTAAAATTCTTGAGGACCTTTGAATAATTTAAAAAAATATTCGATAGTCTCTCTATAACTGAATTAGAAATACTCCCCCTTTTTACTTTATTTATTTGTATATGTGTCCTCTTGATTAGACTGTAAGTGCCTTCAGAGCAGAGCCTTAGACGTTTAAAAATGTTGAAATTATTTCTTCATAAAGATACCTATGAAAAACCACGGGAACACATAGATCTCTCTTAAGGCTGCTTGATTTGCCAGCAAAAGCTGGATGGATAATGTATAACATATTAAATTCTTGTGTTTTCAAAATTGAGGCTAAGATTTGGTTTCGATTTCTAAGCTTTACTTGTTTTAAATGTATAGTACCAGAACTCAGTCCATAGTGAGGGTCCCCAAGTTACTTATTTCCATGAAAGAATACTCTTCTAATCATACTATGACAAGTTCTAACTCTCTGTTCTTGGTAACCAAACTCTGCAAATGTGAGACCCATGTGTTTATAATAACTTACTGCCAGAGAACAGAGGTTTGTTTTTTAAAGCTTAAGTTGTTTTAAGTCAATATTTAAGAAAAATCTAACAAGGCAAAAAAAAAAAAAAAAGGTCCTAAACCAAGTGATCCTAATAACTGTGGACAGACTTTAAGTAATCAGAACATTTTAAAAAAGCATTGATAATTGATATTTTAATAACAGAATAGAGGGATTCAAAGTATTCCTCATCAAATAACATTTTTTTCCACATTACTTTTCCCCTTATGGAAAGACTCAGGATATAGAATGAGTATCCTTTTGGTAACTTTTCCCCCATTAAGAATTTATAATTAATAGTGTATTACATGCTGTACTTTTTCTTAGTGTTAATCTTTTCCATAGAGACGGGACAAGTAGTTTCACTGAGAGTGACTAATAACTCAAAACTGCAGTTTCTGGGTATTTTCCAAGGGCTTTGTAGGGGGTTGTATTACAGTGTTTGTGGTGTTCATGAAGTAAACAATAAAATGGAACAAATAACTGTTGTCTCATACCTTGTTTGAGCTAAACTGAAAATATTTCCATCATAAGTTTTCTGTATCCTTTGAAGGATGCTCTCTGTTGTCTGTGTTGTACTTTTCTTGGGTCATGAAGCAAGCAACTTTGAAACTGACCAGCTCTCTACTTTCTTACTTGTACAAATGGGCTTTTTTTTTTTTAAAGGTGTATTTTCTATTTCGAGCATGGTTAATTACATGGTCAAGTTTGACCATACCAGACTTTTAAAAGGATGCTTCAAATCAAATAGGCTAATAACAAAGCATTAAAATGAAAGTAAATGGCTTGGTAAATCAGTTTATACTTTCAAGATTGTGGGTTAGATATGCTATTTCTGGGACTGCTGTCCTTTTTAATATGAAAAAATATTTAAATAAAAAAAACACAATTTGAGACAGAAGTGTAATTTGCATTTCATTCTTTTTTGAAGCATACTCCATGCAGCACATTTTTAAACAAAACCACTACTGGTATTCATAGAAAGAACAGAGAAAGCATGAACACTCCTACCCTTAAGGGAAAAAGAAGCAAAAGAATGGAAATGTTTTTCGGCTTCATGACGGATTATGTTTTTAATAGTTTTGCCACAACAAAGCATTTTATTGAAATGGTTGCTTTATGCCAGATCAGGACACATACACTATTATTTTAATGAGCTTTAACAAGAACCCACATTACCAGATGAGAGAATCTATGTGTGTGAGAGTCCACATACACAAATTTTAAGAAAGGGGGGGGGGGGGGAGAGAAGCAACTTACTTGTTTTTCAAAAGCAGTTGGCACAAGTCGTCTCAACTCTGATAAACTGTTATTTATCCGATCACGACGCCTTTTCTCTATAATCTATCCAAAAAGAAAAAAAAAACCCAAAAAAGTTTATGAATGCATGAATAGTGAAATCATGCATAGTGGAAAGATACAACATTACATATTAGACAGATTTCATGAAATCAAAGAAAGGGGGGGGAAGTACACATACCCCTCTTCTTTTCTTTCTGGCCATAATCTGAGATGTTGTTGTCGGAGAATTTGATCGAATCACAGAGCCCGTACTTTGCCTATGAAACAGTAAGAATGTGTCAGGTGCTACATAACACAATGATTGTTCCTTGTGGGTACCTGATGCCACCTATTAAATATTCGCGATTATACTACTCTCTAAGTGTTTGGGCCTTTATTCTTAACTCTTCCTTCATTTCTACCACATTTTGGTTTTTAGGCCTTTTGGTCTCCCTCTCTAGGTTTGAATTACATCTTTTAATGGATAATCTTGGCATCAAGGCCATAAGAGAACACTGTTCTGAGCCTCTACCTATAACTCACAGAAACAATTATGGAAAGATTTAGTGAAAAGTAAGGTAGGTTTAGATACTTCATAGTTCCACTTAGATTTTTTTTTCCAAAGTCAGCTAACCTCTGATAGCATTTCCCTCCTGGCACTAGATAAAGTAAAGCTATTTTAAAATAAAGGTCACATTAAAGTCTTGCTATCAAACAGATACAGTCTGGTCATGTGTCCACTAGTGTTCTCCCTAGATCCAATTTTTAAAAAAAACAAAAGTGATCTTATTTTATTTCTATCACAAGAAAAACTAAACTTTGATATGTTCCTAACTCATGAAATCAAATAAGTTATTAACACACGTGCATCAATCTAAAGCCAGATAAATCTGTTTTACCCTGAACATGAATCTGAGCTCTGAAGCTGAAAACCTTCCCAATCTTCACGTCTAGGTTTAAACCTATCTACAAAGTCTGGGAACAACATCCATGAGTTCACTCTCTCATTTATTTTATGGTCACTCTTAATTTCCCCCCATTTCTTCTTTTTTCATAATGTACAAGGATTATATGTTCACAACATTTGCTGTTTTTATTATTTCTTTTCAGAAATGGTCAGAACTTCTTCCCATCTCAGAATTCCACTGTAACTAGGACTCTTCCTTCCTTTTCACCCCTTCCTCAAATATTCTTCCATTTCTTCAATGTTTTCTGAACCTTCAGCCTCATTTTTGAGCTTTGACATACTGCACTTTCAGAAACACTTGATAAGACAGATCAGCAGTTTTCAAACTTTTTAGTCTCAGGACCCTTTTATGCTGACAAATTATTGAGGACTCCCCCCAAAACCCCTCTTATTTATAGGGGTTATCTCTCCATTTTTAGTGTATTAGAAATTAAAATATCTTGTATTATTATGAAAGAAATTTTGACCTCAAAAAACCCCTGGGTCCTCAGATCACACTTCTGGGTAGAAGACTTTTTAACTTTTCAAACATCTTTGGCCTTTTAGTGTTTGGATTGTGATGAAAATATCAAAGAAAAGTAATTTTCAAAAGGCAAGAATTCTGACCTTTGAATGACACTCAGTTGAAGGTAAATAATTTAACAGTTCCTGGGAATGCTAATTAGAAGCAATTATAACTTGACCTGCATTGGCACTAAAATGCCAGGTAATGTAATGTAATGTAAAGTGGTGATTTGTCTTCTAACGTGACCCAACTCTTTTTCAGTCCTAATAATCATGCTGATACCAGAATGAAAATGATGATGCCTAAAGCACTCTTATAATAGAAGGTCATTTTATTTCTGGATTACCAAAGTCACATATGCTCATTCCCATAAAGCGCCACCTACAGTCTGGACATTATAAAATCGCCTCAAAATTTCCAGTGAGCATTTCTGAATTCTTCAGTGAAAAGGAAAAAAAAAATCATTGTTTTTCCAGCTCCTACGGTCCTATTTTTCGAAAGGGCTCCCGATTGGACCTTCAGGAGCTAGGGCACCTGAAATTTACCTAGTCCTTTGCAAAGCCCCTTGTGGATATGACAGCTGACTGTGTTACAGGTGATCCATAGCCTAGTAAGTCAATGGCTCATTAAATCTCTCACAGCCACAGCGTATTTCAGCGCGCCTCACCTTCCTCGGGTTCTACCCCACCCCCAAAGGATTAAACACAAAGCCCTCAAAAAACAATACAATGCCCCATATAACCCCTAATACCACTACTCAACTAAGCTTGGATGGCTACACAAGCAAAAGTTTTCTGGACGCCTCCAGGATGCCCGGGAGGTAGATACTCCCCGAGATTTCGCAAGAGATGCTCACCCACACTAGGAGTTTCCCACAAAGCCTTTGCCACGCTGGAAGGTTAGGGACCAGCTGGGTCTCTCTTCGCCCCGCTCCAGCCAACCCTAGAGTAACTCCCGATGGGGAGAAACCCCGACTCCCCACCACCTGAGCTACTCACACTTACCCCGAGTAATTGTTTTCGCTTCCCACGTCTATCGTCTCATCCATGTCGCTATCTGAGGTAGTTTCCTCACAAGGTCGCTTCATTTTGGCGAACGGGGGGATGCACAAGGCACGCTAATGAGGAATAGATACCCACCTGGGTACTTTTCTTTTTCTCCTCTTTCCCCCACCCCCCTCCCCTCCGCGGTCAGTCGCGTAACGCAGAGCCAGGCGAGCGCTGCACGACGGCGGCGGCTGCAACGGTCTGTTCTTGCTTGCTCTTTCCCACGCTGCAGTCCCTACCTCCAGCGAGCGCAAGTGCCCAGTCTCCGGGCACGCCCCCCTTCCCCCCAGGGTTCTGTCCCGGGTGTAACCCCATCCTCCCCCCTCCCCCGCGGCTGGCTCCCCCGCAGGCGCCGCCTATTGGACCGAAAAGCTCCTGATGGGCAGCATCTGCCCGCCCCCTCACGGAGTCGGGGGCGCTTGGGATTGGCTGGTAGCTGAGAGGCGATGGGGGAAGGGGGAGGGGAGGAGGGGTGTCCTTTGCGAAACCCTAAAGCCAGTGGGTAGTTTCCAAGCGTGGGAAAGCAGCCGCTGCACCTCCGGTCCCTGGGAGCTGCGGGCGGGGAAAGGCGGAATCGGGTCGACCCCGTGGCGAGTGTTACTGCATTTCTCGGCTCGACGTAGGGAAGTTGTGCTGACGCCGAGACTGAGGATCAGGTGTTGAGTGCAAGACTTTGGGTTTCGGCAACCCTCCTCCCCCTCCTACTCCACTCCGGTCACTTTCAGTCTCAAACGAAGTTTCTGGGCTATGTTTAAAGAATAACCTCAAACGCGTGGCGGTGTATGTGTGTGTGTGTGTGTGTGTGTGTGTGTGTGTGTGTGTGTGTGTGTTGTGCGCGCCCTCGCGTGTTTGGCTGGAGTCGTAGTAAAAGGGAGACTGCCCCTGTGGGCTTCCCCCCTCCGGATTCGTGGTTCCAAAGCTCGTATATATGATCGCTATGTCATCATGTAGACCTTATCCTCCTGTTCTCTTAAAAGTTCTCTGTCAGAGATTAGTTTTTCTCCCTAAATTTCCAAGGCTTCTCCAGGGCAGAATATTTGGGAACATACGGTTCGCTCAAAAGACACTGGAATTCCAGATTTCCTGATAAGGGTGGGAAGAGCTTCCAAGATATAAGATAGTTCGATTTCTTGTATTTCCACGTCTTTTAAAGCACCTAATTATTTGTGATTCAGGCGCTTTGGGGGGGGGGGGGGGTTGGTTTTCATTTTCTAGCCTTGGAGGCGAAGGTATACGCAAACTGGAAGGTGACACCCTAAGTGATGTGTCTGAATCTAGTGACATGGACAACTGAGGAAATTAGATGGATAATTCAGGATTTACCTCGAGTCTGAAAAATCCAAATACTTGGAGCTAGAAAAGTTCTGGAAATTTGATTTTTCTTGTACACCCGTAGTTGTCTCAGTTTTCCGTAACAGCGGGCAGGCAAGTCACAGATTTGGGGAAATGGGGGAAAGTAATGTCAGTGAATTTAAGATTTAAAGTGAAATTTTTTTGGTCAATTTCTAAAAATCCTAAGATCCTGGATCAGCTTCTTGTACGTTTTCTAAAACTTTTTATTTTTTGAAAGAAATTCTAAACTGCATTCTTCAAGTAACTGAAAATACTATTTAGACCGGCTATACAGTTTTGTGTATAGTCTCTTTAGAGACTAAGTCGACCGAAAGTTAGCCTTCGGGTTTCCCCGCCTTCCTCCTTTCAGAATGCAGGCGTTACCGCCCCAATGCTACATTTTTGCCTTTTGTGTGTAGGCTATACAGTGGTGCAAAATGAAGTTTATCAGAGTTCTTAAAAGCAAACCAAACAAAACCTAGACAGTCACAGAGAAAAATACTTTAAGATCCTTTCCTAGATCTCATCAGTGATCAGATCTTAGATTTTCTCCTTTGAGTCTCATTCTTCCCACGATAAGACAACCTCAGGTGTTCCCTTGACCCACTTAGTTCCCATCCACAACCCCAATTTAAACTAGAAAGTAGAAGGGAAGAGGAACTAGGGAAAGCCGGAGAGGAAAGAAAAGTCCGAGGTCAAACAATCTAAAAAAATTCTCAGCTGGGGAAGGGGTAGGGAGGACTTGCCCCAGCTGGGAAGCTGTCTTTAAAAACAAACAAACACACACAAAAATAAAAAAACCCAAAACGACCCTTCTTACCACACCGCCCTCTTTTTTGTGTCAACCCCGCGGTGGAGCCTGCTCTAGCCGTGTGAACAGAAACCTGACCCTTTTCATCCTGACTTTTGAAATGTAACCTGCCCAGAGGACAGAGTCTGGGCGGGTGGGGTGGGATTGGGGAGGCGCTGGAGGGAAATGGCCGGGGGCGGGGGTTGGGTCAGGAACCGGGAGTGGGGGAAGGGAACGGCGGAGGAAGAAAGGAAGCACAAAAGAGCCCAGAGTCGCTGGGACTGGTGCACTCGTGTGTGTGTATGTTCAGAAGAGAGGTATCCAGCCTTCACCCTTGTATGGCCTATGTAGTTATGTTCAGTAACTAAGCTTTGGGGTAACCATCTAACTGCGTGGGGATCGAGATGCCTAGAAACTTTGAGCTGCCTTGAGTCTTCATTCCTCCAGGGCGCTCCTCTTCTCCACTTTCTCAACAGGGTGTGGCTGCTCTTAGGGCACGGTAGACTAACCTAGGCTACTTGAGCGGTCCTCCTCTCCAAATCTTTCCTTCCTCCGAGATCCGGCCAGATTATCCACTCCCCACCCCCATTCCCCGGGAATCTCCCCCTCCTCTTCCCCACCCCTAGGAAAAGCGTCGGGGAAATACTGCCACGAGGCTCCAGGCTGCCAAGTGAAATGCGCCCGCTACCCAGGGAGTGTCAGTGAGCGGTGATCCGCGAACTAGACAAGTCTGATCTTTGATGCCTTAGGCTGCGGCGGCGGCGCTAGTAGAGACTAGGCTGATCCAAGCGGCGCCTGCCTCGGACGATCGCGAAGGATCTGATGCGTTCCCATGGTAAATACCTGGTCTGCCGCGCTGCCCCCGCGTCTGACCAGTTGAAAGCCGGAAGACTGCTTCACCTTTTCTCTTTCTTTTCTTTTCTTTATTTTTTTCCCGTTACATGTAAAGATAGTTCTCAACTTTTGTTTATACAAGCTTTCCAATTTCAGATTTTTCTCCCTCCCTCCCCTCCCTCCCCACTTCCCTAGACAGCAGATCACCTTTTCTTTAAAAAAAAAAAAACCCACCACCACCAAATACATACACACCCCCCAAACTAATATCAACTGGGTGAGACTGGAAGGTGCATTGCTGTTCACTTTAAGTATCCAGGAACGAGTGACTTCAGAAAATGACAAATGGCGCACGGGGGGTGGGGTGGGGGTGGGGGAAATCACTTAAAAAAATGAACTGTTATGTAAACGTTTCCACTATGCTCTAGTTTGGATATAATACATGCAAACACCAGGACAGTTCGCTTGCGTGAAAACAGCGACTATTAAAAAAAAAAACTCTCCCTGGGTCACCCTTTAAGTCAAGCATTATAAAGAAAACCCCAAGTCCGAGACAATAGAAGTCCGAAAACGTCAAAGGATTTCAACCTTTAAGTTTATTCTTAGGGGAAAGTGTCAGTTTATTCGAAGAAAAAAGAAGCCCAGAATATTTTGAACGATGTCCGAAGAAGGGGATATTTAACTGCAAAATGCCTAATCTCGGTCATGCGCCGCAATACTTCTCAATTAATTAGGTCATGCATTTCTCTGCACCAGGGTCAGGGAGGGAGAGTCTGAGAGGGCAAACTCATACCTAATGTGTCCCACTGTTTTTAGAGGCGGCTCGCAGGCTGCCTTTTCATGGGAATGTTGTGATTGTGTGAAGAGGGAATGAGGGCGGGGAGGCAGGGGACAACTGCGGAATTTCAAACCCCATTGCCCCGCTGGGACATCCTTTTCAGCTCGTCTGCCGAAGGTTTGCTAGAGAGTAAGCCTGCAAAGCAGAAGAAATTTCACTGCATGAGAAAGGCAAGCGTCAGTTCTAAGGAGCTGGTTTTGGTTTGGTTTTTTCTTTGGTTTGGTTTTTATTCTTAAAGTATTCCCTACGATGAGGCTCTATTAAAGACTTAGATTTAAAAGGTGCAAGGCCTTTCATGTAAAGAAAATTGTGGTAGGAAGGTAAATGAAGGGAGATTGTCCTGTGCTGAACCGAGGAGATTAGATATAGATAGAGCTGATTTAGACCTCTAAAATTCTGGACCTTTATCCTCCTAATAATTGATTTCATATACAATGATTTGAAACAAATGTCTTAAAAGCCGGTGCAGGGTCGTTATGTCCTCATAATTACATCCCTGAGAGTATATATGTCTCAATCTGTGTGTGTGTGTGTGTATGTGTGTGTGTATGGAAGGGAGTGTTCTTCCTCCTAGTAAATGTTAATTTTCAATTATCACCTATATTGATGGTGATTTCCAGGTATTGATTTTAGCCTCATTTCAATTATAGAATTTAGAGGAAACTTCTTTGGTTTGTTTGCACACACATTTTCCCTAAAATGGTTTATTTACTGTATTCAAATCTTTTCAGGATATTTGGACTGGTCTTGAGATTTAAACTCCCCCTTTCTTCCACTGCTTCTGTCATTTATGTGCTTCATTTTCCTAGGATACTTTGTCACAGTTCATTATTTGCTGCTACTCTCAATCTTTTGAGATCTTGTTTACAGTCACTTCCAAAGCCTGCTACTCTTGTGTTTGGATTGGCTTAGAAAGTCACCAAAGCAAAATACCACTTTAAAAGAATGTATTTACATAGCTTCTCAGTTAAACAGAGCAACCCCCTCCTTTAAAAGAAGTTTGTGTCTTTCCAGGAAGCCTAGATGGTTGTAGATCTGATTGACAGGTCAAAAATTCAACCCATCCTGAATATCATCACTATTTAAACAGTTTTATGGTCCAAAATAAGAACAAGCTGGTTGCCCCTAGAAGTGTTGGTCTACTTGAAATTGCCTGGTGCAGGTGACAAGCACATGCACGTGCGCATCTGTGTGCCGTCTTGTTCTGCTGCCTGGCCTGACTAGCTGGGTTATTGTGAACTGGCAGCTCCTTGAAATTTATAAGAATGCTTCACCCCAGGAGCACAGTGCTAAGGGCAAGATCCTTGTAAATTTCAATACCTTTACTCACAAGCATTTTGGAGACAACCTCTGCAGAGAGGGTGAGGGTGTGACACACTTTTGCTAGCCAGAAAAACCAGAATAGAGACCAGCTGCAGAGATCATTCTAGGCCCACCAACCTTGATGTTATTCCTTGAAGGGGACTGCTTCAAGAATTAACGGTCACGCCTCTCTTGTTAACCACAGAAAGTATATCTTATTTCTTGCCTTATGTGTACAATAATATGTGCGACTTATTTTCTGTATCTTAGGTCCCAATGTGAGAGAAATCTAAAATACTAAACATCTTTTCCTGGGAGTTAGAGATTTAAAGTGAATCTTCTCAATAAACAATGTACTCAAAAGCTTTTATTACATAAGATACTATTTGTGCATAGTACATGCTTAGGGATGAATTCTGGGTTAGGGTAGGAACATCTGGTAAATAGAAAATAGAATAAGATGACTGATTCTTTTCCCGAGATTACTAAACAATAACCAGAAAGTTAGAACAATTACTAAGAACTAAGGTGAGACTGATTTGGAATGTGAAGATAGGGGTAGTGGTGGTGGTGGTGGTATTGTGTGTGGGCATTTTAAGGAAACTTAAAAATTCAGATTTTTCTGTCTTCAATTTGAGGAGGCAGCTCCCTACCTCCACCTCCCTGGAGAAGGAATATATTTTCATCCAAAATTATAATGCTTTGCTTTGCAGGACTCTGTAGTTTTGTTTAGTTGTTTAGTGACTTGCAAACATTCCCCCCTTGCTTAAAAATACCTTCAGGTAGATGATCCACAGCAAGATTAAAATATTTAAATAGCTGTCAACAGTAATTATAATATAAGAAACATTTCCTCCCCCAAAATAAACATGATCTCATTGTCCCTGAGCAATCCAGCTAAAAAAGGCGCTGTGCATTGCTTGTGTTCTCCAGATGATTTAAATGTAATACCATAGGACCAGGACAGGTATGGATTTCCAAACATGTGGACTCTCCAAAGGAAGTTGTCCTTTTTCAGTTTTAGGAATGTTAGCAATGATGTCTATAGTTGCTTGTCTTTTACTTGCTGATATTAGCCTAAGATGAAAGAAAATGTACATCTGTAGATTTAAAAAATATTAAGTACTGTAGAAATACTACTGAATAACAGTTTCTAGTAGAAGAAATTCTATATTCTGTGAATTGTTTTACAAAAGCAGTTAGACACAGGCATATTTCTCTACTTATCTCTTGCTTTTCAATGACATTTTTTTGAGCACTAATTGAAATAAAGAGCTAAATTTAGATTTTCTAAGAAAAAAAAAGTCAGGCTATTCACTGACCCTTATATTTCTCAACTTTTGAAAGTAACTACTTTGAATTATACACACACACACACACACACACACACACACACACACAAGTTTTTTGATCTACAGGGTTGGATTTAGGTGGTAAGCATATAGCTAGGCAGCATCAAATAGTAGTCCAGTACCTACTGTTTGACAGGTCTTTAAAAGATGGATTTATATTTACCATGAGAGTTTGGCTATGTTTGGATAAACTTTGGATTGTTATACCAATCTCCAATCTTTATAAAAGTAAGTCGATGAAGTTTGAAAATATTTGGAGACAGATGTGGGGCTGATATTTTAAATTTATACAGTTCATTCTATCTCTGATGAGCTGAGGACATTTTTAGAAGATGTTGACAAAAGCACCGGCCCTGGATTCAGGAGTACCTGAGTTCTGTAGGTGCTTTGGGAGCACATGGTAATGTTAGAATGCAGCTTATAAAAAGAGTTCTTAGAATGAAGTCATCATCATAGTATATATTTCTCTCACACCCCATAATCCAAGAATTCTAAAGCACATAGGCAGCTCATAACAGTATCTGTATTTACAAAGACTGCTATTAGGACTTCCATGAAATGGTAGTTTTACCTCTGCACCTTGAAACAAATAAAAGGTTGAGAATTGCAAATATATATCTAGAAAGAACGAAATATCCATAGAAAGGATAGATTTTCAGAAGTATGGGTGTTATATTAACATGAAAAACTGTGCCGCAAAGGAAGGGGGGGGGTCATATCACCAAAGTACAATGGAAAGAACATTGGATTATAAGAGAAGATGTTTTCAAACCCCACTTCTGTTGGTTACTACTGTGTGATCTTGGGCAACTCACTCAGCCTCTGTGGGCACCACTTCTAACCTGCCTGCACTATTTTGGGACTTGTCTGACTGACTTTTCCATCATGCCTACTTCCCTTCCCCCCCCCCCCTCCCATTTTCAGTTTCCTTTTGTGTGTTCTCTTCCCTCATTAGATTACAAACTTCTTCAGGGCAGGGACTGTCTTTCTTTTTTCTATTTGTATCCCAGGGTTTAGAACAGTGCCTGACACATAGTAACTGGTACTTAATAAATGTTGATTGATTCTTTAAACCCCTTCTTCAAAGAGTCTACTAGGCAACAATTTGTTGCTCTATTTATAGATTACAGGATTTAGAGCAGGGAAATGACTTTAAGGAAAGGTCATTTATTCCCTCATTTCCCCTCATTTTATAAATGAAGAAAATGAGGTCAAGGTAGGTATGACTTGCTCAAAGTCACATATATGACCTTCACCTAAATACAAATCAGAAACTTAAACCCAGGTCCTCTGACTCTGTGTCTAGACTTACCATCAGCAGCTCTCAAAGTGTGGTTTGGATTGCCCTTGGGTTACCCAAGATGTTTTTAGCTAGATGGCCCAATGGATAGAGTGCTTGGCTTGGAGTCAAATTTGACCTTAGTACTTGTGTGACCTTGGGCAAGTCACTTAACCCTGTAAAATGAGCTGGAGAAGGAAATGGCAAACTAATACAGTATCTTTGCCAAGAAAACCCCAAATGGGGTCATGAAGACTCAAATATGACTGAAAAACAAAATGAAAGTTTGAAATTATTTTCATACTAAAATAAAGATATTTTAAGTTCTAATATGGGAAACATTGTTCAATATATTTCACATAAACAAAAGCTCTTGTATGTAAAGATGTCCTGAGACCAAAACATTTGAGAAGCTCTGCTCTAAACTCAGCTAATTCCAGTTACTAAATGCAACTAAAAGTGGCAAAATGAAATTTCTTTTAAAAATAATAATTTATCAGGGGCAGCTACGTGTCACAGTGGATAAAGCACTGGCCCTGGATTCAGGAGGACCTGAGTTCAAATCCAGCCTCAGACACTTGACACTTACTAGCTGTGTGACCCTGGGCAAGTTATTTAACCCTCATTGCCCCACAAAAAGCCAAACCAAACCAAACCAAACCAAAACAAAAAAATCCAAATTCTTCCTAAGTTTAGATAGGTCTTCTCATATTTCTTCTGAGTTAGAGAGGTTTTACTGATGATTGTATCCTACCAAATCTAGTTTTCAGCCTGCATATTTAGAACTGGTAACAACTTCTTTTTTTTTTTTTAGTAAGGCAATTGGGGTTAAGTGACTTGCCCAGGGTCACACAGCTAGTAAGTGAACAACTTCTTTTTCATAGAGAATTAAAACACAGTGGGAAAAGGAAAAAAAAATCAATGTTACTCAATTTTCAGGGAGACTCTTAAACCCTGGGCCTTAGGAATCTAGTCACTAATCCTAATTTTTTTTCCAGTTACAGTTCAAATGAATATATACAGAGTTCCAGTGTGTACCTAGAAGTAGAACTTTTGACCTATGTTGTGAGTACAAGTCATTGGGTGATTTTAAAAGCCTCAATTTATAGAAATGTCAAATGGTGATTAAGTTTAGCCCTCAGGAAACTCTTTCCTTTCTTTTAGGTTGCTGAAGTTTAGTTTAGCATGACCCATGTTTATAGACAAACACACATTTGTATTTCTTCTCTGGGGTACTCAAAGTTATGTCAGAACTTGAAGACTAATATTTACAGAATTGTTTAAAAATATGGCATGTCATATAACTGGAAAATAATAAAATACTTTTATGAAAAAAATATGGCATGTCAGAAATTTAAATTAGAACAAAGTTACCCTCTCTGCTTAAGAGAACTTTTTAAAGTGAGATTTTCAGCCTCATTGACTTCAAAGAAATACATAGTACACTAACACTTGTCAGTTATCTCAGTACTTATCCAGATTATGTGTTCTCATTGAAAGATCAAGTTATGATTTTCTACCACTATGTTTCCCTCTGAAAGACTGAAGCAGATTTGAGTTACTTTTCCCCAGGGATGCAGTAAATGAAAGTTCAGCCCTAGTGGGTCTTGGAATCTTTTTTTTTTAAAGATATGAAGCCATCAATATCTGTTTATTAAGTGCCTACTATGTGCCAGGCACTATGTTGGATTCTAGGGATGCAAAAGCAATGAATGAAATAATATCTACCCACAAGGATCTAGATATATGGAAAATGACATTCTTCCCTGAAGTAGAACCAGGTCATGATTGCAATAAAAAATGTGAATGAAAATAATAAACTATATATGAAAATCAATAAGCAGCAGTGGTAGTTAGAAACAGCATCCTAAATATGGTGACCTTCATCTTGTCACTTTATTGCAGCTTAGTGTAAAGTCTTGTCTTTGTTATGCACCAATCTATTTAATAATTGGGGGCAGCTAGGTGACCTATGAGTCTTCCTGAGTTCAAATGTGGCTTCACACACTTACTAGCTGTGTGACTGTGGGCAAGTCGTTGAAACCTCAAAATGAACAAAATTTAGTGTGGTGGTGGTAGGAGGATTGGAGAGGGATTTTGCTGAAACATAGCCAAAGATTAATCCCAGAGGTGGAATCTCTTCATTGAAAATGTTCTACCTCGGGGCAGCTAGGTGGCGCAGTAGATAGAGCACTGGCCCTGGATTCAGGAGGACCTGAGTTCAAATCCGGCCTCAGACACTTAACACTTACTAGCTGTGTGACCCTGGGCAAGTCACTTAACCCCAATTGCCTCACCCACCCCCCTCCCCCCAAAAAAAGGAAAGAAAGAAAATGTTCTACTTCAAGCTACCTTAATCAAGAAATCACTCAATCAATTAAAATTTATTAAGGATCTCTTAATATGCTTGGCAATGTGCTAGGTTCCTTATAGGATGCAGAAGTTTGCAACATGGTCCTTGCTTTTCAGAAGTTTACAATTGCCTAGTGAGACAATTGAGACTAATATTAATGAAACTGATACAAAATGTTATAGGACAGTAATGATAACTCACACTTCGATAGTGCTTTAAGGCTAACAAATAAATCTCTTTCCTCATAACAGCTTTGTGAAGTAGTTAGTGAATTGTAATCTTCATTTTATAGATGAGGAAAGTTGAGATTCCAAGAAGTAAAGGGAGGCTAACTTCACATAATAAGTACTGGAGTCAACATTCAAACCTAGGTCTTATTACTCCAAAAAGAGTGCACTTTCCATTACACCACACAATCTCTTAGTAAGGAAGTCCCCAACTTATGAACAGCAGGTATTTTAGAAGTTCATTTGTAAGTTAGTCATTTGAAATTCAGTACCCATTTCCTTCTTCAGCAATCCTGCTCCCTCTCCCCACAAACACCCTACAATATTATATGTCAGGTTTCTAGGCTAGCTCACAGATGCCCATTTAAAGCATAATTCAATCCAATAAACATTTATTAATCACCTACTATGGGCCAATACTGTGCTAAGCACTGTCACGTACCTGAACTATGGAGTTAGCTTTTGGCTGACTCCTGGGGGAAGGACTCCATACAGTGTATGATAAAGGAGGAAGAAATGGAAGTAGAGAATTTATTTTCTCTTTCTTGGACTGACTTGGACTGACAACGTTTTCTCAATATGTGGCTTGCTTGGACATCCTCATACTGCACCTCTTCTTGCACCTTTAACCAGGCAGTCAGCCTCTCAGGGGCCTAATATTGCCTCAGGTCTCTCACTATAGCACTGGACTTAATCAGGTTCTTGTTATTGTTCAGTTCTTTTCAATCTTCATCCATTTGGGATTTTCTTGTCAAAGATACTTGAATGGTTTGCTATTTCCTTCTCCAGCTCATTTTACAGATGAGGAAACTGAGGTAAACAGGATTAAGAGACTTGCCCAGGGTCACACAGCTACTAAGTGTCTGAGATTGGATTTGAACTCAGGTTTTCCTGACTCCGGGCCCAGAACTCTATCTACTATACTACCTAGCTGCCCTTAATCAGGTCTTCCATAGACTCAAAATGCTTCATGCTCCAAAATTACTTCCTCCTCTCCTTCTTTGAGCTTATCAAAACTGTTTCCCTCAGTGCCTAGGATCTCACTCACATGTTAGAAGGAAAGCAATTTGATTGAAAAAATTCAGACTTAATGTTTAGATTAGCAGCTCTGCAAATCTTCCAGCAGTATTTGTATGTTTAAAAGACAATATTTTTAAACTCATATGACTCTCTGTTAGATCTGCAGACAATATAACAAAATGAAATGAAAGCTTTCAGGTAGTTTGGGGAAAGTATTTTTAAATCTGCGGATAGAGGTGCTCAAAAGGATTAGAATCTTTGCCCTGAGTTCATCTCTCACAAGTTATTCCTTTTTCTTTGGTAATAAAAAATTTTAATTATAGTTTTGGGTTCTAATTTTTAACCTGTATTTATTATTTGTTTTTTTAGTGAACAAAAACTTATTTTCTCTTGCTCCCATCCCTTCTTTCCACCCCACACCAGGAAAAAAAGAAAGCCTTTGTAACTAATATGCATAGTGAAGCAAAACAAATTCATCCACTGCTCATGTTCAAAATGTCTCATACCTCATTCTGAGCCTTGAATCCATTACAACTCTGTCAGTAAGTAGGGTAACTTCCTTTATCACTGGAATTGTGGCTGGTCACTAACTGCATTGGTCAGAATTCTTAAGTCCTTCAAGATTTGTCTCTACAACATTGTTACTATTGTATAAATGGTCCTCCTAGTTCTATTTACTTCACTCTATTTTGTTCATACAAGTCTTCCCAGGTTTCTCTGAAACCTTCCTTTTTATCATTTCTTATGGTACAATAGGATTACTTTCATATACCATAATTTGTTCAGCCATTTCCCAGTGGATGAGCACTCTTCCCCCAAGTTTCCAGTTGTTTTTCCCAATAAAAATATGTACTATAGGGGGCAGCTAGGTGGCGCAGTGGATAGAGCACCGGCCCTGGAGTCAGGAGTACCTGAGTTCAAATGCGGCCTCAGACACTTAACACTTACTAGCTGTGTGACCCTAGGCAAGTCACTTAACCCCAGTTGCCTCACTAAAATATATATATATATATATATATGTACTATAAACAGTTTTAATTTATTGATCTTTTCCACTTTATTTGGTAACTTTAGGGGTATAACCTGATTGGAATATTTTGGAGTCAATGTAAATATATGATTTAGTAACTTTTGGGGCATAATTCCACATTGCTTTCCTGAATGGCTGGACCAATTCACAGCTTCACCCACAGTGCAATAATGTACATGTTTTCCAGCAGTTGCTCCAACATTTGTTATTTTCAGTTTTTTGGCGGTGTTCAACTTTGCCAATCCAATGAGTATGAAATGGAACCTTAGAGTTGCTTTAATTTGCATTTCTCTAAATATTAGTCATTTGGAGTACTTTTAAAAATCTGGCTATTGGTAGCTTACTTTTATAGATCCTTCTAATTTTATTTGTCCCCCACAGCTTCTTCAGGGTGATGGAGAGGGAAAAAGAGTAATGATGTACAGTTATATGGATATGCCAGCTATAACTAGGGTTTGAAATTCAAGAACTACCTATATATAATTACAAAAGAGACTCACTTAGGCTATCGGTTCAGAACAGTGGATTGATGAATAAAGATTGGCATAGTTAGGACAGGCCTCAAAATTAACACAAGAGAAATCTTGAAGAGATAAACTCTGAGAGAGACCTATTATGTTCAAAATAATGTATGGAATAAAAAGTTTCTTGCTTAGAATGTAAGCTACTAGTGGTTAGGAAATATAATCAGGTGAATGCTATTTATTCCAACATGGCTATTGATGATAAATATTAGTCTTCCATGACAACAACTATGATTTGCTTACTGTAGAGAACTGGGAGCCCTCTGTTAAGACACCACTATGAACTTAGTGACTGACCTTGGACAAGCTTCTCATTTCACCCTCAAAGTCTCAGTTTTTCACATCTGTTGTCTTTATGTGTCATTGAGTTGTGACAGGTTAGAATGTATGGTACCTTGGGCAAGGTATCCAAAGCAAGTTGGATGGATTAAGCATTATCTTTTTTTCTTCTTTTTTTGGGGGGGGGGTGGCAATGAGAGTTAAGTAACTTGCCCAGGGTCATACAGCTAGTAAGTGTGAAATATCTGAGGCCGGACTTGAACTCAGGACCTCCTGACTCCAGGGCTGGTGCTCTATCCACTGCGCCATCTAGCTGCCCCCTAAGCATTATATTTAATAAATTATATCAAGGATATTTACCGTAGAGCAAGTCCCGTGTTCACAGAAGGACAGTGAATGTGTTTATGCAATTGATGTTAGCCAGGGACACATTCTTGCCTAAGTTCTGTAGCTGTGTTTTGCCACCTGTAGTTCTGCTGAATAAAAGTGGGCCCATCCATCAGCTCTGATGATTTTCCTTGTGGAAACAGTCTTGATAAGGAGAAGGGATGTAGATCTTAGTATCAACAGTCCTTTGCTCTTCAAAGGTATCTTTCAGACAGGGATCGAAGAGCCTCTCACAAACATTAATTAAAGAAATCTTAGGCCCTATCACTTTGTGGGAGGTGAAGGGTTTTGATAAAAATGATAATCTACTCAAAAAGGAGTTTTGTATGTTTGGCAGCATGAAAAATGTGGGAAGTGGGTAGTGTCCATTCCTTATTATATTCAGGGGGCTTAGTAAATATTCATTTTGGATACAAAGTCAGCTGAGTTTACCCTCCTTCTTGGCAAGACATGTGAATCCTGTGCCTATTTTTACTGAAGTACAAATACAGATGCTCATGCTAGACACCAGTTTATGAATTTGTGAATGCTTTGAGTTACATGGATTCATATCTGAAGACTGTCCTTTACAAACACAAATCCAATTCAATTGGGCCTTCATTTCTTTAGCCCTTTGAAATATTAGCTATTTATTAAGCTTATTTATCACATATTAAGCTTCTATTATATACAGAGTGCACTGGATTAGTCCCTTCTGGGTAGGAAACCTACTATTAGGAAATTGTATTGATGTGTTCAGGCTATTAAGAGCACCATGTAGTGCATGATAGGAGTAAGAAAGACATAAGAGCACTAATCCTGGTCCTTTTTTGGGTAAGCATATGATTTTTAGGCACATAAATGCAAAGAGATCTTTATTGTTCTCAATGCCTAAATTATTCCACTCACCTGACCTTGTCACATTTTGGACTGGCTTCTCTTTTGACCAGTCTCTAAATGATTTTCCTATACTGAAAATTTTTGCCAATTTGGCTTCTTTTTAAAAAAATTTTTTTTGGCTCCTTGTTTTTCTCTGAAGTGCATTTATATATTTTGGCAGTGGTTCAGGATTAAAGGATTTTCAGACAGAAATCTTTTCTTACAGATTTGCTTCACCCTAAAACTGCAAGACATCCTGTCAGAGTTAACAGAATGTGCTCCATCTCAAGACACTTATCATTTACCATATACTCACACAGAATTCTCCATAATTCACTAAACAGATAAAAGTCCCACTTTTTTGTTCTTAAAGGACCAAACAAGTTCACTGTTCCTCTGTTTTTGAAGATAATGTTATAAATCATCCCTTTTAGCTTTTGCATTTCTTGGAAACAGACCCCAACTGTTGTTCAAGCTAACTTGATGACAATTCCTATGGCTGCTCAGAAAACAACAGTTGGAGGCTTACAAATGGTTAAAGTTTGTTCACTTTTTAATTTTAATGAGGGTCTCAGTAATCTTTGGGCTTTGCCTGGAACAATCCATTTATCTTTATATTTGTTTGTCGCTATAGTCCCTGGGTGCTTTCTGTGTTTGAAGAAACACTACCGTTATGATGGAGGGTCAGATGTAAAATCTTGTTGATCAAATTTTGGTCCACTTAGCCAACAGTAGGATATGGGGTGTTTCTCATGCAATTGAGTCTTCTTTTGGTTCACCTTTTGCCACAGTGTTTTTAATTATTCAAAAAATTCCTGAAATCAGATTTTCCAGATTCAGTCATCCCAAAGTGAGAGCAACATTGCAATTCTCCATCTCCATCTCATGACAGAGCTACATCCCAAAAGGGATAAAAGGGAGTTTTGTTCTGTTTTTATAGTCAGTCATTTCTTTACTAGGGCAAATTTTTAATTGTTTGAATTATTCTGGAACTAAATACAGGGAAGTAGCAAGTTGGCATTTAAATTTTTAAAAAATCTACAAAACCAACAAAGAAACCCTTTAATTAAGTTTTCTGAGCTTCATATTCTTTCTCTATGAAATGAGGAGATTTAAAGACCTATAATGCATAGAATATTTCTGCATAAAAATGGAAGATGCTCATCTCTAACATATGTATGACTGGTAGGAGGGTACAGTGTTCTTTGTACCCTAATGAAGATCAAATTGCTATAGTACATTAAACAGAAGAGCCTCATATCCCTGTTCTAGTGCCCATGCTAACACTTAAGCCATTTCTGGTTTCACAAGGTCCATCAAGTCTTTTTAAGATTGACAGACTTTGGGGCAGGTAGGTAACACAGTGGATAAAGCACTGGCCCTGGATTCAGGAGGACCTGAGTTCAAATCCAGCCTCAGACACTTGACACTTACTAGCTGTGTGACCCTGGGCAAGTCACTTAACCCCAATTGCCTAAAAAAAAAAAAAAGATTGGCAGACTTTGAGTATAGTCCTAGCTAATTATGGATTCTGTATTTGTGGTTTAAGGATCAGCCTAGCTGAAATCTGATTGGCTCATTGCCAGAGGGTAGCCACCAGGTGAGGAGGAATGTTCATTAAAACTGGCTAATAATGTGTGGATAGGATACAACTTTCATCTGCAGAATCACAGAAACTCAGGGTTGGAAGGGAACTCACAGGTTATTCTGTCCAACCAATATCTGAAAAAAATTCCCTTTAAATTATGTTCAACAAATGACAATCCAGTCTTTGCTTAAAGATCTCCAGTGAAAAGAGACCCAGAACATCTCATGGCATCTCATTTCACTATGGCATAATTCTAATAACTGGGCAGTTCTTTCTGATCTCAAGCTTCAACCTACCTCTCTGAAACTTCTACCCATCCAGTGTTATCTTTTGGAAATAAGTCAAATTTGAGCCCTCGCTTAACTAGAATTTTTTCTGTACTCTGATTTTTCTACATTTTTATTTTTAATCCTCTAATAAAATTCCTCCCATCTTGTGGAATATGACTTTTGTCAAGAGAATTTAAGATCTGTCTGGTCTTCTTGAGATGGAGAGGCTTCAGATTTTGTTCTGAATCTACATACTTCTGAGGACTAACCTAAAAACATTTGGACTATGTCACCAAGTTGGCCTCATGGTGAGGGATTTTGAAATCCCATCACTCTTTGTCCATCTACTAAGTCATAAGTGAGTTCCTCATCAGTACCCACACTGAAGTAGTCACAGATGTTGGAAGTATTGGAGTATATTCATGTCATTAGAGTATAATTACAGCAATATAGTACTTCAACAGATCCATGATCTTCCCAAAGTGGAGATTCCTTCCAACAATGCATACTCTAGCTTGTATGGGTATGATGCTTGTTTATATCCTCCCACAAATTTTCCATAGAAGATCTACCCAATGTGAATGTTGTTACTACCCAAAAGAAAAGTTAACCAAAAGGACTTCAGTAACTACTCACCCATAAGCCTACTTTCTCATTTCTATAAAGTCTTTATGAAAGTAACCTACACTTGTATCAAGGATATCTTTTATGAAAATATGAGAAGGGGGCAGCTAGGTGGCACAGTCGATAAAGCACCGGCCCTGAATTCAGAAGGACCTGAGTTCAAATCCGACCTCAGATGCTTGACACTTACTAGCTGTGTGACCCTGGGCAAGTCACTTAACCCTCATTGCCCTGCAAAAAAAAGAGAGAGAGAAAAAGAGAGAAGGAGCAAACATTCTTTTTGCTGATAATTTTCTTTAGTATATCACATTTTCATAATTATTCAATTGATTGAAATATGTAGGTCATATAAAAGCTAAGATCCTGTGTTGTTTAATTTTTGCTTACTTTTAAGAAATCATGAGATTCAGTAGAGCAACTATTAATCTTAAGAGCAAGGTGTTAAGATCATATAAAATTCCTTGATAGATGCAATCATAAAAGAATTTTCTTCCATGACCCACTATCAATATAAAATGAAATTTAACAGGGAGATGGTTATTGACTAAAGGTGTTCACCACTGACATGGAAGATATCTGGTATAAAGTCCAAATAGAAGATGGATTCTCTACATAAGGAGAAGTTTTCCTGATTAAAATGATAATCAGGATGTTTATATGCCATTTTGAAGTTTACTAAATGTTTTTTTCACCATAATTCTGTCAAGTAACATAGTTATTAATATTCTTATTTTGTAGATATAGATATTAATGGCTAAAAAGGTTATTTGTTTTAATGGTTAATTTTTTATTTGGTCAATAGTTTAAGTGATCAATTTGCCTAAGTCAATTAACATAGCAGGGATTAGAACCCAGGTCTTTTAATTTCAAAGCCAGAATTCTTTCCATTATATTTCAATAAGTTAATCATTATTAATGTACTCAAGGCGAGAACATTAACCAGGCAGAGAAATGGACAAAAAGGAGGTGATGTGGTGAAATGAAACTATGCTATGTGATCTTATGTAAGTTCATTAACTAGTCTCAGTTTCATTTTCCTTATGTGAAAAATCAGGATGTTGGACCTGGTGATTACTTAGGCATAAAATCTCACATATCTGATTTCATTGTTTTCCTGAAACAATAGAAAAAACCCAAATCTTATTTATAGCACTTTTTATTTTTCAAATGTCTTTACACAAAAGTACATAAAACTTGCAAAAAGTCAGCCTAGAGTTTCTATTGGCACTAGTAAACCAGTTAGTTCCTGGTGAACCAGACAGGAAGGTCTCCAACAATGATGTAAGTCATGTGTGTGTGTGTGTGTGTGTGTGTGTGTGTGTGTATTTGTCAATTTGATGGTTATATAAAGAAATAAGGAAAACCACATTAAAAAAAAAGTTGTTGGGGGTGGGGCAGCTAGATGGCACAGTGGATAGAGCACCAGCCCTGGAGTCAGGAGTACCTGAGTTCAAATCTGGCCTCAGACACTTAACACTTAACTAGCTGTGTGACCCTGGGCAAGTCACTTAACCCAATCACCTCACTTAAAAAAAAAGGTTGTTGGAACAGGAATGTAATTCTGGAACTTCTCAGCCCCATCAATATGGGAATCATATAAAACTATGTAAATGATTTAATATTTCATACAATAATAGTTCCATTAGTTAATAATTTGGCTCCTAGTATTGATTTTAAATGCCATAATTCAAATAATTGGAAGTAGTATGCAAGGGGGAGTTTAACTTTCACAACAACCAGGCATGTATACCCTCACAAGACCAATGAGAAGACTAGATAAAGCTTCTTTAAGGGGGAAAATTCATAAGTTTCAATTGAACTTTGAAATCAGCACAGAGAAGCAGAGGTAAAACCACATTTTAAATAGTAAATGACAACACAAAAATATATCTCTTTGAGGACAGGGATGGTTTTCTTCTTTTTTTCCCATTCCCAGCTTCATCCTTAGTAGATGTTTGAATAACTATTGAATTGATTAAAAAACAAACAAACAAAATAATTACTGAATTGATTGAATTGAATTGTGTTTACAAAACCCTTCCAAATAGTGATTCTGTGAATTGATACTTTACAGGATACCCAATTTTTAAAGTATTTTAAGTACTCTTTGCATGGTTCCCCCCACCCCACTCAAAGTTTTTTCATACTTCAAAGTGTGAGGTCTACATTAGTGTCTTCTAAACTTTACTGAAGTGATTGGTTCTACGAGAATTCCAGGTCTCTGAATGATTAGGGTTCACTTTCTTTAGATTTTGGAAAAAGAAAAGGCCTGGAACTTTCCCAAATGTAACACATCATATTCCTTCAAATACCTTTAGTATGTGAGATAATGAAATCAACATATGTATCTGCAACGACCTCTATAGTTTATGAAGATAAGATTGATAAATATTAAACTAAAATGGAAATACATCTGCTTTTCACATCTGAACATTAAAAGGATTTCTGAGGTTACCTATTTCACCCAAAGATTCACCCTTCAATTCAACAAGCTGTGCTGGTTACTGACAGGAGTGTACTGGTAACTATTTAACAATAGTTTCTCTCTCTCTCTCTCTCTCTTTGTTGGTTTTTTAAAAAATTTTTTGGTGGGACAATGAGCATTAAGTAACTTGCCCAGGGTCACACAGCTAGTAAGTGTCAAGTGTCTGAGACTGGATTTGAACTCAGGTCCTCCTGAATCCAGAGCCAGTGCTTTATCCATTTTGTCACCTAGCTGCCCCTTAACAACAGTCTCTTGAAAAACAACACCCTCCCAAATATGCATGTGATGCATTTTTAAAGTTGAATCTGCATCATTAACATCTTCTCCATCACTTTCTTAGGTCTAGCTAATTTAAGAAAACCCAATAGATCAAGTTTTTGCTTAATTTCTGGGGGTGTAAATGACCACACTGAAAATTTAACAGTCTCTTGCTAGAGCTGGCTCCGGCACACTCTTGGTACTAGGGATGGAAAGCCAGAAAATAACAGTTCTAGTTCTTTAGTAACTTATGATCTATTAAGAGTAATGAGACATGAACCAAAATAAGCATGATAGAAAGTGAAATTTCATAGGTGAAAAGAGAGGTCCTGATAAAGAAATATCAGAAATTTGAGGAGGGAGAGATAGATAACTTTCAGTTCAGATGGGGAATGTTTTTTGAGGAGAGAGGGATCAGAGAAGGCCTCATAGAAATAGCACCTGAGAGAGGCCTGGAAAGAAGAGAAAAGATTTCAGTAGGCAAAAAGGTGGACAAAGTGTGTACTAGGTAGTGGAGCAGTATTAATACTGCCTTTAGAAGGGATTGGGAGTACAACCGACTCCTCTTTTCTAACCAGCAGCCCTTTTAAACTAAACAAGTGGATATTAGTTCTGAGTTTAAATCTGACCTCAGACACTTACTAGCCACTCAGGTCCTCCTGATTCCAGGCCTAGCACTCTGTCCACTGAGGCACCTGGCTGCCTCACCTGGCACATAGTATATGCTGGATAAATGCTGGCTGACTTAATGACTATGGGACCTATGTCCCTTGTGACTATAGTAAGCATGTGAGATTAGAGGGGTGGTTTGTGTGCTAGACCATAGAATCAGTGTAGGGTATTAAAA
The DNA here is from genome assembly GCF_019393635.1 of Dromiciops gliroides. Taxonomy (NCBI): domain Eukaryota; kingdom Metazoa; phylum Chordata; class Mammalia; order Microbiotheria; family Microbiotheriidae; genus Dromiciops; species Dromiciops gliroides. The sequence continues at coordinate 359,932,913 of NC_057864.1, read as the reverse complement.
ACAGGATTGGACTTGGAGCTAGAAAGCCTAGGGTTTGAGTTCCAGCTTCATCATATCCTGAGGGACCTTGGAAAAGTGACTTCTTCTTCTGAGCCTCAATTGTGAAAATGAAGACAGTTTATAGATGTATAGCATTTGACTCATGTTATCTTACTTGATCATCACAAGTATGGTTATTCCTATTGCATAGATGAGGAAGCTGAAGCTCAGGGAAGCTGTCACTTGCTCAGTCAGTAAGTTTCATAGATGGTAGAACTGGGACCCAACCCTAGGTCCATGAGGCAAGTTAACACTCTTTCTACTATATATACATCCTGCCTGAAAATCAAGATTTATAGAACTACCTAGCTCAGAGGTTTGCATGAGATGATTTATGTCATGCACCTTGTAACTATAAAGAACTAAGTAAAAACAAGCAATAATTATTACAATAGCACCACTTGGGGCAGCTAGGTGGCGCAGTGGATAAAGCACCGGCTCTGGATTCAGGAGGATCTGAGTTCAAATGTGACCTCAGACACTTGACACTTACTAGCTGTGTGACCCTGGGCAAATCACTTAACCCTCATTGCCTCAGAAAAAATTTAAAAAAATTAAAAAAAAAACCAATAGCACCACTTGGGAACATTTAATTGTACTTCTGACAGGTAACTCTGATAAATATGTGTTACCTTTAGATGTCTTCATCAATGTGGTGGCAAACAGTGGAATTGGAGCCCTGTGAATTACAGCATACTAGAATCCTTTGGCTAGAAATTATTGTGAATTATAATAAGCTCCATGTATCATCTTAGATACCTCTTTATATGGCAGTCATAATGGATGTCTCTTACTTGGACATCATCAATTCTATCTCTATGCTGTTATCATTTCCCATGGATTCAGTTATCATCTCTATATGGATCATAGAATGCTAGACTTGGAGTCAACACCTGAGTTCAACTCCCACTTCAGACATTTACTATCTGGGCAAACCCTTTAATTTTTCTCAATCTCAGTTTCCTCATCTCTAAAATGGGGATAATAATAGCACCTACTTCACAGGGTTATTGTTAGGATAAAATGAAACAGCATATATAAAGCACTCACAAGCCTTAAAGTACTATGTAAATGCCAGCTATTTATCTATATCTAATAGATACATTTATATCTACATATCCCTTCCATGAACTGCAGTCCATCTTTACCTAAATGCCTCATAGTCATCTCAAACTTGATATATCTAAAAAATGGAGCTCGTTTTCTTCCTCTCTAAACCAAATTCTCTTCTAAACTTCTCAATTTCTCTTGAGGGCATCACCATGCCTCTAGTTATCCAAGTTTAACCTCAGACTCAATCTTAACTCTTCTCCTTTGCTCTCCTTTTTTTTTTTAAAAAAAAAAAATCAGTTGCTAATATCTCTTGGATCTGCCTCCTCTATACTCACAGAGTCATGACTCTATTTTGGGTCATCAGCAATACTCCCTTGAATTACTGCACCCTTGTTTCCAATCTCTTGATCTAAGTCTTGATGCTTGTTTCTTATGGTGGCTGCTCAAAAATCTTAAGTGGTTCCCTTTTGTCTTGAGGATAAAATGTAAGCTCATTTAGTTGGTATACAAAGCTATCTGTAATCTGGCTCCAATTTACATTTTCATTTTTATTTCCTATTACTTTTTTTTTTTTTTGCAGGCAATAGGGGGTTAAGTGACTTGCCCAGGGTCACACAGCTAGTAAGTGTCAAGTGTCTGAGGCCCGATTTGAACTCAGGTACTCCTGAATCCAGGGCCAGTACTTTAACCACTGCGCCATCTAGCTGCCCCCTATTACTTCTTATCATGTACTCTCATGCAGACAAATTGGCCTTTTAGTTATTTCCCAAATTCAATATTTTTTCTCCAGTCAATCAGTCAACAAATATTTATTAATGATCTATCATGTGCCTGTCACTGTGCTAAGCCCTGAGGAACAAGAAAGGAACAAGACAGTCCCTGACCTCAAGGAGCTCATAGTCTAATGAGAGAGACAACATGTAAATATCTATGTACAAACAAACTCTATACAAGATAAGTTGGAGATATTTAATGTAGGACAGAGGAACTGGGAAAGGATACTGTTAAAGGTGGACTTTTTGCTGGGACTTGAAAGAAGCCAGGGAAGCCAAGAGGTGGAGATGAGGCGGGAGAGCATTTTAGGCATGGGGGACTACCAGAAAAAAAAATGTCATTGACTTTGGGAAGGCTGTCCCTATGCCTGGAATGTATTCCTTTGTCTCCTCTCTCTCAGAATTCCTGGCTTTCTTATAGACTCAGTTAATGTGCTTCTTCCTCTGGAAAATCCTTCTTCTTCAAGCCCCAATTATTGGTGCTTTCTGCCCCCTGAAATTTACTTATGGTTACTTATTTGTGTACATGTTATATACCTTCCAGTAGTATGGAAGCTTCCTGAAGGTAAGGACTGCTTTGGGTGAGGGGGGAGAGCCTTCATTTTGTTGTATGGCCAGAGCCTAGACATGTGCTTTTCCCACAGTAATAAATATTCATTGGATTGGATTGAATTGAATGGATAATAGCTAGCAAAGAATGTCTTCCTTATTGCTTAATAGGATCATAGATGCAGGACTAGAAGGGACCTTAGAGTTCAGCTAGTTCAACTCCCTCATTTTATAGATGAGGAAAAGGAAGCCTAGTAAAGTTAAGTGACTTCTGGGGGTGGTAACCCTTTGTCCACTAGAGATTACTAGAAAAATGTTGATTAAAAAAAAAAAACACCAAACAACTTAGTATGGGTTACATATGCTTCTGTCATGCAAGCCCATCTTTAAGTTTGTTTTTGGTGAGGCAATTGGGGTTAAGTGACTTGCCCAGGGTCACACAGCTAGTAAGTGTTAAGTATCTGAGGTCGGATTTGAATTCAGGTCCTTCTGACTCCAGGGCTGGTGCTCTATCCACTGCGCCACCTAGCTGCCCCTTTGACTTTGTTTAAAAAATTCCTACCAGGTTCAAAAGCTGACAAGAGCTTCCCTCTTTGGGGAGAGGTATTCAGGGAGATGGAAGAAATATGAGGGCAAGTGAAAGACTTAACTTTAAAAAAACCCCAAACTTTAGCCCAATGATGTGTTTCACTTTTTTTTTTTTTTTGGTGGGGCAATGGGGGTTAAGTGACTTGCCCAGGGTCACACAGCTAGTAAGTGTCAAGTGTCTGAGGCTGGATTTGAATGCAGGTACTACTGAATCCAGGGCCGGTGCTTTATCCACTGCACCACCTAGCCACCCTCTGTGTTTCACTTTTAAGAGAGAAATAGAAACACAGAATATCAGAGTTTGAGGGGATCCCCCTGCCCCAAACCGTCTAATCTAACCACTACAACATACCTGTCAAATGGCCATCAAACTTTTGCATGAAGACCTCCAGTGACAGGGTTCTCACTACCTCCTAAGGCTGTTCTTTCCACTCAGATTTCCAATTGACTTCAGACAAATTGTTTATAAATGAATGAATCATCATTGTACTGTGATGGTGAATTGCTTCTCCAACTTTATCAAACTGCCCACAAATGATGGTGACAGGAAAATCAATCTAAATATTGAAGCAGTCAGAGGTACCACACTGTGGTGAATCAAAGTGGGGATGTGATATTCTCAAGTAATAGTAATAATAACAAAAAAAAATACAGAAAGGCTTGCTGGAATGTTTAAACTCCCAGGTTCCTGGTACAACTCAGTCTTTGTCTCACAGCAGGGGTGAGAAAAATCTCAAGGTGAAAATTGATGTGTAAGCAGCACCGGGCCGAAGAAATGAAGAAATCATGTTCACCTTTAGACGACCTCCCTCATTCCCTTGCCCTTTGGAGTGTTTGCCTAACCCCCTTTCTGTTTTAGTTTGTTCAAATGTTGAATGGCTGAGGCAGCAGAGGATAGAGTAACCACCACCAGCATGACCACCCTAGGCCATTTGTACCCTGTTTTTTCAATGCTTCTTACACTGCTATGTCTTTTCTCTCCATGTAGATCCACATCATTGTTTAGTTCATTTCTCTTATCCAAAAGCCACCTCCACCAGAAATAGGGAGGAGAGACCTAAACATGTTATGTAGGTGAGGAACAGAGTCCCAGTTGAGGAAAGGCATCTCTGTGGGGATTTCAATCCTTGCTCCTTTTCCTAAAACTCCTTCTAAATCCCTAAGTGGATTAGGACACTCTCAAGTTGCCTTGCAGAATCTGAACTTGTATTTCTGAATCATAGAATCATAGCATGGAAGAGCAGATGGAAGGGTCTTTTTGAAATAATTGTGTTCATCCCCCCACCGCCCATTTTATAGATAAGTAAACTGGTCTAGAGAAGTTAAATGACATTCTCAAGGTCACATAGTAAACCAGTGACAATCCTCATAATTCAGTGTTCCTTGTTACCCAACATATGTCTCAGTTTCTGCATCTGCAAAATGGCAACAATAATACCATCCCTGCTTCCCTTCCTCAAAAGATTGTTTTGAGTATTAAGTGAGAAAATGCACATGAAAGAAAACACTTTGAAAATGAAAAGTTGTCACATCATGCTGACTCTGTAGTCCCATAGTCACAGAGCTAGAATGGATCATCCCTGCCACTTTTGAAATAGGACCAGATTCTGTCCTCTTCTCTCACTTTTCCTTGGAACTCTGCTTGTTTTGAGTCTTGTGTAATGCAGTGGCCTGCATTTTTCTAGGAAAGTAGGCAAATGACAGTCATCTACGTAACTGCCTCTGAAAATCCAGCTGAGTATCCTGGCATCTTGGAAATTTATGCTTCCTGATTCGTAGAGGTTGTCCCGCCCTGGCTGATTCCCTCAATGCAGGGGTCCCTAGCTTGGCTTGGGGACTATGCTGTGTTTTCCCCATCCCCAGTGGTTCACAGTTTCTCTAAGAAGAGGAGGAGAGGTAAGGTCCCTTTAAGTAGACTCTGAATAGTTAAGATTCCCTCTGTCTGATACATTTTTTGTTTGTTTGTTTGGTTTTTTTTAGTGAGGTAATTGGGGTTAAGTGACTTGCCCAGGGTCACACAGCTAGTAAGTGTTATGTATCTGAGGCTGGATTTAAACGCAGGTCCTCCTGACTCCAGGGCTGGTGCTCTATGCACTGCACCACCTAGCTGCCCTACATGGATTCTTAATCAAGGCCTTAATGGTATTGCCTCCTCCCTTTCTCTCAACTTGATCATGATGCTCTTGTGGGGAGAGGCAAGTCTTCACTCTATATTCTGAGGCAGCTAGGTGGTGCAAAGTTGAGAGGACCTGAATCAAATTAAAATCTCATATCAGATACTTACTTACTAGCTATGTGACCCTGGCAGAAACTTTCTTACTAGTTATGTGACCCTGGGCAAGTCACTTAACCTTAATTGCCTCAAATATCTGGAACCATCTCCAGTTGTATGTGTGTGTACACACACACACACACACACACACACACACACACACACACACACACACACACAAATTTAAGAACCCCTACCCTAAAGTCAACCTAGAACTTCATATTGAAATCCTGCTTGTCTCTCTCTATACACACATACACATATCTAAATAAAAGATGTCAATATCTATATAAAATCTATATCTATATCATCTATATCTATATCTATATAATTCTCTACCTTGATCTTGATCTTAATCTCTATCTATATATTTTTCCACTAGACCCAGATGGCTCTGGAGGAGAGAGTGAGGCTAGTGATTTTGCACAGCCCTCTCTCACTTAAATCCAATTCACTGCAAGTCATGGTCCTCTATGAGAATGAAGGACAAACAACAAATAGACTGTACAGAATAAGTACACTTTGACTCTCTTCTTATACCTCCCTAGCCCATCTTCTTTATTTATTTAATATTTATCTATGGCAAGGGTGCCATATCTTGGTGCCACGGGAGTGTTTGGCAGTCTGGTTAAGTCTATGCACCCACTTTCAGAATATTTTTTAAAATTTATAATAGAAGGACATAGCAAATATCAGTGAGAAATTAGTGAAAATAAATATGTAATTCCCTCTCCCCCACCATCTAAGTTCACAGAGCCACTAAAATGTATATATGGGTGGGGTATGTGAACCCCAACTTAAGAATCTGTTATCTATGACACTTTTAAGTTAGAAAATTCTTGACAGATTTTCTCTAATTTAATTGTTACGGTAAGTCTTTAAGGTAGGTAGAACACTCAGGTAGAACCTTCCAGAGGAAGAAACTAAGGCTCTGAGAGGTTAAGTGATCTCTCCAAAGGTTAACAGCAGGATTTCAATATGAAGTTCTAGGTGGATTTTAGGGTAGGAGTTCTTAAATTTTTGTATGTATTATGGACCTAGGGAACCCCTTTGCAAAATGATGTTTGTTGCCTATATTCATTATTGACAGCAACCCTAAATTTAAGGTAGAGGTCGGTGAAAGTAAAGATGTAATTTTTTCCCCATTCAAGTTTCCTGAATCCCTTGAAATCTATCCATTGACCCTTTGGGGGTCCCTGGATCCCAGATTAAGAACCTCTGCTGTCGGGGAAAGGACTTTGGGGATATAACTAGTGTCAACCAGCAATACAAGAACAAGAAATTGCTCAACTTGACATGATAGCTTTCAGTTGGAGATAGGAGGAGAACTCAGGCTTTCTGCAAAGTGCTAAGGTTTAAAGAGGGCAAGGGTAATCAAATTATAGCAATAGGAACAACTTCCTTTTATCATTCCTCTCTCTGAGATGGCCCACTAAACCTATCATTCCAAAAGTCTGTGGGGCAGGCTTGGAGAGCAGTCCTCCCCTCCCTCCCCCTTGGGTCATGGTTCTCTTTGCTGACAGTTTAATACATATCAAGAGTAGTTCAGTTTAGTTTGGGCTTGCTCCAAACCACAGACCTCCTTTGCATTCTTACTCTCTCTACTGGAGCCTCTGTGGGATTTTCAGAGGAGAAGAGGGTCTGGAGAAACTAAAAGATGCTTTATTGATTAATTACCATAAGGAGTTTGAAAGGCTCTTAGCCTTTGGGAAGGTTATCTCCCAGTTAGAAGCTGCAGCCCAAAGTCACAAAAGTGAGGAGCCACAGGTAATTTTGATTGTTTTCTAAACAATAATGTTCAAACTTAGTTACAGTTTTTTCTCCCTAGAGGAACTCAACGGACTTCATAAACTGAACGAGGAAGAATGCTTACAATATCGCTGTTGTTGGGGGAGAGGACAGCTTTTATTTGCTTTAGTCTTTGGAGACCATTAATAGATCAAGCACTGGATTTTCTGTATTTTAATGGAGACCAGATCCTATTTTTTTGTTTGTTTGTTTCCCCATGCATGTAATTTAGAAATCCATTTGTTGGGTCAGTTATGTTTTCAAAGCCATAGGTTTTCATAGTTTCATTAGCTTCCTTTCCCTCATTAGTACCTTGTCCCTAAACAAGGACTATATAATTTAGCCAAATGATAAACATAATTACGTGCCAAACATACATGAACTTGTCAAGTGTCAGGAGTTATTGTCTCATTAGATTACCATGGAATACAAGGCAAGAATGAGTTCAGGCACCCTTTATTTTGAGGTTCTATAGGGGGCTACCCTAAATAACCTCACTCCAACTCTCTTTTACCTTCCTACCTTACCTTCTTTAGTCAAATTGTATACTTATCTAATAACAGGGGTTCTTAAATCTTTTTTAAATTAAAAAAAATTTTTTTTGTTTGTTTTTGGTGAGGCAATTGGGGTTAAGTGACTTGCCCAGGGTCACACAGCTAGTAAGTGTTAAATGTCTGAGGCTGGATTTGAACTCAGATCCTCCTGAATCCACACCCGGTACTCTATCCACTGTGCCACCTAGCTGCCCCTAACCTTTTTTTTTTTTTTTTTTGATGTCATAGATGCCTTTGGCAGTCTGGTGAGGCTTTTGTACTCCTCAGAATATATTGTTAAAAATGCATAATTGAAGGACATGCCAAATTTCAACGAGAAGTTAGTGAAAATAAACATGATTTTTTTCCCCATCCAAGTTCACAGATTCCCTGAAATCTCTCTATGGGAAGGGTCTGTGAACCCCAGCTTAACAATCTCTTATCTATGTCACTTTTAAATTTGAGTGTACTTGACAGATTGTCTCTAATTTGATTGTCACAGCAAGGGACATAACCCATACAATACACATGCATATGTACATCACACATACACATGGACATGTACTCACATGCATGCACACACACAAATATACACATGCACACTCACAAATGCCTCCCCTCTCCCACATACTATCTATTTTTCAGTTTGTGCTAAATTAGGTGATTGCCTTCAGTTTTAAATTTTGAAGAAGACCGGAGATTTCCACCAACAAAAAAAGGAAAAAAATATATTTCATTTTTAAGTCTTCCCATCTCAAAAGACACTGAATTAATTAACCTTGAAGGCATGGTGCAGAGACCAGCTATTTCATCTCACTGGTCATAGAACAGGCTGTGGTAAACTAGAAGAGAATGCAAGCTCTTTTTGTTTTGCTTATTTTATTTTTATATGAATGACTGAACTTTGGATACATGCCCAAAGATTTGGGTGATATTTACATCTAAAAATATATGTTAGCCAAAAAGAATCATGAAAAATTCAAGAAAAGAAACCAAGCCGAACGTTAGGAAGCCTTTGCTATCGAGGGTATCTGTTGAACTCTGGAACACTATGTGCAAAGAAGTTCTAGCAACCCAATTGCTCATCATCATTTAAAACTGGAATGGCCAAAGCATTAGTGAATACTGAACAAATTACTGCCTAGCACTGGCAAGAGAAGAGTCCAGATGGCTTAGCAGGTCTTTTCTATGGATCGTAAGACTGTGGATAACCAGTGTAATGAGACCAAACATTACCCTAGCTTCATATATTTGTATTGGACATAAATTCTCACTAGCCAGGATACATGTTAAAAGGAAAACAAGAGCAGGAAATTTCAAAACTGCTGCATGCATTTCAGCTGTAATGAGGCATATTATCCTTGTGGTTATGAATATTGTATGAAATCAGATCTAATACTCAATGCATTGCTGATCAAAGTGATCTAACCAGATAGGAATTAGAAAATGAAGCAACAGAGTGCAATCAAGAGGGAACCCACAAAAGCAATCCAAAGGGGGCTGCAAAACTGGATGTTTGTTAGACAACTGTGAGTGTGAGAGGAGTATCTAGGCTATGGGGAGGAGATGAGGCAGAAGAGTTTCTAATCCTTGGCACCTGGGGGAGGAATTCTCTCTAGCACAAAAAGAATGACTGAACTTATTATCAGTCTGTTTTAATTCCAGGAGGGCCTGACAGGTGCATAGAACTATAATTCCATTTCCATTTCCTTAGAAAAAATTCAAAGGTAAAATCTAAATGTGGTAAAGTGGTAAAAAAAAGTTGGGTTTAAGTTTTGGCCTTGTTAATTACTTTTGTGCACCTTAGACAAACTACTTAACCTTTCTGAACCTCAGTTCCCTCATTTGTCAAAGAGATATAATGATGCTTGCATTATCTACTTCACAGGATCACTGTGGGTACCAAATGTGATAATCTACATAACAAACTTTGTAAAAGCACTGTCAGCATGAATTATTATTGTTATTATTACTGTGTCAGATGTTAACCTTAAAATGATTTCTGTACCTCTGTGTTTCCCTGACCATCTTTGTAAATTTTCATTTCAGAGGTCAAAAGAAAGAGTCTCTTTATAAAAGTTTTATTCCATTATCATCTGCAAAATCTCCAAGTGGTCAAGAACTCTGTTTTTAGATTGTGAATGTGAAGCAAGGAAAGATTGTGTCACTTGTTTCCAAGAATTCCAGACCTGCTAGAGCACTTTACTGGACCAGAGATTGACCTGACAAATGTCTGGACAATTGAGATTTATGAAGTGGGACTGGAGAGTTCATTAAAATTGGGGGAAAAATCAGTTTAAACCAGGTTGGGAAGGTTCCATTCTTTCAAGTCCAATTGTTCTAAAAAGTCTGGATCTTAGTAGGTTAGCTGGCTAGGAGATGCCAAGTCCCAGTCATATCTTGAAGAGATCATAGGTCTAGGCAGCTGGAAGTTGGAATCCAGATAGGGCAAACACATTTGGAGGGTTCAGGAGGGCACATTTGGGCAGTTCCAGGCAGGCTATGAGTAAAATCCAGGGAAGGTGACTACATGAAGAAGAATTCAACAGGTCCTAGACATCTGAGTGGGCAAAGTATTGGTAAGAGAGACACTAGTTAGTGGGAAGCACTAGAATCGAGCTTTGAGCTTAAGACAGAGAGCTAACATACTTAACATACTTGGTTTTTTGTTTTGTTTTGTTTTGCAGGACAATGAGGGTTAAGTGACTTGCCCAAAGTCACACAACTAATAAGTGTCAAGTGTCTGAGGCCAGATTTGAACTCAGGTCCTCCTGAATCCAGGGCCAGTGCTTCATCCACTGAGCCACCTACCTGCTCCTACTTCTCCATTTTCAATCCAATTCTTAGCCACTTCAACTCTGTACTATCCTCTACTCTTAAATCTCTTGTCCCTTGTTCTATTCTTCTCTGGCCAGACTTTAGCTCTGGATTACTTTCACCATCATCTCTCTTTTACTCCACTTCACAAGGGACTGAAAGCATCTGGAGGAAGTCTCATAACCATTTTGAGTGGGCACATGACAAATTCATGTTACTGAGCCCTGAAAGTAACAGCATAGTTCTTTTATTCCTCCCTAATTTATTTCCTATCTCACTTCCCATAAAAGCTATTACAAAACTTCTACTCCCTCCTCAAACCTTCCAGCTCTTCCTATCCCCTAGCTCAGGACCTTGCCTCTTAATTTAATGATAAAACAAAATTGAGACCATTAGACATGAGCTCCCTTTTCTACCAATCCCTTCATCTCAAAACCCTTTGACATAATCTTCTATTCTCTAGTTTTTTCATCCAGTCTCTGACAGTGAGGTGACCTTTGTGCTTGCCAAGGTCAGTCCATCTACATTTGATCCCATTTGATCCCATCTCCTTTCATCTTCTCCAGCAGATTGCATCCTCAACCATCTTCTCTTTCTAACTTCATCTTCTGACTATATACTGGCTCTATCTTCCAGGACTCTATCTTGCCTCTCTTCCCTTCTTCCTCTCTAGTCTTTAACTTGGTGATCTCATCGGCTTCCATGTAATCAGTTTTTGACTCTGTGCAGATGCTTCTCAGATCTATTTATACATCCCTAACCTCTTGTCTAACTGCCTATTCAACATCTCACACTGACTGTTTAGTAAACATCTTAAAGTTAATCTGTCCTAAACTCCCCCCCCCACAAACCTTAGACAAAGTATAGTGAGAAGTGTGGGAGAGAAAGGGTACTTTTACCCATCTTTCCAGTCACCCATATTTGCAACCTCAGTGCCATTCTGATCTCCTCACTCTCTCACCCTTTCATATCCAATTTGTAGCCAAGGCCTATAGTATTTACTTTTGTAACATCTCTTGAATACATCTCCTTTCATCTAACACTGCCATTACCCTGGTGTAAGCCTTCATCTCACACCTGGACTATTGCAATAGTCTTCTGGTTCCTCTCCATACTACAATTCTCTCTCAACTCCAAGCCATCCTTGACACAGCTATCAAAAATATCTCCTCTTCCCCCTCCCCCTCCCCCTCCCCCTCCCCCCTCCCCCTCCCCCCTCCCCCTCCCCCTCCCCCCTCCCCCTCCCCCCTCTCCCTCTCCCTCTCCCTCTCCTTCTCCTTCTCCTTCTCCTTCTGGCAAAGAGGGTCACACAGCTAGCAAGTGTCAAATGTCTAAGGCCAGTTTTGAACTCAAGTTCTCCTGAATCCAGGGCCACTGCTTTACCCACTGTGCCACCTAGCTGCTCCCCAAAGTTATCTTTTTTTTTAGTGACACAATTGGGGTTAAGTGACTTACCCAGGGTCACACAGCTAGTAAGTATTAAGTGTCTGAGGCTGGATTTGAACTCAGGTACTCCTGACTCCAGGGCCGGTGCTCTATCCACTGCGCCACCTAGCTGCCCCCAAAGTTATCTTCTTAAAGCACAGTTCTGACCATATTGTTATTCCTCCCTCTCCTCTTCAATAAACTCCTGTGGCCCCGTATTACCTCCAAGATCAGATACAATATTTTCTGAGTAGGAAGCAACCTACATGGAATGATTTAAAATCACATCTTAAATATCTTCCTCTTCCCAATAATTCCTTTCGATCTTTATGCCTATAAGAACTTAACCCACTTAAAATGCCCTGGGGTAGGGAGAGGAGTATAATTCTACAAACTTTATTAGACATTTTATATGACTTTATTAGAAAAATCTATAAGCCTTATTAGATAATACGAATGAGTTTTATAAATTCCTTTGTGGGAGCAAACTTTAATAGGGGATGGATAGTGAGGTCATGAAAGCCTTAGGCAACTAGAAGTGTGGAAGAATCATCACCAAAGCAATCAAAGAAAAAAGGAGGCTGGAAGCACTGAAATCAAACTTCATCTACTTCAGAATTTTGCACCTGAAACAAGCAATTTAAAGATGATGAGCATTGGCCAGAGGCAACCATGCCTGTTTCCATATTGTCAATCAAAACAAGAGGGGTAAGAGAAAGTACAACTAAATCACTGGGAGTGATGGAATATAAGCTACCAGAAAACTCAGTAGCCCAAAGGGTTTGATTCCCGATGTGCTGGGAACACTATAGCTAGAAAGGGACTCACAACACCTTTTTCTAGACCTATATAGTTCATAATCCAAGTCTTCCTGGTTGCTGAAAATACTCAGGAGGAGAGAACAAGAAAAGGGGGTCTATAATAGGTTGTTATGATCAAGTATCAGGATGGGACAAAGATAAATTCTACAAATCAAATGTATCCCACAAATTCAATACAAAAAATATTACAAAGTACTTACAATGTGCAAGGCTCTGGGGTACAAAAACGAAACAAGATACAAATCCTGCCCTTAAGTATATAACAACTGAAAAAGGAACTCAGACACAAATATTCATGCAGAATGTGATAAATGCCAAAGAGACACAGTACAGTGAGAAGTGTAAAGAGAGAGGAATCACCTCTAGCCAGACACTAGTTTCCCAGATTCTACCTCTACTTTCTGAACCAAAGATGAATAGATCAAATCCACAAGACTCATCTGTCCATTTGAGGATTGAAAGTCAAATCAAATTCAGATTCAAATCAAATCCAGATTCTTTCCACCTTTCTCCTTGTCCCTTCTTTTCTCTTTTTGGCTTTCTCACATTCGTTCTCTGTGGAAAAGCCAATGTGCAGCTTCCTCATGCAGCAAATCTCCATATACTACATAGTAAGTCTCTGTGGCAGCCTGGATTCTGAAATTCCGGGATCCTTCTGCAAATTCATGTGTTACCTATATCGTGGTGCTAATCTATGTGTTATTTGTATCCTGGGAAGGTAGCATAGTATCATCATTCAATGAACAAGTATTTTTTAAACACCTATTAGGTGCCAGGTGCCAGGCAGCATGCTAAGCATGTGCTAAGCCTCTCTAAAGCTGTGGAATATGGTGTTAGAAGCCCAGGCTCCATCACTTTCTGGCCATATGACTCATACAAATCACTTAACCATTCGGAGCCTCAGTATCATCTTTTAAAAGGGGAGAGAAACACTTGCACTATCTACCTCATGAGGCATGGTGAGCAAAGTGCTTTGGAAAATATAGAGCACTTTATAAATGTGAGCTATTCTTTTGCTCTCTTCCCTGCAGACTCCACAGGCAGTGTAGTTTCCATACCAACCAATCAAATTAGATTTCATAGAAGTAGATTTCACATCATAGTACTCATGCTTTTATCCTTTTCTTTTAAGTGCTTTTGCTCTCTCCCCAATGTACCCTTTCCCACATGGGTATTTAATCATGTAGCCTACAAAATCAGCATTACATGTGATTCTCCTAGTAATGCCATATGTTTTCCCTGAATAGGGATAGATGGAGGAATTTATTGCCTTTGATCATTGCACTATAACAAATACAATTATGGCATGGGAAATTTCCTACTAGAGTTCAAGAGAAAATGGGATTTTCTCCCCCCTTTGGATGATTTGTGTGTCTGAATGAATCAGTAGGTTTTTCTCAGATTCCATCCTCTTTCATATGCAATCATAGAAGGATGTTCCCATATGCATACTAGGGAAGGATCTCCTTCCCTACCCCTCTCTCATCTCTCCTCCCCCAACCAAATAATCACTTCTTTAAACCATAGGGAATGGTTTAGCAGTCGAAGTGTCAGCTTTGAAACGCTTAGACTTTGTGGAATCCTTCAAAATTTCATCATGGTTGACTGAGTCCTTCATTCTTCTGGAAATATCACAACCACATGGAGTCCTCAGCTCTTTACTGAGCAGATATCTTTGGATTCAGCCCCCCAAATTGGAGGCTCAATTTTCTGAGATCATTCAGCACTACGGCACTGTTTTCTGAGTTGTGGGCTCTATTCCATATGTGAGAGGAAGCCAAGAACCTAAAAGTGAGAGTTCAATTATGCCACGTATGTATTGAGAGTACTATGGATGGCTATGCATCCATCAGAAAACAAATGCTGTTTTATTTTTTATAATCCTTTGTGCATTTTGACAGAACTTTCCACCAGAGTGCTTTTTTTGTTTTTTTTTTTGCATCCTAGATATACCATTCTAATTTAGGTCACATTAAAGTATGGTGATCCTCAGTGGCATCAGATCTGCAGGGCTGTTTAGCAAAATTTACTTTTTTTGGGTGTATTCTGACAAAGTAAATTTCCTGGATTTGGGTTCTTAGAAATAGGGATGTCTCAGAAGAAAGAAACCAGTCTTCAAAGTCAGGACACTGGTTGGAAATGCCACTTTACAAAATGCTCTGAGTGATGGGGTCATTGGCAGTGTTAGTGAGATACCCACTCAGATGCAGGATTTCAACCCTTGAGAAGAGTGCTTTCTTAGTCCTTGCTGTGACCTCTAGCCTGAGTGAAATAATGAAGAATGAGAGATGTCTTCTGTTCACACAAAGCTGTGTTATGTATTTAACACAGCATCTGAAGAAGGGTGGCAGTGGTGGAGGGGAAGGGTCAAGGCCAGGGTTATGAGGGTACATGGAAATGCCTTTGTTGGGGAGACCCAACCTGCTGCCTGACTGCAAAGTTCCATCTTAAGGAGGATCCACCAAAGCTGTTCTCCTTGCTGAAATATTAAGGGGGTCATTGTTGGTAGACTACACAGAAATGAGTAGCAACAGAGACTGCTTAGCCTCCATCAAACCCAAGGAGCATTAAAAAATGAAGAATCCAGCTGCTTGGCCCTTTCTTGCAGCCTCATTTAAATGGCAAGGCTCTGTATCTCTTGGCTGGTCTTTAGCATCTCCTCCTGTGTTCCTAAAAATCTGGCATCTCACAGAATACAAGAAGGGTGGAATCCATGGCATTGACATTCTCATACATTCCACACAAAGGTAAAAAATCTCCTTGAACATCTTGGTTGGACATTTTCTGTTGTGTTTTTCATTTATGTAAGTTACTCTTGTGTTTTTGTTGCCTTGGAAGGTTGCAACCAGCAGACGGTGCCCTTGGGACAGACAGGCCTTGGAGAGGTGTCTCCTGAGCAGCTGATCTTTATTAAATAATACTGACTTTTGCTTTTTTGGAATGCTCTGCTGGTTGTCTTTATGGCACTCCATTTTCCTAGTCCAAACACCACTGAAGACAGGAGATCCATGTGAGCCTTCCCCATTTTCTTTATAAAGCAGCCAGTAGGTCTCATTAAGGGTAATTTCTTGACATCAATCACCATGCTGTTGAGAGTCCTGGGCAGACCATTTTAATTGAGCAGAACTGAAGCCATTGGTTCGATCATGGAAAATGCACATGGTTAGATTGGTTTCTCTTTGCACACTTTAGGGGCTAAAGATTAGACACACACATGAATGTGGTTACAGGGGTGTGGTAAGCCAAAGCATTTCAAGTGCTTTCTGGATCTTAGAAATCGCATGGAATTTCAACCAACGATGACAAAAAAGATATTCCCTTTGCTCAAGGAGGCCCATAGAACTTGGAGTTTCATTAAAACTGCATAACCACAAGAAGAAGTCATAGGAAGCAGAGATTGTGCAACTTGCAAGTTGTTTTTCCTCAAAAAACCAGATAGAGCACATCCTTAAAACAGGACTTCCAGAAATCACAGAGCAGAGCTCTCCAGCCTTGTATTCTGAATCAATCAAGCTGAAAGAATCGTTGCCAATCATGGCTTCACTTGAGGCTGTCTGGGCAGAGCCAAAGATACATTTTCCACCTGACTTTGAGGTATTTGCTAAACTGTCAGGAGTCAAGTGAGTGTGAGTGAGTGATTTTGTTTTTTTCCTAACACTTGTCAGATGAAAAACACCTTTAAGGGTTTTCTTTTTGCCCAAATAAAGCTGTGATCCATGGAGTTATTAATAACCATAAAAGGAATACTGTCACATTCCATAAAACATATGAAAAATGGCACAGCCTAAAACTTTCTTAACATTGAGAAAATGTTATCACAATTACAAATGCATATGATTAATTAAAAATAGAAGAGATTTCTTAAAAGACATCTTAAAAATTAAGCAAGTATTTCTTTATGTACAAAATGTTTCTTTTTTCCTTCTATTTTGTGGTGCTCTCCTTGCTACTACCCCGGTAGACTGTGCCAAATAGGATCCAGGGAGAAATACCACATAGCAGCCTTCTACTCATAAGTCTGATGGGATCTTTTAAACATAACATACACATATGTTGGCCTAAAATAAAAATGTGATCTGGAAACTTTGGATACCTTACATTTTTTAGTCTTAAAACTACAGATGATTCAAGTTGACACTATATTCTACATAGACTACATCAGACTTGAAAATAGTCAATTACCTCCTTGCTGTGGTCAAATAACAGTATCACTTGCCTGAATTTAAAGAAAGGATTTTGTTTATTGTGTGGAACACTAGAATGATCATTGGCTCTAGAATGAGAAAGTTCGGGTTCAAAACCTGCCTTTGATACTTATTGTCTGTGTAACTTTGGACAAGACATTTAAACCCTATGGGCCTCGGTTTCTTTATATGTAAAATGAGGGGGTTGAGCCATTATGGGCTCTGATTTTTCTTTCAGTCGTAGATCTAAGAACCTGATGCCTTTATTCATTGTCTATCTCATCTCACTCTCCTCACTTTATAAAGGCCTGACTTATTTGATGGATTTGGATATATCATGGGTCAAATCATACTCATGAAACATATCATCCTTTAAAGAGTCTTATAGAATTGTACCCATAAGGCAGGCTTTTAGTCCTACTTTCCAAGACAAGGACTTTTTTCTATGCTTACTATCTAATTCTGTTTGGCTATAGATTTCCTTCTTTTGTTTATCAGTTACCCAAGTTGTGGCTATGGAATCCTAGAATGTTTCATGTCTGGTGAACCAAGTCATTGAGAATCTTGAGTTAGTATTATGCATTCTAAATGCAAGCTAAGGGGCAGCTAGGTGGCGCAGTGGATAGAGCACCGGCCCTGGAGTCAGGAGGACCTGAGTTCAAAGCCAGCCTCAGACACTTAACACTTACTAGCTGTGTGACCTTGGGCAAGTCACTTAACCCCAATTGCCTCAGCAAAAAAAAAAAAATGCAAGCTAAGTTATCACTCAAAATCCAGAAATTTCCTCCTTATTGACTGAATAAAGTAAGCTTTCTTCTTTCCAATTCAGCGGCATGACATTTCGGGCTTGTCTAAGCTGTCTGTTTCTTCACATTCACTTTATAAGTAGTTGACTGATTTGGAAAACATATGCTACATTTCTCAAAGATATCAAGACTTGCTGAAAGTTTAATTTGTCATTCAGTTCTCTATCTTGAAAGGAAATGGAGACCACTGCTCCACACTGTAAAGTGAGCATATCTTCTGAACTTTATGCAGATTCCAATGAAATTGGTTTAGGAGGAAAAGGCTGGCATTAGGTGACAGTCCTGTATAATGTCAACAGTTCACAAAAACAACAATATTTTAATTAAACTTTTGGTTATAGCTGAGGATATTGTGCTCCCTTTTCCTTAACAAATTCATGTACAATTTAATTAGTTTAGTGACGATTCAATCTTCTTTAATTTTACCATTAACATTAAGGCAGAATCATAGAGATAGAGATGGAAGGAGGGGTGCACTAGATAGAGTCAGCTCATACTGGCGGACAAGGTGATTATTAAATTTTCAATGTAAGTTTTTGCATCACGGAAGTGTCAGCAAATGCTACAAATCACATTTTGATTTATTGTTTTATTAATTATTTAGACCTGTGAAAGTGATGGAGAAAATAGGAACAAGGCAGACTAAATTTAAAAGTGTCTTATGTGCCCCTTCCCCACCCCCACCCCAAGAACCAGCTATTAAACATTTGCTAGCACATCAATGGTTGGAACAGACCTCAGAGGCCATACATCAAAACCTTTCATTTTTCAGATGAGTTTACTCAGACATAAAGAGGACAAGGGACTTGCCCAAGATTACACAGATATTAAATTTCAGAGGCAGATTTTAGACCCAGGTCCTTTTACTTCAGAATCTATGCTTTTTCTGTTGTGCCAGGTTGCCTTTGAGTATTTAGGAAAGAACTCATAAAATATTCACATGATTGTTGCTAATCAGATAAATGTGAATGAGTTATCTTTGTGTAGTATATCATAAATATAGATATTGTAGTATCTAACACATATAGCAGTGACTCATGAAATGTTTATCGATCAGGTCATTAAAGCACATGAAGTTACTTTCATCATATCTTAAATTTTTTGCTCTGACACAAGTCTGTAAGGGACTTTTATAAGGCATAGTGTCCATTTTGCTTTAGAATCTAGAAAGGAACCAAGCCTGTGACTTCTTTGATGTAGGGAACTTTGGGATGAGGAAAGTAGAGTTGGCACCTTCTCTGCAATTTATAACCTTAGATGTTTGCCTGGAACAAGGGGAATTAAGTGAATCACCCAGACTCACAAAGCCATGTGTCAGAGGTGAAACTTGAGCCTAGGTCTTCTTGGTCCAAAGACCAGCCCTATAGAGTTCATATAGAGAGATGGTAGAGAGAGAATATAGGGAGATGATAGGAAGAGTTGAGAGGGGGGACAGGGACACAGAGTGACAGAGACAGAGGAGAAAGGGAGGGAAAGAGATATAGAGACAGAGGCAGATACAAAGAAACAGAGCTACAGAGAGAGATATAGAAGAAAGGGAGGGATAGACAGACAGAGAAAGAGAGAGGGTGGGGAGGTAAAGAAGGGGAGAGAGGAAGAAAGACAGAAACAGAGAGAAAGAGTCAGAGGAGGAGAGAGGGAAGAAGAGACAGAGACAGACAGAGAGAAAGAGAGCAAGAGACAGAATAGGGATGATTAAGGATGAAATCTGCAATCTGCTGGAGAAGATGAGAGGTAATGGGATCAAGTATACATGTAGAGGGATTGGCCTTAGAAGAGAAAGGAGAAAGAAGGACCATCTCCGAGACTGGGAGAAAGGGGGAGATTGGGAGATGATGTCAAGGGATTTTGAGATGAAGGGAATGGGAGAACATGGAACTTATGTCAAAAGGCCTCAATTTTTTTTTTTAGGAAAGTAAGAGACAAGGTCTTCAGCAAAGAAGGGGATATGGTTTGGAATAATTTCTTTAGGAAGCTAATTCAAAGATAAACAATTAGGGAAGACTACAAGAACTGCCTTGCTAAAGTGAAGGCCCAGTTGGTGTTGGTGATAATGAATTTATAATCTCCCTGGTCATCATGGTTGTGGGATTTCATTCATCTCCTTTCCTCAGCTCATAAGTAGGAGTAAAGGAGGTAGATGGTGGGAGTAATCGATCCCTTGGATTTGGTCAGAGAAAAATGAGAATGGGAATAGAAGGCAAAAAAGTAGAGTTGAAATTCCTATTGGTTGGAAGTTGGAGAGGGGAGAAAATGAAGTCAGAGTCTGGGAAAATACTGAGGAATGGAGGGAGTAGAGGTTTCAATGAAGGTAGAGAATAGGTGTGCCAAAGATGGAGTATGGTGAGAGGTGTGCTCATAGCTTGTGAACAGATAGAGGAATGTTTCTAATTAGGCAAGTACAACAATTTTGGGTAATGGTAAGACTTTGTGTGTGACTGTCCCCACAGGGAGGCATGGGAGAACCCATAATCTCTGGAGGCAATCCATTCCACTTTTGGACCACTATAATTGTTAGCCAATTTTTCCTCATTTTTCCCCAGTGTAAATGATAGGGTCTAACAGAAGGGAAGGGAAGCATTAACTAACTAATGCTGTTTAATTCTATTATGCTGCTGAATTACTTGATCTAATAAAAGTTTTTATTTCAAATCACTGCATTCCCTGAGCCAAAGTTCTCATGTTTACTGGACTTGAAAAATAAAGTTGCTGCGGTAGGAGCTAAGAAAAGCTAACAGAATTAAAAAAAAAGATTAGGGATAAACTTCTGCTACTGAGTAAAGAGAGAAGAAAATGCTGGTCAAAAAAAAATATGGCAGCAAAATCTGAGAAGGAGGAATATTAGCCTTGCCTTTGAGCTGCTTGGCTTCTTACTGGGCTACAGTCATGTAAAAGAAGGTGTGTATTTTTTCCCTACCCAAAATTGTGTTTATTGTTCCCCCTCAAACAAGGCTTCCATTTAAGTGTTTTGAGCATTCAGACTGACCCACAAATACAGAACCTCTGTGTCTATTGAAAATCACTGGAATGTAGGTATGTTCTGTGTATGACTGGGAGTAGGATTAGACCTTCCTTATTTCTATGAACTGTGTGGGCTTTTGCCTTTGAAAGCATGGATTTAAATCAAAGTCAGTCACGCACTAGAAGCCTGAGGGCTGCCAATGCAGCTGCTTTGGATGGGGGTTATTTGGGACCTGAGGAGATCACTGTTATTCATCTCTGGGAAAACCTTGGGGCAGGGGCCTCCCACCATTTTCACCAATGTGGAGTACTTGACACAGCCTAGTTTGAGCATGGGAATCCCAGAGCTGATCCACTGGTCAGATGAGGAGGATTGCAGTGGAAGCTAGAGGTGATGACCCAGTTTGAGTGCCAGTGAATCAAGTCCCCACTATGTTCCTGTGACAAAGACAAATATTAAATATTTCCACAAACATAATATTAATCACTTGCCATTTGCTGAGCACTGGGAGAGATATAAAAGTTAAATAAAACATGCTGAGGCCAACCCATCTTTCTAGAATTATTTCCCATTTCTGTGCCTTGTGCACTCTGTGTTCTAGCCCGACTGGTCTACTAGCCTTTCCCCATATATGATTATTTCATCTCCCATCTCCATGCCTTTGTGAAGGTTCTACATGGCTGGAATGCCTTTTCTTTTCAACCTCTGTCTCTTCAGTCCCCAATACTATCCAAGGATCATTTTTAAATGTTGCCTCCCTCATAAAGCCGTTCCTTTGGATAGAGTACCAGCCCTTGAGTCAGGAGGACCTGAGTTCAAATCCTGCCTCAGACACTTACTAGCTGTGTGACTCTGGGCAAATCACATAATACAGATTGCCTCCTCCCCCCAAAAAATCCCTCCAACTTTCCCCCTCAAGTAAAGCCCTTCCTTATTCCCCCCAGCTGTTGATGCTTTGTACCCTCCCTCCCCTTACTTTGTTTATCCTTAGTAGTTAGTTATCTGTGTACATGTTGGTTCAGTTCAGTAGAATGTAAGCTCTTCAAGGGAAGGGACTGTTTTTATTGTTGTCCTTGTATCTCTAGTGCCCAGCACAGTGCCTGCCATATCACAGGCACTTAATAAATGCTTGTTGAATTGAATCTCTGCCATCATGGAGCTCACAATGTAATATGCTATAAATAAACAGGATACAAAATGGTACATGATAGGTATATCATATTGATGAAAATGAAGTATGCAAAGATGCTGGGCTGAAAGTAGGAAAGGGAGAAAGGTTCTGAGAATGCTTCATGGACTAGATGGCATTAGACCTAGACTTTAAAAGGTGTGTGGAATTTCAACAGGCAGAGATGGGGAGGAGATCATTCTGGGTGAAAGGAACAGCATGAGGTACAAGGTCGGTGCATGAAGAGAGGTCTGTGTGAAATGATGAATATTCAAGTTTGGCTGGACCATAGCACAGATGGAGGGAAATGGTGTGAGATAAGGTTGTATAGGTTAGAGTTGTCATACATTAGGCAGGGCCTTGAATCCTAAGCCAAAGAGTGTGAATTTTATTCAATAGAAAATAGAAAGCCAGTACAGGGGTTTGAGCAGAGGGATGGCATAATCAGTGATCTACATAAAGAAACATCAGCAGTACAAATAATAGATTGAATAGGGAAGAGAGTAAAGGTAGGGAGACTTGTTAAGAGACTATTTCAATAGTGCAAACTGGTGAAATGAAAACTTGGACTAGGGCACCCGTGATCAGAATAGAGAGGAAGAGATGGATTCAGGAGGAAGAATCTGCAGAAACTGACTACCCAGATAGGTGAAAAAGAAAGGTCAGAGATGATATCAAGGCTTGGAGCTGTAATAGTGGTGATACCACTAGCAAATATGCAAATGAGCAGAGTAGGGCACCTTCAGAAACATTTGTATTGTGCTTTAGAATGACAAAGAACTATAGGTTCAGCGACTTATTTGACAGAACAATCTTGTAAGGAAAGAAGTACTATGAAATGTAAAATCAGAGAAGGTAAGTGACTTTGTATAAAATAAAAGATCTAGGAAGTGGCAGAGCTGATTCCAAAATCTGGGCTTTTTTTTTCTGTAACAAAAGGGATGGCTACTCATGATGTGCACTTGGTATTGACAAAGGCTGATGTAAACACTGGGGAAGGCTGCCAGAGTTTCCTTTAGGAAGATAGTTCCCCTAATAAGAGAAAGAGCTTTGCCTCAATTTTCCTGGCTAATGGCTGTAAGAGTGGTGAGCAGGGGAGAGAAAACTCTTTATAGATTTCTCTTTCCCTCCTATCTCTAAATGCAAGACAGATTTCCAGCATAAGAGGAAGGTGAAACTCAAAGTGAGAATATAGGGCAAGGGAGGGTTTATTGGCAAGCTGTGAGTTCAAATAATGTGCCATATACTGTGGTAGTGCAAAGATATACAAATAGGAGAGCTAAGCTTTATTAGTGATTCTTGGAAGTCTCTCAAGTGGAAAGGGGATGAACTATGTTTTGTCTGGTCCTAGAGATTAGAACTAGGAGCAATGGGCAGAAATCACAGAGAGGAAGATTTTAGCTTGATTTAAGAAACCATTTCTAAAAATTAAAGTTGTCCATAAGTAGAATGGACTGCTTTAGAAATTAATGAGCTGGGGACAGCTAGGTGGCACAGTGGACAAAGCCTTGGATTTCAGGAGGATCTGAATATAATGTGGCCTCAGAATTTGACACTTACTAGCTGTGTGACCCTGGGCAAGTCACTTAACCCTCATTGCCCCACAAAAAATAAAAAAAATTAAAAATTATGAGCTATCAGCAGAGAAAGATATTTCAGTGAAATGTCCAAGGATATTTTAGAGGCAATTCCCACTTCAACTACTGCCTCTTTGCAGCATTTGACTGCCTTAACTAACTTCATTTTCCATATATTCATATTCTTTCTTTCTCTCTCTCTCTCTCTCTCTCTCTCTCTCTCTCTCTCTCTCTCTCTCTCTGTCTCTCCCCCAACTCCCACTGCCTCCTAAGCAGCAGTGCTCTGGTAAATGTTTAACAACCAGGAGGCAGCTAGGAGGTGCAGTGGATAAAGCACCGGCCCTGGATTCAGGAGGACCTGAGTTCAAATCCAGCCTCAGACACTTGACACTTACTAGCTGTGTGACCCTGGGCAAGTCACTTAACCCTCATTGCTCTGCAAAAAAATCCCCAAAACGAAAAAAACAGCTCTTCGAAGAAAATATGCATAATAAACTTTTAAGTTTAATCTGTATCAGGACTGGAAAGAACTTTGGAAGTCAACTAGTCCAATTTCTATATTTTATAGATGAAGAACTGAGGCCCTCAGAGGTTGTGATTTGTTAAAGGTAATACACAGAATAAATAGAAGACTAAAAATTTGTATCTAGTTTTTTTGACTCCAAATCTAGCGTGCTTTCCATAGCACCATGCCTAAAATGTTTTGCTAACTTCAAGGTGCTATATAAATGTGAGTTATATCACTGTCATTATTACTACTTTTGTAGTCCTGGGGGATTTTTATATAGCCTTTTGATCTTAAATATGAAGTAATGAAACAAGGAATAGATTCTTCAGGTCCTTGGAAAATATGTGTGACCAGATCAATGTGTTTTGAAATAGGGTATGGTTCCAAGCTATAGATGTTCAAAGCCTCAGTTAACTGACATAAAGACAAATGGCCTTGACCAAGCCATGCTCCTTATCTAGTTTCTACAATGGAGCATTGGTATGCCTATTGGTACCTGTCAACATGGGTAGTATCAGGAATGCTCTGATACCTACTGCATTTTACAGAAATCTATCTTCAGAAGATTTTTCTACAAGGGGCAGTGTTTGCTCAGACTCTGAAATGTCTGACAGTTAAGTGTGGTGGGAAGCCATGTGCTCTAAGGAAAACAGAACTTCTAAAAAAATGAATGGGATTACTCTTGACTCATAGTAAATTCATCTCAGCTTAGAAATTGTCCTATATTATCTTCCATTTGCTTAATTTACCTGTTGGCTTGATAACAGCATTCTCAGTAGCTTCTGCAATCCTTGTGCCCAGTATAGACCTTATGAAAAATTAGGAATTGGGATAAAGTAGACACCAGTGGTTAGTAGACATAGGTAGGAAGAGAACCATGAGAAAGTGATGTCATAAGAACCTAGAGGAGAGAGAATCCAAGAGGAGATGGTGATCAAAAATGTCAAAGGATGCAGAGAAATTTAGAACAATGAAGATTTGAGAAGCCATTAATTTTGGGAATTGGGATATCATAGGTAACTTTGGAGGGGGATAATTTCAGTTGAATTATGATGTCTGGAGTCATTACAGAGGTTTTTGTAGTGAGTGAGAGAAGAGTAAGTGGAGGCTTTCTTAAGGAGTTTTTCTGAAAAGAGAAGTTCCTGTCCTGATCTCTGTTGGTCAGCCTTATCCTGAGAGCTAACCACATAAAGAATTATAGTGTCTCCAGAATTCCCAGAGTAGAACATGTCCAGAATTTCCAAAACAATTCTCTGCCAGAGTCACCAGCATAGCTAATAGACTATGAAGTAGGAGAAACCATTAGTGCAAGAGTAGAGAAGAAAATCGTTTGGAATATTACCATGAGAAATGAGCAAACCCAAAGAACAATGTATGGTTGGATTGAGATAATATTTGTAGTGAGTGAGATACACTTAATTTTTTTTTGGGGGGGGGGGCTGGGCAATGAGGGTTAAGTGACTTGCCCAGGGTCACAAGCTAGTTAGTGTCAAGTGTTTGAGGCCGGATTTGAACTCAGGTCCTCCTGAATCCAGGGCCAGTGCTTATACACTGCGCCACCTAGCTGCCCTAGATCACTTAATTTTTGTTGATTTTTCCTCAGCCTGTTTTGTGACTACTATTCAACAGAAGTAAATTAAACGGATCAGAAGAATTGTCCAGATTTGAAGATTCAAAGATTAGGAAAGGCAGAAGGTTGCCGGGGTGAGGGGGGGATGGGGAGGGAGTCTGTGCTTCTAGGTTAATAACCAGTGAAATATTAAAGTGGAAAGCTGGGTAAAGAGACAAGTCAAGGATGGGAGAAATGAATAAGGATAATAAGGATAGCTTGATAACAAGATGCATTTTCAAAATTGGTCTTGTGTTCAAAGAACCAAAGCCCCAACTCCCCAGAAATCAATCAATCAAACAAACAAAAAAACAGTTTCTGCTCTCCAGGATGTTGTGATCTAATAAAGTTAGGATGAAATTTTAAACAAGCATAATAATGAGAATGTTTCAGAGATATCCACTAGAAAACCTCCAATTTTCAGAAGTACCAAGGCAAAGAAGATAGGTGTTCTTGGGCTGGGTCTTTAATAATGATAGCTGGCATTCATATGGAGTTTCAAAGTTTGTAAAACACTTTACACATATTTTCTCACCTGATCTCTGCAGCAGAGATGTGATATAGGTTGTTTGTTTGTCTTGAACCTACTATTTCATTGGTATAGAGAACTGGTGAGGAAATCTTTTTCTAGAGATGTAGATCAGCATCTGCTCTCAGCAACTCACAGTCTTAGAGAATTTCCGGGGACACTAAGAAGTTAAGTGTCTTACTTAGGGTTACATAGTCATTATGTGGCAGAAGTAGGACTTGAACCTAGGTAGGGGTATATTAGTAATGTTAGTATGTTAGTAAGTTCAACAACTGGCTCTGGGAGGTGGGGGAAGGATAACACTTTTAAATTTAATTCATGTTATTAGCGTTTTCTCTATCACTTTTTTTTTTTGTGAGGCAGTTGGGGTTAAGTGACTTGCCCAGGGTCACACAGCTAGTAAGTGTTAAGTGTCTGAGGCAGGATTTGAACTCAGGTCCCTCCTGAGTCCCAGGGCCGATGCTCTATCCACTGCACTACTAGCTGCCCCTTATCACTTTCTTAAGTCTAGAAAATCAACAAAATAACAAATCAAGACTGTATTTGTAGCATTTGCTAATTTCTGAAGTGAAAATTTCACAACCTGATCTCTCAAGCAGGTTCAAGTTACCTCTAGCATGCTCCTGAAGCCAGGTCTTTTAACTCCAAGGCCAGCTTTTCTGTTCCCAGTACTATATACCATACTGCCTCTCATGGCATAGTTATTGAAATAATAATACTAATTTTTAATTATAATTATTATAAATTTTTATAATAATAATAATAATAATTTTGCGTGTCTCAGAGAGGTTAGTCATTCATGGTCATACTGCCAGCATCAGAGGTTGGATTAAAATCCAGGTCCCTCCTGACTCTAGATTCAGCACTACACAGTGTCTGTCTCTCTTTTACTAGGTCATAGTCAGGGGCTTGATGGTTGTGATAAGGGCAAGGAATAGAGTTAGCAGTGGGAGGAAAAAGTATAAGAAGTAGCAGTAAGTAGTTGTGGTCAAAGAATGGAATATTAAAGTTTGGGGTTTTCACACAGTTTCCCAGATGCAGTCTAAGGTATAGATGGGATGATATGTAATTAAAGTGAAGTGGAAGATGTTGATGAAGTTGAAGAATTGTGTGATGAGGTTGTCAGAAGGGTTTTCAACATAAATATTGAAGTTCCTGGAAATAATGGCATGGCATGGGGAAGAGGGGTTACTAGGTACTAAAATCATTATTTTAAAAATATTTATTTTATTCTGAGCATAAGAAATAAGATCAGCATTTCCATACATAGTAGAATAGAAAAAGATGATAGCACATGGAACTGCAAATCTATTGTGTAAAAACTTGCTGTCCCTTTTAATATATAAGAAAGTAATCATGTAACTTTCTTTTTTCCATTTTTTTCTTCCCTCCCCCTCTGCTCTAGAGATGGCTACCATTAGACACAAACATGTGTGTGTATACACACACACACACACACATATTTACATATATATGTATAAATTCTATGCATACTTCTATTTATCAGTTCTTTCTCTGGATGCCTTCCTTCATAGTTCCTTTGTAGTTAATTTGAATATTTATAGTAACCAAAATGACTTAGTGTTCAAAGTTGTTCTTAAAACCAATATTGCTTGTTACTGTGGAACTAAATTCATTGAAAAAGTGGAAAAAATGACCTGCAAGTAAGTCCCAATGGAGCAACAAATATGGGAAAGAGTGTAGTTCAATCAGATTGCATGAACCTTAACTTTATTGGAAAGCTCTTTGAGGGATCGGGATTGAAAAATGATCTGGAAGCAGCAGTAAGGAAGAAGAAGCATCCCTAACTCCTTCTTTCTGGTCTTAAAAGTTGGGGTAAAATGAAAAAAAGGAATGAATATTAATAGATAGTGTGCAATGAATCTGGTGTCCTCAGAAGCAAATCTTCCTTTTAAATATGGAGGTAAAAGGAATGTTGGTTGAAAAGTTCAAGGACATAAGGGGAAGTTGTTGACAAAAATCAGGAGTTCCCAAAGAATAGTGGAGATAATGGCTACTGGTATGCCTCTTCTAGGTTTCCTGCTCTAATGACCATGTGGGAACTATTCAGAAGGAGTGCATTAGTATATTATGTGTGTGTGTGAGTAGTGAGGGCAAATAGAATGACTTTACTTAGGAGTGAACAAGGATAGTAGTATTTTGGGCCTTTTTCAGATAGAAAGATGGCAGTCAGTGTTTCGGTCCTTAATAGGGATTTTTGCTCTAGGAAAATGGAGACACAGGGAATCCTTCTTAGAATATTTTCTAACAGACAGTTTTAAATGGGATGCTGCAAATAAGGATGCTTTAAAAAGCCATTAGTGAATAAGAGAGCTATTAGTATGATGGAGGGCTATTCACAGAGCACATCACCTTTTCAAATTTATTGAGGCAAGATGTCATGTTCTATGGTCTCAAGAGAAATTCTCCATCAACACCAACCCAATGTGTTGCAATGAAGACAGAATGTTGGGATCATTCTTATATAAACCACTGCAAAGTCAATATATATGCTAGAAATGGAAACGCATAAGAGTTAAGCAGGTCACACTATGGAGAAAAGTTGGCCCTGATCTTGCAGAGTATCAAAGACATATTGCCATATCAAAAGGATTGAATATGATCTAATAAAGTTGTATTGCCAGATAAGGGAGACAAATAGGAATTTCCAAATAGTCATATAACCACAGTAGTAATCAGTCTATTATGGAATCTCTTCTGAGTTTAAAACTTGTATGAAATAATTTTTCATGCTCTTGATGGTATTTCAACTAAATTCCAAATTCTGTAGTGATAGGTTTATAAAACACAAATGCAGTGAGAATTTATTGTTGAATCTGTTCTTAAAGTTATCTTGTGACTCAAACTAAAAGTTTATTAAAATAAATACAGAAGAAGCATTTTAAATCCTAAAAAGAATAAAAATCATTACTTTTTTTTTTCAGGGCAATGAGGATTAAGTGACTTGCCCAGGGTCACAAAGCTGGTAAGTGTCAAGTGTCTGAGGCCAGATTTTTTTTTTCGGGGCAATGGGGGTTAAGTGACTTGCCCAGGGTCACACAGCTAGTAAGTGGTCAAGTGTCTGAGGCTGGATTTGAACTCAGTACTCTTGAATCCAGGGCCGGTGCTTTATCCACTTCACCCACCTAGCTTCCCCGTTACTTTCTTAATATACCATCATTTTAATTTGAAGTAGAAACCTTTATAATAAGATTAAGTACATATAGGTAATAAGAATAATTATAGCATATTAAATAGAGACATGATAATTTTTTTTAAAAAATGGACATGTGATTTTTGTCAGTGAAAGGATTGACAACTCATATGTAACTTAGTCTTCAAATATAACCTGGAGTAGTGAGAGGTTAAGTGATTTGTCCATGATTATTACATAGCTAATATGGATTGAAGGTAACATTTAAACCCTAGGTCTGCCTGATGCCAAGACAGCTGGCTTTTTTTTTCTTTTTCTTTTTTTTTTTTTTAGTGGAGGCAATTGGGGTTAAGCAACTTGCCCAGGGTCACACAGCTAGTAAGTGTGTGTTAAGTGTCTGAGGCTGGATTTGAACTCAGGTACTCCTGACTCCAGGGCCGGTGCTCTATCCACTGCGCCACCTAACTGCCCCTGACAGGCTGGCTTTTTATCCACTACATAGCTCTGCTTGTATCAGCACTAATACTTGTTTACAAAGTATAATTTTCACCCTTGAAAGAAGTAAAAGAGGTAGGCAGAGAATCACAAACAAAGCCCATTACCAAACTGTTCCACTCTCTATTCAGTTGTCTGTATTTAAAATTGTAGAAGGAAGCTTTTATAAATTTTATGTTTGACCAAAACAAGTTTACAATAACATTGAATAGTTCCCAGAAGCATCAGAGATATAAATACTGCTACATTTTAGTACTGCATTGGCAGTACTGATAGGGGAAAAGAAGTTTTGTTGGCTAATCTTCTCACAATTGTGTTTTTAACAGCCCCAGAAAATGACAGAAACTTGGTTTAAAATCAATGCCAGGCTGTTCCATTAAAATCTAAGATACCTTCTAAGGAATCTAGATTTTTGGAGGAGTGATTAAATGATTTTCATAAAAAAGTTTTAGCTTCAAAGAGGAAATACGATCTAGTCACTGATATAGACTGTGTTTTTGCCCTATTCCACCCTCTGTTTCCCCCATTTTCCTGGGACGACATTTGGAAAAAAAATGTTTCACTTGCTTGGAGCTCAGCATTTTCCATCTGTAAAATGGCGGAACTGCTGATCAAGCATTTAAAAAATCCTTAAGAAGACGGTATCTTTTTAGAACACAGAAAAGAATTAGCGACATTTTAGTGCAATTAAATGGTGAGCAAGGTAGACTTACTGTGTTTTGCATCTCTCAGCCTTTTTCAATCCCAACTGAGGACAAGGAAACTCCATCTGCAAATTCATCCTGTTGTGATGCGTTAATAAGAAGGGATAAAGAAGTTAGCTCTGAATTTCCTTTTCTTTTGGTGTGTGTAAACCCAGCTTTTAATTGTTAGTGCCTTGTTGTTTTTGTGGTTTTCCTTTCCCTCCGTGCCAACTTGCCTGCATGTGAGGGGCTTTCTCCAGATTAACACCCTTGCCTCAATTGGCTGCATTTCCAAATTCTCATCTGCCAAGGTTTTTTGCATACAGACTACACAAGTCCAGTCCCCCCCCTCCCCCACCCGCCACTGAAAAACTTGGCTTTGTCCTGGATTCTCATCCCTGCCAGAACTTTGACAGGGAAATCAGGGAAGGGAAGACATTAGTTGCAATGTCCTATTGAGGCAGAGTGAATAGTGATGGGGAGGGCAAGAAGGGTGGGGTCATGGATGGGGAAGTTCATTTTTCCCAATAGTGTCTGACTAATTGGCCACAAGGTTTCAGGGGATGACATGTCTGGGAGCTGCCAATTTGTCAAGTCAAGGAAAGGGGGGAGGTGGAGAAGGAGAGAGAAAGCTATTGGATTTGCAAACTGGAGCTGATTTGATTGTGAATGTGTGAGGTTGTGGGATGGGTGGCATGCAGGGAATGTGTCTGATCAGTTTCCCCCACTTTGTGCTGGAGAGAGATGGCATAAAAGGAATTTGGTAGAAACATATTGCAGGGATGAGTAGAGATTTGGGGGAGAAATCTGCTCCGATTTAGGTTTTGTAGGAGAATTTTTCAGTTGAAGTCCTTTGTGTCAAAGACTTTAAGCAGAAAGAGTTGAGCATGGGCCCTATGATTTTCTAATCTATGAAAAGCATAAGGAGTATTTCAGTACCTTCACATGTACACACAAGTCACTTGTTTATATCTGGGGATGGAAGTTGCAAAGGGACAAATTTCAGTTGGATGTCAAGAAAACTGAATGATTCCAGAGTGTAATGGGGTTTGCCTCTAAAGATGTGGGTTTTCCTTCATTGGAAGTCTTCAAGAGCAGGTTATTGTTAGATGGAGAAACATTTGAAGAATTAATATGGAAATGACTATAGTGTTAGAAGTAGTGTGGTACAGTAGATAGGAGCAGGTCTCTCCTTTGTCTGAATTCCCATAGTATTTAGCACCACACATATGACTCATCATATTCAATGGTAATTTTGTATAATATTTATTTGTCCACAAATCTCACCTCCTCTAAGATATTACAGACTCATTGAAGATAGGGATTCTTTTTTGTTCATTTTTGCATGCCCATGAACACTTAATATAGACCTGGAACACAATAGGCCCTTAGCACATTTTTGCTGAATTGAATTATCTATTGAATACATGTTGTCTTAATTAATTGTAAACTCCAGTATTTCTCACATGGAGATTTTAGGCTGGACAGGGTACTGTGGAAAAAACCTATTTTTCTTCTTCTTTTTTTTTGGTGGCAGATATACATAGTAAGGAAGAAATAGGCACCCAGAAAGATAGAGGGTGATGGCTTTGTCCTTCTGTCTCTGTCTCTGTCTCTGTCTCTATCTCTGTGTCTCTGTGTCTGTCTTTGTGTCTCTGTGTCTGTCTGTCTATGTCTCTCTCTGTCTCTCTGTCTCTTTCTCAGTGTTAGTCCCTGAAATGAATTTGTGGAGACAGAAGTCTCCTTCAAGAGTTGAGGGGAGTTACAATGAATTCTCTAATTCTTAAGTCAAATTTTTTTTTGCAGCTATGAACTTGAAATCAGAAACAGACACAGTCAAAAAGTTGAGTTAACTTTACCTGAAGGCCCCTGGTTGGATTTGGGTCCTACCCATAGCTATGGATATGATGACTCAAAATTCTAGTAACTGAAAGAGCTTTTAATCTTCCCTTGATAGGGAGATTGTATTTTTCTTATCAGTCACTGTGTTTAGAAAATAAGAGTGAAAAATCTCTCAGGTAGTCCTAAAGAATGGAAGCCCTGAAACTGTAGCAACAAAAGGTTAGCAGCTAGGAGGGCAGCAGAGATCCCTGCAAGAAACAAGATGAAGCCCTATGGAGAGTGGAAACATGATATCTGGAACAGAGACAGAGTGCCTAGCATAGAGGATATACTTGGCAGAGATGACATCTCCAGCAGAAAGTAGAGATGTGGTGATTAGCAGATAGTATATAGGTAGGAAGGAAGACAGGAATGAAGGAAACAACCATTTATTAAGTACTCTTTATGTGCCAGTCTCTTCACTAAGTGCTTTAGGAATATAATCTCATTTAATTTTATAATCTCTGGGATGTAAGTGCTACCATTATCCCTTTTTATAGTTGAGGAAACTATAGTGGATAGAGTTAAGTGACTTACCCCAGGGTTCATACAGCTAACATGTGTCTGAGGATAGATTTGGACTCAGGTAGCATAACAATATAACCAGTGGACATTAGCAGCTTCTCAGTGTCATAGGTGTGAATAGTCCTGTCTGTGCATATGCTCTCGCTTACTAATTTCTGAGATATATATATATATATACACACACACACACACACATATATATACACACACATATATACCTTTATGTATATTCCCTTGAAATATATTTCCCATATGTTTGTCCTTCATATATGTTCCTTTGTCATACTTGTTTTCTGTGAGTATTATCTAAATGGTGGTATGATAACCCATGGAAGAGTATATACCACTCTTTTCTTGTTTATTTACTATGCTATTTGATTAAATTTCATTTTTTTAAAGGATATACATCTGTTGGGGGACATGAGTTATGATTTTGAGTGGGTATTGAGTGTATAATTCTATGGGCTCTGTGAGAGCTTCATAGCTACTTGTTTCTGATTGGTCAATCAAAAAGAGGATAGATTTCTATATGAATAAAAATCCTTAGAGTATTAACATTGAAAAGACAAACTTACACAAGTACAAGTTAGGGAGTAACTAGACACAGTTATTAAAGTAAATAATCTAAGGGTCCTAAAATATCATTCATGAGACATTAAAAAACTTGCCAAACTTTGAAGAATATATTCAATTGCATAAAATGAAAAAGTCTAATATGTCCTTTTTTTGGTTTCTTACTTGCAGCTATTTCCCAATTCTGCTTTCTACCTCCCCCCAAAGTATAATAATACAGAACAAGAGGATATGGATCAAGCCCCTGCTCTGCTGCTTATTGCCTGTGTGGCCATGGGCAAGACATTTAACTTCTCTGGGCCTCAGTTTCCTCATCTGTAAAGTAAAGGAGTTAGGTCTCTAGGGTCCCTCTCAGTTCTAAATCTATTGCTATAGTGATCTTCAGATGGAACCCTTCTTTGTAACAAAGACAAACAGTAAAGCCAAATCTTATTGGCAAAATGACTATCTGGCAGTATATACACGACAATATCTAGACCCACATTTCACTATTGAGTATAAGGAAATAGGTATCAAAATTTGTTCTTTGAGACCAAGATTGGTCACTGCAATTGGAGTGTCCAGAAGAGTGCAAACAGGATAGTGAAGGATCTGGAGTTCCTGCAAGAGGAAGATTGATTAAAGGAACCGGGGGCTGATGAGCCTGGATGGAGAAGAGATAATGTAAGGGAGATGAGCAGGTGAAGGAGCAATTAGATTTGTTCTCTCGAACCCCAAGGGCAAAACTAGGAGCTGTGAGTGGAAGTCACAAAGAGGGAAATTTAAGCTCGAGGTAAGGGAAAACTGTTATTTATTTATCTATCCATCTATCTGTCCATTTGTTTGTTTGTTTATTTATTTTTGAAGGGCAATGAGGGTTAGGTGACTTGCCCAGGGTCACATAGGTAGTAAGTGTCAAGTGTCTGAGGTCAGATTTGAACTCAGGTTCTCCTGAATCCAGGGCCTGTGCTTTATCTACTGCACCACCTAGCTGCCCTGAAGGGAAAACTTTTAAACAGTTAAAACTATCCTAAAGTATAACAAGCAGCCTTGAGAGGAAATGGATTCCTTGCATTAGAGTTGTTTAAGCAAAGACTGGATAACCATTTGCTGGGCATGATATAGAGAGGATTCAAGTATAGGATGATCACACTAGCCTTTGAGATCACCTCAAATCTGAGACCCTGAGATCCTGTAGATTATCCTTTGAGTAGGAGTCAGCAATATAACAGTATTACTTGAAAAGTTAATATGATACTGCTAATAGGCATATTTGATGAAAAAAAAAAAACCCGGCTGGTAAGTAATTCTTCCATTCCGCTTAACCAACAGTCAGGATGATATTTGGAGCCAATCCTAGTATTTTTTTTCTTTTCAAGACTAAAAGGTATATGCTTTACTCCATCCTGCTTTGAGGTCAAGAACTGTTTTGGTTTTGTCTTTGCATTAATAATCAGTATTAGAGGGTATATGCAGTGCTCAGAGGAATAGAACTTTTTTTTTTTTGCAGGGCAATGGGGGTTAAGTGACTTGCCCAGGGTCACACAGCTAGTAAGTGTCAAGTGTCCGAGGTCGGACCTGAACTCAGGTACTCCTGAATCCAGGGCCGGTGCTTTATCCACTGCGCCACCTAGCGGACCCCGGAATAGAACTTTTGATAAGAGGGCTTGTTAAGACCTTTTCAGGGCTGCTCATTCACCTTTGGTGTCAACTTGATGCTCCCCTCTCACCTGTGGCTCCAAGAAACTGTAGCATGTGAAGAGGACACACTTTGGTGAACTGTCTTGGCAGACAGGCTAAGCAAAGCTAAGGGTAACTGATGGGCCTCTTGTAAAGACTGTCCTGGCAGAATGGGTGGACAAGAACAACTTATTCCAATGGCCATGAGGTGTCTGAAGCAGGGGCTATGGAGTGCTCCCAGCTTGGTCAAACATTGAACACTGCAAAGTCATCCACCACATCCCAGGTGATGGTCAATTATCCCGACTTTTGTCTTGCCACTGGACTTTTATGACTCTGGAAGAGTGAGTGAGGCTGATGACTGTGAAACTCCACCTCACTTAAATACAATTCACTCATGAGTCAACCCTTCAACCTTGTGATATCATTGGTCCTCTTTGAAATGAAGGATCAGTAACAAACAACAACAAACAGCATTTAACAGTACACATAATACTTAAATTTTTTTGATATCTTGTTTTTATATCACTTACATTTTCCTTTTTATCCTTTTCCTATCCCCTCCCATAAAGAATTTTTAAGAATGAAAAAAAGGAAGAAGAGAAAAACAATTTAATAAAAAACAATATATAATACTTTTGGTAAATGTTGAATTGATAAAACTGGAAAAATTTCTGTGAAAAGAAAAATAATCAGGTCCAAAGTGCTATCCTAGACTTACTATTATTTGGCCTGTCTAAGCAAAATGCAGATGAAACATTCAAGAAACCCTTTTTTTTCAATTGAGTTCACCCTCAAGTTAGGACAATCATATGTTACTTAAACTGATGAAACCAACTTACCCCATCGCATTTAATCCCAAGCTCATTATGATATTTCAATCTTGATTCTAGATAATTATAACTCTTGAGACCCAGTAAATGGCTATTTGACCCTTTTTCAGAGTAGTCAAGTAACCAACTAACTGGTTTGTTTCCTAGCACTTAAGCAAATTAAGACAAAAAAAAAAAACTGCCCAAAGAAGCAGAAGATATTCATTTGTATTGAAGGGGTTCCATGACCTGTATACAACAAACAATCAATATTTTATTCACTAGAGGACACTCAAATTTCTCTTCTCACAGCCTGGAAATAATAAAATAATCTTGAACTCCTTAGAAATTCACACAGGGAGACCAGCACTAATTTGAATCAGGAAAAAAAAACCCAAGCTAAAAGACATTGGAATTTCTTTGTTTAAAGTTACAAGGCACAATAAGGCATTCATAGAACCATCAAAACTTCTTTCAATATATGTCCCTTGGATGGACTTGACACAATCATCAAATGAGTTTACCATAATGATTACCTTTTGGTGTGGCAAGAACAAAAGAAAAAAAATGAAATGGTTTCAAAAAAAATGATGCTTGCAAAGCCCATTAAAGTGAAAAAATGGCCCAGGGAACTGATTATTTGAAAAGCTTACATTTTCTATGCATTTTTAAAAGCACAAAAATTTCTATATTTTGGCAAAACCTGAATTTCTCAGGAGCCAAATGGTATTTACTAGGAGTTTCTCAAAGTTTTCTTTCTGCTGTGGGATGCCAGGAAAGGATAATAGCATCATTGTCATTAATAACAACAATAGCAGCAACATCAACAACAACATAGCATTAGCTACCATTTACATAGCATTTTATGGTTTGCAAATTGCTTCATGTATTTTATCTAATTTGGTCCTCACAACAACTCTATAAATTAAGTGATTTTTGTTATCCCCATTTCACAGTTTAGGAAACCAAGGCTGAAAGAGGGTAAATGACTTGTCCAAGGTACATAACTAATAAAAAACACAAACCAATATTTTCTTTTAGAAATTTCTCCTAATAGGTGGGTCATATCATCTTATTGGCTAGTCTGATACTGCCAAATCCCCTCCTAGGTCCCATACTAAGTCATTCTTTTTCCTTGTTAGAAGGGCTCGAAATCTGTCTGGAATAGTCTCGTGGGTTGCTAATTGTCCAGGATTTGAGTAATTTGGCTGATATATTTTTTTTTTTATCAAAGATGCCTATTACTAGTGGAAATAATATAGTGGAAAGAGTGTTGGACTTGGAGTTACAGGACATGTGCTTGAATGTTGGCCCTGCTGTGCTGTGTGATCTTGGACACTCACCTTACCTCATTTGGCCTTAGTTTCCTTATCTGTAAAATAAGTGGATTGGACTAGATGACCTCTGAGGCTCTTTCCAGCTCTCGATTTATGATTCTGTACGTACACTGAAGTGAAATTGTATTTGGGGTACTTTATCATCCAAACAATGTGCTAAATGTACTGGAAATAGAGATGGCATAGTGAGTGTGTGTGTGGGAACACTCTTAACTTATGTGTCATATTATGATTGTTTTTAAAAAGTTGTTTTCGATAACCATTTCCCCCCTCCCCCGTTGAAATTTTAATGGATGTGGTTCAGATTTCTCTGGATTTCAACTTGTCTTCATGGCTATTTCTTGGAATCAATAGACTCTTTTTTTCTTTTTTTTTGGGGAGAATCAATAGACTTTTAGAACACAACCAAGAATTCCACAAAGACCAGATTGTAGAATTGTGGGGTAACTTGACCAAGGTTACACAGGTAGTAAGTACCATGGGAGATGGAAATTTCTACTGCATTAGGAATACCATTCCAGAGAAGATGCTTCCAGGTTCCCTTTCCAGTGATGCACCCTTGTATTTTAGAAATATCAATCTGGCAGCTGTGTAGAGTAAGGATTAAAGAGATGAGACAGGGAGGCCAATTAGAAGACTATTACAAGAGTCCGGAACTGGGATGGTGGCTGTATGACAAGAGTCCTTAGAGAAAGAATAGGGGCTTATGCTCCACTCTCCACAGGGTCAGCTGTAGGTCCATGATGGTGAGCTGTTCCAAGGACCCTGAGCACTTTAGGCAGCACTATATGACTATTGAAAAAAATTTCTAGGTTGACTCTTCTGTTTCCTGCCTGCAATGCCCCTCTCCTATGGGCTGATCCCTGGAGAAAACAATTTGAAATGGGGCAACTCTGGTATTTAAGAAAATATGGGTTTCTGGTGCCCAGTAGTTATAATCATTATGGTAATTTTATGTCCTTCATAATGTTCTTAACATGAAGTTCTCATAAAAAATGAAGTTCTTCTCCATTCCCTTCCTAGCTTAATTTGTAAGAATGCAATGTTGTCGGTCAACTTGCTTTTATTAAGTGTCCTCTATGTGCTGGGCACTGTGTTCAGTACTGGGGATTGTTATTGTTGTTTGTCCTTCATTCTCAAAGAGGACCATGACATCAGGGTGATGTCATGACTTATAGTGAATTGGATTTAAGTGAGGGAGGGCTGTGCAAGGTCACCAGCTCACTTCCATTGCCACCTGGGTCCAGTGACAAGATATACATCAGGACAACTGGAGATGGCCCCAGATTTTTTAGATAATTGGGGTGAAGTGACTTGCCCAGGGTTCCACAACTAGCAAGTGTCTGAGGTGACATTTGAACTCAGGTCCTCCTGACTCCAGGGTCAACTGTTCCATCTAGATACCCTGATGGAGATAAAAAGGAAGTCAAAAGGCAATTCCCTATTCTAAAGTAACTCACAGTCTAACACAAACAACTTATATATGCACAAACAAGGTATAGACAGGATAAATTAGAGTTAATTACAGAGGGAAGGCATTAGAATTATGGAGGATCTGGAAAGGCTTCCTGTAGAGGAGACTTAAAGGAAATCGGGGAAACTAGGAGACAGAGATGAGGGAGGGGAGAGTTCCAGGCATAGGGAATAACACACTCTATTTCCTTAAATAAAAACCTTCTAAAGTTCTTTCTTTCTTTTTTTTTTTTTTGTGAGATGAAATGCCAAAGCAGGAAGCCAGGCTCTGTGCGTTCCATATGTGATGCCAATTCCTATGCTACAGCTTAGGTATTTAGTTTCTACTCATGTACAGCTGATATGATAATCCTACTATTGAACTCGTTGAGTGAAGGTGTGAACAGCCCTGACAAATATAAGATCACCCTATCTTATGGGAGTCAGGTTATCTGAAACAGATTGTCTCAAAGGAAAATGTTTGCATTTGTCAAGAGAAAGTGTCATAAAAAGATAACTGGAAAAATCCAATAGTTATAAAGAAAAGCCATTCATTCTAATTCAGTAGGCATTTACTAAGTGCCTACTATGTGTCAGGCTCAGGTGTAGGTACTGGGATTACAAGGGCAAAAATGAAACAGTCCCTGCCCCTGAGGAGCTTACATTTTATGGGGCAGGGGCGGTGCTGGCATGAGGGAGAAGAGGTGAAGAACCACACGTAATATCAATTAAATAAATACAAACTATAGTGACAGGAATTGGACCTGCATTTTGTTGTCATAGGGGACTCTCAGTTGAGAAGATTCCTTCTACCAATTCAGTTTGGCACCTTCTCTGGGAATTATAGCTTTAGTGAGGGTTTTTTTTTTTTTTTTTTGAGTATTGAGAAGTTAAGTGAAGTGTCCAAGGTCACAAACAGCCAGTATGTATCAAAGTCTAAACATGAACTCAGGTTTTCCTGCCTTTGAGGCCAACTTTATCCATTATACAATACTCCCTCCCCATATATATTACATTTTTATACTTACACATATAATGTGTGTGTATATATATATATATGCTTATGCACACACACGAAGTAATTTTGGGGAAGGAGGAAAGCTTTAACAGTTGGGATAATCAAAAAAGGCAATATGACCTTTTGACTTTCCAAGAGTGATTGTGACAGTTGGCAACAATAAATGCTTCATAAAAGTGGGTTAAAAAAAGAAAGAAAGAAAAGAAAAGAAAAAGAAAAAGAGCAAAGAAGAAAGAGAAGAAAGTGGTTGACACATTTTTTTTTTTTTGCAGGGCAATGAGGGTTAAGTGGCTTGTCCAGGGTCACACAGCTAGTAAGTGTCAAGTGTCTGAGGCTGGATTTGAATTCAGGTCCTCCTGAATCCAGGGCCAGTGCTTTATCCACTGTACCACCTAGTTGCCCTCAACACATTTTCTTTCTTTTTGTTTTTGGTGGATCATTGAGGGTTAAGTGACTTGCCCAAGGTCATACAGCTAGTAAGTGTCAAGAGTCTGAGGCCCGATTTGAACTCAGGTCCTCCTGAATTCAGGGCCGGTGCTTTATCCACTGTGCTACCTACCTGCCCCCCAACAGTTTTCTAAGAAAGATTGGTATGATGTCAAAGCACTAGCTGTGTTCTCCTTTGACACACACATACATAAACACACATGTATATATCTATGTATATAGACACATATATACACACATACATACATACATATACATACACACACACACACACATATATATATATACCTCACACACATATAGGTGGGGGTATCCCATTGTTAGCAGGGCAGATAATCTGGCCATCTTTCCATTAATGATTGTTTCACCCAGATGGGGGTCAGGTTATGTTTGGATATTATTGTTGAACAAATTAGAAATAAACAAGATTTTCAATAGTTATTTCTTTCTCGACCTCTTATTTTAATGTAATAAGACTATAGTACCTATGCCCATTGTATAAATGGGTGAATGAATAGGTCATCTAAAATGTTTACTCATTTGATTTTTAGAATAGAAAGAAAGGATCAAGTTCTGCTAGATAAATAAGCTATTTCCCAAGTGTGCTAGATTTTCTTAGAAATACGTTAATTTAGGATACTGTAAAGAATTAATTGTTATTTGAGGTTTTTATGCCTCAGTGCTCACTGGCCTGGGGCTCCGCAAACCAAATGGTGCTCCACCCAATGGTCACCGTTGCCAGGGCTCTGGCACCTCAAGTCATCACCA
This sequence comes from Dromiciops gliroides, assembly GCF_019393635.1. NCBI lineage: Eukaryota > Metazoa > Chordata > Mammalia > Microbiotheria > Microbiotheriidae > Dromiciops > Dromiciops gliroides. The sequence continues at coordinate 359,892,108 of NC_057864.1, read as the reverse complement.
CTCCCGACGCCTACACGTGACTGCCCTCACTAGGCTTCCAATCATCATGATTTTGCCAGGCCCATGTAGGCGTCGGCGAGTGGTGATGATGGGAGGTGCCAGAGCCCTGGCAAAGCTAGGACCAGTGGGTGGAGCACCGTGTGGTTTGCGGAGCCCCAGGCCAGCGAGCGCCGAGGCATAAAAACCTCAAATAACAATTAATTCTTTACAATACCAGAGAGAAAAATGTATTAAATGAAGAAATTAAGCCCTCTCTCCCACTACATATATGGACAAGATTTAAAAATTCATTAAATTGCCAAATAATTTGAAAGAACGTATGTTTCTTAAAATTCCCATCACACCAAGAAATTAATATATTGCTCCACAAGAATGAATCAATTGAAGAGTGCACTTATGTGTAAACAATTGTTGCTTGCTCTAGCAGGCTAATTTGATGGCTGATGCATGAGTATTTCATAACTGGAGCAGTGAGCATGGTGGTAGAATGGAATTGGAATATTGGTGTATATTAGTCCTTGTTATTAGCTTTTGTTCGATGAACTCCTGTTATCATTCATTGATTAGGTACTACCTTAGCACTTGTTGCAAAAGAATATTGATTTGGCAGATTAAAAAATGGAAAACAAGCATTGTTTTAATCTTATCTCCATGATTCCAAATATTCAGAATTTTAGTGGAATCATAGAATTTCAGATTTATATCATTGAGGTCATCAAGTCAACCCATACTAGGAATCCCTCTTTCACATTCCCACCAAGTGGTTATCCAGCCTCCATTTCAGAACTTCCAGTAATAAGGAACTCACTACCAATTGAGGTGACCTAGTCCACTTTTGAACAGTTCTAATTGTTAGGAAGTTTTTCCTTTTGTTAGCTTAAAAACTTGCCTATTCATCTTTCTCTCATTGTTCCTAATTCTTTCTGGAGCCAATCAAAAGAAGTTTAATATCTGTTCCATATGACTAATCGTTCAATTAATTGGAGACAATTCTCTGTAATGTTAAATCATCTTTTTTTTTTTTTCTCAGACTAAAAATATCTCAATTTCTTTCTGTGTATCTTTGTATAATATGCTTTTGATTATTCTGGTTGCAGTCTAGTTTGACTAGACTAACTAATACACACACACACACACACACACATATATATACACACACACACACACACACACACACACACACACACACACACATATATATATATATATACATTTTTTTTTGCAGAGCAGTGAGGGTTAAGTGACTTGCCCAGGGTCACATAGCTAGTAAGTCAAGTGTCTGAGGCCAGACCTGAACTCAAGTACTCCTGAATCCAAGGCCAGTGCTTTATCCACTGCACCACCTAGCTGCCCCCTAACTAATATATTTTAGGGGATGAATGTAATTCATTCACTCGACATTTATTAAACACTGATGTAAGGTAAATTTAAAAATAGATTATACTTTCAATGAACTTACATTATTCACAAAGGTACTGTAAGAAACTTGACTGAATTCTGAATATAATATTAGTCTACGGAATTCTCCTGAGCTACCAGCTCCACTACTATGTCAAAAAAAAGAAAGTGAAGACAGTCTGTCTTACAGTGATTATTGTCTTTAAGTTCTCATGGACCATACATTTATTACAGGTATTCTAGAATTTTGTAAGGACCCAAAGTCAAGCTCATTGGCCTACAGTTCAAAAATTCGTCTTCTTCCCCCTTTTGAATACTAGTCCCACATTTGACTATGTGGAAAGTTATTTAGATTTGGGGACCCTACCTTTAGGCTGAGATTAGAAAGCCCTAGGCCCTCAGGGTCTCTTCTGTGTGGGAGGTGCTGGTGCCCCTCCCCCTCTGCTTCAGCTGTACAAGACGCCAGGTCAGACAGCTGGGGGAGAAAAGCCCCCAGCTCCCTCTGACCTGAGTGGAGCTATCCAAGAGATCCTGGGCTTGTCCAGGCCGGGCTCTGGTGTAGCCTGAGGCACATGAGGCTGGAGCACCGCCCCCCCCCCCCCACCAGCCGCAGCCCTAGCTGGCAGATTAGCTTGGTCTGTGGGGGTGCAGGAAGCCCCGAGATTTGAGTGGAGAGAAGAAAAGGTATATATAGACCTGGGAGTTAGATTAGAAGCTGGGGAGGAGACGAACAGTAATGCAGGACTAGGAGCAAGGAGGAAAGTCGGGTGGACAAGATTAATAGAGGCAGACAAGATTAGAGGGGCGGCAAAGGCGGCAGAGGGCAGACGGATGGAGCAAACAGACAGAGAGACTGACCAGGAGGCAGAGGAGAGCACAGAAGCCGTCAGCACAGGGTACAGGTTGGAGAAAGTGAAGATTAAGAGGAGTTAGAAGAAAGTAGCTGAGCAGGGAAAGTATAACATGCCCTGAGGCAAGAGGCGGCTTAAGGTCCTTATTGTATGAGAATCAGTGGAAAGAGATTCACTGCAATGTCAGGTTGTACATTTTATTTCCCTGTATTCTTAATTTTAAATAGTATCTCATAAATGAACTCTGCTTGGATTATTTAGTTGAGAGGCTTTTTAATATTTTGCTTATCAATTTGGGGAGTGGAGCAGTGTGGTGGAACTTTATAAATGGCCCACATTAAATTAAAAGCAGTCAGATAGCCAAAGAGTCAAAAGTCTCCAGATTAGTCCTCCAGACATATTAGTCCCCCCAAATTAGCCATAGTCATCAAAATATTTTTACATTTGAATGGCCACTGTGGCAGGACTTATGGCCCAATTATAATTTTCCTAAACCTATCATTTTTCATAAGTCCAGTTATATAATTTTTCCAGGTTAGATTAGTTATCGTTATTAATAATTTTTTTTACAACTATTTTCACTCCTGCCCTGCCTTTCTCTTTCTAAACACTTTTTCAGTGATCACTTATCCAGGTAATCAATCATCCAGGAAATACAACTCTAAATTCTTTTAGAACTCTGGGCTGTAGTTCATCTGGCACCTGGAAACTTGAACTAACTAAGACCATTATGTGATTTCTTACTATCTCACTTACCTTGCATTTCAGTTTCCCAGTTACCACTTAGTTGTCTTTCTAAGGCTGAAGAGATAGGAATATGGACTGGACTTGTGATTTCTTTGATATGGAGAACTCCCAAGTTAGGAAACTCCCTCTGTCAATGCAGATAGGTATTGTCTCTTCTTTCAAGAGTTGTATAGAACACTGAGAGGTTAAATGACTTGATTGGAGCCATACGGCCAGTATATATCAGCAACAGGACCTAAACTTATGATTTCCTGATTTCAAGGCACACTTTCTGCTGTACCATATAGCCTCTTTTTTGTTGTTGTTGTTGGAGTTGTTTCAGCCGTGTCTAACTCTTCATGACCCCATTTGGGGTTTTCTTGGCAGAGACACTAGAGTGGTTTACCATTTCCTTCTCCAGCTCATTTTACAGAGGAACTGAGGCAAACAAGGTTAAGTGACTTTCTCAAGGTCACACAGATAGTAAATGTCTGAGGCTAGATTTGCACTCAGGAAGATGAATCTTCCTGACTCTAGGCTAGGCACTCTATCCACTGTGCCACCTAGCTGCTCATGTTGCTTCTTATTGGTAAAGAAAACAATGAAAATAAAGAGTTTTCTCCATAATCTGTTATCATTATTCCATTCCCTACTCTCTCCAAGCAGCTATCCCATCCTTTCTTTGATCTTCCTCTTGCCCCAACATAGCAAAGAAAAACAAAGAGGGGCAGGGAAAAAGCTTCATTTATTGCCTTTAGAAGATACTGCAAGCCTCAGCTCATTCTGGATCATAAGTCTTGCTAAAATTATTCTTACAGGAAAAGGCTACTCTTTTCTATTTATCTTCAGGTGCTGTCTGCCCTCACTTCTGGATTTTTTGAAAAGCTAACTTAATAGTTTCCTATGCATCCATTTCAGTCTCTTTAGGCAGTTTCCCCCTTTCGTGCTTGATTTTTTATTTCTATCCATTTGAAATGGATCCATTTAAAACAGTGTTTCTCTGAATCCTTGGGTCAGCAATTATGTCTTTAGTACCACAAATTATAAAGGGGACTTGTCAGCTTTCCTCAAACCTGACTTTCTCTTTCTCTGTCAAGTTGAGAGGTCTTTTCTGAGTTTTGGATATTACTCTTACCAGGCTCAATTTGGAAAGAAGATGTGTGGGTGGGGGTGTATACATGTGTGTGCATTTCCATCTGAGGATCTTAAATAGGCACACATGACTTGCCAAGTAGCCAAAGCAGACAGCTAGAAACCACTGCTTTGAGTTTCAAATTTGGTTTAGGTTTTGTGATAAGTGTTATTTTAGTGACATCTATATGAAAGAGTCATGTTGTATGTATTTGCAGATGAGCCCTAGGGATAGCTTTAAGGGCTCCAATTTTCTTATTCCTCGGCTTGAGCCGCCTCCTCCAGTACAAACCATGGGTGTGAACATACTGCAAGGGACGGCATCAGGGCTGTGGCATGTATACAGGAAATATTGAATAAATGTTTGTTGTTATCAATGATGATGGTGGGGCTTATCTAGAAAGTAGGGTGAACTAATGTAATTTAAGATTCCTGTGATTTTAAAGCCCATGGTGAATGATGGTGACGCCATACTTAAAACAAATTTGCAGAGATGTTAAAAGTATCTACTCTTGTGCCAAAATATCCTCTGGGCATTGCCATAGCTATGGGGCATCAATGGCAGGAAGTGGAAGGGAAATGTGATACCAGTGTATGGAATTTTAATCTTTCCACTGAACAAATTCTGTAATACTGAACAAAATTCTTAACTACCTAACAAATTGGTCATTCTTTCAGCCTCTGGGTCTGAGTGGGCCAAGGGATTTCATGGTTGGCTTAAAGGTTTCATTTGTGACTGATGCTTTAAAGTGAAATGATTGAATTCTGATCTGATTATAGTTCTGAGGGAGCAGGGTGGTCTGGTGGAGAGAATCCTGGCTTCTGCTTCAGAAGACTTCATTGTATAGTAGAAAAGGGAAGGGGGGAACAAGCATTTATTGAATATCTAATATGTGCTAGGCAGTGTGTTAAGTGCTTTACAAATATCTTATTTGATTCTTACAACACCATTTTATCCCCCTTTTAGAGCTGAAGAAACTGAGGAAGACAGAGGTTAAATGACTTGTTCAGAGCCACACATCTAGTATCTGAAGCTGGATTTGAACTCAGGTCCTCCTGACTCTAGACCCAGTGCTCTGTCAGCTACACCACCTAGCTAGCTAAAAGAAAGAGGAAAGAACCATGGATTTGGTGCCAGAGGACCTGAGTTTGAATCACAACCCTGCTACTTATTACCTGTGTGACATTGGGCAAGATAACTAGCCTCTCTGGGTCTCACTTTCCTCATTTATAATGTGAGGGGGTTGGACAGGATGATCTCTAAGGTCCCTTCTCACTCTAAATCTGGAATCCTATGAATTAGACTGGAGTCCCTACTCTGATATTTCCTAATTACCTTTGACAAGTTTCTTAACCTCTCCAGTTTCGATCTCCTCATTTGTAACATGGGGTTACCAACCATTGCATTGCCTACCTCAAAGGGCTACTGTAAGGATCAAATGAGAGAGATAGAGAGAGAAAATGTGTTTGTGTGTGTATGTATGTATATATATGTATATGTATATGTATATGTATATGTATATGTATATGTATATGTATATGTATATGTATATATAAAGTGTTAACTATTCAGCACTGTGAGCTCTTTGATCCTTCCTGTCCTGCAGGATAGCAATCAGACAGGAAGACTACATATGTGATGTCTGCTTTTATTAGATTTCAACAGATATCACCCCTATGGTGCTCTTTATAAATATTTTTACAGATCCCCTTGAGCATATTTCCTGGGAGAGAACAAATGAATTCTTCCAAGCTTATCTGTCTATACTGTCCTTCTGTCCCAAACCTCAGGTTTTAAAATTTAATTTTAGAATTCAAATGTTTCATTAACATTTTTGAAAGGAAAACGGTCATGCCTTCTTGTTCCAGGCTGGTATGGAAAATGCCACAGTCCTGCCCAAGATTTTAAAATTCTGCCTAAAATGTGACTGATGTGTTTGCAGTCCAAGTTTCCTTGTCCTCTTGGCAGTAGATTTCCATTAGCTGACTTTGTCAGGATAGCATCTTTTCTTCTAGAAAGACAAGCTCCCTGATCCTAGGAGAGTCAGGAAGAGGAGAAGCCAGGTTCATCTCACTTTCTGGTACCTAAGCATAAGCGAGTCAGCATGGCCACCAGGTTCTACACCAGATGCTGAGGGCTTTGGGGCAAGGCTCTGGAAACCATCTTGGCTCAAATCTCAAAGCTGAAGACTGCCAGATCACAGCCTCCCTGCTGCCTTTGTTATGGATACGAAGCGTGTTGTTGCTGCAAGCAAAGGCTGCTGTGGGTTCTCAGTGGAAGCTGACCAGTCAAAAGTCAAAGATGTTGGGTTCCCTCCTTGGAGAAATCTTCATTTCATCACTCCAAAGGCTGACAAGTTGGTGCAAAAGGAAACCCACACCTAGTAACTGATACACAGCAATGACGTCCTATTGGGAGATGCAAGGAGCAGGGTGAAATGGAATTCTTCATTCTCTTACTGAGAGAACAGGATGTTGGGGATTAAGAAAAGGTTAGAGCAGGCCAGAAGGATAACTAAATACTGTCTAAGGCAGGCTCTTACTCTTTTCTCTTTTAAATCAAAATAGCACCCCTTGAATCTTTCCACAATAGTAAGTCACCCAATACAGCATTTGGGTTGAACAAAATTATTGCTGGCTGAAGGCAAAATTGTGAAGCCAGTAGTTTAACGTTAGTTCTCACTTGCTTAGAATGTGCTCCCTTTTGGATGTGACTACCCCATGACAGTACCAAGTGATAGCACCAATCATTCATTGGCTAGTAGAGGCAGCCCACTCCCTGCCTACTCCCTTCTCATGCTTCTCTTTCTAGCCAATGAGAAGTTGGTACTGTTGTTCTCGCTCAGCCTGAAATACCTATACTATGCTACTCATCAGAAAACAAGTCTTGATTATACAATCAGTGGAGGGCAGGGATGTGCTGGAGTCACCTCAAATTGCCTTGAAAGCTGATTATTAAATTTTAAGGGTGAGCATTTATACCTTGGAAATCAGCAAACACTACAAAACAGGGCTTGATGTATCATTTTGTTGATTATCTGGGCAAAAATGTTAATAATTTATGTATTTAAAAGTATGTCTAGTATATATAACATATATAATGGCATTATAATATTAATAATGTAATTATTATAGTATTAATAAAATTACATGTATAATGATTATGTAACAGACATGCATGAAACAATTATAACAGGCAACATACAACACAATATAACATTTATGTGACATATATCACATGCATATAACATATCTGTGTGTGCTAGGCACATAAAAATATTTGATGTATATTATTTACATTTATGCATTTGGATAGAACTGAACTGAAATTGTGAAGGGATTTGAAAACATGGCAAGTGAGGAACTGTGGAAGAAATCAGAGGTATTTAGCCTGGAGAAGATAAGACTTAGGGGACACATGATAGCCGTCTTCAAGTATTTGAACAGGCTGTAGAGGTGGGATTGGATTTATTTGGTGTGGCTGTAGAAGGCACTAGTGGGTAGAAGTTACAGAGAGGCTAATTTTGGTACAACTCAAGAAAGAACTGTCTAAAATGGAATGGGTTGCACTGAGAGGTAGTTTCCTGTCCTTGGAGATGTCTAGATAAAGGCTGGATGACTACATCTACTGGTAAAATGTAAACTTTTTGAGGGCTTTGCTTTTGTCTTTGTATCTTCAGCGTATAAAGGCTTTTTGATTGATTGACATTTCATAAGAGATTCATGTACAAGTAGGAAACCAGATCAAGTGAGCTTTAAGGTTTCTTCTGAAAATCTATAACTCTTAAAGAGTCCGGGCTGATAGAATACATGATGGTAGAGGGCTAGAGGACCATTCCCAGGTTATACATATTTATTTTAACCATTGATATCTGGAGATCATCACTCTATCCTTGTTGTCTAACCTTGCAAAAGACTCTAATGGTAGAAATTGCAGGACAGGTATAAGGAGAGGACAATGCTGAGGCAGGCCTGTAGGGGAGCAAGCCCACACTGAGGCATTCATCTGAGCATTAACACTTGATTGAGCACTTACTAAGTGGGAGGCACTAGGCTAGGCATTGAAGCACAGAGGTATGAGGCTTAGGAAGAAGTGTATACAGTGGAAAGAGTACTGGCTCCAAATTCAGAGGATCTGAGTTCAAATCATACCTTTGCTACTTACTATGTGTATGACCTTCAACAGGTCACTAAACCTCTCTGGGCTTCAGATTGCTCTTCTATAAAATGAGGGGATTTGACTAGCTGGCCTTTGAAGTTCCTTATAGCCCTAGATCTATGATCCTATTTTTTCTACTTTACCTTGGACAGCTAGGTGGCATGGTGGATACAGGGCTGGGCCTGGAGTCAGGAAGACCTAAGTTCAAATCTGGCCTCAGATACTTACTAGCTATGTGACTCTGAGCAAGTCACTTAGCCCTGTTTGCCTCAGTTTCCTCATCTGTAAAATGACCTGGAGAAGGAAATGGCAAACCACTCCAATATCTCTGCCAAGAACCCCCCCCCCAAATGGATCACAAAGAGTTGGAAATGACTAAAAAAGGATTCAACAACAACAACATAACCTTATATTTAGGCCAGCTAGGTACCACAGTGGATAGAGTGCTGGGTATAGAGTCAGGAAGAACTGAGTTCAAATCTGAGCACAGATACTTACTAGTCATGTGACCCTGTAAAATCACTTAACCCTGTTTGCCTCAATTTCCCCATCTGCAAAATGAACTGGAGAAGGAAATGCCAAACCATTCCACTATCTTTGCCAAGAAAACCCCAAATGAAGAGTTGGACATGACTGAAACATCTGAACAACAAATAATCATATACTCCAAGAGGGTCTTGGCCTCTAAGAATTTACAGTAGAAATTATGAGAAATGAGATGTATTTCAGTTTAGTAAGTGCAAAAAAAAAGAAAAGAAAAAAAGAGATATGGGGGATGTTGGTATAATTTAACTCAATTAGCCTTATTGTTTATCTCAATTTTTCAAAATTAAGACCTCCTAAAGTTCTCCGAAGACTTAAAAATAAATTCATATCCATACTCAAATATTTGAGTATAAAGAAAGATATTCATTCCTTCAGAGCAGACATCCTTTCATTGGGAAAAAGTGCAAGAGAGTAACTCATTGCCAATAGATTCCTACACAGAAGTAAGCTTCTCTGGGCACATGCTCCCAACTCTCCATGTTGTTATTCAGTAATCTTCAGTTGTGCCTGACTCTTTGTGACCCCATTTGGGGTTTTCATGGCAGAGATACTAGAGTGGTTTGCCATTTCCTTCTCCAGCTCATCTTACAGCTGAGGAACTGAGGCAAACAGGGGTAAGCGACTCCCCAGGGTCACACAGCTAGGAAGTGTCTGGGGTCAGATTTGAACTCAGGAAGATGAGCCTTCCTGACAACAGGCTTGGCACTCTATCTGCTGTGCCACCTAGTTGCTCTCCCCTCTCCATAGTATAGCTCTGTTCTCAAAGAAGATTCACATGAGTTTAGAAGTATACCTACAAATGTGGAAACTTACTTCCCTGCTGTAGATTTGAAGCAGGTTAATACCTACAGGCCCAGAAAGTTCCTAGGGGGTGCTACCCACACTGGAGTTCTCTGTGTAAGTGTGGTTCCCATTTAAGGCTGGGGGGGCTAACAGAGTGATAACTCTGCTTCGATGTTGGAAGTACAAGGAGTTAATGGGCTGGTGCTGAGTTGAAACAGAAGCTCCTGTAGATAGCGAGATACATTTATTCCTGAGGTCGCCAGGGGGTTATCACTTCTGTACTATATTACAAGTTTACATCAGGCATTTTGTCAAGGAAGACCTCTCTGGCTAGCTACTTTAGACATGGAGATTCATGAGTCTTAAAACAGGATGCCTTTCAGGAGAAAGGGGATACTGGGAAGGAACCAAAGACTATAGCTTATTTCTTATAGTCCTTCTTGTCATCTGTCTAAGCATTTGCATGCTTGAAATCATTGCACTTCATTCCTTCCCTTGGTTTCCCCTTCAGTGAACAATGAGAAACATCGTGGCCCTTTAGGTGATCTGTTTATTTTATTTGGAGTCTTTTTTTTTTAAGTTGCTTTTCCATAGGTTAAAAACAATGTCCGTGAGGCTCCAAATTGTCTGACCCATAGTAAATCTGGTCTTGTGACAGGTCACTGAGATTCACATAGAATTCATTGCTCATTTGCATTATAGTCTGGCAGGTACACCACCCCCTAATTGGTGGTAACTATATAGCAGTCTTTGTCTGGGGTTATGAAGCGGGGAAACAAAGGCAAACAACCTTTTCTAACTCCCTGAGAAATTCATCCCTCTCACTGCGTAGTTAAACCTGCTTACTTCCAGTTTGGGAGTGGGAGGGGAGAAACATGTTCTGACCTTTGTAGACACGCATCAGCTACGATACCTTCCAAATCTTGTGGGACTTCTTAGAGAAACCCTGTTTCCCATTAAAGCCTATTGCAGTGTAAGAAATAGGGTCAACAGGAGATTAGTAACTGAATCTGTAATCCTTCACAGCCAGTACTTGCTGGGAATCTCGTGTACAATGTGCAAGTTGAATCTGAGATGGAGTCAAAGTTGAATTTTCCACTCATACATGGTCAGAGCCAGAAGCTTGGGGCTTGGCACACTTTGTTCACCATTCTTTATGTCCCATTCTCTCAACTAAGGGATTTAACTTCCTGAGACTCACACTCTGAATGTGAATGAAGACAGCAAATAGAAATACTAATGTGACATTGTAGGCCAGGTCTCCACAAAATGGTGGTGATTAGTAGGCAGTGTTACCCTGTGGAAAGAGGCCTGGCTTTGTAGTTGACTTGGCTTTCACTCCCTTTTTTTTTATGTTTACTACCTGTATGACCTCAGGCAAGACATTTAATCTTTCTGGGCCCCAGTTTCTTCATCTGTGATGCAAGGGGGTTGGCCAAATGGCCCCAGTGGTACCTTCCAGCTCTCAATTGATAATTCTTTATAACCATAAGCTTCTTGTGGATAGGTTTTCTGTATGGTTTGGGGATGGGGAGACGGGCATTGTGTAAATAAAGAATTAGTTATATCACACGGGTATAGCAAGGCAACAGAATTCTTATCACATTACTTAGTAAATGAGGGAGATGGACAACCAAATAGGCAGGTTTACATATTGATTTTGTTTGGCAGGAGATGGATCTGGCAAACAAAAACCCAGCCCACAGCCAGATTTGTACACATTCCCCAGGAAAAATCAAAGGGCTGGATCTGGGATGAATTCAGCTGTCAGGATTATGTGGAGAGCTCTGCTAGCACTTTGAGGTTAAGTGTGCAGATCCCTTAGAAAAAAAAAAGGAAAAGAAAAAAAAAAGAAAAGAAAGGGCAGAAACAAGCAATACAGGAAATGAGCACTGGGGAGTTCAAGGAAGTGGATATATATCTGGCACAGTGCCATGTGGGGTGAGGAGCTATATTCTAGGCCAATTATAACCAAGTATCTCTCACCCCAAACCAGTTCCAAAAAAGAGAAAAGGTTGATTTCCTGAGAGGGGAGATGAAGGAGCTTGGAGATGGGGTAGGAGGTGGGGAAAGGGGAAAAGAATTCACACTAAGGATTTAATTGATTATTAGAGTTGGGACCTCAGAGATCAAATATCTAGTCTAATCTTTGTTTTAGAAATGAAGAGAGTTGAGGCCCAAAGAGTGGATTGATTAGTTATTGGATGAACAGAGAATTAATTCCACTTAAGGTTCCTGAATCCTAATTCCGTACCCTTTCAACTGTATTCATGCCTGAATTCAAGTGTGTCTAGAGTTCAGATCCAAATCTATGGATCCTCCTGAGAGGGAATAAGAAAACCAAGGCTCATTCACTGCCCACTTTAAAAGGAGGTTATGTTGCTTTTAATGATTCTCAATTCCTTTAAAAAGACAACTCTTCTTTCCTAACTTGGTTGTTCCAAAATGGTACATTTAAGTTTCCTCTGCCCCACAGAATAGCCTATATTCCTGCTGCTGTGTATAACCAATGCTGATGTATTGAATAACTTCTTTGTTTTTGGTAGTAGAGAAGTAAGGATTTCAAGGGACACATGGAACTCTTCCCCTAGGCTCATACCAGGATGTGAAATGCACTCTGTAGAGTGAGCCTGGTAGGGAAACATCCCTCTTTTTATCCATCGTATGGGTGAATGGAAGGCTTTTGTCTCATATTATGTCAGTCTACCACCTTTTATCAGAATTAAGTTCATTAAAAACATTTAAAGAAACTCACCCCTCACAACTTTTCCTCTAAGCCCCCCCAAAGGATTATGTTACTGTAATAAAAACATGTCTAGATAGCAAAGACCTTACAGGTTATCCGGTTAGCCCCCTGTTAGTGCAGGATTTCTCCTTTCAATGGATCCTCTAGTATTTCCCTCTGTCTAGTTTTTGGTGTCCTGAGTGAGGGAAGCTTCCACCATATCCCCTGGGAAGTGATCCTCTAATTCAGTAGTTCTCATTGTCAGGAAGTCTTCCCTGATAGCCATCTTGAGTTTTCCCTCCTTCAATTGTATCTCATTACTTCTGGTTAGAGCTTTTGTCCTGAGTTACAAGGTTCTTCTCCCCCTTGATACTTGGAGGCTTTTTCACTCCTTCCTTAGTCACACATTTTTAACTTCTTTCACAGCCTTTCTTAACTCCCCCCCCACCCCCCACTCACATCCCTTACCCTCTTCTCCATGCACACTCTGTCCTTGGCTCCTGAAATTCCACTTTAGTTTTCCTTTGGGCTTAGTATATAGTTTACATCTGTCTGCTGTCATGGACCCCCAAACCACCTAGGCCTTAATGGATACCCCAGAAATATTGATCAAAACCAAGGACCTCAATAAAGCATTGTTTGTGCACCCTTAAATTGGAAGGATGCCAACAACTTATCTGGCAATAGTCTTAGAACAAAGCACTAAATAGAATTGGACTGATTGCTCAGGACACTTAGGCCATCTTAACTATTTTACAATACTTTGAAGGTTATTGTCCATTTTGCACAGAGTCTCTTACTGTTCTGAAATTCACTTCCTTCTCATTTTTGCCTAGTGTCCCTACCCTCCTACAAAGCACAGCTCAAATGCCCCCTTCTCCATGTGACTTTTCCTAAGTGGCTTCTCCTCCCCTTCCTCTCCCTCTCCTTTTCTGAAATTACTTTGTGTTTTCTTATGATCATAGATTTAAAGCAAGGAGGAACGTTAGAGCCTACCTAGTCCAACCCCTTCATTTAATGGACAAGGTAATCAAGGTCATACAGTTACTAAGGGACAGATGGGACTTACATTTATTTGTGTAGATGCTGAATCTCCTCAGTAGACAAGAAGTTCCTTGTGAAGGCAGGGGCCAGTTTGTCTTTTGACTACACAGTTCGTTGAACCAAGGAGGTGCCTGATAAATGTTTGTTGTGCTGAATGTATTGAAATAATGCTTCATACAGCTTTATAATACTCTTATTATCGTTCCATTTTAGAATTCTCGTGTTCTTTAAAAAACTAATATTAGGGGGCAGCTAGGTGGCGCAGTGGATAAAGCACCGGCCCTGGATTCAGGAGTACTTGAGTTCAAATTCAGCCTCAGACTTGACACTTACTAGCTGTGTGACCCTGGGCAAGTCACTTAACCCCCATTGCCCTGCAAAACAAAACAAAAAAACTAGTATTAAGGCTTGTTAGGACTTCATAGTTAGCTTAATAACAAGATGAATAGTATGACTTACTGGGAAACCTAATGTTGATAAACTATGAAATCAAAAGGCCTCAAGAAAGACTGTTTGGGTTAAAGGAAGTCCTCTGCATTTCTTGCAAAGTTGCAAAATTGGACTTCTATAAGTCTCTATGAAAAATAATATTGTGGACTGATGCCCTTGGAGTAGATTTCTATGACTGAGTTCTTTTAATAGGTTCAGGCACCGTTTAATAAATGCACTAAATTTTCATTTCAGTCAATGCCAGGATGAAACTTAGCAGACTGTTTGGTATGCCTTATAATTTTATGAACTTCCTCTAATGCAGATTGGGAACCCTTCTGTACCCAAGAATATTAGTAATTTGCCTGGGGGTACTGAGTAGTTTAGTGATTTGCCTATGGGAACACAGGCCAGTATGTATGTGCCAGAGACAACCTGTTAGTGCCGCCCCTCTCCCCCCATGTCTGTAGGGTACCACATGCACAGCTCTGTGTCCTAGGCTCATGGCCTGGTTGGATTGTTTCAGACAGGTCTGTTTGGTACAAAATCATCCTGAAAGGTCTGATGTGGAAAGTACTAGGAAACTGGGTCCTTTTTGTGAAGTGGAAAGGAGAATGGAATCTTAAGGGTAAGGGGTACGAGTGGGTAACGGAAGAAGGTCCTGGCTTCATTAAAATACATTGCAGCAAATACAATTAAACAAATAACATCATCAGTCTTGTGTTTTCCTAGAACATTTTCCAGAATGTCCAATACTTTAAAGATGTTATCTTTAAAGAAAATCTTGCTAATAGCATGTTGCTAAGGAGGAAGAATTATAAATTTCATTTGCAATGGAGAAACTGAGGAGGAGGGTGGGTCAGAGCCAGGAACAGAACTAGGAGTGGCCTGGATTACAGTCTTGCAAACTCAGGACTTCTCCAACTCTTCTTTCTCTTTTTTTTCCTCTCTCCCTCTTCTTTTTCTCCCCCTCTCTCTTTCTTTTACTCCCTCCCTCCCTCTTTTACTCCCTCCCTCCCTCTTTTCCTTCCTTCCTTCCTTCCTTCCTTCCTTCCTTCCTTCCTTCCTTCCTTCCTTCCTTCCTTCCTTCCTTCCTTCCTTCCTTCCTTCCTTCCTTCCTTCCTTCCTTCCTTCCTTCCTTCCTTCCTTCCTTCCTTCCTTCCTTCCTTCGTCTTTCCTTATCTCTCTCTCTGACAAAACCAGGTTATAGAATTTGTCCCCCCAATATTACTGTCTTCTGGCAGCATTGTGACATGACTGCAGCACATGAGACTTAATTTACTCATAAGATTGTTACTTTGTACCCTGGGAAGTGGAATTTTTGGTCATTAAAACTATTATTAACAGAATGGTTGCCTCCTCTCACCTCAATCCTGCACGTTACACCTTAGATTCTTACCTACTTTTCTACTTTTAGTCTACCAGCTCAGTCTTGGTATTTTTCTTTTTTCTTTTTGCTTAGACTGGTGATTTTATCAGTGTAGAAATTTTGTTGTTGAAACTCCTTCTATCAATAGAGATTAGCAATTTACAATCTTACTGATTTAACCTCGAGATTAAATGATTTACCCAGAGTCACATAGCTTGTGTCTGTCAAGGGCAAAACTTGAACCCAAGACTTCCTGACTTCAGAGCTGGCCCTCTATCAAATTATGGCACACTGCCCTCCTCTTTCTTTAGATAGCCACTGTAATCTTTTCATGAGAGCATAGATTGAGAAGCAAATTCATTGCTGCTGTTTGATAAAAAAGAAGGGATACTATGTGGCAAAGTGGAAAAACCTTTGGATATGAATTCAGAGGACCTGAGTTCAAATTCTACTTTGACACTCAATATTTGTGTGATCTCAAGCAAGTCCTTTAACTTCCCTGGGACTCAATTTCCCCATATGAAAAATGAGGGGTTTGAATTAGATTGTCTATAAGACACCCTCTGGCTTTAGATCCATACTTTCTGTCTGTATTGAAAGATATCTGAAGTTCATGGAAGAAGGAATTTCTGCCCCTGATAAAGGGATTCCCTCCCTCCCTGCCCCTCCCCTCCCACTCCCCTGCTTTGTGTTCAGTGTCATATTGTGAAAGATGCTTTTTAAGTGAAAGAATTGACAGGTACTGATGGTTTTATAAGTGAAACCAGATGCCCAATTACCTCTCATGAGTAAAAATCGTTGAACCGCTTCTAGTGTTTTTTCAGGCTTTGTCTTGTTTGGCTTTGCATTCTGACAAATAGAAAAAAAGAGGGGAAAAAGACCCAAACCAACAACACCTGGGTGTCCAAACAATTTTAAGTAACAATAAAGCAACTCATAACAACTTCTAGGTAGACCCTTCCAGAGATATATTGTATCCTGTTCAAATTCTGTATTTACCCAACTATGTACTCCACTTTATAACCAAACTGTGTTAATTACCTGTATTACTATTCTACATACTAGACTTTTCCATTTCTGTACTTTTGCTCACCCTGATCCCTACACTTGTTGGGTTTTTTTTTTTGGGTGGGGCAATGGGGGTTAAGTGACTTGCCCAGGGTCACACAGCTAGTAAGTGTCAAGTGTCTGAGGTCTGATTTGAACTCAGGTACTCCTGAATCCAGGACTGGTGCTTTATCCACTGTGGGCTCCCCCCGTCCCTTCCCTACACTTGTAATGCCCTTTCCCTCCATCTCTACTTGCTGAAATTCTAGCCATCTCTTTCTCCATGAAGTCTTCCTTAATTCCCTTGGTTGGAAAAGCTTTTTTCCTTCCTTCAACTTTGTACAGTAATTTTTGTGTGCCTCCCATATTTATCAAATTCTATTTGGTATTATAGCTATTTATATATGTGACACATTTCCCCCCTAACCACCCTCCTCCCATTCACATGTAAGCTCTTTGACATGTCTGCTTCTCTCAGAACTGAACATGGTGCTCTGTATGGGGTAAGGGCTTAGTAAGTTTTTAATGAATTGAATTAGAGTACTGATGGTCTATTTTTCCTTATCTTGGGATAAGACATAATAGTCATCTTTGTTTTGCAAAAGGGCTCCTTTTTAAGACCTGGACTTCCTTAACTGATATGCCCTCAAATATAAACATTTAGGATGCCTTAATATAAACAAGTTTCCTTTTCCTTAAAAAAAAACTTTTAAAAAATTATTATTAGCATTATACTCCCTTGCTAACACCAAGATAGCTGGTTGAATACTTCAGGCTCCCACTGAGGCTAAGTGCTACAATATGCCTTGGGTCTTAAGAGTTTAAAATGGTCTTCTAAAGGCTTCACTGTTTGGCTCAAGCCTCATGCTGCGTCCCTGCTGTTGACCACATTTTGCATGTTTTTATAACAATTTTTCAACTACTTCCTCAAAAAATGTTAATTTCTTGAGTCATCTGTTGGTGATTAGGGGTAAAGGGGTGGCTTGTCTTGGATTATAAGACCCAGATTGGAATTTCATGGGACAGAAGCATTCAAGGTCACCTTCTTATCAGTAGAGACACACAAGTTCATTTGGATGGTTTCTGATGATCACACAAGGTTCTGGGATCTGGCAGCACTTGGGAAACACATGATGAAGTAGTATATAATCTTGGTGTGGGTCATGAGATTGAGCATTATGAGGGACCTTATATGGTTATCTAGGCCAACCTTCTCATTTTACAGATGATAAAATAGAAGCTCAGAGATTTTAGCTGACTGGCCCAAGGCCACATTGGTAGCTTAGTGATAGATCTAGGGATTTGAACACAAGTCCTCAGACTCTAGATCCAGTGCATATTCTTCTGGGCCACACAGACTTCCCAAATATTATAGGAGGAAAGTGGGAGGCAGAGATTATTGTCTAAATTCTGTTTGCTATTAACTTGGCAAAACATATATAACAATGGGAAAGTTTCTTGCTTCTGAGTCTTTGTCGTTGTGTGGTCGTGTCCCACTCTTTGTGACCCTATTTGGGGTTTTCTTGGCAAAGATACTGAAGTCATTTGATATTTCCTTCTCCACCTCATTTTATAGATGAGGAAACTGAGGCAAACAGAGTTAAGTGACTTGCCAAGGGTCACACAGCTAATAAATGTCTGAGGCCAGATTTAAACTCAGGAAGACTTGTCTTTCTGACTCCAAGCTTGGTACTCTATCTACTGCATCACCTAGCTGCCCCTCTTCTGAATCTTGGTTTTTTGCCTTTATTAGTTTGCCTTTATTTGTAGCAACAGTGATGTTAACACATTTCTATGGGACTTCAAAGTTTCCAAGAGAATTATTATTTGGGGGGAATGGGGCAATGAGTGTTAAATGACTTGCCCAGGGTCACACAGTTACTAAATGTCAAGTATCTGAGGCTGGATTTGAACTCAGGTCCTCCTGAATCCAGGGATGGTGCTTTATCCACTGCATAACCTAGCTGCCCCTTTCCCAGGGAATTGATATGTGAGGCAATTATAAGCGCCATAAACAAGTCCTATCTTCCTACCTCTTCCCTTTTCTAAGCAGGATAGTCCCAGAAAGAGATGAATATTTGTCATTTGGAGAGGTACTACAGTACAGTGAGAACACTAGGTTTGTAGTTAAAGAACCTGGACTGGAGTCTCAGCTCTGGTTATCCTTGGATAAGTCACTTCATCCCTGTGGGCTGTTACCTTATCTCTAATATGAAGGTATTGGACTAACTGATTTCTGAAGTTCTTTCCAGCCCTAAATCCATAGAGGAGGTAGACATCTTTTGTCTTCACTGTTACAAGGCAAGACAGGTAGGTATCTATGGTTTTATCATTGGTGAGAGGAAAGGAGAGAGGAATAAGTGAGAAGTGCCTTAAAGCTAGAATTCTACATTGGTTTGCATTAGTTCTTTGTTAAAAAATTGCTCATTGTGGGTCAAATGCATCATGAGAAGAGATGGGGAAGTCTGTTATAGATGTAAATTGTTATAGATCAGTTTGCTGTCTCAGCTACGAGAGCTGATAGAGAACTGAAGAATTCCTTTTCAGCAAGTATGGAGAGAAAGATGGATTTTCTAATGATGTGACAATAGCCATTGCTTTCTGTTTCTGTGCTTCTATTAGTGCCAAATCACAGCTACCATGGATGAAATGCAAGTTTGATCTCTCTAGGAGAGAAGATAAAAAGACTTCTGAATACTGGGGTGCTTCTCTCCCCTTCCATGTTGTTGTGGAAAATGGAATGTTCCTTGAAAGAATCAAATATTCCAAAGGGAATGCAGAGTGGGGAAGGAGCCTGTAGTGGCAAATAGGGAATTCAAATCAGTCAGGAAGCTACCAAGGGAGAGAGTGTCACTCATAGAAGGAAAGCAAGAAAAAGAGACCACTGAATTTTGGGAGCTTTGCAATAGACATGGAATGGAGAGCTAGACCCTCTAAGGAGATATCCTTGGACCAATTTCATCATTAAAGGAATAATAAGAAGGTTCCACAAGTGTTACCAGGACAGAGGCTATCTGTGAGAAAATGGGTAGTTGTCTCCTCTCAATGTCAATATAACAGTCAGTCATACTCCTCCTGATCTGTTTGTAGGGCAAAGGTCTCACATCCCCTCCTTCCCCCTCAGGTTAACAAAATCGCATGGTTCAAGGAGCCCTGGTATCAATAAGGTCTGCTCCAGAGTTGTACCCATATAAGGAAGTATAAGGTCCACTCCTGAGTTATGCACATACAAGGAAGAGGGGTGGGAATACTTTGTTCTGATTAGCTAGTTTTTACACGTAGATTGTAACCCTTGAGTAATCAGACCACTGATGAAAAAGGGGAGGGTCCATTTGTGTTAAGGATTAGGGTATAAAACAGGGCCTTTGAGCCCCCTTTCTTGGCACCCACTAGCCGCACACTAGGGTGTCTCCTTCTCATGAGAAGGAAATAAAGAACCTTTGTCACACCGCTGTTGAGTTCCTGAGAGTTATTGAGAAGAGGATTTTTTTTTCCCTCACACTATCCAGTACTGATTAGAGGAAGAAGAAATAAATTGTGAAGGTAGTTCACTTCCTGTTCAGTAGTACCATTGTTATCAACTTACTTTTTGACAATGACTATAGAGCTCCTCCTGGAGCATATATGGGGACTAAAACAGAAGGATTCATGGGATTTATCTAACTTGATGACTACTCTGTTTTTTTGTTTGTTTGCTTTTAGTGAGGCAATTGGGGTTAAGTGACTTGCCCAGGGTCACACAGCTAGTAAGTGTCAGGTGTCTGAGGCCAGATTTGAACTCAGGTCCTCCTGACTCCAGGGCCAGTGCTTTATCCACTGAGCCACCTAGCTGTTCCCGATGACTACTCTTTGTTACAGGCAACTAATACAAGGACAAGTGATTCCCTCAGAACGATTATAGAAATCAGTACTAGACATCATGAAATCTTGGGCAAGGAAATTAAGATCTTTTTAGCATAGGTGGTGAATATATATATATATATATATATATAAAATTAATGTTGTTGTTGTTGTTGTTGTTTGTCCTTCATTCTCTTAGGCAATTATTTTCATCAGAGAGCTTTTGTACCTCCTTTTCCATTTGGCCAATTTGACTTTTCAAGTTGTTGACTTTTTTCTCTTGTCTTTCCTGTATCACCCTCATTTCTCTTTCCATTTTTTCCTCTACCTCTCTAACTTTATCTTCAAAGTCCTTTTTGAGCACCTCT
Organism: Dromiciops gliroides; assembly: GCF_019393635.1. Taxonomy (NCBI): domain Eukaryota; kingdom Metazoa; phylum Chordata; class Mammalia; order Microbiotheria; family Microbiotheriidae; genus Dromiciops; species Dromiciops gliroides. The sequence goes on along the minus strand of NC_057864.1, from coordinate 359,871,692 downwards.
ATGGCCTGAGACCAATTCATATTTTTCTTGGAAGCTTTAGATATAGGGGCCCTGATGTTGACATCTTCCTCTGAGGGTGTCCCTTGGTCTTCCTTGTTACTGAAGAAACTTTCTATGGTCCTCACCTTTCTCTGTCGGCTCATCTTGCCTTTCTTTTACTAGACTTTTAGCTCCTTAAAGTGGGGCACTGTTTCCAGGCTGCAGTATCTCAAGCTTAAGAAGTACCAGGTGGTATGATTTAAGGAGAATCAGGTTCTTCCCTCACCCGGCCTGTTTCCTGGTCCTAGATGACCCCAGACCAACTTGCCAATCAACCAGCTTTGTATGTTGTGGTTGTTAGCTCCAACGAACCTGTGCACCTCCCCCACCTAGGCCACTGCTACTCGAGCCTACCTCCTGGTTCTCAGCAGGGGTGTAAAATCCAAGTTCTGCCTTAGCACCAGCATAGACCTCTGTAGTCTCCCCCCTGCCCAGGGCTCACCAGACTGTGAGTTTAGTTCCAGATGACACTGGTGCTTCAGCTGATTCAGAGGCTCTGGGGGTCTGCTTTTCTGGTGAGGCCTTCCTGGGACTGGATCTGTGTCAGGGTGACTGTGGGGTTGGGCTCAACTCCTGTATCAGCACAGCAGCTCCCTCCTTCTGACCTTCCAAGCCGTTCTTGGTTAGAAGATGATTTCAGCACATTCTTCTGTGAGTTTTGCTGCTCTGGGCATTTTCCTATGACCTTATTTGGATGTTTTTTGGAGCGATCGTGTCATGAGTTCGGGAGCTCACTGCCTTTCCACAATACATTCTAAATGGATACATGACCTTAAAGATCATACTATAAAAAATTAAAAGAAACAGATCATACATATCAGGGCAATGAGTAGGAAATTTATTCTAACCAAACTATAGATAAATGCATTTACAGAAATTAAAATAGTTAACTCTGATTACATAACTTTGATTAAACTGAAAAGGTTTTGCACAGACAAATTAGTACAATAAGGTTAGGAAGGGAAATGGTTGAATGGGGAAAAGAATCTTTCTATCAAATTTCCTTGATAAAGGTTTGATATTTAAGCTATACAAACATTTAATAATGGCTTCCTATTTTGTATGTTTAAAAAATTTTTTTAATTTCTTAAAATTTTGAGTTCTTCCTCCAGCACCTACTGAGAAGGTACATAATATATCAATAATACACATGAAATCATGTACAACCAATTTCTATATTAACCATATTGCAAAACAAGAAAGAAAAAGTGAGAAAATTATATACTTCAACTTGCACTCAGAGTTGATCAGTTCTTTTTCTAGAGGTGTGGCATTTTTCATTATGAATCCTTTGGAATTGTCTTGGATCATTGTATTCAGGGCTTCTTAACATTTTTCCACTCTCCACTTCTTTTTGTTGAAGAACTTTTTACTGGACCCCAGGTATATAGGTATATAAAATAGATATATATATATATATAACATTTAGTGTTGTCCCTCAGTTTCAAATTCTTTGACACCACAAAGAACTGCTATAAATATTTTTGTACATATGGGCCCTTTTCCTTTTATTTGACTTCTTTGGGATATAGGCTTAATAGTGATATACAGAGGATACATACAAAGGATATAAAACTATGCTGTTTGGGCATACTTCCAAATTGTTCTCCTGAATGGTCGACTCAGTTCACCAACAGTTCATTAGCAAACCTATTTTCCTTCATCCCCTCCAGCATTTGTCATTTTTGATAAAAAAAAGTGTGAGGTGGGACTTCAGAGTTGCTTTCATTTATATTTCTCTAATCAGTAGTGATTAATCAGTAGTGATTAATCAGAGCACTTTTCCATATGAGTATAGATAACTTTGATTTCTTCTTCTGAAAACTGCCTATTTATATATCCTTTGACCATCTATCAGTTGGGGAATGGCTCTTATTTTTTTAATACATTTGACTCAGTTACCAATATGTTTGAGGAATGAATATTTTATTAGAGAATGTTGCTATAACATTTTTGATATTACTTCATTGTCTATGAAACTTTTTCTCAAAATGTCGTTTCCTTAATTATCTCTTAATTACATCCATTTTTGCTTTGCTTTGTGTGAGATCATGATTGCTACCCTTGCCTTTTATTTTTACTTCAGCTGCAGCATATTAGATTATGCTCTAGCCCCTTATTTTAATCCTATGTGTTTTTCAGTTTCAAGTGTGTTTCTTATAAACAACATGCTGTTGGATTTTAGTTTCTAGTCTAGTCTACTATCTGCTTCCATTTCATGGATGAGCTCATCCAATTCACATTCACAGTTATGATTACTGTGTATTTCCCTTCATCCTAATTTCTTCTATTTTTTCTTCTCTCTATTTTTACCCTCTCTTTGCTCCAAAGTCTGTTTTGCTCCTGACCATTATTTCCCTTAATCTGCCCTCTCTTTTATCACCACCTCCCCATTTCTCATCTTCCATTCCCTTTCTATTTTCCTGTTGGTTAAGATAGATTTCTATACCCAACTCAGTGTATGTACACATTTTTCCCTCTTTGAGAGAGAACATTTTCTGACCACCCCTATGTCAACCCCCCCATGAACTCTTCTGCCTCAGCTTTTTCTAGATGATATTATCTTGTTCTTTTCAGAGGATCTATGATCAATGTGAATATCCTTCCAGTGATGTAATTCATAACCCATCCTGTATGGCTCTTGTCAATGGCCCCTCACAAGTTTGCCAACAATACTGAAATGTTACGGGTCTATTGGACCCTAGACTCCTAGTGGTAGACCTATTTTTTAAAACTATAATTCAGGGTATCACAAAATTCTTAGCTCAGTTTTAGGCCTAATAAAGCTTAAAGTTGCTCTAAGCCTTTTGGGACACCCTGTATAATTATCTTTTCTGATAGTTTACCATATTTTCCTGAAAGAAGTATTGTTTTACTCCTCTAACATTTCATCAGGTATAGAGAGGCAGTGACTGGCCTTGGAATTTCATTGGCACAGGGAACTCCTTGATGAGGAAACACCCTGACCAATGTAGGTTGACATTTTCTCTGTAATTTATCATCTTAGAGAGCTTTCTTGAGCACTTAGGTTACATGACTTCTCTGGGGTTACATAGCCAGTATGTCAGAAGTAACATTTGAACCCAAGGCTTCCTATCTCTGAGGATGATTCCTATCTTGTTCACTATGCCATACTATCTTTTGTTGGACTACAGAAGCTAAATAATTTGTCCAAGTTCATTCAGTTGGCAAGTAGCAGACCCTAGACTTGAACCCAGGTCCTCTGACTCCAAATTTCCACTATATCACGCTGCTTCATTCAACCAGCTGTAATTGGAAATGCTTGGTATCTAAAAGTCCATTCCTGAGGTTTTCAGTATTGTAAACTGATTTCAGTGATTTAGACAACTGAGTCATAGAACTTCTTGTTATTCAGTCATTTCAGTCATGTCCAATTCTTTGTGACCCCATTTAGGGTTTTCTTGGCAAAAATAACATAATGATTTGTCATTTCCTTCTCCAGATCATTTTATAGATGAGGCAAACAGGTTAAATGACTTGCCCAGGGTATAATAAGTGTCTGAGACTGGATTTGAACCCAGGAAGATGAGTCTTCCTGATTTTGGGCCTGGCACTATCTACCCCTCTACCTTGCTGCTCTGGAGCCATAGAACTATTCACCCCCATATTTTAAATATTTTATTATTAAATATTTTTTAAAAAACAATGCTCACACATACAAAAGTGATTTTGACTTGTTAAATTGTTATGTCAAAACCTTCAACATTTGCTTTTACTCAAATACTGATTAGATAGCAGCCATTCTACCCTTTGTAAGAATATATGTCCATGTTAACAAAATCATCTCAGAAATGCTTTTTTTGTCCATTCTGCCAAGAGGAACAAACATAAGCTTAATATACTGGGTACTGATCTCAACAAGTGTATTCTAGGGTAGTTCATTTATTCCCTACCTAGCAAATAGAAACATTCATTTCTTTTCCCTTCCATTCATCTCTGCCTTTAGCTTTGTTACCCAGTGAATTGTAAAAATGCTCTTTGAAGTTCATGTGTCATCTGTTTAGAACTAATACCACGGATGCTGCTATAAGTTGGCGTGTGCCATTTATGTCTTCAGTTGTACACACTGTCCCAGTTTCTCCAGGAAATGTTCAAATCTGACAATACCCTTAATTTATGTTGTAGAGATCCATGCACAATGCTGAATTTGCCAGATGGAGACTGAGGATTTATGGTAACCAGCTTGCTGTTTGTGTAGGGAATTCAATTTATAGCAAAACAGAAGAGTGATAAGTTTAATGCAATCAAATGTCTTTTAAAACACTCTCTGGATTTCACATGGTATAGATTCAGCCAATGTTGTCAAAGAACTGACAGTAGCACCTCTCTTCCACATTTCAGAATGGAGCTGGGGAAGGGGGTGGTAGAGACTGATGAGAGAGAGTGATGAAGCTGTATGTGTATTGGGTCAGACTGGGTAGAGTAAGGGGTTTGTAATGACTCAAGGAAAAGTCTTCTTTGCTTTATATTTCTCTACAAGTCAATGTTTAGCATGGAGAAGAGATTTTTGGGTCTTTGAATTCTTGAAAGGCTATTATTTGAAAGAGCAAATAGACTTGTTCTAATTGGTCCCAGAGGACAGAGATGGAAATAATTGGAAAAACTGAAGAGAGGCAGATTGTACCTCCAGATTAGAAGAAACTACCAAATAAATAGAGTTGCACAAAAATGGCACAGGCTACCTTGGGAGGTAGTGAATTCATCATTTTCTAGTGATCTTCAAATTGAAGTGTATTCTTCCCACAAAGTGAGGCTGACAGTGCTTTAGTGATCTGTCCTAGGCCCTCCTCTCTCTTCTTTGTCTGGGCAGTTTCCTTATCTCCTATTGGTTCAATTATCATATTAATGCAGATGATTCTGAAATCTACACTTTCTTCCCTCAGTTCTCTCCTGAGCTCCAGTCTGGAATTGTCAATTGCTTGCTGAATATCCCCCTACCTAGATGTTTCATAGGCACCTTAAACTCAACATGTCCAAAATAGAACTCAGTATCCTTTCCTCTAAATCTGACACTCTTCCTAACTTCCTTATTTCAATTAAAGGTACCACCATCCTTCCAATCACCCAAGTATATTACCATGGAGTCATTTTCAACCTCTCTTTCTCAGTCATCCTTCATATTCAATCAGTTGCCAGGTCTTATAAAATTTTTTTTTCTTTGTTTTGTTTTTTGCTTTTTGTGGGGCAATGAGGGTTAAGTGACTTGCCCAGGGTCATAAAGCAGGCAAATGTCAAGTGTCTGAGGCCAGATTTGAACTCAGGTCCTCCTGAATCCAAGGCCTTGCACAAGGAAGATTAAAAAAAAAATTAATGCTTGTTCAATAGAAATTAAATTGAATTAGGTATGCCTGGAAGATCATTTGTTGGAGATCATAGGATCATATTACCTAGCATTAACAGCCCTCTCTCCCCCCAGTGGAAAAAGTAACCTAAAAAGATTCCTTCAAAGAAACTGCAGATTGAAGATCACAAGCAAGTGACGTGAAGATATCAGTACTGTGGAGTTCTTCATCACTCACATTACAAAGTAAAAAGGCAATGCTAATCTGAACAGTCATGAGAAGTTGCCTGAAATAATTCAAAACTTTCAAGATTACTTGAACTATTTGTTTAAATTTCCTCTCATTAATGACGAACCTTACACTCAGTGTATATTATTCAGTGAATGCATAATAAAATGTAAGTCTCTCACACGTTATGAAGGCCTATGTTTAATGAGAGCTAACTCCCTACAGGTAGCATGGAGGGTGTTGTGTGGTCCAAAGGGAGGCAGAATAGACAGCTCTAGCTTCTTTGCTGCTTACCCTTCTCTGCAACAGACTTTAATTCCCTCCAAGAGGAAAAGCAGGAAATTGGGGCCTGAGGCCACTCTGCTCTCTTCAGAAAGAGGGAAGGTACCAGGCTAGAATTATATCTATTCTGGCTTCAGTATCACTAATCTAGGGGATGTGATCAATTTTAAGCTAACTGCTGATCAACGTTCAATTTGGGGAAGGAGAAAGACCCTAAGCCCTATTTCTAAGGCTTGACCCCTTTCCATCCAAATACCAGTTCCACAATGAACACACACAGCACTTAGCCAAGAAAGCCTATTTATCCACATCTGTAGCAAAACAGAAATCAGAGGAGGTATATATCAGTAGACAATACAGAGTAAAGGAGCCCTCCCAGTAGGAATGAAGTAACTCAGCTCAACCAAGAGAGAGTCCTACATCTCATTCAAGGGGAAGTTTCTTAGAGTTTCTGGTATAGCAAGCAAGCTGGGGACAGGGACATGGTGGAGACTGCTGACTCTTCTCCTGTCTTCCCAGAGTCTTTTCCTTTAGCAACCTGAAGTGGGGTTGGTTTCTTCTCCCTTCTTTCTTGAAGCAGGAAGCCAGAAACACCCAAAGCAAGTTGAAGCTTTAAGAGGACTCATGAGACTTGAAGAGATCTCCTCTCTTGCTCTTGTCAACTCCTCCCTATCCATAACACAGGGCAGGGCATTCATCACCAATAAGGAGAGAGTTCTATTTCAATGGGCTTTGAAACTGGGGTTACAAAAGATCTACAAAGGAATTATAACCCTCCCCCATCTTTTCAGTTTCCTTTTGTGTGTTGTCTTCCCCCCATTTGATTGTAAACTCCTTGAGGACAGTGGCTGATTGATCTTTGTTTTAATTTGTATTTGTATCCCCAGGTACTTAGCACAATGCCAGGCACATAGTAGGCATTTAATAAATGTTTATTGACTGATTATATAGCAAATCATTTAAAAACTAAGCTTTTTAAAAAAATAACTCTGAAACAAAGTACATTATTTCCTTTAAAACATATATCAGAATACTTAAAAATTTGAAAAAGATATTTCTAACTTATTTTTATATCTTCCAAACAAGGATTTTGAGTACATCTATTAAAAAAATGTAAAAATGCAAAACCTCCCACTTAGTTTTTAAGGACAACTGATTGAAATGAGGGAAGATGGAAATTTTATTAGCCAAATTTCAGCAAAAACCTTTGCATAATTAGTTGAAGAGTTTGAAAAGTAAGCATAGACAGTGATATAATGATAGAGGTCTTCCATTTGGATCTTTGTGAAGTATGTCTTTCAGCTTTGGGATAGTGATAACAAGTGGACCTGTGATTTCTTTAATGTAGGAAAATCCTAAATGAGGAAACTTTCCTGATTTAAGTTAGCATATTCTCTGTACCTTATTTTCTTACAAAGTTGCCTGTAGCACAGAGGCTAAATGAATTACCTAGAGCCAAATAGCTAGTAAGCCAATTACAAAATAAACTTAAGACCAGACTTTCAAAGTGTTGTATTGGAAAGTTTTAAAGCAAGATTTTCTGAAATAAAAGCATATTCAATAACACTGCTCTTTTATTAATATTATTTTTAGTTAGGGAAAAATGCTTCTGTGCAGTTAAAATAGAATATTTTTAAATAGTTTATTTTATACTTATCTCATTTTACATTTATAGTTTTGTGTGCATTTTAGAATGTAGATGATATATCAATATAGTAATACAAATATATAATTTATAAATTAATTTACATATATTAGGATTGCATGCTCAAATATTTTCTATGGATAGAAATGTGAAATCAGAAAAGTTGGGACCAATGAACTAGATGATCTCTGAGAGACATTAAAAAACCAAAACTTGTCTGGGTGTCTCCTTGTATTCTAATAACTAACAACTGTGATAAGTAAGAAGCCCATTCCTATGCTGAGGAATCATGAAAATGTAAAGTTACAGCTGAGGCACATCAGAGGAGGCAAGCTATAGGATTTACCTTAAAAATATTAAACATGCAACAGAATTTTGGAGACAGATGCTAGTTGTTATTCTAAAATGAACTGTGATTTTCATATTATGCAAGGAAGGTAAAATGTTGTCCAACTTGAATACTGATGACCGTTACAGAGGGTCAAATCAGGTCTGAGAGATTTCAGGAAGATAAGTGGTACACAAGTGAAATTGACTAACCCAAGGTTTAAATTAGTTGTGGAGATCTGGGGCAGGTAAATTGAAAGCAGGTTAAAAAAAATTCCCTTGATTTGGGATAATGTTTTTATGAAATATTTGATGAACAATCTGAAGAAACTCAGTTCTATCCTGGTTTTCCTACTCCATAACTTTGTGATTTTGATTATTCTCTGTGGTCTGGGTTTCTCTTTTATAAAATGGAATGGGCTGAGGGGTAATTGATACAAAACTACACAGTATTCTTCAAATTAACTAGTTTAACTCTGTTAGGTAAGGATGAATGTCCTTTGGTTTTAAACCAAGAGCTGGAAATCATGTTTTTGTGCTTAAAAGTGAAGTTTGTACACTAAAGAGTTTAGATTGTTAGGTTTTTCATTTTTCATACATAGTTGAAAAAATTTTCTTTTTCATTGTGAACTTAATCATAAACACATATTTCTTTTTTTCTTTTTTTTTTTTTGCGGGTCAATGGGGGTTAAGTGACTTGCCCAGGGTCACACAGGGTCACACAGTAAGTGTCAAGAAACACATTATTTCAATATACAAATCAGATCAAGAGATTGGATAAGAAACAACTTCTTGTGTGCAGTTTTTAATTTTAATTTTTAATTTTTTTAACGGGGGAATGGGGTTAAGTGACTTGCCCAGGGTCACACGGCTAGTAAGTGTCAAGTGTCTGAGGCCGGATTTGAACTCAGGAATTCCTGAATCCAGGGCCGGTGCTTTATCCACTGTGCCACCTAGCCGCCCCCTTGTGTGCAGTTTTTAAAAGTATGTATATGTATGTACATGTTTGTATGTATACATCTACGATAGAAAGCACATAGATTGTCTTTTTATACCATTTCCATTCAGTATGGGATTGGCAGACTTGTACCCTGTGACTGTGTTTAATTTTAAATAATGCTTAACACACTGTGGTTACTAAATCCATTGTGAGGAGCAATGATATTTGGCTAAGTAAATTGCTCACCTGTTTAACCCAGGCATTTGCACTAAGAGAGAGGAATGACTTCATTTTCCAAGACATGACTGTAGAACTGCTTGATTTTGGACCAGGTTGCCAGAATGGGAGAATGAGAACATTGATAGATTTAGGTAAATAAGTTTACCCTACAACAGTTCTCCAATTTATTTTGTTACTCATTACTTTTTTGTCATATCTTCTAAGCTTTCATGAACTTTCTTTTTTAAAAATTTTACTTTATTTGACCTTATTTTCAAAAAAGGAAATCAAGGGCATTATGTTATCAACAGACACTGAATGATTTTATAGTTCAGTTCAATTAAAGTCCTCCTAAATAATATGTATTCTGTTCAATAATTGTTAGCAAGAAGGGAAAGGTATATTCATTTAGTTAAAGTAGTGTCCAACATTCTTGGAGTAACCCGAATGATCAGCAGCTCTGAGAAGTTGGTCTGTGTACACCAATTTCTCTGTGCTTTTTAAACTATAGCATGTAAGACATGATCTTTAAGAAAGTAATTAACTCACATCATGGACTAATCAACTGCAAAATGTCATTGTAAAACAAACATCTTTTTTCAATTAGCAAGCTTCAGGAAAGTAAATGAAATCAGCAAAATTTTACTGTTAAAAAGAAAAGAAAAAGAAACTATAGATTTTGAAAATAACCTGCTTCTTGTGCTATCTTTTTTTTTTGAAGGGAACAGTGTTTCAGACTATTTTTTTTCTTTTTTGACAATCTCACTATTATGGTTCTTATTCCTCTGTCCATTGGAAGATGAAAAATGTCCATGAATACTAATATATTTTGATATTTGGTATTTTATTAATATTATAAATTTAAAATTCTATACCACTACAAATGTAAAAATGTAATAGAGCATGGAAAAAGGCTCCAAATGAAAAGTCAGCCTCCTGACATTAAGAGGTATGAAGGAAATTGTCCAACAGCAATTTCACTACTAGTTACTGGTGGCTACGTTAATTATTTTTAAAAGTCCAAACCTATAATTTCACTGGTTTGTAAGAACATTCCCAGTGAAAAATCTCCCTCAACTCAAGGTCCAGTACTTTACAAACTAGGAGGGTTGCCTGAGGCAGTTAGTTACTGAGAAGTTACTAGTCTGTATCAGAGGCAGGATTTGAACTCATCTTCTTGTCTGTGACATTAGTCAATAAACATTTACATTAATTGCCTACTATGTGCCAGGCACTGTGCTAAGCATTGGGGATACAAAAAAGAAGTAAAATTCCTGCCCTCAAGGAGTTCACAATCTAATCTAAATTGACTCCTCTTTATTACAGCATTCATCTTGTAGAGGGGCATGAGGGGTCTTCAGAGATGACTAGTACCTCTGGTGTGAGGGCTTGCTGAGCCTTTTCAGGGTAGTTAATCCACGTTTGGTGTCCACCTGTCACCCAACTCTCAATTGTGGCCCCAAGATGCAGCAACACACATGGCAGTCACACCATGGCAAAACCATTTTGGTCAAAGGGCTAAACCATGTTGAGGGTAACCAAGAGGATTCAAACCCTTCGGTAAATTGATGTGTCTACCCCAAGCATCTGAACACTTTCCCAGGCAGAATGAACAGATGACAAAAATTGGTTTCAACAGCCATGATGGTGTTTGAAGGAAGCACTATGGGCCCTTAGAGCCCAGAAAGCAAGTATCATTTGAGGCTTTAAATTGCAGCTTAGAAATGATCATGGACCATGTGATCTTTTCCCTCTGAGACAAACTTGACATTCTAGTACTAACACAAACTGACCAAAATGACTCATGATACTCAAAAAACAAAAAACAATAAACTAAAGCTACTTTCAGTTAAATAAATGTTTTATACTTTTTTCCTCTTCTCTCTCTCTCTCTCTTTTTGGTGAGGCCATTGGGGTTAAGTGACTTGCCCAGGATCACACAGCTAGTAAGTGTCAAGTGTCTGGGGCCGGATTTGAACTCAGGTCCTCCTGAATCCAGGGCTGGTGCTTTATCCATTGTGCCACCTAGCTGCCCCAAGTTATATACTTTTGTGTTTCCTCATAGATTAGGAATTCATCCAAATCTATCCTCTGTAGGCTATGCTTTAGAAGGAAAAGGAAGGGATACTTTCTACAACTTCCTTGGCCAAAATAAAACATGTTGGCATCCATGAGTTTTTTTTTTTATTATTTACATTACTTTTCCCTGTTGGCCTGGAGATGAATAAGGTGACATCTGCAGATTCCCTTAAAGAATGTGATTCTATTATATTCATTCATATTGATTTGAGAAACTAAATCCAAAAGCTATGTGGCCACAAGTAGAACTATGAAACAAAAGACTGGTTTAAATCCTGGTTCTATCATCAGACAAATCAATTCAACCCTTCTGGATCTTGGTTTCCTCATCGAAAATCTAAAGTACTTTATGTGATATCCCTATTAACCCCTCCAACTTTAAACCCCATGCTTATAATGATCCTTGGGAAATATCTGTTCTTGGCTCTATCTGTCTTCAAGTGAGATCTCAGTATATCAACAAATATTTATTAAAAGTGCCTAGTGGAAAAAAAAAAGTGCCTAGTGGGGCAGCTAGGTGGCGCAGAGGATAGAGCACTGGCCCTGGAGTCAGGAGTACCTGAGTTCAAATCCGGCCTCAGACACTTAACATTTACTAGCTGTGTGACCCTGGGCAAGTCACTTAACCCCAGTTGCCTCATTAAAAAAAAAAGTTCCTGTTTTAAAAAAAAGTACCTAGTACTAAGCTTCCTAGGTACTAAGGAGGAAAAGAGAAGTATTAGGACTGTGTCTTACCTTCAGGAGATTGTCTAGTGGAGGATATCATATATACAATCATGAAACAAGACAGGATGAGAGCATGATATCTTGGAAAAGATAAGAATCTTTTTTTTTTTTTTGCGGGGCAATGGGGGTTAAGTGACTTGCCCAGGGTCACACAGCTAGTAAGTGTCAAGTGTCTGAGGCCAGATTTGAACTCAGGTACTCCTGAATCCAGGGCCAGTGCTTTATCCACTGCGCCACCTAGCTGCCCCAAGATAAGAATCTTTACCTGGATCCAACTTAACACAATAGTAATAGCTGGGATTATATAATACTCTGAGTTTTGCAAAGCCCTGTGTTAATATTATCCTATTTCATTCTCACAATAACTCTGGGAAGTAAGTGCTATTATTATACTCATTTTATACATGAGGAAACTGAGGCAGACAGAAGTTGTGAGTTATCTAGTGACACACAACTATTAAATATTTTAGGTTGGTTTTGCACTCAGGTCTTCCTAATCGCAGGCCCCACGTTCTATCCATGGTACCACCTAGACGATTATGTTATCTTGGGTGAAGCATTTGCTCTCACTAGGCCTCAGCCTATTCACCTGTAAATTCAAGGGGTTTGAGCTATCTCATGTTTCTTCTAGCTTTAAAACTCTTTGATTTAAAATTTGACGACTCCTTTAATTCTAATTGGCTATTTATGAAATAGAAGATAATAATGAAATTTCTATTTCTCAGAGGTGTAGTAAGGATCAAGTAAGATGGAAAATGTCAAAGGAAAAGGAAAGATCAATGCAATATAAGGGACATTGTTCTTATTATTGTCATGTGCTTGGCAGGAATGGGTAGGAGCAGGTCTGTGATTTCATCAGCATTCTGGTCACTTACAATCTTAAAAAGTGGCATGAAACACCTCAGTGCCTCAGGTGGTGACTTGGCCATGGTCACACATTCAGTATATGACCTGAACCCAAGATTTCCTCACTTCAACATACCCGACTCCTCTATTAATTATGTCATGGCTGGTTTTCACCATCATTATTAGACCACAAATTATATTGGAATTCACTCACCTAACTACTATCCAAATCTCTCCTCTTAGAAATGAGAACAGCTAGACTGAGTTGAACTAGTATTTTTAGATCCCTATGGTGTTTGAAACACAAGACATTTTATGTTAAAGCAGCATTATTTTCTAAATGGCAGAGTTTTGGGGGTTTTAAACCACCTATCTCAAGTTATTTAATGAATTATAGATGTACACTACAGAGAGGTGCTAACTCAAAAAAAAAATGAAGTGCATGTCATCATAACACTCAAGAATGGAAAGGCATGAAAAAATCCAGTTCAGAAAGTAAGAAAAGAGCCAGAAGCTCTCACTAGGGATTATAGCAATTAGGAAAATTACATCCTGAGAATTTGAGAACCTAGGAAAAAATCCAACAACAAAAAAAAAATGGTGAAATGTACATATTTTCCTTTTTGTTACTTCTTTGTGTTAGATGTCAGGGGCAATAAACTTCTTTTGTCTGCTTTGTTACTGCTTTTCCCAATCCAGGTGTTCTCCAGTCTAAGAAAATTTGGTGTATGAAAATTCATTGTTTAGAGTCAACCAGCCAGTCAGTCAGCAAATAATTTATTAAGTGTCAACATGTTCTCTGCACTGTGCTAGGAAGCAGATCTATCTATCTATCTATCTATCTATCTATCTATCTATCTATCTATCTATCTATCTATCTATCTATCTATCTATCTATCGGGTGATTATTTGCTTTAAAAAAGAGAGTCTTTGTCTTTACAAATAGATCCACATGAGGGTTACTCTAAGTAGCCAACCCCTTCAGTATGTTTTATGCATGAGTTGATTTATAACCTTCACAAAGTTGTCCTTCAGTTTTTCATCATGGCATGAAGGTAACTCTAGCCTCATGAAGTCCATTCCAGCATAACTCAAGCTTTGTTAGGCTCTGTCATGGTGAAAAAGCTTAAAGTCTGTCCCATCGATGACTATGCTTGCCAAGCTCAGTCTAGCAAAGTTGTCAGTCCATCAATTGATCAACAAGCATTTCTTAAATTCATATTATATTCCAGGTATTGTGCTAAGTGCTGAGGATACAAAGAGAGGCAAAAACCCAAATCCCAAACCAATAGCAAGAATAAGAACAACAAAACCCAATTCCTACCCTTAGGGAGTTCCCATTCTAATAGGAAGGGCTTAGCAATGGTAGGCTGGCCACTTAGTGATGTATACTTTGACTTTGGCAACTCACGAAAAAAAGAAGAACCCAAGTAATGTCAATTTTGACATTCTCAAGATAAAAAAGACAAAAATGAATGGATGTTTCATAGGTTATCCTTGGAAATGCAAATAAATGTGTCGGTGGAAATGGTTTTATTGTTTATCCAAAGGTAACATGAAACTTCTTTTCATGAATCATTTGGTTAGTTTGTGTTGCAGTGCTCATAATAAGCATTTGCAAAACTAAAGGTATTTCAGCCCATATGCCAATGTGTGATGTAGAGGATGAAGAATTACAGATAGCTCTACAAATAATTTAATAATTTCTGAAATAAATCAGCATACTCAGTGACTTCTCTATAAGGATGGGAGATGGTAAAAAATATGTTGGAAAATGTAGGAAACCAGAGAGACAAAAGGCCCCATTGTGTTTATTGTTTGATAACTATAAAAAGTATTGATTCAGTAGAGCAAAATATCATCTAAGACTCCCCTCTAACAAGGTCTCTCCCATGCAAATGTCAAAAACATAATAGATTCCTCACAAGAAACATCCACAGATATATGAATGTAATGGAATACTGCTGTAAAAAGCAATGAGCAGGAGGAGGTCAGAGAAACCTGGAGGGTCTTGTGTGGGCTGATGATGAGTGAGATGAGCAGAACCAGAAGAACATTGTACACAGTATCATCAACATTGAGTGTTGACCTACTGGGATGGACTATATTCTTCTCACCAATGCAATGGTACAGAAGAGTTCCAGGGAACTCATGATAGAAGAGGATCTCCAAATGCAGGGAAAAAAAAAGAACTGTGGAGTATAGATGCTGATTGAACCATACTGTTTCTTTTGTTTTGGGTGCTGTTGTTTTTCTATTTTGAGGTTTTTCCTCATTGCTCCGATTTTTCTCTTATAACATGACTAATGCAGAAATATGTTTAATGTTATATATATATATATATGTATATATATATATATGTGTGTGTGTGTGTGTGTGTGTGTATATAAAACCTATATCAGATCACCTGCTGTCTGGGGGGGGGGAGGAGGGGAAGGAGGGAGAAAAATCTGAAATTGGAAAGCTTGTATAAACAAAAGTTGAGAAGTATCTTTACATGTCACTGGAAAAAATACTTTATTAAAAAAAGAAACATCCACAGAAATAACATTAATAATCCTCTCATTATTAATATCAAGTAAGGTATATAAAAGGAAGATATATGCTTGCTAAAAGTTGTTGCCACCATCTTGGAGAATATAGAATTCAGAGTACAACTGGAAGAAGGATTTCCCTAGAAATGGTGAGGTTCCCCTAGATTCTCCTGTTTATGAATACTGTGCTTATTGCATAAAATACTGGAATCTTCCAGGAAATCCTATATAAGATCTATAATCTTTCAAAAAAGTTTAGCTTAAGTATCCAAATAGAAAAAAAACTAAGTGGATGAACAGTTTCTATTGCCTAGAATATGATAAACAATTGAATATACAACCCTTAGAACTGGTCCATAAATACATATGTCTTGGTCAGGCATGCAAATGAACAAGTCGCTGGACAACAGAAAAGGAATGGCTGTATTGTCTTGGGGAAATTTTGAAGTATTTTTTAAAGATCCCCAATGTTCTCCCTGAAACAAAACTATCTTATATACTTCAATGTTTTTTCCAGAAATGCTATATGATTATCATTTGTGTAACACTATAGTCTCTGAGAATTAAAGTTGAGGGTCATGTGAAAGGCAATGGAGAGATATGTAGTGAGTGTGACTAGACTGTAACAAATTACTAACAATGACTTATGTAGGAAAAACTACTGAATGTCATCAGAAAGATGTAGGACCAGAAAAGAGAGAGGGCAGTTATGTAGCAAGAGCAAATGATAACTGATGTATAACCCAAGTGCTTTAATAATAATCATGTAGTGTCATGAGATCCAGAGGAGGGCTCTTAGCATGTTTGATGGCTCCTATGTTGAGAATTTACAAGAGGATATGTTCAACATGAGAAAGTGTCAGTGGGTTTTTATCTGAGTACATTGATGAAATTACATATCTGCCAAAGTATTGAGGTGAATTAATGTACCAACAATTTTTTTAGTATCTCATTGATTATGCCATTTATTTTAAAAAATAATAAACACTTTTATTGAAAGTTTTGAGTTTCAAAATTTATCCCTCCTTTTCTCCCTCCTCTCCTTCCTCCCTGAGGCAGTAAGCAATCAGATATAGATTATACGTGTGCAATTATATGTAACATTACCATATTTGTCATTTTGTGTAAGAAAACTTGAATTAAAGAAAAAAATGAAAGAAAGTGAAAAACAGCATGCTTCAAACTGTGTTCAATCAATATAAGTTCTTTCTTTGCAGATGGATAGTATGCTTTATCATTATCCTTTGGGATTGCCTTGGATCATTATATTGTTGAGAATAGTTAAGCCATTCACAGTTCTTCCTCAAACAATATTGCTGTCACTGTGCACAAAATTCTCTTGGTTCTGTTCATTTCACTATATATCAATTCATATAAGTCTTTCCAGGCCTTTCTGAAATCATCATGCTTGTCATTTCTTGTAGCACAATAATATTCAATCACTATCATATACCACAGCTTATTTAGCCATTCCCCAATTGATGGGCATCCCTGTGATTTCCATTACAAAAAGAGTTGCTATAAATATTTTTGTACAAATAGGTCTTTTTCTCTTTTGGGGATGTCTTTGGGATATAAACCTAGCAGTGGTATTGCTAGATCAAAGGGTATGCATAGTTCTATAGCCCTTTGGGCATAGTTCCAAATTGCTCTCCAGAATGGTTGGATCTCTTCCCAACTCCAACAGTGAATTAGCATCCTAGCTTTCCCACATCCCCTCCAACATCCAATATTTTCCTTTTTTGTTATATTTGACACTCTGAGAGGTGTGAGGTGATAGCTTAGAGTTGTTTTAATTTGCATTTCTCTGATCAATAGTGATGTAGAGGATTATGCAGTTTCAAGTTCATTGCTGAACTCAACTCAAGAAACATTCATTAGGTAAATACTATGTGTAAGGGGTTGGGAATTAAAAAGACAAAAACCAAGAATGATTTTGTCCTCAAGGAGCTTACATTCTACAGGGTGGAAACGATATCTATCCAAATAAGTAACTACAATGTAATTTGGTGAGGTTGGGGGATGGGCAGAGTGCATTAAGGACTAGAGAGATTAGGAAAGCTGAAAAGCTGAAAGATTTTTTCATCCACATTACTCAGTTCTTTGTTTTAGAAAAAAGAATTCAAAGCATATCATCTTCAATAGTATCTCCTCCAGGACCTAACATAATACTTTGTAAAGAAGATACTTAATAAATGGTTGTTGGTTAGTTGTATGAATGAATTTAGTTGTATGAATGAATGGATTTAGATTTTTATTAATAATGAATGAGTTTAATTCTGTGAACAGTCATCTAACCTTCCATTCCTGCAAATGTTTTTCTTAATGAAAGTTGCTTAAACTCACAGTGCTTCATATAGAGATACCTCACTTTATCTTATTTTTACTTTCTGAAAAGTGAAATGATCTTTTATAAATGAAACCTATTTTCTCACTTAGTTTCTATTATGAAAAGAGATAAATTGCCATGGAAAGGAAATTTTACTGAGATGTGATCAATACACACACACATACACACACAAACTTAAGAATGCAACAATAGTTTAAAAGCCTATTCAAAGAGAAATGATACATTTTTGATAAAATGATAATACCCCCAAATAAATGGAAATATAGACATGCTATACTGAAACAAAATATTTCTCAGAACTTAAAGATCTACTTCTTGTGACAAGATATATTTGTAGAAACATGTCCTGTCTGTTGCCTGGCCCATTTTCTATGCTTTCCTCTAGCTGATAGATGCCAACATACATACCAGCAAACAATTGATGCATAATGGTAAACTTATCAACAGACAAACATCTGCTTAGCACATCATGTATTTCAACCTTGAGGAGAAAAACCAAGTGTGAAGTGGGGCGGAACACACATCTTCACAAATACAAATGTGTGTATATCTATTTACCTTGTTACAAAGTCTCTCCCCCAACCTTTAATTCAACAGTGAGTTGATGCAAATCAACTGTCAGTTAAATTTCATGATGTGCTCAGCACTGTGTTTTTGAAGGTTAATTTGGTTTCAAGTTTTACCCAAAATTATATAATTATTACTTTTATTTTTTCTTACTTTAGGGACCCATGATTTCATTGAGTGTGAGGACTTTCTCCATCTCTGCAAATCAAAATTCCTTTAGAGGGTTCACACACACACACACACACACACACACACACACACACACACACACACACACCCCTTCCCAACATTGTTGTGACTAGAGACATTCATCCCATGGTGGCCAACCCTCTGGTGATAACCTTTCTGAAGTTACCAGAGTGCTTCCCAAATCTCAAATGACACCCAAAACTGTGACCGAACTTGACTTTCTAGTCTGGTAGGACCTGGGAGCATCTACATTCCTCTAACATAGCCTTCAAGAACTTAGGGTTACCTTTATGCATTGACAAAGCATTGAAGCAAGATGTTGCGGAAGAATTAAACACTATGATTTTTTAAGAAAGTTTAATTTTTCTTGTCTAATTAAACTCATAAGGTAATTTGAAATAAATTATTTAAAAATTATATTCTCTTTTTTTGCTCTTTAGCTAGCTAGAATCTACTTTTCAATTTAAGGTTGGCAAAGCCCTTTACATATACAATCACATTTAATCCTCACAAAATCCCTGAAAGGTAGGTGCTATTATTACCTTTATAGATGTGGTAACTGAGGTAGACAGAGGCTAAGTGATTTGCCCAGAGTCACACACATAGATACATATATGTATATATGTATTTAGATCTTTCCCAATGCTTTGTGCTATTCTAGGGCTCAAAGCAATTACTGCAATGTTATCTGTGAATAGGAATATTTGGAGGACTCTATGCAGAACATCCTCTATCAGTCAAAAAGCATCAAGAGGAAGGACACCTGCACAGAAGGTATTTGTAGAAGGAATTTCTTGTTCTTGGACTTCCCTGTAACAGTGAAACATGTACACACGTACCTACATGTATGTGTTTGTGAATTAGTGAAGACATCATTTTATATTTCTATCTTTACAATCTTTATGTTCTATTACATTTTTAAAGTAAGTCCTTAACTTTTGGTATTCAGATTTTATGTAGTTTTTTAGTAATTTCAGGTACTTTTATCAGAAGGGTTCATATCAGAGGGAAAGACTAGTAAGGGAAGTGTTTAATGATTGGATTAATTTAGTTTAAAATAAAACATTTACTTTAAGTCATATTCAGAGGGTTTAGGAGCCAGGCTAAGTGAAGAAATGGAAAAGATTTGGAGTCAGGGGTCTTGGGTTCAAATCCCTGCTCTACAGTTTCTTAGCTTTGGGATCTTGAACAAACCACAATCTCTCTGAGATTCTTTTTTTTTCATGTAGATTTTCTCTAAGTTCCCGTAGCTGTAAATTCTATGTTCCTATTTTCTTTGAAATTGATAAAAGTTTAGTCATGGGTTGGACACCAGGTGCCCTTCAAGCATTTTCATGCTTCTGACTGAAGGAGAATGTTCTGTACAGTCCTCCAAATGTTCTTATACATAGACGTCATTGTGGTACTTTTTTGATGTAGCAATTATTTTCAGCCTCAGAATAAGGCAAAGCCTTTTCAGTGACATGAATGGTCACTTGAAAGAACTCAGATTGGCCATATACACTTGAAAAATAAAGTATGTGGAAAGAGTATATTGCCCAGATTATAACATGCTGTTGAAATGAGCCATCCAAGAAGTTATTCAGATGAAAATGGACCTGGGTCCAGGATTGAACAGGAGAAGATTAGGCTCAATCACATTTGAGAAATTATACAGCACTGTCAGTTGTCCCAAGCTGACCACTGCTTCACAATTCCATCTTTTTAATCCCAATATTCTCATACCAATACTTTATGGTGTCTACTTATAGACAGGAAATACAGAAAACGGATTGTCGATATGGCTACTTGGGGATTGAGAAAAGATGGGTTTTCTTAGAATTAGCAGAAAGTCATAAATAATATTCTTTTAACTTGGGCAATTAAAGTTGCTGGCAATTAAACACCGCCCCCCCCCACACACACCCCTTGTAAAAGTTTTAACCTCAGACTAGAAATATTAATGGACAGGCCTGAACAAATGTGGGACAAGTCAAGCAAAATTTAGAATGAGTTAAATGTATTCAAGACTGGAAAAAAAAAGACTAAACAGCAGGTGAGAATGCTTAAAGATTAGTAACAAAAGATTCCAAGTTATGCCCAGGTGTTTGTATTTCTTTGACTCTTTCTAAATATTGTCAACTTAAGAAATCATTAAATATATTACATATTGATATTGCATATTAATATGAAATAAATACATTGTACATTACTTATTCTATATTTACTTAACTAGGGAAACATTAATCTTGATATTAGAAAGCATTTCAAGTTAAAATAAATTTCTAACCAAATCCCTATGCAAAGTTGACAAATGTGAAATTCGAAGACTAGTATAAGGTAGAAGGGGTTTAATTCCCAATCCCACCCTATTGTTGATGTAGGCACAAAAAGTAAAGAGTAGATAACAAGAAATTTGATGTTAATGTTAACAAGGTGGTAGGATCCAGTGATCTTTATTTGTAGTGTGAATACCTTTCTTTGATAAAATTAAAGGAGAAACCTCACTGGAAAAAATAGAGCTTTGTAGTGCTTAAAAGAGCCAGACCCTAGATTATTTTTTAGGAGTTTAAGAGAGTATAATCCAGGAGCTGGAAGTGGAGGATGAATCCAGTTTCTAAAAGGAAAATTATCATTGCTCTTACTTGGGAAGAAGGAATTTCTCTCTCCTCAACAGATATATGGCTTTGAAAATGAGTTAATTGAACAGGAGGAGACAGTACATGCAGCAGGAAGCACAAAAATCATACTCCAGGCAAACACAGCAGTAAAGAGTCAATCTCTCAAGGGAGGAAGCACCTTTTAGGAGCTGGACCCTTGGCATCAGAGAAGAAAACTGAGTATGACTCAAGAGAGAGCATATCGTTGACATTTGATAAGTGAGTTGTAGAGACAACTTTCCAAGGAAAAAGATGATTTTGAAGCCCTGTAGTATCAGAGTTATGAATTTATTTGGCCATATATGTTCCCTGCATATGTGTCTTATGCATACACACTGTATTATAAGTCTGTGCCAAGTCACAGATGCTGAAGCTATGTGTATTAGTGAGAAAATGTGCCCCAGGTTTATAAGGGTTTGTTTCCTATTCTTACTATGCCATCTTAGTAAAAGCCTTTACTAAGAGTTCATGGTGTCAACTGGATGATTATTAATGGGAAGCACACTAGTAGGTGCTCATGAGCTTTAGGGTTAGAAGTGCAGAACCACAGCATTACCCCTAAAACCTGAGGTAGCAGCCACCCTCTGGGGACTCAATTTGTGAGTGAAAGTTGGAGTAGGAGCCTAGGAGTCCTATTTGTAGGCTTTTGTGAATGTTCAAGTACAGGTGTATTCTCTGTTTCAACTTTGAATTTCAACAATTCAAATGTTATCAGGTATATCTGACTTGATCAATGTATTTTATAATATGAATCCATAATACTTGAACTACTTGTCATGTGAGGATCAGGTGAAGGAGCTAGTGATGTTTAAACAGGAGAAGAAAAGACTTGGGGAGACATGATGATTGTCTTCAAGTGTTTCAAGAGCTTATATAATGGAAGAAGAATTAGTTTGTTCTGTTTGGCCCCATATGGCAGTTCTAAGATCAATAGTTAGAAGTTAAAAAGGGGCAATTTAAGTTTGATGTCACAAAAAATTCTTAATAATTAGAGGTATCTAAAACTGGAATGGGGAACCTAGGTGGCACAGTAGATAGAATTCCAGATCTGGAGTCAGGAAGATCTAAGTTCAAATCTGACCCCAGATGCTTAATAGCTGTATGATCCTGGACAAGTCACTTAACCCCTGTCCAACTCAGTTTCTCAGAAATGAGAAACCACTCCAGTATCTCTGTCAAGAAAACCCCGAAAGAAAAAAAAAGAAAAAAGAAAACCCCAAAAGGAAAAAAGATGAAAAGAAAGTGAAAAATAGGGGCAGCTAGATGGCTCAGTGGTTAAAGCACCGGCCCTGGATTCAGGAGTACCTGAGTTCAAATCCGACCTCAGATACTTGACACTTACTAGCTGTGTGACCCTGGGCAAGTCACTTAACCCCCATTGCCTGCAAAAAAAAAAAGAAAGTGAAAAATAGCACACTTCAGTTCATGAAGTGTTGGACAAGACTGGTAACAACTAAACAAAAACAAAAAGTAGAATGTACTATCTCAAGAGGTGATGGGATGCCCTACAGTGGAGATCTTCAGGCAGAGGATAGATGATCACTTATTAGATATATTATAGTAGGGACACCTTCTGGGTATGAGTTATTCTAGATGTCTGCTGAGGTGTCTTTCTACTACCTAATTTCATGATTTTGTGAACTGGAATGGCACCAGTTTCTTGGTTGGGTGCTTTGAGTGGCTTCTTGTTCTAATTCATCTTGTACAACCTGAGAAAACATTTTTTCAAATGCCATTCTTTATCATTTGTACCCCTTTGCTCAAGAATCTGTGGTGACTGTTTATTACTTGTAGAATAAAAACTTTCTCTGTCATCCAAGATTCTCCATCAGTTGATCAACTCTTCAAACATCTCTTACTATTTTCCAAAATGCTCTCCCTGATTTATCTCCAATAAGATATTACATATAAAGTTATTAAAAACCTTAAAGCATATTATGTCAGATATTAACCCCATATTGCTACTATTCCTATTCCTATGCTATTTGACTAATCTCTCACAAAAGTCATGCTTTTTTAAGGTGAAATACTGTTTGCCTATATCATCTTCCCTCTTTAATTTTACCAATAC
This sequence comes from Dromiciops gliroides, assembly GCF_019393635.1. Classification (NCBI taxonomy): domain Eukaryota; kingdom Metazoa; phylum Chordata; class Mammalia; order Microbiotheria; family Microbiotheriidae; genus Dromiciops; species Dromiciops gliroides. The sequence continues at coordinate 359,848,708 of NC_057864.1, read as the reverse complement.
ATTTCTCTTACTTCCAATTTAATTCAGTAGATATTAATTTGATAACTGTTATATTTCTGGTATTATGCTATAGGGGATACAGAATGAAGTATAATTTGTGATCCCTGCCTTCAGCAAATTTATATCCTCATTTGGAAAATGCCTTGTGATATCGTGAAATGTACCTTGGATATAAGAGTCAGAGGACCTTAACCCAAATTCTACTCTGGACAAGTCACCTTACCTCTTTAGGCCTTGTTTTTATAATCTCTACAAATAAGGGTGGAGGACTAAATGATTTCTTAGGTAACTTTGACTCTAGATCCTGTGTTCTTATAATGTGACAGATTCATAAATAGAGCACAATAGGGAAAATATATGATCATGTACTACATATGTGTTCTACACTACAATCATATCTCACCTAACACTGTTTATTTGTTACTTGAAAACATACTTTCGGTGAAACAGCATTGTCAGGAACAGTACAACCCACTGTAATATTGTTGTAAATAGGTGTTGCATTCACAGGTAACCAAAATTGGGATTATGAAATCTTAAAATTCATGAGAAAATTTGAGCTCTAATAAATTAATCTGGGTGGCTAAAAGACTAGTTGTATAGGGATCTTCTAGACCAAAGAGTCAAAGCATCCCCTGATGTTTGTGGCAAAGAAGGAAGGGTAGCCAGCTAGCTGCAAGACAAGAAGAAAAAAATGAAGGTTATCATTGGCAAAGTGGGTCCTCCTACAAGTGGAGTGGGAAGAGGAGCTAGCTTTTTCCTCATGAGGAATCAATTCTCTAATTTCTAGTTCACAAACTAGCTAGAGATGAAAGCTCTTAGATTTAAGAGTTTCTAATGTATCATTTCCTTAAAAATCAAACAGAACTATTGTCCACAGCTGCACAAGGCATGACAACAATAATAACAGTAACTGACTTCTATATTGTATCGCAGACTTTAAATGACTATACCGCAAAAGCATTTTAATAATTATGTAATCTCATTTGACCACAATCCTTTGAGATAATCAACAGTATTTATAAAGCACCTACCTTGTCACAGTTACTGTTTTGGGTACTGGTGATACAAAGACAGAAATGAAACACTCCCCACCCTCAAGGAGTTTAAATTCTATAAGCATAACAATAAGTACAAATATAACACAAATAAATAATATATTTTATATATTATACAAATTACAAGGTAATGGGTACAGGCAGCTGAAGGGACCTGAAAAAGCCTCACATATAGGTAAACAAGGAAGGAAACAAGAGAATTCTGAGAGATGGAAGTGAGGAGGGAGTGCACTCCAGGCAAGGGGAATAATCAGCCCAAAGACTTGGACACCAGAGATTTAGTGTTTTATATGAGGAACAGTAAGAACATCAGTTTGGCTACAGCAGAGAGTTTATAAAAGGGAATTATGTATAAAAAGGCTGGAAAGGTGGGTGGGGGGCAGATTTTAAAGGACTTTAAAAGCCAAAGGGATTTGTACATGATTCTAGAAGGTCTAGAAAATCATTAGAGTTTATTGAATGGGGGAGTGACATGATCAGTAATGTGCTTTAATCAAATAACATTGTTTTACAGTGGTTAAGTGGTCAAAGGATATGAACAAACAATTCTCAAAAGAAGAATTGCAAACTTTTTAACAGCCATATGAAAGTTACTCATAATAGCTAGTGAGAGAAATGCAAATCAAAATATCCTTGAGGTTTTACTTCATACCCAGCAAATTGGCATGGATGACAAAATGATGGGAATAGTCAATGATGGAAAGGTTGTATGAGTACATTAATATACTATTGGTTGAAATATTAATTGGTCTAACCATGCTGGAGAGAATTTGGGCATTATGCTAAGAAAGTGATTAAAATAACAATATTTTAAGAAAGTAATTGACCCAGAGGATCCCCTACAAGGCCCAACCCCCAAGGAGGTCAAAGTTAGAAAGAAAGGTCTAGTCTACACCAACAGAGTTATACACCAAAATATATAGCAGCTCTTTTATTTATAATGAAACAGACCTGGGAACAAATTATATGTCCATCATTTGGTGAATGATTAAATGAATTGCATTATATGAATATGATGAAATATTACTTTATTGTAAGAGATGTTGAACAGGAAGAATACAAGGATGCATAGGGAGACATATACATTCACGAATTAGAAAAATGACATACACAATGACTTTAATATAAATAGAAAGAACAACAGCAAATTGAAAACTGAATTCTGTGTAATTTATAATGAGCAAGTGTGGATCCAAAAAAAGAGATGAGAATTCAACTTCCTCCTTTACTTTTAGAAGTAGATGTGGATTTTAAATTGGGCTTTGAAGAAGGAGTAAAATTTAGATATTCATATAGGAAATGGAAAAGTACTTTCCATTGAACAGAGGGTAAATGAAGAGCTTGGCTTAAGTAAGGATAGTATCTTTTAATAAATTGTGGAAATAATATGGGAAGAAGTAAGGTGGAACAAGATTATGAGGCCTGAAGAGTTTGGATAGTTAAAGTCATACCTAGGAAAGTATAGATAAAACTCTCTTTTTCTCTCCCCCTAATATTTGTAATCAGGTGAAATTAAGTTAAAATGAACTTCAAAAGCAGTCTTTAAGATAGAAATTCTTAATGTTTATGTGAGTCGTGGACCCCTTCTTGGAAAAAGTCCTTAAATGCATAAAATAAAATGCACAAGATTATAAAGGAAGTCAATTATATTGAAATATAATTAATAAATTTTAAAAAATAAAACCCACAGACCACAACATATGAATTATACTTTTAGGGGGAAAATGGGAAGATCTCATAAAATGGATAAAAAGGCAACTGGAAAAATGGAAAGATATAGATCATTCATTTATTCAAGTAGTTATTACACACCTAATATTATATCTATTCTTAGTATCAGGGTTACAAACACAAATAGACACACACATATACCAAAAAGGGGGAGGACTATAGGTTGTATACAAAATCTAAGCAGTTTGCCCTCAAGGACCTCAGAATTTATCAGGCAGAAACAAGCCAGTCAATAAGAATTTATTAAGTGTTTATTGTGTGCCAGGAACTGAAACAACAAAACACAGATAGGTAAATGCAAAATATATGAATGCATATAAATGCAATATATATGAAGTAAATGAAAAATTATTTGGTAGAGGGTCACTAGCCACTGAGGAGTCAGGAAAGGCATTCTCTTGATGTCTGCTGAGATGAGTCCTGAAGGAAGAGTCTTTGGTGATTCTGGACTGAATGGTTGTGAACACCAGACATTTCTTGGTTCACTTTGTGCCAACTCTTCCTCTTTTCCTAGTAGCTACTTCTGTTAGTGTTCAAAGAAGAGGTTCTTTGAGAGGCATAGGGTGAGGGCAGTCATTCTGCTTCACTGTACTCTAGGGCCAGCTCTACTAATAAGCAACAAAAAGCATAGGCTAGATTCTTGAGGAGTTAATTGACATGACTGCATTTTAGAATACTTATTCTGTCAGCAGGATGTAGGATTGAGCAGAAGTAGAGAGAGACAGGAATCCTGAAAAACAGTTTCCAGAATCAATTGCAGAAATCCTGTAGTCAAGTCACAGGGGCCCAGATCAAAGATGCCTGAGGTGAGAATCATAAAGGAATACAAGAGCAACATTTTGAAGGGAGAGGGAGTAGAAATTTGTTTCTCATTGCATATAGAGCTAACACAATGCCAGGCACATAATAATTACTTAATACATGCTTCTTGATTGATTGATGGCAGGGAGAGAGCAGTCAAAGATAACTTCTTTTGAAACTGATTCAAAATTCACCTTTTCTAGGAGACCTTGCTTTGCTCTAGTTTTTTTTTCTTATTTCTCATCAGCAAAATTTTTGGTTTTTTGTAAATTTTTTTTTTGGTTCAGTCATTTTTTGATGTGCTTCCCCTCACTTCCATCTCTGAGAATCTTGAAATTCCCCCCAAGCTTATTTCAAACCCCACTCCCTAAATGAGTTCTTTCTTGATCCCCTCCAACCCCCACCACATTGCCTTATATTACTTTGTATATATTTTCTTTTTTTCTTTTTTTGTGGGGCAATGAGGGTTAAGTGACTTGCCCAGGGTCACACAGCTAGTGAGTGTTGTTAAGGGCTAAAATTCTAGCTAGACTGTCTAAAATCTAATGAGTGGTAGCCAATAAATTATAAGCTTTAGCAAGAGTTAGACTTTTAAGCATTTATTAAGGAGAATAAGAATTTGGTAAAGAGAGAAGAAAAAGGCCTAGATTCCTATCTATTAAAGGGAGAGCACATTTCTAGCTCCCTTCTCCACCAGCGTCCCCAGGAAAGAGCAAGACTGAGCGCCAGTCTCTTCCTTCTTCCTCCCACTAGCCAACATCACTTCCTGATGCCAAAGAAAAGACTCCTGGTCTTGCCCTCAAAGACCTTTGCTTCATGGGCGGAACTCTTCTACAGTAAGTCTCCAGCAGGTGGCGTCATTCCAATCATTACAGTGTCAAGTATCTGGGGCTGGATTTGAATTCAGGTCTTTCTGAATGCAGGGCCGGTGCTTTATCCACTGCACCACCTAGCCACCTCTATATTTTCTTATATATGTTCACATTGTAAGCTCCTTAAGGAAAGGGGTGGTTTCATTTTCATTTTTGGAACTCTACTATGTAGCCCAGCACATGGCACATGGTTGACGCTTAATAAATGTCCACTAGTTGATTGAACTCCCTCCCCTGCTATTGAACCCTCAATTATAACAAAGAAAAATAGCTAAGCAACAGCTAGTAGTGACTATGTCTCATGATGTGCTCAGCAATCTAGCATAATATTTGTTCTCTTGATCTCTTCCTCTGAAGACAGTTCTTTGGTTTTCCCTTCTTTCCAATGTTTTCAGATTCTGCCTCCAAGAATCCCTGGACACAAGATCCTTAAGAGACATATCATTTGTAGCTCCTAACATTTAGTCTTCTGCTCTGACCACAACAGGCTCTGTATAAGTACTCCTGACTGACAAGGTGAACAGAAGGAGAAGAAAGTGTGTGTGGGGTGTGTGAGATGTGTGTGTGTGTGTGTGTGTGTGTGTGTGTTTGTGTGTGTGTGTGTGAGGGGTGCAGGTAGAGGTGGTGGAGGGATTCTTCACATGGAGAATTACTGCAGCATAGCACGGCTCAGGAAAATAGACTGACTGGGTTTTCATGTTTCTGCCTGATGACAACAGTAGAAATCTTCAAAGGGGGCCTCCTCTTGGAAGTGGATTCTTCCAGAACGGACCACCCCCACCATTTAATCAAGCCTGGTCAGTGTCCCAGGGAGTTCTTTCTGGAAGCTGCTATCCTGGGCAGAACAGAGAGGCACCAGCAATCTCCCACAGTCCTCGCTAAAACACATGCGCCAGTGCATGCACGCACGACTGCATGCACACACTCACCTATGGACACTCACATAAGAAAACAACAAAAGCGAACTGACAATGAAAAAAAACCACCCCCAAAAACAACTGCACAAGGGCAAGGGACTGTTTACTTCTTGCAGTATCTCAGCAACCATGACCGTCATCTGGTTTCATTTTGGTGTTTTTTATTAAGGCAAAATGGCACATGCTGTCAGGAATGACTCCGGCTTGGGCTCAGGCTCACGCTCACCAGAAGGTCACTAGCGATCCCCTGGTGTGCTAAGACATGACATGTTTCCTGCAAGTGGAGGAGGGGGTAGGGGAGGTCTCTGTATGGCATCACTTTTCTAGCTCATCATGGAAACAAAGGGCAAGGAAGTGAGAAGTGGAGGCCCAAAGTCTTCTGTAGAACAATTAACTCTATCTAAGGTGTGGGTTGGACACATCAGTCACTGGGAGAGAGGTGAGGAGACAAGAGAAACATTCTCACAAACTGGGAAGAAAGCAGTTAAGGAACTGGAAGACTCAGGCATAGTTTAAAATGTTCTCAGCCGGAAGTACTCTGTGTCTAAGAGGTGGGTTTTCTGTCTTTTTTTTACTCTGGCCATATGAAACCCAGAGAAATCAAGTTTCCCTTAATATCATGCAAAAAATGCTTGCTTTCTTTTCCTTTGGTGAAGATGAATCTGACCACCCATGAGAGCTCTTGTCTCTCTCTCTCTCTCTTCCTCCCCCAGTCTGGTAATACTCTGTCTCCATGCTCTCACTCTGTTTCCATTTGTGAACCCATGGCAGGCATTTGTGAGACAGCTGGCAGGGCTCAGGACTTCAGCCTGTAGTCAGAAAACAGAGCAAAGCCAACTGCCCCATATGGAGATCAAACCTATCTATGGCTTCGGGCCTCATTAGCGCCAAATAAGCTACCCAACCACAGCAATTCCAAATAGGAGCCAGAATCTTTGGCTCCTGCATTATGGGTCTATCTGAAAACTCAAGGCTTAGTGTTGCCTCTTCTTTTGTGTGTTTAAAAGATGACCTAGCAGGAATTTAAGAAAGCTACAGTCTAGTCAAGCTGGCCTTCTCAAAGGATGTTCATTACATTTGACACTCCTCCCATCTCTGGGTCTTTCCTGTAGTTATTTCCCATACCTGTAATACTCTCCCTCCTCACCTTTTTCTCCTAGAATACTTGTTTCAAGATTCAATTCAAGCATTAACTTCTACATAAAACCATTCTTAACTTCTCACAAATGCTAGTACTCTCCCTCCTTAAACTATCTTGTTTTAATTTTGTTTATACTTATCTATGAACATGTTGTCTATTTGACAGTATAAACTCCTTGAGATCCTTCCTTCCTTCCTTCCTTCCTTCCTTCCTTCCTTCCTTCCTTCCTTCCTTCCTTCCTTCCTTCCTTCCTTCCTTCCTTCCTTCCTTCCTTCCTTCCATCTCCCTCCACCCTCCCTCCCTCTCTCCATACATCATTTATTTACCTACAACTCTGGGAGATAGGAGCTATTATTATCCCCATATTACAGATGAGGAAACTGAGGCAAACAGAGGTTAAGTGACTTGCCAGGGTCACACAGCTAGTAGGTATCTGAGATTGAATTTGAACTCAGGTCTTCCTGACTCCATGTCCAGTACTCTATTCACTGTGCCACCTAGCTGCCTTTCTCATGAGTACCTCTGTAGGGAAAGGTAGTATGGTACTATTGAAAGAAAAATAAATTTGGAGCTTAGAGTTTCTCAGTTCAAAGCTCTGATCCTATCTCTGCTATTTAATACCTGTGTGACCTTCGGCAAGTTATTTAGCCTCATTGGGCCTCAGTTTCTTCATCTAAAATAAAAGATGGGTTTGCACTAGATTACCTTTAATATTCCTTCCAGCTATGTGGTCTTGTGATGTCGCAGGCCAGTAATGTCAGATTCAAATCCAAACATGGTCAGTAAACTGTATGTAAGGATTCCTGAGGACCCATATTGAGTTAGAAAGCCACATGTTAGTGATATATATACATACACACATATATATATACATATACATATATATACATACATATATACATATATATATATATACAAAATATTTGAACTCAGTTCCTTCTGAATCCAGGGCCAGTGGTCTATCCACTGCGCCACTTAGCTGCCCCCAATTACATTTTAATCTGGTTTGAGCCATGCTTTTTTGACACCTTTGATACTGACCATTACTAGAAGAAGCATCACAGAGAGAAAAGCCCTGGACTATGAGTCAGAAAGTCTTGACTCAATTTGTGGCTTTGCTATCTGCTTGGGTCACCTTGAGTAAGTAACAACTTCCCTGGGCCTCAAGATTCTCATCTATGAAATGGAGATATTAATACTTTTACTATCTAACTCACAGGATTAGTGTGAGGCAAGAGCTTGGTATACCATAGAGTACTCTACAACTGTGATTTTTTATTGCAACTGAGTATGGAATTTAGCTCTGTTTCTTGGAAGTCAAGGCACAAAGGCAAATGCATCATGTTAGGAAGTTCTAGTTTTCTGATAAGAGAAAGTATACAAGTTCATCTGAGAGACAAACTTTTTCTGGCACTGAATTAAAGGAAGAATATATACCATGTAGGTCTTTATATAAGGCACATCGAGTAACGCAATGGACAGAATGTTCAATATTTTCTTGCAGAAGACACAGAAACATTGTTCAAATGGATATTTCAAAGCTGGCCTCCTAGAAACTGAGGGTGTAACATTAATTCTTAAATCAGTGGCAGAGATGAGGAACAGAAAAGAATGGAGGTGTTAAAATAACATCATGTTGTCTCCCTGTAATCTTGCAATGCAGAAATAGAGCTTAGAAAACATAGAGGACTGAATAACCATTAGATTATTTCTCTCATATAACATGTGTTCCAAGTTAAATCTTTGGTAAATGGCCTTTTTGAAGATATATCAGAAAGAAAGTTTCAGTCCTTCAAATTATGAAAGCCTAGCTAGAGAGGGCAAAGGAGATAGACAGGTAGATATTATTAAGAGCCCATGTGAAAAGAAAAAAAAGAGCCCATGTGGTAATTCCTGGGGACACAAATATAAGAAAATGTCAGTTCTTATCCTTGAGGAACTTACATTTTAGCAGAGGAAGACAACACATATAGGATAACTGGAAAGGATGAGGTAGGAGAGAATGTACCTATCCTCAGGGCATGACAAGGAGGTCATGCAAGATAAGGCAAGATGAGGCAAAAGGCTCACCTCTAAGAACTAATGGAGCAAGGGTAGAGCCCACTTTTTCTGTTGACATGGAGGTGGCTGGAGAAAGATCCCATGCTGAGGAGACTGTAAGAACTGGTGTGGGGGCCTGGTTCCCTGCAAGATAAGGCAAGAAGCTCACTTACAAGGGAGACAGGCATGAAGTTTCTGATGGGATAGAGGTAGTAGTAGAGAGGGACTGTGGCATGGAGACCGAAAGAAGTGGCTGAACAAGTAGGCTTGAACTGCTACAACTTTAAAAAGCAACATGACACCTCTGGTCACTATGAGAGAAGCTACCTTATAGACCCCTCTCCTGGGGGCTCCAGAGAGTTCCGCTATAGTGTTTGACTTCAATCTTCCCCGCCCCCTTATTTGGTATTAATTTTTCTCCAATTATATGTAAAAACAATTTTCAACATTTTTTTGAGTTCCAAATTCTCTCCCTCCTTCCCTACCACCCCCTCATTTAGAAGTGAAGCAATTTGATATAGGTTATTTTAGTATTGACTTCAGTATTGAAAGCTGTCTTGTAGATTTCTCAGACACTACCTCAGGCCCTAAAACTATACGGACTATGTCTTTAACCCTTTGTACCCCTTCCCCCAACCTAGTTTTTTTGATGGCTTACCCAGCCAGTGTGGCTACACTATTACCTTTCCCATTGTTCTTATTCCCTTGTGACTTGAACCAGTGACATTAAGACTATGTATCACACTTAGCACTCCTGGACTAATACTAAGACAAGCATAATTTTCCTATTAGGTGATTTCTTTAGGAGGGAGATCATGCCTCTCCTGTGCTTATACCTACCACATAATGCCAGCATTTTGTGGGCATCTGATAAATTTGTTAAAGATTAGATGTTCTTAGAACCACTTGACATTTTTACTAAGAGGTTCATTGTCAGCTGAGAATGTTTTTTTGTTTTTTTTTTTCGGGGCAGTGAAGGTTAAGTGACTTGCTCAGGGTCACACAGCTAGTAAGTGTCAAGTGTTTGAGACCGAATTTGAACTCAGGTCTTCCTGAATCTAGGGCCAGTGTTTTATTCACTGTACCACCTAGCTGCCCCCAGCTGAGAATGTTGTAAAGAAGTTTACTGGGTATCTTGGCAATTTGTAGTATTAAAGCATTAAAAAAACCCACTTATCCCTGAAGCGCAGTTTAAGTAAAATAAAAGGTGGAGATTGCACTGACACCAAATGCTGTCTTGCAGCCAGAAATTTGAAGTATACTTTGAGTATTAATATCCTTTATGTTAGAATGTATCTACTCTATGGGATGGGAGATTCCTGGATCAATAATAGGGTTATAGATTTAGAGCTAGGAGTTGCCTCAAATGTCACTTGGTCCAACCCGCTCATTTTACAAATACAGTAGCTGAAGCAAAAAGAGGTAAAATGAGTTGCCCAATGTGACTTAGGCAGTAAGTGGAAGAATGATTTGTACCCAGATCCTCTGATCCTAAATCTTTCCTTAGTATCAACCTGCCTCAGTCATTATTTTGAGCATCATATGCCTTTATATATACATTAACTATTCCCAGAACAACTTTGTGAAGAAGTCATATCAGGTGTGCATTAGTTACTAACAATACCTTTAGTGTTATTTCTGTAAGGTTATCAATAATTGAATAATTAGAAGTAGCTAAGGATACTGTGAAACTTTAACTGTTAAGAATGTTGATTGGGAACCATTAGAATAATTGTGAAAAGAAAAGATCAGACACAAAGAATAAGGTGATGGAAGAAAGAAGGGCAGTGGAATCATCATAAATTGTACCATGAGTACATTTATTGAAGTATTTCGTTGTGTCACTGAAACTTTACATCTTGTTTTCTTCAATGGCCCTTTTTTGTGTGTGGCATTGAATGTCCTCCACAATCTGCCTCTGTGTTGAATTTCTACTCATGCTTTTAAGGACAAATTAAAACATCACTTTTTTTGGGGGGAATATTTCCTTAATTCCTTACAGCTGGTAAAGGTTGTTGTGAGGCTCAAAGTTTTTAGACACACACACACATACACAAACTTTAAAGTTCTTCTTCTTCTTCTTGGTGATGGTGGTGGTAGTCGTAGTAGTAGGAATAAATTCTATTTTTTTTTGTGGGGCAATGAGCATTAAGTGACTTGCCCAGAGTCACATTGCTAGTAAGTATCAAGTGACTGAGGCCGGATTTGAACTTAGATTCTTCTCAATCCAGGGCCCATGCTTTATCCACTGTCCCACCTAGCCACCCCAAGTAGTAGTAGTAATAGTAGTAGTAATGCCTTTCTTCCTTTCAGGCCTGACATAGCACTTTGAACTTATCACTTATCAGTTATTTGTGTTTCATGGGACACCCAGGATTTTAAAAGAACCAGAAAATGGCCTTTAGTATGTTAGGCAGATCTTCTAAGGGACCACTTATAGAAAGACAAGGACAAATTACACAGGATAAGGTTTGAAGGGCTATAATTTATACAAGTGGCAGGAGTACACTAATGAGATCACAGATTCATTCTCTTTTTTTCTAATTTTGCTTTTTTTAATGTAGTTTGTATAAACTCTGGAGGTTCTTAACCCAACTCCCCACTCTCTGGCAAGTAATGTTCTCAAAACAAGACTACATCCCCCCCTTGGGTTTCTGGGGATAATTCTAAGTGGTTTGGGGAGGTGAACTAATGGAATCAGCCCTTTTTGTTCTTCCCAATATCTATCACCAGTGAATAGTGCTCCTACCATTCAACCAATTAGCATCAATGAGTTTTTACAAAGGGATATTTAATAAGAAGATACAGAAAGAAGAGAGGTATAAAACATCCTCCTCAATCAATGTCATGGTCTCCCTTAAACCACTATGGTTCCTGGGGAAAGTGAGCTTGAACTTTACAAGTGTTTGATTCAAAGTATTGGAATTACCAAATTTATTTCCAAATACCACTCCTCTTGGCTGCCTTGGTCAATCAGTTTGCTCAGGACTTTGCTCCTAACTGGGATCAGCCATCTGCAAACTCCACCATCAACTCCCATCACTGGAGTTTTGAGTTATGATGACTCCTGCTTTTCTGAAGCTCATAGGATCACAGCCTAGTCCTCCTCCAATACTGCTTCATCTTAGGCAGGAAAGAATAGAGACAACAAGGACAGAAGCAACAGCAAGTCATGACTCCCGGTTTCATTTGGTGTTAGCTTTCTCTACCTACCTGGAGATTTATAGGAATCCTTGTCTTGGGGAGGTGAACTAATGGAGTCAGGCAGCAGTGTGTGTGTGTGTGTGTGTGTGTGTGTGTGTGTGTGTGTGCAGGGGCCTGCTCCTCCACTCCATGCCATCAAGTGCTTCTTAGAAGCAGATACACTAAATGCACATGGTCTTGGGACTCATCCCCCATTTGCCAGTACCCCATTACATTTATTATGAACTGAACAAACATGGTCATTTTCATATACAAAGAAGATATAAAGAGTTTTTTTTATGACATTGTGAATATTATGTGTAGTTCTTTCCTGCCACTTTCTTCATAAGATAGATTTAAATCATAAAGAAATTAAATGTCAATAAATCATCATTCATAAATACTTGTTCAATAAGTATTTATATAGTATCTACTATATTCTAGGCATTATTTTAAATACCAGGGATCCAAAGACAAAAATGAACCTATCTCTGTTCTTAAGGTGCTTACATTTTATTGGAATCTAGCACAGTATATAAAAAAATCATTAGGGATTACCTAGTCTAAACCCTTCATTTTGCAGGTGAGAAAGCTGAATCCAAGAGAGGATAGACCTTTTACAATGTCACACAGCTGGATAGGGGAAGAGGAGACCAGATTTCCAAGGACAAGAATGATTATGTATATGGTGATATTGTGGTTCCTCTGTTAATTTCCCTCAAGGCCTAGAGGCTGTGCATCAGAAGGTTGGCAAGTTGGTTTCAGAAACTAGCAGTCTGTGAAAAACTACAAATTAAAATGTCCTTTGAAGAGCAAGAAGAATTAAATGTTCACTTTAGCTTCCCAGAAGAACACAGGGTGTTTTTAAAACTTGCACTAAGATTTTTGGGATAGCCTTAATAGGTAAAATCCTCTTCTAGGATTTTTGATGTAATGATATATGTTCTGTAACCAGAGGATTTCTAAGTGAGCTAGATAATTGACTGCTCATTCAAGCAATATTTGACACAGCAGAATTCCCATACAGGAAATGAATATGGGTAGGACTAGGGACTATACTAGGATTTGGTGGGTAATAATAGTAACTTTTATAGGATCTGTCTACATGCTACTTTTTTAGTCATAAAATTATTTTATTAATTTCTAGTTACATGAAGAGATAGTTTTCAACATTTGTTTTTGTAAGATTTCTAGTTCCAAATTTTTCTCCTTCCCTTCCCTCCTCCTCCCAAAACCAGCAAGCAAACTGACATAGTTATATATACACAATCATATTAAACATATTTCTTCATTAGTCATATTGTAAAAGAAGAATCAGAACAAAAGGGAAAAATCTCAAAAAAGAAAACAAAAACAAAAAAGTAGAAACAGTATGGTTCAATCTGCATCCAGATTCCACAGTTCTTTTTTTATGGATGTGGAAAGCATTTGCCATCATGAATCCTTTGGAATTATCTTGGATCATTGTATTGCTGAGAAGAGTTAAGTCTATCACAGTTGATCATTACACAATGTTGCTGATACTGTGTACAATGTTCTCCTGGTTTTGCTGATTTCTCTCAGCATCAATTCATGTAAGTCTTCCCAGGTTTTTCTGAAATCTGCCTGCTTATTGTTTCTTACAGCACAATAATATTCCATTACATTCATATATCACAACTTGTTTAGCCATTCTCAACTGATGGGCATCCCCTCAATTTCCAATTCTTTGCCACCACAAAAAGCAGCTATAAATATTTTCCCCCTTTTTATGATCTCTTTGGGATATAGACCTAATAGTGATATTGCTGGATCAAAGGGTATGCACAGTTTTATAGTCCTTTGGGCATAGTTCCAAATTGCTCTCCAGAATGGTTGGATCAGTTCACAACTCCAACAACAATGCATTAGTTTTCGACTTTTTCCACAGCTTCTCCAACATGTATTATTTTCCATTTTTGTCATATTAGCCAATCTTATTGGTATGATGTGGTACCTCAGAGTTGTTTTAATTTGCATTTCTCTAATCAATAGTGATTTAGAGCATTTTTTAAATATGGCAATATATAGCTTTGATTTCTTCATCTGAAAACTGCCTGTTCATATCCATTGACTATTTCTCAACTGGGGAATGACTTGCATTATTATAAATTTGATTTAGTTCCCTATACATTTTGGAAATGAGGCCTTTATCAGAAACACTTGATATAAAAATTGTTTCCCAGATTTCTGCTTTCCTCCTAATTTTGGATGCATTGTTTCTGTTTGTACAAAAACTTTGTAATTTAATGTAATCAAAATCATCCATTTTGCATTTCATAATATTCTCTATCTCTTGTTTGGTCATAAAGTCTTCTCCTCTCCATAGATTTGAGAGGTAAAGAATTCATTCCTCTCCTAATTTACCTATGGTATCACCTTTTATGTTTAAGTCATGTACCCATTTTGACCTTATTTTAGTATACAATGTAAGATGTTGGTCTATGCCTAGTTTCTGCCATACTATCTTTCAGTTTTCCCAAAAGTTTTTATCCCAGAAGCTGGAGTCTTTGGGTTTTTTTCAAACAGTAGATTACTATTGTCATTTACTACTGTGTCTCCTGTACCTAATCTATTCCATTGATGCACCACTCTATTTCTTAGCCAATACCAAATAGTTTTGATGACTGCTGCTTTATAGTATAGCTTCAGATTTGGTACAGCTAGCCCACCCTCCTGTGCATTTTTTTCATTAGTTCCCTTGATATTCTTGACCTTTTATTCTTCCAGATAAATTCTGTTATTATTTTTTCTAGCTCTAAAAATAATTTTTAGGTAGTCTGATTGGTATGGCACTGAATAAGTAAATTAATTTAGGGAGAATTATCATTTTTATTATATTAGCTCATCCCATCCATGAGCAATCGATATTTTCCCAATTATTTAGATCTGATTTTATTTGCGTGAAAAGTGTTTTGTGATTGTGTTCATAGAGTTCCTGGGTTTGTCTTGGCAGGTAGACTCCCAAGTATTTTATATTGTCTACATTTACTTTAAATGGAATTTCTCTTTCTGTCTCTTGCTGCTGAGCTTTGTTGGTCATGTATAGAAATGCTGATGATTTATGTGGATTTGTTTTACATCCTGCAACTTTGCTAAAGTTGTTAATTCTTTCAAGTAGTTTTTTAGTTGATTCTCTAAGTATACTATGATATCATCAGCAAAGAGTGATAGTTTTCTTTCCTCCTTGCCTATTCTAATTCCTTTAATTCCCTTTTCTTCTCTTATTGCTAAAGTGAACATTTCTAGTACAATATTAAATAACAGAGGTGATAATGGACATCCCTGTTTCACCCCGATCTTATTGGGAATGCCTCTAACTTATCCCTATTACACTTATAATGTTTGCTGGTGGTTTTAGGTTTTACTCCTTATCATTTTAAGAAAAACTTTATTTATTCCTATATTCTCTAGTGTTTCTGATAGAAATGAGTGCTGTATTTTGTCAAAAGCTTTTTCTATTGAGATAATCATATGATTTTTGATTAGTTTTATTATTGATGTGGTCAGTTATGTTGATAGTTTTCCTAATGTTGAACTAGCCCTGCATGCCAGGTATAAATCCTACCCAGTCATAGTATATTATCCTGGTGATCATTTGCTGTAATCTCCTTGCTAATATTTTGTTTAAAAATTTTACATCAATATTCATTAGATAAATTGGCCTATTTTTTTTTTTGAAAAATCCAAAGCCACTTTTATTCTGCCCCACACTGGGGCGGGCGGGGGCAGGGGCAGGGGGGGGAATGGTCCTGGGGTGTCCTGTGTCCCAGGCTGGGCCTCACTCCTTGAGGGAGAAGTGCATCTTGTCATTGATCATCTTGCGCTCAGGGTTGAGGCGCTTCAAGATCTGGGCCAGCACGTTGACCGTCTGGTCACTGCTCAGCCCTGTCTTCTTGGTCTGGAACTTCTTCAGCAGGTCTTTGGTGGTCATGGGCTTCCTGGTCAGGTAGCGTCTCACTGCATCCTCGGTCACCTGCACGTCACCGCTGCTGGGCGTGGATTTGCCAGACTGGGGCTGGGGGGTGGATTTGCCCGAGATGCTCTGGGGCCCAGCATCTAACCTCAGGCGCTTGGCAGCAGGCGTGTCACTGGGTCCCGTCTGGCGCTTCCCTTGCTCCAGCTTGTTGGCAGCTGCCCGCAAGGTGGAGGATGTGCTGCCACTGTCCACACTGGGGGTGCTTGGGCGGCTGTCTCCCCTGGAGCTGCTGCCTGAGGCCCTCCGTTCCCTCTTGGGGGGCGTCTTCTTCTTTGTCATGAAGAGGGCTGAGGATGCCTCGTTGTCAATGTCACTCTCCTCAGAGGTCTCTGACTCCTCACTGCTGTCTCCTTTCCTCCTCTTCTTCTCTGGTAGGGTAGGTGCCTTCTTATCTTCCTCCTCCTTCTCCTCCTCCTCTGGGGGCTTGTCCTCCTCACTCTCTTCACTGCTTTCACTTTCTTCATCAATGCCTTTGGGGCCATCCTCCTCCTGCTGGACCACCTTGGGTTTCCCCCCTACTGCCTCATCCTGAGAGCTGCTGGAGCCGTCAGACATGTAGTCCACCTCCTGGCCCTCAAAGTCCCCATCGTCACTGTCCTCAAAGGCCTCATCATCAGAGCCCTTCTTCTTCTTCTTCTTGCCCCCCCTGGAGGAAGCCGCCTTCTTCTTGGTCTTGGGGACCTTCTCCCCCTCCTCCCCACTGCCGTTGCTGTCATCAGAGCTCATGTCCAGGTCATCCTCTAGGTCATGGATCCGGAGTTCACTGGACTTCTTCCTGTTCTTTTTCTCTTTGTGCTCTTCCTCATCCTCATCGTGGTCCTGGTCCTTCAGCTGCCTCTGCTGCATGATGCTGAAGTGGTTCAAGACTTTGTTCCTCCTTTCCCATTCTTCCTCGGCCTCCTCTGCAGTGAGTGTCCGGTGCCGGGCCAAAGGAGTGAAGTTGTACCAGTTGTGCACAGGGAACGCTTCGAAGGCCCCATCAGGGCACTGGGTGAAGATGTAGTAGGACGTGTTTTCTGTCACACCACCCTTCTTGACTCCCTTGAACCTTCTGCCTGTTTTGCCATTGACTTTGAGGAGCCAGGGCTGGTCCTCAGCCTTGAAGGCCTTGAGAATGATGCCGTACTTCTTCCTCCTGGCCTCATCCCGGAGCTTTCGATTAAACTCGCTGCCAGCCCAAGATTCTGGCATCTCTTCTTCCTGATAGATCTTCTTGTTGCTCAGGTCACGTTCCATCTTGGCCTGGTGCCAGGTGGAGAAGTTGACTTTGTCAGCTGCATTGAAAGCCATGATATTGTACCTCTTGAGGTTGTTCTTGGGGACTCGAACAACATATTCAGTCACAGTCTGGCTGCTGGTTCCCAGGGTCGTCATGGTGTCCAAAGCTGGGCACTCTTCATGGCCGTGTAAACGGTTGAGCGTCGTTGCACAACCCGGCCCCTGACCTCCCCACTGAACCCCAATATGATTATGGTGCGGGCCGGGCTCCTACCTCTGATAAGGAAGGTAAATTCTACTTTTAAACCATAAATTGGGGAATTAATTAGACAAGGCAGTTTCTAAGGTCCCTTTGAGGTCTAAAATTCTGTCCCTCATAACTTTTCAGTGAGGTAAATTATTCTTATCTCCATTTTACAGATGAATAAACCAATCCAGGCAAGTGATATGCCCGAAGTCAAAGAACTGCCTAGTAACAGATCTAAGACTAGAACTTATTCCCCTGGCTCCTAAGCAACTTAGGCTTCATTTAGCTAGGACAAATGACTTCACATGAGAACAGTTGGTTCAAAATCTGGTTCTGTGGCAGAAAGATAATGGTTTATCTAGTTTTAATCCCTCCCCCTTCCTCTTAATGAACTTATATAATGTCCATATTTGTTTTGCTATTTAGGGATTTGACAAATACTCGACAGTGGCAAGCTATGGACTAGGAACCAAGAGACCTGGGTTCCAGTTGTAGTGAACCTCTAACTACTTGTTATCTTGAATGGATCTCTTCCATTCTCTAGGATTCAGTTTTCTCAGTGTAAAATGAGGGGATAAAGATGTAAAGGAAGGAGATTTAGCAATATTAGACCTCAAACTATATTATAAGGCAAGAGGATTGTTGAAGTGTAAAATGGATAATTTTTTTATTATTTTACATAAAACATTTTTGTATAGATAAAACCAATGTATCCAAGAATAGAAGAAATACAGAAAACTGGGGGGAAACTTTCATGGACAATTTTTCAGATAGGATGTGAATGTGTTGGAAAATTTCTGTGATGTAGGAAATGACAATTTGTTTGATTTAGAAAAACATGGAAAGATTTGGACCTATGAAGGAAGATGCTATCCATCTACAGAGAAAGAGATGACAAGTGGAAATATGCATAGCATAGTTTTACATACACGTGTTTGAATATATATGTGTATGTTTATAGATAATTATGTATGTGTATATATAGCCATCTTTGTTTCAGATGGCTGCACTGGCTTGGTCATGTGCACCGCATGCAAGATGGGTGCATTCCTAAAGACCTACTCTATGGTGAGTTAGCCTCAGGCCAAAGACCTGCTGGACGCCCCCAGCTTTGCTACAGAGATGTATGCAAACAAGGCTCGAGGGCTCTAGGAATAGACACCAGCAGCTGGGAGATGGCCAAGGACCACGCCTGATGGAGTTCAGTACTCAGGAGCAGCTTGCGCACAGCTGAGATGGGCCTCCAAGCTCTGGAGGAAGAAAAACGAATGA
This sequence comes from Dromiciops gliroides, assembly GCF_019393635.1. Taxonomy (NCBI): domain Eukaryota; kingdom Metazoa; phylum Chordata; class Mammalia; order Microbiotheria; family Microbiotheriidae; genus Dromiciops; species Dromiciops gliroides. The sequence goes on along the minus strand of NC_057864.1, from coordinate 359,830,231 downwards.
GACACAGGAACCAACAGTCAACAGAGAACGCAGTTTTCCGATGTCCTCGTTGTAGCAGAAGATGCGGCACACTGTGGCCTGTGGCTCTTCAAGGCGCTGATCCATGGTCGTCTGTGACTGGCAGAAGTCTACTATATATAGACAACTTTAATTGTAGCCTTTTTAGAGGGGGAGTAGGGAGATAAAGTGAAGAGTGCACAGCAGAGAACAAAAGAAAACCTACAAGGAAGCAAAGAAAAGCTGGGTAGCTTTGAAAACAATGTGTAGTATTTATTATATAGGTTTTCTTAAAATGGAAATTTATTTTTCTATTTTGAATCCTCTCTTATGTTCTACTGTGTACACAGAAATGTTCTCTTTTTTCTTTTCTTATTTTATACTCAAGTTTAAAATGAATAAGCATTTACAAAAAATTTTAAAAATAAAAATAAAAAAATACACTACACGACCTCCAAGGTCCCTTCAAACCCAAATACTCTGTGATTTTTGTCAATACAAATTTCTTAGCTCATTTAAAAGATCTACTAAAACTTCTTAAATCACTTAAGAGTTAGTGGAAGAAATTTTCAAAGGTTTAAATTTTTTTGTGTGTGAGGCAATGAGGGTTAAATGACTTGCCTAGGGTCACACAGCTAGTAAGTGTCAAGTGTCTGAGGCTGGATTTGAATTCAGGTCCTCCTGAATCCAGGGCCAGTGCTTTATCCACTGAGTCACCCAGCTGCCCCCAGTTTTAAACATTTTAAAACATTGCATCAAATGGGGAAAAAGGATGTCAAAGGATGCAAGATCTGTTCATCTCTTCCTATTATTCCCTACTTAAAGTCTGTTATCCCTTTAATTCCTTCTCCATTGAATATCTGAGTTGGTCTATGGGGTCATAGAAGATCATTAGTTTAGAGAAAGAAGAGAACTCAGACACTGTTTAAGTCCAACCCCCTCATTTTAAAGAGTAAACTAAGGCCCACAAATCACCTCATTGATATCAGTATGCTCAGTAGTAGAGAGAACAGAAGACAGCCACAGAAAGCCATCCATTTCTGTTAGAGAGAATGTTGCTTTCCAGAGTTTTATTGGTATCCTTTCCTGTCCTGAGGCTAATTCCTTCCTTTGCTTTCACCTTCATACTCATGTAGGCAGTCAACAAAACAAAATATGGGTGGGTAGGGTGAAGGTGGGAGGGGAGAGATTCAATGTTATCATAGCCCACAGAGACAGGCTGTGTATACAGCATTTCACATTGCAAGCCTAATTTCTTTTGGCAATGGTTCATTGCCTGGAATTGCCCTTCCAACAACAAGTGTTACCTGTATTCCTCAATAGTGGCAGCACCAGTAGTGGATAGGAACAGGTTTATGTAAAAGAAAGGGGACCCTATTGCATTCTAAAACTATAGCTAATTATGCTTCCCATGGCTGAAATGTGATCAATAGAGGCAATGGTATCTGATAAAAATAATCACTGTACCATGTCATAGGACATCCTATTGGTATATATTCACTTTACAGATGTGTATTCATATTCATTCATTATATAGGTATATAGGAAAGGCTTAAGTGGACTGATGCTGAGTGAAGTGAGCAGAACCAGGATACCTTTGTACATAGTAACAGCAGAATTGTGTGATCAATTGTGATAGACTTAGCTCTTCTTAGCAGAGCAGTGATCCAAGACAATTCCAAAGAACTCATCCTGGAAAATGTTCTCCACATCCAGTAAAAAGAACTGTGGATTCTGAATGCAGATTGAACCATACTGTTTCTACTTTTGTTTTTGTTTTTTTTTTAAGGTTTTTTCCTTTTGTTCTGATTCTTCTTTCACAACATGACTAATAAAGAAATATATTTGATGTGATTGTACATATATAATCTATGTCAGATTGCTTTCTGTATTGAGGAGGGGGGAGGGAAGGGAGGAAGGAAGAAAATTTGGAACTTAAAATCTTATGAAAACAAATGTTGAAAACTATCTTTACATGTAATGGAAAATAATAACATACTTTTATGATTATTTAAAAAATTATATAGGTATATATTTGGTCTCAGGACCAAATAGGAATGTTTGTAATTACTTATTACTGCATTTGTTACTAGGGGAATATGGAAGGATTAGCTTCAGAAATCTAAGTCTTGGGCATGGTCTTCCCCACCACAATATTTCTTGCTTTTCTTTTCCATGACATCAAAGTTCAATGTAAGAAATTTACCTAAAGTGCTAAGATAGCACTTGGGGGAAATGGAAACATGTTTTGTTATATGATTTAGAGTATTCAAGGGAACTGTTAAAGGGAGGAAGGGGAAAAATATGCCAATCTAAAGAGGTAGCAAAGGGAGAAAAAATTACAGCCAATAATATGGTCACCATTCTCACGCCTTGCTTTGACTAGCGAGGATATGTAGCTTCCTTGAAAGATTTCAGGCAGATGGCTAGGCTTATAGAGAAGTAGTAATAGTAGCAAGGAAGCAGGGGCCCTAAGGCCAGAGGGAGGCAGGCACCAAGTCAGGAATGGGAGGTTGGGGATTTGGGAGAAATGGGAAGCACTGGGGATGAGTTCTTGGAGACAGCTCATAGATTTGGCAGATGAAATGCAGAGGGGCCTAAACTGGAAAGAATAGAGCTCCAAAAGTCTCTTGTTCAAAGCCAGCACTAAGCTCAGTGGGTGAGTACCTTTCTGGTACATTTGTTAAAATGAATAGAACCTAAAGTGACTATATAGCCTATAGTCTCTCCCAGTTTTTGGTATATATATATCTATATCTATCTATCTATATATATTTGGCATAAATATGTATGTGTGTATGTATGCATGTATATGTATGTGTATATATATGACATATAACATTTGTTTGATATATTTTGACATTCTTTGGGAAACAAAAAAACCTCTTCTAAGTCTAGGTAGTGATGGAGTAAGTTGGAGAGAGAGAGAGAGAGAGAGAGAGAGAAAGTACTTATTAAGCACTTATTAAGTTTCAGGCACTATGTTAATAGGCAGCCCATTTGCCTTCAACCTTGCCAAATGGGATTAAGGTTTTTTAAACAGCCAGTCTATTCTACTATATCCCCCAATAAAAATATACATTAAATTGCATGCTGTATTTAGTGGAGTGAGCCAAGGAATGTGTCAAAACTTTTCTTCCTGAAATTGACAGAATGGAATAGAATGAAGCTGTCTGTATTACTTGTGTTCCTTTTATAGCTCAGCTCAGGATGAAATAGGGTATTTTAGGAACCAAAGATGGTGAACTAGTGTTGTTTCCCAAGGACCCCAGATAGTTTACACACACACACACACACACACACACACATAAATATATACATATACACACATGTGTATATATACATATGTATATATAATTTTAATACACATGTTAAGTACATGTAAACAGGGGACTTAGAAGTGTCAGGAATATTTCAAATATTGGGAAGTAGCCCAACCATACTCACAACATCCCCTAGGTGCTGGGAGGACACTGCATTATAGAAAGTCTATAGGCTCATGAGTGGGGAAACATGAGGAAAAATTTTAGACTTTGGAAGAAAACTTTAAATTCTTTTAAATTAAGCTAGGTTGAATTAAGGTGCCAGGCACAGTCTTCTTGCTTTCATTGTGGCTGCAGTTTCAGATCCACTTTGGGGATTCCATCTGAGAGCTTGCTGCAGGAAGGGCATGCCCAAGAATCTACATATACTCTGGAATAGAAGAATTTCCTTGTGATTTGTAATATTTCACCATCTGCAATGAACTGACTACTATTAGGATGGAGGCACAGAAATGATATATAAATTTGGATCATCTTTCACCCAAATAGGAAGAGAGCTAAATTAAATACTTACTGTATATAATGAGTCAACCTAATGAAAGTCAATGAACTATCCTATCTTAATCTGTTGGTTGAATCTTACAAGTTTTACTCCAAAGATTTAAAGGAAGCACCAGATCAATAATCACCTACCTTTTGTCAGTAACTCTATATTGTTAGGATTATACAACTATAACTTCTTATAGATAGTCAGTATAACATTGGTCCAGAAGTAATTGAATATCACATAGCTGCTCGGCTAGGGCTTCCCTCTAAATAGGTAGATGTTTATGCAGTTTCTTGCTTTTAAGGCATGGTAAAGGAAATAAAATCATAGAATTTGGGCTGGGAGGGAATGTAGAGGCCATCAATCCAAACCTCTTATTTTACAAATGAGGAGATTGCGTTCCAGAGAGGTTCAATAACTTGCCCAAGGTCACATAAGAACAAAGTGACAGAGGAAGGATTTGAAACCAGGTCCTTTGACTGCAGTTAGTGTTCTTTCCACCATACTGGTTTTTAGACAATATGTAAATTTGGAAATGTCCAACATGCTCCTGAAGATAGAATCAGTAACCATTTCTGAAACACTGGTTTGAGGCACTCAGATAGCTCAGAGGCACAAGAGGACAAGGCTGCTTGATTGACATTGATCATGAGATAATAATAATCATGACAATAATAATAGGAACTAGCATTTATTAAGCTTTAATAAATTTAAAGTTTGGCATTTTCACAAAAATTATCTCATTTGCTCCTTACAACAACCTTGGGAGGTAGGTATTATTATTATACCCATTTTATACCACTAGCTACTCAATGGTGGTGACATTTGGAGATACTTTTATCCCTAAGATATTATTACCTAAGTTTCTGAGGGTTTTTTGTTGTTGTTTAGTCATTTTTTAGTCATGCCTGACTCTTCATGACACCATTTGGGATTTTCTTGGCAAAGATGTTGGAGTGGTTTGCCATTTCCTTCTCTAGCTTATTTTACAAATGAGGAAATGGAGGCAAATGGGATTAAGTGACTTGCCCAGAGTCACAGTTAGTAAGTGTCGGAGGCCAGATTTGAAGTCAGGAAGGTTAGTCTTCCTGATTCCAGGCAAGGTACTCTATCCACTAAGTCATCTAGCCTCTCTTGCTGAGAGTATAAATGCCAAACTATCCAGCTATGGGATTTGTTGTCTTCCTGCCTCTTCTGTCAAGCCTCTCTTCACTTGAATAGCGTCTTCTGTACCAGACCTTGATCTTTATATCCTGGAGTTTCAGAATCTATTTCCCCAGACCCTGGGGAAGTTAATGAACTCACCTCTGAAGTCCCTACCTTAGGGCTCAGCTATTTTGATTGGTGACAGTGAAAGCTAACCCACTTAGCTGCCTATATCTATGAATTGGCTCTAGATTGTAGACCATGCTTCCCCAACCAGACATTCAGCCAGACATTCCTATCTACTGTACACTGCCTTGCTCTCTTTCCTCTCCTGGACCACCTTAAGGTCTCTGAAAAATAAAAACTATAGAAATGGAACTAAATGAATATACTTTCCTGTTCTCTTATGCTTTTATTAAAAGCAGAGGGAGGCACAATATATGTTGTACTCTGGATAATATATTTGTCTATGTTTAGGAAGTACCTTAGCATATTAAGCCATTTCTAGCTCCAGTTGTACTTTGTCTTCTTTTTTTTTTTCTCTTGTAATTCACCTATGGCATGCTGTATTGGTCAATACCTTTAGCATGTAAAACATCATTACCAAAAAGAATGAATGAATAAAAGAATGTATGAATGAAAAATCATTTATTAAGCATTACTTTGTTCTAGACATGGTGCTAAAGGTTGAGAATATAAATACAATCAATGAAAATCCACTAAGAACTTACTATGTTCCAGGAAGGGAAAAAGAACAAGGGATACAGAGAAAAAGTGAAAGCAGTCCTTGCCCTCAAGGATTTTACAGGAAGATCACAGGTACAGGAATGTTTGGGAAGACCTTTCCAGAAATGATATTATTTATCTGGTTTCTTTGCCCAGGGCAAGGTTGGGTAGAAAAGGCCATAACCAGATCTTCAAAGATTTTCTTCAACTCTTCATCCATTGCAACAGATGATGGCATATAAAGCTTCAGCTATTTCCAAAGTGATCTATTTGTAAATATTTGACATGAAACTGCAGTATGAGATGACAAAATGTCAGATGAAATGATTCTTTTCTTGTTGACTTTTTGAATGCATGGTAAATCCAACTCCATCAACTTATTTAGTTGCCTCTTCCAGGAGAACCTATGAGCCATCTTTCTACTTAGTTATAATTTCCCTTTATTCTTCTGGTGTATTTTATAGTCAGAATTTCAAGATATGAAATATCTTGATATGATTCAGTTCCTCCATGGGTAGTCCTACTTTGAATCATTGTATGATGACATTGTTTTATGTATATTACACATGAAGTAATGATAACTTTAAAATATGCATGTGTAGAATTTGGAATGGAATTTTTGTCTTACTGTATAGCATCTATCTATGTATCTCTGTCTCTCCATCTCTGTTTGTCTGTATATCTTCCTCATTCTCTCTACCATTCTATTCATATATCCACTGTATTAAGAAGAGAAGTATGGTTTCTCTGGATAGCAACAATGAAGCCCAAGGGGATGATTACTAAATACTTGTCAATTAATTGATATGACTTAAGGACATAGTGACTTTAGAAATGGTGTTATGATTGACAGTAGAGGAAATAAAGCCTAGCTCAATTATATTTGAAGAAGAAGAGAGAAAATAGTTCAGAGAGTTGTTTCAGCAGTGATTCAAGGCAGCCTACTCTCCACTCACCCAGTTCAGGGATTAATAATCTGAGGTCTATGAACTTGTTTTTAAAAATATTTTAATGAGTCTGTTTCAATATGATTGGTTTTCTTTGTAATACTATGTATTCTGTGAATTCAAAAACATTATTTTGAGAAGGGGTTCCTAGGATTCACAAGACTGCAAAAGAGGTCACTGACAAAATAGGACTCTTGTCTTCGAGTGGTCAGTAGCCAATAGCTTCTGGATAGGTGTTGTAGCAGCAATACAAATGAGCTTTCCTTTCATTGTCTTTGGACTCTGTGTTTCCATCCTCATCCCTTAACCCAGGATTTTGTTCCTTATCCCCCATTAGCCAAGGAGTCCTCTGGGGGAATTTTTTCTACAAATTTACAAGACATTCTTTATTATATGGGTTTTATAATTAGTGTTTTGTTAGTACAATTCAATTAAATGCTTTATTTGATTTCTGATTTTTTGCTTGGTCTGTAAGTAGAGTCTGTACTGATGGGGGCTCAAGCTATTTAGCTTTCCTTCCTCCACATTGAATCTGATTATACTCTGAGAACATTCAGGATAGAATGGGATATCTCCACTCTCTTCCTTTACATCTTATATAGGCAAGGAAACTGAGCAGGTTCATTTTGTATTTCTTCTACAAGACACACTACTAAGTCAATGATTTTGAATATAGCAAAGCTGTGAAGCCACCTAGGGTGGAAAAACCTCATATTGTGGAAGAGATTTTAGGCTTTATTTTTTCAGTCCTTGATCTGGGAAAAAGTATTCCTCTATCAAAGAGTTTCTGCCAGCAGTGTAATTCATTCCCACACACTATCTAATGTAACCCAATCACCGTGCGACAGCCACCAAAGAAGGGGCTGATAGAGATGACCCATCAGAAAATCTTTTTTTCCCCTCTCAGAGCACACCCTCTTCAGTTGGCTCATTCTGTAGAGATGTTTGTTTTCAGTCCTGTCCAGGGAATGTTAGAGATTTGTAGTTAATCACTTATCATCCCACAAGTGGAGAAGTTCTCATTCCTCACCTTGTGCCAATGATGGCTCACAAAAACTGAAACTGGGAAAGGACGAAACTTGGCCCAGTTTTTTTTACCATGTTTTCTTCCCTTGAGGGATACTGGGCTCCCCAGTCCAAGTTCCCATTGCAAATTCTCTGTTCTTTCACTTACTTAGCTTTGTCATTGTGGATACTTATGAAGTGGTGAATGAACAGTATTTGTTGAGGAACCACTAAATGCTGAACATTATACTAGAAATTGTGAGAGTTTACATAATAGGATAAAGAGCTATAAGGGACCTTAAAACTCATCTAGCCTGGTACTCCCACTTTAAAGATGAGGAAAGAGGCCAGGAGAGGTGAAGTGCCTTGCTGAAGTTCACATATCACTTACTATCTCATGGTTTCGGGATATCAGGAGCTCTAGAAGTTAACAGTTCTCCAAACCTTCATTTAAGGGGAGATAACTCAGCTCAGACATCTCATTTCTTACATGGCTACACTACCTTGAGACTTCTCTAATTTCTCTTCTATGAGCTTGATTCAGTATCTTCTCCCTTCACCTCACCACTTTTCAGCTTCCATTTTCATTTTTTCTTCCCTCATTGTAAGTCCCTTGAGGACAGAGACTGCTTTTTCTTACTTGTATCTCTAGTGCCCAGCATAGGGCCTGGCACTTAATAAATTTTTATTAACTATTATTGACACACAGCTTGATGATCTATAACTTTGTTCTTACTAAAGATTTCAAGGGTAGACAGCTCTATCATACTTTTTCCCTTCCAGAGAGTGGTATGATTGCTTTCTGCTCTTCATTAGAGATTCCTACATAGCTGCAGATTTCTTTTTTTTTGAGGGGCGATGAGAGTTAAGTGACTTGCCCAGGGTCACACAGCTAGTAAGTGTCAAATGTCTGAGGCTGGATTTGAACTCAGGTCCTACTGAATCCAGGGCTGGTGCTTTATCCACTGTGCCACCTACTAGCCTCACTGCAAAGACCTCTTAAATGTCTTGTTATCACACCTGTGGCTCAGGCTAATTACAAAGATAAGAAGGGGAGGTTTTGAATTAAGTGGGATCTTGTAGGTGTCAGACCTTGGGATCTTTTAATGTAGTTATAAAGACTAGAAGCTGACTAACATGCAACTTTGATTGGCATGGACAATCAGGGATTCTGGTAATTATATGTTTTTTAAATGAAGATAACCCATGGCCTCACATAGATCTAGTTTCACTCAAAGACATTTTCAATAACTAATATGTTCCTTCTCTCATTTTGCCTCAGCCCAGGTTTCCAGTCAGGGAAGTTGAGAATGTAGCTCACTTCTAGGGTATCTGAGTCAGCTTCTCTGCTAGTAACCAAAGCAACCAGTAAGAATTTTGAACATAAATATTTATTTTTTGTTGTTCAGACCTATAATTTCATCAGTGTAGGGAATTCCTAAATATAAACATTTATTTCAAAATAGATTAAAAACACCAATGGGAATTGGACCTGAACTCAGCAACATGGATCAAACCCATAACCTCAAAAAGGAAGTCTTTGCAATATAAGGTGGAGTTGGAGCTTCTTTGGTGAAGATCATATTCATTTCTCCTCTTAGCCCCAGTCCCCTTGGCTCCTGCTTCCCCTGGAGTCTTGCCCTGTTTGCATCCATTGCCTCTACTCATCTGTGCTGCTCAGCTTAAGCAGCGTGTCATGACTATATACATCTCAACCTAGCTCAGAAAGCTGTGAGAACTGCCCTGCCAGCCAATTCTTCCACTGCTAAGCTGCTCACCCTCCCTCTCAAATGGTCCCTTCAGCTGTACACATATAGTTTTCTTCCCTCTCACTTGCCCACAGCCTATGCTCAGTGCCTTTGTACTTGGTGTCTTTCTTCACAGTGTTCTGGGAAATGAAATCTTTCCCTACCATCACCATGTCCACTATAGAACTCTCATGCATGGATTCCTACCAGGAACTACTTAGATGCATTCATTAGGAATCCTCCTGCAATGAGGGGAAACAATTTCTTCCATCTGTTTCACTAGTAAAATTCTAAGTAAGTTTGGTTTATTTTTTCTGGTAGACTGCTTACTTCAGTTAAGATAATAAAATGATTTTATAGGTGAATATGGTGTGATATATAGTAATTCCTATATATAGAAAACATGGGTCCAGGTAATATTTTTTTTAACTTTCGAGAGTGGGGTAACTGGCTCCAAGCTTGATAGAAGCCAATACTTCTTTTTCTATTTTTAAAATTTCTTAAATGTCATTTAGAATCCAGTGATCTTTATTTAAATGAAAGGAAAGTGCATGCTGCATGTATCTTCTAAATCATAGAGGCTCTGGGTTAAAAAATGTTGTAGGTTCTTTGAAATATAATGGAAAAAAGTGGAAAGTGGTAAGCAATGCTATAAAAAGTTAAATATCAGAAGACTAGTTTTCATAAGTCTTTCAATGGGCATTCAACAAGTATTGATGAAGGACAGACACTAATAATAATAATAATAATAATAATAATAATAATAATAATAATGTCAGACACTAGTGCTAGGTACTGGGAATAGAGATAAAAAAATGAAACAGCCTCTACCTTTAATATGTTTATATTCTTGGGGTAGGGGAGAGGAAAGAGAGAAATGTCATGTACATAGAATATTTTTTAAAATAATATTTTATTTAATTTTTTCCAATTACATATATAGTTTTAAACATTGATTTTTATAAGATTTTGAATTCCAAATTTTTCTCCCTCCTTTTCCTTCCCCCCCTCCCTAAGCCATCAAACAATCTGATATGTTATACATTACAATCATGTTAAACATTAGTCATGTTGTGAGAGAAGAATCATTAAAAAGGGAAAAACCACAAGAAAAAAGAAACAAACAAAAAACCAACAACAACAAAAATGAAAATCATATGCTTCAATCTGAATTCAGATTCTATCGTTCTTTTTCTGGATGCAGAGAGCATTTTCCATCATGAGTCTTTTGTAATTGTCTTGGATCACTGTATTGCAGTTGATCATCATACAATATTGCTGTTACTGTGTACAATGTTCTCTTGGTTCTGCTCAGTTCACTTAGCATCAGTTCATGTAAGTCTTTCCAGGTTTTTCTGAAATCTGCCTGATCATCATTTCTTATAGCACAATAGTATTCTATTACATTCACATGCCACAACTTTTCTAGCCATTTCCCAATTGATGGGCATCCCCTCAATTTACAATTCTTTGCCACCACAAAAAAAGAGCAGCTATAAATATTCTTTTACCTGTGGGTCCTTTCCCTTTTTTATGATCTCCTTGGCATATAGACCTAATATGTACACAGAATATTAAATACAAAATACTGAGCATGCTGGAGAAAGATTCAACAAGAGAGAAGGAAAAGAGGCTGGAGGCTCTAGCCTTCCTCATACATAAGAGAGAAGGTACAGAAAAAAGAATCTTGCCTTGTTTGAAAAATCAATGAATCAAATGACAACATTATGGACTTGGGGGCTATGAAGGCAGTTAAGTGGTGGAGTGGATAGAATGCTGGGCCTAGAATCAGGAAAACCTGAATTCAAACCCATTCTCAGACACTAGTTGTGTGACTTTGGACAAGTTACTTAACATCTGCTTGTCTCAGTTTCCTCAACTATAAAATGGGGATAATAGTATCACCTATTTCACACAGTTGTGAGGATCAAATAAAGTAATATTTCTAAAGTGCTTATCATGGTGCCTGGCACAGAATAGATGCTATAAAAATGCTATTATTCTAATTCTTATTTTTATTAGTTTATAGACATTGGAGCAGGAAAGAATTAAAAAGAAGCCGCCCTTTTCCTTCCTTTGATTGGTAGGGAGCCATGGGACAAGACAAATATGATGGGGGAGGAGACTTTTGTCAGAGGAACTCTCAGACCTGGAATTCTAAATGACTCTCTACATGTCTCTTTGCAATTAATGGTGGCACATACAAAGATTTCTGATTTTTCCATTTTTTAAAAGTAAAACCTTTTGTACTATTGTGAACTATGTGTTTTCAAGTGAGTAGTCAGCCTCAATATATTGGGGAGGAACCATATGTACTTCATTTTCATGGATTCCTAGATGGGAATTGTGAATCAGGAGACTGGGAAAATTCTCAGAAGTATACCTAGGCCTTTCATATCATTAGGGTGTTTTGTGTAAGGGTAGAATTTATATCCCCCTAATACTGAGTGTGCCGTCTTGTACAGACATTTTCATTCTATTATGGCTGTTTTTCAAGCCAAGGAAAATTATTTTTCCCCTTCTTTAGCCTTTTGAGCTCCATTTCCATTTATGAAGGTGCTTTTAATACCAATACATCTTGGGCACAGGGATGGCAAAACTTTCTCTCTGTCTCTCTCTGTTTCTGTTTCTGTCTCTGTATCTCCATCTCTCTCCTTAATTTTCCCTTTTAGCATCTTCTTTGAATTGTGTCTAGCAAATAGCCATTCTGATCCCATTTCAGAAGAAGAGAAAAACTTAGATTGTGCAGTTGCAGATTGGAGAAGTACTATTTGTATGTGCCTACTGTAGTAGAAGTAACGTCATCAAGTACTACCCCACTTATGCTTAGCTAATGTTTTCTTATAAGATATTAAAACTATGCTTGAGACTTAATAGACTCAGAGAAATAAGTCTTGAACCATTAACATAGCTCCCTATTGAACTAAGTACAAAAGTCAATCAAAAGCAGATAGGAACTCCTTCCTCAGGCTTTTGACTGGCATACCAGCATAGACAACACAGAGGTAGAGAAGTTGCTCCCAGTTGAATCAATGCTGTATCCTTGCTGACTATTTTTTCCCTTCCACGTCAAAATAAACCTTCTTATTAACTTTTAGGTAGTCTATAAGTATCTCAATTTTTCTTCCAGTTCTGAATCTGAAGCACCAGACTGGCCTGAATCAGGCCTGGCCTACAAAAACTGCTCTTAGATTACCCCTGTCTCAGGCCTCCTGATATTATTCAATTATATCATTGGAAAAGCAGCATGCTAGAGTGAAATGAACTCTGGATAGAGTCTGAGGACTTGGGTTTGAATACATCTCTGCTACTTAAAACCTGTGTGATTACATCAACTCATTTCTCTTGGCCTCAATTTCTTCACTGGTTTCATTTTTTGTTTCAATCACCAGCAACTCTCACAGTGTCTGACTTACAGTGGAAGCTTAATAAGTGCTTGTTGAACAAATCTGTGAAATGAGGGGATTGGACTAGATTAGGAGTTCTTAACCTTTTTTGTGTCATGGATCACTTTGCAAGTCTGGAGAAGTCTATGGAATAATGTTTTTAAATGTATACAGTAAAATAACATGATTACAAAGGAAATCACTGTGTTGAAATCCAGTTAACCAACATAAAAAAATAAAAAGTTCACAATCCCAGGACCTCAGGTTAAGAACTTCTGGCTTGGATGATCTGTAAGGTCCCTCCTATTTCAAAATTCATGATCTGGTGACTTACATTTAAGTACAGTGTCCAGGGATGTTGGTATTGCATGATAGCTTAGTGAAAGTTATTTTCTGCTTGCTCTCTAAGGTGGGTCCCGTGCTTTATTCATCCTTGTATACTTCATGGAACCTAGCATATAGAATGCCTTGCACATAGTAGGTCCATATTCAATATTTATTGAATGAATGAATGAAGCTACAACAGGACACTGAACTCCCTAGCTTTGTGGAAGCCTGTGTTTGTTCTATTGTAAAGAAAATGCAGTTCAGGTATTTTAATCCTTTGCATGTATTCTTCTCTCAGACTGACACTTGTTGGTTAGTTACTATGCTTTGAATTAGCCAAGAAGCTGATGGAGGGTTGGCTGAGCCCAGCCACGTTTAGGTTTGTTGAATTTTTCAAACTGCTTTGAGTTCAGCAAAACTTGGAGCATGTTTGGCAAAGCACTTTCGCCTCAATGTTTTAAGACCATGTGTATTTAAATGGAAATTTAATCCGTATGTTCATTTACATGTAACTCATCAAAACATTTTAAACAGCCCTTTGATGTTTGGGGAACTTTTTAAAACCATTTTTTAAAAAATGAAACTTCTCAAGCTTCTCCCCCCCCCCACCCCCTTCTTTTCATAGGAAACTGTTTGGCCAGGAAAAAATGTACTGGAGCTTTCAAATGTTTCAGACTGATTTGGAACTCAAAACCTCATATTCATATAGACTCAGACATTGGTAAATCAATTCTTCATTTCCAAGATGATGTTATTCATTATCCTTAATGGTAGTTGTACATATGATGGCGCCTTTAAAGAAAATAAAATCTAATCAGCTGTTGATTATCCTTTCTTACGGGGAAGATCACTGGTGGTGAATCCCAAATGGAAGCTAGTCTAAGAATCATTTATAAGTCTTTTTTCAATTTTTTCCCCCTAGGCTTATGATCTCATTGATGTAAGGGACTTTTATTGAAGAAATTCCCTCTAACAAAGCAGATCAGCAACTGTTCCGTAGCTTGTTGTTGTTCAGTAGTTTCAGTGGTGTCTGATTTTTTCGTGATCCCATTTGAGGTTTTCTTGGAATAGATACTAGAGTGGTTTGCCATTTCCTTCTTCAGCTTACTTTACAGATGAAGAAACTGAGGCAAGCAAGGTGAGTGACTTGCCCAGGGTCACACAACTAGTAAGTGTCTGAGGCTAGATTTAAACTCAGTCTCTGTGCCCTCAGGCCTGGTACTCTATCCATTGTGCCATCTAGCTGCCCTGTTCTAGAGCTTAGTACTGTTAAAGTTCTCTAGGCATCTGAGAAATTAAATCACTTGCCTGTATCACACGACCATGTTTCAGATGGACTTGATCTCAGGTATTCCTTGGGTATTGTATTACTTAGCAACACAATATATATATATATATATATATATATATATATATATATACACACACACACACATATGTGTGTGTATGTATGTATATATAAATGTACATATGCATACATCAATATACCAAGGATCTGATTTCTTTGGTGTGGAAACTGCCTTCACTGATGTCATTGTCTGTACCTTAGTACAGATATTCTCAACCTTTTTGGTCTCAGGACTTCTTTACAATCTTAAAAATGATCAATGATCACTTCCCAGGGAAATTTTGTTTATAGAAGTTATATCTATTGATATTTACTGTACTAGAAATTAAAACATCCTAGAATTATTATGAAAATAATTTTCACCTTGTAGATTTCCTGAAAGTCTCAGAGACATCCATCTGAGTCCAGATTATTCTGATAATCACTGCTTTAATAGAACCTCCCCTCCACAAGATTAGAAATGTTGGTGTGGATGCTCCTCCTGCTAGTATTACAGATAGTAACACCATATGACAGATTTTCAAATGTTTTGGTTTCAGGATCCCTTTATCTTTAAGTTTTTTAAGGAATCCTCAAAGAGCTTTTGTTTATGTGGATTATATCTATCAATATTTACTGTATTCAAAGTGAAAACATCTTAGTATTTTCATTAAAATAGTTTTGACCATATGGATCCCTTGAAACAACTGCCTTAGGATACAGTTTATTCATGCCTGTGACTTGGAGGCAGCATGAAGTAATAGAGCATTGGACTTGGAGTTAAGACCTGAATTAAAATCCTGTCTCATAACTTTACTAGCTGTGTGATCTTGGGGAAGTTGATTAATCTCATAGAGTCTCAGTATCTTCCTCTGTAAAGTGAGAGGGTTAGGTTTGTTTACCTCTAAAGCCCTTTTTGGCTCAAACATATTGTCCTATGCACCTATGGCTTGAACACATCAAGGGCAAGTAGAGGCTGTTTCACCATCTCTTCACTTATCTTGGGTTTTTATTCCATGCTAATTCTTTGTTCTTTCCTTCTAGCCCAAAGATTGTTCTAGAGAAAACCAAAGAAAAATAAGAGTTCAGAACAATCAAAGCTGGAATCAAAATTTTCTTGCAGGTAATCCACACAAGAGATGATTTATGTATGAATTTGATAAAATAGGCCATGATTTGGGGAACCACTGTCATCACTCCCCTGCTGGTGGTATCATTTCTCTTTTCTGTCTCTACTGACTCAACTTGCTTGTGCCTTCCACAAATTTTTTTTTCTGTCATTTTTTTTCTTAGTTTTTCAAACTCTAGTTCCCCTGCAAGGTGAAATTATGTGTTACTTTCTCCTGTCCTTTCACTTGCTTTCCCAAAACAATATATATCACCCCCTTAATTGTTTTTGAAGGGATTTCCTACAAATCCATCCAGAGGAAATACATAGAGGAGAAGTATAATAATGGAAGAAAGGAATAAAGTTTATACATTGCTAAGATGCTTATGGGACAATCCTTCTATTTATCAACTACTAAGAACTCGTTCTTGCTCCCTCTTACTTTACTCATTCCTTCTTTTAGATTGTATACTTAATGTTATATCATTTCTAGCTATATTGCTGGTTTTTATAGTAGATAAAGCTGGTTTGTGCCTTAACCTAGAATCTGCTTCCCTAGTCCTCACACTTGAAAGTAAGAATTTAGGACTTAGGGATGGTATCACTCTCCTAAAGTGTCCCAAGGTTATCTTTCATATGGGATTTCTCACTTACACAAAATCACTATGGATCTGGAGAAATTTTCCCTTACTCTCTCTCCCCTTTGTCCCACCTTGATTTCCAGACTCTTTTTTATCTGGCTCTAATCTATCCCCCTGCTCAAACTTTATGCTCTATAGGCTTCTATACCCTCCTAGAAAGTTTGATTCTCTAGCAGTTATCTTCCTCATCATTGTCCCATTCTCACCATTATCAGTTGATCTGTCTAAACCAAGTTCCCCTGACTCTGTCAAGACTGGCTCTGCCCTTGGTGCTGAAAATCTATGCCACCTACTATCCTGAACTGGGACCATAAGTTTAGGTATCTATAATCCCCCTCTAGCTATGGACCAATCATTCTGTTTCTAGAATAATACTCCTCCTGAGGACATTCTTCTCCAGTTGTGTCCTTATAATTAGTGAGTTGAGCTAGTACAGAGCTTCTTAAACTTCTTCCACTTGTGAACCCTTTTCATCTGATAAAGTTTTACCCCACCCCAGGTATATAAAATTGGCATACATAACCTTTTACTGTTGCCAAATTTTTTATGACCCCCCCATTCAGTTATGCCAGCTCATATGGGGACATGACCCACAGTTTAAGCTTTGAACTAATAGACACATTCTAGACCTAGTTCAAAGTAAATACTTTTTTCCTTGGTCCTTTCTTTTTTTATCTTCTCACAGTGCACTAGTCATGAACTCAAGGTTTCCTAATAATCGAGAAACAATCATGGGAATGTATGCCATGTGATATAAAAATCTCCTCCTAATAATGAAATAGATATCTCCCTGTGGACTACCTAAAGGTTGACTACATTAAATCTCTGCCCAACATTTCCACTCCTCACACCAGCTGAGGATATATTTCTAAGTTTTATCTTTCTGTATTTGTTACAAACAAGTCCTAGATTTGAGATCTTGAGAAATTTAATCAACCAAATCAATTAACAAATATTTATGAAAAAACCAGGACATACCTGGTATCAGTTTAAATTCACCTAGAGAGATTTATTTATTTATTTATTTAATGGTAAGAAAGGAATAAAGTACACATATATGTATATATGTACACACACACACACATATATACATAAATTCTTTGATTTAATCTTTCATGGTTAAAAATGATTATTGTTAATTATCTTGTTAAGTCACAAATTTTTTCAGGCTGTGGATGTCTGATGCTTTTGACCGATTTTAATCATAAATAGAAAACTGATCTGCTTTAGCAAAAACATATACATACAATCACACACATATTCATAGAAAGAGTATCCCTATGTGACAAAGCAAGTTTCAGGATACAGTCAAACTATGAATTTAGAAACTCCTGAACCCTAGAGAGGAAGTATGAGAGGTAGTTCATATTTATGTCTCTATAGAACTATGGTGTATTAGAAAGCACATTACATTTGAAGTCATAACACCTGGAGGCAATTCTAAGACTTTACTACTTAGTAACTTGGTGACTTTGAATAAGTCAGAAGATCATAGATTTAGAATTGGAAGGGGCCTCAGAGATCATCTTGTGCAACTTCCTCATTTTATCAATGATGAAACTGGTGCTCTACCTTTCTCTAAGCTATATATCAATCTATTGATCTATCTGTGGGAGAAGTTGTCATATCCTATTTTCATCAACTTAGAAAAAAGGGGTTAATAGTTAGCTGCTAGAAGTCTGGGGCCAGGAAAAGATAAGTTTAATATGTGCTCTGTTCTGGTTGGGTATTCTAGGGAAGTGAATGAAGGTGGACTGAAAGACTAAAGTCACATGAGAAGCATGGGTACAGCTAAATGAGCAAAGCAGCCAATGTAGATGAGATAACCCAGAAAACCCAGTTTGATCCAAATAATTTCAATAAGTATTTATTAAGTGCCTATTACATGCCAGATACCATTAGACTCTAGGGATAAAAAGACAAAAATGAAGCAGCACTGGTCTCTAAGGAGCTTTATTGAGGATGGGAGTAGAGAACATATGATGTGTACACATTCAAGTAAATATAAAACAAGTACAAAGTAATTTCAAGGGGCATCAACAAATGGGGGATCAAGAAAGGCCTCTTGTAAGAGGTGATATTTGAGTTGAACTTTGAAACCAGGGGAAAAGGGGAAAATATAGGGGGAAAGATTAAAAGTTCTGTTCTGTACATGGTAAAATTGAGCTGCCTATCAAACATCCAGATAAAGATGTCAAATAGGAAGTTGGAGATGGGGACTGAAAGTCAGAAGACAAATAAAGATTGATATTGTAAACTGAGGCAAACATTCTCTAAATGGAATTTAAATCTCTCTTTCCCCAAAGGGGCAGACCAAAGAAGAATGCAAAGGCCAGTTCCAAGATTTAAATCCCCTTCTTCCTAAAAAGGAAGGAAACCAGAGAAAGACAATGCCTATAAAATTAAAAGAAAGGTTTTATTAAGCAGGGAAGAAAAATTTAACATGATCATGGGTACTATTCAGCCTATAGCTGAAATAGCTAGGTAATAGATTGCAGTGGTTTGTATACAATTTAAACAAAGGCAGGTAAGGAATTTGGAGTGAAGGATGGACTATATTAAAATGAAGGGCTATACCAGACCACTCCAGCCTTGGACTATCAATTCAAAGAGTGTATACCCTTTTCAATGGGTCGGCTGTGACCCCCTTCTTATCTAGACAAACATCTGTCTGCACCCAAACTTGAGAGGAGCACAAAGAGTTTCCCCACTTTAATTCCTTATAAGGTTGGGATGGGCTCACCAAGATCCAAAGGGACTTAATTTCATCTCATCAAGAAGGGAAAAAACCCTGGAGAGGTGTGTGTGTGTGTGTGTGTGTGTGTGTGTGTGTGTGTGTGTGTGTGTGAGAGAGAGAGAGAGAGAGAGAGAGAGAGAGAGAGAGGACTTTCAAAGAAGGGGGGAAACTGAATCTCCTGAGGATATTAGTTATTGAATATAATTTCTCACAATATAAAAATTTGGGAATCGTTTGCATAGATATGATAGTTGAATCCATGAAATTGATCGGGTCATAGGGTAAGAATATAGAGAGAGTAGAAGAGAAGAGCTAGGAGAGAACTCTGGGACATATGTACACATGGGGGACAAAACTTGGGTAAAGCTAGAACAAAGGAGAAGGAGAAGGATCAGACAGACAGGTAGGAGTGAAGTGAAAACATATTAGTTTCATAAAAACACAAAGAAGAGAAATTTTCCAGAAGGAGAAGGATGGTCGATAGTATAAAACACTGCAGAGAGATGAAGGTGATTTAGTGAACTTGAAAAGATCAATTCCAGCCTGGTTGGAAGTAAATGGGAGGTGAGAAAATGCAGGCATGTTAACAGCTTTTTCTAGAAGTTTGGTTGTAAAAGGGGAGCTATATAGGATAGTAAATTGAGGGGATCCTAAGGTCATGAACATTTTAAAAAAAGATGGGTGAAATATAGACATATATTTAGACATCGGGGAAGTATTCAATATACTGAAAGGAGAGATTGGAAATCAAGTGGAATTAGCAATGTGGGACACCAGAAGTCAGGTATGTAGGAAGTTTAAGAGCAGACACAAAGAAGATATCATTTACTGCTATGAATGCTAAATGGTTTCTTTCTGTGTGATAGAGGGACCATTTAGGTCCTTATCCCTGTTGTGTCTTAAAGGAAATGGCCTATTGGAACTAGACTAGAAAGGGGGAAGAAAACCTTGTTTTTATCCTTCTACCTTTTTCCCCACTAAAGAAAGAAAAAGTGAAAGGAAAATGAAAGTAAAAGAAAATATAACAATTCAAAAGGATTCTTGCCCCACCTCTATGTTCCAGCCTCAGATCTATGGTGTTATTATCCAGCCCCACTCCCTTTTTGCTATACTGTCTATATCTTGTTTCTTTTAGAATGTTAGTTATTTACCACTACGTGGTGTATATCCCAAAGATATTCCCCCAAAGAGAAAAAGACCTATTTGTACAAAAATATTTATAGCAGCTCTTTTTGTGATGGCTAAAAATTGGAAATCAAAGGTATGCCCATCACTTGGGGAATGGCTAAACAAACTGTGATATATGATGGTAATGGAATATTACTGTGAAGTAAGAAATGACAAACAGGATGACTTTCAAAAAGCTTGGAAAGACATGTATGAAATGATGTATTGGGAAGTGAGCACAACCAAGAGAACACTGTACACAGACAGCAATATTGTTTGATGAAGAACTGTGAATGACTTGACTATTCTCAACAATACAATATTCCAAGACAATACCAGAAGAATATTGATGAAACATACTATCCACCTCCACAAAACCCCAAACAAAACAAAACTGATAGTGATGGAACAAACTGAAGCATGCTATTTTTCAATTCTTTCATTAAGTGACAAATATGATGATCTTTTGCATGATCATATATGTATAACCTATATCGGATTGTTTGCCACCTAGGGAAGGGGGGAGGGGAGGGAGGGAAAGAGGGATAAAGATTGGAACAGAAAAATATAAATAAAAGTGTTTAACCCGAAAAAAATGTTAGTTATTTCAGCAGGTACCTTGTATAGCAAGTAGTAGTGTATCTATGTAGAATTTGAAGATAACAGAATCATGCAATTTCAAAGTTGTGAAGGACCTCAGAGGTCATATAAGCCAATGCATCCCTAGAGCAGAAATCCCTTCAAGTGGTCACCCACCCTTTTCTCTATTCCCCATCTCCTTAGGTGGCCCATTCCATTTATGGGCAGCTCTTAAGTAGTTCTCTCATATCAAGCTGAAATTTGCCTCATGCAATTTCTACCCACTGCTTCCTGTTTTGCTGTCTGGGGCCAAGTAAAACAAATCAAATCATTCCACATGAGAGCCTTTTAAATATCTAAGGACAGCTAGCATAATTCTCCCCCTCTCCTTCTCTCCCAAAAGTTAAGAATACCCAGTTCCATTAGCCATTTATTACATGGCATGATTTCTAGTTTCCTTGCCATAATGTTCACACTTCTGGACAAATTAGAGTTTATCAACATTCTTCTTTAAATGTAGTGCTTAGCTATAAGATCATGCAATACTACTACTTCTATCTAGGTCTGTACCCCAAAAGAGAGGAAAAAAACAAAAAGGAAATGTATGTGTGTGTATGTGTACATATATATGTGTGTATGTATCTATATCCATCTATCTATCTATCTATCTCAGCTCTTTTCTGGTGGCAAAGAATTGGACATTGACAAGATGCCTGTCAATTGGGGAATGGCTGAACAAATTGTGGTATATGATTGTGATGGAATACTATTGTCCTATAGGAAATGATGCACAGAATGCTCTCAGAAAAACCTGGAAAGACTTACATGAACTGATGCAAAGTGAAATGAGATTATATTGACTCCAAGTCCAATATTCTATCCACTACTCCACATTAGAATTTGAACTTAAGTATTTTGGGTTCACATCTAGTGTTCTTTCTACTTCACAAAGATAAGTATATTTCTCTCTCATTTAAATATGTGACTGTAAGCACACATACATATATTATATACACACGTGTGTGTGTGTGTGTGTGTGTGTGTGTGTGTACATGCATTTCAGGGATTGGGCAGTATAAGGGAGGTCCATGAAATAACATAAAGGAGATTTCTGCTAGGGCTCCATTCATTTTGCAAGTCAATAAATAAGTAGCTATTTTTGCCCATAAGTCAAGGGCTGTAAGTTACCCTGGCTCATGTAGTAGCTCCTTCTAAGCCTTTGAGTCTCTGATCACTTGATTGACTGCAAAGATCCTGTAAAATCCCAGGTGTTGTGTTACTGTAGAAGGTGAAACTCTATGCTGTGCAGTCCTAGAGCATGAGCAATCACCAAACAGCTCAGTCCTTCTGGTTCAGTTCAGTCTTGTGTTTTTTAACACTCAGCCCATGCCTGGGCCATAGCCAGGGGTTTAATGGCAAATTATGCCCATTCTCACTTACTTCCCTAGCTTTCTCTGAGTATCTTGACAGGGAATGGGGAGCCTCAGTCAGTAAGTCTGGCCCTCTCTCTACCCTAGACTTGATTTCATTTGGTCCTTGGCAAGTTCTGGGAGAAGTGATATTGGTCTCAAATATAGACCTCAGTCTCGTGGAATAAGGCAGTTTTCATTTCCCAAAGAATAAAGATAAGGCAATCAGACAGCTTTTGCATATCCAGTGCCTATCCAGTAATGGTTATATAAATTGACTGACACCAAAGGACTGATCCAAAGGAATTTTCTAAAACTGACATCATTCCCTAGTACTTGTATAAAACCTTCAGGATTCCATGGGAAAATCAAGCTCTATTTTAAAAATATACTTTGAAGTTTGAAAAGGAAATCTGACAACAGCTTCCCACTTAAAAGAGAGCTGACAATCAGTATTTCAGAGCTTGGGGAAACAGGTGATAATTTCTGCTGATTAGCCACAGTTCAGGTGAATAGTAGCATGAGACAAATGCCTTTAAACACTGATAGTGTTTAAATCCCCTTCCTCCTATTTCTCTGTCTCCTTTTGCCTTAGTCCCTTGCCCTGTTCTTGCCCGAATTTTCCTTCCTTCCTTCCCCCCCCCCACCCTGGGCTGGGGGTGGGGGTGGAAAGTGTGCAGCCTGGGCTTCTTTGTGCATGCTCTGTTTGCCTAGCATGAAGCCAGCTTCAAAAGGAGTCCAGGCTATTTTAAATTAATTATTTCCCCCCAGAACTCAGATTTTTTTTAAGGGTAGGGAGCTTTGAGTAAGAAAACCTCCTTTACTTAATTGGCCATAATATGAAACAAGTTTATTATTGTTGTTTTAATTGTTTTTAATCATGTCTGACTCTTCATGTCTCCATTCGAGATTTTCTTGGCAAAGATTTTCTTCTTCAGCTCATTTTACAGTTGAAGAAACTGAGGCAGAGTTAAGTGACTTGCCCACGGTTGCATAGTTAGTAAGTGTCTGAGACTAGATTTGAACTCAGGTCTGACCAGACTCCAGACCCTAGTGCTCTATCCACTGTGCCACCTAGCTATCCCTAAGTTTATTACTAGCTGTTGTCACAATACTTACATGCAGTTTCATTTTCCCTGCTCTTTTTTGTTTGTTTGTTTTTGGTGAGGCAATTGGGGTTAAGTGACTTGCCCAGGGTCACACAGCTGGTAAGTGTTAAGTGTCTGAGGACAGATTTGAACTCAGGTCCTCCTGACTCCAGGGCCCATGCTCTATCCACTGTGGCACCTAGCTGCCCCTTCCT
The DNA here is from genome assembly GCF_019393635.1 of Dromiciops gliroides. Lineage (NCBI taxonomy): Eukaryota > Metazoa > Chordata > Mammalia > Microbiotheria > Microbiotheriidae > Dromiciops > Dromiciops gliroides. Next base: position 359,806,868 of record NC_057864.1, on the reverse strand, counting down.
GCTCTTTTAAAAATTTTTTTCCTTAATTCTGAAGGACTTATGAAGAAAAATACTGAAAAAGAAAGAACTGATAGAGTCTGAATGTAGATGGAAACATACTTTTTTTACTTTATTTTTCTTAGTTTTTTTCTGGGGGGGTGGGGTCTGTGTTTTCTTTTGTAACATGGATAATATAGAAATATGTTTTGCATGGTTGCCTATGGGTAATCTTTGTCAAATTTCCTTCCAAAGGGGAGATGGGAAGGAGAGAAGGGGGAGAATTTGGACCTCAAAGTTTAAAAAAAAGAATGGTAAAGGTTCATAGAATCATAAATTTGGAGCTGGAAGAGACCTTAGATGCCTTTGAGTCTATCCCCCTCATTTTACATACGAAGAAACTGAGATCCAGAGAAATTATGTAACTTGCTCAGAATTACACAGCTAGTGAGTAAGTGTCTGAGGAAGCATTAAAATTCAGGTCTTCCTGACTCCAAGTTCAGCATTCCATCCACTATTCCACATTAGGATTTGAACTTAAGTTTTCTGTGTCCAAATCTTGTATTCTTTCCACTTTGCAAAGCCCCTTCTGGAATAACCTGTCCCCTACTTTTCAGAAATCCAACTCCTTCGGTCTTCCTTGATTAAAATTGACTTCTTTATCCCCATGTATAGACTTTGGTATCCTCTCTTTCTGTGTTTTTTGTCATTTAGAATTAAATGTTTTGACCTATAATTTCTTCATGTAGGAACTTTCTCCACCAATGCAGATCTGTGGATAGTGGGGCTGGCCTGGAATCAGGAAGACTCATCTCCCTGAGTTCAAATACGGCTTCAGATACTTACTAGCTGTGTGACCCTGAGCAAATCACTTAATCTCATTTGCCTCAGTTTCCTCATCTGTAAAGTGAGATGGAGAAGGAAATGGCAAACCACTCTAGTATTTTTGCCAAGAAAACACCAAATGAGGCCATGAAGAGTAGGATACAACTGAAACAACTGAATAACAACAAAGATATTTCGCCATATTATATTTGACACATTCTATTCAATCTAGTTATGAATTTTGGTAATGACTCAGTAGTTTGTGAATTCTTTGAAAGCAAGGCTCATATGAAAACTTCACTAAGGAAATGAATCCACGAAATCATGTCCAGTACCTTTCTGGATGTTCATTAAATGTGAAGATGATTATGATAATTGAATTATAGATTTAGGCCTGGGAGACTTGGAAGTCATCCAGTCTAAACTTCCCTAAACCCATTTTAGAGATGAAGAAACTGAGACTCAGAGAGAATAAGTGACTTGTCCCTGTGTTATTTATACCCCAGTCATCCTGAGTATTCCTGAAGATAATGACAATGATATTATACATCCTTTTCACACATTGGTAGATTTTGTGTATAGCTTTTAGGGACACAGTTATTATTTTTTTCTAAGTTAAGGCCATGGATAAAACATAATCCCATTTAAAGTGTTCAGTATGGGAAACATATAACATATAATTTGTCACTAGAAGGATTTTAAAGCTCTTTTTAGAGAATGAAAACATGATACTTCTCAGGGATTAAATCAAGAATCATTGCTTTAAAATGGTGTTAGCAATCTAGTCAGAGGGTTTCTTCAATACTGCTATTGCTGGAATATACTTTTCCTGAAAAAAGATTTTCATTGAAAAATGGGCCCACTGTCTGTTTAACAAATACAGCGTGTGGTGACCAGTCTCATTTCCAGAGGGAAAACTCATGGTTTCTGAAAATAGATTAGAAAACTTTTCTAATAGGTAACCAAACACTAGTCATATTATGAGGCACCATTTAAAATAAATAAATTGATATAGTTTGAAAACTAAATAAGGATAATATTCAAATGTAGTGGTACATTCTTTGTGGTTGTCTTATCCACTGATTGGCTCAAAATATCCCAGACTGCCCTTCATGCCAATTAGGCTACAGTCACTCTTTACAAAGTTGTTGAGTTAGAATCCAATATTGTTAGAGCTAGAAGCATGAGTTCTTTATATTTTTGTGTGTCATGAACCCTTTTGCCAGTCTGGGAAAGCCTGTGGACCTCTTCTCAGAATAATGTATTTAAATGCATAAAATAAAACTACACAGGCTTAGAAAGGAAACCAATTAAGTTGAAATATAATGACCAAAATATATTTTTAAAAAGTTAATGGACCCCCAAGTTATGAATCCCTAATTCTAGTCCAACCCCTTCATTTTACACATGAAGAAATCAAGGTCAAGAGGAACTAGATGAATTGCTGAAGGTCACTTTTCTAGGACTAAAAATGAGGTGTCTCAGACAACTAGTTTATTGCATTACCCAATGCCTTATTTCAATGGAAAGGGCATTGGCCCTGGAGTCTGACTACTTGCTCTTCAAAACAGAAGCTATGCCTTAAATCCTGTGTAACTGTAGAAAAAAATAATTAACTTTCTGGGCCTCAGTTTTTCATCTGAAAAAATAAGGATGATTTTTAAAGATCATTTTCAGGTCTTAGTCCTGTGATCCTAAATAAATGTTAGACCAGATGTAGCAGCTAGGCAGTACTATAGTGCACAGAGCTCTGGTCCTGTAATCAAGAAGTCCTGGGCTCAAATCTGACCTCAAACACTTACTAGCTATGTGACTCTGGGCAAGTAACAACCTCTGTCTACTTCAGTTTCTACAACTATGAAATGGGAATAATAATAATAGCACCTACCTCCCAGGGTTGTGGTGAGGATTAAATGAGATAACATTTGTAAAGTGCTGGCACATAGCAGTCAGTCACTTAGTAAATTATTGTTTCCTTCCTGTAAAACTCCATTAAAAGCTAGTCCTTTAAATGAAAAAAAAATGTTAATGGACAATTGCTGAAGGATCAGGGGGTCTTTAGGTGATCAAGTAGTCTGTTCCCTTGCTTTCTGGTAAGCTTTCCCCTAAAACTTGTTAATGTCATATGAATATTTGAAGAATCTATGGTTTCTTGGGATGGGGAACTCCTGATGTAAGAACTTGTTCTAAGTAAAACCTGTTTAGGACTTATTACATGAATCCCAAGGAGGAACATAGAGTTTACAAATTTAGTAGTGGAGGCAGAATCCAAATCAAACTCTTCTTGCCTCTTAGATAAGGATTCCATCCACCAGGTCCTCCTGCCTCTTTCACCTAAAACAAATTAAGAAAAATACTATTGTGAGATAATGGTCAAAACAAAACAAAACAAAAAAGCTCTCAAGTATATTTCAAAGAGTTGTATTCGGCATAAGAGGTACTTGGTGGAAAACCCATCCTTGCCACTTGCTGCCTATACGACCTCGGATAACTCACAACCTTTCTGGATCTGTTTCCTCATCTGTAAAATGTGGGAGTTGAACCAGATGGCCTCTGAAGTTGCTTCTAGCTCTGAATCTAGACTCTTCTGAGCTTTCATATCTGACTGGAATCCTTTGCAGTTTCAAGCCTGCATTTGAACCCTGCTCTCAGAGCAGAGCTGTTTGACACTAACTGGATGATATCCTTTCAAGCAGAGAACCAATCAATATCAATTAAGGAAAAGAGGCAACTTGCAAAGAGAAAAGAACACTGCAATGGAAATGAGGAAATCAAGATTTTAGCCCTGCTTGTGTCAGTGATAAGCTATAGAACTTTTAGAATGTCACTTCCCCCTCTAGCCTTCAGTTTCCTTAACCTGAAAAATAAGGGGGTATTGGGACTGTTATTTCTCAGGTCACTTCTCATCCTAACACTCCATGTGGCAGTGAAATCTTTTACATGGGTAGATTGATTTCAAGAGGTTCTATAGATGATCATTTATCATTATGATACTATTTCATCCACTGCCTTATACATTTAGGCTTCTGTCTCAATTAGGAATTGGTTTATTCTTTTATCACCACTAGGATCAGGTTCAGTATGTTTACCTGCCTCTTGCTCTTTATAGCTGAAAATCTAAAATTATTTGCATGATCATAATCAATAAACATTTATTAAATGTCAACTGTGTGCAACATATTTCATTAAGCACTCAGAAAATGAAAGGAAATGTGTTTCAATTTTTTTCATTTGATATGGTCATCATTAATGAGTATATGCTGAAAATCCATAGAGTACAAACACTCTATACTAAAGGAATTCAGTATTGTTCAGTGGATAGAGCAGGGCAGATTGAAATCCCTCTCCAGAAACTTATTAGCTATGTGTCTTTGTGCAAGTTATTTAACCTATTCCAGTTCAGTTTCCTCATCTGTAAAATGGGGGTGATGATTAATAACTCCTTCTTCACAGGGTTGCAGTAAGGATTGAATGAGGTAATTTATGTAAAGCACTTTATGGATATTAATGAGCTTTATACACACTTGCTGTGTGACTTTGGCCAAATAACTTAACTACTCTGGGCCTTGGTTTATCTCATCTGGAAAATGATGGGGTTGGACTAAATGAACTAGATGATGCCTAAGGTTCCTTCCAGCTCTATCAGTCTAGGAGTCTCTTTTGCCTCTTTTGCCATGTGTCAATGATAAAACATGAAAGGTCACTCAAGTGTAAACACTCCCAATTCATTTCTTAATGAATTATGTCAACTTTTATTTTCTGGCAAGGACAAGAAAAAAGAAAAGATTACTGCTTTGTTAATTTTCAAATGCCTTAAACAAATATTATTTTATCAGTAGGTATCTTTTAAGCTAAGATTTGGAAAACCTAAGGTCATTGCCCTCTGACTCAGATTATGGATCAACTTCCTAGAGATAAAACTGCTCTCACAGGAGAAGAATATTTCAGGCAGTGTGGGTCCCCGGGCAGTGGTTAGAATGTAGACCTCACCATTTGTGGGAGTTGCTAGAGGAGCTCAAATTTCAGAGATTGATACTGTACAGAATTCCTAAATTCCTCTTATGTGTGGAGAAAACAAAATGGATATTGTGTTGCTAACTTGTGATACACTGATATCAACAATGTGTATGATATCACGACCTAATTCAGGCAGGGTGTTGTATAGGGCAATGTTTCATTATGGAGGTGAAGTTAATTCAATAGATGGCTTAGGCAATAGTTTGCAAGGTGGCATTAGCCACTTGTGGTGATGCACCAACAGTATGCTTGCCCCTGTATTAGGCAGGAGGTGTCGTGGTGTTGTGGCAATTAAAAAAGTTTGAAAGACTAATTTCTGGGTATTTTAATCATCTTATTAATAATGCCAGCATTTTAATAAAAGGATGGTCATTTGGCCATCTCTCTTAGACCAAAGAAATCATAGCGTAGGCTCACAGTTTTTAATGTCCTTTTGGAAGAGGAGTGTTCAAAAGGAAGGCAGTCAACTCTGATGGGATAACAATTAGAGGTAGACTTTACAAAGAGAAGCTGGCTTACTCCAGTGAGAGGCTGAGAGTGACATCATGTCATCTTTGGACAGAGAGAAGATCTCTAGACCCAGCCCATCCCCAGCTTTGGGCAATTTAGACAAAAGGGTCTTTCACCCAAGCTTGATTGAATGGAATTCACCTTAGAGGAGAGAGTCCTTGTAAGGTTGGGTGTACTTGGATGGAGGAGGTTAGTTCGACCTTTAGAGGCTCAGCTCTTGAAATGAGGATAGAGAAAAGAGGGAATTCTGAATCTCCCCAAATCATTAGTTATTAATCATTTCTCTGTGGTATATGGAGAAATGGACATGATACTTGCCCGAATGGTAGCTGTGATCTGATAGCAAAGGCAAAATAACCATCCACAAGAATATGCATGAGAATCCCAGAGTTGACAAGAAGAGGTCAGGAGATGTGCTGGTGGGTTATGTGCCTTGAAAAGACCTGGGAGTTCTCCCTTATCCTCCTCCTGTGCTTGGGTTAAAGAAGAGAGGAGTGGATCAACTCAACTGTCCCAGATTTACCCAAGCAAAAAAAAAAAAAAAGCAGCCTCTGGATTTCTGGGACAAAGTGCAGAATAAATGATCTGACTCAGAGAACAGGCTCCAACCCCAGGTGCAATCTCAGGGCATTGCATGCCCATGTTGAGATTGCTGTTGCCAAGGTGTTACTGTATAGGCCTGGCCAGGGCCACTTCCCTACCTGCCACTGCAATTTCTCAGTCGAACTCAGGAATAGAAGGCTCAGATGAGCCAGAAAGACAGGTAATCCAACTTTCTCATTTTAAAATAGGAAATACACTCGCAGAGGAAACAGTTCTCATTGAGTCAGTAGGGGAAAGGGAATTTCTGTATATAATTTCATTTTATAGCCAATTTGGCTGAAGTACATCCATCCCTTGTTAATGTTTGTGATTTCAATGATCTCTCTTGCATTTCATGTGTTGGTCAATGGGAAGCCTCTGCAGGCATGTTTAAAGCCATAGTCATGGAAAATAGCTTTATATTTATGTGAAGAGCATTTTGGTGTGGGCTGAGGCTCAGGCTTGTAAGTAGGTTAAGGTGACTGGGACTTTCCCCAAGATGCCAAAATGTAAAAGCATAATGGATAGACAGCCCAAGTATTATATCTCTACCAAGGATCTACATTAAAAGATCTAGGGAAAGGACTATGGTTTATTGTGAAGATGCTTTATTCAGGAGTTCTTAACCTGGGGCCCATGAACCTGTTCTTATATAGTTGGTTGCTTTTCTAATCCTATGCATTTTACTTTATGTTTATGCACTTTAAAACATTATTCTGAGAAGGGGTTCACAGACTTTGCCAAACTGTCACAGAAATCCCTGACACATAATAATAGCTAAAATTTATATAGCACTTTAATGTTTGCAAAGCACTTTACAAGTATTATCTAATTTTATTCTCATAATAACCCTGGGAGGTAGGTGCTATCTTTTTGTTTTTGTTTTTGCAGGGGCAATGGGTGTTAAGTGACTTGCCCAAGGTCACACAGCTAGTAAGTGTCAAGTGTTTAAGGCCAGATTTGAACTCAGGTACTCCTAAATCCAGGGCTGGTGCTTTATCCACTATGCCACCTAGCTGCCCCCAGGTAGGTGCTATCTTATTCTGATTTTACAGATGAGGAAACCAAGGTAGATAGTGGTTAAGTGACTTGCCCTGTTAAAAACCCCTATAGATCCTATACAAGGTAGATTTAGAATGTCTTCTAAGTTGAAGCCATGGATATATTGCAATTTTCACTGACAGAGGGATATCCACACTAATGTATCATCATTGATTATAGTAATGAACATTGGATTTCTTGTTTAGTAGATTAGGGTTGCTTTAGTTTTCACTTCTCAAGTGCTTTTTTAACAAATTACAGAAATGCAATCAATGATAATCATAATACATAAAGTATTGGCAGCACATAAAGCAGCATACATTTATATTAAGAATTGTTATTATTCCATGATACAAGACCAATTTAGAAAGAGAGGTCAACAAAATGGGTATCTGCCAGATCAAAAGAAACAGGAATTTCCCTAATTTGAAGTCACCCTGCCTCCACTTCCCTTAAGTGTGTGAATTGAAGAGTGGGCTAACCACAAGATGAGCAATAATAATAGGCCCCATATTTGTAGAGTGCTTTCCAGTTTACAAAGGAGTGTGTCAATTGATTCCAAAGGCCCTCAGGGTGGCTAGAGTTGGGGATAAGGGGATATAGATAGCTTCCCTTTAAAGTTTATGGTTCTGAACACAAGATTCCAGGGTTCTAACAACAGTCTCATGATGCTTTTGTTGTGTAGTCTCCTAATACATCTCCTTATCCAGGTTGTCATCTTCACTCTAGCTAGGCGAAGGTTGATGGTTTCAATGATCTTTCCATAATAATCCTCCGACTGTTTCTGATCAGTACAATGGTTGAGGGCTTGATTTTGCACATATTCCTGTGATTGATTCCTGCTTCTAAGTCTTAGAATTTTGGATTTTTAAAAAAAAGCAAATTGCATCTGCCATATGCTGCACCAATCCCTTAATTGATCCAAGTACTTTTGAATTTGATTGCAGTGCTGTCTGTAATATCAGTATCACTTCTCCTCCTGAAGTGCTTTTGCACATGAATTCGTACATGCACCCCACCTAGTACAGCTGCGAACTGAATGTGATCTACTCACAAATGGGTTAAATATCTGTATCAACAGGTACTCATTTATGCAGTTACTCTTATTTACATATGTGATTATCAGATTTACATACAAATTACAATGGCTATATTCAAGTGTTTTGTTAAGTGTGTGTATAGAATACACACATACACTCCCTCTTTCCCTATCCTTGCCACTCTCCCCCACCCAGTTGCTTCTTTAAGCATGGTTTTTAAAATGCCTTGGGTTGAAGGAGTTCTAAAGTAAGCAATCAAAAATTCTTTAATAACTACCTGCATGTGCATGGTGTAGTACAAATGAATCAGTAGATACAATCAGACAACACTAATTGGAAGCAGACCTAGAAGCTGTGAATCTAGTGGCTAGCACAATGCCTTGTCAGCTTAATAGGTGTTTCATGCATGCTTATTGAATAAATGGATTTTAGAGCTCCAAGGGATTGAGATCATCCAGCCCAACCCAATCATTTTATAGATTAAGAAACTGAAGCCCAGATAGATTCAGTGATTCACCCAAAGTCAAATAGGGAGTCCACAGGCAGAACTGAGACTGGTAGCCAGGTTTTCTGAATGCCAGTCCAGGACATACCAACAGTGTATGCAGCATGTCCACAAATTGGAAATAGAAGGGTAAAGGTATATTGTGGGATGGCAGTGAGGGGAAGTTGTGGGTGTTGAATGTTTAGACAGGGAGGGTAAGGGAAGTGGAATTTATTACCTCTGTTTCATTTAGCCATTAGGTGAAGTGGATTTTAGGACCTGAATTGGTTGATCTTGCTTAGGTGATGAGATAATTTGATATCTAAATCAAAGGCTATGTAAAAACACCCTGTTAGAAGTTTAGTCGCTGAATTCAACCTAGTTCAAGTTGACTCAAGTTCATGAACATTTCACGTGAATCCTTGTCATATCCATAAGTACTGATTTAAGGGAAGTAGGAGGGTAGTTGCATTGAACACAAGCCAAGTATAAGCTGGTTTTCTAAATGAACTACTCCCCCTCATAAGAAGGAATGATAGTGGAGGGGGAGAGGAGAAGAAGGTAAATATTTGTGGAAGGGAGGCCTCAGTTTTGAGACATCTCTTTTTTTTTTTCTATTAAAAGATGGGTATGGAAATTGCCAGGCATTAGGAGCTCAAATCAAAACTGAATATATCTTCCAGGAGGACACATATAGACATGCATATAGACATACATGCACATACATGTATATGTTTACATATGCATATGTGCTGTATATATACATGTCTCTGTCTATCCACCTCTATGACCTTCTTTCCCTTCTCCACTCCTTTCTTTGACATCTAGAGTTATATAGACACTTCAGTGCCTGTGAAGGGCAGAGCATTCACCATCCCCACTAGCCCTTTTAAGAATCTCAGATGTAGAAAAACACTGGGTCTAAATTCAGAACAAATTCAAATGAATACAAAACCATATGAACTAGAATGGGCTACCACCAGGAACCCAAGTAGTTTGAATCCTAGTGCTTAAACTATGTGTGTAAAGTAAGTATGAGCTCTTTCCTCTATAAGTAAATAGGAATTAGATGGAATTGTCGAATACATGTAACAACATCATAATCTCAAATACTCCGCTGGTAAGAGAAATGTTGGGGGGAAATTTCGAATCAGAAATAACTCTGCATTGCAAGGAACTCATAGGCAAATGTGGTCACTGTTAATCTTGTGCTGATGAAAATAATGGCTAGTGGCCAATGGGATTTGAGATTCAAATCCAACTATTTCCTGGAGAATGAGTTTTAAACAAAACTTGGGTTATCATTGGCTTTTGTGGCAAAAGATATGTATAGATTCTGTTGACAACAATGCTAATGTATTATTTGGTGCTGGGCTGGGAGACAAAGCATGGATGACATACATCTAGAATGTCTGAGTGAAACGTACTATAAATCACTATGTATGGGAACATAACTGAGTTTAGGATATACACAAATCCTTCATAATAGGGTTTTCCCAGATTTAGAAAGTCAAGAATGTGACTCAACTTTGTATTTCACTCCCCCATTTTTTTTTTGCCATCAGTCCTTCAAAATTATTTAGCCAGTTATCCATTCCCAGCACAACGTAGCCATTTGTGCTATTTAAAAGAAAGGGACCTATTTTAATTACAAACACTTGAGAGATTTAGGATCTGTTGTTGTGTCAACACCAAAATGCTTTTGTGACAGATTTCCCCCCCACTGGGCCTCTTTCTTGTTTTATTTTATAAAACAATACCAAACAAACCCCCTCCGAGTTATATGCCTTTGCTTTGAGGGAGGATGCCACATTTTCACTGTTCCCCTTATCCTTACAGACAAAAGCTTTGAAAAATTAGGACCATGTTTCAGTCCAAGATATATACAGGCTACTTTACGGCAAAATGTAATGCATTGTTTCGAGAGGGATATCCTCCCCTCCCCCTCCCCCCTTCCTTGAGAGAAAAATACAGAATCTTAAACTAAAGCACACTTCACTCGGTTGGTCTCCTCAGCCTGCTCGGTGCCAGCAGCCACAACGCGAGCTTTCATCTTGGCTTCAAAGTGTGGTGGATGGAGGTTGGGGGGGGGGGGGTGAGGGGCGGAGAAGAAAGGGAGGGCAAGTTGAATGCAAAAAAGGGAAACAAACAAACAAAAAAGAGAAAAGGGGAAGGGGCTGAAGGGGTGGGGGGAAGAAGAGAAATAGTCCATCTTTCAAATATCAAGTCCCCACGGCTGGGTTGCAAGATGCAAAGCCTTCACACAGCCTTGCGCTCCTGTATATTTTGTTGTTACTGTCACTTCCCATGCTGGGAAGATTCTTGTCATCCCTCACATATTTTATCCACAGAAAAGGCTGCCCTGCCCTGTGCTGGGTGATTGAGGCTGTGCCCCTGGTGTGCCACACTATCAGTGGTTCCCAAGGCTGTCTAGCCTGGGAAAAGCTGCATGGACACATTCCAAAATCAGCATTACATGCGGTATTGTTCTTGCTCTCCCTGATTAGAGTGCACACAATGAAAACAACAGCAACAGCCTCATTTTCGAACCCTCCTCCCCACACAAGGCTGGTCAGAAGCTGTTTTTCTTTCTCGTGGGCTTTATAAAAGTTAACTGCTTCAGTGCTGGCCAGCCGCTGTTACACTGCTGTTGGCTCGGTGACCGGTGAGCCCACTCACGCTGCGCGAGGGTCAGTGGGCAAGCAGAACTGCCCCACTCACTCCTGGGGGTGGTTTGGTGCTGATCTACAACCCACATTTGCATCGATTACACCTTAACTTCTTACACCACAGGGCTTCATGCCTGACTTTATAGAGCCATTCTTCCCTGAATATGAGTTAAAAAGACGTTCTCAATATCTTTTCTAAATGGAATGGAGAAGAGAGGGAGCAGTTAGGTAAGGGGGGAGGGCGTAGCTATTTAAATCTTAATAATCCACCTGTATCAAGAGTACCTATGTTCGGTCATAGCCCTCTAGGAAATCTCCGTCTCCATTCTCCTCCCACCTCAACTCTACTCCAACACCTGAACTTTTCAATAAAATCCACTCCGTTCTTTTTCGTGTGTGTGTGTGTGTGTGTGTGTGTGTGTGTGTGTGTGTGTGTGTGTGTGTGTGTGTTTATGGTTTTGGCTGGGAAGGAAAAGGTGGGAAACAGATTTCTACTTTAAAAGCTACAGGAAAAAAATCCCTTTAAAACAAATAGAAAAATGACATTTTCTGTTTAAAAAGAGTTTCAACACCCAACCTGTGACCTACTTATTTCAAACAATAGTCAATACACGAAATTACAGTATAACCAGAGAACGTTCCTTTGGAATTCATTTTAATAGGATTTGAAACCTTCTTGGAGTGTGTGTGTGTGTGTGTGTGTGTGTGTGTGTGTGTGTGTGTGTGTGTGTGAATTAATTGTAGGAAGGGTTATATGAATATGTACTCAAAGTCCATTCAAAATTAAACGAACTTAAATGTTAAAGTTTGAGTCAAACTCTTCCTGAGCAAAGCCCTTTCTTGGCTATGTGGGGGAAAGTACATAATTAAACAATTTTTAAAATAATTTTTTGGACTTCGAGACAATATGAGAACTTGCAATATTAAGAACTCTCAGATCCTTGAAGTGGGAGGTACTGAAGCAGGTTAAAGGAGAAGATTTATCTCCAGGACTAATAATCCCTTATTATTTAAGACAACTGACTGTAGTTGAATTTTATGGTTTACTCTTTTGATGCACACATACAGATATAAGCAAGTTTCCCTTCCCCCTTTCAGTTTGTTTTCCATTGCCCCCTACATTTTTGCAAATATGCCTAGAAAATTAAATACAAAGCTAAAATTGTATGTCATGCATTTTGATGTATTAAAGTTGAGGTTAGAATTTCATGGGACCTTGGGTGAGTTATTTCCCCTTTCTGGAGTTTTCTCATCTATAAAAAGAAAGAGTTGGATTAAATTATCACTAAGATATCTTCTTTCAGCTCTGAAGTTTTAAATGATTCTATATTAGTAGGAATAACCTTTGAAATGTGATGTTTTAAAATATCAAATAATTAATAATTATTTTAAATTAGTGTATCCATGATACATACAATATGGGGAAATTAACTTTGCTATGGACACTTGCATCAATGACTTCTACATGTTGGAATTTAGGAAAAAAAGAGATTGAGATATTAATAACCCCACATCTGCATGTTAGACATTTTAATTATAAAGCAAACTCTTTCATATAGCACAGTACCATTTTATAAATGTATTCTATCATTCAGCTTCAGAATAGGATTCCCTTGGAGAAGTAAAGATATACTACTTGTTCTATCTTTGGTGTCTGTCCTGAGACCAAGCTTTGCATTGTTACAAGTGCTAGTTTATTTTATAGCTGGGATTTGGTCATGGCCTTGCCTTCAGATGCAGTCAGAGAGATAAAAGACAAATGTTTACCTTTTTGTCATTCTCCTTGATTTATAAATGGACACAGAAGGCTTCTAAGTATGGTAAGTTCTTAGATATAAGTTACTTAAATCCTTGTGATCAAAGGGTTCATCTTGGTTAGAGGTCTTGCTTTTTCCCTGTGCCTTTCCTTAATTGTGTTTGTAAGTAGAGATGATCCTGGAACAGTTCTGAATTTAAAATTTTAGGTGGCTTGAATCAATGTCCAATAGGACATTGAAGCTTCACGGACTTTCTCTGGAATTTTCACTCCCTAGCTGCCTAAGCAATACTGGAATGTAGGTCATTATGCAAAACCTACCTTTATATATGGGGCTAACCAAATGGATAGGTAACCTGACCCTTTGTAGGTTTAAAAATGATTTGTAAATTGTAACACAGGATTTTAGACATCCTATTAGTATGGCTAAAGGTCAAATACTCGACACTGTTATTGACCTATGGCTTGAGACTCATTGAATTATTATTCAAATCTCCACTCTTGGCTTCTTTGTTCTAATTATAAAATAAAGCAGTTGAATTAGAACGTAGCATCATAGATTTATACCTGGAAATGTCAATAGAATTCATTGAGTTCAAATCTCTTCATTTTTAGAGATGAAGCAAATGACCCTCAGAGTGGTTAAATTACTTGCTCCATGTCACACAGGTAGTAAGTTCTAGAGCTAGTACTTGAATCTAGGTCATTTTACCCAAGGACCAGTGTTCCTTCCATAGCACAATACTATACAACTTGCTGATTTTTACATTTGAAGAAATGGATGTCCAGAGAGCTCAGGTGACTTCATAGATTATAGAATTAGAATTGGAAGCCACCTCAGATGGGCTCTGGTATAGTGTTCTTGTTCTACAGATGAGAATACTGAAGTTTGATGAGGTTAGAGGCTGGCCAAAGGTCACACATAAAATAATAGAGCTGGGATTTGAACCCATGTTCTTTGATTCCAGATATGGTTCTTTCTTTACTATATTAAGTATTCTCTAAGGTCCTATTCAATTCTTAAATCCTACAATTAAACATCAATTTCAGTATCCATATTTAATTTTCCAGATGTAATCCCTTCCTCAAAATTCTTTAGCTCTCCAGTTCACAAATGGTTGGTCTTCTTGAAATTCCATACACTGTGTCTAAAAATATGAGTGTGTCACTAGCTAGGGGCATGAATCTTTGTACCATAAAATCTGGAATCCAAGTCAAGATGGCAACTTTCAGGATGATGCATGAGGCTGAATTGGACATGGCTTGTTTGACAGCAGCTGTATTGGCTCCATGTTCCTGGTGATATAAATGTTCCTTTTATTAGTAAAGCTCATTACTTCTGACTCAGAAGACAGATAGGGAGGAGATGTAACAACATGCCATTTTATAGACACTCTCTTTCTTGGTCTTAAACTCTCTGAAAGTAAATGTTTGCTTGACTGAATTAAAACTATTTAAACTATATCACAAGCAGATCTCTGGAAATCGTGATGCTGTTTGTGCTGACACTAGTATCTCAGACCACCTCTTGATGATTTGCTACAGTGTAAGAAATGTCCTTGGAGCCCATTTCAGGAAGCTTCTCCTTTTCCTTAAAGTCTTATCATCATGTGGTTATTGAACTGCTTAGGGAGTGAGTGACTTGGTTAATGAAGACTTTGTGAAAATGAGTTTACCCTAAAAACAAACAAACAAACAAATTACTACAAGTAATGCTAAAGGTAATTTTATCACATCTGAATTAGGGTCTATCCTTGAATTTGCTGCATAGGTGACCCCTCAGGTATAGTATAAAGAGTATTAGATTTGGAGACTGGGTACAGTGGCAAGAACACTTGCTCTGGACTCAGAGGACCTAGGTTCAGATCCTTTCTCTGTTACTACTTATATGACCTTGGACAAATCATTTAACTTCCCTAGACTTCAGTTTCCTCTTCTATAAAATGCAAGGGTAGGATCCAGTGGCATCTATGTTCTTCTAACTCTAGATCTATGATTGTTTGACTTGGATTTGAGTCTTGGCTCTGAGGCTTTCTAGCTCTGTGACCTTAAATAATTTCACTCGAACTTCAATTCCTTTACCTGCAAATGGGATGATGATAATTTATACTACTGACTTCACAGGGTTGTCATGAGGAAACCACTTTGTAAAGTGGAAAAATGCAGAACCATTATCACACTGCAATTTGCCCACATTGAGTTATCATTTTCCTTCTTCTTCTACCTCTTCTTCAAACCACACCAATCCAGACGGCTAATCATATATACACTAAGAAACAACTAAGATTCAGCCAGTCACAGGATGGGTAAACTGGTCTTTGTATCGACTAGGTAGAAGGTAAAGTTATAGCAACCCTTGTATCAAAAATAGCAATGGGGTTTATATGGATTTTGCTTCCCAATACCTCTTGAATTAATGGAACAATGAGACGTGCTTTGGCACAGCTGTCTGGCATACCTGGGCTAAATTTTAATGCAAACGGTTGAGTTGCAACTTGCTAAAAAACATCCACTTCACACAGGGCAGTGTGCTGTGGGGCCCCATGGAATGCAGCCAGGCCTAGAACTGTCGGTTACCTGAACTTACTGGGATTAAGTTTCTATTGCCATGGCAGCCAGGCAACCCCCTGTAATTATTCCCGCCAACTAAGAGTCTTGCCTCATGGGACAGATTCTGACAGATTTTGTCTCCCAGATGGGCAGTTCTTGTTTGCCACCTGAAATGTTTCACTGATGAGTGCTGCCTCTGGGGTCACATTGGAAGTGCCCCCACGAAATAACTTAAGCCTGTGTTACAAGACTGAAAAGTTGTAAATTATCAACTGCATGAATAAACATGCTAACCAAATGGAGAAAGAGAATGGAGGGACTGTTGTTACTTGGTGAGCTCTCTTCTTTCATCAAAGTTTTAAATTAGTCCTTTTTCTCATCCCATTGACATTAGGGATGAGCTTCATGGAGACAAGCTAAGAAGACTGAACCAGCAGCCTGTGGTATGCCAGGCCAGGCAACTACAGTAAGCTACAGAAGAAAAAGAAAAGAAAAGGGCAAGACCCTGAAAACCATTAAGAATGACAAGGAGGATACAGGATGAAAGATTGAACCTTGTCCCAAGAAGAATGACACAGAGAGCTTAGAGTTGGGAAGACTTACGGAGGCACCACATGTAATCTAAAAAGATCGAGACGCAGAATGTATTCATTCAGGTCCCCAATTGAATATGGCTTTGGGGAAGGGATCTGGGAGCCAAGTCATAGGAAGATACAGTCAGAATCCAAATGATTTTGAATACCCATGCATGCATGGTGTTGTGCCAAGAGTCCACAGACATTCTGCAATGGCAGTCAGTCTTTCTTCTCCAAGAATTTCTATTCCACAAAGAGCAGAACGAGAGTAAGGCAGTCATGAAATTAGAGGGAAACTAACTTCCCAGAATCTGGAGAGAATAGATCTAAAAACAATGTAAACATTCTGCTTAAAAGAGATCCACATAGCCAGTCTCTCTTTTCAATTCCATTTTACTATGTTTTTCCTCCCAGAAGAAAGGTATTATTCATATGAGTGGAAAGAGC
This sequence comes from Dromiciops gliroides, assembly GCF_019393635.1. Classification (NCBI taxonomy): domain Eukaryota; kingdom Metazoa; phylum Chordata; class Mammalia; order Microbiotheria; family Microbiotheriidae; genus Dromiciops; species Dromiciops gliroides. The sequence continues at coordinate 359,790,396 of NC_057864.1, read as the reverse complement.
AACATATTTGTACTCAAGAAAGTTGGATTTGAATCCCAACTCTGCTACTGACTAACAACAACAACAACAACTGCATTTATATGGCAGTTTAAGGTATTATTTCATTAATCCTGGCAAAAAACCAAGGTGATATGGGTGCTAGTATCATCATCTCCATTTTACAGATAAGGTAGCTGAGGCTGAGAATGGATAAGCAACTTGAATAAGATCACACAGCTAGTGAGTGTCTGAGGCTTTAAACTAAGTAAGGCCTTCTTTTTTTCTAAATCTTGTGACCTGTGCCCTAGCTTCTTAAAGTGTGGGTTATAACCCCATATGGGATCATGTAACTGAATGGGGGAAGTCTCAAAAAAATTGTCAACAGTAAAAGGTTATGTATTACTATTTTATATATCTATATACTTGGGGTCACATAAAAATTTCTCAGGCAAAAAGGGGTCATGAGTGGAAAAGGTTTGAGAAACTCTGATCTAGCACCTAGCTAGATAAGTAAGTGACCTAGAGCAAGTCACTTCTCTCTGAGCATCAGGTTCCTAGTATATAAGAATTGAATACTGCATTAGATAAACTCTAAGTTCCCTCCTGGGTCTGAATTCCAGGGTAATGGGAATATAAGCTCTTTTAGTACTTATTGTCCATATTAGTGTCACTAATTTAAACGTTTACAATCCTGTATTGTTATTTACATTTTCACATAGTTAAATTTTCATTCTTTTTCTTACCAACTAGGTCCATAAAAGGCAAGGTCCATATCTTATATTTATTTCTTCATCTTATATATTCTTATCCCAGTGTCTACCACATCATCTTATATGAAGTAGGCATTAAATAAATATTTAGTGATTGAGGGAAGAAATAAGGATGCAGTGGAACTCTACAACGAGAGCTACTGGCATTCAAAAAGGTTGGAGAAAGAAAAATATGAACTTTTGAGGGGGGAAAAAGAGGATGTTTTGCTTTCTTAATGATTTCTGAAAACTAATGATAAAGTTTTGGTTATCGCAGGGAACCAACCAAAGATTCCCTAGGGCACTTACAAATTAAGAAGAGCTATCACAAAAGTTAGCCCTTGGGAGATAAGAATGGAGGTGGCTTAGACCAAGGTGGTTTCAGAGGCTGGAACTACATATTCTAAACCTGAATCTATTATTTATTCTCAGTACAATCTTACTTGGGCCTCAGTTAATTTATCTATAAAATAGTAGTTATAATATTGACCTGTTTTTAGGGGTGGTGGTGGTGGTTGTGGCAGGGATAGAACAAGAAACAATGATAGTTTAAAAACCACACACACACACATATATATATGTATATACACACACACATATATATATGTATATATATACACATACACACATGTATATATATATATATATACACACATACACACACACACACACATATATATATATCTTCGTATAAACATGATTTAAAAAACCCTGAAACCACAGTGGTACAACTGAGTCATCACATTCTTTATGCTAACCTCATATGTGTACATATAGAGACATATACATATGTATGGACATAATATAGCTATATCTTTTTCTTTTATACACACGTAGATCAGTATCCAAGGGGATACATAACATGTGAGTGGAAAGTTGAAATAATCCAGTTGCATTATCTTATTTCTGCCCTGAGTAGAGAAAGCCCAGTAATTGTGGAATCCTTGGGGACATTGTTAATAAATGACCAGATGTAGAAGAGAAGTCATATTAGATAAATGGGTTGTTTCTGTAAGGCTTATGGACACACATTTTCTCATGTATATCATCTTGGGTAGTACTTAAAAAAAAGAAAAGATGTGTGTATGTGTGTGTGTGTGTGTGTGTGTGTGTTTTACAAGTGGTTGAGATGAGAGGATGAGAATCAGCGTAGCTGACAGACAGCCTGTTTCTATAAATTCTCTATAAGGAAATGTAAGTCTCTGTGAAAGAACACTGCCTAAACATAGGCCTCAAATCACTTGCCAAAGAACACTTGTCACAAGGGCAGCATAGCCTGTCTGTATTCTAATGGATCTGATGACGTTTTTCTACCAACAAAGTTGACAAGACACAACAGGCTTATGGCAGCTCCAAATCATTTCCTTCCTGTTGCAAAATGCCAGTGCCATCTGAATGCCTTTCGCACACGGCACATTTCTCTGGCACTCTGCGGAAAACAATCTGAGGAGGAAGCCAGCCTATCGCTAAGGCCTAGGAGCCCATCCCACTGAAATGTCAGGAATATTGTAAATATTAGTGATGGGCCAACCTCAGAAGTGTTGGAGGTTCAGTCTGGGACAGCATCCAAGATCTTGTGTGCTTATCCAAACACTTTTGATCTTGAAAAATTGGTCCATAAATCTTGCAAGAACAGGTTCTCTGCCCAAGATTTACAGTATTCTTCTGGTTTGGTGTGGCTGGAAATAGCTTTTCTTGGGAGATGTTGGTATTTTCTTTTTCTTTTAAAATTCCAATCAAAGCCAAGATGGACCAAGGTGAATGTTTAAAACAAACAAAAAACAAACTAATTTTCAATTCTCAGAAATGTCAGTTTTAATTTTGAAGTTTTAGTAAAAGGGTTCAGTTCAGTTCTTTTCTTGAAATCAATGTGACCACCTTGAGTGAATTACAGTATACATAACTTATTTTCTGAACTCCATCAAGATTTATGCCTGCAGTCAGACTGCAGCTTTCAAGAATGGCTATAAACAGGTGTGTTATGGACTGCAAAGCTAAAATGGGTTTTTTGAAGATAATTTAGAAACTAATACAATGTTAACTCAATTTGGACTATACACACAAAAAGTTATATCTATAATACATAACATAATCGACATATATATGTATGTATAATTTATGTGTACATATTAGGGCTTCTATACCCCCATTTTCAATGACAACATACTTCTCAACCCTCTCCTAATAGAGACACTAAGAATGAGACCTATTTGGCCTACCTAGATTTAAATTTTGATTCTAAGTATGCCAAACTGGAATTTCTTCAGGGTAAATTATTTTGTGATGAATTTATTCTTGCTAAGAAAATGGGACTTCTGAATTAAGCAAATAAAGAAGACCCTGTGGTTTATTTAGAAAAGGCTTACTATTTTGTGAGGCACCTATAATCTAAAGCAATTTCAACAACAATGATTGAAGAGACAGAATGACAGATCTGGAAGACAAGGATCAGAATTCTTCATTAGCTGGTTGGGCAGCTGGGTGGTACAGTGCATAGAGTCTGGGCACTGTAGTCAGGAAGACTTGAGTTTACATTCAACCTCAGACACTTACTACCTCTGTTAGCTTGGGCTAGTTATTTGACCTCTGTTTCAGTTTCTTCAAGTATAAGATAGGGATAACAATAGCACCTATCTCCTAAGGTTATTGTGAGGATCGAGTAAGAAATATTTGTTAAGTGCTTAGTCTGGCACTTAATAGACACTATAAAAATGTTCATTCCTTGTCTCCCCTTAGAGAGAACCTTTTTGGTATTTTTTTTTTGGCACATAAATTGAATAGAAAACATGAATTCTTATTTGACTTTGCATATTTACAGTAGTGATTCATCCCTTTAATTCTGATAAATAAAAATAGAACTTAGCCTATCGATATCAATAATTAAGAACCATAAGGCTAACAACATTAGCATGTTTCAACTAAACGCATGGTGTTTCAAAGCAAATGATATAATTAGGAGAATAAATTGAAACAAAAATTGCTAGGCACAATTGGAATATTTCCACAACACACATTAGGATTTCCCTAGTGATATTAATTTTTTTGATAGAAAAAAGGAGTTATTGGCCTTTATATTCTTCAGAATTAACTTGTTCAAAAATTGATAGTTGAGGCCAGGTTTTGGCTGGGATCCCCCTGGGTCCAGGGATGATGATTTGTCCACTGTGTCACTTAGCTAGATGATAACATCTTTAGGGTTAAATTGAGGGGTGAAAGGAATTCATTGGGGGAGGGGGAAGGGCAGAAGTGAAATCCTACATGAAAGTAACAGGAAAAGGCTTATGGAGTGGGGGAAGAGATGGGAGAGGAGCAGGGCAGTAAATGAATTTTACACTCATCAAAAAGGCTCAAAGATCTTAAACTCATCAGAGCTGCCTCAAGGAGGGACTAATAGACACACCCAACTGGGTGGAGTAATCTATTTAATCTGGGCAGTAAATGAGCCTAACACTATGCACCCCTATAGAAAGAACTGATAAAAAGAACAACAACAAAAAAGAATTGCTAGTGCTTTTACTTTCAATGATTGTCATACCTGATAACTGTGTAAAATTTCCTCCTAGGGTTGTAGGATTTATAACTGGAAGAGATTTTAGAAATCGTTTAAGTCAATCCCTTCATTTTACAGGTGAGGAAATTGGATCTCAGAGTAGTGAAGGGAGACTTACCTGAGATCACATAGGTGGAGAGCAGCAGAACTGAGCAGGACTAAAATTCATGTTTCTTGATGTCAGATCTATGCTTCTTATAAACTTGACCTCGTTGTTCAGTCATTTCAGTCATTGCCCAACTCTTTGTTACCCCATTTGGGGTTTTCTTGGCAAAGATACTGGAGTGGTTTTCTGTTTCCCTTCTCCAGCTCATTTTGCAGGTAAGGAAACTGAGGCAAACAGGGTTAAGTGATTTGCCATGGCTAGTAAGGGTTTGAGGCCAGATTTAAACTCAGGAAGATGAGTCTTCCTAACTCCAGGCCTGGTGCTCTAGCCATTGTGTCTTCTAGCTACCAAAAAATGCCCAGGGGATCCTCTGATGTTGTTTGCTGTGGGCCTGATCTCTGCCTCTTCTCCCTGCACTTCTCTAACTTCAGTTTTTGCATCTGTATTTAAATAATATAATAGGTCTATTGCTTTAACCATGAGGTTCCCTTAATGCAGAGTGCAAAATCATAGATTTAGAAGTGGAAAGGAAACAATTAAGCATGTTAAAGCTTTTGGTGGAAATCTATGCCAACTAAAAATATCATCAACAACATGAAATGTGGGGGGCAGCTAGGTTGCGCAGTGGATAGGGCACCAGCCCTGGATTCAGGAGGACCTGAGTTCAAATCTGGCCTCAGACACTTGACACTTACTAGTTGTGTGACCCTGGGCAAGTCACTTAACCCAAAATGCCTCTCTCACACACAAACACACACATAGACACACACACACACACACACACACACACACACACAAATAATAATAATAATAAAAATAAAAAACAACAACATGAAATGTGAATGCATCATTTAGGTTAAGAACTCAATATTTTTATCAACTTAAAGGCAAATTATGTTAGCCAGGTTAATGAGCCCAGGCCCAGGGCTACATATTATTTTTGACAAAGACTTGGATAGTGAAGGAAGGAGAGAATATTTCTTAAGTTCATGGATGTCTCAAAAGATATTGGAATAAGATGGAGGGTTGGCTCAAAAGCTCATTGGACAAATTGGAGAAGTGATCAGAAATAAAAGAAGAAAGTTTGAGGGGGGGAAAGTACTAGGTGGCACACTTTAAGAGGAAATATATAAAATATGAATGACTGACTAATAGCATATTACGAATGACCTTGTGTTCACTAAAGATAACCTGGTGAACAGTCAACACAATGGTGTTTTGTTAAAAGAAATACACACCACACCAATGAACATGGTAGGGAAATGTGAAAATTTCAGTTTGTGCAGAATGTGTGAACCATTAAGCAAATCTTCACTTTGCTTTCCATGCCTGAAGCATTCTCTCTTTCCCTTCATTGCTTAGTGTGTTCCTCCTCCTTCTTGAAAGCTCTGCTCCTTTATAAAAAGTCTTCTCTGATCCTCTTGTTAGTAATGACTTACCCTCTTACACCTCAAAATGCACTTTATCATGTTTGAGGATATAATATAGGTGGTTTTCCCCCTGCATGTGTCTAATTCCCCTACTAGACTATTAGTTCTATGAGTGCAGGGGTTACATTTCATCTAAGCTTTGTATCTCCCGGAGAACCTGGCAACATGGTTGCACACATTTGAGAGTTAATAAACATTTGTTGAATTTAATTGTGCTCAGTTTTTATCAGACACTAGTGCACTCTGCCAAATTATGGGTTCCTCCACAAAAGAGAGACATGGAGAATCTTGGAGGATGTTCAAAGATTGAAGGACCCAAGAGTAAGTAACCTTGGAGAGAAGGACAAAGTAATTGGGCACCAACTTAAAGAAAAGTAAAAGGGGGAAAAATCTCTCAATATGCACATATTTAAATCATTTAACAGACTTCCTTGTAGTTGTTTGCTCTACATTATTTTACTGGGAATTGTCCTTCAATGGTAGGTCAATAATATTTCATAGATTTTTTCCTAACCAAAATACAAATGGCTAAATACAATAAATGAATCAAAGTGAGTTACTAAGGTATTAACAGTTACTCATCTAAACATTAAGAAACTGATATTAATTAGTAATGGAAAAATATGATTTAGAACATTCTAGTTGATAGAAAATGCTTATTCCATGCAAGTGGAGTAAAATGATGCCTTAGAATCATAGAATTGCAGAATTGGATGGGACTTTAAGGAACATCTGGGCCATCTCCTTCCTGAAGCATATTATCCCTCTGCAACATCCTTGAAAAGTGATCATCTAAGTCTTCATGAAAGACCCCTAGTGAGATGACAATACTCTTCTAGAATTGAATTCTGTCCTACCCAAATAATGTCAGACTGCTTTTCTACATGTCAATATCAATCAGTGCCTGTATACCAGATCAGAAGATTTTTTTCGGAAATAGGATTTTTACAATTTGTATGAGAGGGGTAGCAAGGAATAATGGATAGAGAGAATTAGATTGGGAAAGTGGGGAAAGTGAGAGAGGGCAGAGGGTTAGCTTTAGTCCTATATAGAGGCAATGCATATTGATAATTGAATATGCATAAAGTCATCCGAGTACTACTAATAATCTTCATTGATATGGTGCTTTATGAGAGGCAGCCATTGGGTACTGGATAGAGAGCTATCCTGAAAGCCAGGAAGATGTGGGTTTAAGTCCTGTCTCTGACACATACTGGTTGTGTGACCCTGAAAAGTTACTTAACCTCTCAGTTCTCTGGACAAAGTTAAAAGTTGCTGAGAAAGTGCTAACCTTCTTTGGCAGAAGAATTTGTCTCATTTGGGAGTTCACTAAACCACTACAAGCACAGCTTCACTCCCAATCCCAAATTGTTTTATAAATTCTAAAAATCAATCAGTGAAGTGAGTATTTGGCACATTTAAACCTGGTTTCCTCTGGGTTTTTGGCACGTGGCTAAAAAAAACTAGAGACTTCAGAATGAGAACAGGGGCAGCTAGGTGGTACAGTAGATAGAGCACTAGGTCAGGAGTCAGGAAGACTCATCTTCCTGAATCCAAATTTGGCCTCAGACATTCACTAGCTGTGTGACCCTCGGCAAGTTACTTAACTCTGTTTGACTCAGTTTCCTCATCTGTCAAATGAGCTGGAGAAGGAAATGGCAAACTATTGTATCTTTGCAAAAAAAAAAAAACAACCCAAAACTCAAATGGGGTCACAAAGAGCCAGACACAATTGAAAAATGACCAAAGAACAAAATAAGAATGGAATTTTTTTAAGAAAAATTTTTGGTGAGGCAATTGGGGTTAAGTAACTTGCCCAGTATCACACAGCTAGTAAGTGTTAAGTGTCTGTGGCTGGATTTGAACTCAGGTCCTCCTGAATCCAGGGCCGGTGCTCTATCCACTGTGACATCTAGCTGCCCCAAGAATGGAATTTTTAAAAAGGACTTTTCATCTAGAAATCAATAAAATTATGGAAGAAAGATGATTTAAATTTATAAGATCATAGGATGTTCATCAAATTCTCTAATACTATGGCTAAAATGTTACCAGTTGAGGGGGCAGCTAGGTGGCGCAATGGATAAGGCACTAGCCTTGGATTCAGGAGGAACTGAGTTCAAACCCAGCCTCAGACACTTACTAGCTGTGTGACCCTGGGCAAGTCACTTAAACCCCATTGCCCTGCAAAAAAATAAAAATAAAAAAAATGTTACCAGTTGAAATGAAAATTTAAAGGTAATATTTTGAAAAAATATAAAAACAAATGAAATATTTTGCCATTGTACTTTTCCATTTTTTGTTTGCTTTTGGTCTGGATTTTTTATTTCACCAACAAGGAAGTTCCCATGTGGCAACTCTCTCAATCAGTGTAGTTTTGAAAGATCAAGATCAGCAACTTTTCTGTAAGCTATAGTCTTAGAGAGTTGCCTAGGGTACCGAGAGTTTAAATGATTTTCCCATACTCACAGATCTAGTAGGTGTCAGAAACATGTCTTGAAACCAGGCCCTCCTAACTCCAAAGCCAGCCTCTACATTTCTTATATAGCAAGCTGCATTTCAATGCTGTGTGTAGCAGGTAGTAAATTTGTAGATGTTCTCATTTTAAAAGACACTTAAGAATGTAATGTTAAGGGTTAAAATTCTAGCTAAACTGTCTAAAATATCTAATGAGTGGTCGCCAATAAATTATAAGCTTTAGCAAGAGTTAGACTTTTAAGCATTTATTAAGGAGAATAAGAATTTGATAAAGAGAGAGAGAAAGGCCTAGATTCCTATCTATTAAAGGGAGAGCGCATTTCTAGCTCCCTTCTCCGCCAGAGTCCAGAGGAAAAAGAGTGAGACCGAGCGCCAGTCTCTTCCTTCCTCCTCCCACTAGCCCGCGTCACTTCCTGACTCCTGGTCTTGCCCTCAAAGACCTTCTCTTCATGGGCAGAACTCTTCTACAGTAAGTATCCAGCAGGTGGCATTATTCCAATCGTTACAGTCCCCCCTGTTGTTCCTCAAGAAACAAAATGTTTCCTTGACGGAACAGTAAAAAGAATATAATAACTATTGCTAACTAATAATATGTGAACAACAATATTGCTAACTAATAATATGTGAACAACAATATAGAAAAGGAAGACAGGAAAGTTTTGTCCAGAGGGGCGATTTTTTTTTTGTCCTCATGAACCGACGCTTTGACATTAGTCTTGCAAAGGGAGGGCCTCTGCAGAGAATACATGTTACAGATGGTGTATATTATAACAGAAAGAAAAAAACAACAAAAACAACAAATCAAAACTGTTCATTTAAAGTCTCTGAAAGTCTTTTCTTAGATGTCCTCTAGGTGTAGTTGTGGAATGGAAGTCTTTTCAGGGGTTGAGGTGTAGATGCTGGTAATCAGCCAGGAAAACTTCCTACAAAATTGAGCTTAACACAACTTTAAAATAGCTTTGTCAATAATCAAATCAAACAATGAAAGTTCTCAAAAACATGTCTAAGGGAATACAGAATCTTAGTTGTTAACATGTGAAACATACAATAAAACAAAAATTGAACCATTCTTTAAAATTATAATATTATTATAGTCCCCCCCTTATGGAGGGTAATTGAGAAGACAATTGCTGCAATATTAATTATTGAAAATAATTTTTATCTTTGTTTCATCACTTTTTGCATCATCTGCCTAATTATCCTCATGCCATTATGAGAAATTAAAAATCTAATATAATTGGTAACAGATGTCAAGTCCAAATTCAACAGTGTATTTATCATGACACCTGAGATAATTATGGGTGTTACCATAAAAGAACAGAGAAATGATGGGATATGAGCACTCCCACACTTGAGCAGTATATACTGTCCATACAGTATGCCAGGCTTAAAATAGGTGGATGGAATATATGTCCATGCCACCGAACATATTGGAGGAAACTGAGTCAGACTTAATCAGATGCATGGGATTGAGATGTCCATGGCATCAGGCATATAGGGAGCATAGAAGCCAGGTGTAGAAGTGAGATGGGTGGGATCAATACTTCCAGCCATCTGTACAATATTGTGGGGAAAAATAAAATAAAATATTAAACCAAGAGAATCCAACCTCAACATTAGTCAAAAGCCGTTCCCTCGGCCATACCTTGATTTCATGCATGTCTCCCCTCATGTGACAGTTCAGTGTCTGCTCTTGCATGTATTCCTCTTGTGATTGGATGGCATCTTGGCCAACTGGCATCTGATAACTCAGAATAAAGGCAATTAATGTCTTAAATGATAAGTTCCCATAATCCAAGTCTCATATGGATTTAAAATTGAGGATAATAAATGATTGCAAAAAATGCGAATACATCTTGACTCAGAACACAATATATAATTATGCAACAATTTCAAATAATACCCCTTTTTTTTACTTAGTATACAATCACTTTTGTGAAAAATCAGAACATATTTAAATATAAGTTAAAGCACAACACAATCTCAAAGAAAACTTTTACAAATGTTCCCCTCTTTTTTTTTTTTTTTTGGAATATGCTTATCAAAAATAATACTTCTAGAATCAATTTACACTTGCCATGGCAAACAATTTGCCAGGGAAATGCTTTAAAGAGTTTGATCAAATAATCAGTTGAGAAAAAATAGCAAAAACAAATAACTCAGAATATGGGAGCACAATACTCCTAGAATTAACATTGTATTATGAAATCAAAACCATGTTTCAAAATTAGATAGATGAATGAATAGAAGAAAATACACGTGGAATAATAAAAGACAATGAAATTCAAACTAGGGAAATCTAAATGAATATGAACTTAATATTAATAAGAGTATTACAAAATATAAACTTGATCGCATGACTATAAAAAGCTTTTACAAATATTCTCCTTGTTTTAGAAACTAAGTATAAGACACAATCTCAAAAGCATTAAAATCTCTATGAAAATAAACCTATACCATTAATTCCAAAATGTATATGTAATAGCATAGAAATCCTATGTAACCTCTGAACTGACATTAATAATCTGAGTGAATTCAGAACACTCTTGATTCCAATATCTAAAATCCCCAATACTCATATCAATACCTTGCTGCTTACTTCTACATTTCTGTAAAATATATACCCTTCCATGGCAAAAGAAGCAGAGTCTTGAACTATGTTGATTGTCATTCTTATTCAGCCTAAGTTTTTCTTCTTTAACCCCTCTATATTGTCTGTCGGGCTTTTCACCATACAAATGCTTTATAAGATTACTAATTAAAGACAAAAGCAGGTTAGCAAAATTATGAACAAAACGAGCATATCTGGAATTTAAAGAGTTTTCTAAGATTGTCTCAAAAGCACAGCCAGGCCAGGGAAGGGCTGAGCCTGAAGCTGCAAATGCAGGTAGAAAAAGTTGAGCATGAGCATCAGATCTCTGGACTTCCCAGGCAGGGGAAGCTATGGGCTTGGCCATAGGAGGAGTAGAGGGTGGGGTCTGGAGAGGAGGGGAGGGACCAGAGCAATTTGAATCAGACTTGATTTTGAACTCAGGCCTGGATTCCTCTTCCCCCACTTTGCCTCCAGGTGCTAGGGGATTAAAAGCTTCTAGAGGGTGGGTCATTGCCTCCAGGCATGCAAAATTAAAGCAACAATTAGTGTTAGAACTGGGAAAAGCTGCAGGAATCTCTTCAGGTTTCTCTGAAAAAGCATGGTTGGGAGAGGGAGAGATATTTCCTTGTGTGAGTAAGTTGCTGGCTCTTTTAACAAAAATAAAAAGAAAAATAGAAAATCCACAAAAACAAAGCATTAACATGATCTTATCTCCCATTTGTCTGGTTAAACAGACTAAAATCAAAAATAGGATAATTAGGGAGTTTAAAAGGTCCATTCGAAAAAATTTAAAGGAAAAACACAGCCAGTACACCAGTACTTAGCAGTTAAAGGGAGAGGGAGGGGAAATTTCTTACCCAACCAGAAGATCAGAAGAAGACTGAGGTTTAGCTTTCCTCTTCGTGGTCAGCCATCTGTTAAGGGCTAAAATTCTAGCTAAACTGTCTAAAATATCTAATGAGTGGTCGCCAATAAATTATAAGCTTTAGCAAGAGTTAGACTTTTAAGCATTTATTAAGGAGAATAAGAATTTGATAAAGAGATAGAGAAAGGCCTAGATTCCTATCTATTAAAGGGAGAGCGCATTTCTAGCTCCCTTCTCCGCCAGAGTCCAGAGGAAAAAGAGTGAGACCGAGCGCCAGTCTCTTCCTTCCTCCTCCCACTAGCCCGCGTCACTTCCTGACTCCTGGTCTTGCCCTCAAAGACCTTCCCTTCATGGGCAGAACTCTTCTACAGTAAGTATCCAGCAGGTGGCGTTATTCCAATCGTTACAGTAAATTGGTTCAAGAAGGACACATAACCATCCTTTAGAGGACTAAATTATAGAATGGCAATCAGGTCCTTTGGTGCCACCAGAAGGCCCTTTGGCACCATTGGTTTGAGCCAGTGATTTCTTAAATTTTAATGACTGATTAATTCTTTAATTGAATTATATAAAGATTTTCTGGAATCTCCAACTCCTTTTTGATCCTGTCACTAATAACTTTTGATCCATGTTCATAAAAACCCCTGACCATTGTAGTTAATTTGGGTATTTATAATAGTCAAAAGTACTTATTTGCTCAGTCATTCTTAAAACTACATTGCTGTTACTGTAATGTTCTCTTGGTTCTGCTCACTTTGCTCTTCATTATTTCATGCAAGTCTTTCCATGTTTTTCTAAGATCATCGAGCTCATAATTTCTTATAGCATAGTAGTATTTCATCACAATTATATACCCCAACTTGTTCAGCCATTGCCAAGGCAAGCTGATATTACCAGTGTATACCTCTTCAAGTTTTGGTTTGGGAGGTTTGTTTTAATCACAAAAGGGAACCAGCTAAAGGCCCTTTTCCACTTTGCCAAGTTGGATAGAACTTGGCTATCTGAATCAAAAAATTACTAAGGAGATGGGCAGAGATACTGAAACAAATAAGCAAACACAATAAAACAAACAAAAAACCCTTCTATCTCTCTAGAAAGCAATTTGAGCTCAAAATTGCATTACTACATGAAAAACTTGAAAATATAAAAGATGACAACTTAAATACATTCCTCATCCCAGGGAGATTTACAAACTTAGAGGACATTTCAATCACAGAGTTGGCTTTTTAACTCAATCCTTCTCTAGGTTGGCTGAAATAGGAAGGGCACAAAGGGAACAAAGTATTAGGATCAGCCTAGATCCTGATATCCAGGTACTCAGGCCAATCACACTGATACAAGCCCACAAGGGATAGCAGTAAGAGATGATCAAACCACTTCAGAACCCTGTAGCATCCCACAATTGAGACAATCTCTAGTTGTGTTTTGTTTATTAAAATGACAGTCTCCCAATGTAAAGAAAGATCATGATTGGGAATTGATCCCAAATTACCATTTTCTTTCTTAAATGCCTGGGGAAGATTGCAAAGATGGAGCTGCTGCCAATAGGTTTCCAGTCATTAGCATATTTATAGTTTATTTTGCAGACTTCTGGGATTAACCTTCACTGCAGGCAACAACATTGCCTGTGATATATTTTTAAGCTTCCTACCCACACAATCAAAATAAAAGGAACAACACAAAAGTTTCTAGACAAATAGGAGATAACTGGATGTACCCAGTCAACCTCCCGGTCAATCACTTACATTCTGATTGGCTTCCAAGGATTGTCTAGGTCATATTATGACTCCTTTATTAGTGTTTAAGGTCAACAGGAGACATACAAGTGCATCCTCTATCAGGAAGCACAGCGTGTCTCAGGAGTGAAATATTTGGCTTTTAGTAGGAGTTGTGGCTGTGACTCGGAAATCCAGGGAAGTGAGTTAAATGCAGCCAGGCTCCCGGCGCCGAGCTGCCTCCCAGCAGATAGAATGAAGTAGAATAATAGAGGCTTTCCTGCCATTCTCAATATTATGGTGTATTTGTCAGACTTTCCAGTTGAGTTTCTGGAGGATATTTTCCATTCAGCCTTGCTGACTACAGGCTATAATTCAAAGGAAAGGGCTCTGAGAAGGCAGGTACCTAGCGAAAGGTTGGGCCCTAGTTAGGGTTTTAGATTGGTGCCAAGGGAGCCCTCCTGCAGGAAGACAGATCAGGGGCATGTATATTCATTTGGAGGGTGAAGGAAAGTACAGGGCTAAATGCCCCCAAGTCATTGGAACTCAGCTATGATTAGACTTGGCAACCACATAGAGGCACATATGCACGCTTACATACACAAATATGCACACACACACAAACACAAACACACACAATGACTAACTGTCACTTATGTAAAGTCAGTGGAGAGGAAAGAGGAAGGTAGTAACCGTAGACTCCCCCCAAACCTATTGTATTCCCTTGGGTAGATAAGCTTTCAGTTTGTCTAGTTCAAGTTTTGTGGATTCTTTTCACAGCATGATTCATTTTGGTGGTAGTAATAATTCAGCTTACTTCACACCAATATAAACTGATGTCCCAAATAGCTTTGACATTTTGACTGAGTAAAAATGAAAAAAAAAACAAACCACCCTACCAAACCCTAGATAAAGTTATACAGAAAAAGAGAGTTTTTAAAAAAATTAAATGGACAGTAACAAATGAGTAACACTGGAGTGTCATATATAATGAATTGTTTATTCTTAGGGCCATATCCTTGATCCAGAGGCACAATTAAAAGCTTAAATATATAGACTTCTGGGACATCTTCCATTCTAATGGTGATGAAGGATACTCAATGACATTAAAAAAATAAAAATAGAAACCATACTTTTAAAATGTAAACATGCTCTTTCTATAGTGTGAGAAAGGTGAATGGTTGCAAGTTTCCCTCCAAAGGAAAACCGTAAAAGCAGACTAGAGAAGGCTTATCTGCAAATTTTACTTCCATTTTTGATCAAAGTAGGAAGAAGGAATAATTAACTGTCACCTCCAGTTTCTACTTTCAGCACAAGCTGGATGGATGGACTTGAGTTGGGTTTCTGCTTGTTTTTAACTATCACAAACTCTGACTTGAACTATCACAGCAAAGGACTGTGAAGGCCAGATGAGCTGTCCTAGGGTATAATGGTACCGAAGCTTTAAGGAAGACTGAAGAAAGTTGTTATCACCTGAAGTTTCATTAGAGGAAGCAGTTGTTGTATACATACTTTTCAGCATCCAGAAAGGGCTAGAAATACATTAAGGCATTGCCCCATTTGGAGATTCCTACTGACTTATAGCTTGATGTTCCCCATAACTATTTCTGTGTTCCCATTAAAGCAAAATTCCTCCATATAATTAATAAATCATTAATTTTATAATTAATGTATTAATTATAAATAATTAATAAAATTCCGCCACATCCAAATAAAAAAGGAAAATTGAGTCCAATATCTAGATGGTTTTGAATACATAGATTTTTGTAGAAAGATGCACATTGGACTATCAGTCAGGAAGCCTGGGTTCTGGTGTTGCCTTTTCCACTAATCACTTGTGTGATCTTATGCAAGGCATTTCCCTCTTGGATCTCAGTTTCTTTTTCTTTCTTTCTTTCTTTTTTTTTTGTGGGCAATGGGGGTTAAGTGACTTGCCCAGGGTCACACAGCTAGTAAGTGTTAAGTGTCTGAGGCCAGATTTGAACTCAGGTCTTCCTGAATCCAGGGCTGGGGCTTTATCCACTGTGCCACCTAGCTGCCTCCAGGATATAGGTTTTTGATATTAAAGATACTTTGAGTTCCTTTGTGCATCTACTTCACTCCCAGCTCAGTTCACATTTTGGAACTCCTCACTAGGTTCCTTCTCACCCTGAAGAAACTTCTACCTGGAGGCCTACTCTCTGGATTGGTAAATTGCTTACCAGGACCACTGTTTTATGAGAGTCCTTGGTCATGTTTGCTTCACTCTCAGGATTTTTTCCCCTGCTCAAAAGCTACCTCACCCCTGTCCAGGTACCCTTCCCCCACCTTTTCTTTTTAGGTGCTGTCTTTCCCCCATTTGAATTTAGACTCCTCAGGGGTAGGGATTGTCTTCTTTGGCTGTATTCATAGGGCTTGGCACAGGACTGGACCCATAGCAAGTGCCTAATGTAAAAAATATAATTAACTGGGCCCTAATCTGTGAACTCCTGGCTGGCTATCTGACTGCTTTTAATTTAGTATTTTGGGCCGTTTATAAATTCCCACAATTGCTTCTCCCAGACTGATGAGCAAAAGCCTTTTTTTCAGTTAAAGCACAAAGGTTTATTTATATGAATAAACTTAGGGTTAAAGACAACAAAAGTAAAATACAACCTGTGAACTTCGGTACACTGGACTCACTCTCTCTTTTCACTTTCTCTCCTGGCACCCGAAATCTCCTCCCTCTGTGTGGGTGTGGCTGGCTGGCCTCTGCTGCCACCACCCCCTCTTGCTGCTTCCTCATCTCCTCCTCACCGTCAGCCTCCCCTTTCACTGTCAGCCTCCCCTTCAACTTTCTTAGAGTCCCCCTGCATCTCCTTTCTCTGTAGAGTCTCCCTCTTCTAACTTCTCTCTCTGTAGCGACACCCCCCCCCCCTCCAAGCGGCCACTTCACCTACTGACTTCTCAGCGTCTCTCCTAGTTCCCCCTTTCACTACCTTTGCTCCTGAATGTAAACCTTTCTTTCTCACTGGACCCTCGGGCCGCACCATGCCCACGAGCAAGCCAAGCTAATTTGCTGGGCAGGGGGCTGGGTGGAGGAAGCTCTGGGGAGTGCCTGAGGTTTTTCCTTGTGCGTCCCTGCTGAGCCCGGCCTGGGTTAGGAGTGACACTAAGCTTACATGTCTGGGGTGGTTTCAGGGGAGCAGTTGCACTGGGGGAGGGGTGGCCCATTTGAGGCAAATTTTAGCTGCCTACACTAATAACAAAATACTCAATAATAATAATGGCTAGCATCTATATAGGCCTTTAAGGTCTGTGAAACACTTTGCAAATATTATTTCATTTGATCTTCACAACAACCCTGAGAGGTAGATGCTATTCTTATTCCTATTTTACACATGAGGAGATTGGACCTGACAAATTAAAGCAACTGGCTCTGGTCACATAAGTAGAAATGCCTGAGGCTAGATTTGAACTCAGTTCTTCCTGACTCTAGGTCCTGTACTCCAACCAATGTGCCACCCAGAAGCTTCAATGCTTTCTCACTCTCCCCCCTCTATTCTTACCCCCACCACACACACACACACACTCCACTCCCCATCTGGCTTTCTTTAATTGAGCCAACACATGCCAGCACAATGGACAATAATGGGTTAGGAAACAGGGTTAAGTCTGTAAGAAAAGTGCTTGGAAAAAAAAAAAAAAAGAAAAGTGCTTGATACTGAGCTTAACACAGAAGCTTTCGTAAGATTATGAAACATAGGTGTGACCATGTCATCACATTTCTCAAAAATAGTCAGGCGTTCTTATTGATGCTAAGATACAAAACTCTTAAACTAGAATGTTAAAGTCCTTTATAATCTGGCTCCCACCTAGCCTTCTAGTAGAATTTCATGTTATTTCCTTTTATATTCTCAACTTTCCAGGTAATGTGGCCTATTAACTCTATCTTCCCCTCTCCCGACTCTAGACCTTTGTATAGGCTGTTCCCCAACACTTAGTATGCATTCCCTGTTCACATTTGTGTCTTCAAATTTCTAACTTCTTTCCAGAATCAGTTCAGGTGCCTTCCAGATCTTGTTATTAGTACTTTCTCCTTCCTGAAATTATTTTGTATTTTGTATTTAACTATCTGTGCTGATGTTTTTATGTCATTCAACTCATCTCAGTAGAATTTTAGCTCCTTGAGGGTAGGGTTAGTTTAGGTTCTGTCTTTGTATTCCCCAGCACTTAGCAGAATAGTGCTTTGCTCATAGTGGGCAAAAATGTTAGTTAAATTGAACTGAATTGAAACTTGAACTAGAATGATCTCTAAATTCCCCTGCTATAACTAAACTTATCCAACATTACAGCACTTGAAAATAGCAGGAGGGTGGTGGGGAAGGGCCAGTGGAGATAGTTGGAGGAATGGGCAGTAACCTGGGGACCCAAGGGAAATGGAGTAGCTGTGATCCAACAATGTTATATTTAGATAATACTAGATCCTTTGGGTTTGTAGCCTAAAAGAGAATCCATCTGTGATGGGAAAATCTGTCTCAGTGCTTATTTGTGCTGGTTGTACCCTGGGGCAGGGAGAGGGCTAGATAAAAGAGGGTTTAGAATCTAGCTCAAAGTGCTAAGGGGCATCCACGGCTGGACAGAGAGCCCAGGCCAGAAATATTCACAAAGTGGGTGGCCTCTCTGTCTCCTGAGAGGCTAAGGCAACTGCTGAGCATTTGTAGCAACCAAAGTGGGACAGCATAACATGAAGTCATCTAGACCATGGAGATTTGAAATTTGGTCCAAATGCAAATTTCTGGCTATTCAAATCCATTAAAGAAAGTACAACTTCATGGTCATGGGAGTTGGGGAGGGAATAGGTAATTTTTTTTAAATTCAAGATTTTTGTATATTAAATGTCATTTATTAAGCACACCTTTGATGAGTTAAATATAAATGAGTCAGAGCCAGATAACTTCCAAAATACATATTGGATTAAAAGTAAGGGAGCGTCTACAGAATATATTGCATTTAATTTTCTCATAGCTGTTACCAGGGCAGGATGATCAGAGGTTTGGCTTAGGGTAGAAAATTCTTCTGACAACACTTTTACTCCTCTAAGAGAGAAGAGAGAGACAGAGCCTGGTGATTGGCAAAGCTGCTGGTGGTGGTAGTGGTGGTATCATGTGGTGTGAGTGTGTGTGTGTGCCTGTGTGTGCATGCGTGCGTGCATGTGTATGACAGGATGGTGGGAGTGAAGCTAGGTTTGGTCCAGTTCTGTTTCCCTATGGTCCCTAAGAGGGAAGCCCAGGAGGCGAGGACAAAAGCCACAACTGGCAGAACCCAAGATCTGTCTCTTTCCCAACCCCCAAGTGGAAAGGAAGTTTGACTCTGCCCGTGGCTAGTCCTCTAAGTATTAATAGATATGGCATTTTAGGACTCACCTCACATCATACTCCACCTAGGGACAAAGCACATGTCAGGAAGCCCTAGGAAAAGTAGTGAGCTGGGAAGCATTCTACCCCTTCACTAACCCCCCTCCCAATAAATTCCTGGATGGGGGTCCTTCCAGTGGGGAAAGAGATAGTGCCTCAGTCCCTGCTAGAAAGCCATGTCTTTCTGGGATTACTTCTGCTTTCTGTATTCCATGGCTGGGAGCCAGTAGGGAAGGAGAATGGCTTGACAGTATGTTAAGACCACTATGAGACAAGACAGGGTCTTCTCTGAGTCCCTGTAGGCTATAGGAGCTAGCTGATCCAGGGCAAGGGAAGTTTCCCTAGACCTAAGAGTTCTCCAAGACTACTCTCCCCCTGCCAAAAAAATACTACTCTCCCAACAATGTCTGCCCTGGGAAGAGGGTGATGGGTCAGGGCATGAGTCAAGTAAAGGAAGATAAAGCCCTTCCTGAAAATGTCTTCCTAGAGATACCTCTGTCTTTGCCAGGCCCTCTTATCCTATTGTAAAGAATTAATTGAAAAAAAGAAGAATTAATTGTTATTTGAGGTTTCTATGACCCCATCTTTTGGCTAGAATTTAAAAAAAACCCCAAACCTTGGCACACACACTGGCCTGGGGCTCTACAAACAGCATGGTGCTCCACCCACTGGTTGTAGCCATCACCATGGCACTGGCACCTCACATCATTACCACTTATCGACGCCTACATGGGCCTGGCAAAATTGTAATGATTGGAAGCCCTGTGAGGGCAGTCATGTGACTGTCAGAGTGGCCAGCCAATTGGCTGGGGGCTGTGTGTGGGCAGTCTGGGGTCTGCTGAGAAGAAGGAAGGTTTTTTGCCATTCTCTCTTGAAGCTGGAGGGGACAGGACACTGCTGTGTGCTCTCAGCTGATTCCTGTGTGGTGGTGTGATTCAGGCTGTATTACTTCCCTTTCCCCATTTTATTTCCTTTCCCTTAATCCTACTGATCCTGTTTGTATGGGTTTTTTTTTTCCATTTGTTCTTGTTAAATAAATCCTGCTCTGTTTTGAGAGAGGCTGTTGGTCTCCTTCCTTGCCCCAATATTGTGGTGAGCTGCCTAGCTAACACCCCCCCAATTAAAAATTGGTCCCTACACTATATAGCACAATGGTCTTTTTCTTTACCTTGAAGTTTTGCTTGTAAGCCCTCTTTCGGCACCCCACCACCACCACCCAGGCATCTTGTTTGCTGAAAATGATTATCAGCACACCTCCCACCATCAGTCTTCAGGCTTCTTAGATACCAACTGTGAAGAAACAACTGACTTTAGTACTTCATTATCAATAACTATAACAGCTAACATTTACATAGTCTATTTTACAAGGTTTACAAAGTCCTTTATTAAAATGATTTCATTCTTTCAGGGGAAAAGATGGACATTTAATGACATTGGGGACTTTCAATCTTTCCTGGTGAAAAGACCAGAACTGAATAGAAAATTTGATCTCAACATACAAGACTCAAGAGAAGTTTAAAAAGGTAAACAGAGGGGAAAAAAAGGTTACCCTATTAGGTTAAACTGTTTATATCTCTACACAGGAAGATAATACTCATAATTCTTAAGAACTGTAAATGTATTTGGGCAGAGAGAAGGACTTTATATAGAGGGTATAAATATAAATTGTCTTTGATGTGATGATACAAAAGAATTAAGGGGATAAAAAGGGAGTCTATGGGGAGGAGAGGAAAGGGGAGGTGGAATGGGATGAATTATATCATATGAAGAGGTGGAAAAAAACCTATTACAATAGAGGGAAAGAAAGGAGGGGGGAACATGGTTTCAACCCTATTCTCATTAGATTTGACTCAAAGAGGGAATAACATATACGTTCATTGGGATAAAGAAACTTAACTCATTCTTTAGGGAAACAAAAGGGGAAGGGAAAGGGGGGGACTGATAGAAGGGAGGACAAAAGCAAGGGAGAAAAGGGTAAAGAAAAGAGAGGGGGGTGATAAAAAGGGAGGGCAGATCGGGGGAGGCAGGGGTAAGAAGTAAAACATCAGTGAGGAGGAATAGGGTGAAAGAAGGGGGGAAAAGTACAAAGGGGGTAAATAGAATGGAGGGGAATAGACAGTAATAATAACTGTGAATGTGAATGGGATGAACTCTGCTATAAAACGGAAGCGAATTGCAGAGTGGATTAAAAACCAGAACCCTACAATATGCTGTTTACAAGAAACACATTTGAAGCAGAGAGATACACACAGAGTAAAGGTAAAAGGCTGGAGCAGAATATATTATGCCTCAGCTAAAGTAAAAAAGGCAGGGGTAGCAATCCTTATCTCAGACAAAGTGCAGGCAAAAATAGATCTCATTAAAAGAGATAAGGAAGGAAATTACATCTTACTTAAAGGTACTATAGATAATGAAGTAATATCAATATTAAATATGTATGCGCCAAGTGGTATAGCATCCAAGTTCTTAGAGGAGAAGTTAAATGAGTTACAAGAGGAATTAGATAGTAATACTATACTAGTGGGGGATCTGAATCTCCCCCTCTCAGAATTAGATAAATCTAGCCAAAAAATAAATAAGAAAGAAGTGAAAGAGGTGAATAGATTACTAGAAAAGTTAGACATGATAGATGACTGGAGAAAATTGAATGGGGATAGAAAGGAATATACCTTTTTCTCAGCAGTACATGGCACATTTTCAAAAATTGACCATGTATTAGGGCACAAAAACATCATAGTCAAATGTAGAAAGGCAGAAATAGTAAATGCATCCTTCTCAGATCATGATGCAATAAAAATTACATGTAAGAAAGAGCCAGGGAAAAGTAGAATGAAAATCAATTGGAAACTAAATAATTTCATTCTAAAGAATGAATGGGCCAAACAAGAAATCATAGAAACAATCAATAACTTTATCCAAGAGAATGACAATAATGAGACAACATACCAAAATCTATGGGATGCAGCCAAAGCAGTGCTTAGGGGAAAATTTATAACTCTAAATGCTTACATGAATAAAAAAGAGAAAGAGGAGATTAATGAATTGGGCATGCAACTTAAAAAGTTAGAAAAAGAACAAATTAGAAATCCCCAATTAGACACTAAATTAGAGATCCTGAAAATTAAAGGAGAAATTAATAAGATTGAAAGCAAAAAAACTATAGAATTAATCAATAAAACTAAGAGCTGGTTTTATGAAAAAACCAATAAAATAGATAAAATATTGGTTAATTTGATTAAAAAAAAGAAAGAAGAAAACCAAATTACCAGTATCAAAAATGAAAAGGGTGATGTTACCACCAATGAAGTGGAAATTAAAGCAATAATTAGGAAATATTTTGCCCAACTGTATGCCAATAAATTTGACAATCTAAATGAAATGGATGAATATTTACAAAGATACAAACTGCCCAGGTTAACTGAAGAGGAAATAAAATCCTTAAATAAACCCATATTAGAAAAAGAAATTGAACAAGCTATTAATGAACTCCCTAAGAAAAAATCCCCTGGGCCAGATGGGTTTACGGGTGAATTTTACCAAACATTTAAAGAACAATTAATTCCAATATTATACAAATTATTTGGAAAAATAGGGGAAGAAGGAGTTCTACCAAATTCGTTTTATGACACAAATATGGTGGTGATACCAAAACCAGGCAAAGCAAAAACAGAGAAAGAAAATTATAGACCAATCTCCCTAATGAATATTGATGCTAAAATCTGAAATAAGATATTAGCAAGGAGATTACAGCAAGTGATCACCAGGATAATACACTATGACCAGGCGGGATTTATACCAGGAATGCAGGGCTGGTTCAACATTAGGAAAACTATTAACATAATCAACCACATCAATAAGAAAACCAACCAAAATCATATGATTATCTCAATAGATGCAGAGAAAGCTTTTGACAAAGTACAGCACCCATTCCTAATAAAAACACTAGAGAGTTTAGGAATAGGGGGAGCTTTCCTTAGAATAATAAACAGTACTTACCTAAAGCCATCAGCAAGTATTATATGCAATGGAGATAAATTAGAGGCCTTCCCAATAAGATCAGGGGTGAAACAGGGATGTCCATTATCACCCTTATTATTTAATATTGTTCTAGAAATGTTAGCTTTAGCAATCAGAGAAGAGAAGGGAATTAAAGGAATTAGAGTAGGCAAGGAGGAAACAAAACTATCACTCTTTGCAGATGATATGATGGTATACTTAAGGAATCCTCGAGAATCAAGTCAAAAATTACTTGAAACAATTAACAACTTTAGCAAAGTAGCAGGATATAAAATAAATCCACATAAATCATCAGCATTTCTATACATGACCAACAAAGTCCAGCAGCAAGAGATAGAAAGAGAAATTCCATTTAAAGTAACGGTAGATAATATAAAATACTTGGGAGTCTACTTGCCAAGACAAACCCAGGAACTCTATGAACACAACTACCAAACACTCTTCACACAAATCAAATCAGATCTAAATAATTGGAAAGATATCAATTGCTCATGGATAGGCAGAGCTAATATAGTAAAAATGACAATACTGCCTAAATTAATTTACTTATTCAGTGCCATACCAATCAGACTACCTAAAAATTATTTTATAGAGCTAGAAAAAATAATAACAAAATTCATCTGGAAAAACAAAAAATCAAGAATATCCAGGGAAATAATGAAAAAAAATTCACAGGAAGGTGGGTTAGCGGTACCAAACCTGGAGCTTTACTATAAAGCGGCAGTCATCAAAACTATCTGGTACTGGCTAAAAAATAGAGTGGTAGATCAATGGAATAGGCTAGGCTCAGGAAATGCAGTAGTAAATGACATTAGTAATGTAGTGTTTGATAAACCCACAGACTCCAGCTTCTGGAATAGGAACTCAGTATTTGACAAAAACTGCTGGGAAAACTGGAAGATAGTATGGCAGAAATTAGGCATAGACCAACATCTTACACCTTATACTAAAATAAGGTCAAAATGGATACATGATTTAGACATAAGAGGTGATACCATAGGTAAATTAGGAGAGAAAGGAATAGTGTACCTATCAGATCTTTGGAAAGGAAAACAGTTTATGACCAAACAAGAGATAGAGTATATTATAAAATGCAAAATAGATGATTTTGATTACATTAAATTAAAAAATTTTTGTACAAACAGAAGCAATGCATCCAAAATTGGAAGGGAGGCAGAAAGCTGGGAAACAATTTTTGAGGCCAGTGCTTCTGATAAAGGCCTCATCTCTAAAATATATAGGGAATTAAATCAAATTTATAAGAATCCAAGTCATTCCCCAATTGAGAAATGGTCAAAGGATATGAACAGGCAGTTTTCTGATGAAGAAACCAAAGCTATCTATTCCCATATGAAAAAATGCTCTAAATCTCTAATGATTAGAGAGATGCAAATTAAAACAACTCTGAGGTACCACCTGACACCTATCAGATTGGCTAAAATGACAAAAAAGGAAGATAATAAATGTTGGAGAGGCTGTGGGAAAATTGGAACACTAATGCATTGTTGGTGGAGCTGTGAGCTGATCCAACCATTCTGGAGAGCAATTTGGAATTATGTCCAAAGGGCAATAAAGCTGTGCATACCCTTTGACCCAGCAATTCCACTTTTAGGTCTTTTGCCCAAAGAAATCATGGAAGGGGGAAAGGGAACCACATGTACAAAAATATTTATAGCTGCTCTTTATGTGGTAGCAAGGAATTGGAAGTTGAGGGGGTGCCCATCAATTGGGGAATGGCTGGACAAGTTGTGGTATATGAATACAATGGAATACTATTGTGCTGTAAGAAATGATGAGCAGGAAGAGTTCAGAGAAACCTGGAGGGTCTTATGTGAGCTGATGATGAGTGAGATGAGCAGAACCAGAAGAACATTGTACACAGTATCATCAACATTGAGTGTTGACCTACTGTGATGGACTATATTCTTCTCACCAATGCAATGGTACAGAAGAGTTCCAGGGAACTCATGATAGAAGAGGATCTCCAAATCCAAGAAAAAAAAAGAAAGAAAGAACTGTGGAGTATAGATGCTGATTGAAACATATTATTTCTTTTGTTTTGGGTGCTGTTGGTTTTTTTTTTTCTTTCTATTTTGAGGTTTTGCATCACTGCTCTGATTCTTTCTCTTGTAACAGGATTAATGCAGAAATAGGATTAATGTTATTATGTGTATATATATGTGTGTGTGTATATATATATCTATATGTATATGTATAGAGATATATAGATATAACCTATATCAGATTACCTGCTGTCTAGGGGAGGGGGGAGGGAGGGATGGGAGGGAGAAAAATCTGAAATTGTAAAGCATGTATAAACAAAAGTTGAGAACTATCTTTACATGTAATGGAAAAAATAAAATACCTCATACATAAAAAAAAAAAAGATTTCATTTGATCCTTACAATTATCCAGTGAAATAGCTGCTGTTATTATCTTCATTTTATAGATGAGGGAACTGAGACAGACAAGTTAAGTGATTTACTCAAGATCATATAGCTAGTAAGTTATCTGAGGCTGGATTTGAACTCAGGTTTTCCTGATTCCAAGTCCAGCATTCTATCCACTCCAAGGTCATATTGCCCATATCAAGAGTAACTTTTCAAAATAGGAAGCTACGACTTCTTAGGGTGGGGTGTACTTCCACCTCTTCTTCAACAGTCTCATGGTATCTTGGTGTCTTTTCCCACAGACTGATGTCTTAGGGTTTTTGTTCTTGGGTCCCATCATCTTCTCTCACCTCTTCCAACTGAGTGCCTCTTCTGCGTCATTTGCCCTGAGAATAGTTGGTAGTTCTTGTTCTGGGTATGACAGTTCCTAGTTACTACTCGGGGTCTGTTGAAACAAACATTAGAAAAATCACCAGGAGTGTCTTTGACATTTCAGTGATGCTTTACCCATCCTTATCTGCCAAATGATGATTTGGCTGCCTGAATAGCAGAAGGGTATTAAAAATATTCACTGATTGAGTAACATAAAAATGATCTATAAGAATAATAAAAGGAAACAATGTTTTGGCATTTAGCTTGTTTATCTCTTCAGGTAACAAAATTAAAAATGAAATGTTTACCTACAGAAATACTATAAAGGTCTAAGTGGGAAGAAATGAAATATGTTGAACATGTGCTTAAGGGTAAATGTGCGTGGGCACTTTGGTGGGGAGGGGTATTGGATGTATGATTTAATTGGTCAAGAGAGCTCCAGATATGAACTTTCTTCTTTTTTTTTTCCTTTTTTTTTTTCACTTTCCTCTTAAAGAGTTGCTTGAGACGCTGAGGTTAAGTGACTTAGAAAGGGTTCAACAGCCAGTATGTAGTCAGAAGGCAGACTTGAACTCAAATCTTCCTGATGCTTTGACCAGCTTTTATAGGTACTGAATTACAGTGAAATGTTACCACATTTAGCAGAACTTAAATAAGCACTTCAAATACATATACTTGTACAAAGACCTCCACACATGCATGTCTGTCTGTCCTGACCTCGATGTGTTGATCTCCTCTCAGAAATGTTGTTTGTTTTTTGTGATAACACATTGACACATGACCCTCTGCTCTGCTGGCTTGTCTCCGTTTTGATAGCAAGCAGGGTCCTGAGCTACAGACACGCCAGAGTGCAGTCTCTGTACATTTCAATGCCCTCTGGCTCACATGTGTAGGCTGCCAAATAAAATAAACATGAAGTCTAATTTTATGCCTAGTAGCCACATTGACATTCTTACAGTATATTGGGACTAGGATTGTTTACTAACTGTTCCAGAGGGCTTGTGAGAGGGTAGAAGCTCAGGAGCTCTGCACACTCTTAAAAAAATTAATGGATAAACTAAAAAACCATGCCAGACCCCATTAGGATCTTGTCAAACAATTAAATTGCTTGACTTGTGGAGTTAAGACTAAAGATTGCTGAGTATGGAGGGACCAAAATCCACACTGTAAACAAGGATAAGTTGAAGGAACTTTGTATGTTTCCTCTGGAGATGAGAAGACTTAGGGGGAGACAATAGCTGTCTTCAAGTATTTGAAGGGCTTTCAAGGAGAAGAGAGATTAAGCTTTTTCTGTTTGGTTTCAAGGGACAGAACTAGGGATAATGGATAGAAGTTGAAGAGAGAAATATGTCAGTTCAAAGTAAGGAAAAACTTCTAACTATAAGTGCCATAAAGAAATGAAATGGGATACTTGTAGAAGTAGTGAGTTCTCTGTCACTGGAGGTCTTCAAGTAAAAGCTGTATGACCATTTGTCAGGTATGTTATAAAGGAGTTTTTGTTCAGCTATTGGTTGGACTAGATGACTTCCGGTCTTCTTTCCAATCCTGAGATTCTTTGGTTCCATTATTGAATGAATCAGTTGCCATGGATATTTGGGAGACTTCTCAGTTCATTTCCTTAGACTATTGTGTCAAAGACAATGAAAGTATGTCAGAAATAATCTCCTTTCATCATATGGTTTGTTAACAGGATAGGTTGCCAACCAGGCGGAACTGGCCTCTAACCTGTGAATGGCCAGAGCACTGTTGACTAGGTCTAACTAAGTGATCTAAATAACCTCACAAATTTTCTTGGGCTGGGTCATGTCCAAGTTGCCAGGTCAGTGGGCAGAGTTTTCAGGCGATAGTAGGTTTTTTCTCAGAGAAGCATAAAAAGGGCAGACTATCTCACTAGTGGTCAGATTGCCCTTAAGTTTAATGGAGTCCTGTTCTGTAGTCAGTAGGGTGAGCCTGGCTGGATCCTATGGACAGGGTGAGCTCAACCCCTCCAACCACACATTCTTGGCAGCCACCATAGGTCACTACCAGCATGCCATGAATCTCTTAGGAACATGTTTACCATACTGTCACTGTTAATCCTGCTGAAATCAAGTTGGAGAGCTTGAAGTCAGAAGAAATTAATTAGGTCATTAAAAACAGGAATAGGAATGGGCGGTATAATTTCTGAGACCCAAGTTTTTCAAAATGCATTCCCATTTGCCCAGCACACAGCAAAAAATATCATTTTACATAAGGGAGGGGTTTCAACAATGCTGTACAAATCCTTGTCTGAGCAGCAGCCATCCAAAATGAAGTAAATGTATCTTACACCATCCCATAGTGTCATTAGTAAAAAAAAAAGATAGGTTCATCTAAAAATATGAAAAGGCTGGGCTATAGGGTTCTTAATAAATGATGTTGTAAAGGTTTTTTTAGGCGCCTCTGGCATGTATAACTGTCAAAATCCAAAGAATGAATTAACTTTAAATTCTGCATATTAAGGATACACAATGACTATGTCAGATCATGAGGCATATTGGATGGAATGCTGTACTTGGAATCAGGAAGATTTGGGATCAGAATCTCCCCATAGATACTGACTAGCTTTGTGATGTTTTGTAAGACACAATTTCTCTAAGACTAGGGTTTTGTTTTGTTTTGTTTTTGGCAGGGCAATGAGGGTTAAGTGACTTTCCCAGGGCCACACAGATAGTAAGTGTCAAGAGTCCAAGGCCGGATTTGAACTCAGGTCCTCCTGAATCTAGGGCCAGTGCTTTACCCACTGTGCTACCTAGCTGCCCCAAGACTCAGTTTCTTTATTCATCTTATGAAAAGTGGAAAAAGAGTCAGATTTTGAGCATGGAAGATGATATGGATCAACATAAATCCTCCTCATTGTAGAGGCAGCTAGGTGGTACAGTGGCTAGAGACCTGGGCCTTAAATAAGGCAGACCTAAGTTCAAATGTGTCCTCAGACACTTACTAAATGTGTGACCTTGGACAAGTCACTTAACCTTAGTTTTCCTCATGCTAGTACCTGCCTCCCAGGGTGGTAGTGAGGATCAAATGACATAATTGTAAAGTGCTCAGCACAGTGCCTCACACATAGTGTTATATAAATGTTAACTATTGTCAATGATTAGAAGAACCATTGGATTCCATTGAATTCAGTGTAGTAGATGAATGAATTTATGTAAAAATAAGAAATGACTGAGAACTTCAAGGAAGATTACATACATACTTATGATCAACACTTAAACATGATTTGGGGATTTGATGCAGAAACATGAAAATCAACCCAAGTGGAATACTCCAATACTATTTTTCCAAGGTGATGGGATTGGATCTCCACTGAGAGTTGGCTGAAAAAAAACCATTTCTATTGTATGGAAAATTAGAGACTGGATAATAACCTCTCCAAAAGAGGAGTCTGTGATATTTTTTGATATTAAAAAGTAATCGGGGGCAGCTAGGTGGCGCAGTGGATAAAACACTGGCCCTGGATTCAGGAGGACCTGAGTTCAAATCCGACCTCAGATACTTGACACTTACCAGCTGTGTGACCTTGGGCAAGTCACTTAACCTTCATTGCCCTGCAAAAAGAAGAAGAAGAAGTAATCAAGGATCCCTTGACCCTTAAAATGAATTTATTTACAGATTAGTTTTCAATTTAAGTAAGCATAGTACTCATTCTTATATTTCCTATGTGAAATATACCAATTAATGTAGACATTATAATGTAGGAATCTTTTTTAAAGATTGAATTTACTCCTACTTATCTTGTTGGCAAATACATTTTAAAAATAAACATTGTTCCCCCTCCCTTACACACACACACACACACACACACACACACACACACACACACACACACACACACTGCATTTTTTGGTCAGGCAAATAAAATAGAATGAAGATAATAAATATTATGACCTTACAGTGTTGCTGCGAGGATATTAAATGAGATTGTGTAAAACCTTTTTTTTTCTTTTGAACAATAGCTCAGTCTTTCATTGGTATAAGGTACTCCTTTCTCTACCAAGTCAGGTCCATGTCTTCACTATAACTTAGAGTTTCAGAGAGCTGCTTGGGGGCACTGAGCCATTAAATGACTGGTCCAAGGACAAACAGGCAGTATGTGTCAGAAAAGGGATTTACTTGGGTCTTCCTGATGTAGGCCATTTTGCAACCACCATGCCATGATGTCTCTCAAGCAGACTGGGCCTTTGTAAACCTTGAAGGATTTCAATAATTCTGTGAGTTTATAAATGGCAAAGAGCTTTACACGATGAAATCTAGAGATCAGTGGTGTAATTGCAATAACAATAGCTTATATTTATAGAGTCCTTTAAGGATTGCAAAGCATTTTTATAACAACAACCTTGTGGTGTGAATATTATTGCAGCCAATTTACAAATAAGAACACTGAGGTTCAGATATTGTAAGTGACTTTCCCAAGGTCATATAGTTAAAAAGCACTGGAGTTGGCATTTGAAATGAGATTGTCTTGCTCCTGAGTATGTTGTTCTTGCTGCTACCATGCTTAGTGTGGCACAAAGCTATTCTTGATGAAGGCATTTGGGCCATTTGCTATGACTGCTTCTTTCTCTAGATGCTGACTAACTATCCTTTAAAAAATATTTTATAATTTGGTGAGGAATAGAAGCCAAATTCATTAATTTAGTTTTCGAGTTTCCATTCTCTTCCTCCTTCTGACAATTGGGACAATTAACGCTTTCCAATCCCATGTAAGATATTCTATGCCATCTTCCAAAGATGCCTGTGGCTTATCTTAAAAAAAATTTTTTTTTAGTGAGGCAATTGGGGTTAAGTGACTTGCCCAGGGTCACACAGCTAGTGAGTGTTAAGTGTCTGAGGCTGGATTTGAACTCGGGTACTCCTGACTCCAGGGCTGGTGCTCTATCCACTGTGCCACCTAGCTGCCCCACCTGTGGCTTATCAGTCACATATATCAGATCATTCCGTACACTAGAGCCTGGTTCATTTTGGCCTGGGAACTTATCAAAGGCAGGTAGGTGATCTCCTATTGGTTTTGATCTAACATCTCTGAATTTAGCAAGGTTAATCAGTGGACAGCAGAATATTGTTCATTTCAGGGCTTGTTCTAAAAGCCTTTTCAGCTTGGGAATAGCTGGCAGAGGTTGCACTCCACTGGCATAACATTTAAAAAATGATTACTTTAATAGCAGATATTGGAGAAGTACTTTAATTAACAAAAATATGGTATCCGAACAGGGTCTGGCAATGTTCTTCTTTCACCCTCCCCCTTCCTCATTTCCTATCCCCCAGGTGCCTCCTGCCACTTTCTCTTCCTTTTCTCTTGTTTTACCTAATGAAGTGGACTTACTACTTACCAAAGCTAAGCCCTCTACTTACTCAAATTATTGCATTCCATCCTGTCTCCTCCAACAGACTTCTGCCTCCATCACCCCCCTCCCACTTATTTTCAATCTTTTCTTCTCTACTGGCTCATTTCCTACTGCTTTTAAACATTCTCAAGTCTCCCCTATACTGAAAAAACCCTCATTGGATCCTTCCATTCCTACTATTGTCCTACTTCCCTAATTAAACTTCCCCCCAAAAGGTAGTGTTCAATAGGTGCTTCCACCTTCTCTTCTTAACTTCTGACAATCTAGCTTCCAACCATATCAATCTGCTGAAGCTGCTCTCTCCAAAGTTACTCATGACCTCTTAGTTATCAAATCCAGTGACTTTTTCTCAATTCTCATTCTCCTTGACCTCTCTAAAGTCTTTGGAATTGTCTATCATTCTTTTCTCCTTGATACTGTTTTCTCCCTAGGTTTTTGGGATAACACTCTCTCCTGGTTTTTCTCCTATTGATCTGACCACTCCTTCTCTGTGTCCTTTGCTGGATCCTTTCCCAGATTACACCCTTTACTCATAGGTGTCCCTCAAGGTTCTGTCCTGGGCCCTTTTCTCTTCTCCCTCTATACTACCTCACTTGGTGATCTCTTCAGTTTCCATGGATTTAATTGACATCTTTATGATAATGATTCTCAAATCTGCCTCTACTGCTCTGTGAAATATTTTTGAATTCGCTGGGCCTAATTTGGGGGGACTGATCTATGGGGATGACTAGAGGACTAATCTGAGGACTTTTGACTATTTGGCTATCTGACTTCGTTAATTTAATGTGGGCCGTTTATAAAGTTCCACCACACTGTTCCACTCCCAAATTGATAAGCAAAATATTAAGAAGCCTCTTAACTAAATAATCACAGCAGAGTTTATTTATGAGATACTATTTCCAATTAGGAATACAGGGAAATAAAGTGTACAACCTGACTGCTTTCCTGCGGTCTCTTTCCACTGCGTATCTTTCCCATCTGCTGCGATTTGAACTTCTTGAATACAATAAGGGCCTTAGCCGCGTTACACTTTCCCTGGTTTGTATTAAGGCCTGTAACCTTCAGTCTGTCTGCTCTGTCAGTTTGCCCTTCGGCCTCTCTTTTGCCTGCTCCTAGTCCTTCTCGTCTTTTCCTGCATCCTTGTAGCCCCGTCTCTAGTCTCCAATCTTTGCCGTCTCCCCAGCCGCCTCTTGACCTCTTCTTGTCCGTCCGAACCCCTGAGTCTTGCCTGTCTAGTCCGTCCTCAGCCCGTCCTCTAGTCTGTCCTCCCTCCTGTCTCACTCTCAGGTCTCTCTCTCTCTCTCTCTCTCTCTCTCTCTCTCTCAAGGTATATATATATATATACACACACACACACACACACACACACACACACACACACACACACATATATATAAAGGTATATATATATACACACACACACACATATATATACACACACACATATATATAAAGGTGTATATATATATACACACACACATATATATAAAGGTGTATATATATATACACACACATATATATAAAGGTGTATATATATATATACACACACATATATATAAAGGTATACACACACACACACACACACACACACACACACACACACATATATATATATCTCAGGTCTCTGTCTCTGTCTCTCTGTCTCTCTCTCTCTCTCTCTCTCTCTATATATATATATATATACATACCTTTTCTTCTCTCCACTCAAATCTCAGGGCTTCCTTCACCCCCACAGACCAAGCTAATCCGCCAGCCAGAGCTGCAGCTGGTGGTGGTGGTGGTGGTGGTGGTGGTGTGTGTGTGTGTGTGTGTGTGTGTGTGTGTGTGTGTGTGTGTGTGTGTGTGTGTGTGTGTGTGTGTAGAGACCCTGAGGGCCTAAGGCTTTCTAATCTCAGCCTAAAGGTAGGGTCCCCAAATCAAAATAAATTTCCACAGCTCCAAGCTCCCTGCTGATCTTCAATCTTACATTTCTAATTGCCTTTCAAACATCTGGAACTGGATTCCAGTAGATATTTTAAACACAATATGTCCAGAACAGAACTCATTATTTTTCCTCTTAAATTCTTCCACCTTTCTACTGTAAAGGGCAATGCCATCCTTGCAGTCCCTCAGGCTTACAACCTAGGAGTTATCCTGAATTCCTCAATGTCTCTAACCCCCCATGTCCAAGCTGTTGCCACAACCTGTAGATTTCATCTTTGCAACACCTATTGAATATGCCCCTTTCTCTCCTCTGACACAGTCACCACTCTGGTATAGGCCCTCATCACTTCACACCTGGATTATTGCAATAGCCTGCTGGTAGATCTACCTGCTTCAAGTCTCTATCCACTCCAGTCCATCTTCCATTCAGACACTAAATAGATGTTTCTGAAGCACAGGTCAGATTGTGTCATTCCACTCCTCAATAAACTCTAATGGCTTTCTGTTGTCTCCAGGAACAAATATAAAATGCTCTGTTTGGCATTCAAAACCTTTCATAGGGGCAGCTAAGTGGCACAGTGGATAGAGCACCAGCCCTGGAGTCAGGAGGACCTGAGTTCAAATCTGACCTCAGACACTTAACACTTACTAGCTTTGTGACCCTAGGCAAGTCACTTAACCCTAATTGCCTCACTAAAAAAACCAAAAACAACCAAACTTTTCATAACCTAGCACGCCCTTCTGCCTTTCCAGTCCTCTTACAACTTACTTCTCAACATATACATGTACTCTTCAATCTAGTGATACTGGCCTCTTGGCTATTCCATGAAAAAGACCCTCCATCTCCTGGCTTTGGGTATTTTCTCTGTCTGTCCCCCATTCCTGGAATGATTTTCCTTGTCCACTCCAACTATTGACCTCCCTGGTTTCCTTTAAGTCCCAATTAAAATCCCACCTTCCATAGGAAGCTTTCCTCAACACTTCTTAATTCCAGTTCCTTCTCTTTTTAACCCCTCCCCCACTTACCCTGTACATAGCTTTCTTTGTATATATTTGTTTGCATGTTGTTTCTTCCATTATATTGTAAGCTCCATGAGGAAAGGGACTCTCTTTTTCCTCTCTTTGTATCCCTAATGATTAGCATAGTGCCTGTCACGTAGTAGGCACTTAATAAAATTTTATTGAGTATGAACTGAATTGAATAAATGCTCACACTGAAAATTTAACTGTCGGCTTTCAAATGAGCTCTAGCATGCCCCTGAATATAATCTTCATGATAAAGACTTGGACTGGTATATTTGTACAATCTCCACATCACACATTTGTTGTGTTTGAGGTCAAGTCATTCCTGAGGTGGTATCCTCAGGATCCAGAACAAGATAGACATAGATGTTCATATATATATACACATACATACACATATATATGTATATGTTTGTATTCATCAATATTTTTAACATATATGTATATGTGTGTATATACACATCTAGCTATCAATCAGTCTATCTATCATCTATCTTTCTATCTATCTTAGATGAAGCCAATATAGGATTTTGTTTTGCTTGACTATGCATATTTATTAGAAGAGTTTTATTTTTTCTTTTTTTCTCCTTTTTATCAATGTGTTGGGGGGAGATGGTAGGGAGAAAGAAAGAAAAGATTTTGTTCAACTGAAAGAAGTTAAAACAAGAAAACAAAAAAACTCAACAATCACTGTGTGTGTGTGTGTAATTTCCTACAGATTGTAGATGAATGAACCAGGGCCAGTTTGAGACCCTTGCGTCTCCTAAAGGCAGAGATATCGCGAGTCTAAATCTAATTTGTCAGCATGGGTAGAATGATATTCAATTGCAGAGGAGTAGAAGAATCAACTATGAGGCAAAAAACACCACAGTGTAGTGGGGAAAGTACTGGATTTAAAATGAGTGGATCTGGGTTTGAATTCTGGCTCTAATTTTAGGTAAATGACTTTACCTTTCTAGGGTACAGTTTCCTCATCTATAAAAAGTTTTGGACTAGACAATTGCTAAGATCCCTTCTAGCTCTAAACCTACGGTTTACTCTTTTTACTTGAGGCAGTGTAGGGTGCTAAGCTTGAAGAGATGAGCTAGATTCAAATCCTGCCTCTGACAGTTATTAATTGTGTAGTCATGACCAAGTCAATTAACCTCTCTGAGACTAAATTTTTTCATTTATAAAATGGGAATAATAGTAGCTGTACTGCCTACTACAGATTATCATTGTTGTCAGGCTCAAATGAAGTAATGGCTGTGACTAGAAGTTTTAAAAAATACTTTTTATTTTCCCCTTTCCCTGCAAAGCCATATGCCTCACAGAATTACTTCTTAATGATTCAGCCATTCCCTATACATTTTGTAAGAAAGACTCTATATTTCATAAGCTCCTAATGCCTTTGCCCTCTTGTCCCTATAACATTGGTCTGGACATGTTGGGGTTGGCAGATGACCCAAAGTTAAGTTACTTCCAGAAAGAGCTCCTACTTTCCTAATCTTTGACCAGGATCACCTAGTATCCTCTGTGGGCTTTTCTCATACATACAGTTGCACTTGGGAGCTGTGACATGCTGCTGCTATCTAAAATACACGTTGTATACAGGAAATCCTATGTGAGATTAGCTGGGCAGGGGATAGAGTAGAGTAAAGAGATCCTATCTGACAGAGCTCATGAAACAAGTTGGTCAATTTCCTGAAGTATGGAGTTTGCCCAAGATATAGTAGTTTCCTCTAAAAACTGATACTGTATTTTCTTGTCTTAATGGAAAGATTATTACTTGGAATTTTTGGCTTCTTCTTGTAGACCTATTTTTTTTTTCATAAAAGCAGTTATAGCCTATATATACTTGGCCTTAGGATTTCGTCAAGTGTTTGTGGATTTCTTAATATGTATTAGGAAATGCTATATGTGTTTATAAACATGGATGAAGTTACAAAGCCCCCATTGACAAGAAATAATATAATCTGTAGCATAAGTGACAGAAGGCTTGTATACAGGTATTCAACTTGGTGTAAGATTAGCCCTTAAGTTTTAGTCCTAAATAGATCTTTCCAAGAAATAAAATATTTCTTTTATACTATGACCATACTAAAAATAGAGAATTACAGAATTTGAGGATTTGAAGGGATTCCTGGATGACCCTGCGGTCAAGAACATAAGTGCTTCTTATATCTAGGCTTCCTCAGTGTGTATACAACTTTGGCCCTTTCGTGATAATTATTTTTTGTATCAAAATCCCTGACTTTAAGGTACAATTTGGGAGGAAATGTGGTATGGTGGAAAGAGTATCAATTCTGGGTTTAAATCCTGCCTTTCATACTATATGTGTGATCTGCAAGTCACTTAAACTCCTTGGGCCTCAATTTCCTCATCTATAAAATGAAGGGATTGGATTAGATCACCTTATGTAATCAGCCCATGATTTCAATCTTATGTATGGCACCATTGGGTCATGAATTCAAATGATATATATCATATTCGGGGCAGCTAGATGGTTCGGTGGATAGAACGCTGGGCCTGGAGTCAGGAAGAGCTAAGTTCCAGCTTCAGACACAAGGTGTATGACACTGGGTAAGTCATTTTCTCTCTGTTTGCCTTAATCCACTGGAGAAAAAAAGTAGCAAACCATGCCAAAATCTTTGCCAAGAAAACCCCATTGATAGTATGGTCTATGGAGTCACAAAGAATTAGATGCAACTGAACAACAACAACAAAATATCATCTTTAGAAGATTAGGATCCTAGATCCTAGATTTAGATCTGGGAAAGACTATTCCCTATTCTCTATTCCAATTCTCTCCTTATAGAAAAGAAATATAAGGGCCAAGGAGGTTAAGTGGTAATTCTGAGGTCTTACAGGTAGTAAGTGACAGAGCAAAGATTTAAATCTCACGTTTTCAGAATCTAAATCAAGAAGAGTCTTTTCTGATGCATCTCTTTCTTCAGTGCTAACTCATTAATTCCTAGGATTGCTTTGACTAACCAAAAGGGCCAAAAAGTAGCGTTAAAAAACAAGAATGGAGGAAGAGCACCAGAGAAAGAAGGTGAATATCCACATGAGGGAAAGTCTGAGTGGAAAAAAAAAAGGTTATAGAATTATAGAACTTTTAGATACAGAAAGTATCCCAGAGGCCATCTTTTAATCAGCCAAGAAACAAACATTTATTATGCACTATTTACTTATAATGCACCGATGTCCCAGGGTTATTGTAAGGGTATGATGAAATAATATTTGTGAAGCATTTAATAAACCTTAAAGTACTACATAAATTCTAGTTGTTATGGTCATGATTATTGTTATGTGCCAAGCACTGTAAATACAAAGAGACTCTCTGCCCTCCAAGAAATTATATCCGTATGTGCATGTATATATATATATATACACACACACACACACACATACATATACATCTATATAGATGTATATGCAAATATATATATATATATATATATAATATACTGTAATTATGGATAGGATGGGAAGAGAACTAGAAGGAAAAAAGTAGGAAATCAGGAAAGACCTCTTAAAGGAGGTAGCAATTGAAATGAGTTGTAAAATTATCTAGGGATTCAAGAGGTGGTGATAAAGAGGGAGAAAATTACAGGCATAGTAGACAGCATAGGTCCAATACATGGATTGGAGAGAACAGAAAAAGTGGAAAGAAATGAAAAAAAAACCACAATAGATGTCTTGAAGTCAAAAGGAGAATACAGTGTTGAAAGATGGAGGAAGTTTCAAAACAAGTTGATTATGTACCTCCCACCCACCCCCCACCCTGCCCCAACCCCTTGGGCATTTTTATATATCAACTCTCT
Organism: Dromiciops gliroides; assembly: GCF_019393635.1. NCBI lineage: Eukaryota > Metazoa > Chordata > Mammalia > Microbiotheria > Microbiotheriidae > Dromiciops > Dromiciops gliroides. The sequence continues at coordinate 359,752,659 of NC_057864.1, read as the reverse complement.
TAAAGATATGTAGGGTATGCTATTTGTTTTATTCTCCTTCAATAACAGGTAACATATACTCCATCATTCGCATTTAAAATAGCTGCCTTTGGTGGGGGATGGGGATGCTTTGAGAATATTTGCAAATACTATTTCAACTTTTTTTTAGGGTAAAGGCAAACCCAGTATTGACACCCTTCCCACAATGCCCCTCACCCCCACACATAAGGCCTTGCTTTAGCTAATTCAGTATTAACATATTTTAAAGTTATTCTACATCAGACTTTTAGTCAAGGAGACAGTTACTTAATAACTCAATGATCTAGGCATTTAATGTCACCTTTCTAAATCTGGTCTAAGCTGTTGGGGAATTTATGAACAGTAAGCTGTCTTTGCTCAGACACTGAATGAATATAAGTATATGCTACAGGAATAGAAGCCATGTTGATAGCACCTTATTGATAGGTTTTACTTTTTCCAAGAAAATCTAGAATATATGAAAGAGACTTTTGAGGTCACAGCAATGTCCCTCCAAGGGTGCTCAGCAGCCAGTTGAAAGGGCCTGTGTTGTCTAAACAGCCTCCTGTAGGGTAATTGCCATCACAGCTCATATAAAAGAAGCAGTAGAAAGGTGCAAAAGTCATTAGGGAGGGAGGAATAGGAAGCAATCAGCAACACTTTAAACAAATTATTACCAAGACATTACTCTCTCAGCTTGAGATAAGTGCAGCGGATCTGTTAAAGCTATATACATCTCAATGGTTTAAATCTGATTGTGGCAAGTTTCCCTTTTGGGTTTATTTATAAAGTGCAAACTCAGGGTGGATTGTGATATTGACGTAGGGGAGGCTGCCCACTCCTTCCCAGGCTCTCATGGCTCTCAAAGCCTCACGTCCTGTCATGAGTGAGTGAGTGTAGAGGCTTTTCAAATACCAGTGATGACGAGCTGTCACCTTTTGTAGATGAAATGGAAAGCCATCCTGCTTGGGCTGAGTCCAGGAGAAATTATTTGGGGGAAAAACCAGACTTATTCTTCTGTAGAATTGTGTGTGTGTGTGTGTGTGTGTGTGTGTGTGTGTGTGTGCACAAGTGGGGTGGTCCAAGGAGGGGAGCCTGGGCAGTTGTGACTGAGTCAGATTCCCTTCTAGAGAATCCCAATCTCCTTTCAGAAAGACCTTGGAAACTGGGGCTCCACTCATCTGTCTTGGAAACACTTGGCCTCACACTTTCCAAAAGTAATGGACTGAAACTTGCCTGGCAGTCCTGTGTTGACCAAAGCTAGCAACCTGGGCTGTTGGTGGGTCACCATGAGAGGGTGTGCTTGGCTGGCATACCATCCTAAAGGAGGTAACTGAACACTGCTATTATTCCCTGAAGCTTCCCTGGCATGTGCCCAGTACTTTCCCTTAACATTTGTCTCCTGGAAGCTCCATTTCTATTCTACACTGCCAACTCAGAAATAGTACGGAAGGTCTAGATGACTCCTTAGAGGATTACTTCACAAATCATTTAAAAATAATTCTCCATCACATTTTTTTTGTTCCTTCTTGTATCCATTACCCAGAGAAATGTGGGTAGAAAATAGGGCATTGATTTCTTAAGACTATGATTCTTGAATACTCAGTTCTTACCTAAAGGTGTACTTTAAGTGGGGCAATTTTGTAAGGAAGTTCTCAAGGGAGGGAGGGGAAGGAGAAAGTAAGAGAGAGAGAGAGAGAGAGAGAGAGAGAGAGAGAGAGAGAGAGAGAGAGAGAGAGAGAGAGAGCAAGAGAGAGCAAGAGAGAGCAAGAGAGAGCAAGAGAGAGCAAGAGAGAGAGGAAGGGAGGGAGGGAGAGAGAGAGAGACAGAGAAAGAGAGACAGAGACAGAGACAGAGAGAGCACATCCTTCATTTTACTCATAAGGGGATTGAGTCCTGAGAGGTTGGTTGGCTTGCACAAAATCATGTTTAACTCTAAATTTAGTGCACTTTCCATGGACTCAAGCTGCCTCCAAAGCTGGTGCATAGAATTTAGAGCAGAAAGGGAAATTTGTGATGATCAAATCAAACTACCTCATTTTAGAGATGAGGAAATGAAGGCAAGCAGTTAAATGACAAGGTTATACAAGTAGTAAATAAGTAGCAGGGCTGGCATTCACACCCAGGTCTCTTGATTCTTAAGTTCAGAGATATTTCCACTATACCAATGACCCCCAAATAATTGAGTCATCATTTTTATTGACAAGGAATATAGTTCATGAGCCATATAATCATGTCATTATAATTCATCTCTATATTAAAAATCAATACAACATAATTTTGTTTCATGTATCTCAGACTTGGATGAGAGTTTATGAGTTATCTAATCTAATCTTTCACTTAATGTAGCAATCCTTTCTTCAATGTCCCTAACAGTGATAGGTAAGTCATTAGCCCACAAAAGTACCTATTTCATTTTTGAATGGTTATTATTATTAGAATATTTTTTCTTGGGGGCGGCTAGGTGGCAAAGTGGATAAAGCACTGGCCCTGGATTCAGGAGTACCTGAGTTCAAATCCGACCTCAGACACTTGACACTTACTAGCTGTGTGACCCTGGGCAAGTCACTTAACCCCCATTACCCCGCAAAAAAAAAAAAAAAGAATATTTTTTCTTATATCCAATTGAAATTTTGCTCCTTATGTTTTCCATTCAGGGGCCCTAGTTCTAATCTCTGCAGCTCAGTTCCATATGACAGTCTTTTAAATATTTGAAGGCAGATATATTCATGCTGTATTTTTTTCAATGCTAAAATTATAATTTTGCCATTTTCATCACCTTTCTCAGAATGTATTCCAGTTTGTCAATGCCTCCAGCAGAATGTGGTGCTCAAACCTGAGCCCAGTTCTCCAGGTGTGGTCTGACTAGGGCAAACTATTATCAGATTATTACCTCCTTTTCCTGGACACTATACCCCTCTAATCATTTGTAAATCATTTAGCAAGCTGAATTCAAGCTTAATGGGTTAAGTTGGAACTTATTAGACTTTGAACACAGTTGGATGAGTAGAAACCAAATCTAGACATTTACCTAATGGCAGATCTAGGATAAGTGCAATGCTTCTTTCACTATGGTAGGTTGGTTACTAATTGTATCTAATTTATTATCCATATACTTTAGAAAAAGCAAGTCTAACATATGTCAATAAATAATAATAGTGTGGATTAATACTTAAGTGCAAAATTGACAAATGCCCATGAATGTGCTCTGTCACTGCCGTCTATCCAAAATGTTTCCAGAATGCAGAGTAGATAGCAGTAGTAGGAACAGATATGGATTGGATTACACATGCAAGATGATTAGAATAAAAAAGAAAATAAAACACAGTCATACTTCCGGTTTCTAACTGGCTATAAGTCAATGTAAATACCTACTTATTAAAAATTCAGTGTAAAATCTGTGCTTTCACCATTCAATATGATCCAATGTTTGTTATTGTTATTCCTGAGTAAATCTATATATTTACATAAGTATTTCTTACTTTCAAAGTACATTACACCTTTAACTACATTAGCCATGGAATAGCAACACCACTTTTTATGTATCAAGACTATGCTAAGTGATGGGGATACAGAGATAAGCAAGCAAGACAGTTCTTACCCTTAAAAAGCTTCAGGTAGGGGCAGCTAAATGGAGCAGTGCATAAAGCACCAGCCCTGGATTCAGGAGGACCTGAGTTCAAATCTGACCTAGACACTTGACACTTACTAGCTGTGTGACCCTGGGCAAGTCACTTAACCCTCATTGCCCCACAAAAAAAAAAAAGCTTCAAGTAGGGGAAGACAAAACATAAGGAAAAGGGAAGAGGAGGCCTTATTCTGAGCAAGATCAAGTGATGCTTGCTTACCACAGGCCATCCTTTGAGAGGTGGAGTCCCAAGTTCCAGTCAGAGAGAGATGGAAATGATGGCTGAATGGAGGTGGTGTAAATGTGGCAATGGCTGGGAAGTGGTAAAAAAAAAAAATTCTCTCTGGGAGTTCTCTATTCCAATGAAATCAAAATCAATATAGGAAAATGCTTGGAACCACAGAGACAGATTATACTGTCAGAGTGAGAAGTCTAGGGCTAGAATGAACTTCCAGGGTCAAGAGACTTATGTGGCATGGTAGAGAAAATTCAGAGTAAGGAGTGGAGGAGCCTAGAAGGAATGAAGACATACATGTATGTCCTGGGTGTTTTCCTTAAAACAGAGAAGCAGAATTTGTTGTTGTTCAATCATTTGGGGTTTTCATGGAAAAGATACTGGAGGGTTTGCTATTTCCTCCTCCAGCCCATTTTACAGATGAGGAAACTGAGGCAATGATTAAGGCTAGGTAAGAAGTGAGGCAAAGAAAGGCTTGTCCAAGGTCACACATCTGCCCTACTCAAAGCTTCTCTTCTCCAGGCTAAACATCCCTATATCAATGTAGCCCCTAAACATAACACAGATTATGGAGCATTTGATTGTGAAAAAGAAAGACTATGCCTTATCTTGAATCCATGATTTATTGGGCATGGTGCTGTCAAAAGTAAGTTATAGTTAAAGTTATTGTTTTTCTTTCTTTCTTTCCTTCCTTCCTTCCTTCCTTCCTTCCTTCCTTCCTTCCTTCCTTCCTTCCTTCCTTCCTTCCTTCCTTCCTTCCTTCCTTCCTTCCTCCCTCTCTTTCTCTCTCTGTCTGTCTGCCTCTCTGCCTCTCTATGTCTCTGTCTCTGTTTCTGTCTCTCTCTTCCTTTTTCTCTCTCTCTTATCCTAGTTCTCCCTATCTCACTTAGTCTGGAAGTGCAGGAACTACTTATGGTTTTGATTCTATTCTGATTGGCATAAGAGCTTTGGGGGGAGGGAATCTCAGTTTTTCTGACCTGGGCTCATTTGCCTTTCCTTAGGCAACTTGCTGGCCTTCTGCTCCTGGTGGTTTAACCATATTAATCTCAAAGTTAGTGTGGATACTTGATCAGCTTAGTTCATTGCATCCCAGAACTGCCCAGCTCGAATAATCCATGAGTCTCAGCCTCCCTAGCAATAGGGATTCCAATCTTGCACCACCGCTTCTGGTAGAGGGGATTCTCATTTGTAACTAGTATGAATGGTAAAGGCAGACAGCACAGCAATCTGCAGATAGATGGTGCCGCATTTTAAAGACACTGCAAGAACAAAATGTAGGCTTTGTGGGTATGTATGGAACATCCTCTCTTTGGGGGTTGCTATTGAAGGGTTCTCAAGTTCTTTTTGCTGAACCTCTTATGGTGTGGTTTCTGGTACCTCATGATCCCCTCTACCCTTCTCTGGACTTGCTTGTCAATGTCTCTTCTAAAGCGTATTGCCCAGAACTGTAAACACTACTCCACATATACTCTTTTTTTTTCAGGGCAATGGGGGTTAAGTGACTTGTCCAGGGTCACACAGCTAGTAAGTGTCAAGTGTCCGAGGCTGGATTTGAACTCAGGGGCTCCTGAATCTAGGGTTGGTGCTTTATCCACTGTGCCATCTACCGGCCCCCTACTCCAGATATATTATGATCAGGGTAGGACTAGGACAGCAGGACTTTATAAATCTGGACAGTATAATTTGATTAACATGGCTTAACAACACTTTAACTTTTTTAATGGCCTTATTATACTGAGAACTCTTATTGAGTTTCTAATCCACTAGAATTCTTAATTGCCACACCACCTCTCCCCATGTACTTCTTTCTAGTTATGGGTCAACAATAAGTCTTAGCCTAGGCCTCATTTTGCCATTGTTTGGCCTCTTGTTGGCTCAGAGTGGAAATAAATAACAATTGTTTCTATTTTGGCAAGAAACCCTGAGGGTCTTTTCCCAATTTATTTATTTATTTTTGACTAGGTGAAAGTGGCCTTTCTTTGCCTCACTTCTTACCTAGCTTTAACCATTGAATGGGCATTGCCTCAGAAAAACTGAGACCTGTGAAAGGCCTTTGCTTAAAAGGCCAAGGTTTCTCAATGCATTAGGGCCATCTCCAGTTGTCCTGATGTATATCTTGACACTGGACCCAGATGGTTCCAGAGGAGAGGCTGGTGACTTTGCACTGTCCTGCCTCATGTAAATCCAATTCATGGCAAGTCATCGCTTCCTGAATGGCATGGTCCTCCTTGAGAATGAAGGGTAGGGGGCAGCTAGGTGCCACAGTAGATGAGGCACCAGCCCTGGATTCAGTTCAAGTCCAGCCTCAGACACTTGACACTTACTAGCTGTGTGACCCTGGGCAAGACACTTAACCCCCATTGCTCCACAAAAAAAACAAAAACAAAAACAAACAACAAAAAAGAGAACAAAGGGCAAACAACAACAACAATCCTTGTCCTATACTTGTGAACTTCATCTTTTGAATCCAAGGGCATAACTTCATATTTATGTCCATTATATTTCTTTTTCTTAGCTTTAGACTATTGCTCCTGCTTTTGGAGATCTTTTTGGACATTTATATTATTGATATATTACTTGTTCCTCCCAGATTTGTTTCATCTGCAAATTTGATAATTAGGCCGTTTATGCCTTCATCTAAAGCACTGATAAAAAAATGTTGAACAGAACAGAGCCAACAAATGAACACTGTTGCACTCCGCTAGAGACGTCCTTCCAGGATGAAAATGGCAATCATTCAAATCCATCCAACTTAATCTCCACCATGCCCACATGTTTTGAGTTAATTCAAAATGAGATAATGAAAGACCTTGTCAAATCCTTTGCTGGAGGCAGCATCACATAGTAGAGTGTTTCATTTGGAGTCAGGGCACCTGGGTTAGAATTCTGCCTCAGCTACTTCCAATCTGTGTACCTGTGTGTGTGTGTGTGTAATAGTTAACATGTCTACAGTGTTTTGAGGTTTATGATTTGTTTTACATATATTATCTCATTAGATCCTCAAAACAATCTTGTGAGGAAAGTGCTATTATTATATCTAATTTATAGATAAGGAAATTGAGGCTGAAAAAGGTTAAGTGACTTGTTCAGAGTTATATAGCTAGAAAATGCCAGAGGCAGAATTTGAATTCAGACCTTCCTGACTCCAAGTTCAACACTCTTACCCACTCAGTCACCCAAATGACTTGCAAGGTCCCTTCTAGCTCAAAATCTAGCATCCTACAAAATGTAAGTATACTTCATTTCCCACTCAGCTGCATTTCTTTGGACTTCTCCATCATGATCCCAGGAACCTTATCATCCTTCCAGATCAAACCAGTTTTGGTACTCATCAATACTCTCTGTTCCTGGGACTTCTCTGATTGCAGAGCAGAGCGAACTCCTCCCAAAACCTCCATTTAAGGAAAGCACTCGGGCCAATTATTTCTTAATTTCACACTAAGTTTCATTCCTTTAGACTTCTCTCCATCACACTTCCTTAACCTGGAACCAAGAGATGGAGTGTCTTGTTTGTGGAACAAGAAGGCCAGTGTCAGTGGATCAAAGATACATGGGTGGGTATAAGAAAGAAGACTAGAAAGATAGGGGTAAGGAAAGTAGCTTTTGAAGGGCTTTGGATGCCAAACAGAGGATTTTTAAAAATTTGATACTGGAGGTAATAGGGAGCCAGTGAAATTTATTGAGTGGGGTGTGTTGAGGGGTGATATGGTCTAACTGTGCTTTTGGAAAACCAGCTGATTGGAGGATGGACTGGAATGGGGAGAGACTTGTGGAAAGTAGATCAGCCAGCAGGCTATTGCAATCGTTCAAAGATGAGGTAAAAAGGGCCTTCACATGAGTGCTGACAATATCAAAAATGAGAAGGGAGAAGACTTGAGGGATGTTGCAAAAGTGAAATAGATAGGCCTTGGCAACAGACTTAGAATATGGACCTATAATATGGAGGGTGAGTAACAGTGAGGAGTCAAGGATGACACCATTCCAAGGATGCTTTCAAACTTTATCTGGTCCACACAAAGCCCACTGGCCTACTGAATGAACAATCCATCCTCCTATTTTTAAAAATAAGGAAATTTGCCTCTTTACTTGTCCAGTGGTTCGTCTCTCATTCTTTATTACTTTCCAAAGATCACTAACAGTGGTTCAATTGTCACAACTGTAAATTTTTCATTACCTGGCCATGTAGTTCACCCAGACAAAGTGACTTGACATCATTGAGATAGGCCAGGTATTTTCTTAATATTGTCTTACTTATTCACAGTTTAAGCTCCCTACTAATCATATTCTATCTTTCACAATTTGAAGATCATTCCTTCTAGAACAAAAGAAAAATAAATAAAACAAAAGAAAAGAAGTACAGAAGTTCTTCTTTCTTTCCATTGTCCACTATTATCTTCCTGTACTTATCAAGCAAGCTTTCTGAATGCTCCTTGATCTTCCTGCTAAACCTAGTTTAAAAGAGAAAAGTCTTGTCTTTAACATTTGTGACAAGCCTCAGCTCCTTTGGGACTTTTCAGTCTTACTCTGTTCTGTAAAGTCCTATAAGGCCCATTCTTTGGCACTTTTATGCAATTATCTTCTCTCTATATGTATCTTTAAAAAACCCAATTTGGTAGATTATTTCTCTTTACAACCACATTGGTCACTTTGGAAACCTCTACCCTGAGATAACATAATAAAACAAGAAGCCCAGTATCTGGGGCTGGAGTGGTGGTAGGGTGGATGTCAGAGGACTTGAGTGCAAATTCTACCACTGATGTGTCTTACTTATGTGACTTTAGATACATCACATGTTCTTCTTGGACCTCAGTTCTTCATCTATTAAGTAAAAGGATTGGGCTTCTTGGCTTCTGAAGTCCCTTCCAGCTGTAGAGCTATGATCTTCCTCTCCAGAATTAAATATGACCATCTCACAATAGCTTCTTTTCCTGAGTGTCCTATCCTCAAGAGTCTCCAGTTGTCTTAAAAAAGTTAATAAATAACAGATGAACTGAATATATTTTTAAAAATTATAATTAGTATCCTGACAAGTACCCATAAGGCAACTTGAGGTCATCTAAGAGTTTGAAGCAGTGGTCTTACCACTTACCTGGACCATTTTGGAGAGATGGGAAAACAATTGACCAGCAGCCTCTATCTGCTATTTGTTGTCACTTATCAGGTTTTTTTCCCCAAGGACCTACTGGGAAATGATACAGGATCATGAAACAATATTTTCTTTTAAAGGGAGATAAATGGGCCAGAGGGTGTGGCCATAAACAGGACTTTTGACTGGGAATTTGGGTACACAGGCAGAACAAATTAAGGGTGTGGCTTGGGTACCAGTGAGTGAGTCCACCGTGGAGAATGTACTATGAATTAGAGACAGGAGACCATTCAGGGCTGGTCTTCTCAGAATAGCTCCTCATTCAGCCCTTACCCAACATGTAACCACTACTCAATGTCGTGTGCAGAACTTTATTAAACTAACATTGAGTTTAAAGAAATGAGTGGGGGAAAGCTGAAGAATACACCCATATCATTATAACCTTTTCTAAGAAAATAGTTTCTAGCAAAACAAAGGACTAGGAATTTTGAAAGCTTTAAGGTTGTACTCTGACTCTCCTATTCAATGGTCATATCCTTAACATCTCAGTTTTCCAAAGTGGAAGAATTTCCAGCCACAGTGTTAGGGAGAGATGGGCAGGAGAAAGCTTCTTTAGTATAGTTCCTGGGATTACATAGAATAAATAGGATATAGCACCTTCAAATATGCCCTACACTGGTCCTAAATGTACTGTATGCATAGGAACATAGGATAATCTTAATCCTTCTATTTCTCTGATCAGAGCTGATCCAGGATTTCTTTCCCCTTTGGAGGGGGAAGGGTGGGGTGGGATAAGGGAAAAGAACAGAAGAAGGAGCCATAGGGAGGAGGAGGACAAGGAGAAGGGACTGGGAAATCAGCCCAAGACTGGTATCTGGGGAAAGGTAGCCGATACCTCTTTTGTTTTCAGGAGAGTCCTGGGCTCCAAGGCTAAGTTTGAGTTTCACTTCAGGTCAGGTTAGGGCATTGAGAAAAGGCAATTTTCAGACAGCTTACTAACTGACTCGAATCTGGGGTAATTAAATCCCTACATTAGGTCCTTGACCATGAAAGAAAGGGGAAAAAATTCAAACACAGAAAAGAAGAAAGGAGAAATAAATAAATAAATAAACAGACCCTTACATTTGTATCTCATTATGGAATTAAAATGTTTACTGTTCCATGTAATAATTATAGGCCTAACATTTGATCATAATGGAGTTTCTTTAATTGGTTAAAAGTTTCTTTTTTTTTTTAACCAATTCTCCTCATGGGATAAAATTTGGTTTTATTAGGTTAATTTTTTTTTTCATTCAGGCATGCCCAGCTTCTATACCATCTGATTTTGCTTAATTTTGATGGGGTCTTGGCAACTTTTGTGGCAATTTTCAGTTTTATTTCCATCCTTCACTCATATTTCTTCAGTCCAGGGATAATCAGGTAGTTAAGAAGTAGTTATCTGGTGGTTCCTTGGTTTCCTAAAAAACACCTGGATCTTGAATTCCACAAGATATAGGAAAGGAGGCTGCATGCAGGAGACAGAGTCAGGAGTTCTCTTGAGAAGGCTTTATAAAGTGCAATTAACTCTTTTTGTTCTACTGTATACTTCCCTAACTTTACCCCAGTTTTCACCTTATATCTACTCTTTTTGTTATTCGGGACTGATTTTTATAGTTTATAGACTATTCAGGCTCTATTTCTCTTGTTCCTTCCTGCATTCCCATCCAATTTATTGATCACTCGAGTCTTGCCAGAATCAATCAATCAATAAACATTTATTAAGCCCGTACTTTGTGCCAGGCACTGCTCTAAGTCCTGGGATACAAAAAGAGGCAAATGACAGTCCTTACACCCAAGATGCTTACACTCTAATGGGGGAGACAACATTCAAACAAATATATACAAAGCAAGTTAAATACAGGATAAATAAGATGTAATTAACAGAGGTAAAGCCCTGGAATTAAGAGAAGTTGGAGGAAGCTCCATGTAGAAGGTGGGATTTTAGCTGGGACTTAAAAGAAGCCAGGGAGGTCAGTAGATGGAGTGGAGTGGGGAGAGCACATGTCTTCTTCTTAGTTGAACTCTTCCCCTCCAGGAGCTAAGCACTTACTATGTGCCAGGTACTGTGTTAAGGGGTGAACAATAAATGTGAACAAAGTAATAAAGATCGAACACACACTTTGTAGTTAAAAATACATGAGAAAAAAAGGGGGCAGCTTGGTGGCACAGTGGATAGAGCACCAGCCCTGGAGTCAAGAGGACCTGAGTTCAAATCCAGACTCAGACACTTAACACTTACTAACTGCATGACCCTGGGCAAGTCACTTAACCACAATTGCCTCACCAAAAAAAAAAAAAAAGAAAAAGAAAAAAAGAAAAAAATACATGAGGATGGGGTATATGCATGTGGAATTTTTTTCACTCTTCTAATTGGCAGATCAGAAAGAGACATCATTTTCTACAATAGCTGATGATGCCAGTACTGGAATCAAGATTTGAACTCAACAAGTACTCTTGCTTTGAATCACATGTGCTCTCTGCTCTCACAAATTGTCTCCCATCTCATCACATTTCCATCTGTAAATTATAAAAAGTGTTAAAATTATCTTAAAATGATTGTAATTTATGCCCTGCTACAGAAGAATAAAAGAAATTTCACACTGGGGAAATTAGGTGATAAGAAGGACCAAGAGAGCCCTTAAAAAAACTATGAAACAGACCATTATTCTTTGACCAGCCTTTCCCACTTACTTGATCCATGATGATTCATGCTGCCTCCTCAGGTTCTAGGATCTCTGTGCCTTCTAAGGCACTTATTCATTTAATAAACTGAATTTCCTTCCTCTAAAATCCTAATGAGAGAAGGCCAGTAGAGATTCCCTAATTGTCTTTTCTTCACTCCCAGGTGACTAAATTTTAATAATGGTCACCTAGAGACAATGTCTCACTCATGTCTTATGCTTACGGTAGGCAATTGAGGCCATCAGGTGAGGAGGAGTATACTCTGGTGGTCTCATTAATAAGACTGTCTTGAAGAACTCCTCAAGTGTATATACTTAGAGTCAGCCTCTGTAGGAATTAATATATGTAGCATCTCTTGTGAGTATATTCAGGTAATACTTTCTTGGGTCGAAGGGAGAAAATAAGCTCCAATGCATGAAAAAATCTGCAATAATGATCACACCAGGGGACAGTCACCAAAGTGATCTGTACCCCAGCCATATTTTTCTCTCCTAATAAATCTCTATTTATTTTACAAGATTCATGATGAGCCTCCAATTCTTTGGATGAGCTAGCCCCCTGATCCAGGTTGCAAGTTTCCCCCAAAAACATTTCTGGTGCCAAAACCCCAGAAGAGAAAAGTCATCAGGTAAAAAGGGGGCTGCTCATTTGGCTCTTGGATTCCCCAGGCAGAGTGTACACTGTGCTTCTTTCCTCTGTTGGGAGCCTCAGTCGCTTTGGGTGGGCCCCCAAGATCTGAGGCTGGAATAGGTAGGCTACCTCATGGATTTTCATTTCTCTTAGTCTGGCAATGTCCTGACTTAGAGAAACACTCCTTAGGTTCTTGTCAATACCGACTTAGACACGAGTGTGGTAGTCTTTTGGTGCCGTTCTGGCCCAACACACCATGACAAAGAGAGAGCATTCTGTGTGACCCCACCCCTTGGGCATATCCTTAAAAATTGGGGAAAAATTGGACATAGGTGAAAAGAAATGGATTATTTTCTATTGTAATAACAAATGATCATTATTTGCAGGAGAGAGAAGAATTAAGGTAAACAGGCCTTCTGATTAGCCCCTACCACACCTAGGAGTGGGCTAGACAGGAAGAAGTAACATCTCATAGTTATTGGTTTGCTTGTATGTCTTATGTTCATCTTTTATGCATTTATGTGTCTGTCAAATGTAATTGTATGTAAAATCTATGGGAAATTTTTGGTTGTAGTTTGTAAAAAGCTGATTCTTTCTCTGTTGCTTTCCTGAGCTGTGGCCAGGATCCAAAGGTGAGCAAAGGGCAGTCTCTGACTTCAGGGTATCTTTACATGGTGAATTACTGAGTTTGAATTTGGCATTGGAATCTAAATTCTCTGCTTGGCATTCATAACCTTTGATGGACATTATAAAACCTAGTTTAAAAAATGCTGCCACTTTTGAAACCTTTTGTAGTGGAATTATTTGTAATGTGTAAAAAGTTGCAAAGAAAAAGAAAAAATTTTAAAGTTTCTAAAAAAATAATGATCACACCATTTCCTGATTATTGACACATGGTCTAGGAGTTGTTTCCTTTTCCCAGCTGATAGCAGAAAGGATTACTGTTGGGATGTATAGGGTATTTGATGGGGAAGCATAATGTTATTTCCTGGTACAAAGTTTCTTTCCAACCAGATTACTCATTATGTAACTTGAATAGAATAGTGTCATTGAGCTGATTAGGTGGATTATCCCTCATGTCAAGCATTTATTAAATGCCTACTATATGCCATATGTTTCAGTAAGTGATGAAATATAGAGAACAGCAAAAACAATTCCTGCTCTCAAGGAGCTTACTGTCTAACAGGGAAGACAACATGCAAACAGCTATGTACAAGCAAGATATCCACAGGAGAAACTGGAAATAATCTCAAAGGTACTAGCACTGAGGGGAGGCCACAAAAGGCTTCTTCTAGAACGTGGGATTTTAGCTGAGACTAGAAGTCAGAGCACTTAGGAGATGGAGGTAAGGAGGGTGTGTGTGTGTGTGTGTGTGTGTGAGAGAGAGAGAGAGAGAGACAGAGAGACAGAGAGATAGACAGAGACAGAGAGACAGAGATAGAGACAGAGACAGACAGAGATAGAGACAGAGACAGACAGAGAGAGCAGCCTCAAATGGGACAGCCAGTGAAAATGCACAGAGTTGGGAAATGGAAAATTATTTGAAGAACAGCAAGGAAGCCAGTGTCACTTGATTGTAGGGTATATGGAAGGGAGGGAAGTATAGAAAGACAGGATAGCTAGGAAGGGGCAAGGCTATAAAGGGCTTTAAAAGACAAACAGAATTTTATTTTTGATCCTAGAATAATAGGGAGCCACTGGAGTTTGATAAGTGATGATCGTGGTGGTGATGCTATGACACTGTCAGACCTGTGCTTTAGGAAGATCACTTTTGCCTGGTGTGGTGGTGCATGCCTGTAATACCTACTACTAAGGAGGTTAAGGCTGGTGGAACAATTGAACCCAGAGTGCTGAGCTACAGTCAAGTTCAAGGTCATCTGGGTCTACATGAAGTCCAGCACTAAGATGGTAAACCCTTATGAGAACAGGGTTACCAGGCTGCCTAAAGATGGGCACACCGACTTAGATTGGAAAAAGAGAAGAGGTTAAAACTGTGCCAAACAATATTGGGGTTCAGCCTGTGAGTAGCTACTGAAATTCTAAATTGCACAAGAAAGGGAAATCCAGTCTCAAAAAAGGAAGATAGCTTTGGTAGCTTAATGAAAGACATACTAGAGAGGGGAGAGACTTCAGGTAGGGAGACTAACCAGAGTAGTCTAGGGGGAAGTGATGAGGCTTTATACTAGAGTGGTGGCAGCAAGAAAGGAGAGAAGGGGCTGTATATGAGAGATGTTTCAAAAGTAAAATAGGGGCAGCTAGGTGCTGAAGTGGATAGAACACCCGCCCTGGATTCAGGAGGACCTGAGTTCAAATCCAGCCTCAGACACTTAACACTAGTTGTGTGACCCTGGGCAAGTCACTTAACCCCAATTGCCTCAGCCCCCCTCCCCCCAAAGAAAAAGTAAAAGAGATAGGATTTGTCAATGGATTACATATGGGGGGATGATAAGAGAGAGAAAGAGAAGAATTGGGGATGTACACCTATATTGTGAGATTGAGTTACTGGGAAGATGATGGTGCCTTTGGCAGTAATAGGGAACTTAGGAAATAAGGGAGGCTTGGAGGGAGAGGAAAAATAATGACATAAGTTTTGGACATGTTGAGCTTAAGATGTCTAGGGGACACCCAATTTGAGATGTCCAATAGGCAGTTGGAGATTATTCAAAGTTTTAAAGTATCTGTGACAATGTACCTCTTCATTGGTACAAGAGCTGATTATATATGAAAGTGTGTGTGTATATAAGACATTGATTTCAACAAAGAGGATAGAATATCCCCATGGCATTGTGCTATTTTCTAGAAGTGGATTTCTTCCTTGCCTCACCTCTGAAGGGTATTCCCTAGGTAAGGTGGACTTTTCATCTCAGTCCACTTGGAGGCTCTTTTCTCTCTATTGGCACCATCCTTTGTTCACTAATGTGAAACACAGATAGTGTGGGTCATGTGAGCCCAAGGAATGATATACCATTTTAGGTGAGATCAGGCCCAAGCTTGCCCACAAGAAGCCTATACCTATATGAATTATCTTCATCTTAATCACTGTTGCTTCAAATTTAGATCTAACAAGACTGATATTTCCCATGATTACCTGTACCCATGCTGACTTTATTAAAAGGACCTTTGTTTCCATGAGATTTGTTCATCGAGGTGTCATTTTATATGTATGGGTACCTTCAAACATTGGCTTAGATTAGGAATTATTAACCTGGGACTTTTGAACTTTTTTCTTGATATTTTGATAACTGTTCAATATAATTGATCTCCTTTGTAATTCTATGTGTTTTATTTTATACGTTGAAAAGCATGTTTTCTGATAAGAGGTCCACAGATTTTACCAGCACTGAGCACAGTGCCTGGCACAGGGATTATTAAATGCATATTGACTTGACTTGATTCGACCAGACTGACAAAGGGCCAAAAAGGTTGTGAAGTCCTGGTTTAGATCTTGCCAGATCCTTCCCAGTTTGATATCCCACAAACCAGTTCCTGTTGCGGCTGTACAATGTGAAGGTGCATCATGTTAATAGAGGCATGTAGGAAGGAATAGAGATTTTCCTAAGATTAACTCAGAAATTAAAATCAAACAATGAGAAGACATTTGTTGGTGATAATGGACAAGTGGACGAATTGTGCAGTGAGCTACTTGGAGTGGATTTAAGCAATCATTGTGACCCTTGACCAGTGCTCCTTTAAGGGAAGGGAACAAGCATTTATTAAGCACCTACTATGTTCCAGGTACTGTGCTAAGCATTTCACAAATATCTCATTTGGAAGAATGATAGAACTTAGTCTTTTTGTTGTATGATGTTGTACTAAGTGCTGTAACACTGAAAATCTAGGTTAATCTTTTCTTCATTGCTGCTGATGGATTCCACTCCTGCCCCACCCATTTTTCAGAGTGTTTGGAATGCATCCATAGGATGCTTTCATTCTGCTGTTAATGGAATAACATGCTAAGAGTAGCATCTGTTTTATTGTAGCTTTTAATTGCTAATCCACGTTCTTGTGCTTTGCTTTCTCATTTCTAAAGCCTTTACATAAGTTTCTAAGTGATGAAGTATAATTCCCTTTCCTATGCAGAATCATCAAACCCTTGATCACTTAGAAAACATCCCAAGGAAGTTTTATTGTACTGAAAATGGAGGTAAAACTATCAGAGCACCTAGTCCAGAAATAAGACTAGCTTAGCCTTTATGTCTACATATTTGTATCACTATGAGGCATCCTGTTTCAGTGAGAGATTGAAAAGCTACCCAAGGTGTAGAAATAACATTTGCTTTTGGTTTTTAGATTTGGTTATTTAATCCAGAATTCTTAGGCAGCTGGATTAGGCCTTTACGAATAGACACCAAGAATTTTTAGCAAGTATTGTCATGGCAGATTCTCCTTTGCAGGCAAAATCAGAACAAATAAAGCTACCCATCTTGAGAGACAGCATGATATAATGATGGAGAGCAGGCCTTAGAGTTCAGAAATCATGGATTCAAATTTTGACTTTCATACATGCTGGCTAGGTGCCTCCGGTTAACCAATTTAACCTTTCAGTGACTCAATCAGGCAATCAATAAACATTTACATGTCCACTATAATACAGATACTGATTTTGAACTCAGGTAAATGCTAGGAATTTTTTTTTAAATCTCTAATCTCAAGGAACTTACTTTATATCAGAGGAGACAAGATATATGTGTGCCTTATAGATGTATGTATCTTTATAAGATGCAAATGTATATGTATAGATATACTTATATATCTCTATATAGATATAGATATATCTATAAATGTGTGTGGAGATTAATAAGCTTAAAGCCACACTAAGACTTCTTGAGATATCATATATATATATATATGTATATGTATATGTATATATACATACACATACATACATACACACATACACACATATATTGTATATATAGATATATAGAGATAGTAACAGCTAGGTGGCACAGTGGATAGAATGCCGGGTCTGGAGTCAGAAAAGACTAATCTTCCTGAATTCAAATCTGGCTTCAGCCACTAGATATGTGACCTTGGATAAATCACTTAACCTTGTTTTCCTCAGTTTCCTCATCTGTAAAATGAGCTGGAGAAAGAAATAGCCAACTGCTCCAGTATCTTTTCCAAGAAAACACCAAATGGGGTCATAGAGAGTCGACATGACTGAAATGACTGAACAACAACAAAAAACATGGTTTAGGAAGGACAGACTATCACTGGGGGAGGTAAAGGTCAGGAAGGATGGTGCTTAAACTGAGTCTTGAAAGAAGTAAGGAATTTTATAGGAAAAGAATAAATCTCAGGCGTGGAGGATGAACAGTGCAAAGGCATGGAGATATCACTATACCAAAACGACATGTCCAGTTCAACCTTAATACTCCCCTCATCCCCAACTCCCATTTCACAAAACAACTCCTGATCCGTTAAAGCTTCAGGAAAAAAACAACTACAATAAAAACACAAAAGGTTAGTTTAACTTTGATCCAAACAATGCTCAAAGATGTTTGGCCTTTGTTCATGTCTTGGTAGGCATGCACATGTGAGTGTATGTATAGAGTAGATTACTTTGTGAAAAATGACTTCTCTATGTGCTTCACAAAGACCAGAAAATTTAAGAAGATAATGTTCAGCTGTACAAAATGCAAATTCTTTTTTTTTTTGGCAGGGCAATGAGGGTTAAGTGACTTGACCAAGGTCACACAGCTAGTAAGTATCAAATGTTTGAGGTCAGATTTGAACTCAGGTCCTCCTGAATCCAGGGCCGTTGCTTTATCCACTGTGCCACCTAGCTGCCCCCACAAAATTCAAATTCTTACATAGATAGTACTCTAACTATAAAAGTTGAAGAGAAAAATTCTAATTGCTCCATTCTAGGTACTCAGCCTACATATAGTCCATTTGCTTGCCCAGTCAAATACAGGCATTAGTTTGCTCTATTAAATCCACACTAGTTCTTTACTCTCTACCCATCCAATGTAATAGCAAAGGAATTTCAACCTGCCATGGTCCAAAGGGACAAACGTAAGAAAATTACCATCTCAGTTAGGTGGCCTTGACCTAGGCCCTGATCCCAATATGTGGTTTCCATACTTTAACAATGGCAAAATGAATCAATCTGTTCCCCCATATTGGGAAAATAATTCAAGTCACTGGTAGTGAGCTAGTATGAAGTAAGAACACCAAGCCACTAATTTCTACCTTATGTCTCCTTAATATGTGCTTTAGACTCTTTATTATTAAGATAACCAAACAGGTGGAACACTAATAAAGCAAAAAGGAAAAACAGGGCAGAGTCAAAGGTTTTTGCCAGTGAATGAATTTAAAGGGCCTACCCACAGCAAAGGCCAAAACATAAGGCTTTCATCTACTACAACCATTCCCTGGGCACATTACCTTCAGTCATGCTTAAATCTATTTTTTAAAAAAGCTTTTCTTCCCAAGTCCATACTGCTTTTTAAAAATTATTATTATTATCACCCACTAATGTGATCTGTAACAGCTGGATTAAAACAAGCCGTCTAGTCTCCTTTCCCTATGGAGACTAATGAAGTTAAAGAGACAAGCTCAAAGTGGAAAGGGGGAGGGGTGGGCAGAAACCCATAAAGTTAGTCTGAAGGCTGGATTATCTTGCTCACTTCTGAAGACAGAAGTCATCAGAATAAGGTGACAGCAATGCAGGCAGTTCTGCTCCCAGACACCCCAGGCCTGGCTCTGGCCCCTTTCCTCATTGTACTTGGCTGTGGAGACTCATCAAAGGAGGCCGCAGTAGCCATGTGGGTCAGGTCTTAGGCCAAATCTGCTATTGCTCACCCTGTGACCTCTGGAATCCAAGTGACCACAGTTGGTGGAAGGAGAGACAGGCCCTGGAGGAGATCAAAGTCCCAGATTTACTAAAGATTTAACTTGGCTGTGGGGCTGAAAGGGATCTTAATGAGAGAGAGGCAGCAAAAGAGGGAAAAGGCATTTTAGCACAATGTAAATCATTCCTCTAGGTATACATGAAAATGCCTTGTTGAAATGTCATCAGTCAGGTGGTTAAAGTTTAACCAGCCCAGCTACCCCTTTTTCTTCCCTCCCACTAGTTGCTTTCAGCAATACAAACAGCTGAGAAGAATTCTTTGCTGAGCCTCAGTAATTGAGATGAGCAGGAATTGGTCTCTGGAGAGTCTCTGACAGAACCTATCTTTCAAATCTTCCCATTCTTCTACCAGGAGACTGACTCAGCCATCACTACCATGTCAAAGCAGAGGTCAAAAGGAGAAAAGGGAAACCAAAGGTCAAAAAGGATCCCCCTTTCCTGGCATATATACATATATATGTATATATGTAGACATACATGCATACACACGGCATAAAAATAGGATAGACTCAATGTTGGGCATGATTTAAGTGGGTGTCTCTAAGGATAAGTCCTTCTCCTCCTTCTCCTCCTCAGTTTACTGCTGAAAACAAAGAAGTAGGCTCATCATAGTGATGATGAATGAGGAATCCTTGAATCTTGGTGTATAACTACTGTTGAAAACATGATAAATACTTCTAGGTTCTGGAAAATCAGATTACCAAAAAAAAAAAAAAAAGATGGATAGGTGGGATCTCATGACCTAATTTCATTCAGGGGCAGTCAGCATAAAGACAAGAAATGCTCAAGAATGAAATTCTGATGATATGAGTAGAACAAAAAGATGGGGGATTGTCTAGAGAGAGAGGATGCACAGGGTTGGATGAATTCATAGACTTAGATATTTTAAAAAGACATACAGGGGCAGCTAGGTGGTGCAGTGGATAGAGCACTGGCCCTGGAGTCAGGAGTACCTGAGTTCAAATCTGGCCTCAGACACTTAACACTTACTAGCTGTGTGACCCTGGGCAAGTCACTTAACCCCAATTGCCTCACTAAAAAAAAAAAAAGACATACAGAAGATAGAACCAAAGGAAGGTATTGGAGGATAAATAAAGGCAGTATGTCATAATGGTTAGAGTGCTAGACTTGGACTTAGAAGATCGGAGTTCAAATTTTGCCTTAGATACTTGCTAGTTTTGTGACCCAAGAGACTTTGGGCAAATCACAACCTCTCTGGACCTCAGTTTCAACATCTATAAAATAAAAGCTTGGGCTACATGGTATCTAAGGTCTATGATTCTATAGAATACAAAGAAGTAGCTCCCAGAGTCTCAGAATCACAGGATATAAAGAATTGGAACCTCAGTGACTATCTGGTGACATTGAGCACATACCAGGATTAGATTCCCCTCTACAGCATAGTCAGCAAGTGGTCATCAAGATTTTTCTTGAAAACTATACCAAATCCAGGGGCAGCTAGGTGGAACAGTGGATAGAGCACCGGCCCTGGAGTCAGGAGTACCTGAGTTCAAATATGGCCTCAGACACTTAACACTTACTAGCTGTGTGACCCTGGGCAAGTCACTTAACCCTAATTGCCTCACTTAAAAAAAAAAAAGAAAACTGTACCAAATCCAGAGGTGGTTCAGTTAATTTTTGGATTGCAATAATTGTTAGGAAATATTTCACCCTTTCAAACCCAATTTGCTACTTTGCAATCTTCACCCATGGTTCCTCATTCTACCCACTGTTGTCAAGCAGAACAAGTTAAATCCCTCTTCTATGTGACAGCTCTTTGAATACTTGAAGGAATATGGCATGTTCCCTCATCTTTTCTTTTCCAGGCTAAACATCCCCAATTCCTTCAGTTCACCCTCATATAGAATGGTCTGAAAGGCATGTCAATAATGGAAAATGATAAGGCTAACACATCAAATTATTATTTCTTTCTGTTTTTTCTTTCAAGAAAAGTGATTTTGAACTTGGGATAATAGAATGAAAATTGTTTAACAGGGAATTAAAAGCTATGAATGATAAATAAAGATATGGTAAGAGAATAGCTGCCTTTCCTCAATGAGTTCAAGTCACCAAGGCTTGGATAGATAAAGCACCAGGGCTTTAAAAGAACTGGCTGGGGGCAGCTAGGTAGCGCAGTGGATAGAGCATGGGCCCTGGAGTCAGGAGGACCTGAGTTCAAATCCAGCCTCAGACACTTAACACTTACTAGCTGTGTGACCCTGGGCAAGTCACTTAACCCCAAATGCCTCACCAAAAAAAAAAAAAAAGAACTAGTTAACAAGATTGCTGAAAATCTCGAAGTCATTTTTGAAAGAATGGTAGAGGAGAAAAAATGGGGAGAAATTTTTGTCTTGATTTTCAAAATAGGAGAAATGACCTACAAAATATAGTCCAGTCAGACTGATGTCTATTCCTGAAAATGTCTAGAAAATATTGCTAGTTTGTTAGTATCAACCTATTAATCACTACAGCACCTGACATAGTACCTCACACATAGCAAGCAGTTAAAAATATTTGTTGAATTGAATTTAAAAAGGGAAGCATCAACCATTATAAGTTTGTATGACTTAATCAAGAATAATCATTATGGACTAACCTCACTAAACTTGGACTTTTTAGACAAAGTAACTATATATTATGCATATATGTATGTTTAATATATCTATATTATAGCATAATATGTATAGTATGTAGCATATATTTCAACAAAGCATTTGATCAAACCTCTTATACTATCTTTGTGACAATCTGGAAAGATGTCAGGCAGATAACAGTATAGTTAGGTTGACTCAGAAACTGGTTGAATGACTGGATACAAAGAACAATCATTAATGATATGATGTCTTCTTGAATAATAGGCCAGATTCCAGGGCCTGATTCCAATAAGGGGAATTTGGCACAAAGATAAGAAACTCTTAAGAATGAGATCCTGAAGAAATAGATATAAAGAAGAAAATAAGGAGTTATTCATGCAGTACACCTCAGGCATCTGTCCTTTGCTCTGTGCTGTTCAACATTTTTTTTATTAATGCCTTGTCTGAAGCTTTTGGTCAGATTTGTAGAAGAAATAAAGAGGGATAGCCTATATGGTACATGACAGTTGGGATCCCCAAAAGTTTGAGAGGCTGAAACAATGGTGAAAATCAAATAAGGTAGAATGTAATCTTTATGAATGTAAGGCTGTACATGGGTTTAAAAAAAATCAGCTTCTTAAGTATAAGGTGGGAGAGATATGGTCAAAGAGTAGTTTGTCTGAAAAAAAGAAAGATCTCAGTATTTTAATAGACTGAAAGATTTATATCTATCAGTAGTACAACATGGCTTCCAAAAAGCTAATGCTATTTTAGGCTCATTGATAGAGTCATAGATTCCAGAGAAAAGGGCATGATAATCCTGCTGTACTTTGTCAGATCATATCTGGGATGCTGTGTTCATTTATAGTTGTCACCTTTCAGAAAGAGCATAGGAAGGCTATAATTCATCTAGACTAGAATGACCAAGATGGTGAAACAAATAGAGACCATGTTCTACAAGGACTGGTTGAAAGGTTTATGGTTCTTTAGACCAGAGAAGAAGTTTTAGGAGGGATAGGACTGCTGTTCTGCTTGGCCCTAGAGGGATGAACTAGGAATAGCTGGTAAAAGTTGCAGAAAGACAGATTTAAGTGCCATTTTAGGAAAGAACTAATAATTAGATCTACCAAAATGTAGAATGATCCCCATAGAGAGGTGGGTAATAATGATAGCTACCATTTATATAATGCTTTATGGTTTGCAAAGTACCATACAAATCTTATTTTATTCTTTCAAAAACTCTGGAAGGCAGGTGCTCTTAGCATCCCCATTTTACTGATGAGGAAACTGAGGAAAATGTTAAATGTTGCCCTGGGTCACTAGTTAGTAAGTATCTGGGGCTGGATTTGAATTTAGGAAGATGAGTCTTCCTGATTCCAGGCCGGAAACTCTAGACATTGCACCACATAGTTGCCCCTCCAGTTCACTGGACGTCTTTAAGGAGGAACTGAATGACAACTTGCAAGTGATAGATAAAGGGCATTCTTTATCATCAAGTATAGAGTTAGACTAGATAACCTCTAATGGCTCTTCTAATTCTTAGGTTCTGTCCTATTGTCATTCATTGCATAATGAAAAAGCATCTAATATATAACAACTAAAATAGTGTGAGGATCTCTGTTCACTAGGGATACAGCTGGTATTGAAGTCAGAGGACTTCAGTTTGACTCCTGACTTTGTTACCTACTGATTCTTATGACCTTAGATAAGTCTCTGGGCCTGACTTTCCTCATCTATAAAATAAGAGGTTGGATTATATGATCTTTAATACCACCCGATTCCAAGTCCTAAGATCTCATTATCCCCAAGAGAACTAACCTTCAGAAACTGTGTTTACCTTCCAACTTTCGGTGAGACAGAGACACCTCAACAGTGACATAAATTCTTGACCCCAAGCAAGGCTTTGAATGATGCTACAGCTGGAAACCCAACACACCCCAGAGAGATCTGGGTATATGCTCTAGAGAATCCTTTCCTTTAGTGGGTACCTAAGTAGTAAAGTGGTCCATCTGATCTATATAGTTATGTCCATGCATATCACCCTTTAGCATTTCTTAGTTTTGAAGGTATAGAGCCCTGTGGCTGGGAAAGTTGTTAACTACTGCTGACTTCAGGATGGAATAATATACAACTTTATGTGAGTAACCTAGGTGTTTAGCCTTCAGTGAAACAATAACCAGAGGCCTCTCAGAAGTTACATAGCAATAAATTGTTTTGCATTGAACTCTTCAAAAACTATTCTAGGAGCCTGGGAGTCTCTTTTTGGCTACATCATGGTGGAGGAATTATGTTTAAAGGGCCTTTGAACAGTGGGGGAAAGAGTGGGGATTTCCCAAGAGATGCTGGGTGAACCTTATCTGTTCAGTTGGGCTGGTCTCCAAATGTTTGACTTGAAAAAGAAATTCCACCTTAAAAGCTTGTTTTCTGATGGTGCCATACTGTTCTCAGGGGGCTGAAATGAATGAATATTGGAACAAGACGCATTTGTGATTATAATGGTAACAACAGCCAAAAAAAAGTGTGTGTGTGGCAGGGGTGGGGGGAGAAGATATTGGTTCCCTATTTTCTCAAGCTAGCCAAGTTTTCTACCTCCTTCTTTATTTTCCAGTGAGAAAAGATGTATATCTTTCTTTAAAATGTATACATATAGAGGTAACATTTTTTAGGTTTTGTGAGTTCTTCCTTTATAAAGGCTAAATGACCAACATTTAAGCAATTTGATTAATGTAGATAGCCAATTTGGATCATAAAAGTTCCAAAGTGAAGTTCATTTTTGGCCTTGATCACTGAATCACAGAATTTCAGAACTGAAAAAATCCCCCTAATGCAAAGTTTCTTAATCTGGGGCCCAGGAACTTTGGAAAATAATATTTCATTAACCATAATTCAGTGTAATTGGTTTCCTTTGTAGTACTGTGCATTTTATTAAGACATTATTTATTATTTTATTAACAATGATCAGTTATTAATAGTATTGTTGCTATTATTAATATTCATTAAAATGATTTATTATTAGAAATTACTTAACATTATTTGTTATAATTATCAAGGATATTATTACTGTATTAAAACATTATTCTGAGAAGGAACCTATATACATAATCAGATGGCTAAAGGGGTCCATGACCGAAAGCAGGCTAAGAATCTTTGCTCTAATAACACATTTATGTAGTGCTTTATGGTTTGCCAATCACTTTACTTATCTGATTTGATCTTTGAAACAACCCTGTGAAATCAGTGCTGCCATTATCTCAATTTTATAGAAAGGAAATCTGAGGCTGAGAAAATTAAGTGGTTTGCCCAATTTCAGCACAAGTAAGAGTTAGTAAGAATTTGATTCTAGGTTTTCCTCACTCCAAGTCCTGCATTCTTTCCATAGGACAATACATACTACCTCAGAAGGGGTCTCAATGACTATCTGGTATAACGAATAACCAAAAAAGAGTCCTCTCTACAACATGACTGAGAATGGGCCATCCAGTCTTTGCTCAAAGTGGCACATTCCACTTTCCACAAAGGTCTTATTGATGTCTTTTATTTTTACACAACATTCTTTTACTTTCTACCCACACTGTTAGAAGGAATGATTAAAGAAAATAGTTAACCAAACCAACCAACATAAGAATCTCATTGAACAGCATGCACAACATTTGGTACTCTTAAAGGAGAGAATTATGTTTCATCATTTGTTCTTAGGGACCAAGGGAGGAAGGGGGAAGGGAACAAGCCTTTAGTCAGCACTATGTGCCAGGTACTTTACAAATATTAACTCATTTGATCCATACAACAACCCTTGGAGGCAAGTGCTATTATGACCCCCCATTTTACAGCTGAGGAAATTGAGGCAGTCAGAGTTTAAGTGATTTGCCCAGGGTTGCCTGGCTAGTAAGTGTCTGAGGCTAGATTTGAACTCAGGTCTTCTTGACTCCAAGCCCAGAACTCTGTCTACCATACCACCTACTTGCCAAGATTGGTCATCATGACTAATCCAATTCCACTGCTATTTAGTGCTGTTTTCATGTATGTTATTGTAGTCATGGGGTATATTTTTCTGGTTCTACTTACTTTTCCTTTATTTATACATCTTCCCATATTTATCTCACTTCCTCATGTTTTTCAACCAATCAACTAATCATCAACCATTTTAAAGGGTATTAGCTGTTTCAGGACCAGGAAGGCTTTGTGAAGCAGTTGGAAATTGAGCTGTATCTTAAAGGAAGAGAACCATTCTATGAGATGATGAGGAGGAGAAAGTACATTATAGACCTGGGGATGGTTAGTGCAAAGACATGGGAATGGGACATGTACTGGCAGATGTGAGGAACAGAGAGAAAGCTGGATCATAGAGTGGGGGAAAGGGAGTGACATATAATGAGGCTGCAAAGATAGGATGGGGCCCTGTAAGGACAGATTTTGAAGGCCTGACAAGAGTTTAAACTTTATTCTGGAGCAGGGGTTCTTAAGCCTTTTGTGTATCATAGACATCTTTGACAGTCTGGTGAAGCCTACAGGTGGAACTCTTCTCATAAATGAATTTAAATGCATAAAATAAAATATAGAGGATTATAAAGGAAACAAACTATGTATAAATATAGTCATAAAATATAAAAAAAAAACCAATTTCACAGGCTTTAAGTTAAGTAGCCCTGTTCTAGAGGCAATAGGAAGTTCTTGGAATTTATTAGAGGACTCTCATGGTCCAATACATTATATGTCAAAATTTGTTCAGGTACTCCCCAATCAATCAGTACACATCCTCTCCCATTTTAATTCCATATTGGAACAAGTAATTAAATTGGATGATCCAGTTAGTTTATCTGGACTAGTCAGATCAATCAATAAACAGGTATTTATTAAGTACCTACTGTGTGTCAGATACCGTACTGGGTGATGGGGATATATATACAAGGAATGAAACAGTCCCTATATGCAAAGAACTTGTATTCTACCTGGCAACAACCAATCAAGCAAGCAATCAACAAACAAATGTTTATTGAGTCCCTACTGTGTGTAAAACATTGTGTTAGGTGGTTCTGCCCTCACTTTTTATAGTTGGGGAAAAAACCTCTAAGAAATATAAATATCCCTAACCTTGACAACACTGGAAAAGTGGCAAGTGGTTGATACAGATCATGTGTTCATTACAATCATTCCTGGGGAAAGGAGTATCATATGATGATAGATTTCAAGTTGGAAGGGACCTTAAAGGTCATCTAGTCCAGTCCCCTTATTTCACAGATAAGGAAACTGAAGCCCAGAGAGAGAATCAGTAACTTGTCCAAGGTCATATCAGTCTCGAGTGGAAGAGCTAGGATTTGGGCACAGATTCTGTGATGTTCTTTGCTCTGTACTATGGTGCAGCTTCCATAGCAGAGAAAAGAAAAGAAAGATGAGAATTCCAGTTAAGATATTACTCAAACAAGGTGTATTGAAAATTGATACAGTGCTTGGTAAATATCAAGGAATAATGTTACCAACATATATTTTTCTATGCTTAGAGAGTCCAGAAGAGGACTAAAAAGCAAAATGAGGGAGGATTTAGGAATACAATTAAGAATTTATTCTCCTTCCACTGTTTAGTATAGAAAGGGTTTTCTTGGCCATGTGCCTATACTTGACCTCCCGTTTCTCCCCTTCATCCTGGATCTCTGTAATAACCCTACGACAAGGGCATCTAATCATTTCTAGCATGTGACAACATTTGGTATAGATTCCCTTATCAGCATTACCTTTTCTTCAGCCTCATTCACCATCCACCCCTGCCTTAAAGGAGACCAGGGAATGGATCTCAGACATCAGTGACACGTCCACCACTTCTCCAAACACTTCACGTGGAAAATCTTTCAGAGATGTGATTGTTGAGCTCTAGAACTGGAAAATAACTGTCATCAAGACCTTTACCTCTGGTGAAGGAATTTCAGCTTGGTGACATTGCTTGGCCCCCTGGGGTTGGTTTTGTTTTGTTTTGATTTAAATGCAACTCATATCTTTTTCACAAAATGAGCATGAATGCAATTTGTTTTTCATCTGGAATGTAAACTAATTTACTTGACTATTTTAACTTGACCAAGTTGAGTTCTTCTGACAGAATTTAGGAAAATATATGCCTTTTTATTTTGTTTGTGGGTTTTTTTTTTGCTATAAACAAATGCATAGATATCACTATAACACATTTATTTATTTATTATTTTGAAAAATTCTGATATCTTTTCAAACTGTATTTGAAATATTTTGAACTATGCTGTTCTTTACCATTTAATTTGTGTTGTGTCCTCGTAATACAAAATGGAATTTCTCTCATTTATTTTCTTAACTCCCATTATCACTACCTTAATGTAGTCGATAGTTTCAGCTCTTGTTGAAATGAACTTTTTTTTTTAAAGTTTTCAATTAGCTCTTTGGAAATAACCCATAAAGTTATGAAGCTATCAGTTTGAAATCATTTACATTCACACTTCTGTATATACCTGGACAATAAAAATTGTTTTAAATATCACAGAATAACACATGGCATTTAAAAAAAACACAACCAAACCAGCAAAAATCTTTGCTTTTAAAGTAGTGTTCACTGGCATTCTTTACAAATCAACTTTTAAAGTGTTTTTTCCTTGAAATTCAAGTGACTGATTATTCTATATAAATATGTTGACTAATTCACTGTTCTTCCTAATCTTTAATCAGCTGTCACAGGAAAATATATCTCATGTACAATTGTGAAGTTCCTTCCCAGACTCTCCTCCTATTTTTTAAGTAAGACATTTTAAAAATGTGAAATCAGCATAACCAACTGCACCCTTCACTGTAAATAAAAATAAATTCTTCTAAATTTAAATTTTGCATCCTCGTGAATTTCTCTTTCTAAAATATGAATTGTGATTCTTTTTATTTAAAAATAATTGTGTATTTCCTTTCATAAGGTTCCTAGAATATACCAAGGTAAAAACCAGACTTGGGGATTAATGGAACCTGATAAGAAATCTCAAGCTGTTTAAAACACCAATCATTCCTGGTCACTTAAAACCAGTACTTCATTAGAGTTGAAAATAAAAATCCAAAGGTCTTTTTTTTTTTTTTGTATTTGCTTTTATGACCTTTGTGAGTTGTGGGGTTTGTTTTGTTTTTTACCTTTGTTGTTTCCATTTTATTTCTACCTCCTTCACCTTTTAACACTTTTACATAGGGACTCAATTTTTACTAA
The DNA here is from genome assembly GCF_019393635.1 of Dromiciops gliroides. NCBI lineage: Eukaryota > Metazoa > Chordata > Mammalia > Microbiotheria > Microbiotheriidae > Dromiciops > Dromiciops gliroides. Next base: position 359,723,732 of record NC_057864.1, on the reverse strand, counting down.
ATCTTCCTTATTAGGCAAAGAATTTTTCAAAGATAAAAATAGAACTACAATCCAGAACCAAGCCCTAAATCCCAAATAACCACCCAGAAATGCTACTCAGTATAATTTTAAGTTAGAAAAAAACCAGTGCTCAAACAAAATGATTAACTCAGAAAAGAGGTGTTTACTGAGTTCTATGAGATATATTTTCCTGCTACAGCATAGCTGCTAAATACCTGAAGATTGGAATTTATAAAAGTTTATGTTAACATGAAAAGACTGATCTTGGCACTGGAATTGGGTGGCAAAGTTTCTAATATGTTCATATCGATTTCTTTTTTAATGGATATTTTCTAAAGACCAACAACTATAGTAAAAAATAAAATATTTTTATTTGTACCTTGTAACCTTGTGTAATTTTATTGATGCATTTCTTGTATTTTGATGAACAATATATGAATTCTTTTTTGAGGTATGTAATGTTATGTTTTAAAAAGGGAAAAGTTAGTTTTAAACTTAGTTTTAAAAAGAGTGGTGCCATAAATCTTTAGAATTAGTTACTATTGTATGTCAATAAAAATGGACATTTTTTATTTAGAAATTAATAAATATTACAAAATGACATTATAATTCATAAAGAAAAATTCAAATCCCTAAATCTATGTTGCATTATAAAATCAGGGTCATAAGCTAATTTAGTGCTTTAAAATTTAAAATAAAATGTAATACATACATATATACAGAATACATACATAGTAATATATATAATCTCAGTTGAGCCTCACAACAACCTATGAAGCTGCTAATGGTATTAGTCATCCCATTTCACATATAACATTCCTAAGACTCAGACAAGTTGAATGGTATGTCCATGGACATACAGCTAAGTGTCTAAGACAGAATTCAAACCCAAGTCTTCTGCCTCCAAATTCACCACATTGTCTACTATGCTGCACTGCCTCTTGGTAACAGCCAGTTACAGTTCTTAATAAGTGGAGCATAATTAAAATTGTTTCATACTCAAAAGTTTCCTAATGGCAAAATTTTCAATGGTTATATTTCTATATGATGAATCCATTTAAATTTTCATTATTTGCAAATTAAAAAAGAGATCTTCAATGATTCTATAAGTTCTAACACTTTAAAGATCTAATATCCTTTTGTAGAAACTTTATTGTATATGACCATGGGTATAAAGGAAAATTAAGTTCTTGACTAAGCACACTGAATGTTTATAAATCTTTTGTAAAAATCTTTCATTTCTGTTTTAATTTTCATAGACTTAAAGATTTGGCGCTAGAAGAAAACTTAGAGGCCATTGGATCTAATTCTACCCATTTGACAGATGAAGAAATTGAGGCACAGAGAGGTTAAATGGGGGTTACAAAACCCGAAAATATCTGAGATGGAATTAGAATTCAGGTTCTTTCTGACCATAAATCACAGCTCCTTTCTATATTATAGTTAGATTTTAATTGTTACATTTCTAACCTATAATATTATTTTAAAATAAAGTTTAATTCTTTTAAATTTTTCTCTCAGCTTAGTGAACCTTCAAATTATTAAAACAGCCAAACTTTCTTTCTTTTGTTCTTTCTGAGAACAAATTAAATATATTTTATGGGCTTCTGTCGTACCTTCTCCCAGTCTTTTCCCCCCTAAATTACATTAATCTAATCTTACATTAAACCAGTAATCATTTAAACAACCATGCAGTTATTTATCCAGGACTGCAAACTCTCTTCAGAAAATGGTTTATTTTATATTTTAAAATGCATATCTATTTTCTCAGTTTCTGAAATGGGGGTTGCAAAAAACCTTTTTTTTTTCCAGCTTTAATTTTTTGTTTTTCCTGCAAGGGGCTATAAATTTGAAGGATACAAAATCTGGGAGTTCCTGAACTCAGAGTCGCCCAGCTTTTGATTCCATTTGTGTAAGAGGCCTGGAATGTTTGATCTAGGGTGTTAGTGATTAGCCCATCATGGAATGGTCAGTTGTCACTACTCCTCCACCTCCACGTGGAGCTTCTTACTTCTAATCCAATCCAATTCAGTCCTGTCCAACCCAACCCAATAATTATTGATTAAGTAAAATGTTCAGAACCTTTTTACTGCCATCAAAGAGCTAATTTTCTACTTTGAGTATGAAGGGGGTAAATATATAATAAAAGTAGAATAAGTATGTATATGATTATTTGAAGAGGGACAGAAGACTAAGAACTCAGGGGACCAGGAAGAATTTTTTCATCAATGAGTGAGCATGAATATTTATTAAACTCAGACTTTGTGTCCATCCCTGGGCCAGGTACTTTAAAGGCATACATACAACAGAGTTCCTACTTTCAAGTGAGCTTACAGTTTAGTTGGGGAGCCACGTATTTTTTAAAAAGTTAAACCATAAAATGAACTTTAAATAGTAATACATAACAACAACCCTCAGGCAAAGATCTGGTACCAAATACATGGCCTAGATTATGTGTCAATAACCAACAAATGCTTGTTGAGTGAATGAAGACCTATGCGTTTTGTGGTGGGGGTCAGTGTTGGCTGGAGTAATAAACAGTCTGAGAGTTTCTATGACATCCTCTGCCTTTTTCAGTTCAGACCAGTGATTTCATAAGTGTGGGGGCAACTCCCAGTATTGAAAGTCCCTCCACAATAATGATTGGCAACTTGCTTATAATTCTTGGTCTTAGAGTTAACTGGCACTAAAAGGTTATGTGACTTGCCCATTGTTAAATGGCCAGTATGTATTAGACCCTCCATCTAATTTTACCTCTCATACCATCCCATGCTGAAGTTTAATTTATTTGTGCCTTCTCAAATACATTAAATGGAGAGGTATAGCATAACTTCATTTTTAGATCTAGAGAATCATTGACCTTTAAGAAGTCTTAAGGAATTATTGTCTTTTCCTTCAGTAAGACTCTTTCCTTCACCTTCCAGGTACATCTAGGCTCCTAAGTAAATCCAAGCATGGGAGACTTTGGCAATCTATATGCCTTTGGAATCATAATTATGTCACCTGTGAGCACTATTCTGAGTCAGAATTATGGCCTTATAGAATCTATGTTACAGCTGAAAGGGACTTTAAAGACTATTTAGTCCAACTCTCCTGTTTTGCAGATGAGGACACTGCTGCTTGTGGATCCCTTGATGTTGAGATAAGGGAGTAACTCTAACAATGCAGAAGGTCAGTAAATAAGGGAGTCACAAATGGCAACTTGTCTGTCACCAGCTTTAGTTAAGATGTGATCAGTCAGTGCCTCTCTGTCTAAGGTGAGTAGATACTGGCTTGTTTCCCAGAGAGCCTCAATTGGCTTTAGTCAAATAGTACAGAACACTGATAAGTTATCGACCTACCCTAACCAGATGTGAACCCCCCCACCACTACACTTCCAAATAGTTGAAAGTCATCTGTACATTCACAGAGTTGAATCCAGCAAGAGCTTTGCTGATACACAATTGAATTAAGGTTAAAAGACATTGTTACACATAAAACAGGGAAAGCAAGGACTTATAAAAGGCACTGGCCATTCTAATGACTGGTATCTGACAAGGATGTTTTTTAGTTTCATGGATGAAACTGTACAGTCTTGATTCCTGATGGCAGAGTTTGCCACCCATGAATCCAGAATCATTCTGTTTTACTAGAACATAAATGTACCCAGATGAGAGCCTCAAGGAAATGCTCCTGGATAGACTAAACCCTTCATTACCCAATAACACACTAATGAAATCTAACAGTAAAACTTGGGCTGTATATATAGCACTAACTTATATGAGTAAAAGACAAACAACTGATTCCTCTTTTAGTCTCCTTTGGATCAAAAGTATAGCTCCTTTTTAGATATGCTCTGCAAACACTCTTAAGATTTTTTAAAATTTATAACATTGTTCCAGTTTCTTAGGTTCTTTCTGTTTTATAGATAGATAAATCTTAGATACAAGCCAAGGAGAGGTTAAATGGGGGTGGAGAATTTGGGGAGCTAATACCAAACCAGAACCAGGCTATAAGAAATGTGATATCTGATGCTAATTTTGTTTTCAAATATATTTCTCATGTTTTCTTTTCCTTTTTTTAAATGGCAAAGTTTATTTTATTTTATTTTTTGAAATAAGTTATCAAAATGGTTTTAAAAATTATTTTATTTCATTAAATATTTCCCAGTTACATGTAAAAATTTTTTTTAAACAATCATTTCTTTAAAATTTGCAGTTCCAAATTCTTTCCCTTCCTTCTGTCTCTATCCATTCCTTGAGAAGGCAAGTGCTTTAATTTTGATTATACATGTAAGGTCATGCTCAACATATTTTCATATTAGCCATGTTGTAAAAGAAAACACAAATTAAAGAAAACAATAAAAATTAAGGTTTTTTATGTATACTTCAAACTTCATTCAAAGTTCATCAGTTCTTTCTGGAGATGGCATTTTTCATCATGGGTTCTTTGGAATTGTCTTCATTTATTTTCTTGATCAGGATAGCTAATTCTTTCATAGTTGATCATCATTGCAATATTCTTTTTGCTGTATACAATATTCTCCTGGCTCTGCTAACTTTTTGTTGTGTGAGTTCATACAAGTCTTCTCAGGTTTCTCTGAAACCATACTGCTGATAATTTTTCCCTAGCAAAATAGTATTCCATCAAATCATATACCATAACTTGTTCAGCCATTCCCCAGTTGATGAGCCTCCCCTCAATTTCCAACTCTTTTGTACCACAAAAAGAACTGCTATAAATATTTTTGTACTATAGGTCCTTTTCCTTTTTTCTTTGATATTTTTGAACAATAGACCTAGTAGTGGTATGTTGAGTCAAAGGGTATGAACAGTTTACAGCCTTTTGGACATAGTTACAAGATGTTCTGCAGAATACCACCAACAATGCTTAAGTATCCCAATTTTTCCACATCTCCTCCACCATTTGTCATTTTATTTTTCTGTTATGTTAGACAGTCTAAGAGGTATAAGGTAGTAACTCAGAGTTGTTTTAATTTGCATTTCTCTAATCAGTAGTGATTTAGGGTATTTTTGTGTGATTATTGATAGCTTTAATTTCTCTTTCTGAAAACTGTCTATAACTTTTTGCTATTTATTAACTGAGGAATGACTCTTATTTTGATAAAATTTATCTGTTCCCTATGTATTTAAGAAATGTGCCATTTATCAGAGAAACTTGTTGCAAAACTTCCCTCAGTTTCCTGTTTTCCTTTTAATTTTTGCAGCATTAGTTTTATTTGTGCAAAAGCTCTTTAATTATATATAATCAAAATGATCTATTTTACACTCTGTAATCTCCTTTATCTCTTGTTTGGAAATAAACATTTCCTTTACCCATAGATATGACAGGTATATTTCCACATGATTTCCTGGTTTACTTAAATCACCCTTTTTGTCTAAATCATTTATCCATTTTGACCTTATCTTGGCATACAGTGTGAGATGTTGGTCTATGTCTAGTTTCTTTCAATTTTCCCAGCAATTTTTGTCAAATGTTGAATTCTTTCCACAAAGGCTTGGATCTTTGATTTATCTAACACTAGATAACTATGTTCATTTACTACTGTGAATTATGTACTTAATCTATTGCAGTAATCCACCACTCTATTTCTTAGCCAGTACCAGATTATTTTGATGATTACTACTTTGTAATACAGTTTGAAATCTGGAACTGCTAGACTACATTCCTTAACATTTTGTCATTGATTCACTTGATATTCTTGACCTTTTGTTCTTCCAGATGAATTTTGTTACTATTTTTCCTAGAGCTATAAAATAATTCTTTGGTAGTTTGATTGGTATGGCACTGAATTAATAAATCAACTTAGGTAGAATTGTCATTTTCATCATATTATCTTGGTCTACCCAGGAGCAGTTACTATTTATGCAATCGTTTAGATTTATCTTTATTTGTGCAAAAAGTAGTTTGTAATTCTGTCCAGATAATCCCTTGCTTTGTCTTGGCAGTTAGATTCATATATTTTATATTGTCTACAGTTATTTTAAATGGAATTTCTCTTTCTAACTTTTCCTACTGGGTTTTATTGGTAGTGTATAGAAATGATGATGATTTATGTGGGTTTATTTTATATCCAACCAGTTTTTTAGTTGATTCTGGAGGATTCTCTAAGTATATTATTATATCATCTGCAAAGAGTGATAGTGTTGTTTCCACATTGCCTATTTTTGTTCTTTAATTTATTTTTCTTCTCATTGCTATAGCTAGCATTTCTAATACAATGCACTCCTGATCTTATTGGGAAGGCTTCAAGTTTATCTCTATTACAGATAATGCTTGATTTTAGTTTTAAATAGACATTATGTATCATTTTAAGAAAGGTTCCATCAATTCCTATGCTTTCTGCTGTTTGTTTTTTAACAGGAATGGGTGTTGTATTTTGTCAAAGACTTTTTCTGCATCTATTAATATAATCATATGATTTTTGTTGTTGTCATTGATATGGTTATTTATGACAATAATTTTCTTAATATTGAACCAGTCCTGCATTCCTGGTATAACTCTTCCTCTTTCTCACTTTTATTGATGTACAATTGTCAGGATAGAAATTTCCCCCTAAATACTACTTTGGCTACATCCCCTAATTTTGGAATGTTGTCTCATTGTCATCATTCTCTTTAATGGAATCATTGTTTCTATTATTTATTTGACCCACTTATTCTTTAGGATTAGATTATTTAGTTTCCAATTATCTTTTAATCTATGCTTCCATGGCCTTTTATTAAATGTAATTTTTATTGCATTATTGTCTGAAAAAAGATACATTTAATATTTCTGCTTCTCTCCATTTGGTTGCAAGATTTTTATGCCCTACTATGTGGTCAATTTTTGTGAAGGTGCCATACACAGCTGAGAAAATAAATACTTATTTTTATTCCCATTCAGTTTTCTCCAGAGGTCTATCATAGCTAACTTTTCTAAGATTCTAATTATCTCCTTGACTTCTTTCTTATTTATTTTGTAGTTAGATTTGTGTAACTCTGAGAGGGGAAGGTTGAGGTCCCCCACTAGTATACTTTTACAATTTCCTACTCTAATTCATTTAACATTTCCTTTAAGAATTTAGATGCTATGCCATTTGGAGCATATATGTTTAGTACTGATAGTTCATTGTCTATGGTTCCTTTTTAGCAAGATATAGTTCCCCTGCTTATGTATCTTAATTAGATCTATTTTTGCTTTTGCTTTGTCTGAGGTCATGATTGCTACTTCTGCCTTTTTAAAAAAAATTTCAGGTGAAGCATAATAGATTCTGTTCCAGCTCCTTGTTTTGACCCTGTGTTTCTCTCTGTTTTAAGTGTGTCTCATAAATAACTTGTTGGGCTCTGTCTTCCAATACATTTTGCTATCAAATTCTGTTTTATGGGTGAGTTCATCCCATTCACATTCATAGTTTTGATTGCTTACTGTGCATTTCCCTCCATCCTATTTTCTTCTGCTTATACTTCTTTTTTCTTTTTATCCTGTCTCTCTTCTAAAGTCTGTTTGTTTCTGACCACTGCTTTCTTTTATCTGCCCTCCCTTTTATCACACCCTCCCCCTTCTCTTATCCCCCTTTCCTCCTCCTCCCTTGTTGGCTAAGATGGATTTCATTACCAATTGGGTATGTATATATTTTCCCTCTCTGAACCAATTTAGATGTGAACGAGATTCAAGCATCTCTCTCTCTCTCTCTCTCTCTCTGTCTCTCTCTCTCACACACACACACACACACACACACATACACACACACTTCCCCCTCCATTGTAAAAACTTTTCTTTGTGTGCCTCTTTTATGTGAGATAATTTTCCCTTCTCCCAGGGCATCCCTCTTCCTCACTTATTTTTATTTACTTCATCTCAACACAGTCAACTCACCACACATCCCCTTTCTATATAGAATCCTTTTTACTGTCCTAATAATGATAAAGTTCTTAGAAGAAATATCTACCATTTCCCTTATAGAAAAGTACACAGTTTAATCTTTAGTCCCTTGTGATTTCTCTTTCATGTTTACCTTTTTATATTTCTCTTGACTCTTGCATTTTAAATATTTTCTATACAGCTCTGGTTTTTTCATCAGGAAAGCTTGAAAGTCCTCTATTACATTAAATATCCATTTTTCCCCTTGAAGGATTATACTCAGTTTTGCTGGGTGGGTTATTTTTGGTTATAATCTAAGTTCTTTTGCCTTTCTAAATACCATATTCCAAGCCCTCCACTCCTTTAATGTGGTAGCTGCTTGCTAAATCTTGTAAGATCCTGACTGTGGCTCCACAGTATTTGAATGATTAGTAAATTAGTAAGTTGTATACCTGGGATTTAAATCCAGGTCCTCTGATTCCAAATTTTACTTGTTTTCCATTGTTTCTCACTTGAGGCAGTTTTCTGCACTCAATTGTTATAAAATAATTCACAAATAAACAAGCTGAAGTTATTTTTCAAAAAAGAAATTCTTGTGGTACAACATAGAGTTAATACAGGTTTAACACAATCTCTTAAATCTTCAACATATGTAGGCCTGTACAATGTTCACTGATGTTCTTAATCACAATTCTGAAGTCCTAAAAGGTATTGTTCTTCTGAATCATCAGAGAAAAGTTGTCTTGTTCTCTCTCTCTCTCTCTCTCTCTCTCTCTCTGTATGTGTTCTGTGAGAGTCAAAATTGGATATATGGAGCATTAATCTCCCCCTTATATACTTTCCTTCCCATGCCAATGAGAAAAGGAGCCTCTGAGCTTTAGTTCATAACAGATCAGGTTTTATTGCTTGAGAATTAATTAGACCACAAAGGTGAAACCAATTAGGGAAATAAGGAAGTAGAAACACAGATAGATAGTCTTAACACTAAGTTTAGGGTTTTCTGTCATTAACTCACCAACCCAGTCAGTCTGCAGTAACTCAGCAGTGGCCCGAAACAGAGTATGAAACACATGTTCCACCACGTCCCTAGATGCCACTAGCCTGAACTCCCCGCGCACGCCACAGCTAAGTCAACAGCCAGAGAGTGAGAACTTCCATTCCCTGCTATCACTTTAGAGTTGGTGTTCCAGAAGTTCCTCGCATTTTCCTCCCCAAAAGGGGAGGTCCTTCAAAAGCAGCTCAGCAGCATGCACAGGGTGGGCCAGGTATGGCCCCTCTCAAATGATTCAGCTAAAACTTTCAATATTAATCTTTACCACAAATAATTTTTACCACAGTTCTTTATTTTAAAGTTAAGCATAGTTTATCATATTCCAATTCTTTGACAACTGGTCATTCATATATATGATATACAGTAAAATCTATGGAAACTACATATCTTCATTGCCTAGATTTCTTCCTAGCCATCACCCTCTAGATACTAGGCCCTGCTGGACTTAACACTTTCATATCCAGCCCAGCCAAAAAAATTGTTTAATTCATGACAAATTTATTTTTATGCATTTAATCATTTATTTAGTAATTAAATGTCCCCAGACATAGTGACCTAATATATACTTGCTCTGTGCCTCCTACTAAATTGTAAGCTCCTTGTGGGAAAGAGTGCATCTTACTTTCTTTGTATTTTCCACAGTGCCTAGCATAGAGTCTTGTACATAACAAGAACTTGGTAAACATGTTGCATTGGATTAGAATAGATTGAACTGATAATTGACTATAAGAGATTATACTTTTAAATGATAAAAAAAATTAACTCAGCTTTCAGTTTTCCTTTGGCAGTCTATTTTTTTATTTTTTTTGGTGAGGCAATTGGGATTAAGTGACTTGCCCAGGGTCACACAACTAGTAAGTGTCAAGTGTCTGAGGCTGGATTTGAACTCAAGTACTCCTGAATTCAGGGCCAGTGCTCTATCCACTGCGCCACCTAGCTGCCCCGGCAGTCTATTTATAATGTCAATTATTGTCACCTTGCCAGTGCTTGGAAAATATTTTTGTATTGACTCAGATGAAATTAAATTGAACTGAACTGAACTGAATTGCTTTGAATTTAATTGACCACAAGAATATCTACCTCTAAACAATGAAAATACAGCTTAGTTTTTGGGATTCTTTGGGTAGCCTCTATACAATGTCAACTAATGACAAGTGAAAAAAAATCATTTTTGCAATTAATACATATGGCCAAAAGAAAGGAGACAGACCACCAACGTGTTTCATGTAGGCCACTGCATCTTTCCCATAAGCCTTTTCTGTTGGACTTCCCAGGGCTACCAGGAGAAGACTCGTATTTCTCCAGGAAGTGAAAGGCTCATTTCCATATGCTAAACTGCCCCACTCTCCTTATAGAACCATATGTTTTGAGTTGACTGTGATGCTTTAAAAGTCTTGAGAAGAGGCCATAGGGACTTGCTTGTAGATGTGCCTTTGGATCTGTTTCTGAAGAGTACACCCCAGTGGCCATTCTGGGTCTTTAACAGCTTTGTTTGCAATTAGGAATACATATTTCAACATGGCCTAGAATCAACTATGTGCTTTGAATTAAAAACAAACTTTTAAATTGGCCACCATCAATGTTCTCCTCCAGAATACATCCAAAACAGCAGCTTCAGTTTTGTGTGGCAAATGTTAGGGATCTCATAAGTAGGCTTCCACAAGACTTCTAGATCCATCAAGATGTCTTAAAGTGGTGGCGGCATTGAAGAACTCATGGATGATTCTAGGTCTCCAGTAGGCAGCAGGATTTTATGTCAGATGCTCTCCAACAGACTTCCAATGAATATTGTAGCTTCCTTTTGTCTTATCCATTTGCATCATTTTAAAATTTTTGATAAGAAGAGAACTTTTGGAATCCATACTATAGAATTGAAACAAGGTACCATTTTTTTTAAAAAGCAGTTGCTTTCTTTTTAGTTAGTAATTTAATAGACATTTTATTGGGCATTTACTTCCATGCTGAACAATTTACTAGGTAATGGAAGAAAGTCAGTAAATACAGTCTAATCAATCAACCAATCAATTAATTAAAAAGAGATCATTAAGCACCAGCTGGCTGATAATCATTTGGAAGCATAACAGATAGGGGCATGTAACTGACAGTATTGAAAACTCTGAACCCATCAGGGTGGCTATGAGAATACTGAAAGAAGTCAATTGCCTTCAGTCTGTACAAATGAAAGTTGGGAGAGTGAACCCAGAGTGCATGCTACATTTGGGAACAGAACCTTGAGGATACAGAAAGGAGAGATTGTCCTAGACAAAATATAAGACAATCTTGAAGCACAATACTTTCTCAGAGCATGAATCTTCCAACAACTTGTTCCTTTGTACACTGTTGTGTGTCTGTGGGACATTTACTTGTTTGTGTAAACATAAGGACCTGTGAATGATTAGACTATATGATTTTCCCCTCTTACTTATTTTGTTATTCTGGTCTAAATAAATATTTTGCTACTTGAAATAGGGTTCTTGCCTGTTCTGTTGGTATAGTAGCACCCTAGATGAGGGGTTAAAATCATATTTCTCCCCCACATTGAACCAAAGTATTATGTGATCCAGTAGTTGGGTGATATGCTTATTACAGATCACATACAGTTTTTGAAGTTTGTTAATTGGGAGAAGAATGACAGAAAAGGGAAGTCCAGAGAGGGGCTCCATTTTGGGGAGCAGGGAGGAATTCTTTATTTTAAACATATTGAACTTCTCAGCTAAAACTCAGAGCTCTAAAGGGACAGAAACAATCTAAACGTGACCCATCACCAGTGGTATACACACCTTAAGCCATTCTAGGAGGGCAAAGTGATAGATAAATATTGGTTTATTTCCTCCTTTCCTATTCTTCCTTATGACAGATGACATATATTTGCAAGATTCTTGGCCAGGGTTTTAGATGTTTGTGGGCAGGAAACAGAGAAAATTTTACTGGGTCACAAAAGGATCAAACTTTGACCTCATTTTTCACCATTTTGACCATTGAAGTAATCATAATGAACAGTCACAATATGAAGCTGAAATACAGTAGCTTCTATTCAAATCTGAAACTTATTCACTATATGGCTTTGAGCAACTTATTACACCTGAGCCTCAGTTTCTTTACATGGAAAATAAGAAATTAGGCTAGATTACTTCAAATTCCAATATTTTATGAACCTATAAACAGGAAGCTTTTTTTTTCTTTTTAAGCTTTAGAAGCACAGGAAAAAGGAGATGGAAGTATATTTTAATTAATTAAGCTGAGAGTGATTGACACAATCCATTGAAAAAGAAATTGCTCTTATGGTATTCAGAAACTTATAGTTCTCAACTTCATCTCCTTTAACCACACATTCCTCCCCCTCCCCACTTCCCAAGTTTTTAACAAACAGTAATGATTCTTCTTCTCTGACTGTGGCAACTTCTCTAAAAGGGGCAGCTGGATAGAGTACCAGATCTGGAGTCAAGAAGACTTGAGTTCAAATCCAGCCTCTGATACTTACTAGCTATGAGACTCTGGACATGCCAATTAACCTCTCTCTGCCTCAGTTTCCACATCCATAAAATGGGGATAATATTAGCACCTACTTTCCAGGGTTGTTGTGAAGATCAAATGAGATAATTATTGTAAAACACCTGGGATGTAGTAAGCCTGATATAAACATTAACTGTTATGATTATGTTGATGATTAGATGATTAACAAAATAAATAGAAAAGTTCATGAGGACAGGTATTCATGAGATTTCTTTGGGTGAGGCCAGAAATATCAAGGATAGTGATTTGGAAAAGGTCTTTGACCATGAACTACATTATGTTATAGAAGAACATTCCCAAGGGAAGTGGTGAAAGCTTCACTGTGCTATTTAAAACTAGACTGATTTGCATATTCCTGTCTATCCTGTGGAGAGAAATCATGCCACAAATAGGAAGATTGCCCAAATGACATCATAAGAATTCTCTACTTCCAAAACCCTTTCCAATAATTTTCATGCTTCCAGTAAAAGGGACACTAATCATCTAGAAAAAAAAAGTCAGAATGGGAAAAACAAAAATATCAGATAAAATTGGATTTCAAAAGCATCTCCATATAACATTTACCTAGCACTAGCAGATATGAAGATAAGTATTCATACTCCCTCTTTTTTCAGTAATGAATGAAACAGTTATTTGGAACACCTGAGAAGCATTGCAACAAACTATTAACGAACTTGTAGCTACTACATTGTCCAAGAATATTGGTGAGAAACTTCTACTGTGGCACTGCTACTGATGACATTGGCTACCTGCATATACAGCTATGAAGTGCAAGAGTGGCAGTGTTAGTAATAGTGAGTGGTGCTAGGGTGAGCATGAACTCCAACCAAAAGAGGGTTGGCTGAGTGTGAAATGTGGGAGAATGTCAGCTTGAAGTTAAGCAGGGTGATTTTTATGTATAAATGACTTGAGGAGTGACTAGAAAAGCTCCCTCCTCCCAAAATATCACAAAACCCTATAGATCAGGAACTTGCTATAAAAAGGGGTTCTTAAACATTTTGGGGCCACAGGACCCTTTTACAATCAGTAAAAGTCTAATGCCATGGTGGTTTTTCTCTATATTCATTATTGAAGGAAACACTAAATTTCAATTAAAGATTGATGAAAATAAAGCTATAATTATTTTCTTCATCTAAGTTTACAGACCCCTTGAAATCTATCCATGGACCTTTCCCAGATTAAGAATTCCTGTGATACACCTTTAAGATTGACTAATATGACAAGAAAGGAAAATAATAAATGTTGGAGAAGCTGTGGAAAAATTGGAAAACTAATGAATTGTTGGTGAAGTGAACTGATTCAACAATTCTGGAGATCAATTTGGAACTATGGCCAAGGGCTATAAAACCATGCCTACCCTTTAACCCAGTAATACCACTGTTAGGTCTGTATCCCAAAGAGATCATAAAAAAGGGAAAAGGACCCACATGTACAAAAATATTTATAGCAGCTCTCTTTGTGGTGGCAAAAAAATGGAAATTGAAGGAATGCCCATCAATTGGGGAATGACTGAACAAGTTGTGGTATATGAATGTAATGGAATACTATTGCACTTTAAGAAATGATGAGCAGTCAGATTTCAGAAAAACCTGGAAAGACTTAAGTGGACTGATGCTGAGTGAAATGAGCAGAACTAGGAGAACATTGTACACAGTAACAACAACACTGTGTGATGATCAACTGTGATAGACTTGGCTCTTCTTAGCAGTGCAATGATCCAAGACAATTCCAAAAACTCATGATAGAAGATGTTCTCCACATCCAGAAAAAAGAAATGTGGATTCTGAATGCAGATTGAACCATAATATTTCTACTTTTTGGTTGTTGTTTTTTTCTTTTTTGAGGTTTTCCCCTTGTGTTCTGATTCTTCTTTAACAACATGACTAATGTTTAATGTGATTGTACACATATAACCTATATCAGATTGCTTTCTGTCCTCAGGAGGGGGGAGGGAAGGGAGGGAGGGAGAAAAATTTGGAACTAAAAATCTTATGAAAACAAATAAAAACAAACAAAAAGAATCCCTGTGATATAGTATCTGAAAAAGCCACAATTAGAATATACATACATACATATACCTACACACACACACACACACACATATACATATTTGGGTCTGGGTGGAGTTAGGTTCTTCTCTTCAATTAAAATCTTTCTAGGAGAGGTTAAGCCATTACAATTCCACTAGCTCTGAGCAGTGCCATGAGACAATGAGGTACAGCACTAATAAGTTTTGATTTGTTTGAAAGGTAGAAGGAAAGATTCAGAGAGTAGGGTATGCATACAGAAAAAGTAGGGAGTTGCTGAAAATAGGAGATAAAAAGACCACCCAAATTAAGCTTGGCCTATTTCCCAATATTACCTAGGATTGGTTCTGAAGCTCAGGGTTAGTCGCACACATAAGAAAACAATCCTGGCAGAAGATAAAGACTAAATATCTTGTTACTGTGAATTTCTGACAGAAGGTGAATTGAAAGGGCAGGGACATTTGTAATCCTAAAAGGAGGAAAGAGCAAGGACAGACACTGAGGTGATAATGGTGAAAGAGGACAGGTCAAGAAACCACTTTGCAGCTCAGTACACACACCTTACTTGGTGAAAGGGAAATCAGTGGGACAGGAAGATGAGACCACACTGGAAAACTGGTGGGAACCAAAAAAGGAAACAATGCCCCAGAAACCTACAGTATGATATCAGCATTAAAAGAGAAATTGACTCCCACCACAGACTATAGTAGAAGATGGTTTTTTCAGCAGGGGAAGCAATTAACCTCCATTAAGCCAGGAAGAGTCACAGAGTCTGAGGAAGGACTCACCTAGTTTGTTCTCCTTGACCTCCCACTTGACCCCATTACACCTCTCCTGTGATGGAGACCATGAACAGCTTTCAGGCATCTACTTGGGAGTGTTGAAGTGTTAGTCCCATAATCCAGCATACAAGTGGCCAGTAAGATGGGTGCATGAGGCACAGGACAAATTCCAGCCACAACAGATAAGTCTCCAGTAGTCTTGGGCTTTGCTGATCAAAAGGTGCAGACTGGAATCAAGATTCAAGATAAGTAGAATGAGTGTTTGGGGAGAGGCCCATTATGTCCTCTGAGACAGAGTGTTGTAACTTCTGATCTTTATTTAACACATACATAGGCCAAGATTCATTTCTATTTTGGCTCAGATTGGTGGACAGCCTGTCTCTCTAATGACCCCCAGTATAAATACCATACAAGCCGAAGTAAGGTGTTTCCCCATTTTATGCCAATATATGATTACTGAAACTTTTCAGAGAAGGCAGACTTTTAAAGCTGGGCATATCTAGTGAGGTTTTTTAAAAAAAATATCGTGTGATCTAGTTTTCTTTGAGGATAGGAAGAACCAAAGGAGATTTCATTAACTGACAAGAGATATTTCTAACATCCCACAAATAAGCAAATCATAATTCTATCTTTAAAAGTCAGATGAGTGATTTGGAATTTTGAAAAAAATTGAGCATTTCTTTTTTGTGGGGCAACGAGGGTAAAATGACTTTCCCAGGGTCACACAGCTAGTACGTGTCAAGTGTCTGAGGCTGGATTTGAACTTTGGTCCTCCTGAATCCAGGGCTGGTGCTTTATCCACCGTGCCACCTAGCTGCCCCAAATTGAGCATTTTTTAAAATGAAAATGTGATTTGGGTAAATCATAAGCCCTAAATTCAGAGTAACTGTACCTGCAATAAAATCTTGACTCTGCTTCTTACTACCTACGCAACCTTAGGCAAGTCACTTAAAATGTTAGGATTTGAGTTTTCTATTCTGTAGAATGGGATACATGGAATGAAAGGTTTGGACTGTACCTTTTAAATTAATCAAATCAAGCAGTAATTTAAAAGCACCTATTATGTGTCAGACATTGTATATGCACTAAAGTTACAAAGTAAAAGAAATAAACAAAAAAACCCAATCCTTGCCTTCAAGAAGTTTACATTCTATAGGGGAGTACATATAGAGATAAGCAAATACAAAATACATACAAAAGTCAATTTTTTTTTTGGTGGTGGGTCACTATTAGGTGGAGTGCGGGTGGGATGGATTAGGAAAACCCTCACATAAGAGGTGGTGCTTGAGCTGAGCTTTGAACGGGTTATCAAAAAAGTGGAGGTGAGGAAGATTCTAAATTTGTTGGTCTATTGTATCAGTAGTTATGATGGATTTAAAGGGACAGGATTATGCCAAGTCAATATAAGGATGGTTCATAAATGGTCCAACAAGTTAAGGGAATTGGGCAGGGGACAAGCTCATAATAATAAAGAATTATGTTCAGTAAAACCAGGGAAAAATTCAGGATTTTGTTTGTTTTTTATGAGGGAACTCCAGGAAAGGAGACTGGGATAGCTGAAACCAAGGATTCAGGTGCAGAAGAATCAGTATTAAGTTGAAATATGATGTGGGGAGTTAGCTCATTCAGTAAGATGAATTGCCCTGGTTTCTATAGTTGTTCTAATACATAGGTGCTACCCCTACCTACACATCAGTACTAAAAGTGAGTACTAGACATAATTCTGGAAAAGAAACGACTTAGTGGCAAACTGGAAGTCTTGGGATGTGAACAACTTGATTTACAAAGCAGATCTAAGCAACTCAAAGTAAAGGTTATGCCAGAATGTCTTGATGTTTTATTAAAAAATAAAATTTTAATAGATCTGTGATTTTATCCATGTAGCAAACTCAGAGTGAGGAAAGTCATTCCACTGTTGCAAAATGACATCTCCTCTATAACTTATAGCCTTAGTAACACTGAGTGCCCAGGCTCACACAGCCAATATGCGTCAGAAATGGGAGTTGAACCCAGGTCTCTCGATTCGGAAACCAGCTGTCTACTCACTAAGTCATGGCTACCTTTCTTATTTCATTCATTAATTTATTCTCATCCATTTATTTATATATTTATTTATTTGTTACATTTTAAGTTCTGAACTGTCTCCCTCCCTCCTTCTGTACCCCATACTAGAGAAAGCCACCATTTAACAGATATCCACACATATATGTTTGTACACACGTGCATGTGTATATCATACACATGTGTGTGCATCACATATACATGCATGTAGAATAAAACTATGGATACTTCTATTTATCAATTCTTTCTCTGGAGGTGGATAGCATCTTCCTTTATGGGTGTTTTGTAGTTGATTTGAATATTTATGATACTCAGAATAATTTAATTGTACACAGTTCTTCAAACAATATTGCTGTTACTGTATACTGTGTTCTCTTGGTTCGACTCACTTCACTCTTCATTGTGTCATGCAAGTCTTTCCATGCTTTTCTAAAAACCAACCTGCTCATCATTTCTCACAGCACAGCAGTATTCCATCACAATCATATACCACAACATGTTTAGACATTCCCCAATTGATGAGCATTCCCTCAATTTCCAGTTCATTGACATCACAAAAAGAGCTGCTATAAATATTTTAGAATGACTACCTTTCTTGATAAAGTGATTTCAGTGGATCTATACAAAGGCAAGGGCAGCTAGGTGGTACAGTGGATAGAGTGCCTGGACTGAAGTCAGGAAGATTCATTTTCCTGAGTTCAAATCTGGCCTCACATATTTTCTAGCTGTGAAAGTCACTTTATACTGTTTGCCTCAGTTTTCTCATCTGTAAAATGATCTGGAGAAGGAGGCAGCAAATCACTCCAGTCTCTTTGTCAAGAAATAGGGTCATGAAGAGTTGGACAACTGAAACTACTGAACAACAACAAATTTAAAGGTAGCCCACCCATACTACATGTAGTAGTTGGATGCAGCTATGACTGAGTTGCAACTGAAATGTCCATTTCTGCTCTTCAATTTCCACTTTGTCTTGGAACTGGGGTCCATGGGGCCACATACCCTGTGCCTCATAGCCATGACAGTTGGTTTTTAAGTTTATGGCTACATTTTCAAAGGGTAGAAAAATTGTTGTGATGTGTCAAGAGCAAAAATGGGCTTTTCTTTTTCCTCTGAAGATACTGAATGCATTTTTTGCAAACTGTACAGATGTTCTCTTTAGGTAAGCAAGTTCTAGATCACCCTGGTTCTGTTGGTTTTAATCAAAGTCACCTGTAGCCTCCAATTCCCACCCCCCTCAAATAGGGTATTTCTCAAATTGCCCTTACCCATTTTCCCCACAAAATATTATTCTTCAGAGTTCTTCAAATCACTCTCTTCCTTATGCAAAGGTGAAATTATATCATTCTGTTGATTAAAAACCATTAAAGGCTCTCTGCTACTTGTAATGTTCTAATGCCGAAGTCTGGTTATTACAAGAAAGCCCCAATCCAGCTTCAACTTGAATTTTCCAGCTTTATCAAATCCTAGTGCCCTTCATTTACTCCATATGCCAGTCAAGTTGAACAACTCATAAACACATCTGATTTTTCTGCTCCATGTCTTTACTGCTTATACATATATAATACCCTCTTTTGATTTCCTTCTCTTGATATCAGGGACAATCATCAAAACCCATTTCAAAGAATCATAGAATATCAAAGTTGGAGAAGACCTTAGAGGCTACCTATTCCAAATCCTGTCTGAAAAAGAATGCCTTATATAATATCCCTCTGTGGACAACTAAATTTTACTCAAGCTTCTAAGCAAGAGTTCTTGGCCTTTTTCAATGTCATGGACCACTTTTGCAATCTGATGACATTTAATATGACTTTGGTTTGTTGCCTATGTTCACAAATTATTTTATAAGTACATTTTAATCACCAAAAATCCACTTTCTTTCACTCCCACATCTTCCCCCTCCTCCTCCAATGAAAATGAAAGAAAAAGAACAACCCTGTCACACACACACACACAAATATCCAAGCAAAATTTGTGCATTGGTCATGTCCAAAAGAAAAAAAAAGAAAAAAATATTTGTCTCATTATACACTCTGAGTCTTGCATTTCTCTATCAGGAAATGAGTTTCATCCTTCATTATTAGTCCTTTGGAATCATGGTTGATCATTATGCTGATCAGAGTTCCTAATTCTTTCACAGTTGTTTGTCTTTACTATATTGTTGTCATTGCATAAGTTGTTCTTCTGGCTCTGTTCATTTCACTTCGCATCAATTCATCTAAGTCTTACTAGGTTTCTCTGAAGCCATTTCCTTTATCATTTTGTATATCATAATAATATTTGACTATATTTAGATACCATAACTTGTTCAACCATTCTCCAATTTATGAGCAACAGTTCAGATTCCTTTTTTTTTCTTTTTGCCAACTCAAAAAGAGCATAAAATATTTTTATATCTTTAGGTAGAGTTTGTTTTACTTAGAACTCCTCTTCCTTGAACTTACCCTTCCTTTAATTCTCTCTTCTCCCTTCTCCATTTTCCTTGCTCTTTCCACTGTTGAGTGAAATACATTTCTGTATCCAACTTTGTGTGTGTGTGTGTGTGTGTGTGTGTGTGTGTGTGTGTGTGTGTGTGTGTGTGTAGTCTTACCTCCTTTTCCCAGTTCGGATGAGAGTGAAGTTCAAGTGTCAACTGATTCCCCATAGTTCTTCCTTATTCTTATTGATGTCTATTTGCTCACCCTGATTACAGGACATAATTTTCCCCAACCTATCTTTCCTTCCCTCCTTAGTATATGCATTTTCACTTTTCTTTCCATTCTCTTAAGATCATCAAGATATAATAGAACCATTTCCAGTCTCTCTTTGACTCACGATGGATGATAAGGTTCAGAGGGGACACATATATATCATCTCCCCATATTTAAATGTAGTCATGTAATCTATTTTGCATTGAGTTCTGGTCTTATTATCATAAATACCTGAAAGTATTTCAGTTTGTCAAATGTCTATTTTTTCCATTCAGGATTATACTCAACATTGCTGGGTAAATTATTCTGTATGCAATCCTAGCTCTTTTGGGGAACATGGTAGAGTATGTCACAAATTTCCAAGCTCTACAGATTTCCCCTGCAAACAGACAGAAAATCACCATAAAATGAATGTAGAGCAGCAAAAACAAAGTGCTAAAAGAAGTTGTCCTCCTAAAATAATTTGAGAGGACCTCAGAAAAGACAGGACTTCCAGGAGCTGAGATTTTACCTGAGTGAAGTATAGACACTTGCGGGCCAACTCTACTGAATCAACAAACAGTAGGCCCTGAGGTCAGCTCTCTTAGGAAACAAATTAGGCTTCAAGAAATTTCACCTCAACTTTCACTTCAGAAACTTTTGCCTCACAAAGAATAGCAGCTGGCAGAGTTGGGGTGGGGAAGATTGAAAGAATCCCAAACCCACCCAACACCCTTCCAAGTCCCCCACTCCCACCCCCTCCCACCCCCTCCCACCCCCCCAAGGCCTTTCAGAAATCCTCCTGCTTGTCCTTTCCTATAGCATGATAATATTCCATTACAATCATATATGGCAGCTTGTTTAGCCATTCCCCAGCTGATAGACATTCCTTTGGTTTCCAGTTCTTAGCCACCACAAAAAGAACTGCTATAAATATTTTTGTACAAATAGGTCTTTTTCTCTTTGGGGGGGGGTGTCTTTAGGATATAAACCTAGCAGTGGTATTGCTGGATCAAAGGATATGCACAGTTTTATAGCCTTTCGGCTCCAGAATGGTTGGATCCATTCACAACTCCACCAACAATGGATTAGTATCCCAGTTTTCCCACATTTGGACTGTTGTTGCTTTCATGGGAATATTGAGTATTGTGTTATTTCAGAATCTCAGGGATAAATCAGGCTGGAGACCTGTAAGCTCTCTGTGCACCCAAAGTGGTCTAATCCAGGACAGTCTTATTGTTGCTCCCTTGGTCTGACCTCTGCTAGTTCCTGAACTGGGTTTGGGTCTGAGTAGACTTAACCACTATCAGACAGCTGGGAAGCCCTGCTTGTTCAGATTGACAGAACTACAGTGCTCCCTTTGGCTTGGGATTCCTACCCTGGTTCAGGCCAGCTCTGCAGGCTTCAGAATGGGCTAAATGCTAAAAATGAGAACTTGCTGTACTTATAGAATCTGAGCTACACTGCTACTGCTTGTTTTTGAATTTGTGTTTTCTCAGTTTATAGTTTAGGTTCTACTATTATTCCTTACCCTCAAACACCACCCCTGAGTATGCAAGTCCTCTCCTCTGACTCTTTTGGAACTGTAATCATCAGGTAGTGACAAACCTGACAGATGGCACCTGTTTCTGTCTCATTGCAGTCAACTGGCATGCATCCCTTAACTGATGCACAGCCTCTCCTTAGGCACTGGGTTACCCTATGGGTCACTCTGAGAAACCAACAGGAACCTATTGAAATAATTTAGGCAAGAGGTGATGAGGATCTGAGCTAAGGTGGCAGCTGTGTGAGTAAAGAGAAGGTGTTAGATGTGAGAAATGTTGTGGAGATTGAAATAGCAAAATTTACAACTGATTGGAAGTGTGTAGTAAGGGAGGGTAAGAAGTTCAAGATAAGTCCCTTTGCCAGCAATATGAAAGTCTGGTAGAGGGGATGGGTTTTAGGGAAAAGATAATGAGTTCTCTTTTCAATATGTTTAGTTTGTGATTTTTCCAGGAAATCTAGTTTGTAATATTCATAGGCAATTTGTGTTGCAGGCTTGAAAGTTAAGGTAGAAACTAGGACTGAATATCTAACCCACAGTTAGGGGGTATGATACTAATGATAAGCCAGGAAAGCATACTTAAAAAGTTCAGTTAGATAGAAGGAAACCAAGAAGTCAGATATAAGAAAGTATCTAGAAAGGATAGTCCTGTCAACAGTGTCTAATGCTGCAGTGTTCAAGAAGGATGAGAACTCAGGAAAGATCATCAGATTTGGCAACTAAAATATCAGTTACTTTGGAGAAAGCTATTTCAGGCATGCTTTTCTCATAATTCCTAACCATTTACAGAATAATTGGATCCATTCCCAGCTTCGCCAATAGTGTATCAGTATGTTGGTCTTTCCATAACCCCATCCAATATTGATTATTTCCTTCTTATGTCAACTTTACCAATTAATCGCATTTTGATGTCCATTTCTGTTTTTATTAGTGATGTGGAGCAATCCTTCATATAATGATTTCTAATTCTTCTTTTGAGAAATGTTTATTCATAATCTCTCATCGATGTTTCTTGGGCATGACTTATTTTTCATAAAGCCTGAATGATTCTTTGAGATTATTACTTCTTTTTCTAGATGTTAACTAACCATCTCTTTTTTCTTTTTTTAAAAAATTATTTAGTATTTTATTTCCCCCAATTACATATAAAAACAAATTTTAACATTTGCTTTTAAAACTTTGAGTTCCAAATTCTTACCCCCCCCCCACACCATTGAGAAGGCAAGAAATACTATATACTAACCATCTCTTAAATAAGGAGTTATCAGGCCTCAGCTCACCAAACTCACTGACCTATAGTTTTCAAACTCCACTCTCTTCTATTTTTTTGTGGGGCAATGAGGGTTAAGTGACTTGCCCAGGGTCACACAGCTAGTGTCAAGTGTCTGAGGCCGGATTTGAACTCAGATCCTTCTGAATCCAGGGCTGGTGCTTTATCCACTGCGCCAACTAGCTGCCCCTACTCTCTTCCATTTTTAAAAATTGGGACATGGTCCCTGCTTTAATATGATAGCATCTCTCTCATTTTCCATGATCTTTAAGAGACCAGTAATATTAGATAAACAATAATTTGGCCAGCTCATTTGGTATCCTGAAGTATAGTTTTCTGGGTCTCATGACCAAATTATTAATGACAATTAGCTTCTATTTTGTATTATTTTATTCGATTTGACAGATATTTATTAGTGACCTTTTAAGTACAAGGCACTGTGAAAAGTGTTGAGGATAAAGATTAAAAATATTTACACAATCCTTGTGTTCAAATGGTTTATAATTATGAGGAGAAACTATGTACACAACTAACTATGGTTCAGAAGAGACTATGATAAATGCAAAAGAGAGGTTTCAAAGTATGAGATTTGAGAAAGGAGAGGCCACTTGGGACCTGAGTGGGACTGTGAAAGGAGGGAAGACTTTTAAGAGGTGGAGATTCCACTTCATGGATGGGGAATGGCACAAGCAAAAGCACAGGAATGGCAGAGAGTAGGAAAAGAATGGAGTGGTGAGTAAATCAATTTGTCTGACACATGGTGTGTGTGAAAGGGGGTAGAATGAAATAAGACTGGATAGGTAGGTTGGAGTCAGATCATAGAGGGATTGAAAGTTAGGATAAGGAATTGACATTCTGTTCCATAGGCAATGGGTAGCCACTGAAGGTGTTTTGAGTGGAGAAATTGTGTGATTAGAATCGTGTATTGAGAAGGTTGCTCAGGGAATGAAATGAAGAATGAAGAAAGTATTTGAGGATAGGGACTGTCACTCTTTGCATTTGCATTGTGCCTGGCACATAGTAGATGCTTTATAAATATATTTTCATTTATTCATTCATTTAGCTTCTGCTTATTCTATGAATCTTTGGCCTCTTTTATTCCTCATTCCTGACTCATATTTTCCTATACGTTTCTCACTATCCTCACCTCTTGCCCCCTTTTGCATTCAAGTCACTGTGTATCAAGGCATATGTTGATTTTATCTGGAGGGTACCACTGACAGAAAAATTTTAACCTCAATGTTAGTAAAGCACTGGCTGTCCAATAACCCACTTTTAAAATTATAGTAGTCAAATGAGAAGCTACATGACATGATGGATACAGTACCAGATGTGGATGGAGTTAGGAAATCTTGTTTTCAAGTCCCACTTCTGACACATACTGGCTTTGTGATCTTAAGTGTGTATCCTAACCTTTCAGGGCACTAGGCAACTTTTTAAGACCAAGGTGCAGAGAAAATGTTGTTCTAAGTAGGGATAGATTTCCTATACCAAGGAAATTGCAGGTTCAATAGCCTTTCAGTAGGTAAAGACTCAAGAACTGTGATCAGATTGAAATGGACTATCACAAACTAGTAACTTAAATGGGGCTAGTATCAAGAAAAAATGATCCCAACATAATATTCCTCTAAAAATTGCTTTTAAAAACTGCCTTTTTGTCACCAAAAAATAATGGTTTGAAAAAGCCATTGCAAGACAAGTGTGCTTTTCTCCCTCACTCATTTTTCCAACATTTCTTAACTTTTAAAAATTCAAATTCTCAAGTGGAGCACAAGCTCAGCATGGCACTGCAGGGGCTACAGACATCTAGGAGAATGCTTAAATGGAAAACACAATTTTATTGGAAATAAGTGCATCTGAGCTGCTTCTACCACATTTGTGTTTTATAGCCACTCCTTTTGCTAACTGAAACCTGGAAGTTTACATGTTCCTGGCATCTATACTGCCCTTTAAAACTTGAAATAAACAAAGACTCTTTGATGAGTGACCCTCAATGTCATAACTATTGGGGAAAGTGCAATGAAAATTGTTGGCGAAAACCATGAAATTTTTATGGAGCAAATACAAAAGCAGAACCAGAAACTTCTGCTAGGTGACAGTCTGCAAAATGTGTTTTTCAATATGTCTCTTATGAAAGCCAAGCTGAAATGGTATGCCTGATCATGTTCACTCAGCTTTGTTGGTAGTTGTATTTAAAAAAGAAAAATTCCATGGTCAGCAAACTATATCCACCTGTTAGCCATTTAAGCCCTCAATAAGACATGAACCACAACTTTCACTCCCAACTCACATTTGGAAACTGTGCATGCACTTCACATTGGAACTATAATAGTAAACAAAAAAAGGTGTGATAGTTCTCTCTACCAAGACAGCTAATGGTATATATTTCTTGGGTCCTTCTTTTCTGGGCTCAGGAAAATAACATATTGATTTGAGCTTCTGTGAAAACCTTTTTGATTTAAGTCTTGCCAAAAATAATATGTGGTGAAGGCTGTTTGGATGTCAGTATCAAAAGAGATCAGACTTTAGTGAGGAGTGTTAGCGATTTCAGTGATGAAATCCAATGCAAACTCATTTTCACTCAATGTCCAAGCATCCTATGCCTTGTTTCTGGCTATTTGCCTCCTCTTAGTTTATCTACTTTTACAATACTTTAAAATATTTGCAGTTTTATTCATGTGCATGATCTTTCTTCACTAGGGTATAACTCTCACTCCATACATGAATACTACTCTCATTATAGTTACCCTCATTGCTGTTCATATGAATTGCTGCAGTAACCTGCTGGTAGCTCTGCTTGCTTCTACCCTTTCCCTTTTCTAAATTATCCTTCATACTGTAAAAAAATTAATTATTAATAACTATATCAAATCTGAAAAATTTTACAATTTTGGACTTATGAAAAATTATAGGTTCAGAAAAATTATAATTGGGCCATAAGTCCTGCTGTGGTCGCTATTCAAATGTGGAATATTTTAAATTAACTGGCCTGATTTAGGGGCTAATCTGACTGGAGGACTAGTCTGGGGACTTTTGACTATTTGGCTATCTGACTGCTATTAACTTAGCATGGGCCATTTATAAAGTTCCACCACACTGCTCCACTCCCAAATTGATAAGCAAAATATTAAGAAGCCTCTTAACTAAATAATCAAAGCAGAGTTTATTTATGAGATACTATTTAAAATTAAGAATACAGGGAAATAAAATGTACAACCTGACTGCGTTCTCATTCCAGTGCTTCCACCTGCTGCCCCTGGAACTTTTTTAATACAATAAGGGCCTTAGCTACCTCTTGCCTTAGGGCACTAAGGTCCTTTATTCTAACTCAGAGCCCTTTTTACTTTGTAAATCCCCTTGCTTCTAACTTTCCTCTCCTTACTGCCACCGCTGAACCCCTGTGTTTCTCTCTCACCAACCTTCTGTCTGTCTGCTCTGTCAGTCTGCCCTTCGGCCTCTCTTTTCTCTGCTCCTAGTCCTTTAGTCTTCTCCTGCATCCTTGTAGCCCCCTGTCTCTCGTCTGCCCCCCCCCTTGTCTAACTCCCAGGTCTATATATATTTTCCTTTTGTCTACTCAAAACTCAGGGCTTTTTGCACCCACACACCAAGCTAATCCACCAGCCAGGCCTGCGGTTGGGGCTGGGGGCACGCTCGAGCATCACGTGCCCCGGCACAGGCTATGCCAGATCCTGGCCTGGACGAGTCCGGGATCTCTTGGATAGCTCTGCTAAGGTCGGAGGGAGCTGGGGGCTTTATTCCCCCAGCTGTCTGACCTGGCATCTTGTACAGCCCACAGGGCTTTTTGGCTCAGCTGAAGCAGAGCGGGAGGGGCACCAGCACCTCTCACACAGAAGAGACCCTGAGGGCCTAAGGCTTTCTAATCTCAGCCCAAAGGTAGGGTCCCCAAATCAAAATAAATTTCCACAATACCAAGGCCAGAATAACAGTCCTTATGCATAGAGTGGCTCACTGAAATAGGAAATATAATGATGGATTTAGAGACAGGAAGATCTGTGTCCAAATCCTACTTTAGATATTTACTAGCTGTGTGACCCTAGGCAAGTAATTCAACCTCTCCTAGCCTGAGTTTATTCTTCCATAAAATGGAGATAATGCTAACACATCTTACAGGGTTGCGAGGATTAAATGAGATAATATTTGTAAAGCATTATACAAATATTAAATCTGTATAAATTCTAGCTGTTATCATCATAACCATAAATATACTGGCAATACCGGTTATCCATTAAAAAATCTTCAGAGACTATTGTTTATTGAATCAAGCCTAAATTTTTTTCCAGCATTACTATGAATGCCTTCAATAATCTGGTGCCACCCTACTTTTCAAATCTTATATTATACCCCTCTATGTATTCTACTCTCCAATCAAAATGACTTCCATCCAACCTTGCCATGTTTTATTGATACCCTTTGTTTTTCTACCAAACCCTCAACAGCAATGAACTTTCTCCTCCTTTTAAGAAAGACAAAACAGTCAAGTAAAAAACACCCAATAGCATAGTGCAGCTTGACAATATAGACATTATTCTAGCCTCATAGTCCCCTACATCTCTAGGAGGAGAGGCATATTGTATTATTTGTGCTCCAGTACCATTACTGTTTATAAAAATTACTCAGAGTTCTCAACCCTGTACTTTGTCAGTTCTATGCCTCTATTGGGGTTACTTTTATTGTTGTTGTTCGTATTATTGCTATGACGATGACAACGATGATGACAGTGACGACTACGACGATGATGATGATTGAATCTCCTCTGTCCCATGCTTGCATTTGAACTGGGCTTTAAAATATGGGTCTATATTCAGCAGACAACTTCCCATGCAAGTCTATCCTGATGTCTATATAATACAGCCTTTTCCCTTGAATTTAGTATGCAATTCTACATATTATAACACCCTTCACTTGTGACTTATCCTCCAATATATTGTAAATTCAATGAGGGCAAGAACCATGTTTTGGCTAAACTTTGAATTTCCCCTAGTACCTATCACAATGTATAGATTTAATAATTTTTTTTTTTTGCTAAGTTAAGTTGAACTGCTATGACCACCAAAGTCTTCCACCTGGCAATGAACCTATACAAAATATGTCAGGTTGCTTCTCAGGTAGCAGATACCTTAACATTTTGGTGGGAAGCATTGGAGCTTGAGTTCTACTGTCAAAACCTTCAAGAACACAGGGGTCAGGGGTCAGCTAGGTGGCACAGTGGATAAAACACGAGTCCTGGATTCAGGAGGACCTGAGTTCAAATTCGGCCTCAGACACTTGACACTTACTAGCTGTGTAACCCTGGGCACGTCACCTAACCCTCATTGTCCCACCAAAAAACAAAACAAAGCAAGAACACAGGGGTCTCCTTTCTTCTGTAAAGTGGCTTCAAAAGAATTTTAATACACTTTATTTTATCTACAACTTTGGTATCTTCCCTCCTTTAGATGCCTTTTATATTGGTTCCTTAATGTCCCCACAATTGTATCACTTTCAGCATGCATCTTTTCTATATATGCTAATCTAATCTATAATATAAATGCTAATCTAATCTAGCTGCTTTTCTTGACTTTATTCTCTCTAGTGACATTTCTACCTCTTTTATAAACACTTCAGGGACTCCCATTAGGTGTAAATATGGTAGTTCTACCACCCCAATGGAGAACATACTTTGTTAAAATGCCTTTTGTAAATCTTTATCATTTTTCCATCTTCATGTCTGGGATAACTTTGCTTGGTTACTTATTTTACCACACTTTATTTAAAATGGTTTTTACCATCAGTGACTTTTCTCTGCTTTAGGAGGATAATACTGCCCATAATCCCATAACAAATTTTTTCTACAATATTTCAGACAAGTTAATAGTTTAACTTGGTGCTGCCTTTGGCAACAGTTTCTCTTCACTTGACAGGTATATTAGATACTTGTGGGACTTACAAACTGAGGGCATCTTCTTGAGGATATTAGTAAGGAACAAGCAGACTTTTGCAAATGATATTTTTAAATGGACCATATGTTTACCATCTCAAAAGTAACTGAAGGATGTAAAGCATATGAGATCCCATTGTGTTTGTTTATTGTTTTGTTTTTTTTTTAACAAAAGACATTTTATTCAATGGAATAAAATGCTCACTTACAAGCTATTTTACAAGGTACCCCCTTTCTTTAATTCAAGATCATTCAAAGTTCCTTTGGATTTAAAACAACAACAAAAGATCCAATGATAATAAAAAAAGGAGATGTATAATCATCAAAGGCATTTGCCACTATGATAGAGAATATCCAACACAAAGTCCAGGTTAAGGAAGAGTTCCCTGTAGATGTTCCTGTTTGTGGATGACATTGTGCTGATTAAATCAAGATCTGGAACACTGCAGAGCCTCCTGGGGGAGATATCATTCAAAGGAATTTAGTTTGTTCATCCACACAAGAAAGGCCAAGTGGATGAAGAATAATTATTGCCAAGATTTCAAAATACATTTAGATGGACACTTCGCATATATGAGATATACAATATACACATGAGATCAGCAGGACAGATGGACAGATGGACTCACTTGTGAGCCACAGTGCTCTTGGGAAACTGCAAAGCTCTTTTATTGCCCCTAAGATTATCATGAAAGCAATAGTCACCTTTCAGCACTTAAATTTTATCAGTATTGCTGTATGGCAGTAAGAGATAGAACATCAGTGCCTCTGAAGAACTAAAGATGGGTATCTTATAGAAGGCAATAGAAAAGTGCATGTTAGGTACAAGTAGCCAAGTACAACCGAAGACAAAACACTGAAAAAAACCAAGCATATAGGATGTCATAAAAGAATTGTATGACTAGAATTCAGGGACAAACTAAACTCCCACCTTCATTAGGAAGCCTTTTTTGATCTCTTTTAATTCTAGTGCCTTCCTTTTGTTGGTTTCCAATTTTTCCTACATATCCTGTATATATCTAGTTTGTATATAATATTTGCATGTTGTCTTCCCCAATATAATGTGAGTTCTTTTGTGGTTAGCACAGTGCTGGGCACATAGTAGACACTTAGTAAACTTTTATTGGTTGATTGACTGGCCACTTGGAAAGAGCAAGCGACAAAAGATGAATAACCAAAGTACTTCACTGGTTCCTTCACAATATTGGGAGAAATCAAAGAAAGCCTCTAGCAGATTTGGTGGACTCCTTGTTGATTTTTTTAAACCAAAAGACATTTTATCCAATGGAATGTTAGAGAGGATATCAGCAAGAGTAACGGGATAGGCAAACATAAAAAGACTGTGATCTTCCGTTGGAGGAAACTCCCAAATGAATATGATCACAGAGCCATTTGAACATTTGAGTTTATTTTATCCACAACACATACCTTTAAATGTACTTCTGTTTGTTTTTCAGCAGGTTTAGCATGGTAAAACTATTTTAAAAAATCAGTAGGCAGGGGCAGCTAGGTGGCGCAGTGGATAGAGCACCGGCCCTGGATTCAGGAGGACCTGAGTTCAAATCCGGCCTTAGACACTTAATACTTACTAATTGTGTTACCCTGGGCAAGTCACTTAAACCCAATTGCCTAAAAAAAAAAATCAGTAGGCAGGTATAATGGAAATACTTTCCTTCCTTTTCTAGAGATATGAATCTTTGCTTATTCTTGGAAATTAACTTTGATTTGGATAACCTGTGTAGCAGTGGTGGTGTGTATGTCTAGGAAGTACCTTGACATGAACCCCCACAATGCCACTCTTCTCAGAAGGTGTATAACAACCTACTCACTTTCTGGCTCATTCATTTCAACTGTCTTTGACATAATCACGTCTATGTTACCAAAGAAACCCACCCACCACTTAGATGGACTGGAGATCTATCAAAGTCCTAAGTGCAACTTTCTTGAGGTGTAACTCTATCAAAGTCCTAAGTGTAACCCACCATTCTAGCTCCTACCAATGCATTTCTATTTATATAACTAGAAATTCACAAAATGGCAATTTTAGATCTTAAAAAATCTATTTGGCAATAACAAAAGAAATACTAATACATAATATACTCATAATAAAGTGAATGAATAATAAAATACATCACAAGTCACTCATAAACATGGATCCCAAACTCTCACTAAGAGCTGGGGATCAGTTGGCACACATTTATAGGAAACTCAGGGAAGCGTCTTGGGGAGAAAAACTTAACTTGGGGGTAACTCATGTTGGTTCAATGATTCATTTAGGAACATCTACACTATACTACATACACGCACGCGCGCACACACACACACACACACACACACACACACACACACAATGCTTCTCTGCTTCTTGGCCTCAGTGCTACTTAGCTGGGAAACTTCTCTTCTAAACATCTATATAAGTATTTACAAGCTTTTTGAACTTCAAATCACCTTTGAAAAGATGTTAGAGAACTGCAATACACATTAGACTAGCTATCACTGAGTTACTCCAAGCCAGCCCGACCAGTTACTTGCTTGCCTAAATGCTGCACTGTTCAATCAGAACAGAGCCCACATTTATTCTTTATGCCAGGCAAACAAGTCTAGACAGCTTTCCAGTATATGAAGCAGATGTAAAGCCTATCTTCCCTTCTGTTTTTTTTTTCTCAAACTTGAGGCAATGGCAGAGCTTCAGGCACTTATGAGCAGTTTCACCTCTCTCCAACTCTGAGTGGCACCAAACAATAATAGTTATCACTCAAACTCTTGGTTAATAAAACCAATTCTTTCCCCACCAATCAGGAATCACTTAGCTAAAACTTTTGAATAGCTAACTACTTCTAGATGCTATAGTTCCAAATGTGAAGCATTTCTATGCCCTTCTGTCTTCAGTCTTTACCATTCTTCTTATCATCAGCCTCCTATCTCAGGTTCCTGTATCTTTAATTAATATCCTCCTCTTCCTATCCCAAATTCCTGTATCTTAAATGAGAGCCTCCTGATACTCATTGGCTCTCCTTTGACTTTCCAAATTTCTGTTATGAAATCAATCGTCCTTTTAAAACAATACCACAGTGTCTAAATGTTTATGTTTCTCTCTTTTAAAAAAATATTACCCTCTTTAGTCATAAAATTGTTATATGTAAATAAGCTGAGGCACCTAAAAGTTCTATCTTCAAAGTAAGTCCTCCAACCTATTTTCCATCCTTGAAATTTTCCATCCATGAAAATTTTTCCATCCCTGAAATTTACTCATATATTTCTATTTTTAATAAATAGAAGTTATCTCTCTACTCATTTAATCCATCAAAATGTAACATTCCAAAAAGGCATCATTCTACATTGTTCATAATGTAATTTGAGTCTTTGTATTTACATCAGAGTTCACTTCATTTTCTGTCCCAAATTGTTCAAATTCCATATGAAAATTTCTTTTCATATATATATATATATATGTGTGTGTGTGTGTATGCATACACATATCTACATCTATATCATATATATGTATATCTTCAAATATATACACATATATATTCAACATCCACATGCATTTAAAATTCAATTAAAGTTTCCCCCCACTCCTTTTAGACATCAAAATGTTTATCTATAATAGCAGCAATAGCTTACAAACTCTGATGATTAATATAACTTTATCTTTATATAAATATACTTTTTTCCTATTCCTTTCAGCATTACAATGCTCTATATAAATGGATCAGTATCTTGAAGGGTCAGTAGATCACACTTAAATACTAGTGCTTGAAGAAATATAGGTAAGGAGTTATTTCCTGAGATTTCTGCTTCCTTCCATGGCCTGAAAAGTAAACTCCAGTCATGCAAATGCTTTTCCAGGATGGTGCTTGAAAGTCATTGTTAAACAATATCAGTCAGACCTGCCTTCCTTTTCATTGTTCTTTACCTAGATGCCACCTGTGGAAGCTGAAATTACAGAGAGGAAGAAAAACAATTTTCTTCGTGGACAGAGCATGAAAAGGCAGTAGGAGGAAGCAAGAGAGACACAGGAAAAAGGGAAAGAGGTTTACTTATATAAACAAACCTAGATAGCAATGTGACTAGAAAAACAAAAACTTTTAGGGAAAAGTCACTGAGGTGAGAGAGAATGAAGGATAGAACACTGCCCCAACAGGAAGATGAGCCAATCCAAGGTGACCTTTGTAAAATCAATGTCAACTTAGTGATGACATGGTCTTGGGATGGTAGAAATTAAGGTTACAGTAAAACTCAGAATAATCTTGGAACATACAAATGTAAAAAGTACAAAAGGCAACATTTCATATATGTAGCATGTCTCCTAGGTTTTTTTTTTAATAAAAAGAAAATCTCTTTTCTCTTCCTCCCATATGCTGCCCCACTGAAAAACTTAAAACTTTTTTACACTCACACATAAGATATATAAGGAACTGATTCACATTTTTAAGAAAAAGAGCCATTCCCAAATTGATAAATGGTTTAAGGCTTAACAGGCATTTTTCTAAGAAAGGAACTCAAGCTATCTATAGATGTATGAAAAAATGTTCCAGATCACTATTAATTAGAAAAATAAGTAATTCTGAGATTCTACCTCACAACCATCAGAGTGGCAAAGATGACAAAAATGGCAAATGATAAACATTGGAGAGGCTACAAGCACAGTAATTCCTTGTTGGTGAATGAGTACAACCATTCTGAAAACTAATTTGGAATTATACTAGATACCAAAGTTACCTAACAGTCCTTTTTTTGCTGACGATAAACACATTGGCTAGACCTTGCCTGCCCACACCCATCAAGGACAACAAAAGATGACAGAGAAAAAAAAAAGTCCATCCTAAGATCAGGATATATTTGTGCTAAATTTGACAAACCTCAGGCCTCCTGGAACCTTGCTAGAACCTACAGTATTTATTTGATCTTTCTGCCTTAGATGACTTCCTTGAAATTGACCTTTTGCCTTCCTAAAAATCATGTGTCAGGGCCCTTCCTATATAAGTCAAACTCCTAGACCTGGTTCTTCCCTTCTCCACTGTTGCCTGTGGCCCAGTGTGACCCTTGGCCATACCCACAACCTATACAGCCCAGCATCCAGTTTCTGATAGGTTTAGCTTCACAGAAATCATAAATACTAAAACACTAAATTTGCCTGTCCAGAAGAGTTGTATAAAAATAAATCATAGCTTATATTTATCAGAACAGTGGGGAGCTTTCCTGCTTCTTCTAGTTCTAAATATGGTTGTTGATATACAGATATCCCCATCCTAAAAACAAAAACAAAAAACAAAACCTACAATAACAAAAACACCAAAATAACAACCCCTGATTTGACCCTTCAAAGGGTGGGGCAAAGATATTATCCTCTATTTCCCCTCTCTGTCATTACCTGCTTTCTTGGGTTTCTCTTGACTCATTCTCCCAAGGTGATATAGGCTACCCTCTCAAGATTTTAGGAGTATCTCTGGGAGGGGGTTGAAAGATATCTTACAAATGCTCCCATCTTGATGTTGTTCCCTACCCCCCACCCCCCGCCGCACCAACTGTTAACTGTCAAAGACATCTCAGGTCCATTTAACCAGTTAACACCAATTAGCATTTACTTTGGCAAAGGGGCATCTAGGTGGCAGTGGATTGAGCACTAGCCCTGGAGTCAGGAGGACATAAGTTCAAATCTGGCCTCAGACACCTGACCTTTATTAGCTGTGTGACCCTGTGCTAGTTACTTAACCCTGATTGCCTCAAACATTCAGGTTCATCTCCAGTCATCCTTATGTACATCTTGCCAATGGACCCAGATGACTCTGGAGGGAAGAGTGAGGCTGGTGACTTTGTACAGCCCTTCCTTACTTAAATACAATTTATTGCAAGTCATGACATCTGTCATAGTTCTCTTTGAGAATGAAGGACAAACAACAACAACTTTGACAATAATATATCAAGAATTATAAACATTTCCCTCAACACCTTGGGGGTCACAGTTCCTATACCACCTTGGTCTCCGGGGAAGTGAGTTCAGACTTAATGAAGTTTCTATAGACTGTAGCATTAGTCCCTCAAAGTTCATGTCTAATGTGGTGACACTGCTTGATGTGCCCTTGTCTCAGCTACTACATGACTTGGTAGGTCTAAAAGGTTATTCTTCAGGATCTCAAAGCAAGATTAATTGGCTTCATGTTCTGGTATGAACTACACTCCTATAACTTTTGGTGGCTTTCTTTTATTACCTTCCAAAACTCACAAGGTTGAAGCTTTCAGTCTCCTTCACCTAAGGGGAATGAGCAAATGCCAAGGAACCAAGGTCATGTTAACAGGCAACATGTAAGCCTCAGATGGGGTGGGCTCAAGGCTTCTCTCCTTATAGCACTGTCTTTCTTCTCTTAATCAAGCAACTACCTGGCAGGAGCAAGTGAGACCAAAGAGAAGGAAGAGCTTCTGGTCAATTAATGCCTTTTGAATGCACTTCAATTCCAGCTATGTATACCATCAAAGAGACTCCTTTTTATTATGTAGTCAGCAGACCAGAACCAGTTGTAGAATGTCTATATATGCTTCAAGGTCTGGGTGGGTGTTTCATTGGTTAAGGATTCTGTGCATGATCATAAGGGCTGGGCTCATTGGTCAATCCCCCATTATGTTAGAAAAAACAATTTCCCCCCATCCCTCTCCCTCCTGTCTCTCAGTCTCTTACATTATGACTTCTGATCCCACCACTCAACTGAAATTGCTCTCTTGAAGGTTACCAGTGATCCTATAATTGCTAAATCCAATGGGCTTTTCTCATCCTTCCTCAGCTCTTGGTAGTATTTCACATTGTTAGCCACTTAGATTCCTCTAGTTAGCATGAAAAGTCCTTCGCGATCTGGCTCCAACCAGTATTTCTAGACTAATTTTACATTACTCCTACTCATAGTTTATTTTCCAGCCAAACTGGTCTGCTTATGGTTCTATCTTCTGCCTCCATACCTTTCCACAGGCTGTAGAATGGTCTTCTTCCTTAGCTCTGCCTTCAACAAGGCTCAACTCAGGTGCCACTTTCTACATGAACTCTTTCCCAGTCACCACTGTTGATAGTACCCTCCCACCTGAGCTTCCTTTGGTTTTTCTCCATATCATATATTTTTATTTACTTATGAATTATAATCCCCCTCCTCACCAAAGTGCCTAGCATCTATGAGGTGCTTAACAATTCATGGCTTGGTTGAATCTCTTTCAGGGTGGCTATATTTTCATTAGATTAAGCTCAAAATTGTTCTGCTTTGGACAGCCCAGGCCCCTACTCTTTGGGACACATTTGATACAAAGGTTCATAATTTTTAAAAATATATCAAGGGGAGTCTACAAAGAACAGTTTCAAGTAGAAGGTGATACTTTAGCAGAACTTTGAAAGAAGCTAGGGATTCCAAGAGGTAAAGGTGAGGAGAGAATTCATTCCATGGGCAGTCAAAGGTATGAGAATTCGAGATGGAGTGTCTTTTGTGTGTGGATTAGTAAGAAGGTAATCATGTTTGGAAAGCAGTACCCATCAAGGGGAGTGTTTAAAAGGGCTGTAAAGGTAAGATGAACCCAAGTTGAGAGAGCCAAATGGAGGAATTCAGATTTGTTTTTGAAGACATTAGGGAATTAATATAAATTACTAGAAATGTAGTGTTTGATAAACCCAAAGACTCCAGCTTCTGGGATAGGAACTTAGTATTTGACAAAAACTGCTGGGAAAACTGAAAGATAGTATGGCAGAAATTAGGCATAGACCAACATCTTACACCTTATACTAAAATAAGGTCAAAATGGATCCATGATTTAGACATATGAGGTGATACCATAGGTAAATTAGGAGAGAAAGGAATAGTCTACCTATCAGATCTTTGGAAAGGAAAACAGTTTATGACCAAACAAGAGATAGAGTATATTATAAAATGCAAAATAGATGATTTTGATTACATTAAATTAAAAAATTTTTGTACAAACAGAAGCAATGCATCCAAAATTAGAAGGGAGGCAGAAAGCTGGGAAACAATTTTTGTGGCCAGTACTTCTGATAAAGGCCTCATCTCTAAAATATATAGGGAACTAAATCAAATTTATAAGAATCCAAGTCATTCCCCAATTGAGAAATGGTCAAAGGATATGAACAGGCAGTTTTCTGATGAAGAAACCAAAGCTATCTATTCCCATATGAAAAAATGCTCTAAATCACTATTGATTAGAGAGATGCAAATTAAAACAACTCTGAAGTACCACCTGACACCTATCAGATTGGCTAAAATGACAAAAAAAGAAAATAATAAATGTTGGAGAAGCTGTGGGAAAATTGGAACACTAATGCATTGTTGGTGGAGCTGTGAACTGATCCAACCATTCTGGAGAGCAATTTGGAATTATGCCCAAAGGGTGATAAAGCTGTGCATACCCTTTGACCCAGCAATACCACTTTTGGGTCTTTATCCCAAAGAAATCATGGAAAGGGGAAAGGGACCCACATGTACAAAAATATTTATAGCTGCTCTTTATGTGGTGGCAAGGAATTGGAAGTTGAGGGGATGCCCATCAATTGGGGAATGGCTGGACAAGTTGTGGTATATGAATACAATGGAATACTATTGTGCTGTAAGAAACAATGACCAGGAGGAGTTCAGAGAAACCTGGAGGGTCTTGCGTGGGCTGATGATGAGTGAGATGAGCAGAACCAGAAGAACATTGTGCACAGTATCATCAACATTGAGTGTTGATCTACTATGATGGACTATATTCTTCTCACCAATGCAATGATACAGAAGAGTTCCAGGGAACTCATGATAGAAGAGGATCTCCAAATTCAAGGAAAAAAAAAAAGAACTGTGAAGTATAGATGCTGAATGAAGCATACTATTTCTTTTGTTTTTGGTGCTGTTGTTTTTTCTATTTTGAGGATTTTCATCATTGCACTGATTCTTCTCTTATAACATGACTAATGCAGAAATAGGATTAATGTTATTATGTGTGTGTGTGTATATATATATATATATATATATATATATATATATATATATATATATATATATATATATATATATATATATATAACCTATATCAGATTACCTGCTGTCTAGGGGAGGGGGGAGGGACGGAAAAAAATCTGAAATTGGAAAGCCTGTATAAACAAAAGTTGAGAACTATCTTTACATGTAGTGGGGAAAAAATAAAATACTTTATTAATTAAAAATATATATAAATTACTAGAATTTATTAAGTAGGGAAGTGATGTGGTTGGTACTACACTTAATGGAAATCACTGTGGTAATTGTGTGGAGGGTGGAGTGGGAAAGACTTGAGGCATGGAGAGCAAATAAGATGCTAATGCAATAATGCAGGCAAAAGATAATGAAGACAGGAGCCAAGAGTGTAAAGAAGCAGACAAATCTGAGAAATGTTGTGGAGGTATGGACAAATCATAAAAAACATAGAGGGGTGAAGGTCATAGCCATTTAGTAGAAGATCTGAGACTAGACCTTTGGGGTCCCTTTTATTTATTTTATTTTTAATTTATGGAATAAAACAAACATTTCCATAACATAGCATAATAAAAAAGATGATTGCTCATGCAAATCTTATGTACAACTTGCTATTCCTTTTAAATATATAATAAAATGATTACCAACATTTCTTTTTTTCCTTTTTTTCTTCCCTCCCCCCACCATAGAGATGGCTACCATTAGACACAAATGGGTATGTGTGTGTGTGTGTAAAATCATTCTATATATACTTCTCTTTATTTGTTCTTTCTCTGTATACAAATAGCATCTTCCTTCATATGTCCTTTGTAGTTAATTTATGGATTTATGATAGTCAAATTGATTTATTTGCTCAAAGTTGTTCATAAAACAAGATTGCTGTAACTGTATACAACTTTCTCTTGGTTCTGCTCATTTCACTCTTCATTATTTTGTGCAAGTCTATCCATGTTTTTCTAAACATCATCAAACCCATCATTTCTTACAGCACATTAGTATTTCTTTCTTTCTTTTTTTTTTTTTTTTTGCGGGGCAATGGGGGTTAAGTGACTTGCCCAGGATCACACAGCTAGTAAGTGTCAAGTGTCTGAGGCCGGATTTGAACTCAGGTACTCCTGAATCCAGGGCCGGTGCTTTATCCACTGCGCCACCTAGCCGCCCCCCACATTAGTATTTCTATCACAATCATATACCACAACTTGTTCAGCCATTTCCCAATTAAACATACCTGAAACTTCCAGTTCCTTGCCACCACAGAGAAAGCTAGTATAAATATTTTTGAACATATAGGTTCTTTTCCTTTTCCCCTAATCATCTTGGGAAACAGATCTTGTAGTGGTATTGCTGGATTAAAGGGTATAGGAAATTTAATACCCCTTCAGGCATAATTCCAGATTGCTCTCCAAAATGGTTGAGACCCTTATCTTACTGGTTCTTGAGCCAGTTTTTTTTTCCTATTAGTCAACATAAAAAGCATTTATTAAGCTCCAACTATGTGCTGGGCATTAGGCTAAGTGCTGGGTATGCAGAGAAAGGCAGAAACAGTCTCTGCCTTCAAGGACCTCACAGTCTACCAGGGAAGACAAAATGGAAACAACTATGTACAAATGAGATACATGCAGGATAAATTGGAGATAATTAGAGAATGGAGGCATTAGCATTAAGGGGGATTAGGAAAGGGTTCTCACAGAAAGTAAGACTTTAACTGAGACTTGCAGGAAAGCAGGGAAGCCAGAAGGCAGAGATGAAGACAGAGAATTATAGGCCTGGGGAACAGCCAGTGAAAATTCCTTGAGTTTGGAGATGGAATGTCAGGGGGTATGAGCATAATTGTACATCGGGTCTGAGACAGATGTGCTGGCACACCCTGGGGGAAGGGCCAGTGCTAATGATTACCCTAGAGGGTGCCAGCACACCTGAGCATATGTGGCCCACGATGAATGCTCATCTATTGGGAAATATACACAAAGAGCCATTTTCAGTGTTTGTGCAAAAGTTGGATAGAGCAGATGATCCCTTGAGGTTTCTTCCATTTTCTAAGGTAGTATAACTGTGCATTGCAAATCAATATAAACACTTATGAAAGAAATGCAACTTCTGAGGATAACTAGTGATTGTTGAGTCTCTAATCCTCCTTGACCTCTAACAAGGCCATAACTTAGAGAATCGTTTTGCTTTCCTGGGATCTTGGTGGCTTCCTGCTCCCAGAATAGTAATGTGTAGCTGTTTAGAAACAGATGTCGGTGAAGATTGAGTATAAAGCATCTCCACTCTCCAACGCCCCCAGACACCCGCCCTCTTCTCTGACTGTATCCTTACTTATCAAAGGTCACAGAATGCCATGTGCCACAGCTGTAGGAATAGAGCAGCTGCTGCCCTCTGATCTTGCCCACACCTTTCCTGTATGCAACAGTCTACCCCAGGGGCTATTCTGTCTTCAAAAGGCTAAAGCCGACCCCTCCTTTCTGGGCCTGTGCTGAGCCATTCTCTGGGTCTGAAGAATGAACAGCATGCTTGTCTTGTCGCCTGTTTTCAGTCTTTCATTGTTCCTGAGAAGGCAAGGTGTAGATAGGGGCCAGACGCTCCTTTCCTGGGAGGCTGATAAGGCAATGGAAAGAGTTCTCTTTTTCATAGTCCAAAAAGAGAGCTGGAAGAATGGGATAGGAGCATAAGTGATAACCAGCCAGAGTTTTGTTTTTTTAGAAGAAGAAAAAACAATCAAACAAAAAAATCCCTGGGGAATTTGTGTGACACAGTGGAAAGAGTGACAGATTTGGAATTGGAAAGGCACAAGAGACTACATGGAATAGTGTGTAGGTCCCTAGACTTGGAGTCACTGAGACCTGGGTTCAAATCCTGATTGAGATAGTTATGTGACCCTAAACAAGTCTTTCAGCCTCCATGGGCCTCATTTCCCCCATCTATAAAATAAGAGGTTGGACTCAATGGCCTTTACTGCCCCTTCCAACTTTTAAAATGTGACCTGGGTTAAAATCCAGACTCTGCTGCTTATTACCTATGTGACTTTGGGTAAATCACTTAATTATGCCTAAGGTTTCTTATTTGCAAAATGACAGAGTTGGAATAAGAAATCTCTAATATTCATTCCAGCTTTAAATCTATGAGCCTATGAACTTTTCTCTGGGTCATAAAAGTCAGAATATTATTTCAAGTCTGTAATGTGTGTATGTGTGTGTGTGTAAAATTTGCACAAAAAAGGAATTTAAGATAAAATAATACCTGATCTAAAGGCAAAGGGGAATAATCACAGCTTGTAAAGTAGGAGAATAATATGGTCAGCCATACACTTTGAGGAAATCCCTTTGGAAGCTGTATAGAGGATAATTTGGAGAGGAGACTTGAAGCAAGGAGACCAATAGGAGAAGACTGTAATGATTGATGATGACTTTCACATCTATTAAACCAGCCCTCATCTCTCTTCTGATATCCAGTCTTCCTGACACTTTGACATCTCAAACTGCATGTCCTAAAGACATCTCAAACTCAAGCTATCCCAAATAAAACTCCTTCTTTCTTTCCAAACTCTCTCCCCTTCCTGACTTCCCTACCACTGCTGAGAATTCCACCATCTTCTCAGTCACCTATTCAGGAGAGGTCTGGTGTGGCCCGCATAACCAGAGTATAATCAACTAACTATAACTGCTAAAGAGGGTGGAAGAAATAGCTCGCCATTCCTTTGAAAAGTGTTTTTCCCCCTATCCTTTTGATGATATCTAATTTATCAATTTGATCCCAAGACTGGTGAAGTACCATAGAATGGGGGACATCATTGCCTAACCTTGCACAGCTTTTTGGGGAAACAATCGTCACAGAACCCTTCAAAAACTAAGATAGGGGGGCAGCTAGGTGGCACAGTGGATAAAGCACCGGCCCTGAATCCAGGAGGACCTGAGTTCAAATCCAGCCT
Organism: Dromiciops gliroides; assembly: GCF_019393635.1. Lineage (NCBI taxonomy): Eukaryota > Metazoa > Chordata > Mammalia > Microbiotheria > Microbiotheriidae > Dromiciops > Dromiciops gliroides. Next base: position 359,682,136 of record NC_057864.1, on the reverse strand, counting down.
CAGACACTTGACACTTACTAGCTGTGTGACCCTGGGCAAGTCATTTAACCCCAGTTGCCTCACCAACCCCCCCCCCAAAAAAAACACTAAGACAGTTGGTGCTGTAGAAGTGCCAGCCTCTTTATCCTTCAAACATCATTGGTTCTAGCCAGCTAGGCATGCACACAGGTGTGGTAAAGGATGAGTGGCATACCTTGGCATCATCATTTCCCTCAGGCAGCAGAATAATGAGTCAGGGGAAGAAAAATACCTAACAAAGCTGTAGTTGAGTGGTAGTGGGGTAGAATAGAGAGAGTAGAGGCAGCCTGGAATCATCATTTGTATCTTCATAGCTCATATTTATAGAACACTTTAAGTGTTTTTTGTACTCCTTTATAGATATTGTCTCAGTATATCCTTATAATAACCCTGCAAGGTAGGGGCCATTGTTTACCCATTTGGCAGATGAAGACGCTGAGGCCCAGTGACTTGCCCTGTATCACAGAGTTAGCAAATGTTTGAAGTAAGATTTGAATTCTTGCCTTTCTGATGTCAAGCCCAGTGCTCTATTCATCTACCTCCCCCACTACCACCCCCTCCCACCCCAATAGCATGAGGCTTGGATTCAGATAAAGTTGGCTTCAAATCACAGGATAGAGTGCAAGGTCTAGAATCAAGTCCCACAACATACACTAGTTGTGTAACTGTGCAAGTCACATAACCTTTCTAGCACTTTGCACATCTATTAAATCATAGATAGTTACTACAAAGCTAGGTAGTACAGTGGATAGAGCACCCAACCTGGAATCACAAGATCTGAGTTCAAATTCAGCCTCAGATGCTTAAAAGTGGGCAAATCACTTACCCAGCCTGCCTCTCTAATGGAAACAATAGCACATAATTCACAGGACTGTTATGAGGATCAAATGAGATAATATATGTAAAGGTCTTCTCAGACTTCAAAATTTTTTTTTATAATTTTTTTTTTTGTGGGGCAATGAGGGTTCAGTGACTTGCCCAGGGTCACACAGCTAGTAAGTGTCAAGTGTCTGCGGCCGGATTTGAACTCTGGTACTCCTGAATCCAGGGCTGGTGCTTTATCCACTGCTTTGGGGATATATATATTATTTCCATGCCCTATGCATTCTAGCTTTGTAACATCTCTGGTATGTGCTCCCTTTTCTCCTTTTATATTGTGTCACTAGCCACCTTGATGCAGGTCCTAATTACCCCATGCTTTGATTGATGCAATAGTCCTCTGGTTTCACCTGTGTACGGACTTGCCAGGGTAGAAACTCCCCTTCTAATGGAGATCAGTCATATAGTCTTAGAAAATTGTTGGGGACAATGAGAGTAAATATCTTGTCCTAGGTCACACAGCCAGTATTTGTCAGAGACAGGACTTGAATCCATATCTGTCTGATTCCAGCACTGATCCTGAAACCATTAAAACATACTACTTTTCAGAAAAGTTGGCTATTTTTATCTTTCTTCCTATGAATTAGGACAAGGTGCACTTTTCATGTATTGTTTTTAGCAAACATTGAATTTGATAAACAAGTAAGAACTAATTTTGTTTCATGGCTCCCTACCTAAGCAAAGGGGGCTTTCTGATTCAGGAAGGACTAAGACTTCTCAGGATGTAGAATTCACATCCATTCCAAGTAACGTGGGGAACTGAGGTTCAGAAAGATTATCCCACTGCCTCATAGCTAACTAGGTTAGGAGTCAGATGTTGTTAAATACAGTTCAATTTCAATTGCATTATATTATGAAGCTTCCTTTAAAGGTTTTTTTTTTAGTCATTTGCATAGACACATTATTTAAAGAGGGGAGAAAAGATCTAATTCAGCATAAGTTCTCTTTTTTATTTGGGAATAGGGTTCTATTTAATTCTTCTGACTTGCTTTAAAAATTGGACATTTGACAACTAATTTGGGGGGAACCTATCTGTCACTTGGAGAAGGGAATGCCTTGACCCAGCTTGATAGACAACTTAGCCTGATTGGATGACCTCATGAGCTATTAATGACCCATTTGGTAGAGGCAATCTAGCCTTGCTTTCCCTACAAAGACCTTGTGAATATTTCCTTTATGTGAAAAAAATCATAGACTGGTAATACTAAATTGTTATTACCACACTTTCCCTTCTTATTCAAATATATATTAAAATATATCATGAGGTTTTTTTATTGGGGGGAGGACAAGTCACTCGGTAACCCACCCCAAACATCCTGAAGTTATTATTTCAAAGACATCAGTACCCCAAGTTGATTCTCAAGTTTAAAAAATTTTGTGCACCTCTAATAACTATTTTCATTATTTTAAACAATTTCCACGGTAGTTAGCAATTGCGGATGTTGTAGTTCTAATGATTTAGAGAATTAAAGTTCTCTGGCTCAGACAGGCTATAATAGAATTATGGGTGATGAGATACTTCTATCCTAATTCTTATTCTTGAGCTAAGTGTTGAGTTTGGAATATTGTAAATTGGTACTTGGGTGTGAAAGTTCTGTTTGTTTTCAGCACTGGGATGATTTCATTGTCTTGATTTGAAGCTATGACACCATTCATGTAAAAACCGTATCATTTGCCAATAGTAAAACAGAACATTCCCAAAAATTTGCACACAAAAATAGCTCCAGCCATAAGATTTGGAGTTACAAAAGACTGCTGAGGTCATCTATTCCAACCCCTCCTCTTACAAAGAGAAAACTGAGACCTCAAGAGAAGTATCTTTTCCAAGGTAACAGGTTATAGTGGCCAAGTGAAGGTTCAAACTCAGATTGTCTAACTCCAAATCAATTTTTTTTGCCACACTTTCTACCTGAAATAACGAACATGCTACCTCTAAGGAACTGTTATTGGTTCTTTATTTAAGTGATTGGTGTTTGCTATTAGCTAACTTTTTAAAAAAATTGATTACTTTTGATGCTACACTAGAGGCAACTGAGTGGCACAATAGATAGAGTACTGGATCCTGGAGTCAGGAAGACCTGAGGGCAAGTCATTTGACTTCTGTCAGCCTTAGTTTCTTCAATTGTAAAATAAGTATTTTAATAGCAGCTATCTCCCCAAGTTGTTGTGAGGATCCAATGAGATATTTGTAAAGCATTCAACAGAGTGCCTGGCATGTATCAGGTGTTTAATAACTACTTGTTTCCCTTCTTATATAGTAAAAATTTCAAAACTGAAGGTTACTATTTCAAACCTTGCACTAAAACCTTCAAAGCACAAAAGAGCGAGATCTTATACTTTCCTCCATTGGGAAGTCTGGTCATAAAAATAAAAAGAGTAGCTATATTAATTAATATGTATATATAGAATTTGTATGTATAGGCATGCCTCAGAGATATTGCAGGTTTGGTTCCAGATCACCACAATAAACTGAATATTCCAATAAAATGAATGACATGAATTTTTTTTTGTTTTCTAGTGCATATAAAAGCTATGTTTGCACTATATTATATTCTATTAAGTGTCCAATAGTATTATGCATTAAAAGATAATGTACATACCTTAATTAAAAATACTTTATTGCTAAAAAATGCTAATCATTTTGCTGTTGTAGGAACTTGCACAGATATTAATGGCTGCTGATTGATCAGGGTGGTGGTTGCTGAAGGTTGGGGTGGCTGTGGTAATTTCTTAAAATAAGACAATGAAGTTTTCCAAATCAATAAACTCTTCTTTTCATGAAAAATCTCTCTGTAGTGTGCTATGCTGTTTGATAGCACTTTATCCACAATGGAACTTGTTTTGGAATAGGAGTCAACCTGTTAAGCTTTGCCACTGCTTTATAAACTAAGTTTATGTAATATTCTTCAATATTGTTGTTCCTCAGGGAAACAGGAAGCTTAAGTGGAGAGAGAGAGAGAGAGAGAGAGAGAGAGAGAGAGACAGAGACAGAGACAGAGAGAGAGAGAGAGAGAGAGAGACAGAGAGAGAGAGAGACAGAGAGAGAGAGAGAGAGAGAGAGAGAGAGAGACAGAGAGAGAGAGAGAGAGAGAGAGAGAGAGAGAGAGAGAGAGAGAGAGACAGAGACAGAGAGAGAGAGAGAGAGACAGAGAGAGAGAGACAGAGAGAGAGACAGAGAGAGAGAGAGAGAGAGAGAGACAGAGAGACAGAGAGAGAGAGACAGAGAGAGAGAGAGAGAGAGAGAGAGAGAGAGAGAGAGAGAGAGAGAGAAGGGCGGGGGGGGGGCCGAGAAATGGCCTGTTTGGTAGAAGAGCTATAACACATATAACATCAATTAAGTTCAGTCATATGTGTGAGGTTCATGGCATCCCAAAACAATTACAATAGTAACATCAAAGATCACTGATCACAGATCACTATAAAAGATATAACAATAACAAAAAGTTTGAAATATTTTAAGAATTACCAAAATGTGGAGCCGCTAGGTGGCACAGTGGCTAAAATACCAGCCCTGGATTCAGGAGGACCTGAGTTCAAATTCAGTCTCAAACATTTGACACTTACTAGCTGGGTGACCCTGGGCAAATCACTTAACCTTCATTGTCCCACACACACACAAAAAAATAATTACCAATGTGAAAATTGGAGTGCTACCTCTGCTGAGAAAGATATTGCAAGGAAGCTCCACCATGAAAAGAAAGCATGTGACTTAGTGTCCAGAAGTGACCTTTTCTGGGGTTTCGAAGGTCAGATTGGCATCAGGAATTGATGTCTGCCACCCATGGGTCCTGCCAATCAGTGTTACCAGCCAATTAGCTTGGAGCTGTGTGTGTGGACAGTCCTGTTTCCTGTTTCACAGGGGGCTTCTAGGACAAGCTGCTGAGAAGCGGGTCTTTTTTTCATTTCAGGACTTCAGCTTGGCAGCAGGGACAGGGAGAATAGGGAGAGAAGACAGATCTCATACTTTATCCACGTGTTTCTCTTTACCAACCCCTAATATACTTTAATAAATACTTAATGCCCAAAGATTGGTGCTATACATTTCTAATTTAAGGTGACCACTCACTAGATTTTAGATATCACAGCTAGAATTTTAGACCTTACACCAAAATGTGACATAGAAATGCTACATGAGCACATTGCTGTTGGGAAATGGGCACTAATTGACTTGCTTGATGCAGGGTTGCCACAGACCTGTAATTTGTAAAAAACCCATAAGATCTGTGAAATACAATAAAATGAGTCGTGTCTGTATGTGTATAAATATATACATATATGAAATACATATGTTTATATGTATATATAATTATGGTAAATATATCCTATTATATAATATACATGTATGTGTACATGTGCATCTGTTTTAAACAGGGCTTGTGATTTCATTGAAAAATAGAGAACTTCCCAGGAAGGAAGGTTGAAACTTGTTCTGCAATTTATAATCTTAAAGAATGATCTGTTAAACTTAGGCTTACTGAAGGGTCACAGTCAGTGTGTTTCAGAGCCTAGATCTTTTTGACTATGAGGCTGGTTTACTGGCCAGTATGTCATGATGTTTTTCACTCACTTATACATGGCATCAAGATAGTTCACGTTTTCATAGCCCTTTAAGCTTTACACAGTATTTTCTTTTTATTTTTTTCATATATATATACACACTCATGCACACACACATACACACATATATTTTTTTTTATTGGGGGGGTGGGCAATGAGGGTTAAGCGACTTGCCCAGGGTCACACAGCTAGTAAATGTCAAGTGTCTGAGGTTGGATTTGAATTTAGGTCTTCCTGAATCCAGGGCTGGTGCTTTATCCACTGTGCCACCTAGCTGCCCCACCACATCATTTTCTTCATAACCACACCATGAGGTAAATGGTTCAGGTGTTATGCCCTCCATTGTCTAAATATTGAAAGTGAGTCTCAGCAAAATCTCCTGAAGCTCTTAGGCCATAGATCCACAGTATCCCCACATCACCTTTGAAAAATTGGTCCATGAGATTAACTTGTTGGGTGACAGTAGGGCCAAGGGCTCCATTCCTCTCTAGGCTGCACACTTAACACTGGACTTTCTCAACAATGACATAGAAACCTTTCTCACCCTGAACTTCACACAGTAGAAGTGGCCTCTACCTCTAATTGGCTATGTCCCTCAGAACCTCCATTTCAGACCAGCCATGTCTTCATTCCTCTTCAGGCTGCATTCCTGACCCTCTGGACTTTCTAGATCATCCAAGTTTCCTAAAGTCAGAGACTATCTTTCTTCTTATATTTGTATTCCCAGCACTTAGCATGGTGTCTGGTGCATGTATAGTAACTGCAAAACACTTGACTCGAATGGGGATATAACTACAAAGAATGGGATAATCCCTACTTAGAAGGGCTTACATTTTAATAGAGAAGAAATGTATACATAAAAATACAAAATGAATATAAAATAAATAAATGCAAGTATATAAATAAATAAATGAATATAAAATAAATAAATGCAAGTATACATATAAATAAATAATATAAAATAAAATAAATAAATGCAAGTATACAAAAATTAAATGAAAGGTAGTCAAGAAATAAGAATATTAGAAGGAACCAGTATCCCTGCCAATGCAAAGGGACAAGGATTAGATACGAAGTGCCACGTGTGAGGAAGAGAGAAGAGGCTACTTTGGCTGCATCACAGAGTGTGAGAGAAATATATGTCTAGTGAGGCTGAAAAGATAGTTTGAGACCAGATTGGGAAGTTCTTTAAAAGATAAACAGGAGTTCATATTTTATCCTGGAGGCAATAGGAAACCCTGAGGGTTGACCATGTAGAGGACTCATGGTCAAATCTGCACTTAATGACAGACACTTTGGTAGCAGTTGGTGGGATGGCCTGGTGTTGTGAGAGACCTGAGGCTGGGAGACCAATTAGGAGGCTGTTATTATAACAGGTAAAATAACAGATGAAAGGGAATAGAGGCCTGAATCGGGTGAGTAGACAGAAGGGGTCAGATTGAAATATTGTAATGGTAGAAATGATAAGATTTAGCAACTGATTGGGTATGGGCATTGAAATTGAGAGTCAAGGATAAAGCTGAAATTATGAACCTGAGAGACAAAGAATAGTGGTAGCTTAGGCAGAAATAGGGATGTTTTGAAGAAGGCCATGTTTAGTTTGAGACATCTCTGGGATATACAGTCTGAAATGTCCAAAAGGTGATGCAGGTCTTAAGCTCAAGTGAGAGTGAAACTGGATATTTAGATCTATGAATCATCTGTATGGAGATGTTAGCTAAACCCCTGGGAATGGATCAGACCAAGAGGAAATGTATAGAGAGAAGAGAAGAGAGCCTTTGACAGTACCTTTGGGAATGCTCATGGTTGAGGGTGTGATATAAATGATGAGCCAGCAAGAGAGATATTGATCCTTTCCATTAATACACTTATTATTTTTATAGCCAAGATTTATTGCTTCCCTTTTATGATAACAATTTCCAGATATATCAGTAAGCTTTACCTTATATAAAAAGGAAAAAAATTAAGCAAAACCAGTCAACATATTGACTTAGGTTAGAGTATGCAACATTCTACTACCTCTTCAACAAAAGGAAAGAGGCTCATTTCTTCATGTTTTCTCCATGGCCAAGATGAAAATTATACCAAGTTCAATTCCATTTTACTGTTATTTTCATTTAAATTATTGCAGTAATTGTGTATATTTTTTGGTTCTGTTTATTTCATACTTCATCAGTTCAAACAAGTCTTCCTGTGTTTCTCTGAATTCTTCATATTCATTGTTTTTTATGGTACAATAATCTTCCATTATAGTCATATACCATAATTTGTTTAGCTAGTCCCCAGTAGATGTACACTTTGATTCTGGTTTTATTGTTAACACAAAAATAGTTACTCTGAATATTTGGTGTATAGATGGGACCTTTGACCTTTCTTGCTTTTGTCCCAGGTGTGGCATCTAAGGGTATGAACAATTTTTGCTCTTCATATTTACATTGTTTTAGGTAACTATCTAAGAATAGAGTTGCATGGAAGGTATGAACCCGAATTGGCACCAAGAGCTTCCTTTTCTGGTAGTTTCCTATACTAAGCAATCACAGGTCTAATTCAATCCCTATTCCTTTTTACGTTTACAAAGTTACCACAGTGATAGGGGGCTTGCTCTATAGGACAGAGAATGAGAGACAATTCCTGCCAAATTCATTCCCAATAAAATCTTCCCCGCAGTGCAAGGTGATATGGCAATTGTAGCCATGTTGGTGTTTTCTGTTTCAATTTGTCACAGTGTCTGATGGAAAGTGAGGGAGGTTGGAGGGCACTATTTGCCTATAAAGTATAACCAACTGTTTTGTCCATCCCTTCCTTGGGCAATTAAAAAAAAAAAACGTTTGAAGTAGCCTATATCTGATGCCAATACTTAAATGGTTCAGTTGGGTGCTGTTTCCCACATTATCTCAGCCAATTTAAGAGCTTGCAGTGAATTATATGGAATTAATCCCATGCTGTGGCTGTGGGGAGCAGCATCAGTTCCTAGAGTTTCACTCACTGGGTTTGTGGTGTCTCTAAGTCCTTTGATAGAATTGGGGCTGGGTATCTCAGGACAGCCTGACTATTATTCCTCCTGAATAATGTGTGTGTGTGTGTGTGTGTGTGTGTGTGTGTGTGTGTGCGCGCGCGCGTGTGTGCATGCGCGTGTGTGACTTGTGCAATGTTAGGATTTGTAGGGGTTTAACATTAAGCCCTCACATTCACTTTATTCAACCCACTGATTGAGGCACTCTTTTGAAAATGGTCACTTCTTTAACATTTGTAGGGATTGTACCATTGAGTTGACTTCTCTTGACTTTTTCAAGTGTTTGTTTTGAAACCTTATTTCATAAAGGAAATAGACATAATCACCAATAAATGTAGCTTTAATAACAGACACTGGGAGCCATTCCTCACTTGGGGAAAAAAATTCCCTTTGTGCTACAAAGCCTCTTTATGGGATATCCTATTTCTTTTCTGCAGTTAAAAGTCACGACTAATCCAACTGATTAAGGAAATCTTTCCAAAAGATACCATGCATCCTCTTTAAAATTAAACTCTAGCTGGGACTTCCCTCTCCTTTCGGATTCTAATAGAAATGTATGTCAACAGTAAATGAAATTGATGTATTTTTTTTAGCTCCCAAATATGCTTGGCGATGTTAACTCCCAAATACACTTGACAAAATTTTGCGCAGCCCAATTGAAACGGTTTAAAAAAACAACTTATTTATTCAGCAAGCACGCATTAAAATGCTACTATCCACCAAGCACTCTGCTAGGTACTAAGACAAAAATATTCTCAAATAGCTTACGTTCTGCTGAATTTTAATACTCAAGTTCTTAATCAATGATAAGTATTCCCAGGCTACTAAAGGACTGAGGAGTGTGGCAACCAGTGGTTTGGGCCTTTTTACTGAGTGATAGCCCATGATAAAATCCTCTTCCATCCATGTAAGTCATCTACATGTTTGTCTGGGTGCATGTGCACATATAAACAGATTCAAATTATTCTGTAGATGGTGGACAGAATGAAACTCTTCGAATAGCATCACTGAAAGTTTCTTACCCATCTCTATGGTTTTCTAAAGTACGAGCCCAGTGTGGCCTCTTCCCAGACAGTCAGACATGCTGTTAAAAGTAACATCAGGCATGGGAATTATAAAGCTGGGAAGGGACACTCCATAAACAGGGATAAACATCTTGCTTTATGCAAAGCTGTCAGATCCATTTAAGCAGAGACCTGCTCACTCTTTCCCGCTGGGGCCGCTTTTTCCTGTCTGGGAACCACTGGGGCACTGCCCGTCTGTTCCTGAGTGACCATCCCTGAGAGGCTTAGATAAGGCACAAAGTCGCCTTCAATAGACTTAAAATCCCTGACTCTGGGACAAAGTGGGAAAGCTATACTTTTGTTACCACTCTATCGAGGAGAAAAATCCCAAGGAAAACATCCACTGTACAAAGCCGATATTGTCTTCTGAGAAAAACTGAGCCTGGACTATTGTCTCCATCTGTATTTATGCAACAGTGATGCTTTTTGGGCAGTCTAGCAAAATCAGTAGCCCTGCTATTGTGATATTCTCTGTTTATTTGGCTAATAAACCGCCAATTTCCTAGGGGGCATAATAGATAGATAAAACTCTCAAGGAACTTTCTTTAAATAAAAAAAGCTATAGATAGAAGATCATAAGTTTCATTTCTAAACAGGAACAGGGGCTTAGGGTAGAAGTTGCTAGCCAGGTAATAAAAGTACTTTTCTCCCCAGTCCCCGAAAGAACCCACTCTATACTATATTGACAATTAAAAATAAATGCTTGGGGCAGCTAGGTGGCGCTGTGGATAGAGCACCGGCCCTGGATTCAGGAGGACCTGAGTTCAAATCCGGCCTCAGACACTTAACACTTACTAGCTGTGTGACCCTGGGCAAGTCGCTTAACCCCAATTGCCTCACTAAAAAAAAAAAAAAAAAAAAAAAAACCATAGATAAAAATAAATGAGTAGGGGCAGCTAGGTGGCGCAGTGGATAAAGCACCGGCCCTGGAGTCAGGAGTACCTGAGTTCAAATCCGGTCTCAGACACTTAACACTAGCTATGTGACCCTGGGCAAGTCACTTAACCCCAATTGCCTCACTAAAAAAAAAAAAAAAAGTCTAAAAAATAAAATAAAATAAATGAGTAAAAGCTACTAATCATGTGGCTTTTCTGACAAACCCATAGATGTCTGTGGAAAAGATACAATTATAGGCCATCCATGTCTGTCTTGATGGATCAAGAGGAAATGTTTTGTAGCTGGCCAGCGTTAGGAGGGACTATTCCTAGAATACAGGAGAGACAATGGTACATTTGCTCAGTGGGTAACTTGAGTTTTTGTGCTTTGGTTGAGGTGAAGAAGGATCTGAATTCTAATGGTTCTAGGAACCATTGGTGGCCTGCCATCTTGGGAATTTGTATGTTCTGTTTTGTGGAGGTTGTCAGATTCCTACCTTTTGAAAAAAGTTAGAAGGCAAATGCAGTGTGCTTAGTTTTGAAAAAAGTCCATTCTTCCTTTCCAACCCTCACTCATAACTTGCCTACAACTACTTATGGATATGAAGGTGAGGGGAAGTAAATTAAATGTTTCACATATAGGATGGAAGAGAAATGGAAGTTAGAAGAAGGTAGAAGTCTTAATTCAAAGATAAAAAGGGAGTTCAAAAAACCTCACGATGTTTTATACAATAACACCTCTTTAGATAAATTATTAACATAATAAATATAGTTTTTATATAGTGCTTTAAAGTTGTCAAAACACTTTATAAATATAATCTCATTTTATCTTCACAACAACCCTGATGCTATTATTACCGCCCGCCCCCCCCCCCATTTTACAAATGAGAAAACCACAGCAGACAGGGGTTAAGTGACTTACCCAGGATCATACAGCTATTTTCTGAGGAATGCTTTTAACTCAGGTCTTCCTAACTCTGTGTCCAGCATACTATGCACTGCACCACCTAGCTATAAAATATAACCAGCTCTTTTGTCCTTCCCCACCCCCGGGTAACTTAAAAAAAATGTTTGAAATGGCTCATATGAGATGTAATGGTTGAATAATTCAGTTGGGTTCTGCTTCCCAAGTGATCTTAGCCAATATAAGAGGTTGTAGTGAATTAGATAAAGGTTAATGACTTACCCAGGGTTACACAGCTACTATCTAAAAAATGATTTGAACTCAGGTTTTCCTGACTCTACATCTAGCTCTCTATCCACTGTGCTACCCAGGTGCCTCATCTTGGAAAAACATCCATTCTTCCTTCCCCAATGTTACCCACGATTTGTCAACAATAACTCTCTTTTTATGTCTTTTCTTTTTTGTGTGCAGGGCAATGACTTGCCCAGGGTCACACAGCTAGTAAGTATCAAGTGTCTAAGGCTGGATTTGAACTCAGGTCCTCCTGAATCCAGGGCTGGTGCTTTATTCACTGTGCCACCTAGCTACCCCGTACAATTAACTCTCAATATGAAAGTGAGGAGACATTAATATTTCACATATGTGATAGCAGAGAAATAAAAGTTGAAGGAAAGTAGAACTATTAGTTCAGAGGTAGAAAGATAGTGCAAAATTTATCTCAAAATAAAGTTTTTCACACAAATAAGACATCTTTAGGTAAATTGCTAAAATAAGTAAGAGACACATGTGGGAGTATATAGCTAGTAAGTAGGAAAGATAGGACTCAAAATTCTTCTGTCTTTCACTATTGTCAACTCTTAATGAATTATAGATAAAATATCACCCTATGTAGAATATTGCATACAATGCTTGATTCAGCTTTGTTGGTAGGTTTTGCCTGTTAATTTTTACTTAAAATGAAAAGATCTAAGAAAACAGAATCAGATATTGGAAAATGATCTGTCTAAAAAAATTAATGAAAGTGGCTCCAAAGATTATTTTGGCTTTTAGATTCAGTTTCTTTCTCAACCTCACTTTTTTCTAGATCTGCTTGCAATGAATACACTAACTGGATTATCAATTCCAACCCAGGGAAAAGTATTGACTAATTTTCAGGGAACACTGGAATAAGTTAAGTCTATAACTTATTTTTCCCCTTCTTTCATTATTTTAGCCAAGGGTCTGTTTCCCTAGAATTACAAAGAACACTCAAAACATCTAAAGAAAGGCTGAACACTGCTTTCAGAGAACAGGGTATGAGGGAAGCTAAAGTAAGCAAAACTGGGTGGTGAGGAACCAGTAAGGCAGAGAACTAATGGTGAGTTAGAAATCAATAGAAAGAGCCCTGGGGCTGGTTGGTAGAGAAGTGGGGGTCTTGGGGTGGGGAAAATGGAAAAATATACAGAAAATCATGAATATTATCCAGGCATACCCTCAAATCTCTCTCTCTCTCTCTCTCTCTCTCTCTCTCTCTCTCTCTCTCTCTCTCTCTGTATACGTGTGGGTGTACATATGTGTGTGTGTGTATATATATGTATATATATATGTGTGTGTGTGTGTATATATAGAGAGAGGGGGGGGGGAGAGACAGAGATAGAGACAGAGACAAAGACAGAGAGAGAGAGCTTTCCACACAGCAAATACCTAGTTCATAGTATTTAAATTTTTTCTTTTAATTTTTTTTTTTAGTGAGGCAATTGGGGTTAAGTGACTTGCCCAAGGTCACACAGCTAGTAAGTGTTAAGTGTCTGAGGCCAGATTTGAACTCAGGTACTCCTGACTCCAGGGCCAGTGCTCTATCCACTGCGCCACCTAGGTGCCCCTAGTTCATAGTATTAATTCAAAAGAGTTCAAACTTTTCATATTTCTGATTCAAAACTGCAATCAATGAATTTTCTGAGGTAAATTAACAAAGTCAGAATGTAATTATTGAGGCCTCACAATTTTCTTGACTTTCTTTTAGGTGTTGTGGGGGTATATAGAGATGAATTACATATAGCCCTAGCCTTTAAAGAGTTTATAGGCTAGGTGGAGAACTAAGATGTGTGTGTATATGTGTCTGTGTCTGTGTCTGTGTCTGTGTGTGTAAATAAATATATACACATATATATACATACACAGAATGCAAAGTAGTATGTATAAAGTGCCATGAGAGAGGTGAAAAAGTGTGTAGGAGTTAAAGGAAGGGCAAATTATTTCTGGCCTTTAGGAAAGTCATCCTGTAAGAGATGGAATTTGGGCCACGCCCTTCAGTAGAGTAGAAATGGCATTGGGTTTTGGAAGGATGGAAGGAAAAAGGCATTTATTAAGTTCCTGCTATGTGCCAGGAAGTATGTTAAGCATTTTATAAATATCCATTTGATCCTCACAACTACCCTAGGAGGCAGGTGCTATTATTATTATTGTTGTTGTTGTTATTTTGTGGGGCAATGAGAGTTAAATGACTTGCCCAGGGTCACACAGCTAGTAAGTGTCAAGTGTCTGAGGTCAGATTTGAACTCAGATCCTCCTGAATCCAGGATAGGTGGTTTATCCACTGCACCACCTAGCTGCCCCCAGCAGGTGCTATTATTATCCTTATTTTATAGTTGAGAAAACTGAGGCAGACTAAGTGACTTGCCCATGGCCATACAATTAGGAGGTGCCTGAGTCTGGATTTGAACTCAGGTCTTCCTGACTCCAAATCCAGCACTCTATCTACTGTACCACTTAGTTGTTTCTTATTTTGGAGAAAGAAGACCTGAGTTTAAATCCTGACCTTCCTCCTTTCTACCATGTAACATGAAGCAACTCTTTTCCTCTTTGTGTCTTATTTTTTCTCATCTGTAAAATGAAAGGGTATGATGTGACTGTCTCTAAGATCCATTTTTAAATCTTATGATCTTATAAGAACTGGTAATACATTAATGTGAATGGGAATAGAAGTTATCCTAGGGAGAGGAAATAACAAGAGTAAAAAGAAAGAAGATAAGAAATCACAAGTCATGTTCAAAGAATGTCAAGTGGTCTAGGTTGACTAGAGTGAAAGAAAATGGTGGGAGAGAAGCTTGGAGAGGTATAATGAAGGCACATCATAGAGAATTTTATATGTCAAGTAAGTATTCATTAGGCAGTGGGCACCCATGGAAGGTTTTTGAGCAAGAGAGAAATGTGATCCTTTGCAATGAATGTACTATGATCATATATTCCAGCCAATAATGAACTTCCTTCCTTCTAAGTCCAACCCTATGATTAGTAAACTGAACTTTGGGTATTTTAAATTAGGAGTTCTTATTCCTTTTGCCCCAAGCTTTCTTTGATTTTTTAAGACTATTCCTTTTATGACTTGATTTGTATTAGTATATGCTCCTGCACAAAAAAAAATATGACATACTTGTCATAGTTGCCTTCATCATCAATATAGATAAAACCAGGGGTAGCTAGGTGACACAGTGGATAGTGCACCGGCCATGGAGTCAGGAGTACCTGAGTTCAAATCCGGCCTCAGACACTTAACACTTACTAACTTTGTGACCCTGGGCAAGTCACTTAACCCCAATTGCCTCACTAAAAATAAATAAATTAATTAATTAACAAACAAACAAATAAGTAAATAAATAAATAAAGATAAAACTAGGCTTTGGCTATGAGCTAACTCAGGTCAATCAGATCCATTAATGGGGTGCACAAAATACCTTCCTTCTCAGGAGAGTTTTGCAATTTGAACTTGATATTTGTGAAGCAAAGAGAGCACTTCCTCTACTCAAGATTAATAGTCTTTGTTTCACAGCTAAAGGAACCTAAGAGGTGATCAGAGGGTTCATGCTACTCCATAACTGTCAAAACAAAATGTCTTTAATAGTATCACCTATAGCAATTCATAAAAAATAATTTCCTATTTATTTTGTAATTTGATAATGAAATTATTCTATATTTGTAAATTCCTACTAATTTTTTGATTAAAATAGTGCTTGCATATGGTTACTAAATTGACTGTGTCTGTGAGGCAGTATCAGAAGTAGGAGTGTTGATCACAGTCATCAGTCTTATTTCACATTATTCTCTTTCCCATGCTCTCTTTTCTTTCTTTCTTTCTTTCTTTCTTTCTTTCTTTCTTTCTTTCTTTCTTTCTTTCTCTCTTTTTGCTACAAATCAGGACTTGATTTATAGTTTTGTTGATTGTCTAGACTTAAGAAAATGACAGAAAAAATACTAACAGAGATTAAATTTAAAAGTGTCTCCTGCACACTCCCCCTGCCAACCCCCAATCTAAATTGATAAACATTCCCCAGAATGTCACTCTTCTTTTTGAAAGTTGCATGTTGAATTTGCATCCTTAGCCTCTCAAGGCTAAGGTCAGGTGTATACTTTTTTAAAAATTAAATTTGTTTATTTATTTAAAATTTCCCCCCACTTTACATGTAAAAACAAATTGTAACGATTTTTAAGACTTTGTGTTCCAAATTCTCTTCCTTCCTCCCTTTCCCCCCTTAAGAACTCAAGCCATTCAATATAAGTTATACATGTGCAGTCGTGCAAAACATAGCAGACAAAAAAGCTTTAGAGAAAGGAACTAACAACAATAAAAATATACTTCCATCTGTATTCAGATATCATCAGTTCTTTCTCTGTAGATGGATTACATTTTTTATAAGTCCTTCAGAATTGTCTTGGTTCATTGCATTGCTGAAAAATAACTAAATCATTCACAGCAGATCATTTTACAATATTGCTGTTATTCTGTATACAGTACATTTCACTTTGTATCAGCTCATTGAAGTCTTTCCAGGTTTTTCTGAGAGCATCCTGCTCATCATTTTTTTTAGTAAGCTACATTTATATAGTGCTTTAAAGAAAGATTTCCTTACAATACACCCATGAGGTTGATTATTGAAGCAATATAGCTAACATTTATACAGTGCCTTATACCTGACAAAGAACTTTCTCCACAATAGCCCAGAAAAGTAAGTACCACCACCACCACCATCCTCATCCTCATCCTCATCCTCATCTTACATTGCCCTTGCCTCTGCTTCAATTTTTCCCCAGTTACTATTGCTGTGTTTCCCTCCATCCTATTCACTCCCCAATATTTACTCTATTTTCTATCTTCTTTTAACCTATCCCTCCTCAAAAGTGTTATGCTTCTGACTGCCCCTCCATCCTTTCTTTTCCAGTTAAACTGGATTCCTACTGGATTTTCTCCACATCTCTTTTCTTGCCTCTTCACCTTAGTACAGGTGATCCTCCATATCTAGAATGTGCTCCATCCTCATCTCTAGCTCAGAAAGAATCCCTTGCTTCCTTCAGAGCGCAGGTCAGGTGATCTCTACTATATGAGGTCTTTCTTGAGCCTGCTAATCAATCCATCAATCTCTCTCATTGTTATTAAATTTCTGCATACTTTGTATTTACTTACTTGTGCATATTTCATATCCCTCCTTCCTCCAGAAAGGAAGTTCTTTGAGGACAGGAACAATTTTTTTTTCTTCATATTTCTAATCCTGACAAAATGCCTTGCATGTAGTAGATGCTTAATAAATGCTTTTTAGATTGAAATACATTGAATAAAACTGGAAAAAGAGCTTGTAAAAAGTCAATTACCTCGACTCCTATCTACATTTAATCCACTGTTGAAAAATAGATGCAAAGGCTTTTTTAAAAAAGGCTCTAAGGAAGGTAACATATACATTGTAAAGAACACTGGTGTAAAAATCTAATGACCTGGGTTCAGATTTTGCCTCTGCTTCTTACTGTCCATGTGACGTTAGACTGTCATTTACTTTTTCTTTTAAGTGAGAGAACTGTTAGATGGCCTCTGAGTTTTCTTACAGCTTTATCCAAAATGCTTAGAGGACTAGTATTTAGGACGTTCAAATTGAAATGTTGATTCTACCACTGACTTGCTATGTGATCTTGAACAAATCACTTACCTCATTTGGGACTCATTTTTCCTCGATTTTTTAGGTCCTTTCTAGCTCTAAAATTCTTGGTTTTTATGACTTGAAGGGGCTTCTCACTATCATGACAAATATTCCATAATAGCTGTATTTTTTACAAAAGAAGCCCAATTTCTTTTTTTTTCTTTTCTTTTCTTTTTTTTTTAGTGAGGCAATTGGGGTTAAGTGACTTGCCCAGGGTCACACAGCTAGTAAGTGTTAAGTGTCTGAGGCTAGATTTGAACTCAGGTACTCCTGACTCCAGGGCCAGTGCTCTATCCACTGCACTACCTAGCCGCCCCAAGAAGCCCAATTTCAATTGTCCTTTGTACCAATTAGAGTGACACGAGTTCTCTCAATCTAAAACTCCCCTGCCTCCTTATCTTGCCATGATACTAACTCATTCACTTGAAATTCTCAAGAAAAAGAGTTATTCCCTTAGGTTAAAACACAAAAGGAAGAATATTTTTTCTTCAAAAGCTCATTAAATATGGCCTCCATCTCTAGGATGCAAAGGAAGGTCTTAGCATCTCAGTCCTAGCACCCTCCCATTAGCCCATTATTATGGATTCATTAAGTAGATTAAAGGGTTTGGCATACAGAAGGATAAATGAATGAATAAATAAAACATTTATTAAGCACTTACTATGAACAAACACTATACTAAGTGCCAGAAATACAAAGAGAGAAGTAAGACTGTCTCTGATGGCAAGGAGCTCATGGGAGAAGCAACATATTTGAAAGATTTCAGCATCAAGTCAGATGGAAAAATCTCATGGTCCTTGGGGAGTAGTGACAAAACAGATGGTAATACCTCTTCCTTAATGTCATTTCCACTGATAAAATCCTATCCCTTTCTGATGTTGAGCCATTTGACAATGCTAAGAACTTTGGAGATAAGACCTTTCTTTTCTGGGAAATGAATCATGATATGTGTAAGTTTAAGGGAAGGTGAGAGTGGAACATAGAAGGGACAAGCCCTGGTTAGATGGGAGCATAGTAAGAGGAGATCAAGTTAGGATGGGGCAATGTGAGAGAGGAGAGCTATATCCCATCAAGACTTTAAGGAAGGGAGAAATTATTTTTACTTTATACCTCTTTCTAAGATTGACCCTGCCTCAGTCAGAAGCCATTCAACATCTTTCCAATCAATATGTCTGCCCATGGATACATACATACATACACACACACACAGATAGATAGTCAATGATTAATTATCCAGGTTAACCACATATGAATAACTATATATGAACATACATTTCCCTTTAGGAGCAATCTACATTCTAGTCATAATGTCCTATTTGCTGTTCCCTCTACATGACATTTCATCAATTTTCTCTCTCCATGTCCTTGTTCAGGTTGTTTGTCCCCCATGTCAGTATCTCTTTTCTTTATCCCCTTCATTTCTTAGAATCCCTATGTTTGTGAAGGGTCAACTCAAGTTCCACCACCTTCAAGAGGCCCTTCCTCTCTCTTAGTTGTTAGTGTTCCATTTCTTCCCTGAATATTACTTTGTGCTTATTTTACATGTTAAAAGTTTTCTAAGACTTTTGAATCCTGGGCAGCTAGGTGGCACAGTGGATAAAGCACCAGCCCTGGGTTCAGAAGGACCTGAGTTCAAATCCGACCTCAGACACTTGACACTTACTAGCTGTGTGACCCTGGGCAGGTCACTTAACCCTCATTGTGCTGCCCCCCCCCCAAATTTTTTTAACTCCCCAAAAGGGAATTTTGCACTTGCCTTTACTAGGAACCCCTTTCCCTTTGGACCTACATGCCCAAGAGGCTCAGTGCAGGAGTTCTTGCTGCTGTCCAACTGCCTCCAGATACCTTCACCTCTGTGAGCTACCAGCAGCATGGCTGAGTTTTTGGTCAGCAAATAGATACCTGCTCCCTAATTCCCACTTGGAAAATCATAAGAAAGTGAAAACACTTCTTTACATTTTTTTCAAGACTTTAACATCTCATTGTCTCTTACTGATTCCTTTATCCTCTTCTATAATTTTGTCAACTGGGCCAAAAAGAAATTAATTTATCAGGGGACTCTTCATCAACTCTAAAATTACTCCCTGCAATACACACATATACATATGTACAGATCTTAGATAGATGTGGTAGGTGGACAATGAGTTGGACCCAGAACTAAGTAACAAGATCAGGCCGGAGGTTTGCTGGTAAATGTTTATTAACCAGCATTCTCGGGGGAAACAAGATATGTGTATGACACTTTTCAATTAAATCTAAATTATTAACATTTTTCTCTAGCACTTTTTTACATTTAGAAAATCAACAAAACAATAAATCAAGCCCTGATTTGTAGCATTTGCTGATTTCCAAGATGTAAATGCTTACTCTGAAAACTGAAGTTTATTCTAGCTCCACTACACTTCTGGATCAGGTCAGATTGAATTGGGGAACTTATTTGAGTCTCAATATTTGCAAACTGTTTATTGGTACAAAAAAAGTCCTCATTTTAATTCCAGTATTCTACCAGGGATGTATATGGTTTCTAATCATTGAACACTATGTTCTCAGAAAAATCAAAATTGAAATAAACCAAAGACCAATGGTTATACATATTATGGATATAAGTGGGCTTCATCATGTTATCAACCTGTATGAAATAAGTAGTATAAAACACTATTGAAGATATGTATTACTGGGAAAGGAGTTGGATCACTTATATAGTAAGAATGAAAGACAACAAATGGATGGCCCAAGTGCTATCCTATTATCTTAGAAATGTTTAAAAAACAGAGGAGGACCTTTTGTGAATTTGAGTGGATTCTCCCTTGAAGATTTATGGAGAGATGTATCATAAATTACACTTTAAAAAAGACATGGGGGCAGCTAGGTGGTACAGTGGATAGAGCACTGGCTCTGGATTCAGGAGGTCCTGAGTTCAAATCTGGCCTCAGACACTTAACACGTACTAGCTACGTGACCCTGGCCAAGTCACTGAAGCCCAATTGCCCCACAAAAAAAAAAAAAGAAAAAAAAAAGAAAAGGCATGGAAGTAGGGGATTAGATTCATAATCTTCTTTAATATAATACTAAAACTGATAAATTCATTAATTAGTCAAAGTAGATCCTTTTTCATGATCACTGACTATTCCTGTAGGTTTCTTATCATGGTTTCAAGCTAAATAGTAATCTAGAAAATATCTAATTTGGTGGAAGTCATCTAAGTTGTACCCCTGTAAAGCTAATACCCTCCTTAATTGAAAGCATGAATTGGCTTCTTGGCAGCATGTTCCCTATATGCATGTCCCTTCATATTTTGCTGGTCACATATGTTTTCTACATGTGTACTCCCTATACTTCAAGTTCCCTAAACACTACTAAATGCTCCCTACTATAAGTTTCCTAAACACTCTTCCCATGAATGGTGTATATATTTACGTAAGAGTGTGCTTAAGCTTTATGAAAGAAATATTCTATTGCTATTTTCCTTGTTGTGCTAGTTAATTAAATGCCTTTGCTTTGAACTGATCGTTCCCTCTCTCTGGCTTGTAAAAGTAAATCCATTGGTAGAGGATTCTGGTTTTAAGTGGATATAGACTCATTTTACATTTTCGGGGGGGGGTACATGTGAGAGGGGGGGACCCCAGATGCTGTATTTTTGTGACATGAAAATGACACTGGGCTCTCAAAGATTATGCCAGTACAATATAAACTCCAGTAGGGCCTCCCAACTGAAACAATCTTTGAGCATGAGCAAGGATTTAGAGAATAAAATGTAGGGAGGCCTTTTACCAGTAGGTTGATTATCAAGTGATAAATAATTGTCACTTTTATTTTATTTGATTTTGCCTCTAGAAAATTATATCAACTGACTTTTGAGAAAAAGAACTCATATGTAGAAAAATATTTTTAGTAGCTCTGTTTATGCTGGCAAAGGGATGAAAATGAAGGGAATGCCCATTAATTAGAGAATGGCTAAATAAATTATTGTATATGAATATAATGAAAAGCTATTGTGCCATAAGAAATGATGAAAGCAATGATCCTGGGAAACCTGGGAAGATTTATAGAAATTGACGCTAAATGAAGTGAGCAGAAATATGAAAACAATTTATGCAATAATAACAATGTTGTAAAGACAAATGACTTTGAAAGACTTAAGAACTCTGACGAATGCAATTACCAACCATGACTTCAGAAGACTAACAATAACCTATGTTACCTACCTCATGACAAAGAAATGATGGACTCAGAGTGCAAAATGAGACATTGGATTTTGAGCATGCAAGAATGTGAGAAGTTTTTTGCTTTGCTGTTATAAGGGTTTTATTTTTCTCTTTTTTGGGGGGAGGCAATGAGGTTTAAGTGACTTGCCCAGGGTCACACAGCTAGTAAGTGTCAAGTGTCTGAGGCTGGATTTGAACTCAGGTCCTCCTGAATCCAAGGCTGGTACTTTATCCACTGTGCCACCTGGCTGCCCCTCGTGTCACCTAGCTGCCTCAAGGGTTTTGTTTTTCTTCTTATTTTTTCCAATGCAGGGGGATATGGGAGGAAGAAAAAATACATTTTGTTAATGAAAAATATTCAGTTTAATTCAAAAAGAAAACTGACTACTAAGACAGGAGCTACAATTTGCATTGGTAAAGGGAGCCCTAGCACCAACTACATCACAGGTATCCCTTTCATTCAACTGATCCTCACATGGTGTGTCTTTGTGCTCCTTGTTATTTTGTTCTCTCTCCTATGGATAAGCTGCAGTATCATGAAATACTTCTTAAAATATGATATCCAGAAGCAATCATAAGATTCTAGATGTGGCCTGATCAGGGCAAAATATAGAGAAGCTATCATGGTTATCCATGGTTATTCATGTCTACAAATCCACCTCCCCTCACCCTGATTTAATCTTCTCCCTCTGGAAAAAACTTGTTCCATTTCCAAGTTCAATCTGTTCTGTGCTAAAGTCAACGGATATTTACTATGTCCTCTTACTCAGAGTGCAAACTACTAAATCTCCATTTCAAAGCCACTTTACATTTTGGGAGCCTCACAAATTGCCTAACCTTTCTGAGTCTCAGTTTCCTCATCTCAAAAATGGCAGGATTCCAGTTCTAGATCTGTGATCCTATTACTTCAACTAGTGATCACATAGTGGATAACCCTTTTATCCCGTTGCCATCCAAATACTCTCATACCCCATATGAAGCAGATTATACAACAGGCACTCCAAGCTAATCATCTGAAAATCCTACTGGTGTAAAAACAACCCAGGCTTCAGGAAGCATGTTGAGGCAGGCAGAAAATGCTTTCTCCTTATGCTTAGCTGGCACTTATTCTATACATTTGAAAATGATATTTCCCCCACAAAAATCAAAACTATGTGGTCTAGTGGTTAGGGACTGTATCTAAATTTATAAGTTCTGTTGGACTATTTGTTTGTTTGTCCTGTGCTCTTGAGCAAGTCTCTTAAACTGCCTTACTTCCATCTCCCCAACTGTGAAATGGAAATAATGTCTACATCCCAAGGGTCTTGGGGCTTACTGTTAGTGAAGTGCTTTCGAATCCTCTGATGAAAGGCACTCAGAGAGTTCAAAGCTGCTGTATTAAGATAGGTTTATCATATTTATAAAGAAGTAAGTCCTTTTCATCATGTAAAATGATTCTCTCTAACTTCATTCCCTTTACAGACAAAAGAAGCCTCAGACTTTAGATCCCATCGACTTAACACTGTGCTCCAGCTGTTTACATGCATGAAACTCTTACCATCCTCTTTTGATTTGCAACATGCGCTGAGCCCAGGACAAAAGAACATCCTCCTATTCACAAGTCATGACTCATGTGAAAATTGAAACTTCATGCTTCTTTTTATTAAGGGCCTCACTTTCTTTCTGTGGGTTAGAATAATTGGGAGGGAGAAGATAAACACAGTAAAATAAACATGAACAATGGATTAGTCCAATAAAATAAATCTGGATCAACTGTTAACAGGCAAACCTAGTGAGGCAAAGTGGGATAATGGAAAGACCACTGGACCAAGGATTCCATGACCTGAGTTCTATTTTAGCTCCATCACTAACTAGCCATGTGTTCTTGGAAAAATGACTGAACCTTTCTAAGTCTCAGCTTCCATAACTCATCAGAGATGGTAGGCTATTGAGCCAAAAAGGACCCAAGACATGATCCTATCTAATTCTTTTCATTTTACTTGCAAGGAAACTGAGTTCAAGAGTACTTAAGTGACTTCTCAAAGATTATTTAGGAAGTAAACAGTGGAGCTAGGATTCAAACTCAAGATCTATGCTCTTTGCATACAGTGGGAGGATAACTTGTGTACTCTCATGGTTCATCAGAATTGTTGTGAGGATGAAAGGAGAAAAAGCTTGTGAAAGGACTTTGAAGACAAGAAAATATTACAGAAATTCTTGATGACTAAACTCTAAAAACCAGTAAAAGAAGGACTTCATTATTTGGAGTAATTTGTCTTCTGTTCACAGACTCCATGGGAAAAAAAGCCTGGTTAAATTTAAGAACATGTCAATCAGTTCTTAGGTTCCTGCACAGGGCATAGGGTGTGTTTGGTGGTGGTGCCACTGATATTTACATAAGGAAGCTTAACATATCAGTATGAGTCAAAGTCACTTTTCCTACTTTTCAAAAGGCAATGCTTTTCTTAGAACCTATTTGTTTTTCCAAGAGGCACATGCCATTTTTACAACATTGACATTGAGATCCTTAGATGCCTTCCTGGTCCTTTTGAGACTATTAGGCTAGTCTGAAGCTACATACCACCCAAGCAACCAGTCTAGTTCATCAATTCAGTAGGGAAATGTAGTATTAATAAAATCTCACCATGGTATAGAGGATAACCTCTGACACATTCCAGTTATGTGCAATCATGGGCAAGTTACTTCTCTAAAACTCAGTTTTCTCATCTGTAAAATTCAATCTACTTTACATCTGCTGCTCTGCCTGGTTTCAACTCCGTGTGGAACAAGATTCTCTGCTAAGTATCCCCAGGTGTTCCCCTTCCCTGCTTTCCTGCCTTCTTGTGTGTGTCGTCTTCCCCTTTTAAATTCTAAGTTCCTCAAGGTCAAGGACTATCTTTCACTTTTTTTTTTTTTGGTGGGGCAATGAGGGTTAAGTGACTTGCCCAGGGTCACACAGTAAGTGTCAAGTGTTCAAGGTCAGATTTGAACTCAGGTCCTCCTGAATCCAGGGACAGTGCTTTATCCACTGTGTCACCTAGCTGCGCCGCCACCCCCCCCCACTATCTTTCGCTTTTTTTTTTCTTTTTTTTTAGTGAGGCAATTGGGGTTAAGTGACTTGCCCAGGGTCACACAGCTAGTAAGTGTTAAGTGTCTGAGGCTGGATTTGAACTCAGGTACTCCTGACTCCAGGGCCAGTGCTCTATCCACTGTGCCACCTAGCTGCCCCATCTTTCGCTTTTATTAACTATATCCCCAGTGCTTAGTACAATGCCTGGCATGTAGTAGGCACTTAATAGATGTTTATTGAATTAGGATAATAATCTTAATTGTGCCTTAAAATGAGCTTGGGAAATGCAAGTGAGATACTGTACATAAAATATTTTGCAAACTTTAAAGTACATAGTTGAAAAATCCTGTCTCATATATTTTCTAGCTGTGTGACCCTGGGCAAGTTCTGTAACCTGTCCCTGCCTTGGTTTCTTTATTTGGGGGTAGTGATACCTACCTCCTTAGGTTGCTGTGAGGGAAAATTAGAGCATATTTGTTAGTGTTTTGCAAACCTTAAAATACTATGTCAAAGTTATGTGTAAAAAAGTCTTCTCCTAGTGTTTCACTAGATTATGAAAGGGATCTTCAGTTATTTTTCTTTATATATTTAATGTTCTATTTCTCAAAAGAGAATCAATAGAATATTAATGACTCTCAATAATACTCACCCCCTCAAAGAATTCTTCCTTGTAACAAGTAAATACAGTTAAGCCAAACAAATCTATATAGCATAGTAAACCGAAAAGAGTAATAGTTTGGAGTTCAGAACACCTGAGTTCAAATCTTGCTTTACATGATTACAACTTGTGTGACCTTGGACAAGTGATAATCTCTCTGGATCTCAGTTTCTTCATCTGCAAAGTTAGAAAGTCAAATTAGATTGCCTCTGAGGTCTCTTCCAGCTCTATCATCCAATGACCCATTGTCCATGTCTGAAAATATATTCCTTCTTCTACAACCATAGTCTATCAACTTTTTTCCAGAAGTCAGAAGGCATTCTTCATTGTTGGTCCTCTGAAGTCACTAGTAATGGTTGCAATAATTAAAGTTCTGACATTTTTCAGTGCTTTTTTCCTTTAGAAGATGTTTAGGTGTGGATGGGTTGGGTTGTTTTGTCTGCAACTCAGATAGAAACATCCAAATCAACTGATCTCTTTGAGGATGGTGACAATTATGTAAATTGTTCTGCTTCTCTTTCAGTCTGCAGTTCAAATTTCTCTAAAATTCATATTCATTATTTCCTAAAGTTCAATAATATTCCATTACATTTAGATACTACAGATTTTTCAGCCATTCTGCAAAAGGCATCAGTCTTTTCTAACTTCATTTACCATCTACTGCTCTACTTGGTTTTGACTCCATGAAAATCATGCCCCCAAATCAGGCACCCTCTGGTGTCACTCCTTCTCCCTACCTATTGTCTTACACCATTAGATTGTAAGCATATTGAGGTCATGGACTGTCTTTCTTTTTCTTTACTTCCAGGGCTTAGCACAGTGCCTGACAGGTAGTAGAAGCTTAATAAATGCTTATGGACTATTGCACATAAATGGGATCTTTCCTTAATGGTATCATTTGGTTAAAGGATTTACACAAAAGTTTGTTGACTTATAAAAGTATACTTCTCAATTGTTTTGCAAAATAGGTCAGTTCTCAGCTCTACCAATAATGCATTAGTACACTTGGGTTCCCATAGCTCTTCTAACATTTCTACATTTTTTGCCTTTTGAAATTTTGTCTGAGCTGAGGGGAATGAATTGAAACTGGAGTTGTTTTAATTTGTGAATTAAAACTCCTATTAGTGAATTAGAACATTACTTCATGTGATATTTTATAGCTTACACCTTTTTTTCTTTTGAAACTGCCTGTTTATATATTTTGGCCACTTATTGGAAGAGGCATGGCTCTTCTTTTTACATAATTATATTCGGTTCCCAATGTGTCTTGAATACCATACCTTTATCAGAGATATTTGCTAAAGTTTATTAACCAATTAACTACAGCTGTATTCTAATTCTAATCACATTCATTTTATTGGCATAAAAGCTTTTCAATTTTATGTAATCAAAATGGCTTGTTTTATAGTTTCTGAACACTTCTATTTCTTTAATATTATTTTCTCACTAGCCAGAGTTATGAAAGGTTTTTCTAATTTTTAAAAATTGATATGCATTTTTATACTTAGACCATATACTTGTTTGCCATTTATTGTGGCATATACTATAAGATGTTGGCCTAAACTAATTTCCACCAAATTGCTTTCCAATTTTTCTTATCAGTTTTTGTTTAAAGTGGAATCATTACCCCAGTAATTGGTGTTATAGGTCCTCCTCATTTAGTCTTGACTTTTTTTTAGCCAGTACTAAATGTTTTTGATGATTACTATTTATAGACAAATCTCAGATCTGGTAATGCTGGCCTCCCTTTATTTCTGCTTTAAAAAAATTCCCTTGAGATTCTCTACTTTTTATTGCTTCAGTGAGATTTTTTATGCATTAAGATTGAAAAATACATCTCCTTGGTTATTTGATTGATATAGCAATAAATATATAATTTTATCTTGTCAATTGTTAAAGCCCAACTAGGAACAATGGATACATCTCCAATTATTTAAGTCTTCTTTTATGTTTATGATTTTTTTTTATAGTTACAATCTTATAAATTCTCAGTGTGTATTGGTAGGTTGACCCATATATTTTATGCATTTTGTAGTGATTTTGAATGGAATTTCTTTTTCTGTCTCTTCCTTTGATGTTATTACAATATACAGAAAAACTAATGATTTCTGGAGTTTTGTTATATCCTACTGCTTTACTAAGCTAATGATTATTGCAATTAATTATTGTTTTTATTGAATCTCCAGGATTCTCTAAGTAAATCATCCTCTCATTTCATGTAGAATTAATTTTGCCTTTTATGCTTATCCTCTCAAATTTTTAGCATGTTATTACTCTAGGCAAAAGGTTTAAGACTGTATTAAATATTAGAGGTGACAGTGGACATCCTTGCTTTATCTCTGATATCATTTGAAAGGCTCCTAGTGCATTCCCATTATAAACAATGTTAGCTCTTGCTTTCAGATAGCAATGCAGGAAGATTTGTTTATTCCTATATTTTAACCTGTGTTATATTTTGTCAAAGGCTTTTTCTATATCTATTGATATAATCACATTCTTTATATTTCTTCTTTTTATTAAAATGATCTATTAAGTATATAACTTTCTTAACATTAAACCATCTTTTAGTTTCTGATATAAATTTAATGTGGTTGTAGTGAATAATCATTTTAATACATTTCTTTAGCCTTTTTGCTAATATTTAATTCAAAATTTGTATCAATACTCATAGTTGATATTAGTTTATGGTTTTCTTTCTCCGCTTTATCTCTCCATGATAATCCTAGGTTCTTGAAGGCTATGCCAAGGGAATGTAAGCTCTATCATAATGGAAAAGTTTCAAGCATAAGCTGGTAATTAAACTGTGTAAGCTTTACAAAGACCAACATAGTTAACTATAGAATTTCAACACTAAGAGGCAGCCACAAAGTGGTAAATTATTTGGCCTTGACAGCCCCTAAAACAAAGGAAAATACAAAATGGGCCTTAGTCCTCTATAGACCTTTTCTCTAATGGACAGTGTTGGAGCTGTGGAAAGGAGCATACAGGGTGTTGAGAGTTATAATGACACCTATAAACATTAACTGAAATGCTGGTACTCCAATGAGAGCATTATCCAATAACTCACAGTTAACACACTGTTTGAGGAACTGAAATTGACATTCTTGCTAAAACCAGAAGATTAGAAAGTTGTATCTAAATAGAAATATTACCCTCAAGTTCTCCTTGGAAAAGCAAAAAAAGAAGGCACCAAGGATCGTGCCTTGATTGTAATACTTGGCCATCTTTTTTTTGTTGGTTTTTTTTTTTTCCAAGGGGCAATGGGAGTTAAGTGAATTGCCCAGGGTCACACAACTAGTAAGTGTCAAGTGTCTGAAGCTGGATTTGAACTCAGGTACTCCTGAATCCAGGGCCAGTGCTTTATCCACTGCACCACCTAGCTTCCCCCAATACTTGGCCATCTTGCATTGCAATATCCATGATAAAAAAAAATGGCTTCCAGAAAAATAATCATAACTTATGTATACACACCTTTTGCAGAGGATCTAGAAGTTCATAAACAATATACGTTGACAAAAGATGACTTCAATGCAAATGTGGGCATAGGGAAAGTGCCTCCCCCCCAAAATACATTGAAAAGTATGTCTGAGGATCAAGCAGTGAAAGAGGCCAGAGTCTTATAGACTATACAGAAGATTTAATATTGTGAATATTTTCTTCAACAAAAGAGTAGATTTAGTAAATATGGCAAAAAATGATTAACATCACAAAAAATGAAATTGACTGTATCTTAACTGACAGGAAATAATTAGTTACCAAATTTGGAGTTTTTATACAAACCATCAACTTGTTAGAGCAAAGATCAAAATCAATACCAAATAATAGCAATAAAATAAAATATGACGTAACCAAGTAAACAGTTAATAAATATACTCTTTCTCTCTCTCTCTCTCTGGAATATCCTGGTCTAAGTTACTTTCCTTGTTCTCGGGAATTAAAAAAAAAGATGAAAACAAGCAAACTTAATAAACCAAGATTTGGGGAATAGGCACATCTCTCTTTGGAAGGGAGGAGAAAAAGAGAGCCTAGGTTGGCTCTACAAAAACAGGACTTTCCTAGACATGCCTAATTGCCCCAGAATTCACAATGGTGATGTCATTTCAGTGGCTCTATTTCCCCTTCCACAGTGATTGCTCTCTGCAGCTTCTGTTCTGGTCTCTTATGCCACTACTTATTGGGACTGCTCTCTGGGTCACCTATGGCTTTGTTGCTTCTTTACAACCTAGTTCTCCTCTGCTTCCATTTTGTATCTTCGTAGGATTGAAAAGCTAGCTTGTCAGTCAAGTCTGACCCTAAATGGATCAGAGCAGATCCCCAGAAGACTGAAGAGGGGAAAAATGCTAGTCAGTATGTTTGCCTTGAAAAGCATTTTTTCTAATGTCTAAATCTCATTGGCAATGCTAAGACAGTGGTACAAATATAAACTCATGTGCAGAAGGATTGTAGAAGATTACAAACAGTAGTACTGTTTTGTAAAACCATAGAAGTGGTGCACTGAAAAATTAGCTTACTGAAAGTTTAGTATGAGACCCAATAAAGCCAATATTATTCCAATAACATTAAAGCTAAAGGCTAAAAGGCTAAAATTGGAAGGAGAGTTTAAAACTAGACAAAAATGGAAAAGATATGCCATGTTTTCTATAGGAAACCATTTTTTTATCAATGATAGTTGAACCACTGTATTTGGTCTCAGTATGAGGAAGTAGAAATCACAAAAAGAAAACAAAAATGGTGAGGACAGCTAGACCAGACCAAGTGTATATGGAAGGGGTTCATGCTGAAGATTATACAATTTTGAAAGTATTGAAGAATTTATTCTTGAGGTATAGGATTTAGAGCCCAAAGGTAGCAAATGAAGTATCCTCAGCTGCTAAAGGTTAAAAGATTTGCCCAGTGTCACACACAGACAGAAAGGATCTGAGGCAGGCTTCTAAGTCAGGTCATCTTGACATCAATGCCAGTGCTTTAATCACCTCTCTACTCATCTACAAGAGGACAAATGTTAAATGTTTGGAAAAATAATGAGTGATATTGCTATAAAAAGGGCAATTGCAAGGAAATCAATACCTATAGAACCATTCTTATTTTCTCATTGTTTTATGAGAATCATCCATATACATAGGGAAACATCCTTGTTAAAAATATGAGAAAGGGGGGGCAGCTAGGTGGTGCAGTGGATAAAGCACCAGCCCTGGATTCAGGAGTGCCTGAGTTCAAATCCGACCTCAGACACTTGACACTTACTAGCTGTGTGACCCTGGGCAAGTCACTTAACCCCCATTGCCCCCCCCCCCAATATATGAGAAAGGAACAAGCAGGGTTTTTTTTTTGTTTGTTTTTGGCAAATGCTATTCTCTAGTGTATTACATCTTTTAGTCAGGCAATTGACTGAAAGATTTTGAGAATACAAACTCCCACTGTACTTATTGTTTGCTGACTATAATAAAGTAGTAGATTCATAGACCAAAATGCTTCCTTAAAAACTCTCCATCAATCTGTCTCCCATGTAATCCCGTAAGATTCCATAATAGGCGCAACAATTTATTTAATAAACCATGCTTATTTAACACAGAGAGTAGGAATCTGGCTTTCAGGGTCAGGAAGATTTGGATTTAAGTCCTACCTCTGACACATATTTGCTTTGCGATCTTGGTCAAATCACTTAACTTCTCTATGTTGGATAAATCCTAGGACTTTAAATTGCAGGTGCTTACCTGCAATGCAAAAAAGAAGTAGTCATCATTGGGAGATCCCCAAAACTGATTATTACATCATAGATCTGGGTCAAAAAATTATTCTGGTGATACTCTTTGACTTAGAATCATGGAATATGACAGTCCTCAGGGAATCACAATTGTGGATCATCCACAACCTCATTTTAAAGATGAGGGAATGTCAGGTATGATCTCTAGAAATGGTGGTATAAGTGATATCAAAGAGATGTGTGGGGGCAGCTAGGTGGTGCAGTGGATAGAGCATCGGCCCTGAAGTCAGGAGGACCTGAGTTCAAATCCGGCCTCAGACACTTAACACTTACTAGCTGTGTGGCCCTGGGCAAGTCACTTAACCCCCATTGCCCCGCGCAAAAAAAAAAAAAAAAGAGAGAGAGAGAGAGATGTGTGACTAGAAAAGGAGTGGACCAGTCATACATCAAGCATGAGAGATAGCAAGTGGTGGAAGATTTCTTCTTTCATCTCTTCTAAGTATTCTAGACAGATCGTGTATGCACCCATTTATTTACTTATCTCCCTATCATTAGAATTAGAATGCCCCATGAGGGCAGAGATTGTTCCCCAACCCCCCTTTTGTTTTTGTATTCCCGGTATTTATCAAAATGCTAAGAAATTAATAAGCGCTTGTTGACTGACTTGTTGATGAATTTGAATATCAAGAGATCAGGAGGAGGGCCTTTGGTACACTGGGGGACTTTTTGTGGAAGACTTATGGGAAGATATGGAAAATGGTCACATATGACTAAAAGGGTAGAGATTGGCACCAGAGGAGAAAACACCCAGATCCTTTAAAACACCAAATTAAAATATGGATGAAAAACTTAACACTCAGAGAGGTTAAACAGCTTGACCAAGGTTATATCCTTTTTAAGCATAGAGCTGGGCTTTGAACCCAAGTCTTCTCACTCTAATTCTAGTACTTTATTATCCTGAATCCTAAATACAATGAGGACTTCCAACTGAGGCTAGGATAATAAAAAACCTATAATTAAGCTTTAGACACACTGTTCCTGTAAATATTATGAGTAAGAAGACAATGAGGTATGAAAACCAATGTCAGTTGGGTATTCCCCACTTGGATTAGCAGGGTGCTGGTTGAAATGAAGAGTAAGTTGAGCTTTTGAGAAACTTAAGGCACGAAGCCCCAAGAAGGAGTAAGCAAATGAATGAACAAATGAATGAAAAAATATTTACTAAGTACTTACTATGTACCAGATACTTTGTAAATTCTGGGAATACAAATACACAAAGTAAGACAGTTCCTGCCTTCAAGGAGTTTACATTCCAGTAGGGGGAGTCAATATATATGATGGAATGTTTTGTTTGAGGAAGTCAAATGGATGGTGAGAAGAGTCATACTATAGAGTAAGAGTTTTTAACTTGGGGTCTACAGACCTCTAAGGGGTCCATGGATAAATTTTAGGGAGTCTATGAACCTGGATTTAAAAAAACACTATATTTTTATTTTCACTAAACTGTAATTAAAATTTATCATTTTCTTCAACTTTTCCAAGAAAGGGCCCATAGACTTGACTATCCTGTCAAAGAGGTCTGTAGATCATTTGATCCCTTCCAAGTGTCCCTTCCAAGAATAACAATGTTGATTTGATCATTGTTATCAGAGCAGGAGGTGGAAGGGAAGGAGATGGCCAGAAGTCACCACCCTGTATAATCAGAAACCCAGGGCCCCAGGAGAAGAAGGGAACTGGGGAACTGTCTAGTGGAAGGTAGAGGATGGAGTATGGAAAGAGCAAGGCATAAGATGGCTGCAGTTCCCAGCTTAGGCATTTATCCTGGTCTTTTGCCAAATATTGTCATGGGATGGTATAAGGAATGGAAGGATCTAATTCAAGGATATTTTTGTGAGCATAATCTAAAAAAGCCATTAAGTTGGCATTTTGGTAGTCGTAAGGACAGTACTTTTGACCAGAAATTAAGGAATAGACTGGGGACCAATATAAAAAAGACTGGACTTTTTCATGGGGTCATAGGTCCAGAATTCAAAAGTACCTTAAGGGGGCAGCTAGGTGGTACAGTGAATAAAGCACCTTCCCTGGATTCAGGAGGATCTGAGTTCAAATCTGGCTTCAGACACTTGACACTTACTAGCTGTGTGACGCTGGGCAAGTCACTTAACCCTCATTGCCCTGACAAAAAAATAAAGCACCTTAGAAGTCATTGGCTCCAACCCTCTCATTTTACAGATGAGAAAAGTGAGACTTAGAGAAATTAAGTGACTTGCCCAGGGTTAAAGAGCTCATGACTGTCTGAGGCAAGATTTGAAAGCCAGCTCTCCACAACAGTTCAGTTCTCTATTTTTGTTGTTGGTCCTTCATTCTTGAGGAGGACCAATGACACCAGGAAGGTGATATCTTGACTTGTAAGTGAATTGGATGTAAATGAGGCAGGTCTGTGCAAAGTCATTAGCCTCATTCTCTCCTCCAGAGTTATCTGAGTCCAGAGGCAAGACATAGGTCAACACAACTGGTGATGACCCAGGATGCAGTGGGAGACTTCAGCATAAGCTGTCTTTCCCAAGTCTCAGTTAGTCTAAAGGCAACACCTATTCAGTAGTTAAAGGCTAGATAAGAATTGAGGCAAAAGATAGCCTCGTTTTCCTTCATAAAAGAACCAATCTGGGAGGGGAAGACCTTCAGAGTTTCTGGCCAGAACAGAAACAATTATTATTTATATTCACTATGATGCATTGCTTCTTTGGTAAAAGTACTATACCAGCACTGGGGTGGAACATGGTATCACCATATTCTCGGCCAAGTTAAGTGAGGAATGAGACAGGACTTATACCAACATTTTCTGAATATATTTTATTTTTTGGTGTTAGTTTTTGGTATCCCTAGGTTTCTCTGAAATAGTTTTTCCATTTTAAATGTATAATTAAAAAGAAGGTCACTTAGGGGATGGATAAGAAACAAGAAAAAGTGAAGGGGAAAGACTAGGATGCAAGGAACACAGATTTTGGTAACAAAACTCTGATTCCTTGTGTGGTGCTAGTGGAAAGTTACCTAAGCAGCGGAAACAATCAGGGAGCCTTCAGTTTGAGAGCTTGCCCTGTACCACATTTTGTTACACACTGATCCCTTTCTGGTATTGTCTGGGTTATCCGATTTCTCTATCCTATCTCTTCTTAGTTCATCTTTTTCTGTATCTTCTGACTCTACCTGCCCTCCTTCTTCCTCCTCCTCCCCATCTGTTTTTCTGCCTTTGTCTCTTTCCACATTGTTTAGTCTTTGTAGAGAAAGCAGTCATGATTTACACACAGGCATATAGAAGGGGAAACAATCTTCTTCTATACTAAGTGCTGCCAAATAGCTCTCAGTTTCCTTTTGTTCTTATTCCTAGAATCCTAAGGAAAAGTTAAAGAAAGTGCCCTGCAAGCAACGTATATCAGTAATCCTAAATTCTTTCTCTACCAGATACAGAGCATGTCTTGCATCGGGGAATCCAAAAGCAAAAATTGGAAAGAGCTCATTTGATCCTTTTCTTTTTCATGACTTTTAAGGATAGTTAATACAGATGAGGAAAATGTTAATTCATAGGTGGACAATGAGAACTTTAAAACAACCCAAAGTCTTGTTTTCTAGGCTCCCTAAAGAGAAAGGAGTTTGTAGCTATTTAGAGCTTTAATTATTTTTCTCTATTAACAAAACCTGAGATACTTTCTCACCTCCAAATCCCTAGGAAGGAACCAGGGGGCTTTGGACTTTGTCAGGATAAGTGATTTTACATCTTCTGCCAGCACAGGTTAAAAGATCAAGTCTTCTCTCAGAGCCAAATCCTCTACACCCTGCAAAAGTTAAACTCTTGTTGATTTATGCAAAGAACATGATTTGGTTCTTCTCTTCCTAGCCTTTTAAAAAATCTTTCATGAAGTTTCTTTCTTAGAGAGGAAATAAAAGGCCTATTACAGAGGGAGAGTCTTTTATCATTGAGAAGCAGCACGGAGTAGTGGGCAGACTCAGCCTGGAATCAAAAAGGACCTAGTCTCATTGTGTTTTTCTGACACAAGCTGACTGTATGTTCCTGGACAAGTCATGAAACAGTTCCATGTTCCCAGCCAACACTTTAAGGCTATAAATTAATAACAAGTTGCTGATCTGTACCAGTAGAGGGAGTTCTCATACTGGGAGTTCCCTAACCAAATAAAATTATATATCCAAACAAACCTAGAACACCCAATTACTATTACTGTGATTATTTCTGTCCTATAAATTGCTTGTAGTTCAAAAGTCTTCTCATTATATATAGGAGAAATATAAATTAGAGATCTTTACATGAAATGATATTTTCAGAAACTTAACATTTTTTCCCCTCAAGATGTTGTCCCATTCCCTGGGACAGTGCAGAGGAATCAGATTTTAGTCTTCCTTTAAAGCTTACAGCCCTTCTGGACAAAAAATTTTATTTTTATTCTTTTTAGTACAAGAAAAATGGCGTGAAGAATGTCTAGAATTCTATAAAAGAGGAATCAGGATTACCTCTTCACCTAAATCCTCATTCTCAAGACCTTAAAGTGCTTCATTCTAGGCCAGGCAGTCTTTTTCTATCTCCAGGCCAGGCTCTGGCAGCTGGCAAATTGAATCAAACCAAATAATCTTGGTAACAGCTGCCTGCCCAACATTCTAACCACTGAGAAAGTGCCATAATTAGCATTTGCCTCAATTCCCTCAGAACATTTATAACCAAGATGATCTGACCTCCCAGCTAGGGACACTTGATGAGATTTTTTTTTTAATGAGTGATTACCAATTGGAACTAAACACTGAAATGGATCCTATATGGTAGCATTATCAACCCAAGGAACTATGGTTTGAAAAGAATAATACCCTCTTATCTCTAGAATCTAGCTGCTGAGTAAAGCATTCAAGTAACCTAAAGACTCCCCCAGCAAATAGTCTTTACACAGAGGTATCTGATTTGAACGTAACTATTCTCTGAATTACTTTGCCAGTCTCCAGTGCCCTTTTCAGATTTCCTGAGACTCCTTTCCTTTCTCTTCTCACCTTCAAGTCTTTAAACACACAGTACTTGCTTTGTGACACTTCTTATCTCTTCCAAGGTATGTTCTACTTGAGTAGCCCAAGCTCCAGGCTGGTCAGTCCTGGATCATGTGTTGTTCTGACTTGGGAAAACAGGAAAATAAAATGAAATGATGGGTTTTTTTTTTCTTTAATTCTCCTGGTTTAGGTTTTACCAAAGTGCTGAGTGAGAACCAATGAGCCAGGCCAAAGTAACTTTTAAAAAAATTTCCAGTGTTGGAGGATTCCCTGAGTTTTTTCTTTCTGATTGTAAATGTGAGGGCTAACCCATGATTGTTTTGCTACACAGTTTAGAATGAAAGATAAGTTATTCTACTGTATTCTTAACAAGTATTTCTGTTGCCTCATTTGGAATGCTGTGCTGTCACAACCAGGAATTAGAAATGCTATTTCATCATTTGTAAAGTGATGAGGTTGGGCTAAATGGTCCCATCTAGCTTTAAACCTTGGCAAGTTCATGTTCTTGTTTCTTACAGCCACAGAACATATATGAGTCTATAACCCTTCCATTTTCGTTTTCTTTTCTCAAAACTATACAGGATGACAACTGCCTTTTATCTCATAAGGACAAATATTGCTCTGTGATTGATTTTCCCCAAATAAAGGGTTTTTTTTTAGGTTTAAATATATATATTGTGTTACAACCAATTTAACTCCATCTCCATCTCTCTCTTGCCAAATTTAAACCCAAATACATTTCTTTTAAAATATTTTCCATTGGAAAAAGTACTGCCATTGATATAGCAGAAAAGGAAAGAAGGAAGCAGAGAAGGAAGGAAAAGGAAAAGGAAAGTCAATAAGCATTTGTTAATAACTTAATATGTGTCAGACACTAGGAAGGAAGGAAGGAAGGAAGGAAGGAAGGAAGGAAGGAAGG
Organism: Dromiciops gliroides; assembly: GCF_019393635.1. Taxonomy (NCBI): domain Eukaryota; kingdom Metazoa; phylum Chordata; class Mammalia; order Microbiotheria; family Microbiotheriidae; genus Dromiciops; species Dromiciops gliroides. Next base: position 359,645,306 of record NC_057864.1, on the reverse strand, counting down.
AAGGAAGGAAGGAAGGAAGGAAGGAAGGAAGGAGCGAGCTTACTAATCTTGAAATAGAAATCCTAAATTTTTTTATTTTAAAGTTTACAAGTTTATTTTCTACCAGAATCAAGCAATGCATCACTGACTTTTCCAAAACTGGGATAACTAGTTAATTCTTTTAAAATATTTCTCTGCTGTCAGAATTGTTTGTGGGACTTAATTAACTATTGAGAGAGGGGAAAGATCATTATGCTACCTTTTAAAGTATCTTGGAATACTTCTATTGGTGGTCTAGAAAAGATTTGAAGATAGAGGCAGGACAAAGCCTGGTTTCAGTTGCCCAGTATATAATCAGTCACAATTGCTTGGTGAAGCAATAGGGATACTCATAATTAGCACTAATTTTTTCCTACTGTCAAGGTGGGTGTTCATCAGGCATACCTGCTCTTTTTAATTGATGTTTTGAAAATTCCCCATGCCAAACAATAGCGACTTTTGTCCTGCCATGTTTACATACCTGAGAAACAAGCACCAGGCACTTTTTGAAGTTAATTAAAGATTCACTTATGTTAAAAATTTCCGGACGGTAGCAAGAGACAAACTAGCCTGACAATGGAAATAATCTCTAGTGCTTCCCTCTGTGATTCTTCTCAGACAGGTCTTTAAGGTTCTTGACCCTAATGGGAATTGATAATAGCTGATGGACAGCTACTGTCCAGAATTGTTCACTGTGATTTGCAAGAATCCAGTTCTTATGTGGAAAGATCCATAGGAACTGAGAGGGATAAGGATAAGAGCTGTCACTTCATTGGTAAAGGGAGGTCCTTGGTGAGGAAACTCCCTCCATCAATGCATTTCCACACCTTTTCTTTGACTTACAGTCTTACAGTGGTATCTAGAGCACTGTAAAGTTAGTGACTTACCCAGGGTCATACAGTAACTATAGGTTAGAAGCATGACTTGAATCCAGGTCTTCTTGGCTTAAAGGATAGCATTCTACCCACAATTAAATGATGTCTCTCTGATGAACTGATACAGAGTAAAATAAGTACAAACAAGAATAATGACTACAATATAAGTAAAAAAAAAACAACTCAAAAGAAGTTGAATTCTGACTAATTAAAAAACAAAAAAACAAACCAGATAATCATGGTGCTGAAAAATAGATACTACAATACATCTGCCTCTGTCACCCTAGAGACAAATGATTACTAATTCAGAATTTTGTGTATGTCAACGAAGTCACTGTTTGGGGGGGTACTACTAGAGAAAATGTTGTATACATTGTTAGATGAGGATATTATGTCATTTTTGTTTGGTTTGGTTTTGCTTAAAGGTTTGTGTTACAAGAATGGGTTCAGTCAGGTGAGGAGTAATTTTAGAAATTTTCAAGAAATTTATATGAAGTAAAAACAAAAAGCATCAAGAAAAGTTTTTTTTAAATTTATTATTATTTTTTTTTTAGTGAGGCAATTGGGGTTAAGCGACTTGCCCAGGGTCACACAGCTAGTAAGTGTCAAGTGTCTGAGGCCGGATTTGAACTCAGGTACTCCTGAATCCAGGGCCGGTGCTCTATCCACTGCGCCATCTAGCTGCCCCGAAAACATTTTTTAAAAAACACAAATCTTTAGAAAGCTTTCTATTCTAGCTGCAAAAGTTTCCTCACTTATTTTCTCCTTTATATGTGAGTAGATTTTTTTATTTAGGGAATTAAATATGACAGATTTAAAATTCTTGAATGGGCATACCATTGGTAGCTGCTAACAGGTTTCCGGAATGCCCTCCCTGGAGGAGATTGGTCTGTGGCCAACTGGTTGGACTGTCAAGTAATTTTAATATCATCTTAAGTATATTCCATTTAGGAAGGTGCAACTGATAGAGTAGCAAACAAACAACAACCAATACAAAAGAGACAACTAAAGACGTCTCTGTGTATTACCAAATAAATCAGTAATTTGGTATTGATTGGTAATATCTGTGTCACTGCTTTCTATTACTCACTCATGGGCTGTCTGTGGGCTTGAGCCTTTCATATCTGAACCAGATTTTAAGAAAGTTAGTGTACTCTAAGTGCCATACAAATTACTCAGAGAAAAGAGCTCAGAACCATGGACTTGGCCATTATGATGCTAATGGAAAGCCAGGAAAGTGAGAAGCAAGGTGTGCTCTCAGCCTCTCAAGTACCCCCATCTCCAGGGCGTGCTTGAATAATAGGGGCCGAGAGTGCCAAGCCCAACAGGAAACTGAAGAGTGAGCTCCATCTAAAGATGTGGCCGGATTAAATTCCCTGCATTCGTAAAATGTGTGTGGGCACCATTTATTTCTCAGCTGACCCTCATTAGACCAAACAATCCTGCCTTTGGAAACTGCCTTCCCCTCCTTCCCACACAGGTTTGGTGTCCTTGCCTTTCTAAGCCTGCAGTTTGCTAACATTACAAGTGGTCTGGGAGCCACAGCTAGGATTACAAAGCTGCTAAATAATGGATTGAGAGTTTCCTGTTCTGCATAGTTATGCATCCTTCCTGAGGGTTCCCAGACCCCAGACTCCCCTGCCAGGGGATTCATCCCTGGAGAAATGACTTGCATGTGCCAAAGATGTGAATCAATCTTTGTAGATAGTGGGACTCAATCTCAATCAATCACACTTATTTCCCACTTTAGGGCTTTTACAAAACACTTTCCTCATAATATCCTTATAAGGAAGGTCCATAGGGCAAGTAGCATGATTCCCATTTTACAGATGAGATTTGAAACTCAGGTAAAGTGACTTGACCAGAGTTACACAGTTCTCAAGTGTCAGAGCTAGGATGGGATCCTAGTTCTCCTGATGTCAACTCTAAAGGCTTGGTAGTTTTAAATATTAGCAGGTACCTTATTGCTGAAAAACAGTCACAGCAACAACAACAAATTTGCCTTCAAAGAAAAAGATATATTGAAAAAATAGATTTCTTTAACATGAATTCTGCAACTGTGATATATGAATGTAATGGAATCTTACTACTAGTAAGAAACAATGAATATTATGGATTCAGAGAATCATGGGAATGAACTTATGCAAAATAAAAACAAAACCCCAAGAAAACAATATACACTATGACTTCAACAATGTAAATAAGTGGAAAGAAGGGCAATAAAACAATTGAAACAATGCCATACAGTTATGATGACTAAGCTTGGTCCAAAAGGAGAGATATGATAAGTTGTCTCCCTCCTTTCTTTACAGAAATAGAGTGGGCCGTGGACTAAGGTTATGAAACAACATATATAATGTCGGAATTTTTTGATGTTTTGGTTAGTTTTGCTAAAATGTTCCCCCCCTCTCTTTTTTATTCTTGTGATTTTGGGAGGGGGATAGGAAAAGAATACACTAAGAAATATGGGTAATATAGAAATAAAAGATATTGGTAATTTAAAAAACATGAATTCTTCAGGTTTTCTGAAATGATGAAATACTGTTTGATATCTATAAAGCCATTAGTGTATGCAACATCTCATTGAAAAAATTAACTTGTATTTCAATGTCATTGTTTAAAGGTGACAATTTTTTAAAAATAAGAGAATTGAGTAGGTCCACTTTGTTAGATGAATTCTCATGTAATATTTAGTACTATTAACTTAAAATATATTTTACTTATTTACTGCATATTCATAAAAGCTTAGTGCTAAAAAAATTCAAATGACCAGCTGGTCTGAATTCTACAGGGTATGTTCTAGAATGAAAGGGAGATGTTCTTGTTCTCAATTACAAGGGAATAGGTGCTCTAGGAATGAAAAAAATCATAGAAGGATCCAAAAAATCATAGGTTCAGAGCTGAAGGGGACTTCACAGGTCACCTGGCTCCTTCAAACTATCCAATCCCTTATTTTGCAGATAAAGAAATATAGGCCCATCATGGATCAAGTTAGGCCCAGGAAATACTCAAAATAGGATAGGAAGTGAAATTTTCAGTTATTCCCATGTCTAATTGCTTTTCCCAGTCTGTTATTTCTGAATTTGCATATTTTCTCTTTCCTTGTAAATAAACTCTAGGAAACCTGGGAAACCTAACACATTATTGGTGGATTGAAGAAAGGAAAAAAGCCATTGGTGTTAGAATCAGGCTGAAGTGCTGGAACCAGCTCAAATCTTAAATTTTCAGTGTGAGCATTTGCATTTCAGAAATGTACAAACATTACAAAATGAGTCTCCATTTATTGTTTGGTTGATTGTATAAGCTTTAAGAAAGTGATGGAGAAAAATGTTAATAGTGTAGATTAAGCTTAAAAGTGTGTCATGCTTGCTTTTTTTTCTTCAGAGAACTAATCATTAAACATTACTATAGTTAACTCAGACTTGATCATTTGAACTCATGGAGAGACTAGGTACCTTCTTTAACTATCTCTTTGCCTCACTGAGAATTTCTACTTCCATTTTTACTCAAGACCATTTTTTGCTTTATACTGTCTAGTTTTAAAGTCATCCTTGGTAGAGAAAGCAATAGCAACATAAGAGTTGAGTGGTTCTATTTTCTCTTTATTTTCAATTATCATCATCTTATCCTTTGTGTTATCTTCCTTTCCCCAATAAAACTTTTTAAAAGCCCCTTTGGTTGTCTGAAATAACATACATATGGTGCTTTGAAAAACTTAAAGCACTATATAAATGCTAGCTATGATTATTATCCAAATTTTAATGTTCCTGACATTTGTCTTATAAGATTGAGCTACACTTGTATATTCATCCTCAGTTATCTGCCCTTGCTTGTTCATGCACTTAAAATGATGGCCAAAGAGTTCCCTGAATGCATCATTTTCTTTAAACAGTTTGCCTTCTTCTTCCTGCCTGGATGCATTTGGTTTTGTATGGTCATAACTTTTTCTGGAGGATGTCTCATCCCTTTTACATAGACTTCCTAAGTAGACCTTTTTGGCTGATAACTAGTTGTCTTTTTTCTGAACTCTTTGGAAACTATTCTTCTAAGATCTAATGCACATACAATATATCTCCTTAACTATCAAGACTTGTAAAAAGAAGTGATTACTTCCTCTGAAGATTCTTGTCATTTCAACCTCAAAAATCAGTTCTTCCTTGAAGTTCAGATCAGGTTCAGAATATTAGTTCCCCTTGTAAGTGTTGGGGGAACTACTTTCTCAAGCACAGGGTCCACAGATGGGCTACACCAAATTCAAGATTATCTATGGGTCTGGATCCACTTAACCATAATTCATGATCCCAGACCAGTGTGTTTACTTTTTTTCTCTAGTCAGTCAGTGGACAGAATTAGCTCAAAGAAAATGTATTTAATGAAATATCAAAGCAAGAAAAAGCATAATTGAGCATTCCCCATAACCTTGGGGCATACTTTCCCACAAACACACAAACTTGTCTAGATATTACTCATGAAGAGCACAGATGCAGAAAAGATATGTGGCCAGACCACATGTGTAGAGGAGCAACTTATGTCTCCAATGTAGCAGGCAATAAGTGTCTTCTGGTGATATCATTATGCTACTTTCATCTGGTCTGTTCTTCCCTGGAAAAGGTTGGTGTTTCCACTGGGTATAATGCTCCACTGCTCTCTCTGGTAATGGTAGCATGGACAGTTAGGAGACAATGCATAGAGTGCCAGATAAAGAAAAGCTTAATTCAAATCTAGCCTCTGAGACTTACTAGCTGTGTGACCCTGGTGAGCTGGAGAAGGAAATGACAAACTGCTCCAGTTTCTTTGCCAAGAAAACTCCAAATGGGTTTACAAAGAGTCAGACAACTGGAAAAAAATTAATAACAACCAAAACTATTCTCTCCAAAGTTACCAATGATCTAATTGTCAAATCTAATGACTTTTTCTCAATCCTCTTCCTTCTTGACCTCTCTACAGCATTCAACACTACTGATTAACTCCCCCTCCTCCTGCATAATCTCTCCTCACTAGCTTTTCATGGCTCTGTTCTCTCCTGGTTCACCTTGTACCCTTCTACCATTCCTTCTTAGTCTACTTTGTTGGATCATTAGTTACATCATTTTCCCTAACTGTAGGTGTCCCCCAAGGTTCTGCCTTGACTCTTCTTTTCTCTCTCTCTCTATTATTAACCTCATCGATTTCTAAGGGTTCAACTATATTCATCACAGGTATTATTACTCCTGAGCTTTGACCTCAAAATGTTCAAAATTGAATTCTTTATATTTCCCTTGAACCTAGGTTTTTCTGACTCCCAGTCCAATTGTTTTCTACTATATCATGCTACCTCTCTTCCGTTGAACTATTTTTATTAACATTCATGAATTTAAGCTGGAGATATGGGTATACATATAGACAATGAAGTCCAGTATATATAAGGGCAGAGAAGTATGTGAAGTGAACTACACAAGATAGGAGATGATTGGACACAAATATATCTGGAAAAGATGTGGGGTCACAGTGGACCCCAGAAACTCAACAGAATTATGATAAGACTAAAGCCACTCTATTTTCACATTTCTATTTCTATTTTCTAAATTATGAAACAGTATTTCATATCAGAGTAATTGTTATTACATCTAATTTTACAATGGAATAAATGGAGGCTGAGACAAGTTAAGTGATTTGCCTAAGGTCATGAAGTTAGTGAGCATCAGGGACAAGATTTGAACCCAGGTTCTCTGACTCCAGAGTCTATAAATATGCTTCTACGTACACTCTATAGTGCTAGAAAATGGGTTATATTAGTAAATCCATCAGGACTCTTTAGCCTGAAGGACAAAAATCTGAAATATGATTCACCAAATTTGTCAAAAATCATATCAAAAAGTATTGAAGTCAGTGTGATGTGGGGCAAAGAACCCTCAATCCCTCTGTCAGAAGATTTATGTTTATAACCTTATTCTGCTCTTTATTATATCCATGGCCTTAGGAGAGTTTTTCATCTTTGTGCTTTAGTTTTCTCATCTGTAAAATGAGGGGATTGGACTAAATGATCTCACATGTCCCTTCTGTCTTAAAGTCCTGGGCTTCTATGTCAATCACACATGGAAATAGATTTGATTTGAATCAAGAGAAATTTAATTATTGGACACAAGGAAAACATTCTCAAATGTAACTTTGTTGTTGAGAAAGTACAGAAGCAGACTTTCTCTATTTTAAAACAGAAAATACTCAAGAATAGCCTCTTATACATCTCTGATTAGAGCAAGACTCCCTGGGCTTTCTTAAAAATGAAATATGAGCATCTCATTGTCTTGGATGATCCAGGCAAAAACTTGCTTTCATCCATATTTGGAAGCAGTACCAGCCACGTGGATCACCCAGGATAATGAGCAGTGAAAAACAGAGTACCTGAACTTGAAACCTGCCTTTGCTGTTTACTATCTGCATGATGTTGGGCCAGTTAATTAAAGTCTTTGGGCCTCAGTTTCCTCACTTGTAGAAAGAGAAATTTGGACTCAGTGGTGTCTGAGGTTCTCAACTTGTAAATCTGATGATGCTATGTATTGGGAGCCACCCAATTATATCCCTTAGGAATACAAGGTCTTGGCATGATTTTCACCTCCAGTCTTAAGGGGAAGCAATGAATTGACATCAATTGGGCAGCACACAGTGGGACATCTGGGTGGTACATGGATAGAGCGCTGCACCTGGAGTCAAGAAGACCTGAGTTCAAATGCAGTCTTACTAGCTGTTTGACCCTAGGCAAGTATCTTGATTTCTGTAAATTGAGGATAATATCACCTACCTCTCAAGACTGTTGTGAGAATCAAATAATATATGTAAAGTCCTATATAAATGCTAGTTGTTATTGGTATCATGGGATCCAGGGATCTATTCCATTCCTTTTGCTCAGAGAAAAAGATGTTTGCACACCTCATGCTCTCTAGGAGGCCACATGCTTAAGAAAAGACTGAAACAAGCCAGACTGTTCATTTTAATTCAGTGAACTCTGTGGCATCTACTCAGCAAATGTGAAGAATCACCTTCTACTAAGAACTAGACAGCTCCCTCCCAAAACCATTATTTTCCCTGGAGAGAAAAGCTAGTTTTCCAATCTAGGCACTGCTAAAAACAAAACAAAAGAAAACAACAAAAACAAAAACAAAAACCCATACCCCAAGATCATTGGGAAGATGTAGCTTTTAGAGACCTGCTTAATAATTACCATAAACAAAATAAAAACCAATTATAGAGGCACCAAAAGCTTTTTTCATCCTCCTGTGATTTACCCTTAATGCACTGAGCACTTGCCACTAGGTGGTTATAAAATCCTAATAGCCATCATATTCAGGTTCTTGGTCTCAGCCTTTGCTGTTGAAAAATGCATGCCCGTCATTATATGGCCCTGTGGAATGATTAATCAGGGCTTTTATATAACACAGCAGATTCTAAAGTAGACATGCCCTGTGAGCTAAATGCATGTTGAGTGGGGGATTCCAGAAAATCTTTTTGGCTTCCTCACCCTAGGTGAGGCAAGGTCTATATTTGTGAGTTTTACAAGTGGCAGAGCTGTGAAATCCAGCAATGCCATCAGGGCTGGGGGCGGGGGGCGGGTTGGTGGAGGCAATACTTAGAGGAGACAATAAAGGGGAACAGCATGAGGAAGAATAAATAGGTAGCAGCTCATAGATCTACATCTGTAATGACACCTTAAAGTTCATTGAGTCTAGAGATGTCAAACAGGCAGTCAGCAGGCCTCACGAGAACCAGATTAAAATGTGATTGGGAAATATTTAACAAAATAAATAAAATACAATAAAATATAAATGATGTCAATAAAGTTGATACGCACCTGCAGGGATCTTTATGAATGACTTAGTGGTCCTGCTTCTATTTGAGTTTGATACTTGCTGATCTAAAGTCACTCACCCTCATTTTGTAGATGAGGCAACTGAGGCCCAGAAAGATTAAGTGATGTGCCCAAGTTCCTACAGGGAGTGGCAAAGTCAGGATTTTAATTCAGTACCCATGATTCCAAGTTTAGCATTTTTTCCACTGCATCATGCCCTACTTCAAAATGTTAGAACACTATAGAACTTTACTGTTGTGGTCTATCAGCAAAAGGGGAGAAGAGGGGAAGAAGCATTTGTAAGTACCTATCATCTGGTTCTAGTATATTATTATGAGCTAGAGGGCAGCTAGGTGGTACAGTGGATAGAGTAACACACCTGGAGTCATAAGACTCATCTTCCTAACTTCAAATCTGGCCTCAGACACTTATTAGCCATATAAGCCTGGGCAAGTCATTCAATCCTGTTTGCCTCAGTTTCCTCAACTATAAAGTGAGCTGGAGAAGGATATGGCAAACCACTCCAATATCTTTGCCAAGAAAACCCCAAATGGGGTCACGAAAAGCCTGACATGACTGAAAACAAGTGAATAATAACAATATGCTAGGCACTGTGCTAAGTGCTTTACAAATAGTATCTCATTCAATCCAGTAAGATGGATTCTAAGTGTTTTCCCCCTCCCCCTTCCCTTTTCCTTTCCTTCACATGGTGGAGTCCATTGTCAGTGTATGAGTTACTGAAGATTCGTGAACACTGGGATACAAAAACAACTCATCGCCCCAAAATTCAGTGTCTCCAACACGTGTTGTCTACTTAAAGCCCTGAGCTTCTTCCTGTTTTCTAGGAACGTGGATACATTTTTAGAATTTGGGCAGAGGTTTTCATTTTACCATAGAGAAGCTTCTTACATCTTTTCTATCTTGGTGTGGTAGGAGCCTAGTGCTAGCACCTCAGACGCCAGGTCTACTCAACCTTACCGCTTGCCAGGTCACGTGGAACAAGCTATTTCACCATCCTTTGTAGTCAGCTTCCCTGTCTGTTTGAGAACCCAAGCCAGCTGTTGGTAATAAAGCCTTGCACCTGTGCAACAGGTAATTATGACCAATTCCATTTTACAGCTGAAACAAGTGAAACACAGGCCAATTAATTGATATGCCAAGGTCACCCAGGGAGTCAGACACTGAGCCAAAAATCAAGATGCTGAATTTAGACCCTGATAATGTTTCTTCCCCACCCACACTATTCATTTAAACAAAAAGACTTGATGTTATAAATTAGTATGAAACTCTTTCATAAACATACTCAAGTCATTTTCTGAGCTTCAATTTCCTCACCTGTAAAATGAAGGGGGTAGATTAGAAGGTCTTTGACATAGCTTCCAAATCGAAATCCCTGAACCAGTGGTCCTACTTACAACGACAAACAGAAGATCTGGTGGGGATCTGAGAGGGCATCTAATCCAGCTTCCTCATTGTACAGAGGAAGAAACTGAGGCCTCAGGATGTGAAGTGATTTCCCCAATAGGTAGCCTGGATTCAAACCTAGATCTATTGGGGGAGGGGGGGTTATTTATAAAACTGTACCATCTCGCACCTGGTATTTGGAGCTGAGGAAAAGGGAGTTATTCATTTTCACTGCCTAATTTAACCCTATACTTGCAGGTAACTAATACATAAAATATGTAATACATGACATGCATGTGCATATGCATATATTGTATATGTATATATTTTATATATGCACATATATTAGCCTAATCAGCAGCTAGATGGTACAGTGGATAGAGTATTGGACCTGGGGTCAGGAAAACTCATCTTTCTGAGTTCAAATCCAGTCTCAGATACTTACTAGCTGTAAGTCACTTAACCCTGTTTGCCTCAGTTCCTCACCTGTAAAATGAGCTGGACAAGGAAATGGCCAAACCCTCCCAGTATCTTTGCCAAGAAAATCCAAAATGGGGTCACAAAGAGCTGGACATGACTGAAAACAACTGAATTTATAACAACAACAAAATTAGCATAACTGATGAATGTCAAAGCTGACTATTAAATTTGATGAGAAATTGTACTTGGGCCTGACACCTCTGGTATCTGATGGTCAAGCCATTCTGCTTTAGGGACATAGTTATGGACCTAGAAGCAAGAGTTTATTTGTAATAACACTTGAATAAAAACCAACACTAAATGAGAACAATTATTCTTTTCTCTTTCAATTCCTTCAACTATATTAAGAAGGGTCCTAAATAGGGCAAGAGTGTATGCTATTTTTGTCTAGGCTCTCTCTACACACAGGCCTTGTGCACAAAAGTACCTTCTGTGGTCTCTCAGCTAAGAGAAACCCCAAATGTTGAGCAAGAAATGTTTGAAAGTCACAGGATTTTGTTATTGTTATTGTTTTAATCCATTATATGGTGCTAGTTGAAGATGGTAGAGATAGCCAATTTGGCATGTTTTGTAGGGGTGTGGGAACAATTCAAGTTCAGATCCCCTATAAGTCAGCTGACCCCCTTCCCTTTCTCATTTCATGTACAGTTTCTCTGTTAACATCAGGCCAATTGGCTGGGAAAGTCTGTCAAACAAAAGTCTAGAACGTGACTTGCACAGCTTGTGGACAGCCTTTCACAGGCTGAGTTTTATGAACTCCTTCATGTATGACAGTGTTTTGTTTGATTTCTAATGTATTCTCTGGTGGAGGAATGCTGAACCAAACCATTGTGACAGTGTTCACAAAGATTTAATAGAGTTGTAAGAAGGCCACAGAAAGGCATTCATTATGTGCCAACTTTGGATTTCAATCTATGGAGAGGGAAACAAGGCTAAAATCATTAAAAGACTTGAATTTATTGAAACAAAAATACTTGAATTTATTAGTAGGTCATGTGCTCAGTCAAAAGACACAACACAACCTAAAATGAAGTGTTCTAGATGAAAAGACAGTTCTTAAGTGGAACTTAAGTATAGTAACATAAAATGGAGGAAAATTGTAGGGGATTAATTAGGGTCAAATTCCACCACATATCACCCCAAACAGTGGCATTGATTCCATTAATAAGAATCCTTTCCAATTACATTATAGGAAAGTATAAACTTCTTGACTACAGGGATTGTTACATTTGTGTATCTTTTTTTTTTTGTATCCCTAATGTCCAGTAATGTTCAACACCTGGAAAATAGTAGGCATTTAGAAGTAATTATTAAATTGAATAATGGATTTTATGACCTTTTATTCAAGATACCAAAACTGCTGGTCAATTTGGAAAATATGTGTATGTATGGAACAGAGGGCCTTGTGGAATTTAAGAACATGAAACTACTACATACTATTATTGAGTGGTTTAAAAGAGAAATGAGAATTATGAGAGCAAACTTTATGATCTGAATAGCAAACATAATGGACAGAATAGAAAAACTTGAGACTTCAATAGCATTTCACCAAAGAAACATGAGAGAACAATATATTTGGAATGCAAACACACAGAAGAGAAGGACAATCTAGACAAAGAGAAGTAAAAACCAATTGCATTAAAAGAAATTATGCTCACTATGTAAATAAAACACATAGATCTTAAAGATAAAATATCTAGATTGCTTAAAAAGTCTCTCAGAAGAACATTTATAAATCTGAACATCATAATGCAAGAAATAGTACAAATAAATCATCTAGAATTTCTGGACACAGAAAATGAAATAGCAATTGAGAGGATTCATAGATGACTTTCAGAAAAAAAACCAAAAAGGATGCAAATTCCAAGACACATAGTGGTTAAATTTACAAATTAAATTCCAAAATAAGTTCAGCAAATGATGAAGAGAAAAACCTTAAAATTCAAAGGAAAAGAAATTTGAATAACATAAGATTATTCTGCATCCACCAGAAAATAAGGAATGTAATAATGTGTTCTAAAGCTCAAAATGTGGTCAAATGTGAACTGCAAATCTGAGCTAAACCACACATTAAAAAAAAAGATGGTCATTCAATAATAAAGATGGACATTAAATAAAAGTTGAATAAATTCAATAATAATAACAAAGTCAATAATAGTGAAACATTCTTAGAAAGAGAAAGATCTGAAGAGATGATTTGCTTCTCTAAAACCTTGATAACAGAAATGCAGAAAGGGTGATCTGATGCAGTAGCCAAGGATAGCAAGAGTAATGGAGTGGCAACAGAGAAACCAGTGAGAGACTTCTTTTTAAATGTAAACAAGAAGACATAGGTGAAGGTGGTGGAGGTCACTTGGTGGTAACAGTGACTAGGCATGCCTGGGGCATTATTGCCAAAACCATGTTACATTGCCTACAGGTGAATCAATATTCTTTGTGAACTACATTGCAAAATAGGAAGATGCATAAGAAAGGGGAAGAGAAAAGCAGGGGAAAAGAAGGTAGTATGTGAATTGAATGTTAGCAGTGAGGGAAGGTGCAATCATACTATCTGACAAAGCAAAAACAAACATTCAAAAATTTAAAAGGGATAATAAATAAGGAAAACACTTTATTGTGAAAGGAACTATAGACAATAAACCAACATCAGTAATAAAGATGCATTTCAAATGTCTTAGCAGCTAAATTCATAAAGGAAGCATTAATTGAGCTACATAATGACATAGATAATAACATAATAGTAACAGAAGATTTTAATATCCTTCATTTAGTTTTGAACAAGTCTAATAAAAGATAAAAGGGAAAACATTGAACTGAACAAATTGCTGGAGAAACTAGAGTTAAAAGCCTTATGGTGACTTCTGAATGGGACTGTAAAAGAATGTACATATTTCTTAACACCACAGGAACTTTGTAAAAAATTGACCATGTATTAAGTTACAGAGATATTGCAAATAAATGTAAAAAAGCAGAAATAGTTAATATATTCTTTACATATTATAATATAGTAAAAATAGTCACTGGATCAGGGACCATAAACAAAAGAAGCAGACCTAAATGAAATCCTAAATAATAAGTTGGCCAAAAAATGATAATTACATGAAGGAAAATGATAATGATGAAACAACATACCAAAATTCTGAGGTACAGCTAAAGCAGAAAAAATATATACTCCTACAAACATACATTAAGAAAATAGAAAAAGATATTAAGTGAATGTACATTTAAAAAATATAAAGCCAATAAACAAATTTAATGTAAGCACAAAAGAGGAAATATTAAAAATTAGAAGAGAAATGTATAAATTAAAACCAAAAATCCCACAATAAATGATAAACAAAACTGAAAGCAGGTTCTTTGAAAAGACTAATAAAATTGATAAAACCTTTAATCATTAAAAAGAAGATAGCAGAAAATCAAATTAATAGAATAACAAATAAACAAGGTGAAATCACAACAAAATCAGAAAAAATGAAAGTCTAATCAGAAGCTATTATGTACAGTTATATGCTAATATAATTGAGAACACAAAAGAAATAGAGGAATATTTTCAAAAATGTACAAAACCCAAAATATCTGAAGACCAAAGAGAAAATTTAAATAACCTAAGCCCAGAAATAAAGACAGCTGCAAAGGAACCATCAAAAGGGGAAAAATACCTTCTGGTCCTGATGAATTCACAGGAGATTATTATCAAATTTTTAAAGAATAATTAGAATCCATAACTTCACAAATTATTCTCAAGAATTGAGAAAGAAAGCACCATATCAGAATCCTTTTGTGAAATAAATGTAATTCTAATACCTAAGCCAGGGAAAGATTTTTTAAAAAAAGAAAAAAAAAGAAAACTATAGGCCATTGTCATTTATGTGTATGGACAAAAATTTTAAACAAAATGTCTAAAACCAAAAGTAAGCATTAGGATATGATAGAATGTTTTTGAATAAAAATAGTAATGAATCAAGGATGCCCACTCTCCCCCCTATGATTTGATATAGTTCCCAATATGGTAGTAATAGCAATGACAAGAGAAAAAAATTAAAGATATAAAGATAGGCAAAAAGAACATGAAATTATTCCTATTTGCTGATGATATGATAGTATACTTGGAAAATTCTAGAGAATTATCAAAGAAACTAGTTGAGACACTTAATAACTTCAGCAAAGTTGAAGGCTACAAAATAAAGCCTCAAAAATCAAAAGCATTTCTATATAATAATAACAAAACCCAAGAAGCAAAAATAGAAAAGAAAATCACATTCTAAATAACTATAAAATGCATAAGATATCTGAGTGTTGACCTACCAAAATATATAATAGACTTCTAAAGATTACAAAGTAATCCTTAAATCAAGAAGAACTTAAATGGGGGAATATTCAGTGCTCATAGATAAACCTTGTCAATATAATAAATATGACAATACTATCAAAATTAATTTACATTAGGAAAGGGATGTTTTATAGAACTTGATGAAATAATAATAATATTCATTTGGAAAAAAATATAGAATACTCCAGGTAAATAATGAAAAGAATTAGGGTTGAAGGGGGAATAGCATTTCCAGAACTCAAATTATATTATAAAGCAGCAGTTATCAAAACCATCTAGTATTGGTTGAAAAAAATAGAGAGACAGATCAATGGAATAGAACAGACAAGGGAGAATCAGAAACAGTAGAACTCAGTAACCTAGTATTTGTTAAAGTGGAAAACATAAATTACCCAGACAATTCCTTATTTGATAAAAACTGCTGGGAAAACTTGAAAGCAACCTGATAGAAATTAGCTGTAGACCAATACATTATGCCATATTCCACAATACATTATATAATGAATGTGTAACCTCAATATTAAAGATCTTATTAAAAATTAGAAAAGAAACATTAAATACTTATCACAGCTATGGGTTGTGTCAGTACATATATATATACACACACACACACATACACATATACATTTATATGTACATATATACATACATATGTATGTATATGTGTGTATGTGTATGTGTGTGTGTATATATATTTTTTTCTTAACCAAATAAGAGATAGAGGCAATTACAAGGGATAAAATAAATAATTTTGATTACCTGAAGCTGAAAATTTTCTGCCTGGCCAAAATTAATGCACCTAAGAACAAAAGGGAATAAAATTAACAGAAAGGAATTAAAATTTTATAATGGAATAAAATCTTAGTATAAGATTTCTCTGAGGAGAATTTGGTTTCCAAGAAATAGTAACAATGAATACATACTTATACATAGATGTACATATACATAGATATGTGCATATCTATGTATATGTATATATATACATATATATGTGTGTGTATATACACACATATATAAAACTAATAGCCATTCTCCAATACATAAGTGGCCAAAGGATATGAATAAACAGTTCCCAAAAGAAGAATTGCAAAGTATTCATAATCACATTAAAGTATGCTCCAAAATCACTAATTAAGCAAACTGAATAACAGCAACAATTGATGAAGATGCCAAAAAATGGCAATAGTTAATGATAGGCCATGGAATTACCATTTTGGAAATCAATTTGGAATTGCTAATAAAGTAACTAAAATGCTCATACCTTTGGAACCAGAAACTTCTTATATCCCAATGAAGTCATTGATAAGATCTATATATACTAAAACATTTATGGCAGCACTTTTTGTGTAAGGAAAGAATTGGAAATAAAGAAGCTACATATCAATTGGAGAATTTCTAATCAAATTGTGGTACATAAATTTAATGGACTATTATTGTGCTGTTAGAAATTATTTAAATAGAGAGAAATATGGAAGGATATACATGACCTAATGTAGAGTGAAGTAAGCAGAGCCCAGAAAACTACATACACAATAACTACAACAATGTAAAAGGAAAGAACTCACACCAAAAAATGAGAAGTGAATGTCATGAAATTATAAATATCAAATATGACTCAAGTGAAGCATTATGAAAGGATACCCCCAACCCACTCTTTCATGTATTTAGGAGGTCCACATGCATTACACATTGCGAATGATTTTGGACTTTTGATTTTATTAATCAGTTATGCTGATTTTTTTCTCTTTTAAAAATACTAATTGTCAAAAAAAATTTTTAATTTAAAAAAATTTTTTAATTAAAAGAAAAATACTAATTGTCATACCAGATGGCTCTCTTGAACGGGGAGGGGAGGGATACTGGAGATAACTATGATGATGTAAGAAAGAAGAGATACCAATAAAAACTTATTTTAAAAATACATATGTATATGTATATACATACACAAACTGGCCAAGACAAAATTATTCACTTGCCAACTGTTTTTCCAGGGGGTGCAGACAAGTCATAGTCAGTTTCACATATTGGTCATCTACTATCAGAAGTATGCTCTCTGGTTTCAAGGAGCTTAAAATACAGTTGGGAGATGGAAGCACAATTGGAAAATTGACATAATATTTATTCCAAAATAATCAAGACATAGATTAGAGTACAAAATAAATGTATAAGTACTGAATATGATATAAACTCTTATAGAATAAAGGAGTAAGTTTTTATCAATGATATCAATGATGTTGTAGAAAGGATACTTTTCATCTGTGAAATAATATAGGATTAGAAATGGAATATCATGTATATTTAAAATATAGTAGTATTCAGTATATTTTACCCCATCTCCCAAACACTGTTCTCTCATGCTCAGAGAGACATGGGAGAAATCTAAAATAAATATAAAAATTAAGAAAAACAATGTAATATTAGATTTGGACTCTGTTTTTCACTTGTAGACATGAGCAGCATGTACATAAAAGAAATCTTGGTCCAATTTTAAAAGACTTCTTCTGGAATTGTCCATCAACTTACTCCTTATTGATCCTCTTATTTACATCCCTGAAATCCATTCTACAAGCCACCATTGAACTCATCCTCCCAACTCACTACTATGAGCTGTTACTCCTTTCCCATGAAAGCAACAATAGCTGTAGGCTATGTCTAATTTGAGCTACTCATACTTCATTAATAGGAGGTTCTTTATCAGGCTACCCTAATCTATACTGAATCTTTTACATCATGTCAAGTTTTACTTTCCCACCATTTTCTAGTTCTTTCAAATTAAACTCTACTCCTCTAATACCACTCACAATTTCTGGCACAGCAATCTTTATGCCTTGTTTTGTCAAATACCTTTCTTCCTTTGCCACCAAGACTTGTTAATGTCAAACTTTCTCTATAAATCCTTCATCAGCTGAGTTAAAGTTTTTCTTTCTCAAATAATACTTCCAATGATAGGTAAGAATCTAAAACTTCAACTGTTATACTCATTGTAAATACATGGTATGCCAAAAGTCTTAGTGCAGTTTAAAATCCTGTCTTTGTTCTTTCATAAGTTTTACTTTCCAAATTGGTTGTATAACATAGTTTATGTGTATGTCTTCTACTTTGTTCCATGTGTGGATTGTTGACTGTGGGTTTTAGACTTCAAAGGGGCTAAGACCATGCCTGCCCTGCTTCTTTGTAAAGGAAAATGTCCTGAACCACACTATATACAGTGACACAAGGGTCTACTGGAGCCATCTCAAACCAATTCTCAAGAGTTGATTGAACTTTATTGTTTAGTTAATTTTCTAGACTTCAGAAAGTAATGAAAACAATAACAATAATTCAGGTTAAACTTAAATTTGTGACTATATATTAATACATATTAATATATGTGTGTGTATTTTATGGAGCTTGTTGTTAAACATTTGCCACAACACTACAATGAGCACTTTAATTCTATTTGATAAAGAAATCTAATACTGCATATAGTTGGAAGGAAAGTGGCGATGTGATGGAAGAAGTGCTATATTTGGAACCAGAGGACCAGGGTTCAAATACCAATTCTATTGCTTATTGCAGATATAGCCTTATGCAAATCACTTAATCTCAGAGGACTTCAGTTGCCTTATCCTTGAACTGAGGAAGTTGAATCAAATGGTCTTTGAGGTCCTATCCAGTTCTAAATCTAGTATCTCATCACAAAACTGAACAAGCTCAGTAGAGGGTCACCCATACTAGTGAGATGACTGGAGCCCATGCTCTATGAGGATTAATGGAAGGAAATCAAGATTTTTAGTTTAAAGAAGAGAAGACAAAGGGACAACAAGAGAGCTACCTTTAAGTATCTGAGGTACTACCCTTAGAAGAGGAATCAGACTTTTTCTCTTTGCCTCTGAGAGGATAGAATAGGGAAAATGAATGAAAGTCAAAGAGAGGCATATTTCCACTCAAGTTAAGGGAGAAGCTTCAGAGTGGAGGCACCCTGCTCTGTCCCCATTTGAATTGAAATGCAAGACATGGGAATTCTGAGACATTGGAAACAGTGATACTGTTTTTACTCTAGGGTAAAGGGTACTACTCTAGGGTTAGAGATACTAGTTTTTGGAATCTATTAAGGAATACTATTGTAATTAAGAATTATAGAATTATAATTATTATTAAGAATTATATAAGCATTATGAATTATAATTATTAAAAATTATGTAATATAAGCATTAAGAATTGTCATTATTAAGACTGTATTAAGAATTGGAATCTATTAAGAAGAGGAGTGAAGACTTGGCAATATTAGATGTGTTCAGTGAAGACCCACCACAAGCAGATGATTGTCATGTACTGTAACAATGCTTACAAAGAGAACCATGACTGTTTATACAAGTTTTTAGGAAAGGGCTACTCATTGGTGGTCTTGATTTTTCCATGAACTCTACTAAGAGTATTATTTGTTTTGTTTTGTTTTTGTTTTGTTTTGTTTTTCACCTGAAAATAAACTTTGCTCCTTTGAGCTTTGTGAATCGTGTTTGCAAGGGGAATACATTAAATAGTTCCATATGATGAAGTTTCCAGATTCCCTGGGTGAAGACAACAAACCTGAAACACAGATATGCAAAATCCTCCAAAATGTATCTGGACCCTTCATGTAATAAGCTCTGATATAAGGGTTATTACATACATATATCAGTGGCAAATAAAAGACTGCTTTTAACATGTATAGATCAGTTCGAAAATAATTATTCTCCTTACACTCTTTTAATTTATTTAGCAAACCTTTTCTTCAGATAGAGCTAAAGTAAAGAGCAGTCCAGATCCTAACTGAATTATCAGAAATTTTGCATTAATGGAATTCAAATCAATGAGACGACTTCTTTTGCTTAGGCAGGTAAGTGGCTTGGTTGATATAGCTGGAGCTAGAAATCAGGAAAAAAAATGAGTTCAAATCAAACACTTACCAACTGGGTGATTCCCCCTGGTGTCTATCCTTCCTCAATCCAGCTTTCCAGCTTCCTTTTATGTGTTGTTTTCCTCTGTTAGAAATCTAAATTCCTTGAGGGCAGGAGCTATCTTTAATAAATGGTCATTGAACTGAATTGTCCCTGAAGGAGTCACTTTTAATTGTTGGGTGTTCAATTTCCTCAATTGTAAAGTGGGAATGATAATAACACCTACTCACAGGCTGCAGGGATCACAAATTACTAGGACTCAGTATCCAGTATTTCATCATATTTGATTTAGAATTCATAGCAGAGGTGCACAGGAACCCGCATTTAAAGGCCCCTAAGCCTACTGTTAAATTTTCAGTGTGAGTATTTGTACCTCACAAATAGGCAGACATTACAAACCAAGGCTTGATTTGTTGTTTTGTTGATTGTGCTGGAGACTTACTGTAGAAAAACTCCGCCATGAGTTGAAGGTCTTTGAGGGCAAGACCATGCGTCTTTTCTTTGGCGTCAGGAAGTGATGTTTGCTTGTGGGAGGAAGAAGGGGTGCCCAGTGCTCTGACTCGCTCTCTTTCCTGTGGACTCTGGCAGAGAGCAGGGCTAGAAATGCTCTCTCCCTTTAATAGATAGAAGAATCTAGGCCTTTCTCTCTCTCTTTACCAAATTCTTATTCTCCTTAATAAATGCTTAAAAGTCTAACTCTTGCTAAAGCTTATAATTTTTTGGCGACCACTCATTAGATTTTAGACAGACTAGCTAGAATTTTAGCCTTAACAATTGCCTAGATTTAAGAAAGTGAAGGAGGAAAATGTTCATTATTAAACTTGAAAGTGTGCTGTCCCTACTTTTTTTGGAGAGCTGGTTTTTAAACATTTACCAGTATGACTCTGCTTCAGAGAGAGTTGAATTTCTAATCCTTTGCCTGTAAGAGCCAGAATGACAAGCATTTGGGAAATGCTCACTGAGTCATAAACCCATTTCAAATTCCTCCAAACATAGCCTTAAGACACTGCATTGGCTTAAACTTAGGAAGTCATCCCTCCACCCCATCTCCCCAGAGGGTGACCAATTAAACAATGATTCAGGAGTATAGTGGTTCCCCAAGGGATGTAGCAGAAGCCCATAACTTGATTCACTTAAAGTGAAGCAGCCCAAAACTTCAGATGATATCTGAAACCCAACTAAAATTCCACCATCTACAAGAAGCTTTCCCCAGCCCTTCATAATTCCAGTGTTAATTCCTCTGTTAACTATTTCCTGTTTATCCTGTATATAGCTTGCTTTCTATGTTTGTTTACATGTTGTTTCCCTATTAGATTGTAAGTTCCATGAGGGAAGGAATTGTCTTTTTGTCTCTCTTTGTATTTTCAGCACTTAGCACAATGCCTGGTACATACTAGGCATCTAATAAATGTTTATTGATTGATTGATTGATCCTGCATATAAGGCAGAGGATAGGAAATTAATTTGTAGGCTCCATACTTTCTATTCCCTTTTTGGGGGGCAGGAGGAGTCAATTATTCTCTTTAGGGAAGGAAGAGGAATAGACTGTATGGTGTCAAACTAGAGTACAGCATGTCCCCAAAGTTTTAGTGCAGTTTTAAGCTATTAAAGTTTAACACAGGGGCAGCTAGATAGCTCAGTGGATAAAGCACCGGCGCTGGATTCAGGAGGACCTGAGTTCAAATCTTGCCTCAGACACTTGACACTAGCTGTGTGACCATGGGCAAGTCACTTAACCCTCATTGCCCTACAAAAAAAAGCCAAAACAAACAAAACAAACAAACAAAACGTTTAACACACATCCTGTATTATAGCAGAGTCTGAAGAGAAAACGTGTTGAGGGCACAGAACACCCCAGAAGTTCTCTGGGGCACATCAAGTAATCTCCTCCTTGAGAAACTAAACCAGAGGACAGATAAGCCTAGAGAGATAAGCAGAACCAGTTTGGACTGAGCTAGCTTTGGGACCTCCACCCTTCATTCTGATCTCCCTTACCCCTGGGGAGATAAATTTGGGTGTGGCTGCAGCCTTTGAGTCTCAAAGAGAGAGATGGCTTGAGAGATCCACCCCTAGCCACCACCAGTGGGGGATGGTCCTCCCTCACTAAGGAACTTTCCACAGTCAAATGGTCACCCCTCCCCCACATCAGTCTTCTATAAAAGGACCTACCAGCCTCCTCCTCGAGGAGATTGGTACCTCAGAGCCATGTGCCTTGTGCCTTTCTCCTCAAGAGAAGTCAAGGATTTCTCTTGGTTTCCCTTCCCTTCCCTTCCCTCCCCATTCCTTCCCTTCCCTTCCCCCCCTTCCCCTCCCTTGCCCCTAAATAAGCTACCATCTTATTCTAACTGCTTTTGTGTGCAAGAGGGTGTAATTCTCTTTTTTAATTATATTTCCTTTTTATTATTATTATTATTATTATTTTGGTGAGGCAATTGGGGTTAAGTGACTTGCCCAGGGTCACACAGCTAGTAAGTGTTAAGTGTCTGAGGTCAGATTTGAACTCAGGTCCTCCTGAATCCAGGGCTGGTGCTCTATCCACTGCGCCACCTAGCTGCCCCTGGGTGTAATTCTTTAAACAGGAATTCCTAAGAACCCCTATCCCTACCCCAACCCCGTACCCCATTTTCCCCCATAACAAAACCTATTTGGTAAAGAATGTAGGTAGGCGGAGCAGCTAGGTGGCACAGTGAATAGAGCACTGTCCCTGAAGTCAGGAGTACCTGAGTTCAAATCCAGTCTCAGACACTTAACACTTACTAGCTGTGTGACCCTGGGCAAGTCACTTAACCCCAATTGCCTCACTAAAAAAAAAAAAATAAAGAATGTAGGTAAGCTTGGTTATCCTTGGCGACCAAGAAAGCAACTTTAGGAAGAAGTCTTCTCTACATTCAGGATGGAAAATTCACCTTTCACAGAACAATTTCCTGAACAAATCCCTGTTGTTTCAAAAAGTAAACTGAGGGATAGTTGACATGAGTCAGAGAGTGAGCTGAGGCTAAGGAGCCAGCATGGTACAGTAGAACTTGGACTGGCTCTGGAAGCAGAGAACCCTAGCACAAAATCTCCTGCTGAGGCTTATAACCTCTGTAACTTTGGGCAAATCATTTATACTTCCTGAGTCCCTCAGTTTCCCCATGTGTAATATGAGGGGGTTGGACTAGATGACCTCAGAGGCTCCTTCTATATCCAGACCTATTGTCCTAGGAACTCTGTTTTCCCCAACTCCACTTTTGTTGTCTGGTGCAGCGATTCCCCAGGTAAATCACTTCTGAATGGTCTGTGAGCTGGTTATTAGTGCAAATTACCCAATAACTTCATATGTGGGGTTGCTCAATTTGCTTAGCAAGGGAATTTATCCACTCCAGATTTGAACATACATTTAAAAAAACAGAAAAAAAGTGAACATTTGAAACAAACGTAGCCACAAAAGTAGTTGTTTTTCCTGGCTCCACAATTTTTTTTTTCTTTCTTTGTAGTAACATGCAAGAGGCAGTGATGGGAGTCGTTTGTGGGACCTCGTGCTCTTAAGAGGCCTATGGACAAAAAAAAAAATCTGAAATTGCTTCTTCTAGATCCTAGCTACAGCCACTCATGTACTCATGCTGTCATTGGTATGCTGAAAACTTCCGAAGTCCAGACCAATCTTAGCACTGGCCCTGAAGGAGTTGGGGGAGGATTGTTCACAGACATCTCTGTGCTTGAAAGTGTCTATATCTGGGTGGGTGCATAACGACATCATGATGTAAACATGTTGGTCTCATGAGGTCACTATGTCTCATTTCAGCACTTCCCAGAAACCAGTTAGTCGTAGTACTCAAGAGAGGAGGGCAGATGTAGCAATGAGCAATGAGGGATTTTGACTTGCACCCTCATCTCCATACTGCTAGTTCACTTTAGGGTTGTGAACCCCCTGTCCCCAGAAATTATACCTCTGTGGCTTATTTATAAGTTTAGAAGCAATAAATTTGACCTTGGATTTTAGACAGCACATTTCCTGAAATACTCTCAGCAAATGTTCAGTACTTAAAGGCTGGTGGAATTCCCTGACTCTGCTCCTGGGCAATCTATCACAATGACTCCTTAGCTGAGAGACACTGCTTTTCTTCTACATAATTTATATTTGAATGCCACTTACAATCAGCTAGAGCAGAAATAATTACAGCTGCCATTTAGTAGCATTAGGTCTCCAATCACAA
Organism: Dromiciops gliroides; assembly: GCF_019393635.1. Lineage (NCBI taxonomy): Eukaryota > Metazoa > Chordata > Mammalia > Microbiotheria > Microbiotheriidae > Dromiciops > Dromiciops gliroides. Next base: position 359,621,262 of record NC_057864.1, on the reverse strand, counting down.
AGATGGTGTCTGTTGGTTGGGCTTTGCAAAGTCCTCCAATTGAGTTTCCCAGGACTGTAGTCTTTCTCATTCTGTAAAAGGAAAATCTTACAAGTCACAGTGCTATTGTCATATGAGGCTGAGTATGCTAAGCGACAAATTAATTGACATGCCTAAATTTAATTTCATTAAAGCCTAGGTCTCTTGGGCCGAGTAAGTAGTATCTTAATAGATGTGTGGAAAAACTCCTTTTCCAGCATCCCACCTCCAAACTCTATTATTTGTTTGAGCAAACACCCACATGTTCCTGCTTTGGATGACCTACAACATATTCACATCCCTTCCCACTCCCCCAGGAAATACCAAAGGGGTCATATAGAATGTTAAAGAAATGCTGAAGTAGAGTGTTTATTTGCAATAGATACAGGAAATACAGAATTATTGTTTATGTATCCTTGCACGTGTTTCCTCTTACTCTATTCATCAATGTAGCATACACACAAATGTATTGAATATCACATCCTAATCACATAGCTATTGTTATAGAGAAAGGGCATTTGGGGCACAATACAGATCCCTGAGCCCTAGCCACTTAAGTTTGAATCCAACATTTATTTAACATTTAGTATGTGGAAGTCAACTACAGCAGACAACCACAAGCTCCACTGGAACCCCACCATACTGGGGGGAATTACCATGGCAAATTTATAAGACCACAGGGATGAGCTTGGAAAAGAATGAGCAGGCATAATGGATGTGATAGAAGCATCTAGGTGGTATAGTAGATAGAGTTTTAGACCTGGAGTCAGGAAGACACAACTTCAAATTTAACTTCAGACATTTACCAGCTTTGTGACACTGGGCAAGTCACTTCACCTTTGTCTGCCTTGGTTTCCCTTTTGAAAGATGGAGATAATAATAGTACCTGCCTCCCACAGTAGGGTAAAATGAGATATTTGTAAAGTACTTTGTGACCCTTAAAGTGCAAAAAAAAAAGCCAGTTATTATTATTATTATTATTATTATTATTATCGGTGGTGGTGGTGTTAGTAGTAGTAGTAGTATACACACTAATGAGATCACAGAACTACTGTAATATTGAAATATGTCCAAGACACTGTTAGCTTCTGGGGATATAAAACCAGAACAAATCATGCCCTCAAGGAGCTTATAGTCTACTGGATAAATAAACTTATACTTAGAAAAGTATATATATGGCCTCAGACACTTGACACTTACTAGCTGTGTGACCCTGGGCAAATCACTTAACCCTCATTGCCCTGCAAAAAAAGAAAAGAAAAGAAAAGTATATATAAATTGCACATAAAGTTATTCAAATTGATTTCAAATTCAAAAACAATGCTGTTCATTGTAATTACCCATTGTTTGCATATACCAATGTAAATTAATATAGGCTTGAAAGTTTGGTATCTCAAAGAATTCCAACTAGGATTGAAGGATCAGAGATTCATAGCTGATAAGACCAGGTAGTCTAACCTCCTCAATTTACAGATTAGAAAACTGAGGCCTACAGAGGTATTATGGCTCACCTCAGGACGAATAAGTAGTCACAGCAATTATTATGCTTTGGACTCAGATTCTCTCTAAACCCACTCTTCACACTTTTCTATACTACAAAATGGGAGAGGGCAGGTGAGGGGAAGACCCCTAGCAATTATTAAGATTCTATTTCTCATTTTATTTTGTTATTTATTTTCAATAAAATAATTGAAATAACATGAGGAAATTGCCTTCCTTATGTCATATGTGAAAGATTTAAATCATAGAATATGAGAGTTGAAGGGCATCTCAAAAGACTAGTTCAATTCAGACCTGAAAAGAATCTTCATTATAACAAGACTGACAAGTAGTCATCTAGTCTCTGAAGACATTCAAAGAGGGGCAACTCATTATCTCATAAAGTTAATTATTAGGATTTCCCCCTCCCCCCAATAATAGGACTAAATTTGCTTTTTTGCAACTTCCACTCAGTGGGATTTTAAGCACTACAACCAAAGTGAAATCATTTTAGTAAGTTGTTTCAGCAGAGCCATTGAGTATTGCTTAGGCTATACAACTGTTTCATAGGGATGTTACTGAAAAAAAGTTGTTGTTTTTTTAATTAACTTTTATGATATACACATGCCAGTTCAATTAACCACATTCTATGTAATGTTTGAGGCATCTTAATTTCAGATGAAAATTAATATGACTTTGTTACCACCTTTCAAGAATATGATGTTGTCAAAATGAACAAATACTGACAAATAGGGGTCATTCATTACTTGGAAATTTTTAGTTGAAGAACCTGATGGCTACTCAAACCCCTTGGGTGAGCAGAGAGTCAGCTGCTTTCAATAAGCACAAAGGCCATGAAGTAACCACCAGGCCATGCCTCTGTGGCCTAAGAATGACTAGTTCTTAACATCTCTCTTGCCACTATATTTTCCAGTCCATCAGAGTTTATCATCTGCTTCGCTGATTTGCCCTAAGAATCACCAAGCCCCACCTACCTGTATGTGTTGTCTTCTCCAGTTGGAGTTGGAGCTCTTTGAAAGCAGGGATGATCTTGCTTTTCTATTTACATCCCCAGAGCTTATCACATTGAAGCTTAGCTCTTAATACATTCCTTTTCATTTATTCGTTCTTTCATCTAGTTGGTAAGAGCAATGAGAGAGGTGGACTTTTAAAGAGAAAATTATAGTTTTTATTGAGACCTGAAACTAAGTAAAACTAAATGATTTTATTTTTGTAAGCATTTAAAATTACAAATTATACTTTACATTCAAAGGGATACATCATAGTCTTACTGCTATACTCTTTTAATTTATTAAAATAAAGACTTCACATGAAATGCCAATTAAGGGCTATATGTCAAGAATCCATGATTTCACTGGTGTAGACGTTTCCTTCACTAAGGCTAACCAAAACTCTTCTCCATCTTCATAGATAGTATTCATGAATTACCATGTTCTGGGGGAGGGAAGTAGTGGAAAGAAACACCTATTTCCTGATGACCAGCCTGCTGGTGATGAACTAACTGGACTTCAGCCGGTAGATACAGTCTACAACTACCAGATCCATCCTGAAAGCCCTTCCATCTTAGTAAGATCTCCTAGAGTTTAAACAATGTTGGCAGATATTTTTGAGAATCTAGTCACCTACACAGCATTGAGACACTGAAGCAGGATATTATGAAGGATATTTATGTGATCTCCTGATAAATTAGTGTTATCAGTAGATATTTTTACTTCTTTAAAAATCTCTGGAACATCCTTCATGATTACGGGAAAATCCTCCCAGCTTTCCTTCTTCTGCTGATGGTGAACAAGGCAGAGAGTGGAGCAAAAAAGAAGTCAGGCAGAGAAATAAGAGAAGGGTTAAGGAAAAAAAATTAGAGGTGCCCCTTTTGTATAGCTATATGGAAGTTACATAGGAAGAAAGAGAATTAATCAACAAGCCTTTATTAAGCCCCCTGTATTGGGCACTTTGGATCCAAAGACAAAAATTAAATAGTCCCTCCCCTCAAGAACTCACATATTATCATGAAAAAACAAGTACACATATAAAAATATGCAAAATAAATTCAGATATTTTTGAAGGGGGAGGCACTAGCAACTGGAGGAGAACCAGGAAAGATCTCTTGTCAAGGTGGCCATTGATCTGAGCTTTGAAAGAAAATAGAAATTCTAAGATGCATTTCCTCTTCTAAGTGAGGAAAGCATGCCATGCATGGGAGGCAGCCCATTCAAAGGAATGGAGATGAGAAATGGATTCTCATATGTGAGTAAGAAGGTCAGTTTAGATGGACCTAGCAGTACATGAATGGGAATAAAGCATTAATAAGCCTGGAAAGGTAAGCCGTGACCATGTTGGGAAATGTTTTAAATATCACACAGAAAAAGGTTTGAGGCAATAGGGAACTATGGCAGTTTATTGAGGGAGTGCATAACATAGTCACACCTATCTAGATGACACGAAAAGAAGGTTGACCATAAGGGGATACTTTTTTTTTCAAGTTATAGGCTTTAGGAAAAAGCAGCAACTGTATGGAAACCAATAAGGTGATATAATAGCTGGAAACTTTGGTTTCAATGTCAGAGAAGGCCATATTTTATCTCCTAGGTATCGTGTGACCACTGAAGGTTTTTGAACAAAGGAATGAGATTTTCAAAGTGGGGGTGGGGTGGGGCATAGGAGAGCAGTAGTTAAGATAGGTTAATCTGAAAACATGGACAAATATCACCCAAGGTGAAAAAGTGTAGAGCATTGGTTTCTATCTGTATTAATATAACAAGGACCCACATTGATGAAATCAGGGATCCACCGATGAGAGTGCATAGACAGAATTGCCCCCCCATTATTATGTGTATATATATATATATATATATACACACCCTAGGAGAGCATTCTCATTGGTCCTTCCCCTTTCCCTCAGAGCCAATGGAGATAGCATCCCCAAGATGTGCCAGTCACATGTTCATACAACAATTTGGCTTCACCACATTAAATTGCAGAGTTCTGTAGTCTTGAGCACCAATATTAGTATGATGTCAGAAGGGAATACACATTGAAGACTGACTGTTATACAAAGACTGTTCCCCCTTCTTTTTGGAGGGAATGGGATTTGACTGGTTATGGGGGAGGAGAAGGGAGATAGTAATAGTGTTGCAAAAAATTGAATAAACAAAAGAGAGTCATTTTATATTTCTTTAATATACACAGAAGAAAATGGAGGGAAATTCAGAAGGGAACACCAACATGACAACATTAAAAGTAATGTTAGTTTTCTTTTTTTTTTAAAGCTTGCCATGAATAAAAGTAATTTGCCATTTCACATATGTCCTCTTATATCTTTATATAAGGAAATGTTCTTTTCTGGTGTGTTAAATTCAGAACAATTTTTTAATTAAGAAAAATGCTGCAGGGGGCGGCTAGGTGGCGCAGTGGATAAAGCACCAGCCCTGGATTCAGGAGTTCCTGAGTTCAAATCCGGCCTCAGACACTTGACACTTACTAGCTGTGTGACCTTGGGCAAGTCACTTAACCCCCACTGCCCCGCAAAAAAACAAAAACAAAACAAACAAAAAAAAGAAAAATGCTGCAGAGGAATAAAGGGCATGACCTGGTTACTGGCTCAATATGGGTGGCAAGGAAGAGAGGAAATAAAGCATGATTCTTACATTTTGAGGCTGAGTCCCTGGGAAAATGGTGGTACTGTTAAACTCTGAAGAGTTTCTGGTTTGGTAGGAGAAAGATAAAAAGTTAGGTTTTAGAAGTGCATAATTTGAAGCAACTCTAGAATATTGGAGGAGTATATTGTAATCGGGAATTTCAAATATTTGTAGGTCAGTGTGCAGTGTTCCTTTTAGTCATTATTTCATATAATTAGATGTGAATTTATGGCTTGTTTTTTGTCATTCAATTATTTTTATACCATTGGAATTATAATTACTTAGCAAAGGAAATGCCCTGTCATTTTAACAGCAAGGCACAAATTTCATGATGTAACCCAAATAACTCTTTGATTCCTGGAAGATAACTACTAGAATAATCTCATTTAAAAGGTAAATTGTAGAGGCTTGGGTAAATGAAGGTATGCATGGGAATGGGTGTGACTTGCTGGAAAGCAATAATCCTGTATACATGGGCTCCCTTTGTCATTGGAAAGTAGAGGTTTCGTCAATTATAGTGAATGAATGAATAAATCATGAATAAATGAATGAAGCATTATTTATTAAGCATTTACTATGTGCCAGGCACCATGCACTGTGCTGGTAATGAAAATACTACAAGCAAGACAGTCCCAGTCCTCAAGAAACATATTTAAATAGGGAAGACAAAAGCTTTAGATGGTTATTGTCCTTCATTCTCAAAGAGGACCAAAATGACATCACTATGTTAGAGTCAAGTTACAGGGTGTCTGACTTTGGCTGATCAGACCAATACAAACTGAGAATGTTCTACCATAGGTTGGGCAGAAATAGTCCATGTGAATGTTTGGGGTGGATTCTCTAAATTTGCCCATCTCACATTTCTTTTGAGCTACTTCAATTCTACTTTGCTCATAGAGCACAGCACCTTCTTTCTTTCTCTCTCTCTCTCTCTCTCTCTCTCTCTCTCTCTCTGACAATGTTTCTTTATAAGCACATTAAACAAGATAAGACATTAAAACATAGACAAGTTAAACCTTATTTTCAAATATATATCAGTCATTACTTAGCTTGAAAAAAGAACATTAAGCCATGGAATGGCATTTAATAAGATAACACATCATGTTGGACATCTAATCAGTTTTGAGTTTTTGTTTTGTTATTTGCAAGTTTTGAAAATATGATTTGCAAATAATGTTACAAGTGAAGTTAATGCTTCCATAGTTTGCTTTATAAGGTGAGGATAAGTTTCTCTCAATGAAAATCAGAATTCTCCAAAACTTTTTTTAGTTAAAACTCTAATTGTACCTTTTTTTTTTTGTCCCCTTAATATCAATGAGTTCTTCTTTGGCTGGATCAACATCTTAGATACAGTTTATATCAGAAAATGACTGCAAATCTTTGGTTTGCAGAAATAACCTTTGAAAGTGTTCTGAAGTGTTTCCAAATGTTTACAGATTTCTCTTTTTGAAGAAACTGATAGAGAATTTTGTATCGCAATTCCATCTTGGTGAAGCACTTCCTCCAGCATTTGAAAGTTTACAAAGATATCAGTGTGTACTGTCTTCTTGTGTCAAGAAGCTTGGTCAAGAAAACTTGTAATTTTTTAGTGTAAACAGCACCTTCTCTGATGAGGGCACACCATGCCATTCAGTCCTATGCCAGTGTCTTCCATGTCATGTAATCAATTCCAAAGTTCTTAAGAGATCCCTTGAGAGTGTCAATTTTTCTGACCACCATGTGAGGACTTGCCTTGAGTTTTGATTAGAAGAGTCACTGAGGGGCAGCTAGATGGCACAGTGGATAGAGCACGGGCCCTGGATTCAGGAGTACCTGAGTTCAAATCCGGCCTCAGACACTTAACATTTACTAGCTGTGTGACCCTGGGCAAGTCGCTTAACCCCAATTGCCTCACTAAAAAAAAAAAAAAAAAAAAAGAAGAGTCACTGAGCTAGGAAGAAATGAAAGGAGGCTTAGTAGAGATGATCTTTTATTTCTACTTTTATCTGACAAAGAATATGGAGTCCCTGCCCTTGATAAGCTATTAACTGATAATTGGCCCTTAGAATTTTATTAGACACTCTGGTGACAAATATAAGGCTAGACAATCTTTATGAGCTTCTAGAACAGAAAAAAAAGCAATTGCCTGGTGTCCATCCACCCTTCTGGTAATGAAGCTCTTATGCTTTATTGAGGCTAGTCCTTTCAATTCTTTCATGCCAATCCTAGTCTATCATGGCGACAGAATGTTCTTAATGTGGCTCCTTGGCTGCATTCAAGTCTTAGAAAGTATAACAGTTAGGGTTTTGGTGAGGCCCTAGAAGAAGATCAAGACAATGGAAGACAAAATGTGCTGGATGCAAACTGGTTTCCCACAGTTGCTTCAAATGAAAATCTCCATTTGTTTCACCTCCAAGTTCCAGCAGGCTTTTGTATACTAAGATTTAATCTCCCATTTCAAATAATTACAGGCCAGAAGGCAGTATTCTTTGGTCAATTGCATGACATTAAATATGAATTTATGATTCTATCTTCTCTTTTGTCATTTAAGCTTTTCAGAAAATTGCAATGTCTTCTCTGCCTGAGTTTTCTCTTCCCCAGGCTAAACACTGCTATGTCACATTCAACAGCTATTCATCAGACATGATTTCTAGACTCTCTACCATACTGGTCACTGACTGCTTTCTAGCTTACTAATTTCCTATGTTAAGACATAGTCTAGGGGCAGCTAAATGGCGCAGTGGATAGAGCACCGGCCCAGGAGTCAGGAGTACCTGAGTTCAAATCCGGCCTCAGACACTTAACACTTGCTGGCTGTGTGACCCTGGGCAAGTCACTTAACCCCAATTGCCTCACTAAAAAAAAAAAAAAAGACATAGTCTACTCATTCTGGTATGGTCTGAACCTTTTGGATACTGTGGGATAACTATCTCCTTTTGATCTGGATATTATATTTAATTTAAAAGGTGGCACATGGCATGCTGGATTTGGAGTCAGGAAACTTTGAGTTGTTCTTAACTTAGACATTTATTTGTTGTGTGATCCTGGATAAGTCATTTAAGCTCTGTGACCCTCAGTTTCTTCATTTGTATAACTAGTGTTAATAATACCTTCCTCAGAGGATTCTTGAGAGAATCAAATGAAATAATAAATTTTAAATGCTTTATAAAACTTTAAAGTTTAATATAAATGAGGGCTTTTATCACCATTAATCCAGCTTGAGGTCACACTGGTAGCTCATACTGAGCTTGTAATTAACTAAACCTCTAAATCTTTTATGAATTGTTACTAAGCCAGGTCTTCCCAGTCTTATAAACTGCAGGGGCAGCTTGAAATAATGGAACATGCACTGGACCTGACCATGAGCAAGTTATTTACCCAGTCAATGTCCCCTAAAGTTCTATCCTAGGTTCTCTTCTCCCCTCTTTTTATATCTTTTGTCTTGGTACTCTGAGTAGGTCCCATGGGTTCAGTTACCATCTCTATGAAGATTATTCACATATATACAGTTCTAGGAGCTCTACTAAGTTAGTCTCATATCACTAACTTGGTTATTTCTAATTGGATCTCCCTTAGTCATGTCCAACTTAATATATACAAAACAAAACTCATTATTCTCCCCAGCCCCACTATGCCCGAGCTCACTCCATTTAATAACTTCCCAGTTTTGGCCGAGGGCTCCACCATCCAACCTCTGTTCATCTGAGTTCATAACCTTGAAATCTTTAACTCTCTGCTCTCCCTCATCCTCCAGAGCTAATCAGTTCTTAAGTCTTTTCAATCCTACCACCCCAACATCTTTCACATCTGTCTCCTTTACCCCAATCACATGATCACCACCACCATCACCCTTCATTCACTTCTTCCCCAATGGAGTATTATAATAAATTCCTAATTGGTCTTCCTACTTCTAGTCATTCCCTTCTCCTACCCATTCTCTATACAGCTATTAACATGATATTTATAAAGCACGAGTCTGACTGTGTCACTACCCTACTCAGAAAATTCTGGGGTCTCCTTAGTGACTAGAATAAGATACAAATGTCTGTTTGGCATTTAAAGCCCTCCTTAATCTGCCTCCAACCTATCTTTCCAGGCTTGTTACACATTGTTCCCTTTCATTCACTCTCCAGCTCAATCAAACTGCTCACTTGCTATTCTTCCCACACAACAATATATCTCTCATCTCTAAGCTTTTGCAAAGACAATGTCTCCCATGCCTGGAATGCACTCCCTCCTCACTTCTACTTCTTAGAATTTCTGGTTTCTTTCATTGCTCAGTTAAGATGCCAACATCTACATGAAGGCTTTTATGATCCTGCCAGCTACCAGTGCTTCCTGCTACTTCTCAATCCCTTCTATTAACTTTAGATATATATTGGCTTTACTACAATGAGTTAATATATTCCTCCTAACCAAATGTAAATTTGTTGAAGGCAATAACTGTTCTGTTTTTGTGTCTCCAGGGTCTAGCACAGTGCCTGGCACATAGCAAATACTTAATAAATGCTTATTCATTGTTTAACCTTTTTGAACCTGTTTCCTCATCCATAAGATGGAGATAATAATCAATGAAGTACCTATACTTGAGGATTGCTGAGAGGGTCAAATGAAATAATGTGCATCAAATATTTTGTAAATCTTAAAACACTGGATAAATATCAGCTTTTAATATTCAATTGACTTTTTGTAAAAACTTAAGCAGAGGACAGTAAAGGATCCCTGTTCATTTTAATCTCATTTGTTTTAATCTACTTTTGAGTCTTCATTCTGTCATTCACCATATTCACCATCCTCAGCTTCCTCACATCAACAAACTAGATAAACGAGCCATCCATTCATTGGGTTCCTTTCCTTACTAGTAAAGGGAAGGATACACTGAGGGAGTGCTATAGAAATTCTTGCCAAGAAAACTGATTCAAGAAGTATTTGCCTGCTTCGCTTTCTCTTTCCTTTGGATTCTCCTTTTGCCTCTTCCTCAGTTGATAAAGTCACACAGAGTTGCCCTTCATCTCCCTCTCCCACAGAGCTGGAATGAAAAGCTGAAAGCTTTATCTCTCACAGAGCAACCCCCACTTTAGTTCTCAAAGGAAAAAGAAAAACAGTATTTGCTCCACTTTTCACAAGGATCTTGCTTCTATTCTGCTCTGTATTGAGCTATAATGTTTAAGCTGGAATACATTTTACATTTACATAATTCTTATTTTTTCTGACTACTAAAGGTTGATTTCCAGCATTCCCCCTGCCTTCCTTATAGCTCTAGGCCAAAGACCTTGCCACTATTACTATTTCAAAGTTGTGAGATAAGGTAATATGGAGGGGGATGGGAAGCAAGTCCTCTGTACTGATTGCTGTAATTGCTGACACATTCCTGTGGGACACTTGGTCATTAGAATAACTTGCTTAAAACAATATTTCTTTTATAAAGAGGAAGTCAGTAATCGAGTTGTTATGCTCCCATGCTTTACATTTACCATCTCCATATTCAGTTGGCACAAAGTGCTTCCCAGAGTGTGCTGACTCAAATTTCTATAAGACAAATACAAGTTGACTGGGTTGGTTGTTCTTTAACCACTTAATTGCTGCTTTCTCTAGGTGAGGTCCACCCATTTGAGTTTGTCTACCCAGGGCTCTTAGGGATATTGGGTCTTCTTTAGAGCTCTTCACTGTAATGCCACTGACAATGACTTGAGTTCATTCAAGTGAACACCAAACCACAGCAACCGTAGTGAATTTGATTCACACATTTGCAAAACCAAAACAAGACATTTCCCTAACGTGGTCCAAGACCAATTCTGCTGGAGAATCATTTAAACAGGGGAGCCCACCAACAGAACCAGAGTTCTGATATGGTTAGAATCAAGTGTCAGTGGTCATGAAGCTGATTTTGATAATAGCTACGAAGTGGCACTGGATATTTCTTTAGGCTTTTTCCCTAGAGAAAATGGCCAACATTTCCATGATGGAAAAACATAAGACTGACATATTTCTTTCAACTATGCAAATATCACACAGCATTGGATCTCAGCAACCAATGGGATGACTAAAATCTTTAGTCTCTGTACAATTGTATTCATGCCCAGATTGTCTTGCATATGTTCGGCTTTTCCTTTTGGCTTCATTTCTCCCAAGAGAAAACTACAACAGGGATCATCAAACTGGAGTACATTTCCAGGGCAATCAGCAGGATGAGAGGACCATGCCATATAAAGATTTGTTAAAGGACCTGAGAATTCTTAGGTGAGTGAAGAGAAAACCTGAGGAGATATAATCGCTGTCCTCAATTATTGGAGAGATTACCATTTTGGAGAAAGCTTAGATTAGTTCTGCTTGGCCCCAAGCAGAATCACATGCAGTGGATGAAAGTTGTAGAGAGCCAGGCTTCAGCTTTCAGTTAATGGAGAAAACCGCAAGAGGAATGCACTGCTTCAGGAGGTGGTGGGATCCCTCTCTGGAGGTCTCTTGGGAAAGGCCAGATGACAACTTTGAAACTTGTTATAGAGGGCATTCCCAATCAAGTCCACGTTGGCCTAGATGACCTGTGAGATCCTTTCAGCTCTGACATTCTGTGATACTCTTGACATTAAATGAAATACCAAGAGACGGCCAAAAACTGGGAGAACTTGGGAACCTCAATAATATAGTAAAAGGTCCCCTTTCCAGCATGCACTCACTTGCATTTGCCAAGTCCCTCAACCCAAAAAAGTAGCAGCCTTACAATTCTACCTGGTTTAAGCCCTGCCCTTTTCACACAGTTTTATCACTTCTCCTACAGTAGCTCACTATATAATAAGAGATATAATGTTCTCACCTATCCATTAAGTACTTGTGACTAAATTCAATGAATACTCACTATATATGCAACATATTAGACAACTTAAAGGCAGATAAATATGGAGAGAGAAAGAGAGAGAGAGAGAGACAGAGAGAGACAGTGAGCCCACCATATGCCAGGCACTGTGCCACTGAGTATACATATACAAGCAAACAAGAAAGAAGAGTTCATTCTCTTGTTGAGAATGGAAGGCATAAGTAATTCAATACTTCATGCAAATGTAGATAACCAGTTGGCTACAATTTACTAGATGATCATGGAGAGTTGGTGTGTCTAACAAAAATCATACCCCTGCAACCAGCCTGGTGATGACCTTCTCCAACCTTCACCTTCTTCAACCTTCTGAGAACCATGGTTCTCAGACAATAGACAAATGCTCTGTTTCCCAGCCTAATTTGGCATGGCATTAGAGGCCATAGGACATTAGTAGAGCAGAGTATACATGCATGCATGCATACATACATAGATGCATACATACATATGCACATTTGGAAAACATCTTGAGGACATGAGGAAACATCATTCAAAGAAATATGAATGAATGCAACAGTATACATTTAGTGGGTTAATGTAAGAGCAGTACAGAATTAGCCACTGATCAGTCAAGGAGGAAAGGTTTTCATTATAACAACTCTGTCCTTCATCCCATTACTCAGTTCCTTCTTCACCAAGATGTATTAACTTGATCAAGGGATTGGCTCCATCTTCAATCAGAAGACCCAGGTTCAAAACCCAGTTCTGTACTTAGTATAAGAATATATAAAGTCATATACAGTATATCCTAAAACTTTAATATAGCTTAAAATTACAGGAAGACAATTGTAGTAAGACACCATGTTTGTGTGTGTGTGTGTGTATGTATGTACATATATTGTTATTGTTTGGTCATTTAGTCATGTCTGACTCTTCATGCCCCCATGGACTATGGCATGCAAATACTGTCCATGGGGTTTTCTTGGCAAATATACTGGAGTGTGTTAAGGGCTAAAATTCTAGCTAAACTGTCTAAAATATCTAATGAGTGGTCGCCAATAAATTATAAGCTTTAGCAAGAGTTAGACTTTTAAGCATTTATTAAGGAGAATAAGAATTTGGTAAAGAGAGAGAGAAAGGCCTAGATTCCTATCTATTAAAGGGAGAGCGCATTTCTAGCTCCCTTCTCCGCCAGAGTCCAGAGGAAAGAAAGGGAGACTGAGCGCCAGTCTCTTCCTTCCTCCTCCCACTAGCTCGCGTCACTTCCTGACTCCTGGTCTTGCCCTCAAAGACCTTCCCTTCATGGGCAGAACTCTTCTACAGTAAGTATCCAGCAGGTGGCGTTATTCCAATCGTTACAAGTGATTTGACATTTCCTTCTCCACTAGATTTAGTCCAATAACAGTTAAGTGACTTGCCCAAAATCACAAAGCTGTCTGAGGCCAGATTTGAACTCAGGTTTTCCTGACTCTAGGCCCAGTGCTCTATCCAACGAGCCACCTAGCTGGTACCAAGGCAAAAAGAAGTTAAGTGACTTGCTCAGGGCCTCACACCTAGTTTTTAGTGTCTGTGGCCACATTTGAACTTAGGTCTTCCTGATTCCAGGCCCCAGTGTTCTATCCACTGAACCAGCTAGCTGCCTCTGTATATACATATATGTAATAGAAAATGTATATAAGGTACCCCATATTTACCTTTGAGTCCCAAAATTCTCTTTAAGCTCAAGTTTCTTCTACGAAGAATAGCTCAGATGTAACAGTAGCTTTTGGATTATTGTTGAAATTGAGCTAAATAAAACTTTTTGAAAGTTGTAGGTTGAGTAAAATATGTATCAAACATATATACCCATATATGTTTGGAGTGCAATTCATTTGATTTGGAATGATAGAATACTCATTCTTTTTTTTTAATTTAACAATTACCCATGGCACAACTCAGTTATGAATCTTTGAAACTAATAAGGAAGTAAGATTAATTGAGAAATAGAAACTCTTTTTGGTGAAAATATTGTAGTGGTGAGTGAACAAAAAGTAATTGAATTTTAATTTGCACTCCTAACTGGTGTAGGAGCCCTTTCTTATCTTGAGAGATTTAACAACATTCTTGGAGCACTGGAGCTGTTTGGCAAAATCAGTGGAGATGAGCTTACATTACTGCAGGAGAGATTTAGGTGAGATAGAAGGAAGCACTTCCTGATTGTAGTTAAGACACTGGATTGGCTTTTATGGGGAAGCAGTGGAATCTCCTTCCCAGGGGAAGCTGAAGAATTAGATAGATTCTTATCTTCTTGGGATAACACAGGTGTCTGCCTGGACTGATACAGTCAGCCTTTTTTTACTGAGAAGTTGGGAAGTAGGATGTTTAAAGAAAACCAAAGCAAATGCCTTATGAGGGAGAAAAAAGTTACACCTGTGTCCAAGGGTCTGTAATATGAGGATAATAGAGTAGAACAAATAGTGGGTTTTCTTTTTGTGGTGGGAGTGTAGGGGTGAGTTAGGAGAAACTGGAAACTCAGATGACCTAATTAGATAAAGAATAATTAGATAAGCTTTAATTGTTCTCCTCTATAGGAAGCTCAAAACTAATGAATGGACAATAAACAGTAGAAGAAAGTGAGAGATTTAGCAAAAAGGCATTTTAGTTGCATAGAAATGTTCATGGGGGCAGCCAGGTGGCGCAGTGGATAAAGTACTGGCCCCGGATTCAGGAGGACCTGAGTTCAAATCCAGCCTCAGACACTTGACACTTACTAGCTGTGTGACTCTGGGCAAGTTACTTGACCCTCATTGCTGCCCCCCCCCAAAAAAAAAGAAAGAAAGAAAAAGAAAAGAAAAGAAAAAAAAGAATTGTTTATGGGTTTAATTAAAGGAGGAAATTAAACACTAAAAGTCAGACTATGACTGTACCACTCATATCAAAAGTAAATTGAAGAATAAAAGTTTTATTTGAATTACTGGGGTCTTTAATGGAAAAGAGGACCGGGTGGACTTTAATTCTTATTTTCAACAAAACAATGATTCAAGACAATCCCAAAGGATTATTGATGAAGCATACTATCCACCTCCAAAGAAAGAACTGGTATTGATGGAACACGGACTGAAGCATGCTATTTTTTCACTTTCTTTCATTTTTTTTCTTTTATTCAAGTTTTCTTGTACAAAATTACTAATATGGTAATATTTTATATAATTATACATTGATAACCCATATCTGATTGCTTACCACCTCAAGGAGGGAGGAGGGGAAGGAGGAATAAAAATTGGAACTCAAAACTATAAATAAAAATGTTTATTACTAAAAAAAATTGCCTTAATGTTCTACTCTCTCTGTGAATAGGTACAACTTCTTGTATCTTATCATGCCACTTCCATACTTAAAAATGCATAGACTACCCATCACTTCCCTAGAGAATGGAGATATAGTAACTGGGTGATGTAGGCAAGATTTGGAGACTGGGCCCCACTGTGGCCACAGGTAGTTTTGAACCTTTGATTGACTTGCTGTGAAATGAAATCAAACTGGGCAACATGGACATCAGAATCTTCTGGCATAAAAAAAAAATCTCTTACATTTCAATGTATTTTAAACAATATTTTAAATGCTCCTTGTTGACAACCCTCCCTCTTTCTTTCCCCCCTCCACCTCCCTGCACCCCAACCCCAGACCTATCTGCTCATTTTGCCCTAGCTGGATTTCTCCTTTAACAACTGCTATTCCAGGCATTGCTTATGGGATCAAGTCCAAACTCCTTATTTTAGCATTCAAGACCTTTTACTGTGTGTCTCCTGCCTTTCCAGTTTTCTATTTGACCAGTCTCACCTGACTTCACCCTACCCAGCATTCTTTTTACTTTTCTTTTTTTTTTTTATGAAGCAATTAGGGTTAAGTGACTTGCCTAAGGTCACACAGCTAGTAAGTGTTAAGTGTCTGAGGCCAAATTTGAACCCAGGTCCTCCTGAATCCAGAGCTGGTGCTCTATCCACTGTGCCACCTAGCTGCCCCGCAGCATCCTTAAATGGACTGGGAGTAGAAACAAGGAAGCAACTTTCAACAGTAACAGAGAAAAATAGGCAAAGGCTGAGCATTGAACAAATTTAAGAGTTCAAGCAGACAGAGAGTGCCCATCACTTTTACACACACACACACACACACACACACACACACACACACACACACTGCCACGTTTTTACACTATCAAAATATATGCACTTCCTGAGTCTTTCTCTTGTCTGCTAGGTGGAAAATTAGTCCTTTGGGAAGCAACGTGGTACAGTGAACAGGCAGCTGGATTTTGAGTCAGGGGACTTACTCTGACACTTAGTTGTGTGACCCTGGGCAAGTCACTTTTCTCTGGGTCTCAGTTTTCTAATATGTAAAGTGAAGGAGTTGGACTAAATAAACTGTAAGATCTCTTCTAGCCTATGAATCTATAGATGACATCCTGACGGACTGGAACTGGAAGCAATCTGAGAGTTTATTTGGTCCAATTCTCTCATTTCATAGGTTAAGAACTTGAAGTCCAGAAGATACCAAAAGTCACACAGCAAGCTAGTGACAGAGCCAAAATTAGAACCCAGATCTATCACATAGCCCAGGGTAGTTCTTTCTATCATACCTGGACTATTAGGCCAGTGAGAAGAAAATGTATTTATAACCTTCAGGAGATTTTCTGGGGCTAATGTACCTTGAGTTCCATCATCTTTACTATCTGTATCTATTCTGAAAACCAATGCTCAGACTAATCGTTCTGATTACTGACCACACACTTACTAGTTGTGTGATCCTGAGCAAGTTTCTTAATACTGTTTGCCTCAGTTTTCTCATCTGTAAAATGAGCAGGAGAAGTAAATGGAAAACCACTCCAATATCTCTACCAAGAAAATTTTCCTAAACGTGGTCCCAAAGAGTATGAGATGACTTAAAAATGACTGAATGAAAAACACCCACTAAAGTATACTTTCTACCAACCATACTTTATCCCCTGGAATTTATCTACTAGAGCTATACTTCAAGATCCTTGAGGTTAGGGATTATAGTTTATATAGCTTTTCTATCTGCCACAGCCTGTAAATGAAATATATGTAGGCAAATACTTCAATGGATATATGAGTCCGTCAATGTGACTATTCTCTTCAAAGATGCAGTTTGCAATTTCATGCCCATTCAGTGGACATCTTGTCCAGGTTATCCAGTAAGTTTGAAACAAAGAGGGTGGAGGTTTCTTCCAACTGGGGAGGGGGGGAAACATATGTAAAAGAGAATATACAAGGTAAAAGGAAAATTTAAATATTTGATGAATTGAATTAAATTAAAATAATGAGGCCTATAGATCCTATTGGAGTTTCCCTCAGAATATTATTTCTAATTCAATATTAACATTAACAAGATGTCAAATCTATGAAATCCTATTTTTAAAAATTGGGAGTTCATAACTACTTTTTGATGATTACCAGAGTTCTTGGACCCTTCTTGTCTTTATCTTCTGGTAAAAAGAATTCAAGTAGAATTTGTTGTTGTTGTTGTTTCATCCCAGATAGAATGTGTTTCTAAAGCACATATTAATATAATCAAATCTATTACATACTTATATTGTAAAGAAGCAGCCTTATTAAAAATGATTATCATGGTAATTCCATGAAGAAAATATATTATAACTACTTTTCCTTGAGCTCAAATTATTGTTAACATCAACGCATATTGAGGTTATCATAGCATAATTGAGATTTAGTTAAATTACCCAAATAAAATACATTTAGATGTCAAAAGATGACTCTTTCTTTTCATGATAGGAAGTATATTTGGAGCCTAATTTAATAATAATAGCTAAAATTTATGTAATACTTCGAATCAGCAAAGTGCTTTACACATATTATCCCTTTTGATTTTCATAATAACCCTGCAAGGTAGATACAATTATTATCCCTATTTCACAAATGAGGAAAGGATAAGAGAGACAGCATATTATATGCTCATATTATATGAGGCAGCATATTAACATAGGTTTTCCTGATCCCAAGCCCAGCATCATTTTTGTTATACTGCCTTAATGTTTCTTTGATATGGCAGAGCGACCTTATAAGGCCTCAATATGATTTTCTTGTTCATTTGTTTTTCAGTATTGTCCAGCTCTTCTGTCACAGGGGAAAAGGTGTGGGGGTACTCAGGTCTTCCTCTATGAATAATTACACTCTTGTACAAAGTCCAACTAGAATTAAAATGGTCTTTTATTTGGCGCTAGAGAAAAATGATTGAGGGGGTGAGTCAAAAACTTTACCCCTAGGGAGAAGATGAATTAGAAACATCTTCCTCCCAGAACAGAAGGAAGGCAAAATCTTTTATAGAGGATAGATGGGGTGACCACCTGAAAATGTAAAGTTCCTTTTTGGGGTGGTGTGGGTTAGGGAAAGCTTGGATTCTTGTTATGTTCCTGAGAGTCAGGGGGATTTTTTTTTTTTGAATGATGGTCCTGACCTCTGGGGTTATCTCTCTCTCCTAGATCTAGTCAGGTGGTAACCACACCTAAGTGACTTTCCTGCTATAAAATTTTATCTCCCCTTGCTTCTTAGCTATGTCTTTCCTGATATCTAGTTGGTCAATCTAAACTTTAATAGTCCCTTGATTGCACAATATGTCTCTCCTGTTATCTAGTCATCTTTGGTTTTGCTTCTCACAGGAGAAACTTCTGACTTATCCTAAACCCTTATCACTTTGTGACTGCATTTTAGAGTTTTCTTGGCAAAGATACCAGAGTGATTTGCCATTTCCTTCTCCAGCTCATTTTATAGGTGAGAAAACTGAGGTAAACAGGGTGAAGTGACTTGCCCAGGGTCACACAGCTGGTAAGTGTCTGAAGCCAGTAATCAGAATGATTACTCTGAGCATTAATTTTCAGAATAGATGTATAAAGTAAAGATGATTGAACTCGAGATGCATTAGCCTCAGAAGATCTCCTGGAAGTTATGAATAAATTTTCTTCTCACTTACCTAAAAATCCAGGTGTGATAGAAAGAACTACCCAGGGCTATGTGACAGGAAATCTGGCTTCTAATTCAGGCTGTGCCGTTAGCTTGCTGTGTGACTGTGGGTACCTTCTGGTCCTCAAGTTGGATTAAATAAACTCTCAAATTGCTTCTAGCTTTAAACATCTGAGTTCACAGGAAGTCTGGTAAAGATTCTGGATTGTTGGATTCTTATTCGAAAAGTTTCTGACAGTTCTGAAGGACTTATTAAAAATGCTATCCACCGCTTGAGAAAGAACTGATGCAGTCTGGATTCAGATTCAAGAATACTTTAAAAAAAAACTTTCTTATTTTTCTTGTTTTTTTTTCTTCTTTTGTGGAGGGCTACATTCTCTTCTGCAACATGGCTAATATGGAAATGTTTTGCATGACTGCATGTGGATAATTTATATTAAAGTGCTTGCCTTCTCAAGGAGGAGTGAGGGGGGAAGGGGAGGGCATTTGGAATTCAAGAATTATAAAGAACAAATGTTAAAATTTTATTTTTACATGTGACAAAAATAAAATAAAAACTTTAAGTAAAAAATACAATTTTATCAATTTCTTACTTAAAAAGAAAAGAAAAGCTTCTGCTTTCTCTGAACTAGCCATGGCATATTTTGACATGAAAATGCCTTGTCTAACTATGAAGCATGTAACAATGGCTTCAAAACATGACACCTGCAGTAAAATTATACAAGTCATTTGTATTTCTATCAGGAGAGTCATATCATCTCCTGGGTTTTCATATCTAAAGTGAATGGGTTAGACTTCAGAGGTGTCAAATTTAGAGCTGCCAGAAGGCAGCAAACAGACCAGCAAAACTCCTGAGTGAAGCTCAAACCTAATTAAAATGTAATTAGAAATATTTAACAAAAATAACTAAAATGGGGGCAGCTAGGTGGCTCAGTGGATAAAGCACTAGCCCTGGATTCAGGAGGACCTGAGTTCAAATCCCTCCTCAGACACTTGACACTTAGTAACTGTGTGACCCTGGGCATGTCACTTAACCCTCATTGCCCTGCCAAAAAAAAAGAAAGAATGAAAGAAAGAGAGAAAGAAACTAAAAAGAAAAAAAGAGAAAAATAACTAAAATGTTATACAACATATATAATGTTGATTTGTGGTTTTCTAAGTCAATATGCAGACAGCAGTGATCCCATTTCCATTTGAGTTTGACACCACTAGACTAAAAGATGACTAAAGATATACTTTAAATCTGATACTTACATGACCATCTCTCATGGCATAGGGTTGAAAAGGAACTGGATTTAGTGACAAGCCCTGTCTGACCATAGGCAGGTCTCTGGGTCTTGGTTCACTCATTTGTAAAATGAAGTTGTCACAGGAAATAGGTGATGGGGGTTCTTAGGTATTCCTCTGTAAGGAATTATA
This sequence comes from Dromiciops gliroides, assembly GCF_019393635.1. Lineage (NCBI taxonomy): Eukaryota > Metazoa > Chordata > Mammalia > Microbiotheria > Microbiotheriidae > Dromiciops > Dromiciops gliroides. Next base: position 359,600,929 of record NC_057864.1, on the reverse strand, counting down.
CTCTATCAGTCCAATTAGGATTAAAATGTTTTCTTATTTGGGTGCTAGGGAGAGGAAAGTCAAAGACTTCGCCTGAAGGGAGGGAGATGGCTTAGAGACATCTTTCTCAGAGAACAGAAGAAAGGCCAAAGCTTTTGTAAGGGATAAATGGGGTTACCACCTGACAATGGAAAGTTCTTTTTGGGGGGTGGGGTGGGGAAAGATTCCTACAAGTCAGGGGGATTTTCCTTTGGGAAAGATAGTCTTGAGCTCTGGAGTTCTCTCTGTCTCCTGGCTCAGGTAGTAGCCACACCTGACTGACTTTCCTGCTATAGAATTTAATCTCCCCTTACTTCTTAGGTGTGTTTATTCTGATATTTAGTTGGCCAGTTTAAACTTTAATAGTCTCTTAATTCCTAGATTCTTCCTAAGCCCCATGTCAAAGTGTTTAAATCAAATGATATCTAAGGTTTTAGTTCTAATTCTATGATCTTATGATGACTATACTAAGTGTGCATGTACATATATACTATATTTTTCCAAGATTCCCCCTTTTTACCCTGTAATATTTCTTTTTCACGTTAAAGAATAAAATGATGACCTCGCCAACAATAAAAATAAAAGAGCACTGAATTTATGTCTCCCAGGGAAAAGGACTATTCTGAATAAGTGGGAGCTAGGAGTGGGATTTCCTTCTCATTCAAAAACAACAACTCCCTTTGCTTACCAAAGAGTAGAATATGCAACCTTTTCATAGAAGGATTTAGTATTCTTTTCAAAGCTACATATCAAAAACCCACACACAATGGAAACATTCCCCCCTTACCAGGGCTTCAAAGAAGAGGGAACTTACATATTAGACTTTCTTAAATGAAGCTTTTTCATTGTAGCTTCAGATTTTTCCTCTGGGGATCACTAACTTCAAACCAAGAAGAAAAGGGGAAATGGACATCAGACCATTTCCATTAAAAGCAGTTGTCCATGGACATTTTCTTTTTCTTTTCTTTTTTTTTTTTGCTCCCTCCCCCTCTATTCCATTGCAATGCTTGCATTCCATCAAAATGAGGCTTGCTGTAATAGGGTGAGGCCAGAGGATGCTACTTGTCTCCTAATGCTTGCTGCTTTTCAAGTGGGTGGCACAGTAACTAGGAACATTTGTCACTGGTGCTGAGTCTCTGCAGAATCCATTGAAAGCAAAGTATTCCTCCCCAACTTCATTTGGGAATCCCCCCCCCAACCCCCTTCATATAGTTTAATTTAATTTGGTTCCTGAGTGGAGGCTGCTGGTCAGTTAGAAACCAAAAGCTTCTACATACACTACCACATTAGAGTAGGCATAAATGCTTTCAGGTTTATTCCTGGCATTCTGTCGAACTTGCTCAATCAACTGTACACTTCAGGAAATAAAAAAGAACACCAGGGAACAAAGTGTGGCAAGAATGAGCAAGACTCAGGCTGAGGATGGGAGATGAAGGCAGAGGCATTCTAACTCCTATCCTGATCATTATTGGCTTCAGTTCAATTCAACAAACATTTGTTTAATGCCTTCTATGTGCTAGGAATTGGGAATACAGAGACAGTCATAAAATGGTTGAGGACCTCAAGGAACTTACATACTATTGGGAAGAGATAACATACACACGGGTATGGAAAAATGACACACTAGGAGGGCAGCTAAGTGTCACAGTGGATAAAACACTGGCCTTGGATTCAGGAGGTCCTGAGTTCAAATCCAGTCAAAGACACTTAACACTTACTGGCTGTGTGACCCTAGGCAAGTCACTTAACCCTCATTGCCCCACAAAAACACACACACAAAAAAAACACAACACTACACACTAAATAAATACCAAGGTGGCCCAGTACATAGAGCACTGGACTTGGAATCAGGAAGACTCATCTTCATGAGTTCAAATCTGACTTAGGACATGAGCTGTGTGACCCTAGGCAAGTCATTTAACCCTTTTTACCTCAGTCCCTCATCTATAAAAATGTGCTGAAGAAGGAAATGGTGAACCACTCCAGTATCTTTCCCAAGAAAACCCCAAATGGGATCAAGAAGAATTGGATATGACCATAAAGACCAGAAAACAACCACAATTTTAAGGTAAGGAGACTACAAGGTACTATTCTTATAGAGATGAGTCAGGAGTACAACCTGTAGAGGAATGAAAACATGGTTGGTCTGGCCAGCCACTTGAAAATGGAAGTTTTGTTGGGGAAACCAGACAATTAAAGGGATTGAGAGTACTTCCTGTGTGAGAAATTCACAGGTGGAATGAAGCTCCAGGGTCAAGAGCTTTCAATACTGTGATAACCAAAGTACTACAGAGAGTAGCCAGCAGGGTAGTGCTCCATCTGGGCACAATCCAATCTCTCCAAAGTTAGCCAGCACTGTCTCATTTGGTCTGGACAACCTCGGAGGTCCTTTCCAGATCCAGATACATAATTCTAAGAGCCTTTCTGAGTTTCAGTTTCCTTATTTATAAAATTAGACTATGGTCATAGATTTAGAGCTCAAAGGGACAGCCTGTCCATACCCTTAGTTTTACTAGGATGTGAAAACCTAGATCCCCAAAGGTAAAATGACTTGTATGAGGTCACATCATTATTAAGTGGCAGAGGCAGGATTCAATCCCTGGTCCCTCTGACTCCAGATTCACCGTTCTACCACTGTCCCACATGGCCTGTGTGCTTTTAACTCTTTCCTCAAAGGATCATTTTGAAGATCAAATAATATATGTAATGTGCTTCATAAACCTCAAAACAGTCACCATCATTATTATATGTACGGTACTCAGCCAGCGAATAAGGGAGATACAAAGATAAAATGTAATCTCCATTCACAAGTAACTAAAGAACAGGGTAGCATCAGGAAAGAAAGGCATAACCTAAGTCATTCTAATAATTGGCACTGTTGGGTACAGAGAGTTCTGTGCAATGTGGTTCTGAAGAGAGTATACACTGAAGACATCTTTCATTTAAATGGGGCACATCTGTGCCAGGAGTGCTTCAAGAGAAACCACAGGGAGAAAAAAATTTTTAATTAAAAAAAAAAAGAAAAAAATTTTTTAAGAAAATTAAAAGAGAGAGAAAGAGAGAGAGACAGAGAGAGAGACAGAGAGAGACAGAGACAGAGAGAGAGAGAGAGAGAGAGAGAGAGAGAGAGAAACCACAGGGCCTTTCGAGCAAAGGTCGGACCTGCCCCCTGGGGTGAGTAGCATGGGCTTAGTTGAAAACCACTATGTTTGGAAGAGAGCTATCAAGAAGAATGAAGATGAGGGAACCTTATTGGAAATCTAAAGAGAATTTGAAAACTGGAATGAAGTACAATCTGCGAACACGCTCTATGCCTTGTATCTTAGCTCTATGATGATGTTGATGTTCCACAGGCTCTTATGAAGGTGTGTATATAGTGAGTGGGGTGGGGTGCAAAAGAAATATTCATTTATAATAAATGAAATTAGATAAAGTTTGTACAGTCAGCAGATCTGATCGCTGCTTTGGAGTTTCTTGTTTGCATCTAGTAATCCTTTTCTTTTGTTGCTGCATGTAAATCAATCTCTCCTTTTATGCAACCCAGTTAGTGTTTCCTGTAAATGCTGGGGATAAATAGCTTGGGGTGTGTGTGTGTGTGTGTGTGTGTGTGTGTGTGTGTGTGTGTGTGTGTGCTCTTGAGACAAACCACATGAAGAACACAGGCACCAGAGTGGCATCAGGGAACCCCACCCTGCCCTGGAAACTCCTAATAGAAAACTGAGTTTGTGGTCAAGAATAAATAAAAGAATTCACCCCTTGCCAATTAGCTATCCCTGAAGGGTAATTATCTACCTTTTTCAAAACAGAACCTGCAGGAGAGTGCACTAAATAGTAAAGCCTCCAGCACTGGATAGCACTTAGAGCTGGGAAGATTCCCTGCCTCCCTCATTTCCAATGCTAAAGGTTTTCTTTATTTTTATTTCTTTAGTCATCTTTCATTTAGTTCAGGTCAGTTCAATCCAACAAACACTTATTAAGGATCTACCATACAAAAAAACCCAAAACAAAACCAAAAAAAAAAAAAACCCCAAAAATAAAAAACAAAACCAGTGCTAAGCACTGAGGATAAGATGAAGAATCACTTCTACTTTGTACTCCAAGAGGTTGTGATGTAGAAGTGGGAGTTGGCAGGGGTGTGCTGGTAAATATTTAACAACTGTCTTTCCAAAGGAAAAAAAAAGTACCCATGACCCATTAATAAATTTAATCTGCATTATTAACACCTTCCCTGTCCCTTCCTTAAATATAGACCATCAACAAAACAATAAATCCAGCCTTGATTTGTAGTGTTTGCTGATTTCCAAGATGTCAATACTCAAACTGACAATTTAACAGTGTATAACCCTGAGGAAAGGGCATGTGTACCAGTAATTACGATACAAAGTAGATAGGGACATAGGAGAGATAAGGGCTAAGTGCTGTAGGACATTTTAAAGGAGATGCCACTTTCATGATGGTCTGCTGCTTTCCCTGCCTACTCATCTTGGCCACCTATTTCTTGGCTTTTAACTCCTTCTTAAAGTATAGCGCTGCTTCCAGGACATACTGTTCAAGCTACAGCATGGCCCAGGGGGTGATTGGGCTTCTTCTCAGCCTGCCTGGCCTGTGAATAACCACGGCCGCTTTCTCTTTGACCTAGAAACAGAAGTCTGATTGAACTCTAATTCTCTATGATTGGAAGTTTGGTGTGCCTGTGCCCCTCTCCCACTGGACCACCACCACTAGATTCAGCCACTGGTTCAGAACCAGGGCGCTTCGCTACAACTCCAGCAGAGACTGCCTCCACTTCACCCCGGCCTATCACCGAACCCCCTCACCAGTCCTTGATCAGAGCCTCAGAAGCTGCTGGCACTGAAGACTGAGGCACTCTGGAAGTACTGTCTGTTTCTGGCTGGTTCCAGACTGCTCAGTGAGCTGTTCAGCCTGATCAGTAGGTGACTGCAATTGCTCTCTTTTGCTGAAAAATAGTCTCACTCTGTTCTTATGTGCACTAGGCTGCTCTGGGTTTTGGGTTTTTTTGTTTTTGTTTTTGTTTTTGAACTATATTATTTGGGAGTGAGTGGATGGGTTTATCTTGATGCCACTTTCATGAGAAGATTCAGGAAAGGCATCATGGACCATGTGGCTCCAGACAACTCTGGAAAGTAAATGCTCTTGTTATTCTCATTTTTTAGATGAAGAAACTGAGGCTGAGAGGATAGCTTGAACAGGGTCACACAGTGTCTGAGGTAGGGGTTTAACTGAGGGAACTTTCATTCCTAGCTGAGGGCTTTATCTACTATGCCAGGGTGGGTGAAGAAGAGTCTTGTGAAATCTTCAAATGTAGTTGTATTCTCATTGATTCAGAAGTTACCTCCAAGGATGTAGATCCCGCCAATCCATCCCTGCTTCCTAGTCCATGGCTTTCCCTAAGTTTGCAATATGAAGTCTATTCAGCATTCTAGAGGCCTTCCAGATCCATTGGTATCCATCAAGGTAACAGGAGAAAGTGAAGAAAGCCAGAGAAGCAATATGTTTGATTGGAGCCATATTATACTTTGAAAAACAAAAGTAGTGTGTATTTATCCTTAGAGACCATAGGCAACCCCTGAAGATTTCTTCATTGTAAATTCAGAGGACAAGGACTATGATTTCTAAGTTTTCTTTGTACCATTGTCAATACCTTTGTATGTCAGTCACTTAATAAATAGTTATTGTGTGCTAAGTGCTGGGGGGGAAAAAAGGAAAAGATAGGCTCTTACCTCAAGAAGTTCACAATCTAATAATGGAGACAACCAGCAAACATATTTGTACAAACAAGCCACATGTAGGATAAAAAGAGATAATTAACAGAGAAGGTACTCGAATTAAGAGGGATAGGTAAAGACTTCCTGGAGACGATGGGATTTTAGATGGACCTTGAAAGAAGCCAGGGAAGCCAAGAGCATGAGGAGTGAGGGTATTTCAGGTATTCCAGAAATGGGAGACAGCCAGAGAAAATGTCTAGAGTCAAGAAACCTAGTGTTTTGTTTGTGGAACAGCAAGGTCAGTGTGACTAAATTGAAGGATCCATAGGGGGAATGGTGTAAGATACAAGCAGGTATAAGTTATTGGATGGCAGTTTTAGCCAAATGACCATTGAATATGGAATGAAAAGAGAATGTTGTCAAGGAGTCAGATAAGATGCAGCAAGTCAATACTTACTATTCATGAAATATGACAAAAGAAACTATTGGAAATGTTATTTCTGTCTTATTTTCCCAGTTTGAGTCTCCTGCTTATCCTAAGCTTTCATAATCAGTTTTCAGGACTTATTTTCTATCAGGTTCAACTCCTCTTGACTTCTCCATCATGCCCCCAGAACCCTCTCCCTACTGGAAAATCCCTTGAGCCCAGGAACTCATACTTCTAGAGTACCCTAGGTCTCTAAGATACCTCTTTCTGATTGGATGGCTCCTCACAGAACCTCCATTTAAAAGGAGGGCACTCAGGCACTTCTTCTATTTTTTGGCTGGGCAATGAGGGTTAAGTGACTTGCCCAGGGTCATACAGCTAGTAAGCATCAAGTGTCTGAGGTCAGATTTGAATTCAGGTCTTCCTGAATTCAGGGCCAGTGTTTTACCCACTGTGCCACCTAGCTGCCCTAGGCACTTCTTTTAATGCAGCCTCCTGTAGCAACTAACTTGGGTTTCTTGCCACTTAAATCCTTCAGCTGAGACAACCTAACCCCACAGCAGTAGGCTTACTAGACTAGGCCTTGTCTCTCCACTGGTACTCTTCAAGGATAGAGTCTTTCCTGCTCTAGGGATTTCCACTATAGAATTCAAACTTACTTAAAGTTCAGTGACCATCCACTGTTTCTTTTTGTTGTTGGCATTAGAAATCCAATTTCTTACCATGTCAAAAAGAGATATGATTAATCATTCTTTAGCATAAGAAATACAAAAAGGAATTGAGCTGGCATGAATACCACACAGTGTTCTCATCTGGAGTGGTCACTCAGGTGACCAAGTGGAAAAGTCCTCTATTCAACTAGAAAGATGATGTAAAGAGGGAGAGGGAAAACAAATATTTAGACAGTGGAATGGACTAGCAGGGTATTCTTTGTAATCTGGAGAAATGTAACACAAATAGTCCTCAACTTATAGATCAGTTTTATTGCAAAATTTTGTTCATAATTCAATTTGGAACTAAGAATTAAAATTTGTTTTTTTCATAGAGAGCATTATAAATAGTGATTAGTTAGGGTGTGATGTTAACCTACAAATGATTACTTGCATACATAATATGGATGGACTATAATGCTGTTGGATATATAGTATATAATCTTCCATGTTTCTCTGAAGTCTCTTCATGGGGTAGAAGTGATCCTGGGTTCCCAAAGGCTATGCAAACACAATTGATGTGCTGGCAGATCTACTAAGCTGGAAAGGTTCTAAGTGCCAGCCCAGAGATGGGCTATGCATTTGCTATCTGAGGGCTAATCTGCTCATTTCAGAAAGGCTTATCATGAGAGACCACAAGGTTATAAGAAACCATGGAACTATCTAAAAGTTTTGAAGAAGTTTCAATTGCATTATTAAAGTGAGGATCCACACTTATAAAAATGAGAAATTCCTCCTTTTCAGTCTGTCTTTAAAAGCCCATAGAAGAAGTTCTTTCATGGTCAAATGAGCCAAAAATCCAATATATCTACCTAATGTATATATCACTCATTCTGGTTAACCAAGTCTCTATAGCTTTTGGTCCATCAAAGTCTCTATGACCCATGGGACTGGGAGAATGGGAAGAATTATATAAGTATACAAAAAAGGGTTTCTTATAAAATTAAAAATCTCTTGGAAATTATGTACATTTTAGCCTCCTTCATCTCTTCATAAGTTGATGAATACAAAGGAAATAACTGTTTTGATTTAGGACTCTGAGGAGTAAACTACCACAAGACAAAGAAAATACTTGAATTCCATGGTCTAGTCCTATATTATCAAGAGATGTGAAAGTGTCTTATCTCCCCAAAGGATTTCATTGATTTTTTTAAGTAAAGGAAGTGGGAAGGTCATTGGGTAATGCTCATTTTTGCAATATCTCATAGGTTGACACTGGCTTTCTGGCTCAGATGATGGACTCTCCATATGAAGTAACATCTTTAACAAATTAGGAACCTCCTAGTGGCTTAGCATTCCCTTTCTATTTGAATGAATTAAACAATGCACTTTCTTATGAAGCAGAGAAGAACATTTTTTCCAATCCTCAGATGTTCAGTTTCAGAATTTTCCAACCACATATTATTATTTGATTTGTTTAGGACTGCTTAAGTGTTGAAACCAAGAATCACTTTTAACACCATATATGGTCTCCTGAGTTTGGAGGTGGGAAGTTGGGGGATTTTTTTTCTTGTTAAAAGATATATTAATCAAACAAAAATGCTATTTAACTCAGTCTGCTCATTTTATATAACTGTGAAGCCATCTCCTTTCATTAGGATCTTTTAGTCTGGGTGTGCATAAATGCCCTAGATGTGCAAATAACCAAAATTGGGAGAGAAAGCAAAATAAAGAAATAGGATTGATAAGAGCATTAGACTAATGGTGGTTCTCTACTCACATGAATTGGGAGAGGATCTGATAATTACAAGAAAGATAGAAAGCATAATTGTTGGAGGGAAAACAGACTGGGTGAGAATAGAAAGAAAAATTAAAAACAAGTAGAAATTTAGATTGAGAGAAAGTAGGAAGTTAGGAAGAAAGGAAATAAACATTTTATTAAGCATTCACCAAGGGCTAGGCACCAGACTAAGCACTTTACAGATATTATTCATTTGATACTCACAATGATACTGAAAGTAGGTATTATTATTACCCTTAGCTTACAGATGAGGAAACTGAGGCAGATAGAAGTTAAGTGACCTCCTCAACTAGTATCTGAGGCCATATTCGAACTCTGGTCTCTGGGACTCTAAGCCCAGTATCCTTTCTACTATGACAACCAAGTGTCCTCTAAAAGCACGAAAAAGAAAATTACAAATTTATAAACTGACAACAATTTTGATTGCCAAAATTATTGTGATTTGTATTACAAAACGAATTAATTGGAGGGAAAAGGAATTAAAAGTGATTAAAGATCGTTGACAAGAGCTCTTGATTTTAAAGGGTGAGGTGAACAAACAGAACACTAAAAAAAACAGTCAGTGCTTGGAAATAAGAAAGTAGTGAGACTGGCTGAAGTTCAGTGAAAGATTTAAGAAAGATTTAAGTTAAAGACAAGGGGAGTGAAGGACACCGATAAGATATAATTATGGCATGATTTTAAAATTGCAGCAAAAGCAGGGTCAACTTCAGGATAATTTCCCACAATGTCCCCAAAGCAGCAACAAGCAGCCTTATGGTGAAGATGAAAACAGTCATAAAAAGTTTATGGTCAAGGGTGATTCCACTTTACTCTCAGAGGCCAGAAAACAGGAGAGTTGGAATAAAAGAAGATTTCCTGGCATTGGATACAGGATATGGTGGTGACTCTGGTTACCTTTGCTTAAAGATCTCTATTATGAAGAAGAAATCCAGAACTTGGCACTTCCTAGGACAACACATTTTACTTTTGTGTAGCTCTTATTTTTAGCAGGTTTTCCTGGCATCAAGTGAAAAATCTGTCTCTATGGTGCTTCCATTCCTTACTTCTATTTCTGCCCTCTGGGGTCAAGCAGGACAAGTCTAATACCCTTCCATATGATGGCCTTTCAAGTACTAAAAGGCAATTATTTTCAACCCCATAAAAAAACTCCTATTTTCTAAATACCAACAGTTTCTTCACCCAGCCCTTACATGGCATGATCTCAAAACATCTCACTATCTTGGTCATTGTGCTCTGGAAATTTTACAGTTTATTAGAATTCTGTCTAATGTGGATTGTTGTCCTTCCTAAAATGTGGCACCCAGAAAAGAACACCGTATTCTAGATGTAGTCTGATCAGGGCAGAGTACAGATGAACTTTCATCTCCCTAGTCTTAAACACGATTCCACCCCCACACAGCTGAAGATAATTTTAGTATTTTTGGCTACCATGTCATATCCTTGACTCACATTGAGCCTGTAATATATTTAAACCCTTCCCCTCCCCCAAATGATGGTCTGTACAACCCTGCTTTCTCTTGTATTTGTAGAAATGATTTTTTAACCCAAGTATAGAATTTTACATTTATCCCTTATCAAATGCCATCTTAGTGTATTTACCCGACTTCTAGCTTGTTGAAATCTTTTTGGAGCCAAACTCTGTCATCTAACATGTTAGTTAAACCTCATACAGCTTTCTGTTATCTATAAATTTGAAATGCATGACATCTATTCCTTTATGCAAGTCATTAATAATATGTTATATTATACAGGGACAAGCACAGAAGAAATGGCAGGGGCCCTCCTCCAGGGACTTCTTTATTAATTGGTATCAAATCATTAATGCTACTCTTTGGATCCAGGTGTTCAATCAACTCTCTGTATTTATATGTGTGTGTGTATGTATGTGTATATATATATATATATATATATATATATATATATATGTGTGTGTGTGTGTGTGTGTATGTATGTATGTATGTATGTATGTATGTGATTGTGCTATTGGCTACCCTACATTTCTTCATTTTGTCTTTGTTCACAAAGATATGAGAGACTTTGTCCTTTCCTCTAAATGTGTGGATTCTCCAGAGGTTCAGTCTTTGTGGTGCTATGCTATGTTCTCTCTCTCTCTCTCTCTCTCTCTCTCTCTCTCTCTCTCTCTCTCAATTTTTTTCTTGAAAAACTCATCCAACTTCATGGTTTCAATTATTCTTTTAATGTTGGTGGTTTCCAAATCTTTATCTCCACCCCAACCTATCTTCTAAACTCTAATCCTACGTCTTAATACTTACTTGACCTTGTGGGGAAAGGGGGAAATCAAAATGTAACTTTGCTTCATCTTTGGTCGTCATGCATAAAATGACAATGGATAAGATAGCCTTTAAAATCAGCACTAAATCTATGATTGTATAATCTCCATCTGAGATTATATATGTATATATAAATTTCTTCTCCTATATAATCATAGTAGATCAATATGGATTACAGATTTCTGCAAGGCTGTGATTTTGTTGGTCAGAACTCAGAAAACTTATAGTCTTAGATTCGGAAAGGTTAAATAAAAATCCATGGTCACATAACTGGTGTCAGAGGTAGCATTTGAACCCCAGACTTCTAGACAAGGCCGACATTCTATCCTCTATCTCACACAGCCTCACTAGAATAGAAATTGACATTTATATAGTGAATTTAAATTTTCAAAGTACTTTACATACCTTGTCTCATTTAATCACCTAATATTGAATGTCTATAAACCTAACTCAATATTCTTACCTTCTCTTTGCCTCTGCTTCCCCCTGAAAAATTGTTTCTATTGCTACTGCTATATTTCAAAAATTTATCATTTTCTGCTTATGTTATTCCAGAAGCAGCCAGTCAAGAAATGACTATTAAGCTTTTACTATGTGCTAGGCACTGCTAAGCAAAATATGCTTGATAGCTTCAGCTTTTTCCTATTCCAATCCATCCTGTACAACTTTGCCTTACTGTGTATTCCCTTAATCTAAAATTGTCAATGATAACAATACTGTTACCTACTAGGGTCCAAAATCCTTATTCGGGCATTTAAGACCTTTCAAAATCAGATATTGTTGACTATTTTTTTTGAAATTTTTTTCTTTGTTTAGAATTTTATTTTCCAAATTACATGTAAAAGCAAATTTTGACATCAATTTTTAAAAACTTTGTGTTCCAACTTTTCTTCCTCCCTCCCTTCCCATCCCCTACCCAAAGAACTCAAGCAGTTCAATGTAAGTTATACATGAGTAGTAATGGAAAATATCTCTACATTAGCTAGATTGTGAGAGAAAACAGATAAAAACAAGACTTCAGATTAAGGAGTTATCAAAAAAAAAGTGTTTCAGTCTGTTTTCAGATACCATCAGTTCTGGGGGCAGTTAGGTGGTGCAGTGGATAAAGCACCGACCTTGTATTCAGGAGGACCTGAGTTCAAATCAGGCCTCAGACACTTGACACACTTACTAGCTGTGTGAACCTGGTCAAGTCACTTAACCCTCATTGCCCTACAAAAACAAACAAACAAACAAATAGATATCATCAGTTCTTTCTCTGTAGGTGTACTGCAATTTTCATAAGTCCTTCAGAGTTATATTGGATCATTGCCTTGCTGAAAATAACCACGTGCTTCCCAGCAGATCATCTTACACTATTGCTGTTATTTTGTATACATTACATTTCTCTCTGCCTCAGTTCATGTGGGTCTTTCCAGGTTTTTCTGATAGCATTCTGTTCATCATAACTTTTGTATAGTACCTTAAACTTGATAAAGAATTTTCTTCACAATAACCTAGCAGAGGAGGTACCATACGTTTTGCCATTGTAGTCAATCATTATAACTATTTCCCTCCATCCTATTCCCTTCCAATGATATTTACTCTATTTTCTATCTTATTTTGCCTTATTCCTCCTCAAAAGTGTTTTGCTACTGACTGCCCCCAACCCGGCTCTACCCTCCCTTCATTCACCCTTCCCTCCTTATCCTCTTCCCCTACTACTTTCCTGTAGGGTTAGATTACTCCTCCCAATTAGGTGTCTATGTTATTCCCTCCTTGAGCCCACTCTGATGATATTAAGGTCTTTGAGCTAATTCTGTTTTCTTAAATTTTTTTTCCTCCCTCCCTCCTCAACTCTCCCTATGAAATTAAGCAATTCAATATATGTCATACATGTGGTGTTATGCAGAACATCTTCACCTTCCTCAAAAGTGTTTTACTTTTTACAGCTCCCTCCCCCAAACTTCCCTTCCCTCCTTCCCCTCTTCTCCCACCCCCACCTTATCTCCTTACCCACCCACCTTTTCACAGGGCAAAAATATATTTCCATAACCACTTCAGTATGTATGTTATTCCCTGTTTGAGCCAATTCTGATGATAGTAAGTTTCACTCACTGCCCTATTCCTTCCCCTTCTTCCCCTCCCCTCCATAAGCTTTTTTTCTTGTTTCCTTCATGTGAGCTACCTCTCCCCAGTCCACCTCTCCCCTTCCCCCTTCCCTCTCCCCCAGTCTATTCCTCCTAGCCCTCAACCCTATTTTAAAGATGTCATCATGAGTTAGCTAGGAGGTACAGTGGACAAAGCACCAGCCCTGGATCCAGGAGGCCCTGAGCCCAAATCCAGCCCCAGACATAAGAAACCCATCCTGTTTGCCCCACAAAGAATAAGGATAAACAAAAAATGAATGCTTTATAGATATCATCCCTTCTTATTCAGTTCAGACCTGTGTTCTCTGTGTATTCCTTACTGAGAAAGTTCTTATGAGTTGGAAGTATTATCTCCTCATATAAGAATATAAACAGTTTAACCTTTTGGTTTTTTTGTTCCTTTGTTTTTTGTTTTTTGTTTTTTTGCAGGGCAATGGGAGTTAAGTGACTTTCCCAGGGTCACACCGCTAGTAAGTGTCAAGTGTCTGAGGCCGGATTTGAACTCAGGTACTCCTGAATCCAGGGCCAGTGCTTTATCCACTGTGCCAACTAGATGCCCCCAGTTTAACCTTTTAATGTACCTCATGGTTTCTTTTTCCTGTTTACCTTTTTATGCTTCTCCAGGGTCTTGTATTCAAAAGTCAAATTTTCTATTCAGTTCAGGTCTTTTCATCACAAATGCCTGAAAGCCCTCTTTTTCATTGAAATCCCATTTTTTCCTCTGAAAGATTACACACAGTTTTGCTGGGTACATGATTCTTGGCTGTAGTCCCAGTTCCTTTGCCTTCTGGAATATCATATTCCATGCCCTCCAGTCCTTTAATGTAGATGCTGCTAGATCTTGTTTTATCCTTATTGGAGCTCCACAGTATTTGAATTCCTTTTTTCTAGCTGCTTGCAATATTTTCTCCTTGACCTGGGAGCTCTGGAATTTGGGTATAATATTCTGGAGGTTTTTCTTTTGGGATCTCTTTCAGGAAGTGATCAGTGGATTCTTTCAATTTCTATTTTGCCTTCTGCTTCTAGAATATCAGGGTTATTTTGGTCCTGGTTTTCAGGTAGTCCAATGATTTTCAAATTATATCTCCTGTTTTTCCAAGGAGATATTTCACATTGCCCTCTATATTTTCATTCAATTGGATTTGCTTTACTGTGTCTTGATTTCTCATAAAATCACTGGCTTCCATTTGTTCGATCCTAATTCTTAGGCAATTATTTTCTTGAGAGAGCTTTTCTTTTTCCCATTTGGCTTTTCAAACTGTTGACTTTTTTCTCATGACTTTCCTTCACTGCTCTCATTTCTCTTTCCTTTCTTTTCTCCCTCTCTCTAAATCTTCCTTCTATCTCTCCTACTTTCTCTTCAAAGTCCCTTTTGAGAGCGTCCATGGCCTGAGACCAGTTCATATTTTTCTTGGAAGCTTTGGATGTAGGAGCCCTGAGGCTGTTATCTTCTCCTGAGGGTGCACCTTGATCTTCCTTGTCGCTGAAGAAACTTTCTATGATTCTGAACTTTCTTTGCTTGTTCATCTTGCCGTCTTTTACTTGACTTTTAACTCCCCACTGGGTGCTCTGCTTCTAGGCTACACTACTGTCCCCAGCTTCAGAGGGTCCCAGGTTTCTTGGTTTGAGGTGTTTCATCAAGGAAACGTGCCATTTCTTGAGGAAACAAAGGGATAACTGTAACGATTGGAATGACGCCACCTGCTGGAGACTTACTGTAGAAGAGTTCCACCCATGAAGTGAAGGTCTTTGAGGGCAAGACCAGGATTCTTTTCTTTGGCATCAGGAAGTGACGCGGGCTAGTGGGAGGAAGAAGGAAGAGACTGGCGCCCGGTCTCACTCTCTTTCCTGAGGACTCTGGTGGAGAGCGGAGCTAGAAATGTGCTCTCCCTTTTAATAGATAGGAATCTAGGCCTTCCTTTCTCTTTATCAAATTCTTATTCTCCTTAATAAATGCTTAAAAGTCTAACTCTTGCTAAAGCTTATAATTTATTGGCAACCACTCATTAGATATTTTAGACAATTTAGCTAGAATTTTAGCCCTTAACAGAGGGAAGGCAGGTTTTATTCTTGCCTGGCCTGTTCTCTGGCTGGAAGATAACCTCAGGTCAACTTACTAAATAACCAACCAGCAAAGCTTTCTGTGGTGTGGTTCTTAGCTTCCACGAGCCTGCACCCCTCCCCGACCTGGGCCTCCCACCACTCAGGATTTCTTCCTGGTTCCCTGCTGTGGTGGGACAGCTGAATTCCTCCATAGGTCCCGCTGACACCCCTGCACTTCCCACCCCCCCATCACCCCTGGCTAGCCATTCAGCCCTCTCACCCAACCGCAAGCTCAGTTCCAGAAGATGCTGGTGCTGCAACTGATTCAGAGGCTCGAGGGTTAAGTTCCTCTGGTGTGGAGTTCCTGGGGTCTCTGTCTGCATGATCGTGGGGATGGACTTTTCTGTCTATGGCTGGAAAATAATCTCAGCCCGTATTTTTGTGGGGTTTTCTGCTCCAGGGGTTCTTTTATTGCTGTTTTTGGGGTAACTGTATCAGGAGCTCTGTGCATTTAATGTCTTTCCTCCTCCATCTTGGCTTTGCCCCCACATCGACGTTCTACTTTATCACCCACCTTTTCCCTAAATGAACTCTCCATTCCAGTCCAACTGTATTTCTCACCAACTGCTCTATGTACTACATACATTGTCCTTTGTGATTGTTCTGGTGTTTCCTCTGAATGAAATATCCTCCTTCTCTTCCTCCTCATTACCTGTTAAAATCCTACCCTTCCCTCAGGACTAAATTAGGTGGAGCACTGGACCTGAAGTCAGAAAGATCTGGATTCAATTTCCTCCTAACTAGATGTGTGAGGTGATCAAGTCACTTAACCTCTCTGTCTGCCTTGGTTTCCTTATCAGTAAAAGGAGACTCATAATAACATCTACCACCCAGGGCTGTTGTGAGGATCAAATGGGATCATATTTACATAGATGATAGTTTAATTATTATCCCATGAAACATTCTGTTACCATAAAAAAGTTGAAATGGAGAAGCCAAGTCCAAGAATCACAGAATCTCAGAGATGAAAATGACAGTTGTTATTCAGTCATATCAAACACTTTGTGACCCTATTGGGGATTTTCTTGGCAAAGATACTGGAATGGTTTGTCATTTCCTACTCCAGCTCGTTTTACAGGTGAGGAAACTGAGGCAAACAGGTTTAAGTGACTTGCTTAGAGTCACACAGCTACTAAGTATCTGAGGCTGAATATGAACTCAAGATGATGGCTTCCTGACTCCATGCTAGGTGTTCTATCCACTGTACCATCTGAGGCCACCTAGACAAGAATTCCTTTTCTGTGAACTTCCATACCACTCAAATAACAGTTACAACTTATTAATTCAACAAACATTTATTATTAAGTGCCTACCATAATGATTATATATTCCCTTATATTATGCTAGTGTGAGAAAAGTGTGCTGAATTTGAAGTCTGAGCACTGGGGTTTAACCCTTGATACCTATGTGGTATGAAACTTTACCTCCTTCGTTATGTGTTTCTTCATTTGTAAAACGAGGGAGTTGGAACAGATGACCTTTGAAGCTACTTACAGCTCTAAAGTTGTGATCTTATGATCTTACATCATCTCCCTTACTAGATAATAAAGTCCTGTGTGGGAACTATCTCCTTTCTTTTTTGTATCCCCCATAACACCTAGAATAGTGTCATACACAATAAGCACTCAATTGTTGCTTGTGAAAGAATGCATCTGGTGGAAAGAGACCCTAGATAGAATGCTTTTGAGGACAGGCCTTAGGGTGCAAGTTGCAGGGTAAAAAATATGAAATGGACAGGGGTCACAGCCACTTTATTCTTATCCTTAAAACGGTTCCTTCCCATTCAATGCATCTGTGGATTTTATTTGGTTTCCTTTCATTTAGTGTTTATTATGTCCCAGAGTCATCTTGAGCCCTTTGGGGACTGTTTTTTGGGTAGGCTAGACCACCCCAGAGTTTTATAACACAGGGTTTTGTTCATAAGTTTCCATCACAAATGATTCATGAATTTGTCTACAAGCTGTTGAGCACGTCTGCTTTTGAGAGCTTCTGGGGACAGCTGGTAGGAGGTTTGGGGCCTGATCTGTGTACCTGTTATTTTATACTTTCATTTTGTTCTTCTCAAAACTGTGACTTGAAGATTTCCACAAAATGAGTTTACACTGAGATATGACAGTAGCCTCTCTTTTGTGTCTGAAAGACTGCCCAGAACTACTCATTCAGTAGAGCAGTATTTCCCAGAGTTGAAAAGCCTCTGGGAGATCTTGGTGGGTTGGGGAGTAGTGGAAAATAGAGCGGGAGATCAGAATCTTCTTAGGATTTCTGGTCCTACTTCACTTTGTTTTCTTAGAGAGTGGACAGTTATCTAAGCAAAGAAGAATTTATAAAAACTGAAGATTCTAGATGCAGATGAGAGACATGCATTTTTGGACATAGCTGATTTGAGCTTTTGTTTTGCTTAACAATGCATAGTTGTAGGGCAGCTAGGTGGCGCAGTGGATAGAGCACTGGCCCTGGATTCAGGAGGACCTGAGTTCAAATCCGGCCTCAGACACTTGATACTTACTAACTGTGTGACCCTAGGCAAGTCACTTTACCCCAATTGCCTCACAAAACAAAACAAAAAACAATGCATAGTTGTTATAATATAAAATAAAACAACAATAAAAACCACTTGGTTGTTCACATATCTCTTTCCATATCTACAAGTACCCCAAGGATCATTCTGTGTCTCTGTGTCCATGTCCATGTCTGCATCTGTGACTATGTCCCTGTCTCTCTTTCTGTCCTCATCCTCAGGAGGACCTCTTTTTTTTCTGGCTCTCTTCTTAAGTCTCTGTATTCTCTGTCTGCCTCTATGCCTGTTTCTGGTGGATACTCAACTCCGTCAAAGGAGTCAGTTTAAGTAAGTAAATTTGGTCCTCAATTAAGTGTCAGCTCACAGCTGCTTGAATCAAGGTCATGTTGATGGGAGCAGTGAGGTCCCAGAAAAACAAACAAACAAACAAATAAGTGTTTGTGTGTGTGTGTGTGTGTGTGTGTATACACACCGACCAAGAAAGAATTGAGGGAGAAGGGGTTGGACTGACTTCTCTAAGTACATGCCTGCTATATACACAAATATATACACAGTATGTCTCAAAAAAGTACAGTTTTAAGCTTTAATGAGTTTTTATAGCTTAAAAATACTTTAAGACATTTGGAACACCATGGATAGTTTCCCTTACAATGTACTCTAGAAACATGTTTTCCTCTTTCCCTCACCCACCAAAGGACAAAGACAAATACACACACACACACACACACACACACACACACACACACCTTGTCATGTGGTTCCATATATTCTCTCTGAATTGCTGAGTTTAAAAAAAAAAAAAGGAGTTAAAAAAATGCCCAGGAGCCTTAGAAGACCTTTCAAAAAGAATTAGCTGATCATTTTCCAGCCAAAGACAGCTTAGAAGATTGGAAGGAGGGGATTGCTGTGCCAGGTCAGGAGTGGGACCCAACTCCACAGTCTCACTGATACAGATCCAGTCCCAGGAAGGCTGAAACAGAGAAAGAGACCCCCAGAGCCTCTGAATCAGCTGCAGTGCCAGTATCATCTGGAACTAAGCTCATGGTCTGGTGAGAGGGCTGAGGGGTTGGCCAGGGGGAGACTACAGGGGTCTCTGGTGGCACTGAGGCAGAACTTGGGTGTTTCACCCCTACTGGGAACCAGGAAGTAGGCTTAAGTAGCAATGGTCCTCGTGGGGGAGAGGTTCAGGCTCATTGGAGCTAACAACTATGGCACACAAAGTTTTGCTCACTGGTTAATTAGCAAGTTGGCTTGGGGTTATCTATGGACCAGGGGACAGATCAGGTGAGTGAAGAACCTGCCCCTCCTTAAATTGTATGACCTTAGACCCCCTGAAGCTTGGGACAGAACATCCTGGAAGTAGTGCCCCACTTTAAGAAGGAGTTAAAAGTCAAGTAAAAGACAGAAAAGATGATCATACAGAGAAAGATGCAAACCATAGAAAGTTTCTTTAGTGACAAGGAAAATCAAGGTGCACCTTCAAAAGATGTTAGCAACACCAGGGCTCCTACATCCAAAGCTTCCAAGAAGAATATGAATTGATCTCAAGCCATATAAGCACTCAAAAAGTACTTTGAAGATAAAGAGAGGTAGAGGGAAAAGTAAGAAAGGTAGAGGAAAAAATGGAAAGAGAAATGAGAGTAATGAAGGAGGGTCATGAAAAAAAGTCAATAGCTTGAAAAGCCAAACTGGCCAAATGAAAAGGAGGTACAAAAGTTCTCTGAAGAAAATCATTCCTTAAAAATTAGGAAATAGAAGCAAATGACTTTATGAGAAATCAAGACACAATAAAGCAAGTCCAAATGAATAGAAAAATAGAAGGTGGTGTGAAATATCTCCTTGGAAAAACAGATGACCTGAAAAATAGATCCAGGAGAGATATTTTTAAAATTACTGGACTACCTGAAAACCATGATCAATGAAAGAGTTTAGACATCATCTTCCAGGAAATTGTCAGGGGAAATTGCCCTGATACTCTAGAAGCAAAAGGTAAAATAGAAATGGAAAGAATCCAACAATCACCTCCTGAAAGAGATGCCAAAATGAAAACTTCCAGGAATATTATAGCCAAATTCCAGAGCTCCCAGGTCAAGGAGAAAATATTGCAAGCAAGCAGAAAGAAACAATTCAAGTACTATGGAGCTACAGTCAGGACAATACAAGATCTAGCAGCTTCTACATTAAAGGATCAAAGGGCATGGGATATGATATTCCAGAGGGCAAAGGGATTGGGTTTACAACCCCAAATCACCTACCCAGCAAAACTGAGTGTAATCTTTCAGGGGGAAAAATGGGACTTCAATGAAAAAAAGGACTTTCAGATATTTGTTATGAAAAGACCTGAATTGAATAGAAAATTTGACTTTCAAATACAAGACCCTAGAGAAGCATAAAAAGGTAAACAGGAAAAAGAAATTAAGAGGGATGTTAAAAGGTTAAACTGCTTACATTCCTACATGGGAAGATGATATGTCTAACTCATAAGAAATTTCTCAGTATTAGGGCAGATGATAGAAATAAATTTAGACAGAAGGAACAGGTGGGATTTTATTATGAGGGGATGATATCTGTAAAGCATTTATTTTTTATTTATCTTTTTTGGGGGGGGTGGTCAGAGTTGGGTGACATGTCCTGGGTCAAGCAGTGGGTGACTGTCTAGTGACTAGGGCCGGATTTGGGCTTGGGTCCTCCTGGGTCCAGGGTGGGTGCTTTGTCCACTATGTCACCTAGCTGCCCCATAATGACATCTTTAGGGTAAAATTGAGGAGTGAGAGGAATGCACTTGTGGAAGGGGAAGAGGAGAGATAGAATGGGGTGAAGTCCCACATGAAAGAAACAGGAAAGGGCTTATGGCGTGGGGGGAGAGATGGGAGAGGAGCAGGGCAGTGAATGAGCCTTACATTCATTAGAATTGGCTCAAAAGACCTTAATCTCATCAGAGTTGGCTCAAGGAGGAAATAGCGTACACACTCAACTGGGTGGAGTAATCTATCTAATTCTGCAGGAAAGTAGGAGGGGAAGGGGATAAGGAGGGAGGGGTGAAAGAAGAGAGGGTAGATTGGGGGAGAGGGCAGTCAGAAGCAAATCCCTTTTGAGGAGGGATAGGGTAAAAGAAGATATATAATAGAGTAAATATCATGGAGAAGGGAATAGGATGGAAGGAAACAGTTAACAATAGTAACTGTGAAAAAGAAAAAAGGAAAAATAATTATACAAAAATTATTTATAGCAACTCTTTGTGGTGGCTAAGAATTGGAAATTGAAGGAATGCCCATCAACTGGGGAATGACTGAACAAACTGTGCTATATGATTATAATGGAATATTATTGTGCTATAAGAAATGACAAGCAGGATGATTTCAGAAAAACCTGGAAAGACCCATATGAATTAATACATAGTGAAGTGAGCAGAACCAGGAGAATATTATGCACAGTGGCAGCATTAGTGTTCTATGAGCAATTGTGAATGACAACTACTCTCAGCAATACAATGATCCAAAACAATCCCAAAGGACTATTGATGAAGCATACTATCCATTTCCAGAGAAAGAACTGATATTGATTGAACACAGACTGAAGCATGCTATTTTGAGCTTTCTTTTTTTATTATTATTTGAGTCTTTTTATATAAAATAACTAATATGGTAATTTGTTACATAATTGCACATATATAATCTATATTTGATTGTTTACCACCTCAGGCAGGGGGGAGGGTAGGAAGGGAGAGGATGAGAGAGGGATAGAATTTGGAACTCAAAACTTTAAATAAATAAATAAAAGAATTAGCCACTGAATAAAAATAAAATAGGAGATAAATTAGTGTCCAAACAAATCATTAACACATTGAAGCTTTGACTCCAGCTGAAGTAAAATACAGAGACACTGTGCCTGCTTCCTTTGTGTCCTGAAGAGAGAGATGGCTTGAGAGATCTGGAGCCACCCCTCACACAGTTCCTCCAGTCACTACCAGTGAGGGATGGTCCTCCCTCACTAAAGGAACTTTCCACAGGCAGATGGTCACCCCCATTAGTCCTCTATAAAAGTACCTGCCAGTCTCCTGCTCGAGGAGATTGGTACCTAAGAGCCACATGCTTTGTTCCATACCTCTCTCCCCATGAGAAGTCCAAGGATTTCTTTCATGGTTTCCCTTCCCCCCCTTCCCTTCCCTTGCCCCTAAATAAACTACCATCTTATTCTAACTGCTTTTGTATGCAAGAGGGTGTAATTCTTTAAAGAGAAATTCCTAAGAACCCCAACCCCTAACCCAAACCCCAATTTTCCCCCATAACACACTGCTATCCTTGAGAAATATATTGAACATGTTATTATTTTCTTCTTTTTTCTTCATCTCTTTTGTTTTCACATCGTAATTTATGAATGGATCCCTCCCCTAGTCAGTGAATCATTCCTTATAACCAAGAATAAAAAGGAAGAAAACAAAAGACAGTTCAGCAAAACTAACCAATACATTGATAAAATCTGGTAATAGAGATAATTGGGCAAGTTAATTTTTAAATTATGCTTTTCCAATTGATGAGCATTTGTTTTCTCTCTACCCCACTCTTCCCTTCAAAAAACAAAGAAGAGGGGGGCAGCTAGGTGGTGCAGTGGACAGAGCACCGGCCCTGAAGTCAGGAGTACCTGAGTTCAAACATAGCCTCAGACACTTAACACTAGCTGTGTGTGACCCTGGGCAAGTCACTTAACTCCGATTGCCTCACTTAAAAAAAAAAAAAAACAAAGAAGAAAAAAACCCTTGGACAATGAAACAAATGCAGTAGATAGAGCACTGAGTCTAGAGTCAGTATCTGCTGTCCATATTTACCACCCATATGACCCTGGCATATTTTTCCCAGTTCCTTATCTTGATGTTCTGGGATTTATGTCTACCTATTTCAACAATTGTTATCCTCTATCCTAACACAGTCACACTGTGGCCTGTGGCTCTTCAAGGCACTGATCCATGGTGGTTCGCGACTGGCAGAGGCCTACTATCCTCTATCCTGCTTTCAAAGAGTCAGCTGGCTACTTCCCTTTTGACTTCCTTGTCTTTCACTACTATGTGCCTTTCAACTCCCCAAATCTGCTGCCTTGAATTATTTGACTAAGAAGAGAGCTTCCCAGCATCATTGTCTTCAGAAGTGGTTCTTACAAATAACATCCCAGCAACCAAACCCAAAGGGGCAGCTATCAGAACTGATGAGCAACTGCTCCAAGTGACTTAAGAGAAAAAGAAATGCCTTAGGATGGAATCAACAATAATGGAAAAATGTGCAGGGTCCGAAAGAACAAAGAGTGAGAGAATTTAACAAAGAATTATCACCATAATGACTGTGTCAATGGATGCAAAAAAGGTAATTAGCTTTGAGAATTCTTTATTTTCTCATGCATTTCCTTCCAAATTCATTATCCTACCAAATGCTTCTGGACTAACCCATAGCTCACTACAATGTCTTGCTTTGTTAACTTTTAGTTAAATTGACTCATTTTTACAATTGGCGGTCACCCAGTTATAATCTGGGTCTGGGGGTCAATTTACCAGTTAGAGCCTGGTCCTCTTTAAATGAGGTCCAAACCATGGGGTTAATTTCTATAAAGACTGGTCAGGTTAATTCTGTTCTCTGGCCACAGACTCCATCTGTAACGATAGTTAGCCTTCTCACAGATTCCTGGGAAATTTTGCCAGAAGAACAGGGCAAGAGAGTATAGATGACAGTTCAATTTCATAAGTCAGGCAAAAAGTAAATCAGTATCAGTTGAATGAATAAGATAATCACAACTAGAGAAAAAAACTTCAAAACACTCATGCTTTATTGACTAGATCAGAAACATCATCTCTGTATGCTATTAAAAGCACACATCACAATTTATATAGCTTATAATTCTAGTAATTCATTCTTTGATATTTTATTACACTTTATTACATATTATTTATTATTTATTATTATTTTATTACACTTTATTAGTACTTATCAGTACTGTGAATTCAAAGTGGTCCTGTTCCCCCTCTGCAAATTCACCTGGCAACCTCTAAGATAAAGTGGCTGAGCAGATATCATAGCAACAGTGCTGTAGCAGCAGGCATGATCACTGATTAGGAGACAGTCACTGTCAGTTGTTTCAGTGTGTCTGATTCTCCAGGACCCCATTTGGAGTTTCCTTTTTTGGGGGGTGGGGTGGGGCAACGAGGGTTAAGTGACTTACCCATTCTTGTTTTGATTTTCAAAGGATTTCAGCTGAGCCCCAAACTAAAGACAGTAAGTGTACAGCAAACCAGTGGTTAGTTGAGAACATTCACTCAACACAGCAAGGTGTGTATAGTGGAGACTATGCATCCAGGAAAATAGCATCTGGGGAAGACTCTGAAGCTGTCAGGGAGAAGCCCTAGAAAGAATAGCAGGATGATATCCCTAGAAGCCATGAACTGCCCTATAGCATCAGAGGTGTGAGTTGCCCTTCCAAGGATGTTCTTTGGCCACTTGAGAGTGCCTCCATCCAGTGCCCTTCATTCACGTG
This sequence comes from Dromiciops gliroides, assembly GCF_019393635.1. Lineage (NCBI taxonomy): Eukaryota > Metazoa > Chordata > Mammalia > Microbiotheria > Microbiotheriidae > Dromiciops > Dromiciops gliroides. The sequence goes on along the minus strand of NC_057864.1, from coordinate 359,576,747 downwards.
CCATCACCTTCTTTCTTTCTCTCTCGCTCTCTGTCTCTCTCTTCCTTGCTTGTGTGCCCTTTCACATGAATTTCCTTTGTCCACTTCCCCCTGATGCACTATGTGTATTTGTAGGAGAATATGCCTCAGGTTTATGGGAAGGCAATGATTTCTTTCTACTTTTCTTACTACATTATTTGCCTTGTTTTGAATAAACTGTTGACTATTCCGGTTGACTATTCAAAGTTAACATATTGGCAAGGGCTTGAGAGATATGGTTTTAAAGGATGTAGTTCCATAGAGTACCTTGAGTCTGGGGTAGCCATTCTTTTAAAGGACTTTTGTGTGTATCCTCAGTTACTACAAAGCTTCTCATTGAAATGAGTGGTGTTGGAGATAGGAGAGATTCTACGTATTTAAGTCACAGATATGATGGAAATATAAGCTAATCGAGACTTAGAAGGCAAACGGGCTTAAAATAATTAAATCAAATTCAACAAACATTTTTTTAAAGTACCTTCTGCATGCTGGGACCTGTTAGGCATTGGGGAATACATAAAGTTTAGATAAGCAACATTGCAAAAAGAGAAGGATATTTAAATTCAATCAAGAAATTATGAAGATGTGATTTAAAGGATTCCTGTTCTTGTTTTCATTTCAACTAATGTAGCTTCCTAAAAGCTTGCTATGTGTAAGGAGGTACTGGAAATACAAACACAAAAACCAAAACCTGTCTTTACCCTCAAGGAACTTACATTTTTTTTTTTTTTTGCTGGTTGGGGAGAGGAGGTACAAGCCAAATAAATAAATTCAAAATTTATACACAGTACTATTAATCATTTCAAGAGGCAGAGAATGTTAATAAATTGAGTCAATCAATTAATAAATATTTATTAAGCACCTATATTAGAACTTATAAGATAAAAGAATCTTAGAAGAAAGAGGGATTTTACAAGTCATATAAACCAACTTTTACCTAAATGTTTCAATTTTTTGCAAGTTGTTTTGAACTAAGAGTATATTTTCCAATAGAAACAATAGTCATGGTTATTAGGTTCCCAGACAACCTCACCATCTCACTCCCCAAAGTCCATTTAACCTGTAATATACCTGTCATGTAGAACTAATAAAAGTAGCCTAGGTTTTGGCTTCTGAGAAAGAAAGGTCATGTTGATATAGGAGAAGGAATGAGAAAGAGTGAGAAGGAAAACACAGAAGAGAAGGATATTGAGGAGGAGGAATGAAAGAAGGATGGGGTTTCTTCCCCCATTCCCAAGTACATGAGCAAAATTTTGAATTGGGGAATTAATATTTTTCATCCACCCACCTCTCTTTCTAGACCAACCTATCACCCCTGCTTCCCCTTTCCCCCACCCTCTATGGTCATCATGCTGTTCTATATAATCACTTCTTTGGGGTTAGGGCAAAATAAGCCCCGCCTTGCTTATAAAGCAAACCCTGGGCTTCACAATTATTTATTTACACTCCAGCAATTAAATTCCCATTTCCCTATTGAAAGAAATCTCACCTGGAAGTAGAAAGTTAGGAAAATACAAATGGATATATGTCTTAGGTATAAAATGTCACATCATAAGCAAATTAGAAAAGCAAAGAAGAAATTAAATTTCTAAGTTTTAGATAAGGAAAGAATTAATTCCCAAACAGAGGGACAGAGAGGATCACAGAGAATAAAACGGGCAAATTTTCCTACATAAATTATGAAGGTTTTTGCACAAACAAAACCAGTGCAACTTGAATGAGAAAAGATATAAATGAGAAAATCTTTGTAGCAAGGTTTTCTGGTTAAGTTCTCATTTCTAAGATATAAAAGTAATTGACTAAAGTTTAAAAGAACGAATCATTCTATAAGTGATAGAAAACTAACATTTGCATAGCACCTACTATGTGCCAGGAACTATGCTAATTGCTTTATAATTATCATCTCATTTGATCCTCAAAACAACCCTGGGAGGTAGGTGCTATTATCTCCATTTTACATATGAGAAAACTGAGGCAAACAAAAGGTTAAGTGATTTGACCGGAGAAACAGCTAATAAATGTCTGAGGCTACATTTGAACTCAGGTCTTCCTGACTCCAGGCCCTGTGCTCTATCCACTGTGCCACTAACTGATCGCAAATCCAACCTCTCAATAGCTATATGAGAAAATGATCCAAATCACTAATAATTAGAGAACTACAAATTAAAGCAACTTAGTTTCCACTTAACTCCCATAAGACTGGAGAAGCTGATCAAAAAGTAAAAAACAAATGCTGGATGGACTGTGTCAAAACAAACTGTTGGTGGAGTTGTACGTTGTTCTAATCCTTCTAGAAAGCTGTTTGAAAATGTGTCCTCAAAGTTACTAGAATTTGCATCCCCATTGACCCAGCAATACCCTTAAAAGGAAGAAAATGATCTCAATATAAATTAATTCACATTTAGGTATGAGTGATTGATAAGCTTATTGCTCTCCTTTGGGAATATGCAAAAGAGGAGACATTGTAACCCAAATAAACTTCTAGTTAATAGAAAATTAAGCCAATCCCAAAGAGAAATGAATTTTTTCAGGCAGTTTTTCCCCCCTGAGGATCCAGGAAGAGAAGACAACAAAGAGAGTTAGGTTCTGTCTGGGAATTAGCCCTGCGTTGGCCGTGCTTAGATGTTTCTTCTTCATGTAGTTTCTAACCTTCCTCTCCTGAACCCTCCTGATTCTCTGAAAGCACTGACATTTTCTTCAATGGAAGTGAAGACTCTAGAATTTGCTAGAGGAGCAGATGTTTCATGATTTGAAGGACAAGCTGAATGAATGACACATCTGTCTATGGGATAGGATGAGGAGAATATTTTAGATTGCCTCTTGGAAATTGTACAGTAGTTTAAGTGGTACTCCCCACCTCATCTCATGAAACAAAGACCCATCATTTTTTTTACTTTAATAATAAAGATTTTTATTTATAGTTTTAAGTTCCAAATTCTATCTTTCCTTTTGTGGTAAAAAAATATGAAAGTTTTTTAACAGTCGGTTAGGATAACTGAAAAACGCCAGTTTTTCTTAAGGACCACCCTTTTGGGGAGGAGACCAATGGCATGAGCTACGCACGCCAGTGTGCCTGCTGCGCAAGTCAGACTGCCTGCTATGCACTCGACTTCTGGGGTGCAAGCTTAAAAGGCAAGGAGAGAACGGAAGTGGGGCTTTTTCCTGCTCTGCTGGTCTCCTGACTGTGCTGCACAGATGGTCTCTCTCTCTCTCTCCAAAGGTGGCCTTCGGTTTTGGTGACTTTTTATAAGGAATATAGACTAAGCTTAGACTTAAGATGATTTGTATTGTGTTTCTCCTTTCCTATCCTTCTAATCAACATCACCTTGTGACTACCATAACAATAAAAGGTCTATCTAGAAAACCAAAAGCTTCTTCCATTTACTAGTCTGGGAGATAAATTAAGGGAAAGGTTAAGTAGGGGAGATTTATGATCTAATATCCAATTTTAAATCTCACAGTTTGGCGACCCTGAAGGGACCTTAAGGACCTTCCCACCCTCCCTAGTTTGGCCACAAGCCGGTTAATTCGGTGGATTTTCCAAATACCACCCCCCCCCACGGATTTTCCCTTTGTCTAATCTCTCTTAAAGACTTTAAGCCTCTAAAAGCCTTGTTTTAAAGGAAAAAGCCAGTCCAATTTAAAATATGATCGAATATGTCATTTTCCCTTTGATTTTTTCATTTTTTTGCATTGGAGCATGTTGGGGTACCATACTGTCCAAATTTAGACATCTAGTTTACTCAGTATTCCTTCATTGTGTTATTGGTCTCCTCCTCACTCACACAGCAAAATCTTTTTGGTATAATGGTATGAGTGTAACTGTCTCCACTGAAAATGTGTTTAATATTAGTAGGAATGTTATGCCTGCAGTTGAAATAAATTGTAATACCATACTCACGATAGGTCACATGACTATAACTCTCATTATGGGTATTATCATGGTTGTAATGTGGAAAGAGATTAAAGGTAGACCATGTGGTGAGGGAGACACTAAGATGGCTCCCTCTGCTGAAGGTAATCCAGCCTCACCACGTGGCGAGGGAGACGCTAAGATAGCTCCCCCTACTGGAGGTAACCCAGTTACAGAAACGGATATTGGCCAGTCTTTAGAATCAAATCAGCTGAAACTACTTCCCTTGCAGGAAGATATAGAATTTAATAAAAAGGGAGTGTCACTTCAGGTTAGAAAATATCACCCCTTTACAGCAACTGACTTGAGCTCATGGAAAACAATCTTCCCTAGTTTTGAGAAACATCCAAATGGTGTAGTTTCACAGTTAAGGACTATATTTAATATATATCAACCCACTTGGGCTGATGTTACTTGCCTTATGGAAACTTTACTGTCCCCAACTGAGATTACAGATATTATCTCAGCAGGAAATGCCCTTATTGCGAAGGGTAAGGCCGATGAGGAATGGCCTCTAAAGGATCCTGAGTGGAATTATAATAATGACAGGGATTTCCAAAGATTAAAAGATGCTAGGGAAACACTTCTGAAGGGAATGGAATTATGCTCTAGAAAACCTGAAAACTGGACGAAATTTATGAGCACATTTCAGGAGGCTAATGAAAGACCAAGAAGATTTTACGATAGGCTTTGTGAGACAGCCAGGCAATACACCAGATTAGATCCAATTGATTCAAAAGTTTCTTTTATTATTCTCAACATGTTTATTTGTAATTCACTGCCAGAAGTACGCAAATATTTTCTGACCCAATGTCCAGATTGGAGGAGCTTAACAGCTGATAGACTTAAGGAACTTGCAAATTATGTCTTTCACTCACGTGAGACAGGTCCAGATCACCCCAGACAGAGCATTCTGGCACCGGTGATTCCTAGTCAGCCATGTGAACACCAGAACAAGGGCACTAAGGTGTGTTGTTCCTGTCAGCCATGTGAACACCGGAACAAGGACACTAAGGTGTGTTGTTCCTGTCAGCCATGTGAACACCGGAACAAGGACACTAAGGTGTGTTTTTACTGTCGTAAGGAGGGGCATGAATTGAGAGAATGTAGGACTTGGAGAAGAAATTCTAATTCTAATTACAGGTGAAATCAAAATAGAAATAGATCTTTTCGGAGGAATACAGAAAGGCAGTACCAGAATAATGGTAACCGAGGTCCCTCTCAGAGGAGGGCACAGGATTGACGGGGTCTTGGGGAGGAATGGAACATAGATAATGAAAGTCATATATTCCCAGATCCAGATTTTTTGAATGCCCTTGTACCAGTCCATTCACCTCCCCAGAGTAAAGAACCACATGTCACCCTAAAAGTGGAGGGGACTTATTACAATTGTCTGCTAGACACAGGAGCCTCTAAATCAGTATTAGTAAGCAAACCAGATGCTGGGTGTAGACCTGTAGGATTTTTGAATGTAGTGGGAGTCTCAGGAAAGAGCCAGAGAGTGGCAAAATTGAATCCTCGCATGGTATCTATGGGGCCCTTAACAGTAGAACATTCATTTTTACTCATGCCTGATGCCCCTGTAAATTTATTAGGTCGTGATCTCCTTTGCAAGCTTAGAGCAACTATATCTTGTGCTCCAGATGGGGCTGTCTCCCTACAATTGCCAGAGGATACTGTTCATTTATTACCAATTTTACTTACAGAAGCTCAAGGAACAGCAGGGGAGGTATCCAAAATCCCCTCTGACATTCCTGAGTCTTTATGGGCCTCATCCCCTAATGAGGTGGGGCTCCTTAAGTCTGCCATGCCTGTTACCTTTAAAGTTAAGGGGGGACCACCCCCCTCCATTCCACAGTATCCATCGTCTAGGGAAGCAGTAGAAGGGATCACCCCTATAATTGAGGCTTTGAAAAGCCAGTGTATTATTATTCCATGTCATCACTCTCCATGCAATACTCGCATTTTGCCAGTTAAAAAACCCAAGCCTGGGCCAGATGGTAAACCTGTTTATTGTTTTGTGCAAGATCTTAGAGTGATCAATAATTATGTTATTCCTAGACATTCTATAGTTGCAAACCCGGCTATGATAATTTCATCAATTCCCTATGAATCTACATGTTTCACAGTGGTAGACCTCTGCTCTGCCTTTTTCTCCATACCAGTACATGAGGACTTCCAATATTTATTTGCTTTTACCTGGAAAAATAGACAGTGGACCTGGACTGGACTCCCACAGGGATTTGTAGACAGTCCCACATTATTTTCCCAAATTTTACAGCAGGATCTGGCCTCTATTACCTTTAAAGGCTCCACACTAGTACAATATGTTGATGACTTACTTTTGGCCTCTCCTAATGCTGAAATTTGTCAGGAAGATAGCCGTCACTTACTGCTGGAGCTGCACAAGAGAGGACACAAGGTTTCCAAGACAAAGGTACAATGGTGTTTGCCCCAGGTAGAATATTTAGGATTTATTTTGGCTGCTGGAACTCGCTCTGTCTCTTCTAAGTGAGTCCAGGCCATTCAACAACTCTCTGCCCCCACTACTAAGAGGCAGTTGAGAGCCATTCTGGGAGCAGCCGGGTACTGTAGACAATGGATACCCTCTTTTGGTGAAATTACTAAACCTCTCATAGCTCTTACAAAAAGTTCTTTCCCAGACATTTTATAATTGGATCCTCAGCATCTCTCAGCCATAAAGGAATTAAAACGGGCCTTGTTATTAGCACCTGCCCTAGGACTACCAAATTATAGTAAGCCTTTCACTCTCTTTGTGCATGAACAAAGGGGGGTGGCTTCTGGAGTTCTGACTCAATCACTGGGGCCTAACCAACGCCCTATAGCCTACTATTCAACTCAGCTGGACCCTGTAACGGCTGGAGTGCCACCTTGCCTTAGAGCAGTGGCGGCCACAGCCCTTTTGGTAGAAAAAGCCTCTGATTTGGTCCTAGGTTACCCTCTAACTGTGCAATGCCCTCACGAAGTAGAGGCTCTCTTACTACGTCACAGGACACAAGCCTTTTCAGATCAAAGGCTGGCTAAGTATGAAATAACCCTGTTAGGTAATGAGAATATCACTTTAAAACGCTGCACAGTTCTTAATCCAGCAACACTACTCCCTAACTTACCATTCTCAGGGGAACCATTGCACGACTGTGCTTCTTTAGTTGATATGGCTGAAAAACCCCGTGATGATCTTTTTGATACACCTTTAGAAAATCCTGATCATGTCCTCTATACAGATGGTTCCTCATTTATGAGAGAGGGAACCCGTTTTACTGGAGCTGCTGTAGTTTCTGATTATGACACCCTCTGGGCAGCTTCTCTGCCTTCCCATTTTAGTGCACAGGCTGCTGAACTTGTGGCTCTTACACAGGCCTGTAATATAGCCAAAGGTAAGAGTGCCACTATTTTTACTGACTCGAAATATGGCTTTGGCATATGCCACTTTATTGGTATGATTTGGTGTCAACGAGGCTTCCTAACATCCTCGGGCAAGGCTATTGCCAATGGGGACCTTATCAAGGACCTCTTAGATACCCTGAAACTGCCTTCTTCCCTAGCCGTTGTACATTGCCCTGCCCACACAGGGAATAGTGATCCTGTTTCAAAGGGAAATGCACGAGCCGATTCTGAAGCCAAGCTTGCTGCATTAGAAGCTCCTGAACATGTATTTAACCTTTCACCTTCTGACGATATTCCTTCCAACCTAACCTATGACGATTCTGAAGTAGAAAAGTGGAAAAAGAAATTTAAGGCGAAACAGATCAATGGCATCTGGGTGTCTCCGGAAGGTAAGCCATTTCTTCCCCATAAATTCTACCACCAGGTATGCCTCTCTGTTCACAGAAAAGGCCATTTTGGTACACAAGGCATTGTAGACTCTATTAAGAGAACCTGGATAGCACCAGGTGTGACTAATACAGCATCTCGAATCTGCTCGGGCTGCTCCACATGTCAGTCTTATAATCAGTATGCTTTTAAAGCCAAAGCTTATGGAGGGCGTCCCCTAGCATATACACCTTTCAAGCACTTACAAATTGATTATATTACTATGCCAAAAGCAGGACATTATAAATTTTGCCTTGTTATAGTTGATCAGCTCACTCGGTGGGTGGAGGCCTTTCCCAGCCCCGGAGCCACAGCTGCCTTTGTTGCCAAAATTCTTCTTAAAGAGATAGTACCTCGTTTTGGCCCACCAGCCCGCATCGATTCTGACAAAGGCACACATTTCACTGATTCGATTTTATCCCAAATCTACTCTTTCTTGGGAGTGACTCCAAAATTCCACACGCCCTACCATCCACAAAGTTCAGGCCAAGTTGAACAGATGAATAAAGAGCTTAAGAGTATGATTGGCAAATTATGTACTGAAACCCATTTGAAATGGCCTGATGTTCTACCCTTGGCATTATTCTATCTACGAAGTAGACCAAGAGGAGAACTTCATATATCTCCTTATGAAATGCTTTTTGGTCACCCTCCTATCCAAGCTAAAACTTTTTCCCCAGTTTATACATCACTGGTGGGAGGTGATACTTCTGTTGCCTCCTATATACAGGAATTACAGACCAGGCTACGTGAACTCCATGAGGCAGGAGCTGTGGTCCAGGCAGGCCCATTAGACTTTTCATTGCATAACTTCAACCCAGGAGATAAAATATATGTAAAGAATTTTCAGAGAACCAGTGGAACCCAACCTGCCTGGGAAGGACCTTTTCAGGTATTATTGACAACTCCTACTGCCATTAAAATTGGTGAAAAAGACTCATGGATACATTGCTCTCATGTAAAGCCTGCACCATTCATAGGTGAAGAGATTTCAGATAGACCTGAGGTAGACGCTAAAGAGCTAAAAACCCTAATGATAGCAACTGTTAAAGAGCAAACAGAGTCCGGAGGAAATAGGCAGTTCCCATTTGATAATCCCACTGATCAGTTAAATGCTTTGGGACTCAGTCTTCGTAAAGTATCAGGAGATGGAAATTGCCTTTTTAGGGCTTTAGCAGACCAGCTAGAAGGTCACTGTAGAAATCATCTCAGACATAGACAAGAAGCTGCTTCTTACATGATTAACCATAGACAAGAGTTTGAGTCTTTTAGAGTAACTGACTCCTCTTTTGAAGAATATGTTGATGAATTAAAGAAATTTGGAAAGTGGGGAGGAAATGGTACGATTGTAGCATTTGCTAAGCAGCATCAGCTGAATGTGGTGGTTCATCAGTTAAATCAGCCTTTATTGAAAATCAGTGGCACAGACAAAACTGATGCTAGAGAACTCCACATTTTCTACCATAAAGAACATTATGACAGCATTAGAAAGATCAATGACAATTCAGAAACCCCTGCCACTTTGGCATGCAGAGAATTGGGGAACCAGTTAAAACCATGTGGCATACCCCAAACTCTAGCAGCTTAAATACCTTAAAATTTAACAAGCATTTCCTTCTACAGGCAAACCACTAAAGCACATGGCCTGGTTTTCTGGCCCACCTCAATTTCTCCCACCCTTTCCCTACCCTATACCTATTTTTTTTTGTTTTTTGTTTTTGTTTTTGTTTTTGAGGGGCAATGGGGGTTAAGTGACTTGCCCAGGGTCACACAGCTAGTACATGTCAAGTGTCTGAGGCCGGATTTGAACTCAGGTACTCCTGAATCCAGGGTCAGTGCTTTATCCACTGTGCCACCTAGCCGCCCCTATACCTATTTTTTTTTAATCCTTTTTGTTTTTTTTTGTTTTGACTTTTGAAAGGCACTGAAAAGACCTGGAATTCACCACACCTTTAAGTTCTTTAAGAGCACAAAAGGGTGCTTAGCGAATCTTTTGCTTTTTATTTTTGGTTTTTGGTTTTGCTTTGTTTTTTGACTTTTGCTTCTTTTGCTTTTCTTTAAAACTAAATTTTGTAAACTAAGTGATTATTCAAAGACATTTTAAGTATATGCTGTGGGTGAGGCCATCCAGCCTCAGAAGCTACCAGAATTCTTTTTTTTACTCTTTCTTTTTGAGAGAACCATGAGTTCTAATGAGTTTTGTTTTATTTTTTTTTTTCTCCTTTCTCTTGTATGTTGTTCTGTTTAACTAAAAAATACCAGAAAGGGTTATTGAACCCTATTGCTTGATACCTCACTGAAAACATTGAATATTGAATCTTGCTAATTGAAGTCTTATTTCTTTTTGATGAATTAATCACCACTTTAAGTATCTGCTACTGTTATACTAGAGAATTCATGTATAAGATGATGTGGTTTACTTGCTAAAAGAAGATTATGTAATAATGTCTAAAAGAAGATTATGTAATAATGTCTAAAAGAAGATTATGTAATAATGTTTAATATAATCAGCTATTTACATTCGTTTATTATTTATATGTCATTATACTCTGGGTATGGTTTGGAATTATTGTATATATCACTGATATGTTCTCAGTTATGCAGCATAGCACGCATTTTTACCATCATACTGTCTTTGGTGAAATTAATGAGATTTCGGAAGTATGGAAACTTATCATTTCAGAGACTAACTTGCTGTGAACTCTGATGCAGGCCCTGGAGAGAATATATGTGCAACAAAAGGAGAGACAGGTATATGTAAGTCCATGGTTTGCTTATAATGATGGTGACTATGTAGAGCACAATTACTAGGCACAGTCCAGTATTCATCCTCTCTCCCTCCTAATTTAAACTAATTTAACTGAACTTATTTATCTTTTTATCTCACTCAGTTGAACTCACCTGTGGCCTAGCACAATCACTGGCTGTCTCGGAACCATGAGATATGGTATGATAACCTTTCCATAACATTTTCAGGTATCATGAACACATACTAAATTTGGCTTTGATCCAGACACATGGTGGTAAAAAGTGTTACAGATTGCATAACTACCTCAACCCTCTATTAGAAGTCTAAGGATATAAAGGAGGGAATTTAATGGAATTTATTAATTTGATCATCGACAATGCTATGCTAAGGTTTAGTAAAAAATACAGCAATTCAAACAGTTAAAGAAGATAATCCAGCTTTCCAGACCAGAGTCCAGAATCCAGAATCCAGACGAGTCCAGAATCCAGTTTTCCAGACCAGAATCCAGTTTCCTCCTGATGACATCTTACCACTTCAAGAAGACAAGAGAACTCAGAGACTTTATATGAACTGTTTTGCTTTATTAGCTTTTACTATCTCCTTTCTGTTATAATATATACTATCTGTAACATGTACTCTCTGCAGAGGCTCTCCCTTTGCAAGACTAATGTCAAAGCGTCGGTTCATGAGGACAAAAAAAAAAAAAAATCGCCCCTCTGGACAAAACTTTCCTCTCTTCCTTTTCTATATTGTTGTTCACATATTATTAGTTAGCAATAGTTATTATATTCTTTTTACTGTTCCATCAAGGAAACATTCCGTTTCTTGAGGAAGCAAAGGGGGGAAATGTGGTAAAAAAAATATGAAAGTTTTTTAACAGTCAGTTAGGATAACTGAAAGATGCCAGTTTTTCTTAAGGAGCACCCTTTTGGGGAGGAGACCAATGGCATGAGCTACGCACGCCAGTGTGCCTGCTGCGCAAGTCAGACTGCCTGCTATGCACTCGACTTCCGGGGTGCAAGCTTAAAAGGCAAGGAGAGAACGGAAGTGGGGCTTTTTCCTGCTCTGCTGGTCTCCTGACTGCGCTGCACAGACGGTCTCTCTCTCTCTCTCCAAAGGTGGCCTTCAGTTTTGGTGAGTTTTTATAAAGAATATAGACTAAGCTTAGACTTAAGACGATTTGTATTGTGTTTCTCCTTTCCTATCCTTCTAATCAACATCACCTTGTGACTACCATAACAATAAAAGGTCTATCTAGAAAACCAAAAGCTTCTTCCATTTACTAGTCTGGGAGATAAATTAAGGGAAAGGTTAAGTAGGGGAGATTTATGATCTAATATCCAATTTTAAATCTCACACTTTCCTCCCTCCCCTTCCCCCTCCCTGAGGTGGTAAGCAATCAGATAGAGGTTATACATGTGCAATTATGTGAAACATTACCATATTCATCATTTTGTATAAGAAAACTTGAATAAAAGTAAAAATGAAAGAAAGTGAAAAGTAGCATGCTTCAGTCTGTATTCCATCAATATCAGTTCTTTCTTTGGAAGTGGATGGTATGCCGCATCATTAGTCCTTTGGGATTGTCTTGGATCATTGTATTGCTGAGAACAGTTAAGTCATTCACAGTTGTTCATCAAACAATATTGCTGTCTCTGTGCACAACATTCTTCTGGTTCTGCTCCCTTCACTATACATCAGTTCATATAAGTCTTTCCAAGGCTCATCATTTTTCTTTTTCTTTTTTTTTTTAATTTAAGTGAGGCAATTGGGGTTAAGTGACTTGCCCAGGGTCACACAGCTAGTAAGTGTTAAGTATCTGAGGCTGGTTTTGAACTCAGGTCCTCCTGACTCCAGGGCCAGTGCTCTATCCACTGCGCCACCTAGCTGACCCCAAGGCTCATCATTTTTAACATCTTCTGGTTATATTGTTTGCCTGCCAGGCATGGAATACCACATTCTCTAAAGAATTAAAGTCAGAGGTCACCCAAAGGACAATAAAGAAGAACACAGTGGATGTAAGTTAGGCAGCTGCATGTTACCAATGAAGAATTGCACAAGAGGATGTCACTAGAGAGAAGTGAGGAATAAATGATGGACAGCCAGCATATTGCATTAGATTCCATGTGGTGTTGCTATATCGTAAGGAATGCCCACAAGATGGTTGAGCAGACACCCTGTGGAGAATTTATAGAAAGGCCTGCATGAGAGTCAGATAGGATGGACAGGTGAGGACAGTTTGCACAATTCCCCTTTGGAGGCAGGGTGGTGAAATGGAAAGAGTGCTGGATTTGGGATCTGAAGACTTGAGTTTGAATCCTGCCTCTGCCTCTTACTACCTGTAAGACTATGAACTAGACATTTAATCTCTCTGAGTGTCAGTCCTCTTAACTGTAAAATGAGGGGACTGATGACCTCAAAGGTCCTGTTCAGCCTTTAAATTGATGATCCTATAACTCACATTGATGAAAACACAGATTCAGAGAAGTATTGAAGTAAGGGGAGAATGGGCTGATGGGATGGACAAGGAAGGGACAGTAGGGGAAAGTTGGGTGTGTGGTGTAAATTGGAGGGTGCCTAGGGAATAAAGTAATGGAGTTTTCATTCCCAAGGAGAGAGGCTAAAGAGCAGATAGGCAATGTCCATTTCCCCAGTGGAAGAATATCCAAATTATGACCCTGAAAAGTCATCTCTAAGGGCTGTTCACTGTCTGAGATTTGTCACTTATTTTCCATCCTGTGCTGGCTTTTTTTGTTTGCTTGGTTTTTTTAGTTTTGGTCTTTTTTTAATATATTCCTGATATCTCTGTTGGAAAGAGATTGAAAGAAAAGTTGAGGGACAATTTCAACATGGAATTACATAGGATACTACCAGGCTATTTTGGTCAGGAGTTAATTTCTTTTTGTTTAAATGATGAAGAGAAATGGTGTGATCCAGGAGAAAGAAGGCTGGTGTTGGTAGGCTTGGATTTGCCTCCTAGCTCCTGTTACCTGAGTTCCCTTGGAAAAGTCAGTTTTCCTGCATCTCAGCTTCTTTATCTTAAGGTGTCAGACTAGATAACCTCCAGTTAGTGAAAGGGTTTTTTTGGCAGGTAGAGTGCAGGAGGAGAAGGCTAGGTTATTTTTTTGCCATTTACAAAGCAGGGTAAGGGAGAAGAGGCAATGCCCCGAATGACTGTCAGAAAACATCAGTTTTTCATCTTGCCTGCCTATGTGGATCTGGTTTCCTGTCCTTGATCCTAAATTATTTTATCCTGTCGGGAGACAGCTGGTTTGGCAGAGTCCTCCACTACTCAGCAGAGTGCCCTGGGGGGGATGGGGCAGGGGGCAAGGGGGAGGAAGCCCTTGAAGACCAGGCAGCCCCATCTTCAATGAGCCTGCCTCTGGGTTAGCAGTGGCAGCAAGAGGTCCTGTGGGGGGGTTAGAAAAGGGGGGCAGCCTGGATTGGCAACCTTCCAACAAGAGCTGTTCACAGACTTGTTCTCAGACTGCCTTGTTCCAGAGGGTCTAACTGGGAATGAAATGAATTGCATTTTTTTAAATCAGCCTCAAAGAGGCCCTTTTATGGGCAGACCCACGCCTGTCTTTTTTATTTGATCCTACTTGAGAAACTGACCTCTTTGCCCCTAACCAGGCAGCAGGTGGCATCCTTAGAAAGGGCGTGACATTCTGAGCTGCCCCACCCCTAGGGCTTCAAACAGAACCTTGGACTAGTGGGGATACAACTAGAACTTTCAGACAACCCCCCCCCCTCAAATGCTCCAGTAGCTGCCTTGGGACATGCAATAGTTTTTGGTGGGGAGACAATTCTCGGGTAATACTTGGCCTTCTCGCTCTGAGGCTATGCCTGGTCCCAAAGTGTTCAGGACTAGCTGAGTCTTGCCTGCTTCCAGTAGCAAGCCAGAGAGCAATGAACATAAATGCCCTTTGAAAGAAACTCTTCAAGCTGTCATCCCAAACTATCCTATTTCCTTCTGCCTGTTAGCCTACTCTTGCTCTTCCTCCTCAGGCTCTAAGAGCGTGACCTGAAGCTTTGGGGGCAGATCCTGACTGACAGGGTTGAATTTGGACTTTACAAAGGGCAGTTATTCCAGTAGTTCAGTGAGTAATAGCATATTGCCTGAGATTGGCAGGTAGGTGTTTTTAAGATGATATATTTTATACAACTCAAAGAAGGAACGGGAATTAATGTTTAAAAAATGGATTGGAACTCTGAATACTTTGTTTATTCATGTACTGCCTTTCATGAATATATCACTAGGCACTTTACATAAAATGTAATTACAGCAATCATTCTATTGAGTATTCAGGAAATAAAAATGTCTTTAGATATGACGCAAATGCCAGTAACACCGAAAACATGATCTCTCTTGGAAAGGGGTAACAGACACAGTACTATCTAAATGTATGCCAGTAGACTTGGATCTATTTGGTAAAAAATGGCCTTAAGGGGGAAAATCATAGATTTAGAGCTAGAAGGCACCTCAGAAGTTAATTGATCCAACCCTTCATTTTATTGATGCAGAAATTAAGGCTAAAAATGATTAAGTGGCTGGTCCAAGGTTATCCATTAAATAGCAAAACTAGGATTTGAACTCACATCATCTGGATCCAAATGCCATATTCTTCCCCCTGCATCATACTGACATTGCTGATTTCAGACAACCTAAACACATCAACTCTGCTTACCATATCTGGAAATTATGATCACTTGGAATTCAACTCTTTCACCCTCTGTCAAAATTAAATTAAAAGTTTGTTTGGACTTTTATTATTGTAAAGTAAAAGTCTGATGTTTTTGCTTGAGGAGTTGGCCTTCTCTTTGCTCTCAGTGTTACATTTACAGATGTTTCATCTTTTACCTTGGGATTGGATGAGTAAACATAGAAAGTTATAAGCTTTCATACCCAACACTTCAGAAATTCATGATTCCACACCAGTCTTCGCACAGACACTAACTAAACAGCATAGGAACATTTAGGGCAAAATAGCAAATAACTTTACTCTTCTCCAATATCAAGACAATCAAACAACTGACCAACTTTCAGAATAATGATATAATAGAAATGTGTGAGGACTCGCCATAGATCCCTGGATCTAAAAGAATACAGTCAAGGACCCCAATAAAAGCACTTCTAACAGAAAAATGAGTTCAGAAAAATGAGTAGTCCCAAGGAAAGTGAGAGGCCTAGTAAATGACTAGTCACTGTATAAAGTCACCAATTAATAATAACAAAACCCCACAAATCTTTGTCATTGTTGTTCAGTCATTTGTCAGTCATGTCCAATTCTTCATCACCCCATTTGGGGATTTCTTGGCAAGATACTGTAGTGGTTTGCCATTTCCTTCTCCATCTCATTTTACAGGTGAGGAAACTGAGGCAAACAGAGTTAAGTGACTTGCCCAGGGTCACACAGCTGATAAGTGTCTGAGGCCAGATTTGAACTCACAAGATGAGTCTTCTTGACTGCAGGCTTGGCACTCTATCCACTTCACTACCTACCTGTCTACATACTTGGGGAGCCTTAAACTCTCCCTTGATAGTTGCTACCTTTTATTTCCTGTAGTAATATTAGAAAACATGCTAGTAATGATTCTCTCTACACCTAGTAAAGAGGTAAATGCTCTTCTTGACATAATGTGGTTTGTACATATTAGTTTTTTCTATATTTACTCCCACTGAAAGGTAGTAGATCACCTGAATTTGTATTTTTCATTTCTGCTTCTATCATGTCCTTTGTAAAAGCTTTTTTTTTCCTTTTCTTTTTTTGGTGAGGCAATTGGGGCTAAATGACTTGCCCAGGGTCACACAGCTAGTAAGTGTCAAGTGTCTGAGGCCAAATTTGAACTCAGGTCCTCCTGACTCCAGGGCCAGTGCTCTATCCACTGTGCCACCTAGCTGCCCTGTAAATACTTTTTGATAGATGAAATACTTAATGTCTGCAATAATCTGAGGATTGTTGATTTCCAGTCCCTGCTTTGTCTTTATTTTTGTTTACTTACTCATTCATCAAGCCATCTTTTGCTTAGTTCTCATAGGACTAGTGACACTGAAATAGCCACACCAATGTGGAAGTATATGACAGAAAAATACATCTGGCATTATTAGAGAAATACGTTGAAGTACCATTTCCCCACTGAGGTTGTTATTCTGAATATTTAATAGGAGGGCAGTATGATATAGGGGAAAGGGCATTGGACCAATACAACTGATTTAAAAACCCAATTCCCCAGTTTTCTAGCTATATGACCTTGGGTTTATCATCACCTAACTTCTCTGAATCCAGATAAAATAGAGATGGTGATACCTGCAATACCTATCTCAGAAGGTTGTGGTCAAAAGATAACAGGGGCAACAAACTTTGAAACCATAAAATAATATTTAGATGGCAGCATTAATATTTGGCTTTTATAGATACAATAGATGAACCTAAGACCAAGACTCTACAGCTTTGGGAGCTAGTGGAAACACTACCTGACTAAAAGTCAGGTAGGAGTCCTGGGTTCTCATCTATACTTCTTCCACTAGCAAGTTGTGCACTAGTGGGGCAAGTAATAGGTGGTGAGGTGTAAGTCAGTGAGCATTGGGTTCAAATCTTGACCTGCCACTTTACTACTTGTGTGACTTGGGGCAAGTCACTCCTCTGGGCCTTAGTTTCCTAACCTGAAAAATGGAGTTCAGTTAGATGTCCTCTTCAAGTTCTGATCTCATGATCCTAAATCACTCACCTCTCAGCATTTTAGTTTCTTCATTTATAAAATGAGAGGTGGGGAGAGGGACAGAACAAACTAGATCAGTGGTTCTTAATTTGAGACCAAATTGTTGATAGCTTTTAGGGAATTTGTAAACTTGAATGGGAAAAAAATCACATGCTTAACTTTTCACCAAGTTTGGTTTCCTTTGTAATCTTATGTGTTTTATTTTATCCATTTAAAATCATCCTGAGAAGGGGTCCATAGATTTCCCCAGATTGCCAAAGGGCTCCATGACACAAAGAAGACTAAGAATTCCTGGAATAAATGATTTCTAAGGATCTTCTAAACCCTGAGGTTCAGTGATTCTAAACATAGCATCTTTACTTGTGAAATGAGTACCTTGTTTATGTGTGATTCACAAGTGTCTAATAGAACAGATTCTCATTCTGTGCAATTTTCACTATGGAATTTGGAATGAGTATCTGACCCTCATGAAGTCTGAACTCCAACCAGGTTTTAAAAAATAGCTTTCTTGTGAGAGAGTTAAGGGAAATAAATAAAAGAATATAGGAGCAGGCTCACTCAATACTTGCTCAATAGGATTGAATTTGCAATCATTTATTATAGGTGTTGTCTCAATTGAATTAAAACTTATCAAAAAGATTTATTCAGTAACAACTTTTTTTGGGGGTGGGGCAACGACTGTTAAGTGACATGCCCAGGGTCACACATCTAGGAAGTGTCAAGTGTCTGAGGTTAGATTTGAACTCAGGTCCTCCTGAATCCAGGGCTGGTGGTTTATCCACTGCACCACCTAGCTGCCCCCCAGTAACTTTTATTTCAAGGCTTTTTTTCTTTGCACTTCTCACAATCCTTTAAAGACCCTAAAATGCATCTATGCCAGGTTGAACCATAGCTATGACTAGGGTGGGGAGGCTAGAACTTTTCCTGAAACATCAACATATAAAGTGGGTTAAAAATACTCAAAGTCCTTTAGAAGGTAGAAACAGCAAGCCTTCTAAGAGCTAGTTAACAAGAATAGTTAGGACATGAAGCTATCCTTCCTTGTCCCTACACAGCCCTGCTCTCTTTTCCTCAATTGAATTTGCCTTCAAAGTTTATGTCAGGGCACATTTCCTGCCCCTTGCCCCAGGTGCAAAAATTGCTAGTTAAGAGTCTGGGTAGAAAATATCAGCCTTAGGCTTGATTCTTATGGTCTTTGTGGGTATTGTCGCCCCGATTCTGGTTTCAGCCTAGCTTTTAGTGGAGAGACACCCGCCACAGCAAAACCACTGCTAAAGTTGGCAAGAATAGAACTACTAGTCAGCAGTCTTGGCCTAAGGTTGCACTGTCCACAGTTTAGAATTTCCCCCAAATCTCCTTCTAGATTTCCAAAGCCAACTTCCTCCAGAAAGCCTCTCCTGGTTTCTCTCTCTGTCCCTCTCTGTCTCTCTCTGTCCCTCTCTCTGTATCTCTTTGTGTTTCTCCCTGTCTCTCTGTGTCTCTCTATCTCTCTCCCTCTCTCTCTCTGTGTCTCTGTGTCTCCCTGTCTGTGTCTCTCTGTGTGTGTCTCTGTCTCTGTCTCTCTTTCTCTCTGTGTCTCTCTGTCCCTCTCTCTGTGTTTCTCCCTGTCTTTCTGTCTCTCTCTCCCTCTTTCTCTGTCTCTCTCTGTTTCTCTGTGTCTCTCTGTCTCTTTCTCTCTCTGTATCTCTGTGTCTCTCTGTGTCTCTGTCTCTGTCTCTCTCTCTCTCTCTCACACACACACACACACACACACACACACCCGCACACCCACACACACACAGACACCTGCACTAAATGGCTCTAAACCATCATAGTACTTCATGCCTCTAAAAAGATCCGCAATTTAGAGCTGAGTGACCTTAAAGACCACCTAATAGAACTCTCTTATTTGAAGAAGCTGAGGTCTAGAAGTCACGCCTTAAGTGAAGCCATACAAATAGTAAGTGGCAGAGCCAGGATTTGAACCTACAACCTCTGATTCTACTTCCAGTACTTTTTCCACTGACCCATGCTGCTACTATTATTATATTTTCACATTCTACCTTATAGTATAGTAATTTGCAAACATACTTTTATCTCTTGAGTTAGAGTATAAACTCCCTAGGGGCAGAGATTGGGTCTTATTCTTCTTTGTATTACCCATGGAGTCTTGTATGTCCTTGGTATTTAAGAAATACTTGTTGAATTGTACTGAATTTAATTAAGTACCCACCGTGTGCATATTAGTATGCTGTGTATTACAAAGTTTTTTACGGAGCAATAAATAATAGTTAATATTTCTATAACACTATGTACAAAGTATTTAATGATGATTATCTCATTTGATCCTCACAACTAACCTGGAATGTAGATACTATCGTTATCCTTGTTTTATAGATGACAAAACTGAAGCAGAGGTTAAATAACTTGCCCAAGGTCACAAAACTAGTAAGCATCTGAGGCTGGATTTGAACTCAGTTTTTCATAACTCTAGGCACAACACTTTATGCACTGTGCCACCTTTGCATAACCTTGGATATTTTAATTAACAAGAATTTCCCTTCAAATACTTTAGTCCTTTCACTTCTCTCTACTGTCCCCAACACCCCTCAAATACCACTGTCTTTCTGTGGCTTTTGTAACAGTCTTCTGGACACTGTTTCTATTAGGCATTCCAGAAGAGGAGCTTCTCACAGAATCTCAACTCTCATTTTCCCCCCCTAAGATCAAGTACTCCTAGATGCTTAAAGTATAGTGTGATACAATAGCTATGATTTCCTCCTCTCCCTGCTCCCCGCCTTTTTTTCCACAGTAAGACAATGGGGAATTTCCAACCCATTTAACACTTAAGTAACTAAAAAAACTCAGACTTAGCTTAACTGAAAGTACATGCTCCTACCACCTTGTAGAAGTCATTCTGGTTAAATCAGAAACTTTTAAGACCAGAATCATAAGGTCTGTTGTTGTTTGTCCTTCGTTCTTGAAGAGGACCAGGGTGATGTGATGTCATCACTTGCACTGAATTGGATTTAAGTGAGGGAAGCCTGTGCAAGGTCATTAACCTCACACTCTTCTCCAGAGCCATCTGGGTCCAATGGCAAGATATATATATATATCAAGACAACTGGAGATGGTCCTGGATGTTTAAGGCAATTGGGGTTAAGTGACTTGCCCAGGGTCACATAGCTAGTAAGTGTCTGAGGTAAGATTTGAACTCAGCTCCTCCCAATTTCAGGGCTAGTGCTTTATCCACTGTACCACCTAGATACTCCAATTATAAGGTCTAGAGCTAGAAGAGTCATTAGGGCCCTTATAGTCAAGAGATCCTCAAAACATGATCTGGGGACCACTGGAGGTCCCTGAGGTGCTTTGGGGTATAGTGGATCTAGTACCAGCCTGGAGCCAGGAAGATTCATTTTCCTGAGTTCAAATCTGGCCTCAGACACCTCTTAGTTGTGTCACTTAACCCTGTTTGCCTCAGTTTCCTCATCTGTAAAATTATCTAGAGACAAATTGCAAGCTACTTTAGTATCTTTACCAAGAAAACCCCAAATTGGGTCACAAAGAATTGTTCATGACCTAAATGACTGAACAACATGAACAAAAGTTTTTTTGGAAGGAAGGGAAAGGATTTGCGGTGATTTCTAAATGCATAAAGGAATACTGAGATCAAAAAATTTGAGAACTGTTAATCTAGTGTAATCCCTCCATTTCTTCAAAGAAACTGAAATGGAGAGGTTTAAATGATTTGCCCTAGCACACCTGACTCATATGGAAGAGAACCCAGATTCTCAGACCCCAGAGGTTATGCTCTTTCACTATACTATACTGACATATGCGCATTTTTGCCTACTTTTAAAATTTGGGACAAAGTTGTAAGGACTCCCTAATCCCCTGCTCATTGTCTATAGCATCACTATGATTAAAAAAATATTAGTACTATTGAAAAACAGAAAAGGTTCCTAAGAAAGTTGGGATGAAATTGTGATCAAGAAAAGAAAGTAAGAAATCATAGAATGTACTTTACTCCTTCAAATTGTGTCATTGTTGTTTCCAGAACTGTGATTTTATGAGGGTAAGAATTCCCACCCTTCCACTGAGGGAGACAGGCAACCCATATGTCATTTATAATTGTAGAGATTTTGAGGCAGTGGGTGGTGCAGTGGATAGAGTGCTAGATCCAAAGTCAAGAAAACCTGAATTCAAATCTGATTCTACCATTTATTAATTGTGTGACCCTGGGCAAGTCACTTAACCCCTGATTGTCTCAGTATACACAAGTGTACATTAGGGATAATAATAGCCTATACCCCAGCACATACCTAGGAGGGTCGTTATGAGGATAAGATCAATTATTTGTAATGTACTTAGCGCAGTGCTTGACAAAGAGTAGGTGCTATATAAATGCTTATTACTTTCTCCCCATCTTAGAGAGTTACCTTAGCTATGGAAAAGTTAAATAACTCTCCCATAGTCACAAAATTAATATATATTAGAGGAAGTATTGGAAGTCAGGTCTTCATGACTCAAAGGCCAGCTCTTTATCTACCACACTATACAGCCTCATAATACTGGGCCCCTTCATAGCCATCCATAGGAGGCCAAAGGGTGTTTTTAGTTACTTTTCATGAATAAGGAAACTTGCACACAAAAAGAGTTTTTGATAGGTAGCCAGGTAAGAAAAGGAACTAGCAGAATAGATAAGAGATTGGTGGCAATTGGCTTAGAGTCCAATTTTGCAGAGTCTACATGTGGTAGAACCATGGGAAAATATAAAAAACACAAGAATATGTGAAGTTTCTTGAAATTGTTTCTCCCCTAAGTCACTGGAAACAACTTTTTCATTCATTGATTCAACAACTTTTTACTGAGACTAGGCTGCCTTAGAATCCCTGTCCTATGAGCTCTTTTCTATATTTCCGTACTAGATGGGCATAAATCAGACAATCATAGGTAATTAGAGCTGGGATATGCTATTGAAATCATTTAGTCTAATCTCCTTCAATTTGTAGATGCTAAGAGATTTGTCCATATAAATTGCCACTCCAAGGACTAGAATTCAGGACCCAAATATTCCTAGTCAATATGACCTATTCAATAACCTTTCCTCTTTTAATTTTAAAATTGAGTAATTTATTAATTATTTAACCAGAGGAATCTCTAGAGTAGCTTCTAAACAAAAGGGACCAAATAACACAATTTAGAAAATAGTCTAATTATTGATTAAAAGCTGGGCCCAAAAGTTTAAAATTCTGTTGCTGCTGCTGTGTATGTGTATGTATGTGTGTATACATACACATATATACACATATATGTATTATGTATGTATATACTATAGATATATGTGTGTACACGCATGTATATATTTACATATACACATATATACAACATATCCATCTACACATATACAAAACCATATATATTATATTTGACCAGGAATGTGATTCAATAGGACATAGCTCTTGGGCTTGTCCAATTATGGTGACACATTTATTTTCATAATAGTTGCAAAGAATGGTGGGCCCTAAAAAAGATGACCAGATATCAGACCCATGAAACTCTAAGGGGTTTCCATGCAAAGCTCCCTCTATGAAACAGGATCTCCAATTGGAAATGAAACAGGGAGCCAAGCTGTTTCCTATGGAGAGCAGAGCTAAGTGACAAAGAAAAAAAGAAGTGATGAGTTTAAAAAATACAATCTGAGGGATTTAGTTAGCTAGAAGTAGCCTTGTTTGTTGTTCCAGAAATTGTGGTGCTTTTCTTTTCTTTTCTTTTTTCTTTTTTTTTGGTGAGGCAATTGGGGTTAAGTGATTTGCCCAGGGTCAGCTATTAAGTGTCAAGTGTCTGAGGTTAGATTTGAACTCAGGTTTTCCTGAATCCAGGACTCTTGCTCTATCCATTGTGCCACCTAGCTGCCCCAAATTGTGGCGCTTTTAGTCAAGGACTATCCTGAAAAGAAAAAGCGCCTTCTAGCCAAGGCTCTAAGAAAAAGACAATTGCTCAAGAAAAAGGCAGAAAATTTGTTTGTTTTTTAGGAAGCTTTATTTCCCTAGTTTAGTAACTGGTCATGTTTGAGATTTTGCTTTTCTAAAAGAGCTAAAAAAATCCTATGGGTTGCTAGCTAAAAGAATAAAGTCAGAGCCCACTCATCCACCTTCTTCCCAAAAGAAAAGATAGCACTCTAGTTGAAGGAAGATGAAAACAGAGAGAAGATCCACCACTATAATTCCAATGAACACAGACTTTGCAGCAACCTCCGTTGAGTGAAAAATGCTGAATAGCATCCCTGTGAGACCAGAAGAGAGAAATGTCTGGAAGAAACCATGCACTACATGAGACCAGTAGGGAGGAGACCTGGCAGAAATGTTGCAATGACATCACCAGAAGATATCTATGCTGATTAGTAAAGATAAACACATTGGTAGGGGCTCATGAGCTATTGTTTTAAGTGGATGGAGATCCATAGTGTACCTTGAACTTGGGATAGCCTTTTTTTGAGAGATCCATGTTTGAATTTTGGTGTTATCCCAGGTGTTGACATTGGTAATAACTCAAATTTCTATAGAACTTTAGGGTTTGCAAAGTGCTCCCCTAGCAAAATTCTCTGAAGCTCTCTGAGACAGGCCAACTGACAGAAAAGTCTGAAAGATATCTCTCTCTTTTATGGATTTCATTTTTTCTATTATCATTGTTATATCAGCTATTTACATTCATTTATCATTTATATGTCATTATACTCTGGGAGCAGCTGGGTACTGCAGACAATGGATACCCTCTTTTGGTGAAATTACTAAACCTCTCATAACTCTAACAAAAAATGCCTTCCCATTTTAGTGCACAGGCTGTTGAACTTGTGGCTCTTACACAATGAAACAAAAGGGTGGAACGTGGTAAAAATTAATATCGGAAGTTTTAGCTGAATCATTTGAGAGATTTCGCATGCTACTGAAGTATCTTTTGAAGGACCTCCCCTTTTGGGAAGAAAACTCAAGAACTAGAGGAACTTCCAGGATGCGAACTTAAAAGTGTGTGTGTGGGGGGGGAGCAGCTAGGTGGTGCAGTGGATAGAGCACTGGCCCTGGAGTCAGGAGTACCTGAGTTCAAATCCAGCCTCAGACACTTGACACTTACTAGCTGTGTGACCCTGGGCAAGTCACTTAACCCCCATTGCCCCGCAAAACAAACAAAAAAACAAACAAACAAACAAAAGGGAGGGAGGGAGCGGAAGTTTGTGTTCTCTGGCCGTTGAACTTAGCCGTGGAGGCACACTGGGGAGAGGAGTTCGGAAACACGTGGTTGGTGTTCGGCTTTGGGTGTGCTGGTTCGTGGCCTGGCGAGCAGTTTGGGATTTGGTGAGTTTTATAAAGGAAGATAGACTAAGCTTAGATCTAAGACCATCCATCTGTATTTCTACTTCCCTATTTCCCTAATTGGTTTCACTTTTTGTTGCCTAATTAATTCCCAAGCAATAAAAATTAATCCCTCACAGATTAAAGCTCAGAGGCTCCTTTTTCTTATTGGTCTGGGAGATATATATAAAAGGGAAAAGTTAAAGGGGGAGATTAATGCTCTGTATATCCAATTTTGAATCTCACACTTTTCAGTAATGACACAAGCAGTCAAATTAGTCCCCTGGAATTTGACCTTTTTTATGCAGTTAAGATATAAACAATTGAAACAAATTCTCTTGCCTAGTGAAAAAACATCAGGGATTTCCACAAAGTCCTAGATTTAACATTGATTTCTTTAAGCTTCCTTGGGTCTGAGGTTGCTTTCCTGTTAGGATTACATACAACAGAAGGATTGTGTAGAACTGGCTCCAACAGATGTCTCCTTCTGCCATAGTTATGCATAGAGCATGGGTTGGGTATATAGCATGCCTGGCCTCCATGCTGAACATACTCAAGATGTATGCCTTTGCTTACCACCACCAGTTCTTTATTTTCACTCTAATCTACTTTTTTCCATCCTATTCTGGGTTCCAAAGTACAAGTTGAGCTCTCTATGCAGTTTCTCTTTATAACTAAGGAATCAGGAATATTTATTTGGACAGCTAGGGTTGTAATTTATATTTTCAGTATCAACACAGTGTCCAGCATACAGTAAGCACTTGATAAATACTAGTTGACTTTGAAAAGGTTAAAAGTACTTGATATGGGGCAGCTAGGTGGCATAGTGGATAGAGCACCAGCCCTGGAGTCGGGAGGACCTGGGTTCGGATCCAACCTCAGACACTTAATACTAGCTGTGTAACCCTGGGCAAGTCACTTAACCTCAATTGCCTCACCAAAAAAAAAAAAAAAAGTACTTGATATTACAAAGTTGTTTTCCCTTTGTATGTGTATCTTAGATGAGTCTTATATGAAGTCTTTATAATAATAATGACCCTATTGTCAAGGACATTAATATAATAGCTCTTGGGATCAATAATCTTAATAATAAAATCATAATGGGTAATGTATAAAATAAATATCAAATCATATCAGCCCCCTAGTTTTGTAAATTGTTCAAAAGTCAGCCATAATCTGCTAATTTTCAAATTTGTATGTCCTCCACCCGGTCTTCTTCGCCTTGACAACTTTCTAGATATTCTCTCCTATCTTAGCTTTAGCCACACCAGAGTTCCTTAGTTTTTCTACCTTTCTCAATTATTATTTCCCTATCTCTTTCATTGACCTTGTATGTGGGTGATCTTCAATGGTCTTTTCTAGGCCCTCTTCTTTTCTTTCTATAGCCTTTCTTCGGTAAACTCCTTTATTCTTCCCCCTCTCCAATCCATCTATCACACATCACTGGCAAAATAACTTTTATTACCCATAGATTTGGTCATGTCTCTCCAGTGGCTGCCTGTTGTCTACTGAAAACTCAAACTCCGTTTTTTCCTGGCAAAAGGCCCTCCATAATTTGGTATCGGCTGAATTTTCCACCCTTATATCATATTACTTCTTCCCATGCACTCCATGCTCAAGCTAAACTTGACTACTCAGTGCTCCCACAAATATACTTAACTCTGCCACCTCCATACTTTTCCTTGTACTCTTCCCTAAGTGTAAAATGCCATTTATTCCTACCCTCTTCCTTTCAGCTGTTGAATTCTGGGCTATCCTTCAAAACTGACCTTAAATGGTACCTACTCCAGGAAGCCTTGTCTACTCCTTCCTGTCAATAATGGCCTTCCCCTGAGAGATCACCTAACACTATCTTCCAACTTTCTAATGTACTTGTCTTAATAGTAATTCACATTTATACAATAACTTAAGAAATATAAAACATTTTTTACACAACATGACTCTGAGTTAGTTATTATAGGTATCATTATCACTACCCTTTTATAGATAGAAGAAATGGGCATCAGAGAGGTGAAGTGCTCAACATCACAGTGATCTACCTATCATTGTCCTAGGTGGCACAATGGTAGACTTGGAGTCAGGAAGACTTGAATTAAAATCATACTTTAGATACTTACTAGGTATATGGTTCTGGGAAAGACATTTAACTTATGTACCTCAGTTTCCTGATCTCTAAAATTGATATATTAACAGCACCTAACTCCCAGGACTATTGTGAGAATAAAATTTGATATTATTTATAAAGTGCTTTGAAAACCTTAAGTTACTGTATAAATGTTCAACTAGCAAATATTAGTCCAAGGATTTAAATCCATGCTTTTTTAATCCAAAGCTAGTTTTCTTTTCACTATATCATGCTGCCTTACTATATATTGTCATTGTATATTATGAGTACCTGTGTTCATGAGGGCATGCACTGTAGATTATTTAAAATTTACATCTTTCCTAAGGTCCTAGCATAGATTTACCAGCGGTGTTAAATATACATTGTGTTGCACAACATTTAAAATACCATGGGAACCAGATTAAAATGTAACTGGGAAATATCTAACAAAATAAATAAAAATATAATAAGACAGAAATAACATTAATATATGAATTTCTAAGTTAATATATGGCCTATAAGGATTCTTATATGCAGTGACCCTGTTTCTATTTGAGTTTGAATCCTGCCTCAGACTCTTACTAGTTATGCGACCTTGGGCAAGTTACTTAAACTCTCTCACCTTCAGTTTTTCCATCTGTTAAATGGAAATAAAGTAGCTATCTCAAAGGTTTGTGGGGAGATTACATGTAAAATACTACATAAAGATAATATCTAATATATATATAAATGTATATCACTTTAAAGTTTGCAAAGTACTTTATTAATATCTCATTTTTCCTCACAATCCTGGGAGATAGGTGCTTATTATCCTCATTTTATAGCTGAGGAAGTTGAAGTAGAGGTTAAATGTCTTGTCCACGCTCACTCAACTAGGAAGTGTCTGAGGTTCAATTTGACTTCGGGTTTTCCTGACTTCAATACCAACACTCTCTATCTACTGTGCTACCTGGCTATCCAGATAAATGCTAGTTACTTTAATTATTATTAAATGTATGGCCTTGGGCAGTCTATTTCTTAGTTTCTTCAATTCTAAAATGAGGGGGATAGATTTCATGACTTCTGAGGTCCCATCTGGTTCTGAACCTGGGATCCTGTTTATCTAAATAACAGCCTTCAGCTAAGGCTGATTGAATCTGCATCCCAATTAAAGAAAGAATCACACAGCCAAGTTTGTGTCATCCACATGAATTCCAAAATAGTAGAAGTGGGAATGCTGGGAAAAAAGTTGTTTTATTATTTTCAGTGCTGCATTTGTAAAAGTTGCATGAAAGAATGGCTATTTGGCATGAACATTCTGCTGCCAAATATATACATTCATTCTGTTGGGGAATCCAGGTGGCAGTTTAAAGCTGCAGTGCTAAGAAAAATATTTGCCCCTTCGTCACTGATGACAATGACGGGGATTTGGGTTTAGGCTGGAGATAGAAGGTCAGCACATGTTTTATTTTAAACTATACTTGCTACTCTGTTATCTATGGAAATTTTCAGCTTAACTACACTACTTCCAAATTATTGGCAGATAAAAAGCATATACATAGTTCAGGCCTAGTGAATAATTTCTCAGAAACAATCAAAACATTATAAGAAATCAAGGCATTTCAGAAATGTCTTGAAGCCCCTCCCCCAAACAATAGCTTGACATTATAAAAATTTTACCAACTTCCTCTGGAAAACTGTCAACAGTTGTAAAAAAGTTAATATATGTCCTCAACAAATTATGGCTTGCTCACTTATTCTTTCTTTCTTTTTTTTCCAGGGCAATGGGGGTTAAGTGACTTGCCCAGGGTCACACAGCTAGTAAGTGTCAAGTGTCTGAGGCTGGATTTGAACTCACATCCTCCTGAATCCAGGGCCAGTGCTTTATCCACTGTGCTACCTAGCTGCCCCTATCACTTGCTCACTTAGCAGAATAATGTATTTGTAAATTGTAGAATGGGAAGAACCTTAGGAAGTCATCTACTCCAGTCTCCTCATTTTACAGATGAGCAAACTGAGGGCTAGAGAAGCTGTGACCATACAATAGCAAAACAGATTTGAACTCAGGTCTTTTGGCTTCCCCATTCAACACTCTTTTCACCACATTGTGCACTATAACTCTTATTTGTATTGGAAGTGCTATAATTGTATGTGCTTTCTCAAGGATGGGAGTGAGGGGAATCAGGGACTACTAGGATGCTTCTTTCTTTTCCCCAACCCTTGAAAGGAGGAAGGAATGAAGAAAGAATAAGGTAGAGAAGATGAGGAGCAGGACCAAGAGCATGGTGGAAGAATTATTTCCAGAGTGCATTACCCTTACCCAGATATTGAAGCTCCCTATCACAGAATCATAGAACTCAAGTAGACCTTAGATGTGGTCCAGTCCAAATTCCCTTAATTTACAAGAGGAAGAAACTGAAGCTTAAAGGATGTGGGAGGGAGTGGGGTTAAGTGACTTGCAAATGAAGGTCACATAGGTAGTGAAAAGCAGGGTCAGATTTGGAATTCAAGGCCCTTTGATTTTAAATATTTTATATTTTCTGCTACACTATGCTGCCTTAGCGTATTAAAACTTCCATAAGAATAATCACAGGTCTTCTCCTGCTCTCTGGGTTTCTAGAAGTAAATTAACAAAACTAAGAACAGACTACATGATGTCAGACATACCTACACACTCACAAGCCCCCCCCAACACACACACACACACACACACACACACACACACACACACACACACACAAAGTACATATCCACGACAGACTCATCCAAGAACTTACATGAAAATCAAAGGTTAAAGTGAATTGATGCAACATTTCCTCTGAAGCATTAAGTCCCTAATTATACTTTTAAACAGAGACCAGCATCACTCAGGAAATAAATATGTGTCAAATGAGGATATAGCCCAAGGATTTTTCTCCCAAATCCTCTGCTTTGAAACATGACCCCTATTCACCCTATCAGAAGAATGCTCCTTTTACTTCCTATATACTCCAGTGGTATCCATCTAAAGTATATAGAGATTTCATCATCACTCCCCAAAGGAAGCAGAAAAGTGTCTGGTTGGAGCTCCACTCCAGAGCCTAACTCAATATGGGTGTGTTTATGATTTATAAAACAACACAGAGGAAAACTCAGGGCCAAGTTTCAGGTGAAACTTTGTTTTATTTTCTCCCGGAGGTGATTTCAGTTTGAAGTCAGGCAAAAGTTGGTGGTTTTGGATCGGTTTCGTGTCCATTAAAAGGGAAAGTTACAGTGTCAATTGACATGACCTCAAATATGGCAAGTCTCCACCCCTAAAGCACACAGAGAGACCTCAGCTATTCATGGGATTCTCTGTGGTGACCATCACTTCATGAGCTCTCATTTGCTTGATCTGTCTGCTCAGCAGCTCAGACATTCAAATATCATAACACAGAGAACATAGAGATCCAAAGGAGACAAGAGTTTAAATGTGCAAATATCAAAGAAAGAAAATCAAAACTGTGTGCCTAGGGGGAATATGAACCAAGTTCTTCTAATTATCTGAGATAAAATTATTTTTGATAGGTTTGTTGGTTCCTGGCTTCACTTATGAATAATTTATAATTTGTATCAATAAGAGAATAAGTAACTGATACATAATATCTCATTTGAGCCCCATAGCACTCCTGTAAGGCAGATACTATGGGTATCATAAATCTCGTTTTACAGATGAGGAAATTCATATTTTTCCATTGTAATGAAGGTAATAAGTATAAATTTTGAACCCTGAATCCTGGGCTACAGGAATAGCCAGAACATCAAGCTTCCTTATAGAAGTAATGACTATAGGGGCAGCTAGGTGGCGCAGTGGATAGAGCACCAGCCCTGGAGTCAGGAGGACCTGAGCTCAAATGCAGCCTCAGACACTTAACACTAGCTGTGTGACCCTGGGCAAGTCACTTAACCCCAATTGCCTAACCAAAAAAAAGAGGAAGTAATTACTATAAATGGCCAGAGTCACACATTCAGATGCATTTTCTATTCATTCCCAGAATATGAAGGGCTAAAGGATATTAATAAAAAGAGCAAATGGAAATATCAGCTGTGGGGTAAAATAATAATAATTGCTAACATTTACACAGCATTATAAAAATTGCGAACTATGTTACATATGTCATCTAAGATGATCTAGCCAAGTAATCCTGTGATGTTGGTGTAATATGTCCATTCAATGGAAAACAAGGTAGTCAGTGATAATGTTCTAGTTTCAATATAGTTCATTGGCTGAGTTAATTATAATAGTTACAACAGTAATAATCGTAACACAAATGTAGTTATTATTGCTATTTTCCTCATTTTACCAAGGATCAAATACTTTAAATAATCTGAAAAAGTTTACACACAAAAATGACAAAACTAGTATTTGAACCCAATTTTTCTTAAAGCAAGCCCAGGTTTCTTTTCTCTTTTTTTTTTAAACTAGTTTTTTATTCTTCTTCTTCTTATTATTATTTTTTTTTTAGTGAGGCAATTGGGGTTAAGTGACTTGCCCAGGGTCACACAGCTAGAAAGTGTTAAGTGTCTGAGGTGGGATTTGAACTCAGGTCCTCCTGACTCCAGGGCTGGTGCTCTATCCACTGCGCCACCTAGCTGCCCCTTTTTGTCTCTTTTTTTACCTTCTGTCTGTTGCCTCTCTAATCTTTGCTAATGTGCTGCTGAGAGGACAAACAGCTATAATCACAGAATTTTAGAATTGGGGAGGGGGGGGTGATCCTTAGCAGCCATCTAGTTCAACTCATATCTGAAAAAGTTAAACATACTGAGTAAGTCTCCAGTGAGGGGGATTCAGGGAACATACTACCTAACATCAAACTCTTTGCAACTTCTCCCATGTTCCTGTGTCTATCCTTTGGGGCAAAACAGAACAAATCTAACCTCTCTTCCAAACACTTGAAGACAATTACCATGTTTCCCTTCAGCATTCTCTTCCCTGAGCTGAACTTTCCCAATGTCAAACATTGGTAGTCCTATGGCATGAACTCAAGGTTCATCAAAATTGAGATTTCTTTCTATTGTTTTCTCTTTAGTTTATTAATATGTCTCTTAAACTATAGCATTCAGAACTGGACATGCTATTCCGGGTATGTTCCAACAAGGACAGAATAGGGAAGAACCATCACTTCTCTGTTCCTGAAATCTATGCCTTCCTTATTGTAGTGTAAAAGGACAAAGGTGACCTTAGCTATTTCGGCTGCTATATTGTGCTTTTCATACACATATACTCCACCACCACCACCCCCACACACATCTTTTTCATGTAATCTGCTATCTAACCATGCCTCTCCATTCTTATCATCGATGGAATTATTTCTCAAACCCATGGGTAGAACTTAAATTGCATATTATATATTTTACTTTGTAACCCATATTTTTCCTTTATAAACACAATCTTATAGCATTTTATTCAATAGAAGTGTTTGAGAATTGGCATGAAAAGTAAATATTTGGATTAGAATGTCTATCACATATAATTTAGGAATTATGTTCCCATAAAAATTTTGATTCTAAAATTAAATAAAATCATATTTAAACTCCTCAGAACCTACTTCAATCTTATATTTTAGGCCTTACACATTACTCCCCTCTACACACTCTATGGTCTAGCCAAATTGGCCTTCTTACAGTTTCTCATACATGACATTCTATCATGCCTTTACATTGGCAATCCCCAATGACTAGAATGTTTTTCCTCCTTAATTCTACTTCCCTAGTTTCTTTCAAGACCCAATTCAAGCATCACCTTGTATAGGAAGCTTTTCCTGATCCCGTAAAACAATGATATCAACCTCAGATAGAAATGGGGCCCACTATCAGTCCAAAAAGATCTCTGTGACTTGCAGATTGATTTTGTTATGTAATGTTACCTATATTTGATGGTATTTTTATTTAGTTTGTTAAATATTTGCCAATTACATTTTTCTTTTTGCTGGGCAATGAGGGTTAAGTGACTTGCCCAAGGTCACACAGCTAGTAGGTGTCAAGTGTCTGAGGTCAAATTTGAACTCAGGTCCTTCTGAATCCAGGGCCAATGCTTTATCCACTGTGCCACCTAGATGCCCCCACCAATTACATTTTAATCTGGTTCAGTTGAACTAGAGAGTGTTATAGGAGGCGTGGGCCATGTGTTAGACACTTAGACCCTAGGATGCTAGTGCCCTCTCTCCCCAAATCATTTTATATCTCTTTTGTTTATACCTAGAAATGGACATGTTGTCTCCCCACTCATAGATTGCAAGCTACTTGGGGGCAAGGATTTTTCCATTTTTGTTTTGTATTGTCAATGTTGTACAAAGTAGATGTTTCATAAATACATATTGATAAACTCTGAAAGGAATGTGGTGATAATTTTGGCTTTTTCACTGTGCTTTTTATATATGCCTTACTCATCTACAAAGCGTTTGAAATAAACAAGTTAATATATATTTTTTTAATCATCTTGGGGCAGGTAGGTGGCGCAGTGGATAGAGCACCGGCCCTGGAGTCAGGAGGACCTGAGTTCAAATCCGGCTTCAGACACTTAACACTTACTAGCTGTGTGACCCTGGGCAAGTCACTTAACCCCAATTGCCTCACTAAAAAAATAAAATAAAATCATCTTACTAGATTCAGCCTAGTTTTCTATTCCATCAAGATAGATGGATGAGAGACAGAAACAAAGAAATAGGGAATTAAAAAAAAATGTCTGTTAGGTATTGCTAAACCCTACAGATATAAATACAGACAAGCAAGATGGTCTTTGCCTTCCAGCAGTTTGCTCTAATGGGAGAAGATGGCACAGAAAGGGAATCTGTCAAGGGGGTAGGGATAGGAGATGAGGACAATGGCTTCAGCATAGACAACCTGGTTTGGAGATAGTAAAGAAGTAGCATAGAGGAATGGTTCCCAGCAAGATAAGGTGAAAGGTCACTAGGGATGGAGTCCACTGTGGTGAAGGAGAGATGAGGACAATGGCCTGATCTATTACTGATAAGTCTCATAATAAGGAGATGATCAAAAAAGTGGTATTTGAGAAATAATGCTTAAAGTCTTTGCTTCCTAAACCAAAGGTAGCATTAATGATATGAATTTAAGGCTAGGAGATGTTTTAGGTAGAAGTGGTTTTTGTTTGATTTTTGTTGTTTTTAATGCAACTTTCTACTCCTTTTAATGTTGCCAGACTATGTCTTTCACATCTCTTGGCCAGACACAAAGTTAAAACATCTCACCTTCAATCTCTGTGAAATGAGAGTATTTGTCACCCAATAACCTCTCAAGAATTTAAGGACTGCTATTAGTCCTGCAATTAGAACTTGAGGTCACATGAACCACCCCCTTACCAGAATAGCATCCTAATCACCCTTTGCAGTAGATCTTTTCTTTTGTTCAAACTTGGAATTTCACTGGCATAGGGATTTCCTGGCATGGAAATGTCCTCCACTGATGTAGCTCAGCAGCTCCTTGTACTCATGATCATATAGCTCATATGTTTCAGAGGCAGAACTTGAACTCAGGTCCTTTGACTCCAAAGTTGGCTCTCTATCCACCTGAGAGCACCCTGCCTCTCTTGCAGAAGGGCATCCTTTCAAATTTTATAGCCACCTAGGGAAATCACTTTATTAAATCCCCAATCAGTGATGATAAGAGGGTTTTCTATACAGGTAATTATGCAATATAATCAACAGAAAGACTGCAGTAGACCACTGCTTTTCACCCTCCTTAATACCCTCACCAGAAAACCTCTTTGGGGCGTCTGATTACATTTCAAAACTCCTGTTAATTTCCATGTTTAAAGCATATTTCATCTTTGTCCCCAAGGCCCTGAGTCTTTATCTTTATAATATCTTCATGGCACAATTTACTTCAATCCAGGATATCCCACTCCCTATCCAATAGCATCTTCTGGCTCCAAGATCTCAGATAAACCCTAGGAGCTTTTTCAGTGGTCTGGAATTTACAAGTCAGGAAGTCGAAGGTCAGTAGCAATGCTAGACACGCTCACTTTCACACACACACACACACACACACACACACACACACACACACACACACACATACACATTTATCATGTTAACTTCAGAATCCCACCCCCACCCCCAGCTCCCCAGTCTTCCTCCCATCTCTCATTACTGGTTATCTAGAGGGTAGATAAGGACAAAGGCTTTTCTTTTCCTCTCTTCGGGCATTTGACGTTTCCTGACCTCCTTCCCACCCTCCCCTTCCCCACAGCAGTCTGGCCCACCCCACCACAGACAAACACTCTTCTCAGGGGGAGTTCCGGGGCTTGCATTGTGTGGGCCCGGGGGAAGGTGCTCATTAGTTGCAGCTGCAGGGACCTGGTGCCTGCCTGAGTCAGAGGCACTGCGGCCACCAGCGACTTGGGGACCAGTCAGCAAGGAAACAGCAGGGAGACAGCTCTGGTGGCTCAATCTGGCTGCTAATGAGCTTGCTGGTGGCAGTGCCTCCTCATCAGCCCCATTTGTTTTTACAGGCTGGCCTTTGTTGACTCTAGACTTGTTTTCGTTGCCTTGCAGCAGAGATATTCTCAGGCGTTCAAGTTTTGCCTTGCTCTGCCGGGCTGTCTCCTTTTCATCGGAGACCGTGTGGGAGCTAAATTTAAACTTGATTAACAACATTTAGCCCAGAAAGGGTCAGGATGCTATTTTCATGTTAAATGGTCTGCTCCTTGCTCTGCTTTTGGCTTTTTTTTTTTTGCATGTGTGTTTTCTTTCTTTCTTTTAAAGACACAACAGAACACTCACAGTGAGAAACCTCCTGCTTTTATTGCCATGGGGTGTCTGTGTGTGTGTGTGTGTGTGTGTGTTTTATGGAAAGAATAAAGCTTTGAATTATTTGCTTGTTGTATCTGTCCCAAAATATCATATATAGGACATTTGTTTTTTTCAAAACCACACAGACCTTTCAGTTAATTATTCTATTTTGACATTCTAGTGCTGCCATCTTCAAGCCCATAGGATTCAGAGTTGGGAGGGAATTTGAAGATTAGGTCAATCTCTTAATTTTATTGAGGAGGAAACTGATGTCCAGAGTGGTTACATAACTATTGGAAAGTCACAAAGGTAGCAAGCAGAATAATCAGCATCTTTAGACTCCTCCTGGAACATAGAATTAAGGGATTCAGTTTGGAGAATAAAGTTGGAATTCTGGTTCTGCCTTTAATTCACTATGTAATCTCTGGCAAATTACATCCATCTTCTGAGCCTCAGCTTCCTCAGGTATTAAATGAGGGTTGCATTAGACTATCTCTAAGGCCCTTTACAGCTTGAATAGTCTATGAAGCTGTATATATCTCAGAAGACTGCTCATCCTCAGACAACCTTTCTGAGTTTCCTTATACCTGCGGCTCATTTCTTCTTCTTCTTCTTCTTCTTATTTTTTGTTTAGTGAGGCAGTTGGGGTTAAGTGACTTGCCCAGGATCACACAGCTAGTAAGTGTTGTGTCTGAGGCCAACTTTGAACTCAGGTCCTCCTGACTTCAGGGCCGGTGCTCTATCCACTGCGCCACCTAGCTGCCCCCTGCTCATTTCTTCTTAAGAAAGAAAATCAGAGTAATTGATTATCAACAGTGAGATTCACCAGCTAGTTACGTTTCAGGATAACATTGTAATAAATGCTTTGAGTTCCAGAACATTTGATTGTCTCCCCAGTAAAATGCAAAACACTGGGTTAGACTCTGGCAACACAAAGACAAAATGAAGTGGTTCTTATCCTCAAAGAACTTACATTCTACTTGAGGGAAATAGATTGTATACAGAGAAGTTAATAATATAACACAGTATATGTGTATACACATATGTATGTACACACATATACACATAGATATACAAATGCTTATATGGGACAGTTATATGGCACAGTGGAAAGAGTGCCAACCTGGACTCAGCAAGACTGAGTTCAAATCTAGCCTCAGACACTAGTTGTAAGGCCATGAGAAAGTCACTTAACTCTCGTATGCCTCAGTTTTCTCATCTGCAAATGGAGATTGTATTAGCACCTACCTCCCAGGATTGTTGTAAAGATCAAATGAAATAATAATTGTAAAGCTCTTAGCATAGTGTCTAGCACATAGTAAGCCCTATATAAATGTGTGTGACTCTGTGTGTGTGTGTGTGTGTGTGTGTGTGTGTGTGTGTGTGTGTATAAAATACAAAGTGGGGAAGGAAATAAACATTTATTAAGCATCTACTATGTGCCAGGTACCTGACAAATATTATCTCATCTGATTCTCACAACAACCCTGGGAAGCAGGAGCTATTTATAAAAATTTTACAGTTGAAGAAACAGCAGTTAAGTCTTTTGTCCAGGGTCACACAGCTCATAAATGTCTGATGCTAGATTTGAACTGTCTTCTTAACTCCAAGTCCATTGCTCTATTTACTGTACCCCGTCTGACTTTAGGAGAGATCAGGAAATATCTCAAACTCTCAAGGTTATGGGGCTCACTTTTATGAGACTGTCTCTGCTCTGGATACTGGGTTTATCCACTTTTTCCTAACACTCCCACTCTGCTGTTTTCTGGAAACTTCTGTATCAATACTCTCTCTCTCTCTCTCTCTCTCTCTCTCTCTCTCTCTCTCTCTCTCTCTCTCTCTGTCACTGTCTCTCTGTCTCTGTCTCTTTATCTCTCTGTCTCTATCTCTGTCTGTCTCTCCCTGTCTATCTCTGTCTCTGTCTGTCTGTCTGTCTGTCTGTCTCTCCCTCTCTCATCAAATCTGGGAAACCAACCAGATATGCCTGATAATAAAACCCTACTACAGTGTTCTCACCTCAGTGAGCAGCCCTGACATACTGTGGGTTGGAACTTAACATCCCAAACTCTGACTAGACTTTGCATGGCAAAGTGGGTGTGCCAATGTCTTCTCCAAAAGGGCATTGCTGACTCGCTGAATTCATTTCCTCCTCCTTCTATAGCTTAAAGACCCTCACAATCAAAGCTCAGAGATCCCTGCCCCCAGCATCAGAAATCCAGCTACAGTCTCTGTCCTAAACCAGGAATTCTTAGCCCTTGTTGTGTCATGTACTCCTTTGGTGAAGCCTGTGGACCCCTTCCCAGGATAATATTTTAAATACATAAAATTAAAGTCACAGCAATACAAAGGAAAGCGATTTTTATTAAAATAGTCATCAAAGTCTTTGGGGGGAGGGGAGAGTTCCCAGATTCCAGGTTTAAAACATCTGTTCTTAAGTACTATGGAACACCATAACCTCAAAAGAATCCAAATGACAGGATGACCCAAAGATTATAGGCTCTAAACCTGGAGGGAATCCCAGAGGTCATCTAATCCAGCTCTCTTATTTTACTGATGAAGAAACTGAGACCCAGAGATTGGTATAAAGTCGGGATCAGCAGTGGGATTTGAACTCAGGTCCTCTGACTCCAGAAATAGTGATCTTTGTATTGAGCTACCCTGTAGTGGAAAGATCCATAATAATTGGAAGTAGGCAGATGAAGTAATGTAAAAGACCTCATTGTGTACCTGCATGAACAAAAAAGTAGACCAGGAATGTACTGAGAGTGAGGAAGAATGGAGTATTGTACTAACTTCTCTGAAATGGGAAAAAGAACCAGAGAAAGGGATCTAACATGCTACCTGCATCCTCTCTTAGAAGTTATACAAAAAGACATGGACAAGGACTCCATTTTGAGAAACTCTCAAAAATACAGTTTAGAATTGAGACAGTGGATAGAGTACCGGCCCTGGAGTCAGGAGTACCTGAGTTCGGATCTGGCCTCAGACACTTAACTAGCTGTGTGACCCTGGGCAGGTCACTTGGCCCCAATTGCCTCACTAAAAAAAACAAAAACAAAAACAAAAACAAAAAAGAATTGAGACAGAATAGATAGGAAACGGAGGAAGAAATTGGGATCAAAGATGCATACTTTTGGGGTGATAAGTGCTCTTCCAGTTTTCTTCCTCCTTTATGTCTGTCTGATCTCCAAGCCCTGTTTATGCCTGGACTTGGAGTTCTGTCCTTACCATTAAAAAACCCCACTAAAACCCACACTAAACAGTCAAACCCGTTAGGAAAACCACGTAATTCCAGGGCTAGTGAAGAACCCACTAGATAAAGTTGTCCCTCCTTTCCTTCCTCATCTTTCAGCTCTACAACTCGACTATATGTACATCAGAAGAAGGTTCAGGGGGGGCAGCTAAGTGGCACAGTGGATAGAACACCAGCCCTGGAGTCAGGAGGACCTGAGTTCAAATCTAACCTCAGACGCTTGACACGTACTAGCTATGTGGCCCTGGGCAAGTCACTTAACCCCAATTGCCTCACACATACAAAAAAAATCAAACCTTCATTTTTGGGGCAGCTAGGTGGCGCAGTGGATAAAGCACCGGCCTTGGATTCAGGAGTACCCGGGTTCAAATCCAGCCTCAGACACTTGACACTTACTAGCTGTGTGACCCTGGGCAAGTCACTTAACCCCCATTGCCCTGCAAAAAAAAAAAGAAAAAAAAAAGAAGAAGGTTCAAGGATTAGAGCAGATGAAGAGTTAAAAAGGATCAGCAAGGTAGTTATTGTTTACGATTATGTTTATGATCTTTAAATGTACATGCTTGAATATGGCATTTACTTTACAATGGTCACCCCCTTAGTAAAGTAAGAAGGAGTGGCAGTTAGGTGGCACAGTGGATAGAGCACTGGCCCTGAAGTTGGGAGGACCTGAGTTTAAATCTTACCTCAGATGCTTGCTACCTATGTGACCCCAGTTGCCTTAAACATCCTGATATATATCTTGCTACTGGTCCCAGATGGCTCTGGAGGAGAGAGGTTGGTGACCTTGCACAGCCCTCCCTCACTTTAATCCAATTCACTGCAAGTCGTGACATCACCCTAATATCATGGTCCTCTTTGAGGATGAAGGACAAACAGCAACAAAAGTAAGGATAGTTCTGAGCTCTGAAGTGTCCAAGGATTATGAAAGACTGAAGCTTTAAAAAGTCACTTAATGCTTGTGTAAAGGACATTTCCCACAGTGCTTGGGGTCATGTGAAGCCTTGGTCACTGATGTAAATTCTGTGGACTACATTTCCCATAAGGCTATGTGTAAGTCCTCAGTGTCCAGATGTCTTATTTCAGTTATACTGGCACAGACTGCCAATTAGAACTAGTTTTAAAAGGTAATGGGAGGGGCAGCTAGGTGGCGCAGTGGATAGACTACTGGCCCTGAATTCAGTAGTACCTGAGTTTAAATCCGACCTCAGACACTTGACACTTACTAGCTGTGTGACCCTGGGCAAATCACTTAACCCCAGTTGCCTCACCAAAAAGAAAAAAAAGGTAATGGGAATCTTGCAAGGGATGGTGAGGCATAATGAATAGATTTGGAAGATAGGAAGAAATGAGAGT
Source organism: Dromiciops gliroides (assembly GCF_019393635.1). Lineage (NCBI taxonomy): Eukaryota > Metazoa > Chordata > Mammalia > Microbiotheria > Microbiotheriidae > Dromiciops > Dromiciops gliroides. The sequence continues at coordinate 359,536,728 of NC_057864.1, read as the reverse complement.
TGTGTCTAGAACCTACTGAAAAACGTGGGAGTCTAGGCAAGGAGCTTCACTATTCATCTGGTTTGAGATAAATCAGTCAGTCCACAAGGGTAAGTACTTACCATGTGCTATAGAAGGCAACTGATTCTATTTTGATGAGTGCACAGGTAGCAATGAGGACAACTCATGTCAGTCTGGTCCATGCTCCAGTAGTGACTGAAGCTTCAAGAGAAACTCTGATCGAATATCTTGTGGTGTCCCTGGCCCTTCTCCCCTGTGTGGCCCGGACTCATGCCAGAAGTCCTGTTACCCCTGTTGGTGGCTAAAAACCATGTTGTCATTCTTGGAGGAGCTACAGAAAGTCCTAGATGATGTGAAGGAAAAGGCTATAAGGAAAAGAGTCTCTGATAGCAGAAAAATCCAAGTTAGAAGCAAAAATTAAGCACAAGGGGGCAGCTAGGTGGTGCAGTGGATAAAGCACCGGCTCTGGATTCAGGAGTAGCTGGGTTCAAATCTGGCCCCCAGACACTTGACACTTACTAGCTGTGTGACCCTGGGCAAGTCACTTAACCCCCATTGCCCCACCAAAAAAAAAATTAAGCACAAGACAGTAGAGGAGAACAGAAAAAGGAGAAACTATTGAAAATGAGAATCTGGCAGCTGTGGTTGCCCCCATTATGGTTGTATACACAGTGAAAATCAATAATTATGGATGAGGTCAACAAGATAAACTTGTGAAACTCTATGTCACTTTCACTGATGTTCAGCTACTTTCCATTGAGAATGTAGAGGTAAAACTCCCAGAGAGATCATTCGAGCTTCTTGTAAATGTTCTAAAATGAAAAATGGACTACTCTATAACTGTTACTATCTCTTGAAGCCCAAATCTATATAAGGTACTTTAAGAAAAATCAAGATTTATACAGTTTTTATATTATACAAAAAAGTAACTAGAATAGAAGTGGGATCACCTGACTCAGGTAGAAAATTAATACAGAGAGAAGAGGAAATCCTCCTTTGATACTGAAAGAGAATGTCTTGAAGATTTATGAAACTAGAGATGATGAAGTAAAGAGAATCATTAACAAAGCCTGGATAGATTCATGGGAGAAACAAACCGAAGGAGAGACCACATTTTGAGACAGAAAAAGGTCCTTTTAGTCACAAATGTGGAAATGCTGTTTCTAATAAGGCACTGTTACTGACCTGCACAAATGCATTTGACAAGAATATTGTTTGCTTAGATTTCTTCCACGCAAAGAGTTCATGTTAAGGGATTTATATAAATGAGATTACATTTTAAAAATAAAAAAGGTATCAGGACATAGCAACTAGTCAATTATTTTAAGTGGGTTGGGATAATTTAGTTGACTTAGTCAATTGGCCTTTGCCCTTAAAAAATGAAGAAAGTATGGAGGGAAGAAAAGAAAGAGAAAAAAGGAGAGAAAAAATAGAAGGTAAAGAGAGAAAAGAAAGAGAAAGAAGGGAGGAAGGAAGGAAACAGAGTCAAGTTCAAATCAAGAGAAAATTTAGAGAGATGGATAAAGAAAACATTTCTCCGTAAATACATTCTAGTCTGATGAAGCAATTTGGACACAAGTATAGAATACAAGCACGCACACAAAATTTGCAGAAATATTTTTCTAATTGAAACATTCTAAATCTGGATATTGCATGTTTGAATCACCTGGACTTTCTACCTTCATTATAATATACAGAAAGTAGGGTTAGGGGCAAGGTAGAAGCTCAAGAAATCAAAAGAGGAGTTGTGCCATCCCCTAAATCTTCCCAGTGTCAGCCATTCATGGATTCTCAGTTTTGAGCTCTGACATAAATCACTGGCAATGGTTGCTGTATTTGGTCCTCTCATCTGACATAATTTAGGCAACAGCATCCACTTAGAGCTCCGAGGAGGTCTCAGTCTTTTTATGCTGGAACTGCTGAGAGCCAAGAGCTGAGCCATCCTCTCATAAATCTGCCTCAGAAAGCCCCACCTTTCAAAAACGAACTTCCCTCCAGCTTCTCCCATGCCATTCAATGTGCAGTTTTGAAATTTAGAATTCCTGAAGTAGAAATATGTTTATGTGCTCTTTTTTGTTGCTTGTAACACAACCAAAACATGGTACTTGCTTCTACTTTACAAATTGCTTCATTAGAACAGAACTTCGACCTTCACCGTAATATGTTGTGGTCCATAAAGGGAGGGAAGAGCAAGTAGCTCACCATGCAGCCAAAAATTATAAGCCCTGCCTTGTATTTCCAGGTCCAAACTTTGTATCAGAAGAATCAAGCAAGAGATTCATCAAAAATCATACAGCAGATAAGAAATCAATTATATATCATTCTCCCTTTCCTGCTGAGTTTTCATGGGCAATTTTTGCCTGTGGGAGAATTCTGAGTATGACTGCTACAGGGAAATGTGTGTCTTGTTCTAGCCAAGTAATCTGGGGTGTGGAAAGAGTGGGTGGAGATGACTGCATTTGGGAGGGGGTGGCATCTGTAAATGTGGGCAAGACATGTAGTTTGGACAGACTTCACCCTCAGCAGAAAATGTGGTCACTTCAGTCATGCTGGTCACCCCCCTCATATACACACGCACACTCCTGTTGATCTCTCCCTGTGCAGCTGCAATTGGTTATACTTATATACTTGTATATTTATTTTAAGTGCTACAGTGGAAAGATCTCCAGATTTGGAGTCAGAGAAAGTGGGATTCAAATCCTAGCTCTGCTACTTAATGCTAGTCAGCCAGTCAATAAACATTTATTAAACATTTACCATGTGTCAGGCAGTATGCCAAGAACTGGGAATACAAAAAAGGAGGCAAAAGACAATCCCTGCCCTCAAGGAGTTCACAGTCTAATGGGGGGGGGGAACAAGTTATTAAGTGTGTGTAAATAAGCTCTATACAGGAAAAGTAGGAAATAATTAAAAGAGGGAAGGCACTGTAAGTAAGGGGGGTTGGGAAAGGCTTCCTGTAGAAGATGGGATTTCAGTTGGGATTTAAAGGAAGCTGGAGAAGCCAGTAGGTGGAGATGACGATGAAGAGCATTGCAGGCATGGAGGATAGCCAGAAAAAAATGCCCAGAGCTAAGAGATGAAGTGTCTTGTTCATGAAACAACAAAGAAGCCAGTGTTGCTGGATTAGAGAGTTGGGGTGAGAAAGAAGATGTAAAAAGACTGGGAAATTGATGGTAGGGGCAGTGGGAGGGGATTAACGATTTAACCTTCGGGGATTATGTTTCCTCATCTGTAGAATGAATGTAACTGGGCTAAAAGACTTATAAAGGCTGTTTTAGCTTTTAAAAAAATCTATGATTTTATTTATGCTTCATGAAGAACTAGACCAGAGATGGGCAAGATGGGTTGCTTCTTAGAGCACAACATGGAAGAAGTCACAAGAGATGTTTTAACATCACTTTTGATAAATACAGATTTTTTAATGCCAGAAAATTCTAGTTGTCATAGTACATAGAAATTTATTTGGTGAGAATTCAATTCAATTAAGTTCAATTCAACAGGCATTTATTATGTATCTACTTTGTACAAGGCAACATACTACAGAGCTAGAGACACACAGAGACAAAAATAAGACAATCCCCATACTCAAGAAGCTTACTTAATACTGGAGGGAAAATAATATGTGTACAGATAGATACATGTAAAGTCAAGACAAAATAATTTGTGGGAAATATGAACAATAACAGAAGAGATGAGGAAAGGGCTCACATAGGAGCTAGAATGTGATCTCAACCTTGAAGGAAGCTTGATATTCCAAGGAAAAGAGGTAAGGAGGAGAGCATTCCAGGCAAGACAGCTTTCCTTTTCAAAGACTTAAAGGTGGGAATACCATGTACAGGGAATAGCAAGTAGGCCTGTTTGGCAGGGATATGGTAAATATGAGGAAGAGTAATGTGAAGTCTGTCTGGAAAGGCTTTGTGGTCCTTTGCAAGGCCACAGAGGATTTTGCCTAAGATTAATGTTTTTTAAAGCCAGTTCCATTGCTGGCTTATCCATAAGTCTCTATAGGAAGAGTCCTAAGACAGTTTTTACTGAGGGGAATTTAATTGTGGCTCCAATGGTAGAAATCTGAGCTTTTCAGAGCCAAAAATTCCAATTCCCATCTTTTACCAACTCTAGTAAAATCTGGAAGAGTGGGTAGAGTATACAAGAGCTTGGATAACTATGGGCTTATAATAAACATTGTATAGAAATCATTACATCAGATGTCAAGTGAGTTAACTGGGCCAAGTCTGACCAACTGGGCCACAAGTTACCAGAGGATGTTTTGTCAGTATAGAAAGAGGCTAAAGTGATAGTCAGAGCAATGGCATGAGCCCTCTGTAAGAAGTTATTAGCAAGTAGAGAATTTTCTTCCCCTTTGCTGAAAAGGATATAAAATGTTACTATGGTTACTGACTTTGCTTATCACATATAGAGCTGATTTGGCCTCCTTACTATGAATATGAAAGTAATTTAGGCATTTTCCTCTGACATCCTACTCAGTAGACCAAAGGCTTCCTGTAGTACATGTGCCTTTTCCAATATGGGAGCTGACATCCAAGCCAGACAGTTTGCATATATGGAAATCATTTCTTTAAGCTAAAAGGGTTGTCTTTTATAATTCAACATTTTAAAAGTTAGTTAATATACAGCAATAGAAGGAGAGGGATGCATCAACATGAAACAGAAGGGAAATTCATACCCCAAATGCAGGATTTCCCCATTTAATCAGGAGCAGCTGATAAATATGTCTCCCTGATGCTTTGCTATTTGATTCACTTAAGCCAAGTAAATGAACATTTGCAATTTTATTATTCTAGTGGTACCCGCCAGTACCTCCCTAGTCACACTGTCATTCATTATTCTATGCCCTGAGGTTCTGGGTTTTATAATTTGGTTGTAAAGATGTGTTCCAGGCATGCTTATGGAATACAAAAACACATTCCCCAGTACTGGATTATTTTTCATATTTTAAAATAATATCAGGTTGGCTCTTGATCAAAACTTGGAGAAGAAAACAGAAGTTCCACAGTAATCAAATTATGTATTGGGCTCAATCCTCTCCTTTCAATTTCTGCTGCTCTAGAGTATGATCCGGCCATCACAGCAACTGTGCTGCCAGATGTTGGGAAGCCGGAATCATCCCCCTCTCCATATGTATCAAAATGCCTATGGACTGTGTGTTTAGGCAGTCAGGAAGTACTAGGGCAGTATTGCCCCAAGTAACACAGCCTCTCATTCTATTCTTTTCCACCCCTAACCTCTCTATTTAACATCTTTCCACTTTAAGGGTTTGGTGGCCCTGGCTATCAAAGAGGTGAAAGCAAAGCCATTCATAAGCTTACCCTACTGATACCACCCCCACTTCATTTCTGCCTCCTGCCTCCTTCCAGGAGAAAAGAATCAAGTTCAAAACAACATATTTATCAAGTGCCACTTACTCCAAAGGGCTTACATTTTTTTTTCTTGATTTTTGTTTTCACATAATTCTTGGAAAGATAGGTGACAAATATTTGAGTTTCATAGTTAGGAAAACTAAAGTTCAGAGAAAGCTTGCTCAAGACTTTAATGGAGAAATCATAGATTTGAACCTAGAAGTACTAAATGTTACCCTTATCCTATCCCTAGTAATTCATTATGGATCATAAAGATGGATCATAGGATCATAGACCCAATCCGAGTTCCCACAAATGATTCTAGAAAGCAATGTACCCAGAAATAATCTGCAGTGATCCAACGCAATATTTTGGCACTGGTTTGCAATTGGAAACCTACTAAAACTACTATGCCATATACATTTGAGCCATTTCTTCCCCTTTGTTGATCAATGTATTACTAATCCATTGATTCATAGTGAAGGAAAGCATGCATTGGATAGGATTGGATCCAGAAGACTCCCCATCATTTAGACAGTCTGAGCCTTTTATGTTTGTACATATAAACCTATATAGTTTGTTCCTACATAGGTATTTGCATGTTGTTTCCCCCATTGTATTGTGAATTCCTTGAGTATAGGTATTGTCTTTTGCCTTACTTTGTATCCCCAGTACTTAGCATGATGCCTAAGCACAACATAATAGGTACTTAAGAAATGTTTGGTGACTATACTATTTGCCATGGTACTTTCAGGAATAAAGGATAGAAAGGATATCAAGTATCTGTCTAGAAGAGTGGAAAAAATGTTCATGCTGAGTTATGTACAGATTGAAGTGTGTATGTGTACATATGTGTATGCATATATACATATGTGTGTGTGTATGTATGACATCACCAAAAAATAATAGTGTTAACAAGATGGGATTGGGAGTAGCATGGGATTGGTCCAAGTGTTGGGCATTTTTACAGATGTAAACTACCTTGATCTCTTCCTCCTCCTATCTAATTCTAATTTTAACTCATCTATCTTCATTAACTTTCCAGATGAGTAGGAACCAACATACTGGACTGCCATTCAACTATATGACCTAACTTGACAATATGCACTATTCATCTACTCTTAGTTTTTCCTATGTAGATTGGCTGAGCCAACAACCTCTTTAGTAATCATGATCTAAATAAGGAAACTCTGTAGAATTCTTGGGCCCTATGCATTAGTAAAATGCCATCTGTAAAAAGATACAAATGTGGAAATTCATCATCTATAGGGAATTCCTCTTTTATTTAGAGTTTGTATAGAACATCAATAAATCTCAGGAGCATCTTTAATGAGCATATATCTGTTTTATGCTTCTTTTGATGTTGATCCTCAAAAGATTGTTGAAAAAGTTATCCCTGAGGTTCATTTATCCTGGAATCTTGTGGACTTTCATATGAAACATTTTATTGAGATTCAGTCTTTAATATTGCTCTTTTTTGTAGGGCAAATGAGGGTTAAATGTCTTGCCCAGGGTCACACAGCTAGTAAGTGTCAAGTGTTTGAGGTCAGATTTTAACTCAGGTCTTCCTGAATCCAGGACCAGTACTATATCCACTGGGCCACCTAGCTGCCCCTAATATTGCTCTTTTTACTTTGCTGAGTGAAGTATATCTTTTTTTTTCTAAATTGACAAACAATAAATATTATGCTCTTTATACACTATTTACATACTATTTAATCTATACATTACTCACTACACACTAGTCACTCTGCATGACTCAGATGGGATCTGTAATAGAAAATTGCTTTTTGGTACTCAATTATTTACTGTTTGTTAATATTTAATCAATTTCCATTTCTTTTGCCAATTGTAACTAGATCTACTACTTGCTGAGTCTTGGAGAAAGAATTCATGACATACATATATGAGTCTTTTCATATATAATCCTTTGACCTCCTTAATTTCATAATCCAGAACTATATTCTCCAACAGAAGGTCTCCCATGATCATTTCTGTCCATCTTTGTATTGAAAGCACAGAGTATCAAAGTATAGGTTTGAGGGACAGCTAGGTAGCACAGTGGATACAACACCGACCCTGGAATCAAGAGTACCTGAGTTCAAATCCGGCCTCAGACACTTAACACTTACTAGCTGTGTGACCCTGGACAAGTCACTTAACCCCAATTGCCTCACTAAAAAAAAAAAAGTATAGGTTTGGAGAACCTTATAAAGTTCTTCATAAATGTTTTTCTACTTCCTCAGATGTGCAAAACATTTGCACATGCAAGCTGCATTTATGTTTATGGTATTCCATTTGCTTACTCTTATCACAAGTGCTGATAGGTGAAAATACCAAGTGTCCCATGAACTGTTTCTTGATGTCTTGGGCTCATGAAAAACAACTTCCTCAACTCCTTATTTTAATTTTCAGAGGAAAATCTGGGAGTCATTCTACCATTGAGCTGCAACTTATTGATACTTTTTGGGTCCATTTGTAGCAAGATTGGATATACTCTCCAGTTGTTTATCAACTTAGTGGTTTTTGGATAGAGATGTTACATTAACAATACATGTATTTAGGGGGCAGCTAGATGGCCCAGTGGATATAGTACCAGTCCTGGATTCAGGAGGACCTGAGTTCAAATCCAGCCTCAGACACTTGACACTTACTATCTGTGTGACCCTAGGCAAGTCACTTAACCCTCATTGCCCAACCAAAAAATAACCAAAACAAACAAACAAAAAAGAATACATATATTTAAATCGACATTTGTAGATGGTCTGAAAACTGTCATTCATAATACCTCTCTTCTACCACCACAGTAGAAGCAGAAGAGGGATCCATAGAATAGAGGGATATACATATATATATACAGACAAACATACATGTGTGTATTCCTCTTATGCTTCCACTATAGCTGCATAAGATAGAAGGATATACACACATGTGTATGTATTGTATGTATATATATATATTTGTGAGCATATATGTATGTGTGTATATACATATACATATATATCCCTATTCTGCTTCCATCAACCACTGTGGTGGTTGACATATGTGTATATAAATGTATATGTGTATATATGCATGTGAATGTATGTATGGATAGTAACTTGCCCAGGGCCATACATATAGAAAATATCTGAGGCAAGATGTATGGACATGTATAGAATGGAGGAATATATGTGTATACATAGTGTTGTGTACATGTAGATAATGAGAGAGAAACATATATATATATATATATATACACACACACACACACACACACACACACACATATATCTTGGAGAGAGATTTAATACATGTTATATAGTATTAAATTGATATAGCTATATTGTATTTACACTATGTTGTATGTGTATACACATATATCCTTCCATCCTGTATATATATCTTCTTTGATCACATATATATCTATGTACATACATATATATTTGTGTGTATGTATATATCTACATAAATCTTGCCTCATATTCTATATATGTGGTCCTTTACAAGTTACTTAACCTCTCTCAATCTGATTCCTCATTCCTACCTCACAGAGTTGTTGTGAAGATGAGATGAGATGGCATGTAAATTGTTTTTGCAAACTTCAAAGTGCTATCTAAATGCTAAAGATATGTGTGTGTAAATAATTGTATATGTATAGATGCACATTTATACATATATATTTATATATAGATATGTGTATATAAAATTTCACTTCATAGGTTATCACAGCACCTGTTAGCCAACCTGCTACTTTCCAGAACAATACTAATCCCATTCTACTTTGTACCAGTGGAAATCAATTTAGAGTGTGTTTTGTCTTGGGTACTGTACTTTTAGAGAAACATAGACACCATAGGATCACCATATCTCCTGTATTTTGTCATAAACTGCTTGAGGGGGCCATCTTAAATCTGAATGGCCCTCAGTGCTTAGTACAGTTCATTATAATAAGCAGTTAATGGATCTTCCTAAAGAGCAGATTTGACCACATCATGCTTCTATTCAATAAATATCAGTAGCTCTTTATTAATTACCTCCAGGACTATATGTAACATCCTCTTTGGCTTTTAAAGCCCTTCATAGCCAGGACCTTTCATATCCTTCCAATCTTTTTATACCTTACCCCCCCCCCCCAAGTACTTGGTAATCCAGTGACACTGGCCTTTTTGTTGTTTCTCAGACAAGGTACTGCAACCACTGACTCAGTGCATTTTCACTGATCATCCTCTTGCCTGGAATTATCTCTATTTTCTGGCTTGCCTAGATTTCTTCAAGTCCCAACTAAAATTCCATCTCTAACAAGAAGCCTTTCCTGATCCCCTTTAATGCTAGGTCATAAAGTGGATAAAATGCTGGACCTGGAATCAGGAGAGCCTGAGTTCAAATTTGGCTTCAGACACTTACTACTTGTATGATCTAGACAAGTCACTTAACTTCTATCTACCTCAGTTGCCTCAACTATAAAATGGGGATAATAACTGCACCTAGGTCACAGGGTTATTGAGAGCATCAAATGACATGATATATGCAAAGCACTTAGCACACTGCCTAGCACATAGGAGGCACTATATAAATGCTTATTCCCTTTCCTTCCCTTAATTCTAGGGCTTTCCTTCTGACATTTTCTCCAATTTATCTCATCTATATCTTGTTTGTGGGATGTTGTTTGAATATCATATCCCCCTTTAGACTAGGAATTCCTTGAGCATGGAACATAGTAGGCACTTAATAGAAAAAAAGATGAAATTTATGTAGTTCTTTATAAGCTCCAGTAGACTGTTTCTGAAAACAGGCAGTGAGTTTTCTATAACTGTATATCTGCCATTGGAAGCCAGATGATCACTGTCGAGCCTGTTGATCTTTTTTTAAATAGAATCTTAGAAGATGGAAGAGATCTTAGAAGCCATCTTTTTCAAACTCCTATCTAATTACAGGAGACTTTCCTACAACAAGCTGCTTTCAGAAAGCTTCATACTCCTTCATTTTTCATGTCTGTGTGTTTACATATATACACATTGTCTTTATAGAATATAAGACCCTCCAGGGCAAAAACTGTTTTATTTTTGTTTTTGTAAGCCTGGAGCTTAGTAGGGTAACTGGAACATAGAATGTACTTACTAAATACTTATTGCTTGATCTAATCCAAACCCCTTATTTTATTGTTGAGGTAACTAAGGCCCCAAAAAGCTAAATGATCTGTCTTAGGACACAGAGTTAATGAATGACAGAACCAACATAAGAATACAGGTCTTGAACCACCAAGTCCAGTGGTTTGAAGGACCCTACAACACACTGCCACCTTTAATATATTCCTCCAAAAACATATAGGTAAGAATGAGTTCTGTGTTGGAAATATAAGTGCATACTTGGACTGCATTATAACTGTGCTGGTAATAACAGTATCCCTTCATCATGCAAAAAGTAGAGAAAGACATCTCCCAAACATTCAATGTTTTCTAGTTTGTCAGTCTTCCACATCAGGAGTATGAGGCAGATGAACATAAGCTGTATTATTCAGTAATACTGAACCTTTGGGTTTTACTGAGTCAGATGAATTTTAAATTTTATTCCAATGTTATATTCTTCTGATGTTACTGTAGGACTATGAGTCATGGAATCACAGAATCTCCAAAGTATTGAAATTAAGGATCAAGCAAAGGGCAACAGAGAAGCACATCATGGGCGTGAACAGGCTATAACACATTACACATGAGGAATTACTCAGAAAAATGGTATAAAAGATGTCATCTGAGAAATGTATGCTAAAAAAAAGGATAGGCTGGTCACATAGCAAAAATGAGGGATAACCTACTTGCTCCATTAGTATCCATTCATTACCAAGAGAATTCAAGAATGCTTCCCCAAGCACTTTATGTGGGCCCCCTGTGGTGAATTTATGGGAGGATGTGATAGAGAGTCACACAGAATGGGTTGCAATCTGCATCACTGCAAGGAATGCCCACATTGATGTGGTCACAGATACAAAGGAATAATAGAGTGATCTATGGGGGTGTCCTTTGGAAAAACATGTACTCCTCCCAAGACTCCCCAGATTTATTGGATCTGTTTAAGTCAACATAGTCAAAAAGTGCCTGCTCTCTGAACATTGGGTTTTACACCATGTGGTGAATGTGAAAAACATATGCAGGTCAAAAGGCCAAGTGTCTCAAAAAAGTACCAAGAAGATCTCATCCTTAAAAAAAAAACAGCAATAATAATGATAGCCTAATAACAAAAGAATAATGTTAATATCTGGGCAAAAATAGAAGATGACTATATATTAGTCTGCTGTTTCTCTGAAGTTGGCAGAACCAGAGAACATCTAAAAAAAGTCTCGTTCCTCTAAAGGAGAAGACAGAAAATAAATGGAAAGTCTGGCCACCAGCCTCATTAAGAAAGATTTGCCAGAACCCTGAATAGCCAAGCAACATATTCACTTCCCATTTGAAACTGAAAATCCTGTTTCATATGAAGATGGACCATCATGAGGAAGGTGTTCTGACCTTTTTTGAACAGTTGATCCAGGAAAGAAAAATAAACAAGGAGATCCTGGCCCCTCTGGGCCAGGTAACCCCCAAACTACTCAGATTTTTTAGGGTTAAAGTAGGGAAACCTGAGGCCTTTCCATATTGATCCCTTCCCATCTCTGACACACTGCAGATGAGGTAAGGGTGACAGGTTCAGCTATGTAAGGCAATTATTAGAATGCCAGCAATTTAAAAAATAAAATTTTTTAAAACCTCCTAAGGCTTGGTAAGTAGGGGAGAGACTGAGCATGAGATCATAATGGACTCCTTAGGTATTGTCCTGTTTCACAAATTCAACATTTTCATAAAATTATAGATGCATAGAATATTAGAATTATAATGAGCTTGGAGCTTTAAGAAGAATTCAAAGGGCAGATCTGATCTTAGTTGAGCCTTTGTTAACTTCTAATGGATATTCACAGGAGAGGAAAGGCTTCATTATCTATTGGATAAGAAGAGTGAGGGGAACTCCAAATGACAACACCTCCAACAGACTAGTAGGTGCCTCTAAAGATAGCACCTTGATGAAAAACTATCTGAAGCACAATATCAGTCTGAAAGCCTCCTTTCTACAAGGAAGGCCTCTTCTTTCGCAATAAGCTAAAGTGGTAGTTATAGCTAAAATATCTGGTGGAAGAGCTTGAGTGGCCCCTCATTGGGAGAGGCAGCTTCCTTAGAGGTGCTCTCACTACATGTGTTTATCTCAGGCATAATTTCCATGCCAGTTTTATTCAGTGTGGGTATTTGGATAAGAATGAGCCCAATATTTAGTTAAATATTTTTGTTGTGAAATAAATTTGTTTTCTAGCTGGCTAGTGAAAGAAAACATATTAGTGGGGCCTCATGAGCTTTGATTTGGACAAGATTCTGACCCACAAATTATATAGTACCTGGAGTAACTAATTGGTGTGTCCCACTGTGAGTGAGATCTGTTGATCATGGAATTCATACAGGATAAAATTTAAAACTAATTACCAACTCTCAACATTGTGCTCTGAACACAATGAGAAAATGCTGAAAACTATGTGCAAGAAGAGGAAAAGGTAGAGGAGACATAGAAGGAAAAGAAAGAGGATGATGACATATAAGCCAAAAATAAAACTCCCCCAAACAATAAAGAAATGAAAAATAAAAGTGAGGTGTTGTTGTCATCATTGAATGAAACAAATTTATCTGAGCTCCCATTCTGAGAAATTGCCAAGTTAAAGTTGTGAAAACAAATGATGCTTGGATGGTATTCCAGGAGCTGGAGTTTTGTTTAAAGAAAGAAGTATGTCCCTAGTTGGAGTGGGAGGTGATGGCTGAGCCTGGTAAGGGACCAGAGCAAATCATACTGTGCTTTCCTCTCCATCCCTACCTTACAACATTTACAAAAGTGAAAATAGCTTCAAGCGAAAATCAGGGGGTATATTGGAATGGGGAAAATGTCTCAAAAAGGTATCCTTTGGGGGTATGCTTGGAAGTAAAAGGGGAAGTCATAATATATTGACTTTGGTAATTGCAATGGATGGTGGGGAGTGAGGAGAGGAAGATTACAGCATTATTGCATATTAGAGCTTTTGCTCACTTATTTTTAAATAAATTTTATTAATTTCCTTTTTGTCATATCACCTATATTTTCCAATGTATTTGCCATTACTCCTCCAATCCTGAAACCATACATTATGACAAAGAAAAAATAAAAACAAAGGCATTCTATGAAGTTTCCAATGTATACTAGGTGTATCCAATACATCTAAGAAGTTTATTATTGAATGCAGTATTTCCTACACATAGTCTCCTACCTCTGCAAATAAGGGGATGTTAGACCTTCTCATACTTGGTTTTTGATGCCAAGCTTGGTCATTATAACATCATAGCATTCAGTTTCTATTGTTTTGTTCTTGTTCTTCTGATTTAAATTGTTGTCACCATATTATTTATATATATATATATATATTTTTTCCTGATTCTGTTTCCTTCATTTTGTACCAATTCATATATGTCTTCTTATGTTTCTTTGTATTACCACAATTTAAAATTTTTGAATTCAATTTAATATAATTATTTTTATAATTATAGTACAGTGATATTTTGTTACATTCATGTACCACAACTTGTTTAACTATCACATAATTGTTGGGTATACACTTTATTTCCAGTTTTTTGGTTTTTTACTTTAAAAAGTCTCATCTCTTTTTGCAATAGCTGGCAGAATCACCTTCTTCCATAGTCATTGTCCAGAGCTTGGGCAGGAATGAGACAGAAGTTAAGTGATTTGCCTAAGGTCACATAGATAGTAAGTATCTGAGTTCAAATTTGAACTCTCTCCCTAACTCTAAGTGCAGTACTCTACAGGGCAGCTAGGTGGCACAAAGGATGAAGCACTGGCCCTGAATTCAGGAGGACCCTGAGTTCAGATCCTGCCTCAGACACTTGAAACTTACTAGCTGTGTGACCCTGGGCAAGTCACTTAACCCTTGAAGGAAAAGAAGAAGGAGAAGGAGAAGAAGACAGATTATTCATCTGCTGCTATTTTCCTGGGACTGTCTTTAAAAACTACAGAAGTTACAGTTAATCATACTTGGCATTATTCCAATTGCTATTAAAAAAAATAAACAGGAAGGTGATCACTTCTAAATATATACCATCAGATTCTAAATATAGATCACATTCTGAGAAAAATTCCTATGGCCTTTAGAGTGAATTTTGTTCTCTGCATATGTTCCTATAAAATAGATAACAAAAGTTTTGAGAAGAGTTAATTTTTAAAGAGCCATTAGGACATGGGTGTTAGATTCTTCTTGTGGACATGGGCTTCGCTACTCCAAATATTCACTATGTTTAACTGCCTTCAAACATTCCCTACCATTCTTTGGGGTGCCTGATAGAGATATTTCTAGGGATTGTGCATAGAATAAAAATTCCTTGCCAATGTTTATATGGAGACATGGTATCTTAGACAAAACTCTTCCAATTCCATGCACCCTAATTTTTTTAATCTGTAAAATAAAGGGGTTGTAATAGAGTGTCTTTAGGGCTCCCCACTAGATTTAATGTTTTTATGATCTTATGACGTCTTTTTTTTCTGATAAAAGCATTTTATTTTTTCCAGTTACATGTAAAAATAGTTCTCAACATTTGTTTATACAAGCTTTCCAATTTCAGATTTTTTTCCCTCCCTCCCCTCCCTCCCTCCTCCCCTAGACAGCAGGTAATCTGATATAGGATATATATAAACATTAAACTTATATATATATATATAAACATTAAACTTATTTCTGTATGTCATAAGAGAAGAATCAGAGCAATGAGGAAAAACCACAAAATAGAAAAAACAACAGCACCAAAAACAAAAGAAATAGTATGGTTCAATCAGCATCTACACTCCACAGTTCTTTATTTTTTCCTGGATTTGGAGATCCCTTCCATCATGAGTCCCCTGGAACTTTTCTTTACCATTGCATTGGTGAGAAGAATATAGTCCATCACAGTAGATCAACACACAATGTTGATGATACTGTGTACAATATTCTCCTGGTTCTGCTCATCTCACTCATCATCAGTTCATGCAAGTCCTTCCAGGTTTCTCTGAACTCCTCCTGGTCATTGTTTCTTACAGCAAAATAGAATTTCATTACATTCATATACCACAACTTGTTCAGTCATTCCCCAATTGATGGGCAACCCCTCAATTTCTAATTCCTTGCTACCATAAAAAGAGCAGCTATAAATATTTTTGTATATGTGGGTCCTTTTCCCTTTTTTATGATCTCTTTAGGAAAAAGACCCAAAATAGTATTGCTGGGTCAAAGGGTATGCACAGCTTTAAAGCCCTTTGGGCATAATTCCAGATCACTCTCCAGAATAGTTGGATCAGTTCACAGCTCCACCAACAATGCATTAGTGTTCCAATTTTCCCACAGCTTCTCCAATATTTATTATTTTCCTTTTTTGTCATATTAGCCAATCTGATAGGTGTCAGGTGGTACCTCAGAGTTGTTTTAATTTGCATCTCTCTAGTCAATAATGATTTACAGCATTTTTTCATATGGTTTGATTTCTTCATCAGAAAACTGCCTGTCCATATCCTTTGACCATTTCTCAATTGGGAAATGACTTGGATTCTTATAAATTTGATTTAGTTCCCTATATATTTTAGAAATGAGACCTTTATCAGAAGTACTGGCCATAAAAATTGTTTCCCAGCTTTCTGCATTCCTTCTAATTTTGGATGCGTTGCTTCTGTTTGTACAAAACCTTTTTAATTTAATGTAATCAAAATCATCCATTTTGCATTTCATAATATTCTCTATCTCTTGTTTGGTCATAAACTGTTCTCCTTTCCAAAGATCAATCCTATGACTTCTAATCTACCCAAAATTAAAATATATGACCTTGACTTTAATAAAAAATGCTCAATTCAATTAAATTTAAAGAATATCAATAACTATAGCTGTGTGCTAGCACTAATAGTGGCAGTGATGGTGGCAGAATAATAGAAACAAAAACTAGTCACTTTAGGAGTTTAGAGTCTCATTGAAGAGACAAACTATACATTTAAAGAACACACTGCCTGGGTTGTGTGAAAATAAGTAGTTGAGAAAATGAGATAGGAGATCATTGTAGGGAGAGGTCAGGGTAGACAATCGGGAATAAATTCAGAAAGAAGATGGAATCCTGAATGATAGATGAGTTTGGAATATCTGGAAAAATGGTTGGATTTTTAAAAAATACACATTTGCTTTTTGCCTATTAAGGGGAGTTTAACAAAATCCTTGCAGATATCCTATTCAGAGAAGGGCAGGAGAGGAGAGGGAAAAAAAATCATTGCCTAGTAGACTTCTTTTTAATTTAACTTCTACTGAGCTTGTCTTTACTTATCTAAGCAAGACTGATTCCCCACACAGTGAACATAAAGTTCTTCATGGTATCTATACCTACTTAAAAGCTTCCAAGATCGATAGGACCTATGAGAGTGTTTGTTCTGCTGGTTAACCTTCAAGAACCCAGTGTTATGTCTTCATCATGATGAGACAGCATAGTAAAACCTTAGTGGAGATACACTCAGATACCATAGTTCTAGTAATGTGGCTTAAGATAATATAGCATTGATACTTTGGGCTACCATATCACACTTCGAGTATGCTGAATCCATTGAAACTCCTAAACTGTCTTTCAAGTAAACTGCTTTCTAGCTATACCTCCCCTTACACTTGTATAGGTAATTTCCTGAAAGCAAGTGTGGGAATTAACATTTATCTCTAGGAAATTTCAATGAAGACATTCTTGCCCATAGTCACAGTATAACTTAAGATATTTTAAATATATGAGAGATCATCTATCAAAGTGGCTTGAGAAGAATTTTTAATTGGAGAGAGGAGGGATTAGAAGTATGGGAGACCAGCAGTCCAGGCAAAAAGTAATAAGGGCTTTAACAGAGTAATAACAGTGGAAAAGAAGTACCAGTGTGAGAGAGATTATAGAAGTAGAATGGACAATAATTGGCAACCCAAGTGGATAAAAGAGGTGAAGGAAGAACAAAACTACCTTTGAAGGGGCAGCTAAGTGGTACAGTGGATAGAGCACTGACCCCAAAATCAGGAGGACCTAAGTTCAAAATTGGACCTCAGACACTTACAAAGCTATGTTACCCTGGGCAATTCAGAAGAAGAAGAAGAAGAAGACGATGACGACGGAGGAGGAGGAGGAGGAGGAGGAGGAGGAGGAGGAGGAGGAGGAGGAGGAGGAGAAGGAGGAGGAGGAGGAGGAGGAGGAGGAGGAGGAGGAGGAGAAGGAGGAGGAGGAGGAGGAGGAGGAGAAGAAGAAGGAGAAGAAGGAGAAGAAGAAGAAGAAGAAGAAGAAGAAGAAGAAGAAGAAGAAGAAGAAGAAGAAGAAGAAGAAGAAGAAGAAGAAGAAGAAGAAGAAGAAGAAGAAGGAGAAGGAGAAGAAGATTACAAAGTGAATCAGTCATGTAACTGATTTACTAGCAGTGTGACTATGGGGAAATCACATAACCCCATTGAGCCTCTATAAGATGGAGTTATAATCATATTTGTACTACCCAACCCAAATGATTACTGTGAGAAAATTACTTTATAAGTCATAATATGCTATACAAATTGGATTTATTATAATTATATAAATGGCATGGTATAAATATAAATCCATACTGAAATTGAAATAGGGTGTCCCAAAGGTCTTAGTGAAGTTTTAGACACTAAGACTTTTGGGACACTGTATATAAGAGTCCATTGGAAATGGGGAAATAGAATTAGGAGGGAGGTCAGGGCTACCCACTTAGGAGTTACCAGTGAAGAGGTGATAACTGAAAACATGGAAGTAGAAAAGATCCCCAAGGGATGAGCAAAATAAGGTACAGAGAGGTGAATTGACTATTCTGAAGTCACACAGCTTGGGGGGAGGGGGGCGGGAGGGACTGACTTGTCAATCTCCTGAATGCATGCTGCCTTTCATTATTTTTACAGTCTGCTAAGTAAAATGCGTCACTATTGCACGTACCTAGCAATATTATGTGTATGTAAATTTTTGTTCACTTATGTGTAACATATGTACATGCTGTTAAGTGCAACACAGTGTTCTGGTTAAACATTTTCATTCTTCTGAGATGGCCAAGGGTTGTGGGAGAGAATGACAGCATGGTGAGTGTCAAACCTATGCAACCCATCATCTCTCTTATCCAGGATTTGGGCTGAATTTCTGCAGAACTGTGCTCATTTGGGGATTGGTTTTTCATCTGAGCCTGGTCTCTGTTAGACAAGCATGGAGGAATATGAGGCTGGTGTACAACCCAGGCTACACTGAGAGCAAGCAGCACCCGCCTTCCCCCTATAGACAGCATGACAGCTGCAATCCGTGTGTGCCAAGCTGGCGTTTGACACAGGAATGTTTCTGGTCTGTAGCCATGCCACAGACTACAGCACAAGCCTTTGAAAAATGAAAGGAAGAGAACTTGCTAATGTGTATGAGCTACTTGAAATGCTCATAGGCTAGAAGCTTTACTTTCATTGCTTAAAAATATATTTACTGAGATGTTTAAAGGAAGACCCTCCTCCCTTTTGAGAGGTAGTGTAGGAAAGGCAATATAATGCCAGACTGTGATATCAGCAGACTGTGGTTTGAATTCCACCTCGGACACTTCCTGGTGCTGTGATTGTGGGCAAGTCATATTATTTCTTAGAGGCTCAGTTTTCTCATCTGTAAAATGGGCATAATTGGCATAGTCATTATCTAACTCACAAAGTCATGAGGAAAACTCTGCAGATCTTAAAGTGTCATGTAAATGTGTTTTGTTATAATTTATCTCATACTTTTCATGTTATTTGATGGAGTTCAGATGGAAATGGTTCTGGAATAAGTCACTATCCTGATGTTACTCTAATGTACTGAGAACTAATGTACTGAGAACTAAAGCTTCAATTTAAAAAATGCATTTTGTAATTGAATACAAGAATTGGGGAATAAGTTCATCCTTGGTAGGCACTCTGAAAGCATCTTTGGTACAATTCCAGTCACAGAGAGGACAATAGGAATGATATAACCCATATCCTGTTCCCACATGACTTTGATCTTTTTTGCTAGACAGCTTCTTCACTTGGTGATCTCATTAGTTCCCATGGATTTAATTACTGCCTCTATGCTGATTCTCAAATCTGGCTATCCTACCCCACCCTCCGTGCTGGCCTCCATTCTTGTATCTCCAACTGCCTTTTAGACATATTGAAGTGGATCTTCAGTAGGCATCTTAACCCCCAAAACTGAACTTATTACCTTTCTCCCAAACCCTCCCTGACTATTATCTTCTCTATTATTGTAGAATGCAACACCATCTTCCCAATCCCTCAGGCTCACAACCTTGAAGTCATCCTGGATTCCTCACTATCTCTCTCCTCTCCCCCCGCCATATCCAAGCTGTGGCTAAGGCCACTTTTACAACATCGTTTGAATATTCCCCGGCCCTCCTCTAGCATTGCACCATTCTAGTGCAAACGCTAATCACTTCACACCTGGATTATTGAAATAGCCTGTTAATGGGTCTGCCTGCCTCAAGACTCTCCCCTATCCAATTTATCCTCCATTCAGTCACCAAGTGATTTTCCTCAAGCTCAGGTCTGATCATGTCACCCTCCTATTCAATAAACTCCAGTGGTTCCCTATTGTTTCCAGTATCAAATACAAAATGCTCTGTTTGGCATTTAAAACCTTTACTGATCTAGTCCCTCCTAACTTTCTACCTCATTCCCTAACACTGACCTCCTGACTGTTCCACGAACAAAACAATTCATCTCTTGGTTCTGGGTATCCATCTCTGACTGTCCCCCCTGCCTGGAAATGCTCTCCTTCCTCAATTCTGCCTTCTAACTTCCCTGGTTCCTTTAAGTCTCGACTAAAATCCCCATCCTCTACTGGAAGTTTTACCCAACCCCTCTTGCTTCTCATTAGATGAAGCCTTCTCTCAGTTAGTTATATTCTGGTATTGGGAGTATAGCTTATTTGTATATATTTGATCTCATGTTGTCTCCTTCATTGGAATGTAAGTTCCTTGACAGCAAGCACTGTCTTTTGCCTCTTCTTGTATCCCAAGGGCTTAGAACAATATATATAGTACATGGTGTTTATTGATTGACTAATAATATCTTTTCCTGTGGAGCTCTCTTGGTTTCCTTTCAACTTGTGTGATCACTCCTTCTCAATCTGCTTTGATGAATTATCATCTATTCCTCCACTTCCTAAGTCTAAATTACCTCCCACGTACTATTCTGGGTCCTTTTCTCTTTTCCCTCTATACCTTCTTCCGTAGGCATCCCAATAGTTCTCATTGGTTTAGTCGTTATCTATATCAATTCCTAAATCTATATATTTAATTCTAATCTCTCTCCTGAGCTCCAGTTCCATGTCACTGTTAGGCATCTTTATTGAGATATTCTGTCAAACTCGACATGTCCAAATTAGAACTCACTATCTGCCCCTCCTCCAAAAGTCCCTACTCTGTTAATGCTACCAATATCTCATCAGTCATCCAGATTTAGACCTGGGAGTCATCCTTAACTTCTTTCTTCCTTTTTCCTCATATCTAATTATCTCTACCACTCTAACATTTTCCCATATATTACCTTTTCTCCAAGTTTCAGAGCTACCACCCTAAGTCAAACCCTCATCATCTATCAACCACCTATCATAATAGCTTTCGAATTAGTCCCTCTGCTCACAGTCTCTCCCCTCTCCACAATGTATCCTCCCTAAAACAGCCAAAGGAATTTTGCTAAGGAACAGATTGGGGTATGTCACTTCTCTCCTCCAAAACATTAGTGGTTCCCTAGTGCATCTAGAATAATGTAACAATTCCCCACACACACACACACTTGCCATTTAAGGCAGACTCTTTAACTTGGCTCTTAATTACCCTTCCAGATTTATTTCACATTACTCCCCTCCTAGTCTACATACACACTCCACTTTCTAGCCAAATTGGACTGGCTGTTCCCTGAGCTCAGCATTCTGTGTCCTGACTCTCTTCATCCACAAAAGCCATCTTACATTCAGAAAATGATCTTCTCAGCTCACCACTCAGAATCTTAATTAAATCTTAAAGATTTCATTCAAGCCACACCTCTTTCTTGAAAGATTCCATGGTCTACCTCCTTCCTTAAATTATTTGTATTTACTTAGCAATATCTATTTATCTATCTATCTACCTATCTATTTTTCTTTTTTTTTTTTAATTTTTTTTTTAGTGAGGCAATTGGGGTTAAGTGACTTGCCCAGGGTCACACAGCTAGTAAGTGTTAAGTGTCTGAGGCCGG
This sequence comes from Dromiciops gliroides, assembly GCF_019393635.1. Taxonomy (NCBI): domain Eukaryota; kingdom Metazoa; phylum Chordata; class Mammalia; order Microbiotheria; family Microbiotheriidae; genus Dromiciops; species Dromiciops gliroides. The sequence goes on along the minus strand of NC_057864.1, from coordinate 359,515,059 downwards.
ATTTGAACTCAGGTACTCCTGACTCCAGGGCCGGTGCTCTATCCACTGCACCACCTAGCCGCCCCATATTTTTCTTTTTAGTAGAATATAAACTCTTTGAAAGAATGGACTATTTCATTTTTGTTCTTAGTACAATATGATTGGTGCTTGGTTGAGTTCCTAATGCCAGAGCAGGAAAAGGACAAAAGAATCTTTGTTCATCCTACCCAAACATGGATTTTGTGAAGGACCTCTTCTCAAACTGTTACACAACTATAGATAACCACTCTGGGGAAAATACATGGAATGAAGATAGTCCCTGGTCTGGCACTATGTCATTCGCATATTGAACTTTAGAGAGTCGTGACTCCCATAAGACAAGGAAAACTATTAAGGTTTTCTTCCTTCATGGGTAGAGAATGTGCCCAACAATAGAGACTTGCCAAATTCCTACTGAGATGAGAAGCTAGGGTACAATGCCAAATGATTGCCAACTGGGGGAAGTAAAGAGTGACACTTGAAACCACCTGCTGGAAGCAGGTAGGAACTACCAAGAAAGCTATACCAAAGAGACTCCAGCAGAGAACATTTGGTAGAGACAAGACTCAGCCAAAAAGAGATTCACATTTGGGACTATAAGCAACTCCAAGAATTCAATTTAAAGGATCTGTGTTCCTCATGCTTGCTCAATTAAGGATTTCTGTTTCATTTTTCTGCTTCTTTTTAATAAAACTTCCTTTAACAATATTGTGGATTGCATCCTAAGCGAAGTTAATTTCTCTTATAATAAGTATTGTGATGTTGATATTTTCCCAGGTTCTCTAGGTAGGAGTATATGAGAAAGAGAAGTGAGAAAGTTCTCCCCCCAAAAATGTTCCTGGGTCCTTTGTGCCATGAAAGTCTCTGACATAAAAGTTATACCAGGTTCTTCTGAGTGGTGAAATGGTTTTGTGAGGCTATATGAATGAGCAGGAAAATGTGACCATGTATAAGGTATTGCACACAGAGAAAATATCCTAGACTAGATTTACAAGATGACCTCAGGGCCCTCAGATAAATGTCACTGAACAACTAATAATTGGCAATAATTAGAGAGCACTTCAAGGTTTTGTTTGTTGGTTTTTGTCTTTTGCTATTCAGAGAAGACCCAAATGACATCATGATGTCAGGGTCAATGTACGGTGTGTCCAGCTGTAGCTGATGAGACCAATACAAGCTCCAAAGGATCTAGCATAGGTCAGGTACAACTAGTCCATATGCAAATGTGCTTTATATACATCATTTCATCTGCTCCTCACAATAACCCTATGAGACACAGACATGTATAATATTATTCCCTTTTTAGAGATAAGGAAATTGAGGTTAATAAAGGTTAAATGATTTGCCTTTGGCCATACAGCAAGCAACTTCATAATGGCAAAAGTTGTTCTTTCCTGAGTTAAGAGTACTTTCCACAACAGTACTTTGTCTCACAGTGAGAGAGGCCATTGTACTTTGTTTCCAGAAGACACCGTCCCAAAACATAGCCAATGTCAAACAGATTAAAAGAATTTGGAGGATTATCATGAAGGATATTGAAAACAAAACTTAAAATATTGATCTTTCATTGTAGAAAACTGTTATGAAATAAGACTAACTTACTCTATATCGTTTTGGCTACTACCCCCTGAAGAAATAGACCTAGCTGGCTTACAGGAGGTTAGAGAGAGGAACAAAAATAATCAAGCTAATGTAGCTGTTAGGAGGATAAAGTCAACCTAAAATTGAACTGGGATTCTTGATCTCGGAATGCTGTTGACTGAGGATCCTAGATTAAGAGATGGAAGGGTCCTCGGCCCATTGTTTTACAGATGAGGAAACTAAGCAATTTACCCAGGGGTATAGGATCATAGATTATAAATCTAAAGCTGGAAGAGACCTATAAAGTTATCTAATTGGCCCTGGCATTTTATAGGTTAAGAAATGACTGGCCCATGGTCATTATAAATATCAGCATCAGAACTTGAATATGCCACAGATCATCTAACTACAAGTCTGGTACTCTTTCTACTGTACTGAGTTGCCTCTGTCATAATGCTATAAAACCAAGAAGGTCAAAGATAGGGTAAATGTTGACTTGTTCACCAAGTCCTGTAACTAGAAGGTACCCTTGAAGCTTGTAAAGAAAAGACATGACAATGTAACTTAATAAAGTGGATAATGTGACTGCCCTTGGAAATGGGAAGTATCATCTTAAGGATGATCACATTGGATAATCACTCTCTTGGAAATTACTACAGTCACAAATGGCTCACAATCACATTTGAATTACAAATGTTTCCCAAAGCTTTTAGTAGAAATTGAACAGGAACAGTCTTTTCTCCTTGCCTTCTCAATCTTAGAGAACACATCTGGTGTTTGCAGATAAGATGGAGCACTTAGTCTCCCAGGCCCCATATTTTCCCCCAAAGACTATATTTTTATTTTTTAGAAAAGTAAATAAGTGAAGATAGAGATAAGCTACCACCACCCCTGCCCCACTCCCCAGTAATGTGTAAAAACAATTGATTTGGGGGGTCATTCTTTCATGACTAATCTTTATGTCACCTGTTCTAAATAAAAACAAATGCCATTGGTGTCTAAGCTTCCCAGAAATGAAAGTCTGCACGTAAGAACAAGCCTTGGAATGGAAACAAACTCAGCCCCTGTGGATTGACTTGGTCTTGTTTCTGTCCAGCTTAAACCTGAAAATATTCCTGTTCTCTCAAAAACACTTACTTAGTCCCATAGCTTAGTTCTTCAGTTTTGCTTTCACATTGCAAAATGCGGCCATGTATGACTCTTTTCCACATGTTGTCTATTGGGAAGAAGAATAATACCAGAAGAAAATGGTTTGTCCAAAGTCACTGTGATAGGAATGTGACCAAAAACAGTATTGAAAAAGCACAACTCCATCTCTCCTTCCAACCCTCCTGATCCCTGCTCCCTATCCCCCCAAGCCTGGTTGACAGAACAGCAATTTGACAAATACTTCTATCTGCTAATGAGCAAGCAGCTAAAAATAAAAACAAGGCTACCCACTTCAGCCAACAAAGCATCTGTTCTAAGAAAAGAGATTCTCTCCCCCTCTTCCCTGACTTCGGTGGGTTTTTATCCTTTGTAGCCTGTCTCCACTGAAAGACAGATTCCAATTTCCCCGAGGACCACAAAATGCCCCCCAACCTCTCCCCCATCATTGTGGTTGCCAGTTTATTTTTCAGTTGTGGCCAATGGTAACCTCTTGCACCATTCTTAGCTAAATTGTGTTTGTTTTAGGAACAAAGCACAGAAGACAAATATTTCGATGTGGTTTTCTATTTGGGATGAGGGAGGGGCTAATACTTGAAGTCAAGCTGATTCTCATCTTTTCCAGCCCTTGTTATCTCTCTTCTAAGAGAGCCCCAAGCATGAGGAGACACATGGTCGCTAGCCTGCAAAAGAGGAAAGATCGGGGTTGGATATAATTAAAAAGAAAGGCCCAATAGACAGGAAGTATAAATTCTGAATCACTAAGCAAAATATTTGAAAGTATCCACTCTGCCCTTGAATTAGTAACGAATATAAGGGATCACTAGAATTTCAGAATATGAGATCTAAAAGGGAAATCAGGAGTCATTTTATCCTAACTTTACCTAAAGAAACTTTTCTGTACTCTCTCTGACAAATGACCATTTAATCTCTCTGTCTTAAGACTTCCAGTGACCACACCACCTACCACAAGAGCCCAACTCATTTGGGGGGGGGGGAGACAATGGGGGTTAAGTGACTTGCCCAGGGTCATACAGCTAGTAAGCGTGAAGTGTCTGAGGCTGGATTTGAACTCAAGTACTCCTGAATCCAAGGTCAGTGCTTTATCTACTGCACCACCTAGCTGCCCCCAACTCATTTTTAATAGCTTAAATTGTTAGGAAATTTGATCTCCTGGGAAGCCTAACTCTGCCTCTCAGCAACTTCTACCCACCCATTGCTCTTAGTCTTACCACTGAGGCCAAGTAGAGCAAGTAGTGGTACTGTGCAAAGGGGACAAGACTTGTAGTCTGAACACTTAGGTTCCACTCCTGACTTTCTTATTTACAACTTTTGTAATCCTTTAACTTCTCTGGGCCTCAGTTCTTTTTTTTTCTGTAGAGGAAGTGAATGGGAACCAGAACCCAAACCCCAAAAGGCACCTCAAATAAGGGAGAGAAGTTGCTAAATCACCTCTAAGTTCTTTCTGGCTTTGAATTTAATATCCTATGTGAATTTAATTTCTTGTGTCTAATTCCTCACCAATATTACAATCCTTTAGATATTTAAAGATGGTGATAATGCCCCCACTAAATCTTTTCTCCAAATGTTGTGAGGTCCTTCGATGGATCCTTACATAGCATATTCTCTACTCCTCCCATCATGGTAAATTTTTCTGGACTTACCTGATCTTGGCAACATCCCTCTAAAATGTAATGCCCAGAACTGATTTACTCCAAATGTAGTCTGTCTGAAGAAGAATGCAGCAGAATTCTAAACTCCCATGTGATGGACACTAAGCATCTCCCTACATTCAAAGATTCTATTAACCTCTTTTAGCTTCTCTGCCTCACTGTGAACTCATTGAGTTTGTAGTTCACTAAAATCCACCAATTGTTTTCATATAACTGTTATCTATTGATGATCTCGCATCCTGTACTTAGGAAGTTGAGTTTTTGAACCCAAGGGTAGAAAGAATGGAGCTTCTCATGTTATGGACCTCCCACCAGACAGGAGCTGCTTACAGTGTTTATTTTCTGGCCAATAACCTAAACACGGCCTAATGACAAGCTCATGCAAAATAATGCTCAAAACTAAATGCAAAATAGTGCTTAAAACTACCCATCATAACTTAAAGAAAAAGTCCCCTTTACCCCACAAATACCCACCTAGGCAGTGTTAAGACTGGAGTATAGGGGCAGCTAGATGGCGCAGTGGATAGAGCACCAGCCCTGGAGTCAGGAGTACCTGAGTTCAAATCCGGCCTCAGACACTTAACACTTACTAGCTGTGTGACCCTGGGCAAGTCACTTAACCCCAATTGCCTCACTTAAAAAAAAAAAAAGACTAGAGTATGGGAGAAGCTAGATATCACAGTGGATGGGGCACAGGCCCTGGAGTCAGGAGGACGTGAGTTCAAATTTGACCTCAGACACTAGCTGTGTGACCCTAAGCAAGTCACTTAACCCAAATTGCCCCCCCAAAAAAACAAAAAAAGTATATTTCTTCATTTAAATAATAAAATACTTTTATGATTAAAAAAAGAGTGGAGCATAAGGGAGGAGAATGGACATCTCTTTTTTAAAGTGAAAGGTTTGGAAGCTTATTCACAAAGCCTTTACTGATGGCTCCAATTGAGATTTCCTTCCCTCTTATAATTTGCTTTTTATCAACTATAGCAATGGCTGCCCACTATGACTGGAATTCACTTTTGCCTTTTAATTTTCTTGTCTTCCTTCAAGACTCAACTCAAATGCCACCTTCTGCAGGAGACTTTTGCTGGTCCTTGCAGCTAAGGGAGTTAGACTAAACTACCTCTGAGAGCCTTTGGGCTTTAAATCTATGAAGGCTATTGCCTTTCCCTCTCAGATTCTTCCTTCTAATCTGTATGTATCTTGTATATCTCTATTTATATACATGTGTCCCCCCCCCCCCATTAGAACATAGGCTTCTTGAGGGCATGATCTATTTTGAACTTTCTTGTCTAGCTTCAGCACTTAACACAGTGCCTGGCACATAATAATTGCTTAATAAATGCTGACTGATTGACTCTCTAGACATTTTATTCTGAATATACCTATATACATACATACATACATATATGCAGAGAGAGAGAGAGAGAGAGAAAGAGATTGAGATTGAGAGATTCTGGGGGCAGCTAGGTGGCACAGTGGATAAAGCACCAGCCCAGGATTCAGGAATACCTGAGTTCAAATCCGGCCTCAGACACTTGACACTTACTAGCTGTGTGACCCTGGGCAAGTCACTTAACCTCCATTGCCCCACCTAAAAAAGAAGAAGAAGAAAAAGAAGAAAAGAGATTGAGAGATTCAGGCTGCCTTCCCTGATGGAATTCTCTTCCTTGAAAGCAGGGATTATTTCATTTTTTGTCTTCATATCCCTAGTGCCTGGCATATCACAAGTGCTTAATAATTACTTATTGATTTATTATCTGTGGTGAGCCTTATCTTCTCTAGCTCAGTAAATCTCCAAGGATCATTGATCTGGTACAAAGGATAACAGTGCTGATGAATCATAGGGATCTTTATTAGCCTTTAAAAATATAAGCAACTCTATTGGAATGTAAATCGTGAGTTGTAATTATTTCATTCTTATTATACTTGTATCCTCAGGCATGTAGTAGGTACTTAATAAATAATTTTGGATTGGTTGTTGAAGTCCAGACTTCTTGTTTTACAGAGAATGGAAAATGAAATACAGAGGGGTTAAGGGACTTATCCAGGATCATAAGCTAGTAAGCCTGAGTTGAGATTTGGAGAACTCCAAGCTCAGTGCTCTATCCATGCTGTTGGGCAGCTTAATCCAAGGGGAAAACCAACCCTTGCATCAAGAGGATTGATTTTTCTTCTGTTTCTGAAGATCATTTTGTGAAATTGTAGACTATTGTAATTTTCTATTCAAATTTCATCTTCTACTTATTGGTAGGATTCTTAGGCTTGAGTCCTAGGTCTAGAACTTATTAGCTGTATGGCTATGGGCAAGTCACTTAACTTCTCTGATCCCTCAGGTTATTCATATTCAATATGGAGATAAAAATACTTATGATGCCTCTCACAGAGATATTGTGAGACAAGACTTCTGTAAAACTTATGAGTTATTTAAGTGAGCTGTTATTTTTTGCAAAACTATTACTTCATGACTTAAGTTTCATAAATTTAGGTCCTAAGCATCATGGAACAGTGGGGAAAGGATTAGGTGAAGAGAGAGTCAGGAAACTTGTCCCAGTTATGCCACTATTTAATTAGCTGACATTGGACAAGTCATTCTCTAAGTCTCAATTTTTTCATCTGTAAAATGGGAGATTTCAATGATGTGTTCTATATTGTCTCCAGTCCCAAATTCTATAAAAAGGAGCAGCTACATGGCACAGTAGATAGCACACTGGCCCTAGAGTCAAGAGGACCTGGGTTCAAATCTGGCATCAGACATGTGACGATTAAAACTAAATGTGTGGTCACCTTATTCTTGTCCCCAGTGTAGGGAAAACTAGCTAGGGTTTACTTATAAATTAGAAGCTTTAGCACCAAGTCTTTGGGCATTTAGCATTTATTAAAGAGTAAAGAGAAAATACATGGAATTCAGAAAAATAGGAAAGCCTTTCTACCCTAGAGGAGAGATAAAAGTTCAACCTGGCCTGGTTCTTCTCCCAAATCTTCTGCCACCACCTCGGAGTTCCAGCCACCAAAAAAGGAAGTTTCTATACCTATGAGAATGGAAGCTCACTGCAGGTCCTGGAAGAGAGGCAGTCCCCACACATCACTTCAAGCTAATTGGCTGGTAGCATTCAAGTCCGTTGATTGACATGACTTGAAGATGGTCTTAAGTTAGTTAAATTCCTTTAGTTAGTTAGGAGTTCCTGTTCGGGGGAGGGGGGGGGCGTCCTGAGTCTATAGCTTCTGAGAACAATACTCTTGAGGGCCAGCCAGGTATGGCTTCAATCAAGTCAACTTTAAGTAGGCTAATCAGCGAAGTCAATCACTCTCACTCAATTCAATCAATCCAAATCAATCTCCTCCAGGTGGGGCCTTTGGGTATTGGAAAATCCCATTATTTTCTCACAGACATTTGCTACTTAACTGGCTGTGTGATTCTGGGCAAGTCACTTAATCCCAATTGCCTCACACACCCCTAAAAAAGAACAAATTCTATGAAAAGGGTCTAGGTAAATGTGGAAAGGTCACCCTGCAATTTTAGGTGGATACCAAATGGAAGTAGTGTGCTACATTCCAAGCAATATTTTCAATTTGATTTATATATAATGTTGAAAATAATAAACTATTTTTGCTGATTTTCTTTTGTAACTAGATGCCAGTTTCTTTTACTTATTCCTCTCTCTTTTTTAAATGCTTCATTAATGTCATTTCTTTTTTAAAAAATCACTATTCCTTCCAATGATGATTTGATCCTTTCTTAGTCACAAGTAATATAACATACTTTCTTAGCCTACCAAGGTTAAGATCTTCCTTCAACTTCCCTCTTTTTAAACTCAAAACTCATTATATTCACCAATTCCCCCCTTCCTTTTTATATTAATGCAATGCAATTCAAGAAGTATTTCTAAACTGTCTACAATGTGCAAGGCACTATGATAGGTGCCAGGAATACAAAAACAAAAATTTAAGAGCTACAAGAGGGTAGAAAGGATATAACTATGGATAGAGCACTGGCCCTGGATTCAGGAAGACCTGAGTTCAAATCCAACCTCAGACACTTGATATTAGCTGTGTGACCCTGGGCAAGTCACTTAACCCCAATTGCCTCACCCCCCAAAAAAAGGAGGATATAACTCTTACACAGAGAAGTAAATACAAAATCAATCATTCGACTAGCATCAATTAGGCAACTACTGTGTGCCAGGCATTGTGCTAAAGTCTAGGGATGAAAAGAAAGACCAAACAATAACGACAACAACAACAGTCCCTATTCTGAAGGTGCTCACAGTCCAATGAGGGAGACAACAGGCAAAGAACCATATGCAATTGAAATATATACATGATGTACTGGGGTTAATATCAGAGGGAAGGCACTAGGATTAAGGAGGACTGGGAGAAGCTGCTGCAGAACAGTCAGTGAAAATGCTTGGAGTATGGAAATAGTATGTCTGTTTGTGAGGAAAAGCAAGGTCAGTGGCACTTGATTAAAGTATACAAAATATCCATAATGCATGGACCAGATTCCTCCCTCCTGTCTCAAGTTCTCCTAAACCAGATCCAATCTCAGGCAACTGACCAGAAAATTAGTCTTTCTCTGGTTCATTAGGCCTCCACCCAACATTTACTCTGGGAAATCTAGGCTTCCACAAATGTGGCTTCCTGGTCAAACACTCAAGGTAATAAATGCATATTAAGTTGCCTTTATACTGTGCAAAAGAAAATGTATATAGTACTGAGAACTCTTGGGATGGCTAAGTGATGGAGTAGTTAGAGTGCTGGGACTGCAGTCAGGAAGACTCATCTTTCTGAATTCAAATTTGTCCTCAGACACTTACTAGTTGTGTGACCCTGAACAAGTCACTAAACCCTGTTTGCCTCAGTTTCCTCAGTTTCCTGGAGAAGGAGATGGAAAACTACTCTAATACCTCTGCCAAGAAAATCCCAAGAGGGGATATGAATGAAAGAAAACAAAACCCAAAACTCTTATGAATGCATAAATAGATGCTTACAATAGACTGTAAGGAATCAACAAAATCCCCCCTCCCCACTCCTTGTTGATATAGATTTTTTCTGGAGTCCTTTCTACTCCATTGGTTGGTATAGATTTCCCCCCATTTCTCTTTATTCCATACTGCCTCCCCAGTAATGTGTATAGATCTTAACCTATGGTTGTTAGTAGGGCCATACCCTGACATTCCAGTGAACCACCTTTCTCCTACAAAATTACCCTATCCTCCTAAGACTTGGAGTACAACCCCCTTGACTGAAAAGACATCTTGAACTCACAATTGGCAACTCCTTTCCCAATGGACTGCTAAAATCACTCAACAGTAATACTGGGGACAAAGTACAAGTCTTCTGCTCCCCTATAATGTGGAAGAAAAAAAGAGGTGTCTTGGTACTTGGATATCCCAGATAACTATTGGTGTAAATGGAATGAAACCAAGCTTATCTGAGGGATTTCATTTATTTTAAAACCAACATACAAAGTATATCCTGGGATGAGTAATATATTTAGTCTGCTTGTAGTACAACAGAAAGAATAGTAGATTCAGAGTCAGAGAACCTATGTTCTAATATTTTCTCTGCCACTTACTATCTGTGTGACTTTGGACAAATTACTTAATCTCTCCTGACCTCAGTTACCTCATTTGTAAAATGAGTGGGTTGGACTAGATGACTTCTATGGTCCTTTCAATATCAAAATCTATGATCCTATCCATAACCATTTTCTATATCTATATCAACTGTACAGTAAGTCACGGACAGCAAGCCATAAGCATCAAATTATGTTTAATTCACTGCACTGAAACCTGTTCAGCATGCTATGAAAAAAATGCCTTTTAGTAATAGATGAATATATTTTGGAAAGATTTGTCAAAAGCATGGATTGAAAAAACAAATACCTTCTTCAGTTAACTAGGAAATCCCATTAACTGGAAGCCACTATTCCCTATGCTTTCAAGTTAATCAAGACTTCACACAGTATTATTTCAGCCATTTCAGTCATGTCTGGTGGGATATTTAAATGAGCTATTCTTTTTGCAAAACTATTATTTTATGACTTGAGTTTTATAGCTTTAAGTTTTCTTGGAGAAGATACTAGAGTGGCTTACCATTTCCTTCTCCAACTCATTTTACAGATGAGTAAACTGAGGCAGAGTTAAGTAACTTGTTCAGGGTCATGCAGCTAGTAAGTGTCTGAGGCCAGATTTAAGCTCAGAAAGATGAATCTTCCTGACTCCAGACCCAGCACTACATCCACTGCGTCACCTGCCCTATACAGTATTATAGAACTTTCTAAAAATAGTGAATATCAGTATTAGCTAAGTAGGCCCAGCTAGGAAGACTAGAACCACCCAAATCAGCCGATTGTCATGTCCTTGGGAATGTTAGAATTTGATGATAGTTATCTTCATGACTTTTCAGAAAAACCCAGCTGGCTTCCATTGTAATGATGTTATTATAAAACACATCTAGAGTTGGCCCTGCCACTGATCTTCTCCATTTTCTTCATGAGTTCCTATGAAAAGTAGCCTAAATTCTAGTACTGGTATAACACAGGGAAAGTTAGTTTTCTCCTCATCACAAAACCTCTTGACTCATATTTTACTTAAGGAGAACATGCTATGAATAACATGTGATTTCCATTAAATTTTGCATGCATTTAGATGTGGTATGAACTAGGGAACACATTTTGTTTGAACTCTCTAGCCCTTCTATTCATTTCTTTAGTTTGCTTTTTTCCCACACACCATATGTTTTTGTATTTCAGTAATGAAAAAACATGGTCTTTCTCCCTCCTTCGGCAGAATTAAGCATGGAGGGAGCTTGGTGCTTGCTTAAAAAGACAAGGGTGGTGGGGAGAAGAAAGCCATTGTTTCAGCTCTCCTTGTGAAACTGCATTTCTCAGTGTCCACTCTGGGAGGGGTAAGAATTGGTCATAAATTATTTCTATTACATCAAGAATGTCCCTTCTTTATTGTCCATGGGACTTCTAGCTGTATAAATGTGCCATGAAGCTCAAGTGCCTGAGGCCATTTAAAGCTACAGATGAGTTAAGATACATTGGGGAAACAAGTTGCTCTGAATGTACAGAAAATCTTCCAAAGTCTCCGGACAGGATATATGTAACTAGATTTCCCCCAATGCATCTTAACCCATGGAGTCAAATGAGGTCAAATGACGTTCCAGGTCTTGGTGGGGAGAGATAGTTTATGAGGCTTTCTTTCATTTTACTTATTACAATCCTCCCAAAAGCTCATTCTGCCATCATCCACTCAGCCCTTGCCACAGACCATACTGAGCAATTTTTATTCCCTAGGCAAGCTATAGGGGGGTCCTTTTGGATTAGGGTAGGATGCCACAAGGTTTTTAACTGCTAAAGGACTGGCCTTTCCTGATGAAAGGAGGAAGAGGAGGTTTTTGCCCTTGGGGAGAAAGTATAACCCAAGAGAAGGACAATTTTCCTGCTGTGGGGAGCAGGCCATAAAGGGCCGACTGGGATGGTGGGGAAGCTTTGGATGGTGCTGTTTTCATCCTCTCAGTTTCCAAAATGAACCAGGGTAGAGACCATTTCTGAGGGGAGCGAGGGCAAGGAAAGAGTTGGGGAAGGGAAAAGTATACTCCTGTGGTACTATCAGCACTCTCTAAATTTCCTAACATGGACAAAGTTCCAGTGACTCTTCCCTCATTATGGCTTTACCCTGCAGCTCTTCCATCTCTCAGGCCCAGTCTGTCTCTTTCTCTCCTTTTTTCTAACCCCAGGAACAGAGTGTTCAGAGTTAATTAAGAACAAGGGTTTTTAAACTGGGTATCATAGATCCCTCAGATTTAAGATGATCAATGAAATTCAATGGGAAAACAATTACATCTCCATTTTCATTCATCTTTAACTGAACTTTTCATTTCATTCTATTGTATAAAAGTCATTATTCTAAGAAGGGTACCCCTAGGCTTCATCAGACTGCCAAATGGGTCAATGACTCAAAAATTATTAAGAACCAAGGGCAGCTAGGTGGGACAGTGGATAAAGCACCGGCCCTGGATTTAGAAGGACCTGAGTTCAAATCTGGCCTCAGACACTTGACACTTACTAGCTGTGTGACCCTTTGCAAGTCACTTAACCTTCATTGCCCTGCTTAAAAAAATTATTAAGAATCCCTGGGCTAAAAGAAGAGGTACAGGTAAAAAAGAATCATTTCCACTCCATATTATTTTTTTCAACCACCTCAAGTTTCATCTTCCTTTGCATTCTCCCACAGAATATGGAATCTCTATATTCACCATATTTATTGAAACTTCACTTTATTTATCAAATAAACAAAACAATGACACACTTATTTAACGCCAGATTCACAAAATCTTCAGTTAAAGCTAATGCAGGCTTCTTTTTGGTCTCTATACTATCAGATCTTATCAGCACTGAAATTTCTAAATAACTAAATTTCCCTATGGAACCTGTCAGGGCCCTCCCACACTGGAAAATTGTTCTGAATATCATCTAGTCTCTTCCAAAGCTAACAGAAGTTGTCCTGTTTCCTGACTTCTTCTCTGTCAGGGGAAGTATAATTGCCAAGCAGTATGAAAGGACTGGCTGAAGTTGTCCTATAAATTGTGACAATGTCTCAGCACTTTTCTCCTCAAGGATAGTGATCCTGAGAATGTCAGCTTGAGTCTCTGTTTTAAAAATATATGTCTCAGAAAGAAATAGGGTCTTTTTCAAGAGCAAGGATATGCTCTTGAAGCAAGGACATAGTGCAGTGAAAAGTGGAAAGAGCTTTGGATGTTAGCAAAGATTCTCTACTACTCATTATCTTTGTTGTGTTGGACTCATTGACCCTTCTGGTATTGGGTTTCCTCATTTGTCAAATAAGGGCATTGGACTACCTGAACTCTAAGTCCCCTTCCAGCTAAAAATCTATGATTCTGTTACACAGAAAGACTTTTGCAAAAGGTAAAATGTACTGGTATCCAAAAGATATGAAAGCTACATTCCAAGATTTATCTCATAACATTTATATGGTGTTGTGGAAAGAGCAATGATCTTGGAGACACAGTACCTGAGTTCAAATCTCAGGTGTTCCACTTAATGCCTGTGTGACCTTGAGCAAGTCATTTGACTTTTCTGGATCCCAGTTTCTTCATTTGTGAAAGCAAGGGGGTGGACTGGATGTTATCTAAAGTCCTTTCCAACTCTGAAGGACTTATGAAAAATGCAATCCATCTACAGAGAAAGAACTGATGGTATGTGAACACAGATATTTTGTTGTTATTGTTAGTTCCTTTTTCTAAAGTTTTTTTGGGGGTCTGCTATGTTTTGCATGACTGCACATGTATAACTTATATTGAATTGCTTGAGTTCTTAAGGGAGGATAGGGAGGAATGAAGAGAATTTGGAACACAAAGTTTTAAAAATTGATGTTACATGTAAGGTGGGGGGAAATTCTAAATAAATAAATAAATGAAATTTCTAAAGTTCTTTCTAGTTCTGGATTTATAATATAATAAACTATGATTCCACGACATGGCAGTTCAGTGTTGCAGTGGATAGAACACTGGACCTGGAATCAGAAAGACCTAAGTTCAAATCTGGCCATAGACACTTAACTAGCTATGTGACCTTGGGAAAGTCTTCCTGGCTCAGTTTCCTCAACTGTAAAATGAGATTAATAGTCCCCACCTCCTGAGGTTGTTTTGAGGATTAAATGAGATCCTATTTGTAAAGTACTTAGCACATAGTAAACACTTAGCAAATGCTTTAAAAAAATGTCCCTCTGGTGTCATAGGACAGTGTCTGACATATAAGTGCACAATAAATGATTATCATTAGGTTCCAATATGTCCCCATTTATTCCTCTCTTCCTAGGAATACTCTAGGTTAAAGTTTTTTTGGTCTCTGGCTTTCATTACTGTTAAGGTAATTTGCTCTAAGCTTACCCCCACAATCCTCTGGTTGCTTTCAGTCTATGAGTAACCTCTCACAGGGACCATTCATCTTGAGTCTCAACAGTTGGTCACCATCACATCCATTTCCTTCAATTTTGCTCCTTGAATAATGGTTATGGGTTTTATATTGTCTTTCTGATCCATTATCCCTAGCTTATATCCACAGGTCTATTATTCCTTGTTTCCTTTGTTTTCTGTAGCTATTTTTTTTTCACTTCCCACTCTGTCATTTGCAATGGTTCCCATGGCCATATTAATACAATCACCTTCCCTCTTTCCTAGTCTGGCTTAGTTCTGATTGCAAATCATTGTCTTTCAGCCCTTGCTAGAGCTCCAGTTGTGCCTGTGGTCTCATTCCTTGGCTCCTCAGTCACATATGGTGGTAGGGGCCCAGTCTGACCAAAGCTCTCATGCTCTCTATAACCAAGGATTTCTGTAAGAAGATCTGAGTAATAAAATACTGGCTAACCAGTGTGCCATCATGCAGTGTTATCCCTTTATTTAAAACAAATTGGCCTTTCTAGCTATTATGTTGTCTTATTACTTCCAGATTAGTTGTCTCCCTGAAGGGGGTCTTTCCTGGCAGGTCATGAAAGGATGCAGTATGTGCTGGGAGCATGAGGGTAGAAACCCACATTTTGGCTTCTTCCCTCAATGAGTCATTCCCTGCCATGTTTAGAGGTATAAGACATAGCTCTCAGTCTTAAACTTCATGTGTGTATATATATATATATACATATATATATACATATATATATATACACACATATATACACATATACATATATATGTGTGTGTATACATATATATGTATGTGTATGTATATAGGTATATATAGGTATAGAAACCATTTATCACATACCAATACAAATGAAACCAAAATGCTCCATACACAGCAGAGTACATCCAACAAGAGATTCCTTTTTCTTTCTCATTTATGAATTATGTGTTTACCTCTAGGGCAAGCCATGAAAAAAGTTCAGCAAACTTTTCATCACACAACTCCAAAGCGCCTGATTTGAGATTCTAATGCAGCATGGGCTGAATTCCATGAAGCAGGCCAGACAGTTTTCCATGATGCCAGGATACTGGGCAGTGTTTCCAAGGACAGAACACTATTTCTGCTCTCTCTCTCCACCCATTCCCCCAAAGATCATATAGCACAGGTGGGCCCTGTGCTCCCAGGAAAATGCTCAGTTGCTTTCTTGGTCATTCTGGTACTATTCATATGGATTTCAAACCAGGAATGTTCAAAGGAAAAATATGGGTGTGGAATGGTGGGAAATTGTGACACATTAACTGTATCTGGAAAGATGTCAATTGCTAAGAGGATAAATGTTCTGGTTTACTTCTGGTTTAAATTTAAGTTTATAGTGAAAGATCACATGATGCAAAATGTCATGTGGCCCATCTTCAAGGCACTCAAAAGATCGAGCTTATTCTGTATGAAGTTATGATCAGGCATGATACCCTTTGGAAGGCATGAAGCTGAATTGTGTAAAGTTCCTTAATTCCACTAAAAGCTCAAGCACATCAACCACTTACTCAAATCCTAAATCGAGAAGGCCAAAAAAGATGAGGTAAGAAAAAGATGGACTTGAAATCTGGGTATCTAGGTTCAATCTGTAAGGCAAGAAAATTTGTTACTTTTTCCTAGAATTTCTTTTTTTTTCTTTTTTTTTTTTTTTAGTGAGGCAATTGGGGTTAAGTGACTTGCCCAGGGTCACACAGCTAGTTAAGTATTAAGTGTCTGAGGCCGGATTTGAACTCAGGTACTCCTGACTCCAGGGCCGGTGCTCTATCCACTGCGCCATCTAGCTGCCCCTTTTCCTAGAATTTCTGATGACTTTTATTGGGCTTATTTTTAAATTATTAAATATTTATTAAGTATTTACTATATTCTTGACACTGTGTCATGTGCTAGAAATACAAAAATGAAACATTTCCTGCTTTCGAGGAGTTTACATTGTATCAAACTAGAAAAACTTCATGTATCACCAGCATTGGACTTTGCTGTGTCTGTGGTCTAGGCATCAACTAAGTATAGGACAGTTTCAGCATCAAAAGACTGGCAAAGAAGGATGACTTTTTTCCATCCATGGTTAATCATAAAACTGTTGAAAGTATGGAGAAAGGGCAGTTAAGTGGCGCAGTGGATAGAGCACCGGCCCTGAATTCAGAAGGGCCTGAGTTCAAATTTGGCCTCAGACACTTAACACTTACTAGCTGTATGACCCTGGGCAAGTCACTTAGCCCCAGTGGCCTCACACACACACACAAAAAGAAAGAAAGTATGGAGAGATTGAGCTGTGACATTAGTGGAAGGAGAGAGAAATAGGACCAGGGTTCTATTCAGAAAGGCACCTTGTCTTCTTGACTGGTCCATATCCTCTAAGAACTGGGGCTGTTGGAGCTTCATTTCCTGGATTCCTTATTACAATACTTTCTCAAAGAGATACATTTCTGTTTATATAGTCAAATGTTGATGATTCTTTTAAATAGAGGGTATCAGTGAAGTAGATAAGCCAAAATAACAGAAGATTACCCCCCCAAAAAAATTATATCTGGCTTTTGAATTTATTTTGGAACTTAAATTTGAGTACAGGTTTGTAGACAAATCAAATGTAGTAAACCATAAAAATCTTCTCAGGAAGAGCCAAGACAGTTGTCTGGCTTTCTCAAGCCATCTCCTCTCCTCCTCTCTTTGTTTCTCACAGCAGCCTGGGGATGGCCAGTATCACTTCTTAAACCAAAGCAGTAGCACTACTCTTGCTATCCTGATTTGGCTCCCATATTCTTCTGGGGTTTATGAAATTGTTTAAAAGGACATAACTTAAATTTTCTTCTGGAGATTGGTACCTCAGAGCCACGTGCTTTGTTCCACACCTATCTCCCCATGAGAAGTCCAAGGATTTCTTTCATGGTTTCCCCCCACCCTTCCCTTCCCTTGCCCCTAAATAAACTACCATCTTATTCTAACTGCTTTTGTGTGCAAGAGGGTATAATTCTTTAAAGAGGAATTCCTAAGAATCCCAACCCCTAACCCAACCCTGTACCCCATTTTCCCCATACATTTTGGCGCCTGAACATTTGAAGGGACACAGGAAATTTCCTCTTTCCTCTTAGCAAACAAAACCGGGGCAGTAAGACCCTCCCTTCTGGGTTTCTTTTCTCCCTCTCCCACCAGACTCAACCTCCCATTTGAGTCACAGAGAGGTAGAAACAGTCGGCTTCTGCATGCGACAGCAGAGGGCAACCTGGGACTCTCCCTCGCCAAAAGCTCAGCTTAGACGTCCGAACCACGCTCTGACCCTCGGACTCCACATTTCTGGATTTTTAATAACAGAGACCTAGCAGTAGCCAAAGAGAGAGAAAAGATGGCTCGTGCCCGCTCCATAGACCAGGCTTCTATAATAGCAACAGCCATCACCACAGCTACTACCAGCAGGACTCCAGGTGGACGAGATTCTGGCAGTTGCAGTAAACCGGGACACAGAAGTGGGGGACACCGCATGAAGGTGAGGCCAGCTCTCCTACCTCTTTGTCCCCAGGGCAGCACCCAAGAGATCAGCCTAACAAAAACCCAGCACTCTGCAGCCTGGTCTCCTGGCGAGTCCTTTGTCAAGCCCACGGCCAAGCTGGGCATAGAAGGCAAGCCTAGGAATGGTTTGGGGGCAACCTCTGTCTTACTCTCTGGTTTAGGTACTAGCATTCAATCAAGGCACAAAGTGGGGATGGGGTAAAAGGACTCTAAAATGTAGGCAGGAACTGCCTCTCACAGAACTAGGCTTTGATCTGATTACTTAACTCCAGTAAAGCAGGCCACGCCCTATCCTGTATTCATCCTTTCTAGCTTCCACTGGGAAAAAAAGCTGTCACACTTTTACTCCAGATCTGATAAAGTCCCTTTTCGTTTTTGCTCTGGTCAGTTTTGATTTTTTGTTTGTTTGTTTAAGTCTGTTCCATCTAGGCTCAAGGATTCATGGCAGATACCCATTGTGCCTATGTGTCGCCTCCCACCCTCTGGACCCTCTGGGCCTCACAGGGCCAGGCCTTCTCAACTTCTCTCCCCTCCTCCTCCCTTGCGCTGCCATGATTTCTTCAACCCCCACTCAGCATGAAGCAGTTTCAGAAGAATCTTCATCCCCTTTCCTTATATATAGCGAAGTGGGGAAATGTTGTGGGCCCAAAGTACCCCAGAAGTTCTCTGGGGCACATCAAGGAATCTTGTCCTTGAGAAACTAAACCAGAGGACAGATACTCCTAGAGAGATAAGCAGAACCAGATCAGACTGAGCTAGCTTTGGGACCTCCACCCTTCATTCTGATCTCCTTTACCCCTGGGGGGATAACTTTGGATGTGGCTGCAACCTTTGTGTCCTGAAGAGAGAGATGGCTTGAGAGATCCGGAGCCACCCCTCACTCAATTCCTCTAGCCACCTAGTGGGGGATGGTCCTCCCTCACTAAAGGAATGTTCCACAGGCAGATGGTCACCACCATCAGTCCTCTGTAAAAGTACCTGCCAGTCTCCTGCTCGAGGAGATTGGTACCTCAGAGCCATGTGCTTTGTTCCATACCTATCTCCCCATGAAAAGTCCAAGGATTTCTTTCATGGTATCCCCCCCCCACCCCGCTTCCCTTCCTTTGCCCCTAAATAAACTACCATCTTATTCTAAAAAAAAAAAAATTCTTCCCTTACAGTTTTTGTTGTATTGTAAGCATTCCATGTCTCCAAACAAAGGCAGCAATAATATTACATGGAAGCTGAAAATCAAAATGTATTGTTGGTAAATAAATGAAAGAGATAATCATGTAACAAAATGAAAAGCAAGATTTTCCCCCAATAAGCCACACTGTCTAGAATTAATCTTTTCAAATGTCTCCCATGGAGTCATAAATCTCTGAACCATTTCATTTATCTCTTGTTCAGTGAGGGCATCTAATATTTTCTACTCTGATGCCATCATAATAAATGCCCATTTTCCCCTACTTGCTTTTTCCAGATGTCTAAACATTGCTTAGAAGTAGAATGATTTCCTTTAACTCTAACTAGAACTATTTGTGTATCTTCGACTCTGATACTTCAATAGAACTGTGATTCCTTCAATGTGAGTACATCCTCCAATAGTGTCAATTATAATGTATTCATGCCTGCCCATCCTGAATCATTCTGGTCTATGTTCTTCTGTAAATCAGACAGAGCAAATCCATACAATGTACTGAGAGCCTTTCTCTAAATAAGAGATTTTTGACCTAGGGTTGATGAGCTTACCTTTTAAATATTTTGAAAATTGTGTTTCAACATAACTTGGTTTCCTTCATAATTTATGTATTTTATTTTATCCATTTAAAACATTATTCTGACAATGTTTCCATAGTCTTCCCTAGACTACCAAAGGGGACCATGATAGAAAAGGGCTAAGAATCCCTAGTCTAGATCTCCTGGCATTGCATGGGTACCAATGTTGCATGCAAGCTATCCAACAGTCTCTTTCTCTCTCTCTCTCTCTCTCTCTCTCTCTCTCTCTCTCTCTCTCTCTCTCTCTCTCTCTCTCTCTCTCTCACACACACACACACACACACACACACACACTACCTGACTGGACCATCTTTTTTACCACATTTTATAGTAATTCTTATCATGGCAAACAAGTACATGCCATCCTCGCAATTTTTACATGGTCAAGTGAGGGAGGCAAGAGAATTAGTTTTTGTTTCAAATGTGAAAACATGGCATGAATGTATTAGCACTGTAGCACTTTGTGGGATGCTTAAGAGAGACTATGCAATATGAACGGGGGAATTTTCAGTGCTGACAGTTTTTTTCCCCAAAGGGTATACTATTAATTTAACCCTCTGATTCAGAAAGTCATATAAACATCTTCACTATTACCTTAGATTCATAATAAGATAAATCATCTCAAAACCCCTCTTTCAACTTGTCTCTCAATATGGCTATAGATGTCATTGAGCATGAATTAGCAATTTTAGTCTGAATGAGTCTAAGCATTACAACTCTCCCTGCCTTTGTTGGAAGTTTAAAAATGACAGTAATATAAAAACCAGTGTCCAGAGGATAACCTTGAGTCAGTGTATAACATACAGTTTGGGATTTTTGTTTCATTTTTGTTGTTTGTTTAACAAAATGATTTTCCTTAGCCTACTTGCTAATCATTGTTTTCAGTTCTGTTGATTGTCCCATTACTCAAAGGGTTGATTTTAAATATAGGCTTGTTGGAGTCCTCCATTTCAAAGGGGAGGCCTGTATTTCTACAAAAATTTCACCACAGGAAGGGAATATCTATGAGGTCTTTGTGTTCTTGAACTTCAGCCACATGACATCCTGAAGAAGGAAAATCAGTTGATCAGAATATACTGGTTCTCTGGTAGGAGAGACAGAAGGATGCTATGGTAGGAGCAAAATCTTAACTCATACTTCCATGCAAGGTGACCTAGTTTTTCCTTAAAAGGTATTGAGGAGGGCAGTTAGGTAGTACAGTGAATAAAGCACTGGCCTTGGATTCAAGAGGACCTGAGTTCAAACCTGACCTCAAGCATTTGACACTTACTAGCTGTGTGACTCTGGGCAAGTCACTTAACCCTTATTGCCCTGAAAAAAAAAGTTATTGAAACCATTTGTGATACTTGATTGGAGTAAGGGACTAAAGGCTCAGACTCATGATTTCTTCATTGCCTGAGTACTATGCAGCCACAAGGTGCATGAAATGACCTTTCTGATGTTTCGTTGATGGATCACAATGAGCAACTCAGGCAAGAAAGTTTCAATAAACTCCATGTATCCTCAGTAACTATTCTTGTTTAATATCCTTCTCCTGTTATGGCTAAGTAAATATTTTTGTTAACTTGAATGACCAATAAGGGTCTCATTTTGATAAAATATCAAACATATTATCAAGGACCTGGCTTTAGCCATACCCAGCCCAGAACATCATAAAATACTTAAACTTCTGCCAAATGGCACCAAACCTAGAATAGAGCATAAACATTTTTTAAATATTATGAATGAAGATAATATAAAGTTGAGAAATAATGCCTTATGAAAAGCAAAAAAAATAGTTTACTTCTCAGATCTATGGACAAGTGAAAAATTATGACTAAACAAGAGATAGAGAGCATTGCAGGATGTGATATGAATAATTTTGATTGTATTAAATTTGAAAGGCTTTACACAAACAAAACCAATGCAACCAAGATTAGAAGGAAAGCAGAAGGGGGCGTGGTTTATAGCAAGTTTCTCTGATAAAGTTTCTCATTTCTCATGTATATAGAGAACTGAGTCAAATTTATAAGAATATGAGTCATTCACAACATGACTAATGCAGAAATATGTTCAATGTGATTGTCCATATATAACCTATATCAGATTGCTTTCTGTCTTGGGGAGACAGGAGGGAAGAGAGGGAGGGAGAAAAATGTGGAACTAAAAATCTTATGAAAACAAATGTTTAAAACTATTTTTACATGTAACTGGAAAATAATACAATACTTTTATGATTTACAAACAAAGAATATGAATCATTCCATGATTAATAAATGGTCAAAGGATATGAATAGGCAGTTTTCAGATTAAGAAATCAAAGTTACCTATAGTCATATTTTTAATTATGTTTATCTGGTGTTTTGTTTTTGGGTTTTTTTGGTAGGGCAATGAGGGTTAAGTGACTTGCCCAGGGTCACACAGCTAGTAAGTGTCAAGTGTCTGAGGCTGGATTTGAAAGAACTCAGGTCCTCCTGAATCCAGGGCTGGTGCTTTGTCCACTGCGCCACCTAGCCGTCCCCTACCTATAGTCATATGAAAAAAAGCTCTAAATCACTATTGATTAGAGAAATGCAAATTAAAGCAACTCTGAGGTACCACCCCACAACCATAAGATTGGCTAATATAACCAAACAAAAGAAAAATGATAAATGTTGGAGGGGGGTATGGGAAAATTGAAACACTAATGCACTGTTGGTGGAGTTGTGAACTTATCCAACCATTCTGGAGAGCAATTAGGAACTATGGCAAAGGGCTATAAAACTATGTATACCCTTTGATCAATCAATACCACTACCAGGTCTGTATCCCAAAGAGATCATAAAAAGGAAAAAGGACCTATATCTACAAAAATCTTTATAGCAGGTCTTTTTGTGGTGGCGGAGAATTGGAAATTGAGGGGATGCCCATCAACTGGGGAATGGATGAACAAGTTGTGGTATGAATGTAATGGAATACTATTGTACTATAAGAAATGATGAGCAGGATGCTTTCAGAAAAACCTGTTAAGATTTACATGAACTGGGGCAGCTAGGTGGCACAGTGGATAGAACACCAGCTCTGGAGTCAGGAGTACCTGAGTTCAAATCTGGCCTCAGACACTTAACACTTACTAGCTGTGTGACCCTGGGCAAGTCATTTAACCCCAATTGTCTCACTAAAAAAAAAAAGATTTACATGAACTGTTGCAAAGTGAAGTGAGCAGAAATGGAAGAAAATTGTTCACAGTAACAGCAATATTGTATGATGATTAACAGCTATTCTCAGCAATACAAAGATTCAAAACAATTCTTCAGGACCACCTCCAGAGAAAGTACTGATAGAATCTAAATGCAAATCAAAGAATACTAGTTGTTGGGGGTTTTTTGCTTTCTTTGTTTGTGTTTTCTTTCACAACATGACTAATCTGGAAATATGTTTTCCATGACTTCACATGTATAACCTAAATCAAGTTGCTTGCTGTTTCAGGGAGTGGAGAGGTGAGGAAAGGAGGAATAGAAGGAAGGGGAGAATTTGGAACACAAAATTTTTTTAAATGAATGTTAAAAATTGTTTCTACATGTAAATAAAATACAAGATATTAACTAGAAAAAAAGAGTAGTGAAGGCAAATATAATTCTTCAGAAAGATTGGTATCAGATTCAAGTATAACTATTAAATGGTCAAAGATTTTTTTGAGCAAATATATCAATACCCCTACATGCCAATGTGCATCTCCTCCTTAAAAGTTATCACCTTAAGATAAATCTAATGCTAAATGAACCATACTATTTCTTTTGTTTTTGATGCTGTTGTTTTTTTTTCTATTTTGAGGTTTTCCATCATTGCTCTGATTTTTTTCTCTTATAACATGACTAATGCAGAAATAGCATTAATGTTATTATGTGTGTGTATATATATATATATATATATATATATATATATAAAACCTATATCAGATTACCTGCTGTCTAGGGGAGGGGGGGTGGGAGGGGAGGGAGGGAGAAAAATATGAAATTGTAAAGCTTGTATAAACAAAGGTTGAGAACTATCTTTACATGTAACGGGAAAAAAATAAAATGCTTTATTAATTTAAAAAAAAAGATAAATCTTTTTGACTATGTTCCTAATGTCCATTTTAGAATCCTTTACTGGAGTTGCCTTCAGGGCCTGTGGTACATTTCTTAATATATACTTAGTGGTGTAAAAATATTCCTCTTCTGAAGCTGGATTTGGATTTGAAAGTATCCAAAAAACTTCTGGAGCCTAGTTAGGTAAATAAAGAGGATGAATTGGAAAATGCCATTTTGAGGGAATGATGAGAGAGGAATATGCATTTTTCTTATATGTGTATGTGCCTTATAAATTGGCTCATAGAAACCTAGGAAAACGTGTATGAACTTATGCAGAATGAAATACTATATACTATAACAACAATGTCATAAAAATGAACAATTTTGAAAACTTCCAAAGTTTGTTGAATACAATGATCAACCATGATTCCAGAGAACTCATCATGAACAAAGTTACCCACCTCCTGACAGAAAAGTGATAGCCTAAATATGTATAATGAGATGCAGATTTTTGAACATGGCCAGTTTGAGAATTTGTTCATTCCTCTTCCTGCAGTACTTTTTTTTTTTGCAGGGCAATGAGGGTTAAGTGACTTGCCCAGGGTCACACAGCTAGTTAAGTGTCAAGTGTATGAGGCGGGATTTGAACTCAGGTCCTCCTGAATCCAAGGCCAGTGCTTTATCCACTGCGCCACTTAGCTGCTCTATATTCTTTTTGTTGTCGTTGGCTTTTTTTTTTGAGGCAATTGGGGTTAAGTGACTTGCCCAGGGTCACACAGCTAGTGTTAAGTGTCTGAGGCCAGATTTGAACTCAGGTCCTCCTGACTCCAGGGCCTGTGCTCTATCCACTGCACCACCTAGCTGCCCCCACTGCAGTACTTTTGATTCTCCTAAACTTTGCTACTATAACTCAGCTAAGTTTTTACCATATGCCTGAGGTTTTCTCTTTCTAAATCATCCCTCTCCCAATCCAGCCCTTTTCTCCCTCTGGGGCCACCATTTTGAGGACACCCCAGTCTGACCATTACTCCCCTACTTGCTCTGTTTGGGACTTTTTGGACTTTGTCAGCATGATCCTGCAGAGACAGCTGACCACTACTCCTGGCTTTTTAACTCACTTTTGTGTGTTGTCTTTCCCCTGTTAGAATGTAAACTTCTTTGAGAGCAGGGATTGCCTTTCTTTTTGCTTCTTTTTTGCATCCCCAGCACTTAGCACAGTCCCTGGTACATAGCACTTAATAAATACATATTGCCTGCCTATACATTTTTACAAGAGTTGGTTTGTTGTTGTTTTCCTGGATTTTCAGGATGGGAGTGGGGAATGGGAGATAGGAAAAAGAAAATAAGTACTTCAAAACAGAAAAAAGAATTAGAAACAGGAAAATAAACTGACATTTTTAAATTGGCAATATCTCAGCTACAAAGTGTTGCATGATTTTAAAATTTATCTTATCTGATCTGTTTGAATCTAGTACAAAATTAAGTTTTCCTCCTCTATTTTGAATGCATGTGTTTCCTGATTTGGGAGCTGGCTCTCTTCTGCCATAATATCTCTATGTTTGTGGTCAATTCTATGCCCAAATATATATATATATATTTTTTTCTTTCATTTCTTTATCAAATATATAGGAAAAGAGTCTTAAGGATGCAAAGGCCTAGCCCTACTTTTTCAGGGAATAATGGCATCTCTGGGGAAGTCTCATTGACTGACTTTCCTATGAGTCAGATATAGAGTAACACCTGCCTGCTTCTCTAAATTGACTTTGAACACACCTATACGTGTAGGCTTTGCCTACCCACTTTCAGATGTCACTGGCCCTAGCTGTTTCTGACAGAAAGCTGTCCACTCATATACATGTGTGTCCACCATGTAAAAACCCTTTATCTTTTGAAGATTATGGCACAGAGTGTCTACGAGCTGTGTCGTGATCTCAGCTGTCACAGATACAGCGGCTCTGCTTTTCAAAATTGAGGGTAGCAGGTGCACTTGCAAATTCATACTTGCTAATCCTGCAAATTATCCATGCTGGTTTATGGAATTTCCAATCTGTTAATTCTGTTACCTGATGAACATACATTTCCCCTTTGGAATGAATTTATAGACATTGGGAAAATCAGGCAGAAGAAATGTTAAATTGCTATTAACTTCCTCTGACATTGATTTAAAATGTCATAGAACCAATTTCTGGGAACTTTCCCTTTCTGTACAAAGCAGCATGTTATAGTAGATAGAGGAAATTGTCTTACAGTAACGAAGACTTGGGTTCAAATACCACTTCTTCACAGATTAGGATAAGATCCTGTGGAGCATGACCTTTTATGGGGATGGAACAATGACCTAACCTGTAAGAGATGAAAAGGGCAGCTCAGTTACATAGAGTACAAACAGTTTATGGGTAGTTGATCCAGCCCAGACTCAGCTAGCATTTGCCTCAAGGGTTTTATTTTAGTTAGATCTAGGGATGTGATAAAAAAATAAATAAAATCATCCTTTAAAACGTCTTAAATGACTTTAAAAATACAAAATAACCAAGCTAATGGTGCACCAAATTAGATATCTTAAATAATCCAACCTCAGAAAAGGAAATAGATTTATAAGGAATTACAAAAGAAAAAAGTTTCATGTCCCTGAAGAATAGAAAAGATAATTCTTTCAAACTTTAAAAGAAGAGCTAAAACCTAAACTACCTAGGAAAGAACTACTTGTTTGATAAGAAAACTGGAAAGCAGTCTGGTAGAAATTGGGGTTCATGTAACTTTTTATGTCATACTCTCAAATAAATTTTAAATGGACACAAGACCTGAATATTAAAAATCATACTGTAAAAAAAAACTAGGTCATGTACTTTTCACAACTATGGAGAGGAAGGAATTATTAACCTAAGAAAATATAGAGGCAATTACAAAAGATAAAATAGGTCATTTCAATTAAAAATATTTTGCAAAACAAAATTAATGCATTTAGAATAAGGGAAGCACTTGACTGGGGAAAAAATCTTTGTATCAGATATACCCAATAAGGGTTTGTAACCAAGATGTACTAACAACTGATTGAAACACACACACATATTTATGAATAAAACCATAAGCATAAGAAAAGTAGTCAAAGGAAATGAGTCAACTTCTCGAAAGAAAAATGGCAAACTATTAACAACCAGTGCTCCAGATCACTAATATTATGGGAAACGTATATCAAAACAACTCCCCGTCACAGCCAGAAAATTGGCAAAGATGACAAAAGTGACATTGGAGAAGGTGTGTAAATATAGGCATAATAAAACACTGTTGATAAACCTGTGAATTACTGCAATCATGATGTAAAGTAATTTGGAATTACACAAATAAAGTATCTTAAATGTCTCTACCCTTATCCTAGAGATTCACTGCTATGTATATATCCCAAGGAGGTCCCTGCCAAAAAGAAAGATTCCATCCACACAAAGATATTAATAGCAGCACTTATTGCAGTAGCAAAGAATTGCAAATAAAATAGATGCTCATTGATCGGGGAATGGCCAAACACGTTGTGGTACATGAATGTAATGGAATATTACTGTGCTATAACAAATCATGTATGTGATGAATATAGGAAGCATAGAAAGAGCTGCATGAACTGATGAAGTAAAGTTAGCAGAGCCAGGAAAACAATCCACACGAGTACATCATTGTAACAAAAAGAGTGGGGCAGCTAGGTGACACAGTGGATAGAGCACTAGCCCTGGATTCAGAAGGACCTGAGTTCAAATGTGACCTCAAACACTTGACACTTACTAGCTGTGTGACCCTGGGCAAGTCACTTAACCCCAATTGCCTCACAAAAACAACAACAACAACAAAACATTCTTTGTTATATTTGGTGGTTCTCTGGAAGAGGAGCAAAGAGAAATCTAGGCAAAATAAAAACAAAATATATCAGTGAAATACATTATTAAAAAGAAAAATATCTTAAATACTTTTAAAATGCAACTCTTCTTTTTTAAGTCTCTTTTACCATTTTCATTTATTATCTACTCCCTAATGATAATAGCAGAATGAGCATTGAACTAACAGTCAGGGGCTCTAGATTCTTTTCCCAAGGATTTCTACTCTTAATTACCTGTGTAGCCTTGGGCAAGTCATTTTATTTCTCTAAGTCTCAGATTCAATGTTTATAAAATGTGAAGTCTAAATTGTATTAAGTACTAATATTCTATAGTTCTTTCTTTTAGGCTTGATGGTTCAAACCTGCAACACAGAAAATAACTGTGAAGGTAGCTTTTCCTAGCCAAAATTATTCCATAGTCTCTGGTCTTTATTTTTTTTAATTCCTCTTTGATAAAGGTTCCTTTCTCATTTTCCTTAATACTATAATTATTCATCTCTAAATCATCCAGTCTAAAAAAGTACTTTCTTCTTTCTAAACCACTCATTCTGGCATATGTACCACAAATTTTATAGCAGTACTGAAACACCTTATTTTCTCAAACATATAGAATAACAAATTTATCAAATTAGAGCTGGAAGGAATCTGTTAGGTCATCTAATTTAACCACTCCATTTTACTGATGAGGGAACAGGTTCAGAGATGTTAAGTGACTCATGTTCACTCACTCAGTAACTGGCAGAGTTGGGATTTAAAAGTGGGTCCTATGATTCCACATCCAGGGTTCTTCCCAATACACTCTGCTCCTTCCTACCCTTTGCTTATATTCAAACCCATTTAATTCTGAAATTCTTGATTCCCAAGTACCTTTACATTATCATACTACTATCAAATGTTCTTAGATTTATTCTTCCTTCCTGCCTATGTCTAGCCCCTGGACATTTTCCTCTATATCTTTCCCACTTAAAGGACCCTTATCTCCCCCTCCCAAAAAGAATGAAGTCAATTTACTTTTTGTTTTGTTTTGTTTTGTTTGTTTGTTTTGTTTTGCGGGAGCAATGGGGGTTGAGTGACCTGCCCAGGGTCACACAGCTAGTAAGTGTCAAGTGTCTGAGGTCAGATTTGAACTCAGGTCCTCCTGAATCCAGGGCCGGTGCTTTATCCACTGCTCCACCTGGCCAGCAAGTAGTTTATCATGCTGTCAGAAAATCACATTATATTTCTATATTCTCCTGAAATTTTTGTATTTTGAATATTTCTTAATATGAATTTTACTTTATTTTCTACTTCATTCCCATATTTTCCTGTAAGAGTGACTATTACAGTCTTTTTGGCTTTTAACATTCAATACCTATTGGTCTTATTATCTTCTCGCCTTATCACTTTATCACCCTTCAGCCCCTTTTCTCAACATTTTCAAATATTCCTTTCTTTTTTAATGTTGCTGACCCTTCCTCCCATGATTCAAAGTGGGAAAAGCTTCTTTCTCACTCTCCCCATCTTTTGTTCTTAAAATTGTACACTGCCCCAATCATTATTATTTAATATGACCTCATCAGCAATAACCCTCCTCTATCAGGAGGCAAATACACATGCTTATTTTAACTTCTGTTGGCCTTATTGTTCTATAAAGCTATAAAAGTTAAAATATATGCAAAAATCAATTGTTTCTGTGCTACTAAAAAAAGACTAGAAATGCTAACAATACTATCAAATGTCAGTATTCTGGCAGTGGTGTGCAGGAGTTCATTGGAGAGATGATTTTTTAGTGTTCAGTGTGATGAATTACACTTTGGAAATCATTAAATACTTCAAATTAGGGCTTTTTATTGTTTTGTCGATTGGCTAGACTTAAGAAAGTGATGGAGAAAATGCTAATAATACAGCTTAAATTTTAAAGTATTTCATGGTGTGTTTTTTTTTCCAATGAGTTAATTTTTGAATATTCGCCAGGACATCCCTAATCCTGAGACAAAATCTCACTCAACCCATCTTCCTTAGAGCTTTGAACCTTATAAGCTATGCAGCCCAAGCACTATCTGAACAGGGACCCCCTCTACATCCTTGCCAGCAAGTCATTATCCAGCCTTTACTAGAAGACCTAGTGAAGGGGTATACAGTATCCCCTAAAGCAGTCCATTCTGTTTTTGGAAAGTTCTAATTGTAAGGAGGTTTTTTTCTCATATGAAACAACAACCTAACCCTAAAACTTCTACCCATTATTCCTAGTTCTACCCTCTAGGGCCACACAGAACAAGTTTAGTCTCCTCAATCTTGAACTCTTTGAAGGCAAGGACTATCTTGCCTCTTTTTGTATGCCCAGAGCTTAACACAGGACCTAGCACATAGTCAGTGCTTACTGTGACAATTAAAAATCTGACACACATAGTTTCTGGGTTATTTAATGATTTAATTAATATACTGGCAGGATATTAATAAAAGGAGACCCCTTTAATAATTAATAATTAATTTTAAAAGACCCTTCATGGCTATGAGGCTTTAGTTCATATACCCTTACAACCGTAGGAAGTCCATCACATAGCAATCAAATCTAATTGGTTGACATGATTGGAGGTGGGTTATGTTAAAATGAAATCTGGTGATGCATGAATCAGATCACTCTTGACATCACAGAAGAAATGTAGACCTCTCACCCAAAATAGTTTTCCACCTAGGTATGGTTTAATTTCATCGGTCTTTCAGCTATCTAGACAAAAGGATCTATCTCCCCCCCAAGATTCTTTGTAAGCTTGGGCTGGAGTTGACCCAGATGAACTAACTAGATCTTGGAGCTGGGGAGGAGAAAGGACTAAGAAAGAAAGGAAGATCCTTGGAAGATCAAGATCTTGATTATTAATAATGATTTCTCACATTAATAAATGTTATTGATTTATTGATTCCGTCTTAAAGCCCTATGCTCTTTCTCCTTAAATTTCCTATCACTGTGGCTAAAGTGATTCAAGTTCCTTTCACCAATTCCAAAATGCACAGTCTCTTCACCATCCTCCTCCTCCTCCTTTGGACACTCTTCAGTTTGTCAGTGTTTTCCCTAAAATGTGCTACCTGGAACTAAGTACAGTATTCTGGATGTTGGCTGACCAGAGTGCCACAGTACAGCAAGGATATCACCTGTTCTGAACTCTTCTCTGATAATTTAAAGGATCTCAACCAATAGTGCATAGTGATCCAGTTATGTTTTCTCATCCTGTGAAAACTTCCCATGGCCACCCATAAATCTGCCACAGGATCTTTACCCAGCAAAGGTTGAGGGCAAAGGAGAGTGGAAGGTTCTTCTAGATCTCTTTTCATTGCATGTATGTCATCAGAAAATGCAGGACGTCCATCTCTTACTCTCTCTACATGACCACTCCACTTCCTTGCCTAGCTTTATTTTATTTTATTTTATTTTACTGTCATGTTGATTAGTTTATTTTTTTTTGCCTATTTCATCACTTTAGCCAATGTCCTCTTGTCTCTCATCTCTGCCCTCCTGTAATCCTGTTTCTGGTATAATTCTTCATCCTCATTCCTTTATACTAATCTTGACTTACTTTGGACCATTTAATCTCAGCCTGCAGCAAAATTTTTACAGTATTATTGCTTCTTTTGCAGTGAAGAATCAGAATTGCTGTTTTTCATTATCTCCTTCCCCTCCCACATCTTCTTCCTTCTTCCCACTATAGGAGCCCCTCCACATTCAATTTGTGATTAGTGGTTTTGAAAGTTCTTGGTTTTCAGTGCCAACCCACGCTCTCTATTCAAGCAATGACTCTTTGTTTGACTGAACTGTGTGGGGGTGCAGAGCTGTTAGAAAAGTGGGGGAAGGGGAAGTCACTGGTGTGTGGCTACAAAGTCTGTTCAGCCTGAAGACTAGGTAGTAGACATCCTTCTCTCACTCCAACTTGGAACAGAAATTCTTCCAGTTCAAAACTATTTCTTCCTCACTTTCTACCACCCAGAGATTCCTTTGGGTTTTTTTTTTCAGTTTTTTGGGGTCTTATTCACAGCTTAGTATGAACTAATTTAATTATCAAACTTTCCCTCCAAAAATGTGAGTTTTGATTCTAAGAGGAAAAAGGAAAGGACATTTCTTTAGAGTGGGTGGACAGACCTGGGTGGAGTCTCAGAACTTGGCCAGAGAAAAGTTTGAGGGTACTTAGTGTTTTAGTACCTAATAATCTCTCAAAAATTATTTTTCATTCATTCATTCATTTATTCACCTATTCACTAGGAGAAAAGAAAGTAAGAGGGAAGGTTGGAAAGGAATTCAGAAAGGGAAGTGTTCAGTTTAAGAAAGATAATTTTGTTCGCATTTTAATTTTTGCCCATGACTACAGTGGATAGAGTGCCAGGCCTGGAGTCAGGAAGACTCATCTTCCTGGGTTCAAATCTAGCCTCCAACACTTAGTAGCTGTGTTACCCTGTGCAAGTCATTTAACCCTATTTGTCTCAGTTTCCCCATATGTAAAATGATCTAGGGAAGGAAATGGCAAAATACTCGAGTATCTTTGCCAAAAAAGCCCCAAAATAGAGTCATGAAGAATCCGGCATGACTGAAATGATGGTGCAACAACAAAAATCCCTATATCATTAAAAAAAAAATATTGCTCTGGGTTACTGATACCTGAGTTAAGATATCAGAACCAGTTTGGAAGACTCTAAACCTCAATTTTTCCAAGTTCAATTTTATTCCTCAAATCCACTTAAATCCAATAATGCTTCTCCAGTTATTTCCATCTAATCCCTGCCCTGAAAGGAACAGAGAAAAATCAAAAAGGGAAAAGGAGGAAAAAATATATGCATACATATGTGTGTTTGTAAATACACATGTGTTCCCTACCTCCTTCCTCACCCTTTTTATAGTACAGTACAATACTCTAGGGACCTCCTGATCCAAAGAAACCTATCAAAATAATCCTGGGATGCTAAGAGTCTGCTATATTTCTGTATTCAATTTCTGCTTTCCTGGGAGACAGTGTGACATTTTAAAAAATGTGGCCAGCAAGTCAGAACAATTCTAGCCTGTTTTGTCATTAACTAAAGTCATTGCATTTCTCTGGCTCTCGGTTTTCTTGTCTAAAATATGGAAGGGATGAAATAGACGATCACTAAGACACTTTCTACATCTAAAATTCTGGGATTCTTCCTCCCCTTTAACTATTTTTCATTCCCTTTCACTCACCTCTCCAACCAAATGATTAGATTTTTCCATTTGCTTCTGTAAACTTTTCTTCATTTTTTCTTTCCTGAGTAAACTAGTGTCAGAGAGGTTAAATAGCTTACTTTACTTTAGTCACAAAGCTAGAAAATATCAAGCTATTTTCAAACTCAAGTCTTTCCTAATTCCAAATTCAATGCTCTTTCCACACTATATATTCCACACTACCTTATTAAATACCTGATGCCTAACATGGTGTCTTGCATGTACCAAGAAGCATATGACAGGGTCCCTATGTTCAAGTTGCTCAAAAAATCTAACCAAGGTGTTAAGACATGTATTGAGTTGTATGGTCTGAAGAGATGGAGGGAGCACTGAGCTAGAAGTCCAGCTACCTGAGGAGGTCCATTCTAAACATCCTCTCTCATTCTTTCTCTGACTTTGGGGATCTCTGGTAAGTACTTGAATTTCTCTGTTTACAACCCTTCCTATGGTAATACAGTGAATATAGTAAGGCTGTTGTTAACATAGTAAAGCCAAATCATTTCACACTGCGGTATCCTTACAATCATGAAAGATGTACTCTGAGGGGCAGCTATGTGGTGCAATGGATAAAGCACCAGCCCTGGATTCAGGAGGACTTGAGTTCAAAATTGGCCTCAGACACTTGACACTTACTAGCTGTGTGACTCTGGGCAAGCCACTTAACCCTCATTGTCCCACAAAAAAAAAATTATAAATTAAAAAAAAAAAAGATGTACTCTGTACCTTCTGTAAGAAGCAGTAGGCCCAAGATCTGAGGTTCTAGAGACTAGGGGAATACAACTCTGCCAACTAATACTGATAAAGTATGAAAAGCATTTCATTATATAGACTCTGTGACACAATTTTTGACTGAAAAGCATCCTGGAATAGAAGTTAAACTGAGTTTAGACACAGGATGATCTGGGTTCGAGTCCTATCTTTGACATGTATTGACTGTGTGACCCATAGCAAGTCACTTAGCCCAGAGGGCCCCAGATAATCCTCTAAAAGTTTAGTGTGCAAGATGATGCTGATATGTATTGGTAGAAGGACTTGCCGGGAAACTACCTGCATCTATAAAATCACAGGTTATTTTTTAAAAATGGACTAGGTTAGATTAAATTTTATTTTAGAGACTGCTAAATAAATTAGTAGTGTGAACAAGATTACACTGGGCACCTTTGTGAAAAGATGAGTTATTTATAAGGACTGTATTACTTAATTGTGTATATGCTAATTGTGCTGTATATTATATTTGAGTCTTATTTATTCATGGGGGGGGGGCAACCTCCATTCATTAGCCTTTACTTAACTGAGTTACTATATAAACTTAAAAAAAAATAAATTGCATCTCTAGTTGAAAATGTTCTGTTTCTGTTAAAATATAATTTATAGAGAATAAGCATGGTATATTAGAATCTGCATTGAGCTTAGAGTAAGAAAAATTGCTTTCAAATACCCCACTTTTCAACTTGCTCTCTGGATATGACCTTGGGCAAGTCACTTCTCAGAGTTCCAATTTCCCCATCTGTAAAATATGGAAGTTTGACAAATTGATGTCCAAAGTCTGTTCCAATCTTAACATTAAATGATTTTCCCCAGTTCTTAAGAGTCAGTGATGAGATTTTGTTACTGGTTTCTTTCACAGAGATGATTTGTGTATTGGCAAGGGGGGTTGAGTCATGAAAAAATGTAGTTTCCCTGAGATCATGAAAAACTTTAGAGAAAAATCCAGCATTGGAGTAGAATGAAATACCTTGTTGTTAATGAGAGAATCTAGACCAGAGTGCCAGGTTATCAGCTTGGACTATATCTCAATCCTCACTGTATCCTATGTACCTTCAGTAAGAAGCAGTGGACCTAAGGTCTGAGGTGCCTGAGACTAGGGGAACACAACTGTGCAAACTAATTCCTATCCCTTGAGACAACTCTTGTGAGGAATATAATTCAGTGTTATCCTTTCCTATCCTTTTGTTGTTTCGCCTCGGCTGGATAAGCTTTGTAAAGAACCTACCATGGCCTTCATTGCTGGCCCTTTGCCAGCCAGACGTGGGAGGCAAAGAGCAATGAGTCTGGTGGGAAGAACGGACAGACATGTGCCTCCCTTTTCAACTCTTTCTGCCCTATCACTCACTGGGTGACAGTTCAATTGTTCTTCCTGAGAGGCAGGCAAGCAGCTGAGCTGGCCACCTACGCACTCCGTCCTTTTCCCCTCTCCCTGATAGGCCTCAAGTCTGTGCTCAGCCCAGCCCAGCTCAACCCAGCTTGGCCTGATGCTCACTTCCTCAGCTGACCCAGCCCAGATGCAAACAGCCTCAGCTTCCCAACAAAGAAAGGACCCCAGCTTGGGCCTTGCATTGCAATTGAACTTCTCTGAGCACCTGCTGGAAGAACATTGGTGGCATGACTGACAATCCTTCTCTGTACATAGAGACTTTTATATTTATGATGATGACTGGGAAGTAGTAAGTGCTGTCTCAGGCTCAGTCAGTAGGAGCCAGAAGGCAAATGGAGCATTAGATTAAAGTGAAAGCTGCTCTGTGAGGTCCCAGGATGGAAAGGACAAAAACCTAACTTTGTAGGACTTTCTCTCTTCCTTCTAGCTGCCAGAGAAAATTGAAATGATCTCTGAGAGCT
Source organism: Dromiciops gliroides (assembly GCF_019393635.1). Lineage (NCBI taxonomy): Eukaryota > Metazoa > Chordata > Mammalia > Microbiotheria > Microbiotheriidae > Dromiciops > Dromiciops gliroides. The sequence goes on along the minus strand of NC_057864.1, from coordinate 359,479,703 downwards.
TGGTATTCCATTTATCATATGTCAAAAATCATTGGCCCACTAACAAATAGAATGTGTAGGGAAGAATCACCTCCTATCCCTAATCCTTAACTTCTCAGGTAAATGATTTAACAATCATAATAGCTAGCATAATCCTTTAAAATGTACAGAATACTTTATAGATATTATTTCATTTTATTCTTATAATAACCCTGGGAGGTAGGTACTATTAGTTGTCTTATTTTACAGATTAGGAAATTGAGGCAGATAGAGGTTAAGTGACTTGTCTAGGGTCACATAGCTAAAAGTATCTGAGGTTAATTTTGGAATTCAGGTGTTCCTGAGTCCAGGTCTAACACTATACCTACTATACCACCTAGCTGTTAGAAAGCTGGTAATGTACCTGATGTGATTTTAAAACCCAATCAGTTATGTAATGAGCTTTATTTATGTTTTTATAATCCAAAGTCCCTAATAAAATTTGAAATTCTTATGTGATCTAATAATAACAGCTATCGCTTATATAGGATTTTAAATACAAAGCACTTTACATACATTATCTCATTTGATTCTCATGACAATTTTATGAGGCAGATACTATTATTGCCCCTATAAATGAGGAACAATATAAGTGATTTTCCTAATATCACATATATTTTTCAGAGGTAGGATTTGAACCCGTCTTCCTGACTCCTACTTGCAGAATGTTTCCATTTAATTTCCCCCTCATTTTAAGTTTAACCTGTCTAGAACTAAAATCAATCTTCCCTTCTCCTCTTCTCCCCCAATTTCACCATTCTCATAATTGCCTTATAGGTGTTAATGATATTGTAATTCTCTTAGTCACCCAGAACTCAAAACTTTAGAGCCATTTTTTAATGCATTTTCCTTGTTCTTTAAATTTAAGTCCTATTTTTTGTTGGTTTTTAGTCTTAAATATTTTTGTGCCTTTGCATTTTATAAAACAATTCTCAATACCAATCATAAATTTAAAATATTCAGTTTTGCAAAATTATACATACATACATAATATGCATATATTGTGCTAAAGTACAAATACAAGAGATGATTTTTTAAAATAAACATAAATCTATGGTGCTAGGAAATAGCCTTTAAATGAGATGACCAAAGTTGATCTGTCCCCTTCCGCCCACAGAAACTCACAATCATTCATTTTCCCAAACCATAAGAATCAATATACTGAATTATCATTTCTGTTATCTTAATAACACGGATCCAAATTCTTTGATTCTTCCTTTATGATGCCTCTCCCATTTGTCCCTTACTTTCCATTTCCACTGCCACCACAGTGGTTCAGGATCTCATTCCCTCATGACTAGAGAGTTGTAAGAGACTCATAATCAGTCTCTCTGCCTCTTGTCACAGTATAAATACTTTTAGCCTGTACATTTGCTCTAAGGACAGGTAGTCTTCGTTTAATGTCTTATACCACATTCTATTTAGGTTTTAAATGTCATGAAATAATCAGGTAAAATGACAAAAGCAAGGTCCCATTGTATTGTCTAATAAAAGACTTTACCCAAAGTGAATGACCCATAAAGCATGGTGACTATTAGTGGAAGTTCAAAGGACACCCAATGCAGGCACAATCCAGGATTAATGAAAAAGTAAGCATTTCATTAATACTGTAAAGCTTGAAGAAAAAACATAACAAATAATTAAACCAGGGGTTCTTGACCTGGAGTTGAGGATAGCTTTAAGAGAGCCTGTGAACTTGGATGAGGAAAAAAAAGTTACATCTTTATTTTCCATAACCTTTAACTGAAATTTAGGATTTTCTTTAATTATTTGAAAATGTGATTTTGAGAAATGGTCCATAGATTTTACCAGCCTGCCAAAGGGGTCCATGACACATAATTGATTAAAAGAAACCCTGTTCTAGAATATCCAAGTTAAGATAAGCTGTGTAAATGGGATGTGGCAAGGCTGGTGAATAAGTTACTATCCAAATAGATAGAAATATGACCCAATATGGAAATGAGTATAGTCAGAGCAGGTGGTGCTCAACCTCTAGTTCTCACCCAACTGTACTCCTTTGAATTTCTCCATCATGCCCCCTGGAACTTCATTGTCCTTCAAGCTCACATTAGCCTTGGAGCTTACACATCATAAGTGCCTTCTGCCCATGGGACTCCTCTTATGGAGGGTAGAGTGGAGAGCTCCTCCCCAAATCTCCACTTAAGGAGGGTGCCTAGGCCAGCCAGTCTTCATTCCCCAACCTGCTACATTCCTTTGGACTTCTTCACTAAACCCCTAACTGAAGGTATCTTCCTTCTTCCCCTGCTTTTCAGTTTCTTTTTGTGTATTGTCCTCCCCCATTAGATTGTAAGCTCCTTGAGGGCAGGGACTTTATTTTTCTGTACTGGTATCCCTAGTGCCTAGCACAGTACCTGGTCCGTAGTAGGTGATTAATATATACTTATTTTTGAGAGATTTGACCATGAAGAGGCAGAGGGAAATATTGGGGGTTTAAATTCTGCTTCTAACAAACATTGTCTATGTGACTCTGGGCAAGTTACTTAACCACTCACTACACAAGATGACGCTTTAATATTTTAAGTTGTGGTACATCTTCATGAGTTCAGGGTGTTTGTAAACTGGAAGGTCCCTCTACCTATGAAATCACAGGTGCAGAACTCTTCCACCTACCCCATGCCCCAAAAGGGCAAATTCTACTTATAGCATTATTTGAACTATATCAAAACACCACCTGAATAGATAAATGTCCTTGTCTACTAAAGTGAAAAAATTTATCTATGGGACTGTTGGAGAGGACTTCTGTAAGTCTCCTTAGCATGCTACCTTACAACCTGGCACCAATTTATCTTTACAGAGTGATTAAATATTACCATATACTCTGTATTCCAGATCATCTGGCCTACTTGCCAGTGCCTGTACATTGCTCTGTCTCCTTGTCTTTGCAATGGCTCTTCCCTACTCCTAGAATACTCTTTCTCACCTCATTCTCTTAGATTCTTAGGCTTAATTCAAGTGTTAGCTCACATATTAGGCCTTTACTCATTCCTGTAGGTTTTAGGCCTCACCTCCACCCATACAACTACAAGGACTCTTATTTTTGTCTTTGCATACTGAGGCCTAGGTATCTGGCACTTGAAACTACTTGTTGAATTAAATTGAATTGCATTCAATTAAATTGAATCATACATTTGCATTGGTGCCAGGTTGTCAAGGGCTTTATATGCCAAACAGAGGGTCCTAGATGCAATAAAGATCCACTGAAACTTCTTGGGCAGGGAAGTGGCATAGTTAGATCTGTGCTTTAAGAATGTCAATTTGTGGAAATCAAAGGAATTCTCATCAATTGGGGAATGGCTAAACAAACTGTGGTATATGATGGTGATGGAATATTATTGTGCTATAAGAAATGACAAGCAGGATGACTTCAGAAAGCCCTGGAAAGACATGTATGAAATGATGTATTGTGAAGTGAGCAAAACCAAGAGAACATTGTACACAGAGACAGCAATATTGTTTGATGAAGAACTGTGAATGACAACTATTCTCAGCAATATAATGATCCAAGACAATCCCAGAGGACCACTGATGAAACATACTATCCACCTCCAAAGGAAGAACTGATGTTGATGGAACAGACTGAAGCATGCTATTTTTTCACTTTCTTTCACTTTTTTTTCTTTTAATCAAGTTTTCTTATACAAAATGACAAATATGGTAATGTTTTACATAATCATACATGTATAACCCATAAAAAAAGAATGTCAATTTGGCAGCTTAGTGGAAGATAGATTGGAGAGAGAAAAGACTGGATAGGGAAATCATTTCAGAGGCTATTATAATAGTTTAAGGGAGAGATGGTAAGGCATGAATTCAGGTGGAAGTGGTGGTAGTGGTGGTAGTGGTATGAGTAGGGAAAATGGAAGCATAAAGAAGATAAGGCAATTGACTGGATGGAGAAGTACTGTGGTATAATGATCTATATTGAAAAGTCCAGTATGACTCCTAGGTTTCAATCTGGGTGACTGGGTGATCTATTTGGGAAGGGATCTCACTTAGCAGTGATCACTTTATCTAATTATTTCATTATCACACTATGGCTTCTTAGCAAGACCTTGAGTAATGGGCCACAGATCTGGTACCTTTACATATTAAGTGAAAAGCCAGGGTGGAAGAGGTCAGGATCATTAGAACAGTCTAATTATGCATGGATCCCCACAGTGGAAGCCCTGGGTGGATATCCAGAGGGCAGTTCCAATATCCTGGTGGCTTGGATGGGTCTCCCTTAGGACAGGTATTTGTCTTGGCACAGTGACTAGAGTATTGGACTTTGAATCAGAACCCCCTGGCTTCTGAACCACTGATACCACTAGTTAGGTGACTAGAGGAAAGTCATATCAACTCTCAAAGCTTCAGTTTCCTTGGATGTAAAATGGGCATGATAGCACCCACCTCACAGAGTTGTTGTGAGCCTCATTGAAATAATATATAGGGGGCAGCTAGGTGGTGCAGTGGTTAAAGCACCAGCCCTGGATTCAGGAGGACCTGAGTTCAAATCCGGCCTCAGACACTTAACACTTACTAGCTGTGTGACCCTGGGCAAGTCACTTAACCCTCGTTGCCCTACCAAAAAAATAACAAAGAAAGAAATAATATATAGAAGATGCATTGACAACTTTAAAGCACTAGGAAAATGTTAGTGAACTCTGTGTGAACTCTGTGGGCATGGAAACACCAGGCTACAAACAAACCCAGAAATTATGCCACATCAATTTATTGTGGAGTCATAAACTAGAGGGTAGATATAACCTCCAGTAGGCACAGAAAACCAGCATTGACTCTTTAAAGTTGCTAGAATAATATCATTGAATTATGAGGCAGGAAGATAGGGTATATAAAGGTATAAGGAAGCAGATGTGATAGACACTATGACTATAATGCTTCTCTCCTTAAGAAACCTGAAAATTAAGATACTTGGGGTCACTGGACAAATTGTCTTAAAAAGGTACCATCCATGTCTAATTATTTTTCTTTGCAATCTAATGACACTGCTTGCTCATCATTCCTTTCCTCCCTCTTTGCACTGTTTTTTTTTAATTTCATCATTCCAGAGGGAAATCACACCAGACAAGGAAGCAACAAAATATTTCAACAGAGGGATTCAGCTGCTCAAATCCACTCCTAGGAATGAGCTCTTTCTGTGGATATTTCTCTCCATTCACACATCTTTCCATAGTTCTTCAAATGTCTCATATTTGCCTTCCCATAATACAATTCCCCAGTTGATGGGATTGGCTATCTATTCCTAAACACGAGTTTCTCTCCTTCCACCTCCAGCACACACTACACACCACAACAAAATGCCCCTCCAGACTGTCCTATTTCTGGAAAAATGAGTAAGTTATGCACAGGGCCAAAGAAGGTCATGCACCACAGAAGGTGGAAAAAACAACCTTGCTTTGATCTATTTTGGTAAAAGTTGCAGAAGCTATAAACATCTTCTCTTTCCTGAGCTGATAATTTATCCCTCATCCTCTGTGACCTGTCTTTCGCCCCAGAGAAGGAAATCATTTAATGCAGGGGCATGGGGATAGAAAGGTGCTTCCATATGTTGGGGGGGGGGGTTCTCCTTTTTAGCCACGCCCTCTCGTGCCTCCTCTTTCCTCACCTGCCCTGGTGCTGACCTTCCTTCATTCTCTGACCAAAAAGAACAGAAGCCTGAACTGCTGGAGCGGTAGCACCACACAAAGAGCTGACCTAAGGGCAGGGGAGCAGTTTATTTGTTTGACACCATTTCCTCAGTCTCAGCACTGACAGATCTTCCCTCCCCTCTGAAGTCATCCCTGAGCAACCGCATGTTCTGACTCTGGGCGCAAGCAGCTGGGAAGCTGCCAGGTCTCCAGCTAGATTACCTGTTGCCGTAGAAACCACCAGTTCAGGGCTGTGTTGCTTTATTTCTTAGGAGGGTGATGCAGGCAGAGCTGCCAGGTCTTTTCTGCTGCTGAGAGTAAAAGAAAGAAACAGCACCAGGAATATCCCAGATCGGGAAATGGATCTATTCTAGGAGTAAATAAAAAGAACAAAAGGATGAGTTTCCCGGTAAAAGCCCCATTTTTCCATCTATTTTGAAAAAAAAAACCTTTCTCCGTTTGTCGGCATTTTATGGATTAGCAACCCCATCTCATCCATCTTGAAAATCATTAGTATTTCCAAACCTGGTGTTTTGCTGATGTTTTTTGGTCATTAAGCTAAGATCAAAGGTAAGAAAAAAATATCCAAGGCGATTTCTTTCTTTTGGACAATTCAAATGGCAAGCTAATGTATGAAGTACCAAGGGACCTTGTGGAGTAGTGAATAAAAGACCTGCTTTGCAGTTGAGAAGATAGGGTTCAATTACTGCTTCTGCTAACATGCTAGCTGTGCAAACATGGACAAATTGCTTAGGTCGCTCTCTGATTCAGGGGTTCTTAACCGTTTTTGTGGCAATCTGGCAAAGCTCATAAACCCATTCTCAAATGAAAGTGGTTTTTAAAAGTTCATAACTAAAGGAAATAGGAAACTTCATTTAGATATTCACTAAAATAAATATGAAAAATTTTCCCATCCAAGTCCACAAACCCCCAGTAATTAGTCTTGTGTAGATACCAGTTTAAAAATTCCTATTTTAATATTATAAATTAAAAGTTATTTAATTCAATTAGGGAAGGGAATTTCCATACAAGGAATTCCTTGCACCAGTGAAATCTATCCACCCCTGCCAACACCCAATAAATGAAAGGTAATTCTGTGGTAATATCTCATGTCAAATATGAAATTTTCTTTCATAGCCTCAAAGCTCTATGAGCCTGCACTCAGTCACTGGGACCCTCCTTCTGGACTATCTTTAGAATAGGCAAACTGGTATGAATTCTGGTATGAATTCTGATTTTCGGAGAGGGAAGCTGGCATCCTGGGAAGGTAAGATTACACAGGACCATTTGGTCAGAGTCCTGATTCACAAGAAGTATAAATTTCTGGGAAGAAATATGGAGAAAGGGAAGAGATATGTTATGCTGGTGGATGTGTTACTGTCAACATGTTTAGAAATAGTGTCAAACTGATATATACACAATGAAATGATATATACACAATGAAACCAAGATGAAGTATGAAACTACCTAATGACAGAGTTAAGTGGTTTCAAAAATAATTGATTGACTATATCCAAAGATCAATGATCAACGAATAGACATCAACATAGAAAAAGTCTAGTGGAATGCCCCAGCCTTTTACCCAATTATTTTGAATATTTTTATTAGTGACTAGGCAATGTTGGTGTTTTTTTTTAAACTGTGTCATTATATTCCAGTAGTCCAACGGTTCTGTAATTATGTTGCCAGGGTTACTCTTAAATATTCAGATTGAAATTGATGCATGACTGCCCATCCTGTGTCCTCTTATACACATCTTCTCATAAATCTGCCAGAGAGTCTATGGACATTCATCTTCTTCTGTAGACATTGCATGGTTGTCAACAGAACATGTTGGCTATTCCCTGCTTTTACTACATTATAAGTCCATCCTTTTTCTGGTTGTTAATTTCCCTCATAACTTCCTTTATGGGGGCCATCTCTAGTAGTCTTGATGTATATCTTGCCACCGGACCCAGATGACTCCAGAGGGAAAAGTGAGGCTGGTGACTGCATAGCCCTGCCTCACTTAAATCCAATTCACTTCCAGTGATGACATCACCTTCCTGATATCATTGGTCCTCTTTGAGAATGAAGGACACATAATAGCAACAACAACAACTTCCTTTACACAATTTCTCAGTCACAAGCTTTTTTTAAGCACCTATCATGTTCCAGGTACTGTTCTAAGTGTTGAGGATACAAAGAAACATAAAAAGTCTCCTTTTTAATCTTTATTTGTAATATTGCAGCACAGTCATACATGCAATTTTCTACTGTCCTTTGGGTGATCCTCAAAATCATTTTTTCCCCTGAGATTGAGGTATTGTTCTATGATTTAAAGTTATAGGAAGGACATCACTGGAAGAATATTGGTTTTAAATAATGGACTTTTTTTAGAGAGAGAGAATCACAGGGTCATTAAAAGATGTGTGCTTGAGATATATATATGCATCATGATGGATGAAATCTATGGCTTGTCCAATCAATTTCTTGTCATACTCAGAACATTCTTCATGTCCTTTTGTTTTTTCCTATACATATTGGAGTGATGGCCAGGGAGGCACACATATCCAGAACGTGAAAGAGTGTGGTGAGTGTGGGCCACAGGGAAATAGATTAACATACCCTTGTAAAAAAGAATGACAGAACTGATTTGATCATGGTTTCAAAACTGGAGAACAGGGGTATGGTAGGAAAAATATATTAAGATTCAATCATGCAGATGGAGGCTACTTTTTTCCTAAAAGGTATTGAAACCATCTTTGAGATTAATTGGTTCAGAGAATTAAAAGGTTTTAACATACCCATGGCTTCCTGGTGGTCTGGGTACCAAAAAGCTAAAGTATGCTCCTCCCTCTAATTTCTGGCAGATCAGCATTACTAATACTAACACAAGGAAGCTGCCTTCTGATGAATTAATGCTATATCCTTTGTAAATATTCTTTCACTTCTCCAAATATCTTTTCCTTGCTTGCCCTAATGAACCTTCTTTTGTTAACTGTCAGATGTTCAACCAGTGTCTTCCCTCATTCCAATCTATTAGTTGAAGTACCAGACTGGCCTAAATCAAGCTTAGATACTAGAAAGGATGGGGAAGATACAAACCTAGAAGCAAGTTTGCTGGTGAGGTTGTTGAGTAAATGGATGGGAAGTGGAAGGAAGATTGGCTGGTGTGTTTGCCTGAAAGAGTAGGCCAGGTGAAACTATTACCAATCAGGAAAGCAAAGGTCCCAGGGCATTAGTTCTAGAGACTGAAGAGTTAAAACCTGCAGGCTGTAAATTGTGGTCTAGGGAGCAAGTCTACTGGTAAGGTTGACCAGGAGATGACCAGACTAACCCAGTGTCACCTCCATTTCATGATGAGACAGTCACAGCCAGACTTTCTGAACTTTGTATTGTTTGGAGTGCAATATTTTAGGGGAATATTGAAAAATCAAGAGGCCCTCAAGGGGAGATTGTCTAAGAACGTTTGGGGACTTGAAAACATTCCAGATGAGGACTGGTCAAAAGAACTGGGGTTTGTTTTGAGACTGTGAAAAAGATAGGATTGATGGGCATGATAGTCTTCAAATATTTCAAAGATTTCATGTAGAAGAGAGATTACACTTGTGGGTAGAAATTACAAGTTAGCAAATTTCTATTCAACAAAAAGAAAAACTTTCTAACATCCATAACTGCCCATAAATGCAATGGTCTGCCTTGGTAAGGTGATGACTTTCTAACAATCATCAAGTGCAAATTGGGTAATTGCTTGATAGGGATGTTATAGATAGAATGCATACTTTTGGGTATAGGTAACTTCTAAAGATTCCTTCCATATCTAAGATTTTATGATCCATGATATGAACAAATCAACTATTTCTTTCAGCTCAAACTGTTTATTTGATAATACCACATTCCACTCTAATTATGAAACTGGAGTTTACATGAATGGATAACTTCACATCCCAATGAAAGCTTCAATAGCCAAAAAAAATTTAAGCTATATGATTATATGAGAGGAGCATTGTTCAGAGGATAGAAAGGGATCCTCAAAGACAAGAAGAATTGAGTTCAAGTCCAACTTTTGATATATACTGGCTGTGTGATCTTGAGCTAGTCACTTAATTTCTCACTTCAGTAGGCAATTCTTTAAAATTATAAGTTGCAAAGCAACTGCTTGGGCACACGACATTCCCTCACTGGGAATTCCCCATACCAATGAAATTACAGGCTTGGTTTTAAAAGGTAAGAATGTTAATAGTGTGTGTTACAATGAAAGATCCACAATATTACTTTTTGTAGCTGTGTGCAGCTGCTAAAGTTCAAAGGACATAAATGGCAAGAAAGAAAGATCTAGTGGCATCTTTATTTATCAAAAAGTGCAGATAAATGAAGTAGCCATTGCTTAATCTTAAATAGTTGGTTATTTTGCCATAAATCTGTCTCCCTCTTGTTGTAATCTATTATATTTAGTCTATCTTAGTAAAGCATCCTAACACTGGGAGGCCACTGGATCCACTTATACATAATTTTTTGCCTTTCTTTGTAGCACAATACCTCAAACAGCATTTAATAAATGTTTGTCGACTGACTGACAATTAACATTTTTTTTTCAGTTGCCATGGCTCTTAAGGCAAATTTAAAGTGATTTTAACAAATGAAAATAAGAGAAAGTGGTGTGGAATGTAGATCACCCATTTATGTGCACATTGGAAAATTTGATAAGCCAACATTTTTCCCATATAGACATGTAATTGATTTAGCTATAGACTTGACCTTTCAAAGGCCCTTTTAAACCACCAGCCATGAGAAAGCTCCTTCTCTTGGTGGACCTCCTGAAAATAGTGCATCAAGGCTCCTTGCCCTTTCTCACAGCACTTTTGGCTGCAATGCAACAAGAACGCTCTTTGTCAGTCAGTGTGTATCCAGGAACAGCTTTTGGGGCTGGGTTTTCTCATGGTGTATTCAAGGAAGGGAAGTGATGATTATTCATCCTGAAATATGTCCAAGTATGTCCAGGGTATCCCTATCCTTTGATGCTTCCTACAATAGGATGGACCAAGGGATTAAGGAATTAACACTTTGGGGGCAAATTGCTTGTTTAATATCAGAGGAATGACTGTGATTTCTGACATCCCAGCAAGTGAACAGATTATAGTGATTTCTAATGATTTCTAGTGGGTCTTGAGCCACATTCCTAATGCCAACACTATGGGTTATATGTCAACACCTGATGTATCTTCCCACTGAATCGATGTTGAGTGGGAATCTCTCAGCAGAAAGAAAGGGGCACACTAAGCCACCATCACCAACAGATACTATAAAGCCATGAGTACAAGAAACTCTCTCTGTGGTCTAGTAAAGCACACATGCACATGCAAACACAAAAACTTCCTGTGAGCTCAGTACATTGAAATAAATCAATTTTAAAAAGTAAGAACTATATCTTAGGCCAGTATGAGGATTAGAATTGAGCTTTATTTTCACCCTTAGTTCAGTTAGTTAATGCAATATAAAATGCCAACAAAGGTATCTAGTGTGCAAAATAAATCATGATTTTCATAACAGATAATTACTTTCTAATTATCTCCATTCTATCACTGGATTGACTGATATAAAACACTTTTATTTTTTAATTTCATCCAGGTAAAGCAGCAGATAGAGTGCTGGGCCTAGAGTCAGGAAGACTCATTTTCATGTGTTCAAATCCAGCCTCAGACCCTTATCTGCTGTGTGACCTGGGCAAGTCACTTAACTCTGTTTGCCTCAGTTCCTCAAGAGCAAAATGAGCTAGAGAAGGAAATGGCAAACCACCCTAGTATCTTTGCTAAGAAAACCCCAAATAAGATCACAGAGTCAGAGATAACTGAAACAACCAAGCAACAAAACTTCAAACCATCCTTCACACCTGCCAAACTGATATTTCTAAAATACCATTTTGATCATGTCTCTCGCTTGCTCAGGAAGTCCCCAGTGGCTCCTGAGTACTTCTAGAAAAATGTCCATTTAGTATTTAACCCTTTCCACATTCTGGCCAAGGCCTATCATTTTAGGATTATTGCACATTACTCCCCCTCCAAGCATTCTGCAGTTTACTGAAAATAGCTTATTCTCTATTCACTGTACATGACAGTCCATCTCTAACTAGGTGCCTTTTGCAATCTATCCTCCATGCCTAAAATGCAGTACCCCTCCCCTTTGCATTTTGGAATTCCTGGGTTTTTTTTTTTATTAATAAAGTATTTTATTTTTTTCCATTACATGTAAAGATAGTTCTCAACCTTTGTTTATACAAGCTTTGCAATTTCAGATTTTTCTCCCTCCCTCCCCTCCCTCCCCCCTCTCCTAGACAGCAGGTAATCTGATATAGGTTTTATATATATATATATATACACACACACACACACATAATAACATTAATCCTATTTCTGCATTAGTCATGTTATAAGAGAAAAAAATCAGAGCAATGATGGATAACCTCTAAATAGAAAAAAAAACAACAGCATCAAAAACAAAAGAAATAGTATGGTTCATTTAGCATCTATACTCCGCAGTTCTTTTTTTTTTTTCCTGGATTTGGAGATCCTCTTCCATCACGAGTTCCCTGGAACTCTTCTGTGCCATTGCATTGGTGAGAAGAATATAGTCCATCACAGTAGATCAACACTCAATGTTGATGCTACTGTGTACAATGTTCTTCTGGTTCTGCTCATCTCACTCATCATCAGCCCACGGAAGACCCTCCAGGTTTCTCTGAACTCCTCCTGCTCATCATTTCTTATAGCACAATAGTATTCCATTGTATTCATATACCACAACTTGTCCAGTCATTCCCCAATTGATGGGCACCCCCTCAACTTCCAATCCTTTGCCACCACGTAAAGAGCAGCTATAAATATTTTTGTACACATGGGTCCCTTTCCCCCTTCCATGATCTCTTTGGGAAAAAGACCCAAAAGTGGTATTGCTGGGTCAAAGGGTATGCACAGCTTTATCGCCCTTTGGGCATATGGAATTCCTGGTTTTAACTAGCTGTTCAAATGTCACACACAACCATAATCACATCCTGGTTACTCAATTGCTAGTGTTCTTCCCTCTGAAAATTACTTTGTACATGATTTGTATGTAGCTACATTCATGTTGTTTGGCCTCGATGTAATGTAAACTCCTTGAGAGCAACAATTATTTCATTTTTGTCTTGTTATCCTTATCACCTAGCACTGGTACATAGTAACCCTCCAGTGTCTTACTTTCTACTTGGCTTTAGGACATGTAAACAAATAAGTTTGAGGAGGAAGAAAACACTAAAGGGGAGTTAGATACACAGTAGATAGAGTGATGGTCTTGAAGTCCTGAGGTCAAATTGTGCCATAGGCCTTTACAGGTGATGCTGGCTAAATCACTTAACCTCTCTCAGTCTTGTTTTCTTTATCTGTAAAATAGGAATAATAATAAGACCTATCTCCCAGGGGTTGTGGTGAGGATCAAATGGGCTAGCATACTTTAAAGTGATACATAAATGCTAGCTATTGTTATGATGATCAATTCAGGACTAGGAAAAGTTCGAGTTGAAAGTGGCTTCAAGATTCAACCTTGAAGCTAAGGATTCTAAGAGGCAAAGGTGACTTCCCATCTACTCACCAGGTAGCTTCTCCATTCTTACAGATTTTCTTCCATTGGAAAAATAGTACTTGAGAAATATATTGGAAAAAATTGTTGAAAAAACAAAAATATTGCTTTAAAATCAATATTACATTATTTTTTTATAAGTCAGCACTTTCCTGCCCATTGACAACAAAATTCAAGATCTTAGAAATATGAGATAGAAAGACAGCCTATTTCTATAACTTGAAGAAAAATCTAACAGTTAAAGAAGCGTTGGTTTTTAAAGGTGGCTTAACTCTTGGGATCAGTTTGATTCATTCTTTCAAAGGAGATGCCACACTTTCATATGGTCACATTGAATCTTTTTTTGGGGGGGGGGAGGGTGAGGCAATTGGGGTTAAGTGACTTGCCCAGGGTCACACAGCTATGGTCAAATTGAATCTTCATGAAATCGTTCATCAAGTCTGTTGCAAGTAAAAAATGTGATGTGACTTTAAGGTAATGAAACTTATTTTCTTTTTTGTTTGTTTGGGTTTTTTTAGTGAGGCAATTGGGGTTAAGTGACTTGCCCAGGGTCACACAGCTGGTAAATGTTAAGTGTCTGAGGCCGGATTTGAACTCAGGTACTCCTGACTCCAGGGCTGGTGCTCTATCCACTGCGCCACCTAGCTGCCCCGAAACTTATTTTCTTTTAATAAATATTTACCTAAATTAGCATTGTCCTAAATCATCATCTACAGAGGTATTACACATTTTAATAATGTTGCTGTTGCTTAAAATATTTCTTGAAGTGTGCTTAGTAGAACTGCTTTTAGAGTTAGTTTACAAGCTATGCCAAAAACATTAAATTATTTCATTTTTGTTACTCTTTGGTAGGAGGCAGCTAGGTGGCTCAGTGGAAAGAACACTGAACCTGGGGTAAGGAAAATCTAAATTCAAATCTATCCTCAGACACTTGCTAGCTTTATGACCCTGGGCATGTCACTTAATCCCTGTTTGTGTTAATCCCTGGGAGAAGGAAATGACAAACTACTCCAGTATCTTTGTTAAGAAAACCCCATGGACAGTATTTTCATGATATGGTCCATGGGGTCACAAAAAGTCAGACATGACCAAACCACAACAACAATTCTTGTGAAACAGATAGCCCAAAATGATATTACCTTGTTTGTTCACTCACTGTGCTCATTAAATTTGGTTCTGAATGACTTTTGGCCATTGGGTCAAAGGACAAAGATTTGCCACCAATGGTGATATCTTAAATAAGGCACTCTAGGCTATGAAGGTGATTCCTTCATTTAATTATTTATTCAGGAATTTAATAGTGAAATCCCACCTCTGATACTTGTTACCTGTATGAATTGGGGCAAGTCATTTACCTTCTCTGGGCTTTGGTCCCCTCATCTAAAAAATTAGGTTGGACTAGATGGTTTATGAGGTCCCTTCTACTCTCAATCTGTGATCCTATGAAGAGAATACAGCTATGACCCAACAACTTATGGTTCTAATTCCTCCTATGTAATAGGTAACTCTCTAAGACTATAAGTCTCAGTGCAGTTGGAAATGACTAGACAGTTAGGTGGCATAGTGGCTAGAGAGCTGGATCCAGAGTCAGGAAGTCTAGAGTTACAATATGATCTCAACTCAAACATTAGGTGTATAACTTTGGGCAAGTCCCCAATCTCTCTGTGCCTTGGTTTCCTCAGCCATAAAATAATAATAATAATAACAATAGCACCCATAGTTGCTGTGAAGATAAAATGAGATATTTGTAAAGCATTTTGCAAATTATAAAGAGCTATATAAATGCTGGTTATTATTATTTATTTTAAACAAACCTCCAGTAAAATACCCCTGACAATCAACTATACAACTATAATCTACAGGAACTATAAGGCTGAACTTACATTTAAGTGTAAGATATTGTATTTCCAAAGGTCTTACTCTGATGATTCCTTGTTGCATGGAGGTAATATTTATCTTGCCACTAGGCCCAGATGACTCTGGAGGAGAGCGTGAGGTTGGTGATCTTTCACAGCCCTCCCTCACTTAAATCCAGTTCAGTGCAAGTCATGACATCACCCTGATGTCATGGTCCTCTTTAAGAATGAAGGATCGTGGGGCAGTTAGGGTGGTGCAGTGGATAGCACACTAGCCCTGGATTCAGCAGGACCTGAGTTCAAATCCAGCCTCAGACACTTAACACTTACTAGCTGTGTGACCTTGGGCAAGTAACTTAACCCCAATTGCCCCACCAAAAACAAAAAATGCAAGATCATCATAAACAAAAACAGCAACAACAAAAAACAAGTGATATTGAATTCTCAAAGGCTATGCCAATGAGCACAGGCTCTAGAAGCCTCTCCTAAGCTAAACAGGCTCCTAGTAAACAATGGATCGTCATCCAAGAAGCAGCCTAGCTAAATTTATAGAAGTTGGTCGCCAGAAGGTTGAATACTTTTGCCCACGGCAACTCATTAAACCATCTGATAAAGTATGGGTGCTTGTGATTTCCATCATAGGATCATCAAATTAGAATTAGGAGGGACTTTAGCCCTGTCCCCTCATTTTATACACACGAGGAAACCAAGCAACAGAGAAATTATTAAGTGATCAGAGAAGGAGTAAGATATGGAGCTGAGATTACAACACAGGTCACACGTCTCTGAATTTAGCAATCTTTCCAATGTGCCATGCTGCATCAGTGCAGATGGTAGATACACAGGTAAAATCACAGATTCTCTAAAGCATTGAAATAAACTAAAGGTCTTTTGAAGACTCTCTAGGCATTGGCCTTTAATTCATTCTTAAAGGAACTTTAATCGCTTTTCTAAAGAAGCCATGCTAAAACCACTAATTCCTAGATAAAAGGAATGGTTTTTCTCAACCTGGAGATACTTAGAAGCCTTTCTCCAGTGGGAAAGAAAGAGCCCAACATGAGCAGGAAGAGGAATGCAGAGTCAGCAGAGACCCTGATTTTGCAGGAAGATGACAGGGGCAAATATTTATAAAATGTCTTTTCTCCAGCTGAAGCATTAGCAAGGGCAGCAATGCCAGCAACAATAGTAATTAGCACTTCTACAGGATCTTTTATGAAGAGCACTTTACAAACATCAATTAATTTCACCTCTCCTAGGCCCCCATGATTGTATTAAGAAGCATATTCTCTAGCCAGTGGTGGACTAGGCTGGGTGGACATGCTAAACTTTTCACAGGCCCATGGTGGACATCCTGGAGGGGCGTCATGACGACAGCTTTCCTTGGACATTCCCCATGCACACACAAGGTCTACTGCTTCCCAAGTCTCTGAGATGTGAAATGAAACCCCAAGGGCTACATTAACAGATGCCAGAAAAAATACACAGAGCCAAAGCTGGGGCCAGCAATGGTGAAGCACCCTGCATTCCCATGAGAAACTCTCTGGACTTAGTTTGTCTACGTCACTTGAGTGTGCAAACCCAAGGCGGGGAGAGTTTAAAAATACCATGACTGATACAGATTTCCCAGGCCATATTTAGTTCACACATCTTACCATAGCAGGAAAGAGCTGGAAAGACACAAAGAAAAGCAAAAAGGGGAAGAAAGACAGCAAGGGATGTGAGTGTCAGTATAACGGTACAAGCTAAAAATAATTCTTCCCACTGTTACCAGCTTTGTGTTTGTCTGACTGTGTGTCTCTTTGTCCCTTGGTGTCTGTCTCTGTGTGCCTGTCTGGCTCTGGCTCTGTCTGTGCCTCTATCTCTTTCTGTTTCTCTTTCTCTCTATTTCTGGTTCTTTTTCTCTGTTTCTGTCTCTAACTCTCTCTACCTTTGTCTCTGTCCGTCTCTTTGTCCATCTCTGTTTCTCTCTCTCTGACTCTCCAAGGAAGTCAAAGCCCAAGATACTCCTCCACCATTCCTGGGCATCTGCTAGGATCATCTATTTTCTGCCACAGGCAGAGGACAGGAAGGAAGAGTTTGTTTCCTGTAAATAGAAGGAGAGAAAATTACAGCTATTATTGTTTTGACAACGGAAGCACTCCCTGAAGTTTGCAGTGCGATTCATTCCTGACAGACATCAGGTCTGAGTTGCTGGCTCTCGGCAGAAATCCCTTCCGAGGGGTCCCCAAGGGAAAGCTGAAAGCCTTGATGGCTTGGCATTAGATGCCTAACATCATAAAGATGTAATTCTGGGCAATCTGATGCCCCACTGCAGAGTGGAATGCAGCCTGCGTTTTGATGAATGCTTTGATACAAACCTTGTTGGTCTGAAATGAATGTGTTAGATACACACACACACATACAGACACACACACACACATGCATGCATGCACACATATATGTAGATACCAAAATTAAATTGAGAAAAATTGCTTATACTTCCCTTTTCCTCTCCTCTGCCCTCCATGTTACCTCAACTGTTTTATTAGTGTTTTTGTGTTTTCATTTTACATTCCTTTCCAAATATACACTAGCTCATTTTAAAATGGGGCCTCCTAGATATTTCAGGACACATACATTAAGGATGATGCACTAAAATGCACAAGCTACTTGAGGCTATTTGAACTAGTGAAAGGAAAAGTGTCCACTTGGTCACAATTAGCATAGTTGGCATTATTTGATCAAGTCCCTGGAGAAGAGATTTTTTTTAACTTTTTTTTAGAAGTTCCACATCCAGAGGCAGCTAGATGGCACAGTGGATAGAGCACCAGCCCTGGATTCAGGAGTACCTGAGTTCAAATCCGGCCTCAGACACTTAACACTTACTAGCTGTGTGACCCTGGGCAAGTCACTTAACCCCAATTGCCTCACTAAAAAAAAATTTTAAAAATTAAAAAATTAAAAAATTTTAAAAAGAAGTTCCACATCCATTAGATGAGTGGCCATCATTCAGAAATAAGGAAAGGGTCATTGCTCCCATGAAATGAATAAACCAGGGCTCAGCCTCAGAAACATAGAAAAGGATCTCCAGTGGAAGGCCAACTTCTGGACCCACTTTCTAATGAGAATGTGATGTTGTACCACAGGGAAAGAAGTTCTTAAGTTGAAGAGAATTTGGGAGTAGAAGGCAAAGTGAATATGGTTCAGGAAAATTTTTGTTTTTGTTTTTGCTGAGGCAATTGGGGTTAAGTGACTTGCCCAGGATCACACAGCTAGTAAGTTGTCAGGTGTCTGAGGCCAGATTTGAACTCAGGTCCTCCTGACTCCAGGGCCGGTGCTCTATCCACTGTGCCACCTAGCTGCCCTAAAATTTTTTAGTAGTACAGATGTCAAATAAATACTTGCTGGTTGGTTGATAATTCACAAGTTTTAGAGCTGGAATAAACCCTTAAAGATCACCTAGTCCAACCCTTTCACTTTACAGGTACAAAAACAGAGCCCCAGAGGGGCTGACAGGGTTAAGTGACTTGCCCAGGTTCACACAGCTATTCTGAGGCCAAATTTGACCTTGTGAAGATGTCTACCATTTGTATATGAGTTGCTTGAGAGCAATACCTGTTTTTGTATTCCTCGCGTTTAGTGCAATGCTTAGCTCATCATCAATGCTTAATCCTTTTTCCATTCATTTATTCATAACAAGTCTAAGAATATTAGAGCTAAGTTCTGATTGGTGCAAATAATAGATCGCCTTGAAGTGATCATGTGTATTTGAACTTGTACTATTTGAAGTTATAATTATGGAAAATATGGTAATTGGTTCCATCTCAATTTGTATAGGCAGTATGCCAATTTGGATAATGGGTTCACTTCATTAGATTCATTATTCACACCAACAGGGACCTGCAGACATTTCTTTTATTTTACAGATGGGAAAACTGAGCCTCAGAAAATGTCAGTAAGTTATTCAAGGTAAAGTAGCAAATGACAATGCAAAGGACTGAACCTATATCTTCAGAGTCTATGTCCAATGCTGGAGGAAAGAAGGAAAGGAAACAGAGAAGGAGCCATTGTGAAATACAAGACCTAGAATAATAAATATAATATCCAGAGAACCAACAACATAGAAAACTTTGTTAATAAAGGAATCAAATAGTTTTACTAATTAAGTTTGCCTAGCACCTAGCAATGTGAACTATGGCTAAGTGGCACTTAACAGAAATTTCAAACTCTATTCTTATTGGAATCACTTCAGCCAATCTGAAATGTACCTCTCTGAAGTAAAGTACAATAAGCGTAGGTGGCGTCATCCAGCTTGGAAGCTTTTAGCAAGCAAGAAGCTTCCGTTGTCTCCTTGCTTTAGGAGTTGGAGCTAATGACACTCACAGACCATTCAAGATCTATTGCTTACTGTTAGGGGGACACTGATTGGGGAAAAAAATAAGACTAATAGACCAAGCAGGATGCCAACATTTAATCGTGAGATGCTTAAAATCATTGGAGGAAGGAGCAGCTTCAAATATCACTATGATGCCAAACTATTGGGTTTCAATAAAGCCCACTTAGAGAATGATTTAGCAATCTCTCTATTATGCTTTGTTGGGAAGAGGCTCTGAATCCATGAATGGAAAGAAGGCTGTGAAAACTCCTGGATGTAATATCCTCATTAGAATACAGTTGATAGTAATTCCTTTCAGAAAGAACAAAGCACAATGGAAAGGGGGGTTCACTATAGCACCACAGATGTCTGTTGAAAGTTCTTTTGGGTAGACAGTCTGTGTGCTCCTCAGTCCCCAAATCACTGTTCTGTATGAAGTTAGGCATTGTTCAGTAAAGCTGAAAGGGTATGAAAACATTGACGTGTGCCCATCCTCATCCTCTTCCCCCACGCTTAATGCCCACTGAGAGTAGGAAGAGGAACACTAAATTAAAGGACCTGGGTTAGAATCCTGGCTTTATTATTCACAGCTATGTGACCTTGGGAAATAATTTACCCTCTCTAATCCTCAGTGTCTTTATCTATAAAATAAGGGCATTGTACATAATGTATTTAAGGGGCCCGTTACAGCCCTAAATCTTATTTTCCTATAATCCCAATTAAATAAATTCTATATTAAAAACTTACTAAATTTACTAAAAGTATAAAATTATTTTACAATCTCATGTTAAAAAATAAAATGGTACCTAGGTGGTACAACAGATAAAGTGCTGGACTTGAAGTCAGGAAGCTATGATTTCAAATTCAGCTTCAGGTAGTTTACTAGCTATGACCCTGGCCAAGTCATGTAAATCTCTGCCTGCCTTATTTTCCTCCTCTGTAGAATGGGAATAATACTAGCATATACCTCCCAGAGTTTTGAGGATGAAATAAGATGACATTTGTAAAAGGTTTTACAAACTTTAAAACACTATGTAAATGCTAATTGGCATCATCACTATTATTTTCTTTTTATTATATGAAAGAAATAGAGGCTGCTTAAAACTCTCAGGACAAAAATAATCTAAAATAATAAGCAGAGTGATTATGAGCAGGCTTTTAACAAAATACCCTGGAAAAAAGAGACATGAGAGAAAAATTATTCTGAAATGGGCAAGGGAGGTTATGGTTGATCATTCAAAATGTGAATGTTAAAAACTTTCATTCTAGGGGCAGCTAGGTGGCGCAGTGGATAGAGTACTGGTCTTGGATTCAGGAGGACTTGAGTTCAAATTTGGCCTCAGATACTTGACACTTACTAGCTGTGTGACCCTGGGCAAGTCACTTAACCCTCATTGCCCTGCCAAAAACAAAAACAAAAACAAAAACAAACAAAAAAACCTTTCATTCTAAAAACTACTTATTTTGAAATTTTCAAAATAGCTATGTATCCAAAGACAATGGATTAAAAATCTAGATATGAGTATTTCAGGAAAAGTCACAAAACCATGAACTGGATCCACAACAAAGTCAAGCCATCTAATGTTGAACCTCCACGCTATGAGTTATTATTCTTTGACATTTCCAACAGTGTCTATTTCAAACCTTCTCTGTTTTCTTGAAGTCCAAATCAAACCCTGCTTCACACATCTTCTTTTGTTTGGAGCTATTAAATTATCTCCTTTGCACACAGTGTAGAAATAGATGCATTAACAAATGTTTATTGAAATCAAAACAATGCTGTGAAATCATAATGGCCAATCATGTCCAACGAGTTGAAGGAAAGATCTGAAAAGGCACTTCTCTCCATATTTTTCAGAGATGGGCAACTATGGGAGTAGAATACTGCAAATATTGTAAGACTTTTTATATGCGAGTTTTACTGAACTATATTTTCCCCTCTTTTTGCTCTTTGTTATTAGGGATGGTTCTTTGTGAGAGGGAGTTCAAGGCCCACATTGGTAAATGTAAGTGATAGAAAAACAAAAACAAAAATTAACAAAAATTTGTTTTTTAAAAAAGTTTGTTGAAATGGTGTCTTTCCTAATCTCCCTCAATCCAGTGTGATCTCATATTTTTCTGAGTTTCCATAGGACTTCATTGGTAATTCCTAGGACATACAACTCACATTCTATTTCTTCTTTTTTTTTTTTTTTGGAGGGGCAATTGGGGTTAAGTGACTTGCCCAGGGTCACAGGGCTAGTAAGTGTTAAGTGTCTGAGGCCGGATTTGAACTCAGGTACTCCTGAATCCAGGGCCGGTGCTCTATCCACTGCGCCATCTAGCTGCCCCCCATTCTCTTTCTTCTTAAGCTCTTTGTATATTGTTTTATCCCATTGACTCTAGATGGCAAACTTCTCTAGGGCACTACTATGTTTTAATTTTACAGATAAGGAAGCTGAATTTCAGGGAAGTTGTGTGATTTGTTCATTTGCCCAAAAGCTCTTGCAAAACTTTTCTATCAATTATGTCTCTGTTTTCTTATTCTTACATTTTCCTTATTTTCCTGTTTCTCTGACCTCTCCTCTTTCTCATTTGCTGATTCCTTTTATTCTTCTCATTTCCCAAATATTGGCTTTCTCCAACCTGTCCTCCATCTCATCTCTTCTCTCTCTGCACCATAACCCTTAGCAATGTCATCCATACCTAAAATTTCAACTATGCCCCCTATATGAATGACCATCAGATAGATCTGTGCATATTTGCTGTGCTCCTTTCTGGGCCTTTCCACTGGTCCACCACTGAAGATTATTTGATGCACTGTCTCCCCCAAATAGAGTGTGAGCTCCTTGAGAGCAGGAATTGTTTTGGTTTTTCTATTTGTGCCTCATCTTCTCCCTCCCCACCCCAGTTCTTATCAGAATATGAGGCACAAAAATAATTGCAAAATTAATGTTTTTTATTCATTCTTTCATTCATTCTTCATTCATTCATCTATTCATTCAGTATACCAAACTCATCATCATCTCCAATAAGAATCCTCCTTCAGGGGGCAGCTAGATGGCGCAGTGGTTAAAGCGTTGGCCCTGGATTCAGGAGAACCTGAGTTCAGGTCTGGCCTCAGACACTTGACACTTACTAGCTGTGTGACCCTGGGCAAGTCACTTAACCCCCATTGCCTCACTAAAAAAAAGAATCCTCCTTCAGAATTCCCCATTTCTGTTGATGATCACATTATCATTAATGTCACTAAGGCCTGGGAAAACTTTTCATTTTCATTTACTCCCAAATCTAAGCAGTTCACTGAACTTATCAATTATTTCCCCTCACATCCTTTCCTTCCTTTCCATTCTCATAGCTACCACTCCAGTTTGGGTTCTCAGGCCTTCTTTACCATTTCAATACCCTCTGAATGGGTCTTCCCTGCCTAGACTATGTCCTAAATTAAATAAATTTAGTTCAACACACATCTATTAAGCATCTCGTGCATGCAAAGCTTTTTATGGAACAAATGTTGATCTACATTGGTAGAAGGAATTCCCTTTACCAGTGAAACTACAAATACAATCAAACAAAAAAAGCAAACTATTGTGTAAAATATTGTGCTAGATGCCAGGGGGTTCAAATATGAAAAACAATGCAATTCCTCCTAACAAGGGGTTTGTAATTTCATCAAGTATAATCTTACTAAGGTGCATTTCTCCTCCTGGATAATATTACATTGGGAACTGCTTAATGAATTTCAGCTTCTCTTCTCTCACAATCTTACAAAGTTGCCTAATTTCAGCTTCTCTTCTCTCACAATCTTACAAAGTTGCCTAGTGGCACTGACACATTAAGTAACCTGGCTAGAGTCATATAATTAGTATTGGTCAGTGGTAAGACTTGAACTCATGTCTTTAGGATCCCAGTGACGGCTCTTTGACCATTATGCTATGTTTAAATTAAAGACTATTGCTATAGCTGCTGTTTTTTTTTGGTAGCAAAGAATTGGAAACTGAGAGGATGCCCATCAGTTGGGAAATGGCTAAACAAGTTGTGGTGTATAAATGTAATGGAATACTATTGTGCTGTAAGAAATGAAAAGCAGATGGATTTCAGAAAAACCTGGAAAGACTTACATGAATTGATGCTGCATGAAATGAGAAGAACCAAGATAACATTGTATCAACAACATTGTGTGATCAACTGTGATAGACTTAACTCTTCTCAGCAATACAATGATCCAAGACAATGTCAAAAGACTTGGGGTGGAAAATGCTCTCCACACTCAGAAAAAGAACTATGGAGTCTGAACGCAGACTGAAGCATACTATTCTCACTTTTGTTGTTGCTTTTTTGTTATTCTTGTTTATTCTTTCTTGTGTTTTTTCCCTTTTGTTTTGATTAATGTGGAAATATGTTTAACATGATTGTAATGTATGACCTATATCAAATTGCTTTCTGGCCTCAGGAGTGGAGAGGGAAGGGAAGGGGGGGGGAATTTTGGAACTCAAAAAATATCTTTACATGTAATTGAAAAAAAATTTTAATAAAAAAGGACTATTGCTAGATGAATTTTCCTAAAGCACAGCTATGATCATGCCACTCCCTCTACTCCAGAAATCTTCAATGACTGCTCATTACCAACTAAAAAAGTCCAAATTTCTGAGTAAATTGAGAGTTGAGACAAGGGAAATCTCATTTTTACTTGGGAATACCAAGGAAAAATTCATGTTATAAAGAAAGTAGAATCTGATGTATTCTTGAAGGATGGCTACAATTCCAAGAATTTAATATGGAGATGAGGAACAAGAGTATTATAGGGCTATAGACTAGAAACAGAACACATTTCAAGGATAGCAAATGATACAATTTGGCTAGAGCTAATTTGCCCACCCCTTAGAAGAGAAGTGACCTTTCTTCTCTGAACTCACTTAACATTTTTTGTGCCTTTTATAATAAAAGAAACTCACATTTGTATAGTGCTTTGAGATTTACAAAGTATTTTTCTCACAACAACACTATGATGTAGACAATAAAGTCTTATTACCCACATTTTAAAGATTTGGAAACTGAAGCTCTGAAATGGTAAATAACTAGCTTATATTCTCAAAGCTATTAGGCACCTGGGGCCAACTAGATGGCATAGTGGGTAAAGCACCAGCCCTGGATTCAAGAGGATCTGAGTTCAAATCCGGCCTCACACCCTTGATAGTTACTAGCTGTGTGATCTTGGACAAGTCACTTAACCCTCATTGCCCCACAAAAACCAAAAATAGGTTCCAAAGATGGGCTTCAAACCTGACTCTATCATTCTTTGTGTTAAACTATAGATCTTGATCATCTTCCTTTTGCTATAGATATTTATATTCATGTCTTATCTTCTTACCAGCCAATGAGCTACTTGAGGTCAGGGACTATGTCTTAGCTATTTTCTTTAAGTAGTTTTAAATATTTATTTGCTACGGTATTTCGAGGACCAGATTTTGTTCAGAACAGTAGACTATTAAGTATTACACAAGACTATCTTTCCCAATATTAAGAATGTACATGAACTCTACTAGCTCTTGCCTGAGTCAAAGTAAAAATAGCCAGGCTCCACGTACTTGTCATCAGTTGTGCCTAACAGGAATATATTATTTTCTGTAGCCAGATTTCCTCAATCTGTGTCCTCTGTGTATGCTGCATGTCTGTATTGTCCACACTTCTAGTTTCTGCTTCAGGGCTCATACACTTTTGTTTACAGATCATCTTCCTTTTTCACTTGTCCATTTTATTTTTTTTCCAATTAGGATAAAATAATAGTCTACTTAGGGTCCTAGGGAAAGAAAGCAAACCAGGAGAGAAATCCTTGGACTTCTTCTCATGGGAAGAAGGCATGGCACAGAGGCACGGCTCTGAGATACCTATCTCCTGACTTATCCATTTTAGATTCTGTGAGGCTTATCTCCTCCTTTCTCCCACTTTTCATCTTTTCGTTAGCTTTCCATAAGCAGTTTCATAGTAGTCTCAGTCCTTATGCTTACAAAATAGAGCAGTACTTTCATAGGTACCAATTTTTGTCTTGCTTCTTTTTTCCCACAGGCCAGTTAGCTGGGAGACATGGTAATATGAAATGAGTTCCAGATTACTGGTTGACCAATCTCTTGGTAAAATCCGTGATTAGAAGAAGTCAAATATTCCTATGGGTCATCTCTTCAAATATATATACAACCTCATCTAAGTCTTTGTCCTTGTCATCGTCATTATCATCATCTCCTATTTCCCAGAAATCTTTATAATCAGGTTCAGAGAGACACTCCTTTTTCTCTTGAGCAAGCATGTTTTTCTGAGTGGGATATCTAGATAGGACTTCCTGCTCCCTGCCTGTTTTGATCTCTTTAAGCTTCTCACTTGAGCTCTCTTTGGTATCCTGGAATACAACACCATCAACTTCACCTACCATCTTCAGTCCCTCCTCCTTCTCTTACTCCACATCATTGTAGTAATGACCCTGGATCTTGGCTTCTTTTTCAGTTCCCTCAGTGCTTTTGGTATATGTATTCTTCTCAAGTACAAAGGCAGTCATGGGCACATTGTCCAGGGAAGACTCTTCACCTCTAGAAGAAGGCTCCACAGAGGGAACAATTGGGCTCTTTCTTTTAGGCAAGGGATAGATGTTGGCAACAAACTTTTCAAAGCAAGCCAGCCAGGTGGGAGAAGGAATAAACAAAACCAATTTCATTGCTCCAAAAACTATCTCTCAACTTGGTTTGTCCAAAGTGTCTGGTTGGGTTTGTGGCTCTTGTCTCAAGCCATTAAGGGCCTCTGTGCTAGAACAAAATTATCCTGCTTGTTGTTCATTTCTTGAGTAGACACATTTGGTGTCTTTAATACTGAGAGACTTGGACCAACCATTGAATGGCATTTCATAGATGCTCATGTGATGTTTGTTGAATGAATGAATGTGCATCTTACTGAAAGATATAAGTAGTTTTAAAAGTCAGCTTCACAAATAGAGGATAGGGGATTTAATGGTAGAAAGTTAATAGCAGAAAAACCTGGGGATCTTAGTGCACTACAAACAGTATTAGAGGGTATGTCACATAGCTTCTATAAGGGTAATATGTTCTTAGATTGCATTAATAAAAACTGTATCAAGACCCAGGGAGGTAATTTTCCCATTGGACTATGCTACTAGTCAGTCTAGGGATCACATTTGAATTATTGTGTCTAATTCTTGGAACCACTTTTAGGAAAGACATCGATAATATGTAGCTCTTCCAGAGGTAGGTGACCAGAAAGGGACTGGCGACTGTCTCTTATGAGACTCTATTGAAGGAACTGGAGATGTTTAGTCTAGAGAACAGAAGACAGAGAGGACATGAGTACTTGAAGTCTGAGTCTTTAAGCACTTAAAATCTGTAATATGGAACAAAGATTAGACTTGTTTTGCTTGGCCTTAGAGTACAGGACTATGAGCAATGGAGGGAAACCACAAAGAAGCAGATTTTGAATTAAAAGAAGGAAAAATTTTCTAACAATTAGTGCTGTTCAGAAATAGAATTTGAGGACTCTAGAGGTAGTGAATTCCCCATAAGTAGAGGTCTTCAATCAGAGAATGGAAAGCCACTAGTGGAGAATTAAAAGTAAATCTTCCTTCATTCAGGTTAGGGTTAGACTAGATAACCCTTGGGGTTCCTTCCAAGTCTGAGACCTAATGGTTCAGTTCCTGCAAGAGAACTGTATGGTGAAATGTTAAAGCGATATCCCATTAATCTGGCAATAATTAGAGCAGCATCTGAACAAATAACAACTAGGAATCATTTATGTTTTTAAGAAACAGAGTCATTTGGGACAGAAAGCTTTTATCTATAAACAATAATATTAATCAAGGAACAAAAGGAAATATTACATTTTCTAAGTATTTTATTAAAGTATGTATTTAATATATTTTCATAAACCTTTTTTTCTGCCAAGATTTAAAGTTGGTTAAGGGGGCAGCAAGGTGGCGCAGTGGTTAAAGTGCCGGCCCTGGATTCAGGAGTACCTGAGTTCAAATCTGACCTCAGACACTTGACACTTACTAGCTGTGTGACCCTGGGCAAGTCACTTAACCCCTATTGCCCTGCAAAAAGCAAAACAAAACAAAAAAACAAATAAAGTTGGTTAAGGATAGCCAAATGACAACTGACTAAAAGATTACTTTAACTAGTTGAGAGAAGTGTTTTTGGGGGTGTACAAAAACATTCAGTTGTATGGAGAAAGCAAGTAATTATCATCCTTGCAAACTCCTTTCAAACCAAAGGATTTAAAAGAACATCACTGGCTGAGTTATTGGAATGGGCATTTAAACCATTCCTGAGACTTCATTACATTTCAATTACAGATGCCTGTTAGGTCAGTGAATCAGAAAAAATAAGTCATTCATTTTCTTCTCTATTCAGTGCAGAAAGAGTATACCTATATACCTTCAGATAACAAGGACCAATTATTCTGTCCTCAAATATTGAGACCTTTTCCAACCAAAATTGAAATCAACACCTGTTTGGGGGAGTTTGCCAGAATAGAAGTGTAGGAAGTTTCTCTACACACACTGAAATTGCTTTGGGTTTGCTTAGGTTCACTTTCTTTCTCAGGTTTTGAGAATAATTTTTTTATACCTCGGTACTAACTCTTCCTTAAAAGTTTGATAGAATTCTGTGACCCTAGACAATTCACTTAACCCTCATTGCCCTGCAAAAAAAAAAAAAAAAGTTTGATAGAATTCTCCTGTGAACCCATCAGGACCAAAAGGGTTTTTGTTGTTGTTGTTGTTGTTGTTGTTGTTGGGTTTTTTTCCCTTTGGTAGTTCCTTTACAGTTATATCTATTTCCTTTTTCTGAGATAGGATTATTTAAGATTTCTCTCCGCTCTCCTGTTACTTTGAGTATTTTATATTTTAGAAGATATTTCTTTCTTTCATGTTTTCAGTTTTGTTAGCATTTAACTGCTTATTGATTGCATTTACCTTGTATGTATTTTTATATACTTATCTGTACACATGCTGTTTCCTCCTAGGGAAATGCAAGATCCTTAAGGACAGGAACTGTTTTGATTTCCCTCTTTGTATCCACAGTACCTAGCACATAGTAGGGTTACCAGAGGCAAGTAGATGGTACAGTGGTTAGAGCACTGAGTCTGGAGTCCAGAAGACCTGAATCCAAATGAAGCCTCAAATACTTACTAGCTATGTAACAATGGGCAAGTCACTTGATCATTGTCCGCCTCAGTTTCCTTGACTGTAAAATGTGAATAGCACTTACTTCCCAGGATTGTTGTGAGGATCAAATGAGATAATCTTTGGAAAGTGCTTAAAACAGTGACTGGTACATAAGTAGGTGCTTAATAAATGCTTCCCCCACCCACCTTTCCTTCATTCCTCCTTTCCTGCCTGCCTCCCTTCCATACTTCCTTATAATTGCTTGACAAATAACATTAAATTTGTATGAATAGGTATATGTTTGCATGTGGTTAGTACTCAGTCAAGAAGATTTAGGTTCAAATCCTCACTCTGAATCATATGGCAGGAACACCCTGAATAATAATAATATTTCTCTGGCAACTTTCTGTATCTATTAGAGGCAAAGCAGGTGCTGATTTGCACTGGGAGAGGAAATTCCTTACTAGCTGGCTCCCTACACTGTTGAAATCACAGAGTTAGTAAAAAATAAAAATCACCACTTAAGATTATACGAACGAGTGTAGAAGGATACATGGGAGAATGGTCACGTGTATGAATCATCATATATGAAAATAAACAATACAAATGGGAAAACCTGAACTAAGTGTGAGTGAGCAGACCGGGTCTAAGGGTAAATATGTGTGTGTGCATATGTTTGTGTATGAATATATAAATTCAAAAAAGATAAATGGGTAACCAAGCCTTGATCTATATTCCACTTCTTGGCTGTCTGCTTCCAGTGGCTGCTCAGATGGCTTTTATGTCATCCCATGACACCATTCACAAGGAGTAACGGATAACTTCCTGGCTCACACTCCCCCTTTTAATGAATACCAATGCTAATTAACTGACAGTAACATGTAGCTGTTCTTGGCCATACGCATCTCTCGCTGAGGTCATAATGGCTGTTGGTAATGTAATTTATTACTCTGTAAGGCACTTTGGGACGCACTTTGTGAAGACCACTGTTGCCAGCACCAAAGCAACACAAGTCAGGTTTTCTTCAGTAAGGTAATATGTTCCATTGCTGCTGGGCCTCCAATTAATAAGGCATCAAAGTCATTCGGGTTCCACTGAAATGCCATAAAGGTTTCCAAATGCTCTCCATGAGCTGAGACAGACGACTTCTGCTTCAAGGATGGACTTTTATCCCTAAACCAATGTAACAGCCATAATCTGACTCTCTATCCTCTCTCTTCCTACCTCATCCCAGTTCCTCAAAGCTTTTGACTCATAAGAGAAGTTCTGATATGGACATAGTTACATCTAGAGAAGGAAAAACAAATAAACAAATAGAAAAGCCCATGACTCCATGAGAACAATATCATGGACTCTGGCTTAGGCAAGTAGGCAGGCATGCAGGCACGTGGGCAGAGACCCTCAGCACATAGCAGTGGGGTCATACAGGCAGCCTGCTTCAGACTTGACGCTGTACTCTCAGTGAACTCTACTAAATTAGCTCTACATGATGCTGCATTCCCTTTTCTCTAGAGGATCAAAGTGGTTGGATCCAGTCCCGGCCTTCTATAGATAACCAGGTCACAGGATACGTTTGCACCCATGTACTGCTTGTAATACATGGGGCAGCAGATTCGACTGTATTTCCCAGTATATACCCATACAGGGAACTTGTGCTCACATTTTTCCTTTTCAGTCATCTGAACTAATCTAGTGACCTGAGATCATTGCTGTACACTCCAACCTTTTTACAGGGCTTCTTGAACTGTGGAACATTTTTTTCTCATGTGTGAGGCTACTGTTCCCCAACAAGCCCTTCTAGCCTTTTTATAATAACCTTTGTCATAATAACAGCTCCTCCTTGTAACACTTAAAATGCTTGTCTCACAAGGACAATGTGACAAAGCGGGTGCTAAATATCAATATGACTTTAATTAAATGACATCTGAATGGCGGAAGAATATGAGGTTATCTGACTTGGGAAAAAAAGCAAAAAAGAATAAAATGACAAAAGAAAATATGTAGCATGGGTGAGAATAACTTTATGATAAATGAATCATAGTTTTTTAAAGGGAGTCAGGAATTAATGTGTTATAATCCAGTATATTTTCCATAATCCCTTTTCATTTAATTGCTCTTCACTATAAATATATCATATGATCCACCCACATAGTTGAACATATGCTGATTATGATTTTAAACTGATAGTAAAACTGATTTTTTTTTGTTTTTTAAACAAACATAACAGAATTTAAGCATTTAAGGGGTGGGAAATGCTACCATTCAAAGGAATCCCCTTAGGGTTTATTCCAGTGATTTCATTTCTTAAAACATCTTTGGAATTCCCTTTATAGATTAATTTTCCTAGTCAGTTTGTGGAAACTCCATCATAGTATACCCCATGCAGGTGCTGAAGGGAATTTCAAATGAGGGTGTCTAAAAACATTTTGTGGAATGGCACCATTATTCCCGATCACTTTTCTACCTTGCTACCAAGTACATATTTCCACCTGTCCCCCTTTTCTAGCGCACTGTTATATTTTGTCCTTCCCCATTAAAATGTATATTTTGGGGGGGGGGCAATGAGGGTTAAGTGACTTGCCCAGGGTCACACAGCTAGTTAAGTGTCAAGTATCTGAGGCCAGATTTGAACTCAAGTGTTCCTGAATCCAGGGCCAGTGCTTTATCCACTGCACCATCTAGCTGCCCCAAAATGTATATTCTTTAAGGTCAGGGACTATCTTTTTGCTCATAGTTATATTCGAAGCACTTAGCACAAGGCCTAGAACATAGTAAGCACTTAGTAAATGCTTTACCTAATATAACCTAATCTATTAGAATAACGGGTACCATGCAAATACTAGAAGGCTAAAATTGGAGTCACCAGAGATGAGGTTTTTTTCTGACTGTGACACTCACCACCTGTGACCCTCACCTTCCTCATCTGTAAAATGAGAAGGTTGGACTAGATAGTCTTAGAGCTTCTTTTCAGACCTAAATCTATTATTTTATGAGTCCTAATCTGCAATGTGCATCTATTTACTTTACATAATTTATATGGACCTAGCATATTTATTAAATATCCACTTACTATCTTCATTGAATGTATTCATTAATTCTTCACTGATGTCAGGAAAAAATTGATTCATCTATAACAAAGGCACATGTAACACCTCAGAAGAGAGATGATCATTTCTTCTGGGTTTACAAAAAGCAGGAAACATTTTAAAAAGAAATCATGAAATAGTAATATAAGAGCAATTCTCAAAAGATTGACATGGAAAACCATTTGTAATGTTCACACTTGTTGAGAGCAAGAAGACAAACTAGGTTATACAGTGGATATAGAGTTGGGCCAAGAGTCAAAAAGACACAAGTTCAAATTTTGTCTCTCACGCTTACGAGCTACATGACCCTGGGCAAGTCATTTAACGTCTGTCTCCTTTAGTTTCCTAATCTATAAAATAAGGATGAAGATAGCACCTCTTTCCCAAAGTTGTTATGAGGATAAAATGAGCTAGTATTTGTAGATCATATTGCAAACATTTGCAAACATTAAGATTTTGAGACCATCCTTATCTCATAATACCACAGCACTTTGAGTTATGAGGATGTCAAACTGGTCTACCCTCAAATATGCCATCTATTCTCTCCACTTCTGTACACTACTACACAACATTTCACCATATAAATGCAAGCTATCATTATCAGAGAGCATGAAAATAATTTATAGATTAATTTTTCCAAATCATGAAGAATGTAATACAAATCAATACAATTTTAAATTATTCTTCTTATTACTAGCAGCTATGATATCATTATTAACAAGTAAAACACTATATTAAAAATAAGTACTTGTATGTTATTAACTTAAATTAACGGATAAAGAACATTGAGCTATTCAATTGTTGGGAAATGCAAGAATCACCGTTTCTCCCTTCATTCTGATCCACATAAGAAAACAATGATAATAACATTCCAGAGTAATCCTCCCACCACATAATCCTGAGGATGTCACTTCCTTGTTCAACAATCATTAATAGCTTCCCATTGCCTACATAATATCCTGCAAACTCTTTAGAGTAACATGCAATGTCTTCCACAACTTGGATCTTATCAGTCTTGTGTCACTCTACCACAATACTTTGAGTTATGATCCTGCCATACTGGTATACTCTCAAATTCATTGTATGTTCTCTCCACCTTTTTAACCCCATACCACACTACAACATACCTTTATGCTATTGACTGAACTTGTCCTGTCTTTATCTGCCTCTGTTCATTTATTTGGAACACAGTGATTCTTTTTTTGTTCCTATTGTCTCCATCTCTGCCTGTTTAAATCCTTTAAGACCTGATTCAAAATACTACCCCCTCTATAACATTTCTTTATTCCCTATAGCTAGATGTAATCTCTCCCTCCTTGGATCTCTCACCACAAGGCTGATAGCTCTCCTATACAATTCTCATATATAACTTCCCATTATACTTATTTGTATATGTCTTATTTCTTCTATTATCTTATAAGCTCCTAGAAGGAAAGGGTTGTGCCTTTTTCATGTTTACATCCTCAACTAAGTTTCTTTTATATAACAGGTGTTTCATAAATATTTCATAATTAACAAATGGTTAATAAGTATTTTAATTAAATTCAATAGCATCAATGAACCAGTATTAAAAGGTTCTCATAGATGTATAACAAATTGAATTGAATCAGAAATTCTCCGTGTGACATTTATTGTTTTTCTTCCCCATTATCTTCTTGGGGGGGGGGGTACAATGAGAGTTAAGTGACTTGCCTAGGGTCACACAGCTAGTAAGTGTCAAGTGTCTGGAGTCAGATTTGAACTCAGGTCCTCCTGAATCCAGGGCCTGTGCTTTATCCACTGCATCACCTAGCTGCCCCCCCCCATTATCTTCTTAACATAGGAACTATTTTTTGCCTTTTCTTGTAGCCCCAAGACATAGCACAATGCCTAGCATATGGTAAGTGTTTAATCAATGCTGGCTGATTGAGTGACTCCTCATCAATAGCTGTTTCCTACATGGTGAAATAACATAATTCATCAAATAAATGACAAGCTTAGTTGTGTTTCCTGTCTTCAGCCTTTGCACCACACATCCTATCTTACCTGTGTCTCAAAGTCCTTCTTCTTCTTTAAAATGCAGTTAAAAACATATTAAGATAATGCTTTGTGTTACATCTTAGAGGAAAAGAAGGATTGCATGAGACATTGGTAAGGAGAAAGTGCATTTCAGGCCTGTGGGATGGTCAGTGCAAAGGCATGAAGTCAGGAAAAGGATTATGATGTGTGATGACCATAGTAGGCCAATTTGGCTGCCAGAGTGTGGAAGGGAGAATAATGTCCAATGAGTGAGCCTGGAAAGATAGATCGGGCTGGCTTATGAAGGGATTTTAAGATGCCTATAACTATTGACCCAGAAATACCACTACTAGGTCTATTTCCAAAGATGAATGGAGAAAAAGGAAAAAAAATCTGTATGTTCTAAAATATTTATAGCAGCTTTCTTTGTAGTGGAAAAAACCTGAAAATTATAGCAATGTCTATCAATTGGGGAATGACTAAACAAGTCATTATATCTGCTATAAGAAATGATGGGCTTGTTGATTTTAGAAAAAAACATGTATAGACTTGCATGAAATAATGAAGAGCAAAATAAATACAACCAAGAGGACATTGTATACAGTAATAGCAATAGTTTTAAAAACAACTTTGAGCGACTAAGTCATTTTGATATTATAAATACCTAAATGATCTATGAATGACTTATGAAGAAAGAGGCTGTCTGCATCCAGAGAAAGAATTGATAAATAGAAGTATGTATATAATGATTTTATATATAGGTATGTGCATGTATGCACATCCACATATGCAGACACATATGTTTGTGTCTATTGTTAGCCAATTCTTGGGGAGGAAGAAAAAAAATGGATATAACTTTATTACATATTTCAAAGGAATAACAAGTTGTACATAATAGATTTGCATTTTCATATGCAATCAACTTTTTTATTCTATGTTGTAGAAATACTTGTTAATTAAAAATCAAATGAATTAAATTTTTTAAAACTAAACATAAACTGACAAAAGTTGGAACAAAAATTGATGTTAAAATTTTGTTTTTACATATATTTTGGAAAATAAAATTCTATTCAAAGGAAAAAAATTTTTAAAAACTAAACAGAGGAATTTATATCTTAACCTAGAGACAATAGGCAGGCATTGGAGTTGATTGAAAAGGGGAGTCACCCAGTCAGTTTCAGTGCTTAAGAAAAATCACTCTAACAACAGTGTATACAGTAGACAAAAATTGTGAAGCAGCTGTAAAAGGGAAACCAATGAGCAGGCTATTTTAGTAATCTAGAGAAGTGATGATGAGAACCTAAATTAAGATAGTCGTTATATGAATGAAGAGAAAGGATCAGATGTGAGAGTTGAATGTGACAGATAGAAATGACAAGATTTAGCAGTTGATTAACTTTGTGGGGTAAAAGAAAGGGGTAAAAGGATTTGAAGAAAATTTCAAGGTTATGAACCTAGGAGGCAAAGAAGATAGTGCTGATTTTTACAGAAATATGGAAGTTTGGAAGAGATCATTTAGGGAAAAGATAATGAGCTCTATTTTGGACATGTTGAATTTAAGATATCACTAGATCTTCCAGTTTGAAATGGCCAATAAACAAGTGATGATGCAAAACTGAAGTTAAAGCCATGGGAGTTGATGAGGTTACCAAGAAAGGGACATTAAATACAGGAAACAGAAGAGAGAGAACTCCTCGAAAACACCCATAGTTAGGGACATGATTATGGATGCTGAGATAAGCAGTAGTCAGATTTGTAGGAGGCAAACCAGGGGACAACAGTGTCACAAAAATCCTGAGAGGAGAAAATGCAGAAGAGGAGGTTTGTCCACAATGTCAAATGCAACAGATAGATTGAGAAAGATGAGCACTGAAAGTTATGTAGTTTTGTTGCAAATCCACAATAAAATCCTGTAAAGATTTTTATCTTAAGAACTCATTTTACAGATAGTTATTTCCATTAAATAAAATCAGGCATGCTGAGATATTAAATGATTTATCCAAAGACATAGATCGAACCAAAAGTAGATAACATAGTTTTCTGATCAGTCCTTCTAGTTTCCTAGGTTCGTAACTGTGGAATTATCCTCAAATCCTTACTTTCTTTCACCCCACAAAGTCAGTCAATTGCCAGACCTTGCCATTTCTATCTCTCACATTCAACTCTCACATCTGATCCCTTCTCTTCCTACATATAACTACCTGAATTCAGGTCCTCATCACTGATTCCCTAGCTTACTGAAAAAGCCTCTTCATTTGTTTTCCCTTTCTTGGCTCCTTCACAATTTTTGTCCTCTACATACTATTGTTAGAGTAATTTTTCTTAAGCACTGAATTGACAGGGTGACTTCCCTATTCAACCAACTCCAGTGGCTGTCTATTACCTCTAGGTAAAGATATAAATTCCTCTGTTTAGTGTTCTTGAACATTGCATCATAAGCATCTCCTTCCTCTTTCTCAGAGAAGCAAATATGTATTATTATTTTTTTTTTTTTTAGGCAATGGGGGTTAAGTGACTTGCTCACAGTCACACAGCTAGTAAGTGTCAAGTGTCTGAGGCCGGATTTGAACTCAGGTACTCCTGAATCCAGGGCCGGTGCTTTAACCACTGCGCCATCTAGCTGCTGTATTATTTGCAGAAAAAAATTATTGGAATCCAGTCAAAAAAAAAGAACCAAAAGTCTACTCTGTGAATCCTCTCTACCTCCAGCCAAAGTATACATCAAAGAAATGTACAATGGTATTAGCCTAGAAAAGAGACTCTCATGTTACATAACAAACTCTTAACCACTGGCTGTCTGGGTTTCAGAAAGTTTTCAAATTTCACTGTTTTCACTTCACATGAGTTGACAAACAAACTTTTGGGGGGTAAGTTGCAGAATAAAAACATCAGAGGTGCAACCATAAAAATACTTCTCCTATGGGAAACACGCAATCTTACCAATACAACGTCATACAGGAATTCGGATCCAGATTTTATCTCACTTTCTAATTGCTCAGTAGACAACTAAATAAGACCTGTCAATTCTATTATCTCAATAAGTAGTCATGATCACTGCCTCTAAACCCTTTTACATTTAACCCGTGTGTGACATTTGTAGCCATGTTGCAAATAAACCTGGAGCCCTAACATCTTCCTAGTGTCACCACAGTGACTTGTCAGCACATGAAGTACATTTGAAAGAAATAAAAGCTTACATATCAGTTTATCAAAAAGAACCTTATGGGCAGCTAGGTGGCACAATGGCTAAAGCACCAGCCCTGGATTCTAGAGGCCCTGAGTTCGGATCCGGCCTCAGACACTTGACACTTACTAGCTGTATGACCCTGGGCAAGTCATTTAACCTTCATTGCCCCGCAAAAAAACAAAACAAAACAAAACAAAAAGAGCCTTATACTGAAAAAAAAACCCAAATGATACATTTAGTAGCAAAATATATGTATACCCATGTGTGTTATGTATGTTTTATTGTATATGTGTATATACATATTTCTATACATACATATTTGTGTATACACACTTCTGTATATAAATTTTGTGTGTGTGTGTGTGTGTGTGTGTGTGTGTGTGTGTGTGTATTATAGCACATTTTGGCATTCCAAAGGCTTCAGGTAAAACAGAGAGATCCTCAAAAGATTTCTTCAAATCATCATGATAGCATTGTACAAAGAATAGAGAGAACAATGACAAGAAATGTGGGTTCAAATTCTGATTCTGTGACCAATTTGCTATGGGACTTGGTAAAGTTACGGCCCTCCAAGCCTTAATTTCTTCATTGTTAGTATAAGGGGGTTGGGTTACATGACTTTCTAAGGTTCCATTGTACTCTAAAAATCTAAGAATCTAGGATTAGTTCTTAACAAAGAAAGCTGCACTGTGGAGTATATACTGGCACATCTCTACAATCAAGGACAGTAATATGTAATAATACAATACATACCCAAGCAAGCACATATGGGTAGACTTCATATCTTATTTGTCTTTATACCTTTCCCAGTTCCTAATACATTTACACATAGCTCTGAATAAATGTTTGATGAACAAATATGGTGAATAGATTTGAACCTACATTTCTCACATGCTCTGCTAGATAGAATGAAATGTTCCTTAATTCAATAAAAATGGAGACCAATCAACAGAAAGATATTAGAAGACTGATAATATTAATAATAAGTTGAACACCAAGGTTAGAAATTTGTCTTGAGAAACTAAAAGCAGGAATACAATGCTCAGCCACATAAGTGAAATAGCAACCAAGTTCTTTCAGATATTCACATATGGTCTATGTAATAGAACTCTCTAATAACATGGAAATTAGAGAACAAAAATAAGTCCCAATCTATTGGCTAACAATGTTCAATGAGATGTTTTATTCATATTCAATGAGGCAGATTTTATATAATTAAGTTTCAGAGAAGATGATTTGGTCTATGGTTTATCCAAATCCACAAAGTAACAAAGCTATGTCATAGAAGAGTTCAACCGTAGCTCTATAATCTTAATAAACAGAGATCAATGAAAAATATTCATCTTAACTTTTTGATTAAAAGCTCTTTGTTGATGTGAGTAGATTTTCATGTAATGCAGCAATTACAGTTTATTTCAGAGATGATCTATAAACTAAAAGAATCCCAGGGATATTTTTAAAAATAGAAAATATGTTAGCTTTGAGAACAACTGCATAGGCCACTTAAAAGGAAACAGTAAAAAATGTGGGTGTAAATAAGCACTTCATGAACCATTTGCATCAAGATTTACATTTAATCCTAGAACATAGTAGTCTTTAAAGAATAGAAGCTCAACTCTAAAACTTTTTTTAAATCAGCTTTTAGTTTTTCCTTGTAGTAGAAATATACTTCTGCTTTCATTTTTGTAAGTTGAACCTACAGTTAAGAAAAATTCTGATCAAGCTCAGTACTGTATACCTTCACTAATAGTTTTGCTTGCAATAGAAAGAAGGGCTTAGGGCTTAATTGATATTGTTCAAGAGCATTTTGCATGAACTCCACTCAACCCACTGAGTACACAAGCACTTAGCATATGTCTGCTCAACGGGAAACAGACAGTTTGAAGGAATTAAACAATGCATGCAGTTCCCAGAAGCATGTATTAACAACCACACAATATTCATCCCAACAAGATTTTTAGAAATCTGTCTTGTGGGGCAGCTAGGTTGCACAGTGGATAGAGCACCGGCCCGGGATTCAGGAGAACCTGATTTCAAATCTGACCTCACTCTTTTTTTTTTTTTTAGAATAGAATTTTATTTTCCAAAATATATGTAAAAACAAATTTTAACACCAATTAAAAAAAAATTGTTCCAACTTCTCTTCCTCCTCTATTCCCACCCCCACCCACTAGAACTCAAGCATTTCTAAATAAATTATACATGAGTAGTCATGGAAAACATTCCCACATTAGCTAGGTTGTGAGGAAAAAACAGTCAAAAAAAACTCCCAAAACTTCAGACTGAGGAATTGTCAAAGAGAAAAAACATTTTTTTAAAAAATGTGTTTCCAGGGGCAGCTAGGTGGTGCAGCGGACAGAGCACCAGCCCTGGAACCAGGAGCACCCGAGCCCAAATCCGGCCCCACACACCCAACACCCACCAGCCACATGACCCCGGGCAAGCCACCCAACCCCAATTGCCTCACCAAAAAAGAAAAAAAAAAGAGAAAAGAAAAAAAAATGTGTTTCCAACTATTTCAGATACTATCACTTCTTTCTCTGTAGATGGGTTGCCATTTTCATAGTCCTTCAGGGTTATATTGGACCATTGCCTTGCTGAAAATAACCACATGCTTCCCAGCAGATCATTTTACACTATTGCTGTTATTTTGTATACAGTGCATTTCACTCTGCTTCAGTTCATGTAGGTCTTTCCATGTTTTTCTAATAGTATCCTGTTCATCATACCCTAAATAATGTACCTTAAACTTGACAAAGAATTTTCTTCGTATTAGCCCAGCAAAGTCATCATAACTATTTCCCTCCATCCTATTCCCTTCCCATGATATTTACTCTATTTTCCATCTTCTTTTAAACTATTCCTCCTCAAAAATATTTTACTTCTGACTGTCCCCTCCCCTACTCTACACTCCCTTTCTTTCCACCCTTCCTTCCTTATCCTCTTCCCCTCATACTTTCCTGTAGGGTTAAATAGATTACTCCTCCCAACTGGGTGTGAATGTTATTCCCTCCATGAGCCAACTCTGATGAGTTTAAGGTCTTTGAGCTAATTCTATGTTCCAAATTTTCTTCCTCCCTCTCTCCTCAACCCTCCCTATGAAATCAAGCAATTCAATATTTCATACTTGTGCCGTTATGCAGAACGTCTTCACCTTCCTTGAAAGTATTTTGCTTTTTACTACTCTCTCCCAGAATCTGCCCTTCCCTCCTTCCCCTCCCCCCCCTTATCTCCCTCCCCTCCCTCAGGGCAAAATATATTACTATACCCACTTGAGTATGTATGTTAGTCCTTCTTTGAGTCAATTCTGATGATATTAAGGTTCAATCACACCCCAATTCCTTCTCCCTCTTCCCCTCCCCTCCATAAGCTTTTTTCTTGTTTCCTTCATATGAATAACCTCTCCCCAGACCATCTCTCCCCTTCCCCCTCCCCCAGTCTATTTCTCCTACACCTCAACCCTATTTTAAGGATGTCATTATGGGTTAGTTAGGTGGCACAGTGGACAATGCACCAGCCCTGGACCCAGGAGGCCCCAAGCCCAAATCCGGCCCCATACATAAGACACCCCACAAAGAACAAAACATAACTTCCCTTCGTATTCAGTTCAGACCTGTGTCTTCTGTATTATCTTCCCATATAGGAATGTTAACAGTTTGATCTTTTAATATCCCTCATGAAGTCTTTTTCCTGTTTATCTTTTTATGCTTCTCCGGGGTGTTGTATTTGAAAGTCAAATTTTCTATTCAGTTCAGGTCTTTTCATAACAAATGCCTGAAAGTCTTCTTTCTCCTTGAAGTTCCATGTTTGCCTCTGAAAGAGGATGCTTAGTTTTGCTGGGTACGTGATTTTTGACTGTAGTCCCAGTTCCTTTGCCCTCTGGAATATCATATTCCATGCCCTCCGGTCCTTTAATGTAGAAGCTGCTAGATCTTGCTTTATCCTTATTGGAGCTCCACAGTATTTAAATTCCTTTTTTCTAGCTGCTTGCAATATTTTCTCCTTGACCTGGGAGTTCTGGAATTTGGCTATAATATTCCTGGAGGTTTTCCTTTTGGGATCTCTTTCAGGAGGTGATCGGTGGATTTTTTCAATTTCTATTTTAGCTTCTGCTTCAAGAATATCAGGGCAATTTTCCCTCACAATCTCTTGGAGGATGGTGTCTAAACTCTTGTTTTGGTCATGGTTTTCAGGTAGTCCAATGATTTTCAAATTATCTCTCCTAGATTTATTTTCTAGGTCAGCTGTTTTTCCAAGGAGATATTTCACATTGCCTTCTATTTTTTCATTCAATTGGATTTGCTTTACTGTGTCTTGGTTTCTCATAAGCTCACTAGCTTCCATTTGTTCAATCCTAATTCTTAGGCAATTATTTTCAGCAGACAGTTTTTTAATCTTTTCCATTTGGCTTTTCAAACTGTTGACTTTTTTCTCATGACTCTCCTGCATTGCTCTCATTTCTCTTTCCATTCCTTCCTCTCTTTCTCTACATCTTCGTTCTATCTCTCCTACTTTCTCTTCAAAGTCCCATTTGAGAGCTTCCATGGCCTGAGACCAGTTCATATTTTTCTTGGAAGCTTTGGATGTTGGAGCTTTGACCCTATTATTATCTTCTTCTTCTGAGGATGTATTGTGGTCTACCTTTCCCCCAAAGAAGTTTTCGATGATCTTCTGCTTTCTCTGCCTACTCATCCTGGCTTACTGTTTCTTGGCTTCTGCTTCCCGGACACACTGTTCGTGCTACAGCGTGGCCCAGGGGGTGATTGGGCTTCTTCTCAGCCTGCCTGGCTTGTGAGTAATCACAGCTGCTTTCTCTTTGACCCGGAAACAGAAGTCTGATTGAACTCTGATTCTCTATGGTCGAAAGCTTGGTGTGCTTTTACCCCTCCCCCACTGGGCCACCACCACTCAATTCAGCCCACTGGTTCAGACCCAGGGCGCTTTGCCCCAACTCCAGCAGATACTGCCTCCACTTCACCCCGGCCTACCTCTGAACCCCCTCACCAGTCCGTGATCGGAGCCTCAGAAGCTGCTGGTGCTGAAGACTCTGATGTGTGGGAAGCACTGTCCCTGGCTGGGTCCGGACCGCGTGCTGAGCTGTTCAGCCTGATCAGTAGGTGATCAGAATCGCCCTCTTTTGCGGAGAAACAGTCTCACTCTGTTCTTATGTGCATTAGGCTGTTCTGGGTTTTGATTTTTACCGCATTATTTGGGCGTGAATGGACGGGTTTATCTGGAGCTTGTGGGAGTCACAGCCTCTCCTCCGCCATC
The DNA here is from genome assembly GCF_019393635.1 of Dromiciops gliroides. Taxonomy (NCBI): domain Eukaryota; kingdom Metazoa; phylum Chordata; class Mammalia; order Microbiotheria; family Microbiotheriidae; genus Dromiciops; species Dromiciops gliroides. Next base: position 359,437,550 of record NC_057864.1, on the reverse strand, counting down.
TTGGCTCCGCCCTCCTGACCTCACTCTTAACACTTAATAGCTGTGTGACCCTGGTCAAGACACTTAACCCCAATAGAAAGAAAGAAAGAAAGAAAGAAAGAAAGAAAGAAAGAAAGAAAGAAAGAAAGAAAGAAAGAAAGAAAGAAAGAAAGAAAGAAAGAAAGAAAGAAAGAAAGAAAGAAAGAAAGAAAGAAAGAAAGAAAGAAAGAAAGAAAGAAAGAAAGAAAGAAAGAAAGAAAGAAAGAAAGAAAGAAAGAAAGAAAGAAAGAAAGAAAGAAAGAAAGAAAGAAAGAAAGAAAGAAAGAAAGAAAGAAAGAAAGAAAGAAAGAAAGAAAGAAAGAAAGAGAAAGAAATCTGTCTTGTACCATATAGCAAAAATATTATCATCACTCAAATGAATGATAGACTAGGTCAATATATTCATATTAGGTTTAATGACAATGCCAAGATTTGCTGCTGGTGAAAGCCAATAAATTAGAAGGTAAGATCAAAATTCTCAATGGCCATATTGGGCTTGAAGTAGTTAAAAAAAACAATATGAATAAAATTCAGGAAGAATAATTACATTAAGATGATAATGATGATAATAAATAGGATTTCAAAGTATATAAGTATTCTATCATAATGTGAAAAAATAAAAAAAGAAATATACAGATAAAAGATTATATGAATGAGTGGATGAAAGTGTCTTGGAGATAAGAAATCATCATGAATAAAGAGTGTTTGGAAAAAAACAAAAATTAATTAATTAATTAATTAATTAATAATACATAAATAAATAAATAAAAGAGTGTTTGCTTTGCAATTTGACACAATTTTTTTTTTGTGGGGGCCATGAGGGTCAAGTGACTTGCCCAGGGTCACAAAGCTATTAAGTGTCAAGTGTCTGAGGTCGGATTTGAACTCAGGTCCTTCTGAACCCAGGGCTGGTGCTTTATCCACTGCACCACCTAGCTGCCCCCAACACAATTTTTAAAAAATAAAATGTATTAGTATTTGTTTTTATTTTCCCTAGTTTTCTATTTCCTCTCTCCTATTGCCCCCTCCCTGAGAGATATCCCTTATTCAATGAGGTATCATTTATTAAGTGACTACTACATGTCAGACACTATGTTAAATGTTGGCTTTACAATAAAGAAGAAAAAAGAGTTCAACAAAGCTAACCAAAAGGTTAATGAAAAAAGGCAGTTATTATATGTAGCATTACATACCCATGGATCCCAACCTCTGCAAACAAGCAGAGGGACGTATCCACTCATTTCTCTTCTTTAATGACTAGCTTGGTCATTATAATTTTGCAGCATTCAGGTACTATGTTTTGTTGTGGCAATTCTTTTCATTTACATTCATGGATTCATTTTAGATAGCATTTTCTTGATTTTGCGTACTTCACTTTGGATATTTTCATATAGTCTTTCTAAGTTTCTCTATGTTTTCATATTCTTCATTTCTTATAGTACAATAATATTTGTCCATTCCCCCAATCAATAGGAAATCACATCTATTTTCTTTCCAATTGTTTGCTACTACAAAAATTATTACATATTTTGTAATTAAATATTTTAGGAAATAAATATTTAGTAAATATTTTAGCATTAAATATTTTGGTGTATATGTAGCTAACCTTTTTGTTATCAACCTCCTTGTGTTATATGCTTAGTGGTGGAATCTCTGGGTCAATGTTTCTGTTTGTTCGTTTTTGTTTGGTTTTGCGGGGCAATGAGGGTTAAGTGACTTGCCCAGAGTCACACAGCTAATAAGTGTCAAGTGTCTGAGGCCACATTTGAACTCAGGTCCTCCTGAACCCAAGGCCAGTGCTTTATCCACTGTGCCACCTAGCTGCCCTCTGGGTCAATGTTTCTGAACATTTCAATGACTTTCTTCTCATAATTCCATGTTGCTTTCCAGTACATTTGGACCAATTCCAAGATCTACCACCAATGCATTTGGGTGCTTATCTTTCCATAACTTCTCCAACATTGTCTATTCACATCTTTATATCATCTTTGCCAGTTTACTGGGCTTGGAATAAAACATTCAGGGTTTTTTAAATTTATATTTCTCTCACATTATTAGTTTTGAATATTCTTTTATATTGTTGTTACTAATTTATCATATTTTTGAAAACCATTTGTTTATAATCTTTGACCACTTTTCCATTAGGGAGTGGTTTGGGTCTTATATATTTTTGTTAGTTTTCTAAATATATTGGATATCAGAGGTATGTGATGCAGAGATTTTCCCCAGTTAACTTCGTTCTTTTTTATCCTAGATACATTCTTTTTTTTTTTTTAGTGAGGCAATTGGGGTTAATGACTTGCCCAGGGTCACACAGCTAGTAAGTGTTAAGTGTCTGAGGCCGGATTTGAACTCAAGTACTCTGGACTCTAGGGCCGGTGCTCTATCCACTGCACCACCTAGCCGCCCCCTAGATACATTATTTTTAGAACTATCATTTTGAAAAACAAGCCTAGTGGGAGTCAGACTTCTGAAAAGTTGACCTAGTAAGAGATTTTGTCTCAACCCACCTCTCCTTCATCACCTCAAAACATAAATAAATATACCAAGTAAAATGTTTAAGGGGGAGATGTGGTTTATGAAAAATTAATTATTTAACAAGATAAGCTGCATAGAAAATCCAGAAGTGAAAAAATGAGTAAGAAAAAAGAGAGAAACAGAGACAGAACAGAAAGTTGAATAAAAAATACTATTATGAGGTAGAAGAATGTGAGAGAAAATTACCAAATGAAGAAAGGAATGATACTATAATAATTACAATTAAGAATCTAGAAAAGAAATGAAACAATCACCAAAATCCCAAGATAGGTTTAAACTTAAAAAGAGAATAAATTGCTTGCCATCTTAAAGCGGGGTGGGGAGGAAGGGAGAGAATTTGGAACTCAAAGTTTTTAAAATAGATGTTAAAAGTTGTTTTACATGTAATTGGGGGGAAATAAGATGCTAAATAGATTAAAATTAAATAAAAACAAAAAGAGTTAAAGAAAAAATAGAACTTTTAAAGAAAAACTCCAAAAAGAGCAAATTTGTTGAATATATTTTATAAAATCTTAACAAAGATTTAACCAGAAAGAGAATGGAAAAGAGTTAACTTTAAAATGCAGAAATGCAATAAGAAATATTAGAGAACTGTTAAAACTGTTAAAAGACAGTAAAATGAGAAAATCACATGTTGTTTCTACAAACTAAGACAATTGACCTTAAAGACATAGAGTTCAGAAACCAATGGCTTCACAGAAAATATAATGAAATAAAAATCTTGAATACATATTTTAAAAAATTAAAATTTTAAATTATGAGAAAATATTGAAACTAGATGCCAAAGTACAACTTGATAGAATCATAGGGTTCCAGTAGAAAGAAAACTTAAGTTTTCCTCTCTCAGAAATGTACTTGTGAAAGTTCAAAACTTACAAGTAAAAGAACAAACCTTGTAAGTGGCTAGGAGGTGATAACTCACTAAGAGATACCAGTGTGAATTGCTTCATCAACAAGGATAAATGAAAGAGAAAAATCTGGAATATTACATGCTTAAAAACAAAGGAAAATTAGATTTTCCAAGATAATTTGTCCTACAAAGCTAAATATAATCCTAGAGAGGAAATTATATATACATATGTATGTGTGTATATGAATTAATTAATTAAGCCTAAGGGTTTATTTTGAGAAAACTAGATTTTAGGAAAAATTTTGAAATGCAAAGGCATGCCTCAATTTGCACCTCTGGTCTATCACCTCTCTACCAAAATATAGAGCATACATTTTATGATCAACAAATAGCAATTTTTGTTGCTTTGATCAAAGTTTTAAAATGTTTCAAAGTTGTTTTCATTTATTATCACACACAGTGAATATGTTGATTTGTTTTGCTTACATATGTGTATATCCATGTATGCATCATATATATGCATACATACATGAATGTGCAAGTGTATCTACATGTATATATTCAAGAAAGAGTTTTTCTTTGGAGTGGAATGTATTGGTGAAAGAGAGATATATCAGATAGATAGATACATAGATAGATAGAAAGATAGATAGACCATCCATAAAACAATTTAAAATGCACAAAAAAGTAAAAATAAGTACAAAACGGGACACAAATATAGCAATATTGTTACTACCTTTTAAAATTATATTATATCTTTTTAGAGAACAATCTATATAAAAGTTTAGAGTTTCTTATACAACCCTCCTTTTTGTTTTTTATATCTTGAAATGTTTGTATTTGTTGGTGACTATTAAGTTACTCATAAAAAATTTTGAAAATAAATGTAAAGGGGTCAGCTAGGTGGGGCAGTGGATAAAGCACCAGCCCTGGATTCAGGAGGACCTGAGTTCAAATCTAACCTCAAACACTTGACGCTTACTAGCTGCGTGACCCTGGGCAAGTCACTTAACCCTCATTGCCCCGCCTAAAAAAAAAAAATGTAAAGTCAATGCACAAAAATACCTTAAAAATGTAAAATGCCCAAATGGTTTCAAAGTTTTAGATATTGGCTAGATTCAGAGGAGATAAGACTATTGTCTCCTGTAAGTAATATACAGCATATAAGTCATTTAGTAAATAAAGAGTCACAAACTATGGGATTAGGGTTCATAAAGAAAGACCATGGAGGACATATGGAAAAGAGGAAAAAATCTGGTGTATTTTATAACTAAAGTACCACAAAAGTTCATTCAAATAAAGAGGTGGGGGTAAAAGTATAGGGTCTATTATCTTGCCAAAGGAAGGGAAATATTGGGAAAATATCTATGTATCTCTATCATCTATCTATATGTAGATACATATACATATGTAGATACATATAGATTAGATACAGGTAGATAGACAGACAGACATGAAAAAGTTGGGCTAGATTGTAAAGAGTTATAGATAAATCGCAAGATAGAGTCAATTAGGTTATCGCTTCAAGTACAATGAGATACAACTTCTTAGGGCAAATTGAAATTTAAAAAGCTGGCAAGATCTTTTAGGTCCTGGGGTAAGGTATAGGGGTAAGAAAAGGATCTAAAAGAAAAGGATAAGATTATAATCAGATTACTTGAAGCAAAACAAATGGTAGCTACCTAGAGCTTATTTTTTAAGTATAAAAAAAGATAATATGATAATATTTAATAGTGAGGAGAAATTGCAACAATTACAGCCTTGAATATTAATGAGCTAAAATTACCCATGAATGGAGGAGATTCTTAAATTTTTTAGAAAATACAACCCAACTATTTTCTGTACAACAACAACTTCACTTAAAATATAAAGATTCATGCAAAGTAAAATGAGGGAAATAGAATTTACTATGCATCAATGGAATTTTAAAAAGTAGTAGTGGTAATCATAAATTCAGACAAGGCAGCAGTAAAAACTGATACACACAAGAGAGACAAACAGGGAAACTATGTTATGCTTAAGGGTACCATAAAATGAAATAATATTAATACCACATATATATGAATAAAATGTCATAGCATCTAAGACATATACCAGGACTTAAATACAATCATGAAACAATTCTTAATGGATTTTAAAAGGCCTTAATAATTTATTAGAAATTCAATGCTCAGGGGCAGCTAGGTGGTGCAGTGGATGGAGCACCGGCCCTGGAGTCAGGAGTACCTGAGTTCAAATTCAGCCTCAGACACTTAACACTCACTAGCTGTGTGACCCTGGGCAAGTCACTTAACCCTCATTGCCCTGCAAAAAAAAAAGAAAGAAAGAAAGAAAGAAAAATTCAATGCTCATGGCTCAGCTATGGCAATATAGTAAAAGTGATAATCCAAATTATTCTCTAAATTAAGCATGATACCAACCAAATTACCAAGAGATTAATGTCTATAAGATTAGATAAAATAATAAAGCACTATTTTTGGGGATAGCTAGGTGGCACAGTGGATAAAGCATTGGCCCTGAATTCAGGAGGACCTGAGTTCAAATCTGGCCTCAGACACTTGACACTCACTAGCTGTGTGACCCTGGGCAAGTCACTTAACCCTCATTGCCCCACCAAAAAAAATTTTTTTTAAATAAAAAACTATATTTTCAAAACTACCTCATAATGGAAAAAATATAAAAATTAATCAATGAAATAAAGTAGGTAAACAAGAACTAGAAACAAACACAGAATTCCAGTGTCACACAAACTCCTGGTGAAGGTTTTTTTGCTTATTTTTTTTTAATTTGACAAGAAGTAGAAACACTGGACAGCATTATGGTTTAAAAAAAAATTTGATTCAGACCAGAGGTTCTTATTCATTTTTGTATGAACCCTTGTAGAAGTCTAACAAAGACAGGCACCTTTCTCAAAAAAGATATTTTTACCTGCAAAAAATAAAATATGTAGGATTATAAAGGAAATCAATTATGTTGATATGTAATCATCAAAATATCTTTTTAAAAGTAAGATAACAGATTTCAGGTTAACAACCTAAGGTTAAAAAATACGCAAAACCAGGCAGCTAGGTGGCACAGGGGATAGAGCACCAGCCCTGGAGTCAGGAGTATCTGAGTTCAAATCCGGCCTCAGACACTTAACACTTACTAGCTGTGTGACCCTGGGCAAGTCACTTAACCCCAATTGCCTCACTTAAAAAAAAATACCCCAAACCTATGGTTAGACAAATGTTTTGCATACTATATCACAATAAATTCCAAATGGATTATACTGTCTAGATGTTAAAAAGTTATATCATAAAAATGTTTAGATGTAAATTAACATTTATATCTCTCACAATTATGAATTAGGAAAAAAGCTACATGCAGAAAAGACAGAAGAGATTATTATTATTATTATTATTATTATTATTATTATTATTATTATTGGTGAGGCAATTGGGGTTAAGTGACTTGCCCAGGATCACACAGCTAGTAAGTGTTAAGTGTCTGAGGCCAGATTTGAACTCAGGTCCTCCTGAATCCAGGGCTGGTGCTCTATCCACTGCACCACCTAGCTGCCCCTTATTATTTATTATTTAAAAGACAAAATAGAAAATTTCTACTATGCAAAATTAAAAACTTTTGGTTTTATCAAAATTAATGCAGCTAGAAATAGAAAAAGATAGATTATAAAAATGTGTTAAATGTCTGGATAAAAGTCTGACATCTAAAATCTATAGGGAATTAATATTTTTTATATAAGATTAAGGTCTTTCACCTATAGATAAGTTCTCAAATAATTGTAAACCACTGCTTTCAAAAGAAGAAATACAAACTATAAAGAAACACCTGAAAAATGTTTGAAATAACTAATGGGGGTCAGGGAAGGGAGAGCAAAAAAAGAGAAAGGATTTATTTTAACAAAAGAATTATAATTTTGAAAGGAGATAGTTTCTTAGAACACTGACTGGAAGGGAAACTAGAAAGCAGCCTTTGCAGCCTGTACATCCACAAGACCTCTACAAAAATCTCTGTGGCATTCAATTTCCTCAATAGTAAAATTAGGGGATTGGACTAGATGACCTTTAAGGACCTTCTGGTTTAAAATCTATGATACATCTATGGAATTGTATAGATCCAGAGAATAAGTGAGACCCACCAGAAAAGGGTTGCATGGTACCTTGGTTCCCCTTGAAAAAAAGGGAAGAATTTTCTAAATTAGCGTGGGCTTTGGCTATGAGCCCATTACACATTACATATGTTAGGTAAAATAAAATCTCTTTTATCCAATGTATTAATAGCATTAATACTTGCAGAGAAGCTCAGGGCACTTTGTGGGAGAGCCACAAGCCAAATGCTGATGTTCCATAGGAAAACCCTAGATCAAAACAAGTCACAGACATTGCTATTGAGAGAGAACTCCCACCACCCTGTTCCAGGTGAATCTAGTAGGTGTATTCCATTCCTCCCCAAGAGTTCACCACTCATATTTGAAGCCATGGTTCAGAAATTCAAGTTCTGGGGGGGGGGGGTTTGGTTTTTGTTTTTTTTTTTTTTTGCGGGGCTATGGGGGTTAAGTAACTTGCCTAGGGTCACACAGCTAGTAAGTGTCAAGTGTCTGAGGCCGGATTTGAACTCAGGTACTCCTGAATCCAAGGCCAGTGCTTTATCCACTGCGCCACCTAGCTGCCTCCTCAAGTTCTGTTTTAAATATTATCTTTTTTTTTTTTTTTGGTGAGGCAATTGGGGTTAAGTGACTTGCCCAGGGTCACACAGCTAGTAAATGTTAAGCATCTGAGGCCGGATTTGAACTCAGGTACTCCTGACTCCAGGGCCGGTGCTCTATCCACTGCACCACCTAGTTGCCCACTTAAATATTATCTTTTAAAGTAGCTGTTTACTTCACACATCTCACATTCTCTTCTTTTTTTTCAACTTTGAATAGAATTTTATTTTCCAAAATATATGTAAAAACAAAATTTTAACATCCATTTTTTAAAAACTTTGTGTTCCAACTTCTCTTCCCCCCCCTCCATTTGCACCCCCCCACCCACAAGAACTCAAGCAATTCAAAATAAGTTATACACAAGTAGTCATGGGAAAATTCCCATATTAGCTAGTTGTGAGAGAAAACAGTCAAAAAAACCAAAACTTCAGATTAAAGAATTGTCAAAGAGGAAATGAAGAAATTTTAAAATGTGTTTCCATCTGTTTTCAGATACCATCAGTTCTTTCTCTGCAGATGGGCTGCAATCTTCATAAGTTTTTCAGGGTTATATTGGATCTTTGCCTTGCTGAAAATAACCACATGCTTCCTAGCAGATCATCCCCCACTATTGCTGTTATTTTGTATACAGTACATTTCACTCTGCTTCAGTTCATGTAGGTCTTTCCAGGTTCTTCCGATAGTATCCTGTTCATCATAACCTGTATATAGTACCTTAAGCTTGACAGAGACATTCTCTTCTAAATTTCTTTCCTTTATCTGGCAGTAGTAGAAAAGAAACCTTAGTAGACTATTAATCCCATGAGACAAGGGACTCTATCTTATTTAAATTTTCTATTTCCTTCAGCAATAAATGTTTCCTCTGTAGGAAACATTTAATGTTTGTGGAATTAAATGGAATAGAATTTGCTGAGTTATGGGTATTGTTGAACCTAGATAAAGAAAGAGATGGAGAGGTGAAGGAGAGGGGAGAGGAGACAAATAAAAAGACAAAGATTAAAAAAGAAGATTCAATACATATTTGGAGAATGAGAGAGAGAAAGGGAGAAGAGAAAGTAATGAAAGACACTGGGAGCAGTCAGAGAGGTTGAAGGAGAACCAAGAGAGGAACTTGGAAGCTAAATGACAATTTCAAGTGAAATGATCAATTGTGTTATAATCTGGAGTAGAAAAAAAGAAAGTGGGTGAGAAAAGACCATTTGAATTGGTGATTACTTTTTTTTTTTTTTTGCGGGGCAATGGGGGTTAAGTGACTTGTCCAGGGTCACACAGCTAGTAAGTGTTAAGTGTCTGAGGCTGGATTTGAACTCAGGTCCTCCTGACTCCAGGGCCAGGGCCAGTGCTTTAACCACAGTGGTTACTTTTTATAAATATAATACACACAATTTTTTCAACAGTGACTAATTTTAAGATGAATTAAGGAAAATAAAATATACTCTGATAATAGCGTTCACTGCTAACCCTTCAGGCCATCAGGAAACCTGTATAAAAATTATCTCTTCTGAGGAACTAAATAGGACAGGTGTTCAGTAATTATAATGCTCGTATTGACTCTTCTAATCCAGGATTTAAAGTGCTGAAAAACTTATTGTCCCTCCAAAATTATAATGCTTTTATTAAAATAAGCTATAGGCATAAATAAAGATTAACAATAATAACATGTTTTACTCTACTGGCCCCTACAAAGATATCAAGGTGACACCCTCACTCAGGAGTCAGCAAACTATGACCATTAGGTCAAATCTCTGTTTTCGTTCTGCCCAGAAGTTAAGAATTGTTTTTACATTTTTATTCTGCTTGCTCCTTCCCCAACCTATGCTATTTTTTTGTTATAGAACGTAAGCTTCTTGAGGGCAATAACTCTTAGTTTTTGTCTCTATCCCCTATGCCTTGAACAATGTTTCAAATACTAGGGGCTTAATAAATGTTTACTGAATGAATAGATTAATAACTTGTACATGAAAGGATAATTTGCAGCCAAGTTTGTTATGATCTTGATCTACTAGAAAGCAATCTGTCTAGATCCAGTTCCCTATAGTTTAAGGGTTTGTTATTGTTTTATTATAAAATTCTAAATAGGACAGAAATTTACTAAGAATGTTAGGCACAGTAGATAAAGCACCAGCCCTGGATTCAGGATGACTAGAGTTCAAATCCAACTTCAAACACTTGACACTTACTAGCTGTGTGACCCTGGGCAAGTCACTTAACCCTCATTGTACCACAAAAACAAACAAAAAAAAAAGAATCTTGTTCTGAAGAATTCTGACAGACACAATATATGATTATTCATTGCCACATAAAAGTGATTTCTTATTTAAACCTCCATTTCCCTATCTAGTTTCTTTCTTTCTTTTTTGTGGGGTAATGAGGGTTAAATGATTTGCCTAGGGTCACACAGCTAGTAAGTGTCAAGTGTCTGAGGCTGGATTTGAACTCAGGTCCTCCTGACTCCAGGGCTGGTGCTTTATTCACTGCACCACCTAGCTGCCCCCTATCTAGTTTCTAAGATTCGTTTACAAGAATTTCTGTCTATGTATGAACACAAAGTGTTCCCTTTTGTTCGGGTCCTCACAGGGAAGGAAATGGATGAACAAGTAAGATTTACAAGCAGAGGCAAACTAAGGGGAGCATGATGTTTCCCCTCTTCTTTAAGATGCCTATGTATTCATGGGGACACTTGGGTGACACAGTGGATAGAGTACTGGTCCTAACATTGGAAGGACCTGAGTTCAAATTTGACCTCAGATACTAGCTGTGTGACACTGGGCAAGTTACTTAACCCCAATTGCCTCAAAAACATCCAGGACTGGAGCAGCTAGGTGGCACAGTGGATAGACCACTGGCCCTGGATTCAGGAAGATCTGAGTTCAAATCCAGCCTCAGACACTTAACACTTACTAGCTGTGTGACCCTGGGCAAGTCACTTAACCCCAATTGCCTCACCAAAAAAACAAAACAAAAAAACATCCAGGGCCATCTCTAGCCATCCTGCTATATATCTTGCCACTGGACCCAGATGACTTTGGATGAGAGAGTGAAGTTGGTGACTTTGCACAACCCTCCCTTACTTAAATCCAATTCACTAAAAGTCATGGTATCACCTCTCAATGTCATGGTCCTCTTTGAGAACAAAAGACAAACAACAACAACAACATATTCATGTAATTTTCAGTCCCATAATTTCATTTGCTTACCCTTTTGTAGCTATCTCATAACATTCTCAGATCCCTTTTCATAAGATTAAATAATTAGTGTTTTATTAGCGCTTAATTTTTTTAATTAATTTTTTTCAACCAGCAAAGATCTACCTTTTCTCCCTCATCCCCAGACTGAAAATGAAAGAAAAACTAAAATCTTGTTACAAACATGTATACTCAAGCAAAACAAATTTCCACATTGGCCATGTCCAAAAGAAAAAAAAATGCATATACCTATGCATATGTCTCATTCTGTACTCAGTGAACTCTCAAGTGAGAGATGGGAATCATGTTTCATCATTATTCCTCTTGAGTCATGGTTGGCTTGAGTCATGTGATCAGAGATCCTACAGCTTTCAAAGTTGTTTGTCTTTGCACTATTGTTGTCACTTTATTATTCTCCTGGTTCACTTCACTCTACATCAGTTCATATAAGTCTTCCCAAGTTTCTCTGAAACCATCCCTTTCATCATTTCTTTTTTTTTGTTTTTTTTGTTTGTTTGTTTGTTTGTTTAAGTGAGGCAAGTGGGGTTAAGTGACTTGCCCAGGGTCACACAGCTAGTAAGTGTTAAGTGTCTGAGGCTGGATTTGAACTCAGGTACTCCTGACTCCAGGGCCGGTGCTCTATCCACTGCGTCATCTAGCTGCCCCCCTAGTGTTTTTAATAGGAATGGATGTTATATTTTGTCAAACGCCTTTTCTGCAGCTATGGAAAAATTAATGATTTTTGTTGTTTTTGTTATGGGATATGGGCAATTATGCTTATGGTTTTCCTAATATTGAACCAGCCTTGTATCCCTTGTATAAATTGAGCCTGGTCATAGTGTATGATCTTTGTAATCTTCTTGCTTAAAAATTTTTTTAATTTTGCATCAATATAAATTATGAAAATTGATCTATGTGTTTTGACTCTCTCTGGCTTAAGTATCAAGATCATATTTCTGCCAGAGAAGGAATTTTGTGGGGTTCCTTATTTACTTATTTTAAAAAAAAACAGATCATGTAGTATTGGAATTAATTGTTTTTTAAACATTTAGTAGAATTCAATTTTAAATCCATCTGACCCTGGGATTTTTCTTAGAGAGTTCATTTATGTATGGCCTGTTCAATTTCTTTTTCAAAGAAAAGGTTATTTAGGTGGCCTATTTCCTGTTCTGTTAACATTGGTAATTCATATTTTTGTAAATATTCATACATTTCTTTAGCTTGTCGGTTTTATTGGTCTAGAGTTTGACAAAATAGTTCCTAATAATTGCTTTCATTTCTTCCTCATTTATTGTAAACACACCATTTTTCATTTTTTCGTACTGGTAAATTGGTGTTCTTTTTTAAAAAAAATAGCCAGTGGTTTATCTATTTTATTGTTTCCCCCTCCAAAAAAAAAGTTCTTATTTTTATTTACTAGTTCATTTTTAAAATGTCAGTTTTGTGGGGGCAGCTAGGTGGCAAAGTGGATAAAGCACCAGCCTTGGATTCAGGAGGACCTGAGTTCAAGTCCAGCCTCAGACACTTGACACTTACTGGCTGTGTGACCCTGGGCAAGTCACTTAACCCTCTTTGCCCCACTCAAAAAAAAAATTTACTTTTGTTAATCTCTTTTTAATTTTCAGAATTTCTGTTTTCATATTTAATTTGGGGTTTAAATTTGTTATTTTTTCTGTTTTTTTTCATTTGAATGCTAATTTATTGATTTTCTCTTTCTTTTTTATTGTTGTGAGCATTTAGATGTATAAAATTTCCCAAAGTAGTTTTTTACTTCATCCCATAAATTTTGCTATGTTGTATTATTTTTGTCATTATCTTTAATGAAATTATTGGTTATTTCCATTTCTTTTTTGATCCATCCTTTTTGTGTGTGAAGGCACCAGGTGTAGCTGAGAAATAGGCATACTTCCATATCTTCCAGGGATTTATTGTATCTAACTTTTAAAAAATACCATTCAGCTCCTCAACTTTTTTTTTTGCTAATTTTATGGTTAGCTTTATCAAAGTCTGAAAAGGGGTAGATTGAAGTTTTCAACTATTATAGTTTTACCATCTATTCCTGTGACTCATTTAACTTTTTCTTTAAGAATTTAGATGCTTTCCATGTGGTGCATATATGTTCAATATTGAAATTAATTCACTGTCTATCATACCTTTTAGCAAAATGTAGTTTCCTTGTTTATCTCTTCTAATTAGGTCTATTTTTGCTTTTTTTTCCTATTCACTCCTACCCCTCCTATTTCTTTGTTGGTTAAGATGAATTTCAATACCCAATTATGTGTATATTTATTCTTCCTTCCTTGAATCAATTCAGATGAGAGTGATGTTCAAGTGTTGCCCACTTCCTTCAACTGCCCCCTTCTAGTGTATAAACTTTTCTTCCTGAGTGTCCCATTTGTATGAGATAATTTTCCTCTTTCTTCCTCTCATTTCCCCCCTCTCCCTGTGCATTCCTTTTCCTCAGCCTTTCATTCTCTTGAGATCATACCAAAATATTAGAATCAAATCCAGGCCATCTGTCTAATTAGACTTTAAGACTCATGGTGATGACAAAGTTCTGAAGGGTTACATATTTCCTCCTCCCATATAAGAATGTAGACAATATAACCTTTCTCAGTTCATTATGATTGCTCCCTGGCATTTACCTTTTTGTGCCATTCTTAAGTCCTGTGTTTGAATGTCAAATTTTCTACTTGGCTCTGGTCTCTTTATCAGGACTATTTGAAAGTCCTGTATTTCATTAAATATCAATTTGGTCTTGTTTTCCTGTCCCAAGTGTTCCCCTATTTATGTTGAGTAAACTGGGCAAAAATATTGACAATCTTTCCACCATCTTGACCCTGTCCCTATTTTTCTATTTTCTGTTGGATTTCTATGTGTTATCTTGAATTCAGGAACTGGGAAATCTTTAACCCACAACTTCACAGACAGACACAAGTTATAATTTAGCCATATTCTGAGCATTCCCGGGAGGACCTCTAGGTGGGAAAAAAAAAACAAATCATAGAATGCTTTTGGGCAACTGCCCCCAAGATGGAATTTAATCTGTATAACCCTAAAGAGAAGGATTAATGTAACAATAGGTAGCAAAAGGAAACAATAAGTAATAAATAACACCGGTAACAGTAATAAATCTGTGAAGAAGTATGCCCTGGCAATTGGCATCCGTGAGATAATCTTGGTATCATTAAACTTATAGGAATAAAGTAAAGCATCTAGATCACCACCTCAGACTGTCTCTGCATAATTCAATTCAATAAGTACCTACTTACTAAATGAGTCAATGACTAAGTTTATTCAAGCCTCCCCACCCACAACACTCTCCCCCAAAACTCTTTTCCCTCAAGTATCTGCTACTTCAGGCAAACATTTTTCCCCTTCAATTATCCAAATAATTGCATCAATTCTACACTTTTTGTGTGTAGATACCACCAAAGTGACATAAAGAATTGAAGTGATTATCTGAATCATTCAGGCAAAACACCTACTTTCACATGAATGATCCTATCTCTTTTAGGTCCCAGCAATTGTTTGGGCGTGAATGACCCAGATAATTGCCTCAATTCTCTGCTTTGCTTTGACAGTGGAGACCTTGCTTAAAAGGAGCCAGAGAGTAACTCATCTTGTTAAAAGCTTGGAAAGTATGATAACTATGATGAAAAATGAAAGAATTTAGATTCCTTTAGCCTGAAAGAGAAGGAAGGAGTGAAGTAATACGTCTTCACATATGTGAGGAGGATCATAGATTTAGAACTGAAAAAAATAAGAGAACACCTAATCCAACCCCCTCATTTTTACAGATGAATAAACTGAGGCCCAGAAAGGTCAGGTGACTGAGTTACTAAGTAGTTGCTCCCCATCTACACTAATGATATGACACAAGAAAATGTGCTTATATGACAGCAAGAGGGAGTTAGGTGAGATAGAAGAAAGAACTTCCTAAAGGACTTTTAAGGCCAAAAAGGGGAATTGAGTGGGCTGAGAACTGTTTTCCCTGGAGGTGTTTAAAGGACATCTGTTTAGGGTAGTTCAGGCTTAAAGACAATCTTACTTGGAGGTAGGGAAAGGGACCTGATGACTTTTCAAGATCCTTTCCTGATCCATGATGGAGGGTTGGAATGCTGTTTGAGTTCGGCAAGAATGAGTGTTTTTCTCCCCCCACTATAGTTCTCAGCAGCAGCAGCAGAATTTCTCATGGTGCTCTAAGTAGTGGAGTTTGGACTCTGCCACCTAAATGCTTTCATCTGTTCCCTAGTGACCCAAGCTGCTGTCTTCTTGTGACGACAAACTGTGGCTTACATTTGTTCACTACTTACCAATTCTGCCATCTGTCTTATGAAAAGATAAGTCTCGATAGCTGAATTCTGGATTTTAAATGGGGCTCAAATTAGAGCCCCAATAAGTAGATACTTTCTATGTTTCAGGCACTGTGATATTAAAAAAAAAAGGGCAAAAGTCTCTGTTCTCAAGGAGCTAACAGGAGAGACAACATGCAAATAGATTTGTAAAAACAAGCTACATACAGGATCAACTGGAGATTAAAGACAGAGGGAAGGCACTAGCATTTCTGCCATCTTACCCATCCTTTAAGGTCCAGCTCTAATGCTACCTCTTCCATGAAGTCTCCTTCCCTGATCTTCCTAGCTTTGCTGTCCTCTGGATTATGCTATAATTTATTAATGTCCTACTCAAAAGTGAAATCAATGATCCAGACGTAGTCTGATCAGAGATGGGGTCCCTCATTCCATACTCTATTCCTCTCTAAATATGAACTAAATCACATTAGATTGTGAGTTCCTTGTGAGCAGGGACTTTCTTTTTCCTCTTTTTGTATTTCCAGTTGTTATCACAGTGTCTGGAACATAGTAGATTCCTAATAAATGTTTATTGACTGACTGACATGGTTTTTTGACTTCCATGTCATACTCTTGATTCATTTTCAACTTGTTTACTAAAACCCTCAGATATTTTGCCACAAACTTGGCTAGTCATGTATCACCTAACTTGTGCTTTTAAAGTTGTTTTTAGACCCAAGAGTAGGACTTTACCTTTATCTCTGTTAAATTTCATCTGATTTTATTAGATGATCTTTTAACCTCTGAATTCTGTCATCCAGTGCATTAGCAATTCCTTCTACTTTCCATCATCTGCAAAGTTGGTAAAAGTATGTTACCTCTGTCTTGATCCAAGTCACTGATAAAACTGTTAAGCAGCACAGTGCTGACTGAGGACAGATTACTGAAGCAAGTCACTAGAGGCTTACCTTCAAGTTGAGTGCTGGGATTCTGTTTTATTCATCTTTGTATCATTCCCTCTCTAACAGTTGCCTAACATGGTGCCTTGTATCTAGCAGGTAGTCAATAAATTTGGGTTAAATGAATATGGAAACAAATGAATGAAAACAAATGGCTCCATAGATTTTCTCTTTTCCTTTATTATCACAAGCCCTATGATTACTGAGCTATTGGTTTTTAAGATGAACGAGTTCTTTTAAAAAAAAAAATCTCATGACTTCTCAGGCCTCTGTATTCATGAGGAAAATAGCAAACTCTTTACTTTGGACTGAGCAGTGAGTTAGTGAAGGCAAATAACTTAGATCTCCTTATTCTCAAACCTAATCCTGTTATTAGAATACATTGCTTCCTAATAGCAAATCCCTTAGAATAAGTGGCATAAAGAAGATGTCTAAAAGCACATATGATTATCCTACTCCGTTTAATAGAGTATCCTATTTCCCTGTTGCTTCAGTTAGCTTCAACTCACATTCTGCTTTTCACAGATATAGATCTCAATGCAGTCCTCACATTATTCCCATAGAGAAACATCCAGCCTCCCTGGAAATGCAACAACCATTTTTGTGGTAGAACACAGAAGCCATTCTATTCCACAAGTACAACATGATGGTTTTTATGGGGGAAGTGAAGAATAACTTAGGCAGTGGGGGAGGAATGTGATTAGCTTACACAAAGTGTACTGGGATTTGGCCAGGACAACAACCCAGCCATTGAAAAGGTCCTGATTTCACATCTCCTATAAAATATGGTACCTTCTAGCAGGACACACTATTCTTAACAATAGGGAAGTAATGGGGGTTTTTTCTGCCTCAAAGGAGAGTATGCTCTCCAATAAAATCAAAGTATGAGGAAATTTGAGAGCTAGCTGATACCACAGAGATCGTTTAATCCAACCCACTCATTTCACAGATGAGGAAACAAAGGTCTGGCAAAGTTAAAACCAAACAAAGAAAAACCAGCAAGGAAGTGGTAAAGTCAGGATTAGAACCCAGATCTCGGTTCCTAATCCAGGGTTCTTTCCACTGCATGGAATTGAGGGTATGCTGGAATCAGTTTAAACTGGCTCCTGAGAGAACAATTGTTAAATTTTCTGTGTGAGCATCGACTTTGAAAAAGACAAACTCTTGGGGCAGCTAGGTGGCTCAGTGGATAGAGCACCAACCCTGGATTCATGAAGACCTGAGTTCAAATCCGACCTCAGACAACTTGACACTTACTAGCTGTGTGACCCTGGGCAAGTCACTTAACCCCTATTGCCTCACAAAGAGAGAGAGACAGAGAGAGAGAGAGAGAGAGAGAGAGAGAAACTCTACACATCAGTACTTGATTTATTGTTTTGATTGTCTAGATTTATGAAAGTGATGAAGAAAATATTAATAATGCAGATTAAATTTTAAAGTGTACCCTGTGTACATTTTCCCCTTGAAAGCTAGTTATTAAACATTTACCAGCATACCTCTGTCAGCCTTCAGTTTAGTCTTTTTAGTCTCCATTTCTAGGTTTAAGTAGCTATTTGATCCAAGAAATTAAAAATATTCTATAAACCAAATCAGTGTAAATCAATGGATCATAAAATCACTCTTGAAAAGAATTTAACAGTACCATACCATGTACCCACCCAATTTTCAGGCAATACTTACCTATGCACCATACATATTCCCTAAGCGGGGGAGAGTCTGAAATTTCTATAACATTAGGAATTTATAACATTTATATAACATAGGTGATATAGTAGATAGAGTGCTAGATTTGGGATTGCAAAACTTGTGTTCAAATCTGGCCTCTGACACTTACTAGTTGTGTGACCCTGGACCAGTAACCTAACCTCTCTCAGACAGTTTCCTTAATAATAATAGGAGCAGCTAGGTGGCACATTGGATAAAGCACCAGCCCTGGATTCAGGAGGACCTGATTTCAAATCTGACCTCAGACACTTGACACTTACTAGCTGTGCGACCTTGGGCAAGTCACTTAACCCTCATTGCCCCACCAAAAACTAATAATAATAATAATAAAACCTGCCAGGGTTATTATAAGAATCAAATGAGGCAATATTTGTAAAGTACTTTGCAAATCTTGAAGTGTTATATAAATGTTTGCTGTTGTTATCTCAGTCCAAATCCTGCCTCAGACATTGAGGGACCCTGGGTAAGTAATTTAACCTCTCAGTCTCAATTTCCTATTCTATAAAATAGAGATAATAGTAACCTTCCTTACTGAATTATGGTGAAGGTCAAATGAGATAAAAAATGTAAAGCACTTTGAAAATTCTTAGGTATACATGTGTACATGTTTGTGTATCATATACATCTATGTGCATGTTTGTATATGTGATATACATGCAGAGTGAAGTAGAAGTGTAAACTGTCTAGTCAGCAGCACTACAGACTGCTTGAAGTCTTGATGTTTTAAAGATAAGCCCCGCCCCCACCCTGTGAGAATATGACAGGAGTTATAAGTCATTAATCTGCACAGGGAGAAGGTACATCCATACTGATGAAAAGAACATGGATCTCTTAAAACAATGAAGTATAAATAGACCAGCAAGATCTGGGTATCTGGATTGTGTGAATATCTTGGTATTTGTAAGACAGGCAATAATGATAAAATAATAATAGCTGATATTTATAGTGCTTTAAGTTTTGCAAAATGCTTTCTATTCATTAGTATATTTGATCTTCACAATGCTGTGAGGTGGGTATGATTAGTATCACCTCTTGTAAAGAAACTGAGGCTCAGAAAAGATCACGCAGCGAATGTGTATCTGAGACAGGATATAGTCCCAGCTTTTCCTGACTCCAAATACAATGTTCAATTCCGATAATAGCTTAGAAACATACTCACTTTGTATCTGGATTTTTAAATGTGCCTGGTTTACAAAGGTAAAAGAAATGATAAAGAAACTTATCTTCTTGGTGGGGACCTTTCATCTTCATTCCTAAATGTTATAGTGGCTAAAAGTATACAAATGAAGCAAACATTCCCCTATGAGGTCAATCCTTGATCTCTAATTAGTTCCTTCCAAAAAATATGGGGCTGGCATTAGATTGTAGAACCCAAGAGAAAGGTGGGAAAGTAAATGAGGAACAATAATAACTTTTATTAAGCACCCATTATGTTCTAAGCACTGTGCCAGCCACTGAGGATAGACAGGACAAACTTTTTTTTTTTTGGTGAGGCAATTGGGGTTAAGTGACTTTCCTACGGTCACACAGCTAGTAATTGTTAAGTGTCTGAGGCCGGATTTGAACTCAGGTCCTCCTGAATCCAGGGCCAGTGCTCTATCCACTGCGACACCCAGCTGCCCCTCAAGACAAACTTTTAAGAAGCTCTTCCCCTCAGGAAGCTTACATTCTATCAGAATAAACAACATATATCCTTAGAAGTAGTCCAGAATATGCATAAAGTAAATGCAAGATAATTTGGAGGAAGGCACTAGCAGTTGGGATAGATGGGCAGGCAACAGGAGAGTCCTCATGTTAAAAAGTGGAACTTGAGCTGAACTCTGAAGGAAGCTGGAGATACTAATCCCCTTTCTTAAAATCCACAGAATCAGAAACAACCCAGAAGCGTACCATATGTTTACAAAAATATCATAATGTGACATTTGGTTTGACCTGTTGTAAAAACTCCTCAAAGCTTAGTTGTCAACAAAGGTACATACTCCAAAGACAGACAGGTCCTGGCATGCTCAATGCTCCTTGACAATTCAAGAGGGCACATTCTATCCGTCCTAAATTCATCTAAAACAAGCCCACAGACTACACTTAGAAGAGATACAGAAGCATAAAACAATCTGAGATTAGGTAATAATACATTTTTACAACCTTTTACATTCCTCCAGCAACTAAACAGGAAGGAGAGAAACCAAAAGTTAATCTAAATGAGAAATCACAGTGCTAGTGGGTTAAAGGTTGCCCTTAGAAGATTATCTGTAGGCCCTCTGGTTAACAGGCTGGGCTGTTGAGCCTGTCTGATATTTTTTAACTAAAATAACCGGAGTAAGGAGAAGAAATGAAAGGGGAGTGAGAGGGGAAGAGGGAGGAAGAGAAGCATTTCATCTATTTTTTCCCATTCTTTAAAACAAAAAAGAAAACACTATGAACAAAGATAATCATGCTGTAATTTCTATTAAAATATTTATTTTTTGTCCTGTAAGAATATTTATGTCAAGTATATTCATCTTTACATAATATTTTGTAACATGTGACCATGTTCTATCCCCACAGGATAAGCTCCTTGAGAACACACTTTTTTGGGGGAGGAGCAGGGAATTTATCCCCAATACCTAGCAAAGTGGCTGACATAGAGGCATAGGGACTAGACCAGTGATTTTATTGGTATAGGGAATTCTTGGTAGGAGAACTACCTCTACCAGTGCAGGTTAATGCCATCTCTGCAACTTCTTGTCTCAGAGAATCACCTACAACATGGAGAGGTTATTGATAGGCCTTAGGTTACATGAGGTAGGATTTGAACTCAGATCTTCCAAGCTCCAAGGCTAGCTCCATCCACTACATGAGGCTGCCTTTTCAGCCACACTGACACCAAAAAAAGGTACTTTATAAGTACCTTATTGACTCAAATAGAATTTTATTCTTAATCATTATACTTTTGATAATTAAAAAAAAATCAAAAGTAGAGGGAGTCCCTATCTTGTTCTACATCTGATACAAGTAGAACAAATATTCTATGGTTGTCTATCAGAATTTTGACATATTTAAAATGGCTCTATTCCACAGTTAAAGGTAATTATTTTATCACTATGCCAGTTAAGTACCCCAATAACCTCTAACAGTTGACATTACAGATAAATATTTCCTTTATCAGTCAGTCTCAACTTTTTAGTAATATCACCATCCTATATTTACTTGATTTTTTGTGTGTCACCTGTTGCCCCCAGAAAGGTCATATGGCATGTTTTCATTTTTTTTTAATTAAAAATAATTTTGTTCTGATAGTTTCTGTTGTTGAAAACTGGCTGTTACATATACTTGAACACAACTGGAGACAAACTGAGGGCACTGCCAAGCCACTGTTACCTGAAAAAGCCTGGACACTAATTCTAGCAGAATATGGAATATTCTCTGTCTGTCTGTCTTTCTCTCTCTGTCTCTGTCTGTCTGTCTCTGTCTCTCTGACTCTGTCTCTCTGTCTCTCTCTGTCTCTCTGTCTCTCTGTCTCTCTCTCTCTCTCCTCACTTGAAAAATATCACTGCATAGTGAAGGCTGGTGGTCTGACTCCAAGCATTGCTGGGAAGCTGTCAGGATGACAATGCTCTTTTGTTGGCAGTCTTGGCAGCAATGCCAAGGGCTCAATAGGCCACAGGGACTGGACTAGCTCCGACTGCTGCTCAGGACTCTTGAACTGCTGGGAGAACTCCCCACGTTGTAGCTTCAGGCATACGGACAAGACAATGTGCATGGGAAGAAGTCTGCATGCCTTCCACCAAATACAGTGTGTGTACCAAATTGGTTCAGAACTGATTTTGGCTTCCTGACAAGTCGATCCTTCATTCGACCCTGAGCATTAGACTCACTGGGAACATGCAAAAATGGAAAAGAGAACCCAGCAAAAGTGAAGTTACAGAAATGATACAGTTTGGTGATCTACTCCCTTCCGTAATTATATCATGTCTATTGGCCAGATAGCCTCCTTTTTCCATAGGCTAAATCTCAGGAGGGAGGGATGAGAGTGAAAGATTAAAAATAAGATAGGATGAAAAGATCCATCTAAAGTAATAATAACTACCATTTATACGATGTTTTAAGTTTTAAAAGGCATTTTACATATAATATTTCATTTGTTCCTCATAACAATCCTGTGAGTTTTAAATATTCATTTTATAGAGGAGGAAAAAAAGGCATTTCGACTTGCCCAAGGTCATGCACTCTGTGAGGGGTGCCTGTAGGATTCAAACTCAGACCTTCCCAACTCCAGTGGTCTATCCAATAAGCCACTTACCTGCCCCTCTAAAAACAGGAAGTAGGGAGTATCCCATAAGAATGGAGACTATTCCTCAATTCCCCAGCTCACTAAACCCTAGCCCTGATTCCTTATTCTAAGAGGCATCTAAGCCAAGGAAAGAAAGGAAATCCCAACACAGCTCAGGCAGCACTATCTCCCAGGCCGAAAGTCTGAAGTTACCAATTCAATTTGCATTGTTTCTTTTTTCTTATTATTTGTTTGTATTTGTCATATCAAACCACCCAGGGCACCAATTTTCAGATTTGGGTACATCCTCTAATGACAGAGGGAAGGAAACTAAAGATTATTGAAGCAGGTAGGACAAAGGGCTTGCTAAGCAAAAATGAGCTGTTTTCTCTCCTTAACAGCTTTCTGTTAGTCCAGACTCCTGTTTTTATTTAAGAAGCCCATTGGCTTTGAAAAACACAGGGCCTTTTCAATAGCAAAAGATCAAATGCTGTTAATCAGGCAGTGCGACCTAATCCTTTAATGCAGTTGTCTCTTTACATTATAAACATTCCCTCTTCTATAGGAATGATTTTATCTGGAGCTGACTTTTTTCTTTGGTTGTTAAATCTACTTTCTCTCAAGTTTTGCCGGCTATCACTCAAATCCTTTACCTCCTGCTTGCTTTCTTCTTCCTCCAGAAAAAATTCCATTATTATTTTGTTATTTTTTTTAAAAACAACAGCAACAACAACTTGAGATACAGTAATGTCTCTCTCTCTCTCTCTCTCTGTCTCTTTCTCTGTCTCTCTGTCTCTCTCTGTGAGTGAGTGAGTGAGTGTGTGTGTGTGTGTGTGTGTGTGTGTGTGTGTGTGTGTGTGTTTCTCTCCCCCTCCCTCTTTCCCTCTCTCCCTCTCTCTCCTCCTGGAATGAGGATGAGAAACCACTCAGATTTTCAAAACCATTCCTACAGGGAATTGAGATGACTGTCAGATGCCTAGCCTGTCACTGCTAAGCAGAGGTATTCCTTGTAGACCCTGATACCTTCTGTATATTGAAATACCTAGTTATAGTTATTTTCATGTTTGTCTTCCCCATCTGAAGGTGAGCTCTTTGAGGGTAGGTGCTATTTTTTGCTTTTCTTTCAATCTTCAGCATTTAGCACAGTGCCTAGAACATAGGAACCCTTTATAAAAGCTTGTTGACTATTGACTGGCTCCATTCCAAGTCTGAAGTCTTTCATAATCATTCCTCAGTTGCTGATTATACTATTTTAGTTCCATTGGTTACAGGTCTAGATGTATCTGTGGTTGCTCCAAGTGGTTCATGTTTGATTTAAGGATGCAACACATAGTATCCAAGTCATCATAATAACCAGTAACCAGCTATAATAACCATGGCAGAGTTCATTCCATTAAAAGACAGAGGTTAATTTCCAGGAGTGTGGAATAATTGTTACATCACTATTTTCCTAAAGGAAATCTAATCATGAGACTAAATCCCTGGGTGTTCCTCTCTGGAACCTCACAAACTGCTCCTCTTTTGTTTTTTTAATCTCCCTCTGCATCCCCACAAAACCAAACAGAAACAAACAACAACAGAAAAACTCATTAACAATTTTTGTGTAACCTGGTGCTGGGACTATGACTGATCAGTCCATGAAACTATTCTGAAATTTCTCCTTGACTTGCTGGGGAAATAGTCTCAATTATGGGTTACTCTGCTGGTAATAACTACTATTCTGATTGTACTCATCTTTGACTTCATTTCTTTAAAGTATCGAATGAATATCTTGATATAGTGAAGCACGGAACGAATGGTGACCTTCATTCCATCTTAGCAACACAGTAGATTTGAATTCCCTATATCTGTGGTATCCTATGATGTTGAATACATATTTTTGTTGAAGAGTGAATTCTTCTCCAAACCTCTACCTTATATCCCCTTCTGTTCTATCCCCAGTAGCATTATTACTTTTCTTGAAGGCTTTGGAAAACCAAACAAAACAACAACAACAAAAAACTTTTGTGGGAGTATTTTTGTAACATTCGAGTTTAGCCTGCCAAATCTAAGGAATCATAGCAACACCATGAGCCGTTCTTAATGTTCCTGCATTTCCTAGAAGACTGTAGTAACCTATGAAAAAGAAATTATAAACTGAGCTCCAACACTTGGAATGTTTGCTGAAGGGATCTGCTGGATGAGAGCGCCACCTCTCATCAGTGAGCCAAAATGACACCTATATAAAGCAGGGGTCATTGACATCAATAAATGGAATGGCGTTGTTAAATATTTATGAAGTATTTTCACTTTTCAAATCATTGTGTTAGCTTCCTAACTCAAGGCTAGAGTATCATTCATATAAAATTTTAGAAAGAACAAGACAGGAACATTAGAAGCAGCCCAGTATGGTAGACAGAGATCCATCCTTGGAGCCAAGACCTGAGTTTAAGTTCCAGTTCTGACACCTATCGGCTGTGTAATTCTGGGCAAGTTATATAATTTCTAAGTGTTATGAGCAACTCTTCAAAATTTGAAGTTGCAGAGGAAGGCACTGACCTGCACTGGTAGAGGAAGTTTCTTATGTAATGAATTTACCAATCTAGTCCTATCCCTGAAACAGAGACAAGGAGGATAAAATGAACCATGAATCACAAAGAGAAAGACTTAAGTTTTTTACATCCATCCATCCATCCATCCATCCATCCATCCATCCATCCATCCATCCATCCATCCATCCATCCATCCATCCATCCATCCATCTATCTATCTATCTATCTATCTATCTATCTATCTATCTATCTATCTATCTATCTATCTATCTATCTTCTATCTTACAATTTGGGAGGATATTTTAGTGTTCTAAAGGTAAAAGTGGATCAATATTGAGTTTAGATAAATGAAAAAGCATTTACTGAGCACTTAGAATTGCCAGGCACTGTGGTAAGCACTTAGGAAATAAATACAAAATCCAAAATAGTCTCTATTCTCAAGGAGCTTACATTCAAGTAGGGAGTGACGGTCAAACATGGGCATTTTTGGTTTGCACTGTCATAGGGATGTCAAGCAAAGCCATGAGGGCATAGATTGATACACATTTTCCGGTAGCAAGTGCAGTATTTATTATGATTCTAAAATTGGAAAGGAATATAGGAGGCCAAGAGGGTATACCTTTAATAAAGCCATTATCTGCAAGAAGATGGTCAGGAAGCACAGTGAAACATGAGCAAAACCTAGATATAGTGATAAGAACCACTTTGTGGCAGATTTCTTGAAGGTTTGGCCACCTTCATCAATTTAGTGCCTGATCTTTAATGTAAATTATAAAACCTTTTCATAAGATTCTTGAGCTGGAAAAGACCTTAGAGATTACCTAGTCCAATCTTTTCATTTTACAGATAAAGAAATTGAAGTCTAAAGATATAAAAATGGTCTAACCAAGATTGTCCTGGGCAACTAAGACAGACAAATTGCAGAGCTAAAAATCATCAACACTATCCCAATAAAATTACAGTTCCAGTCCAACAAATACCCTTCTACCTGACCCCCACCCCAAAGATAAATAAAAACAAGATTGTGGGGGCGGCTAGGTGGTGCAGTGGATAAAGCACTACACTAGCCTTGGATTCAGGAGGACCTGAGTTCAAATCCGGCCTCAGACACTTGACTTACTAGCTATGTGACCCTGGGCAAGTCACTTAACCCCCATTGCCCAGCAAAAAAAAACAAAAAAACAAAAAAAAAAAACAAGATTGTGCAGCTGGTTAGTTAGTGCTAGGGTAGGGCCAGCTAGTTTACATCCTTTGACTTTCAGTTGACTGCTCCAGACAGTACACCACACTATGGCAATTTATATATTAGAGAATAACTGGGATACATTCAAGTATGCCTGGATAAGATTCCTGGGGCAGTTAGGTGGGAAAGTGGATAGAGTACAGGGCTTGGAATCAGGAAGAGTCATTCCCATGAGTTCGAATTGGGCTTTCTGATAACTTAGTAGTTGTGGGACCTTGGGAAAGTCATTTAGCCCTGTTTCCCTTAGTTCTTCATCTGTAAAATGAGCTAGAGAAAGAGGAAGAAATGGCAGGGCACAGCTAAGTGGCGCAGTGGATGAAGCACTGGCCTTGGATTCAGGAGGACTTGAGTTCAAATGTGGCCTCAGACACTTGACATTTACTAGCTGTGTGACCCTGGGCAAGTCACTTAACCCTCATTGCTCAGAGAGAGAGAGAGAGAGAGAGAGAGAGAGAGAGAGAGAGAGAGAGAGAGAGAGAGAGAGAGAAATGGCAAACAACTCTAGTATTTTACCAAAAACACCCCAAATAGGGTCATGAAGAGTCTGACACGACTGACAAATCATTCAACAACAACAAAAAAGATAAGATTTTTACTAATGAAACTTTAAGAAGCTCTTATATACTAATGAAAGCAGATGCTCAAAAGAAATATAGACTAGAGTTTTCTTATAACATAATTTATTATAATATGATACCATATATGTATATATACACATAGCATTTTAAGGATTACAAAGTCTTTTAATTTACATAATTTCATTTTACATGATCTCATTTGGTGTCACAACCTTATAAAGTATATAGTACAAATATTATCTCTATAGAT
This sequence comes from Dromiciops gliroides, assembly GCF_019393635.1. Taxonomy (NCBI): domain Eukaryota; kingdom Metazoa; phylum Chordata; class Mammalia; order Microbiotheria; family Microbiotheriidae; genus Dromiciops; species Dromiciops gliroides. Next base: position 359,410,421 of record NC_057864.1, on the reverse strand, counting down.
TAGGGTCCTCAGAGGTCATTTGGTCCATTCTTCTCACTTTACAGATAAGGAAACCGAGGTCAAGAAACTTGCCTAGGGTAATATTACCAGTAACAGAACCAAGATTGGGAAACCATGTCTTCTGACTCAAATTCTAGTGCTCTTTCCTTCAAAAATGAATTTTAATGGCAAGTCTCTTTCACATTTTCCATGTAAAAATTTGGAAAATATTTTCATACTTTCTGGAATAAAATTTTGGAAAATAGTTATATTCTTTTTGGAATAAAATTTTGGAAAATCTTTTTCAGTAAGTTTATTAAGGGTCATTTAAAAATAGTATTAGATATCCATTCCATGTGCTTGCAGATAACACATTTTTCTTTTAACAGAGCTTTTTTTCTGGAAATAATCTCTTAATCAGAATATCAATGAGAACTGCATGGGTTCAAGAGCTATAATAAAAATGATGATGACACCTAGTATTTATATTATAAGATTTGCAAAGTGCTGTTGATCCTCATGACAGCACTGTGGGGTAGGTTGTGTGATTATGACCATTTTACAGATAAGGAAACTGAGGCTGAGAGAAGTCAAGTGACTGGTCTAGGGTTACATAGCTAATAAGTATCTGAGATGGGATTTGACCTCAGATCTCCCTGACTCAAAGTTAAATACTTTATCCATTTACTCCATGTTTCCTCCAGATCACTTAACCTTTTAGAGGGGTTCCTAATAAGCTAGCTGCCTAGTCTTGTGCTTTAGGCATTGGGGGAGAAACAAGGGCATAAGACATGGTACTTCCCTCTAGGACTCACTCATTGGTGGAAGCTGATGGGGAAAATAATTTGGGAGAATTAGCCCTTTTAGCCCCACAAATCTTAGTTGTCTGCCTTCTCTACTTAAAGGGTCAAGGATTGTTAGATTAGTACTTCTATAAAACTTAGCCCCCAAATCAATCAAAACACAATAAAAACAAAATAAAAAGTCAATTGGGGGGGCAGCTAGGTGGTACAGTGGATAGAGCACTGGCCCTGGAGTCAGGAGTACCTGAGTTCAAATCCAGCCTCAGACACTTAACACTTACTAGCTGTGTGACCCTGGGCAAGTCACATAACCCCAATTGCCTCACTAAAAAAAAAGAGATCCTGTACACAAAACTCATTAAGTAATACTAATGATGGGAAAATTATGATTTCCATCCCAAAGGTCATGGATGATTATTTTGTTGTTGTTATATACTCTGATGCAAATCCTTACCATTGTTCCCTTTTCCTCCTTCCAATAAAATGAACTAGGAAGAGCGGATAGACACCACAAACAGAACACTGTGGTAGGTGTTATAGCACGAGGGGACAAGGTGGGAGCCTATTTCAAAACAAGACAAAACAAAAAGTTTCCACAGGGCAGAGAACACATCTGGGAGCTTCAGCCATGAAAATGAAGGCTTGGCCACTTTCCTCCCCTCACATAACAGGGAACATTAATGAGACAGTGCCACATCGTGGTCTTGTCCTAATACTACAACTATCTTTAAAGAAGTAGAGAAGTAGCTTTTGAAATTTTAACTGCTCTGATGGAAACCTTTCAAGAACCATTGCCTATTTGCCTTTTTTAAAATAGAGTATATGAGGGGGCAGCTAGGTGGCACAGTGGATAGAGCACTGGCCCTGGAGTCAGGAAGACCTGAGTTCAAATGCGACCTCAGACACTTAACGCTTACTAGCTGTGTGACCCTGGGCAAGTCACTTAACCCTAATTGCCTCACCTATAGATATCTATATCTATATTAAAATATAGAGATATATGCACATGTATATACATATGTATACATACACATACATATATGTGTATATGTACACATACATGCATATATGTATTGTGTATATATATACTTATACACATATATATGCACACATATATATGCACACATATATATAACATGAAATATGACCTTTTCTGAATTTCTCCAAATCAACCTTTCAAATATCTGTTATTGCGGTACAGTGGAAAGAGAACTGGGAATGATTTTTGTTTTCAGTGAGGCAATTGGAGTTACATGACTTGCCCAGGGTCACACAGCTAGCAAGTGTCAAGTGTCTGAGGACCAGAAATCTAGATTTAAGAATCATTTGCTGGTCAGAAGATATGAACAGGCAGTTTTCAGGCAAAGAAATCAAAGCTATCTATAGTCATATAAAAAAAAGCTCTAAATCACTATTGATCAGAGAAATGCAAATTAAAACAACTCCGAGGCATCACCTCATACCTATCTGAGTGGCAAATATAACAAAAAAATAAAATATTGGATGCTGGAGGGGATGTGGGAAAACTGTTGGTGGAGTTGTGAAAAGATCCAACCATTCTGGAGAGCAGTTTGGAACAATGCCCAAAGGACTATAAAGCTGTGCATGCCCTTTGATCCAGCAAAACTACTGCTAGGTTTATATCCTAAAGACATCCCCCAAAAGAGAAAAAGACCTATTTGTACAAAAATATTTATAGTGGCTCTTTTTGTGGTGGCTAAAAATTGAAAATCAAAGGAATGTCTATCAGTTGGGGAATGACTAAACAAGCTGTGGTATATGATGGTGATGGAATATTATTGTGCTATAAGAAATGACAAGCAAGATAATTTCAGAAAGGCCTGGAAAAGACTTGTATGAACTGATGCATAGTAAAGTGAACAGAACCAAGAGAACATTGTGCACAGTGACAGCAATATTGTATGATGAAGAACTGTGCGTGACTTAACGATTCTCAGCAATACAATGGTCCGAGACAATCCCAAAGGACTAATGATGAAGCATACTATCCACCTCCAAAGAAAGAACTGATTTTAATTGAACACAGACTGAAGCATGCTATTTTTACTTTCTTTCATTTTTTTCTTTTATTCGTTTTCTTGTACAAAATGATTAATATGGAAATGTTTTACAAAATTGCACATGTATAGCCGTTATCTGATTGCTTACCACCTGAGGAATGAGGGAAGGGAGAGGAAGGAGGTATAGAATTTGGAACTCAAATCTTTAAGTAAAAATATTTATTATTATTGTTATTATTATTTTTAAAAACTGGAGGGAACTTTACCATCAGCTAATTTAAGTCCCTTAGGTGCAGCTAAGTTGGTGTAGTAGATAAAATGTTGGGCTTGGAGTCAGAAAGATTCATTTTCTTGAGTTCAGATCTAGCCTCAAACATTTACTAGCTATGTGACCCTGGGCAGGTCCTGTCTGCCTCAGTTTCCCCATCTGTAATACGAGCTGGAGAAAGAAATGGCAAATCACTCCTGTATTTTTGCCAAGAAAACCCTAAGTGGGGTCATGGAGAGTCATATAGGACTAAAAGAATGAGTGAAACACAAATCCAAATGCCTTATTTCACAGATGAAGGAATTGAGGGAAGCATTATGGTACGGAGCAAAGAGTGCTGAACTTGGAGTTCCAATACTTGAGTTCAAATTTTTAAAAAAAGAAAGAATCATTTGCATTGATGTACCAGTTGAAGCTATGAGTGTATATGAGATTGTTAAGCAACAGTATATAGGGGAAGTATAGAAAAGTGGATATCAGATATTATATTTATGTTTACAAAGTGGATTTGCTTTGTTATTCTGAACAAATAATTATATTTCTTTAGATAAAACAAACACACACGACTGGTGAGTTGATAAAATGATATGTCCTTGTTTATTTTTTTCATGCCTGAAAAAGGGCTAAATTGATGTGACTGCCCTGTCATAACAAAGTCTGACTAGTCCCCAAATGGCAACCACCAAAGGGAAAGGCAGAGTAGCTGGAAGGAATAAAACTGCCCCTTTAATAATGGTCTGGGAACATTAACTTTTCCATTCATTATTTTCCTTGTTTCCTGACAGCCATAGGTAGGCTAGGTAGATACAGGCTTACTCTAATTATCAGAGTGGGATTATAAGGACTCTCTTGTAGGGAGGAAGATGTTGTGGTGCCGACAAGTTCAAGAAGGTACATGAGGGAATGAGAATGAGCCTAGCATCTTCAGAGAATTACTGAATCAATGGTCTAGAAGGAAACTCAGAATCCATCTAGTCCCCAACATTCTACAAATAAAGATATCAAGATTTAGAGATTTGAAGTGACTGCCCAAAGTCTCACAATGAGTGTCAGAGGCAGGATGGAAGGGATGCTTTTTTACTCCAGATCCTGCATTCTTTCAAAACACCATGCGTTATAGGTTACCAAAATTAAACTGTGCTGCCTCGGTAGAGGCAGGTCATTTCCCTAATTACACAGAACTTAAAAGCTTTAAGGAAGGGTATGCTTAATGTATTTCACCTGGGCACACCTGTCGATTCTGGCAGGGCACACCTGATTCTACCAGTATGGACCTGCCCTACATACCTCAGACCTATGCTACTTTGATGCACCCTCTCACATAAAAGGCATCCAAATTAGCGCATCTTTAGAAACCAGTCTATTGTTTTTCTGAACACAACTTTTCAGAGTCTTGACTGAAGTACAAACTTGGTCAGGAGTGCAGAGAAGGGGAGGGCTTCGTACTAATGGAATGGAATCATGGTTGTCTTATCTGATGGTGCAGGTGGGGACTAGAGAGAGCCTCATGCAATTATGAAAATCTTTGACTATCTACTTAAGACAGCTACCTGTGGAGAAGCATTTGGGCTGACTTGTTCAGGGCTTTAAGAAACAAATGATTTAAGGGATTACCTTCTTCTCAGACATAAAGCAAAAACGTTTTCCTGAAATACATAGAGTGCCTTGGCTCAGTGGCATGTTTTTTTCTTAATCTCCCCAACAGTTAGCCCAGCTGTGCCTCAACTTGAATCTACCACAAACACTACTAATAATTTGCAAGAAGTCCAGGGACCAAATTGACTTTACTTTGCTTAAACACACAATCCACATTTAGTCTGTGGAATTATCACTAACAAATGCTCCTTGTGGCAGAGGCAATATTAAGGCACAGGTGAGAAGGCAAGAGGGGAATAAGCCAAAATCTGTTGCCATTGAATAAACATTTCTTTCTTTAAAAATTGCTTAACTTCCAGACTTTAAGATGAATTGCTCTGCCTAACCTAGTTACATAAATGATCAAAGCTTTTCTGTTTCCCCATATCATTCCCAAAGTCTTTGTCAAATCCAAATTTGAGAGGCTTGGTTCAGAAGCAAATTTATTCTGCCATGAGGGAGGAGGTGGGGGGAAAGTTATGATCATATACAACTTGCTTTTTTTTGGGGGGGGGGCTACAATACCAAATAATTGTTATTTTATTTAGGACAAATAAAAACTTTGTTTATATTTTGTAAAGAAGAAAAATAATTTCTTTTAAAGCATTTCCTTGATCAAAATGTGGATCAAGGGGGCAGCTAGGTGACCCAGTGGATAAAGCACTGGCCCTAGGCTCAGGAGGACCTAAGTTCAAATCTGCCCTCAGACACTTGATGCTTACTAGCTGTGTGACCCTGGGCAAGTCACTTAAGCTTCATTGCCCCACAAAAAAAAAAAAAAAATGGATCAACTCTGAATATAGGTATTACCCATGAAGAGTTGGCAGAAAGGTGCAGTATTTTGTCCTTAGAGTTCACTGAATATTTTGTTAGACTTCCATTTCATCAGGAGCAGCCTAGTGTTTTGGAAAAAGCTTGGCTTTGCAGTCAGGGCACCGGGCTTAGTATCTCAGGTGTGACAAGTCTTAGAATCTTCAAACATCATCTTTAGAGGCCAAATTTTCAAGCCTAAGAGAGGTTAATTGATTTTGCCAGGATCACACAGTGTTGGAAATGGGATTTGAACCGAGGTCTTCTTAATTTCAAATCCAGCGCTCTATCCACTACACCATGCTGCAGCCATTTAATTTAACCCATTATGAAGGTTCTTAACCTTTTTTGTATCATTGATGGCTTTCTACGGACTCCTTCTCAGAATATGGTTTTTAATTGCATAAAGATTACAAAGAAAACAAATTGTATTGGCATAGTTATTAAAATTGGCAAGTAGTTCCATTAAGCCAAAGATCTTCCAAGTTTTCTCGGGTATGTTTTCAGCCTCTTCTTTCTGAAACTATATACATTTTTGTTGTTCAGTTGTTTCAGTCATGTCTAATTCATGACCCCATTGTGGGTTTTCTTTCTTGGCAAACATACCAGAATGGCACGTCATTTCTTTCTCCTGTTCATTTTACAAATGAGAAAACTGAGGCAAACAGGATTGGGTGAATTGTCCAGGGTCACACAGCTAGTAAGTGTCTGAGGTCATGGTTGAACTCAGGTCCTCCTTACTCAGCATTCTATCTACTATGCTACCTAACTGCCCCTGTAGCTAAAGATAGGGCTATGCAGTTTTCCTCCAGTCATTCCTTAAAATAGCAGGAAATTCTGTTCTATCCAATCAAGTCTCAAAAAAAAACTATACATCTTTTCAGAGCAGATAAAAAGTCTGTATTTCCCTCTCCAAGGGAAAACAGAAAGAGTAGTAAAAGGCAACACAGGGAAACCTCAGAGAGATTTCCCCCATTTCAGGCTGTATTTGGCAATGGAGGGCAGAACGGTCTTTCTCCAGCCAACCAACTCTTAGGAAATCATTGGCCAGCCAATCAGCTCTTAACAAAGCAATATTCTTCAAACTAACATAACTTCCAGAAAAACAGCAGCAGATCCTTCCTGTCAGCTTTCTTTTTTTTTTTTTTGGTGAGGCAATTGGGGTTAAGTGACTTGCCCAGGGTCACACAGTTAGTAAGTATCAAGTGTCTGAGGTCAAATTTGAACTCAGGTCCTCAGCCGGTGCTCTATCCACTATACCACCTAGCTGCCCCCCTTCCTGTCAGCTTTAATTTGCTCCTGGCATCTCTCTCACCTCCTTTGCCTTCTTACTCCTACATTCAGTTTTTGGTTTTGTTTTTTTTTCTCCTCAGTATCCTTCCTCCCCCTGTTGTGTTCCCCTCCTCTCATCTAGCTTCTAATGCCTGAAACCAAGGCCTTTTCTTAAGCAAGCAGTGAATCATCTCTAATTTGCAATGCAAAACTAAAATTTTCCCTCTTTCTATTAGCATGACCCCAACATCCCTTATATAATCTCCCCAGTCCCCAATCATTTGCTTTACAATTTGTCAGCAATACCCTTTAAAACTATGAAAACAATCATATGCAAATGAGACTATGAATTATAATGCCTTGTAGTAATTCTTAGTAAGTGCTCTGATTTAGTAAAAGTCCTCTCAATACATTATCTGAGGGGTATTTCTCTTTTAGGTCTCAACATTTATCATAAGGGCTGTGCTCCTCAAATTGATCAATTTTCCTCATACAAATGATCTTTTCCTGCCCCTTTCAGCAAACATATGTCCACATTTGATGAAAGGGACAGTACTTGCTTGAATCTCACTCTGCCCCTAGGAAACATTTACAATCTTCTGCAAATTAGAAATTCAGACTAGGAGTACACATAGCATATAGGAAAAATGTTTAATGTTTTACATAATTATTATATAATAATGGTCTTGGCACATGTGCAGGGCGCCTCTGATGACATTTCCTCACAAGGAAATCTAGAAAGTCTGCTTCAGATAGATTCATAAGGACCTGTAATGGAAATACCTTGGGGATACCATATACAGACATTCTGTAACTTGTTCTGGTGATTAGGATGTTCTTTGGTGGTAGTAGCATTTAAAAAAAAACAACAAACAAACCCCGAGTCAGCCTCAGCCTAGTTTCTACTTTGGCTGTTCTGGTCTGATTTTGACTGATGCTGACAGTGTCCAGTGTTCACAGGGGTAGTAAGTGTCTGAGGCTAGATTTGAACTCATGAAGATGAGTCTTCCTGACTCCTGGCCTGGTACTCTATTTTTGCACCACTTAGTTGCCCTACCATAAGAATATATACATAAGTTTATCATAAAAATATAAATTTATTATAAACAATTAAATTTGTTTAAAGTTTTGGTGCGCTAAAGAACTCTGGGCTATGGCACTGTCTTTGGGAATGCCTCTTCTTTGTCTCTGCCATCCAGATGCAGTCATGTGATTTTCTCCAACAGTGATCATTGTAGCTTTTTTTTTTTTTTTTGGTGAGGCAATTGGGGTTAAGTGACTTGCCCAGGGTCACACAGCTAGTAAGTGGTGTCTGAAGCCAGATTTGAACTCAGGTACTCCTGAATCCAGGGCCAGTGCTCTATCTACTGTGCCATCTAGGTGCCCCCATTGAAGCTTTTCTTAAAGGAAATCTGTGAAGCACTGCTACAGCTACAAAGGCATTGCAAGACTCTGCATGGTGTTCGAGATATTAATCTCTCCTATAGAAAATATAAATTTTGGGGGTGCAATGTGTGGTTTTACTTGTTTTGGGGGTGTTAAATAAATAAGAATAATTAAAAATAAAAGTTTGAGGTGGGGCCCAGAGTTATTTTTCACATTTACCCAGATCCTGTGCTCCCAACCCTACAAATGTCAAAGGATGGCTGTATACACAATTATATCAGCAAAAGTAAACATTATTATACATGAAAACTAATATCTGTCTAAATAATTATATTTCACATGAGCAACAAGAAATGTAGCAATATGTACTTACTGAAATGTACAAGTGATATTAGGAAAGCATTATATAATTACATATATAAACATTTTATAAACAATGAAAAAACCATGTCAACAGCAGTGAATGGCATATAACACATGGTCAAAATGTAGTTGAATAAAAACATTTATTCATCATTAAAGAACTATGGTTATGTTAGTAATTACCTCTCCTGGTACATCATAAAAAAGTCTAATCACACACCAAAAAAAAGTCTAATCACTGGCTTAATAGTTTTGACACTCACCTTGAATTTCTAAATGGGATAGTGTCTTGATGATGGGGGAAAGGAGGGGAGGGAGAAATAAGTATTTATTTAGGCTACTATGTGCTAAGTGCTTTTTTTTTTTTTTTCAAATTTTATCTTATTTATTCCTTACAACATCTCTGTAAGGTAAGTGCTATTATTCTCTCCATTTCAGAGTTGGGTAAATGGAGGCAAATAGAAGTTAAACAACTGAGGCCAGATATGAAGTCATCTTCCTGACTCCAGGCCTAGTGTTCCATTGACTATACCACCAGCTACTAGCTCCTAGCTCTCTGCAGGACCAACAGCTTGAGTCCCAAAAGTTCATGTTTCTTTTGAGTCCACAGACTGAACTTCTTTATGCCACAAAAAGATCTCATTCCTTGAAACTATTACCAAGCTCAGGTCTTTCCACATCAGTCTGTAGTTACTTCCACTGTTGGCCTCTACTGCTCTGGTGGCTACTGCTATTTCTGCCATTCAGCTCTGACCACAGATTGGAGCTTGGATTTCTGGATCTCCCAAACTAACAAAGTCACACTGCCTGGAAATGACTACCATGGAGAAAAGCCCCTTTTTCTTCTCCTGGCTTGGCTGCATGAGTCAGCTTCTAGAGCCAATTGGAAACCTTCTTGTCATTACATAGTACCATTCCCCGAATTGTCTAGCTGGAAACCAGCTCTCAAAGTTCCTTGTGTTGGATTGGAACCAAACAGGAAATATATGTGTATGCTCTGTAAAACCTATTAAATAGGGCAGCTTTAAATATGTTCTCTTACACTTAAACCTGCCTGCCAGTTTTGACTTAAATTTACCTGTTACTGACTTTCTCTCTGCTGGTGCCCCCTTCAAAAGGCTTCAACACTCTATTTCAAGTAACAACCTCTTGAGAGAAAAGACCATATTGGGACTCTTTTCAGAGTCCTGGGGACAGAGAGTGGGTTTAATTTCAAACCCCAAGACCTTGTTGCTTGGACTCTGAGGTAGGGGGGCCACGCAGCATACAAAGCCCTGACAAGCCAGGGCCCCTGGGACTTGAGCCTAAGCAGGACTTGGAATGAGGCCTGGACTTTATGGGAACTGAGCTAAGCTGGGGCTCACCTCGAGGTGCCTGAGATGATCCCCGTTTGACCCCGGAGTTCAAACCCCAACTTAAATTTTGTTTCTTGAAAAGTTATGTATGTTAACGCTGCATTTTTCTAAGAAGGAGTGGACACTCCTGCCCAGAATTGTTTAAGGCCTGCTATGGTTTTTCATTAAAATAGATTTGAAAAATCTTATGAAAGGGATGAATCCCCATCTGATGGTCTTTATCAGGGCACTGGGATTGGTTGTTACTATTATTCTATATGTAAATAGTAGGTACTGTAATGTAAATAGGGGGAAATGGTAAAATACTGTAATGTGGTTGGTCCGGGAGGAATCCCTTGGTAGGTATAAATAACTGGAGGGACCTCACTTCAGTGCACTCTAGCACATTCAGAAGAATGCCCATCTTCTCAGATGAAATAAAGAAGCCTTCATCCACACTCCCCTGCCTGATTGGATTATTTGAGCTGCTAGCAACATTTGAGCTGCTCAACATTAATTCCAGCTGTTAGTTGAGTTTCTAATACTTTAGAGATTATAGCCTGTATTCCTTGATAAAACTAAATGTTGAAACAAAAAAATTATCTACCAGAAACTTGCTTCATAAGGCTAAATTCTAGACTACAATATCATATGGAAATAGCTGTATACAGTACATTTTATTACTGTGGAAAACTAGTCAATTAACCTCCCAGACTCAGTTTCATCATCTGTAAAATGTGGGGACTCATCCCTTTCTTGGTGTCCAATTCAAAAGTGTTACAGAAGGCTCTTTCAGAAGATGTGGTGGCAAAAAAATAAATTGTTTGCTTGTAGAAACTAAACCAGCATTTTTAGTTTAGGTTAGTTTTTTATTTTATACTTAAAATTCTGGTAGACACAGGCTAAGTTAAAAAATGAAGTTGGTTTGTGCAAGTGTGGTGCACAATTAAGGTGGATTGAAAAACTGTTAGCATAACAGTGAAACAATTCTAAACTTGTAATATATTTGGATGATGTATTTGGTCATATAGAATAAATCAATGCTATATATTTTTCTCTTGATAAATCTCTATATGAAATTGTTTCTTGAATATTTTTCATCTCTTGAACAATATTCCAATATCCTGCCTGTTTTTGTTACAGGATTTTTTTCTCCCTATTCTGTATAATAGTACCTAATGACAAAAAAAAGAAAACACATTTTTTAAGTATACAGTCTTACGGTTTTTGGAATTTGTGGAAACAGATTTAGAGGATCTGCATTTACAATAAATGATTTACATCTATTAATTTTTAAAAATTGTGGCCAGGATTGTCAGGCAATCCCCGTACACAGCCAGTGACCAATGACAAGTACAGTCATCATTCTCGGGCTCCCAACTGCCCCCGTGTATCAACTTCATCAACGACGGGAAAAGTAGAAGAAATTGCTCTGGCTCGTAACTAAAAGTGGTTTAGCGAGACATCCGGGGGACGGGGAGGGGGAGGGGAGGGGCGGTGGCCCCCTACGCCCGCGCAGGAAGGTAGGTGGGAGCCCCAGCAGCCGGGAGAGGAGGAGCTAGCGGCCGCCACGTGAACACTGAGCGACCGGGCGCCTGCCAGCAGGCCCCATGGCTTGTGCTGGCGGAAGCGGCGGCGGCGGCGGCACCCGGAGCCTGCTGCAGTTCCTGCGGCTGGTGGGCCAGCTCAAGGTGAGCGTACGAAAAAGCCCAGACGCCTGGGGCTGCGGTCGGCCCATTCGGCCCAGCCCCGCTGCAGGGGGCTCCCGGGCCGGGCGCTCGCATAGGCCAGCCCAGGGCCTGGCCCTCGCCCTCCTGCTGTGAGGCGAGTAGCGGAGCCCGCGAGAGCTTGCAGCCGCCCCGGGAGGGGAGGGAGTCGGTGCTGTTTCCATGGCACCTGGGAGCCCTGGCTCCTGTAGAAACTGCGACTTGAAAGGGGGCTCCTACTTTTTTCCAGGCTTCATATGGCCCTATAGGGCTGCCGGGCTGCAGCTCGGGCGGCAGAGGAAGGAAGAGAGTGACAGGAAGTAATCTCCCCAGGTTGCTATGGTAGCAGTGGGTTAGAAATCCCGACTGATAAACTGAAAGGCAGTCTCCTATTGTGGATGGATAGAGTAGTGAACTTGCAGATCCGGCTTCATATTCTCAATTATTAAATTACAAAATATAATAACACTAATTAATATAGATAATTATAAAGTAAGTATTAAGGGCCCACTATGTGCCAGACAGTATCCTAGATGTTGGAAATTCCAATACAGAGAATGAAACAACCCCTACATTCTAATGAAGGAGACAACAAGTACATGTAAAAAATATACAACATAGGAGTTATAGAGTAAATACATAAACATATTTATTATATGTGTATACATTTATTTGTGCATATGGTATATAAATCTATTTCTATATTATATACATTACATAATAATACACATTAATGACATATTTTCTATGTATGTAATAATACATACACAAAGTAGTTAAATGCAAAGCAGTTTGGGAGAGAGAGTACTAGCAGGGAGGAAGGGGGCAGGAAAGGCCTAGCTGTGTGACCCTGTGTAGTACAAAGCACTTAACTGCTCCCTGCTTCAGTTTTCTTATCTGTAAAATGAAGGGGTTGGACTCAATGAAATCTAAGATCCCTTCCATCTCTGATTCTGGATGTTAATGGATGAGCTTTGCAGAGATAAGGGATAGCATTTAGAGAGCTGACCTTGGGAGTCAGTAGGCCTTGTTTTCAACTCCTGCCTCTACTGACCTCTCACTAGATGGGTAAATCACTTGAGCTCTGAGTGTCCTGAGTAACTTGCCAAGAGTAGTCAGGATTGCTGGGTCTCCCACAGCTATGGCTGCTGCTTATGTTCCTACCCACCTTCTGCTGAGCAGCTGTCCATGCCCCCAGCCTTCCACCTTGCTCTACATCCAGCTGTTCTCCCCAGACAAGCTGTCATTCTGCATCTATGGAGGGAGTTTCCATGTCAGGGAGTTCTCTCATAATGCAGAAATCACATATTCCTCATTCCCATCCTTCCCTCCTCCCCCCACCCCCCCAAAAAAGGCAGGTAGGATTAGTTTTGTGCTAGGATATCCAGCAGAGTCAAGAAGATACTGTTCTAGATAACCTTTGGTTCGATAGATAAAGCATTTATTTATTACATGTTTACTATGTGCCAGACACTGTGCTGTCTTGCACAGGATTTCTGGTTAAGAGAGAAAAGATGATTCGCCAAGAAGTAGAGATTGGAAGAGATGGAACTTAACACTGTAATTTCTGAAAGAGGAAGAGCTTTTGGGGCAGCTAGATGGTATATAGAGCTCCGGTCTTGGAGTCAGGAGGACCTGAGTTCAAATCCGGCCTCAGACATTTAACACTTACGGGCTGTGTGACTCTGGGCAAGTCACTTAACCCCAACTGCCTCACCAAAAAAAAAAAAAAAGAGGAAGAGCTTTTAAAGCCTCAGAGCTAAACTGATATTAACATTGGCTTTGTATAAGGTATACAGTGAATAAATTCAAGAGCCCAACATTTGGAGTATGACTGAAATCTCCATTTTGGGATGTTTGTATTTTACCAACAAGTAAAAGAATTAAGAGTATCACTCCCTGAAAAATGGAAATAATATTTTTAAAGTGGATCACCCATAGAATCATAGCTACAGGGAACTTTAGAGGTTATTTAGGTCAATTTCTCTGATCATACAGAGGAGGAAATTAAGGCCTAGGAATGTTAAGACATGTGCCCAAGGTTACACAGATAATAAGTGGAAGAGAAGGAATCAAAGCCATGTCCAGTGACTCCAGATCCATCATTCTTTCTACTCTACCGTCCCACAAAGAACCTGCACAGAGGCCTTTTCTGCAGAAGCTCTGACTTGAGCTGTCTGCCCTGGGTTCCTTGTGACACCTTTGGCATCAGGGTCACCCTGATTTCATATTGCCTTTTGTCATGGGTGTTTATAATAAGTCAACCAGTAAATTTATATGAAATGCCTACTATGTGCTACCAGACATTATAATAGGCAATAGGCATCTTTTTTGTTTTTTTTTTGGTGAGGCAATTGGGGTTAAGTGACTTGCCCAGGGTCACACAGTAAGTGTCAAGGGTCTGAGATCAGATTTGAACTCAGATCCTCCTGAATCCAGGACTGGTGCTCTATCCACTGTGCCACCTAGCTGCCACTATAATAGGCAATAGGAATACAAAGAAAAGGGGAAAAAAATCTTTGCTATCAAGGACATTAAGTTCTATCTGGGTATCAGTAAATGCCCAGAAATACCTAGAAATTCTAAGAAGCAGAGGAGAGGAGGGAGATGGAATGTTATAGGTAAGTAGTCAGTCTATCTGGGCTGAAATGGGAAACTTATGAAAAAGAAACATGTAATAAGCTTGGAAAGATCAGCTAGAGCCAGATTTGTTGTTCATTCATTTCAGTCATGTCTGACTTCATGATCCCATTTGGGGTTTTCTTGGCAGAAATACTGGGATAGTTTGCCATTTCCTTCTTCAGCTCATTTTACCAATGAGGAAACTGAAGCAAACAAGGTTAAGTGAGTTGCCCAGTAAGTTGCTAGTAAGTATTTGAGGCTGAATTTGAACTCAGGCCTTCCTGACTCCAGGCCCAGTATTCTATCCACTGCACTACCTAGCTGCCCAAATGATGAATTGATTCAAATGCCATATAGAAGAGGCTGTATTTGATCCCACAGATGACAGGAAGCCATTGGAGTTTATTAAGCAGAGAAGTGACATAGTCAAGCCTGTGTTTTAGAAAAATGACTTTGGCAACTGTGTAGAGAGGGTTTGGAGAGGGTAGAGATGAGACTGTGAGTTGAGTTAGAAGGCTATTGCAGTATTTCAGATAGAAAGTAGTGAGGGGACTGATCTAGGTGGTAGATTAGTAGATCTAAATAGAGAAAAGTAGCTGAATGTGAGAGATTATTTGGACATGGAGTTGATGAGATTTGATAATGAATTGAATATGGAGGTTGAATAAAGGATAGTAAAGACTGGAAGACAACTCTGAAGTTGCAAACCTTCCAGGTGACGTTATTTTACAAATAGAAAAAGTTTGGAAGAGGAGTGAGGGTTTTTTTTAGAAAAGATAATGAATTCTTTTCTGCACATGTTAAGTTTCAGATATTTAGAGGGCATCTGCTTGGAAATATCCAAAAGGCAGTTGGTGATACAGGATTGGAACTAGAAAGAGGGA
This sequence comes from Dromiciops gliroides, assembly GCF_019393635.1. Lineage (NCBI taxonomy): Eukaryota > Metazoa > Chordata > Mammalia > Microbiotheria > Microbiotheriidae > Dromiciops > Dromiciops gliroides. The sequence continues at coordinate 359,395,338 of NC_057864.1, read as the reverse complement.
TCAAGACTGATGATGGATAGACAGACAGAGACAAGATAGGCAGATCTCTCTATATGTCTCTTATGTCTCTATATCTTTCTATATGTGGATCATTTGCATATATGTCTACATGTATATATGGAACTATAGACATCAATTTATAGATCTAGATCTACATTTATACCAATGATTCAGACAATAGATATGTCTATTGATAGATCTATAGGTACATATAGAACTATATCTCTAGATCTACATGTGTGTGATATATCCATAGATACAAATATATGTCTATCACAGATCTATCAGATATAGATCTATATGTGATAGCTATATCTATCAGACATACACATATATATCTATAGATAAAGATCTACATGTACGTATAGATCATAGACATAGCTATTGTCTGTGAATCACCCGCATAAAGATGATAATTGAACCCAAAGGAGCTGGTGAGATCATCGAGAGAGAATATAGAAAGAGTATATCCTGGACAGAGCCTTGGGTTATGCCCACATGTAGAGAGGGTGGGGCAGGGATAATGATCCAGCAAAGGATACTAAGGAGAAGTGTCTTGAAAATTTAGAGGGGAGAGAGTAGCAAGGAGGAAAAGGTGGTCACTGTGTCAAAGACTACACAGTGGTTGAAAAAGATGAAGATTGAGAAAGGCCATTAGATTTGGAAATTAAGAGATCACTGGTAACTTTGGAGAGAGCAGTTTGAATTGAGTGAGGTCTGAAACCAGATTGCAAGGACTTAAGAAATGAATGAGAGGAGAGAAAATGGAGGCAATGAATTTAAACAACTTTTTCTCAGAATTTGTTTCTTAGAGTTTGTTGAAGTGAGGAGACAGCAGACGAACAGCTTAAGGGAGTGATGAGAATTTGTGAGGATTTTACAGGCAGATCTTTGAATGTTTGTAGGTAGCTATGAAGGGGCCCTCATGTGCAGGAATATTGAAGATTAGAGAAAGCCAGAGTTCTAGTTTAGAGCTTTTAGAGGGTTGTGAAAAATTAAATCTTTTCGTATCATTAGAGGCAGTGTGATAGAGTAGAGGGCTATCTTTGGAGTCAAGAGGACTTGTGTTCAAAGCCTGGCTTTGATGCTTGCTACCTGTGCGACCTTTGGGAAGTCATTTAAGGAAGAAAGGAAAAGAGACAAGCATTTATTAATTGCTAGCCATGTGTCAGGCAGTGATAACACAAATATGTCCTTTGATTTCATTTAACCTCTTTGGGCCTCAATTCTTCATCTCTAAAATGAGGGGGTTGGACTGGGTGGCCTGTAAGGTCCCTTCCAACTCTAAATATGTGATCTTGTGTTTATATCGAGTTTTTATACATGCTGTTAATTATGTATCACACCATTAAATAATTAATGATGACTAGTTGATTTTTCATTTATTTATATATTTCTGTCCTCATTTGATTTATTGACCAGAGAGTACCACGAACAGGCTGGGTATACAGAAATGTTGAGAAGCCAGAAAGTGTATCCGATCATATGTACAGAATGGCTATCATGGCTTTTGTAACCGAAGATAAGCATCTTAATAAAGACAGGTGAGCAATTTGAGCTTTTTTGAGGTCACTGGTTTTATGATATAATGCTGAGGAATGAATCATTCAATCAACAAATATTTAAGCAGCTCCTATGTGTCAGACACTACTAGGCAGTAGAGATACAAATGCAAAGAATGAAACAATGCCTATTCTCAGGGTATATCAGTTTTCAAAATTGAGGTCTTCATTTCGTTCTTTTAACCAATTAAACAAAGAAAATTCTTTTGAGAAAAAACATCTATTGTCTCAGAACAGGTAGGGTCAACTGCTGGGTCATCTGTGCCAACTTCTGGATCATTTGGTATCAGAGACATGGGAAGGGATGCCTGCCAAGAGTCAATGAACTGTGTTCCCACTTGGGGGGGCCCTGAGTATATGAAAGAAAATGGATGGTAAACCCAAAGTCCTTGTTTTTATGTCCATAAGAAATACTCCCCCCCCCGGGGCAGTGAGGGTTAAATGACTTGGCCAGGGTCACACAGCTAGTAAGTGTCAAGTGTCTGAGGCCTGATTTGAACTCAGGTCCTCCTGAATCCAGGGCTGGTGTTTTATCCACTGTGCCACCTAGCTGCCCCCTATATACTCACTTCTGACACATACTAGCTATGTGAATCTGGGCATTTAACTTTTCATTATCCTGGGCAACTCTTTAACACTATAGTTGCAGAACAGTTGCTAATCTGCCTTGATGGAAGGAATTTCCTCTGGGGAAGAGACTAGAAGCCATAAAGTTAATGATGCTATTATTGCAGTAGCCCTGTTGAGAGGTAATCAAGGCCTGAATTGGACTATTGAACATGTGAGAAGAGAGAAGTGAATGGATGGGTGAAATCGATGTTATAGATATAATAAACATGGCAGCCAATTGGATATGGTGAGTGTGGTGGGGAGCAAAGAGGAGAGGGAAGAGTCAAGAATATCTCAGAGGTTATAAACAAAGGCTTGACCCTTGTGGCTATGGGAGACTATTTTCTTTCTATGAAAGAAGAGATGGAGAACTGTAGCTTGAGGGGATGGCAGGATCAAATGAAAGTTTTGTTGTTATTTTTTAAGAATGAGGGAGATCGGGCAGCTAGGTGGCACAGTGGATAGAGCACCGGCCCTGGAGTTAGGAGTACCTGAGTTCAAATCCAGCCTCAGACACTTAACACTTACTAGCTGTGTGACCCTGGGCAAGTCACTTAACCCCAGTTGCCTCACTAAAAAAAAAAAAGAATGAGGGAGATCTGGGCATATTTCTAGGTAGTAAGGAAGCAGCCATTGAAAAGCTAAAGAGAGCAAGCATGACTGAATGATTTCAGGGGAAATCTCCCAGAAGAAAAAGAGTAGGATAGGATGAAAAACACAAGAGGGGTTACCTGGGAAAGAAGGGCTTTGACGTCCTCAGAGACTAGAACAAAGGAACAGCAGTATGGCACAGGAGATTAGAGGACTATGGATTTAGATTTGGAAGTGACTTTGGAGATCAGCTCTTCCCACACCCTCATTTTTTTTTTTTTGGTGAGGCAATTGGGGTCAAGTGACTTGCCCAAGGTCACACAGCTAGTTAAGTGTCTGAGGCCAGATTTGAACTCAGGTCCTCCTGAATCCAGGGCCAGTGCTTTATCCACTGCACCACCTAGCTGCCCCTCACACCCTCATTTTTTGCATGTGAGGAAACTGAGGTACAGAGACACAAAGTGATTTGCCCCAGATTGCAGAGCTCATACATGTGCCCCAGGCCCTCTGCTATTCCCATTCCTATATCCTATCCTCTTTCCAGTGTGCCATTGATCTCTATTTTCTCAGCAGAGGAGGTGGTGAAATACTTTGCTGAGAGGGAGGAGAAGTAAAAAGCACAGAGTGCAGGACAAGATTGGGTAGTAATTAGTAGTTGAGTTTTTCTAAAACTTAGAAGACTTGGAGAAATCAGGCCTGGCAAAGAAGGTTGGAATCAGATTGTGGAAGGATCTTAAGTGCTTGGGTAAAGAGTCCTTTGTCCTTCAGACAGTAAAGAGTTACTGGAGCTTTTTTTGGGGGGGAGGGGGGGGTAGGGAGGGGAGAAGGTTGTGTGTGTGATATGGTCTGACTTGGGTATTAGAAATACTATTTTGGAAGTTGCCTGAAAGATAGTTTTGAAGAAGAAGAAGAGAATGGGAGAGGTACTATAGAACTGAGGAAGGAAGGAAAGAAGGAAGAAAGGGTAGGAGGAAAGGAGGAAAGAAGTGAAGGAAGAAAAGAAAGAAGGGAAAAAAGGAGGAAGGAAAGGAAAGGAAAGGAAGAAAAGAAGTCTCTCATGCTATTCTTATGGAAAAGATAGAGAAATGTAGGTTACAAACTGGTGGAATCAATCATTAATGAATCAGTGTTAATTTGGTATCTTTTAAGTGTCCCAGGAAGCGTGTTTTTGTTAATGACTTGGAAGATTGGTATACTTAATCAAATGTGTAGGTGACACAAAGCTAAGTGGGATCTGGGCAGGCTAGAACAATTATTATGAATATATATAAAGTTTGATAGTTGGGCTTCAAGAGAAGCAGTATGGTATAACAAATAGAGCAGTGAATTCAGACCAGGAGTTCCTAGGTTTGAGTTGAGCTTTAGACATGTACTAGTTGTGTGCTCTTGGCCAAACTACTTAACTTCTCTGGGCCTCATTTTCCTCAACTCTAAAATGGGGGTAGAGGTAGATTAATGCACAATGTGGATTGGGGGTTGGGGTACCTAGAGAGCAGTTTGTGTGGGGAAAAACAGATGAGAGGAGAAGAGTTTAATGGATTCTTAGCTCAAAAAGAGTCAATACTGCAACATGGCAGCCACAAAAGCTGATGTGATTTTGATGTTTAATCATTTTCAGTCATGTCTGGCTCTTCATGACCCCTTTTGGGATTTTCTTTGGCAAAGATACTGGACTGGTTTGCCATTTCCTTCTCTGTCTCATTTTACAGACGAGGAACTGAGGCAAATAGGGGTTAAGTGACTTGTCCAGAGTCACACAGCTAGTAAGTGTCTGAGGCCAGATTAGAATTCAGGAAGATGAGTCTTCCAGACTCCAGGCCTGGCACTTTATTCACTGTGCCTCCTTGCTACTCCAAAGAGATCTTAGTTTGCTTCAATAGAGGCATAATATCAAAGTATTGTGCTCTGGGTCAAACCACATCTAGAGCATAAAGAGTCATGGATTCTTAGCGTTGAGTCATTTAAAGTATTCCATGACTCCATCCTCATTTTGATTTTGATTTACCAGCATCAAAATATACACGTGGGGGCAGCTAGGTGGCGTGGTGGATAGAGCACCAGCCCTGGAGTCAGGAGTACCTGAGTTCAAATCTGGCCTCAGACACTTAACACACACTTACTGACCCTGGGCAAGTCACTTAACCCCAATTGCCTCACTAAAAAAAACCCACTGTGATTTAATGTAATAAACAAGAATGTTTTTTAGAATGAAGTCTTACATACACATATGTGTATATTTATATATGTTGCTATTTTTAAATGTATATAGATGCTCTCAAGATTAATAAAGTACATATTCATTTAAATGTGTTATTGAATTCATGGTAGCTTCTTATCATTATGCATTTTCTTTATCAACAGATATTTATACTATCAGTTGTGAGATTTTATTGTTGTTAAAAGGGATCATATTCAAAAAGGTTGGGAACAACTGATCTACATGATTGTTTAGTGACAGAAGATTTTATGGAAGATTTTTATAAGGTGGAATACATTGACAGGAAAGTGACTAAGATGGTAAAAAGAGTAGAGACTGTGACATATACAAATCAATTAAAGGAACTTGCCTAAAAAAGAGAAGACTGAAGGAGCAGATGAGAGCTATCTTCAAGTATTTGAAGGGCTGTCTAGGAAAGAGAGATTTAGGCATATTCTTCCTGGACCCAGAGGGTGAAGCTGTATAAAGTGGAAAGAACTACCCCAGAAGGTAGTGGGTTTTCCATCACTAGAGATGTTCATATGGGAAGGTTGAATGATCAATTATCAGGGATTGTGCAGGGGGCATTCCTCTTCAAGTAGGAACTAGACTTGAGGTCTCTTCCATCTTTGATAGTCTGATTCAGGCTTGTAGAAGAGAGACTGGGAAGCAGGAAAATCATTTAAGAGGTTATAGTAATGGTATAGCCCTGGTTGATAGCAATCATCCATGTGGGATCAAACAGGTCATATGTGAAATGTTAATCACATAGTTTTCTGTTTCAGATCAGTGGATAAATGATACATATTTAAAACCCCCTTTTATTAATGCTATCGATTCACATGGTACATTGAATGATAATGAGAATTTATGATTCAGGACTGGCTTAGACTAGACAAATATTAAGTACTTCACTTCATTTTGCATTAACTACTCTGAGAATAGAAGAGAAATCAGCTTTATGGTCTCAAAGCAACACACAACAGGTTGGTCCCTAGTGCATATGATTTTCTGTAATCACTCAACATTTCTGGTCAGATGCGTCCGACTCGCCCTGGTTCACGATATGGCAGAGTGCATTGTTGGTGATATAGCTCCTGCAGATAACATCCCTAAAGAAGAAAAACACAGGAGAGAGAAGGTCAGTATGTGGTCATAGGATCTGTGGGAAAAACTGGAAGCTTAATGAATTTGAAGATCCAATAGTGGGCTAACACTAAAAATTTTGTGGAAGAAAATATAAATCCCAAGAGTTATTTAAATATGATTACAATGACCATTTAACTTTATTATTTGAACTCTTCAGTTTATAGAGGAAGAATAATCTAATTCAATAAGCATTTATTAAGTGCTTGCTGTATACCAGGAACTCTTCTGGGCACTTGGAATACAAGGAGCTTGTATATTCATAGAAAAATAGTTACTTGTATGCATTTGTTAGTATAGTAATACAAACAATGAATGTTAAATTAATTTGGATTGTGGGGCAACTAAAATTTCAATGTTACTTCCCTAATCTTAGTCCCTATTAAGAAGTTTTTTTTAAATTAACATGTACTGTAGTCAGACATATAGGTCAGAGTTGAAATAAATACCAGAAGCATTAACCAACTTTACAACTCAAAAGATCTGTTTGCATTTGTTTGATTTTGTTAATATGCCCATAATTGTTTTCCTGTTGTTGGTTTTGGGCATATATAGTTTGACTCGCCAACTAGATTTTAAATTCCTTGAGTATAGAGACCTCTAGTTATATTTTTATTGTCCATCTCCTACCTGCCCCACTTTTTTGGCATCCAAAGCCCTTCATGACCTGGTCCCCTCCTTTCTTTCTAGTGTTCTTATACCTTACACCCACCCTGCCACCCACCCTTCCACACTAATTGTTCTCCTTGCTCTTCCAGACATTTTCACAGGGTGTCCTCCATATCTGGAATTCTCTTTTTCATCTCACCTCCTGGCTTCTATGGCTTTCTATCAAGTCTCAGCTAAAATCTCACCTCCTGTGGGAAGCCTTTCCCAATTCCCCTTAATACTGTTTCCTTTAATCTGTGATTATCTCTAATTTATCCTGTATATAACTTGTTTATACTTAGCTGTTTGCATGTCGTCACCTGAATTAGTCTATGAGCTACTTGAGAAGAGAGATTACCTTTTTTTTTTTTTGGCCTGGGTGGGGCGGGGGAGGCGGGGGGGGGGGGTAAGGGGGCTTTAAAAAAAAATTTTCCAGTAGTTAATATAGTGTCTGGCACATAGTAGGTACTTAATAAATGCTTATTGAATGAATGCCCCAATTCCCTAGATATACTCCATCTAGTATAGTGATTAATGTACAGTAACTATTTAGTTAATACTTGTTGATTAGTTATGGTTATAGCTTTTCATGTATTGCTATAGTTATTTACCTAACCTCTAAACAGTCACTCGTTCTAAGATATAAATATTTTCTTGCATCAGCATCCCTGATGCAGCAAGTTGGAAAGCAGGTGTAGTGCAAAGATCACTAGATCTGGAATCGAGAGATAGGGGTCTTGGTCTAGTACCAGAGTCCCACTCAGGCAACTCCAGTTCACTTTTCTAGGCCTCAGTTTTTCTTATCTGTTAAGTGAGGTGGTTGACCAAGATGATCTCCCAGGTCCCTTTCAATTTTACCATTTTATGAGGATGTGATCCTCTCTGTTGCTTGGCATTTAGACATACATAGAATAATAGCTAGAGTAAGTACATGCTCTTCAAATCACGGTTTCATATTTCCAGGAAGCTATGAAGCAGTTAACCCAGCTGCTATCAGAAGACGTCAAGAAGGAAATCTATGATCTCTGGGAAGTAGGTACAAATGATGAATTAGGTTTTGTTACTGAGTTATGTTTATCTCTTCACTGTTTTTCAATTGGTGATACAGTGAGTTAGGTCACACCATGTTGTGTAATTCTAATTGAAGCTTGTTTGTGACTAGAGGCAGTCAACAACTTAGAAATGCTTGCTTTACATGCATCTCTGACATAAACAGCTACTTTAGCAGGGCAAAGCCCACGGGTAACATTCCCCTTTTCCCCCCTTGCTGTTTGGGACTACATGTCTTTCCCCACCACCTTTGATGTTGTACCCTGTTTTACTATTGTTGGGGTCCCTGCCCCTCAAACCTGGGCTAGCTTCTCACCTCTTTTTAGAAGGTTCTTTGCTGGTGGCAATATTATTGTTGAGGGCAGTGTGTTATAGTCAGTAGAGCAATGGGGCTCTGCTCAGGTAAACCTGAGTTCAAATGTTAGCTCAGATTAGCTGTGTGACCTTGGGCAAAGTGATTATCCCTTTCTGCATTTCAGTTTCCTTATCTGTAAAATGGATTCACTGGCCTCTAAACTCCCTTCTAGCCCCAAATCTGTGATCTTGTCATCGGGGCTGAGCAGCACTCTATTTTCATGAAGCGACATTGACATCTTGTCATCTCTCAGGATTCCTGTGTCAATGACCTTTAAAGCCAGCCTGTATTTCCTGTGTCTGGAGGCCTAAATGACATTACCTGTTGGTATTTGCCCTGTGGCCTGTGTAAAATTAAGTCAGCAGTTGATATTTAGCTTGACTTAGGTCTTTTGATCCTGTTTCCTGATCATGGGGAGGACAGTGAAAGCTCCTCTGTGATTCTGCCACAGGCTTGTCCTATTTCTCATTATTGAAAGAAATGGTGGTGGGGGGAGGGACAGCTAGATGGTGCAGTGGTTAAAGCACCAGCCCTGGATTCAGGAGTACCTGAGTTCAAATCCGGCCTCAGACACTTAACACTTAATAGCTGTGTGACCCTGGGCAAGTCACTTAACCCCCATTGCCTGCAAAAACCAAAACAAAACAAAAAAAAGAAAGAAATAGGAATCCTTGAGCTTTTTTTTTTTCCTGTGCCTTTGAAGCACAGAATCTTGGCTTTAATATATGGGTAGTGTCTGGAGTGATCTTTACACTTGAAGTTTTGGAGAGAGAAATTGATTTTCAATTGATCACTCCATTTTTCCATGTTCATATCTACACAGGTACAGAATTACTCCTGATGGACCATTTTAAATTAAAAAGGTAAAATGGAGCAGAAAGAGCTAATCATTGCTGATAAAATCAGGGGAAAAAATGACATACAACCAGAAAGAAAAGCAAAATGAAATCGATTTAAAGGGATTTCTGATTGTTTAAATGAATTTGAACTGATTAAATAAAACACCTAGGGCCAAAAGAGAATTTGTTAAAAAGTAAAATGTGATCATTTTCAAAGAATAGTGGTTTAAGTACCAGTGACATGAAATGTAATTGATTTCAGATTTTTAAAAAAGTTTTTTTTTTTAACCTTTTTTGGGGATAGTTGTGGTCATATTTCAAACAGGAGCATTTTTAAGAGCAAGGAAGGTAATAGCAATCAAACAGCTATTCAGTGATAGCAAGTATATTATACTGTCAAGAAAGCATGATGGATTGATTACCTGAATACAGTGGGGGCAGAATTACAGACTAGAATTTTGCCACAGCTAGGCTATAATAGCTAATATTTATATAGTGCTTAGTATGTGGCAAGCACTATGCTTAAACACTACAAATATTATCTCATTTGATCCTTAAGACAACCCTGCAAGGTAGAGCCTATATTATCAGCCCCATTTTATTTAAATGAAGCTGAAATGAAACTGAAGCAAACAGAGATTAAGTGACCCAGGGTCACCTGCCTGGTGAGTTTCAGAGGTCTAATTTGAACTCAGGTCTTCCTGATTACAGGCCCAGTGTTCTGTGCACTGTGGCACTATCGAGCCACCTCAGGCAATTCTCTTATTCTGATCTGTATGGCATTAAAAGGGCATATGTGTTATGCAAAATGTTTCTTTGCTATAAACAATGGATTCCTTAAGTAGTCCTTGTTTCCTACATCATATCATCACCAAGTTCCTAGGGATGAAGAGGAAAAAGTACCACAAAGATTGTGATTAATTGCTTACTGTGTTCAGAATCCTCTGATAGTCAATAAGAGAATTTTTAAAAAATTATATCAGATACAGTTTCTGTCCTCAGGAAGTTTATAGTCTAGTGGGGAGGGGAGAGGGGGAGATGCAAACAGATGACTGTAGTGCAAAGCAAAATGTGATGAGGTCAAGAGAGCTCCCTATCTCCTAATGTTTTTAATGTGTACAACTGTATGAAATAGTCCTGACTCCTGATTCTCTTGACTGCTATGAGGTTCAGTCAGGCACAGGAGAAAAACAAGGTCTTGCTTTGAATTGAGAGACTTCTATAATCAAGACCAACATGGCAGGCTCAGAATTGAAAGGAAAAAAAAATTCGTGAGAAAAAAGAAACTTGACATTAAGTAAAGAGGGAAATAAAGAGATGAGAGGCATGAAAATGAAATGTCAAGTTGAAGTAAAAAGGATAAAGACCTAAGCTGTTTAGGTGGATTAAAGAACGATCATAAAAGGAAGATGGAATAATTAAATAGGAAGAATCCGACATGGAAGTCAAGATGAGTAAATGAGAATCCATAGACCAAATTGAAAGCAAAGGAGCCATGAATGCATCCTTATTATATTGCGTCTAAAACCTCAGCTCTGAAATTCCTTAGTGAAGCCCTTCTAAGAGTTTTGTGTGAATGGGAAAGTGGTTGGATGTCAGGGCTGGGCGCTTTTAGCTCTGCCTCTTTCACTTTGGGTGTGAGAACCCCAAACCTGAAGAACCCAGCATGCAGAATGTGATCTGATTGCCCCCTTGCTTAGGAGTATGAGAACCAGTCCAGCGCGGAAGCCAAGTTTGTGAAACAACTGGACCAATGTGAAATGATTCTCCAGGCGTTTGAATATGAGGACCTGGAGAACACACCTGGGAGGCTTCAGGAATTCTATGATTCAACTGCAGGTATGGAACATGTTCAGTCTTTGCTGGCTGCCAGAGCAAGGAGAAGGGAGGTTGAGCTGTTGATCCTTTGAAAAAGGTCCTTGGTCCTTAAAAACAAAACAACAAAACTGCTGATCCATGTACCACCGTATAGATCTATTTCAGTTCAACAAATGCTCTCTTACCTATGTGCCAGGCAGAACACCATAGTGGCTGCCAGACGGTTTACAAATCTTAGAAAGGTTTCACTCTCTTTCCTCATGAAGCTTACAGTCTACTGTGGGAGCAAGATGCTGACACAAATGATTCTAAAATCAGGCATAATAAGTTGCTGTTCACTTGTTCTCTATCATACCTGACTCTTTGTGATCCCTTTTCAGGGTTTTCTTGGCAAAGATAGTGGAGTGGTTTGGCATTTTCTTCTCCAGCTCATTTTAGAGATGAGGAAACCAAGGCAAACAGGGTTAAGTGACTTGTCCATGGTCACACAGCTAGTGTGAACCCTGCATCTTCATCAGTTCAAATATAGTCTCAGATACTTACTAGCTGTGTGACCCTGGGCAGGTCACTTAAGTCTGCTTGCCTCAGTTTCCTCATTTGTAAAATGAGCTGAAGAAGGAAATGGTAAACCACTCCAGTATTTCTGCCAAGGAAACTCCAAATGGGGTCATGGAGAGTTGGACACGACTGAAAAAAAAATGACTTAACAACAACAGGCAGAGAATAGAGCCTTTGCTCTATTGGCTCCTGGCACAGGGAACATTGTGGACAGATGCAGGGAATCATGCGATTTATTTGGGGAAATAGCAGATAGTCCACTTTAGTATGAATGTAGTGTGTGGACAAGAATACCATGAGATAAGCTTTGGAAAATGCTGGACTTACGTGATTTAACATTTTTATTAATGATCTGGTTAAAGACAGCTGGCATGCTACTCATTTTGCAGATTACAAAAAAGCTGGGGGGCAGCTAGGTGGTGCAGTGGATAAAGCACCGACCCTGGATTCAGGAGTACCTGAGTTCAAATCCAGCCTTGGACACTTGACACTTACTAGCTGTGTGACCCTGGGCAAGTCACTTAACCCCCATTGCCCTGCAAAAAAAACTCAAAACAAAACAAAACAAAAAAGCTGGAAGGGGGAATCTAACTGGATGGCAATCAGGATTTTAAAAAGATGTTGATGGGCTAGTGCTGATCCTAAGAAGATGAAATATATAATGGTGATAAATGTCATGTCATATGCTTCGGTTAAAAAAAAAAATCAAGTTTACAAGATTTGGAGATGGGGCGGGGGGGGGGGGGGGGGGGAAGTGGTTGTCAGTTTTGGAGGCAGTCTGGAGTGCTGGGAGCTTAGGCCCTGAAGGCCAGTATTCACCGAAGGCTTGGTATGTAGCAGTAGGGAGAAATCAGAGCCTAGTCAGTGGGGCAGACACCCACCTGGATGAAGGGCCTCTGCCCCAGCTTCCAGGGAAAGTGCTTTTTATAGCCAGCTTTCAGGCTATTTAGCAAATGCAAAATACTATCCAACTCTTGGTTAGTTTAGGCCCTGAAGAGCAGTTCCACAAGGGGGAAGGAAGGTGAGGAGCAGTACATTCGGGGGAAATTAGATCGCCATAACAAGAGGTTTTTGGAACAGGGTGTGTTGGGGGTTTGAGCTAGGTGGCCAGGAGGCCCAGTTACTGGAGGTCATCAGCCTTGGGGCAAAGACTTAGGACGTTATCAGAGTCCCACTCTTTAAGCTCAGAAGCATGAACAAAAACAGTTCTTTCCACACTTAGCTCCTCTGCTTTTGGCAGTGAGAGCTCCAGCAGATATCCAGATAATTGATTTCCTCCATCTTTACAATATTGTGCTTTTGTGGCAGGTTTGTGATTGTTTCCCAGATCTCCTACTCTCCAAGTGGCTTATAGTATATGCTCATGACCATAGCATGTGTATGTTTCCTTTCATGGAGCTTCACCCGGATGCTTAAAAGAGTAAGGCTGTTTCTTCCAAGACTGGAGGGCAAGAGAAAATGGGTAATGAGGCAGAAAAGATGTTGAGAGAGGAAGGAAGCTGAGGGAACCTTTGTTTTTATCCTTTCAGAATTCAAGAGGCTAAGTTTGCTGATATGATTATGTGAGGTAGGGTCGCAGTTGATTGCCTAAGTAGTGATGAGAAAGTTTGGAACAGTCCCTTGGGGAATATGATAGAGAATCAACTGGAGTTAAAGGAATCTTGAGCAGTGGGGAAGGCCCCACTGAAGTTGAAAAGCTTGATTTTGTTACTTGGTCCAGTGATGCTTAGCAACCTTCAGGAAAGCAGGAATGAAATGATAGCCAAAGTGGAACCAGGTCCTTGAGGCTAGTGAATCAAAATCAAGTCTGGGTTTAAAGCTTAGTGAAGCCAGAACTTTTGCATTTCAATCACTTGAGAGGATGAGGGAGGAGTGTTGGGCCAGTAAGTCTTTTTTGTTTGTTGGTTGGTTTGGTTTGGTTTGGTGTTTTGTTTTGTTTTCTTTTATGGTGAGGCAATTGGGATTAAGTGACTTGCCCAGGGTCACAAAGCTAGTAAGAGGCCAGATTTGAATTGAGGTCCTCCTGAATCCAGGGCCAGTGCTCTATCCACTGTACCACCTAGCTGCCCCCAGAGCCAAGAAGTCTTGATGAGAATGAAGAACTGAAGAGGCAACACAGAGAGCCAGTCTCAGGGTCAGAAAAACCTGCTATGTTCAAGGCTGACCTCTGACACAACCTGGCTGTGTGACCTTGGGCAAATGACTCAACTTCTCTGTGACACAGGCAGCTCTCTAAGACTGTAAGTTGTAAAACAGGTTACAGTCTGAATTGGTAGAGTTTCCTTGTGAGGAGTTCCCTGCTCCGAATGAAACCAGAAACTGCAGATCCAGTCCAAAACATAGGAAGAAAAATAAGAGTGAAGAGCAGATGTGTTGTGAGAAAGGAAGGGATACAAGTCTTTCCCTACCAACCTAATGCTAGTTAGCGCCTTCCCTTTTAGACTACCTCCAATTTACCTGTTATTTCCTGTATGTACAGTTGTCTGCATGTCGTCTCCCCCATTAGACTTGGAACTCCTTGAGGATAGGGCCAGTTTTTGCCTTTCTTTGTATCCCCAGCACCTACACAGTGCCTGACACATAGTAAGCACTTGTAGATTGACATGATGCAAGGAACCTGTTTGCTTTTTTAAATTACCTGTTAGGTCAGTAGTAGATCATCCCTGATGGATCCAAAAAACAGATGTCCTCCTTTTGAAGTACTGTGTATGTTGATAAGTCAGTTGATGGCCTATGAAGCAGAAGTGGCAGCAGCAGTGGTGTCCAGATGCCGACTTAGAGAAAGTAGTGGTAGGCAATGTGGCAAGTAGGATAAGGGCTAGTAAGGGTACTGTTGCTTTGCTGCCTCTTTGCTGAATTCCTAACGTTAGCCTCAGCTGAATCAGAGGGATAGAGAGAGAGAGAGAGAGAGAGAGAGAGGGAGGGAAGGGGGGGGGGGCGGCGGCTAGGTGGCACGGTGGATAAAGCACTGGCCCTGGATTAGTACCTGAGTTCAAATGCGCCCTCAGACACTTGATACTTAGTAGCTGTGTGACCCTGGGCAAGTCACTTAACCCCCATTGCCCTGCTAAATAAATAAGTAAGTAAGCAAATTAAATAAATAAACAAACAAACAAATAAATAAATTTAAAAAAAAAAAGAGAGAGAGAGAGAATATAAGACTATAAGCAATGGAGTTTGGCCCCCTTTTAGTACCTAGAATTGTACTTAGATCTGAGTCCAGACATGCTTCTGGGTCAGGTTTCAGAATATAGCCTACCAACCAACTCCTTCGCTCAGCCTTGAGAAAATGGATTACCATCTTTTCAGTAGAAGAGGGATATTGTGGTTAATTTTGCCTGTCTTTTTCCTTTACAGGAAAATTCAGCCATCCTGAAATAGTCCAGCTTGTCTCTGAACTTACAGCAGAAAGAAATGCTAAAATTCAAGCAGGAACAAGTGAGCCTCACCCTTGAGGTGTTTGGCTTTTTTTTTTTAAGCTTCTGTAATCATGTAATAAATATTTTATTTTATGATTAAAGTCTCATGGCATGGTGTGTTTGCCACTATAGCACTGTTGATTTCCCCAGGTGTGAGTCTGTTTATTTTCATTTTCCATGGGCTTCAGTGAGAAATGAAAGCTCTGCCTGGATAAAAAGTGTGTTCCAGGGACCAGGACTGTAGGGTCCTAAAGACAAAATGCTATATGTGGGGGTTGGAGCTATCTTTGTATAACAAATCAAAATTCATAATGTCTGCTAGAAGCTATAAAGCTTGTTTTCTTCTGAATTTGGAGCATATATCCCTCCAGGCCAAACTCATTAAAAGGTAAAAGTATGTGTCACTGTGTTCTGATGCTGAGGGAAAGTTTAATTATTATTGTCTTTAAGGCACAGATCCTTCAGCAAAGCATTGGCTAATGATGAGAACCCAAGAAGAGGAGGAAATTATATTGATAATATTCTTTTTCTAACCAGATAAACCATTTTCTTTTTATTGAAACACCTGTTGCCTTAAATCAAATGTTGAATTATGATCTGGCCTCTGATTTGTACCAACGATCACAAAGCTGTAGAGCCTCTGAAAAGTTGTTTTTCTATCATTTGTCTTAAATTCTTGTCCAGGCAGGGAAGATAAAAAAATTTCAGTGCCTCTATGAATTCCTTTCAGTTTCTCTTTTCCCAATTCAGACCTTTTAATTTTACACTAACTTTCATCAGATAAGCAGAAGAGTTGGACTGAATATTGATGTGATCATTGGGCATCTTATAGGGGAAAGTGGCTCCCTTCAATCTTTTCAACTTCACTATCACAAGTGGCCCCATTCAAGTGCTTTCCCAAAGAGGTTGGCCTGAGTAGGGTAGATGATGCCTCTGCTCCACCTTAAAAGCTTTGGCTAGCAACAAAGGTAAGTTTGCTTCTGCAGAACAAATCAAAAGTATTCCTTGAAACAGTGATGCTTATCTTTGCCCTGAAATTCAGGTGGTGTTGGGTTTTATTTAAAGATGGCTAATTGACCAAGATAGGAAAGTAATACAGAACTTCCAAGGTGATAAGAACTTCCATGGATATGCAGGCTGCTATAAACAAAGTATCTTCTTTTTGGTATTCTATAGGTGGAGTTACTCTACATCAGTGATCAGAAAGAATCAAGTTAATTATTATTGGAGATACTATTGTCAGTGAATTTTTTTTATTTTCCTGCCTGGCTACAAGCACATAAACTATCCTGGGATAATAAAGTCAATATAACCAGGCCTGTCTATCACTGTGGAGCCCAGTTTGTGGTACTGGCCAGTTAGTTGTTAACATTTCTTTCCTTCTGCTGAGGTCTTGTGAAACTGTGTATAGTGTTATGGATTAACAGAGTAGGACACTAGACTTGGAGTCAGGAAGACTAGAATTCTAATCCTGACACTAGCTGTGTGACTGTGTGTAAGTCTTTTAACCTCTGTGCTACAGTTTACTCATCTGTAAAATGAAGGGGTTGAACTCAGTAGCTTCTAAAGGTCCCTTCCAGCTCTAAATTCAGTCCTACAAAAGTCCCAGGCACTTGTGTTTTTCCTCATCTCATGTTAATTGTTTTGTAATCTTGGTTAAGGTTACTTAATTTGATTCCTTAATGCCCTAAACCTTTTTCATTGAGACTGCGATTATAAATAAATTAGGGGGGCAGCTAGGTGGTGCAGTGGATAGAGCACCGGCCCTGAAGTCAGGAGTACCTGAGTTCAAATCCGGCCTCAGACACTTAACACTTACTAGCTGTGTGACCCTGGGCAAGTCACTTAACCTCAATTGCCTCACCAAAATAAATAAATAAGTAAGGATAGCCACATAAGATATTTGATAAAACAATGAAGTTCAATGGTAATAGATAAAATTTCTTGGCTAAAAGGAAATAATAGAAGCTAACATGTTTGTACTTTTTTTAAAGCTTGTAAAGCATTTTGCATACCCATTTTATCCCCACAAAAACCCCATAATAAAGAATTATAGAATATTGGTGTAAAAAAGGACCTTGGAGATCACCTGATCAACCACCAAACCCTTTAGAAAAGGAAGCTGAAGTCAGAAAAGTGGAATTCCTTGTCCAAGGTCACACAGGATAAACCTTAGAACTGAGCCTCCATTACCCTTTGACTAGTGTGCTATCAACCCCATCATGCTGCCTCCCCCAAGCACAAAATGTTAACTTATTTTCTTGAAAAAGGCCTTCTTTTTTGGTGTTAAACAAGTTGTCTGAGTACCCTAGGGTCTTGTTTGTCCTTCAGTCTCAAAGAGGACCATGATATCAGGTGATGTCATGACTTGTAGTGAATTGGACTGAAGTGCAGGAGGGCTATGCAAGGTTACCAACCTCATGCTCTCTCCTCTAGAGCCATCTGCATCCAGTGGCAAGATATAGATCAGGACAACTGGAGATGACCCCAGATGTTTAAGGTAATTGGAGTTTATTTGCTCAGGGTCATACAGCTAGTTAAGTGTCTGAGGTACATTTGAACTCAGGTCCTCCCAACTTCAGGGCCACTGCTCTATCCACTGCACCACCTAACTGCCCACCATAGGGTTTACTTAGAATACAAACAGTTTCATTTGGGCTGCATCCAATGTGAAATAAGTAGCTTTCTTGTTGATCTTCTCCATATGTCCATATTCCATAGGCTACTATTTATGACTCTGGAAATGTTACATAATTCTCAAAGCCTGTGCCATTGGAAATCTTCATGCTGGTATACAGCCTCCATATCTTGCCCACCTAACAGCCTGGTAATGAAGACACATGGTAAAATGAGTTGCAGAGCTAGGAAATGGACCTGTGATTTTATTGTTTTGGGAAAGTTCCTTTTACTGATGCAGCTCAAATATCACTTTCTATACAAAGCCTTTCTGGATCCTAACAGTCCCTTCCCTTCCCTTCCTACCAATTATTCTGCATACACGTGTACATGCTTTCTCCTTCAGTAGAATGTAAACTTCATGAGAATATGGGTTCTCTATTTTTTCTCTTTGCAGTTCCTGGTGCCCAGTAGACTTCATAAATGCTAGTTAGTTGATTTGGCTTCTCAGTCTTAAATTGCTAATCTGTAAATTGATGATAATATCTGCACCAAGAGGAACTGCTTTCAAATACCAGTTCTGCCACTTAGAGCCCCCGTGGACCAAATTGGACAAGTCACTTGATCTTTTTGGGTCTGTTTCCTCATATATAAAATGAAATGTTAAAAGTTAACTGTCGGTTCCTTCCAACTTTAAATCTGCAGTCAATTCTATGGCCAAGGTTGTATTGAAGAAAAGTACTTTGTTAACTGTAAAATGTTGTGTAAATGTGAACTCTTATGATATGCACATATAACATAATAAATTTAAAACTGGGACCAACCTCTTCTAAAAACATCTAGTCTAACCCTCTCATTTTATAGATGAGGTAGCTGAGGACCAGAGAGATAAAGGAACTTTCCAGTTATATAGGCAGTCATTAGCAGAACTGAGATTTGACTTCAAATCCAGTGCTCTTTCCCTTTTACCTTATATTACCTGTCATTGTAGGTCATGTTCAAAGTGATACTGCCATCATTTTCTTTGCTTGACTAAGCAATCACTATTGGACATTTTTATCACACTGAGTTTGCGTGTCACTTGAGTCTCACATTTCACCACTCTTGAGCCTCATTTTGTTCATTTGCAAAATGGGGATATGTATATGTATGTGCTACCTTCAAAGAACACTTGCACAAATATTCTTTTTCTTTTTCTTTTTTTTTGGCAGAGCAATGAGGGTTAAGTGCCTTGCCCAGAGTCACAAAGCTAGTAAATGTCGTGTTTGAGGATGGATTTGAACTCAGGTCCTCCTGAATGCAGGGCCAGTGCTTTATCCATTGCGCTACCTAGCTGCCCTCACAAGTATTCTCTAAAGGTAGTATGTAAGGGTTATTGTGAAGGAAGTGCTTCATAAACCTTAAAGTATTGTGTGAATGTGAATTATGAATGAGTAGTATCATAATTTGAACTTAAGATCAGTAAAAAATCTTTACAGCAAAGAATTTTACCATTTATAAAGCTTAGGTAATTAAATGGAAAAAAAAAAGACCAGTCTGAAAGTTTTGATTGAAATTTTAATTAGAGTTTAGAAATCTTACTTGAACACTTAGTTTGTCAGAAATAATTTTACATAAAACTTGAATCACATCACTACCACCACCACCACCACCACCATTTTCCTCTCACCATCATCATCCTCAGACTCCATTTCCCAAATGTATGAAAGTATTTAACTTAACAGTTTGCCAAATGTATTTACCTTAGTGTAATTGAACTTGAAAACTTTGAGTTGACAGAATCTTTTGAAAGTATAAAGAGTGAAGGAATACAAATATCTTAGGCCACAAACACTTTCAATTTTAACTGCTGTGAACAGTATAGTATTTTAGAATGTCTCTATTAAAGTGTGCAGGTCGTTTTACTTTATATGACTGGACCAAATTTATAGGGAGATACACAATTCAGTTTGGATGCCAATTGCTTTTCTAGCATAACCTAGTAAAACTCATAATTTTGATGGGGCATATGCTATAAAACATAATTGAAAAGTAATTTATGACTAATATTTTCCATTACAAGAGTTGTCTTTAAAAATTGGTAGGTGTCTGCTTCTGTGTTTAAGGTTTACTCTTCTGAAGCCATTTGAAAGGTATCACTTTGTCCACAAAGTATTAAATTGTAATTTTGATTTTTAGTAGAAGGTTTGTGGCCAGATGTACTTTAGCTTTTCATATTTTCAAAAGGATAATTTAATTTTTCGTGTAACATTCTAACAAGTAAGCATATGAAAAAGGTATTTTATGTATATGTGTTTCAAGAAAACTTGTGTTCAGATGTACTAAATGAAGAACCTAACATTAGACATGCAAATGAGGTTCAGAAAAGGAGGCAGGCCTTGAGAGATCAGGTAGTAAGGACAGGAAACCTACAATCTGACAAGCAACTGGTCTGATTTTTTTTTTTAACTAAATTATCAAACTGTAAATACAGTTTGAGGAGCTAAAAGGTTAGCCAAAGAACCATATGGCTGCTTAGTACAGCAAAGTCTCACTAACTGAAGGGAGGGGTCCATCAAAAACTGTGCATCATGGGGTATTTAAGAAACAGTGGTCCTTTATTCATGAAATAAATAATGGGATTCAGAGTAACTGCTGAGTCGAGATCCTATTTTAATGAATATGGATTTTAATTAGTAGCATCCTATAGAAATTCCTCAGCAGTTAGTATAGTGGCTTGTACAACTAAGGTGCTTAATTAATGTTGAATAAATTAGGACTCTTTAATGTGCTAGAGTCCTTACAAACAATTCATTTCCCTAAGTAGATTAAGTATTCCTGAAATCTTGCTGATAGTGTAATGAAAACCCCCAACCCTGCTCTGGTTGAATTAATTAAAGAGCCAAATTAATGACATTTACTGTTCTGATATGGAAACACGAACTTTCCTATCCTTTCATAGAAAGCACTATAAGTTAAGAAACTTGGGGTTAGAAACCAAGAGGCTGAAAGGAACTAAAACGGGAAAAATCCTCTGAGCATTGTCCTTGAGTACACAATACACTCCCCACCTGGCTTTAGGGCTGTGGCCCTAAATCATTACAGCAAAGTACCAATCACAGAGATATATATTCCCCAAACAGCCTAATTTTTACTATGTTAACAATCACTGACTTTATTTTGTAGAATATAATATACCTATCTCTAATTAGCATTGAATGCAAAAAAAATCACCTATTAGTAAATTTTTTAATGCTTTTTATATAGATTTTCTAAACTAGAAAATTTCAGATACACTGAAGTCTTAAATTAAGGTGGTGGGTATTTTAGTGAAAAGCATATAACTTCCATTAGAGGGGGGCAAAAGGAAGGTATATAATGACAGTAGTAAGAAGGCATTTAATTTACTCCAAGAAATCTGATGTTCATACTATTATATTTCATATTACTGGGATCAAGAGGTCATAGAACTACCTGTATTTCTCTAATGGAAAAATAGCCAATTTTTGAAGTGAAACAACTGCCCTTTGATCTAAATAAGTAGATTGTAGAAGATTTTAGAATTGCAGATTCTATAAAAATAGTTCAGTGTGGCTAAAGTTGTAGTAGATAATGATAAAGCTATTTTATCAAGCCCAGGAATGGAAGTGGAAATAAAAAACTTGGAAATAAAATTTCCAAGATAATTGTATTCTTGAAGAAAGTTTAAAAATTTAAAAAGCCTTATACTTTCAAAATCATTTTACTAATCCCTTAAATAACCATATAAAATTTATATATGTGCCAGGGCTGGGAGGACACAAGTAGCTGGGTGCACATCTGGTATACTTCATAGAGCTGAATGGGCATGTCAGCAGCAATTCCACTGTCTACTGAACTGTGCCTGAAAAAAAAGAGTTGTGCGGTGGTGTGTTAAAGACCCCCACAGTGACGGACATACACACACACTCACAGACACACACATGCTGAGATAGCCAAACATAAGGGAAAGCAAAGCAAAAGGACAAAAAGGTTAGTGCTTGGAATGGCAGAAAGAGAGGTGTTACAGCCAGTTGCATGTCTGCTACATTCTAAGCATCACATTCAGGTCATGTTTCCTGCATCCACAATGACTGTATGGTTCCTTTTTAAGTACAAATATGGATGGAATTTTTTTCAAAAGTACAACACACTAAAGAGGCTTCTGGCCTTCACATCTGGCTATGAAAAAGGGACAGAACAGGTAGCATGGGTAGAGTTGGCAGCTTCGGGCTGTAGCGTGGTCCCCTTGGGCCTCTTAGCACCGGAGCTCTCCTTTCTCGGGCACCCGAGGGGCTGTTGCAGCACTCTGAGCACTTGCATGGGCAGTGGAACTGAGCACTTCTTCAAAATTCCCTCCGCTGGGGGCGCCTCCTACTTTCGTCTGAAAAAGAAAAGGAAGGATGGGAAAATTGAGGTAGACAGCAGTTCCTATTTCATTTATCAACATGCTTTTGTTCCTTTATATAGGACCTAACACTTTCTTCTAACAGAACACATGTATTTTAGGGGGTGGGTTTCCCAGCCTCATTTTACTGTAAATATTTAATCCCAGGCTTTAATAGTAAAAAGGAAGGGGGTGAGGTAAGGGACCAAGATGGGGGAAGGAAGGGTGGCAGCAGAAAGGACCTTCTCTCTTCTTTAGGTTCTGCTTCCAAGGCTCTCCTCCAAAAACACCAGATTTATTACAACCTTTTCAGTTCCCAATTTAAGTGAACTTCATATTTTCTCCCTCCCCCACCATTTTGCGATTTTACAAACTGAACCCATTAGATTTCAAGTCTCGTATTCAGGTGCTACTAGAAGGCTCTGGTTTCTTAGCATGGAAAAGTCCAACTGCAGACTGTGGACTTGTGCCTTACTCAAAATGGTATTTCAGGTCTCTTGTTTGTAGGCCAGAGATACCGAACATTTAAAATACTGGGTTTTCCTACACACAACCTTCTGGATAGCTTTTTAGACCCATCTATTTGTTTTGTCTGTGTGCTTATTTATGAAGGCCACATAAATCCACCACTCTTCCTCAACCCTAAGGCAGAAAAGAAAAGAAGCCTTTGCCTTTTTTTCAGGTTATCAGTCAACAGCAGTGAGGTTTTTGGGGTATGGGAAATAGAAAAATATTAAAATGCAGTAAGAGAGTTGAGTGTTGTATTAAGAGCTTCTTGACTTCAGGTTCCCTATGAATCTCAAGTTTCCCTGGACTCCTGTGTCAAGTGTAGTACTGTATTAAAAAATACTTTTGGCTAAAGGGGATTAAAAAGGACTTTTTATGATTTAACGAATAACTTTCAAATTTATAAAAGGGCCAGATCCTGCCCTTTCCAGTTGAAAACCAAATTTATAAATCTTACAAGCAAATAGGCTGCCACTTAGAAGAGTATAAAATTAATAGGTAATGGGTACCTCAATGCCCCATAAGACTTAATGTGTATCTCAAAGGAGCTGACACATTCACAAGGCATAATAGCATTTAAAAGTGGCACTGGTACTCCTGCAGTCATTAGCAAATGTGGGAAAACACTTTTGGACAAAAAGCTGTGCTTACTGAGTTTGCCAATGTAAAGAATTAATTGTAATTTGAGGTTTTTATGACCTCATCTTTTGGGTAGAATTTTTTTTAAAAACCTCAGCGAGCGCACTGGCCTCTGGGGTTCCACCCACTGGTTGTAGCCATCGCCATGGCGCTGGCACCTCACGTCATCACCACTCGCTGAAGCCTACATGGGCCTGGCGAAATTATAATGATTGGAAACCCAGTGAGGGCAGTCATGTGACTGTCGGAGTGGCCAGCCAATCGGCTGGGGGCTGTGTGTGGTTGGCCTGGGGTCTGCTGGGAAGAAGGAAGGTTTTTTCGCCATTCTAGCTTGAAGCTGGAAGGCAACAGGATGCTGCTGTGTGTTCTCAGCTGATTCCTGGGCGATGGTGTTGTTCAGGTTGTATAATTTCCTTTTCCCCATTTTATTTCCTTTCCCTTGATCCTACTGATCCTGTTAGTGTTTTTTTAAGTTCATTCTTGTTAAATAAATCTTTCTCTGTTTTGAGGGAGGCTGTCTGTCTCCCTTGCCCCAATATTACGGGGAGCCGCTTAGCTAACACTCCCCAATTAAAAACTGGTTCCCACACCGGGTACCAAATTTCCTTCCAGTACTTTTATAACATTGGATGTGTCCGTGCTTATTCAAAAGACAAGATCTGGCACATTTTGTTTAAATTTAAAAACTATGAAAACAGCCAAACTAATACGTAAATTGTGATTACCAAAAGTTATCAAATACCATTTTTTCTCTTAGCTCTGTATTCATTAAATTATCCTTCCATGTTATATTAGTGGTGTGAGGGTGGGTGAAAGGACCTATTCCTCTTTTCTGCTGCAGTTTTCTTACCGAAGCATAAGATTACCTTCCCCCGGGTGTTTTTCACTCTTCCTTCTCCCTTGAGAGGAGGTGAGAGGAGTAGCCTTACTAAGCCCACCCAAGGAAGTCCTTTCTCTTCTTATTAGCAGCTGCTACTCTCAAGTTTCATTTTAATTCTCTTGCGCAGGATGAATCAACAAATAATATTATGACCAGATATATATTGATTTTTTAAATCATTGTTGTTTAACTTTGTATCTTTTCCTCCCATTGTTCCCTCAGTTTTGTTCCCTCAAGCCAAGACAACAGAAAGAAAGGACAAGAGTTCATCATGGAAAATCAGTCAGTCAGTCCTAATGACCCTATGGAAAGGAAATTTTACAAAGCTTATTCTTTCACTTTACTTATAAGATGGCTCATACTGGGAATGTGATGGACCTGAGTAATTCAGACACAGCCGACAAGAGTGCAGGGATGTGGACTAGATGACCGGAAGCAAGAGTATGAAACTTTCTGCAATTAAGAATATTTTGTCACCCTACCCTGTTGTTTACAAATGCCCTTTGCATAAAATGTCATTTGTATTACCAAGACAGACAAACTAATCTTTTATGAAAGACAAAAAGGGCTGACAGAGCATGGGAATGTAACAGTTTACTTTGGATTGTTTTAATAAGGTTTGCGATTCTTCTTATTTGATATACTTCATTACTTCTATTCATATGACATATTCATCAATAAAATGAGGAAATATGGTCTTCTTTAGGTGGGTGTAGAACTGCTACAAAAGCTATAGTTATCAACAGATGATTCACTGTCAACCTGGGACAACATAGCGAACACAGTTTCACAGGAGTTGCTCTGTGCCTTAATATTTTCTCAGTGACCTGAAAGATGAAACAGAAAGCATTCTCATTAAGTTTACAGATGACATCTAGCTGGAGTAGGATAAAATGGTGCCTTGCAAGGACAGGAACTGGATTTAAAATGATCTTGATGAATTAGAGAGTTGTTTGGAAGCAAACAGAATCAACGTGAACAGAGGAAAGGTGACTGTGCAAATGCCACATAGCAAATGCCACAGTCTAAGAAAGGATGGCAGAGGTATGCCTCATATTTATAGCACAACATAAGTCAAATGTCTGTAGTATGGTGGGTGTTTTTAAGAGAATATCATATGAGGATGTGTGAATAAGAATACAGCATAGCATTAGTGGACTGACTCACAAGTCTGTCTCTTCACAGACTGCAATATTGGCTTCCACTAACTTGTAAGAGGGATGTGGCATTTTTGGAGGAGGTTTGGAAAAACAAAGATGATTAAAAAAGGAAAATAGAAAAAAAAAGTTAGAACTATGATTATTTGAGAGGGGGGAAGGAAAGAAGATGACTTTGTAATAAAATGTATGAAGTTATGAGAGAATGATTATCAGCTATTTTCCTTTAATTTCATCAACAGAAGAAAAAGGAACAAGGAGACAATGTTAGATATAAGGCTTGTTAAATACTGAGAAGGTAGAGCAGTTATAGATTTACTTTCCACAAAGTTCCTTATTATAAAACAGATACAGGTAGAATGAGTTAGTTATATAGGTCTACCTGAAAGCAGAAGATGCGCTAGATAAACCTTCAAGGTTACCTCTGTAAATGGCAATGAGAGTGCTATTAATTTATCTCTGTTTAGAAGCACAGGAAATAAGAGATGCTATAAATGGGACTCAAACACTTAAGAGTATGTGGGCTTACCAGCATTTCCTAAAAGCAAATTAAAATAGGACTGTTCTTTATTCTTCTTTTGCTTCTTCATATCCCCTTCTCTTTCTAATGGAAGCCTAAAAAGTACAACTTCCCTTGTATCAGAACTTCATTAACAGTATGTGAAATCCATTTGTTTGGGACTATCTAAAGGTATTGGTCAAATGAGAAATTGACTCTCTGGGTTCCCTTAGCCTTTGCCTCAGCGAGGAGCTGAAATTATTGCTACAGAAATAGAAGACTATGAAATGGAACCAAGACTTAAAGAAAATCCATCTTAATCAGAGTAAGGTCTCTCCAAGGAAGGCCAGGCAATGTAATAGATCCCAAGATACCTACTTAGGTGGCTCATTCTGATGATGATGAGAATGGCAACCAAAGAAGGGAAATTTAGCATAGTGCCAATGATTTTGCTGGTAAAAAGGATTAAAACATAATGTTGATTTCATTCTTGGACATTATATACTTATGTAGTAAATAAGTACAAAATGGACCAATGGAAAAAGGCCTTTTGGGATAATTATCATTAGCTCCTCTATGAAGGAAAAGTATCAGTAAAATTACAATCCTATGTTATCAATCTCTCAAATGCAAGATCTTAAGTACAAAGTGGATGAATGACCAGAATCAGAATGTTTTTCTTTAATAGTAAGATGCAATGCAATTAACAACTGGAATACACTATATAAATGGCCTTGGGGTATGGATCAGAACGCATATGTCTGGACTTGCAATTCATCAGGGAGCTCCTGGTGTGAAAATCACTTCTACTTTACAACCTCAAAACTCTTCTGTTGCTTTCAGTCTTAGAAACCTGTCTGGTGCAACTAAGTATTTAAGGGATTTGCCCACAGTAATATTACTAGTTTGTCAGACTCAAAAACTTACCCTCTCCACTGTAGTTTATTGCTTTTCTCTGGCACTCTTAACAAGACATTAAAAATTATATACCACACATTGTGGCAGAGTGGAACAAACACTGGGTTTGGAGTTGGGAGACCTTTATTTGATTGTCAGTTCTGACTTTTCACTAAGGGTAAGTCACTTAACTTATTAGCTCCATTTATAAAATGGGGATAAAAGTATTTATGGGACTGTTGTGAGGAAAGCATTTTATAAAGCAGCAGGGTTAGGTAAAGTTAGGGTTAGGGTAAGGGTTAGGAAGCCAGGATGGTAGGAGAAGCTTCTCAAGGGATACAGGCAATAATTAGGAAATAACTATTACCTACTGAAATGGATCTATTTTTTTTCTTATGTGCATAGAATTTATTTCATTATCTAAGAGACTGATACATGGGAAGGTTTACTGAAAGCCATGGGGAACTAAGACCAAAAAGGTAATATAAGAACGTATGTAAGATACTTATATACAATTGTTTACATATTGAATTTAGTTCATCTTTAAAAGAGCTCACATGTGTATTCTTCTAAGGGGTTTTCTTGCTTTCCTTTTTTGTTCTGCAAAATGGGGCAACACATCTACACTCACACATTCCAGACACTTCACTTTGATCAGGGCTGAATTTAGTCAACATTACAAAAGAACGTACTCTGATCTAGTTATGTTGTTCTACCACCTTGTCCAAAACTTGATCAATATAGGAAGAGGGTGACTTGGGGTACCTGATAGAATGGGGACACATAGCAGCAACAAGCTAGTTCATGTCTATTTGTCACTGCACTAAAAAAAAGAGCTTTGAGGTGTTTCCCCCTCCCCATTGCAGATTTCTAAAAATCTAGATTTCTATATCCTTTATCCTGTTCCTATATTCAAGTATTCCCTTTGTATATGGAGCATCCTGGAGAGTAATCCAAGAAAAAGAGGTGATATCAAGAATGAAAACCCTAACTACAATTAAAAGAACAGTTTGGTGCTCAGTATCTCACCCATACTTCAAGAACTGTTTGGTGCTGGTCCATATTAACATTACCTGTACATTCAAGAAACAAGGTCTGGATTACAGCAGCCCTGCCCTCATGCTGCATGGCATCCTGGCTGGTATAGTATAGGGTGCCTGCCTGCTTTGGCATGAGTGGCACCAATGACTGAGCTGTCCCCACCTAATGGACTCATTCACATGATTTAGCACTTAATCTGTACCTTAAGGCTTGTGACAGTTGTCTCAACCCTCTCCTCAAATGATTTGAAAGTAGGAGAATTCCTAAAACATAATAAAAAGAGAGAGAGAGAGAAGTGAGCTCCACAGATCTAGTCGTCCTAGCAACCGTGCTGTGTGATTTGCTGCTTTTATTAGTAAACAGTGGAGGTGCAGAGGAGAAACCACTTGTCAATTTACCATCCAGCACCAGCTATGCCTTAAAGGTACCTTGTGCCACTGCAACTCCCAAGCACACTAAAGAGATCCAGAGACTAGGAGTTGATGAGCATTTTTCAAAATTAAACAAGCCAGTGGGGCACTAAACTGTCAAATAATTAAGATCGTGTTTGCAATATTATGATGGCAACTGTTCCATAAAGCAACTTAAATGGCTTCCTAGGAGTCAAAGGGCCAACAGCTTCAAATACACATTTCCTAATTCAAACTTCCTGTCACCATGGAGATTTTGAACATCACCTTCCTTTTGGTCAGGCTGCAGAAAGAAGAATAAATTGAAAATAATCTCATTTGAATTGTCTCAATTGAAAAAAATAGAATATTCATCCCTTTAATGAAAAGAAAAGAATGTTAGACTAGTTTAAGGAAAAAAAGAGGATCACTAAAGCTTCCCTTTTCTAATGCAACCCTTCCTGAGAGATGTGTTTCTGCTGTTGCTAGAAAGTAATACTCTAATTCTTTAAAATGAAATATGCTAATTAATTGCTCAATGAGAGGTCATAAATTTTTTTTTTAATCTGGTTTTGTCCAGGCTGATGATTTCATCAGTATAGGGAACTCCCACTTACCACCCACTTGGGTAAGAGTATTAGAGAACTAACTAACTTCCTGGCACAGTTAAGTCATCTGGCCAAGGTCAGAGTGTCTGAGGCACGATTTGAACCTAGCCCCTCAATCTACAAAGCTAGTGCTACCACCCCACCATCAATGGTGTTATCAGCTATCCTTGTTTCAAATTCCAAGAGATCTTTTCTCTTCTTTCACTAAACAGAATGCATATAAGCTCATATTAATTGCACTGAGATAGCTAGGTAGAATGATGGATACTTGGAGTCAGGAAGATCCGAGTCTGAATCCTCCTTTAGTAGTTCTGTGATGCTAGGCAAATCACTTATCCTCTCTGACTCAATTTTGTAAAATGGTGATAACAGTACCTATCTCACAGGGTTGTTGTGAGGATCAAATGAGATACTATATGTGGGATGTTTTGCAAACCTTAAAGAGTTACACAAATGCTAGCTGTTATTATTGTTGTTTCTACACATGCAGTACACACCACATTCTTTTAGTCATTAAATCATTTTTTATTTTAAAGTTAAAAAATTTAAAACAATAAAAATTAAAAAAATAAAATTCATATTTTGCCATTTGGTCATATAAAATGAGATTATGAAATGTGTGCCAACTAGATAGGATGTGGTGGTTAGTAACCCATTTATGGTAAAGAAATAAAACCAAAACTTATTTCTAAACTGAATATTTTTGCCTTTTCTTTTTAATTGATAAAAATAAGCTTTAAAAATTGCACAGTAAATACTATAAATGGTTGGGATACTATTTTACATCCCCTTTCCTATAGCTGAAAAAGCAAAGGTGGTAGGAACAACCCACAAAACTGGGACTTTTGGGGGCAGAACTTTAATATGTAAATTGACAAAAGTTTTCCCCATGTAATCTGGTAAAAACAAAAAACAGGCACCTATTCCCAGTAACTAAGGGGGAAATTAAGAAGAAAATGCTATTCCATAGTATTGCAGAGGTCATTGCTAAGAGTAACAAATTTTTCTTTTCAGAAACTTTTGTTGACTACCCAAACAGCAAAAAAAGGGGTTTGAGCCCATTATGACACAGGATAGGGAACTCAGTGTGCTATCATTCTGGGAAAGGCTAATTGTTCAAGTCTTAGATAATGATGGCACACTTATTTGAATCTCTGTCCAACCCCAAATTAGCAAATCAAATGATCCTACTATATCCCCTAAACAACCAATTAAACTGTATATTCTCAAGTAAATTGGGCTTGAATCAGAAATCCTGAGAAAATCCCTTCAGAAAAACCCAAGAGAAAATCCCCTAATTAAATTACCTTTCTGCACATGCTGAAGAATATGAGGAAAATGGTTTAATCAGATAATTCTGTTTCATTTGATTTCACCAAATTGATTCACTAGGTCATGCAAATATGGAGGCCAACTTTCAAGTGGAAATAAGAGCCTTTTCACAATTTTGTAAATCACTTTTTACCACTATTTTGTTACCATTTTTGTTTTGAAGTGGGTAGGTCTATCAATACTATTATGTGAACATGACACTTTACTCATTCCCACCTTACCTCTGCCTTTCAGAATTCTCTTCTTCTTCCTGTATTCTGATGGTGTTTCCAAAGCCAACTCTTCTGTAAGGACTTCCCCATTTTCCTCAGCTAAAACAGCTTCTCTTTCCTGCCAAATCTTCCTAGAACTTCTTTGGATTTTCTTCTTTGCCCCCATCACACCCTACTTTGCATTATATTTATCTGCTATGTACCTGTAGAACCTAAGTTCCTTGAAGGCAAGAACTATGTCATTCTTATCTTTACAATCCTAACATAATCAGTACAAATGCTCAATAAATTCTTGTGAATTGGTTGATATTTTTCAACCACTTTCCCTTGGCTACTTAAGAATATTGGAAACAAGATTAGAAAAACAGGTTTGTTTTTTTTTTTTTTGCTTTCACATAAAGAGGGAAACAAAATAAACACCAACTAAACAGCATACTCTATACACATTTACAGTGATATATGAAAATATCTTAAGCATGTTACCTCATAGCAGGCATACTTATGGAATGTCGGATAGAGTAACTCCAGAGAGAAAGCAGGTGAAGAGAAAAAAGAAAACATCACAGTAAGTACAGAATACCCTCTACCAGTTCAGTCTGCATTTTCAGATCCATGCGATGCACCATGCCAACACACCACAAGGACACTTTTTATTGAGCCCTATGGATTTCTGGATCCACTTGTAAAGATGACAAGAGTGAATAGACAGTAATGGATGGCTGCATGCTCTTTTCCTCCTGAATATACTAGTGAAGATACCCAGACTCGTGTGGACAGCTGTTCCTCCCAGGTAGGTCTACTTCCCAAGTCCTGCCTCTCTAGTCCAACTTTGTGTTTTTCCTGGAAGGTGGAGATTTTAGGAAAGAGAGGGATGGAAAAAGACCAGCTCCCTCATTTCTTCATCCTCACTGGCTTCAAAGCTAGTGTGCTCCTTAGCCAGGAGAAAAAAAAAGGGGGGGAGAGCAGTATTCACATATTTCACCAAGTTATCTACATGTTGTCTTCCCCAGTAGGAGGTGGGATCCTTGAGGGAAGTGACCAAGTATTTGCCTTTCTTCATATCCCTAATGCTTTGCAAAGTGCCTGGCACAGAATAAGCACTTGGTAAATGCTTGCTGATTGACTTGTTCACTGACAAACAGCCTGCTCTTTATGCTTGTCCAGCTTTGTGTTATCACAGTCTTGAGAACTATCTGACAAAATATCAAAGGACAATTACTATTACGCATGAGCTAGAGACACTCTTATCTGCCTTTTCACAGGATACCACTGAAGACTGGATACAGCAAGTGGCAAATGAAGACCTTGGGAGGCGCCTTGACTGCTTCCTTCCTCAATGAACTAGTTCAAAGCACCTGGTTCTCTGAAAGTTACCATAAGCATTTTATAAGGGGCAAAGAAGTTAGTGGGAGGGTATGGATTATTCCTATCTGTATTTATTTTTCATTTTCCTCATAGATGTGACTCACCACCATTACCCCTTGAAGGCATAAGTCCCTTCCTGAGCACTCATGTTAAGGGATAAGGGATTCAGGCTCTAGAGTGGGGATGGAGAAGCTGCCTAATTTCCCCATACTTTAGGGACATTGGGGCTATAGAAGAGAAAAATTCTCCAACTTGGAACCTAGGCTGGCTACTTCAGTTCCATTAACTCTATGGGCCCTTTGAGCACATCCTCACTGAGCTCAGAGGATAAACTGGCACATTTATTCAAGTGTCATAGTAGAATGCTGCATTTGCAGTCTGTAAGACCTAAGTATAAATCCTGCTTTAGACACTTATTAAGTGTGTTACCCTCCATCTCTCAACTTCCATTTCCTCATCTGTAAAATGGAGATAATAATAGCCATCTATCTTACAAGGATAGTTGTGAGGGCCTAATGACAACATATAGAAAGTACTTAGCAAATCTTCAAGTGCTTTATAAAATGCTATCAGTTATTAGAATTACAATTATTATGATGTTTCCATGAAGAGAAACTGAAGATTGCCCTGTTGGTCACTAAGCCTTCCTTTTTGTTACATTTGGCTTTTACCTACTCTTAGGGAGATTCCAAACAGCAAAGAAAGGGGCATGCAAACACCGTCACCACACATACATGACTATGCCAGAAGACTCTTTCTGTTGAGGTATATTTCCTTTGCAAGTTGAGAAACTTGGGAGGTAAGAAATTCCCTTTTCCTGGGTTTTTTTTTTTTAAGGAATCTTAGTTCCATCCTGTTGAGATAAGCTCAAACCAATACTGTGTTTATTTGAAAGCAGCCTATTTTTTGTCCAGATTACCTTTTATTTCCTATGAGAACCCAGGGGACCAACACAGTTACCCAGCCTAATATTTTCCCAATAACACTTTTCAATTGTACTGTCTATGCTGAATTTCAGCTTTCCTAGACTCTTATGAACCTTGTTAACTTTTCCCTAAAATGTCATTCAAGTAAATCAATAATGCTGCACTTTACTGGAAGGCATAAAGAAAAGCCTTAATTAATTAAGACTAGGGATACTGATTGTAAAAAAAAAATATGTCTAAGGTAAACAAACTGTAGGAAAAAACATTTTCTCATAAATTCCATGAAAATGCAATTAGAGAAGATGCTTCACAGTAGATGCTAGGACTATAAATTGATTTTCTCAAATTCAGGAAAGTTTGTTTTCCAAAAGAAAATAGACACAGGATAAGAAAAGCCATGAAATGGTTAGCCTTCAAATTACAAGTAAAGCATATATAGGAGGGAAAAAGTTGAGATAGAAAAAGGCTAAAAAGAAGTAGCAAGAGCCAGGCAAAAGATATGCATCAGATATTTGGGAAAAGGAAGAAAAGTAACATACATCTTAAATTTTAACTTTCATATTAGCATCTAAATAGCAAGCTGTAAAATACGTCATATTAATTAGGAGAATTACTTTCCAAACTATAGAATGAAGGAATGTTAATCTGAATAATTCAGAAAAAAGACAAATATTGGTTTGCTCAATAAACCTCAGTGTGTATAACACCCCCTTCAGTTTTCTTCCTGTTCATTTGATGAAATGAAAATCTGAACACTTTTTAACAAATGAAACAACCTGGGGTACCAAAGGAAAAGAGAATATGCCATTCACTCCTGAGTAGTAAGGGAAAGCCCAGCATAACAACAAGAGTATTGAACAAAGATAAAGCTTACCCAATGGAATGGGATCTGTAGCAGAAACAAAATGAGAGCAGTAGTAGTAAGAGTTAGCATATTTAGATACATTATGGAGAGAAATTCATTGCATGCAACCTTTGTTCTCTCATGTAAGGAGCCAATGGACAAGAATCTGATTCCATTTGCTGTTTACTTTTATAATCCTATAAGCAATAAAGTAAACAGACTATGTTTTTCTTGAATATTCTTCACTTACTGGGGTGCTTGGAAGTTTGAGTTTCATGTTACATAACTAATATTTATCACTGAAGTGGTCTAGTATACAGAATTCTCACTGCTTCCTTGAGACAAGTTTTTGTTCACTTTGTCTTTATCCATAGCTGTACAGAGTCAAAGAGAAGAGGTGTAACTCAAATCTCTTAATTTCATTTTTTGGTTTGTTTTTAGGAGTTTTCCTAACAAATATGGTGGGCAAGCAAAGTTATTCCAACTGTGGTAAAAAATGGAAGTTTTAGCTTAATCATTTGAGAGTTGAGCGCATGCCACTGAAGCAGCTTTTGAAGGACCACCCTTTTGGGGAGGAGACCATGAGGAACGGCCATGCACCTGCTGCTGCCCGGAGAGCTGGCCAAGCACACCGTGTCCGAGGGCACCAACTTCTGGGACAGCAGTTTAAAAACTGAGGGTGTAATGGAAGTTCTCTTTCTCTCGCTCTTGCTCTGGCGTTTAAGCTTTGCCGTGACGGCACATGCTTTTGGTGTTCAGTGCTGGTTCTCGGCCTGGCAGGCAGTTTGGGATTCGGTGAGTTTTATAATGGAATATAGACTAAGCTTAGATCTAAGATTATTCATTTGTATTTCTACTTTCCTATTTCCCTAACTGGTATCACCTTTTTGTTGTCTAATTAATTCCCAAACAATAAAAGCTAATCCCTCACTGAATAAAGCTCAGAGGCTTCTTTTTCTTAGTGGTCTGGGAGATATATAAGGGGAAAAGTTAAAGGGGGAGTTTAATGCTCGTATATCCATTTTTAAATCTCACACAACAAATTTTTTCTATGACCTGGACTTCAGTGAAACATATTATCTTTCTTTGTTGCCACTGATATAGTTAGTTCATGAATCTACTGCAAAAAGTATGACAAAATTAAACATTTTATCTCAGCCAAATTACAGTCTAAATAAAAGCTATAAGAACTAAACTCCAGAGAGAGTTTAGTTTTTAATGTTATTAATTAAAATATTTTAATTCCTTCCATTTGTATGACGCTTTTACCTTAGACACGGTTTTTTTAAACAAACTGTAGGCAAAAACATTTTCTCATAAATTACATGAAAATGCAATTAGAGAAGATGCTTTCATTTAATATATTCTCAGTTTCTTTAAAACAACTGTACCAGGAAGGCAGGCCAGGTATTATGGAGAAAGGAATTAAATGTGAAATTCAGAAGCTTTTCAGATATTACAGGTAATGAATGACAGAGCTGGAAGCAGAACTCAAGTTCTAATACTAAAATGATAACCATGGACTGTGGTATTCTGAATCACAAAGAGGATAGAGAATGTGAACTTGATTAATCAGTCCAGGGAACAATCCATAGGCTAGGTTTTTTCTAAACAACTAGAAAAAAAAATCAAATGCAACCAAAAAACTCAAACTATGAACATCATTCCTATTAATATATCAAACTTTTCATGGCCTAAATGATAATAAAGGTTGAACCAGAGGTATTGTTGATCAATATTAAAGGTAAGCATGACACAGTAGAAAGAATACCAGACTAAGTCAGTTAGGTCAGATAGTTTCAAGTTTTATATTTGTTGCTAGGTGGTGACTGGACACCTTCTGTGAGCTTGTTTTCTCATCTGTAAAAAGGGAATGATAAGACTTGCAGTATTTAACATCACAGAATATTTGTGAGGAAGACACTTTACAAACCATAAAACACTATGAAAAAGTGAGGCATTACTATGCTCAACTCAAAAACTCCATGGAGGGAGAATCATGCCCAACATTCCTATCAACCCATTATACTATGAAAGATTCACATAAGGAAAATCAAAGAGGAAGAAATAGAATTCTCTAAAGACAGTCCAATTTGGGTTTCCAAAAATCTGGAATGCACAGTAAGAAATCACTGGTCAGTATTATATGCTAGAGGGTATAAATATGTGTGTGTATAGTATAGCTAAGCTACATATCTATTGATATTTACATTTAGATATCAATGGATAGGCACATATCTGCCTATATAGATATTTATACCAATATATTTAGGTAAAGATACATAGAAAAAGGTTTATATTCTGTGTGTGTGTGTATCTGTCTGTCTCTTTCCTTTTAAGCACTCCAAAAGGTGTAGAAGTTCCTTTATTTTTTATCTCATCTAGGAATGTTTATTAAATTAAATGACTTTTAAAAACATATACAATTTCTATTTTTTCTAAGCATCTTATACACTTGGCAGACTTTTCCCCCTGGATCTAAACACCCCCTGTAAACAACCAAGTTTTCACACAGAAAATTATCCTCATTTAAATGGATTGTCAGATTCTATTACTTTAGAAAATCTGTCACTGAATTTTAAAAATTACACCTAGATATTATATACTATAGTGTAACCCTGAAGTACCATAGCAAGCTTTGTTCATTTATTTGAGCTATACATAGTTTTCTTCTTTGTTTATGAGAGAGCTTGAGTCCTTTATAAGAAGGTAATGATTTATAGAAATATTATTGAGAAGTCTTGAGAAATATACTTTAAATGATCCAGAAATAAAAATGGTAGAAACATAATAGAAACCAATCCCTATATGTTATAAATGCTTGAACATACACATGCTTTCACATATATTTTACTTCTACAAGCAAATGGATCTGTGCCTCTGTTTAATAGAATGAATAGCTCCTTGCTGGAGTGCTCTCCCTGGAGTCTACATGTTTCACCATTGTACAGGATGTCTCAAGACTTTGAACAGGGTTTTTTGTTTTGTTTTGTTTTGTTTGCGGGGCAATGGGGGTTAAGTGACTAGCCCAGGGTCACACAGCTAGTAAGTGTCAAGTGTCTGAGGCCAGATTTGAACCCAGGTACTCCTGAATCCAGGGCCGGTGTTTTACCACTGCGCCACGTAGCCACCCCCGACTTTGAACAGTTTTAAACATTTAATAGCTTAAAGACTTTTAAAACAGCCTGTATAAATGACATATCCATATTGAAAAAGTCCTTTTAAATGCTTCAGTAACTAGATTTTTTAGATGGATTCCAAGACAGAGCTACCTTATAAAGAAATCATTGAATTAGAAGGAAATTAGTGGGTACTACAATATTGCTAGAATAGTATGAAAAGCTATTCTTAGAACAGAATTTTAAAGTTATCACATCTCAACATGAAACATGGCTTTTGTCATCTTAGGAGGTCAATTTAAAACTACTGAAAAATTCAGCTAAGAATGAATTACTCCTCCAGGGACATACACAGCAGAAGATGGAAGGTGTATGGTCAGAGAAAGGTGTGGTTCTTCTTCACTCTTTTAATTTTA
This sequence comes from Dromiciops gliroides, assembly GCF_019393635.1. Lineage (NCBI taxonomy): Eukaryota > Metazoa > Chordata > Mammalia > Microbiotheria > Microbiotheriidae > Dromiciops > Dromiciops gliroides. The sequence goes on along the minus strand of NC_057864.1, from coordinate 359,358,715 downwards.
GTGCCTTCTGTCTTATAATTCTTTCTTATTTATCCTGTATACAGCTTGTTTTTACACATTTGTTTCCTTATTTGTCTTCCCTGCTAGAGGGTGAGCACCTTGAGGGGCAGAGGTTTTTGCCTTTTTTTTCCCACCCCCAGCACTAAGTACAGTGCCTGGCACAGAATAGGTACTTAATAAATGTTTATTAACTATCTACATATTTATCTTGCATTTATTTCTAGGTTCATAATAACATCTGAGAAAATATATAATCCAAAATTTTACATTTGTATCACCCTCTTTCACTGAAGAACTCCAACTATCTTATTGTCACCTTATTAATGAAAGATGAAAATAAAATCCTGCATTCAGATGCTTGTCCATGGAGTTATTTAACTTAGATTCCTGAAAAACTGAACAAATGGAAGTCGACTTAAATTGTTGAAAAACAGTTTAGATACCGTAACGATTGGAGTGACACCACAAGCTGGAAAGTTAGTGTAGGAAAGCTCTGCCATGAGGAGAAGGTGTCTGAGGGCAAGCCATGCGGTCAGTTCCTTGCTGTCAGGAAGTGACATTTGCTCACGGGTACTGTCTATCAAAGCTACCAGCCAATTAGCTTGGAGCTGTGTATGTGTGGCGGGGGGGGGGGAAGAGAGAGACGGGCTGTTTCAGTTTTCAAGGAGAGGCTCTGGGAGGAAGAAGGAAGTGTTGGGTCCTTTTTGTTCCTGACCTTGCCATGGCAGGTGGGGTGATGGGGTCCCTTAGAAATAGTTAGATTTTTACCTTTATCTCTGACCATTAGATCCTAATGCTCTTTAATAAATGCTTAAAAGTCTAAACTCTTGCTAAAGCTTATAGTTTATTGGCAACCACTCATTAGAGATTTTTAGACAGTATACCTAGATAGCAACTTTACAATTCTAAGACGCAAATATTTCCAGCTCATGTGACAAAGCTATAAGAATAGTTGTGTTGGTTATTTGTACAGGCATCCATCAAAAATTACTTATTTTTAGGGGCAGCTAGATGGTGCAGTGGATAGAGCACCGGCCCTGGAGTCAGGAGTACCTGAGTTCAAATCTGGCCTCAGACACTTAACACTTACTAGCTGTGTGACCCTGGGCAAGTCATTTAACTGTCATTGTCCCGCCAAAAAAAAAAAATTTACTTATTTTTAAAGGAAATGAATTTTTAAAAATTCATTCTCCTGAAGCATACAGTACTTAATGATGGGACTGAAAATATGCTGGATTGGGACATAAAAACCTGGGTTCAAGTCTTGATACTACCACTAATTAGATATATTGACCCTAACTGGGCAAGTCACAACTTCTCTGGGCTTGTTTTTCTTCATCTCTAAAATAAGAAGGTTGGACTAGAGCCCCTACTGAGTTCTTTCCATTATGATTCTATAGGCCCCTAACTCAACTAACAGACAAAGAAGGAAGCCAAAAAATCTTAAGTGTAACTTCCTATAGGATATTCTAATTTTGCAAGACTAAACATCAAAAATACAGCTATGGCTGAGCTAAATTTCTTCAACTAGTGTCTGTCTTACAGACAGTTATTACTTTATAATTATTTTTTTAAATCTATCTTTAGTGGCTATGAATGAATGGAGCTGTCAAAGGATTTCACTGATGATTTTTCTGATGTCAAAAAATCCCTAACTGAACTGATTGAAGATATCCCCAAAGAATTTACAGTCATCAGACACAAAACCTACCTTTTCTTTCACTGTTTTCCTTTGGTCATTACTGCTTCACTGCAACCAGTCTGTTTTGTGGTGTGTGACACCTTGTAAACCATGTGCAGTGCATTTTCACTGCCAATTTTTCTGACTGAGGGGAGATGCTCCATTTCCCTTAAGATTCCTTTCTGGAGAAATTCTCTCTTTATCTCTCTGCATATGTGTATACATATATGTGTGTAAATATCAATGGCAAACCACTCCAGTATCTTTGCCAAGAAAACCCCAATTGGGGTCATGAAGAATTGGAAAGGACTAAAAACAAGTGAACACTACCACCAGAAATGGGGGGGGGGGCGTTGGGGGGAGTGAGAGGAGTGAAGTTTGAAATAGATACAAAAGGGGGGAAAACATCTTTTATACCGTTTTGGTCTTTTCTTTTACTTTTTCTTCATCCTTTTCCTTTATCTAATTTACCATCAGGGAGATAGTAGTAGTAGTAGGCCTCCACCAGTCACGGACAACTTAAAGAGCCACAGGCCACAGTGTGGCTGTGCAGTCCGATATGGGAGCCACATCCCGTGTTGTATCTACCCCATGAGGAGTAGCTGAAGTGTCCTCTCCAGGGCAAACAAGCAACTATATATGTAGACTGTTATATTAAAACTGACAGATTAAGGGAATATAGAAAAGAAATTGGGATGGACAGCTGAATGTACAGTCTTGGGCTATGGTTGTAAACCCCAGCTTTATCTTCATGAGCCACTTAAGTCAATCAACAAACATTTATTAGCACTTACTATGTATTGAACATTTCTGCAGGGCCTATTCTCTCTAAACTGATGATGCCCCCCCCAACTACCTTGTATTTCTTTCCTATATGTGTGTATGTGTGCATGTACATGTATGTATATGTGTATATACACACAGAGGGAGATAACACAATGCAATATCTACCTATATGTATGCATGTGTATGTCTGTGCACACATAGGCATATATGTATATAGACATACATATACATATGTGTGTATGTAGAGAGGTAAATGTGTGGAGAAACACACACATACATGGATATATATTGTCTCATCAAATAGAAGGGAAGCTCTTGAGAGCAGGGTCTGTTTCATTTTTGTTTCCATCTCTCCAGTACTTGGCACAGTGTCTAGCACAAAAGAGGTGTTTAATAAGTGTCTGTTGACTGACTATTTTCTCACTTGTATGATTGGAGAGGGTGAGGGTAGGTGGCCTGAGGTCCTTTCCAGATCCAGATCTATGATGTTATGATCAGTCTGTGATTCATCAGTATGGGAACTCTTGGGGGGCAGAATGCCTCTACCACTATAGTTCACATCTCTTCTATAATTTTTATTCTTAGGAAAGAACCTGAGGTTCAGGAGGTAAGTGACTGGTCTATGGTCACTGAGCTGGAAATATCTGAGGCAGGATTTGAATTCAAGTTTTCCAGACTCCAAGGCCCAGAAGAACTCCAGCCATTATGCTATGCTGCTTCTCTATTTAGCATTAGAGTATGATTAAATAAATAATGCAGAGCACTATGTAAATGTTCATATAGATATATGTGTGTATATGAATATACATATATATTATATACACACATATATGTATAAATCTTTCACCGAAGAACTTTTTAACAGTACTTGTACAACAAAGGAAATACCTTCATTGAGGAATCAAAGAATGAAGGGTCTTACTTTGCTGGGACTAGTTACAATGCATTTTCACTACTAAGAATCAACAAATCTTTTCAACATGAATGAGCAGTCCTGCCCAGATGTGATAGGGTTTATCAGTTAAAGGTTAGGCTGCTGCACAAAGCTGCAGCTTTCCAAGTAGATTCCACTTCACACATTTTGCTTTCAATGTTAAGATTATAGTAATTAAGCCTCTCCTAGCCTGTGGTGTCTGAACAGGAAATTCCTCCTATTTTGCTCTCAACAGTAGTAATTACAAGGGTCTAGATTGTCTCTCATTTCCACTTGGACTTGCAGTATGGGAAGAACTCCTCTGCCAGGGGCTCATACACTTTTCCTAAGGCAGTACTCTCAGGGGATAAACACTTCTCACTTACTAGCAGTGGTTCCTGTCAGACATTTTATAGCAAGGGAAGGAAGGCCGGCAGAGAGTGAAGTGCATAAGCCCCTTCTTTGTCAGAGTCCAGTGCAAAGCTCATTCAATCTAGAAGTACCTCATGTCTCCAAACTTCTTGCTGATGGCTGTGCCCACGTTGCTGAAAGCTGCAGTTGCCTTCTGCCCTGCATGGCTCAGAGTTTCATGTGTTTTCTTGTAGCTAGAAATATAAGAGAGCAACAATAAGTAAAACAGTTCAGATAACAGACGGTATAACCTTTATCTGACTCCCAGATTCTTATTCAGAAAGTTGTCTATAGTGTATTATAGATTTAGCAGGTAGATAATTCATAAATGCAAATATTCTGATTCATCATCCCAGGATGGTTGGTTGACTATAGTTCACTTGAGTTGAAAACCAGGCCTTGGAATACCATAGTAGTAACACTAACACACAAAAATGAGAACACTTGTCTTTTAAAAGAAATCTAAAAGGTTCAAGAATCACTCTTAAAGAATTACCATGACCCAGCCTTGATGGACTTTCTAAAGTCGGTACTAGTTTAAGTAAGCTACTCCTAGGGACCAGAAAAGGTAGGTGCCTAATGGGAAATATAAGTTTTAGTTAGGCTTTTGATTTGTGTAAAAGTAACTTGGGGGGCAGCTACGTGGCCCAGTGGATAGAGCACCGGCCCTGGAGTCAGGAGTACCTGAGTTCAAATCTGGTCTCAGGCACTTAACACTTACTAGCTGTGTGACCCTGGGCAAGTCACTTAACCCCAAGTGCCGCACTAGGAAAAAAAAAAAAGTAACTTGGAAAAACAAAATGAGTTTAGTTATTTAACCTACATTGTAGCAGTGCTGGGATATCTGATTGAGAAAAACAGAGATTGCTTAAAGATACTCAGTAGCTATAAACTAGGGCAAACCATTTGCCTAGGAGGGCTGGATGAAGGGCTTAGGGGTGAACTAAATAATTTCTTGAAGTCTCCACCTCTGAAAAGATAGTTAACTTTCTTTAAAAAGTTGTCAGGGGGGCAGCTAGATGGCACAGTGGATAGAGCACCGGCCCTGGATTCAGGAGTACCTGAGTTCAAATCTGGCCTCAGACACTGGACACTTACTAGCTGTGTGACCCTGGGCAAGTCACTTAACCCCCATTGCCTGGGGGGGAAAAAAAGTTGTCAGGGTAGGGGCAGCTAGGTGGCGCAATGGATAAAGCACCAGCCCTGGATTCAGAGACACTTGACACTTAATAGCTGTGTGACCCTGGGCAAGTCACTTAACCCTCATTGTCCTGGGAGGGAGTTGTCAGGGTGTATGGACACCTGACCTGCAAAGAAGTTTAAGTTGGAACCTGAAGAATCACCAACATCAGAGATGTCAAATAAATAGCTTGCAGACATGCCTCCTGAGCTGTTTGAACCAGATTAAAATGTAACTGGGAAATAGTTAACAAAATAAATAAAAATACATCCCCCCTCCCCACCACAGATAATGTCAATATAAGTTTTTCTAAATCTGTATGGGCCCTCAAAGATCCTTATGTATGGCTTAGTGGCCCCCATTTCTATTTGAGTTTGACACCACCATCCTAAATACCCAATTTCAAGTTGTTTTAATTCCCTATCTCCCTATTTAAGACCATAGTATCAGGGAGCAGCTAGGTGGCACGGTGGATAGAGCACCAGCCCTGGAGTCAGGAGGATCTGAGTTCAAATCTGACCTCAGACACCTAACACTCACTAGCTGTGTGACCCTGGGCAAGTCACTTAACCCCAATTGCCTCACCCCCCCCCCAAAAGACCATAGTATCAGATTTAGAGGCTCAAAGCAACCTCAGAAGTCACCTAATCCAACCCCTTCATTTTAAAGACAAGGAAATTAGGGTACAGAGTGTTTAACAGAATTGTTCATAGTCACAAAGGTATTAAGTGGCATAGCCAAGATTCATACTCAGGTCTTCTGAATCCCAATCCAATATTCCTTTCATGGCACTGAGCTACCTCCTAAGTATGGATAGGGCTAATACTTAATTTCCAGGGTCTTTTAAATTATTTTAAAACATAACATTGAGGACATAATAAAATAAAATGAAATAGCTATTTCAGAGTCACTTCAATAAAACATTCCTAAAATGTTTTTTATTTCAATTTGAAGTATTATACAACTCACATCTTTCCTAGAATCTAGGAAACTGTAAACCAGTTCTAAATAGGAGGCTAGGATCAGTTAGCTATTTAGCATGTCAAAAGGAAGAATCCTAATAGGGCTCTTTCTCTAAAGAAGGAATTTCTGCTTTTTAAAGATAGGAGTCACTAGGCAAATTTCCTCCTTTTCTAATGGACACTGCTGCCCACCTTTCCCATCACTCTCCCTACACTATATTGTACCTTTGAGAAAATTTTGTAAAAGATTGACCTTTTTTTTTTTGGTGAGGCATTTGGGGTTAAGTGACTTGCCCAGGGTCACACAGCTAGTGTTAAGTGTCTGAGGTCAGATTTGAACTCCAGTCCTCCTGACTCCAGGGCTGGTGCTCTATCCACTGCGCCACCTAGCTGCCCCAAAGATTGACTTTTAAGGAAATGGACGTATCTAGCTCTCTACCTAAAAGGTGTTAAGTACCAGACTAGCCCCCTTTTTCAGCCAAAAGACCCTGATAAATGTTTCCTTCCCTGTTAAAATAAATGTTTTTGGAGTCTAGTCCTAAAGGAGTTATCAGACTATTTCTTGAAATGCTCAAAACAAAAATAAAATGTGCTGTAAGGCACTGGATTTGGAGTCAAGAAGACCTGAGTTCAAATCCCATTTCATACTCTTAATAGCTAGACAAATTATTTAACTCCTCTGCCTCTTGGTTTCCTTATCTGTTAAATTGATGTAGGATGGAATTAAGGTGATGAAATTGATCGTGAGGCATCCCAAATAATTACAAGATTCAGTGACTCAGTTTCCCAAGTTTTATTGTAATACTGTGAGTGACCACAGGAGAAAGGTGTCTCTGGAATAGGGAAAGAGAAGACAGTTATATTTATAGTATGGATAAACTGATAATCAGTCTCATTATAATAATCTCCACCTTAGGGAGGCACATGGGGGTTCATATCCTAATTTGGACTTCCTGGGGTCTTAAGCCAACCCCTGAAGTGGGTACCTTTTTCTGCGGAGGTGCATTTTGGGGGTTTACACATCATAAGGTGAATTTGGGGACAAATTTGGCCTTTTCTGCACATGTTCATAAAAACATACCTCAACTTGCCAAGGTCAGAGTGCCTTTGTGCTTTTGATCCCTTTCTTTTTTATAGGCCTGGTTTCTGGGTATTGACATTTATCAGTTAGGGTCTCTGTGACCTGTCTCTTTATGTTTTTGTTGTAGGTAGTGATTAATGGGGGCCAGACCTCCAGGTACAATTAACAAGAACCTAGGATCGATGAGGATCCCAGTCTTAAGTTATCCATTAATCCCTTTCAGAACTGGGGTAAGTTATAGCCCCTCTTGGAGCTCAGATCTAAATTAGAGCTTGGGTCTTAGGTTTGTTGGTTAACCCCTTCTAGACTCCTCCATCACAAAGGGATAGAATTAATGGCCTCTTCTTTGCCTTCCAACTCTAAACCTATAGATCCTGTTGAAACAACAACAACAACAAATGGTCTTGCATTTCTGGATTCAGAAGGAACTCATTAGAAATACCCTACGTTAGCACTCTTCAGAGTGGAATGATGTGTATATGATGTGACCACCACCACCTGGTATTTACCCAGTGTCAATTTCCAGAAAGATTAAAAATATACACCAGCTACTCAATTTCATAAAATATTCATTTACTGAAGCATAAAATATGCAATGTACTTAAACAGGGTGCTTGGTTACAAAGATGATAAAACACAAAATCCTGTCTACAGGAGCTTTTAATCCAAAAGAAAGACAAACACTACATAAGCACAATTAGTTTAAATGCTTTATTTTTTAAAATCCTCAAAAATAGCCTCAAAATCTGGCCCTCTTCACGGCTCCTTCCCTACACTTTTGCATATGTTCTGGTCTTGATGTAAAAAAACAAACTCAGACATAGTAAAACTAAACTAAAGTAAATTACAAAGCTTTTTCTAGACTCCACTCTATTCTCAAACTACTGTTATTCTATTTCTTATCCCCTTTCACCACCAAACTTCTTAAGGTAGCAACCCAACTGTTGTCTCTATTTCTTCAACATCTACTTATATCTTGAATTCTAGCTACTGTCCCCAACATCCTATTGAAGGCATTCTCTCTTCAAAACCACCAGTGATTTTAATTCAATTCTGTGAACTTTTCTGAGTACTTACCATAATAACCACTTATATTTATATAGTGTTTTATCAGTTATACAGTACATTACTCACTGTAATTCTTACTTTACAGATGACAAAAATGACACTCAAAGAGGTTTTATGTTAAGCCCCTATTCACAAAGCAGCCATAGGACACAAATGTTTACCTTCTGACTCCAATTCGAAGACACCACATTTCCTGCTATGTGTAAAGCAGCATTCTAAGCACTCTAGTGCAAATGTGTCCAACTGGAATCCCGCAAAACTCCCTAGGATGGCTGACCTTGATTTAAAATATAATTAGGGGGCAGTTACGTAGCACAGTAGATAAAGCACCAGCCCTGGATTCAAGAGTACCCGAGTTGAAATCCAGCCTCAGACACTTGACACTAGCTGTGTGACCCTGGGCAAGTCACTTAACCCCCACTGCCCAACAAAAAAAAAAATATGAAAAAGAAAAAGAAAAAATATATATAATTAAGAAATGTTTAACAAGATAAAAATACAACACAGATGTGGTAAAAAACCGGAATTTTTAGCTTAGTCATTTGAGAGTTGAACACATGCTACTGAAGTGGCTTTTGAAGGACTGCCCTTTTGGGGAGGAGACTGCAAAGAATGGCCGCGCGCCTGCTGCTGCCCTGCCGGAGAGCTGGCCAAGCAAGCCATGCTTCTCCGGGACAGCAGTTTAAAAACTGAGGGTGAAACGGAAGTTCTCTCTCTGGCTTTGCAGTTTAGCCTGGTGGCACACGCGTTTGGTGGTCTCGGCCTGGCAGGCAGTTTTGGGATTAGGTGAGTTTTATAATGGAATATAGACTAAGGTTAGATCTAAGATTATTCATTTGTATTTCTACTTTCCTATTTCCCTAATTGGTATCCCCTTTTTGTTGTCTAATTAATTCCCAAACAATAAAAGCTAATCCCTCACTGATTAAAGCTCAGAGGCTTCTTTTTCTTAGTGGTCTGGGAGATATATAAGGGCAAAGTTAAAGGGAGAGTTTAATGCTCTTATATCCAAATTTAAATCTCACACAGATAATATTAATTTGTGGTCAATATGTAGCCGAAGGAATCTATTTCTATTTGAACTTTACATTAGTGCCATACTGGGGACGAGCAGTGGGTGAGTGTCTTGTGACAGGGGCTGGATTTGGGCTCAAGTCTTCCTGGGTCCAGGGTGGGTGCTTTGTCCACCTAGCTGCCCCATGATGACATTTTTAGGGTAAAACTGAGAGGTGAGAGGAATACACTGGGGGAGGGGGAAGGGGAGAGGTAGAATGGGGTGAAAACCCACATGAAAGAAACATGAAAGGGCTTATGGAGTGAGGGGAGAGATGGGGGAGGGGCAGGGCAGTGAAGGAACCTCACACTTATCAGAATTGGCTCAAAGACTTTACTCTCATCAGTTGCTCAAGGAGAGATAAAAATACACAATTGGGTGGAGTAATCTATCTAAACTAGGCAGTGAATGAGCCTTACACTCATCAGAATTGACTCAAAGACCTTAATCTCATCATAGTTGGCTCAAGGAGGGAATAACATACACACTCAATTGGGTGGAATAATCTATCTAACCCTGCAGGAAAGTAGGAGAGGAAGAGGATAAGGAGGGAGGGGTGAAAGAAGGGAGGGCAGAGTGGGAGGGGGCAGTCAGAAGCAAATTCCGTTTGAGGATGGATAGGGTAAAAGAAGATAAATAATAGAATAAATATCATGGGGAAGGGAAAAAAATTGTACAAAAAATATTTATGGCAACTCTTTGTGATGCCTAAGAATTGGAGATTGAGGGAATGCCCATCAGTTGAGGAATGACTGAGAAAGCTGTGGTATGTGATTGTGGAATATTATTGTGCTGTGGAAAATGATGAACAGGATTGATGTAGGAGGTGAAGAAAGGGTTAATAGAAAAACCCAAGACCCAAGCTCTAATTCAGATATTAGCTCTAAAAGGGAGTCAGACCCCAGTTAATGAATAACTTATATAGGTTCTTGTACCAACAGTAATCAGTGCCCATAACAGGAACAGAGGGAGAAAGGCCATGATGACCTTAGACTAAATGACAACCGTATAGAAATTCTAATGAAAAATGGAGATATTTTGAAACTAGCCATGGGAAACAGATAGAGACATGTGCAGAAAAGGCCAAATTTGTCCTCAGATTCACCTTATGACATGTAAACCCCCAAAACACACCTCCACTGAAAAAGGTACCTGCCTTGGGGTTGGCTTAGGACCCCAGGAACTCCAAATTAGGATAAGTCCTCCCCTGTAACACCCCTAGGTGGAGAATATTATAATGAGAAAGACAGGCCCTCCCCTGTACCTCCCCAAGGTGGAGATTATTATTAGACTGATTATCAATTTATCCATACTATAAATATAACTGTCTTTCCTTATTTGAGAGATACCTTTCCACTATTCTGGTTCTCTCCCTGTGGTCACTCACAGTATTGCAATAAAACTTGGGAAACTGAGTCACTGAGTCTTGTAATTCTTTTGGGATGACTCACAATCAATTTGACCCCAAATTCCATCCCACATCAGAATGATTTTGGAAAAACCAAGAAAGGCTTATATGAACTGATACATAGTGAAGTGAGCAGAACCAGGAAAACATTGTACACAGTGCCAGCATTAGTGTTCCAGGAGCAATTGTGAGTGACTTAACTACTCTCAGCAATACAATGAGCCAAGACAATCCCAAAGGACTAATGATAAAGTACACTATCTACCTCCAGAGAAAGAAATTATATTGACTGAAGCTTGCTACTTTGCATTTTCTTCTTTTTTAAATTTTACTTGAGTCTTTTTATATAAAATTAATAATATGGTAATGCTTTACATAAATGCATATGTATAACCTATATCTGACTGCTCACCACCTCAGGGAGGGGAGAGGGTAGGGAGGGAGGGAAATGAAAGAGGGATAGAATTTGGAATTCAAAACTTTAAATAAATAAACGAAATAAACTTACATCAGTGCTATAGAGGATTATTACAAAGATGAACAAGACATGGTACCTGCCTCTGAAGAATGTATAATCCAATAGGAGAGACAATACAAGTAAACAACTATTGCACAAGATAGGATATGCTAAATGCTATTAGAGAAACAGAGTGTTAGCCCTTGAATCCATGTTCCAAGTCATAGCTCCCTCTTACCAAATTCTATAGAAGGTGACAAAGTAACATCCAGATTAAGACCTTTAAATGTGCATCACAAAAATCACACTGACTCTGTCAGTATTACCAAGTCAAAAAAAAATAATAATAAAACCAGGTTGCATAGTACCTTATAATACATTTTCAGGAAAAATAATGACTGACAAAATTCTTCATAATACCACCACCCCTGACATTATGATGGTAGTTCATCTATATCCTTCCCTTGGAATTTCTACCTTGATCATAATATGTATTTTTAATTTTTGTCTCTTTCTGAAAACATAGACAGTAGTAAGAACAATATTCTAACCTTTCCAACCCATGCAAGTTAGGTCAGTTTTTCCTTAATAGGTACTGAAACATTCCTCTACAAGTGGCTGGCTCAGGGGATTAAGGTTCAGATTTCTGATGTCACCTCCTCATCTTCTATGAGTACAGAGCGGCTAAGAGGAGTTCCTGACATATTCTAAGGCTTTGATAATGGATTATGATGGGCATCTCTGGCTCAGCTGGACTCAAGGTGTCCTCAATGCCTATCTTTGTTGAATATCCTTCTCCTGCTATGGCTAATCAAATGTTTTTCTTGTTGTTGTTAACTGTTGAATAAGCTGCAAGCGTCTTGCTTTCTTCCAACATAAAACCTAAACTACCAGGAGACTGGCCTGAGTCAGGTCCCTCCCAGACCACAAATCATGTCAAATCTCTCCAAGGAACAAGCATTCTGGAGTTTGTGTACTGGATTAGAAACATTATATAAACATCCAGCAGCTTGTGGATAGAGTATTACTTAGTTATAGAGCTTTGTGGCCATCCTGTGGTTGAAGTAGATAATGCCCCCACCTCTTGCTTGACCCTGGATATTTGTAAAGAACAAATATATCCCATTTGTCTAATTTATCACATGAAGTCTTCCTCAATAAGTACGTGGGAGTCAGTGTGGTATAGTGGATAAAGGGTCAGTCTAGAATCCATCTTCATTCAAGGCTCCTGTTCCCTACTCCCCCCTATCTTGACAGCTCCTTCCCCTGGTAAAATGTAAGCTCCTTGAGGGCAGAGACGCCTTTCTTTTGTGCTTGTATTTGTATCCCCAGTGCTAATTACAATGCCTGGAACACAGCAAGTGCTTAATTGCATGCTTGTTTCTAGCCTTCCTGCCAGCCTGATAATTCCCTCCACCAATGAAACCACAGGACCTATTTCTTTTTTTGTTGTTGTTGTTTTTGGTTTTTTTAGTGAGGCAATTGGGGTTAAGTGACTTGCCCAGGGTCACACAGCTAGTAAGTGTTAAGTGTCTGAGGCCGAATTTGAACTCAGGTACTCTTGACTCCAGAGCCGGTGATCTATCTATCCACTGAGCCACCTAGCTGCCCCACCTATTTCTTTAAGTAGAAAGCACAATGTGCTCTAGGGCTTCCCCTGCTTGGACGAACAACCAAATTCAATGCCCCTTTCTCAATCCCTTATCTTCTTAACTTGCTGCTGAAAGTAAATCCCACTCACCACTCCCCTTTCTCCTTGGCCACTATGACATGACACTGCTTTGTCTTTCTAACTTTCTCTGTCTCCTTCATTGGCTACTTCATTCTGAAGAGTGAGTCCTAAGTGCTCTTTCTTCTGTTGATTATCTAAATTTTGTTTGTCTTTCTTTGCATCTCCAGGGCTAAGCACCATGCCTGGTACACATAGGTGCTTAATAAATGCTTGCTATCTTGGTGTGACTTCTGCCCTCAAAAAAGTCCATCCATTCTTATGGCTTCAACAATCACTTCTGTAGATCAATTCCAATCTCTAGAGTCTTGCTTTCTAGTTCAGAATATCTGCCTACTAGACATCTCCTGATGTTCTATAGGACCCAAATCCACCTTAGCTAAAACTGAACATCATCTTTTCTCCAAAACCATGTCTGACTCTGGCTTTCCTTATTTCTGTCAACAGTATCATCATTCTCCTCTTGGGGCATCCTTTTCCCTTCACTCAGTCACTAAGTTAAGTTGCTTCTTTCAAAATGTCTTTAGAATTCACTCCTTTCTGGGGCAACTAGGTGGCACAGTGGATAGAGCACCGGCCCTGGAGTCAGGGGGTCTTGAGATACTTACAGAGTTGAGGAAAGAAGAGCTCTATGAGGTCAAAATTATTTTTGTGATAATACTAAGAAATAGTTTGCCTATTAAAATATTTCTCTTTTCTAACCATATCTCTATGTGAGGTCTGAATTTTCTTCATATACTTCAACCAAAATAACATACATCATCTCAAGAGACTGAATGCAAAAGCAGAAATGAGAATCCAGTTGTCTTATATTAAGCCATACAGTAAGGGCATTTATAAAAATATATACAACTACTTATTAATCTTTTGTTTTGGAAAACAGTTTGCATGACATTAAACATGTGATAGATTTATTACTTTAAATGAATTAATAAAGTTTTTCAGTTTTAATTGCTAATAATAATAGCTACCATTTACATGGTGCTTGAAGGTTTGCAAAGCACTTTGCAAATATATTCTATTCTTACAACAAGCCTGGAGGTAGGTGCTTTGATTATCTCTATTTTACAGAATAAGAGACTGAGGTAAACAGAGGTTAAGTGGCTTGCCCTGGGTCATAGAGCTAGTGTCTGAAGTGATTCCAGTTCCAGCACTCTATCCACTGTACCATCTATCTGCTTGATAGAGTAAAAAAAAATCATAAAATCCACAAGAACAAAAGTTCTCTGAGGTCCTTAATAACTTTAACAGTGGAAGGGGCCAGAGACCAAAAAGTACCCTCATTTTAAAGAGGGAAAAACTTAGGCCCACCTAAGGAGAGAAAGTGGATTGTCTAGGGGTACTCTATCTTGCTAGTGTCAGAGCCAGAACTAGAGCTATAAAGGCTCTTAATTCTGAGATAATAACTCCTTCCCCTACATCACACTATCTCTGCTAGTGATCACACTTGGCTGTCCATGCACTGGAGAGCAAGTTCACTTGTCACTACAGCCATAAAAAGCTCTCACGTCACTGATGACGCTCAACTCACAGGTGCACATTCTCATGTGTTTGGCAAGTTCTTGTTTGTTTAGTAAGCTTGCTTCCATCAACCACATATCTTAAGGCATGTGTCCTCACCCATGACCTTCCAAGCTTACACAAAACTGATCTATAGAGCATGTTTTCAGTTGCTCTGTTTGCTTACATTCCTCTAAGAGAAAACTTCATAGATCACAGGCTAATCTGTCCTCATCTCCATACAAAGTATTCGTAGATTGAAGATATATGTTTAAACACAAGTAACATTTTGTATCTTCTTGTTTCTGTTCTTTTGCCACATGCTATGTATATTAAATATGCAAACATTAGACTTCAGATCAGTCACAAAACATCTCTTGCACCTGGTACATTCAGACTATAACTGTCTACATGAAAAATTCCACTGTAACTAGAAAGAACAATAATTGCGAATTTCCAGTATTTGCCCAGAGTAGGTCACATTATCTGAGTTTAGTTTTTGATTGAATGACAATTCAGACCTAGCAGAATTCAGGTCTCTATGAAACTTTAATAATAAATGTCCTAAGCTCTAAGGGTTTGAAATGTCACATTTAATATTTATTATAGTAGCACTTTTTCACAACTGTTAGGTTAAGTCCATTTCATGTTGGTAATGACTAAACACAGATGGTGTTGGATTGGCTACAAGATGATACATTAGAAGATGTGCAAAAAAGCAGGAGGAGGTGTCCTACATTATTTTTTAATTATTATTACTACTACTACTACTACTACTACTACTACTACTACTACTACTACTACCACCACCACTACTAGTAGGATTAGCTACCATGTGTATAGTCTTAAGTGCTTACATATATTAACTCATTTGATTCTTTCATTTAGATATTTCTGCTGTCCTCTCCTCTCCCCAGATCTTTAAGTTCCATTTGCTTTTACTGTTGGTTTTCTGCGTGGGAAGGGAACAACTTTAAGAGATTTAGGGGATTTAATTATCTTTCTATTACAAGAGACATTTCCCCCCAATAGTTCAATTTGGTTAGAAATATATAAGCAGCAGCATCTGGACAGACTAAGGTAAATAGTTAGAGCAAATAAATAATATTGTATACAGTAGACAATTTATATCTGCTTTTTTTTTTCTTTTTTTCTTTCTTTCTTTTGGTGAGGCAATTGGGATTAAGAGACTTGCCTAGGGGGGGCGGAGCCAAGACAGCGGAGAGGAAGCAGCAAGCTGCCTGAGCTCTCCTTCTGTTCCCTCAAAAAGAACATTAAATCAAGCCTCTGGACGGATTCTGAAACTACAGAACCTGCAAAGAGACAGAGACACACAGTCTTCCAACCAGAGATAATTTAGAAGACTTTAGGAAAAGGTCGGTCTGACTCCGGAAAAGGGAGGCCCAGCGTAGGGCAGCAGCCCAGTGCTGAGGGGGTTGGGGCAAGTCAGCAGGACCTGCGGGCCACAGCCGAACAACTGAGGCCCCTGGAACCTGGCTCAAAAATCTGGTGGCCAAGAAGGACAATGGAAAAACCTACTTGGACTGGCCGGGAGGGCCACAAACGGGACAGGCGGGATCAGGCGCCGGGATCGGGCACCTGGCCGAGCATGCTCAGACAGGAAGTGCAGGGGGGCGAACTGCATACACTATAAAGGCCTCAGAGTAAAAACCTGGTCACACAGCACCTATACCCCTGCAAAAGAAGCCCAAAACAGGGACCCTGGTGCCCCCAGAGCAGACCTCAACTTAAAAAATAAACAAACAAGCTGAAATAATGAGTAAGAAGCAAAAAAGAGCCCTCTCCATTGAGAGCTTCTGTATCAATACGGAAGAAGCAAATGCAAACTCAGATGAGGACAATACCCTCAAATTGCCTACATCTGAAGCCTCACGAGGGAAGGTGAATTGGTCTCAAGAACAAAAAGCCTTCCTGGAAGAGCTCAAAAAGGATTTTAAAAATCAATTGAGAGAGGTAGAAGAAATAATGGAGAGAGAAATGAAAGCAAAACAAGAAAACTATGAAAAAAGAATCAGCAGCTTGGAAAAGGAAGCACAAAGATTGACTGGCCAAATGGAAAAAAAAGTGCATAATTTCACTGAAGAAAACAATGCCTTAAAAAATTCATTTGGCCAAATGGAAAAAAAGGTGCATAATCTCACTGAAGAAAACACTGCCTTAAAAAATTCACTTGGCCAAATGGAAAAAAAGGTGCAGAATCTTACTGAAGAAAACAATTCCTTAAAAATTAAAATTGGACAGTTGGAAGATAAGGAATCCATGAGACACCAGGAATCAGTCAAGCAGAATCAAAAGAATGAAAAAATAGAAGAAAATGTGAAATACCTCACTGGAAAGACAACTGATCTGGAAAACAGATTGAGGAGAGACAATTTAAGAATCATTGGACTGCCTGAAAGCCATGACCAGAAAAAGAATCTAGACACCATATTCCAGGAAATTATTAAGGAGAACTGCCCTGATATCATAGAATCAGAGGATAAAATCATCATTGAAAGAATCCACCGATCACCTCCTGAAAGAGACCCCAAAAGGAAAACTCCAAGGAATATTGTAGCCAAATTCCAGAATTATCAGGTGAAGGAGAAAATACTCCAAGCAGCCAGAAATAAGCAATTTAAATATCATGGAGCCACAGTCAGGATTGCTCAGGAACTGGCAGCTTCAACATTAAAGGACCGCAAGGCTTGGAATATGATATTCCAGAAGGCAAAGGAGCTTGGATTGCAGCCAAGAATCTATTACCCAGCAAAAATGTGCATTCTCTTTCAGGGGAAAAGATGGGACATTTAATGACATTGGGGACGTTCAATCTTTCCTGGTGAAAAGACCAGAACTGAACAGAAAATTCGATCTCAACATACAAGACTCAAGAGAAGTTTAAAAAGGTAAACAGAGGGGGGGAAAAAAAAGGTTACCCTATTAGGTTAAACTGTTTATATCCCTACATGGGAAGATAACACTCTTAACTCGTAAGAACTGTAAATGTATTTGGGCAGAGAGAAGGAGTGTACACAGAGGGTATAAATATAAATTGTCTTTGATGTGATGATACAAAAAAAATTAAGGGGTTAAAAGGGGAGTCTATGGGGAGGAGAGGAAAGGGGAGGTGGAATGGGATGAATTATATCATATGAAGAGGTGAAAAAAAAAACCTATTACAATAGAGGGAAAGAAAGGAGGGGTGAACATTGTTTCAACCCTACTCTCATTAGATTTGATTCAAAGAGGGAATAACATATACGTTCATTGGGATAAAGAAACTTAGCTCATTCTTTAGGGAAGCGAAAGGGGGGACTGATAGAAGGGAAGACAAAAGCAAGGGAGAAAAGGGTAAAGAAAAGAGAAGGGGTGATAAAAAGGGAGGGCAGATTGGGGGAGACGGGTAAGAAGTAAAACATCGGTGAGGAGGAATAGGGTGAAAGAAGGGGGGAAAAGTACAAAGGGGGTAAATAGAATGGGGGGAATAGACAGTCAGTAATAATAACTTTGAATGTGAATGGGATGAACTCTGCTATAAAATGGAAGCGAATTGCAGAGTGGATTAAAAACCAGAACCCTACAATATGCTGTTTACAAGAAACACATTTGAAGCAGAGAGATACACACAGAGTAAAGGTAAAAGGCTGGAGCAGAATATATCATGCTTCAGCTAAAGTAAAAAAAGCAGGGGTAGCAATCCTTATCTCAGACAAAGCCAAGACAAAATAGATCAAATTAAAAGAGATAAGGAAGGAAACTACATCTTGCTATAAGGTACTATAGATAATGAAGTAATATCAATATTAAATATGTATGCGCCAAGTGGTATAGCATCCAAGTTCTTAGAGGAGAAGTTAAATGAGTTACAAGAGGAATTAGACAGTAATACTATACTAGTGGGGGATCTGCATCTCCCCCTCTCAGAATTAGATAAATCTAGCCGAAAAATAAATAAGAAAGAAGTGAAAGAGGTGAATAGATTACTAGAAAATTTAGACATGATAGATGTCTGGAGAAAATTGAATGGGGATAGAAAGGAATATAACTTTTTCTCAGCAGTACATGGCACATTTTCAAAAATTGACCATGTATTAGGGCACAAAAACATCATAGTCAAATGTAGAAAGGCAGAAATAGTAAATGCATCCTTTTCAGATCATGATGCAATAAAAATTACATGTAAGAAAGAGCCAGGGAAAAGTAGAATGAAAATCAATTGGAAACTAAATAATTTCATTCTAAAGAATGAATGGGCCAAACAACAAATCATAGAAACAATCAATAACTATATCCAAGAGAATGACAATAATGAGACAACATACCAAAATCTATGGGATGCAGCCAAAGCAGTGCTTAGGGGAAAATTTATAGCTCTAAATGCTTACATAAATAAAAAAGAGAAAGAGGAGATTAATGAATTGGGCATGCAACTTAAAAAACTAGAAAAAGAACAAATCAGAAATCCCCAATTAGACACTAAATTAGAGACCCTGAAATTAAAGGAGAAATTAATAAGATTGAAAGCAAAAAAATTATAGAATTAATCAATAAAACTAAGAGCTGGTATTATGAAAAAACCAATAAAATAGATAAAATATTGGTTAATTTGATTAAAAAAAAGAAAGAAGAAAACCAAATTACCAGTATCAAAAATGAAAAGGGTGATGTTACCACCAATGAATTGGAAATTAAATCAATAATTAGGAATTATTTTGCCCAACTGTATGCCAATAAATTTGACAATCTAAATGAAATGGATGAATATTTACAAAAATACAAACTGCCCAGGTTAACTGAAGAAGGAATAAAATCCTTAAATGAACCCATATTAGAAAAAGAAATTGAACAAGCCATTAATGAACTCCATAAGAAAAAATCCCCAGGGCCAGATGGGTTTACGGGTGAATTTTACCAAACATTTAAAGAACAATTAATTCCAATATTATACAAATTATTTGGAAAAATAGGTGAAGAAGGAGTTCTACCAAATTCGTTTTATGACACAAATATGGTGGTGATACCA
This sequence comes from Dromiciops gliroides, assembly GCF_019393635.1. Lineage (NCBI taxonomy): Eukaryota > Metazoa > Chordata > Mammalia > Microbiotheria > Microbiotheriidae > Dromiciops > Dromiciops gliroides. The sequence continues at coordinate 359,339,459 of NC_057864.1, read as the reverse complement.
AAACCAGGCAAAGCAAAAACAGAGAAAGAAAATTATAGACCAATTTCCTTAATGAATATTGATGCTAAAATCTTAAATAAGATATTAGCAAGGAGATTACAGCAAGTGATCACCAGGATAATACACTATGACCAGGTGGGATTTATACCAGGAATGCAGGGCTGGTTCAACATTAGGAAAACTATTAACATAATCAACCACATCAATAAGAAAACCAACCAAAATCATATGATTATATCAATAGATGCAGAGGAAGCCTTTGACAAAGTACAACACCCATTCCTAATAAAAACACTAGAGAGTTTAGGAATAGGTGGAGCTTTCCTTAGAAAATAAACAGTATCGACCTAAAGCCATCAGCAAGCATTATATGCAATGGAGATAAATTAGAGGCCTTCCCAATAAGATCAGGGGTGAAATAGGGATATCCATTATCACCCCTATTATTTAATATTGTCCTAGAAATGCTAGCTTTAGCAATCAGAGAAGAGAAAGGAATTAAAGGAATTAGAGTAGGCAAGGAGGAAACAAAACTATCACTCTTTGCAGATGATATGATGGTATACTTAAAGAATACCAGAGAATCAACTCAAAAATTACTTGAAACAATTAACAACTTTAGCAAAGTAGCAGGATATAAAATAAATCCACATAAATCATCAGCATTTTTATACATGACCAACAAAGTCCAGCAGCAAGAGATAGAAAGAGAAATTCCATTTAAAGTAACAGTAGATAATATAAAATACTTGGGAGTCTACTTGCCAAGACAAACCCAGGAACTCTATGAACACAACTACCAAACACTCTTCACACAAATCAAATCAGATCTAAATAATTGGAAAGATATCAATTGCTCATGGATAGGCAGAGCTAATATAGTAAAAATGACAATACTGCCTAAATTAATTTACTTATTCAGTGCCATACCAATCAGACTACCTAAAAATTCTAGAAAAACAAAATATCAAAAATATCCAGGGAAATAATGAAAAAAATTTCACAGGAAGGTGGGTTAGCGGTACCAAACCTGGAGCTTTACTATAAAGAAGCAGTCATCAAAACTATCTGGTACTGGCTAAGAAATAGAGTGGTAGATCAATGGAATAGGCTAGGCTCAGGAAATGCAGTAGTAAATGACACTAGTAATGTAGTGTTTGATAAACCCAAAGACTCCAGCTTCTGGGATAGGAACTCAGTATTTGACAAAAACTGCTGGGAAAACTGGAAGATAGCATGGCAGAAATTAGGCAGAGACCAACATCTGACACCTTATACTAAAATAAGGTCAAAATGGATACACGATTTAGACATAAGAGGTGATACCATAGGTAAATTAGGAGAGAAAGGAATAGTCTACCTATCAGATCTTTGGAAAGGAAAACAGTTTATGACCAAACAAGAGATATAGTATATTATAAAATGCAAAATGGATGATTTACATTAAATTAAAAAATTTTTGTACAAACAGAAGCAATGCATCCAAAATTAGAAGGGAGGCAGAAACCTGGGAAACAATTTTTGTGGCCAGTACTTCTAATAAAGGCCTCATCTCTAAAATATATAGGGAACTAAATCAAATTTATAAGAATCCAAGTCATTCCCCAATTGAGAAATGGTCAAAGGATATGAACAGGCAGTTTTCTGATGAAGAAATCAAAGCTATCTATTCCCATATGAAAAAATGCTCTAAATCACTATTGATTAGAGAGATACAAATTAAAACGACTCTGAGGTACCACCTGACACCTATCAGATTGGCTAAAATGACAAAAAAGGAAAATAAATGTTGGAGAAGCTGTGGGAAAATTGGAACACTAATGCATTGTTGGTGGAGCTGTGAACTGATCCAACCATTATGGAGAGTAATTTGGAATTATGCCCAAAGGGCGATAAAGCTGTGCATACCCTCTGACCCAGCAATACCACTTTTGGGTCTTTTCCCCAAAGAGATCATGGAAAGGGGAGAGGGACCCACATGTACAAAAATATTTATGGCTGCTCTTTACGTGGTGGCAAGGAATTGGAAGTTGAGGGGGTGCCCATCAATTGGGGAAAGGCTGGACAAGCTGTATATTAATACAATGGAATACTATTGTGCTTCAAGAAATGATGAGCAGGAGGAGTTCAGAGAAACCTGGAGGGTCTTGCAGGAGCTGATGATGAGTGAGATGAGCAGAACCAGAAGAACACTGTACACAGTATCATCAACATTGAGTGTTGATCTCCTGTGATGGACTATATTCTTCTCACCAATGCAATGGCACTTAAGAGTTCCAGGGAACTCATGATAGAAGAGGATCTCCAAATCCAAGGAAAAAAAAAAAACTGCGGAGTATAGATGCTGAATGAACCATACTATTTCTTTTGTTTTGGGTGCTGTTGTTTTTTTCTATTTTGAGGTGTTTCATCATTGCTCTGATTTTCTCTCTTATAACAGGACTAATGCAAAAATAGGATTAATGTTATTATGTGTGTGTGTGTATATATATATATATATATATATATATTAAAAAAAACCTATATCAGATTACCTGCTGTCTAGGGGAGGGGGGAGGGAGAAAAATCTGAAATTGAAAAGCTTGTATAAACAAAAGTTGAGAACTATCTTTAAATGTAACGGAAAAAAATAAAATACTTTATTAATTAAAAAAAAATAAAAGAGTGTCTTATACAATGCAAAAAGAAAAGAGACTTGCCCAGGGTCATACAGATAGTGTCAAGTGTCTGAGGCCAGGTTTGAACTCAGGTCCTCCTGAATCCAGTGCCAATGCTCTATCCACTGCACCACCTAGCTGCCCCTTACAGTAGACAATTAACAAATATTTGTACAACTAGTTGAATCTTTTTAATCCTAATATCATTATTTTTTTTGGAGGCAACTGGGGTTAAGTGACTTGCCCAGGGTCACACAGCTAGTAAGTGTCAAGTATCTGAGGCCTGATTTGAACTCAGGTCTTCCTGAATCAAGGGCCAGTGCTCTATCCACTGTGCTACCTAGTTGCCCCCCAATATTCTTTCAGTCATGTTCTGTGGTTGTACATTATGGAATATTGTGATCACAGAATAATCAAATTTACACAAACCTAAAAGACAGAAGCTCTAGGATGCAGGGTATTACCAGTACTGTATTGTGTAGAAGAAACATTACAAAAGTCATGAACAAGGGCCTGTAAGACCAAAAAAGGAAGTTAGCCTTATGAGGAGGAGATAGTGTAGCACAGTTAAAACAAACAAGCAAGCATTCTTTGGAGTCACAGGGTCTGGGTCAAAATTCCAGCACTGTCACCTGTATCTGCGGGACTTGGAAAAAATTGCTTCATTTCTGTGGGCTTCTGTTTCCTCATTTGAAAAATGAAAGGAGGTTCCCTCCAGCTCTAAATGAGTACGTATGTGAGAAGGCAACAAAGGGATGAACAGTCTAAGTGCTGCCCTTATAGCATGTGTTGGGAATTTTCCCCTTCCTCTTCTTCCCAGAGAGCAACTGTAACTGGGTAAAACGAACACTTGTTTCATGGAAAACAGACATGCCAAAGGGTAACCTACTGGTTACTGTTAACAGTCTTCCTGGATTTCAATATTCCTGCTCAACTGATTAAGAGAAACATCACAATTTTTGAGAGATACACAAGTACCCCCCTAAAGCTGGGTGCTTTGTTATGTCTTAAACAAGGGTTGAGGAGTACTCTGCTCCAATGATGACGCCTCTCCCCAATGTGAGAGGGAGAAAAGGCATGAAATTGTGCAGTGGTCAGCAAACTCAAACATGGAATTGGTGACAGGGTTAGAGAGTGAAAGGAACCCAGCTCCCTGGACAAAGTGTTGCATGGCAAGTAGATGGAAAGTGGGGAAATAACTTCAGTTTGGTGAATGCCTAGGCCTGTAGGCCTGTAACTGCAATCACTCGTAGAGTTGGGATGCAGAGTCAGAACACTTTCTTATCCTCAGGGAAAGCTCAAGAATTGGTGGCAATGATAAGGTCCAATGACTGAATAAGTTTTACTTCAATAGAGGGTTTCAGTTTCATCTGGCCAAAGCAAAAAGAACTGCTAAGGGAGAGCCACAGCTGGTGCCACCAGTGATGAGGAAATATAGCAGGGACCACAGACAAGGTTATGTTGGATGGCACTGACTGGGGACACCTTCCTGGAGATATGTAATACTTCAAGAAAAGCTCTGACAGATAGCAATATTTGATGAAGACCTTTGAAGACAATAAAGGACTATAAGAGGGCCTCCCTTAGAGGGCAGCAGCATCTGGTTGGTGGTGCTTGCTGGCGGCAATACTGAACCAACTATAGAAAGAGGTAGGATAAACATCAGAGGAGAGGCATGACAGAGATCAGCAAATGACATCATCTGCTTATAGTGAGGTGGAGCTGCAGAAAGACCTTGCTATTACAGACAATGTCTGATGACAGTCCTCTGAAAGCAATGGAAAACTGCAGAGGGAGAGGAATCTGCCTAGCTGGGACTATAAACTAGACATTTACACAGATCTCTGGAAGAGGAATGCTCATTGATAATTCTCTGTTTGTATTCCAAGCATTCTGTTTTGGGATTCTGTTTAATTTACCTTGCTTCTTTCAATAAAACTTTCCAGTGGTTTGAAGGAATGTTAGTGGCTGGTAGTGGGGGACAGAGCATAATTAGCCAGGGAAGTGAGAAATCACTTCAAGTGTCACTGAGTCTTTCCTATGCTATATTGCCCCTGATTAAAAAAAAAAATTCACACACAAGAAATACTAATATAGCCAGAAAACACCCTGTAACATATTGACTAGATCTTCTATGAAGGATTTCTAGAAAGACATAGAAAAAAAAATTACAAAGGATAACATAGTGTGAAAGAAATACTTCTATTAGCAAGATAACAGGATCCCAGTATCACAGATTTAGAATTAGAAGAAATCTTAGAGGTTACCTCATTTTACAGAAGAGGAAAAAAGAAATCCAGGGACTTGATATAACAACCAGGGTCACACAGATATTAAGGGCCAACCCCAGGATCCAAATCCAGGTCCTCTGACTACAAATCCATTGCAGGAAACATAGACACATGTGTACATGTGCTAACAAATGTGTATTCATATACTAACACACATCCCTTCCCTAGTATATGCTTGAAGATGACCAATAAATTATTGAATTAACATGTTTGTCACCAATTCACAGAGGAAGTTGTCTTGAATGAAGATCATATTTCAAGTAACTGCTTTATCTGACCTCTGAATAGTAAGTAATTCTTCCAGCTACCTAAGAAATCTAACTTGTGGAGAACACAGTGAACATGACCAGCAGGGGTCAGACAAACCCCTTTCACTCTATGTGGTCTTTCAAAAGTCATACAACACATTGAAGATATCAAAAGAACACATTTCATTTGTCTCTATGAACAAGTGCTGAAAATAATCATACCTTTGGCACTAAATCTAGCACGACACAAATAAAATTCAAAACACATGCTTAACTTTGCAGTCAAGTACATGTCCACTTTAAACTCTATGGATCAGTTCACAGGATCACACGATCTAAAGTAGACAGGAACCTCAGAGGCCATCTAGTCCAACATTTATATTTTACAGATGAGGAAACTGAGGCCCAGGAAGGTTGTGACATGTTCAAGGTCACAAAGATAAGTCAATCAAGATTTGAATATGTAACGATTGGAATGACGCCACCTGCTGGAGATTTACTGTAGAAGAGCTCCTCATGGGAGGCGAAGGTCTTTGAGAGCAAAACCATGCGTCTTTTCTTTGGCGTCAGGAAGTGACGTTTGCTGGTGGGAGGAAGAAGGGGGAGCCTGGTGCTCTGACTCTGGCTCTTTCCTGTGGACTCTGGCGGAGAAGGGAGCTAGAAATGCTCTCTCCCTTTAATAGATAGATGAATGTAGGTCTTTCTCTCTCTCTTTACCAAATTCTTATTCTCCTTAAGAAATGCTTACAAGTCTAACTCTTGCTAAAGCTTATAATTTATTGGTGACCACTCATTACATATTTTAGACAGACTAGCTAGAATTTTAGCCTTAACAAATCTAAGTACTCTGAATCTAAAATCAATATTTTCCCATTTTACAATGCTGCCTCAGAGAATTTTAAGAGTGTGTGTGCGTGTGTGTAAAATCTTGATTACTAACCATGATTTCATTTTTTTTAAAATACAAAGGTCTTAAACTGAATTCAACTGTTGCTTTGCTTAAACCATTCACAATATCCATCCTATGTCTAACGTGTAGGCATTCTGCTGACAGGCATGTGCAACTCTGAAAAGCCCCACTATTACTCAGCTTTAAAAAAGCTCTCCATACCAGATGCCTAAGAGTGAAACATAGCTCTGGGTACAGCACTGGCAGTCTATAGAGATGCAATGGAAAAGATACTGTCAGACATGGCTAATGTGTGGGATTCCTCAAAAAGTCACAATGATGTTTTTAAAAAGCATCAATGAGATGTTTTTTTAACAGAAAAGTACGAGAAAGCCATAGTACAATTCAGCTTGCAAGATTCCAACAGTTTAGATTTGACAGATAAAGCAGTAAAAGAGAATGCCAAAGCAACACATTGCAAGACTGTTGTTAATTATGATTTATGAAATCCACATGCTGAAATCACTAGCCAACAAATGTACATCTGGTGCTATTAGAGAAATAGGGTCTATTCCTCCTAAAAACACTATTATTTCTTCTCAAGAGAACACGAAGCACAGTTATGGTCAAATCTCAGCTGTTTGTTTAGGCAACCACCTTGATTTACAAAGTAGATATTTGATCGAGACAAATCAAATATGTCATGTCATTTATGAACCAGAAACAGACAAATGCATAACTCCTGACTCCCTGGTATTTTTAAAGAACACTACTATAGCCACATCCCATACTATTTCTCAAAAGATAAATAACGAGGGGAGAGGAAAAGTGGTATAAAACATGGGTGACCACAAATAAAGCTAAGACAACATGTAGGATCAAGCATAGATTAGAGTATAAACTACAAAAGAATATAGAAGGGTTTGCAGGCACTGGGGTTAGGAAGATAAATATACAGGACCAATAAAGAATGGAACTTAGTGGAGAGAAATTTGGAACTATGTCCAAAGGGCTATGAGGCTGTGCATACCCTTTTACCCAGTAATACCACTACTAGGACTGTATCCAAAAGAGATCATAAAAAAGGGAAAAAGACCCACATGTACAAAAATATTTATAGTGGCTCCCTTTGTGGTGGCAAAGAATTGGAAATCAAGGGGATGACCATGAATTGGGGAATGGCTGAACAAGTTATGGTTCTGAATGTAATGGAATACTATTGTGCTATAAGACATGATGAGCAGGCAGATTTCAGAGAAACCTGGAAAGACTTATGTGGACTGATGCTTATGAAGTGAGCAGAACCAGGAGAACATTGTACACAGTAACAACAACACTGTGTGATGATTAACTGTAATAGACTTGGCTCTTCTCAGCAATACAATGATCCAAGACAATTCCAAAGGACTCATGATGGAAAATCTTCACATCCAGAAAAAAAGAACTATGGAATCTGAATGCAGATTGAACCATACTGTTTCTACTTTTTTTTTCTTTTTTGAGGTTTCCCTGTTTTGTTTGGAATCTTCTTTTACAACATGACTAATGCAGATTTATGTTTAATGTGATTGTACATATATAACCTGTATCAGATTGCTTTCTGTCTTGGAGAGGGGGGAGGGAAGGAAAGGAAGGAGAAAAATTTGGAACTCAAAATCTTTCAAAACGTTGAAAACCCTCTTTACATATAACTGGAAAATAATAAAATACCTTTATGATTAAAAAAAACAAGAATGGAACTTAGGAAAGAAAAGCTTCAGTTGTGCAACTAGTTTGATGGCATCTTAATATATCATGAGATCTTTTGGCTCAAAGTATAGAAATATATTATACTATTGAAATCACTTGTTTCCTAGTGTCTCATACTTAAAATGGAGATTTAGTATAAAGGAAAGAAAATAAGATTTAGAGTTAGAAGAAAAAGAATTGAAAATTGGCTCTGCCTCTTGTCATATGGGGTGGCCTGGGCACGTAACAATTTCTCTGAACCTTACTTCTTCATCAATAAAATGTGAATAATACTTGTACTGTCTACCTCAGAAGGCTGCAAGGCTGCTTATATAAAAGAGAGGTTATTGTTATTGAGCTATGTTTTCAAGATAACCAAAGTGGGATGTAGAAGAGAAAATTCTAAACAACAAGGTAATGGAAAGTTGGGGCTATGTCACCATTATAATTAATATAACATAGTTATATAATAGAAAGTGATTATTTAGCATAAAACCACATGTATAAGTCAGTGGTTACTATAACAATCCTACAGTATTACATAAGCATGGTATAACATAAACAATTAGTCTATGAAGTGATAGTGTCTCCCCCAAGGTAAATATCTGCACAATGGAGAACTTCTCAAGAGTTGTTAAATCAGATCACCACCACTTACTTTTTGTGAATCTCACAGAAAGGGAGAAGGGAGTGTGATGTTTAAAATCTAAATGTGATGTCTAAAAAATCTAACGTGTGGTCACCTTAAATTAGAAGCTTTAGCACCAGCCTGGGCATTAGGCATTTATTAAAGCATACCAGGTATTCACGTGGAGTTCAGAAAGTTAAGAAAAGACCTATTTAGCCTAGAGTTCCATCCTGGTCAGGTTCTTTCTCAAGTCCTCCACCATGAGCCTGCTTCAATCACAAACTCCCCTCAAACTGAGTATGGAAGCTTTTTGTAGGTCTAGAGCAGAGGCGGTCCTTACACACTGCTTCAAGCTGATTGGTAGGCATCATCCAAATCCATTGGTTCACTGGACTTGAAGGTGGTCTCGAGTTGAGTTCAAAGTCCTTGGCTTCTGAGAACAATATGTTCTTATGGGCTAGCCAGATGTGGTTACAATCTAATTAACTTGAAGTAGGCTAATCGGCAAAGTCAATCACTCTCACTTAATTCAATCAGTTTGGATTAATCTCCAGGTGAGCCTTTGAGTATCTGCCAAATCCCATTATTTTCTCACAGGAGGAAGGAAGGGAATAAGATTTTATATTGTGCCTACTAAGTGCCAGGCACTGTGCTAAGTGCTTTACAAATTTCAGTTTTCAGAAGTCTTCTAAAAGACTACTTAATAAAATTCAACTCATCTATGAAAATTTTCCAGACTAACCCCACCTGGCCTCCAATCCTGCTATTATTTCCTCTATAATTCAGTACTTGGTCATAACTGTTCATTTACTTCTGTATAAAACTGTTCTCGCTTTATTGTCTGTATTAGACTGGAAGCTTCTTAAAGACAGAGACCACATTTTCTCCTTGTGTACTTCCCCCAGTTTTTTCCTATCTGTTGAATGTGTTCAATTGAATGCAATCTACTCACTCTACTTTCTAGGTCACAAGATCCTTCAAATCTTCATCTTAATTTTTCCATTTCAATGAGTACAAGATTTCACGTGGTTAATAAAACAAAAACCCTAAGATAGATAAAACCTAGGGCTTAATCATGTGAAACCTTAGTTTCAGGCAGGCAGCCCAGAAATGTAGTCAAATTACAAAGTCTAACTAGTTGTTACAGATGAAGGCTGCACATATCCCCACAGATAAAGGCCCCAAATAAAAGATGATAATCAGAATGGTATGATATTAAATTATGTCTTAACTTGAAATAGCATAGACTTGAAATATACTGAAGGACACATATTTTACAAAAACACCAACCTGTATTCTTGTACACCAGCCTATAGAAAATAAATATTCTTTAAAAATCAAATAAATGTGCATAGATCAAGAAAAGGATTATAGATTTAGAAATGGACGAAAACTTAGAGGTTACTTAGTTCATCCCTTTTATGGATGAGGACTTTAAGAGTGATACTCTCTAGAAAAGGGGATTAGATTACACCTCCAATTAGGAAAAGGGAACATAAGTATATTCTAACTCCATGTATATTCCATAGAATACTGGGTAAAATACCAAGAAGTCACAAAGAAAAAAAACACACACACACACACAAAACCACAGAGATTTTCTGAATCAAGAGACAACTTAAAAAAAAAAATTTTTTTAATTCTTTATTTTTTGTGGGGCAATGAGGGTTAAGTGACTTGCCCAGGGTCACACAGCTAGTAAGTATCAAGTGTCTGGGGCTATATTTGAACTCAGGTCCTCCTGAATCCAGGGCCAGTGCTTTATCCACTGCGCCACCTAGATGTCCCCCAAGAGGCAACTTTTATAAAAAGGTACATTAAAAAGATCATTAAATATATATAGTGAGCTGGGTTTAATATGTAGCATTAAGAAAAACTATTATTGCCCCATGGGAACTTACTACCCCTACTATCTAAAGAGGACAGAGCATATGTATATGAAGAGTATTTTTCCACTCCTTCCTTACTTCTGAATACGGGAAATAATTTGTTGCCTCCAAAAAAATTGGAACTCTAAAATTTTAAAGCTGAAATAGACCTGAGCAATTGTTTAGCTAAACTACCTTCATTTTACAGATGAGAAAAATAAAGTCATTCAATGAAGTTATAATTATGTGCCCATCAATCAGGACTTTAGTTCTGTATTACCCTGCATGAGATCTTCACCCAATTGTTGAACTTAAATTTTTCACAGACAAGTTGAATTTACTAAGTAGTCTTTTGGCAGACTTCTGAAAATGTCCAAAAAGTTAAAAATGGAACTTTTTATACTTATTTCCCCAAACATCTTCTGTTGCTGTTAAGTCGTTTTCAACTCTTTGTGACCCCATTTGGGGTTTTCTTGGCAAAGATCGTGAAGTGGTTTGCTATTTCCTTTGCAAGCTCATTTTATAGATGATGAAACTGAGGTAAACAGGTTTAAGTGACTTGGCTAAGGTCACACAGCTAGTACATGTCTGAGCCCAGATTTGAATTCAGGTTCTCCTGACTCCAGGCTGTGTAATCTATCCACTGCACCACCTAGTTGCCTAAAAAGTCTCTAAACTTCCCATTTCTGCTGAGGGCACTCACCATCACTCTGATCACTTAGGTTTGTAACCTTAGAGTCACTGTCCTTGCCTTCCCCTTTCCTCACCTCTCAAATCCTGTAAGGTGCCAAGTCATATTGATTCTCCCTCCTTAATACTTCTCACATCCATCCTCTTTTTTCTAGTCACCCGACTTCTATGCTAGTTCATTCTATCTTCATTTTTCATCTGGATTACTACAGTAGACTTTTTTTTTTTAAGTGAGGCAATTGGGGTTAAGTGACTTGCCCAGGGTCACACAGCTAGTGTCAAGTGTCTGAGGCTGGATTTGAACTCAGGTACTCCTGACTCCAGGGCCAGTGCTCTATCCACTGCGCCACCTAGCTGCCCCCATACAGTAGACTTTTAACTACCTTCTTAACTGAATTCCTTGCTTCCAATTGCTCCCTTCTCTATTCAACTTAATATACCAAAAATACAGATATGACCACATCATACCCCTAGTTTTAAAAAACAAAAACAAAAAAGGCTCTCTACTGCCTTTGGGACAAAATACAGAATGATCAGTTTGGCATTTAAGGGCTTCTCAGTTTGGTTGTCACCTATCTTTTTAGCATTTTGGCAGGGGTGGGGGGTGTGAGTTACTCTCTGTCATGATCCCTATTCCAATCCAACTGGTTGGCTAGCTGTTCTTACAATATTCCATTCCACTCTCCTGTGCTTTTGCAGCGGTGGTCTCTAATGTCAGGAATAAACTCCTTCCTTAGTTCTCTCTTGGAACTCCTAGCTTCCTTTAAGACATAGCTCAGGTGTTACTTCCTATAGGAGGTCTTTCTTGACCCTAGTAGTTAATGACCACTTATTGAAATTCCTTTGTATTTCCTTATCTGTATATAAATGTTTTGTCTTCCTCCATACCCCTTTCTGTTTTCCTACCAGCACCAAGCACAATGCTTAGCACAGTGTAGGTGATTAATAAATATGCCCAATGCCACATAGTCAGTATCATAATCAGCTAGAACCCTTGTTTTTTCACTTTTATTCCATTCCATTGCATTATGTTACACTGCTTGGGACACTCAGCACCAGCAGACAGGGCAGAACTTGGATTCTGAGGACCTGGGTTCAATTCTGGCTCAGCTACTTCTTGTGTGTTACCTGGAGTAAGCTGCTTAACTTATGTGGGCCTAGTTCTTCATCAGTAATATGAGAGGGTTGGGATAGATGGCTTCTAAGTTCCCTGTCAGCTCTAAAATTATAATTCTATGAATTTGAAAGAGTGTTTAATTATAATGATCACCACAGATTACTTGTTAAAATAAGACAGTGTAGTAGCCTTGGAGGCAGAGGCCCTGTTCCACACTATGGCCTATCTAGTTGTGTGAACATGTACAATCCCCTTAATCTCTCTGAGCTTTGGTTTTCTCAGGTACTCTCTATACTTCACAGTGTTGCTGTAAAGAAAGTTTATCATAAACCTTCCTTTGCTATAGAAATGTGAATTATATAATAAATTAAAAGTTACCATTGAAGCTCATATTAGTTTCTTTTCTCTGTAAAATTGATTAAATCAAAAATAAGAAAAGCAGATTTGGTTACCCTGCCCAATGATTTCAAGATACTTTGTAGTTCTATGAAGGCAGCACGACCTAATTACTTAAGATGGAAACAGAAATCAGAAAATCAGTTAAGTAATGATTTACTTAGGCAAAACCCATAATTCTACCCATACTTAATGAGACAATAAGGAACTTACTGAGCCCTGGCCTTTGAGTATATCTGAAATGTATGTGATATTACCAGGATAATGAATAATGCCATCAATTCTACAAGACAAAGTTATGTCTAAGTATTGGCAGATGTAACCCAATAAGTCACATGTTACTTTCATAAAAAGGAATTACATTCAACCCTCAATACTCACATGTTTAGCTTTTGCAACTTCAAGCACATGCATGATTATTAGTAAGCTCATTTTTGCTTTTGCATTGGAAACTGAGCATGTTCTCAGCTATGCACAGCAGAGAAAAACATGAGCGTCATATCACATACAAGTTTATGGAGTAACTGGTATGCTACTAGGGTGACTAGAGACATCAAGGCTGTGGATCCCAACATTCATTGCAGCCTCAGAGTTAAATGGCAACTCACCTCTCCTATGCTCCTGTACTCTGAGACTCTTAAGAATCTCAAATGGCGCACAAAGCAGACATCACAGATGGATTATTTTAAGCTGGTTCGTCCTTCATGATTTCCAACACCACCTACCAGTCTTAAAACCAAGTGTCAGAGGTGATGTCAAGACCTTGCCAGTCTTGGCATCTTCTGTCAGCAGAGATTAAAATGCCAGCAACCTCTTCCTTAGTTTTCAAAGAGTGGACAAAAAAGAGGTTTACAGCAGTACAGTATACAGTATAACACCTTCACACTGCCACGTGACAGAGTGGAAGGTAAAATTCAAGTTAAAAAATGTTTTAGTTTTAAGAATTTTATTTGCTATATAGTATCTGTGGTACTGTGGATTTAATGTGTTATAAAAAAGTGAATATTGTCTAAAATACTTTTTTTTTTGGAGATGTTAGCACAAAAGGTCATCAAATTCTAGGGAATCACTAGCAAGAAAAAATGCTTTGCATGTTACCAGTTTTATTTTGTGCACTGAATTTTAGAAGTTATTTCATGGTTACTATGTTGGGAAAAATATGTGTTATAAGAATTAATGTTTTGTTATGAAGTATTGTATGCAGAAAAGTGTTCTTTCAGGAATCTCTACTGAAAGATTACAGTCTTTTGGCAGTCATGTGACTTGCCCAGGATTACAAAGCTAGTGTCTGATGAATTCAGGTCTTCCTGATTCCAGAACTGGCATTCCATCTACTGTGCTACTTAGCTTCTCCAAGACCAAAGCAAGACCTAGACATTTTTCTCATAAATTTACTGTATTCTCCATTACACTATAACCTTCTTAAGGACAGGGACAGTTTCAGATTTCTATTTGTATCCCCAGTCCCTACCACAATTACTTGGCACATAACAGGTACTAAATGCCTATTAAGTGACTGATTCAGCTTTCCCAAATATGGTTCCTGATACATGTCAATTATTCTGTTTGCTTTGTTTTGCGGGGCAATGAGAATTAAGTGACTTGCTCAGAGTCACACAGCTACTAGGTGTCAAGTGTCTGAGGCTGGATTTGAACTCAGCTCCTCCTGAATCCAGGGTCAGTGCTTTATCCACTGCGCCACCTAGCTGCCCCCTGCATGTCAATTATTCTGAAAAAAAAAAATTTAAGTCCCAAAAGGCTTGAGAAAAGTACCAAGGGTTACTCAACCCCAACCTCCCACCCCACTTCTAATTCTTTTGTAAATTTACCAATTCAACTAATTTTAGGATTTTGGCTTCTGGGTTGGTAGGTGGGGATGAAACAAAAATGATGACAACAAAAACCTCCAAGTATCAGCTAATGGCATTTTAAAATTTCTCAAAAGTTAATGGAAACAATCAATTTTGAAAATTCTTTTCCATAGAATTGACCACACCGACGAATGGTAATTTTGGTCTTCCGTAGATATGACCTTTCCTACTCTGGATGTGGCTAATGATGTTCATCTTCCCCATAAAAACCCTCCTTGGTAGTTTTTTTTTTCCTTAGGAGGGAAAATTGTCTTAATCTATTATTAGGAAAAGTTGTTCAAAGTAATTGTCATGTACATTTTTAAATGAGAGAAACATTGCAATTTTTACATACCAAGTTATTAACTTTAAAATACCAGCAAGCATTAGCCTAGTTCTAATATCTCATTAAAATTGCAATTATTGAGTATTAAAGAAAAATAAAGAAGAGTTATTATTAAAGCATGTGCCCCCCTGCTATTCTAAAAGGCCCAGACTCTGGGAAGCCCTATTTACTGCATTTCTATTTCAACTCCATCTGCCCACCAATAACAGTGGCATGCATGGAGATTAATGAGTCCTTGGTCCCTGGCATTTTGTGTTCTATCGGATTAACTGAAAAACAAAAACAAAACAAACAAAACAAAAAACTCCTTTCTTGGCCATAAAACCAACCACAGAGTTGAAGAAAATAAACAAGGAAATGTCTGATGTTTGAAAGAACCTTATTAATGCAAGCCGCTGAATCAAATACTGAGTGGTGTTTAAGTAAAAGGACTGAATATTAAGGGTCTTCCACTGAGATTTTAGAACTGAAAGCCAGTAGAAACCAAGTAACTTGGAGGTACCGTCTTTAGAACCTTTACCAATGAAGCAGTGTGGTGTAGCATAAAGAACACTAAATTAGGAGACAGGTTCTAAACCCTACTCTGCCATTAAAAAAAAAGATTTATATTTCTTGTTTTTAAAGTACATGTATTTAAAAATATAGTTTCATTCTCCTTGTCCCCTTCCACTAAACTGAATGCCAGGTGGGTAAGTCCTTTCATTTCTCTGGGACCCATTTCCTTATGAAAAATGAGGGGTTGTGGTAAGGTCCTTTCTAGCCCAAAATGTTCTAAGTCTTTTTACAAAAGAGTCCTGATATGAAGGCTGAGGTGCTGAGGCAGTTTGTAAACTACATAACAAACAAAATATTTTACGTTTATTATGTCATTTGACCATCACAACAACCCTTAAGTTATGTGGTACTATTATCCTGATTTTACAGATAAGACAATTAAAGCTGAGATAGGTTAAGTGATTTGACCAAGGTCTCAGAGTGTCTGAGGCAGAATTTGAACTCAGGTCTTCCTGACTTCAAGTTAAGTGCTCTATCCAAGCTGCCTTCTTGAATGAATTATTATATCCCTTACAGCCTGGACTTTGGAGTAAAATGAAGGAAGCAGATAGGAGTACACAACGTCCAGACCATGACAGAAATATTTCGGTGGCCTGCTGCTTGACTGAGTGGCCATTGCAGTAAAAGTTCTGAGTCAGCTCAAGTTTACATAGAGCTTTAAGGTTTGGAAAAAGCTTTACAAATAGCACATTTTATCCTTACAACAGCCAAGGGAGGTAGCAGCTATTATTATTCCCATTTTGCAGATGAGGAAACTGAGGCAGAGTTTAAGTAACTTGCCCAGGGTCACACAGCAGGTTTCTGAGGCCAAATTTGAACTTATGTCTTTCTGACACTAGGTCCAAAGCTCTACTGAGGAGTCTAGTAGACTGGAGGCAGAAGAATCCTAGACAGAAGGCCTAGCTTTGTCACTAACTGTCTGGATGACTGTGGTAAAAATCACTTCATTTCTCTTGGACTCAGTTTCAGTTTACTTACAGGTAAAAGAGAGAAGGACTAGATGATCTCCGAGATCCTATCCACCTCTAACATTCTCTAATTCTTGTATTTTTTTTTCTTCAGGTCCCTCACCCTCAGCAACATGGTCACACCAGAAGATAAAAGTTTTCCAGAAGCCAGTGAACATTCTTTCATCAGCTCTGACTCATTTTTACTTTGGGGAGAAGCAGAAGGTCCTTTTTCTAGGAAACTGTCCAAAAGGAATATTAAAAAAAAGATTCGTATTTACTCTATCCAGTATAAGGCTACCTTAAATGATCAGATTCCTGACTGTACTTCTTACTTGAAATTTTCATATGCCAACTTTTTATTTAAAAAAGAAAAAGAAAAAAGAAAAGACCCAATATAAAGTTTGATTTAGAAAACCTGAAGGAGTCACAATCAACGATGGCTAATTGCAGTATGTATGATATTTTATGAGGAAGTAGAAGGTGGGGTTGGTGCAATGTTTGGAAATTGTGAATGACAGCTGGGCTTAGGGAAGCTAGTTAGACTGCTGTAATTAGGCATCAAACAGCTTTATAGAAGAAAGGCACTAACTGGTGAGGATTCAATGCCAGGGTCTCTCCAGGAATTTCCAGGATTCTTTCTGGACTGTATAGAGTCAGGATGGGGTTCATAGAATGCTCAAAAAGTACCTAAGTGACCAATGACTTGAAGGTAAGGTCAGAGAGTAATTACAGGGATTACTGTATGTATGGGCAATTTTCAACTTCATTGCACATAATTATTTCTGAACTGAAATGAAATAAAACCCCAAAGTCAGAGTCAAAATTTCCTCATCACCATCATTTCTCCCAACTATTCATTTTTTCCAAAACACAATCTTGACATTAGTAGACTCCTTATGTTCTTTAACACACACACACACACACACACACACACACACACACACACACACACACACACACACAAACCTAATAGAAATACTGCACAGAGTTATGGGTTTTTTTTAAATCACTATGAACTAACTACAATGTAGCAGAACTTGTTAATACCAGATCAATGTAATCAAGGCTGCTGATCACTTTCCTACAAATATGGACAAAAATTTAGACACATTTAGTAAAATTAAACTCCAGTCTGAGATGTGATAGTATTTGTCTAGGGAAACCTGCTCCATTGCTTTGTGAGAATGGCAGCTTCTTGATAGTAATAGTTGATGTTTACACGGAGTTTTTACAAGCATAATCTGATTGGATCTGGAGAACAATCCTGTAGGGTCTATGGCATAGATTATTATTCTCATTTGACAGTCAAGGCTACAGAAGTTTAAGTGAATTCACTGAATGTGAGGGGCTCAAAAGTCCGGTCAAGATAATCTAGGTTAATTCCCTCATTTTACAAATGATTTGTCCAAAATCAAATGTCTTATAAAGGCTGGATTAGGACTAAGTCTTTTGGTTCTGTTTCTGTATCTCTTCCTAGAATATAATGCTTCCTTCTCTTTTTCATAGTTAATGAATGTCAGATTCTAGGAAAGTCTTACATGAACTGAGGCAAAGTGAAATGAGCAGACCCAGGAGAACATTGTACATAGTAACAACAATGTAAGACGATCAACTGTGAATGACTTAGCTATTCTCAGCAAAAGGGACAGCTCCAGGTCAGGGACAACTAGGGAGTGCACTGAATAAAAGATCACTGGTCTTGTAGTCAGGAGGACCTGAGTTCAAACCTGACCTCAGACATTTGACACTTAGCTGTGTGACCTGGGCAAGTCACTTAACTCTGATTGCCTCAAACATCCAGGGTCATCTCCAGCTATCCTGATGTGTATCTTACCTGGACACAGATGGCTATGGAGGAGAGAGTGAGGCTAGTGATTCTGCCCTCCCTCACTTAAATACAATTCACTGCAAGTCATAACATCACCCCCTGATGTCATGATCCTCTGAGAACACAGGACGAACAACAACTAACAACAATGATCCAAGACAACTCTGCAGGACTTAAAATGAAAAATGCTATCCACCCCCGGAGAAAGAACTGACTGAATCTGAATACAGATAGAAGCATTCTTCCTTTGTGTTTTCTTTTACAACATGAATAATATGGATATGTTTTGCATGACTACACATGTATTATCTATATAAAATTGCCTTCTCAATGAGAGGAGTGGGGAGAGAGAGAGAGAGAGAGAATTTGGAACTCAAATTTATAAATGAATGTTGAAATTGCATTCATATGTAATTGGGGAAAATAAAATACTAAATTTTTTTTAAAATGAATGTCAAATTCTAAACAATAATCTTCTAAATTGAAGCCCAGTATTTTGGACTTGGCTCCTCTTTATGGCAAGTGAGCAATTTTTTTCCTGGTCATGAAAGCACAAAAAGTTTTTAGTCATTGTTTTAAAAAAGTTATTTTGGCCAAAAAAGGCATCTCTGGGAAGAGAATATCCATACCAAATGATATCATAGATTATTTAAGTTGAGAGAGTAAAAATAAACCTGGCCAAACATATTTTCATGAACATCTCAATGTTTATGAATGGATTTTCAGGTTTATTTGGATTTCAGACTAATTTTTTGCAAAGATACATATATAAAAGTCATTCTTCAAATTTAATCAACAACAATGGTGTTTTGACAAAAACTGAAAAAGATGACTCGGGACTTTAGACAAAAAACTAACTACTTCTTTATTGGGTATGGGGAGGGTAGTTATTTTGTTTTTGTCTTTTTTTGGTCTTTTTGGTTTTTTTGCAGGGCATTTGGGGTTAAGTGACTTGCCCAGGGTCACACAGCCAGTAAGTGTTAAGTGTCTGAGGCTGGATTTGAACTCAGGTCCTCCTGAATCCAGGGCTGGTGCTCTATCCACTTTGCCACCTAGCTGCCCCTTGGGGAGGGTAGTTATTATGTTTAACTATTGCTATGTACCACCCCCGCTTTTGGTAGTAATAGTGGGTAATGTGTCATGCACACACACACATATATACATATATACATATATATGTATGTGTATGTATACACACATACACAAACTTACCTGTGCTTTTAAAGATTTGTTTATATTGTATTTCCCCCAAATTGAGGTTTACTTAGACCTATAAATAAATTATACTTTCAGTTTAATAAAGGGAAATTTATACAATATAGTCTTTGTTGCTACTGGTTTATTTCATTCTAGTAATCCAAAGGTTAAATCTACCTTTGTAATCACTGACCAGCTAAATGTTGATAAATAGTTTTCTCTCTTTAACACCTTGATTATAAACAATAAGTAAACTACTTTCAAAATTCACAATTGATTTATTTTTATGTTTCCTTAATTGTAACTTAGTATATCTGCAAATTCATATGGGAATAGGGTTTTGCAAATTCATATTGAAATGAGAATACCCTTTCTGGGTCACAGTCTAAATTTGATGGTTTAATTTACATTTATTTTATCTTTCAAAGAGACACAGATGTCAAATTTAGAGGAAAAGCTCATTTGCAAAACATGTATAAGAAACATCATAGAAGAATATTATGAGCAATATCTAGCAAAACAACAAAAAATGGTGGGGAGATAAAAAGAGCAAAAGAATAGAATTCTGAAGCACATGATATTTAACAAATGAAACTGGAAGGAACAACAAGTCGAAGTAAAATGAAGCGGATATTACAGCATTTTTATGGTGATAAATTAAAGCCCTCAAGTCCAAGAAATTGACATTCCAGCTCATCATGACCTCATGCAGCAGAGACATGCTATATAACAGGTTTAATTGGACATAGTTAAGTAACCAGGAAGAAGAGGAAGGAAAAGAACCTCAGTTCATTTATAGGAACTGCAGGTGTACAGGCAAAGGATGCTCAGACATTAGAATAATGTCTAAGGGGAAGAAGTCTTGAGATTTGAAGGGTGCTAGAGTTGAGACAGTAACACTGGATATGAGTCCCTGAGTCAGGATAATACCAGAGCAAAATTCTCTCTTTGAGAATAAGGCAGCTTCCAACACTTCATAAAACTAGTCACTACTTTACAGAATTTTGAAATGTAGTTTATTGGTGATGTAGAGGTAGAAATTCATTGGGTTTTTTAATAACAAAAAAGTCAATGGAAAAACTGGTTATTATACAGAAATTCACCCTTCAACTCTGTCTAAAATTAAATCACTAGATTATTGAGATTTCTTGCCATCATAATAACTTTGAGATGGTCAACAATATATAGCAATCTATCTCCTCAGTAAAATAATTTTTCATGGATTTATTGCTTATTTCAGAAAAATGTGTTAATTCATATTATATCCTATTTTATAAATTACTCTCTTTATTTAATCTGTTTTCTTGTTAATTTTTTCTACTAATGTTCTTGATTTGAAATAATTTTAAACTCAATGTTATTATTCTGAAGTAGAAAATATTTACTAAAATTTTTTAAGGGAGATTCATTAGATTACACTGTTCCCAAACAATCCTCTGCTGTTTATTAGTTTGTATGGATAAAGGCATTTCCTACTTGGGAAATTATTTTTTTAATGTCACATAATGTTCATGATTGCAGCATACTCAGTGTTACTAAATACACCAAATCATTTTCAAACTGAATTTTATTATTTAGAGGCAGCTAGGTGGCACAGAGTTCTGGGCCTGAAGTCAGGAACACCTACATTGAAATCTGGCTAAACTTACTAACTTTGTGACCTTGAGCAAGTCACTTAACCTCTGTTTGCCTTAGTTTCCTCAACTGTAAAATAGGGAAAATGACAGTACCTAACTTACAAGGCCATTTTAAGAATCAAAAGCCCTCAGTAGACAGCTCCCGGCATATAGTAGGTGCTATAAAAATGCTTATTTACATCATTAGCCCCAAATGGCATTGTGAACATAGCATCCCCTTGGAAGTATGGACAACCTGGACTGACATTTTGCCTCTGGCCCATGGAGGCCGTGTGATAGATGGGTCACATACCTCTCAGTGTACCAGACAACTCTGAAAATCTTTCATTTACAGACATGGTACAGCTCTATACTGGTAGAAGTTCCCTACAACAATGAAATTTTAAATATGGACCACAAAACCAAACTGAAACACATTTTAGAGATAGTCTGTCAAACTTAATATCCTATAATTTACTAAGTTAATTCTAAGATTAGAAGAAAACCCTGAGAGGCAATGTAAGATGGAGAGCAAGCTCTCTGTAGGGACAGATAGCCTTGGGTTCAAGGCTTGGTTCTGATATACACTGAGCATATGTAGCTAGGAAAAGGAATTCTGTAAGACTCTACCTACAGCTGCAGAGAAGGTGCAGGGATACATGAACCAAAATTGTTTCCTTATCTGGCATTCCCTAGACACATGAAATCATGGGTCTGTTCCCCACTCCCTTCACGCTCCCAAATGAAAACCTTTCCTCATTTGATTAAAAAGGTAATCAGAATTTAAAACAATGATAAGAAATATGTGCACCTGCCTTTTATCTTCACAGGCAGTTCTGAGATCAACCTCGCCATAACACAAAATGTGTAAGAATGACAACAATAATATAATCCATTACTGATCATATTATGTGGTTGGGAAGTTCAACCCACAAGGATATGGGTTGTATACCTATGTCAAAATTCAAACACAAAGTCATTTTGTAAATATTTAATGTGTGGATTTTCCTGACTTCTGTACAACCTGTACTCATTAAATATGCCTGGAAGACGGGTGCTGGCTTAAATACACTTTGAAGTCACTCTTTTGTGGTAGGTATATGTTAGAAACACAGTTATAGCCCTCAAGCATTAGGCAAAGTGAGGGTCCCTGTATAACTTGGCAAAGGCAGTACAGTCTAATTAATGAAATAAGACTATATCTCCCGCCAACCCAGGCAAAAACACTTTTTTGGGTCCTCTCTATTCATTCAGTTCACCTGCCCACTCCTGAACCCCACCTCCCCCGCCCCCAGCCACACGAAAGGGTATTAGACCTGATATCCTGCCTCACTGATGCCAAGAATTAGCCTCAGAAGACAGTACAAAAAGAAAGCAAAGTCTAACAGGATTCTATAACCCATCAATATTATCACTAAGGTGTAAAATGGATCTCTGGCAACAATTATGGAACAGATAGCTGAAAATAAGCAATTGCCAGAAACAAAACTATTAGCATAGTGATTACAACACATACGTTTGTGGCCTTTTTCCTCTAAGTGAAGGAATGTTTTTTTCCCTACCCCTAGAAGTATGCTTCTTTAATGATTATAAACATATTTGATAAATGAATAATATAATGAATATGAGCCTTTCTCTTAGAACTAAAGAAGGCACAAACAACTCTCAAACTCTTAAAGGGGAGGAAAAACCTTGAGTGTTTGCTTACCTAATTATTCTCTTTCCTAGAATTGATAGGTTTAGCTATCCTACCTACCCTGAAAAGTATTCCTGTCCCCTCCCAAAAGGTATGATCAGGCCCAGGGTGTTGCCTTAAGTAAAACTGTTTAATTTCTTTTAAAAATCTATCTAACTTACATTTTATCACTCCTTGCTCAGAGTACAGAGTGCCTAGGTGGGAAGAAAGTCATTGCTTCAAGGACTCCCTGCCACATTCTCCTAGTTGGGCCTTCTTTTCTCCAAGAATGACAACACCCTCAAATACATAACACACAAACTGGCTCTTTGCTAATGAATGTATCTGATAGATTAACATTTGCTAAGGCAGTATAGGGTCCTAATTTTCCCATTGCATTTTGGAAGGGGCTGACAGTAGTGACTTTAATAATGGGAATCCTAGGCATTAAGTAAAAGGCTAATTATAGAGCTATTTGCAGACTTTCCAGCAGGCCTACAATAGTATACATAACTACTTGCCACTCTATTAAGCTTTGCTCCTAGTTGAACCAAAGGATGACTGATGGTCAACAAAGAGCTCATTCTACAAACTGATTTCATCATATGGAAATCTTGCTTCTATTAGGATATAGCTAGGGATGCTATTATAATAGAAATGCCTGAGTCACACATGTAAGCCCAATTTTAGGATGGATTTCAATTATTATAAATATCATTTCGATTCATAATCACAGAGGTCAGTCTTCATTTCAGGGGACTAAAACTGAGGTATCAATGTTTGAGATATTTGAATATGGCAAAGAATGGAAAGAAATAATGGTATTTATTGGTACTGGCATTAATATCAAAGTATTGGTTTAATATTAATATAAAAATGAAGTGATTAAGAGGACATTAGCACTTAGAATAACATGTAACTACTTTTTCATCTCTATGCAATCATTATAAGAATGGCCTATGCATGGATTGTGGTATCTCAAGAAATATATAAGGAAACAAGCTAGGTTTTTTTTTTTTGTTTTGTTTGTTTGTTCTTTGTTTTTGTTTTGTTTTTAGTGAGGCAATTGGGGTTAAGTGACTTGCCCAGGGTCACACAGCTAGTAAGTGTCAAGTGTCTGAGACTGGTTTTGAATTTAGGTACTCCTGACTCCAGGGCCAGTGCTCTATCCACTGCGCCACCTAGCTGCCCCAACAAGCTAGGTTTTAACAAGTTATAGCAGATTGCATCTTAGCAGTCAAGCAACTAAATGAAAGGCATACAGAACCCCAAATCCTGCTATGTCTTTTGATTTTAAAAAGCATTTGACTTGGCTGAATAAAATCCAACCTTAAAGACTCTCCTCCAACAAGGAGTCTCTCATACTTATATCAGATTTTGTGATAGATGCAACTATGGAGATAACTTTGTTCAATTAGCCTCTGATCATAACATTAAGCAAGGCACAAAACAGGTGGTGTCCACAGGAGTGAAAAGTCTTCCAGATGCTCACTTTCAGATGGAACTGTGTCTAAGGCCACACACATTCAATGGCATAGTGAGGACTAGACCCTATGGCTCCTAGCTCCAAGTTCAATGCACTTTCTACTGTGCCTTTTTGCTTCCTGGGATTTTAGAATATGTTATGTGTGAGATTAAAAATTGGATATTAGATCATAAATCTCCCCTACTTAACCTTTCCCTTAATTTATCTCCCAGACTAGTAAATGGAAGAAGCTTTTGGTTTTCTAGATAGACCTTTTATTGTTATGGTAGTCACAAGGTGATGTTGATTAGAAGGATAGGAAAGTAGAAACACAATACAAATTGTCTTAAGTCTAAGCTTAGTCTATATTCCTTATAAAAACTCACCCAAACCTAAAAGGCCACCTTTGGAGAGCGAGAGCCCGTCTGTGCCGCGCAGTCAGGAGCCCCCGCCGAGCTGGCAAAAGCCCCACTTCCGTTCTCTCCACCCCGGAAGTCGAGTGCATCGCAGGCCGTCTGACGTGCGCAGCAGGCAGACTGTTGGTCTCCTCCCCAAAAGGGTGGTCCTTCAAAAACTGGCGTCTTTCAGTTATCCTAACCGACTGTTAAAAACCTTTCATATTTTTTACCACATATGGAAACTAAGAACAGAGGCTTCCAAGATGAGCATTAAAGTACAAGAATACTCCCAGTAAAGTGGACAATATAGATACTGGTTTCTTTGAGTGACTGGTTGACTCTTTCTAGCTTACAGACTACACTGAACTAAAAGACTTTAGAGGGAATCCCCTTATCAGTAGCTATAGCAGTGATCCAAGACCAAAAATAAACTATGCAGTTAAAATTATAATGTGTTGACTGAGCAGCCAGGTTAAGTGACTTGTAGAAGTAGTAGCAAAGTAAGAAGGAGTTACTAAGATTGCCCTAAATACTGTTCCAAATATTCACCTTTATGGTATTAAAACAAGTCAGAAAAAGTTAAGTGTTTTTAAATTGTCTATATGACTTTACTGAAATTGTGAGGGAATTCTTAATTGTGCACACATCTGCATGTACCCAAAAAGCTGACTGAGAATAACGAAGCATGGCAACAATTTACTATGCGCAAAAAAGTATTCTGGGCAATGGAACAAGGGTCATTTTTTTGATGAGAAAAATAAAAAATACCTGAGGAAAACATATCTAATACCTTCAATGCTAACCAAATTTTTGAAAAATGGCCAAAAAACCTCAAATCCTCATTAAAAGGCAGAGGGTATGGGGAAGGAAAAGGGGAGTAAAATTTTGAGCATGTGAAGCAGTTGTCTCCAAATATTTTTGATCATGCATTTCTTATCAGCAAAAAATTTTAATATACGCCCTCAATATGTATTTATCTACTTGTTCAGAAATTATACACATGTATGAATATGTTAATCATTATCTACATTATAAACTTCGAGAATAAAAAAATGAGATAAAAATTAATCCTATAGATAATTTGGGTGCCCCTGAGTTTACTGAGCATGACAGTGATATCAGACCTCTAACATAAGTTTGGTAGCTGTATGGAGAATTGATAGAAGACTGGATAGTTTTGAAGCAGGAAGACTAAAGCTACTGCATTATTCCTGGTGAGATGTACATAATAAATCCCTGAACTAGAGTGGTGACTCTGAGTGGAGAGGATGTATTTGCAGCTGCAGCGGCAGCTGATTTGCAATTTGGGGTAAGGAAAGATGAAGAGTTGAAGATGACGCCAAGAATGCAAACGTGAATAACTGAAAGGATGGTGGTACCCTCAAGATTGGAAGAGGGAAAGATAATGTAAGAAGATCTATAATGCTGATAACAACCCACCCCACCTGCACATCCTTGGTGACTCACTCTGTTCTATAGAAAAGGTTGGAGGGAGGGAGAATTTTGTCAGTTCCTACTGCAGAGTGCAAAGCGTACCTGTTGAGGGGCACCTGCTGCAAACCAAGAGGTGATCTGGAGAATGGGGTGTGCGGATGCTGGGTAGAGAATTTTTGCCTTCATAGCAGCTGCATGTGCCTGGGTCACCACAATTGAACTATAGAAGCCCTGAGCAGCTGTTGGAGGGCAGCAAGTGGTTCCTGGGCAGTGTGTCAGGCATATTGGACAACAATGGGTGAAGAGAATAGTATACTTGCATTGGAGACAAGCACATAATTAGCTTTTGCAAGGAAGGAGAGATGTGATTCATCTTGCACCACTCCTTGAGGTCACGCCTCAGTCTCCACTTTGAGGACCCCTGATCTCAAGTTGCAGGATTGCTCCAAGCCTCTTTGGAACCTGCATGGCTGGCAAACTGACACTTTCCATTTTCTCCCAGGAGAGTGAACCTTTTTTATACAGCTGAAAAGTACTAACCAAAAGCTGCAAAGAAAAAATACAGCAAAGGCAATAAGAAGAATGAATGGGGGGGGGGGGCAGCTAGGTGGTGAAGTGGATAGAGCACCAGCCCTGAAGTCAGGAGTACCTGAGTTCAAATCCGGCCTCAGACACTTAATACTTACTAGCTGTGTGACCCTGGGCAAGTCACTTAACCCCAATTGCCTCACTAAAAAAAAAGAAGAATGAATGGGTTGTGAATTCTGTACTTACGCAGTTGTAGTCTGCATTTCATGCCAGCCTTTACTAAAATTCTGTTTTAACTCATTCATCAGATTCATGCCGAGCTTTTGTTTTATTTCCACCAGATGCTTCTCTTTGGCTGTTAACACTTGTCGTAAAGTTGTGATTTCGTCTTCTAGCTAGATATAAGACAGGGAAAAAAAAGAGCAGAATGAGACCATCTAAAAACCACCTTAATGAATATAAATATGGGATGAAATATCATGTGGTTCCAAGGGACCACATATGGTATTCTAGTCTGGGCACTTAACTCTGTTTAGCCCCACCCTAAATATACTACACAAATGACTATCCTTATTAGAAGCTGGAAGGATAATTAGAATTACAGAAATACTGAACTGGAAGTGACTTTAGAGGTCACCTAATCAAACACACCAAACATGAATCGGATCTAAAATATTCCATCTAAGTTATCACCAAGCCTCTGCTTAAAAGCCAGATTAGCCCATTTAATTTTTGTGTAGCTCTACTTATTTGGAAAATTACCTTTATATTAAGCTGAAGATCTTGTACTTAAGGTTCTTCAGCTATGGAAATCTGAGTTCAAATCCTGCCTCACATACTCTGACCTTAGATAAATCACTTAACCTCTTTCTCAGCCTTATTTTCCTTATTTGCAAGATGAGAATAATAATAGCACCTACCTCACAAGATTATTGTGAGGATCAAGTGAAATAACCTATGTAATATATGAAACAGGTTATTAAATAAATGAAATGACATACATATGTACTTAAACACAGGTAGAGCAGCTGGTAGTGCAATGGACAGTGCTGGGCTTGGGAGTCAAGAAGACCTAAGCTCAAATACATATGCTGGCTGTGTGACCCTGGGCAAATCGTTTAACCTCTGTTTTGTCTTGGTTTCCTCAACTGTAAAAAGGGGATAACAACAGCACCTACCTCACAGGGTTGTTGGGAGACTCAAATGAGAGAGCATTTTAAAAATGCTTAGCACACTGCCTGAAACATTGTAGGCACTATAGAGATGCTTATTGCCTCCCCTTCCCTATAACATTCTAGAAACCTGTAAGCATTATATCAATTCTAGCCACTGGCATCATCATTATTCCATGGTAACTGACTACACTATTAATCTACTCCTAATGACAAAGTTCTTCCTAAATCCAACTTCAATCTTTCTAGCTATGATTTACATCCAGTTCCTCTCTTTTTATTTCAAATGGAGACAATAATTCATCAGATTGCTATTACAAACTTCTATTACTTAGGGTTGCTTATTAGGATACTTATTCAACACATGAATAAGTAAAATGATGCTAGTATGATACAGAACCTAAAGTTCAGTTTCCCACACTTTCTTAGGACATGTAAAAGTGGGGCTACAGTATGATTTCATTAAGAAAAGAAACAACCCAGCAAAACTCAGCATTATCTTTCAGTGGAAAAAATGGGACTTTAATGAAAAAGAATACTTTCAGATATTTGTGATGAAAAGACCTGAAATGAATGGCAAATTTGACTTTCAAATACAAGACCCGAGAGAACCATAAAAAAAAAAATTGGAGCTGGGGGACATACGGGCGAGGGAAGAACCTGAGGGTCATACAGTGGGCGACTGTCTTGTGTCTGAGACCAGGTTTTGGCTGGGATCCCCCTGGGTCCAGGGGTAATGATTTGTCCACTGTGTCACTTAGCTAGATGATAACATCTTTAGGGTTAAATTGAGGGGTGAAGGGAATTCATTGGGGGAGGGGGAAGGGCAGAAGTGAAATCCTACATGAAAGTAATAGGAAAAGGCTTATGGAGTAGGGGAAGAGATGGGAGAGGAGCAGGGCAGTAAATGAATTTTACACTCATCAGAAAAGGCTCAAAGATCTTAAACTCATCAGAGCTGCCTCAAGGAGAGACTAATAGACACACCCAACTGGGTGTAGTAATCTATTTAATCTGGGCAGTAAATGAGCCTAACACTCATTAAAATTGGCTCAAAGACCTCAGTCTCATTAGAATTGGCTCAAGGAGGGACTAATGTACACACTCAATTGGGTAGAGTAATCTCTATAACCCTGCAGGAAAACAGGAGGGGAAGGGGATAAAGAGAGAGGGTCAAAAGAAGGAAGGGCAGAGTGGGGGAGGGTACAGACAGAAGCAAATCCCTTTTGAAGAGTGATAGGATGAAAAAAGATGGATAATAGAATAAATATCATGGGGAAGGGAATAGGATGGAAGGGAAACAGTCAACATGAAAAAGAGAAAAGGGGGAAAAAGTGTACAAAAAATATTTATAGCAACTCTTGGTGGAGGCTAAGAATTGAGAATCAAGGGAATGTCCATCAATTGAGGAATGATAGAAAAAGCTGTGTTATATGATTGTAGTGGAATGGACTTGTGCTACAGGAAATGACAAACAGGATGATCCCCAAAAAACCTTGAAAGACTAATGAACATGGATGTATAGTGAAGTGAGCAGAACTGAGAGGACCTTGTGTATAGTGACAGCAGTATTGTTCAATGAGTAATTGTGAATGACTTAACTACTCTCAGCAGTGCAATGATCCAGGACAATCCCAAGGAACTAATGAGGAAGCTTACTATGCACCCCTATATAAAGAACTGATAAAAAGAACACTTGTGAATTGTACATATATAACCTGATGGCGATCTTGTGGAGGGGGGAGGAAAGGGAGGGAGGGAGAAAAATTTGGAACTCTAAATCTTATGAAAATGAATGTTGAAAACTACCCTTACATGTAAATGGAAAATAAAATAAATGTTTGTTGAAAAAAAAAAAAGAAAAGAAACAACAAAACCTTGATGACTGCATCAGTTTTGTCAATACAAAGTTAGTTTGATCAGGGATATCTGTACAAGAATGTTTTCTGCACAGGCTGGCTTCAGAGGCTCAAAGCACTAAGATAGCTATTGGTGATATAATAGCATCATTTTAAGAAAATAACTCTCTGGTATATAATATAGAAAGCCAACTATCTCCCTTATACTATGACATGACCTGTGTATTTTAGTGATCCTTTGAGAAGGTAGTTCCCTTTTTAAGCAATAGATTTTCTTAGAGGCTACCAAATGCAAATTTCTTTATTTAACAGACTTCTCCAGCACAGAAAAAAAATTTGTATCCTATACAAATAAAGAGGGTATATGGATAACAATGGTTAATAGAGCCAAGAGACCTCATTCTTTCAACATGATTGAAGATCAAAGTCATTACCTTGAATAAGGGATTCATATGAAAGCCATTTATAGTGCACTAATAGTGAAAGGTGGCATCCATTGATTGAGGTAAGATCCTAAAAGCTATCCCTTTATGATTTGATGGTAGGTGGTATAGTTTTGTGCTTTTCTTAACCAAAATCCTATTCTGATGTCTCTCCATGATGTGAAGATGACCATGGGTTCCCAAAAGCAAGGAGTACAGGAACTTTTTTTTAAAAAACATGTATTTCAACACAATATTCTTTCTGATTCTATGTATTTTAAAAGATTATTCTGAGAAAGTGAAAAACACCATACTTCAGTCTGTGTTCAATCAATATCAGTTCTTTCTTTGGAGGTGGATAGTATGCTTCATCATTAGTCCTTTGGGATTATCTTGGATCATTATATTATTGATAATGGTTAAGTCATTCACGGTTCTTCATCGAAAAATATTGCTCCCTCTGTGCACAATGTTCTCTTGGTTCTGCTCATTTCACTATACATCAGTTCATACAAGTCTTTCCAGGCCTTTCTGAAATCTTCCTGTTTTTCATTTCTTATAGCACAATAATATTCCATCACAATCATATACCACAGCTTGTTTAGCCATTCCTGAACTGATGGACATTCCTTTGATTTCCAATTCTTAGCCACCACAAAAAAGCTGCTAAAATATTTTTGTATAAATAGGTCTTTTTCTCTTTTTGGGGATGTCTTTGGGATATAAACATAGCAGAGGTATTGCTGGATGAAAGACTATGCAGTTTTATAGTTCTTTGGGCATAGTTACAAATTGCTCTCTAGAATAGTTATATCAATTCACAACTCCAACAACAGTGGATTAGTGTCCCAGTTTTCCCACATCCCCTCCAACATACAATATTTTCCTTTTTTGTTATATTTACCATTCTGATAGGTGTGGAATGAAACCTCAGAGTTGTTTTAATTTGAATTTCTCTGATCAATATTGATTTAGAGCATTTTTTCATGTGACTACAGATAGCTTTGATTTTTTTGTCAGAAAACTGCCTGTTCATTATCTTTTGACCATTTATCAATTGGGAAATGACTTGTATTTTTATAGATTTGACTCAGTTCTCTATATACTTGAAAAATGAGGCCTTTATCAGAGATAGCTGTTTGAAAAAATCTTTCCCAGTTTTCTGCTTTCCTCATAATCTTGGTCGCATTTGGTTTTTTTTATGCAAAAGCTTTTTAATTTTATATAATCAAAATTCTCTATTTTACATTTTGTATTGCTCTGTATATCTGCTTTGGTCCTAAATTCGTTCCCTGTCCATAAATCTGACAAATAAACTATTATATGCTCTCTTAATCTTCTTATGGTAGTAACCTCTATGTGTAAATCATGTACCCACTTTGACCTCATATGGCGTGAGATGTTGGTCTACACACATAGTTTCTGCCATACTGTTTTCCAATTTCCCCAGCAATTTTTGTCAAATAATGAGTTTTTGTTCCAAAAACTTGAATCTTTGGGTTTATCAAATACTACATTGCTATAGTTATTTATTGTAGTGTGATTTGTACCTATTCCATTCCACTGATCCATTTCTCTATTTCTTAGCCAGTACCAGATTGTTTTGATAATTACTGCTTTGTAATACAATTTGAGATCTCACCTTCTTTTGCATTTTTTCATTGATTCCCTTGGTATCCTTGAGCTTTTGGTCTTCCAGATGAATTTCATTTTATTTTCTAAATTTATAAAATGTTTTTGATAGCTTGATTAGTATGGCACTAAATAAACAGATTAATTTAGGACTTTTATTATATTGGCTTGGCCTACCCATGAGCAATTGATAAGATCTGACTTTATTTGTGTGGAAAGTGTTTTACAGTTCTGTTCATATAGTTCCTGGGTTTGTCTTGGCAGGTAGACTACCAAATATTTTATATTGTCTACAGTTATTTTAAATGGAATTTTACTTTCTATTTGTTGTTGCTGGATTTTGTTGGTAGGCATCTGTTATTGTTGAGAGGTGGTGGTGGCAAAGAATCCTGCAAAGAAGCAGAGCTGGAGAGGTTTTTCCCAGTTTCAGGATAAACTTTGTTGCCCTTTTCTAAAACAGCATAACATTCATTCATCTGAAAGGCATTATCTAAGCCTGAATTTGGAATTGATGGATATTATAGCTGCCGTTGAAGAGTTAAGTACAGCTAAACAGAGGAATAGGTCAGAAACAGAGACACAGAAATTATCCAGTAGATAACTAGCGTGATTAATTTGACTGAGATGTCATATTCAGTGAGATATTACTCAAACATACCATGGAACAAGTTAGCTTAGCAGTGGAAGCATCAATTTAATATAGAAGCTAGGTTTACCAAGAAACTTTTGTTGACAATTTCTAAGACAGAGAGAGGATACTGAAGCCTATAATTAGAGAATTGTGAGTTACCTGAGCTTATGAATTTTCCCTCATTCATATGTTTCCCTTGACTCTTTCCCAAAGATATGAGTGGAGTGCATTGGTGGTTAGGATGTTACCCAGGTTAATGTGTGAACTGTGATGTATTTCTTTCTTTTTTTTTTTTTTTTGGTGGGGCAATGAGGGTTAAGTGACTTGCCCAGGGTCACACAGCTAGTAAGTGTCAAGTGTCTGAGGCCAGATTTGAACTCAGGTACTCCTGAATCCAGGGCCGGTGCTTTAGCCACTGTGCCATCTAGCTACCCCCTGTGATGTATTTCTTATCCCTGTATTTGATTTATAAACATATCTATGACATTATTATTATTATTAAGTAAACAGTTATGTTTAAAATTCAGTATGTCATCATTGTGAGTTGCTGGGTTTGTGTAAATAGAAGCACATCCATAGGGGCTCAAGAGCTACAGTGATGAATAGTTTATTTCCCCACAATGAGGTTTTTACCTATAGGATCTTATGGCAGTCTGAGAGTTCCTAATCCATTTATATGATAGTGCCTTCTCTCGGCTGATTATTTCCAACTTATTCTGTATATAGCTTGTCTGTACACAGTTGTCTTCATATTATCTTCCCCATTAGACTGTGAGCTTCTTGAGAGCAGGGACTATCTCTCCCTTTTCTTTGTATTCCCAACGAATGACTGAGTGTAATCACTTTTATGGAAGTGATCCTTGTCAAAGAATCCAGACCTTCCAGTGTTTAGGTAGAATGGGTTGAGTGAGCCAGCCCAGAAAGTAAGTGTGGAGCAACATCCCATTGAGGTGTTATAGTAATTATTTAGGAAGACAAGGTAATTCGCCTAGTTAGCTCAATTTGTTAGAACACAGTGCTAATTAGTCTGAGGCTGAAGGATTGATTCTCAATTAATTATTGTTCCCTGACCACAGACTAGTACTAACCCAAGACAGTTATCTTGAAAACATACACCATTGCTTTCTGAAGATTGTGACAAATAAGGATCAATAACCCCCACTGGAAAAACAACTTGAAAACACCCCATTATGAGCAAGTCAAGAGTATTATCTTTGTCAAACCAGCACCTTTAATTGGGAAAGGGAAATGTACTAATGGTAAACACATTTTTATACGGGATATTGTGACATGGAATGTATATAATTACTTAGAGTAATCAAAGGCTTATTAAAAGTAGATTCAGCATAGATATTAGGGAAAATGCAATTAGCAATTAGGTACATAAAAATACAATTGCAAAACCAAATGCAATAATACCTAATTAATCTGGCATCACTCAGTTATTAAAATATTTTTCAGATAACTGAAGATTTTTTCCTTTACATCTCCAAATTTATTTTATAGATAACTTATTAAGTCAGGGGATCTCGGGTCAGCTCCATCTTTCCAGAGGAGTACAGTGTACAGCTTTGTAATAGTTATTTTCCTCTGCCCTCAGAGTCTATTTTTTTTTAATCTAAAATATCTGCTGGATGATTGAGATCATGAAAAATCTTAACTCAAGAAAAGCTGGGTCTTACCACAGTTCACATTATGCAATAAAGGAGTGGGGGGAGAACCTTACACAGAAAAAATGATGTTCCAACATCCTTAACAAACTTAAAAGTTATAAAAATATCATGTAGGGTTATCTTCCCAAAGAAAATAGTGGCAGTGGTGCCTCCCGGGAATTTATGCTAAAATGAAACATGCCAAGGGCATGTTGTGGAGGAAAGTGTAGCATAATAGAAAGATGATTATTATAGTATTGGACTCACACTTTCACAGAATTTGAGAGTTGGAAGGAACCTTAGCTACCACCTTGTTCCACCCACTGTAACATACAGAACAATAGTTGCACAGCCCTGCTTGAAGACTTCCAAGGAGGGGGAATCCCTCCACCTTGCTAGGCATCCCATCCCCCCTTTTGGGTAGTTTTAGCTATTGGAATTGTTCTGTATAGAGCCTTAACTGGATATTTTACCATTCTCTGTTTCTGGTTCAAAGTTCTGGGGCTAAACAGAACAAATCTAATCCCTTATTCATGTGAGAGCCCTTCAGAAGAAGATATCTCTCAGGTCCTCAGTCTTCCCACCCCCCAGCTTCTCTTCTTCTGGGTAAGAAAAGTTCCTTTAACTGATCCCATGGACTTAGTCATCTGCTTCTCTTCTGGAATTCTCTAGCTTATTAATACTCTTCTTTTTTTAAATTAATTAATTAATTAATTAATTTTTTAGTGAGGCAATTAGGGTTAAGTGACTTGCCCAGGGTCACACAGCTAGTAAGTATTAAGTTTAATACTCTTCTTAAAACCATGGTGTCCAAACTAGGACAAAATACTCCAGATAAAGTATGATGAGGGTGGAGTAAAATGGGACTATTATCTCCTTCTTGCAAACACTATGCCCTTTTTTTTCCCCCAGTGCAACATTTATTTTATTTTTTCCAGTTACATGGAAGGGTAGTTTTCAACATTCATTTTCATAATGTATGGGAAAGGTAGACTTGAGTCAGTTCAGATTCTGAGGATGGGGTCTGGAAAGTACCCAGCCCCCAGTCCCTGTTACTGTTAGATTATTCTGTTCATGTTTTATTCCATTGCTAATAACAGAAACCATGTATTTTGCCTTACTGAACCTGATGTACCCTGGTACCCCCTTCTCCCACCTTGCCTACATTCCAAACCCCAGTCCTTGTTATGGGTTAGTTATACTGTTGCTACCAGGCAGGAGATGTCTCTTGCTAGTGCAGACCCCACTCAGATACTACCTCTCCCTTTTTGCATTCCTAAGTCCTAACTCTCCCTGGTACCAGATCCTGATACCATCACTCCCTCCTTACCCGGGTGGAGTGGTTTGGAGTGGTTTGGAGTGGTTTCACCCCTCCCATGGTTTCACTTTTTCCCCCTCCCCTTTCCCCCCAGCTCTCAGACATAGCTAAGCATGCATTCATACCCTGATCACGAGCTAAACATGCATCCTGGGTGAGACAAGATTGATGTTAGATTGTGAGCTCACCCTGTGAATAAGGGGACCCCCCCCAAAAAAACGTCCATTAAAACCCAACTCATGAGCCCATTACTGTGCTCCTCATCTCTTGCATGGGGTCGCCCGTTCTCATAAGATTGTAATAAATCTGCCTCTACTCGACTTGGTGGTCTTGAGTTATTTGGGTAAACTGAAGCAATTTTATCCCAAACAATAAGATTTAGAGTTTCAAATTTTTCTCCCTCCCTCCCTTTCCTCCCTCCTCCACAAGACATCAACCAATCTGATATAGGTTACATATGTACAATCCACAAGTGCTCTTTTTTATCAGTTCTTTCTATGGGAGTGGATAGTGTGCTTCATCATTAGTCCCTTGGAATTGTCTTAGATCATTGTATTTCTGAGAGTAGTTAAATCTTTCACAATTGCTCATCGAACAATACTGCTGTCACTATGCACAATGTCCTCCCGGTTCTGCTCACTTCACTACACATTAGTTCATATGAGTCTTTCCAGATTTTTCTGGTATCATCATGTTTGTCATCTCTTATAGCACAATACCATTCCACTACAAGCATATGCCACAGCTTCTTCAGTCATTCCTCAATTGATAGACATTCCCTTGATTCCCAATTCCTAGCCACCACAAAGAGTTGCTATAAATATTTTTTGTACAATTTTCCCCCTTTTCTCTTTTTCATGATTACTATTCTTAACTGTTTCCCTCTATCCTATTTCCTTGTCCATGATATTTGCTCTATTATCTATCTTCTTTTACCCTATCCCTCTTCAAAAGGGATTTGCTTCTGTCTGTCCCCTCCCTTGATCTGCCCTCCCTTTTTTTGCCCCTCTCTCTTTATCCCCTTCCCCTCCTATTTTCCTGCGGGGTTAGATAGATTACTCCACCCAATTGAGCCAATTCTGATAAGACTGAGGTCTTTTGAGCCAATTCTGATGAGTGTTGGGCTCATTTACTGCCCAGATTAAATAGATTACTCTACCCAATAGGGTATGTATGTTAATCCCTCCTTGAGGCAACTCTGATGAGAGTAATGTCTTTGAGCCTATTCTGAGGAGTGTGAAATTAATTTACTGCCCTGCTCCTCCCCCATATCTTCCCCCTCTCTATAAGCCCTTTCCTGTTTCTTTCATGTGGGATTTTACCCCATGCTACCTCTGCCCTTCCCCCTCCCCCAGTGCATTCCCCTCACCCCTGAATTTAACCCTAAAGATGTCATCATGGGGCAGCTAGGTGACACAGTGGACAAAGCATCCACCCTGGTCCCAGGGAGGATCCCAGCCAAAACCCGGCCTCAGACACAAGACAGTGACCCACTTCACTACCCCAGGTATGTCCCCCAACTCCAATTTTTTATGGTTCTCTAGGGTCTTATATTTGAAAGTCAAATTTGCCATTCAGTTCAGGTCTTTTCTTTTTTTTACATAAAATTTTTTAGAATTTTATTTTCCAAATTACATGTAAAAGCAAATTTTGACATCAATTTTTTTTAAAACTTTTGTGTTCCAACTTCTCTTCCTCCCTCCCTTCCCACCCCCACCCCAAGAACTCAAACAATTCAATAAAAATTATACATGAGTAGTCATGGAAAACAACTCTGTATTAGCTAGGTTATGAGAGAAAGCAGCTAAAAACAAAACTTCAGATTAAGGAATTGTTAAAAAAAATGTGTTTCAGTCTGTTTTCTGATACTATCAGTTCTTTCTCTGTATATGGACTGTAATTTTCACAAGTTCTTCAAAGTTATACTGGATCATTGCCTTGCTGAAAATACCATGTTTCCCAGCATATCATCTTACACTAATGCTGTTATTTTGTATACAGTACATTTCTGCTTCAGTTCATGTGGGTCTTTCCAGGTTTTTCTGATAGCATCCTGTTCATTATAATTTTTATATAGCACCTTGAACTTGACAAAGAATATTCTTCACAATAGCCCAGCAGAGTAGGTACCATAAGTTTTGACATTGTAGTCAATCATCCTATTTCCCTCCATCCCATTCCCTTCCAATGATATTTACTCTATTGTCTAACTTATTTTGCCCTATTCCTTCTCAAAAGTATTTTGCTATTGACTGCCCCCTCCCCCACTCTACCCTCCCTTCATTCACCCTTCCCTCCTTATCCTCTTCCCCTACTACTTTCCTGTAGGGTTACATAGATTACTCTTCCCAATTGGGTATGTGTGTGTTATTCCCTCCTTGAGCCCACTCTGATGAGGTTAAGGTCTTTGAGCTAATTCGGTTTTCTAAATTTTTCTTCCTTCCTCCCTCCTCAACTCTCCCTATGAAATCAAGCAATTCAATACATGTCATACATGTGGTGTTATACAGAACATCTTCACCTTCCTCAAAAGTGTTTTGCTTTTTACATGTCCCTCCCCCAAACTTCCTTTCTCTCCTTCCCCTCTTCTCCCCCCCCCCAGCTCCTTCCCCTCCCCTCCATAAGCTTTTTTCTTGTTTCCTTCATGTGAACCACCTCTCCCCAGTCCACCTCTCCCCTTCCCCCTCCCCAGGTCTATTCCTCCTACCCCTCAACCCTATTTTGAAGATGTCATCATGGGTTAGTTAGGTGGCACAGTGGACAAAGCACCAGCCCTGGGCCCAGGAGGCCCAGAGCCCAAATCCAGCCTCAGACACTAGACAACCCACCCTGTTTGCTCCACAAAGAACAAGGATACACAAAAAATAAATGCTTTACAAATACCACCCCTTCATATTCAGTTCAGACCTATGTCCTCTGTGTATTCTTTACTGAAAAAGTTCTTGAGTTGGAAGTATTATTTTCTCATGTATGAATGTAAGCAGTTTAACCTTTTAATGTCCCTTGTGATTTCTTTTCCCTGTTTACCTTTTTATGATTTTCCAGGGTCTTGTATTTGAAAGTCAAATTTTCTATTCAGTTCAGGTCTTTTCATCACAAATGCCTGAAAGTCCTCTTTTTCATTGAAGTCCCATTTTTCCTCTGAAAGATTATACTCAGTTTTGCTGATATGTGATTCTTGGTTGTAATCTCAATTCCTTTGCCCTCTGCAATATCATATTCCATGCCCTTGATCTTTTTTTTTTTTTTTTGGGCGAGGCAATGGAGGTTTTGTGACTTGCCCAGGGTCACACAGCTAGTAAATGTCAAGTGTCTGAGGCCAGATTTGAATTCAGGTACTCCTAAATCCAGGGCCGGTGCTTTAACCACTGAACCACCTAGCTGCCCCCTCCCTTGATCTTTTAATGTAAAAGCTGCTAGATCTTGTGCTATCTTGACTAGGACTCCACAGTACTTGAATTCTTATTCAATAATAATTGCAGCTTGCAATATTTTCTCCTTGACCTGAGAGCTCTGGAATTTGGCTATAATATTCCTAGGAGTTTTCCTTTGGGGATCTCTCTCAGAAGGTGATCAGTGAATTCTTTCAATTTCTATTTTACCACTATGCTCTTCTTATTATAGCCAAAGAGTACATGGACTTTTGTAGCTGTCTTGTTATACTGCCAACTTTTACTGAGTTTGTGATCCACTGAAACCTCCTTAACTTTTTTTTTCAGCATAACTGTTGTCTATGTTTTCCCCATCCTATACTTATAAAGATAATTTTTTGTACCCAAGTGCAAGATACTGACTGACACTAAATATCATCTTATTAGATTCAGCCCAATCATCTAGCCTATCAAAATCCTTTTGCATCCCGACTCTCTCATCTAGGAAGAGAGTGTCTAGCTATCCCTTCTTGTGTTGTATCATCTGCAAATTTGTTGTGTATACTATATCTGTGCTTATGTCAAGGTCACTGATCAAAGTGTTAAACAGTTTAAAGCCTAAACTCAGATCCCTGGGAAACTCTGCTAGGCACCTGCTGCCATGATGACACTGAACTATTAACAACTTATTCTTTTAGTCTGGCCATTCCATTAGTTCTGAATCTGCTTGAATATATTATCATTTAATAGCATAAGGTAATTTATTAAAAGATTTGCTAAAATCTAAGGAAATTATCATCATAGTATTTCCTTTATTGACTAGTTCAGTTTAGTATCAGAGAACCTAGGTTCTTGGCTCTGAATGTACTACTGTTTGTGTATGACCTTGGCCAAGTCATTTCACTACTGTGAGACTGTTTCCTCATCTGTAAAATGCAAAGATTATACCAAATGATCTCTGAAATCTCTTCTGGATCTCAATTTGCTGAAGACTCTTCTATCCCTTTGCTTCCACTGTGAAATTCTAAGCATTCTGGTAATATATTAAGGATGAAACCTGCTCAGATACTTTAGTATAATGATTAGAAATTGGGGGCACCTAGGTGGCACAGTGGATAAAGCACCAGCCTTGGATTCAGGAGGACCTGAGTTCAAATCCAGCCTCAGACACTTGACACTTACTAGCTGTGTGACCCTGGGCAAGTCATTTAACCCCCATTGCCCCAGGAAAACAAACAAACAAACAAACAAGAAATCAATATACATTTATTCATTTTCCTCCCAGCTATAATCCTTTGGATTTCTCCATCATGCCCCCTCAACCTCTATCTTTTTTTTTGGGGGGGGGGTCTTTTTTTTTTTAAATTAATAAAGTATTTTTTTTTCCTGTTACATGTAAAGATAGTTCTCAACTTTTGTTTATACAAGCTTTCCAATTTCAGATTTTTCTCCCTCCCTCCCCCATCCCCTAGACAGCAGGTAATCTGATATAGGTTTTATATATATACACATAATAACATTAAACATATTTCTGCATTAGTCATGTTATAAGAGAAAAATCAGAGCAATGATGAAAACACTCAAAAATAGAAAAACATCAGCACCAAAACCAAAAGAAATAGTATGGTCCATTCAGCATCTATACTCCACAGTTCTTTTTTTTTTTTCCTGGATTTGGAGATCCTTTTCTATCATGAGTTCCCTGGAACTCTTCTGTACCATTGCATTGGTGAGAAGAATACAGTCCATCACAGTAGATCAACACACAATGTTGATGATACTGTGTACAATGTTCTCCTGGTTCTGCTCATCTCACTCATCATCAGCCCACGCAAGACCCTCCAGGTTTCTCTGAACTCCTCCTGCTCATTGTTTCTTACAGCACAATAGTATTCCATTGTATTCATATACCACAACTTGTCCAGCCATTCCCCAATTGATGGGCATCCCCTCAACTTCCAATTCCTTGCCACCACATAAAGAGCAGCTATAAATATTTTTGTACATGTGGGTCCCTTTCCCCTTTCCATGATCTCTTTGGGAAAAAGACCCAAAAGTGGTATTGCTGGTAAACCTCATTATCTTGCAAGATCATATCAGCCTTGGTGCTAACACTTCAAAAATCCTCTCTGACCCTGGGGCCCCTTGGATTGGAAGGTAAGAGTAAAGAGCTCCTTACAGAACCTCCACTTAAGAAAAGTGCTGAGGCCCACCTTCTCCACATTTCCCACCTAGCTGCACTCCTTCAGACCTCTCAATAAGGTCCCCTTTCTGGCTACTTTCCTTTCTCCTGACCTTCCTCTATGCTCCCCCCATTAGATGGTATGCTCCTTGATTGAAGGGGCTGTCTTTTTCACATCTGTATCCCCAGCCCTTAGAACAATGTCTGTTATATCATAGGGGCTTAATAATTGTTTATTTACTGGCTAAAAATCTAAATTTTTCTATGCAAAAAAAATATTAAAGAAATAACGAGTTGAAATATGTGCTATATATATATATATAGCACATATTGGCTATGGCTGAAGTAAAGACAAAAACTTTCCACTTCCTACCCCAAAATGACTCCCTTTACTTTATATTTAAATGTTTGTATACATGTTGTTTCCCCACCTCCCATGATAAAAGGCAAGTTCCCTGAGGCCAAGTATTAATTCATTTTTTTCTCTGCATCCCCAGATATATACTGAAGAAATGAATGGTTTCTAGATCCTATATGTAGTGTGATCTAAGTAGTAATGTGAAAAGTAGAAGCCTTTTCTTCAGTTTGTCTGTTAAACATGCAGTTTTTTTTCTGATCCTTCACTCAAATTCTTAGGTCCAGGCTACATTTTGTATATAAGGGTGATTCCATTGATTTACATGAGTCAGATATGTTCACTGTCAGTTATTTTTTCCAACGTAAATTTACACTAAACTATACATACTCCTTCCCTAGGCCCCGTTTGCACACAGTTGTCTGTCCTTCGTTTTCATGAGTTCTTTTTTTTTTTGCAGGGCAATGAGGGTTAAGTGACTTGCCCAAGGTCACACAGAAGCTAATAAGTACCAAGTGTCTGAGTCCAGATTTGAACTCAGATCCTCCTGACTCCAGGGCTGGTGCTTTATCCACTGTGCCACCTAGCTGCCCCTGTCCTTCATTTTCAAAGAGGACCAATAACATCAACAGGTAATATTTTGACTTGTGTGTGAACTGGATTTAAGTGTGGCAGAGTTGCACAAAGTTATCAACCTCACTCTCTCTTCCAGAGTCATCAGAGTCCAGTGGGCAAGACAAAACTCAGAATGACTGGCAATGGCCCAGAATGCAATGGATGACTTTGGCATCTTTGACGTCTAACCAAGCTCTATGCACCCCATAGTGCCTGCCTTAGCCATCTTCATGGCCATTTGAATAAATTGTTCTCATCCAACCATTCCACTGGGGAAAGTCTTCACATACCTCCAAGGGGTAGCCATCCCTGTACTTCCCTGACAGGTTTGAAGAATGTCAGTTACCCTCAACTTGGTTTAGCTCATCTGAAGAGACAGTTTTACTGGAGTGTGGATGATGTGCATGCTACAGCTTCTTGGAGCCACAAGTGAGAGATGAGTGACAGGAAGATGAGCAGTCCTGAAAAGGGCTTGGCAAACCCTCACACCAGAGATATTAGTCCAAGAGACAGTGTGTATCAGTGAAAAAAGCTAAGCACTCTGAAGTCAGAGGACCTGGGCCCTAACACCAGCTCTTCCACTTAGTAACTGACAAAGTGAAATTGCTCAAAGAAATGCACACAGTAGCATGTAAGTAGAAAATGAATGGCTAGGGCATAGTGAAGTCTGTAGCTATGACACATTTTTTTTCCCTCTGCAAATATATATTCTTATTAGGAGCTTTAAATAGGCTGAAAAGGAACTAACTCCAAAAGGTCATATATTTATCCCTCTCATGAAGTCATGATGACATTATTATGAAAATATCTACTCTGTTAAGAGCAGTTAATGCATTCTGTATAGTC
This sequence comes from Dromiciops gliroides, assembly GCF_019393635.1. Classification (NCBI taxonomy): domain Eukaryota; kingdom Metazoa; phylum Chordata; class Mammalia; order Microbiotheria; family Microbiotheriidae; genus Dromiciops; species Dromiciops gliroides. The sequence goes on along the minus strand of NC_057864.1, from coordinate 359,297,050 downwards.
ATGTTAGAGTTTGCTTAGACTCAAGAGGTAAATAAGAAGATTTGTTACTAAGGATTCACTATATGTAAAATCACAACTGTCATCCATTTTGCTAAATAATGAAATAACACTCCTTTAAAAAAAAAGTTTTGGGGCAGCTAGGTGGCGCAGTGGATAGAGCACTGGCCCTGGAGTCAGGAGTACCTGAGTTTAAATCTGGCCTCAGACACTTGACACTTACTAGCTGTGTGACCCTGGGCAAGTCACTTAACCCTAAGTGCCTCACTAAAAAAAAAAAAAGTTTTTAAAACAATAAACATGAAAGTCCTTTAAAATTGTTCTGTTCTATTCATTTCAATTCAACAAACATTTATTAAGTGCTTACTTAGTTCTCCGTGTTAGAAGACAAAAGTCTACATTTCTAGGAAACCAGAAGAAGCTAATTTACCTAGAGAGGCAGAGGCTCTGAGTGAGCAACGGGCACTGGGAAGATCTACTTCATATATAAGAAAGTATCTATTAAGTGCCTACTATGAGCCAGACACTGTGCTGATCACTAGAGATAAAACAGAAAAGCAAGATGGCCCCTATTCTCAAAAAATATTATAATTTACCATAACAGGGGTCATTAACTTTTTTTTTTTATTGTGAGGCAACTGGGGTTAAGTGACTTGCCCAGGGTCACACACCTAGTAAGTGTTAAGTGTCTGAAGCTGGATTTGAACTCAGGTCCTCTTGACTCCAGGGCCGGTGCTTTATCCACTGCGCCACCCAGCTGCCCCTGGACATTAACTTTTTCTTGTCTTGGACCCCTTCAGCAATCCAGTGCCCTTCTCAGAAAAAAAATTTTTTTTTAATTTTTTTCCCTAAGAACTCATTTTTTAAATAATAAACATTTTTATTTATACTTTTGGGTTCCAATTTTTATCCTTCTTTCCCTCCCTCCCCTCTCCCCTCCCTGTGGTGGCAAACAATCATATATGAGTTATACATGTATGATTATGTAAAACATTACCGTATTTGTCATTTTGTACAAGGAAACATTATTAAAAGAAAAAAATGAAAGAGTGGAAAATAGCATGCTTCAGTCTGTTCCATCAATATCAGTTCTTTCTTTGGAAGTAGATAGTATGTTTCATCAATAGTCCTTTGGGATTGATTGTCTTGGCTCATTTTATTGTTGTGAATAGTCAAGTCATTCACAGTTCTTCATCAAACAATATTGCTGCCTCTGTGTACAGTGTCTCTGTGTACAATGTTTTAAATAACAGAAATGCTACATATTTCTGGGGTCTAGAACACATTTTTTCTTGTTGTTGAAAGAGGTTCATGAATTATTATAAATATGTGGGGTTTGTCCTTATCTAAATTTAAGACTCTCTAAAATCTATCCCTAAAGGTCAATAGGTCCCAAGTTAACAAAGCCCCATACTAGACAGAAAACATTTATATGAGGGAGTAGAAACCCATGAATAGAGCTTTGGAACAGGACAATTATGGAAAAGTAGATTATCCTTCAAGTATCAATAGCAACACTGATTTGATTATTGCTCCCTAAACAAGAGTTGACAAACTACCTAGCATATTCCCAATTGGCCCAAGTGGATAGCTGTATGGGATGAAGTATGGTCTAGGGAAGGTTCAACACAGAAGGGTGATATAAAGACTGACTCACTCTTCAATCCTTGTTTAACATACTTCCCAAACACTTTCAACTAATTACTGACATATTTGAGTTAGCAAGTTCCCCTTTGAAGGAAGCAAACAATCACTGAAAGGATTAAGCCTATGTAACAGTCACAATTTACTAAAAATTATTTTACAACCCGATTTCCTTAGACTTGAGATCACACCAGCCTAGGGATTTTGATTCCAGATGTAGTAGGGTGTTTTGCATAGTCAGAAGACATTTATAAGATTCTGGGTGCTTGGAAGATAGAACATATTATATACTGGGAGGTAGGAAGAGGTCATAGATATTAAAGAGAGAAGGCACAAAAGACAAACTTCACCTACTTTGCAGTTCTACCCAGAGACAACAAGGGCCCTTCAGAGGAAAATGATGGGTAGTAACATAGAAGACATGGATAGCATGGATCTCAAACTTTCATTCTTTTTTTCTTTTACATTATTTATTTTTTACATTCATCATTTTTAGATTTTGAGTTCCAAATTCTCTTCCTCTTTCCCCTAGCAATATGATGTCAATTATACATGTTAAGTAAGACAAAACATATTCCTATATTAGCCATGTTACAAAAAACAAGAAACATAAGGAAAATGAAAAAATTATGCTTCAATCTGAACTCAAACTTCATCAGTTATCTCTTTGGAGATGGACGGTGTTTTTTTATCATAAGTCCTTTGGAATTATCTTAAATCACTGCTTTGATTAGAGTAGCTAAATCTTTCACATTTGAACATCGTAACACTATTGCTAATACTGTGTACAATGTTCTTCTGGTTCTGCTCACTTCATTTTGCATCAGTTCATGTAAGTCTTCCCATGTTTTTCTGAAAATATCTTCCTCATCATTTCTTATAGCACTATATTATTTCATCACAATCATATGCAACAACTTGTTAAGCCATTCCCCAATGGATTCCCCCAATTTCCAATTCTTTGTCAACTCAAAAAGAACCGCCATAAATATTTTTGTAGGTCTGAAACTTTCAAGTCATAAATACAAAAACTCTCTCCCTCTTGTGCCATCGCCTATTCTGAATCAATATTGGGTGGACAGATGTGATGACTGTGGTAAAAAGTTTTAACAGTCAGTTAGATAATGGAGAGATGCCAGTTTTTTTTAGAGTTCAGAGGAAATAGGCAGTTCCCATTTGTACATCCCACTGATCAGTTAAATGCTTTGGGACTCAGTCTTCGTAAAGTATCAGGAGATGGAAATTGCCTTTTAGGGCTTTAGCTGATAACCATAGACAAGAGTTTGAGTCTTTTAGAGTAAATGACTCCCCTTTTGAAGAATATGTGATGAATTAAAGAAATTTGGAAAGTGGGAAGGAAATGATACAATTGTAGCGTTTGCTAAGCAGCATCAGCTGAATGTGGTAGTTCATCAGTTAAATCAGCCCTTATTGAAAATCAGTGGCACAGACAAAACTGATGCTAGAGAACTCCACATTTTCTACCATAAAGAACACTATGACAGCATTAGAAAGATCAATGACAATTCAGAAACCCCTGCCACTTTGGGGAACCAGTTAAAACAATGTGGCATACCCCAAATTCTAGCAGCTTAAATACCTTAAAATTTAACAAGCATTTCCTTCTACAGGCAAAGCACTGAAGCACATGGCCTAGTTTTCTGGCCCACCTCAATTTCCCCCATCCTTTCCCTACCCTATACCTATTTTTTTTTAATTCTTTTTGTTTTTGTTTTGTTTTGACTTTTGAAAGGCACTGAAAAGACCTGGAATTCACCACACCTTTAAGTTCTTTAAGAGCACAAAAGGGTGCTTAGTGAATCTTTTGCTTTTTATTTTTTATTTTGCTTTGGTTTTTTTTTTTACTTTTGTTTCTTTTGCTTTTCTTTAAAACCTGATTTTGTAAACTAAGTGACTTTTCAAAGACATTTTAAATATATGATGTGGGTGAGGCCATCGGGCCTCAGAAGCTACCAGAATTTTTTTTTTACTCTTTCTTTTTGAGAGAGGGTTACTGAACCCTATTGCTTGATACCTCACTGAAAACATTGAATATTGAATCTTGCTAATTGAAGTCTTATTTCTTTTTGATGAATTAATCACCACTTTAAGTATCTGCTACTATTATACTAGAGAATTCATGTATAAGATGATTGTGGTCTACTTGCTAAAGAAGATTATGTAACAATGTCTAATATAATCAGCTATTTACATTCGTTTATTATTTATATGTCATTATACTCTGGGTACGGTTTGGCATTATTGTATATATCACTGATATGTTCTCAGTTATGCAGCATAGCACGCATTTTTACCATCATACTGTCTTTGGTGAAATTAATATGAGATTTTGGAAGTATGGAAACTTATCATTTCAGAGACTAACTTGCTGTGAACTTTGATGCAGGCCCTGGAGAGAATATATGTGCAACAAAAGGAGAGACAGGTATACGTAAGTCCATGGTTTGCTTATGATGGTGACTATGTAGAGCACAATTACTAGGCACAGTCCAGTATTCATCCTTTCTCCCTCCTAATTTAACTGAACTTATTTATCTTTTTATCTCACTCAGTTGAACTCACCTGTGGCCTAGCACAATCACTGGCTGTCTCGGAACCATGAGATATGGTATGATAACCTTTCCATAACATTTTCAGGTGTCATGAACACATACTAAATTTGGCTTTGATACAGACACATGGTGGTAAAAAGTGTTACAGATTGCATAACTACCTCAACGCTCTATTAGAAGTCTAAGGATATAAAGGAGGGAATGTAATGGAATTTATTAATTTGATCATTGACAATGCTATGCTAAGGTTTAGTAAAAATACAGCAATTCAAACAGTTAAAGAAGAGAATCCAGCTTTCCAGACCAGAGTCCAGAATCCAGTTTTTCCAGACCAGAATCCAGACCAGAGTCCAGAATCCAGTTTTCCAGACCAGAATCCAGTTTCCTCCTGATGACATCTTACCACTTCAAGAAGACAAGAGAACTCAAAGACTTTATATGTTTTGTTAGTTTTTACTATCTCCTTTCTGCTATAATATACACTATCTGTAACATGTACTCTCTGCAGAGGCTCTCCCTTTGCAAGACTAATGTCAAAGCGTCGGTTCATGAGGACAAAAAAAAAAAAAATCGCCCCCTCTGGACAAAACTTTCCTCTCTTCCTTTTCTATATTGTTGTTCACATATTATTAGTTAGCAATAGTAGTTATATTCTTTTTACTGTTCCATCAAGGAAATATTTTGTTTCTTGAGGAACAAAAAGGGGGGAATGTGGTAAAAAGTTTTAACAGTCTGTTAGATAATGGAGAGACGCCAGTTTTTTTTAGGACCACCCTTTTGGGGAGGAGACCAACAGCATGAGCTACGCACACCACTCCGCCTGCGACGCACACCAGATTGCCTGCTGAGCACTCGACTTCCGGGGTGCGAGCTTAAAAGGCAAGGAGAGAACGGAAGTGGGGCTTTTTCCCTGCTCCGCTGGTCTCCTGGCTGCGCTGCACAGACAGATGCTGACTGGAGTTCGACTCGGCCCAGCTCTCGGTTAACAGCACGCGCTTGACTCGGTCTCTCTCTCTCTCCCCCCCCAAAGGTGGCCTTGGGTTTTGGTGAGTTTTATACAGAATATAGACTAAGCCTAGACTTAAGACGATTTGTATTGTATTTCTATTTTCCTATCCTTCTAATCAACATCACTTTGTGACTACCATACAATAAAAGCTCTAACTAGAAAACCAGAAGCTTCTTCCATTTACTAGTCTGGGAGATAAATTAAGGGAAAGGTTAAGTAGGGGAGATTTATGATCTAATATCCAATTTTAAATCTCACATGACTTAACATTTTAAATATGTCCATGAACTTTAAGTATATTCAAGAACTTTGTTCTCTACTAGGGCCTTTTAATTACTATTAATTCCCTTTGGAATTGCATCTCTTGAATTTTAGTTGTCTCGAAGAAAGGGCATAACTTGTTATTCTGCTGTTTCAAGAAAATAATACTCTCCAAATACTCTAAGCAATAGCTTACTAAAACAAGGACTATTTTTTTAAAGGATAGTGAGCACCAATGCCAGAAGTCATAATCCTGAATGAATTCTATAGTCCTTTTAGTGATTCATTATTCCCTAGTAAATAAATGGTACAAATTTACAACTAATTACCATTATTTGCTAAAACAGTCCAACCATTCATTTTACCTCTGTAGTCAACCTGACAATGGACAATCAGTGCTGAAAATTAATCTAGCAAAATGACTCATTTTACAGTATACTAGCCTATAAAATTGTATTAAGTGAAGGACAAAATAATTATAGTGTGTGAGCTTCATTGTACTAATAATAACTCACAAGTTCTAGAGATAGAAATATGAACAGTGAGGGGATGACTGAGCTTACCTTAACTAGTTCAGTCTTCAACTCTTCTCTTTCTTCTTCAGATATCATACTACTGAGGTCAATATGAGAGATTGTTTCTTCATCAGGTTCATGCAGTGGATCAGTCTCCAACAAACCTTGAAGAATGAAGATAAAAGAGGATCAATTAAGATAAGAGTTTTTTCTTTCTTTCTTTCTTAAGAAAAAAAATTGATTTGTAAAACCAAAGCAAAGTAGGAAAGTTGACTATTATCCAGTTAATAATCCAAGGTCATGTTCAAGGGTTGAAACAACAATTCCTTTAATAAAAACATATACAATCCCACTCACCCACCTAAAGTAAAAGCAGTTCCCAAGGTAGTTAAAAAACAAAAATAAAATCAAGTAAAATATGCCAGAGCCAGGGAATTAAAAGCAGTTGATAAGGAGGGTCTCCCCAGAGTCTCAGAATCTCCCTACTTAAGTGCTAAAACCTGTTTTGATAGTTTTCTTTTCCAAAGGACCAACAGCTGGGTCTCAAATCAACACACTTAAGTACAAAGTTAACTGACTCAGATCCATTCCATGACTTCTTCACTCACAACAGCCTCTTCTGGTTTCATGGGAATAGGGGGTTAACTCAAATCTCCCCAGTTCTACCAGTCCCTTGGCCCATAACACAGGTCTATCTATGTACAGTTGACATAACAAGACTATTTGGCTTAGCTCTGATTCCATTATTTGTTGATGGTGTCTGATCTGTAGCAAGACCATAAAGACTTAGTACCTCCATCACGTTATTAGCATTAACAAAGCAATCTGCTATCTCATCAATATATGTTGATTATCCAGGCTTAATCTCTCTCTTCTGAGCTGCAGTGATGCACCACCCACAGTCTGCTGGACAACAACCACTGGATATCCTATAGGTATATCAAATTCATTGTGTCCCTCAAAACTCATCACTTATCCTAACCACTATTTCTATTGAAATCAGCATTTCCAGTCAACCAGGTTCACAAGCTCAGGGTCATCCCAACCTAAACTAAACTGTTCACCCTTCATATCCAATCAATTACCAATTCTTCTTGCTTTTACTCCCACAACATCTGTTCCCTCCTCTGTATTCCCATGGTCACTGCTCTAGTAATGCCTTCACACTCTCAGGTGAAACCTCTGCAGTATCCTCCTAGCCAGCATCCCTAGGTCAAGTCCCTATCATCTACACACCATTGTCCACACAGATGCCAAAGTGGTATTCCTAAAGCACAAAGCTGACCAAGGCATTTCACTGATCAAGGACCTTCTTTGGCTTCCTATTACCTCTAGGACAAAATATAACCTCCTTTGCTTGGTTTTAAAGCCCTTCACACAACTTGGCTCCTATTATTCTCCCTCACTGACTCTGTATTCCTAGCAAACTGATCTGTTTGCTGTTCCAAGAATGTTCTCATTTCCCTAATGTTGTACTCCAGTCTGACATAGCAACATAAGAACACTGTTAATGTTTAATCAAGACAGATCTAAATGCCCAACCTTACATTTTGTTTTGACTATAGAGTTCCAGCCATTTTAGTAAATAACAATTAGTTTGGGATATAGACTAGACACCTGTAATTTCACTGGTATAAGGAATTACTCCTATCAATACAATAAATTGGCACCTTTTCTGAAACTTACAGACATAGAGTTGCCTAGAGCAGTCAAATATGCAAGCATCATGGAGCCCACAACAGTCCTCAGCTGTCTGAACCAGATTAAAATGTAATTAGGAAATTGTTTTAACAAAATAAACAATAATACAATACAACATAATGTTAATATGTGATTTCCTAAGTCAATATGAGGCCTGCAGAGATTTGTTTCTATTTGAGCTTGACACCACTGACCTAGAGCACTTAGAAGGTAAGGACTTGCTCAGTCAAGACAGCCAGTTTTAAGTCATGGGGCAGAACTTGAACTCAAGTCTTCCTGGCTTCAAATCCAACTCTAACCTACCACATCATAGTACCTTTCAAAACAATTAGTTACTCTGCTTAAAATGGTGAAGACATTACAAAATATCTAGGCATTCAGTTTCTTCTTTCAATAATGGGAGAAAAATAAATAAACCTTTTGACAAAAGAAAATTCACAAGTAGGAAATGGCTAATGAACTTAGTCAATAGAATCCTTCCCACAGCTACCTAGAGGCAGTTAGGTAATAAAGTACATGGAGTGCTGGACCTAGAGTAGGGAAGACCTGAATTAGAATCCAGCCTAGGACACTTACTAGCTATGTTACTGTAGGCAAACCACAACTTCTATTTGTCTCACTTTTGACTGTAAAATGGAGTTAACATCATCGACCTCACAGAGCTGTTGTAAGGGTCAAATAAAATAATATTTATAAAGTGCTTAGCATAGTGCCTGGCATATAATAGTAGCTATAAAATGCTTATTCCCCTCCCTTTCCCCTTACCCCATATAAAAAAAGGCTGAGTATACATTAGAGTAGAAATATAGAACTTTTCTGAGAAAAAGAAGGGGCCTTTGTGAAATAGACATTCCTTACTCATCTCTTTCCTTACCTCTATCTCTCATCCCACTCCTCACTGACATCACAGATCCCTTAAAGTCTTTACCATTTGGAATCACACTGAACAGAGCTAGTTCAGCCCTAGTGTTAAGACAAGTGTTATTTATCTATATCTGAATTTAAATTAAATAAAATTTTAAATTCTAATTTACAGAATAAAACAAACATTTCTTTAACACAATAATTTAAAAATACAATAGTACATGAAATGGCTAATCTATTATGTACAACCTACTGTTCCTTTTAAATATATAATAAAGTTATCATGGATTTTTCCCCCCTTTTTCCCCCTTCCCTTCCCCCTGCCATCACTAAGATGGCTAACATTAGACACAAATATGTGTGTGTGTATGTGTGTGTGTGTGTATATACATACATATATATGTAAAATCATTCTATATATACTTCAATTTATCAGTTCTTTCTCTGGATGCTGATAGTGTCTGCCTTGAGATGTCTTTTGTAGTTAATTTGGGTATTTATAATAGTAGAAATGAATTATTCACTCAAAGTTGTTTTTTGTTTTTTAATGAGGCAATTGGGGTTAAGTGATTGCCCAGGGTCACACAGCTAGTAAGTGTTAAGTGTCTGAGGCCGCATTTGAACTCAGGTCCTCCTGACTCCAGGGCCGGTGCTCTATCCACTGTGCCACCCAGCTGCCCCCAAAGTTGTTCTTAAAACAATATTGCTTTCACTGTATACAACATTCTCTTGGTTCTGCTCATTTCATTCTTCATTATTTCGTGCAAGTGTATCCATGTTTTTCTAGGATTATCGAGTGCATCATTTCTCATAGCACAGTAGTATTCTATCACAATCATATACTACAACTTGTTCGGGTATTCCCCGACTGACATTCATCTCTGCAATTTCCACTTCTTTGCCATCACAAAGAGAGCTGCTATAAATATTTTAGAACTATAGGTTCTTTTCTTTTTTCCCTAATCATCTTTGGAAACAGACCTAGTAGTGCTATTGCTGGGTCAGAGGGTATAGGCAGTTTAATAATTCTTTGGGCATAATTCTAGATTACTTTCCAAAAATGTTGGATCAATTCACAATTTCATTAACAATACAGTATTCCATTTTTTCCACACCCTTTCAACATTTGTTGCTTTCCCCTTCAATCATTTGAGCCAATCTTATATGTATAAAATGATATTTCAAGGTTGTTTTAATTTGTATTTCTCTAACCAATAACAAGTTAGAGCATTTTTAATAAGATTATAAATTGTCTTAATTTCTTCACTGGAAAACTGCCTATTCATATCCTTTGACCATTTATCAAATGGAGAACAACCTATATTCTTATAAATTTGACAAAATTACTTATATATTTGAAATAAGAAACCTTTATTTGATAAACTGTTCATAAACATCCCCCCCCCCGCCATTTTCTTCTTTCTTTCCAAACTTGGTTAATTTGTTTTATTTGTACAAAACCTTTTAAATTTAATGTAATCAAAATGATCAATTTCATATCTCACTCTGCTCTCACTATTTCTTGTTTATTCAAAAACTGTTTACCTATCCATAAGTCTGATAAGTAATAAGTTCCAAGTTCTTCAGATTTTCTTGTAATATATCTCTTTATATCTAGCTCATGTATCCCTTTTGACCTTATCTTGGCAAACAGTGTAAAATATTGGTCTATGCCCAATTTCTGCCAGACTGCTTTCCAATTTTCCCAACAATTTTTACCAAATAATGAATTCTTATTTGAAAACCTTAAGTCTTTACACTTATCAAATACAAGGTTACTATAATTATTTGCTACTGTAAATTGTATATCTATTCTGTTCCACTGATCTACCTTTCTATTTCTTAGCCAGTACAGGTAGTTTTGGTAATTACTGCCTTTAATTTAGTTTAAGATCTGGTACTGCTAGGGGGCAGCTAGGTGGCACAGTGGATAAAGCCCCACCCTGGATTGAGGAGGCCTGAGTTCAAATCTGGCCTCAGACACTGGACACCTACTAGCTATGTGATCCTGGGCAAGTCACTTAACCCTCATTGCTCTGCAAAAACAAAACAAACAAATAAACAAACAAAAAAACCCAAGATCTGGTAATGTTAAACCTCCTTCCTTTACATTTTTTTCATTAGTTCTTTTGATATTCTTGACCTTTTGTTCTTCCCAAATGAATTTTATTATGTTTTCTACTTCAATAAAATAATTTTTGGTAAAATTGTCATTTTTATTATATTGGTCCTGCCACCTCTGAACAATTAGTATTTCTCCAATTATTTAAATCTGCTTTTATTTCCATAAAATTTTGGGGGGTGATTTTGTTTGTATAGTTCCTGCATTTGTTTTGGCAGCTATACTCCCAGATATTTTATACTATCCAGAATTATCTTGAATGGGGTCTTTTACTATTTCTCCTTGCAGGGGTTTGTTTGTTATATATAGAAATGTTGATGATTTATGTGGATTTACTTCATATCCTGCTACTTGCTAAAATCATTGTTTCAACTAACTTTTTATTTGAGTCTTTGGGATTTTCTGAGTATATCATCATATTATCTGCAAAAAGAAATAATTTTATTACTTCATTCCCTAGTATGATTCCTTCTATTTCTTTTCCCCCTCATTGCTATTTCTAGAATTTCCAATGCAATATTGAATATTGGTGCCAATGGGCATCCTTGTTTCACACCTGATCTTACTGGGAAGGCTTCTAGCTTATCCCCATTATTAATAATGTTTGCTGATGGTTTTAGATAATTGCCTTTTTATTAATTTAAGGAAAAATCCTTTTATACCTATACTTTCAAGAGGTTTTTAATAGAAATGAACCTTATATTTTATCAAAAGCTTTTTCTGCATACATTGATATAATCATGATTTTAAAAACTTTTATTACTTATATAATCAATTATATTAATAGTTTTCCTTATATTAAACAATCATTGCATTCTTGATTTAACTCCCACTTGGTCATAATGTATACTCTTTGCAATGTATTGTTGTAATCTTTTGGTTATTATTTTATTTAGGATTTTTTTTTCTTATTGCCTGCAATATTTTCTCCTTTACTTGGGAACTTTGAAACTTAGCCATTATATTCCTCTAAGTTTTCCTCCTGGGATCTCTTTCAGGTGGTAAGCAGATTTTTTTCCCCTATTTTTTTTCTATTTCTAGTTTCCCCTCTTGTTCTAGAACTTCAGGGCAATTTCCTTTAATAATTTCTTGTAATACTGTATCAAGATTATTTTTTTTTATCATAACTCAGGTACTTCAACAATTCTTATATTGTTTCTCCTCTGTTCTCTAGATGAGTTGTTTTTCTTTTTTAAATAGGAAGTAGTTTTTTATCATAAAAGTATCTTATTTTCTAGTTACATGTAGAGATAGTTTTCAACATTTGCTTTTATAAGATTTCTAGTTCCAAATTTTTCTCTCCCTCTTCCTTCCCCATCAGTTGTTTTTCTAATGAGATGTTTCAGCCTTTCTTCTATTTTTTCTAGTTTTATTATTTCTTGATGTCTTATAATATCATTCAATTACTCATGTCCAATTGTAGTTTTCAAGGAGTTATTTTCTTCCCTAAGATTTTGGACCTCTATTTGCAATTGGTTAAACTTTCTTTTCATAATTTTCTTGGATTGTTAATTTGTCCTAGATATCTATTATTTGATTTTTAATTCCTTTTTAAGGTCTTCCAATAACTATTTTTGGGTTTATGACCATTTGACATTACTCTTTGAGGTAGGAGTGGTCTTTTTAAACTCACTATCTTTCTCTGAATATGAACCCAGATCTTCTTTTACACAATAGTAGCTATCTATGGTCTGGCTCTTTTTCCTTTGCTTACTCATTTTATTTTATTTTAATTTCTTTTAAGCAGCTTATTATTGTAATCAGGTGTTAATTCTGAGTTGTTGGTGTGAGAAAATAATGGATTTTTGGGATGCCCAGAGACCCCTTCTTGAGGAGATTATATTAAGATTGACTGGGGGGCAGCTAGGTGGCACAGTGGATAAAGCACCAGCCCTGGATTCAGGAGGACCTGAGTTCAAATCTGACCTCAGACACTTGACACTTACTAGCTGTGTGAGCCTGGGCAAGTCACTTAACCCTCATTGCCCTGCCAAAAACAAAACAACAAAGATTGACTGGATTGACTGCTGATTGGCTCACTTGGAGTTAATTTGATTGGAACCACAGCTACCTGAAGGCCTGGCCCTCAGGGGGTGTGTTCTCTGAACTCTGGCCTTAGCACATTCTGATCATGAACCGCCCTCAAGTCCAGTGAACCAATGGATTTGAGTGAAGCTGGCCAATTAGCTTGGAGCAGTGTGTAGGGACCACCTTTCCTCCAAAACCACAGGAAGCTTCCGCTCACAGAGGGATAGGAACTTCCTCTTTTTGGCCTGAGACTCTAGGCAGTAGCACCTTTTTCTCTCTCCTCTAACCTAGCTAGGCTTTCCTAACTTTCTGAGCCATGTGCTATCTCTCTTTACTAATATCTAATATATTTTAATAAATGCTTAATACCCAAAGACTGGTGCTAAAGCTTCTAATTTATAAAATGCAATATATTAGAAACCCCAGCTAATTTTCCCTAAACTTGGGACAGAAATAAGGTAGTCACACATAGTTTTACTTGCCACATCAGTAATGGTGTCCCAGGCCTCAGCTCCTCCTTACTGTTATTTTTAAAATTCTATCTGGGGGCTCAACCTCGGGTACTCCTCTCCTCCCTCCCCTAAGCCACAGTTAGGGCCCCCAGACATGCTGTTCCAAAAATGCTTCTGCTCCCTGTGGAACTGGTACTGAATGCATTGGGGTATGGTCCCTCTTCCTGGCCTACAGCCACAGCCAGCAGCATCATGGCTTCTAGAAATAGCAGGGTCTCCCAATCTTCCCCCACTAAGCTATCTCCTGCCAGATGAAAGTGTGTGAGATGAAAGTTACCAAGGCTTTGATTTTCTGAGGCTTAGTCTGCTTCCCAATGGAGTTCCCCTCTCTATTTGTTTATTCAGGGGAGTCAGCCTGGAGGTGTTTATACTTTACTCAGGCCAAACCTCAATCCCCAGAGGTCCTATAATTTCTGAGGTCTTCTCAAGTTATCTTAGGAGGACAAATGCTTTACCTCTTTATTTTTTCTGCTCTACATTCATTTCGTGGTGATAATCTGTTTGTGGAGAAAATTTGGAGAGCCTGCCATCTTCTAAGAATGCCCCTCTAAATAAAATTTCTTTGACTTATTTTCATTCTCATGCTTAACTTTTCATGGTTGTTAATTTATCTGTCAGGCAGTTAGATATAATGGCATCACATAAACATGGACACAGAAAAAAATCAATCACTTGTTTGTGCCACAACTTGATAGGTTCACTTTGCAAAGGTAGAGGGAAATAGATCAAAATACCAAGTAGAAGACAATGTATAGTTAAGGCAGTGGGGGTAGAAAGCAAGAGAAAAAATGATAAGCTAATAAAACAGAGTCAGAACCTTAAAACAGACTAACTGGAAAAGGTAAAAAAGGGATGAATGAATATAGGTCATGCTAGTGAATATGTAAATGATTAGTTACCTCGTTACTATGGAGATAGATATCAAAGGAAATAAAAATAGGTTTGATAAAAAGAAGCATCAGGAAGCAAATCAACTGTACAATATTGAACAGCTTCAAATATGTCATGGGTCAATTGTTTGAGAAGTTGTTCTCCACTGGGTATGTCCAAAGTGTTTCCATCATATAGTAATATTTTATTGCTCACTGAAAAATCTTGATATTCTTTTGACTAAATGTCTATAACAACTAACCATTTGTAGTTACTGTGGCTTATTTACTCCCTAAACAGTGGACATAACTGTTGGGTTGAGAGAAAAATCCCATGTACAGCAAAAAGATTTTTAAAAAAGTTATCTAAAATAAGTTTATCTATTTACACAGCTGGGTCTTAAGAAAACTTGGTAAGTGGGTGAAAGGTTTATCAGGCATTTGCATCGTTCATTTCGGTCCTCATCCTGGCATCCTAAGCATTTATTGTTCTCATGATGTCCATAGTAAGGAGCATCAGGTTTTGGTCCTCCATCTCCTTCAAATGATCCATCCTATTCTCTTGAGATCAATGGTTAATAACTAGCAAGCATGAATAAAAAGTCTAATAAGTAACAAATCTGTCAATGAATGCTAATAGCATATGTGTTAATCATCGTATGTTACCTGTATATGTCTTATTTAGAAAGTTTTGCAACCTGCTCACATACACTATGAACCTTTCTACTGGGTGATTCTTATCTTCTACTCTTTTTTTTTTTTTTTTTAGTGAGGCAATTGGGGTTAAGTGACTTGCCCAGGGTCACACAGCTAATAAGTGTCAAGTGTCTGAGGCTGGATTTGAACTCAGGTACTCCTGAATCCAGGGCCGGTGCTCTGTCCACTGCGCCATCTAGCTGCCCCCCTGACAACTTTTTAAAGAAAGTTAACTATCTTTATCAGAGGTGGAGACTTCAAGGAATTGTTTAGTTCACCTAGCTGCCCCTATCTTCTACTCTTAAGAGACTGTGGGGAGGGGGCAGCTAGGTGGTGCAGTGGATAAAGCACCGGCCCTGGATTCAGGAGTACCTGAGTTCAAATCCAGCCTCAGACACTTGACACTTACTAGCTGTGTGACCCTGGGCAAGTCACTTAACCCCCATTGCCCTGCAAAAAATTAAAAAATAATAAATAAAATAAATAAAAATTTAAAAATTTAAAAAAGAGACTGTGGGGAGCAGCTAGGTGGTGCAGTGGATAAAGCATCAGCCCTGGATTCAGGAGGACCTGAGTTCAAATCTGGCCTCAGACACTTGATACTTACTAGCTGTATGACTTTGGGCAAGTCACTTAACCCTCACTGCCCCGCCCCCCCCCCAAAAAATAAAACAACAGACTGTGGTATCTCATGACTATACATAGGAAGAATACTGGTATTAAAAAGATAAGGTTTTATTTAAGGCTGAAGCTAGGAGTTATTAAAAGAACTGCAATTTTATTTTTAGAACAATGCAATTTCTAGCCCACTTTCCTTTTCCCTGTTTAGTTGTGGAATCATCTCATTGTCCATTTTCAGTGTTTATCCAGGTCATGTATATTAATGAGCCAACATTATGGACTAACTATCCCAATTTGGCAATAGGCTTTCTTTATCCATTTGGTTTTTCCCATAGACCTCTGACTTTCAAAGCCTATATACCCTAGTTTCCTTCCTACCTTTCCAGTCCTCTTACTCCTTCCAGTCCTCTCTTCTCATCTCTCCCCCCACCCCGCCCAGTTTGTGATTCAATGACACTGGCCTCCTTCCTCACACAAGACACTCTTCATGCATTTGTACTGGCTGTTCCCCATGTCTGGAATCTTCTCCCTCCTCATTTGCATCTCCTGGCCTCTCTAACTTCCCTTTTTTTGGTTTTTTTAACAAGGCAATTAGGGTTAAGTGACTTGCCAAGGATCACACAGCTAGTAAGTGTTAAGTGTCTGAGGCCGGATTTGAACTCAGGTCCTCCTGAATCCAGGGCAGGTGCTCTATCCACTGTGCCACCTAGCTGCCCCTCTAACTTCCTTTTAAGTCCCATCTGAAATCATACTTTAAATAAGAAAGCTTTCCTGATACCCCTTAATGTTAATGCCTTCTCTATCGATCATCTTCAATTTACCTTGTATATATCTTGTTTGTACATAGCTGTTTGCCTTGTGCTGTCTCTCTTAGACTGTGAACTACTAGAGAAGTGCCTTCCTTTTCTTTGGGCAGGGGGGACTTTCTTTGTATCTCCAGTATTTAGCACAGTACCTGGTACACAGGAGGTACTTAATAAATGCTAGCTGACCAACTGTGTAGATAGGCTAACTTCTTCAAAGTGATTATGGATTTCATTTAGGAGGTTCTGTAATGTGCCAAGCTTGTTGCAATTAGCATAATGAAATATGCAAATAGTAGCATCTGGGAAGAAGGCCAAGACAGCATCAACAGAATAATGGGGCTATGTGTTCATTTCATAGAATGTAACTGCCCTGGAAGGCCTGGGATAGTCCATTGTATCTTTGTGTACCCAGTACCTAACACAAGGAAAAGCACAGAGTGGGTGCTTAGCTTGTGGAACTGGATAATGATGACTATGTCAGGAACTCATAATATAGACTAAAAGCTTTTTGAGGATACACAAAGTTTTTATCTTTGTATCCCCAGTGCCTAGTGAATAATAGGTAGTATGTGAGAAAGCACAGTGACTCTGGAGTCAGGGAACCTGGGTTCAAATCCTGTCTCTGGTGCTTACTTATATCTGTGTTACCCCCCTCAGTTTCCTAGATGGGCCACGAGGTCACTTCCAGACCTAGATCTATGAAGGTTATCATTATATATAGGAAATACATTTTTGATCTAGACTTTGTGTTGGACATACTCCATAATGGTGGCAAATACCTTTAGTAAGCATTCATCTTCCTGTTCTATGTCTCCATTGATGTTAATAAAGTCATCAAATAGTTATCTTTTGTCCTATCTTTTAAAGAATCCCACCTGATTTTTGATATGTGCATGGAAGACACCTCATTATCAACATAAAGTTAAAAAAAATTTTTTTAAAGGCACAAGGTGACCTAGGATTCTTTGCTTCCTCCAGCTGTCTGACTGTAAAGTTAAGGCCTGCTATAGGATACCATTTGTAAAAATCCACCTGTTCTCATTCTTTTAGCAAAGAAGAGCTCAATGAATGTGCACATTCATTTCATAAAAATTTCATAGAAATGGAAAAATTTCACCTCTTTTTGGTCTGGGTGGTAGATATAAAATATATTTTTCAATGTCTTTCCATGCCCTCTAATTCTTTCCTCCATGCTCTCAGCCCTAATTCATCTTCTATACAACAGCCCAAGGCAAGATCATTTCCATGTAAGTACTGCCCTTCTCCATAGAATGAAAACACTCTGAAAGTAGGGACTATTTTATCTTTGTTTCTGGATCCATTGTACCTAGCATCCTCCTTCTCAACATTCTACTTTTCCCTTTCCTTTTTCAGTCAAAATCCTTGAAAATGTTGTCTACAGCCATTATTTTCTGTTCATTTCATGTCACTTACTTTGTGATTACTTTGTAATCTTCTTTCCAACTCTATCACTGAAGCTTTTCTCTCCAAATCTATCAATGATCATTTACTTGTCAAATCTAATGGGTTTTTTTCAGTCCCCATCCTTTTTTTTTTTTTTAAAGAGTGACTTTATTTTAATTTTATTTTTTTTTGCAGGGCAATGAGGGTTAAATGACTTGCCCAAGGTCACACAGCTAGTAAGTGTCAAGTGTCTGAGGCCAGATTTGAAATCAGGTCGTCCTGAATCCAGGGCAGGTGTTTTATCCACTGTGCCACCTAGCTGTCCCTCTTTTTTTAAATAAATTTCTACTGATATCTTTTGTTTTTACAACACAAAATTCCTCCCACCATTCTTCCTCCTGCTCTCTCCCAAAGAGCCAACCTATATAAGAATTTTTTTTTTAAAGAAAAAGAGGAAGAAGGGAAAAATGACAAAACTGATCATTATATAAAAAAGGTCTAAAAACACATGCAATGTTCTATATCCACAAACCTCCCACCTTTGCAAAGGAGTGGAATGGAGGTGTGGGGGGGGTCTCATATCTCTTCTTTGTAGCCATGCTTTTTCTTTGTAATTTTGCAGCTGTCTGTAGGCTATTAGCTGCCTAAGCCATTCTGTAAACTCCTGGCTGGTTGGAGCTTCCAATCTGTAAAGGGGGGGGTTAAAAGATCCCTCAGGTTTGTTAAGCCCCAATCTGTAAGGGCCTGCCCCGTCCCCAACTGCTTCTCCCAGACTAACAAGAGATGAGATTAAAAAGCCTCCTTTCAATTAAAGCAAAAGAACCCAGGGTTTATTGATTAGAATAAATTTAGATAAAGGGCAAAGACAAGCAAGACATACGACCTGTGAACTTGATACACCGGACTCTCTACTTCCTATACCCCTGCACTGTCTCTTGCCTGTGGATCTGGCTTGCTGCTGCCTGTACTTCCTCTGGTCTTCTTCCCTGTAGCTGCTGCTTGCGCTTTCTCTTGTCTCCTTCTCTCCACCTGTCTCCTTTCTCGGTCATTCCATCTCTCCTCCCCTCTGTTCTATGTCTTTTTCACTCCTTCTACCATTCGACCCAGCTCGCTGCTTGCCCTTCTTCCTTCTACTGACCCTCACCTCACTACTACCCCTGCTCCTTTTAAAACACTTCTCTCTCAGAAAACTCGGGGCCTCGCCCAAGGCTGGCTGGGCCATAGGGATTCCTTGCATACCCCCGCGCAGGACAAGCTGGGGCTCAGGTCCTCCGTACACATCCCCACTAGAAGGAGCCACAGCTCAGGTCCTCTGTGCATATCCCAGCTGGGTGGAAGGAGGGAGCCAGGACACACCTGGGGCTCAATAAATTCTTGCACAACACTTACTTTTTTTTTTGAGGCAAATTGGGGTTAAGTGACTTGCCCAGGGTCACACAGCTATTAAGTGTTAAGTGTTTGAGGCAGAATTTGAACTCAGGTACTCCTGACTCCAGGGCCGGTGCTCTATCCACTGCGCCACCTAGCTGCCCCAACACTTACTTTTGATTATTTTGGGGGTGGTTGTTCCCCCCCCGCCCCGCATTTATACTGTGCATATCATTTTTTTGGCTCTGCTTAGCTTACTCTAGTCTCCCAAGTTTGTAACCTTACTGTTATCCCCAACTCTTCATTCTACATCACTACATGCATTCTCTGCCAAATCTTAGCATTTCTACATTCACATTTCACATTTAGGCCCTTATCTACTTACATGGAGTAACCACCTTAGTTCAGGCCCTTATCAACTTTTGCCTAGATTATTTTAATAGCTTCCTAATTCTTTCCCTGCATCAAGTCTATCAGCACTCCATTCCAATATACACTCTGCTCCCAAAGTAATTTTCTTAAGAGCAAAACTAAGCATTAGACTGCTCTATTCAACTAACCCCAGGGACTTCCTATTGCCCCTAGGATAAAACAAATTTCTCCATTTAAGCATCATTCTTTCACATTGTGATCCCAATCTATCTTTCCAACCACAGTGTATAGTGTTCTACCTCTAGCAATCCATAATCAAGTCAAATCTGCTTTCTCTCTATTCCATATGCCTTTCTTTGCACTGGTGATGCCACATGCCTAGAATGTCATCTCTCCCTACTTCTACCTCATATAGTCCCTCTTCTTTAAGATATGGCTAAACAGGGGGCAGCTAGGTGGCAAAGTGGATAAAGCCCAGGACCTGGATTCAAGAGGACCTGAGTTCAAATCCGACCTCAGAAACTTGACCCTAGCTGTGTGATCCTGAGAAAGTCACTTAACCCCCACTTGCCCCACCAAAAAAAAAAAAAAAAAGATATAGCTAAACAACATCTTCTGCATAAAGCCTTTCCTGATCTGGCTTGTCTTTCCTCCAAAATTACCTTGTAATTAACTCCTTTGTATGCATCCACTTTTTAATTTATATTGTATGTATCTGTGCATATGATTTTTGTCTCTCCCATTAGAACATAAGCTCCTTGAGAACAGAAACTTTTTCATTCTGCTTGTATTTGTACTGCCAGAGCACAGTGCCTGGCATAGATTGGGTGCTTATAAATGCTTGACTTGACTGGACTTGAGGCAAGCCTAAAATTTGCAGAAGGTACCAATCTACATAGGTAGGACTTTTCTAACCCAGGAACTCTCTCACTTAACTTAACTTACAACCCATTATTTCTGGTTCTGAACTTTCAGTATTAAAAAAAAAGTTTATGCACTCTTCCAAAAACAGCCTTTCAGATACTTAAAAGACGAGTGTCCCATTCCCCTAAGTCTGTTAGTCTTTTAACTAACACGATATTATCCTAGGCCTAAATAATTAAGGTTAAGTGGTGTAGACCTATAGTTGGAATTTTAGCCATCCTGTCAGAAGAGTGAAAAAGATACTTTGGAGCAGGTGGGCTTCAGAGAGATCATCTACTTATACCATCTAGGTAGTTACCTAACTATTGTAATGAGTAAAAAAAGTTCCTGAGAACATTTAAATCAACCCAGCAGGAAGAAATATCTGATACTCATTGGTGCCCTACTGCTTAATGCCACAAAAATTTGCCATTTTAAATCTGGAAGCTAATCTGGTTTATTTATTTAGTTCAAGCCCCAAAGTTGTGAATCCAAACTAAAAAGGATTCAACATGAAGAGATCTGGCCTTTTGCCAAGTGAAGCCAAATAGATAGCCCTAAGAGAAATAAATAATACTGGGATCTAGACCAGACAGTCACATTTTAGGCCTAAAAATGAAATGCACGTATGGATGGATGCTGCATATCTAACTGATACCCCATTATTCAAAGACCTCTTCCTAGTTATTTTGCCCTTCCCTCCCCTTTGTTTTTTAAATATACAAAAAGACCAGGTTTTCTCTCACTCAAGTGGGAGAGCTTTGGAATATTCTGTATAGCTTATCAAACATAAGGCATATATTGAGAAGCAAAATAAAAAGCTACATTATTCCAGACTTTTGGTATATATAGGGATGTTATAAACAAGACACTTTAAATTTAAAAATTAAAAACTGGGAGTTTACCAAGTCTTAAATAATAAAGCAAAAATTGCAATATTTATTACTTAATTATATTGTTTCATAGTGTTTGGTAAAATATCCTCAGGCATATTTTTTTAACATGAGACTTTTTTAAATGCCCACGCTTATTCCCCAAGGGAAAAGATAAATGTTGAACCCATCTCATTACTGTTGGATTAACAATTTTCCTTAAGTGCAGCAAAAAACTGAAATACTTTAACTTTAGGAGGGTGAAAATTAAAGATATAAAACAAGTTACCTTATTGGAATTTCATTGTCTATCCATTTGCTAAATTTACTACAAACTCTCATCATGGTCCACTCTATCCTAAAGGTGAAGCTATTTACCATGTAATTTTTTTAATTGAATGAGACAGTACTTAAAAAATTCGTTTACAGATGCATCTTGTAAAGGAGTTCCATTATGTCTCCAGCACTGAGACATATTTTTTACTCATATGGCAATATACAAAAGAAGAGAAATATTAAGAGGACTGTCAATAAAACTGTTACACTAACAAATGGTTTGGAAAAATTATGGTACTAGTTCCAGTCATCAAGAATAAACAGTTGGATAAAGCACTAGTCCTGGATTCAGGAGGACTTGAGTTCAAAACCAGCCTTAGACGCTTGACACTTACTAGCTGTGTGACCCTGGGCAAGTCACTTAACCCTCATTGCCCCCCCCCAAAAAAGAGTAAACAGAGACCATGCCAAAGATCAATGATGACATTGGCTCAAAACTTTGGAATAAACAATGAGTTAGATTTCCTTGGTTTATTGAAAATTTTGGGGAAATCTAAGTGGTTAAATCACAGGAAAGTGTCTTATTTGTGGCTTCATAGTACTCAATGGCTAGTCTGAACTCCTGAAGGAAGTCTTGATGATTCTTTAATAAGACAATAGATACCAGCACTATACTACACTAAATCCTTATCACCTCAAGCTGGAATTATTCTCATAGACCATTCAAATGGTCTCTCTACATTGTGCATCCCTCCCACAGTTAAATTAGTCTTTATTTCATGTCATTCTGTCTTTCCCTAAATTTAAAATAAAGTCAATGGCTCTCAATTACCACTAAGATCCAGGTCAGACTCCAGAAATCACAACTTACACTTCTAACTTTATCTCCTAGTGGAAAGGGTAATGGTTGTAGAGTCAAAATACCTGGTTTCATGTCTTGGCTCTGATATTTACTTAGTCTTGTGATTTTAGGAAAGTCATTGAACTGTCTGAACCTCAGTTTCCCAGAATTACTGTAAGGAAAGTACTACCTTCAAAGAGCTACATAAATATGAACAGAACTGAAATTACTATTCCTTTTTTTTTGGGTGGGGCAATAAGGGTTAAGTGACTTGCCCAGGGTCACACAGCTAATAAGTTTCATGTGTCTGAGGTCACATTTGAACTCAGATCCCTCTTTTTCTTTCTTTCTTTCTTTTTTTTTTTTTTTTTTGCAGGGCAATGGGGGTTGTTAAGTGACTTGCCCAGGGTCACACAGCTAGTAAGTGTCAAGTGTCTGAGGCCATATTTGAACTCAGGTACTCCTGAATCCAGGGCCAGTGCTTTATCCACTGCGCCACCTAGCTTCCCCCTTTTTCTTAGGGGTGTGTGTGTGTGTGTGTGTGTGTGTGTGTGTGTGTGTGTGTGTGTGTGTGTGTGTGAGAAATTACTATTCTTAATCACAAACTCTTTAGTACCTACTGTCCCCTAAACATACCCTAAACTACTAACTACTAACACTAATCACTACTAACATCCATCTCTTATCCAGGATCACAAAGCCAGTATGTGTAAGAAGTAGTACTTGAGCTCAAATCTTCCTGATTTTGAGACCAGGTCTCTATCCACTATGAAATTATGCCTCTCAAAGAGCCATAAGGAGAAACAAAGGAAATATTTCAGATGTTAAAGCAACTGGACAATCTTATTACATATGTACTATTCAAAATATACACAACATGAGTCAGGGATATAAACAGTACTTTCCACTCCAAAGCTTTCCTTAGATGATATTATTAAATGAAACAGAAATGTTGTATAGACATTGGTCAGTTTGTGGCTGGACTATACAGGTGAATAAAGGAATAATTGGTACTTTTCACTAACACTCTAACCAAAGTTGTTTATGAAGTTCCAGCAAGCTGTTTTCCCTATCCAGAACTCCTATCATCTCTTATTCATAGGCCTCTCTTTGACAATAGAAGTTGATATGAGGATAAAATGCTATATGAATAGCTGAGGTTTCATTTCTAAATTATTTAGGAGCTAAAAAATCTCAAGAGAAAAAAAAATCTATTTCTCCTGAAATCCTAAAACTAATTCTGCAGGCCAAATATGATCACCTAGTTTGGACAATACAAATACTTAAATGCATATTTCAATCACTTGAAACTCTATTAAAATATCCGTGATAAGTCAACATAAAGCTTTACATGTATCTAGGAGATTAAAGTAAACTACTACCAAAATGAATAATTACACATTATTTTGCTCTCATTTTTTTCAAATATAGTAAGAAAATTCTTTCCTGTAGGCAAACAGCAGCAGAGTGTAGGATAAACATCTTCCAACTAACAATACACTCTTCAAAAGCTGATTACCTAATTTTCACAGGAAGACTGAAGATATGGGCAAATTAGGTGGTGCAGTGTATATAGAGTGAGGGGTCTGAAGTCAGGAAGACTCATCTTGAGTTCATATCTAGTCTCAGACACCTATTAGCTTTGTGACTTAGCCCTACTAGCAAGTCACTTAATCCTGTATGCCTCAGTTCCTCATCTGTAAAATAAATTGGAGAAGGAAATGGAAAAACATTCCTGTATCTCTGCAATAAAACACCAAACGGGGTCATGAAGAGTTAGACATGACTGAAATGACTAAACAACAAATAAAACTACTGAAAATATGAAAAAAATATCATGGCATCCAACATCAGACTTGCAGGAAAAAAGACAGAATATTCCAATGAAATTATGTTTTTTAGGGGCTGAATAATCCATTAAACCAATCAGTTCTGGAAACTCAGATGAAATCAAGACCTGTCTTTTCCTTCTGGGGAGAATCTCTTACCTGTGGTTTCCTCTAGACCTGCCCAGGTTATATGCTGTTTCTAGCGGTTCTAAAGCTATATCTAGGTACAGGAAAATGCAGGGGCCCACTTATCCTATAGCAATTGTGACATTTGCTCTGGGTGCATTATTGCACTAGGCTTAAAATCAGAAAGGAAAAAATGTGAAGGAAATGTCTAGACGTCACTTGCAATGAATTGGTGCTTACATGGTAGTCCTTTTCTTTGTAGGTATAAAAAATAATTTTTATCAGTTCACTAAAGGGTAATCAAGCTCTAGGGAAATGATTCTCATAAATCAAACTTTTAAGATGCTAATTAACCAATATGCCAATTTATTAATTTATACAGAAAAATATAATTGCTAGGCAGCCTAGAACTCTGATTTAGGATCACAGACTTAGAGCTGGAAAGGGTCTTAGAATCTAACTAGTCCAATCTTCTCGTTTTATAAATGAGGAAACTAAAGCTGAGAGAGGTTAATTAGCTTGCTCACAATCATATAACTACTAAATATCTGAGAAGTATCTGAATTTAGAGCTTCTAGATTCCAAGTCAAGTATTCTAATCTACCTTGCCCCTTCATATTTAGCATATTGTACATGACAACACAATTTAAGATCAAAAGATTGAATAGTAAATACAGTATCTAAGTAAGGATAATTTAACCAATAAGTTATTAGCAAAGGTGACAGCCTGATACATCCCCCTCTAATAGAGGGGCATATATGCCAAGAGGACTAGAATGTGTCTGTCAGTTGAGCCTTGCCATGACTATTCTGGAGATACAAACATATTTTTACTTTCTAATTCTGTTTTTTTATGGACCTCATACAGAATGACATCCCTTTATTTTCATTTGTCATTAATGTTTCAATTTCCAAAATTTCAGTTTATTTAACATGAATTTAGATTTAGATTAATGGTCCTGATCTCACCTGCAAAATTTTAATGAAACATTTCTTAGGGTGAGTTCCTTTTTGAAGAATATATGTATGAACCACATATATTGTGTGTTGATTCTTATAAACTTAAACTTCAGAGGGTACATTTCCTCACTTATTTTCAAATTCAAGATTTTAAATAATGTCTGGGTTGATAACTCCCTGTAAACTGACTACAGGTATAATTTTAATGAGGCAACGAATTAATATAAAATGGGTATATGCTGGGGACAAAAGGACATCTCAAAACCTGAAACATCAATAAACCAGATATACGAGTAAATCATTTAACACTATCTGTGTTATGTAGAATAGGCCACTCTAGGATATTTCCAGTTGACTTACTACCTTTATACATACATAAACAAATTCTAAAGTGTATTTCTTCCTAAAAAGGCTACAAACTACAAGATGAGAGAATAAGCAAAAAAAGAACCAATTTTTTTTTTAAAAAGAACTAATTAAACAAAATCTGGGCTTTGACAAATATTCTAGATCCTATAATGTGCATGAAAAAATGCATACATCTCTGAAAACATTTGCAATATGAAGTATACTGCAACTTTTTCACTACATATGGATATAAATGGTTTGTCTAAATATTATATTCATTTATGTTTGATATATTCAATGAAAGGAATACTGCTGGTCTCTGAATATTTTTGAAAATTAACTTAGAAGCCTTTAAAAACAATTGCTACTGGAAAGAAAGCTAAAAAAACAGGTTATAGGACATACTAGATTTTGAGGTTAAAAACAAGTTTGTGAAGAAAGAAAACCAATGATGAATGTAAAAAAATCCTTACATATGGCAATGAAGCAGGTGCGTTTCTTCCAGCTCAAGGTCAGGACCTTACTCTTCTAATACCAACTGTTAGCACTCCCAAAGCCTCCTGAGAGATGGGCTTTTATTCCTTAAGTGATGTCATATGACTGTCACCAACTTACCAGTGGACTCCTCCATTTTCTTAACAAGCTATAGAGCCAACAAAATGCTCTCAGTTTTCAGTCCACAAAGTACTAAAAATCCTTACCTCAAGTCCCTTTCTAATACTTCCAGTCTATTCTAGCTCAGATAGCCAGCGGAAGTTCTCCAACAACATTGATGTGCACATACAAGAAATAAATGCATATAGGTTTTAACTATCTACCATGCAAAAAAAAACACAAAACCAAAACCATAATAAAACAAAAGCATAAAAACAAACAAACCAAGGGAGAAGGATGGTTGGAAATAATAATAAACAACCATTAAAAAACAACAACAACAAAACCTATCACTATCTTTCCTTAAGGAACTTCCTTAGGAAAGAACCTGTGCATAGTATTAGCGGGGGGAGGGAGGGGGAATATATATATATATATGTTTGCACACACACACATATACATACATACACACACACACACACACACACACACACACACACACACACACACACACACACCAGAGTGGGTATGGCAACAACCAAAAACTTTAGATCTTAAGTATCTCTAAATCCTGCTGGGCAGGCTACACAACAAACTAAATTTACTGCCTAACTCGCTCAGTAATAAAACAGGAAGAAAAATTAAATCAATACATTTACAAAAAGACACAAAGGGCTCTTTTTTTCTAAAAGCTAAATCTACACCTTTAGTACTCCTATGGGATTTTGCCTTGGGCAAAGAGGAAATAAGGTTCAACTAATGGACATGATGATTACACAGGAATAACATGTTTAGAAGCTAACATAACAGAAAAAGATAGATACAATATTTAAAAGAAAATGATCTATCCACTCACCTCCAAAGACTTGAAAACTGAATTTTCCCTGTACTAACCTCCTGTGTCCTAGGTTGACCAAACTACAAATGATGACACTGGACCAAGTTCTCATCTCCTGTAAATATCTTGGGAGAATGACTAAAGATAAAACTATGCCAATTGTTAGCTTTCTGCATTCCATGACCAGGCTGAACACAACACAATGCTAAATTCTTTACCTGTGTCATTCCTTAGGTGTTCACTAGTCATTATGACCTGCTGAGACGCTCTGTGGAACAAGTTTCATGGACCAAAACTAAGAGCATCACTAGCCATGCTATGGACCTTGTGATGAAGAAAATGAGCTTGTTTCCAAAATACATTTCCAGAAAACAACATAATAAGAAAATATTCCATGAAAACAAGGTGAAAAGTAAAGAGCATCACTGTATTATTATGGTCATAAGAGTAGCTTATCTCTTTAAAGAGAGCTTCTGAAGGTTTGAAGAGCAGTTGAAGAGCTATGAGCAGTAGTTAAAAGCATTGTGTTTTATGGTTTAAAGGCAAGGAACTCCTTACCAGAGTAAGTAATAATAATAGCCTACATTTTTGTAGTGCTTTAAGGTTTGTGAAATATTTTCACATGGATCAATTTCTTCTACCTTCACTGCAGGCCTCTGACTGAGTACAACCCATATTATCCCCATTTGACAGTAAGGAAGTTGAAATTCAGAGAGTTTAAGTTACCTGAATTGTCACACAGCATATACAATATGGGTACAGAGTCTCCATTCTTAACGGGTACTTTCTAACTTGCCCTGGGAATTCTGACATGGTTGAAGCTGCTGCTCATTGAAAAATGTAATTAATAAGACTTCAGGGATGTCTCACCTCCTGGGTATTGGAATTGTCAAGTAGGTGGCAAACTTGGGGGAAAAAAAGGTGTGCAGCATAATTTCCTGAAGTAAACAGCTGAGTGGCAGAGAGGCGATTGACAACTACTGGTTGTAGAATTTGAATTCAGGGTTTTCAGTCTAGCATTTGATTCCTTATGCTATGTAATCTCTCCATGATAGATTCCATTAGATAATCCTACCAGCTATTATACAGTCTGGGTATCTAAATTAGGTGTGAGCTCTGGGTAGACCGACATTTTTCTACCCAGAAAATAACATCAAATAAGGGTCACTGATACTATATTAATCTTCCAAACACAATCACTCTGACACTTTAAATTGGTTTGTCTTTGATAAATATTTCCAACAGTAGCAATTCAGTTAAGCCAATTCAGAATTGCAGGGTTTATGATTACTCTTCAACACTCCTGCTAACGAAATAAAGAACTCAGTGACTTTTGATATGGGATACAAATTCAGTTCAGATACCTGCAGAATCACTGAATGTGTTTTTAACTGATGCATAAGGATACATTATTTTTTATTCAAATTTCTTCATTAAAGTCTTGCTTATTATGGTGCAAAGATAACCCTGGGTTCTTGAAGGTTGAACCAGAAAAGTTCAAGTTCTGGTAGATTCTTCCAAGATGCTAGCTGTCAGAGAACCAATGTAGCTAAGTTCAAAGGGCCTCACTACTATGATGGGTTTTTCAGCCCCCACAATTCTCAAATACCATCTCTTATGTTTGAGAGACCATGATCTGCATTGGTGGGGCAAGTAGCCACGACAATGAAGTCACAGATCACTGAAAAGGTATATTTGTTAAGATTAATTCTCAATTAACTGTACATCCACAGAACAAAGTTACCATATAAAGTAATCACACATTTGAAAAGCTTTACTCAGCCTCCCAGAAGAACCGCAGAATCCTTCTAAAAAGATCAATAATTTAATATTAGTTTTTAAAAGAACAAAAGATATAAGTGCTTATCAAGATCATGTGCTGAGTAGTGACAAAATCCAACCTTCTTTAGAGTAGCTACGTTTCAGGACCTGTTCATGACATGACATCCAACTCCTTGCAAGAGTTTTATTAGCATCACTTATTACCTCTACAAAAGACTGACTGCCATGATAGTAACATCAACTGTGAAGCCAGGAAGGCAAACAGGCCATCAACATTACCTGTTGCTACACAACTGAGACAAGTACAAAGAATGAATGAATGACAAGATTCAGTTCAAGGATGATTCATGGTAGATTTACAAAGACAAAAATGAAACACTTTGTGCCCACATAAAGCTTATATTCTACTGGAAGAAAAGAGCATGTGTACAGATAAGAAAATGCACACACACAAAAATTTTGGAAATGGGGAGAAGTACTAATAAATCAGAGCTGGGAGCAGTAAGTAGGCCGGTCTGGTGGGAACATAGAGCTTTTGATGGTGAATAATATGTAACTGGCCCAGAGAGACAGCTAACATATATACAAGATATATAAGTAACTGCTATACATTCAATTAAAACAAAAAGGAACAAACTAAAGCAGCTCCAGTCCTGGGCTAGTCATTCTTTTTTGGTACTCATTCTTTTCATTCAGCTCATAACTGGATTCCTTCTCTCTCTGATCCCATCCCTTCACATATACTATTTTAGAAGGGGTCACCTGCTCCACCCCCCTGCCCTGTTCTGCATGCAGAGAAGCAGAAGAAACTGGCTACTATCCAGAAATCTCCAAGCCCCAGGCCTGGATGCTGTCTCCTGTTAGCTTCAGAGTCACCACTCTGCCTTGTTATTTTCCATTTCCCTAGAAGCTTCTTCTGTCACCTCCAAGGGCCCTTTTCCCTCTCCCCAGTCTCTTCATGTTCCTGTTTCCCAAAGGGCCTGTCCTCTCTGTCTTTCTTCTCCATATTCTCTCCCTTGGCAATCTCATGCACTCACACAGCTACCACTACCACCTGTCTTCACAGCCCTGCAACTCTAGATCTCCATTTGCCTCTAAGACACTACTTGCTGGAAACTCAAATTCAATATGCCCCAAACTGAGCCTATCAAACTTCTCCCTACACCTACTTTATGCTAAGCTTTACCACTTCTGTTATCTCCATTCATTCACCTAGTCTTCATGCTTAAAACTTCAGGGTTATGGTCCAACCTTCTCTCTCCCTCACCTCTCACAGCCAATTAGTTTTATTGTTATATTATCTCAGGTCCATATTCTCTTTTTAATTTCCATGGACACCATTCTAGTACAGGATTTTATTATCTTCCACCTGTACTATTGCAAGAAATAGCCTCCTACTGCCTCAGACCTCTTTTTAAATTTTTATTTTTAATTTGTGAAATAAAATAAGCATTTCCATAACATAGTAGAATAAAAAAGAGATAATAGCACATGAAACTGAAAATCTATTATATACCTCTTCATTTATCACTTCTTTGCACAAAAACCTTCAGTGGCTCTCTAGTGCCTGCCCAATAACATTCAAACTTTTCTGCCTGGAATTTAAAGCCCCCACAATTTGGAACTACCTTACCTGTCCAGATTTAAGTATCTCCTCCAGTATCTAGAATAATATTCTGTTTGAAGTAGGCATGTTATATTTATTGAATAAATGAACAAATGAGTCTGAGTATGAAGGTCACCTTTCAGTTCTTTCCCAATTCTCCCTCCTTTATTTCTCAAATATATAGAGAACTGAGTCAAATTTTTCAAAAATAGAAGTCATTTCCCAATTGATAAATGATCAAAGGATCTGAACAGGCAATTTTCAGACAAAGAAAGCAAAGCTATTGATAGTCATATGAAAAAATGCTCTGGATCACTATTGATCAGAGAAATGCAAATTAAAACAACTCTGAGGTATCACTTCACACCTATCAGAGTGACAAATATAACAAAAAAGGAAAATATTGGATGTTTGAGGGGATGTGGGAAAACTGGGATATTAATCCACTGTTGGTAGAGTTGTGAAAAGATCCAACCATCCTGGAAAGCAATTTGGAATGTTACTCAAAGGCAATAAAACTGTGCATACCCTTTGATCCAGCAATACCACTGTGTTGTTTAAAATTTAAATTGTGGGTTCTAATCTGCCCCCCAACCCAGTCTTGGGGGGAAGCTGGCTAAAATCACTGATAAATTCAGCAAGAGTTTAGGCTTTTAAGGATTAAAGAGTAAAGACAACACATGGGATCCCATAATGCCAGAAAAGTCTATCTACTTTCTATCTACTTTCCTCAATATCTCTGTCTCCCACCAAGCTTAAGTCCCAAACGAAAAGAGGCCCTCTCTTTTTCTCTGTCTCTGCCACCACGTGTCCTGAACTAAAAGGGAGGATTTTCCACTGCTTCTCCCAGAAGCCATCTGTGAATCAGCAAGCAGGGCTGTCCACACACACAGCTCCAAGCTAATTGGCTGGTAGCTTTGATTGACATGACTACAGGCAGTTCTATAGACGTAACTTGCTTTCTCCTCAGGGCAGAGCTCTGATTCTCACAACTGCTAGGTTTATATCCCAAAGACATCCTTCAAAAGAGAAAAAGACCTATCTGTACAAAGATATTTATAGAAGCTCATTTTGTGGTGTCTAGGAATGGGAAATCAAAGGAATGTCTATGAGTTGGGGAATGGCTAAATAAGCTGTGGTATATAATTGTGATGGAATATTATTGGGCTGTAAGGAATGACAAGCAGGATGATTTCAGAAAGGCCTGGAAAGACTTGTATGAACTGATGTATCGTGAAGTGAGCAGAACCAGGAAAACATTGTGCACAGAGACAGCAATATTGTTTGATGAAGAACTGTGAATGGCTTAACTATTCTCAGCAATACAATGATCCAAGACAATCCCAAAGGACTAATGATAAAGCATATTATTCACCTTCAAAGAAAGAACTGATATTGATTATATACAGACTAAAGCATACTATTTTTCACTTTCATTTTTTTCTTTTATTCAAGTTTTCTTATACAAAATGACTAATATGGTCATGTTTTACATAATTGCACGTGTATAGCCCACTTCTGATTGCTTACTGCCGCAGGGAAGAAGGAGGGGAGGAAGGGAAAGAAGGATAGAATTTGGAACTCAAAACTTTAAATAAAAATGTTTATTATCTTAAAAAAATAATCTAATAGCTTAAGAAAGTGGAAGGAGCAGTAGATTTAGAGTCAGAGGCACTAGGTTCAAATCCAATCTCCATCATTTACTACCTATGTTATGCTGGTTAAGTCACTTCCACTCTGAGTCTCAGTTCCCTCATTTGTAGAGGAAAGGAGTTGGAGGAGATAACCTATAAGCTCCTTTCTAAAGTTCTAAATCTATGATTTTTTATATATATCTATTTAATTATGTGAATAAAGTTTAGTTCCAGGACAAAGTCAGATAAGCCCCTAAAGAATAGGCATAGCTCTGGAAATGATGTATAGTGAAACAAAACTTCTCTTCTCTTTTCAAATTATCTTATATTTACTTATCTATTTCCATGTTTTGTCCCTCCAACAGAATATAAACTCCAGGAGGGCTGGGCTCATTTTAGTCATTCCATCCAGAGAGGTTTAGGGCTATAGAAATCTTGCATGGTGTCAATTCTCTAAAACATAGGTCCTCCTGACTCCAGGGCTGGAGCTCTATCCACTGCACCACCTAGCTTTCCCTCGTCCATTTTCTAAAATAAAACTTAATAAATGTTTAGTGGAAGAAAATTTCAAGCGTAAGTTTTTAAATCTTGTGACGTGTCACAGAAAATAATAATTTTTAACAAATAAGTAAAAATTTTTCTCCTAAAACCACTTAATCCACACCTTCCCCCCATATTCCCCAGCTCAGAATTAATCTTAGAGCAGCATTCAACTGTCATCTAGCAAAGCTGGATTTTATTTTTATTCCTGTAAATAACTAGCTATTCCACTCCTCTCTCTAAATCTTAGCTTCCCCACCTTTTATTTTTATAAAATTTTATAAAATGAAGTGATCTATAAGGTTTTTTCCAACTTTAATATGCTATGACTCTAATGTGTCTGAACCTGATTTCAATAGTTTAGGCAAACACCTGGGACCCTCTGAAGCTTGGGACAGTGTAGCTTGGAAGTTGGGCCCCAGTGTAAGAGGGAGTTAAAAGTCAAGTAAAAGACGGGCAAGATGAGCAAGCAGAGAAAGGTGAGAACCATAGAAAATTTCTTTAATGACAAGGAAGATCAAGGTTCACCCTCAGAAGAGGACCCCTATATCCAAAGCTTCAAAGAAAAATATGAATTGATCTTAGGCCACAGAGGCACCCAAGAAGGACTTTGAAGACAAAGTAAGAAAGGTAGAAGAAAAAATGGAAAGAGAAATGAGAGTGATGCAGGAAAGTCATAAGAAAAAAGTTAGCAGCTTGAAAAGCCAAATGGAGAGGCAGATAGGTGGCACAGTGGACAGAACACTGGCCCTGGGGTCAGGAGGACCTGAGTTCAAATTCGACCTCAGACTGTGTGACCCTGGGCAAGTCACTTAACCCCAATTGCCTCACTAAAAAAAAAAAGGGGGGGAGACTAGGAAAAGCCAAATGGAAAAGGAGATACAAAAGCTCTCTTAAGAAAATAATTGCCTAAGAATTACAATTGAACAAATAGTTTAGGCAACTCTCAGTCAAGAAACCTACTCTACCAATACAGCCCTACAATTCTTCTCACCTGGGTTTTAGTTACTAATTCTGGGTTACACAGTCAGTGTGCCACAAGCAAGACTTAAACTGAGTTAGGTCTTCCTGACTAAGAAGCTGCATCTCTTAAAAACTCTATTGCTTCTTATGATTCCGATATAATGTATTATAATAGAACTGTGTGACATTTAAAATCTAATGTATGGTCCCCTTGTTTCTACCCCCAGCATGGGGGGAGAACTAGCTATGATTTACTTATAAACTAAAAATGTCAGCACCAGTTTTGGGCATTAAGCATTTATTAAAGAGTCAAGAGAAAACACATGGAATACAGAAAGTATAGAAAGAAAAGCCTATCTCCCTTAGGGTTCAAACTGGCCTCTTTCTTGTCCTTTCCTTTCTGCCACCAACCCAAGGTTCTGGAACAAAAAAGACCAGAGCCAAGAAGCCAGCCTCACTTCCTACTTCCTGTCCCCCTCCCCCAGAAGGGGAGGGCCTTAAAGCTGACTGGTTGAGGGTGGTCTCGTGTTGATGTCATAGTCCACACCCACTGAGAACAACATCCCACTCAGGGCCGGGCCGGCCAGGTGTGGTTTCAATTTAATCAACCTTAAGTAGGTTCTCAGTCAGTCTCTCCTAATTCAATCAATTCTAAATCAATCTTCAGGTGGGGCCCCTAGGTATCTGCCAAATCCCATTATTTCCTCATAGAACCTAAACCCCAATAAATATGTAGAGCTTTAGACATGCTAAGCATATGGAAAATTTAAGTTGGAGGCAAGTATTTTTTAGAAAATCCTTAAAAATTATTTTAAGGAGACAACCAGAAAGAAAGGCTTTCATATAATAATCATAATAATAGCTTGGAGATTAAACACTAAATTTGATAAATAATACTGTGTAAAATCTATGACAGCATTAGGTAACTGAAAGGCTTAGCAATCACCAATTTTCCAAATGTAGTAACCTCTTTAGAAATGTATCTCCAAAGAGCTGCTGACTGTGTTGTAGTATGTAATAATGGCAGGCAGGCAGCCAAGCTTACATGTTAGAACATAAACTACTGTAGGAATTCAGTTCATCATCAAACTAAGAAGGCTTCAGTGAGTACATCAAAAATATTGGAGACATATGAAGTCTAGCATAAAAATTAATTTAAAAATACCACCAAATGAGGATGTGCTGGAGTCAGCTCCTATGGGAACTATTAAATTTTCTATGCAAACAATTTCTACCTCAGAAATCGACAAAAAAATCAAATTGGGATGGGGGCAGCTATGGGGCACAGTGGATAAAACACCAGCCCTGGATTCAGGAGGACCCAAGTTCAAATCCGGCTTCAGACACTTGACACTTACTAGCTGTGTGACCCTGGGCAAGTCACTTAATCCTCATTGCCCTGCCAAATAATAAAAACAAAAACATACTGGGGCATGATTTATCATACTGTTTATTGTTTAGACTTTAAAAAGTGATGGAGAAAATATTAATAATGCAGATTTACAGTCTTCCAGGTCACATGATGGAGAACTAGACATTTTCTCTGATCCCCTTCATGACTCAAACCTCTCCAAAATAGAAATTGTGTGTCAAACGTAAACAACTTCAGCTTTCTCCATGTCTCTAGGACACCTGGAATACAAAATAAGGTTTAAAAACAACAA
This sequence comes from Dromiciops gliroides, assembly GCF_019393635.1. Taxonomy (NCBI): domain Eukaryota; kingdom Metazoa; phylum Chordata; class Mammalia; order Microbiotheria; family Microbiotheriidae; genus Dromiciops; species Dromiciops gliroides. The sequence continues at coordinate 359,261,912 of NC_057864.1, read as the reverse complement.
CAATAATGAACTGACACTGACCTCTTGGCCCACCACAGCTCCCCTTCCTCCACTATCAGCCATGCTATTGACTGTGAGGCTGGCTGCACTAGATAATCCAAGGACTCAATCCATGGGTTTGCTACAAAACCCAGTTCCCTGCCCCTTCCTACCCCCTTTCTAGTGCTATGGAGATCTGGGTTGTAGAATGCAAAAGCTTGCTGGGGGCTCAGTGACCAGTGCCACAGGGGCAACATTCTCTGTTGCAAAATATTTCTGCAGGAATGGGGGTTCAGGGTGGGGTAGGATTCTGGGATGGCAGTACTTATGCTTGAGGAAAAGAGCTCAGCATCTAGCTGGGAACAGTTATGACTCCAAAAGTTCACTTTAGAGACCCAGTTTGAGAATCCTGAATTACCCAGGGTAGAAGTAGGCTGAGAAGAGCTGAGATCTAGTCCCTAGAGAAATCACCATCAGAGGGGAGTCAGAAAGTAAGCAACAGGGGAAAATAAAGAAAAAGACTGAAATTACCAAAGATCTTAGGGAGAATACAATTCAAAGGCCTTAAACATAAGCAGATAAATAATTAGTTAAAATATTAACAATAGAAGGAAATGTGGCCTCCAGATCTAGTAAAATAATTTGGGCATCTATGAATAAATACTAAGATATAGAGGAAAATAATCCAACATTTAAAGAGACAAAGAATGCTGTGGAATTTCAGGAGCACATGAAATCACAATGCACTGTTCCTAAGTGGTTTAAAAGAAAAATGAGAATTATGAGAGCAGAAATTTATGGCCTGCTGGAAAAACATGTATATAGTGAAGTGAGCAGAACCAGGAGAACATTGCGTAGAGACAACTGTTTGATGAAGAATTGTGAATGACTTAGCTATTCTCAGCAATACAATGATCCAAGACAATCCCAAAGGACTAATGATGAAGCATACTATCCACCTCCAAAGAAAGAACTGATATTGATTGAACACAGACTGAAGCATGCTATTTTTCACTTTCTTTCATTTTTTAAATTTTATTCAAGTTTTCTTATACAAAATGAATAATATGGTAAAATTTTACATAACTGCACATGTATGGCTCATATCTGATTGCTTCATGCCTCAGGGAGGGGGGAGATGAGGGAGGGAAGGAGAGAGAAAATTTGGAACTCAAAACTTTAAATAAAAATTGTATTATTTTTATTAAAAAAGAATTTATGGTCTGCACAATGAAAATAACTTCCAGAATAAAAAACTGAATTGTATCTGCAATGGCAAGTCTCACCAAAGGAATGAGAGAGAACAAATGGGAATGCAAATACACATAAGTGAAAGACAATCTAGAAGGAGAGAAACAAAAATAACACTAAAAGAAAATATGTTCTCTACCCAAGCAAAACATACATATCTCAAAGATAGGATACACAGAGACAACCTAAGGATTATAGGATTTCCATAAGAACATGACAGGATAAAATACCCGAACACCATAAAGCAAAAAATAATATAAAAGTGTCTAGAACTTCTGAACATAGAAGATGAAATACCAATTTAAAGAATTCATAGATTGCCTCCAGAAAAAACACACAACCCAAACTGAAAATTCCAAGACACGTAAGGTTTAATTTTAACACTTCAATTCAGAAACAAGTTCTAAAAGAATACAAGACAAAGATCTTCAAATAAAAGGAAAGGAAATTAGAATAACATAAGTCTATTTTATATCTACCAGAAAACACAGGAGAGAATGGAATAAAGTGTTTTGAAGAGCAATGGACCTTGAGACGTCATTTCTTTTGTTAAATATTTTCCAATTACATTTTTTTTAAGTGAGGCAATTGGGGTTAAGTGACTTGCCCAGGGTCACACAGCTAGTAAGTGTTAAGTGTCTGAGGCCGAATTTGAACTCAGGTACTCCTGAATCCAGGGCTGGTGCTCTATCCACTGCACCACCTAGCTGCCCCCCAATTACATTTTAATCTGGCTTTAGGCCATACTCTGGCGTGCTGTGGGCCTGATGCAGTACACAGGCAGGGTGTCTGACACCTCTGCTCTAAATCACTAATAATAAGAGAAATGCAAATCAAAACAACACTGACATTTATTTCATCTTATGCCCTGAAAATTGGTAAAGTTTACAAAAGAGGCAATAATCAATGTGGGAGGAGTTGTAAAATTATAGGCACACTAATATATTGGGGGGTTTTGTTTGTTTGGTTTTTAAATAAAAGTATTTTATTATTTTCCAGTTACATGTAGAGCTAGTTTTCAGCATTTGTTTATATAAGATTTCCAATTTCAAATTTTTCTCCCTTCCTCCCCTCTCTCCCCGCCTCCCCTAGACAGCAGGCAATCCAATATAGGTTTTATATATATATATATATATATACACACACACACACACACACACACACACACACACACAATATATATATATATACATAACAACATTAAACATATTTCTGCATCAGTCATGCTATAAGAGAAGAATCAGAGCAATAAGGAAAAACCTCAAAATAGAAAAACAACAGCACCAAAAACAAAAGAAATAGTATGATTCAATCAGCATCCATATTCCACAGTTTGTTTTTTCTGGATTTGGAGAGTCTTTTCCATCATGAGTCCCCTGGAACTTTCTTGTACCATTGTATCGGTGAGAAGAATCCAGTCTATCACAGTTGACCAACACATAATGTTGATAATACTGTATATAATGTTCTTCTGGTTCTGCTCATCTCACTCATCATCAGTTCATGCAAGTCCTTCCAGGTTTCTCTGAACTCCTCTGGCTCATCGTTTCTTATAATATATTGTTGACAGTGGTATGAGATGGAGCAACCATTTTGGAAAGCAAATTCCAAATTGTGCAAATAAAATGACTAAAATGTCCATATCCTTTGAACTAGAGACTCCATTACCAGGCTTATACTCTAAGGAAAACAGTGGTAAAAAGAAAACACCTTCATACACCAAAACACTTATACTAAAACCTTTTCTGTTAGCAAATATTTGGGATAAGATAGATGCCCCATTGAATGGTAAATAAACAAATTGTGGTACAAGAAGTTAATGGAATATTATATTGTAAGAAATTATGTATATGATGAATACAGAGAAGCATGGAACGTTCTACATGAACTGAGGCAGCAGAGCTAAGAAAATCATACATATAATAACAATGTAAATGGAAAGAACCACGCAACAAAAAAATTAAACACGAATGAACAAAATTAAAAAGATCAAGCATGATCTGAATGAAAAGATGTGAGAAGACACCTCCAATCCACCTTCTCTTGGAGGTAGAAGGTACATAGGTATTACACATTGCACATGGTTTGTACTTTTTGAATGTACTGATCAACAGTGCTGACTTTTCCCCTTTTAAAAAAATACTATTTGCTTACGTGATGGCTTTCTGTGAGGGGAATGGGGAGCAATACTGGGCATAACTGTGATGATATAAAGGATATAAAAGATATAAAAGAAGAACATCAAAAAAACCTTATTTTTAAAAACAACCCAGATTATCATAATGAGAGCCAGTTGTTAAAAATTTACCAGCACATTCCTAGGAGTAATGCAAAGAACACAGGACTAGGGAGGAGCCAGCAGTACTAAGAGCTCACCCTTGGGCAGCTAGATGGCGTAGTGGATAGAGCACCCGCCCTGGATTCAGGAGTACCTGAGTTCAAATCCGGCCTCAGACACTTAACACTTACTAGCTGTCTGACCCTGGGCAAGTCACTTAACCCCAATCACCCTGCAAAAAAAAAAAAAAAAAAAAAAAAAAAAAGAGTTCACCCTAGCCTGGCTGTGAACTAAATCTATGACCCTGGACAAGTAATTTCACTTTCCTGGACCTCAGATTCCTCGTATATAAAAATAAGGAGCTGTTATCTCTAGGATCCTTCCAGCTCTGGCATGCTATCATTTTCAAAGCATTTTCATCTATCACTTCTGATAAAGGTAACAAATTTCTATACATCACGGTAAGGAAATAATTTGTGTATTTCATTCAAGGCCATAGTGAGTCTTCTTCCCTGAGATCCACATTTACTTTGAAAAACCACTCTCTTTTAAAAACAGAAGCTACACCATGCTTTCTGATATTTCTACCTTTCAAACAAATGCCAGTAAGCTCAAAGAGTTAGAATTTTCACATGATTCTGACTGATTACAGAGTAAGTAAACATCTGTCCATCCCCCCAAATAAACAGGAAACATTATCAACAAAAAAGGAGTAAGTAAACAACCTGACCCCTTTTTGCCTCAGTTTCCTCATCTGTAAAATGAAAGGGTTGCATTAGATGACCTTTGAGGTCCTTCTTCCAGCTCTAAATTTAAGATCCTATGAAACCCATGGATTAAGAGTATATATTGGGGCAGCTAGGTGGCACAGTGGATAGAGCACTGGCCCTGGAGTCAGGAGTACCTGAGTTCAAATCTGGCCTCAGACACTTAACACTTAGCTGTGTGACCCTGGGCAAGTCATTTAACCCCCATAGCCCTGCCCCCCCCAAAAAGAGTATATATTAGGTCTGTCTGAATGGTGGTTTTATTTTGTTGGGGTTTTTTGACTGGGACAGGGTAAGTTTTGGCTGTTTTGGTACCCCCTCCCCATTCCCCATAATAAAATCCTACTTGAGGTGAATCATCAACCAGCTTTCACGTTCTTAAACTAAACTATTCTATTTTTACAGAAAATGAAATGAGGTCAAGAAGTAGTCTTTCATTTTAGTGACCAGAGTAGGAATGAACAATGTATCCACTCCTTTCCCTCTCTAGTCCATTAAAATGAAAAGCTGCTGACTGGAGTCTCCTCTGCTCTTCATGGGTAAGAGGATGTAAAAACTGGCCCTAGAACTGCCCTCCACACCAGTTAAGGATCTGTTTAGCAAGAGAGAGGTTGCCCTGGCAACCACAAGGCCGCTGTACTTCCATAGTATCTATCTTACTGTAACCAGAAAAGCAGCACAGAGCTTTTATTCTGCAGGGCCTCCAGGGCAGAGAATAATTGCTGCAGGGGACTGGGAAAGAGAAGGAATAAAAGAAATAACATTTGTAAACCACTTAGCACAGTCTGGCACACAGAAGGCACTATATAAATGCTCATTCCCTTCCCTGTCCCCTTTTTCTTTCTGTGGTTGGGTTCTCCAGGGCAGAGAATGCAAGAGCCCCAGGCTTGGAACATATATATGCCCCCTACTTGCCCAGCCCCCTTTTTGCTCACTGCAACAAAATTCTCAAATGCTCTGAAACAGGCACAGGATATGCCATGGGAGTGTGGAATGAAGAAAGGAAAGCTGGCCATTTCCATCCCCCAACTTCTCCTAAGTCAGTAAAGGCCAGCATTTATATAGTTAGCAAGACATCTCAACTTCTTCATGCTTCTGACTAGGGGTTCAGGGGTCTGTGGAGACAAGTAGGCCAATGAACAGGGAAGGACTAGATGTATACTATCGCTATGTTTCCAGCAAAACCATCATCTTACCCAACAACTTCAACTCCCCTTTTCTCTCCATGTTTTCTCTTTGGTCCTTGCCCTTTTTATAATCAACACCTACCAAAACTTATGTAAATCTCCACTGATGCCCAAGTGAGGGATAGTACATAAAAACATTGTATAGTTAGCTATCTAAATGTAGAAGGATAAGCACAGAACTCTTTTGATGGTCATTTACTGGGACACTGGCCTGTGCTTCAATAAGCAGCTGAATTTGATATATCTAATTCAAACATGCACTGTTAAGCACTATGTGCAAGGCACTGTTAGGCACTGATGGTAAAAAACTGAAAATGATATAATCTCTGCTCTCGAGAGCATAAAATCTCATAAGGCAAATGTAACAAGTACACAAATGAGAATGATATGAGGGCCAAGAGCATAGTTGTACCCCCTGGACACTGGCCTGGCTTTTGGCTCAAACACTATAGTCATCATCTAGGAAGCTGCATGAACTGCTTTGGCAGATCCATCAGCCCCCAAACATCAGGAGCAGCTACAGCTACTAAAAACCTGAAAAGTAACTTTCTCACACCAAAGTCCTTGGCATCTGAATCTAATACGGTTTTATAAATGTAAATGACACTAAAAAAGACACACATTAACTATCGGATTGTCTGTCACTGAACCCTAAGGAACATGGGATCTTTCCATTTGATTTACAGTTAAGTATTCTTCTCTATACTGTCCTCATTAGAATGTGTTCTTCAGATTAGGCATTGGGTCCCTATATCTCTTTCTATTCTCAGAGTTCAGCACAGTGCTTCGCACACACTAAGCACTTAATAAATGCTTTGTCTTTCATTTCAGTTCAATGTGATAAAGGAAAAGGAGAAACCCAAAGTGTTCTAAAAAGATAATAAAACCTTTGAGGAGGGAGTGAGAGAGAGAGAAAGAGAGAGAGAGAGAGAGAGAGAGAGAGAGAGAGAGAGAGAGAGAGAGAGAGAGAGAGAGAGAGATCTCACTCTCCAGAGACCATGGAGGATCAGTGAGGAGGTGGTACCACAACTGGGCTTTGAAAGAAGAGAAAAATATCAATAGGCAAAAATTGGAACACATGTTGGTGGGAAAGTTCAGAAGAAGACTGGGAATAGCTTAGCAGAAATGAGGCTTATGTGAAAGTAAGTATTGTGAAATAAGGCTGGAAAGGTAGGTTGAGTACCTTAGGAAGAGTATATAAGTTCATATAGCTACGAACCACTTTTGTGTATATTAAAGACAAAACTGAGTATTACTGAGTTATCTAACTCAAAGACTGATAGACAGGATGGCATTGTAGTTGTGGTGTTGGATTTAGAATTATAAAGACCTGACTGTGACACTGATGCTAAATATATGATACTTAATATGATGCTAAATATGTGATGATAAAGGACTTTAAAACCTTTTAAACCATCTAAGCTGCTGTTTCCTCATCTGTAAAATGGGGATGACAACACCTACCTCACAATTTTGTTGTGAAGACCAAATAAGATAACACATTTGTAAAGTGTTTTGCAAACCCTAAAGAGCTATATAAATAGCAGCTGTTATTATTTGTACAAGAGAACAGAGAATACAATTACATTAACAAAATAGTTTATTTATAAAAATACTGAGATTGTTGGTCTTCCATGAATACATACAGATGCCCAACAGACAAACATCTATTTCCTTTATTTGTAAGACAACATATCAAAACATGTTTACATATTAAAGACTATAATTAAGTTTGCACCTCAGGGAAACAGTAATTAGAACATTAGCGTTAGCCCAGATGCTTCTGTGGCTAATGCAATATAGTGTTTGATCTTCACATTACCTCTCTGTTTTAGTCACACATTAAGAATATGAGAAGGAAAATTTTTCAAACACACCCACAAAAACATGTAAATAGGAAAATTTAAAAAATAATTACTTCTTCAAACTATAGAAAGATGTTTAAGATATTTTCCCTCATTTTGTCCATACTCTGTAGATACTAAACCAATATAATAATGCAGCATCATGAGGAAATGAGGTTATGTTCCACCAAAATTAATTTTCCATATGAGTCTATCGTTAAAAGACAAATCTTTTTATATTATCAATTTTTAGTGAAAACTTTCTAGGATGTAGTACATCCTTCTTTGTTATGTTAATAAGGCTACCCTTCTCCTAACATAAGAATATGATTAAAATGATAGATTATTGCACTGTGTCTATCATTTAGTTACACCTTTGGGGGTTGGTGAAAGGTTTAATGTTGTTCATCTTTCAATAAATTGCCACAAAGACACTTCTCACATCAGTATTCTCATTCTTTCTCTCTTTCTGTCTCTCTCTCTCTCAGCTATTCTTCCTTGCTATTATCCTTGCTTCAAACTAATACCTATTACTATTAAAAATAGGCCTGAAAGATAACAGAATCATATATTTAAGGGGAAATTAAGAAGTCATCTAATCCAAACCCCTCTTTTATGTATGATAAAATGGAGATCCAGACAGTTGAAAAGACTTGCTTAGCACTGTCATAAAACGGGCATTTAATAAATGTTGATTATGCTTATGCCCCCTCCCAACCTCACCTGGTCACACAGTCAATAGAGATGTAATTAGAACCCAAATCCCTTAACTCCGATTCAGCATTCTTTGAACTACAAAATTGCTAAGGAAAATCAGTTTGTTAACTCAGTTTGTAAACCAATAATGTTAATTTTGCTCACTATGGTAAGTCTTCATAACTTCCACTCACTGTTCTTGGTTCTACCTTTAGGGGCAAAGCAAAAGAGTCTTTTACTGAGATAGTTCTTATGATTTCAAAGTATTATCTTCCCATGTAGAAATTAAAAGATTAAAAGCAAAAGAGTCTCTAACCTGTATTTCCAGTTCTTCAAATACTTAACAGCTACCAAGGGTCCCCTAAAGACTTCCCTTCCATGGTTCCTTCCACTGATCTTTATATGTCATAATTTCACTAAGCCTCAGTTTCCTCATCTGTAAATAAACTACATCCCTTCTGGCCCTAAATATCTGGCCCTTTGATGCTATGACTCCAATGTCAGAGTCTGTCAGTTTTGGCACCTTGAAATGAACATAAATACGAAAATGGGCTCCTATGGGCAGAGCACAGCATTCTGCAGCCAAACAGCACACTGATGTGTTTGTCTGTCACATCACACTATTGATTTATACTGCATGGCAGGTCGTTAAAATTCTAAAGTCCTTTTCACATAAACTATTATCTAGCCATGTCTCCCTGAATCTGTACATTTGCATATAATTATTTTTAAACCCAAGTGTAAGCCTTTCAATTTACTCCTCATTCAATTTGATCTTACAACATTCTGACCACCAGTAGAATGTTTTAGTAAAAAGACTGTTGTGTTTGGAAGTAGAGGGTCTGGGTTTGAATCTTGACTCTGCTACTTATTACCTATATGATGATGGGCAAGTAATTTAACCGGTGGAGACTTTGGTTTTCTCATCCATACATAAAGGGATACGTGACTATTAAGGTCCTCTCTAGGTCTAAACTTATAAGCCTCTGATTCAAACCTGTCAAGATCTTTTTTTGGATTCTACTTCTGGAATCCAAAATATTTATCCTTCCCAGGTTCATGGTATCTCCAAATACGACAAACATGCCATCTAAATCATTGATAAAAAGCATGAAACTGAACAAAGGCCAGGAAAGAGAACCACAGCTCTTTTCTACTAATGACCTCTTTTGGATTAACATCAATTCATTAAGCACTGTTCTTTGTATCCAAATATTCAACCAATTTCAAATCCTCCAAATTATATACAGGGTGTTCTAAAAGTCTTAGTCTATTTTTCAACTATTAAAGCTTAAAACTGCACAGTGGATTTTGAAACACCCTATATACAGAAGATCTCGTTTCTAGGCACAACTCAGCCACTTATTGGCTGTGTGTCTTTGGGAAAATCACCTCATTTCTCTTTACTTTTCTCTCACTAGCTGGGAGGCAGATTAGTCATGTCTTGGAGATGAATCTAGAAATGTCCAAAATAACCAAAAGGATTTGGAAATAAAGACATGACTCCAAAGTGATAGATGCTATATAGATAAATGCTCTTTTTCCACATTTAAATGTGGGAGATGTGGCTCTCAGGCATGGTAGGAAAAAGTCACGACTGAGTAGATACAAAAAAGTTCTATAAATATTATGTCTGTAGCATACCTATGTAGCTGTCTTTGGCTCATTTACTAAGCTAATGTTTACTGTTATAATGATGGGTTAATTACTCATTTTTATGACCCATGACAGTCTGCACTTGATACAATCAATCAATTCTTATTATTAACTATTGTATTCTAGGCACTCTGTTGGGTGTTTAGGATACAAAAACAATAAATGAAGTAATTCCTACTCACCCTACAGGGTCCTACATTCTAAGGGGAATATAGCAGAGACATGGAGAAGCATATAAAGGAGTACAAAGAGAATATAAAGAAAAGCCGCTTAAGAGGGAGGCAGTTGGGAGGAATTGGCTGTACAAGGTGGTGCTTGAGCTTTGCCCGGAAGGAAGAGAGGGATTCTATGAGACAGAAGTGGGGAGGTAGGATATTCTGGGAATGAGGAATGGCCATTGCAGAGGCCAGTTTGGCTGCATTTTAGGGCGGGGAATGGAATGGGGAGAAGGGGCTTAAGGGGGAGGAGTAATGTACAAAGAGGTTGGCAAAGATGGTTTGGGGCAAGGTTAAGAAGGGCTTTAAAAGCCTAATAAGGAGCTTATATTGAATATCTGATCTATACAGAAAATCACTTCGGCATCAGTGAGGAGGTTGGACTCTAGTGGAGAGAGTCGAGGCAGAATCCAATTAGGAGGCCATGGAAATAATCCAGGTGAGAGGCAATGAGAGTCTGCTATAAGGTGACAGCTGTATAACTAGATATGTTTACATGTTTTTGTGTTCTAGGATGAGGCTAACTGTGCTATCTGCCTAAATGCCATGTTGATGAGGAAGACAGAATAAACCGATGAGTCACTATTAGCCTTTTCCTTCACCTGTGTACCAAGCACAAATGAGTCACTTAGCCTCTCCGGTGAATATATCTTAAGACTATGATGTAGCTTTCAATCAAATCAACAAATATGTATTAAATCCCCACTAGGTAATAAATAAGACTCTGTGTTATGTGCTGGTCTTGAAATGCTATTATTAGATTGAAAAGGGGGACTACTACTGCTCAAATTTATCTCACTTAATTTCTCATCTGCACTGTAGGCCTGCCAAGTCATTTCCCAGCATTACAGAGCACCATGCAAAATTTCTGATATGAAGACGGCTTTTTGAATCATCTATATTCAGCAAGTGATTTGGCTAGTCTATCATAAGCCATCTTTTTACACATCCAATCAAGCCGAGTTATAGCACATGATTGTTAAACCTCACAATTCACATTCATTATGGAAGAAACTTGGATGTCAGTGAAACAATTCCAAAAGCTGACAGAATACCTGCAGAACATCCAAATTTCACAGGCTTATAAAATGTTGGTCACTATATGGAGGAGTGACCAGAACAAATTAGACTGCTGAACTAGCTGCAGAAACATTATAGGGCAGGGCTAGCTTTCATAGGTATTCAACAGATGTGTGTGTGTGTGTGTGTGTGTGTGTGTGTGTGTGTGTGTGTGTGTGTGTGTGTGTGTAGAAGGGGGTAGGGGGAAAGGGAAGGAGGTTAAGCAATCCAGAAATCTATTCTGAAATCCCTTCTGGGCCTCTATTGTGCCCTGCATAGCCAGAAGGGGCAACAGAAATGCTTGAAGAAATGTCAATAACTGACCAGGATAGCTGCCCCAATGAGAGGCAAATCACCCAGCTCCTACATAACAACTACAGCAAAACCCTGAAATTCGTGCCAAACCAAATGATCTAGAAATCCAATGAGAAATTATAATAACTTCTTCTGCCCTAAAACTACTAAAAAGACCAGCCAGAAGCCCATGGGCAATAAGAAAGGGGGATACCAGCAAAGCCAATGCCATGGTCAGAGACAAATATACCCTGCAAGGACTGGTGTCCAGAGGCAGCAAAAGCAGAGGACTTTACTGAGAAGGCTTCTTTGTGGTCAGAAAGCCTAAGGATCTTAGAACTGCTGGAAAGTGATACCAGACAGAGACCAGCATGGTGCCCTGGAATTCAGCTTGGGACAATCCAGACCCAGGCACTCCTGGGACAGGAAAGAGGGCTCTGAAGAATGAAAACTCTGAACCTCAGAGATCCAGGGGGCCTAATCCTCAGTTAAATAGAGATCAGTATAAGAACATATAGGATCCTGGGTTAGACTAAACAGATTTGAACAACTTACACAAGAGTATAGCAGGAAGCAGAGCCTGATCCTGGCATACAGCCCTAATTAAACTAGGAGAGATGAGTAAATCAAAGAAAACATTGATATAAAAATATTGCAAATCTAGAGATCCCCACCAAAGAAGCAAGAAGTAATTCCATAACAACTTCAAGAAGAGGGTAAAAGGAAAAAGGGAATTTTCCACAAGGACTACATGGATAGACAGAAGAGATGAATCAAGAATTAAAAAATGAAATAAAGCTCTGGAGGAAAAAAAATAGGAGAATAAATAGATTAGAAGAGATGGTGAATCATAATGAAGAAATGGGTTCCCTGAAAATTAGAACAGACCCAACAGAAATTAGTCACTACATGAAACAATAAGAGAAACAAAATCGAGAGAAAATGTAAGCAATCTGATATTTAACAAAAATCAAACAAAACAAAACAAAAAAGCCTGACGTGAAAACAGGCCAGGCAGAGTTAATTTAAGCATTACTGGACTTCCTGAAAACCATGATATATTTTTTAAAAGCATGGACACTATATTTCAAGAAATTAAAAATTAAAACTGTTCAGATCTATTAGAAATAAAGGTCAAAGGAAAGATACAAGGAATTACAAAGCAAAATTCCCAGGAATGTTATGCCCCAAACCCAAAGCTTTTACGTCAAAACAAACAAAAACCTGCAAGATTCATAGAGAAACAATTTAAGTATCAAGGAACTACAAAACATATAAGCTTACAAGCAAGAGTAATTTACTTGCAAATCTGAGTATAATCCTATAGGGGGAAAATGGACCTTTATTGAAGAACACCACCAAAAACACAACACAACAACCCAGTGAGTAGGGCCTCTAAAATACAAACATAAGAGTCAAGCGAAACCTAGAATGGTTTGAGCAACTGTAAGGGGCTGTATGATGATATAGTGCTACCATTCTAATGGTAGAGAAGAAACAAATGTCCTTTCAAAATTTTAATGTATTATTAAGAAAAACAGAGGTCTCTGGGGGTGACCTGGTTCTGTAAATAGTTAGCCTTTATATAGTACAATAGGTTTTCGAAGCATCTTATTTGATCTTCACCACAACCTTGTGAGGTAGGTGCTCTTATTATCCCCATTAAACAGATAAGGAAACTGAGGCTGAGAAAGCTTAAGTGATTTGCCCAAGGCCACACAACCAGTATGCAGCTGAGGCAGGATTTCAACTCAGATTATTGTAACTCCAAGTCCAGTGCACTATCCACTTTGCTACCTGTCTCCTATTCTGAGACTTTGAAGAAGGGAAATAAAAAGGAGGGTAAATGGTAAATTTTAAAAGGGGGCGGGGGTGGAAGCTGTTATTTCTCATAACTAAAGTACATAAAAAGAGCATAAAAACATTTAAAAGGCTTTGAGGGAGTGGGCATGAGATGAGATGAATATCACTTATCCTTCAACTTTTTTTCAAAAAAATTTAAATTTCTACAAATAAAAGCAAAACGAGATGCTTTGGTCAATCATAGATATCTTCTTCAACAACATTTAAAAGGTGCCATTATGGAACTTTGCTATCGGTAACAATTTTACTCAGACTGTTCTGTTTCCTGATTGCACCCCTGCTTGAGACAGTGAATTCGATGTTTATCAATCCCTGCATTACTTCCTTTCATTTGTCCTAAACTTAACATAGTCCTTTCAAAGGATGCTGTTGCCACTCTCATCAACCAGAAACCCTACTAATGACCAAAGAAAAAGAACTGGAAGTGTTATAAGAAGGAAAAAAATAAAAACAAAGGTTCTGTAAAGTACCAAAATCCATGAGACATCCTAATATCTCTTTATTTTATTCCTCCATCACAAATACAAAGCTTGTGGACAGTTCTACCTAATAGGAGACAGTAAGACATATATGAATCCACAGAAAGACATAAGGAAATAACAAATGTATAATACCCATCACAACACAACTATTACTTAATTCTACTAGCCCAGATATTTTTATTAAATACCACAAAAATGTTTTATTTTTCGAACATTTGAAAAATTTAAGCTCAAAATAGGTGAAAGATTACTCAAATATTTGCAAGTGAAAAGATTTTGCTCCATCAAAGCTTCAGTTAGAACCAAATAATGTCAATCATTTAATTTTTCACAAATCACCATACCTTTACTACTTCTTTTTAAAAGCTAAAGAAAAATAAGCCTACATTTTGGGTGGGCCCAAATGGCCTCCCTATCTGGGATTCAAGAAACGAACAAGTAGGAAAGGAACAATTGTCAGGTGACAGAGGACGATTTGTTCTGTTACATTATTCTTGAGGAAGGGAGCTTTAAAAATATGATTCCAGAGAATAAAAAAACAAAATGGGAAAAAGTAAATGGGAGAGGAAAAACACATCAGCAGGGGGATGATTCCACTTCAGAAACAAATGATTCATGATAGCTGAGAAAGTAATTTACTCTTAATAATGTTGAAGTTTACAGATAGTTTATTTTTGTTTCATGATATAAACTGCACTCCAAAGAATAATCAGAACAAAATGGTAGTGGGATGCAAAAGAAACAGTTGGGATTTATTTCCTTGGTATAGACTATGCAGACTGACATATCAAATAGCAGTCCAGAAATCTCTAGAGTCAAAATATGAAGTTGACTGACAACCTTTACATCCAAAAAGATTTATTTGACCGCAATCTGTTGTCAGCTGTCTTGCTATAGTGGCTGCCAAATGTCACTTTACCAATGCTATCTTCATAGGTCACTGTGATATTCTACTGTCCCATGATAGATGAAGAAAAGGAATACATCTTCACCTTTAATAATCCTGCTTCAGAGGTAAATGGCCAGTTTTCTCTTATGCTATTTTTGACAATGCTAAGGGGCAGAGAAAGACAAGCATTTCCATCCCTTAAGTTAGGGCTGCTGGAGCTGTTTGAGAGAGTGGGCAATCTAGTTACTAATACATGTTGTTTACAAACTCTTCCTTTCTCCCCATAACGAGCTAGTAACAACACTGAGGTTAAATATCTCAGATCTAGAATGAAACAGCAGTTGGTGTGGATCATCACATTCCTCCACCCTCAACCAACAAGTTGCAAATGGAGGTGCTGGTCTTGATTGGGCAGTAAGAAAACATACTTTTTGGCAAATTCTAATGCAGTACCAGATAAATTCCTAACTGCAGAAGAAAGTGTTATGATTAACTTGTTAGCGTTCAGTGGACTGTTCGATCTTGGTATTCTGTTATTCTGTCTTATTCTCTCATCTGTCCTTGGCTTGGTGCCTGACCTCTGAATTTCCTACATCTTTTTTCTTTTATAGGTAATAGCCTTATTCAACATCTTCAAACAACAATTCTCTCTCACCCTTCCAATTTCTCCTTCTTAGTGCTGCAAGAATAATTAATCCTAAGCACAAATATGGTTACAACACTTTTTTGCTCGAAAATCTTCAGCGACTATTTTGGTAGGTAACATACCTACCACATAAAGTTTAAAGCACTTTTCTATGACATTCAGAGCTCTCCAGAACCTGGCACAACCCTACTTTTACAAACATCTAATACTCCGGCCAAACTGGTCCACTCTCCGTCCTCCTAAAATAAAATCTACACTATGTTCTCATATTTCTGTGCCTTTGTTTGGCAAAAAATTTCCTATGGCTGAACTGACATCTCTCTCTTCTCTGTTCAATTTCTAACCAATTTAAATTTAAAACTCAAGTCAAATTCTTCCAGGCAAACCTCCCTAATCCCATCATTTCATAACAACCTTTCTGGAGACATACTGTAGCTTTTTGTTTTGGTACATTTTATTTATTGAGTAAATCATCTTAAATGTATTTATCATGTTCTATTGTATATTGTGGCTATCTGGGTAAATGTTTTATCCATCATACACTATTTAGCAACAAGGAATCCTAAGGGAGAAAAAGAAGGTAACATGTACTAGAAGGTCTACTACTACCATCATCTTTCCTTAAGCCCAGGAGGAGACAACCCAAGACCCAGATTTCAAGAGCCAAGGAAAATATCACCCCAAGTCATCACTCCTTGCTTCCAGCTCAGCCTCCATAGCCATCCTGGAGGGGAGAGAGCCCATGCCACCACCAACACTGACCAGGTCAAGTGCTATAGCCCCTGCCTCCACAGTAGACACAGTAGACACAGCAGCTGAGGACCAGAATAAGAAAGTTCTCAACACCAAAGTCATTCCTACTATTAAACAGTTCATCATCAGGAAGGGATATGCTTTTATGTATTGAGAAAAAAAATCACTTGCCAACTGCTTTGCCACTGAACTCCATCCAGCCTGCCAATGAAACCTCCTTTGTGTTTTGTCTATTTTGTTAAAATGTAAGCCCCTGAAAAGCAAGGTCATCTTACTTTTTTATTTGTATCCCCAGCACTCAGCCCAATGCTTTGCACATACTAAGGCCTTAATAAATGCTTTTTCATTCATTCATGCTTGTTTTATCACTAGTTTTGTTAAGCTTTATGAGGGTATTCCCATTAGGGCCTGACAAAAACTTTTCTCTCCCAACATTTAACAGAGTACTCTGTATAAAAGATGCCTACTAACTGTTTTTGTTGTCGTTCTAGATTTCCTCAATTATAATTGTGTCTGCTCACATTAACTCAAAACAATTTTGCAAGTACTTTGAAAACAATAAAGGTGATAAAAACAACAAAATGTTCACTGAGGTACTTTTTGTGAGAGCCAAGAATAGGAAACAAAGAAGATATCCATTGATTGGGGAATGGCTAAAGAAACTGTGATCCAAGAATTAGTGAAATATGATGATACCATAAAAAAGATGTATAGAAAAAGGAATGGAAAGACTTATATGAAGTGATCCAAAGTGAAGTGGTAAAAACCAGGAAAACAATGTATGTAGTAACTACAACAAGGTAAATAGAAAGAACGATAAAAATCAAAGCTAGAGGAATGGATAATTTTAATAACTAAGTTTGGTGATAAAGAACTGATGAAATAGGTCATCGTTTTTCTGCAGGTGACTGGGAGGTGGGGGCAGGGTAGGGAGGAGGTAGAATGGCAGATGTGATTGATGGTGAGTTTTACTGAACAACTTTTGTTTTCTTTTTCTTCCTGATTCTTTGTTGTAAGGAATGATGAAAAGACTGGACAATTAGTGTGATATTTAACAAAAGGTATCTGTTTTTAAATGACTTTTCCAAAAAGTACTAAAATTAAATTATTAACCAAACTAAAATAAAAATCTGCTCTTGGAGAATTTCATTCAAGAATTCTGATTTAAGTTTTTGAGAAAAAATTCAAGGTGTCAATAAACATCACCAAAGTACTTACACTATTAGCTGGGTTCCCAAAAAGGAAAGCTAGTGTCCTTTAAGCGATTTAAAAAAATAAATAAATTGAAGTAGAACTGTTTGATGACCCTGCTATTCAAAAGCACAAAAGCAAAGCAAGACTGTTAATGCAAATGCCAGATCCTACCTAACCCTGAGGTAGCCCCAAGCCACAGTCCCCAGAAGTTTACTCCTATTGTACTGTGATGTGGACTTTAAAAATGTATAGTTCTTAGGGTGTCAGCTAGCCAAGAGACCTCACAGATACAATACTGCAGGCAGGACAGTACTAGCTCAGCTGCCCGTCAGTTTCATGTTTGGAGTAGTTTTTTCTTACACTTCCTTTTGCTATTCTGGGAGGTCAAAGACCCTAGGCAAGGGTTGAATGGACAAGTTCTAGGCCTTCCTGAGCTACATGGGCAAAACAAGTAGAAAGCAACAGAATCCACAGGTTTAGATACCAGGACACTGGCTCGACAGACTGTCCCAACAGTCCCTTCCTCTGTCTGTCTGGATCTTCCCAATCCCTGAAGCATTTTTATTCCTAAAGTTACTATTGGCATCCTTACCCGATGCTCATCCCACTGTGCCTTCATTCCTGGGCCAGCCCTTAAATGCTAACCAGAGGGGAGAGGAAGGCTGAAGAGTCAATGGGCACCAATCTAAGTCATATTATCTAACCAGAAACCCAAAGCTCTTGACTGCTGGGCCAGGTTCCCTCTGAATTCCTGAGCCAGTGGTGGGCCAGGTTAACCTCCAAGTCTTAGACATCAAGGTAATCACTTCTCTATTCTCTCATTCAGCCACAAGTCCCAAATCTGAGCGTATTGTGCCATCAGAGTTCTGGAAGGAGAATGGATGGCTCAGTGCCAGTCTCTTAAGGAATGGCCAAATGGTTTAAAGACTTAGACCCAGCTCCAGGTAGGGAAGAGTTTATTGGCTGTTTGGTGAAAAGACTCAGAAAAGCTTCACACAAGCAGAGCTCTAGTAACAGACCTCTGCAAATTTTATGAGTGTATCCAAACAGGTCAGGGAGGCACAACTTCTCAGCAGCGCCTTTTGCAGAACTTGAGAATTTAATTGGAAGTGGAGGAAATTTATGAGGCTAGTTGACACAGTGGATAGAGTGCTGGCCCTGGAGTCAGGAAGACCCAAGTTCAACTTCAGCCTCAGACGCTTACCAGCTGTGTGACCCTGTTTACCTCAGTTTTCTCATGTATAAAATGAGCTGGAGAAGGAAATAGCAAATCACTGTACTGTCTTTGCCAAGAAAACCAAAAAGTCAGACACAACTGAAAAATGACTGAACAACAACAAAGGAGATTTAGTGGGGGGAAAAAGTTCTGTGCTCTGAGTCAGGAGAGGAGTTCTAGCCTTGAGTAAAGTCACTTCCCCTCTATGAACCTCAGTTTCCTTATAAGTAAAATGAGCAAGTTAGACTAGATGATCTCTGAGACTCTTTCCAGCTCCACCATTTTATGCTTTAATTATTCTCCAACAGACCTAGAGTCAGTTCAGAGAGAAAAGAAAACAGGGAAGTTGGGTAGAAGAGGGGAGAGGGTTGTGTAGAAAAGTATTGAAGCAAAACATGCTTCTCTTCTCTTTCTTTCTCCCTGAGAGACTACCTTTCAAAAACATCTACATAATCAAAAAGAATCAATATGAATCATTATGGGGAAAATGAATCAGTAACAAAAATAGAAAGGTAAAAAGGTATAAAATGGTCTTTTTTTGCAAGCAAACTCCCCAAACAGGTTCTTCACCCCCTCCAAAAATTAGAATTAGTGTAAAAAGATACCACAGGATGAAGTCACATTCACCTCACAATGCTTCAGAATGTTTTCGATGATGAAGTCAGTCTTATAAAAGTCCAGTTACAAATCAGGTATTTTAAGTCAGAAATATCAAAAAAGGCTCAAAAGTGTTTTTAATTTGAATCTGAAGCAGATAAAATGCAATTGGGAAATGTTTAGCAAAATAAATAAAAACACAATACTACATAAATACTGCTAATTTGTGATTTTCTAATTCAATATGTAGCCCAGGGAGCCCTTTGAGTTTGACACTACTATTCTCAGCTGACCCCTCAGCTGAAGCCATAAAGCCCAACTCTGTGCTTTATATGTATAGAAACCATGCATTTAAAACAGAACACACTTATATTTGGAGCCCAGTGGTTAGTTCTAAGAGCTATTTACTTTGGAATTTGTGGTATCACTGTTATATAAGGGCATGTACTTAGATCAGATAAAATAATTTATTAATCGGTCTTTAAAAATGCTTGGGGATAATGAGTGAAATCATCTGAGATGTTTTCTATTTGTATCAAGGCGCCCCGATCCCAGTGACAGCTTCAACCGCTGGAGAACTTTATTAAAGTAAAATTTAAATCCCAGCCAGTTAGGAATTCATGGTAATAGTAAAGAATTTTTGGCTGCAGACTACTCTGATCCTCTAAGCATTCAAGATCCTGATTCTTACCATACACACTTTAATACACAGTATTATTTTAATGCAAAAATAAGCCTCAAACAATACTACTTTATTTCAGGGGCCTGCTCTCAGGAATGCACTCAACATAAGCTGTCTTCCTTGGCATAGTGAGATGGAACAAAATATTGCTGAGCAAATACTAACTTATGTTTGCTTTATTCACAGAAATAATCTGTACAATAAAAATTTTCAGATAGTGATTTGAGACACATATTTTGGTAGAAGACCCAAAGAGATACCTTTTGCAGGTGGGGAGTTAAATGATGAAACATTTACTTAGTCATATACTACCAGAAATATCCTCTGGGAGAGAGAAGGTAAACCAAAAGAGAGGTGCTATTTTTAATCCTATTTAGAATACAGATGTGGGTGGAAAGGATATCAATATTTGTTAAATGGCAGAAGACCGTTATTGATGAAGCATTTCAAGCTTGGCAAAGTTGTGGTGAAAGAGGAAATAATTAAACATGGCAACTCTGATGCTAAAGCAATAAGGCATAGTGGCTAAAGAGTGGGTCTTAGGGTCAGTAAGATCTGGATTCAAGTTCTTCCTCTGATATATACTGGTTATATGACCGCAGATAAGTCATTCAATCTCCTGGTGCCTCAGATCACTTTCTAAAACTATACACTGGGGAGTCCCCTTCCTAGGAGTCCTCCATATTAAAAATATTAAACATTAAAAAATAGCTGAAAAACTGATGGAAAGTTGGCAATATACTTCTAGCAGACCACTGGCTTCTTCCAATTACTTAACTTGCTCTGGAAGCATGCTAAGTTCGGTGACTTTAGTGCCCAAATGATCAAGAGACCTTGAAAAACAGGGAGTTAATTCCCCATACCACAATACATTCCTGTCCAAGAGGTGATGCCATAATAACAGCCAACCATTTGGCTGTAAGCTGCTAAATCAATATGTGAATTAGTTACTCTTCAGCATCTTAGTGAATTATTCATTACAAAATCTATTCCTCATTTCATCTCCCACAATGTTTTTTCTAGAAATTATACATGATTTTCTCTATATATCTCTATATTTCCATCCCTGAAAATGGTTCTTTTCTTTTTTTTCTGTTTTTCTTTTGCTTTTCTGAAGTCTTCTCCATATGATCCAAACAAAGTAGGGAAGGACAGGATTCCTTCAGATACTGTATTTCAAAGAGGTCATGGAAAAGACTATCAGCATATCTCATCTAGTTGACATTTTAAAGTTTCTTTTTTAAAGTCATATTTCCCCTTCATCTTGATCTGTAAAATTCTTCCTTGCTGGGCATTACCATCAATGTGTCCTATGGCTTTTTTTTAATGCTTTTCACATGAATGACAAGGTCTTTCAGGACTAGGTTGCTGTCTGCACCTACATCTTTAATGATATTTAACCATGTCTGTGGGTTCAGCTGCCACCTACATACAAATGACATATGTATCATCTTCCCTTACTGACTTTTCTTTTTCATTATTGTTTTTTTTTTAAGTGAGGCAATTGGGGTTAAGTGACTTGCCCAGGGTCACACAGCTAGTAAGTGTTAAGTGTCTGAGGCCGGATTTGAACCCAGGTACTCCTGACTCCAGGGCCGGTGCTCTATCCACTTCGCCACCTAGCTGCCCCGTCATTATTGTTGATCTATAATACTTATCATGCCAAACTTCTAACCACTAACTCAGTAAACACAATAGATAAACTTGGTTATCTTCCCTTCATACCTTACACCTTTCTCTAAAGTAAAGCACCTGCCCTGGATTCAAGAGTACCTGAATTCAAATCTCACCTCAAACACTTAACACTTACTAGCTGTGTGACCCTGGGCAAGTCACTTAATCCTCATTGCCCCCCACCCCAAATAAAAATAAAGTAAGAAACAATAGGGTAATGTTTTATTATTCATTGTCCTTTACTCCACAGCCCATACAGCTAGATCCATGGCAAATTCCTACTATTTTTCTTCACAACCTTTTCCAAAAATGTTCTTTTTAATTCATATTTTTAAATTTTTTTTAAATTTATAAAGTGTCTACTATGTGTTTGATGCTGGTGATATAAAATAGATATATTAGAGATTCTGTTCTTAAGATCACAATCTAGTTGGAAGGGAGGCTAGTATATAAAAAAATGAGAAAAGTGTAAAGGATATCTAGGCAAAGTTCTATAAGAAATTTATTAAAGAAAAATCACATTTACCTAAGGGTGGAGTAGGAAGAGTCATCAGAGAAGACTTTGTGAAGATGGTAGAAGTTAAGCTGGAGCTTGAAGAGAGAGACTTTGATGGATGAAAATGGGAAGTGTTTTGCAAGAATGGGGAAAGGAGAAAATTTTAGTGATGCAAATTAAACTTTAAAAAAGGCGTGGCCCTCCTAGTCAAGGCCAAGCCCTCTACCTGTACACTTATTCCATACTTTCCCATTTTCTCCAGCAGACTATATCCTCAATCATACCCTTCTCTCTCAAATCATCACCCTCTTCCCATCAAATGGAAGGAAAGAGAAGAAGTAAACTATTTATTAGGCATCTACTATGGCCAGGTACTATGCGAAGTACTTTACAAATATTATTTCATTTAATCCTCACCACAACCCTGTAAGGTAGGTGCTGTTACTATGACCATTTTACAGTTGAGGAAACTGGAGAAGACAGAGGTTAAGTGACCTGTCCAGGGTTTCTACCTCCTTCCTCCTTGCCAGGAAGCACTCCTAATATCATGTATCCATCTTTCTCAACCTATCTTCTACACTTGAGACTAACCACCACTAGTGTATCAAGGGATGTGAGAGAAGATACCACCCAGTTGTAATGATTGGAATGACACCACCTGCTGGAGACTTACTGTAGAAAAGCTGCGCCACGAAGTGAAGGTCTTTGAGGGCAAGACCAGGAGTCTTTTCTTTGGCATCAGGAAGTGACATTTGCTGGTGGGGGGAAGAAGGAAGAGCCTGGCGCTCTCACTAGGGCTTTTTCCTGAGGACACTGGTGGAGAGCGGAGCTAGAAATGTGCTCTCCCTTTAATAGATAGATGAATGTAGGCCTTTCTCTCTTTACCAAATTCTTATTCTCCTTAATAAATGCTTAAAAGTCTAACTCTTGCTAAAGCTTATAATTTATTGGCAACCACTCATTAGATATTTTAGACAGAATAGCTAGAATTTTAGCTTTAACACAGTGCTGGAAAGGACACCTGGAGATGCAATGCTGCTAAGGGTGAGCAAGATCTCAGTGACAAGATAACAGAATGAAGGGGTAGGGGGAAAAGAGGTCTAGGATAAAGGGCAGCCCGTTCACTATATAGAACAGGAATTATAAAGCACACAGTAGAAGGTGTGGGCAGAACTGGAGTGGGACTTGGAAGATGGGAGTAGGGTTGAGGGAGATGGGGATTAAAGGAAAGTTGGGGCTAGGGACCATTTTCTTTTAAATGACTGGTGACTGATAATTTCAGACAGGGAGAGAAACAAGGAAAGAAATATAGAGATCAGGGAGTTATCTGCATACAGAAGAGAGTTAAACATAGGAGAGCTAATGAGATTACCAAAGCAGAGTACAGAGAAAGCAGAGCAGAAGGCTTAGGAAAGACCCTTGGGGAGCATACAGTCAGGGTGTATGATATGGATGATAAGCCTGCAAAGGACACTGAGAAAGATCAGACAGGGAGAAGAAAAACCAGGAGAGAGTCTTGTCAAGAAAACTCGAGCTATGAAGCAGCAGCTTAATGCAGGAGAGAATGAGTATATATATTCAGAATACAAAATAAATAAAAGGTGGTTAGGGAGGGAGAACACTAGCAGAAGGATCAGGAAAAATTTCATGTAGAAGGCTTCGTACTTAGGCTGTATCTGGAAGGAAGAGAAGGATTCTGCAAGGGCAGAGATGAGACGGAGTATCTTGTAAAAGGAGGAAAGGGGTTTACAACCTTGTTGTTGTTGGAGACAATGGCACATGACAAATAAGGATGAAACAAGTTAGAAGGATATAAGACAACATATGCTGCAAGAAATAAGTGGTAGGGTGCTTGCTTTAGCAGCACATATACTAAAATTGGAACAATACAGAGAGGAAGTAAGTGATAGGAAATATCACTGGGGATGGGGAGGAGAGACAAGTAGAGGGAAAGAGTATGGGAAGACTTCTTGGGAAAGATAGTATCTGAGATTGTCCTGAAGCAAAAGAAGGATTTAAATGGATTGAAATAGAGGGAAGTATCTTCTAAGCAGGCCAGAGTATATAAAAAGCTGGTGCTGACATGCTCAAAGGTGGGGCTAATATGACATGAGTAAAACTCCAGGTTCTTACCCTTACTTTTTTTTTATAGATTGAGCACTACTCTCAAAAATCCAGCTGGATATAAAGGCAGAAAGGGCAGCATGGTATAGAGGAAAGAGTACTGATTATGGAGTAAAAAGATCTGTAATCAGAAGGGTTCAAATCTCATCTCTGACACTTATTATCTGTGTGACCACAGGCAAGTTGCTTAACTTCCCCAGGCATCTATAATCAGAGAGGGATGGACAAGTAGGCCTCTGAGTTCTCTTCCAGCTCTATAGCTATAGTTCTACGGTCGATGGGGAAGACAGATGTGGTTGCTGATGCAGCTGTAAACAAACTCCATAATTCTCTAAGGCCAGCAATTTAGGACTCAGTTATAATAGTATCTAATGTTGGCTTAATTAATTCTTTGGGTCTTCCTGACCAAATGAGTCTATGGTCCTGCAAATGTCCTCAACTTGGTGCTCCTGGGATCTGGGCTAGTACAATGGAGTCAGGATAGGTATAAGTTTTAATTTGACCTCAGACCCTTCCTTAATAGCTGTATGATCCTGAACAAATCACTGAATTTCTTCCCTCAGCTTCAGTTTCCTGAGGCAATGGCACTAACCCAAAGGGCTTCTTGTGAGGAGCAAATGAGATAGTTCTTTGAAAATCTTACTCCAAAAACTCCAAATAATTCTGCCACTATTACTATTACTACCTCCAGCTCTGTAATTAACTCTGTAACCTTGTAAAAACTGTGCATAACCTTCTTAAGCCTCAGTTTCCTTATCAGAAGAGTAAAAGGGATCTGTGACTTCCCAGTCTACTCCCTCAGCCTCTCACCAAAAAAGTTAATATAAGAATCACAGAATATATGTGATATTATATAATATGGTATAATAAAAGATAATATAAGATGACACATGATGTGACTGCTCATGTATAGCTTATATTGAATTGCTTGAGTTCTTGAGGGGGGAAGTCACCAAAGACCCAAGTTCCATACTAAGGAACAAATCTGTATGGCAAGGTAATTCATGGCACAGTCATGTGAATTCTAACCTTTGTAATTAGTAATTAGTAATCTAATATAAGATGACACATGATGTGACTGCTCATGTATAGCTTATATTGAATTGCTTGAGTTCTTGAGGGGGGAGGTAGGGAGGAAGAGAATTTGGAACACAATGTTTTAAAAAACTGATGTCAAAATTTGTATTTTGCATGTCATTTGGGAAAATAAAATCCTAAATATAACATAAAAAGTAAAAAATAGAAGACATATGATGTGACATGACACATGATACATGATACAATCTATAACGTAGTATAATCTAAAATGATATAAAATACAGTAACAAGAATTCACAATCCTCTAGTGTTTCAATATAGGTACTCTTGTTTTACAGATGAGAATCAGAAGCTAGAGGAACAGGCAGATAAAAGAGACCTTCGTAATCAACTATTCAAAAATCCCTTATTTTACAGATGGACAATCTGAGACCTAGAGAAGAAGTGACTTACTTAAGATTACACAGCTTATAAAGAACAGGTATGGACTTCAAACCCAGACCTTCTGATGCCAAAGCTGGTGCCCCTTCCTTTTGATTAACCCCAACCCTACCTCTGAGCTCCATGTAAAGCTGTATACAAAACACAGAACACATCATCCACACTGGAGGTTGATGGTTTTTCACCTTCTTTCCCTCAAGCAATTCCCAAATCACACCCGCCTCAGAAGCAATGATTTCCTTTTGTCCTTCACCCTAAGCAAAACTTTAAAACTCCCACAACTTCCTCAAATACACTGCCCCCTTGGCTCACAGATAACAAACACAGTACAGCAATTGTGGGTTGGTCTAATGTTTGTTAGCTTGTTGTCTGTTTAAGTTTTCTTTATCCACAAGTATTGTCTCCAAGAGAACATACAGTTTCTACTTAATTTGCTTCATAGACTATTTTGCTTTCATGCTTTTGTCCCCAGTGCCTATAGTGGGTGCTTAATAAAAACATGTTTATTGACTTAATTCTAGAATATGCCTGGCTTTTAGAGACCTGGGGGAAGTCACCAAAGACCTAGGTTCCATACTAAGGAACAAATCAGTATGGCAAGGTAATTCATGGCACAGTCATGTGCATTCTAACCTTTATAATTAGTAATCTATTTTATTCTTTAGGATTAAAGATCTAGAGCTAAAAGGGAACTCAAGAGGTCCTATAGTCCAAACCCCTCATTTTACAGAAATTGAGGCTTCCAGAAAGTCAAATACATAATAAGCATCCAAGGCAGAGCCGAAACCAGGTCCTCTAACTCCTCCTGAACAGGTATCCTTTTCATCATACCACTGCCTCTTAAAAAGGCTTTCCTATTTTTCCTTGTAGTTAAGATTCCTTGTATAGTTTTAAACTATTTAATCCAGGTATATTTTTAGTGGTGATAAAAAACACCTGGACAACAAACTCACAGCCACCCTCATTTCTTATCCACTCCTGTGATCAATAATCTGACTGTGACACTAAGTCCTACCTTCCTAAAATAGGGCAGGCAAGATCAGGCTGCCCCAGAAGCAAAAAACCAGAGATATCCTGGGGATAGTCCTGATATTCTAAGCCACCATCCCATGGGTTTCTTTTTCTCAAGAAAAGTGTTTACATTTCCTGAGCTTCAATAGGTCAGTTGGCCTCTCAGAGCTGTAATGTCTGATTTCTCCAGTCCCTACCTTGTGCTTGAAGACAGAGACAATGCCTTTGAGTACCATTTGTGGCCAAAGTTGTACATCCATGTCTCTAATGAGCAACTCTTGACATGTGCCAAGTGATCCCTTGGCTGTTTTAAGTTTAGATATTGATGGTTTTACTTATGTCAGCCATGAAGGTAATATTTGTTGCCATACTTAAATAAGACTTTCACTACTTCATTATAACGTTAATTAGCTAACCTGAGCTCTGCCCTTCCTGTTTTCTGAGTCCCAACAGGAAGAAGTGTTATTGGGCAAAGGCTGTACTCCTGCCTCTTTGATTACTAACCTCTAGACAACAATTGTACTCGTTGGGGGATTTCAGCTTCCTAGGACCTTCATAACCACCAACCACACCAATTTGGCAATGCCATTTAAAGGTATTGTGAAGAATCAGAATAACATTTATTGAAAGCTACTCTGAAAAGATAAAGTGCTAGGCAATACCAAATATTTGAAGTTCAATTGCTGTTGGGCCTGATGTGTATGGAGCCAATACTGCTATATTCTTTTATTTATTTATTTAAAAGTAAGACGCTTGGAAGCAGAGTTCCACTGTGACCTGATGCAACATTAAATGTTCATGAAAAACAAGTAAAGATTTTCACAGAAACATTAACTTCCTTCCATTAGGTGCATTCTGTCAACACATGTAATTAACACAAAATTTGTGTTCCATGGGAAAGTAATCGCTACATAAAATTGCAAACTAAGGAGTGGGGTAGAATTATGTTTGTAACTCCTCTTTTGAATTTGTATGCTCTTTTGAGCCAATAATTTACTATAGTTTACAAAAATGCTAAAACTTAAAAAACAAACATTAAAGTCACGTTTGGTCCCAGCTGTGTCCAATTAACCACAGCAGGTGGCAGGTGTTCTTGGGAACACACTCCCTTTCCAACAAATCTTGCTTTAAAATTTTAATTTGAACCTTTGACACTATAGACACCCAAATTCTGTTTAAAGTAATCCTGAATTGTTCTCAGTATGTTTAAAAAAGCATTGAGTACCAAAGACCAAAAAAAATCACATCACTGTCTATTTCAGTACTCTCCCTATCCATTAGTAACAGTTATGGCTTAAGGAATCATAGAATCACATAATTTCAGAGTTGAAAGGGAACTGAGGCCACCTGATCTAATCAATATTTGGACAAGAACCCATACTACAACTGTAGTACAACACTTCCCTAAAAGGAGTCATTAATCAACCCCCTTGCCCTTGCATTTTAGACCTATACTGAGGGGAAACACAGTCAATCAACCATTTTTTTCTTTTCTTTTCTTTTCTTTTTTTAAGGGCAATGAGGGTTAAGTGACTTGCCCAGGGTCACACAGTTAATGTCAAGTACCTGAGGCTGGATTTGAACTCAGGTCCTCCTGAATCCAAGGTCAGTGCTTTATCCACTGTGCCACCTAGCTGCCCCTCAATGGACCATTTTTAAAAACCCTTATTATGTGTTAGGCACCAAGATACCAAGCTCAAAACAAGTCTCTTGTCTTCAAGGAGCTTACATTCTCATAGAGAAGAACATGCACATGCAATAATGAACATCTATATAAAATAAATACAGGGTTATATGGGGAGGAGGAGCAGCTAAAGGTGTGTGGGGGGAGAAGCATAAAGGTTTCCTGTATGTTGTCATGTGTGAACTGAATTTCAAAGAAAACTAGGTTGAAAATGCCAGAGGGAGTGCCTTCCAGGCATGGGGTAAGGCACAGAGACAGGGAGATGGAACATTTCGTATAGAAACAACAATCCTACTTTTGTACAGCTATAATTATTAGGAAAATTTCCCTCAAATCGAGCAGGTATCAGCCTCTCTTCAACTTGCACTCATTAGTCATTGTTCTTTCCTTCAGACTGGGAAGAACTGAAATTTTATCTTTTTTTTGTTCCGCTGTTTCAGTCATGTCTGACATTTCATGACTCCATTTAGGGTTTCCTTAGCAAAGATAGTGCAGTGGTTTGTCATTTCCTTCTCCAGCTCATTTTACAGATGGGGAAACTAAGACAAATAGGGTTAAGTGATTTGCCCATGGTCACACAGCTAGCATCTGAGGCCACATTTGAACTCAGGTCTTTCTGATTCCTGGCACTCTACCCACTGCACCATTTACCTTGTTTCTTTTATATGCTTGCTAATTCAGAGGAAATATTTTCAGAGCTGAATAATTGATTTTGGAGTAGGGGCAAGCCAAAACCTGTGATTTCATGGTTATAAGGAACTCTCAAGGAGGAACCTTGTTCTGATAATGCAATTGATAGCCAGTACTTTAAGGTTTGTACAGGGTTTTACAAGTGTTAATTACTATGTCTGATCTACATAACAACCCTGTGTGGTGGATGTGACTATTATTTTCATTTTACAGATGAGGAAACAGATTAAGTGACTTGCACAGGGTCATAAAGCTAGAGCACTAGGCCTGAACTCAAGAGAGTCTAAGTTCAAACAGGGCCTCAGATACTTACTAGCTACTTGATCTTCTGCAAGTCACTTTTATCTCGGTTTCCTCAATTGTAAAATGGGGATAAAATAGTACTGACATCCTAAAATTGTAGTGAGGATCAAATAAAATCATCTGTAGAGTGCTTAGCACAGGGCCTGGCACATGGTAGGTGTTATGTAAATGCCACATAGCTATACTGACCTACAGTATTATTCACATTATTATATGTCAGAGGCAAGATTTGAACTTGGATCTTCCTGACTCCAAATCCAGCACACTAGCTAGTGGGTAGAAAACTGGATGTGTCATTTAGGAAAGAGGGAAAAGGAATAGAAAGGGCAGAAGAATAAATGAATGTATAGTGCCTTTTCCTACCTTGCCTATGATGAGCTTGTCTTAAACTAACTTAATTCACATAAGTGTTTAAGTTTGAGCTCGATTAGAAGCTGGAGAGCTGAGGTTAAAATCCCAGGTCTGTTATTTATAAACTGTGTGACATGTGGCAAATGACAGTATGTCTGCGCCTCAGTTTGCTCCTCTGCAAAATGAGATTGGAGCAGCTAGATGGTGCAGTGGATAGAGCACTGGCCCTGGAGTCAGGAGTACCTGAGTTCAAATCCAGCCTCAGACTCTTAACACTTAACTAGCTGTGTGACCCTGGGCAAGTCACTTAACCCCAATTGCCTCACTAAAAAAAAAAAAATGAGATTGAATGTAGTACTCCATGATCTCTAAGGCCCCATTCCAATCCAGAATCTATGAAGTTGATTTCAGAAGTAAATCCTAAGCAACTACAATAAATAGAAAGTTTTGTTCATCCGTTCATCAGCCACAATAAAATTGGTAAAGTTATAAAAAGTGATTAGGGAAATTATTATGCACAATTATCACTAATACATTTCTCACTATATTTTACACAAGTTAGAAGGGTAACTTGTAGAAAGGTTCAACTCACATCAAACAGTAGAGAAGACGTACCCAGTAACACTCCTCCAGGCTTTAGC
This sequence comes from Dromiciops gliroides, assembly GCF_019393635.1. Lineage (NCBI taxonomy): Eukaryota > Metazoa > Chordata > Mammalia > Microbiotheria > Microbiotheriidae > Dromiciops > Dromiciops gliroides. The sequence continues at coordinate 359,231,911 of NC_057864.1, read as the reverse complement.
AGTTTTATGAGTGAATTACATGGAAACACAGATAGCAGACTGCTCAGCAAATTTTAATTGATGTGAAGATGAAAGCCATAGTGAATACAGTAACAGGCAGAATTAGTATCCAAAGGGAAGGCAAATAGAACACAATGTACTAGAGAGAGATATTTCTGTCATTAGATTTTTTTTTTTTTTTTGGTAAGGCAATTGGGGTTAAGTGACTTGCCCAGGGTCACACAGCTAATAAGTGTTAAGTGTCTGAGTTCGGATTTGAACTCAGGTCCTCCTGAATCCAAGGCCGGTGCTCTATCCACTGCACCACCTAGCTGCTCCTGTCATTAGATTTTTCTTTCTTTCTTTCTTTCTTTCTTTTTTTTTTTTTGGTAAGGCAATTGGGGTTAAGTGACTTGCCCAGGGTCACACAGCTAGTAAGTGTTAAGTGTCTGAGTTCGGATTTGAACTCAGGTCCTCCTGAATCCAGGGTCAGTGCTGTATCCATTGCGCCACCTAGCTGCCCCCTGTCATTAGATTTTTAAAAAATTAAATGTGTAGACAAAGAATGAGATAGATGTGGCTAAACAATAGTTTAGAAGAAGAAATCATCTGTAAGTTAACAGCAAGCTCAATGAATCAAAAACTTGGCTGATGGGGAGAGGGAAGATAATTCAATTTTAAGCCACAGTAATATAAATATTGAATCCAGGGTAGACCACCAGTCAGACCATATCTTTGGGCCAGACCTATAGGTCTGTCCAATGACTCTAACTTGAGGATTAAAATGCATTCAGAGAAATAGAATTCAGTTAAAAATATCTTTACCAATAAGCAATTAAATGAACTTAAAAGGTTATAAAATGCAGTAGTGACCCCCTTCTCAGCAAAAGCCCCATGTGTACTTGCTGCACCGCTTGTACTACAATATCTAAAGTTGAAGTTAGTTCCTCTCAATACATTTCAGATGTAGCCAGGAATTATGCACTGGGTAGGATTTTATGAGATTACTCCCAACACTAAGATCCCATGATTCTAAGTAAAACATTTTCCTTTCTTTTGATCCCATAAAGATTTTTAAAATTAAGGTCACAGAATAATTTTAAATTGTGTAAGATTGAATCATACTTTATATAAGGTATGAAACTGGATCAGCAGATCACATTCATAGATTTTGGATTAGAAGGGGCATTAAAGATCATGGAGTGAACTGAGGCCCAGACTGTCATCTGCCAAAGGCCACACAGTGTATAAATAGCAAACATGGGATCTGAACCTAGGATCTGCAACTCCAAATTTAGCTGGAATTTAAACACTTACTTGAATTAAGTTAGTTTAGGACAAGCTCATCATAGTCAAGGTAGGAAAAAGTCACTATACATCCATTTTTTATACATCCACTATACATCCTTTCTATTCCTAAATGACACAACCAATACTCTAGCCACTTAAGATGCTGGTATATAGTGCTCTGTACCCTCAAATAAGCCACAGACTTTTACAAAAATCTACCCTCAAGAAAGAATCTCACAAATTATTTCACGTTGAAATATAAATAAATGAAAAAAAATTTTCAAAAAGAAATACAAATACATGACTAAAACTTAGGACTTTAGCTCCAGCAAAGGCAACTACACTTGAAAAGAGTCAGAGCTTTAGGCCAAAGGAAAGGATCACTAATTCAGAATTTCAATCCTCCATGAACTTGATGGGAAGGAAAGACTAAAGAACTGGGCTGAATCCTTCCCAAGATATGCCATCTAAGCAGCTATTTCACCTACTTGTAAGACCAGTCCTGAGCACGTTTGTTAATATGATTCAAAATCATATCTTAGCTCAAATCAAATATAGCACTTAACCTCTCGGTGAGTGACCCAGGCAACTCTCTAAGACACACACAGCACAGTGGATAAAGTACTGGCCCTTGGAGTCAGGAAAATATGAATTCAAATCCTACCTCAGCTGTGTGATCCTGGAAAAACAACTGGAACCAAACAGCCTCACTTTTCTCATCTGAAAAATGAGAAAGTAACTTCTAGCTCTAAATCTATTATCTATGATCCTATGAATCCTAAGGGAATTTTCATACCATAAGTATACAGTGCTAAGGAAATCATGGGTTTAAACCAAAGGAAAAAACAACCCTGCTTAAAAGTTTATGGGGGGGGGAGCAGCTAGGTGGCGCAGTGGATAAAGCACCGGCCCTGGATTCAGGAGGACCTGAGTTCAAATCCAGCCTCAGACACTTGACACTTACTAGCTGTGTGACCCTGGGCAAGTCACTTAACCCCCACTGCCCCAGCAAAAAAAAAAAAAAGTTTATCTGGAAAGTCAATTAAATATTTGTTGGCTACGTAAGAAATATTGTCATGCACTAGTAAATCAATCCCCATTGACACAAGTGTCACTCTGGTGACTGATAAGAATTTTTCTGTCTGACTTTGTCAAAGACCTAATTCAATTCAACACTAAGCTAATGCCATGAAGATGTTCAGAGTAGAAATGAATGATGATTTTCTAAAGAAGTGGGTGTTGAACAAGCAGTGGTTAAAAAAAAGAAAGAAGCAAATGAGTAACTCTTATTCATGACTGATGCTTCAAAATCAAGGTTCTTAAGGCTTTTTTGTGTCACAAATCTCTGTGGCAGCCTGGCAAAGCCTAAAGACCCCTTCTCAGAATAAATGTTTTAAATACATAAAATGAAATATTCAGAATTATAAAGGAAATAAATTATACTGAAATACAATTATCACAATTAAAAAAAAAAGTTCATGGATCCCAGCCTAAAAACTCTTATTTTTAAATTTTTTAATTTCATACTATAGCTTCCTTCTTTCCAATTTTGTGGTCACATCATAGGCTGAATTTAAGAAATTATCACTTTGTACAAATTAAATAGATAAATATATTCCTGGATTCAGCTTATAAGAGACTCTGCCTAATCATAAGGCAAGTGAAACATGCACTCAAATAACTCTTCAAATGCATAGGACAGAATTGTATGCCTTAGAAGAAGTAATTTGTCAGGTGGCATCCAAGTGACATATTACAGACTGTATAAAAACACTTAAAATGAGGAGACTATATATAATACTGAGAGAAGCAACGTGGCCTATTACAAGGAGTGCCAGGCCTGGAGTTTGGAAACCCTGGTTTTAAATCTCCCTCTGAGGGGCAGCTAGGTGGCGCAGTGGATAGAGCACAGGCCCTGGATTCAGGAGGACCTGAATTCAAGTCAGGGCTCAGACACTTGACACTTACTGACTGTGTGACCCTGGGCAAGTCACTTAACCCCAATTGTCTCACCAAAAAAAAAAAAAAAAGCAACTCAAAAAACTCCCCAAAATCTACCTCTGATACTTACTAGCTATACCAGCATTAGCAAGTCACTTAACTACTATGTACTTCAACTTCCTCAACTGTAAAATGGGGATAATATATGTAGCGCCTACATCACAAGGTCGTTGTGAAGTTTGTATAAAACAATGTGCATAAAGTGTTTTGTAAATTTTAAAATAATAATAAATACAAACTATTATTCCACTTAACCACACCTGACACCTCAACTTCCTCCTTGTAAAATAGAATTAAAGCGCCTACCTTGAAGGATTATTTATTGTATGAAATGAAATAATGCAAACCGTATATAAATATGAATCATTATTATTATAACACTGTTCTTATTTTAATATGAGTCTCAAAGTATGACTAAAAAGTAATGAGACTAATTTCCACGGAGAAATTTTAGAACTTGAAGCTCAGGTCTAAGCATATCACTCCCCTACTCAATAAATTCCAGTGGTGCCCTATCACTTCCAGGATCAAATACGAAATCCTCTACAATTCAAATAACTCTGTAACCTAACTCCCCCACTCCAATATTTTTACAACTTCCACATCCCCACATAATCTTTGATCCAGTGACACTGGCCTCCGTGAACAAGCGACTCCAACTCTCAAGTCTGGGCATTTTCTCTTAATAGAGTCAGCCCCAAGCCTTCATTGTTAAGATTCTTTGAGGCACACTTCTTTCACTGTTTAGTATCTCTGTGATATTGAGGAAATCAGTTTACCTCACTGGGTCTCAATTTCTTCATTTGTTTTTGGTTTTTTTGGGCAGGGAAATGGGGGTTAAGTGACTTGCCCAGGGTCACACAGCTAGTAAGTGTCAAGTGTCTGAGATCAGATTTGAACTCAGGTACTCCTGAATCCAGGGCTGGTGCTTTATCCACTGTGCCACCTAGCCACCCCTCAATTTCTTCATTTGTAAAACAGGAGTGCCTCATTACCTACCTCACAAGGTTTTTGAGATAATGGCAATACAGTGCTTTACAGCCCCAAACTACCACATAAATATAAGCTATTCATTCTCTGCTTTTTCAAAATCACTGCAGTTGTAGAAGATGTTCCTCTATTCTTATTCTCTCTCTCTCTCTCTCTCTCTCTCTCTCTCTCTCTCTCTCTCTCTCTCTCTTTCTCGATAGATAGATAGATAGATAGATAGATAGATAGATAGATAGATAGATAGATAGATAGATAGATAGATAGATAGATAGAATTGACAAATTCACCCAATTCTACAGTGTCTTCTTGTCTGGGAATGTCTAATGACAAATCACCAGCAAAAAGCAGTTCAAAAATTATTACAGGAAAAAAAACTCACACTCTTATTTAGAGTAGCAGACATTCCCATATCCCACTTTATCCCCAACCGAAGCTCATATATTTTTCTCTACTTTTCTTAACCTATGAAAGAATTAAGTATCATCTAAAGGCCTGAACACCAGCAACTATCACTACCTAGGTAAGCCAAATAATGTTTAGATTATTTCTTAATAATATGATACAGTAATATTGGTAGAATATATACCTCCTTATTTATTTATTCTTTCTGGACCTACATTTTATTAAATATGGCCACAGAAAACAATGAAAAAGGGATCTGTATGTTGTGACTTAAGGGTTCCTAACACAGATTGTACCACTGCATATAGGGAATACAAGATTAAATTATTATTATTATCATTTTCATTTAATAGTATGTTATTTTTCCCAATTACCTGTAAAGATGGTTTTCAACATTTATTTTTGTAAGATTTTGAGTTTCAAATTGTTCCTCCCCCTCCCCAAAGATTTCATTTTAACAGCTTAATACTATACTAAGACTTTTGGGACACCCGGCACAATCAGATTAAGGCTCAAAGCCCCTTCAAACAATCATTTTACTACTTTACTATTTTACTATTAGGCATGAAACCCTACTAAAGCAATAAGAATGCAATAGTCCCAGTCTTAAGAGAAATTTATCAGGCTAGTAACTTCAAGTTGATTTTCCTGTCATTTTTTAAAAAATTTCAATAGTCAAATCTAAATTCTGCATCATTTTTCTGACTTAAAATCAACAGTGTATTGAATGCAGTAGAATTATATGTTGTGGTTACATGAGGTAGAAAAAAATGTGTAAATGTACATATATAATCTCACACATATATCTCTACCTAACATAACTACTGAAAAAAAAAAGCCAATATATTCCAGCTGGAATTATTCATCTGAAAGTTCCTTGTCACAATTCACAAAAGCAAAAGAATGGGAAGGAAAATAAATAGATGGATATGACAGAAAATTCATATACTAATTAACATTTATAATGTCCTAAATGATATGACCATGGATGACAACTGTTTTTTTCTGGTTTCTATAAGTAGATATAACTCCCTCTGCAAATTAGATGTGGGGAAAAAGGAAAAAAGAGAAGAAGAATTCCTGAATTTCATACTGAGGCTCTGTCTGACAGCTCAAGGAATTATAAACCTACTGTCACTCAGTACAGTAAATTCTCACTAGGCTTATAACTTGTATTTGAGTAATAGGAAACTGCTTTCCTTCTAAGACCTTTTGTTGGGATATATACTGTAGTAAAAACCTATTCAGCACAGTCCTAAATTTAATTCAGCATATCACTGTATTGAAGAGTTCAATTTTAGTGGTTTTGTTCAGAAAACAAACATTTAGAAACATGGTGCTATGATCCCCCCAGCACTAATTTATAAACATTCATATTTGAGTCTCTGGTCCAATTTTTTTTTATTGCTCTTTCAAGTCTTACAGAAGCACAGAACTGTCTAGGCTTTCAGAAGTATCTTGGAATCCTCAGAGGTTCCCAGTATGCTGCTAAGCAACAGACACACTAGATTTCTGAAGTTCTGTCACCTAGAACATATTCTATCTCTAATATAGTCTATCATTGCTTCACCAAAGCTGCACTGTAGCAATCAACTTCCAAAGAACTGAAGGCCAGAAATAAAACTTGCTCACTGAACAAAAGGTGCAGGGGTTTTTTTGCTATGTGTTTTATTCAATGGAAGTAGAGGTATGGTACAACAAACAGGAAGGACATTAGCTCTGAAGTCAGAGGACCTGGGTTCAAGTACTGCCTCTGATGTTTCATTCCCCTGTGACCTTTGAAGCAAGTAACTGAACTGCTCCCGGACTCCTTTTCCTCATCTTTAAAATGAGAGGCAGCAGGGTATAGTGGACAAGAAGAGGCCTCTGACACGTACTGGCTATATGACCTTAGGACAAGTCACTTTCTAGGCAGCTCTCAAGCCCATAAATTTGAGAGAAGATGCTCATCTGCATTGGTAGATGCATCTGAGAGTTACTTATGACAATAAAATCATACATTTAGTCCTTCGTTATTAAACGATTTATGAAGAATTAGAATCACAATACAAAAATTTACCAATTCCAAAGCATACTAGGATCTGACAGTATACCCATGAATATATTTCTTTAATATATGTGTGTATTTTTTTCTTTTCTTACCCAGTCCCTTTCTCTCTCTCCTCCAACTCTTTTTCCCCTTTCTAACAATCTCTGCCTATTGATATCCTTCCTATTCTTTGACGCCCAACTCAGGGGCCACTTCCTGAAGTAAAGTGTTCCTTTATCCCCTTAGCCAAAAGCAATCACCAAATTACACAATTTCAGAGGTAGAAGGGATCTCAGCCATCATCATGTTGACCCCATAACCAAAACCAAAATCCCCACGACCCGCTTGACAAGTGGCCATCCATTCTCTCCTTGAAGTCCTCCAATAAAGGCCAATCAACTCTCCCTCCAGAGGAACCCCTGACAAGTCTAATTTTGCTTCTTTCCAGCTTTCACCCAATTGCTCCTAGTTCTGACCTCTGCCACAAAATCTAATCCCTCTTTTCACAAAACATCCCATCAGATATTTGAAAACAGCTATCATGACATTCCCATCCCACCCCTTACCCCTAGTCTGCTCCTTCTCCTGGCTAAACATCTCCTAATTTCTTCAATGAATCTTCACCATTCTAGCTTAATGTAAACCAGATAATCAATGTCCTTCCTAAACTGTGACACCCAGAACTAAACACAATAGTCCAGGAGTATGAACACATTCATAATACTTTCTTGGTACCTCTCTTGGGCACTGGTCACATTCTTATTTGTAGTATGGTTATTTTGTGTAATCATCTCCACTACTAGATTATGACCTCCTGGAGGGTAGGAACCACATTGAGAGCAATGCTAGATGAACAGTAGGTACTTAATGGGTGTTTCTTGAACTTGTGAAATCTGTATATTTTGAGGAAAAAATATTCTTGATATTACTTTGAGGAAGATCAGTTCTAAATAAGTAAAGGGTAAAACAATGGAACAACCATTTACAATTATTTAAAACTTTTTTTTTAAGTTGCCATTTATATCAGGAGGTAAAATTTTTATTTCTGGAGAAAATTCTGCATATGTTCTAGGTGTTCTACCATCCCACCTCATAACCTGATTTCTTTCTGCACCATCCATCTACTCATCTATGCTTCACTTCAGAAAACTAAATTTAATTTTGTGGTAGGAGGGATACCAAAGATAGAATAAGCTTGAATTATATGACTATATTTAAAATGGAAATTTAGGGCTTGTTATGATAGCTCCTACTGAATATTTTAGGAAGGTCTCTTCATTATGTGTGATGTCATTAATAATCTGTCAGAGGAATTGTTTTTGTCAAAAAAAAAAAAGAAAAGAAAAACCAAACACCTTATCAAATAAGTGCTTTATCTATTGTCTCACCATCCATGACATTTTCTTTTTTTTCTACTTTTACTTCTCTCCACTTACTAAACCACTCCTAAGAATGGAAAAGAATCACAGCATCTTAGTCTGTAGGCCTGTAAAGGAATATTAGAGATCCCCCAGTTCTACTCTTAAAGAAAGGGAAAGTGAGGTCCAGAGAGGCCAAAGTAAAAAAAAAAAAAAAAGTCCAAAAACACAGAGTGGCAAAGCTAGAATTATGTATATTCCTCAAAACTGCAATGATTATTCAAAAAAGAGACAGCATCCAGAATAAAAATTGTGAGACCATTAGAACCTGAAAATATCTAGTTTGTATACAAATTTCCCAAAGAATAAAAAATAAATAGGAAATAAGCTTTCATTTCAAAAATACAGAATAAGAAGCAATTTGGGGTGAAAATGAAGACAAAAAGGAGGGAAGTACTTACTACTGAAGGGAGAAGAGTGGATCACTGAGAAGTAAATATTTTATGACCCATAGGGAGGAAACTGCTAAATAGTAGGGATGGAAATTTTAAATTTGTGATTAAAGAATCTTATAGCAAAATAACCACAGTTATATATGATGGGAAAAACAGTTCAATTCATCTTCTCACCTACTTATTAACTCCTCTGTTTTCATTATTTCCATCTCTTATTCTTCTGGCAACCAGCCTCAACTGGGCTGAGATACTAGGAAAGGCCTATTAAACAGAATTATTTCATTACCTTCCTCAGCCCTAGGAAAAGCATGAGTCAAATAGACAAACTCAAGAGAGGTCAGCTCTATTCTATACTTTGCATCTGCCTTAGTGGTAAAGCTACTGATCCCCTAGGTGATGAGAGGAATCAAGGAGCATGAGACCATGTGGAAAAAAAGCTCAACAAATTTCTACTTCATTTTATGGAGTTCGGTTTTCAAAATGTGGCATCATTTTTTGTTTGAAATATTTTCTCAATCATTAAAACATGTATATTTAATGATACAAAAAATATGGCAAAAATAAATATCAAGTCCATTTTAAATTATGCTAAAATCCATTAGCAGAGATTGCTGAAAACTGAGTAGATCATTAAAAAGATCATTGAGTAGTAGATCATTTAAAAGACTTAGAATACTGAAGTACAAATATGAGGATTGGTGATTAAGCTGGGTAGGTTATTTGGTTTGAATTAGCCACACAAGGGAAGAAACATGCGGTAAGCCGGTAGCTACCTCACTTTATTTAATCATAAATCTATTTAAAATATTCAGGTCCTAATCCCCAAAACAATTCCACTACCACTAACAGTAAAGCAGTTCAAGGAGGTGCCTGAAACTCATGGATGGGGACCCTATCTAGGATTCCTGATGGATAACCCACGTGATGGCCCAGGTATTTGGGCAGGCAGAAGGAGGTGGTAGCAAGCTTTCAAGGCATATAAAATAATGTTGGTGGGTATCACATTATTTATCTGAAAATTTCTGGGTTGGGGACCTCAGATTTAGGTAAATTACTGAAGGTTACCAGGATTATGACTTTCTTTCTAGTTCAATCTATATCAAATGAGATAATATTTATAAAGTGCACAGCACAATGCCTGGCAAATAGTAGGTTCTTAATAAGTGCTTGTTGCCTTCTCCTTCATTCTCTTTTTTTTTTCCTGTGGGGCAATGAGGGTTAAGTGACTTGACCAGGGTCACACAGCTAGTAAGTGTCAAGTGTCTGAGGTCACATTTGAACTCAGGTCCTCCTGAATCCAGGGCTAGTGCTTTATCCACTGCACCACCTAGCTGCCCCCTCCTCAAAATTCTTTATGCAGAAATGCTTCTATTTTGGAAGTCAGGATGTTGGGAAATATTTATTGCTACTTTCGGCACTAAGTTCTGCTCCTGGTTCAATATCATGTGCATTTGAGAAAATCGAAGAGCCAAAATGGGCCAACTGATAGAGGTTTAAGAGAAATACAAAGTGATTTTTTCCCCAAGTTTTATCTTGCAAATTTAACAACTTAATTTATAGGGGTTTTCTGAAAAGTTGTGCCAATAACATCTTGCAAGTTGTCAAAGGGTCATGGAATTTATATAAAGATATTTAAGCTGAAAAAATATAACATAATATACAAATAACCATTTAAGAAGGGCACCCAGGCCAGTCATTTCTTGATTTCCCACCTGAGAATTTCTGAACTTCCCTGGGCTTCTCCAATATGCTCCAGGAACCTCTTTATCCTGCAAGATCACATCAGCCCTGGAACTCAGACCTCATCAGTACCCAGTGCACCCAGGGCTCCTTTGATTAGAAGACAGAGAGTTCCTTCAAGAAAGTCTACTTAAGAAGGGTGCCCAGGCTAGACATCTCTTCATTTCCAACTTGGCTCACCTCTTCTAGACTTCTCCATCATATCTCTGTGCCCTCTCCCCTTTCAGCTTCCTTTTGTGTATTGGCTTCCCCATTAAATTGTAAACTCCTTAAGGACAGGGTCTGTCTTTCTTTTTCAAATTTGTACTCCCAGAGCTTAGCACAGTGCCTGGCATATAACAGGCACTTAATCAATGTTTGTTGGCTGATTGAAATAACCATAGATGGAAGTTCAGAAGTGAATAATGCTACACACATGCACACTGTGTACTGTTATGTTAAATCCTAGCAACACCACTGAAATAAAGACTATACCTTAGAGAAGTAGGTCTAGGACCAATTCAATGAAGTTGCCAAATGAGGGGTATTCTTAATGAGTTCTGATTTAATTTTGGGATTTAATTCCCTCTACATCAAAATGCAGTCCTCATAAGCACTGCACACTGCGAAATGCTATTTAAAATTCATCTTTCCTCAAGGACCCAAGCCTTCCGTTCAGGCAATTCACAAACTCATTAAAATATTCTTCTAAGTTCCCTGACACTTTAACAATAACTTTCAATTAAGTTTATTTTTGAAATAAATTATAGTTTCTCTCCTAATTATCCAACAAGTAGTATTGTAACAGGTTGATAATGTGCAGTTCCTGGTCAACCTTTAAGTACCCTTAATTGACTCACACCACAGACTAATTTAGAAGAGAGTTTCAAAGCACCACGTGACTGAATTGCATAGGGATTTCAAAACTACAATGATATGGGAAAAGATTAAGACTGGAGATTTAAGGAAATTTTTCCAGTTAATCATCCTCAATTAATATTCATACTCATCAAGTTGCCTGGCTGTTCTCTACTATACTACTAAGTTCTAACAGGGCCACTGACATAGAGGAACAGGGATAAAGATCCTGAAATCAGGCATTATATAAACGCCTGTTCTTTGGTCCCTTTGAAGAAAGTACCCTTTGGCCCACCAGTGACACCTGGAAGTAGATAATGGACAAGTTGTCTAACAATTAGGCCTGTGCAAATTTGAAATGAGCTGCCTTAATGAGATACCGAGGCCCTAATATCCAGTGCAATTTAAGAAGTCACACAAAACTACTGGTCAAGAATAATAGAGAGATTTGTACTTTAGGTAGAGGTTGGATTAATGACTTGTTAGGTCCCTTCCAAATCTAAGATTCTAAAACAGACCCAGGACCAAGCATGTATATTTATGCATTATTTTTCTATTAAAAACCTTGAATAAAGTTCTATTCATAGGTTTCCTCATGGCATGGAGATATGCCAGTGTTCACCAAAAGCTTGGCAAGGTCCTCCCAAATTGTGTCTAAAAAACATTGTTTATGAAGACCATCCTAGCTAAATTTAAAGAGGCTGATGAATAGAAGATTGGCCATTAGGGGATAATTTTTTTTATTAAAAAAACTCATTAAACAATTCACTAAATGGTGGAGAGGCTATGACCTGCATTTATGCAAGGAATACACCCACAGATAAAATATTTTTAAAATCATAAAAGTATTCTATTATTTTCCAGTTACAAGTAGAGACAGTTTTCAACATTTGTTTTTATAAGATTTCTAGTTCCAAATTTTTCTCCCTCCTTAACTTCCTTCCCCCTCCCCAAAACAGAAAGCAATCTGATATAGGTTATATATGTACAATCACATTAAACATATTTCTGCATTAGTCATGTTGTGAAAGAAGAATCAGAACAAAAGGGAAAAACCTCAAAAAAAAGAAAAACAAAAAAAGTAGAAACAGTACGGTTCAATCTGCATTCAGATTACACAATTATCTTGGATTATTAAATTGCTGAGAAGAGTTAAATCTATTACAGTTGATGATCACACAATGTTGCTGATACTATGTACAATGTTCTCACGGTTCTGCTCATTTCACTCAGCATCAATTCATGTAAGTCTTTCCAGGTTTTTCTGAAATCCACCTGCTTATTGTTTCTTACAGCACAATAGTGTTCCAGCATGTTCACATACTACATCTTGTTTAGCATGATTTAGCACTGAAGGGCATCCCCTCAATTTCCAATTCTTTGTCACCAGAAAAAGAGTAGCTATAAATATTTTTGTATATGTGGGTCCTTTTCTCTTTTTAATGATCTCTTTGGGATACAGACCTAAGAGTATTACCACTATTGCTGGGTCAAAAGGTATGAACAGTTTTATAGCCCTTTGGGCATTGTTCCAAATTACTCTTCAGAATGGTTGGATCAGGGGGCAGCTAAGTGTTGAAGTGGATAAAGCACAGGCCCTGGATTCAGGAGGCCCTGAATTCAAATCTGACCTTGGACACTTGACACTTACTAGCTGTGTGACCCTGAGCAAGTCACTTAACCCTCATTGCCCCACAAAAACAAACAGAATGGTTGGATCACTTCACAACTCCACCAACAATGCATTAGTGTTCCAATTTTTCCACAGCTTCTCCAACCTTTATTATTTTTCTTTTTTGTCATACCAGCCAATTTGATAGGTGTGAGTTGGTACCTCAGAGTTGTTTTAATTTGCATTTCTCTAATCAATAGTGATTTTAGAACGTTTTTTCATGTGAAAATAGTTTGCTTTGATTTCTTCATCTGAAAACTGCCAGTTCATATCCTTTGACCATTTCTCAATTGGGGAATGACTTGCATTCTTATAAATTTGATTTAGTTCCTGATATATTTTAGGAATGAAACCTTTATCAAAAATACTTGCTGTAAAAATTATTTCCCAACTTTCTGCTTCCCTTCTAATTTTGGATGCATTGCTTCTGTTTGTACAAAAACTTTTTAATTTAATGTAATCAAAATCATCCAATTTGCATTTCATAATATTCTCTATCTCTTGTTTGGTCATAAAATGTTCTCTCCATAGATCTGAGAGATAAACTATTTCTTCCTTTCCTAATTTACATGTACCCATTTTGACCTTATTTTTGTATAAGGTGTAAGATGTAGGTCTATGCCTAGTTTCTGTCATACTATCTTCCAGTTTTCCCAGCAGTTTTTGTCAAATAGTGCGGTTTTTATCCCAGAAGTTGGAGTCTCTGGGTTTATCAAACAGTAGATTATTATAGGCATTTACTACTGTGTCTCCTGTGCCTAACCTATTCCATTGATGCACTACTCTATTATTTAGCCAATACCAAATAGTTTTGATGACTGCCACTTTATAGTATAGCTTCAGATTTGGTACGCCTAGCCCACCTTCCTGTGCATTTTTTTTCATTAGTTCCCTTGATATTCTTGACTTTTTGTTCTTCCAGATGAATTGTTATTATTTTTCTAGCTCTCAAAATAATTTTTGGTAGTCTGATTGGTATGGCACTGAATAAGTAAATTAATTTAGGTAGAGTTGTCATTTTTATTATATTAGCTCAGCCTATTCATGAACAATTGATATTTTTCCAATTACTTAGTTCTGACTTTATTTGTGTGAAAAAGTGTTTTGTAATTATATTCATAGACTTCCTGGGTTTGTTGTGGCCTGTAGACTCCCAAATATTTTATATTGTCTACCGTTACTTTAAATGGAATTTTTCTTTCTCTCTCTTGCTGCTGAGCTTTGTTGGTCATGTAGAGAAATGCTGGTTTACGTAGATTTATTTTATATGCTGCAACTCTGCTAAAGTTGTTGTTTCAAGAAGTTTTTTAGTTGATTCTCTAGGATTTTCTAAGTATACTATTGTATCATCTGCAAAGAGTGATATTTTTGTTTCCTCCTTCCCCATTCTAATTCCTTTAATTCCCTTTTCTTCTCTTGTTGATAAAGCTAATATTTCTAGTACAATATTAAATAATAGAGGTGATAGTGGACATCCCTGTTTCACCTCTGATCTTATTGGGAAAGCCTCTAACTTATCTCCGTTACATATAATGCTTGCTGATGGTTTTAGGTAGACACTGCTTCTCATTTTAAGGAAAGCTCGATTCATTCCTATGCTCTCTAGTGTTTGGGGTTTAATTTTTTTTTTTTTAGTGAGGCAATTGGGGTTAAGTGGCTTGCCCAGGGTCACACAGCTAGTAAGTGTTAAGTGTCTGAGGCTGGATTTGAACTCAGGTACTCCTGATTCCAGGGCCAGTGCTCTATCCACTGCACCACCTAGCTGCCCCCGCTCTCTAGTGTTTTTAATAGGAATTGGTGCTGTATTTTGTCAAAAGCTTTTCCTACATCTATTGAAATAATGATATGATTTTGGTTAGTTTTGTTATTGACGTGGTTAATTATGTTGTTTTCCTATTATTGTTGAACCAGTCCCGCATGCTGGTATAAATCTCACCTGGTCATAGTGTATTATCCTGGTGATAAATTGCTTTAATCTCTTTATTAATATTTTATTTAAAATTTTTGCATTGATATTCATTAGAGAAATTAGTCTATAATTTTCTTTCACTCTTTTTGGCTTTGCCTGGTTTAGGTATCAACACCATATTTGTGTCATAAAAGAAATTTGGTAGAACTCCCTCTTCACCTATTTTACCAAATAATTTATATAGTACTAGAATTAATTGATCTTTAAATGTTTGGTCGAATTCACTTGTAAACCCATCTGGCCCTGGAGAATTTTTCATAGAGAGATCATTGATGGGTGGTAGCTAGGTTGCGCAGTGGATAAAGCACCAGCCCTGGATTCAGAAGGACCTGAGTTCAAATCTGGCCTCAGACACTTGACATGTTTTAGCTGTGTGACCCTGGGCAAATCACTTAATCCTCATTGTCCCACCAAAAAAAAAAAAGAGAGAGAGAGAGAAAGAGTTCATTGATGACTTGTTGAATTTCCTTTAATAACATTGGGCTATTGAGGTCTTTTCTTTCCTCTTCTGGGCAATTTATATTTTTGTAAATATACATTTCATTTAGATTGTTAAATTTATTGGCATACAGTTGGGCAAAATAGCTCCTAATTATTGCTTTAATTTTCACTTCATTGGTGGTGACTTCACCCCTTTCATTTTTGATACTAGTAATTTGGTTTTCTTCTTTCTTTTTTTTTAAATCAAATTAAGCAAAGGCTTATCTATTTTATTGATTTTTTAATAAAACCAACTCTTAGTTTTACTTATTAATTCTATAGTTTTCTTACTTTCAGTTTTATTAATCTCTCCTTTGATTTTAAGGATTTCTAATTTAGTATTTAGTTGGGGATTTTTAATTTGTTCTTTTTCTAGCTTTTTTTAGTTGAATACCCAATTCATGTAAGTATTTAGAGATATAAAATTTCTCCTAAGAACTGCTTCGGACGCATCCTATAGGTTTTGGTATTCTGTCTCATTGTCATTTTCTTGAAGTTATTGTTTCTATGATTTGTTGTTTGACCCACTCATTCTTTAGGATGAGATTATTTAGTTTCCAATTAATTTTCAGTCTATCTTTCTATGGCTCATTATTGCATTACTTTTTTATTGTATCATGATCTGAAAAGGATGTATTTACTATTTCTGCCTTTCTACATTTGACTGTGAGGGTTTTGTGCCCTAATACATGGTCAATTTTTGTGTATGTATCTTTTGCTTTGTCTAAGATAAGGATTGTTACCTCTGCTTTTTTTTACTTCAGCTGGAAGCATAATATGCTCCAACTTTTTTACCTTTACTCTGTGTATATCTCTGCTTCAAATGTGTTTCTTGTAAACAACATATTGTAGGATTCTGGTTTTTAATCCACTTTGCTATTCACTTCTGTTTTATGGGAGAGTTTATCCCATTCACATTCACAATTATGATTACTGTCTATTTCCCTCCATCCTATTTTCTCCTTTATTTGTACTTTTTTTTTCTTCTTTCACCTTATTCCTCCTCACCAGCATTTTGCTTCTGACCCCTGCCTCCCTCAATCTGCCCTCCCTTTTATCAGCCCTCCCTCCCTTTTTTTTTCAAACCCTTTCCTCCTCTGCTTCTGCCTTCCCTTCTATGAGTACCTTCCTTTCCCCTTACCCTTTTACTTCCCTAAAGGGTAAGCTAAGTTTCTTTATCCAAATGGGTGTACATATATTATTCCCTCTTTGAACCAAAACCCTCACATAAAATCATGTAAATTTCTCTTCCCCCTCCCTGCTGCCCTAGAGATGGTTACCATTAGACATAAATAGTATATATGTGTAAAATTATTCTACACATACTTCTATTTATCAGTTCTTCCTCTGGATGCAGATACCATCTTTCTTCATATGTTCTGCCCAGGGTCACACAGTTAGTAAGTGTTAAGTGTCTGAGGCCGGATTTGAACTCAGGTTCTCTTGAATCCCGGGGTAGTGCTCTATCTATCTACTTCGCCACGTAGCTGTCCCCGATATGTCGATATGTTCTTTATAGTTAATTTGGGTATTTATGATAGTCAAAATAACTTAATTGCTTAAATTTGTTCTTAAAACAATACTACTTATTGTTGTATACAATGTTCTCTCAGTTCTGCTCATTTCAATCTTCATTACTTCGTGTAAGTCTTTCCATGTTTTTTTAAAATCATTAAGTTTATCATTTCTTATAGCACAATAATATTCCATCACAATCATATTCTATAACTTGTTCTGCCATTCCCCAATTGCTGAGCATCCCTGCAATTTACAGTTCTTTGCCACTACAAGGAGAGCTCAGATAAAATCATGGACCCTTTCCTATTCCCTTCAGCTTAACTCTCAAACATCAGCCAGATTCTCCCATATTCATTCCTTTGCTCACACTGCTGCCCATGCCTACAATGTTTTCCTTCTTTTTACCTGTTGAATTATTTCTCATCTTTAAAGATCAACTCAAATGCCACCCCCTCTAGGAAGCCATCCCTAATCTCCACCCCTTGGTAATAACTTCTCTCCACCCCCAACCTCACAAACTATTTGTTTGGCAACTCTTTACTGTACTTTGACATAAAAAGTTCAATAGACATAGTTTCTGGGTAATTAATCGTTTTATTAATTATACTAGTAGAATATTCATTAAAGGTTTCAGTAGCACTCTCCAATGCCAAATATCCCTCATGGAATCTACTCAATGCTTACATGCCCTTGGAAGAGGGGGTGCTTCTGAGGGTAGCAATCAACTCTGGTTGGTTAACAGTTAATGAGGAGAATTAATTTTATGAGGTAGACCTATTCTAATGAGAGGCTGGGGGTGTGACTTTGATCATTCTCCTCCCAGACCACCTCCAGTCTTTCACAATCTAGATCAGGGCTTCTTAAACTTTTTCCACTTGCTAGCCCTTTCCCTGAGAAATTTTTGCGTGACCCCAGGTATATGGGCATATAAAATAGATATAAATAACCTTTTATTGTTACCAAATTTTTTGTTACCCCCACATTCTGTTAATCAATCCCATATGGAGTCACAACCCACAGTTTAAGAAGCTAGACTATAGGCAAAGGCTCTACCCCACCTCCAAAAAAGCCTGAGGAGAACATAATGGGATATATCCACTTGGATGGTGTCTGAACAAGACTGAGGAGAAAGTTAATCCAATCTCATTATCAGCAGTGTCCTTTACATGCTGACTTGACCCAGTAAAGAATGAAGAGATAGAAAGGGGAAAAAAAAACAGGCTCTCCCCAATAATTGGTTATTTGATAATCATTTCTCTCAGTACTTACCATGTAATATGGTATATTATAACTATCTGTGTTTTGTCTTACCCTTCCCTACTAGACTATAAGATCCATTAGGACACAAACACAACTCCCCCAGCACCTACCACAGGTACTTGGCAACACAGGTGCCTAATAAACATGTGATCTAATGAGTGAATTAATCTAAAATCAAAGCAACAGGATATAGTGAATGAGCCTTGTTTTGCAATACCTGGCCCTATCTCCATGCCTTCAGGTGTTATAGCCAAATATCAAGTCTCTGAATCCACCTACAAACAATGTAAACAGTTACATTTCCAGGATGTTAGGAATTAGTCACAGAAAAGACATGAAACTCCCTGAGGGGCTGTAACCGGCATCTGATCTGAAGGCTTACTGTTCATTCTCACTGACCTCAGTTTAGTTAGAGGTAGTCACAGCAGTATACTTTGGGGGAGGGAAGGGGGAGAAGAGGGTGTGAAGAGTTGGTGAAAGGGGAAGGGAGAATGTAAGGTATAGGTACTACCTATATTCTACACAGCATTGGGTTTAACTGAGAAACATAAATATTAGCTGCTTAAATCTGCTCTTAATGACCAGAAATTAAAAGTGTACCACTTAGGGGGCAGCTAGGTGGCGCAGTGGATAAAGCACTGGTCCTGGATTCAGGAGTTCCTGAGTTCAAATCCGGCCTCAGACACTTGACACTTACTAGCTGTGTGACCCTGGGCAAGTCACTTAACCGCCATTGCCCTGCAAAAAAAAAAAAAAAAAAGTGTACCACTTGGTCCTTTGCACACTGATCAACCTGAGCTCACTGAAGCCAAAGAGTGTGTATTTTTATGTCCTCTTTATGACTGTTTCCAATCCTTCATGGGAAGGGATTTCAAACTCAGATCCCAGTGGGAAGGAAATATGATTAATTCAAAAAGTGTTCCATAATTTACTATAAAATGCTACTTGGTAGAAATAGCTATACATCAGTACAGTCCTGTATATTGTCTTTCAGTGACATTTCCTGTCAGATGCAACAGAAATTGGCTTTGTTGCTTGGCAAGCTTCTTGAAGAACCCTCACAGAATATGACTGCTCAACAGAGAATTAATTCATCAAGGAATCTAATCAGTTGGGGGAAAGCTCTAGTGTATTGTGAGGCTCATTAATTGTATAATCAGAATTTTTTAAGGATCTAACTATAGCAGGAATATATGAAGTATATTTCCTTCTCGAAAATGATTTATAGATAGCATGAAGTAGTGGCAATACAATAAGGCTTCTTTTTAAAGATTTTGTCCAGAAAATATTTGGGGAAAAAAACAACTATGACTTACGTGTCCAGGAAGAAAAGTCACTTTTTTAATGCTATAGAACAAAAGTAAGACACAATTTCTGAGATAGGTATAAGAACTAATGAGCAAGGACTGAAATCTTAAAAATTCAGTTTCCTTTCATTCAATTCATCCAGCATTCATTAAGCACCTGCTAGGAGAAACAGAAAGAAAACCAAAACACTCCCTTGCCCTCAAAGAGCCTTATGACTAATTTTTTTCTATTGAAATATCCCTGCCCCCATACACACACACACACACACACACACACACACACACTTCTTGGAAAAATAAGTGTATATCACAGAAGCAAAGTCTTATAGGCTTACTGTCTTATTAAAGTAAAAGAGGCCTTAAAACTCATATAATCCAACCCACTCATTTAAAATTTTTTTTGAAGTAACAAGCATTTTTTCTTTTCATTTTCTCCCCCTCAATTTAAAAGAAAAACAAAGGCTCTATAACAAACATGCATAGTCAAAAAAAAAATTCCCACTACTGTCCCTGACCAAAAATGTGTATCTTATCCTGCATCCTGAAGCCATCATCTCTCTGTTAGAAGGTGGGTAATGGAGATCATCATCATTCCTTTGACATCATATGATTATCTCAATAGATGCAGAGGAAGCTTTTGACAAAATGCAGCACCCATTCCTAATAAAAACACTAGAGAGTTTAGGAATAGGTGGAGCTTTCCTTAAAATAATAAACAGTATCTACCTAAAGCCATCAGCAAGTATTATATGCGATGGAGATAAATTAGAGGCCTTCCCAATAAGATCAGGGGTGAAACAGGGATGTCCATTATCACCCCTATTATTTAATACTGTACTAGAAATGTTAGCTTTAGCAATCAGAGAAGAGAAAGGAATTAAAGGAATTAGAATAGGCAAGGAGGAAACAAAACTATCACTCTTTGCAGATGATATGATGGTATACTTAAAGAATCCCAGAGAATCAACTCAAAAATTACTTGAAACAATTAACAACTTTAGCAAAGTAGCAGGATATAAAATAAATCCACATAAATCATCAGCATTTCTATACATGACCAACAAAGTCCAGCAGCAAGAGATAGAAAGAGAAATTCCATTTAAAGTAATGGTAGATAATATAAAATACTTAGGCGTCTACTTGCCAAGACAAACCCAGGAACTCTATGTACACGACTACCAAACACTCTTCACACAAATCAAATCAGATCTAAATAATTGGAAAAATATCAATTGCTCATGGATAGGCAGAGCTAATATAGTAAAAATGACAATACTGCCTAAATTAATTTACTTATTCAGTGCCATACCAATCAGACTACCTAAAAATTATTTTATACAGCTAGAAAAAATAATAACAAAATTCATCTGGAAAAACAAAAAATCAAGAATATCCAGGGAAATAATGAAAAAAAACTCACAGGAAGGTGGGTTAGCGGTACCAAACCTGGAGCTTTACTATAAAGCGGCAGTCATCAAAACTATCTGGTACTGGCTAAAAAATAGAGTGGTAGATCTATGGAATAGGCTAGGCTCAGGAAATACAGTAGTAAATGACACTAGTGTTTGTAGTGTTTGTACTAGTGTAGTGTTTGATAAACCCAAAGACTCCAGCTTCTGGGATAGGAACTCAGTATTTGACAAAAACTGCTGGGAAAACTGGAAGATAGTATGGCAGAAATTAGGCAGAGACCAACATCTTACACCTTATACTAAAATAAGGTCGAAATGGATACATGATTTAGGTAAATTAGGAGAGAAAGGAATAGTGTACCTATCAGATCTTTGGAAAGGAAAACAATTTTTGACCAAACAAGAGGTAGAGTATATTATAAAATGCAAAATGGATGATTTTGATTATATTAAATTAAAAAATTTTTGTACAAACAGAAGCAATACATCCAAAATTAGAAGGGAGGCAGAAAGCTGGGAAACAATTTTTGAGGCCAGTACTTCTGATAAAGGCCTCATCTCTAAAATATATAGGGAATTAAATCAAATTTATAAGAATCCAAGTCATTCCCCAATTGAGAAATGGTCAAAGGATATGAACAGGCAGTTTTCTGATGAAGAAACCAAAGCTATCTATTCCCATATGAAAAAATGCTCTAAATCTCTAATGATTAGAGAGATGCAAATTAAAACAACTCTGAGGTACCACCTGACACCTATCAGATTGGCTAAAATGACAAAAAAGGAAGATAATAAATGTTGGAGAAGCTGTGGGAAAATTGGAACACTAATGCATTGTTGGTGGAGCTGTGAACTGATCCAACCATTCTGGAGAGCAATTTGGAATTATGCCCAAAGGGCGATAAAGCTGTGCATACCCTTTGACCCAGCAATCCCACTTTTAGGTCTTTTGCCCAAAGAAATCATGGAAGGGGGAAAGGGACCCACATGTACAAAAATATTTATAGCTGCTCTTTACGTGGTAGCAAGGAATTGGAAGTTGATGGGGTGCCCATCAATTGGGGAATGGCTGGACAAGTTGTGGTATATGAATACAATGGAATACTATTGTGCTGTAAGAAATGATGAGCAGGAGGAGTTCAGAGAAACCTGGAGGGTCTTACGTGAGCTGATGATGAGTGAGATGAGCAGAACCAGAAGAACATTGTACACAGTATCATCAACATTGAGTGTTGACCTACTGTGATGGACTATATTCTTCTCACCAATGCAATGGTACAGAAGAGTTCCAGGGAACTCATGATAGAAGAGGATCTCCAAATCCAAGAAAAAAAAAAAAGAACTGTGGAGTATAGATGCTGATTGAACCATACTATTTCTTTTGTTTTGGGTGCTGTTGTTTTTTTTCTATTTTGAGGTTTTGCATCACTGCTCTGATTTTTTCTCTTGTAACAGGATTAATGCAGAAATAGGATTAATGTTATTATGTGTATATATATATGTATGTATATATCTATCTATCTATCCATCTATATGCATATGGATATGATATATAGATATAACCTATATCAGATTACCTGCTGTCTAGAGGAGGGGGGAGGGAGGGGAGGGAGGGAGAAAAATCTGAAATTGTAAAGCTTGTATAAACAAAAGTTGAGAACTATCTTTACATGTAACAGAAAAAATAAAATACCTTATATGTAAAAAAAAAAGTTAGTTATGAGATAGAGTGAGCAGTTTAACTCTTCCTTTGACACATCTTTTAGCTACCAGACCCTTTTGTGAAATGCAACTAAATCTGCTAACAGGTAGCTTTCTCTCTACAAGAGAGTTTGGGGTTTTGTCCCCAAGTTTTTTGTAGGGTAACCTGTCATTTTCTAGGAAAAGGGAATGAAGATAAGCTAAGGCCCATCTCCACCCTCCTTCCTGCATCATCTCCAGCAATAATCACAAAGATTATTCCCAATCTACAGAAGTCCCACTACCAGAACTACTCTGTTCAGCAGCCTGGAATCTATACTTGATAATGTGCTAAGCTGGCTAGGTAGAGGCTATTTAGTCCTTCTTAGGAAGTCAAATATTTTTAGGCCCTTAAAGCCTTTCCAGCTTTGGTAGTCCTACCTGAGCTTAGGTGATGTTATTACAGCCTTTGAAAACCATGGGGTAACTCTACACCATGAAGAGGCATTGAGGGAGGAGTTTTATAGAAGGATAAGAGTAATTTACATCTATATAAAAAATCAGTAAGTATTTTTCCTAACAGCCTGCTTTGTGCAAGGTACTGTGCTAGGAGCTAGGAATACAAAGACAGCCCTTTAAGGTTGAAGGAATGCTTTCTTTCCAAGATCCCTCTGAATGCAGATATTTTTAATCCTATTTCACAAATAAGGGGAGCTCAGAGATATTATTTGCCCAGTCACAAAGCTAACATTTTGATCAGGGACTCCAACTAGGTCCTCTGACTTTAAGACCAGTGTTTCCTGAGTCCTCCTAGCAAATCAATATTTTATAAATAAAATTTTAAAAAATAAATTAGTTCTGTATCCCACTCAGACCCTCATTCTCACCTACAAAAAAATGAAATATTATTTTCATTTACAACACAAGCATGCTTCACTACATTTCACAGAAAATTCATGACAATCATTAATAAGAACAAATGGCAGGGCAGCTAGGTGGCCTCATGGATAGAGCACTGGCCCCGAAGTCAGAAGGATTTGAGTTCAAATCCGGCCTCAGACACTTGATACTTACTAGCTGTATGACCCTGGGCAAGTCACTTAACCCCAATTGCCTCACAAAAAAAGAAAGAAAAAGAACAAATGGCAAAGGGGGACAAATCTCCCAGGAAAGTTTAACCCACATTCAAGTTAACTTTTGCTATTATAGGAAAAATAAACAAGTAAATGTAAATTATAAAACCACACTCTGTCAGGTTAGTATTTTCCACTTGACTAGAACAGAGGTATGCCCCCTTCCAAGCATAAATATGGAATTTCATTTTAATGGAAATGATAAAATTAGGAAATAATTTGGTAACTATGACCTTATTTTTGTGTGTGGAATTTTAATGTCCTCTGAAGAAATCCTCAGGTAAACACTTTCAAACTGTTATACTACTTCACTATTATAGTCACTTATCTGCATATATATAAATGCATGTGCATTCACATAGTACTTTAAGGTTCTAAGACTTTGTTTTTCTCATTTTCACCTCACCTCTGTGAGGTAGGTACTATAGGCACTATTATCTCTATTTTATAGGTGATAAAACTTATGAGAGGTTAAGTGACTTGCCCATAGTCACACAGCTAGTAATTGTCAAAGGCAGGATTTGAATCCATGTTTGATAGCATGCTATTCCATGAAGCAGTTCACTTTATTAATTTTATTAAAGCAAGCAAGTCTTCAGTGTAAGGAAGGACAGCAATGACACCTCTGTCACGCTCTTTTTCAATTTTCAAAAGGTTTGTCACTTAAGTTTTGTTTTCTGAAAGAAGGCAGCTACTACTTTCTAATAATGGGAGTTAAAATCCTCGGGAGAGAAGAAAACAATGGACTTGAAAACAGAAGATCAGAGTTAAAATCCAGACTCTGCCACATGCATACATGTGCTACATTATTATGGCTTTAGACAAATCACTTAACCTCATCTACCAAATAAGCATAATACTGCTTTCCCTTTCTAGCTTTTAAGGTTACTATGTAGAGCAAATAAAGTGTAGAACAAAACTCTATATAAGTCTGATCATTACTATAGTTAAAGGAAACCACCCCTGTTAGAAATAATTTTTATCTAAATCCTATTGACAACGTAATTTGTTCTTTGGAAAAAGTCTATAAAAAAAGATTAGTCTGAATTGCTGATTAGATAAAATGTAGATTCCTTATGAACTATCAAAGTTGAGGTTTAGTGACACATACATTCAGTTGTACCTAAGGGATTATTTCTTTAAACCTTGTTCTATGTAGGTGTCATCTTTAACACTCACTCTCTTACCCCCTAAATCCAGCTGCCCAATCCTGTTTATTCTATCTTTATATCTGTCCAATCTGTCCCTCATTTCCATTCCCAAGGCCATCAATCCATGCCAAGATCCCATTTCCTCTTACCTGGACTATTATACAAATCTAATCTAAGACTCCTGAGTCTTTCCGTCTCAAGTCTCTTCCTCCTTCAATCCACCCTCCACACAGCTGTCAAAACAACCTTTTAAAAACCAGCTCTGATCATGTCACTCTCTCCCTAGTTCAACAACCCTCACAGTGCCAGGATGACAAAAACAATTTCTGCAGAACCTGGAATTTAAGGTCCACCAAAATGTTCCAACTCACCTTTTTTTTGCTGTTTTTGTTTTTTGTTTTGTTTTTTTGTTTTTGTGAGGCAAGTGGGGTTAAGTGATTTGCCCAGGGTCACACAGCTAGTAAGTGTTAAGTGTCTGAGGCTGGATTTGAACTCAGGTCCTCTTGACTCCAGGGCGGGTGCTCTATCCACTGTGCCACCTAGCTGCCCCCAACTCACCTTTTCAGTATTACTTCATAGCATACCCTATTATGTACTCCATGTTCCAGCAAAATTTGACTACCTTCTATTCCTCATTTACTTTTTATACTCTCCTGCCATCATTTATTCACAATGTTCATCCATCCTCCACGTCTAAAACCTACTACCTGCTCATCTCTACCTGTTGAAACCATTTTCTTCCCTCAAGTCCTGGTTCACCTTTTCTAATCTCCTCATGTGAAAGCAATTCCCCTTTCCTCAAGTTTCTTCTTGGCACTAAATTTGTACTTTAATGTAAGAGTTAATTTTGCCACTGTTTGGATTTCTCCTTTGTCCCTATGCCACATATCTTTGTTAAATGCCATATTCCTTCTATTAGAATGAGAGGGGAAAGACTTTTTTTGTACCCACATCATCAGCACAGTGCTTTGTACACTTAAAAATGTTTGTTGGACTAAAACTATAAAGGACAATGATGAATTTGAGCAGAAAAAGGCAAAAGAAAAACTGAAAAAGATGAGAAAATGTACCTTTTATTTTAAATGAAAGGCTCTGCCTACTTAAAAAGGAGTGTAGTCATTATAATACATAAAATTTACTATGACAATAACCAGGGTCCAGTGCCTAGTGTAATCTCCAACTTGGAGTTCCTGAAATTATCTAATGACTTTAAAATAGATAAAGACCTGCTCCTGTCATTTTCACCTTCACAACATCTTTCATATAGTCCCCTTCTCCACACCAGCTCAGTTCAGGACTATCTTTAGTCTGGGTTATTCCAAAAACCTTCTAAGTGGTCTCATTGCATCAAACCTCTCCTCACTTCAATCCATCCTCCAATCAGCTACCAAGGTGATATTACAAAAAGTTAGGATTAAGTGTTATATCCTTTCTTTATATGGTTATTTACTTGTTGTCTCCCCTGTTGGAATGTAAGCTTCTTGAGGGTAGAAAATGTTTTTGCCTCTTTGTATCCCCCCAATTGAATACATTGCCTAACATCTGGAGGGTTAATAAAGGCTTGCTGACCAACTGATTTCCTATCTGCCAGAGTGAATTCAAATAACTTCTGTTCATTGATCTAACCATTTTTCTGATCTCCTAACTTTATAATGGCAATAGTCTATAATTTCTATTTATAATAAGGAAATGCTGAAGGCACAGTGACTTTTTAAGACACAGGGAATTCTTGTTCTGTAATCCCATTGGTTAGTTCTACACCTTGCCCAATTCCAAAATGCTCCCCCCCAATACAGTGTCTCATCCCTAAATTAATTTTATTCCAACCAACATTTATTAAACTCTTTATATGCTGAAGACACTGGGCTTGGCCCCAGGGGAGAGAAAAACCATGAAAAATAACACAAGGGGAGAAAATAAATGAATAACGTGCAAATAACAATTAGAAAAGTGCTTTGAAGAGGTCAGAGGGACTAAAAGACAAAAGAAGTTGGTATAATTCACTCTCATAGGTCCACTTTTTGCACTCTTAGCCTGGATGTTTAATTCTGACAGATGATTCATTCTCCTGGTGAAAATACAGTCTTCTATAATTCCAAGAAAGAAGGTGTTGGGTTGTTTGGTCATTTATTTACTACCCTTCGACATACATAAAGATACCCCACTCCAGGCTGAATTTCCTGGGGCTGACTCAGCCACTCAAATTCGTTCACACCTGTCTCTCCCTTACTCCCACCCTGGGTCAGCTGCTTTTCCACTGCTACCAACCCAGCAGGAATCCCCGACCCTGGCCAGGGTTTCTGGCAGGAAAGAGATTCTGCCCAACGCAAACCCCTCCCCCAAACATCGAGGCTACATCAACTATGCTGAAGTGGGGAGAGGGAGAAAGGAGAGAGGAGGGGAAGGGGAAGAGCGATGGGGAAATGGAGAAGGGGGGTTGGGAATGAACAGGGAAAGAGGGAGAAAAAGGAAGTTGGTGAAAGTGGGAGGAAAGAGAAGGGGAAAGGAAGGGGAGGAAGGAGTGGAGGAGAACGAGGGAAAAGGTGGAAGGTTGGAGGGAAGAGGTCCCAGAAACAGGAAAAGAGAGGAAGAGAAAGGAGGAAAGGAAGTGAAGGAAGAAAGGAGGGGATGGGAAGGAAAAGGGAAGAAGGAAGGGTATAAAGGAGGAAGAGGAAAGCAGGGAGAGAATGGGAAGAAATGAGGAAGGGGAATACCAGTAATGAATGAGGAAAGGAGGAAGAAGAGAGAAGGAATGAGGAAGAAGGAAGGTAAGAGGGAGGATTAGGAGGAAAGAAGGGGAAGAAAGGAGGGGGGAGGGCGGGAAGAGGGAGGGACAAACGAGAAAAGGGGAAGAAAGTGGGGGGTAGGAAGAGAAAAAGAGGAAGGGACAAGGGAGGAACAAGAGGAGGAAGAGGAAAGGATGGAAAGGAATGGGGGGAAAGGAGGAAGAGAAATGGAAGAAAAGGGGGGGGTGCAAGTGGGTGGGAGAGGGAGGCAAAGGATGAGGAGGGCAGAGAGATCCAGGCAAAATGTCCCGGCAGGGGATCTCGATCCCCAAGTGGAGGAGGGACGCTCCCTGGTCCTGCAGAGGAATAAAGGGGCCATAGTCGTAGATTCCTCTGCCCGCCAAGTTCACGGTGAGCAGGCCGTCCTCACAGACCCGACGGAGGGTACGTCACACCCTCCTCGTCCGGAGCCCCCTATCGAGGGTTAAGGGGGAAAAGAAGGGGAGATGGGGTGCTGCCTCCCCCCCATATAAAAAGCTCAGTAGAGCAGCCCCTCCGCGCTTCGCTTGGCATCCTCGAGGTAACCGACGCGCACCCCGGGCTGGGGGAGCAGCGGCCCCAGGGAGATCGGCCCCACCTGCCCCCTCGCCATCCGCCTCACGCCCCGGGCTCCCCTCTCCTGGGGGCTCCGGCGCTCCGGGCGCCTCTCCCGGGTAAGAGCCCTCGCCCCGCGCCGGCTCCTCCGCCTCGGCTAGCGGGGCGGGCCGGGGTGAGGAGGGGGTAGCGGACAGACGCAGCAAAGTTGGGGAAAGGCAGTTGAAGTGACTTGCGGTCCTCGCCTCTCCCCTCCGCCCCCCCGGGCCCCTGGGGCAGAGAGCTCCGGGGGCAGCCCGGCGCCCCGCACTCACCACGTGCCTGCCCTTCCATGGTGCGGGGGCCGCGCGCTCAGCCCGCGAACAAGCCAGGAGCCGTGGCAGCCCTGCCGACCGCGGCGGGCGGCGTGCGGGGGTTCGAGGCGTCCGAGGCCGGGAGGGGCTGGCCTGGCTCCTCCGCGCTGCCTTCCCTCCCTCGGCACGCCGCCGGGCTGCTGTGGGGAGGCTGCCGGGGATGGCAGTGGTGCCGGTAGTGGGACTGGTGGGTGGCACCGCCGCCGTTGCTGCCCCCGGCGGCTCCTTCCTTAGTTACCTCGTTCACTTGGGTTCTCCCAAGCCCAGCCCAGCGCGCCGAGGGAGCTCAGCGGGCGGCGCCCCCTGCCGGCCACCTCTGCACAAGCGCACAAAGTGCGCCGCCCTCGCTGCCACAACGCCCAGCGCATGGACCATGCGCCCGAGAGGTCGCTCGCCCGGAGCTTCTCCGCTAGCGCGCAGCTGGGACCCGAGGGCGGTGGGGGGAGGGGGAGGCGCGGAACAAACAGCCGGTTGGAGAGTCTGGGATTCGCTCCCCAGAACTCTGGAGAGCTGAACTTCAGTTATGCCTGCCCACTTCCTAGAAGACCGCGGTCGGGTTCATTTGATTCCAGGGCCTCAGTTCTCTCTTCTGTAACAGGAGAATAAAAAAATCATTTGTGTCCTAAACCCGAAAGGGTTACAGTGAGATTAAAGTCACCATATAGATATTAGCTACTGAAACCTTATAGGACCGATTCAGGAAGCGCCCTCCCTTGCAGCCCACAGGGCCTTGGATTCCATCAAACATTTACTAAGTATTATTTAGTTACTATTTATTAAAGTTTGCATGATTTCACTTGTATAGTTGAGATTACGTTGTTTGCCTTCTCAGTGGGTGAAAGAGGAGAGAATTTAGAACTCAAAAAGTGTTTAAGAATGTAAAAAAAAGCCCTAATAATTTTGTAAAAAATAAAAATAATTACTATTTATTAGTACTATAATTATCATATATTGTATTTTTTTATTATATACTTCATATAGATTGTGTATTTGATTTGAGAAAAACCTTCCTCATAGCTCGGTATATTCTATGCCATTAGACATTTGCTAATTGTCACTATTATTGACCACTAATGATAACTTACAATTGATTATAGAATATGACTATATAGAAGGCATAGAATTTAGAATATAATTTTAATGACATCATTCCTAGAGGAAGAGAAGGAAGCAGGAAAAAGACAAGTCAATTCCTCCTCACTCATCCCCTAAAAAATTCAGCTTAAAATTCTGTAGACAGACAAGTACACAAATAGCCACAATTTAAGTTAGTAATAAGATTATGAGTTTCATGCATTCTGGGGCATCCAGGGCAATTAAGGTTACAAAGATTTTTCTCTCTTTTCTGTTTTAGACAGTCTCTGTCCTAGATGTACCAAGTGCTTAATAGACAAGATTAGTTGTCTGTGTACTAGACAACTATTTGTATAGGGTGATTTTACAGGACTAGGCCACGTCACATACCTTACCCCTTTCAAAACTGTTGCCTGCTATTTTAAATAGCTTTTCCGCATTGTTTAAGGCTTTGTTTTCTATTATAAGGCAAAGAACTAGCCATTTTAAATGGTTTCATTATTTTCACTTCCATGCAAATGACTTAGACATAATTTCTTTGGTTGAGTCATTTTTCAGTGGTGTCTGACTCTCCCTGAAAATTTTTTAGTTTTCTTGGCAAAAATACTGGAGTAGTTTGCCATTTTCTTCTTCAGCTCATTTTACAGAGAAGAAACTGAGGCAAAAAGGATTAAGTGAGTTGCCCAGGCTCACACAGCCAGTAAGAGTCTGAGGCCAGATTTTAAATCAGCATGATGACTCTTCTGATTCCAAGTCCAGCACTCTATCCACTGCAGAAGAAATTTGATAAGCATTATCACCCACCGACAGATGCAATGACTTTTGTTGTGAATTATGTAATATGAGATAATAAAATACTGGGTTGAAGATGATGGGGAGAGGTATTTTTTAGCTTGTACTGGCCTTCTGTGGGACATCCTTGCTTATATGCTATGTGGGAGGGCAGGCTGGACATGTTAATTCATAATCAGTCATACAGTGAAGCTGTCAGTTTGTAGCTAACTTCCATCAGGGCTGCTTTTCACTTTTAGTGGCTACCTGCCACCCAGCTCTCACCTGTGGCTCTAAGAAGCTATAGCACAAACAGTGGCCACACAATGGTAAACAGGCTGGCTAAACAAGGTTGAGAGTAACTGAGGGGCCTCAAACTTGTTGGTGAGTTGGGGGAGGAAGGGGATGTCTACCCCAAGCATGTGAAGCAGAATAGACAGATGTGAACAATTTGTTTCAATGAGCCGTGAAGGCTGTGGAAGCAGGCACTGTGCAGCACTTAGAGCTTGGTTAGACACCAAAAACATCAAGGTTGCATTCCAAGCCATGACTGTTTTTGACTTTTGTCTTCCCAAGGGACTCCGATGACCAGAAGAGAGTGAGGCTAACAATTTCATACAAAGGTACCTCACTCAAGGATGACTCAGACTCTGAATCTGGATGACAGGAAAGATGGTAGTATCCTTGATCAAAACTGGGAAGTTAAGACCAGGGTCAAGACAATGAGTTCCATTTTGCTCAAATGGAAATGGAGATAGCTATGGGACACCTAGATAGAGGTGGCTAATAGGCAGCTGATATTGAGAGATGAGGACTAGGTATGTAGATATAGGAGACATTGACAAAAAGGTAATTATTGAACTCGTGGGATCTGAGCTAGCCATGTGAGACATGTTGGGAAATAAGGGAAAAGACCTGAGAAGAGCTGAGGAAAGTTCTGGAATTCACCTTAGAGGAGGGGGCAAGATATGGGAAATGATCCAGCAAAGGAGGATCATACAATTATGAGGCTAATCAGAAAAGAGCAATGTCATAAAAAAAAAAAAAACAGGAAGGGCAAAATAGCTGGGATAGTTAAAAGTGTCAAGCTGCACACAAGTTAAGAGCAATGAAAGTGAAGATTTAGCCATTAAGAGATCAGTAGAAGGCAGCTAGGTGGCCCAGTGGATAGAGCACCGGCCCTGAAGTCAGGAGGACCTGAGTTCAAATCCGGCCTCAGACACTTAACACTTAACTAGCTGTGTGACCCTGGGCAAGTCACTTAACCCCAATTGCCTCACTAAAAAAAAAAAAAGGAGAGATCAGTAGAGATCACTAGTAACCTTGGTGAAAATGAATTATTCTCAAGGCGGCTAGGTGGCGCAGTGGATGAAGCACTGGCCCTGGATTCAGGAGTACCTGAGTTCAAATCCGGCTTTAGACACTTGACACTTACTAGCTGTGTGACCCTGGGCAAGTCACTTAACCCCCATTGCCCCGCAAAAAAAAAAAAAAAAAAAGAAAATGAATTATTCTCTTCCTCTGGTAAGTTCATCTGTGCAGGGAGGAAAGAATTATCATTTCAGTTCTCATAATGCTTGAAAGTTATGCCCATAAACATGGTATTGAGGGATCCAGGCTCAGATCCCATAAGCCTGGCTGAGGGAGGGAGGGATGAATGGATGGAGCAACCTCTGCTAGGGTCAGTGTTAATTCAAGGGTGGGCCCAGTAGATGTAAAAGAAGACAGACCAACAAGGATCAGGGGCTTCCAAACAGCCTGCTTGGCATTCAGGTCAGCAAGGAAATTTCCTCAGGCATGCATGGGGAGAATTTCCATGGGAGTGTTCTGGCACTTTAATAAGAGCCTCTGCTGTTGATAGCAAAGGGAGTTAGGCAGTCTCTAGATTTGTGCCCTTTTCTTGATGGGCGTGCCAGAGGAAGTTAGGAACCCTTTATATTTCTATAATATCCCCAAATCATGTGTCACCCCTACCTGCTGCCAACCTTTTCAGTGGTCACCCATTTGCCTTTTGCTTATTCAAAAGCTGGAATCAGGGCTTCAAGTTTGGCCCGTGGTGCTGAAGAAGCCAAAGGAAGGGATCCTGACTCAATCACTTCCTCGATAGTGGGGCTAGCATGCCCAGCAGTTTAATTTACCAGAGTCATTTAGGAGGTAGGAACCATCTGTGTACCAGGAATACTCTGGGTTTTCTATCTTAGTTTCTTGGAGATCTTCTCAGGGTATTACAACGAAGTTAACAATTTTAATACCGTACTATACTATGCTGGGCATAGTCAGGATTTCCATCGCCTTTGTCACGGAGGAAAGCTACACCTGGAAATAGTGCTATTAACTTTGGATAGGAGAGAGATCTCTAGTCCTGCAAGACAGAGACAATTGGCTGATATCAGATGTCCCCAGAACTTAACTGAATAACAAGATACTTTATGGCCTTTTAAAATAAATCTTCATTGGTGCATAAATTGGTGATGAATGTTAATCTCATTAACCATCTTGATTTAAAACTACAATATGCTTTTAGTTAGTACCATCTTTTTACATTTTCTTTGTGTGTGTGTGTGTGTGTGTGAAATGTGAAGTTTATTACATCTTTAAACTATCTTTATACACTCTTCTATATCACAGAGCTGACCACCAGGTAACCAACATTGTTGCACTTGCCTCTGTGTAGCTTATTTTTCTTCTTCAAAGTCGGTTGGCTTCTTCCTCTTTGACTTTTCAAACTCCTGGGTTCCCCAGGTATAGAGGAAGTAAAAGCCTATAAATGGGAGACCCGAAGAATGGAGTCCTGTGTCCTGCATAACATATTTGGGATGCCCTTCATGAAATAGTTGGAAAGGCTTTTTGCTTGAACGGGCTGTAGGATATGATGCGCCTCAACAGGATCAGGTTCCTGAACCCACGGCCCATCTTCACAGAGCCTTTGGTCCCCATGTCAGGACACTTTGTCCTCCAAAAGCTGCAGCTCCTTCCTCCCCTTTTTAGATTTTCATTAGGAATTAATTGTAACAGCAGTCATACACTCTGATAGAAGTCACATTTGTTATGAAAATGCAGGTTGCCTAAAAGTACCATCATAGTAACAGAACAATATTTTAAGAAGTAGATGAGCATTATGGAAGTTTGTCATTCTGGCAATGAAACTGATGTGGGACGCAAAAAAGGGGTTAAATAGAAAAACCCAAGGTCCAAGCTCTAATTCATATATGATTTCTAAGAGGGATTCAGACCCCAGTTAATGGATAACTTACAAGTCAGGATGCTAGGTTCTCTTGCTCACAGTGGTTAGTACCCATGACAGGGACATAAAGGGGCAGGTCATATAACAATGACACACAAGACAGGCTATAGAAACTTAGACTAGAAATAAATGAAAAATGAAGATGTTTTGAAACTAGCTATGGGAACCAGAAAGAGACATGCACAGAAAAGGCCAAATTTGTTCCCAGCTTCACCTTATGACGTGTAAACCCCCAAAACACACCTCCACTGTAAAAGATACCCACCTCGGGGGTTTGCTTAGGACCCTAAATTCCAGCCTACATCATTTGGTGCCCTGTGTGAGGATTGAACTCACGACTTTGGGGCTGAAATTTGTTTTCTGTTTTGGTGAGGCAATTGGGGTTAAGTGACTTGCCCAGGGTCACACAGCTAGTAAGTGTTAAGTGTCTGAGGCAGGATTTGAACTCAGGTCCTCCTGACTCCAGGGCTGGTGCTCTATCCACTGTGCCACCTAGCTGCCCCTCTGTCTCTTGTTTTCTTGGGTTTCCTTACTGTACTCTGCATTAGTTCATGTAGATCTTGTCATGTTTTTCTATATCATAATATTTATTGTTGCCTGCAAGGGACTAATGTTCCATTAAATTCATGTACCACAATTTTTACCATTCTCCAATAGTTGGACATCTGCTATTCTTTCTCCAAAAAGTGCTGTTATAAATATTTTAATGCACATGAAAACTTTCTTCTTATCAATAAATGACTTCCTTGGGAATGTAAATCTAGTAGTAGAATCATTGGGTTAAGAGATATGGACATATTATTTACTTTATTTAAATAGTTACAAATTGCTTTCCAAAATGGTTATGCTGATTCATAGTTGCACTAATAATGCACTAGTGTACCTGTTTTCCCATAAGCCCTCCAATATTAGCTATTCCCATCTTTACAGATTTGAAAGATGTGAGGTCAAACTGCAGGGTTACTTTGACTTACATTTCTCTTATTATTAGTGATTTGGAGCATATTTTCATGTAATTGTTAATAGTTTATAATTCTTTGCAAGGTGGAGTCAAGATGGTATAGTAAAGGCAGGGAATCACTTGAGTTCTCCCCAATTCTCCTCTAACTAACTTTTAAAATAAGACTTCAAAATTAACTCTGGAGTAACAGAACCAACAAAATGATGGGGTGAAACAATTTTCCAGCCCAAGACAACTTAGAAGGTCAGCAGGAAAGATCTGTCTCATTGGGGTGAGAGTGGAGCACAGTCCAGTGCAATAAGCTTTGGGGGACAACTAAATTGGCATTGGCAGCTTCCAGAGTTCTCAGCCCACAAACAGTAAGGGTAACTGGTCAGAAAGATATTACAGGGGAGTCATTGCTGGCACTGAGTGCAAGACTCTGTTACATTGCCCATACAAGGGTCAAGGCCACAGTTGTGGAGTAAGGAGGAACACTAGCACACTAAAGCAAAGTTCAGACCAGACTACAGGCCGGGAGAGCAGTGACCACACCTCTCCTTGCATTGTATCACCTTAGAAGAACTGAAAATTTACAGATCTCCAGAACTAGTTCTGAAAACAACAGTATGAAAAACCTGAAGCTTAGGACAGTGCCCCTCCACCCTGGGAAGAGAGCCCAATTTTAACATAAAGTTAAAAGTTGAGAATTAGACTGAAAAAATGAGCAAAAACCAGACCAATACAAAAAAAAAATCTGCCTATAGAAAGTTACTATGGTGATAGGGAAGATCAAAACACAAACTTGGAAGATAACAACAAAGTGAAAGTAGCTACATACAAGCTTCAAAGAAAAATGTGATTTTTTCTCATGCCCAAGAAAAGAATTCTTAGAAGAGCTCAGAAAGAATTTTAAAAATAAAATAAAAGAAGTAGAGGAAAAAATGGGAAAAGAAATGACAGTGATACAAGAAAATCATGAAAAAAGCAGAATTGGCCAAATGGAAAAGGAGGTACAAAAGTTCAATGAAGAAAATAATTCCTTCAAAATTTGAATTGGGTAAGTGGAAGCTAATGACTCCATGATACATCAGGAAACAACAAAAAAAAATCAAAAGAATGAAAAAAAATAGAAGAAAATGTAAAATATCTCATTGTCAAAACAACTGACCTGGAAAATAGATTGAACAGAGATAAATAAAGAATTATTGGACTACTTGAAAGCTATGATAAGTCGTAATAGAGTAAAAA
The DNA here is from genome assembly GCF_019393635.1 of Dromiciops gliroides. Classification (NCBI taxonomy): domain Eukaryota; kingdom Metazoa; phylum Chordata; class Mammalia; order Microbiotheria; family Microbiotheriidae; genus Dromiciops; species Dromiciops gliroides. Next base: position 359,196,295 of record NC_057864.1, on the reverse strand, counting down.
AAATTAGAAAAAATCTGAGTATTTTAAGAAAGAGAAATATGCATATTTTGTTTCTCTTTCATACTTGAACAGGACCAAAATAGCATCATGATAATGGGATCAAAGTACATTATGTTCAGCTGTGGCTTATCAGACCAATATGAGCTCAGAAGGCTCTAGGTTGTACACAAATAGTCCATCTGAACATTTGAGATGTCTAGATTTGTGTATTGCACATTTCTTTTGAGCTACTGTGATTCTGCTTTGCTCATAGAGCACAGAGCCTTCTTTGATGCAGGCACACCATGCTGGTCAGTCCTGTGCCAGCATCTCCCATGTCTCAATATTAATCATGTCAATCAATATTAAAGTTCTTCAGGGAGACTTTGAGAGTGTTCTTGTATTACTTCTTCAGACCTCCTTGTGAGTGCTTGCCTTGTGTGAATTCTCTGTAAAAATCTTTTATGTAAATATATGTTTGGCATTCAAACAATGTGGCTAGTCTGTCAGAGTTGTACTCTCTGCAGTAGAGTTTGAATGCTTGACAGTTCAGCACGTTCACTACAGTTGGGGAGTCATTCAGCTTCTCCCTAAGGGATTCACTCTCTCATTCTCCACAGTGGCTATGTCAAACCTTTTCTCTCCTCCTCTCCCAAAGCATTCTGTCCTCCTAATACTACATCATTCAGCCATTTATCCCTATGGTCTCCTCCTTCACTCCAGTCTCAGATTAAGAGGTAGTTCTGCTCCTTGACAATAAGCCCTCTCTACATGTGCTCTTGAGACAATCTCTTCCTGACTTCTCCAAGTGATTGATACTGTGATCATCCCCACTCTTTCTCTTATCTTTAGTCTTTCTTTATCTACTAGCCTCTTTCTCGCTGTCTTTAAAAATACATGAGTATACCTCAAGACTGCTTTAAACACTTCATACTCTTTCTTGGTGAGTTCATCCAAATCTACAAGCACATTACTGATCTCACACCTAAGCTCCAATACCATATCACTGCTGTCTCTTGGACATCTACAATTGGGTTTCTTATTCACATCTCAAACTCAATAGATCCAAAAAAACAACTTATTAAATTTCTCACACCCTCAATCTATCCCCTCTCCCAAATTTACTTGTTTTTGTTAAGGCTTCTACAATCCCTCATTTATGTTCCCAACCTAGGAGGCATCTTTGACTATCTTCCCTTCCTCATCTGAGGGTACTGAGGCTTCAGAGAGAAATGAGGAGTGGATATGTTGATCTGAGAATCACCAGAAGAAAGGTGATAATTGAACCCAGTGATGGAATGCACAGGTGAGATAGTATACAGGGAAAAGAGAAGAGGGCCCAGGACATAGCTCGGGGATGGGGCGGGGGGGGGGGGGGGACACCTACAGTTAGTAGAAATGCCATGAATGAAGAACTACCAAAATGTAGCCAAGCTCTAGAAAGAGAACTTGGAGAGGGCAGTGTCACCAAAACCTAGAGAGGAAGGAATATCTGGGAGGAGGTCAAATATCACATGCTTTAGAGAGGTCCAAAAGGATGAGAAAGGGTTGTTAGTTTTGACAGTTGAGAGATCATTGGTAAATTTGGACGGGGTATCTTTAGGTGAATGAAGAGCTTGGAAGTTGGATTGCAGAGAGAAGAGAGGAAGTGGAGACACTACGTAGAGAAAGCTTTTATAAGGACATTAACACGGAAGGGAACAAGAGCTATTTTACAATACCTAGCAGGGATGGTCAAATCACATGAAGGATATTTAAGTATAAGGGAGACTTGTGTCAAAAGTAGGGATATGAATCCAGGTCTCCCTGGTTCCCATAATGCTTCATATGCACATCTATTTTATGCATACAAATATAGAGATATACATCTTGAAAGGTAAGCATTTGATACATAGCATCATTATTATCCTGGCTTTAAAATTTTAAAATAAGAAGTATGATAGGGAACATTTCTGCCACTTAACCATTAAAATAAGATTAAAATGATGCCCAAGACATATCTTTAAAAGGATAGATGAAAATTATCTGAAGAAACTGAAAAGAAATGTTTTCCTTCCCCAATAGATAGGAAGCATTAAAAATATTTTAAAGACAATTTTATTTTATGTTTTCTATTTTTGTTTTATGTTCACATTTAATATTACTTTATTGAGTAGAGATGTTTTTATAGCAGAAGAATAGATTGTAGTTTTTAAAACAATGCTTTTAAAAGTTGCCAAAAATAATCTGGATTTTTAAAAACTAAATTTACCTTATTTTGTAATTACAATTAAAAATCTACTAGCAAAAAAAATTTTAATTTTAAAAATCTACTATCAAATACTTATCTTTTCATAGCTCAAAAATTATACCATTGCTCTTCCCACCCCCCAGGATGCCCTTCATTTTTATTACTCAACTATCCATTACTTCTATATTTAAAGTCAAAGTATTTACTTCAGTTTTCCAAAATATTAATCTGTGATTGAAATAAATCAAGATAAGACCAAAACCAAATATGAAATAGTAAAAATTTAAAAATGCAGAGAAAAGCATAACAGTACAGCTTTCAGTTTTATTTTCTCTTTAATTTTTTTATTCTGAACTTGACAAACAGCAACAAACATGACCACTTCTATTTACAAAGAAAAATAGAAAAAGAGTATGGTATATGAAATCATGAATCCCTATTACATGATTTTAAAAACATTATATAATAAATTCTAAAGCTGTCCTACTTAGCTCTATCTTCCTCTGAACTTCCTTCTGCTCCCTGCTGTGAATTTAAAAAAAAAATACTTCAATAACACACATTTCTTTCTTTTCTCTTCTATTCCATTATGTCACTACTCTCACTGTCCCTGTACTCTTCCCCAACCCCCTAGAAAAATTTATTTTTAAAAAATCTTTCCCGATAACAAGTAAACACAATTAATATAAATACAGACATTGGCCATGTTGAAAGATGCATGTGTCTCACTATACATTTCTAATCTCTCTGTCAGAAGGTTGCTTCATCATTTGTAATTTGGAGTTATGGCTGGTTATTGCATTGATCAGAATTCTTTAGTCTTTCAAAGTTGTTTTTCTTTGTAATGTTATAGTCACTATGGGGCAGATAGGTGATGCAATGGATAGAGCACTGACCCTGAAGTTGGAAAGACCTGAGTTAAAATGTGACCTCAGAAACTTGCTTAGCTGTGTGTCTCTGGGCAAGTCACTTAACCCCGATTGTCTTAAATATCCGGGGCCATCTCAAGTCATCCTGGTATCTATCTTGCCCCTTGAGCCAGATAGCTCTGGAGAAGAGAGTGAGGTTGCTGACTTTTCACAGCCATCCCTCACTTAAATCCATTTCACTGCAAGTCATTACATCACCCTGATGTCACAGTCCTCTTTGAGAATGAAAGACAGAACAACAACAACAACAAAGAGAATGAAGGACAAACAACAATAACAAGTCATTGTATACATAGTCCTCCTGGTTCTAGTCACTTCACTTTCCTTCAGTTCTTCACAGGTTTTTCTGAATTCATTGCTTTAGCCATTTCTTCTACTGAAATAATATTCCAATATATTCATATACTCTAATTTGTTCAGCCATTGCCCAGTTGATAGGTATCCTTTTAGTTTCTAGTTTACTACAACAAAAAAGTGTTATTATGGACATTTAAAAATATAGGTCCTGTCCTTCTTCCTTTGATCTCTTTGAAGTATATTCCTGAGTGGTATTACTGGATATTACTACATACTGGGTATGCAGAGTTTATTGACTTTTGGAGTATTGTTCCAAATTGCTTTCCAGAATAGTTAGAAAGAGGCTTAGTTCCTCTAAGAGGGTATTAGTGTTCCTGCCTCCCACATCCCTTCTGACAATTGTCATTTTTCATTTTTTTTCTCATCTTTGTCAATCTACTAAAGATCAGCTATAACCTCAAAGCACTTTAATTTGGATTATCTCATTTTAATGATTTTTGCATAATTTAAAAAATATGGTTGTCAAAGTTTGCTTTTCTGCTTTTGAGACCTTCCTGTTCATATCCTTTTGACTACTTATCTACTGGGGGAATGGCTCTTTTTCTTACATATTTGAATCATTTCTATAAATGTCTTAGATAGACTGTCTCAGAGAAATTTACTAGAAAGCTTTCCCCCCTTCTTTAGCTTTTTCCATTACAATTTTGACTTCATTCATTTTATTTGCTCAGGTTTTTTTCCAGTTTTATGTAATCAAAATTGTCTGTTTTAACTTCTATGATCCTTTCTATTCCTTTTTTGGAAATGGTTTTTCCCTAGCCATAATTATGTAAGATAGCTCTTTCCTTGCTTCTGTAATTCGTTTATGTATGGGACAGCAAGGTGGCACAGTGGATAGAGCACTGGCCCTGAAGTTGGGAGGATCCGAGTTAAAATTTCACCTCAGACACTAGCAGTGTGACCTTGGGCAGGTCACTTAACCCCAATTATCTTATGTATACAGAGCCATCTCCAGTCATCCTAATATCTATCTTGCCACTTGACCCAGATGCCTCTGGAGGAGAGAGTGAGGTTGCTGACTTTGTACAGCCCTCCCTCACTTAAATCCAATTCACTGCAAGTTATGACATCACCCTGATGTCATAGTCCTTTTTGAGAATGAAGGGCAAACAATAACGAAAACAATTTGTTTATCTAGATTGTGTTATCTGTTTGAAGCTTATTCTGATTACAGGGTATGAAATGTTGGTCTAAGTATAATTTCTGCCAGACTTCTTTTCAGTTTCCCCAACAGTCCTTACATCAGGAGGTAGAATCTCTGGGTTTACGAAACACCATGCTACCATCTTTGCTTGTTTCCCTTTGTTGTGTACCTGATCTGTTCCACTGGTCAACTATGCTATTTTTTCATTAGTACCAAATAGTTTGGATGATCATTGCTTGGCAGTATAGTCTGAGATCTGCTACTATTCTATCACCTTTCTTCCCACTTCCTTTTTTCCCCTCATAATTTCCCATTAGATTCTTGACCTTTTATTTCCCTCCAGATGATTTTATTTTAGTGTTGTTAAATAAACCTTTGGTGGTTTGATTGGTCTGAATAAGTAAATTACACAAGTTGTTAGTGCCATTTTTATCATATTAGCATGGCCCAGTCATGAACAATTAATATTTCTGTACTTATTTAGGTGTCTGTATTTGTATAAAGGACATTTTGTGATTATATTCTTACAATTTCTGCGTGTGCCATGATAGGTAGATTCCCAAATATTTTATAATTTTGTATGTATTTAGAATGAAATTTCTCAACTCTGCTCTAAATCATCTGCTTTATGCAGCCAAACATACACCATATTAATTTTCAGCTCCGTTCATTTACTTTATGTTGTCCTCATCAGTCACCTCTCTGTCCTTCAAGGCTGAATCCTAACTCCTTTTTTTTTAATTCGTTTTTTGTTTGTTTGTTTTGTTTTGTTTTTGTTTTTGCAGGGCAATGAGGTTTAAGTGACTTTCCCAGGGTCACACAGCTAGTCAGGTGTCTGAGGCTAGATTTGAACTCAGGTCCTCCTGAATCTAGGGCCAGTGCTTTATCCACTGAGCCACCTAGCTGCCCCCCTAACTCCTTCTTTAGTAGCCTACCTTGACTACTCTTAGTCCTATTGATCTTCCTCTCCCCTGTTATTTGTTCCATAAAATTTAGCACTTAATTCTCTTCTATCTTATATTATTTCAGTAGGGCTATTTTTCTCTCTAAAACCAAACTATAAGCTAAAATACTTATTATTCATGCTTGTTTCATATTTGTGTATTCCCCACAGTGCTGGATGCATAGCAAATGGGTAATAAGACATTGCTGATTGTGACCAGTAGAAACTATTTCATCCAGTAGTCAAGTGTCTCCTTATATTGGGAATTTAGGAACACTAAGATACTATTTACTAACAGGAAACAATAAGGAATTCTATCTTATGCTCAAAAGTGAAAGCCATTTTGGGGGAAGAAAAGGAACTATCCTACATCTATATCAGTGCTATTAGATTTTTGAATAATGGGTTGGGGAGGGGGAGGGGCCTTGTCTGGACCTATGATTTCATTGGTGTAGGGAACTCTCTGAGAAAACTTCTGCTACTGGAACAAATCTGAAATTATTTGATAACTTACAAACTTAGAGAGTTTCCCAGCCCTCTGAGAGGCTAAGTGATGGGCCCAGGATCACACAGACAGTATGTGTCACTGGTGAGGCTTGAACCCAGATTTTTCTGACTCTAAAGCTAGCTACCACAGTATACTCCACTTCCTCTCTATCACATTGTAAGCTTGCAAAAGTGCAACTGTTTAAAATGCTCTGGACAGTGCCTATCACTGCTCTTTAGGAATGCTTTCTGATAGTGATCATTGTAACCATGGATATTCTTCTAACCTCATACCTTGTGCCTTTCATCTGTTGCTGAGCATAGTGTACCCCTTGAGGGAAGGTGGCAAGGGGCCATTGGAGGTGCCTTCCATTTGCCCCAAAGCAAAGACTTCTGTCTATGCCAGCACAAGGCAACTTCCACCTCCTACTGCCAGCCTGATCTCCCAACTGGGATGTGGAGCCTATGTGGAGAACTTCCAGTGCCAAGAATAACAATTTTTCCTTGGACCTTAAGCTTTCTATCTCCTGCTATACCTGTACTTTGAGAGAAGAGGAAGAGGAAGTTGTAGGGAATGGGACTTCTTTTTCTTGCTGTGCAGAATCTATTTCAATCTCTTGCTGTGCACTTTTCCTGACTAATATCCACCCTTCAGAGGGAAAAGGAGGAGTGAATCAGGGCCTCCTATCCGACCATATACTTCCCATCTTGTAATGTACTTATCTCCAACCTCCTTTGGGAGGAGTGCTGCCCTCCACTCAGTGATGAACATTCTCACACCAATTATACCCTTCACATCCCAGTAATTCTGAACCTCTGTAGATTATCATCTAAACCTCATTCCCAACCCTACCACCTGATCCCTTACCCCATCTTCCTAAACATTCCTACCCCAAAGTTTCAAGCAAATAAATCCAACCCTTCCATTGTGCCCTTTGGAATGCCTGCTCTATAGGCAACAAACTTCCTATCACCCTAAATCTTTTCCTCTCCCATTCCTTTCAGCTACTATCCATTACTGAAACTTGGATCCCCTCAGATAATATAGCCTCCTTAGCTATCCTTTCCAGTACTAGTTACACTTTTGGTCATTCTCCTTGGCTCACTGGTAAAGGTGAGCGAGTTGGAATACTCCTTGCTTCTAATTGCCATTTCCAGGTTCTCACCCTACCTCCGTTACTCAGCAACCTCTCCTCCTTTGAAGTTCATACTATTCATATCTACCACCCAGTCAAAATCCTGGTAGTTCTTCCTTTTTCTTTTTTTCATCTTCTTTTTTTTGCAGGGCAATGGGGGTTAAGTGACTTGTCTAGGGTCACACAGCTAGTATGTGTCAAGTGTCTGAGGCTGGATTTGAACTCAGGTCCTCATGAATCCAAGGCCAGTGCTTTATCTACTGTGCCACCTAGCTGCTCCTCTTCTTCCTTTTTCAATGAAATCAGTCCATGGCTCACAATTTTTCTCTCCTCCTCAACTCCTGTCCTCATGCTAGGGGACTTCAATATACATGTTGACTTTCACTTAAACACCCTAACTACTCAGTTCCTTAACCTACTTACTTCCTATGAGCTATTCCTCCACCTCACCTCACCTCAGCCACATACAAAGATGGTTATAAACTTGATCTTGCCATTGTCCATAATAATGTTCAAAAATCCTAAAATCTCCTTATCCAAGACTTTTCACCTCTTCTTAGGCTTTCTCCTACAAACCCCACCTCTTCACCTGCCCTATGACCTATAATCCCTTGACCCCTCAATTCTCTCTTGGGCCATCTCCCCTGCATTAGCCACTCTAGCCTCTTTTCCCATTTTGGCCCGTGGGTGAACCAATTTGAATCTACATTGTCTCCCTTTCTTGAATTCCTAGCACCCTTACCATTTCACTTATTAAACCCTGCTCAGCCTCAGCCTTGGATGACTCCCACCAATTCATTGCCTTCACTTTTACATACATGCTGCTGAATGAAGATAGAGAAAATTGTGTATCCGTTCTGACTTGAGTCTACTGCAAATTTATTTTACACAACCTCAACTCACTACTGTGAGGCAACCTTTCCATACTTGTTTCATCAGCTCAATTTCCCACTCTGTACAGCAGCTCTTCCAAACCTTTTCATCCCTTCTCAAACCTCTCATGGTTTTTCCTACCTCACCTTCTCAACTGAGAACCTTGCCTCATATTTTACAGAAAAAAATTGAGGCAATTCACCATGAGCTTTTTCCTGTCTCCTCTTCTTCAGCTCCTGTTACTCAGACGCCTTATGCTCCTCTCTTTCTTCACCCATCTCACATGATGAGGAAACCTCACTCATTACCAACGCTAACCCTTCTACCTGCACAAGTGATCTCATTCCATCCCATCAACCGCACAGATTGCATATTCTTTCATCCCTACTCTATTACTTAATTTTGATGTCTCCCTGACTACTAGCTCATTCCTTACAGCCCACAAACATACCCATATCTCCCCCATCCTGAAAAATCTTTCACTTGATCCTTCCATCCCTACTATCATCCTGTATCTCTTCTGCCCTTTGTAGCTTAACTCCTGATAAAAGCCATTTGTAATAGTTGCCTCCACTTTCTCTCTTCTCATTCTCTTCTTAACCCCTCACAGTCAGACTTCTGACTTTATTGTTCCACTGAAACTGCTCTCTCCAAAGTTACTATTCATTTCTTATTTGCCGGATCCAATGGCCTTTTCTCAATCCTCATTCTCCTTGATGTCTCTATAGCCTTTGACACTGCTGATCACCCTCTCCTCCTTAATACTCTTTTCTCTCTAGGTCTCCAGGACACCACTTTCTCCTAGTTCTCCTGCCTATCTGGCTGCTCTTTCTCAATCTCCTTTATCCTTATCCAATCATACCCTCTAACCATAGGTGTCCTATAGAGTTTTGTCCTAGGCCCTCTTCTCTTTTCCCTCTATATTACTTTATTTGATGATCTCATCAGCTCCCATCGATTTAAGTACCATCTTTATGCTGATGATTCATAAATCTATCTATCCTGCCCCAGCCTCTCTGCTGACCTCCAATTTTGCATCTCCAACTACCTTTCAGACATCTTGAATGTCCAGTAGACATCTCAAACTAAACATGTACAGAATTGAACTCATTATCTTTCTCCTTAAACCTTCATCATTTCCTTCCTTTCCTATTACTGTAGACGATGATACCATCTTCTGAGTCCCTCAGTTTCAAGACCCAGGAGTCATCCTAAATTCCTTACTATCCCTTATCCTCCACCCCTGCCCCACCCCATCCAATATGTTCAATGTGTTCAAGAATTGTTGATTTCATCTTTGCAACATTTCTTAAATACACCCCTTTTTCTCCCCTCACACTGCCATCACTCTAGTTCAGACCCTTATTACCTCCCATCTGGACTATTACAATAGTCTGTTGGTGGTTCAGCCTGCATCAAGTCTCTCTCTCCTCCAATCTATCCTCAATTCAGCCACTAAAGTGATTTTCCTAAAGTCCAAGTCTGACCATGTCACCTCTCCTACGTCCTATTCAATAAAGTGTAGTGGCTCCTCATCCTCTCCAGGGTCAAATACAAAATGCTCCATCATTCAAAGTCCTTCATAACCCAGCCCCTCCTACCAGTCTTCTTGTACCTTACTGCCACACACACTCTTCAGTCCAGGATCACTGGCCTCCTGGTTGTTCCACCAATGAGACACTTCATTCCAGGCATTTTCTCTGACTGTTCACATGTCTGGAATCTTCTCCCTCCCCAACTCTGCTTGCTGGATTCCCTAGCTTCCTTTCATTCCAACCAAAATCCCTCCTTCCACAGGAAGCCTTTCCGTAGTATCCTTTTATTCTAGTGCCTTCTCTTTGTTAATGATGTCCTATTTATCCTGGTTGTAACTGTTGTATATAATTGTTTGCATATTGTTTCCTCCATTAGATTAGTAACTCCTTGAGGGCAGGGACTTTTTTATGCCCAGCATTAAGTATAGTACCTGGCATGTAGTAGGTGCTTAATAAATGTTTATTGATTGATATGAAAAGTGAGGCACAGGGTGCTGATAAAACTATGGATTCCTTGGCCCCTGAAGATCTGCTGGTGTGTGAGATTTTCTCAAAATCAATAAGCAGTTCACGTCCTTTCTACCGTGGCAATTATTCATCAACTTAAGGATGACTTCCTGCTGTGAAAATGAAATAAAATCTCTTATCATCGTTCAGCTCTAGTCTATCTAACCTGTACTTAAACTCTATGCCTCACTTTCTTTGTCTATAAAATTCATAATTCCCCATTGTTGCTAGTTCTCATTGTTATTAATAAGAGTGACTTTATGTTGTATTTTCTTTTATGCAAGTTTTGCCAGTTTGACTGAAGGGGACAATTATGGGAGTAAATACACTATTCATAAAGGGGCTGAAAGGTGGCATTTATATAAAAGATTTCTTTTCCTTTGAAATTTCATGGGTGGTTATAAACCAAAGTCTTCTCAGACTACAAGCCATAAACAAGGTCCATAACTAGAAAATTCTGGGTCTAAGAATATATACCCCAACATGTACCCAAGGAAAGCAGTATGGAAAAATATCCTCAAATCAGATTTTAAGGCAAATTCAGTTGAGGTAGGGGAGGGAATTTGGGGAGAGACTTCATCCCTCTGGGACAAGGAGATATGGGCAGAGACCTTGGGATGTCCCAAAGCTACTGCAGATGAAGTCATCACAAGTGGGAAGCAACAGAGCAGAGCTAAGATGACAAAGAACTTACCTCAAGTATTAAAGCAATGTGAAATTAACAAGATACTAAGCTCAGTTGTGACCTTTTAATGGAGTACAAGTACTATTAATAGCCCTCTAAATTTCCATGTACCAGAGGCAAATCACCTTTTTCTAGTTACATCTCTCCTAAAACCTTCACTTTTGAAAAAAAAAGTTATCTTTTGTTTTCACATCACCTACATTTCCCAATTAATGTAGTGTTTCACATCTGTACTTACCTATTTTCAAGTCTGAAAACAAATGACCAAAATGTCACAGAAGTTATTCAGCTGCTTAATTCTGAAAATACAAAGAGTTTACACAGGTTATCACAACCACAGTTCACTCTAAGAATTCAAAACAAAGAAATACATGAACGAATGAATGAATAAACTAATGAATGAATTAACAAGAAAATAAATAAGCAAACAAATGAATGAATGAATGAATGAGACCAAAGAGCTAACAGTGGTTATAAGCAAAAAGCTTTCTTTATTCTTTTGGAAGAGGTAAACTAGACACAAGTGCAGGGGCTTCCTCTGGGAGGAGACCAGCTTAGTGAGGCCAAGCCTTGATACATATAGCAGTGTCTATGCAGTGAGTTGTAGCTGTGACAATGAGGGGTACCCCAGAAACAATGAGACAAGTTTGATTCATAGAAAGGGGTGGTCTTGACTTGAGGATCTTGGCACTCTGCAAAGAAGGGAAAGATATACATTCACATATTTCTTCTTTGGGAAAAAACTGTCATTTTAAATTGTTTAACATTCCATTTCAATTGTTTGGGTTTTGTTCTGTCCACATTATTGTAGTCATTGTGCATATTGTTTTCCTGGCTCTTATAATACTGCATTAATTCATCAAAGCCTTTCCATGCTTCTCTGTATTTATAATTATTTATTACAGTAATGTAATATCTCATTACCTTTTTGTACCATAACTTGGTCAGCCATTCTGCAATTGATGACACCCACTTTGCTCCCAGTTCTTTGCTATTCCAAAAAGGTCCTCAGTAATAATTAGCTTGGTGCACAATGTGTGTTGGACCTTTCTTTTTTTTAAATTATTGATTTTCTTGAGGAATATTTCTACCAATGTGATCTCTGGATCAAGGGTAAGTCTATTTTAGACTCTTTGGTAGCATAATTCCTAATTACTTTCCTGAATGATAGGACTAATAGTATACTAGTGTGTCTGTCTTTTTACAACACCTCCAACATTGACTATTCTCATTACTTTGTCATCTTTGACATTTTATTACCTTCACTCTTTTTTTTTTATTACCTTCACTCTTGCCCATTATTCCTCCCTCTACTTTGGCCAGGTTGGAAGTGTTTCAGTTACTTCATTCCTAGCTTACATCTCCAGCAGTGCCTAGCAGGGAGGAGGATGTATTTGAACTCCATTTACCCAGAAGAGCCACACATTCATTCATCACCTTTTGATTAGGTCATGTGGAAAGAAAGATGTAGAGTTGCCCATGCCTGCTCCTGTATAGCAGGATGGAAATAGCAATACAGTACCTGGTCCAACACTCTTTCACAGAGGGCTCCCAGAAAAGCTACCTAAGGTTTAAGGTCCTCTGTGGTTTAACATCCACTCAAAATCATAGCCCCAGGGGCAGCTAGGTGGCACAGTGGATAGAGTACCAGCCCAGGAGTCAGGAGGACCTGAGTTCAAATGTGGCCTCAGACACTTAACACTTACTAGCTATGTATCCCTAGGCAAGTCACTTAACCCCAATTGCCTCACCAAAAAAAAAAAAAAAGAAAGAAAAGAAAAGAAAATCATAGCCCCAAAGAATTGGAAACAAAGATGGTGTCCACCAATTGGGGTATGGTTAAACAAAATATGATATATGAATGTAATGGAATATTATTGTCCTACAGGAAATTTTTTGAAAAGATGGATTTAGAGAAATCTAGGAAGACTTGTATTGACTGATGCAGAGTGAGATGGAACAGAATCACAAGTTGGGCAGCCAGGTGGTATGGTGGATAGAGTCCTGGAGTCAGGAAGACCTGAGTTTAGACATTTATAGCTGTGTTACCCTGGGTAAGTCACTTAACCCTGTTTGCTTCAGTTTTCTCATCTGTAAAATGATCTGGAGAAGGAAATGGCAAACCACTCCAATATCTTTCTCAAGAAAACATCAAATGGGGTCAAAAAGAGTCAGAAATGACTGAAATGATTGAAAAACAGCATGACTGTAAAGAAAAGCAACTTTGAAAGACTTAAGAATTCTAATCAATGCAATGACCAACCAGGACTCCACAGGACTGTTAATGAAGGATGTCTCCCATCTTCTGACTGAGAAACAATAAATTAGAGGTGCAGAATGAAACATACTACTTTGAACATGGCAAATGTGTGGATTTGTTTTGCTAGATTCTGCTTATTTGTTACAAGGATTGTGTCTTTCTTTTATTTTTTCCCCAGTGGGTGGCACTTGGAGAGGAGAGGTGAACTAGGTATAGTATTGGGGGGAAAAAGAAAATAAAGAAAAAGAATTCATTGAAGAATTTATTTATTTATTTATTTTGGTGAGGCAATTGGGGTTAAGTAACTTGCCCAGGGTCACACAGCTAGTAAGTGTCAAGTTTCTGAGTCCAGATTTGAACTCGGGTCCTCCTGACTCCACGGCCAGTGCTCTATCCACTGTGCCACCTAGCTGCCCCTCATTGAAGAATTTTTATAAATTCACAGAAGAAAAAAAATGCCTCAAAAACCAGACCAAAACCAGTCAAAAGCCCCTACAGATGTTTTTTTACTTTTTACTCTAGTCTCCCAAAGGACATAATTAATTCGAAATAAAACAAAGGCATTTAATGAAATAACATAGTAAGATGATTTTCAACAAAACATTCTCCCCCCCCAACCCTGCCCCCAATAAACCTGAAGCACTTTCTCCCACAAATATACTTACATCATCATTAGGGAAAGTGAACATTCACAGGGCTTATGAATGAGAAGCCCACCATATTTAATAACAAAAAGAGAGCATTTCCAGCCACACAAAAGAACAAATGTAGAGAATATATGTGTATAGGTAACTCTGACTTCCAACAGTATAGAACCCTCATATCTCATGGCTCTGTTGGTTCTGGCTGATCTTACCTACATCATCTTTGATCCACGGGTAGCTCTGCTAGTTTCCTGGTGAGTGCTATGTTTACAATTGCTGTTAGTGAGTTGACCTTACTGGCCACTGATGAATTGCTCTCATGACTATTGGAGAGAATAGTTTCTTATGGGCATTTTTTGAGCTACTGTACTCTGGGCTTGTGGCAGAACCAGCTAAACCTTCTTGACTTCAATCTGTTAGAGTAATTGCTTAGAAGCATCTCTGTTAAGGGCAAACTGCTATCATAACCAACACACCCAGCTAACCAAAGCCAAGAAGTGGACCCCCAAAGCTTAGATTATGTCTTTGCTTTTTTGACCCTATAGCTGGCTGGAGTTCAAAGACTTCTATTACAGATAATTTACCTAATTGAGGGTTAGATACTAAGATACTCCAAAAATCCTCTCTGGTTTTCTGGACCTAAGGGCAGTTATCCAACCATAATCCCATGATACTTCTTGTTATCCCCATATTAGATTATAAATTCCTTCATAGGAAATTGATAGGGACTAGATTTGTTTTCACTGATATAAGAAACTCCCAGGTATGAAAACCCCCTCTACCAATGCATCATGTCTATAACTTATAGTCTTGTGGTTTGTCCTTCATTCTCGAAGAGGGCCATGACAGATGTGATGACTTGCACTGAATTGAATTTAAGTGAAGAAGGGCTATACAAAGTCATCAGCCTCACTTTCTCCTCTGGAGCCATCTGGTTGCAGTAGCAAAATATGTTATCAGAATGACTGGATATGGCCCCAGATATTTAAAGCTTTTGGGGTTAAGTGACTTGCCCAGAGTCAAACAGGTAATAAGTGTATAAGGTGACATTTGAACACAGGTCCTCCCAACTTCAGGATCAGTGTTCTATCCACTGTGCCACCTAGCTGCCCCATAACTTATAGCCTTAGAAAGTTGGCAAAAGGCACTGAAAGATTAAGCCAATCAATAAATTAATAAACACTTATTAAATGCCTTTGTGGGGAACAATTTTTAATTGGGGAGTGTTAGCTAAGTGGCTCACCACAATATTGGGGCAAGGAAGGAGACCAGCAGCCTCCCTCAAAACAGAATAGGATTTGTTTTAACAAGAATGAACTTAAAAAAAAAAAACACAAACAGGATCAGTAGGATGAAGAGAAAGGAAATAAAATGGGGAAAGGGAAATTGTACAACCTGAAAAAATACCACCGACCAGGAATCAGCTGAGAATACACAGCCCCGCTCCTGTCACCTTCCAGCTTCCAGCTAGAATGGTGACTTCTCCCCATTCCTCAAAACCCCACACAGCCCCCAACCAATTGTCTGGCTGTTCTGAAAGTCACATGACTGCCCTCACAAGGCTTCCAATCATTATAATTCTGCCAGGCCCTTGTAGGCTTCCAGGAGTGGTGATGAGTGAGGTGCCAGCGCCAGTGGATGGAGCACCATGTGTTTTGTGGAGCCCCAGGCCAGTGCACACTGAGGCATAAAAACCTCAAATAACAATTAATTCTTTACACCTTCTAAGTGCCAGGCACTGGGCTAAACACTTCAGATACAAATAAGTTTAGCACTTTGCCTTACACATAATAGGTGCTTAATAAATTTTTATTGAATTGAATTGTCCAGTGGAAAAATTCATTGTCCCCACAGAGATAAGAAGAAGGGAAGATAATGGGAAGTAAGGTTTATGGTATCTTACTTCTCAGAGCTAATACTGATTTCCTCTTCTTTTCCATTTCCTCTGATAACAGATAACCAGGCACTGCTGTTCCTTTACCTTTTGTTTGTTCTAATATCATATTCACACTTTTTCAGTTGGGGAAAAACTATATTCATTCATTCGGTAAATATTGTGCCCTATTCAAGGCCTTGAAGGAAGTAAAAGTAATTGTTTTCAAGTGAATATTGTATCTACATAACACCTTTCTTCCAAAGAACTAAAAGTGTTTTCTCTAGTATAATCTCATATGATTCTTCAGTGTTAAAATGAAAGCAATTTTCCATGACAAGTTCATAGGATTTAGAATAGAAAGGTAGCTTAGAGCCAATCTAGTCCAATTCTCTTGTTTTATAGATACAGAAAAGGGCGTTTAAAGAAGGGAAGTGATTTGTTTTAGGTCACACAGGTGTTAAGTGTCAGAGCTAGGAGTCAAACCCAACTCCCCCAACTCCAAATCCAGTTTTGTTTCTTTTATCCATTCGTTACTTTTTCTCTAATAGATAATTATGTGTAGAATCCAAGCAAGGTAACTCAGTGGGCTGCCAGGCTATACATTTCTGAGCTGTAAAATAGAATTCCTAATTGATTATTTTATTATGTTGCCCTGAAACAAGGATTCCAGCACCAGGTGTTTTGGTTTCCTCACCTATAGGAAGCATCTCCCTCACTCTATCTGACCTTCCCCCAATCCCATCTTTGAGGAATATCAGGACTTTGTCTGTCCAGGGGGACTGAGCCTAGGAAAGAAGACAAAATATGACATCAAAGGTGAAGAGTCTCAGACGAGGTCAATGGATTAGAGATGAGAGAGACAAAGGAGGCCTTATGGCCAGTAGAGAAGTGGGGAGAATTTCTTTCTATGTCTGGGTTGCCCTTGCCTATGCCCTTGCTCCATGATGATGAACCCATGACAAGGAAAACCATAAGAGGTCCCTGCTTGCAACAGAACACCAAAAGGGAAAACAAAGAGGTTGAATCTGCTCTGGATTCCTATTCCATGACCTAGGCATCTTCACTTAATTACCTGCCTGACTAGATGAGTGAATTGAATACCACTTGTGAACTCTCTCAAGGTCTCATAGGTGGTAAATGGCAGTCCAGTTGATGGAATCATAGAAAATAAGGAGGCAGATAAAAGAGATGAGGTATTAATATGTTAACAAACCAAGTCTAAGTCCTGTTATCCCTTTACATATTGTGAAGATTTTTCTCTGATTGAATCAGAAAGGGAGTTTGGTGTTGTTTGGATAAAAGAAATAAAACTGGGTTTGGAGTTGGGTGGGTTGGGTTTGAGTCTTAGCTCTGTCACTTAATGTCTGTGTGACCTAAGACACATCAGTTCCAGGTCCTTGAGATCCTTTAAAAATATCAGACTGGGGGGGCAGTTAGGTGGCACAATGGATAAGGCACTAGCCTTGGATTCAGGAGGACCTGAGTTCAAACCCAGCCTCAGACACTTACTAGCTGTGTGACCCTGGGCAAGTCACTTAAACCCCATTGCCCTGCAAAAAAAAAAATATATATATATATGTATATATATGTGTATATATATGTATATATATATGTGTGTGTGTGTGTATGTATGTGTGTATATATATATATATATCAGACTGCCAGCCCTAGAAACAGCCTGGGCTCATTTAAATAAAGAACAGCTTTGTGAAGTATCATCTCTGCACCTCTACAAGGTCATTGGATTGGAGATGAGAGGGAGACAAGGGAGGGCTTTTGGACAGTAGGGAAGTGGGGAGAATTTCTTTCTATGTCTGGGTTTCCCTCGCCTATGTCCTTGCTCCATGATGATGAACCCATGACAAGGAAAACCATAAGAGGTCCCTGCTAGCAATGGAACCCCAGATAGAAAAGCAGAGTTTGAGTCTCTTCTGGATTCCTAATCCGTGATCTGTGGTGTTTAAAAAACAGCGCTTTCCTCCCTGCCATCAGCCCTGAAGCCTTTCAGTTGAATTACTCTGAGCTGGTGGAGATTCTGCATTCAGCTCTAGAGTTGCAGGTGAAGAGAGAAGAATTAAATGGACTGAGAAAAGAGGAAAAGAGAGACAGAGAGAGCTAAACGACTTGCTTAGCACAAGTCCTGAGCCCATATTTCTTAACACCATGAGAAAAAAAAAGGAAATTGGGATCCTGCAGTACAAGAGACAAGAGTTGTATTTGCCATATGTATTTCCTACATGTGTGCCTTACTACCAGTTTGTGACCACTCTTCAAACTGATTATGCATGCATTTGTGGATGAGTGGATCCCAGGTCTATGGGAGGACTCTTGTATTGCTACATATGCCATTTTAGTAAATTCCCTTGTTTTGAGTTAATTATGTTTACTTGTTGACTGTTAAAGGCAAACACACTAGTCAGGGATAATGAACTATGGTTGTTGGGGAATAGATCCACAGAGTCCCCCCTGGAACCTGTGAGAGTCTAGTCACACCTTTAGAAACCTAACATGTAACCTGTGGGTGCCAAATAGAGGGAGTGTGCTAGAGGAGGTCATAGTACTTTTCTTTTCTTTTTCTTTTTCTTTTTTACTATGGACTGCAGATGTCAATGTGATCATCCAGAGATAAACTTCCTTCCTCAAATGTAGATTTGGGGGCAGCTAGGTGGCACAGTGGATAGAGCATCGGCCCTGGATTCAGGAGGACCTGAGTTCAAATCCAGCCTCAGACACTTAACACTTACTAGCTGTGTAACCCTGGGCAAGTCACTTGACCCCAATTGCTTCACAAAAAAAAAAAAAATGAGAGAGAGAGAGAGAGAGAGAGAGAGAGAGAGAGAGAGAGAGAGAGAGAGAGAGAGAGAAAAGAAAAAAGAAAAAAAATGCAGATTGGGAACTGGTCAGTAATTTAGTCCCAGAAGCTTGCCTGGGACCCTGAGAAATTAAGTGACTTGCTCATGGTTACACAGTTGGTATGTAACAAAAGCAGTACCTGACTCCAAGGCCAGAACTCTATCTACTACTCCATGTTGTTTCCCGTAGTTTATATAGTAAAAAGTATTAACAAACGTAATAAGTAAATGAAATTCAGAAACTGAATGAGGATGAAATGAATGTCAGTGAAGGAGGGATACAGCAAAGAGTTAGAAGTTGATTCCACTTTAAAATACTAGATAGCATTTCATGCTTGGATGCATGGTTCTGTTTTCCTGTATAGAAAGATGTCTTTTATCTAATCACCTGTATCTTTTGTAGTAGGAGGCACACAAAATAGGAAAAAATTAAGACTACTGTGATAAGCTGAGTCCCTAGTTTAATGTATTCACTAGAAAAATGAAGCCAAATTAACAAACTCTGACAAGCTGAAAGAAATGTGAAGAAATCTGACATTTCAAACAGATTCAGCAAGGAAAATGCATAATTACTGCAGCAGAACTGTCAAATGGGTAAATTAGGTCTACTAAGAGTGCATGAATAATATCAATTTTAGAGAAAAACAGAACCCATTAAACTTTCTTTTATAATTCAATATCTAATGAAAATCATTTTTTTCAGTCTTTAGATTCCTGATGAACTCCAGGAGCTTTTCTTCCAGCCGTTTCTTTCCATTTATTTTTCCTGCTGCTTTTTTCTCATTTCCATCCAATATTCCCAACCCCTGACCCTCCAACCCCTGACTCCCTTTGGTTTTGACGGTATACTTTGTTAATATTCATCATTGACTCCTTTTAGGAAGTTATGACTGACAGGATGCCAACCAGATGACTTCACTGCTGCCTCAACCACCAGAAAAATATTTTTGAAATCCAGAATATATTTTAAAATGTCTTATGCAATACTAAAAGAAAAATAATTGCATTTGGGTTGTGCTAAATGGATAATTGCAATACACTTTTAATTCTATCATCATGATTTTATATTCCTTCACATTCAGTTTTCTTTAATTTCTGATCTGTTTGTATAGGGTGGGCCAAAAGTCATGAAAGGGTTTTAATATTTGATAACTCCTTTATTTTTTGTTTTTAATTTATAATATTATAGCATCATATACAGTATATATAGGAAATAAAGAAAAATAATTTTCCAGAAGTTATTAAAACATTAGACCCCTCTGTCACTTTTGGCCCACCTTTTACTATTAGTTTCTTGTTGTGAAATGTTTGTCTGATCCTTTTGTCTCTTCTGCTGTATAATCTCTTCTAACAAAGATCCTTTCTCTTTCAAAAAAACAAAAACAAACAAATCCCCCCAACAACCCCCCCATTTCATTACAAAGATTTTTAATTCCTTAAAAGTCTTTCTGGAACAGGTGGCTTAAATGTAGGATGCAGGCAGAGAGAACATAATTCTTATAAAACATTTATTCACTTTGGTCATTTCAAAATGTAGGTAATCTACTTTATAGATAAAAACCATTAAGTCAGTTGTGAAGTATCTAAGTAATTTTCTCACTATACATCAATATTGTTTTATTAACCAACAGCTGAAGCACACTAAACTGCTAACTAAATTAAAACACAGGCAGTCAGTCAGATGACAACCTCAGGTGTATTTGACATTGTAGCTGATTTTGAATTACAGTACTCGATATGAACACTTGGTGGTGCCAAATAATAGACACTTTAGAAGTGTTCCCTTACTGTATCCAAGAATCTACAAAATACTAATCATTCCCTGTGTCTCATTATCACCATCATAATGTTGTGGCATTACATATAGTTCTGGAAACAATAGACTAAAGAATAATTATAATGAGATTAATTATAAACTTTGGAGTACTATAGTTTACAAAGCACTCACCCCCCCCCCCAACAACCCTGGAAAGTAGGTGATTTATGTGCTTTCCAGTAAAGCAAAACTAATTGTTACTGTCTACATGCTATTCATAAATTCATCTAGTAAAAGTATATTAAGTACTTAATGTATGCATCCCAAATGCTAGGAGAGACTCAGTTATATTAGTAAACAAATATGTACATATACATATATGTATACAAATATGAATGTATATATGCATACATACATACATATATATCTATGTATATTGTGATGAAATAATGGGATTTAGCAGATACACAGAGACCCACGTGGAGATTAATCAAGACTGATTGAATCAAGTGAGAGTAATTGACTGCTGATTAAGCCTACTTCAGGTTAATTGGATTGTAATCACACCTGGCTATCCCTTAAGAAGGTATTGTTCTCAGAAACTAGACTGTGAACTCAACTTGAGAACACCTTCAAAGCCAATGGATTTGGATGACGCCAACCAATCACCTTGAAGAAGTGTGTAAGGACCGCCTCTGTTCCAGATCTATAAAAAAGCTTCCACAAACAGTTTGCAAGGGGGTTCCTGATTAAGACAGGCTCATGAAAGAATTCCTGATTAAGACAGGCTTGTTGAGGAGTTCCTGATTAAAGCAGGCTTGTTGAGGAGTTCCTGATTAAAGCAGGCTTGTTGAGGAGTTCCTGATTAAAGCAGGCTTGTGGAGGAGGACTTCAGGAAGAACCCAACCAAGCTGGAACTCTAGGCTAGGTAGGACTTCTTTTTCATAACCTTCTGAACTCTTTGTAAATATCTGTATGTTCTAATAAATGTTTAATGCCCAAAGACTGGTACTGAAGCCTCTTAATTTTTGGCGACCACAATTAAGATTTTAAACATCACAATATATAACCTTCAAGGAATTTAAAGGCAGTGTGACATAGTTGATTAGCCTTGGAACCAGGAAGCCCTAGGATCAAATTCTCCTTCTTACAGATACTAAATGTGTGATCCAGAACAAGTCAATTGCTCTTCTTTGGAGCAATACTGGCATGCTGACTGTTGCATGAACAAGATACTCCATCTCTCAGCTTAGGGCGTTTTCTCTGGCTGTCCCCCAGGCCTGGAATGCTCTTCCTCTTCAACACTATTGACTTTCCTGGTTTCTTTAAACCCCAGCTAAAATGCTCTTTTACTGGAAGCTTTCCCCAACTCCTCTTAATTCTAGTGCATTCCCTCTTCTAATTATTTCCTACTTATCCTGTATATATCTTTGCTTTTAAAATATTTGTTTGCATATTGTCTCCTCTGATTGTAAACTTCTGGAGGGCAGGGACTGTCTTTTGACTCTTTTTGTATTTTCAATACTTAGTTCAGTGCCTGATACCTACTAGGTGCTTAATAAATGTTGATTGATTGATTGATTGGCTTAACTTTTCAGTGCTCTTTGGCAACTCTCTAAGACTATAAGACATGGTGCTAACATACATTGGTGGAGAGAGTTTGTTATGTCAATGAAAACACAAGTCTAGTCTCTATCCCTATTCCTATGAAGGAACTTACAATCTACTATGTGTGTAATGATGAGTAGCTGGGATTATGGTTGGATAATTGACCTTGGATCCACAAAGATCTGGGTTCCAGTTCTGCTTCCACCATATATTGGATGTGTGGCGCCTGGACAAGTTACTTAACCCCTCAATTCTCTAGGTAACTCTCTAAGACTATAAATTTGAGAGAAGAGACTGACATGCATTAGTAGAGTTTCCTCATCCAGGAGTTCTTTATATCTACCCCACTCCAAAATCACAAGTGCCTATGGGGGGAAATAAAATATTTGTTCAAGTAATTATAGTATATATCACAATATATGTGAGAAAAGTTCAGATGTGGTACTTCAAAAGTTCAGAAGTGGGGCAGCTAGGTGGCGCAGTGGATAGAGCACCAGCCCTGGAGTCAGAAGTACCTGAGTTCAAACCTAGCCTCAGACACTTACTAGCTGTGTGACCCTGGGCAAGTCACTTAACCCCAATTGCCTCACTAAAAAAAAAAAAGAAAAAAATACAGAAGTGAGAGAGATCAATTCTCTTCAGAAAGGTTTATGGAAAACATCTTGGGGGATCTTTGAGCTGGGTCTTTAGAGTTGGAGAAGCTTCCAACAGGTGGTGATAGAGTGGTGGTAGAAGAGGGGGAGCGAAGGCACTGAGGAGAACAGACTGATATGTTTTGATTAGAGAATGGTTTGTGAGTGGAAATTATGGGAATAAACAAGAACTGGAAGCACAAGCTAAGGCCAGTCCTGAGGACACTGAATGCCATACTAAATAGTAAGGCCTTTGTTTAACAGGTATTAGGAAATCATTGAAGGTTTTTGAGCAGTGAAATGATCAGAGAAATTAATTAGAAAGTTTTCTTTGGCAATTGTATGAAGATTAGATTGGAGAGGAAAGAGATTATTAGAGGTAAGGGGACCATTTAAGAGCCTGTTGAACAGTTCTAGGACAGATATAAGGAGTATTAGGAATAGGGAAGTGATGACGTTTAATAGAAAGAAAATATTTCTTTTTCTGCCTCCATTGTTATTCTCATATTTTCTCTTATGCTAGTCCCCCTTTTCCCCTCTTTGCTATTCTGATAGGCATGAGGTCACACCTCAATGTTGTTTTAATGTACACTTCTCTTATTATTAGTAATCTGGAGTATTTTTCATATGGCCTTTGGTAGTTTGCATTTTTTTTTCATTTGAGAATTTCCTGTCCATATCGTTTAGACACTTATTTATAGGGGAATAGGTCTTATTTTTACAGGACAGTTTTAAATGCTTAATAGATTGTTATTTATTTAAAATGTATCAGTCAATTTCAAATGGGTTAAAGGGCATCCAAAATTTAATTTTGAGATATTTCCATATATCCAATACATAAATAATAAAATAATTCTTCTTTTAGAAGGATTAAAAGCTATTGCTATGTGCTATCATTAGTCAAGTATCTAATAGATATTTAATGATCAGAGAGAAAAGGCTTTGAGTTCTTGTCAGAGGACAAAAGTCCCCAGCATTTTCACTCTTTTTCCTATGAGACCAGTCTTTACAATTTGCAAAGAACAGAGGAGCATGATGAAGCAAGGTAAAAGCAATTTCATCCTTCCAGCATTACTTACCTCCTTTCCACTTTGAGGAAGCAGAGTACTGGGGGAATTTGCTTTAGCCAAGATAGGAATAGGGAATTGATATGGGTTTCTGATAATAATTCAGATGAAAATTAAATTGAAGGACTCAGAAGAGACAATAAAAGAGAGAATTGCTTTTCTTTTTTCTTTTCTTTCTTTCTTTTTTTTTTTAAATGGTCTCAGGAGATCCTGAGTTCAAAGAAGTGTTCAAAGAACAGATGTGGTATCAGCCAGAAGAGCTTCATTACACTTTGCTAAGCATTTCATCAGCATTAATAGATAGAGGTGATTGAAGAGAGCTACAACCTACCAAACATGGCCACCCCCAGTGGCTGGAGGGTAGAATAGCAATACACTTAAACACATTTCAGTTGTAGATTATAGTTAAAGCACATAGGGAGACTTAATGAGCAAATTGAAAAATCTGGAGTCCTTCTGTGTATAACCATATCATCCCTAGTGGATATTGTGCAGGGTATTGGGTGAACTTGATTACTTTAAGATTAGCTAGAGCAGTGATGTGTTGCCAAATGGGGAGCAAATGGAATGATACACAGATTTCTATGTGTGTCCATTTTTACCCACTGAGGAAGCAAGCTCCAAGTTTATGGAGAGATTATTTTATTTCATATGTACTTTTATTCCTATGTTATTTCATTATAAGCCTTTGTTCTAAACTGTCTTCTGCATGAGTAGAAAAAGTAAAAACATCGGGGCAGTTAGGTAGCACAGTGGATAAAGCACTGACCCTGGATTCAGGAGGATCTGAGTTCAAATCTGACCTCAGACACTTGATACTTACTAGCTGTTTGACCCTGGGCAAGTCACTTAACCCTCATTGCCCTGCAAAAAACAAAACAAAGATAATTACCAAAAGTAAACACATCAATCAGTGGGGGCTCATGAGCTATGTTTTTTTAAAAAATAATAAACATATTTATTTAAAGTTTTGAGTTTCAAATTCTATCCCTCCTTCCCTCCCACAAAAAAGAGCTGCAATGAATATTTTTTTACAAATTGGTCTTTTTCTATTTTGGGGGGATGTTTTGGGGATATAAACTTGCATTACTAGATCAAAGGGTATACATTTTTATAGCCCTTTGGGCATAGTTCCAAATTACTCTCCAGAATGGTTAGATCCATTCACAACTCCACTAATGGTGGATTAGCGTCTCAGTTTTCCCACATCCCCTGTAACATCCAATATTTTCCTTTTTTGTTATATTTGTCCCTCTGATAGGTATGAGGTGATACCTCAGAGTTCTTTTAATTTGTATTTCTCTATTCAATAGTGATTTAGAGCATGTTTTCATGTGACTGTAGATAGTTTTTTGTCTCCGAACTGACTGTTCATATTCTTTGACCATTTATCAATTGGGGAATGAGTTATATTTTTATAAATTTGACTCAGTTCTCTATATATTTGAGAAATGAGGCCTGTATCAGAGATACTTGTTTCAAAAATTTTCCCCCAGTTTTCTGCTTTCCTTATAATTTTGGTTAATATTAGGTTTGTGCAAAAGCTTTTTAATTTATATAATCAAAATGATCACTTTTACATTTTTTATTGCTCTCTATATTTTCTTTGGTCCTAAATTCTTCCTTTGTCCATATATCTAACAGATAAAATTATTCCATGCTTCCCTTTTTTTTTTTTTGGTGAGGCAATTGGGGTTAAGTGACTTGCACAGGGTTACACAGCTAGTTAGTGTTAAGTGTCCGAGGCTGGATTTGAACTCAGATCCTCCTGAATCCAGGGCTGGTGCTCTATCCACTGTGCCACATAGTTCCTCCCATGCTTTCTTAATTTACATATGGTATCATCCTTTATGTGTAAATCATGTACCCATTTTGACTTTATTTTAGTATATGGTGTGAGATGTTCGTCTATACCTAGTTTCTGCCATACTGTTTTCCAATTTACCCAGCAGTTTTTGTCAAATAATGAGTTTTTGTTCCAAAAGCTTGTATCTTTGGGTTTATCATATAGGAGATTATTGTAGTCACTTACTATAGTGTAATTTGTACCTGTTCTATTCCACTGATATACCTCTCTATTTCTTAGTACCAGATTGTTTTGATAATTACTGCTTTATAATACAGTTTGAGATCTGGCATCACTAGACTACCTTCTTTCACATTTTTTATTGATTCCCTTGCTATCCTTGAACTTTGTTCTTCCAGATGAATTGTTATTATTTTTTCTAGACCAATACAATATTTTTGATAGTTTGGTATGGAACTAAATTAATTAATTAAAGTAGGATTGTCATTATATTGACTTTGCCTACCCATGATAAGCTATGGTTTTTCAAGGATCCTGACACATTTTCTGGGCCATTAAGTTTGTCATTGGTTATTGGCAAAATTATAAGAATGTATTATTAAAGGGATGGATATTGAACTAGAAAAAGTGGAACTCACAGAGTCAGGACTGTTTAATGGAGAATTACTTTTATATCCTGTTTCTTTTATTTCCATTAATGTTAATTATTTTATAAGTTTTATCAACTGGTAGATTAAGAAAATACTGTAGAGAGAACTATAGTTAGATTTTAGGAATTTGGTAAATGCCTTCCTGTTATTCTTTTCAAAGAGATAGTAAATAGGCTAGCTAATAGTAAGATTATTTGGTCTCAGAACTGTTTGAATAACATAACATGACCCAGAAGATTGTCATTAATGGTTAGAGGTCAACTTGGATGATCTCTAGTAGCATGCCCAAGGATTTGTCCTGGGCCATGTGATATTTAACACTTTTATTAATAGTTTGTGTAAAAGCAATGGTGGCATTTTTGTCAGTTTTGCTGATAAGACAAAGGTAGAAAGAATAGCTAATACAATCAACAGAATCAGAATTCCAAAAAAAATTTAACCAGGTAGAATATTTGACTTAAAGTAAGATGAAATATAACATATAAATTTAAAGTTTTATATGTAGGTTAAAAATTAGCCTCACAGGGCAACTAGGTGGTGCAATGGATAGAGCACCGGCCCTGGAGTCAGGAGGACCTGAGTTCAAATTTGGCCTCAGACACTTGACAACTTACTAGCTGTGTGTCCCTGGGCAAGTCACTTAACCCAAATTGCCTCACCCCATAAAACCCAATAGCCTCATATATACCCAGGTGTGTGTTGGGGGGCGGTGGGGGAAGGGAGAGATATACATGGCTACTGAGTTCAAATCTCATCACTTACTAGCTATGTGACCCTGGGCAAGTCACTTAACCCCAATTGCATTAAATGTCCAGGGCCATCTCCAGTTGTCCATATATATATATATATATATATATATATATATATATATATATATATATATATATATATATATATATATATATATATATATATATATATATCTCTTGCTACTGGGCCCACATGACTCTGGAGGAGAGAATGAGGTTAGTGACCTTGCACAGCCCTCCCTCAGTTAAATCCAGTTCAGTATAAGTCATGACATCACCACAATGTCATGGTCCTCTTTGAGAATGAAAGACAGGGGCAGCTAGGTGGCGCAGTGGATAAAGCACCAGCCCTGGATTCAGGAGGACCCAAGTTCAAATCCGGCCTCAGACATTTGACACTTACTAGCTATGTGAACCTGGGCAAGTCACTTAGCCCTCATTGCCTTGCAAAAAAAGAGAGAGAGAGAGAGAGAGAGAGAGAGAGAGAGAGCATGAAAGACAACAAAACAAGAAGGTTATAGTACCTTTGTATTTTGCCCTGTTCAGATCACCTCTGTAATATTGTGTTCAGTTCAGGAAGCTATGTTTCAAGAAGTATATCACTGATAAGTTTGAAAGGGTCCAGAAACAGGCAAACAGGATGTTTATGCCACAAACTTTTTTAGTTTATCCCATGAAAGGACTGGTTCAGGGAACTAAAGATGTTTAGAATGGAGAAAAGGAAACTTGGCATGCTCAAAATGGAAAACTTCCCCTGTTGCTGATGCTGCCACTGCTGCAGTGAAGTCAGTGCATTAGGTGCATATGGAGTCTCAAGGCTAGGCATGGCACGGAAGGTTCCTCTGGGCTAATTTCCATCAAGATACTATTCATTCTCTTTCACCTTCTTACCCTGACTCTGATCATTTCCATTGCTGCCAGTTTTTCTATTCCGGGCATGCCTTATATTTTCCACTTACCTCTGTGTCTTTACTATTTGCCTCCAGGCCTGCTTCAAGACTAAAGAGAGCCTGGCCTCAGAAAAATGACTAGCTGGAGTACAAGAGATAAAGCTACAGAGGCAGGCTGTGGAGGTATAATATGTATCTTAATTTAAAAATCTTTAGAGCCAGGCGGATTATATTTAGTCTAGTGATGAGTTAGAATTTTTGTCAGTAGGCAAAGAGGTTGTAGACATTCAAAGAGGTTACTGTATCTAGACAATAATATCTAGGAAGGTATTAATGAGGTCACAAATAGGACAATGGCAATGAAAGTGTGAATAGGATAGTGGCAGTGAGCCAGATAGGAGAGAGACAATGCAGAGATGGAAATAATAGAATTTTTCAACTAGAAGGGACCTCAGAAGCCATATAATACAATGCATACCTAAATAAGAATGTTTTTCTATAGCATATCTTATCATTCAGCCATTGTGTAAAGCCCTCTAATGAAAAGGAGTCCACCACATCCCAAGACATTCCAATTCACTTTTAAACAGATCTAATTATTAGGAAGTTCTTACTAATATCAAGACTAGTTTGACATTTTGGCAAATTTAACCAATTTCTCCTAAACTTTAGAATTAGTTTTATTCTTTGTCAAATGCTAAACTTCACACTTGAAGTCAACTATCAGATACTCTTTAAATCTCTTCTCCAGGTAAGCATTCATAGTTCTTCAAAAGACATAGCTAGGGGGCAGCTAGGTGGTACAGTGGATAAAGCACCGGCTCTGGATTCAGGAGGATCTGAGTTCAAATCCAATTTCAGACACTTGACACTTACTAGCTGTGTGACCCTGAGCAAGTCACTTAACCCTCATTGGCCCGCAAAAAACCAAAACAAAACAAAAAAGACATAGCTAAACTATCCTTATAGGTAACTGGAAAATAATAAAATACTTAAAAAAAAAAGACATAGCTAAAAGCTCTTCACCAGTCTGGTCACCATCCTTTATACAGCTTATCAATACCCTTAACAAATGTGGCTCCCAGAACTGATGTTGAACTTGATGTTCAGAGACTTCACAAAGGTCACTTTTGGGGATTTGAACTTAGAACTTCTAGTCTAAATCCCGCCAATTTTCCTCCTTTTAAAAAAGTTTCCTTGATACTTTTTCTTTTTTATATATAGCAACCTTATCCCCATTCAACTTTCTCTTGTGACAAAAAATATTTAAACAGAATTAACTGACTCAGTGGCTATATGTAATGGTGTACAGAATATGCCAAAAGCAAAAGACTCCCACCTCTCCAAAAAAAAAAAAAATTAATTTCCTCATTATGCCTTCTTTCCATGACACCATCACTCAGCATCCTTAAAAGCAAAAATGATCAACACAAACATATAAATAAAGCAAAGACAATAGTTTATCTTTTTCTTCCAAACTTTATTAGACTTTACTAGATGACACTGCATGATGCACTGCAGTGGATTGTGCATGTTAATAAGAACCCCACTATAATCCAGATGGCATAATCCATATAACAACAAGCAAAATATCTTTTCCCACAATAGTTTTCATAAGAGTATAGTGTCTTTGTAGTCTTTCATAGGCTTAGATAAAATAATGCTACCATTCAGTTCTTAAAAAAAGAAAAAAGAACCAAAGACTCGATGACTAATGCTGTGAGTCCATAAGATATTTTGTAAAATATCCCCAAGACTTTGGACTTGAGAATCCTTTCACCTAGAATTTGTCACTATGATTTGACACATGTATTATTCTAACTGCCAGCAGTAAATGAAGTTGAATTTATTAAAATGTAATATACAGAAATCATAAATGCATAACTGAATAGTAGGTAAAAGACTTTTAAAAATACAGTGTAAAAAAAACAACAACACCCTATTCATTTTAAGGTCCTGGCCAGCAGGACAGTTGTTGGCAGGAGGAATTTTTTTTCTTTGCAAAATTCGTACAAGTGCATATACAACCTGTCAATATCTTTTCTGAGGACATGATTTATTTTAGCTTTTAATAATACATTCATCAGGACAGATACAGGACAGACTATGATACAGATTACAGAAAAGACAAGAGAAGGGGCAGTTTGTGTGGGTCACCTAAAACAAAATAGTACTGACAGAATCACCCAACAGGATGGACCAATCAGTGAGATGCAGATCAAGAGACTAAGAAAAAGTATCAAGTGAATACCTTACACCAATATTCTACAGTTTGTTTGAAAGGTACATTGTGGGTAAAATATTGCCAAACATGAGCTAGAGAAAAATCTATTCTGGAAATGTTGCAGAGGTGACATTTTTGAAAATGTTTTGTCATAAAGTGACTCTGTCCTACTCATAAATAATTGGTACATGGTGGATAAAGACTAAGAATGATTTTAACTGCTCAAATGATGATGGGAAGATGGATTTCTTTGGAAGTTCTGTACTTTAAATAATGAGTACATTTTAGAATCAACTTTGAAGCTTTATATTCTTGGTGGATTTGAGAGAAATTGCAATTGTACCAGTTTAAACTTCTGGTATTCAATATCATACCTTTTTCCCCCTAACACAGTCATCTGCTTTAAAATGGGTACCAGTATTTAGATAAAATATCCAGTTATTTCTCTGATAATAAAACTGGATATATTCACTGAAACATCATGTCTTTATCACATGAAATATGCAATTCCCTTTGAGTTTTTAAGAGAGAAACAAACACAATTCTGACAAAAGTTACTGAATTTCCATGAGACTTTTCAGAGCAGAAATAAGCCCAACTTAATGAAATAAGGCACCAATAAAGGATTTTAAGATGTTAAATCTAGTTATACAAAGCACCAAAAGTTGAAGGTTAAAGGGAGCCTTTAGTGTTAATGAAAAATGAGTATAAACCCATTTTCCAAGCATTGAATTACCAATTTCTTCTTTTTATTAAAAACTGCACAAACTATAATGATACATACCTTACTTAATATCCTGACTTTCTTCATTAGAACAATGTGCAACTTTAAAAATTTGAAATATTATAATAATGTAGGAGTAAAAAATGGCTTTGGACAAAACCCAGCTCCATAGCAATGTAAATTCCTTATTTTCCATCATTTTCATAAAAACAAAAGGCAGTTTTCTTCTACTGTTCTTTCAAACATTTTCAAATGACATTTATAGATTGGATTTTCGAATTTTAATTGTAACTGGTGTATGTTTTTTTATAGTTTAGTGAATTACTGAAAATCTGATGCCATCTAATAAAATGCATGAAAATCACAAAGATAATTGTCTTTTGTGAATAAACAAAGAAGAATATTCAAGGCACATTCTGATACTGTACCCAAAATACCACAAATTGTCATATTATTCTGATTGCAAAAGGATACACATATTAGGCAATAAATTATTTTCAACTTAATGAAATATTTTACAGGAACTGTTGACCAATAGCCAAAAGCTATTTAAGAGCTTTCTACTGTTATAACTTTCATTATAGATAGTAAGTGGTGGTAAAAGTGGCCATATTCAGAAGTCTGTGAAAGAGGTGAAATAATTATTCCTTAGGATTAGCAATTTTACTAGAAGCAATAATTTATATTGCCAAAATTCATTTATGTGTTTACTTTATGTGAAAAATACTAAGATGCGGACAGGTTAAAACCGATTTTATCCAGTGCGTTTTCAACAGAATTTAATATTTTTATGATCTACACTCTTCCCTGCTGTTTTTCTGGCCCAAACTTGTGATTTCATTAGTATGGGGAACTTGTTGTCTATCTGAAGCTTGTCTGTGTCTACACCTGGAATACTGAGAAGGTAAGTGTCAGGTGTAGGATTTTAAGCTTTGTTATCTGGATCTCGTCTATCACTCTATCCACTGTGTCACAATGCTTCTAATTTATGACATTATCTTAATCATCCATTTTGTTTAAACATAGACTAAACATTTTGAAATTCAAATTAGGGGTGAGGGTGGGCAGGAGGAAGGATAAGTTTGGTAGGTGGTTAGAATTTATTTTTTTCAGATTTATCAATGATTTTGTTTCTTAGTTACTTATTAATCTCCCCACCAATACATAATTATAACTCACTAACAATTCTTAGTATATTACTGTTCTTTGTATTTGTGATGTAAAAGAATATTATCTGATTTCTCTCCAGTGTTTTACATCTTCAGGTATCTTTTGAAACAGTGGCAGAATGTTGAAGATGAGTCTTGTGAGAATCAAAGAGAGAATACTGGTATTGCTTAAGAAAATGCTAGCTCTAATGCCATATGTAATATCTGTAATGTCTTACTGTTTGTCATGGCAGAACTTTATACTCTCAGCTACTACACTATAGGACTAAGATGGTCAAATGGGCAAAAGAAATTAAGGGACTGATGAGTGGCCAAATATAACTTTCTTTTTAAAGTATTAGGGGTGTGTGTGTGTGTGTGTGTGTATGTGTATGTACATATGTGTGTGTGTGTGTGTGTGAAAAGGGCTACTTTTTCTTATGCTGTCTGCAGGGAAGACACATACTAAGGGGCTCTTCCATCTCCATCTTCACATTCCTTAGCTTCTTGCCCTGCATATGGAAAATAAACTATGGCTGAAGACATAAGAATTGTTTCAGGAGAGGAGTATCTCTTAGAAATGACACAAGTAAAAATCTTGGAGCTCAAATAGAGGTTGACTAGAAGAAAGTGATAGGAAAAAATTAAGATTCCTGAGTAACTACTAAAGAGAGTGTACCAAGTTTAGCCTCTTGTCAAATCTTCTTCCTAACACCCCAACAGGAAAAAAAAAAAAGGGGAGGGTGTTGGAAGGCTCTTAGCACCAATACATCACTTAGCCTACGGGGTGAATGCAGTAGAAATGTTCAGTAAATTGGTATGCTTTTTTCTAACTCATCAGTTGTGAAAAGGAAATCCAGGTCAGCTTAATGTTACTGTTTTAGCACTTCCTGGTTCTAAACTTTAGGTAAATAAGGACATTACCTGACTGATAAGCACATAACTTGAACAAACTCTCCCTCAAAATAAATC
The DNA here is from genome assembly GCF_019393635.1 of Dromiciops gliroides. Lineage (NCBI taxonomy): Eukaryota > Metazoa > Chordata > Mammalia > Microbiotheria > Microbiotheriidae > Dromiciops > Dromiciops gliroides. Next base: position 359,163,632 of record NC_057864.1, on the reverse strand, counting down.
CCCACCCCCTTCCAAACCACAATCCATCTTCAGGCTTGCTGTTTTAAGAGTCAGATACATGATAAACATCCTTTTCACTCATTTGTCTAAGGATAACATTTATCCATATATTTACATAAAAGAAGAAATCAAGGCAACTGATAAACTGACTTCTACTGGGGAAGGGATACTATTGGTTATTGTCTACATGATCTGATAGAGGTTATTTAATCGCATGGTAACCTTCATTCGGTGTTGCACAATTGATGCTATACTGTCTATATTATGCCCCCTCCCTCCAAATTCTGTAGAATCCTTTCAATGAAAAAACTTATCTGTAACTTAATTCCATTTGGCTACTGCATGTTTATCAAATTCTCTATTAAAGATCATCCTTTATGATTAAAAAGCATCATACAGTTTTTCACATCAAATGAGATAATGAATCATCATGATAATTCTGGGGCAGTCAGCTAGAAAAGTATTATTACCGTCATTTTGCAGATGAAGAAATGGAGGAACAGAGAGGCAAAGGAATTTCCTAATAACACACAGGTTGGGGCTGAGACTGGAGCAAGAGTCATTTGATGTCTTGTTTAGATCCCCAGTACATCATGCTCTTTCTTAGTTATCAGTTCAGATGGAAGATGACAGAATTTGGAGCTGCCAAAAAATAGCCAATTAACTTATATTATGTTGGATTTTAAAATACCATAAAATTAATGAAAGTAAATTGATTTTAGAAGAGTTATAGCAGCACCAGTTTTATAATATAGCTTGTTTTCTAAAAGTCCATTTATAAATTGTTTGTTTGGAAATCATCACTTATTTTCCCATAGAAACTTTAAACATGGTAATTAGGTTCCTGGGTCAGCCAGTTGAAGTCTGTTTAACCCATAATGTGCCTGAAATATATAATGTTGTACTAATAGTAATACAGATTCTTACCACCATATGTGAACAATGTTTCTATGGGGAAATGCCCTCAGAATTTGGGATAAAAGAACATTTCCTTGCAGGATTCCCATAGCAGAACAAGTCACTAATGATGATTCTCCGAATTTGAAACAGAAACTCCAGCAAGTTGGAGATTGAGAAACAGGAATAAAGCCTTCAATTATTTGGGGAGTAAGGGTCCAGGGTTTCCTGTAAGGACAAATAAATATGCAGCCTAGACCTCAAAGCCAATTTTTAGTACTGGTTGGCTCCCTGTCCCTAAATTCTTTTTCTTTTTCATGCCTTGGAGATAGTATCAGTAGAAAGTGAAGCAGGTGGCTCTATCTATTGCTCTTGACCACGGTTTCTTTCTTTCCTGGCTCATTACAGAACAGAATGTAATTTCAGAGCTTCTCCTCTTTGTTTGGGGGAAGGGAGACCCCAAGTAAAGACAGAGGAAAAGAAAGAGAATTTTGTGTGGTCACTGGCCATTCCCATTGTATAGAAGGGATTATAGATAGGTCATAGACTATATTTTCATGTTTTTTGATCGGGCTCCTTCTTTAAAATCAATTTAGTTCATTTGTTCCTAGAAACATTTCTGAATATTGTCATTTGCACCAATAAGAAAGGAAATTCTTCAATTCACTCTTAATACTGTTTTTCTTTCCAAGTAAAATAAGACCTAGTTATATATTGTGCTTATTTCCAGTACAGTTAGAACTCAATCACAAAGCAATTTTTGAATATGAATTTAATTTTTTTAGATTTAGCAACACTTATAAAGATAAGAAAAAATTCTTCCCACATTTGAACAGAATAGGAAGGGGCAGCAACTACCCCCAAAGGATTAGAATAAGTAGAGATTTCTGAGAAAAACTGTGATGTGCTGAAATTGCCCCACACAGTTGGAGGAGGAAAGTCATTTGATGTTAAAGAAAAAAGTGACACATGATTAGAAAATAAATGGGACAGGATCAGTGGTACAAAGAGAAGAGACATCTTTTTTCCTTTTTCATTCATACTTACTTGCCTTGCATGCATAGATTTTACTGCTAAGCTATCCAAAATAATCGTGCCTCAGGAGAATATTCCTTGGAAGACCAAATGTAATACTCTTCCCTTATGCTCTCTATGTTTATTACATTTTAAGTATGGTCCTTAGAAGAACATGATGACCACTAGTTCAAAAGGAAGCTCAGTTGTCATAGAAATAATCTTCTGTTCTATAATTGGCAACATTTCTTTTCACTGATTGATTAAGGCAAATAGTATTCTGATTTAAACTTTACTTCAATGAGGGTTAAGTGACTTGCCCAGAGTCACACAGCTAGTAAGTGTCAAGTGTCTGAGGCCAGATTTGAACTCAGGTCCTTCTGAATCCAGGGCCAGTGCTCTATCCACTGTGCCACCTAGCTGCCCCGACTCTTCCATCACTTTCTTAATCAATAAAACAATAAATCATTGTGTAGTGTTTGTCAGTGTTTTAAAGTCTTTAAAGAGTTCCCTGCAGTACTACTATGAGACTGGTGACGTTGTTTAGGGTCAGTATGTGTCAGAGGCAGGACGTAAAACTAGTCATTGTGCCATGCTTCTCAAAACCCCATTATAACATGGCCATAGATAAAATGATATTCACTTGGATGGACCAGGAATAAAATTAAGTCCACAGAATCATGACAACCACATAAAGAGAAGCTTAATAGGACAGTCAAATTGTAACATGTACATTAGTCTTTGTTTCTAATGCCAATATTAAGGGGAACAATGAACAGTCTTTTATTTTCCAGTTTTTACATTTTAAAAATTCAAATTTGAAATTCATAGGTTGCATCAAAAAATATTATCTCAGATCATTAAATAGCCAAAAAGTCAGAACAGTCTGCTTCAAATTATACAGCAATGTATTCCTATCAATGTGTATACTATCTCTAATATGCAATCAACTTGGGGAAAGATATGGTTTCCCAACCTCTTTGCTTCCCTCAGGTATCCTTCCTTTTGCTTCCTCCTATTTTGAGACATAATAGGTGGGGCATCTAGGTGGCACAGTGGATAAAGCCCTAGCCCTGGATTCAGGAGGATCTGAGTTCAAATCCAGTCTCAGACACTTGACGCTAGCTGTGTGACCCTGGGCAAATCACTTACCGCACCCCCCCCCCAATAGGGACTATAGGTTTTTGTACTCTGAAAGGACTGTGAACTTACTGTAAATAGTAATAAGAATCTGTAAGGAATAAGCATAATTGAACATTCAATCCACTTGAATTGGCTATTGGTGGCTATAACTTTTCTGTTAATTGTAAGGGCCCTGTTGCACAGCTCTCTTACAATGATGTTATAAAGGTCACCTATGGTTTTCAAATAAATGCTCCAACTATCCATTATGTGCCAGGCATATTAATTCATAGATTAAAAATCATGCTGTTTTGGAACGTCTAATGCAAACTGACAGAATTAAGTTTTCTATAAGCTTAATATTTCAACATTTTCATCCTAAAACTTTCTTCAGGTGATATAGACCTTCACTGGTATGTCTATTTCATCTGTTTTACTGCTTTAAATTCTGTTTGAAAGTAAAAATGAAGAGTAAAACATTTGCAAACTCTTTTACATGCTCTTAAGTAAACAAAATATGTATCCTGAATGGCTGATGAAAATGTATTTTAAAAAATACAGTTTTGCATAGCTTCGTAAATCCCAAGTTCATAATCTAATTATTCAAATGGCATGGAGGACTTTAAAGTGCATTTGTTAACGTTAAGTTAACGTTATAGTCTTAAGAAAAATAACAAAGTTGGCAAAATAAAATAAATTCACTCCAAAGGGTATAGAATTCAGTGACAAAAATGGAATCACCTCTCACTCTCTGAAGCACTATAGGGCCAAACACAGGTTACAATATGACAATTTGATTTTAAGGCATATATTCATCTTGTTTAGGAATCTAAAATATTACTATGGCTTTTGGTATGAAAGTTCTTATGGAATTCAGTAACAAAGAAAACATTTTAAATACAGTGTTATCCATGTCTCATTAACCACTTAAAATATAAATACAAATATAACAAGCAGCAATAAAATTAATAAAATTTAAAACATTCTATGCAATATGCAAGTCATTTTATCAGTTTGACAGGAGTGCTCTAGCTCTCCTCACATGCAGAGAAGGTGAGAAAAGATTACTGTTTTCCTGTGAATAATGTCAGAAATAATTTTTTTTCATTGTTTCATCAGTTAGAGATGTGTATCTATGGAATGGAGGTCAAGAATGAAGGAAAGCAGGGAGTAACCAGAAGGAACAGAAAGATACAAGGTTGGGGGGAAGTAAGTCAAGGATTTGCAAAGTGAGGGATTTAGGGGAGCAATAAAACCACACCCATTCAAGAAGGAAGGGCTGGGAGATGTATGTAGATATAGTTTCACAGGAACCACTGAATCTTGATACCTCAGAAAGAAGAATATAATCAGATAGAAGGTTGTAAGCCTTGGTATCTTGGATTGTATCCTCTCTGTTGAAGTGTCAGGATACAATACCTCCTTATCAGGAAATCTAAGCCACAGGAAATAAAGGATGCCTATGCCAAGACATCAAAATATACAGATTTTCCCTTCTTAACCTTAATCACAAGAAACCTCAATGGGTTTGGGGGTAAAATAAATGTTACATCATCACTTGATGTACTAGAAAGAAAATCAACATATCCTGAGACCTTCCAAGGATGAAGTATTCCGTACTCCACCTCGATACTTCTTGAATTAGTGTGACTTTTCATGGCAACAACAAAATCAAGTATTATTTATCTGCTAACATTTTAAAAGACCTTTAATTACTGTATGAATGAATAACACATTGGGGCAGTAAATGTGAAAGTGGTAGTATGATGAAAAAATGTGAAAACTATTCTCAAATAATTCTACAGAGTAATTATTTCTAAATTTTTATTATTCCAATATATTAAAGCAATGAGACAACCTAACAATGATACTCTTCTCTTGTCTAATTATTGGCATCCAAACATATATTTTGTTTTGAGTGGAAAAGATGAAAATTCTCTTCTAACTCCTTATTTTGGCATGGTATTTGGTTTGATGTAGATGAGTAGATGAAATGTAGATGGAAAATAAGAACCCTGTCCTTAAAACAAAAACACAACTATAAACTTCTACACTGTCTTTTCAGTTTCTTCAGAGGAAAATGATAGAAAAGCACATGCTATGTAGAACTTAAAATGATCATTTAATATTTTTGCAAATGCCTTTAAATATGAAATAAAATGCTACAACTAATTACAAAAGCCAAATTATTTTCCTCTACTTGATTACACTAAAAAACTACAAAAGGTATTTTGTAAACATGCTACTAAAATTTTTCTAACAGTGGATCTTTTTACAAATTAAAATTCACACACAAGTTACACATAGGGTTTTACCCGCAATGATGGCACTAAATTAAAAAATTATTTTCATCCCATTCTCTTTTCTTAAGATCTTCATTATATTACCACCAGAGCTTCAGAAATTATTACTTTGAGCTACTTGAAGGAAAAGGGTGGGTTTACCAACGATCTGTTGTGGCAAATGTATAAGTTAATTTAAAAAAAATCAATAAAACAGAATAATGGAAATCCTGTGCAACCAAATGCAGAAACAATTCAAAGTACTTTCTAAAAGCCTTTACTGACTTCATATCAGACACCAACTCTATCATTCAGAAGTTGGAAAGTTTTCTAAATAATATAAAAATACCCCCCCTCCCGAAAGATAAGTTATTTAAAAGAAGGAATATAAATCCCTGAGTAAGCCATAGACAACAGATATAATGGACCTAAGAAAATAGATTATCTAGGACCAGACATATACTACTCACCTAGTCAATATATGTGTGCATACAATTTATATGCAACCATAAAAAGATTTTACATAAACATATATATGTATAACATACATATGCACATTCACATATGCACACATATGAGATTGAGGGCAAATGTTTATATACATAAATTATAAAAACAAAGACCCAAGTCAGGAAAATATGCATTGCAAAGATACAACAAGTTTAAGACATATAAATACATGGGTTTTCTCTGGAAACCCTTCAAGCTTGGTACTATTTGAAACAATAGTCCAAACTTTTGTTGTATGTAGTTACTCTTTCAAAAGATGTTTTTCCAGAATCATTATGGGATTGCCTATCTTTACCATGAAATGGAAGATTACTCCAGGTGTTCTCTTATTCCTGTGCACTGCATTACATGAGAAAGAATGAAAGCAAACTGTTTCAAGACTGACACTAGTAAACTCTACTACCACATATATATGTCAGTTAAACCAAAAATGACACTTTTCCCGTTATCTGGAGTCCCACAAAGAGCATTTATGTGTACAGATATCAAGTCTTTCACAAAAGGAATGGATGCCAATCAGTGAAATGTTATACCCATGGCATACAACTAGGTTTTAAAGTTGTGGAGGCAACTGGGCTCCACTTTGTTCACTCTGCTTGTGAACTTTCATTATTAAAACAAGGGTTGACAAATATCAATCTACTTGTCTCCTTATTTTTGAAGAAACTGGGGATCTGAAAAACTTCCAGAAACATTTTCCTTCATTTATTTTCTCCATTTTCTTCTCTAGCAGCAGATTAGGGGTTTTGTTTGTTTTTAAAAGTACATAACCATGATCACAGGAACCTTATTTTTTAGGGAACCTGTTCCATAAAAATATCACTAACAGAGGAACAAAACTTTGAACAGCAGGCATGAGACTTACATCTGAAAACAAAGTTTGTTTTTGTGAAAAGTCCAAAATAAAAAAAGTTAACGGAAAGGAAATAATAGAGAACTTTAACCTTAGGTACAATTCTTTATGACCTTTATGATTCCATAAAGGATTTTTAGATTTAAGTGGTTTTCATTTCAAATAAAATCTATTCTTTGGATTGATTAATGAAATTCTCATGCATTTTCATGGAAATTCATATTGTTCTATGCACATTAAAGGATTCATCAGAAGGAAAATAAGGAGCATTTTTCCAGGACTCAGCTTCTGAGACCATTATATTAATTCTGTTGGTCCACAAAATTTGATTTTTACTAAATAACATTGTCTGTCTTTATTTTAATTCATAGTAAGAGATTTCTTGGATAGCTTCCACATTGCTTTTTGTGTGTCTTAAGCCAGCAAAGGACCTAAACCCAATCTGAAACAGCCCTATGAAAATATGGAAGAAGAATGTAGTATCATGTAACTAGACAACTACAGGCTTATTAGGGCCAACTCTAATACATATTTACTTACACATCTACACAAGGGTTTCACTAGCCACATGCTTCTTCTCATTAATTTGTTTTTATTAGTTCCCTTTTAGGCACTGATATTTTTGGCAACTGCAACTCCTGCCAAATGGCTGAATTACACTGCTTGGTCCATAGGTAGAAATAGGTGGATATGAAGAGCCTCTGTCTTCTGAAATCTGACTTTGCTTAATGATAGACATAGAATGTGAGCTATTCAGAGAATGTCCCAAAAGATGAGGTTCAGTGTTCAGGACACACAGACAATTTAAACTGCTTTCAGCTGTTTCTTATAAAAATCCTAAACAGATAAACTGCAGTAGGAACAATAGGAAGGGTTATAGTTGAAATACAGAAGTCTATGAAAGTAATCTGGAGAGCAACTCCTTAATTTTTTTTTTTTAAAGCAGCAATCAGAAAGGGGAAAAGGGGTAGGCTACCATTTTTTGGAGTGCACCATAGCAAGGAGGCATTCTGGCCTGCAGCAGTGAACCAAGAGGAGAGGAGATGGCAAGAAGTCCCTCTCAGTTTTCAGGATGGCGACTTGGATATGGATGTCTATGTTCTTCATTGCACCATTTTGTTTAACCCTCAGTAGGGCTCAGATCAGTGCAGATGAAAAAAGGTTGCTTTTCACCAGGGCATACCTGTCCGTGATCTTTTCCTTTGCTTTTTACAAAGGCAATAGATGGGAAATACAAATAAACCTGAAAAAAAAAACCCCAACATATGTTAGAAAAAGATATATTTTGTACCATGAAGTTCATTTTTTTTGTGATTTGTAAACTATATATTCAACAGGGGCAGCTAGGTGGCGCAGTGGATAGAGCACCGGCCCGGGAGTCAGGAGTACCTGAGTTCAAATTCAGCCTCAGACACTTAACACTTACTAACTGTGTGACCCTGGGCAAGTCACTTAACCCCAATTGCCTCACTAAAAAAAAATTAATAATAAAATAAAATATTCAACAGTCATCAAAATTCCTTCTAATTTGTAAGAGGATTAAAGAATCCACACAAAAGTTATTAAAGCCTATGCCCACTTTACAAGGATGTGGCTTTAGGGAAGGTAGAATGATATTTCATATTCCATACCATTCATTTTCTTAGACCATATGGATAGTTGACTTTATACCAAGTATCTTCATTTGATAAATTCTGCTATGATGATTTCTTACTTTAGTCAAATATGTAACAAAGTAATACTTCAAAAACATTAAAAATAAATTTCTATGGCCAAATATTTCAATTAATTTTATTTCTTCAAATAAATCCAAATAAATTATTTTCATGTTAAATACTATTTTTATTTAGGTCACTTTCAGCTGAAATAAATATGTAAAGAGAACTAGATTCTCCTTTTATGTAAGTCAAAAAATAAAATTTAAAAATTGTTAAGCCTATTATTTGTGAAAAAGAGAAAATTTGCTAATGAATTCTTTATCAAACTGAGAATACTGCCTCTACCAAAGGCTTACTCTGTTGCCTCATAATGATATGGATATGGCCTTTTCCGAAGGAGGCAAAGCACTGGAAGGGCCTATTGTAGTGTTAAGTACAAGTCCAGTTACAGTCTGTATCTCTCATCTTGTGACTTGCCTAGCCAGGTACAGAAATGCCCATCTCCAGAAGGCTTACCAGAAGATGGTGATATATTCTGAACACAGAAATTCAAGAAGACTACCTACTAAGGCATGGCAGGATCACAACATTCATATTATCATGAAATTGCAAGGTTTGGGTTTTTTAAAGTACTAAAGCATGCTATCCTGAACTATTAAAAAAATCCAACCTATAATTTCACTGGTGTAGAGAGTTTCCAATAAGGAACTTCTGCTAATACAGATGGGCATCTTCTGGGCAGTTTGTAATTTCAGAAAGTTGTGTGGAGTTAATGAGAGATTAAGTGAATTTATTAGGGTCATAAAGTCAGGATATATTAGAGGTAAGACTTGAACTCGGATCTTTTTGCCCTTGGAGACTAGCTTTCTATCCACTATACACCTCCTCTGAACCTGAACTTTATAATTAACAGGAGTTCAAATTTATATACTGTTTTAAAAGTATTACAAAGCACTTTCCTAAAAAGAATGATGTCATTTGGTTAATATAGATAAGTTCATCCCAATACAATAGATGGGAAAAAGAGGTTTGGAGAGATGAAGTCCCCTTTGCCCAAGGACACAAAACTTGTAACAGAGCAGGGCCTCTATGACTACTGCTTTTGATAGTCATGGGATGACTACTTTCATTTTTCTGCTACTAGAATAAGGTCAATTCTTTCAAATAGTTAACAGAACTATGTACATGTCATAATAAATGATTCCTGTAACTCTACTTTTTCTTATGTTTCCATCATTCTGAAAGAGTTACCATCTCAGAAACATGTAACTGAAGAAAGAAAATTAATGGTACCTATTACAACGGCTATAGCTCCAAGTGCCAGTCCCAAAACCAGGATTAGAGGTGCAATGATTAATTTTCCAGCTGAAAAAAAAAAAAAGGTCATCATGAAAAAATTACTGTATATTTATAAAGCTCCTTTCAAAGTAGCTTTCAACTTTTAATATCTTCAGCATTAAGTATAACAGATGTGTAGATGAAAATACTCTGTATAAATCCAGTTTTCTTTTAAAGCTTTAAAAAAGAATCAGGTTGCCACTTCCATTTAAACAAAGCGTTAAAGTGCTTATTTTAGTCCAACAATTTCACAGGACACACATTCACAAAACTTTGTAAACAGAATTTTGGTATAGGTAAAAGATCAAAAACAGAACAGTCTCTAATAACTTACTTTAAGATCAGTGATTTCTTTTGTCTCCTTGTGTTTCACTTTTATATTTATACAAACACAATTTTATTTTGAAGCTGACAAAAGATTAAAAGTGGATTTATATTCACATTCTCTCTTAGAGAGATGTATTGCAGAGGATGATGTATTATGTACTTGGCTCTTGATCAGACCTAGTTAAATGAATACCTGGATCCTAGACAACACTCTGAAGGCAAGGGGCTCTGATTATAGACAGACTCTGGTGACCAAAAGCTGAATGTTTGGGTATATAGTGCTTACAGAAGACAAGTTCTATGGGCTATCTCATAGATTCATCTAAACATGGTACAATAGATAGTGCTTTATGGTAATAGAGTACAATATCTTCCCAACAAAAACCACCTTGTTTCCAAACTCACCTATTTTTGTCAAGGACACCATTATGATTCCAGGACCAAAACCTTGGTGTCATCCTCCATTCTTCACTCTCACTCACAGTCAGTTCCAAAGTCTTGTCAATTCTACCCCCACATCTCTCACATCTACCCTCTTCTCTTCACTCATGTAGACCCATGTTAGTTTGGGTGCTCATCATTCTGGTAATAGCTTCCTAATTGATCTCCCTAAGTCTCTCCCCACCTCTCCAATCCAATCCTTTTTTTTTTTTTGCTGGACAATGAGGGTTAAGTGACTTGCCCAGGGTCACACAGCTAGTAAGTGTCAAGTGTCTGAGGCCGGATTTGAACTCAGGTACTCCTGAATCCAGGGTCGGTGCTTTATCCACTGCGCCACCTAGCTGCCCCATCCAATCCATTCTTAATACTTAATATGATTCTCCCAAAGACTGATCATGTCACTCCCCTGAGCAAAAAACTTTTAGTGACTCCCCTTCAAAAACCAAATACAGAAACCTTTGTTTATCCTTTGAAGTTCTTCAAAACCTGGCTCCACCTTGCTTTTTGAGTCTTATTATACATTACTTCACTTAATCTTTGATTCAGTTAAACTGGTATTCTTGCTCTTCCTCATATATGACCCTTCATCTTCTATCTCAATGCCTTTGCCGGTTGTCCCCCATAGTTGGAATGCATTTCCCTTCATTTCTGACTCCTTCATAGTTCAATCCAAATATTACCTTCTTTTTGAGATCTTTCCTAATTCCCTAGCTACTAAAGCCTCCACAACAATATTACCTTATATTTATTTTGTATATGCTTTAAAAATGTACATGTTTTCTTCCTCTATCAAATGTAAGGTCTTTAAGAGCAAGGATTATTTAATTTTTGTTAATGGTATCTCTTATACATAACATAATGCCTGGTACATAGTAAACAAATGCTTGCTAATTGATTTCATATTCATATATATGCACTTATTTACACAAATACATGTGCATATATGTATGTGTATGCACACACATATGTCAGTATGCCTGGGGGTAAACAAGTCTCAAAATCTAGTCCCATGGGTAGTACTACAATGCTACAATGACACAGGAGAGAATAGGTACATCCTCCAGTGTAAAAATAGGGTACAAGACAAGGGGGGCTCTAATTTAGTCCTTAAGAAAGTCCAGGACTGGGGAATCTGCTGTTTGTGGACTGAGGTGATCTTGTAGGAGACAGAGCTGAAAGAAATCCCTCTAATCCTGCTTTATACTTGGAGAAACAACTATACCACAACGTGACTCTATCCTGCTCTATGGGCAGTGGCCAAAAGTTTCACAGAATGGTAAGAATTCTACATCAAATGGTCTCTCCAATTGTAAGAATCCATATTGGGGGGAGTAAAAAAAAGCTGAAAATGAGAAGAGTTTTCCTTTAACAGAAATTCACAAATTTTCACAACTTCCTTCCCTCTGCAATCCAATGAAATTTCTTTGTTCCCAGTACTTGCTCTTACGGTCTTTTCCCCAGGGGGATATGATCCCAATCCCAAGAATATTCTTTCTTCACTTGTAGATCCCAATTCTTGACACCAACAGGATTGACCAAAAGCATAATCATGATAGTGATAGGTCAACTTGCCAGAGAAAAATGGAAAGAGGCCACAATCATCAGTGAGAAACATCTGAACAGAAAAAGGAGGCATTATCCAGCTCAACTACAGGTAATTTTGTTGTTTCTAACCAATCCATGAGGAAATGAAGTACTTAAGGGGAAGGGTATGCGTCAAAGGTGCCAAAAGACCAGAGCAGAAGAGACAGGAAATCTGGAATGAGTAGTGAAAGAATGCAAAAAGAACATTGATTTAGAGCTGCAAGGAACTTTGGACATAATAGGATCATAGATGTAGACTCAGAAGGGACCTTAAAGGTCAGGTAGAGCAACACCTTCATTTTACAGACAAGGAAACTGAAACCCAGTTAGGTTGTGGCTTGTCCAAGGTCACATGTACATAGTGAGAAGTAGATTTGGTCCAGTGCCTCAAACTCCAAATCCAGCATGATATACTGTATTATGTGACTGAATGAATATAAGAATTAATATTCCCTATAACCACAACAGCTGGATGATCCAGAGATGTTTATAAATACCTTTATTTAAGCTCTTGCAGCTTAATTCTTTCTCCTTCCCTTTGCAGTATAAATTCATTTTAAGTTAATGGTCTCTCTCAAGTAAAGCCAATAAGCATTGATTAAGCACCTACTATATGCCAGACATTGTGCTAAGGCAAGAGGAATGCCACACATTTTAGGAAGCCTTCCATGACCCTAACCCCTGGATGTGAAAGCCACCTTTCTTTCCCCAGATTTCTTTTAACACTTTTTCTTGGACCTCCCCTTTGTACTCACTCCTTGGTGTAGCACAGTAATTTGTGTACTTACCTTCTTTATGCTATAATGTCCCCAAGAACAAGATCTATGTTGTACCATAGAGGAAGTACTTAAATGTTTGTTAGAGGAAGTTAAATAATGGCTACTGAATATTCAAGGGAAAAAGTCTAGGCAGCTCACAAAAGAGTCAAAAGATTATATAAAGACAGTATTCTAACCACCAGTTTTCCCCTTTACCTTCTTCTGAAATGGGAAGGCAGCATGGCATAGTGAATAAAGTAATGGCCTTGAAGTCAGAAGAGCTGGGTTTGAATTCTGCCTCAGACATCTACTCTCTGTGTGCTCCTGAACAAGTCATTTACTCTCTTTTAACCTGTTTCCTCATCTATAAAATTATATATAATGTCAATAATAATAGCATCTATACTACAGGGTTTTGTGAGAATCAAAGGAGAATATGTATAAGGTTTTTTGCAAAAGTTAAGTATTATCTAAAATTATCATATTAGGACCTGGGTTCAAATCTGGCCTCAGACACTTGACACTTACTAGCTGTGTGATCCTGGGCAAGTCACTTAACCCTCACTGCCCCACCCCCCCCAAAATTTTCTAAAATAAATAAATAAATAAATGGCATGCCTATTCCATATACACATGTGGGTTACTTTTACATATTTTGTTTTTGTTTTACAAAGACTTGTTATTGGCAATCAGCAAAGCACCATGAAATATAGCTATTAAATAACAGTACTTTTTCAACAAGTAAACTAGAACTTAAACTATATAAACCATATGGACAAAGAATTACAGAATGTCAGTGCTATAAGGGACCTTAGATACCATTTAGTCCAATCCATATCTGAATAAGGACTCCATCTACAGTATTTTAGTTTAATTCAAACATTTAATAAGTAGTTACTATATGCCAAAGCTCTGTTGTAGGCACTGTGTAGACTGAGACAAACACAAAAAAGCCCTTCCCCTCAAAGAGCTTACATTGTACTGGTGGGACCCAACATGTACACAAATAAAAACGGAAATTTGAGAAGGGAGAGAACATTAACAATAGTGGGATCAGGAAGGGCTTTACATAGGAAGTAGCACTCAAAGGAAGTTAGGGACTCAGTAGTAGAAAAAAAAAAACAAAAAACCAAACAAGATACATTCCAGGCATTGATTGATGACAGATGGGAGATCAAGTTCAGGAAATGCCTAGAAGTAAAGGTTGGCTGGAATACAGAGCATAGGAAGGAGAGGAGGATAATAAGAACTAAAACTAGAAAGGTAGGCTGGAATCCAGGCCACACAGAAACGTTTATATATGATTCTAGAGGCAATAGGACAGCTGGGAGAATAAATGATGGGAACCTGGGGGGGGAAAGGGGCCCCTTTATCAAAGAATATATAATATAAAAGATGGACATAGTCTGCAATGCTCTAAGTTTTTGGAGAGCAGATTTAAGAGGTTCAGGGAAAGGACAGCCAGGATTCCTTGGACTGAAGTTCTAGAGTTAAGTTAGTGCTGAAGGGTTGGTGCGCTATTAAGAATGAAATTCTGAAGACATAAAGATAAACAATTCTACAAAAAGAAAAAAGGCAGATATCTAAAGAGACCAATGTGAATGATCAGAAAACTCATCCACCAACTAAAAATTTTAAAAAGGTGTCACTGAACCTGAGAGTTGGGAGGAAGCTCAGCGGCCGTCTAATGCAACAAATATCTGAACAAGAATAGCCTCTACAACGCATCTGATGAGTAGTCATCTAGCCTTTGTGTGAAGACCTCCTTCAGTTGAATGGGAAACAACTTCTTAGACACTCTGTGTGGCTCTAAAATTAAGAAGTTTTCTTTACCAACCTAAATTTACCTTGCTTTCACTTTTATCTATTGTTTCCAGTTTTGACCTCAGGGGCCCAAGCAAAAGCAGTTTAATCTCTTTCTTATGATGACCCTTCAAACCTGAGTTCAAATCTGGTCTCAAACACTTGACACTTACTAGCTGTGTGACCCTGGGCAAGTCACTTAACCCCCACTGCCTCGCAAAAAAACAAAAGAACCCCAAAACCCTTGAATACAGCATTATGAGCACCCTAATTATTCATGTCTCCAGGATAAATATATCTATGTATTCTTCCTATGTCATGAAAGCTTTCTCCAAGTTGGCACCTTCAGGATGTTGCCCAATTATAAATCTCCTTTCTAAAATGTGAAACCAAAACCTGGTACAATACTGTAAATGTCTAACCATGACAGAATGAATTCTTTTCAATGTTATGCATATACCAAAATGAACTTTTGTCACTGACAGAAACAAAAATGTAAGAAGATGTAAGATGCTCTCTGCAAATCATTGTAAAACTTGTCTTGCATGTAGGTTCAAAGGGAAACACAGAGATAGGCTAGAAGGCTTAAGAGCTAACTTTCTAAGTTAGTTTTAAAAAAGGAACACATATAGTTAAAATATATTTAGTTAAAAAAACACACACAAGCTTCTCATGCTGGGGATTCACAGTTTCATATAAATTTTTCCTTTTCTGTTCTTTTATAACATGGAAGTTATATTTGCTGGTATTTGTTAAATTGAGAATAGCAAAAGAAATTAGCATTTAAAAAATTCTCCTTGCATACCCTATTTTCTAGAAGCAATCCTTCATTCTTTGTTGTTTGGTTGGCAGCCCTTGTGGCCAACTCCTGTGGTAAATTGCTGTAGCAACTGCTTATTTGCCACACCTGTTCTGTGCTGAGGGCTTAGTCATGGGGATCTTCATAGCAAGGGTTCACCTATTTATAGCAGGCTTCCTGTCTTGTTGTATGACATTGAGCTAGGTACTTTTAACTGGCAACTGGCAGATTCTTTCTAAAGCCTTTGTGCAAAAAAAAAAGCAAGTTGCCCACAGCTGTGAGTTTTTAGCTGAATTCCAATATGAATTATTTCTCAACTCTTCCTGCTTGTCTTTTCTTTCCACTAAGAGAGTTCACATTGATTCCCATCTTGACTCTTTATTGATCACAGCATTCTCTAATCACCAGGGAGCACCAAGTGAAGTTTTGCCTATCTTACTACCTTTTCTCCTCATGTGACAATGGGCTAGCTGCTCCTGGTCCCTTCCCAAAGATCTAAGGTAAAATGAAGTGCTTGGGAATCTATATACTTATTCCAATGATACTGTAATTGCTCAGACACTTTTGAAATTATTCTCAGGGCCTACAGCGCATTCTTTGCAAAGTCTTCAATGCTAAGAAATCTTTGTCCTTTGAGGGTAGGTTTGACTTTTGGGGAACAATTCTTTTGAGGTCAAGTCATTGAATCATACAATTTGAGAACAAGTAAAGAACTGAGTGACTGGCTGAAGGAACTGAAGATACTTAACCAGGGATGACAAGACTCAAAAGACATGTATTTTATGTGTTTGAAAGGCTGCCATGTGGAGGAGAGATTAAATTTGTTCTCTTTGGTCAGATGACAGAACTAGGAAGGATGAGTGGAAGTTGGAAGCAGGCAAATTTAGGTTTGATGTGAGGAAAAAGTTACCAATTAAAACTGTCTACAAGTGGCATGAGATGCCTCAAGAACTTTCTCTTCCTTGAAGGTCTTTAAGCAGAAGCTGCATGATCACTTTTGGGGCATGTTATATTTGGTGTTTGTATTGGTTATTTTAAAAATTATTTTTATTTATTTCATGAAATATTTCCCAGTTACATGTAAAAAAGTGTTTAACAATCATTTTTTTAAAAATGTGAGTTCCAAATTCTCTTAAGCCCTCCCACACCTCCTCCCTCCTTGAGAAGGCAATTGATTTCAATTCTACATGTGAAGTCATGCAAAAAATATTTCCAGGGCAGCTAGGTGGTGCAGTGGATAGAGCACCGGCCCTGAAGTCAGGAGTACCTGAGTTCAAATCTGGCCTCAGACACTTAACACTTACTAGCTGTGTGACCCTGGGCAAGTCACTTAACCCCAATTGCCTCACTAAAAAAAAAAAAAAAAAAAAAATATATATATATATATATATATATATATATATATATTTCCTTATTATCACTGTTGTAAAAGAAAGCACAAACAAAATAAAGCTGTAAGGATAAAGACATTTTTAAAAAGTATGCTTCAATCTGTGCTCAAAGTTCATCAATTTTCTTTCTGTCGGTAGATGGTATTTTTCACCATGGGTTCTTTGGAATTGTCTTGATCATTGTCTTAATTACAGTAGCTAAGTCTTTCACAGTTGATCATCACACAATATTGCTAACACTGTGTACAATGTTCTCCTGGTTCTTCTCACTTCACTTTGTATCAGTTTGTATAAGTCTTCCCAGGTTTTTCTGAAACTATCCTGTTCATCATTTCTTATAGCACTATGGTATTCTATCACAATCATATATTACAACTTGTTTAGCCATTCCCCAATTGATGGGCATCCCCTTAATTTCTAATTCTTTGCCACCACAAAAAGAGCTGCTATACAGGGCAGCTAGGTGGATAGAGCACCAGCCCTGGAGTCAGGAGGACTTGAGTTCAAATCCGGCCTCAGACACTTAATACTTACTAGCTGTGTGACCCTGGGCAAGTCACTTAACCCCAATTGCCTCACCCCCCCCCAAAAAAGAGCTGCTATAAATATTTTTGTACAAATAGGTCCTTTTCTCTTTTATCTCTTTAGAATATAGATCTAATAGTGGTATAGGTATGCATGGCACAGTTTTATAGCTCCTTGGGCATAGTTCCAAATCCCGAGTGCCTAGCATAGTGTCTGGCACATAGTAAGCACATAAAAATATTTATTGATGAAAATACCAATTTCACTGTTTTATAATTACTCCTCATAGTCTCTTTTCCTACAGCAATGCTGAATCATAGATATCTAATATATTAGAAAGGAAACTTCACCAGGTCCCAATTCGTCCTAATCCTAAGACTAACTCTTCAGATCACATTTTTGTATTATCAATTTAAAAATTTCAGTTCAACAAGAATTGACTGAGCTTCTACTCTGGACAAGGCACCAACTATTCCTTATTGGAAATAAAACTGCTTTGAATGACAAGGTTTATGGAGGCCAAGAAAAAGGAAAGGAGAATACCAATTAGAGAAGAAATGTGTGGTCATCAATGTACAGCTAAAAGTTTTTCCTACTTGTGAATGGGTCTTTCCAAACACAGACATTGCCCAGTTAAAAGGAAAAACTCATTTGTATGTGACTTCTTAATCAAACAGTAACTTAGTAGAATTATAAGGTAGACATGAGGCATAGGAAGGGGAAGAAACATTATCTCTGAGATTTCTACTAATTCTGAGATTCTGTTGCATCCTCAAAATAAACATCCTTTGCAGATATGTTACCTATAAATAGATCCTACAAATAAATCTATATCCCAGTGATAAAAGTCTATATTTTTATCTCCATTTGAGAATACAATGTAATTGGTTTAAAAAATTGTCATCAAATTAGAAAGGCAGGGGAAAATGTCAAAGTAAACATCTCCTAGGTTTTTAGAAACACTATATAAAAGTCCCATAAATACACTAAAATATTCTTTAAAATAAAAAGTATTTAATTTACATATTTGGAAGGATTCTCTTCTTTTCAACAAAAGCAAAAATCCTCTTCTTTTTTTCAATATCTTCTGTTAATTTGAAAGCGGTGACCATTGAATGGCATGAGGAGAAAGTCTGATAGTACAGATGGAGGAAAACCTAAAAGAAATGCAATTGAGGGGCAGCTAGATGGCACAGTGGATAAAGCACCAGCCCTGGATTCAGGAGTACCTGAGTTCAAATCTGGCCTCAGACACTTAACACTTACTAGCTGTGTGACCTTGGGCAAGTCACATAACCCCAATTGCCTCACCAAAAAAAAAAAAAAGTAACTAAGAAATACAAGTGAGACAAAATCCTGATTACAAAACCCAATTACAGATTTTAAGAGGCTACTTTTTTTCCCTGTGAAGAATATTTGATGGAATATTGCTGTAAGAAAATAATGGGGTTTTGGGACTCCCAGAAGCCCCCACTCAAGGGCTTAACCCAGAGAGCCTTGCTTGACCTTTCTTGGGGCCAGCCCAAAGTAAGGAGAATTTCAAAGGAAAAGTAGAATGACTTTGCTGACTACCTACAGGAAGTTACCTCACTAAAAACCATACTTACCTGAAA
This sequence comes from Dromiciops gliroides, assembly GCF_019393635.1. Lineage (NCBI taxonomy): Eukaryota > Metazoa > Chordata > Mammalia > Microbiotheria > Microbiotheriidae > Dromiciops > Dromiciops gliroides. The sequence continues at coordinate 359,144,717 of NC_057864.1, read as the reverse complement.
GCTTTTCCCCTCCAGAGGGTCTACCCTCTGTACTCTGAGGTCAACATGTACTGCTTATGGACCACCCTCAAGTCCAGTGAACCAATAGATTTGAATGATGCTAGCCAATTAGCTTTAAGCAGTGTGTAAGGGCCACCTCTGCTCCTGACCGCAGGAAGAGTCAGCTGGCACTCTTGGCTTGGAACCCTCAAGGATGCAGGACCATGGAGGCAGGATGTAGATGATTCTCTCCCCTCTATCCTCAATAGGCCTTCTTATATTTCTGAACAATGTACTCTCTCTTGCTTTACTAATATTCAATATGCTTTAATAAATGCTTAATGCCCCAAACTAGTACAGTAGCCTCTAATTTCTAAGTAGCTACATATTAAAACCCTAGCTAATTTTCCCTAAAACTTGGGACAGTAATAGGGTGATCCCACATTATTATTATTTTTTCTTTAGTGAGGCAATTGGGGTTAAGTGACTTGCCCAGGGTCACACAGCTAGTGTTAGGTGTCTGAGGCTGGATTTGAACTCAGGTCCTACTGACTCCATGGCTGGTGCTCTATCCACTGCGCCACCTAGCTGCCCCGATCCCACATTATTTTAATCACCACACCACCTTACTTTCTGAAAGACATCAATGCATTCAAATGCTGCAAATGCCTACAAAGAAAGGTTTAAAAGGTTGGCACCTGATAAATGAAATTATCTAAAGTGTGGACTTCAAATTAATTTCTTATTTGTGTGTAGAAAAGAGAAAACAGCCTAACTGAAACAGTGGCTTCTTGGAGGAAGCAGTGCCAAAGAAAATTATATAAACTCAGTTGATTTTTCATTTCATTCTTTAGCCCATAAATTTGAGATATATTTAAACTACTTGCTCCTTGTGGCAGACTTCTGAAAAATCATATTATATACTTACCACATACTGAGCCTCGCACTAATCTCCTTAAATGCGGTCTCTCAGGGAGGTAGCGATATTTGCATCCAAATATACTGAGGTTTGATGTGTGGTCTCCAAAAAAGCGGAGCTGGCGATATCTCTCCCCACAGCGGTAACAGAAATTAGTGTTACATTGTGAACAGGTCATATGGTCACATCCTTCTGTTCGCTGGATATGGATCTTTATCAGCAAAATAGGAGTAAAGAAAAAAAATGAGGGAAATCATTAAAATATGGATTAAATTTAAAGCTAGTAAATTTTCTGGAAAAAAAATAACCATAAGTTTCTAGGTACAAAAAGCATTTATCAACAAGTTTTATAGTATACTCATTTACTGTCAAATTCAAGTGGCTTTTCCTCTTTCCTATGTATGTATGCATGCATGTATCTACCTATGTATGTATGCATGTATGTATGTGTGTATACACTCACACACACACACACACACTGAGCAGGAGGTGACATAGATTTTATGCTTTAGAAAAACCACCTTAGCGGCTAAATGGTAATGGATTAGGACATTTTAAAGAGATGATCAGAATGAAATTAATGCTTCAGAGAGATACTAGAGGCAGAGAGTTCCATTAGGAGACTATTGTGATAATCCAGATGAAATGTTATGAGGGCCTTTACTAAGGTTGTCTTACTGCATGAGTGTGGAGAGCACACATATGCAGAAGTTGTGAAGGTAGAAATAGCAAGATCCAATAAGGGATTAGATAAATGAGATGAGTACCAAGTGAGGAGTCACAGATGAAAAAGGTTTTGAACCTTGGTGTATGGGAGAATGGTGGTGTCTTCAAGAATAACAGGGAAGTTGGATAGAGGGGAAGGAAAATAAGAGTTTTGTTTTAGATCATTTGAGTTTGAGATGTTTATAAGAAATCTAGTTTGAAATGTCCAAAAAGCAATTGCTTATGGATTTACTAATTCTCAGTAAAGAGAATAGGGCTAGATAAAATAAATCTGAGAAATCATCTTCATAGGGATGATAATTGATCCTATGGAAGCTGTTGAGATCACTAAAGAAGAGGAGGAAACCTAGGACAGAGCCTTGGAGCAGGGAGTGACACATAAAGGAGGAAACAGTGTAGGGGTGTGCTGATAAAATGTTTAACAGCAAGCTTCTTTTAAAAAAAAATGTAAAACACACTTTTAAAGTTTAATATGCATCATTAACATTTTCTCCATTATTTTCCTAAGTTCAGACAATCAGCAAAATAATAGCTAAAGCTCTCACTGAAAATTTAACACTTGGCCTTTAGAAGCTGGGATGAGCTGGCTCCATCACATCACCAGGGGACACCTATTTAGTGGGCACTACATAGGTGAAAAACCAGCAAAGCAGACTCAAAAAGAGTGGTGTATACAAGGGAAATGAGAGCAGTGTCACAAAAACCTGGAGAGGAAATAGTATCCAGAGGAATATAGTGATTAATAATGTCAGGGGCTGCAGAGAAATCATCAAGAAGGATGTTAAATGAGAAAAGGTTATTAGGTTTTATAATTAAGAAATCACTGGTAATTTTCAAGAAGACAGTTTCAGTTGAGTGATGAGTTGGGAACCCAGACTGAAGAGGACTTAGATTGGAGTGAGATGTGAGGAAATAGAAGCAATGATCATTAACAGCTTTCTCAAGACATTTAACCACAAAAGGGAGAAGGGAATATAGTAAGATAGTACATAAGAAGAGAATATAGGACAATCACCAATGGGGATGGTAGGATCAAGTAAGGATTTTTCCTCCCCTTTTTCAGAGAGTGGGGGAGGCATGGGATTTTTGTAGGCAGCAGAGGCAATAGTGAGGAGATGTGAAAGAATGGGGTCAAGCAGAGGGATTAGTCTTGGCAAGGACAAAGGTTCTATTTACATCTGAGCCCAGACTGGAGGAGGAGATTGTAAAAAAACTGTTAGTTCCAGGAAAAAATAGTACTCTGTGACTATTATCCTATTTTTCCTGAGAAATTAGTTACATGTTGTCTGGTTTGCTAGAGTTGGAAAATTTAAGGGATGATCAGAATGAAATTCATGTTTCAGATATGAAGTTGAATAAATGACTCCTTTAAGGACTATTCCAATTTTGATCATTTGTATCTTCTGTATGTTCTGTCTGTTGGCAAGCAAAATTGTGAGTGTTCAATTCAACAAATATTTATTAATGCTAAAGCACTTTAGCAGAATTTAAGAATAAAGATAAAATCAGACGGACTTTTCCTAAAGTAGTTTTCCAAATTGTGGAGGCAGGGTATGGATAAAATTATTGAATATTTTTGACCACTCCCACTTAAATTCATCCAGTTTTTCCAATGAAGACAAAGTTCAAATCAAAGTCAACAGGTGATATAAAGAAGGACAATTTATTCTAACTTTAGCAAATGTAGAGCTGTGATTATTTCATACAGTATGCTACAAGGTCAAATTTGAGTTGGTACATGTTAAATTTTAAGGTGCATAAAATCAGCTACTATCACTATCCACTGTATGCTTTTTGAGACAAGTAAGTTGTGCTATCATGTCACTTGTTCAATTGAATGTAAAGTACATATGCTTGAAGTTAAATAATTTTTTATTAAAATTTAAAAGTACAACAATCAGTTCTATTTCTCAATCATTCATGATGGTAAGTACAATATAATAAAGTAGTTTTAAAAAATCAAAACTGTAAATTTTTATAAACAGAAAAACTTGGGAATAAAAAGGTAAACATATATATGATAAATAACTGGAATGTATTTGAACCTGAAACACTTATTATGTTTTGAATATGCTAGATTCAATTAAATAAAGGTGAGTAAAGAGTTAGTTATCAAAAAACACATAGGGAATATTACTACTGTTTATGATCTTATTTGTGTTAAAAGAGGTTTGTTACACTGTGGCCTGTGGCTCTTCAAAGCGCTGACCTATGGTTGTCTGTGACTGGTGGAGGCCTACTACTACTACTACTATATAAGTATATATTTGAGTGCACACAAAACTCATTATGAATAGTAAATACATAAGTATAAATGATAGTAATGGGAGGCAGTTATATATCTATAACTGGGGTGTGACAAAAGGGGGTCCTGATAGTATTAGCAGTTATTTAGCAACATAGAAACTATTAGCAAGAATAATTTGTCAAAATAGGAAACTACAAAATGGCTTATTCCAAACCCACCCACTTAAGTGAATTTCTAGGCCTTCCTAGTCAGCCAGCCAGCCCTCCACTCCAAAACCCACCTCCCTCAGAATATTTTAGAGAATATTTTGTGCTGTTCGTCACAGGTGCAAAAATTGCCAGTTATGATGATGGTTAGTAATAGTTAACATTTATATGAAGCTTTTAATTTTCCAAATGCTTTATATAATTACCTCTTATGATCTCATAACACTTCTATGAAGTAGGTACTACTATTCCCACTTTAAAGATGAAGGAACCAAGACTATAAGAGGTTAAGAGACTTGCACAGGATCACATAGCTAGTGAGTGATGTGAGGGCCAAAATTTGATATACGGAGCCTTATTTGGGTGACTCGCCTTAATATTGGGGTCCCGGAAATATGAGAGACCTTTTAGGTTCTCCCTCTGCTCTGAACTGCCCTTTTTAGATATTTCTCCCAGGCCAATAAGAAAGGAGCCTTTAAGCTTTAGTTCACAAAAGGATCAGATTTTTATTACTTGGGAATTAGACAACAGAGGTAAAACTAATAAAAATCAAAGATAAGGAAATAAGAAAATAGAAATACAGATAAATATTCTTAACTTAAGCTTAACCTATTCACTGCCGAGACCGTTCCCAATTAAGCTAGTTCAAAGGAATTTAGGGTTTTCCATAATTAGCTCACCAAACCTGAAAGTCTACAGTTGCTCGCGCTGCAAGAACAGCCAACACGCCACCTCAAGGGGAGTTGCCATACAGAGAGAAAACATGCCACCAGCGCAAAGACCGAGTTCCAGAAGATGCCTAGCATTCCAGAAGCAGCATGCCTCCCTTCAGGAAGCATTCAATCTCCCCTTCCCCAAAAGGGGAGGTCCTTCAAAAGCTGCCTATGGAGAGTTCTCTTTCTGACCTCAGCAGCATACATAACCTCGGGGTGGGCCAGGTGTGGCCCCTGCCAAATGATTCAGCTAAAACTGCGATATTAATCTTTACCACAAATAATTTTTACCACAGTGACTGAAACAGGATTTGAACTCGGGTCTTCCTGCTTTCAAGTTCATTTTCTATGCTGCCTTCTAGTCACTGACATGATCATATCACTACTCTATTTAAACGCCTTCAGTGATTCCCTGCTGCCTATAGAATAATGTTTAAAAGTTTGACCCTGGTATTCAAACACACACAATCTCCTCTATAATCTGGCATGACCTAACTCATCCTTCTCTCTTAAAATTCGCCTCTGTGTAGTCTACATCACCAAATTCCCTATTTTTCCTGCCCTCTCCCCTTTCTATACCTTTTCTTACTCCATCCCCAAGTTTTAGAATACCTATTCTGGAACCCATCCTCCCAAGTTGTTTTTGTTGTTGTTGTTGAAGTCCTTCCTGACTCCAAAGTATAACTCAGATGTCAGTTTTTCTATGACATCTTCTCAGACTCTTCTTCCCCCAGTAGTACTAATCTCACTCTCTGTCTCTCTCTCAAAAATTTTTTATTACCTTTCCTGGCTCTCCTTTGTCCAGATCACATTCTACTTTATATGAGCCTTATTTATGCACATACTGTAGTGTTCTCCTTCCTTTTAGATAGCATGGTGCAGTGTTAAGAACATTAGACTTAAGAGACAGGGGAGATGTGGATTTAAATTCTACTTCTCACATTTATGAGTTCTGGGGACACAGGCAAATCTTTTAACGTCTCTGACTCTTAGTTCCCTCAACTGTGGAATAGAATACCTGTAATGCTGATATCACAGGGTTGGTGTGATAATAAAATGAGATAAAGTATGTAAAGTTCTTGCAAATCTTAAACATCTACATGGATGTTAGTTATGTAAGCTTGTGACTTCCCACTTTTTCACAACACACAGCCACACACACCACCTGAGTTCTACACAATGGTCCTAGTTCTGCCCTCTGGTCCCAGACAAACAGTTTAAAACTTTATTTCACATGATAACCCTTCAGACTCCCAGAGAGTGCTACTCTCCAGTTCCTTCAGGTGATCCTTTTGCCCCATAGCCTCCTACAATAGAAGCCACATCCTATTCTACCTTTCCACCCTTGGTAACTGCCTCTCAGGAACAATATTTCAGGAATGCCTCAGCCATGCTTCATTTCACTCCATCCTCACAGGCCATCTCCTTCAACACTTCTTTGGTTCACAACCTACATTAGAGACTATAATCTGGAGAAACTTCTACCCTGAGGTGCCACTCACCTGATTTGTGATTGCCTGTCTGAAACACTGTTTTAGGTATGCTTTATTTTACTTTACTCTCTCCACATCTCTCCTTCCTGCCAATAATTCTGGAACCAAGAACCAAGATCAAATCCATTATTCCTGGATGAGATATATCAGTCTACTCCCCTACAGTCCCACTTACCATCTCAATTGCATGTTTATTAACTTATGTATTTTACGTATTTTAGATAACCTTTCATTTTTTGTATCTCTCCCTTCTTTGCAGAGTTGGGGGACTAAGAATGCAGAATTCTATGAATACTGTCAGATTTAGCTGAGGTGTTGATTAACTTTGCTGAACTTTCCCCTCCACTATTATTCTTTACTGTGTTGCTGTTGTTCAATCATGTCCAATTCTTCATGGCCCCATTTGGGGTTTTCTTAGCAAAACTACTGGTTTGTCATTTCCTTCTCCAGCTCATTTTACAGATGAGGAAACTGAGGTAAACAGGTATAAGGACTTACCCAGGGTCACATGGATAGTAAGTATCTGAGACCAGATTTTAAGTCAGGAAGATGAGCCTTTGAACTCCAGGCCCAGCATTCTATCCACTCTGCCAACTAGCCACTGTATATGAGATGACTTTCTAGTTAAGGAATAAAGAGGGATATAAAGCTAATATTAAAACAAAAGATAATAATAGAAAATTTTGAAAATGTTTTCCTACTCTATTTCACAGAATATTGTTCTCCTTTATGGAGAAAACAAGCAAAGTATGACTTGAAAACAAAAATATTTTCTCCATTTTTTATCATCTCCTCTACCTGAAATGCTCCTGTCACTCCTCTGATCTTCTACCCTCCCTTTCTTTGCTGATTTAAAGTCCTTCATAGGGGTATCTAGGTGGCACAGTGGAGAGAGCACTGGCCCTGGATTCAGGAGGACCTGAGTTCAAATCCGGCCTCAGACACTTGACACTTACTAGCTGTGTGACCCTGGGCAAGTCACTTAATCCCAACTGAATCACCCCCCCAAAAAAAATAAATAAATAAAAATAAAAAGCCTTCATAATCAGCCTCTAGCATACCTTCCCAGACTTATTTCATATCAAGTACTTTAGCCTAATTGGTCTACTTTCTGTTCTTTATATACTATCATTCTGTTTCTCACTTTTATGCCTTTGTATAGTCTATCATGTTGACATTAAGAACTTATTAAGTTAAAAAAAACTTATTAAGTGCTTACTATATGCTAGACTCTGTACTAAGGCTTAGGATATAAAGTGAAAATAGTCCCTGCCCTCAAGAAGCTCACAGTCTAATGGAGGTGCTATCATGTAAACAACTATGTAGAAGCAAGATATAGAAAGGAAAACTTAGAGGCAATCCCAAAGGGAAGGCACTAGCATTACATGGGCCTAGGAAAGGCTTCTTGCAGTATGTGAGATTTTAACTGAGACTTGAAGAAAGTCAGGGAAACCAGGAGGTAAAGACAAGGGAGAGCATTCTAGGCATGGGAACAGTCAGTGAAAATACATGGAACTAAGAATATTTTATGTGAGGAAGAGCAAGGAGGTCAGTATGACTACATCATAGAGTATATAGAAAAGAGTAAAGTATAAGAAGACTGGAAAAGTGGGAAGGGGCTGGAAGGTTATAAAGACTTTCAAAGCCAAATAGGATATCATATTTGATCCTAGAGGTAGTAGGGAACCAGTAGAGTTACATGCATTTTAGGAAGATCACTTTGATAAATGGGTGGAGGATAGACTGAATTAGGGAGAAACTGAAAACAGATAGGCCGACCAGACAGTATTATAATAGTCCAGGTGTGCAGTGATGATGTACTGCACTAAGGTGATGATAGTGTCAGGGGAGAATGAGGCAAATACAAGAAATGTTGCCAAGGTAGAATTGATAGGTCTTGACAACGGTTTGGATACAGGAGGTGAGAATGAGAAGTCAGGGATGAAACTGAGACTGTGATACTAGGTGACTGAGAATGTCTTCAACAATATTAGTGAAATTTGGAAGACAGGAGGTCCTTAGGAGAAAGATAATAAGTACAATATTGGACAGGTAGAATTTTATATGACTATGGGTCATCAAGTTTGAGATGACTCATAGACAGTTGGAGATGTAAGACTGGAGTCCAGGATAGAGGTTAGGACTAGATAAGGAGACCTGAGAATCATTTGCATAGAGATGAGAATTGAATCCATGGAAGTTGATAAGATCACCCAGTGAGACAGTACCGAGGGAAAAGAGAAGAGAACCCAAGACAAAGCCTTGGGATATACCAAGGTTATAGTTTAATGAGAAGATCTAGCATAGGAGACTGAGCCGTGGTCAGACAGGTAAGAAAACTAGGAGAAAGGAGAACCAGGAACATCCCCTATTCCTGAAATGTTCTCCCTCCTCACTTCTACCCCTTAACATCCCCGGCTTGCTTAAGGATCCTCTCAAGTGCAACCTCTTATATGAGTCCTTTCCTGATCTCTTTTACCCTCCACAGAGGGTAAGCTCCATTAAGTCACTAGAAGGTACAATGAACAATGGATGGAACACAAAGGGGAGTGAGGGAGATATCAGACACTGTTACCCTGGGCTAGGCAATTAATTACCCATTTCCTTCTCTGTAAAATGAGAATAACAACTGCATCTATTTATCAGGGTTGTTGTGAGGATCAAATGAAATAATATTTGTTGAGTACTTTGCAAACTGGCAAAACACTATTTCAGTGCAAGCTATTATTGTATCCATTACTGTGTCTGTATCCCCAGTGCCTTGTATATTATCATAATTATAGCTAACATTTATGTAGCACTTTAAGGTTTGCCAAGTGCTTCACATATCTCATTTAATCAGAGCAGGTTCTTGAATTGAGCTGAATTTATTATATCTTTTTATTCTTAGTATTCATTACAAAATTCAACATACTTATGGTTAAAGCATTATTGATCTTCTTGTAAGATTTTATATTTATGTAAAGTTATCTGCTCTTGCTTAGCACATGCCTAGTACATATTAGTGCTTAATAAATGCTTGTTTCCTTCCTTTATCCCTCACTTACATTTACTTTCTGTATGTATTTTAAAAATAAGAGTTGGTTGACACATTCCTTATGTAGCCCACTGTGATTTATTTGGACTGTTTCATTTCTTTGGTCATTAGAGCGATCACTTTTGTCTTCATTATTTCATTGTTGTGTATGCCAATCACTTTTGAACAATGATTTTCTTGGTCAAATCTTACCCCAAGGAACTCCAACATCCTTTCCCTTCTCCCAGGGTCTTGGCAAAAGATATGTCATAGTTTGCCTGGATTTCCCCTCCTTGTCTATAAAAAATTTTCATATGATAAGATTACTTCTTCCAAGTTTACTTTCATTTCTATGTTGGCAACAAATTTATCCTTATTAGTCAGGAATTACATCCAGAATAATGGTTCCAGTCATTGCTTCTTCTAAACCTCTGAAGGACAAAAACATTAACAAGTCAAGAATCGATCAGCAGCTTTGCTGTTTTGTTTTTAGCAGTCACTAATAGTTGATGTTTAGATAGTGATGCCCTATAGGTAGCCTGTGCTGCAGAAAATGTAATCGGATTACTCCTATTTGCTTGTTCCTTCCACCCCTAAACAACTTGCACTTTCTTATCTTTGTGCTAGCTTGCTGCTTCAGATCTGGGCAGTTGTCACATTCCATAGATTTTACACATGCAATGTTTCTGGAATCCATCATCTTCTCTCCAATCCCACTGTCAGTTGCTATAGGTCATGTCCTGATTACCTATCCCCAAATTATGCCTCCTAATGTAGCCTCCCTTGCTCTAGTCTCAATTTATTCCAAATTATCTCAGCTATATCCATCTTCTAAAGTAATTTGGATCATGTCCCCCCTTCCTTACTCAAAAACCTTCAATAACTCACCCATATTTTAAGGAGTAAATTCTTAGTTCCTCAACATGGTATTCAAGATGATGAAGGTAATATAAAAACAAAAGGTCCCAAAGGTAGGAATTCTGTCAGATTCATTATCTCTTGCAAGGTACTATATAATGCACTACAAAAGGTGGATTTTCAATAACTATATAATTGAAGATGTCCCTAGTTACATTGGAAAATATGGCTCTGTGTGTGGTCCTATGTACAGTAAAACTTTTTTTCCCTTCCTTGGAAGCAGTGTGGCATAAGTGGATAGACAAGGCAAGGGAACTAGCATTTAATAAGAGCTTACTCTAAGTCTAGGTACTGTCAAACTTTGGGGGATACAAATTCAAGGGGAAAAAACTGTTTCTGCTGACATTCTAATAGCTCAAAGCTGATCAACACACACTCTATTTTGAATCAGTGAATCAGAGAGGATCAGAGTTTAAAACCTGCTCTGATTCCTATTCCCTGTATGTGATCTTGAAGAAGTTACTTATCCAAAGTCCAAATCTATGATCCCCACTTTCCTTTTCTCTAAAATGAGGGGGCTGGATTATAGGACCTTTCAATTCCCTTCCTGCTCTTGATCTATAATCCTATGATCCTAGTAATTTGTAAGTAATCATTGCTGAATACAAATTGAACAGTAGATGGCACTGATGATTAACACCACCAGCAAAAATCTTTCTTATACACAATTATTTCCATGTTTTTATTTTTTTCTAACACTGATCTGAACAACCTCATAAAAGGCTTATATGAAGACAAACGTGAAGGGCACCTAATAATCTAGGATTTAAAAAAACTAAAATTTTAAAAGTTCTCATTTCAGTAAAATGAAGGTGTTTGGCAACATGTTTGAGATGGAAGGAAAGATCCAAATACCTTTAAGGTATATGGAGATGTAAAACTACCAATGTGTAAAAAACAATTATTCATATGAGAAATCTCTAAAAACACACAAAAACACTTAGGTAATAACTGGACAGTGATGAATAACCATAACAATTCTCCATCTCATTTTTTATTCCTCTGTATCATAGATTTTGTTCCAGTCAAGTACAACTCACTCATTATTGCTTTTATAGCTTTTCATGCAGTATTCTGAGGAAAAAAGGTGTGTCCGCTGTTCTCTTCTCAGTACCCAGGTACATATCTGTCAAGTTCTGAATTCACTCCTTCTGGGAAGCCTTCTCTGATTAATAATGATGGTAGTAGCTCTCAATTATAGCTAGAACTTTCCTCCCCTCCTTTTGCTCCAACTCCTTTTTATCTCCTTATCTTGCCCAGGATAAAAATGCTGTAGCCACTCAAGGCCTGATCCCCCAAACTGATAATAGGCCCTGAAGCTTTAACCTGTTAAGATGTTGCTTTGCTGCTCCTTTAAACATTCTGGTGGCTCTACACTCCTGAGGTTTCATCATGTTGGTAGTAAATTGAGTTCAATTATAGCTCAGAATTCCTAAGCTCAAACAATCAACCAGCCTCACTCTCCCCAGCAGCAGGGACCATAGGTATGTGTCACCGGATCTGGCAAATGATTTTCTTTACTACATCTTATTGCAAATGCTCCCGTGCTCTGCACTCCTCTGCCCCCTTTATATGATGTATATCATGCATGGCACTTTCCTTCTAAAACAGAATCCTAGAAGTGATCTCAGATGACTATAGTTTAGGCAGGCTGTGTTAGACACAAAGTGGTCTTAGCTTTTTTTTTTTGGGGGGGGGGGAGGTGGTGGGGCTCTATACCAGTATATGGGTGTGTGTGTGTGTGTGTGTGTGTGTGTGTGTGTGTGTGTGTGTGTGTGAGTGAATGAGAGAGAGAGAGAGAGAGAGAAAGAGAGATTGAGATTCTAGAAAAAGGTCACAGGTCTGCCCTCCCTCCCATGATTCACATATCATGATTGCCTAACAAGATAAGGAATTTACACAGCAAGTTCCACACTTTGGAGGACTCTCACTTTTCTCTGTTAAGCCACATCTGAAATGTGACACACCCTCATGCACACATGCTCAGGACACACTCTTTCTACAACTTATAGTAATGCCTTCTAGGCCAGGGTTAACATAGGGGTCATGAACTTGATTTGTTGTTGCTTAAATATTTGATTACTATTTCAATATAATTGGATTCCTTTGTCATTCTGTGTATTTCATTCATTTAAAAACATTATACTGAGGAGGGTTCACCAGACTGCCAGGAGGGGTCCAAGACATACCCAAAAAAGGTTAAAAGCCTTTGCTCAGGGAAATCAAGACAATCCCTAGCTACTCTAAACCATGAGTGGTATAGAAAAGATCTTATCTTACTTCCTACTTCTCCTAAATACCCTAGTTGAATTGTAATCACTTGTTCTCCTTTATAACTGCTATTATGACAACAGAAAGTGGAATGGAAAGCTTCTCGAGGCAAGGGGGTAACAATGTGCCTGGCTTCCTCTTACAGACCTGCTACATCCCAAGATCCTGAATGCATACTCTGTTTGCACTGTTAACTTATGCGTTTATGATTTGTAAGGGCTCTTAGGCACATTTTCATATTTATTTTTACTTTTTGGTCATTGCACATTGTACTAAATTTCACTCCAGTAGGCTTTCAAAAACAAGTGATTTGGTCACATGGGGAGGATCTTTCTGGAAATGCAGTAAATAAAATGATTTAACAGATATTTTATGATACAACTTGCTTACATTTTGCATGCAGACTTATATAGCTCTATAGATTTTAATGTTTTCTGGGTCCCAAAGCCTGGCATGATAGTAATCAGAGATCTGGACTTACAGTGAAGAAAGACCTAGGTTCAGGTGTTGCTTTATGTACTAGTGGAATGACCCTTAAGTCATATGGTCTTACATAAAGGCAAGTCATATTTAACTCCTCTAAGCCTCAGTCCCCTCATCTGCAATATGAAGGATCTCTGGATTGTGGGAGGATGAGTACTTTAATATATACCTTATGGTAAGACTTATGTAAACTTATGCAAAATAAACAAGTAAATCCAGGGAAGCAATATATATGACTATAAGAGTGTAAATGAAAATAACAATAAAAGATCAAAATTGAACTCTATGGAATGATAAAGAGCAATCTTAACCCTGAAAAAAATTTAGAATGCAAGTCCCCTCCCTTTGTTGCAGATGTAGGAAACTATGGGTATGCAGCACTGTATATACTCTGGGACATGGTTGAGGTTTTCATTAGTTTTGCTGAACCTTTTCACTTTTTTGTTTTCATTATTTGTTCAAAGTTATGTCTCTTTGAGAGTGGAAGTAAGGAGGGAGATGAAGTGACATGGGGAAATTAAGGTGATGTAAAATATGGGATATCAATAAAAAAATTTTAAAACTTCAGAAAATGTAAAATCCTCAAAATTTATTCTTAGCACAATATAATATTATTACTAATTAGAATACATTTTGCTGTCATAGAAATATTCTGTTACTCTACACAAGGAAGAATAATGAAACAATAGGAGTAGGTTAATGTGGTGTAAGAACACTTACTTTTCCCATCTGCTAACCGAGTTTCAGCTGTGAATTCTGGTTACCCATTGGATAATTAGTTTGACTACGGCTAAGGGAACTCTTAGAGTTTATCTTCAAAGGTGATGCTTTGACAATAGCAAACATTCCTAAGAATACTCTGTTTTTAAAAGGTATATCCTCAAACCATACATTTCAGTTATATATGTATATAGTTCATTTTCTTCTCAAGTATGTTTAATTCTTTTATGATGAGAGCCACTGAGTATTTGACAGTTTAGGATTATTTTTTTTTTAAATCAAGTGCTGATATAAAACATACCCACCCAAATGCCTATAGTCATTTAGCAGTCCAGTTCCAGTTCCACATGAAATGCACAGACAATTCATATCAGACTAAGTCTATTTAATCCAACAGAACACTGTGAAACTTGAAAATGATATTGGATCTGTTAAATCTGGAGTACAAATCACAGGAGACATTATTTCTCCCATAATTCTATGATAAATATAGATTATGTCTAAAGGGTTCCCCCGCACCCCCACCCCTTTGGTGGTGGTGGTGGTTGAGAATGATCATTAATGGACCAAATGTTATTCTTATGTCTTTTCTCTGGCTCCAGGACTACACCCTATTTGGAAAGCCAGATATTTCTTGAACAATTGCTATTCAGACCATGCTAATGCCAGATGAAGTAGCCTTATGGAGTATTTTTGTGATGACATTGTTTGTTTTCAGCCTGATGATGGATCAAGGCCTGGCATGATAACAAGTTAATCAAAAAGACTATTTTTGTATTCTTATGTGTAACTCTCCCTGGGCTACTTCACAAATCTCACACACATTGGTAGGCCAGGTTCCCAGACAGTGGCTGACTACTGTTCTCTGAAAGTTTTAGAGGTAACCTCAAGGGACTGGGCTTTTAATAGTGTTGTAATATTGCCTGTTATTGTTGCTCACAATCTCCTACCAATATGATCCCTATTATAAATTAGTCAATCAGACAATTAGATTTTACAAAGATATTGGAGAAAGTGGTATAGAAACCATAGTTGTAACCTCAATTCCACCAGAAACTTTGAGTACACTCTCCCATAAATATGTAGGAGACTTGTGGGGAGAATGAGTATAAATCAAATATGTTGGGGAACACATGTGACAAGGGAGGTAACTAACTTGCAACACCTGGTTACTAACATCCTTAATTCTGAAATTAATTAAATTAATCCTTAATTTTCTTGCAAGGGGTGATACTTCTTCCCTTGGGTGGCTATTTTCTGTATCTATCTGCATCTGGGTTTAACTGCGGTATGTCCTCTAGAAGCCTTATTTGTTACTTGTCAAGTTTCTATGATAATAGATAATAGAGTTAAGGCCAAACAAATCCTTACTCACAGTGGACTGAACTGCTAAAATTTCTTCTGCTATTTTAACCTCTTGCTTCTTTCTTGACCCAGTTAGGGAGGAATTTAAACACGATAAAGGTAGCACAATGTATAGACAACTTGTTTATATACTTTCAAAAAACTTAAATCTTTCTTTTTCATCGATTGATTGAAGTGGGTGTGTGGAATCCTCTCCAAGATACTTGATATAAGCAAGGCAACATGCTTAATGCTATGAGACAAAAACAAATAATAAAACATACAAAGAACTGTAAGAACAGTCCCTGTCTTTGAGAATTTTGCAATCCACTTTTTAAAAAGATCTTATTCCTATTAGGGAAGAGAGAAGAAAGAAAGAAGCTTTTATTAGGCTATGTGCCAAGCACTGTACTACATGTTTTATAAATATTATCTCATTTGACCCTCACAACAACTCTGGGAGGTAGGTGCTCTTATTATTCCATTTTATAGTTGAGGAAACTAAGTCAGTCAGAGGTTAGTGACTAGTCGAGGGTCACACCACTAATAAAAGTATGAGGATGAAAAAAACAAACCAAACAAACAAACAAAAAAGTATGAGGATGGATTTGAATTAAGTTCTTCCTGACTCCTAGACTAATGCTCTATCCACTTCATTACTTAGCTGCCTCAATTAGAATTTAGATTGCTGTTATTTTAAACTCAGATCTATTTAATAATTTAGGGAAACCTAATTTTTGCTTAATTTCTTAAATGCACACATGAATACAACAAATTAAGTTAGTGGTAAAAGAAAACCCCAACGTTTAATAAGGAGCTCATTGCAATTCTTCCATTTAGAAATTATGTAGAAACATTCTTCCCTTTGTTTTTCATATTTGAAAAATGAAACAAGCCTGTACAGATTCCACCACTATAGAACCTTGTTATAAGAACTATTTATCATGGTAAAGGTGGAATGCTCTTAAGGTGAATTCTTATTCAACCTTCCTGCCCTATAATGAACTTCGTTTCTCCAGCTGAAAAGTGATAAAGGACCAAATTAGGGGAGAGAATGCATGACTGGAGAGGAGAGAATACCTATGAGAGAGGCTATGGAGGTAAAAATGATAGGACTGAACAAATGCCTAGATACAGAGGGTTAGGGAAAGAGAAGAATCTGCTTAACATTTGTTACTTAACAAAAGCTTAATGAATTAGTTAAATAGGAACATCTAAAAGAGATCACCATCAATAGGTACTCCCTCTTCAACCTGAATTCTTCTCTGGGTCACCTCCATGATAGTGGTAAACACCTTATTTATCAACTTGTTTTATCCTTTGACTGATATTAATGATCAGAAGGTTGTTGAACAAGTTTAAATTTCTTGTATCCTTTCAAGGACTTGATGTATGGATTGGATGTGCCTTATTGAAAGAAAGTTTTCAAGGCCAAATTTTGCTCTACTAAATCAAACACTATTATAATCAACAAATATAAGTATTGTGTGATCTTGTTTTTTCTGTGTTTTTCTGAAATTGTGTGATGGCCAGGATGTGGTCTACCATGGAATATCATTCACAAAACCCTTCTTTTTCCTTATAAAAACACTCATAAAGAACGACCTCAATACATAAAATTTTCATAAAATTTTTATATAAATTGGAAATGCAGTACATAGTATTGGCAGTTGCTATTATTTGTCATTTTTTTGGAGGATTAATAAAGTCTGAGATTCTTCCTTATATTTGGTACCTTTCCCTCTTTTAGATACTCTATAGCACCTTAATGACTGAACTGCAGGCAGCATCACTCTGCTATGTGCAGTTTGGTTTAGTTTAGCATATTTCCACCCATCTTTGTTCTCTCTAGTTATTTGGATTGATAGTTTTCTTATTACTTATTATTGTTAATGTGGAACATTCTTTCACATGGTTAAGAGTTTGCAATTCATCTTTTAAGAAGTATTCATATCAGGGGCAGCTAGGTGGCGCAGTGGATAGAGCACTGGCCCTGGAGTCAGGAGGACCTGAGTTCAAATGTGGCCTCAGACACTTGACACTTACTAGCTGTGTGACCCTGGGCAAGTCACTTAACCCAATTTGCCTCAAAAAAAAAGAAAAGTATTCATATCTTGGCAGCCAGGTGGCGCAGTGGATAAAGCACTGACCATGGATCCAGCAGGACCTGAGTTCAAATCCAACCTCAGACACTTGACATTAACTGTTTGACCCTGGGCAAGTCACTTAACCCTCATTGCCCCACCCAAAAAAAAAAAAAAAGAAAAAGAAAAAAAATGTTCATATCCTTTAACAATTTATCTACCTGTGATTGCTTTTGGTTTTGTTAGTTGTCTATATATCGTATATGATACTTATGTCTGTACACCGCCCCCCCCCCAAGAAATTTGATTCAGATTGCTTTCCCAGTCAACTGCTTCCCTTCTTATCTTGCATGCATTAATTTTATTTGTCTAAAAGAGTTTCAATTTCATTCATTTTATTTTTTTATAATTGGTTCTATATTTTGGTTAAGAAGCCATCTTTTATCCATAACCATGAAAGGCATATATGATCTTGTCTTCTAACTTTGTAAACCAATAACTAAAGGTTTTGTTTAATTGATGCTTTATAATATGACATTTGGAAGTGATATTCCCCCTTCATTATTTCCCTTGATACTATAGATCTTTTGTTGAGCTAAATGAATTTTGTTATTAATTTATCTATATCCATAAAGTAATGCTTGGTACCTTCACTGGTATAGTATTAAACTGTAAATTAACATTTGTACTACTGATATTTTTATTATATTTCCACAGCCTAGTAGTAAACATAAATATTTCTCCAGCTAACATTTTATAATTGAACCTTTCCTTTGTTGCCTGTGGTCTTGATTACAATACATAAAACATTTCCCTTTATCTTACATGTCTCCTTTCCCCATTTATGCACCCTCACATTCTACAATTACATATCAGAATGATTCACCTGTAGGAGGGTTGCAAGATTTAGCCCTTGGTGTTGTGGGCTTGCTCTCTACCACTATTTCTCTTACTTTCATCTTTATCTGCTTGTGTACTTTAAAAAAAGAAATCTCTTAATGAATGGTCCCTCTATATCTTTTATTTAAGAATAATAGATGTGTTTCTCTTCTGTTCTTTTTTAAAATATCTAACTCTGGGTGATTTTTTTTCCATTACTCATTCTTGATAGTTGTATTCATTTATCTTTCTTATATTTCTTTTGTTTGGGGTGAATCTGTTCCCCCTACAGCTTCCCAGTGTGTCAGATGCCACTTTTTAATATCTGTCTTTAAAATTCAGGCTCAGGTTTTCAGGGTTTATCATTTTGGGTTGCATTCTGAGCTCCTCTCAGAGGCCTCTAATAAGTTCAGATTAGCCTTCGATTATTTGATTTTTCCATTACTTTTTATTTGAAATTATCTTTCCTGGCTTATTACAAAATTTGTTGTTTCTCACTGAAACTATTAAGTTTAGGCATTATGTCTCTTAAAGCATAGGTTCTCCCCACCTCACCCCCAAAGGTAATGTGTGGATCTTTCAAGTTGTGCTGTTTTCTGTATTTAGTTCTGAGCAGTTTCCTTTCATTATTTGCTACACTATCATGCTCAGTTTCTTCAATGTGTCATCTCTTTGGGGAAATCAATGATTCTTTATACATAGTCTATCTTTGAGATCAATGGCTTTTACTTTAGAAATTAGTTTAGAAATCATGTATTCTTTTAACTTTATTACCTTTTGCATCTCTTCTTCCAGATTATGTTTCATTTCTCATTTCAATAAAAATATTTTTAGACCACATCTGTTCTTTCCCTTTTTTGGAAAGACGAGACACTGAAGATTCCAATTTTCCTATTCTACTAAATATTTCTTCAATATACTCCATAATAATAATTATTTCTGCAATAGACTCCATAAATTTAGAAACATTCCTTCTAACTTTTTCCCTAAGATTTTCATTTCTCTTTGGAACCATTCTGGTACTTCTTGTGGTTCTATATTCTCTTGGGAAACTATAGAATTCTATATTGGTTCAGGTGATTTTTAAAATTTCTTTGTATAGAAATGCTAACTTGGAGAAATTTGTAATTTTTTAGATGTTTCAGTACTTATTTTCCAAACTAATTTTAGTATCCTCCCTTTTTATTTACCTAATTGTGCTTTATTTTAATTGAGTTGTCTATAAATATTCTACCCTATCTTCCATAGAAACCTTTTCCATTTTCTGCTCCCACTTTTATATTTCTTTCTCCCTTCATCTGTTTCTCTTCTTAGCTATCAGGAATCAGCGTAAGGACCAGGTTGTTAGTTTAGAACATGAACAGGGCAAGTTCAGGCAATAATGTTTCATCCCAGGCACTATTTCACATTGGCACAGAAGGCAGTACAAGTTGGGCAGGATATAAATCACATAAGAGCTCTCATGTAGGAGGTAGTTAAGTTTAGGTATGATGAAGGGCAAAGAAGTAGAAATGAAAGAAGTGAAAATCAGGAGAGCAAAGCTCAAAGCAATACATCAAGCATCAAAAAGATCTGAAGGTCACTGGGCAAGAGAAGCCTTCAGACAAATTTAGCTCATCAGACAACATTGTGGGTAAAGAGTTGCCCTACTGAGGTATGAGTAAGATTTCTAGCCTCAGAGCCCCAGCTCTACTTAGTTGATTCTTCCCTTTTAAAGGGAACCTATTGTTTTATGCCTGTTATAAATATTTCTAGTTTTCATATGAAGGGGTAGCTAGGTGGTGAAGTGGATAGAGCACTGGCCCTGAAGTTGGGGCCAAATCTGACCTCAGATACTTATTAGCTGTGTGACCCTGGGAAAGTCACTTAACCCCAATTGCCTAAAACATCTGGGGCCATCCCCAGTCATCCTGATATACATATACATGTACATGCACATACACACATATCTTTCCACTGGACCCAGGTGGCTCTGGAGGAGTGAGGTTGGTGACCTTGTAGAGGCCTTCCTCACTTATATCCAATTCACTGAAAGTCATGACACATAGTCTTCTTCAAGAATGAAGAACAAACAACAACTACTACAACCTATCCTGTTTCTTTACTACTCACAAAACCCCAATTTCAGAGCTTTGTGGGTTTTTTTCTGATCATCAGTGTCCCTTGATGGAAAGAATAATCCTAACTTCCTTTACTGTATCAAATCTTATCTGAAGATTAGTCCAAAGTTCATTAAGATCTGACTACCAGGGCAGCTAGGTGGCGCAGTGGATAAAGCACCGGCCTTGGATTCAGGAGTACCTGAGTTCAAATCCGGCCTCAGACACTTGACACTTACTAGCTGTGTGACCCTGGGCAAGTCACTTAACCCCCATTGCCCTGCAAAAAAAACCCCAAAAAACAAAAAAACCAAACTGACTACCTTTGAATATTTGATCAACAGTTATCATAATTCATATGATCTTTAATTTTACAAGATTGACCATGATCAATGACTAAGCAGGCACATGATAAAGAATGAATGACCATCTATACCCATTAAATTATTCATAAAAATGTTCATCATCATCAAGGAAAGTGACCAATCTTAAGACTTTAGGTTGCCTAGTTTGCCATACATCATTAACACAGTATCACATGTTAGTAGTGTAATAGTGAATAAAACTCAGAATCACTGCATTTGGGTGTGGAAATAGCATTATGGAAACAAGTTAGAAAACATTACGGCCAGTAGGTAGGTTTTTCTGTTTCATTTTATTTTTTACATATATCTGTTCCTTCAACAGTCCTTGTTTTTACTGTTGAGCAGCCCACTGACTTGAGACCATGGACTTCCAACATTGATCAGAAATACTGCTTAGAATACCTGAGCTTATGTCAGGTTACTTATCCATTGCTACAACTATAGTAGCAAATCCTATGGCTCTACTGCTTCTTTTCATGATAAATATGGACATTATCTAGAAAGGACTATGGAAAATTTATGCAATTAATATCTGATGTTACATTTAAAAGGAGATTACATAGTTTGGGCTATTCTCTTCTTTCCCCTCAAAAAAATTTTATAACAATAAATAAGTAATAGAAATATCATTCAATGTCTTTTCTTCTCTTTTTGATAGATGGTAGGCAATAGAAGGGAGAAATAGAGGGAAAGAGTCTGAAGAACTCAATAGCAATTGTTTGAATAATTGAGAATTAAGTACACAAAAAATGCATTTTGCATATTAAGAATACTGACTTTCATTATTCTAACTCTTAATATATATTCAAATGTTCTATATATAAGATTTCAACAGTTTAGAAAAGTAGAAGGTGTGTATTCTCTTAAATCTTAATCTGATACATTAATATTTGGTTGTCTTCCATAAAATCTATATTGATACAAAAAGAAAAATACATGTAATCTTATTGGCTTGAATAAATTTTTTATAGTATAAAATTATTTTAAATGAAACCTATTTTGGGAGGTATAAACATTGATTCTAAAATAGCAAGTTTATTAATTTAATAAAATTCTAATTTTAATTGATATTGCTTGTTTTTGAAGATTTTCTTTTTAAAAAACACTCAATTTATTATAACCTCTTTCTAAACCAGTATTTTTATCAATTCATTCAATAAATATTTGTTAAGTGCTTACTATGTGCTAGGCACTGGGCTAACTACACTAAATGAACTTCTCTACAATTGTAAAAATAATGAAATTGATATATTCTATTCATTTCATCTCTTTCCTTTTAGACATTAACTCACCTTGCACTTTGGACACTTCTGGGCATTCCTCTGACCATGCTCAATTTCACTGGCCCAGTGACGCAATAACTTGTCTCCCTTTTTGTACTCCTTGCAGTTAACACCTTCATGCCAGGGTGAGTGGCACTTAAAACACCAGACAAATTGGCAATTGGGGCATTGGATCTGTGTAAGCAAAAGGAAAATAAAGGCCAATGAGAATTAGCTTTGTAGCCATATAGAATAAAAAATAAAATAAAATGAAAAAAAATGGTAGGAATGGGCCAACAAAAGGAAATCAAAAAAGCTGCTTGAGGGATCTGACAAATTAAGTGACTTGTCTAGGGTAACACCACCAGAATGTGTCAGAGATGGGACTTGACCAGGGTACTCTAATTCTAATCAGACTCTACACACTATCCACCACTGCACTGCAGTGTTCGACTCAATCCAATATTATCTGCTCCAGTGCAGAATGCAGTAAACTCGATTTATTTGGGGCATGTACTCAACAGTACTTAAACCAAAATAGAAAATGATCATGTGAACAGATACTGCACCTAAAGCATGAACTTAAAGGATGCCGTCATTGAGAAGGTGGAGTGTTAATTATATGGAAAAGGTTTGGGTTTTCTTTTTCTCTTTTTTACTCAAAATGTCCTTCAAGTTGGCTCTGGAATGAAAGTTGTCTATAATCATGACATAATGATTTCTTTGACTGCACAACACAGTGAAATGGTCTCATTCTGAAAGATGCTGATCTGGAAATGTGTTTTGTTTTACTATGCATACTGATTATGAGGATTTCCTTTTTCTTTTGTTGTCAAATTGGGAAGGGGAAGCAGGAGAGAAAAGAAATGCTTATTTATTAGCATAAACTTTTAAAAATAAACAAAAACATAAAAAAATTACATTATTATGCCATGGTTTTGATGCTTTTCAATTTTTGTGAACAAAGTGCTTAAGATACAAAGATGTGATGTTTTTGAGTGTTTTATATGCTTTTGGCCCCTCTTTATTCTTAGTCACAAATCATATTTTCCAGATCTGTTACCCTTTGTGCTCACTTTTACAATAGGATAAAAACATATTTTGACTCAGTTCAGAGGCTCCTGCCAAATTTTTCATAGAATTTACTTATGCAGGGGGCGGCTAGGTGGCGCAGTAGATAAAGCACCGGCCCTGGATTCAGGAGTACCTGAGTTCAAATCCGACCTCGGACACTTGACACTTACTAGCTGTGTGACCCTGGGCAAGTCACTTAACCTCCATTGCCCCGCAAAAAAAAAAAAAATTACTTATGCAATTGATGAAAAGTTGCAATCATCTTGAAGGTAGTATTGTTATTTATGCTTATCTTGAAAACAGCTTGGGGGAAATGACCAGGTATATACTATGCAATGTGTCTGATATTTACACTCACTGTGAAATTAATTTTGCCAACTCTTTTATCATTTTTTCTGAGGAAAGCCTAAGAACTTTCCCCTTTAATCTGCAACTTCCTATTTTATGTTTTCATTCAAAATTTAAAAACAAACAAACAAAACCATTTTTGGGAGGGTTCTAAGGATAGGATTCCATTGGTGTAGTGAACTACCTGAGGGGAAAGCCCCTCTACCAAAGCAGAGTAGCAACTACTCTGAAACTGAGTTTTAGAGTTTTTAGGGGAGTACTAAGAAGCAGCCTATCATGGTGGATTGCAAATTAGCTTTGAAGTCAGTTACCACAGGCAATTATGTAAGAATGTTTGTAATGTAATAATTTGTAATGTCAATATATAATTGATTCCATTCTTTCAGTAAGACACTTTTGGCTTAGGAAAAGGTTACATCAATGGCTGTAATGATGGTTACATGCCATACAATCTATGTGATTTTTAGCACACTTGATCCGTGGAAGTATCATGGAACTGGGGGTCATTTTGTATTTTTTTTCTTATTTCATAGTGTGTGGGGGGGGGGCAGTGTTTGTTTTTTTTGTGAGGCAATTGAGGTTATATGGCTTAAAATTAATGCTTAATGTCAAACTTTTAGGTAACATTTTTGTACTTAGGGATGCTGATTTTGGGGTAGAAGATACCATCTATCACTGGGCTCATACTTGGAACTTTTTAAGTTTGGTAGAACTAGGTAGGGCTTTCAACTCATTGGCATTTTTGAGAACCTGAAGGCACTTGCATATCAAGATGATATGACAGAGGAGGATTTCTGTGAAGGACATTTTGGGCTACTTTTTATAGAAAATAAATACTCAGTGATCTTGTTTTAAAACGGTATAAAAGATAGCTTTTCTAATTTTCCCATATGAGAACTAGTCCAAATAGAACTAAGCACTGAAAAACCTCTGGGCATCTAAAATAGGAGAAAATTTTAAATAGCCTGTTTCCCAGTCTTTTAACTCTCTGCCCCTTTTCCCAGAAACTTGGCTGACAGATCTGAAAACAGTGATAATCAGACTTTGATTGATCTAACAATATTGCTGTCTACAAACAAACACATGAAGAATGAATGTCTAAGATGATGGGCTGAGATGACATAACCAGATATTAGAAAGTAATAAGAGTTAATTTATGGGCTATAAAACAATATTGTAGTCAATAACACGAGAGATATGAACATAGATTGCAAAACCAGTAGAGCAGGAATTCTGATTGACAATTCTACACAGGGTCTAGGAAGTAGGAGGGGGGGAAAAACCACACCAAACCATGGGCTTTTAAATTGTGACTGCCTTCTGCTAAGGTTTTTGTAGAAATCTAACTTAAATGAATGTGCCTTTATAAAACCCACTCATCCTAAACAAATTATAATGTACTTTCTGCAGGGAGCCCATTGTCTGAATTTAACCAAGAAAACCATGTAAAACATGTGAAATCACAAAATATTAGCCTTGAAAAGCAGAGGACAGAACTTGTAATAATGGACAGAAAATTCAGAGAAGCATATATAACCTGAATGTCAGGGAAAACTTCCTGTTAGCTAAAAATACCACACAAGTGGAATTGGCTAGCTCAAAAAGTAGTGAGTCTTCAAATGAAGGCTGAATGACCACCTGTCAGAGCTAGTGTAGAGGATTTAAATGCAGATACAAAGTAGAATAGTTACCCATTGAAGTCCCTTCCAACTATTTATTCTATTAAAAACATCTAGAGGGGCAGCTAGGTGGAGGAGTGGATAAAGCACCAGCCCTGGATTCAGGAGGACCTGAGTTCAAATGTGACCACAGACACTTGACACTTACTAGCTATGTGACCTTGGGCAAGTCACTTAACCCTCATTGGCCTAAATAAATAATGAAATAAATGAATGGATGGATGGATGAATAAATAAATAAATGGACGGATGAATGAATAAATAGGAAAATTTTTTAAAATAAAAAATAACTTAAAACATCTAAAGGAAAATTTTGTTCCTAAATACCCTGTTGCATATGGAGTAGAAAGAGTAGTAAGAGGAACAAGAAGAAGGTTTATCACCATAATTTGGAAGATGAATTGACCTTGGGGGGGGGGGAAGAGGAGGAGAGAAGGCTCGGGGGCAATGAGGGTTAATGACTTGCCCAGGGTCACACAGCTAGTAAGTTTCACGTGGCTGAGGCCTGTGCTTTATCCACTACACCATCTAGCTGCCCCCATGAATTGACTTTTGAAGACAAAAACTAATTTTTCTTTAAAATGTAAACTGTTTGTGTTTACTATATACCATTAGAATCTTTGATGATGATGATGTGAACCTATGCTCAAATGTGAAAATCAAGGAAATTTCTAAAACAGATTCTATTTGTATAAAATCTGTACTAATCAACCTATTGCTCAGAATGAACTAAAATGACATTCTATAAAAATGAATATTGTGTCCAAGATATAAACAAATGTTGAAATGCACGTTTACTAAAACAAAACAAAACAAAACAAAACAAAACAAACGAACAAAACAAGCAAACAAACAAACAAAAAGTACCATTTACTAACTCAAAAGTTTTCCCACTAAAGATCTACTCTGATGCCTCATCATATCACAGAGGTGATCCTAGATTCTCAAAGGCAAAAGCAAAGCAAAAGTTCTGGTATATTCTTTCCAAACTAGAAAGACTGAGTCTGAGCTGAGGAAATCAGTTAAATATCAACTGTATGAGCATCAGATAAATTGAGAGGCACACATCACCAGGCTGGCCACAGGTGATAAAATTTGGGGCTATGACAGTTTCCCCCCCCCACACAAAAAAATCTACTATGTTTAAGAGGGGTTATAGTTAACATTAGTGAAAAGAACAGAGACCCTCGAAGAAGGTAAAGTAACTCAAAAGCTAACATATTTGATGTTTTTGAAGCTTCAACTTCCACAAAGATAATATATAGAAAAAAAACTAACCGATTAAGGTGCTGGACTTGGAGTCAGAACACCTGGGTTCAATTTCTGCCTTAGACATTTACTAGCTATCTGGATATAGGCAGGTCTGACCATATCACCTCTCCTAGTCAATCAACACCAAAGGCTCCCTTCCTTATTATCTCTCCAGGAAAACCTGGCCTCTTTCTACCTTCTCATTCTTCTTACACCTTATTTCCCCTCCATGTGAATATAGTGCTGCTGACGTCCTTGCTATTCTTTGCACTCCATCTTCTGACTCCAAATGTTTTCACTGGCTTTCCCCATGCCTAAAATGCTCTCCCTCTTTTTTTTTTTGTTTTTGTTTTTTTAAGTGAGGCAATTGGGGTTAAGTGACTTGCCCAGGGTCACACAGCTAGTAAGTGTTAAGTGTCTGAGGCCGGATTTGAACTCAGGTCCTACTGACTCCAGGGCCGGTGCTCTATCCACTGCGCCACCTAGCTGCCCCATTGCTCTCCCTCTTTATCTTTATCTCCTAGCCTCTTCAAATCTTGGTTCCAGGTTCTCTTAGAACCCTTTCTTAGTCCTCCTTAATCTTAATCCTTCTGCCTTATAAGACTACCCAAGCAATTCAATTCAATATAAGTTTAAGATGATCTGCTGGGAAGGACGTGGTTATTTTAAGCAATCCAATATAACTCTGAAGCACTTATGAAAATTGCAATCCATCTACAGAGAAAGAACTGATGGTATCTGAAAACAGATTGAAGCATAATGTTTTTTGACAGTTCCTTAATATGAAGTTTTGTTTTTATATGCTTTCTCTCACAACCTAGCTAATGTGGAGATGTTTTCCATGACCACTCATGTCTAACTTATATTGAATTGCTTGAGTTCTTGGGGGGGTGGGAAAGGAGGAAGAGAAATTGGAACACAAATTTTTAAAAAATTGATGTCATGGGATAGCTAGGTGGCACAGTGGATAGAGCACCGGCCCTGGAGTCAGGAGGACCTGAGTTCAAATCCAGCCTCAGATGCTTGACACTTACTAGCTGTGTGACCCTGGGCAAGTCACTTAACCCCAAATGCCTCACCAAAAGAAAAAAAAAGAAAGAAAAAAATTGATATCAAAATTTGTTTTTACATATAATTTAGAAAATAAAATTCTAAACAAAAACAAAAAGAATATAAGACTACCCAAAATGTATTGTGTATTTGCCTTGTCTGTACATAAAAGTTTTATAGTCTGTCCCCCATATTAGAATGGGGATCCCTTGAGAACAGAGATTGACTTTTTGTCTTTATGTCACCAGTACTTAGCACAGTGCCTGACACACAGAAGTTCAATAAATATTTCCCTGAGTCTCCGGTTCCCTGGTTCTCTGTAAAAATGAAGAAACTGAGCTAAGATATTCTCTGAGCTCCCTTGCAGCTCTATATCTCTAACCTTATAATAATAGCTCCACTGTTTAGAACTCATCTGAATATATGTTGTAATCAAGAAAAATTTTTATGTAAAGCAAGTCATTCTATATTGGTATTTAAATATGTTATTTAAGATGGCCTGTTTCTCTGATCACTGGAAAGCTTTACTCTCTTCTTTCTAAAAACCTTTAGACAATTTAAGTTGTTTACAAAATTATACACAGTAATTGAATGGGGTTGAGAATCTAAGAGCAGTGTGATAAGATCCAGAATTGAAATTTGGTCCAAGGACCACTTTGAGATTAGTTGAAGCCTCTCCTAAAAGGGTAATGGGGAATAAGTGTGATGGCTCAAGGAGGCCAAGGAATAAAATTACTAGTGTTCACAGCAATAATGAATGACCTGTTACATTACCAGTAAGCAAAGAGCCTCTTCAGCAGCACTTAGAATGTCCATGGACACTCATCTAACAGCTCCTTCCTTTCTTTTGGGCCTTGCTGACTATGTTAACCCCCAAGAACTCTGTGTGAATCAATAAAAGGAATGGGTTCACATATTACAAAGGCTAAGAGGAGGCATGGCAGAGTGAAAAGGATACTAGATCTGTATTCAGAAAGAACTGTTTTCAAATCCTAGCACAGGTCAGCTGTGTGATCTTGGCCAAGTCTTACTCCACGATGCCATAGTTTCCTCATCTCTAAAGTAAAGCAATGTCTTTTCCATCTCTAAATCTAAGATCCGATGACAATGGCTTGTGGCAATGCCATGGCAGTTGTTCTTCCATCTACTGAAGCCTGAAGACATGTTCTGGTACCTCTCAACTATCGAGGTTTCAACTCAAAGACCAGTTAGAAATTTATATTTGCCAGCTGAAACCCGATCACCATGAGTTTAGAATCTTAAAAAACCTCCCTAGAAGTATTACTTTTAGGTAGGAGAAAAGGCCAAAATTTGAGAAGAATTTCAATATCTGGCTGTTTGCTTCATATCTAACTGGAACATTTTTAATAGACAAAACATTAGTAAGAAACCTCCTCAAAATCCTTACAGCTAAGACAAGAAGGCCAGCCAAGATCCATTTGAGTTAAAACAAGTCATTAGTGAAAGCAGACATGAATGTATCCCTAACAAGATTTAATATGCCAACATCATAACAGACTATAAAACACAAAGCTTAACAGACATAACACAGTGTTTATTTCAGCTGACTTTGAAACAGGATAAATGATTTCATCTCTATCTCCCCTATGAATCTGTATCAGCAACAATCATTTCAAAATCTACGCTTGTTTTCTGTCAGCTCCCTGACACTGGTGATACATTAAACCCTAGAGGAATCAGTGTGTTTCAAAAACTAAATTGACCTTGGAGGGTTGAGTCATATACTGATTTCTGATTTGTAAACACTATTAATTTAGAGTGATGGCGTTGGAGAAAAGTAAGAGAGTAAAAACACATACGGTAACTTCTGTACTATAGAAAATTATACGTTTTATATATATGTATGTATATATCTATTTATCATACTTGTGATCTCTTTGGTGTAAGGAGCTTCCTATAACCAGTGCAATAAGATCATTGCAGATTCTCTGCAACTTATAGTTTTAGAAAGTAGTTGTCTAGGGCACTGAGAGGGTGGCTTGCTCAGGGTCACAAAGTCTCTATGCGTCAAAGACAGGAATTGAATTTAGGTCTTCCTTACTTTAAATTCAGCTCTACCTACTATACCACGTAGCTTCTTATATCAGCATCAACATCAATAGCTAACATCAAACCTTCTGTGTCAGAAGGAAACCTAAGCACATTTTTAAAATATGCCAGTTAGAAGTACCTAATCCATTGATCTGGGATCTAAAAACATGTAGGTAATTTTTAAACAGTCTAGTTGGGGGGCAGCTAGGTGGCGCAGTGAATAAAGCAGAGACCCTGGATTCAGGAGGACCTGAGTTCAAATCCAGCCTCACACACTTGACACTTACTAGCTGTATGACCCTGGGGGAAGTCACTTAAACCCTGTTGCCCTGCCCCCCCCCCAAAAAAATTTTTTTTTAATTAACAGTCTAGTAACTGTTCCCTATGCATTCCATTTCTTGCCTTTGTGCCTCAATCCAGGCCATTGTCCATTGCCTGGAATGTTGTCCTGCTTCACCCCTACCCAGATCTCTTCAAAGCACAGCTCCAGTGCAACCTATTTCAATAGTCCTTTCCTATTTTTGTCCAGTTATTATTACCCCAGCCCAATTCCTTATGTATTTGTTTTGAATCTTATATTTATCTGTGAAAATCTATTACTGTAGTACAAGGATCCTTAATCTGGGATCCATGACCTTTAAAAAAACTTTTTGATAACTATTACAACGTAATTGGCTTCATTTGTAAACTTATGTATTCTATTTTATGCCTTTAAAAAAATTATTCTAGGAAGGGACCCATAAGCTTCACTATATCAGCACAAAAAAATTAAGAATCCCTGTTCTAGTACAATGCATGAAGGATGTCTCATCTTTGCATTTGTATCCCTAGAGCCTACCACAGTGCTTGGTACATCAATGGCACTTATTAAATACTTATTGACTGAAAATTTGCCAAAGAATGGAATATTTTTTATGCTATTTTATGAAATACAATTCTTTCCTGGAAGGTTTAAATTTTTTTTCCCCTAAAATACAGCCAACAAATCATATTAATGATAGACTATTGACATTTCATCTTCCAATCTGAGATAGGACAAAGGACAATTCTGTGCCTGTCTCAGGCTTTATTTGATATTTGTGGGAAGAGACATTGAGGATGAATTTAACAAAACTGAATTATTTATAAAACAAATCTAAATCATAGCAGTACCAGTTAACACTATCTAATTATTCTGAGCCCAATCAAATATAAAACATATGATTTTCTTTGGGTTCCTAACTGAACCAAATGAGATACATAAAACTGTACTCCTGAGAGTTCATGTAAATACATTTCATTCTTTTCAAAGTAGTCTCTTCTCTGCTTCCTTCTCCTCTCAAGGGAGAGATTAGTGTGAGCTGAGAAAAGAGTTTCTGAATTTTATAAAGAGACGAAAAGTAGTAGACTTGCTATCATGGTGGTTTTTGTACCAGAAGCAACATAGTCAGAATCACAGGGAGACAAAGAAATACTACATTTCAGATAATGACCCTTAAGTTTGAACAAAGGCAAGCTTTTCTCAGGAAAAATCTCCCCAGTCTGGAATTTCCCTATTCTAAGAGGATATAGCTTACTGACTTTAAGAACACAAATGTGTCTATTTACCTAGGCTTTTGCTTGGAGATGTTTCTTCTTCTTGGCTTGGAAGAATGAAGCCTATACATACCTAGGAGTTTTAGCTAGTTGACTTACTTGTGTTTACTCTTTTTTACATTTTTTTCTTATGAGATTTCTTCTTTTACATTTTATTAACAAATAAAACCCAACAATTCCCCAACGCTATACCAGACAATAATAAAAAAAGTTTATGATAATTGTGATATTAAAAACATTTTTTAAATGCCAAAAACCTGGAAATTAAGAAGTTTGACTTTTTTTTTTTTTTTTGGTGAGACAATTGGGGTTAAGTGGCTTGCCCAGGGTTACACAGTTAGTAAATGTTAAGTGTCTGAGGCTGTATTTGCACTCAGGTCCTCCTGTCTCCAGGGCCAGTGCTCTATCTACTGCGCCACCTAGCTTCCTCAATGTTTGACATTTTGACATAATTTTAACACGATATTCAACATCTACTGAAATTATTCAAATTGATAATTACTTTAGAACTATCATGACAATGCACATTCAGAATAATAATTATGGAACTAAATTATAGACATACTCTATATAACTGGTTCTGTAAATAAATGATCATAAGTGAAACAGTGTCAAAGTGGGCAGTTAGGAAAAAAAATAAGATAAATGAAAGATGCATTCCTAGATGGCCAAGATTTGGACAATAAGTACAGAGATTTGAAACTATGCAATTTACACAATTCAACAATATCTTGCTTCCTCAAGCTCAGCGACATAGAAGTTTCTAAAATGAATGGGGTGGAGCACAGATGGGGAGCAACTCTCACACCAGCAAGGTCCCTTGAATCTAGTTAATGAACCCCTGCCCTTGTCACATCTTCAGTTCTATGTCTTTCATCATTCTTGTTTCCTTAGTCACAGCACTCAACTCTGCAATCCTTCCTCGGGTTTTACAATTCACGAGTTACAAAAGTCTCATCCTGAGAAGGACTCCTCCATATTTTCTTTCCAATAATTAAAGTGGGAAAAATTATTCCCCCTTAAGATGACCTAAAGGTTCTAAAATTTTGTAGGTTCTAAAATTTAAGAAACCAGTTAAATGCTGCACAAATTGAAGAATGCAAACATTTAAGGGAAATTAGTCTGAATAAAATGAATTTAAATAAAGTTGTAGAATAAAAGAATTCTAAGTCAGAGTCAAAGAAAAACTATTCTTATATTAGATCAGTTTTTTTAAAAAATCATCATCCCAGCATTATTCTTAGGTAGACAACTTGTTAATTTAATTTAATTTAATTTTTTGTGGGGCAATGAGGGTTAAATGACTTGCCCAGGGTCACACAGCTAGTAAGTGTCAAGCGTCTGAGTCCGAATTTGAACTCAAGTCCTCCTGAATCCAGGGCTGGTGCTTTATCCACCTAGCTGCTCTCAACTTAATTTTTTTTTTTAAGTTACTGGGGGTCATTGAGGAACAAAATTAATAAAATCATGCACCAGGTGCCATGTATTAATATTCTAAAACATAGCTTCCATCAGGCTCCAGTAAGAGAAGAAAGCCCACTTAATGCCCACCACATGCTGTCCTACTTTGGCTGCTCCTATCATGTGACATCTAATCCATAGCTCTGGTGAGCATGCTCACTTTGTATTTGTTTTCCGATTTGGTAGGAGTTGGACCATGTCCTCTCTTCTTGTAGGTTGTAAAGTGCTTGCATTGAGGACATGGCTTGGTGCTGGAGTCAATACGGCTGAGTTCCAAGAAGTACTTGTATTTGATGACATCATCATGTGGCAGGTTATAGAGAACAGTTCTTTCCTCTAAGTATTCATTACATTCTGTGATCGGACATTTGATTTCTGCTTGACCAAGTTGGACCTATACAAAAGACAGATGAAAAATAGTTAACATGGTGTTTTGTTATGTAATATAGCTGAACACTGGTTAAAATAAAATGGTTATTTCATCTTTTAAGACTCAGAGTGTATATAAATGTGTGTTTTGTGTATAAAAGCCCTTGAGTTTCATGATAATTAATAGCCATTTGGCATTTTCAAAATGCCTTGCAAAAAATTCTGTTAAAATTTAAGCCACGTTCTTCATATCTAACTCACAATCCTTTCTATTAAACCAAAAGCCTTACACAAGAGAAACAAATCATTACAGTCTTCTAGAAACCACAATATGTTCAAACAACTTGACACTAATTCTTAAGGGAAGACAAAATGAATATGCTTCAACTTTTGCAAATGCACTGATGGTTTTGCATCACAACACTAAACTGAAAGTCCCGGTTTAAAATTTCAAAAGAAAAAAAAATTTCAAAAGGTAAAAATGGAAAATTTTTACAAAAGTGCAATAAAGACCTACAACTGCTCAAAGAGATAGTAATACCTCTTACTGTTTTTACTGTGAGACAAATGTTAGACTTGTAAATTTGCTGCAGTGAGCTAACTTTGATTGCTGGCAAAATTCTAGAACATATTAATGAAAGGATATTTAATGAAGATTTAGAAAAGGAAGTAATCACAAAATATTTCAAGCAAGAAAATTATATTTTCTGTAATATTTAGGTATAACTTTTTTGGTAACTGAACATGCAAATGTAGTGGAGACCTAAAGTCTACAGTAACAGTTAGCAAAAGGAATAGAGTTGGAGGGATGAATTTCAAACATTACCTAGGGCAAACAAATGCCTTGCCTTAGGGACTTGGGCTCAAGTGATAGGGTACTACTACATAAGGAAATATGTGCATCTCGTACTTAGGAAAGTATGTAGGGGGAGAGAGACACTTAGGCTCTTTTCATCCTATGTTAAACTTCAGAGAAGATTTTCCTATAGAAATATTATTGCACATTGTTCTTTGGTTCAATAGCATGTTTATCCAGTCCAATACTTTTAGGCACATTTAGAATTAAGAAAGCCTATGCAATGCCAAAAGCCCCTAAATAACATATAACACCATTGACTTCAATAAAATGTGCCTTGATTTCTAAACAACAAACAAATTTGAACTTCTGAAACATAATCTGTTACTAAGGGGTAGCTAGGTGGTGCAGTGGATAGAGCACCAGCCCTGGATTCAGGAGGACCTGAGTTCAGATCTGGCTGCAGACACTTGACACTTACAAGCTGTGTGACCCTGGGCAAGTCACTTAACCCTCATTGCCCCCGACACCCCACCCCACCCCCAGTCTCATTATTTGTTACTAAAATGGACACCACCTGTGTTTAATATTATGGTGATGAAGACAGTCAGTATCACCATACAGGTCATTACTTAGGTCTTTTTGTAACAATTAAAAATATATAGTCCATTTTAACTCCAGGTAGATCCCTTACAGTACTCTGAAAATAAGGAAGAGGGGTAAACTCTATGGTAAAATTCAAACAGAAAGCAAAGGAAATCTGTAGGCACCAACCAGTTAGTTACCTGCACTATGTTACTGAAAAGTGAATGTATATCTAAAAAATTCACATACTGATAAACACTAACCTTCCCACACCAAACCATGTCTCCATATTGTCACTGTAAAGCTTGAAGCACATACAAAATTTGGGATTAGAATAAAAGGCAGCTAAAAGCACCAATGAAGGGATCATTGGATTATGAACTCATAAATCAATTTCCAATTATATTCATTTTCCTGTATCAATTTTGGCTTTTCATTTGTTTTTGGACAATTTCAAATACCTATATATGGGCTAATTAAAACAAATGTATCTATCAAATAAACAGAATCCAAAATAAAATGCTGAGATTTTTCTACATAGCCATTATATCCCAAATAAAATTATTTTATTTTAAAATGAATTTTAAAACTCTAATGGATAAAATAAATACAGACCTCTTTAAACTTCATGGAAATATCCTGTTCTGCACTTAATAATACTTAATACAATATTTTTACTTAGGAGTACATGTTTCTTGATACCATATTTTCATCTAATATTATGCTGAAAGTTTTCTGATCAGAATTAGCTAACTATAGCTTCATAATCACATGTTGAGCCTTAACCATGATATCATGATTTCTTGCTCTCAATATATCTTTCTGTCAAAACTAATACCTCAATTCAATCTTTACTAGCCTTTTCAAAGAAATTTCTTAAGCCTGAGCAATTCTGTGCGAGATGTTTTGACACACTTAAAGAAATTCTTAATGTCTTTGGTAATTATTTAAGGCATGTCAATGAAATCTTTTTATCACTACTGCCAATTGAAATCAAGGACTTCAAATGAGAAAGATACATTTGAGAATTGAGCAGTTTATTAAAAAGACATTGAGGAGGGGCAGCTAGGTGGTGCAGTGGATAGAGCACTGGCCCTGGAGTCAGGAGGACCTGAGTTCAAGTCTAGCCTCAGACACTTGATACTTACTAGCTGTGTGACCTTGGGCAAGTCACCTAACCCCAATTTCCTCACCCAAAAAAAAATTAAAAAACAAAAAGAAATTGAGGGGCAGCTAGGTGGTGCAGTGGATAAAGCACTGGCCCTTGGATTCAGGAGAACCTGAGTTCAAATCCAGGCTCAGACACTTGACACTTAACTAGTGGTGTGACCCTGGGCAAATCACCCTCATTGCCCTGCAAAAAAAAAAAAAAAAAAGACATTGAGGGGCAGCTAGGTGGTGCAGTGGATAGAGACATGGTGTAGCAATGACTAGGGACTGAACCTATAAGAGAAGAAACCATTCCATCTTAGAGTTTATGAAAGACTGATGAAACATACCTTCTACCTCTTGGCAAAGAGGGACTACACTAGGAGTATAGAAACAAACAGGTATTTTCAGAAATGACTAATTTGATGTTTTGCTTGATCATAAGACAGAGCTTCTACTCAGGGAAAGGGGAGTGGATTGCTGGGTAATAAGAGACAGGAAAAAAAAGCAATGATAAGACATTTTTAAATGATGCACAGAGATAAGGCAGGGAAGGTGCAGAATGGACAACAAATAGATCTATTTGTTACTATCTTGGTAAGTTTATATTTCCTTTTAAAAAAAAAACCTATGTGGCAGAAGTTCTTAGTTTCATATTGTCTTTAATGGGGGCAGAGGAACTCTAGCTCATGGCATCGCAAAGCTCAGAAGCTAGGAATGCCCAAAGATGGGAACAGAAGACAGGGTTTTTATGGGGTGACAGAACAAAAAAGGAACCAAAAGATTGCTCCAGAGTGACATATAGCTAACTAATGTAAATGAACCTTTGACAAAAGAAATAATAGAACTGCTCCAAAGTATAGGTGGACCCTTTTTACATAATAACATAACGTCCAGGGAGTAAGGTGGGGATAAGTTACTTGGGGGAAGGTCTATAAGTCCATCAAGAATCTGGAAAATGACAAAGACAGTCACAGCCCCAGACAATTCATTTGTCTGGGAAAGAGGGGACTGGGTGGGGAATCAGTTCTCAGTAGGTTTTGTAGTTCTCAATATGAATTCCTCTTTTCTATTCTTCAAATCTTCAATCAAATCTAATCAGTGATGGACTGTTGAAAAAGATAAACTAGTGAGATAAGTAATAAGAAGAATGGATCTCTTAAAATACTGCTCAATAAGTGGTAGCACCATAATAAATGCTAATTAATTCACTGCATCACTGAAAAAAAAAGTGATCAGTGAGAAAGCAATGATTGGAGGTGGAAGACAAGAGGCAGACTGAAATTCCATTGAGTAAGTACTGGAAACTGACTGGTGATCAACATGAAGGAATCATCTGTGATCTTTATCCTTGATAAAACTCAATCAAATCAGTATGGTGAAATAATTTGAACTTGAAGAAAAGAGTGTCAGAACATTTTATAACTAATCTTCCTTGCTTGGTCATCTAATAATATGACTGTCCTATGGGGGAAGGTAAAGCCCACGAGGAAAGGAGTAAAGGTTTCTTCATTCACAATGGATTTGTGTACAAATCCTTTTTATATTCTTTGTCTTATAAATAAAACTAATATTTCCAAAAAGAAACACATCCAGGTTTCAAAGAACTGATTTCAAAAGGTCCAGAAAAAAATGTAACTAAAATCCAATGGCTTAAATTTCTACAAGAGATGCCAGCTCAGAAGGGATGGGAAGTTCTTAAGTAGGAAATTCTGAAATCACAAAAGAAATTCTGATGAGAAGGAAAAAATGAGAGTTGTTTGAAGGGACCATTGTGGATGCACAGAAAGTCACACACCAATTTAGGTATTTCTTGAGGAAGCTTTCATCTTGTTCAGGGCCAGCCAGGGGTACAAGACTGATTCTTTTGTTTACCAGAGAAGACTGATGAGATTATACCACACCTAGATAATGGACTTTGCCTTGAGCAACTTGAGGGAAAATTTTTTGCACATTTCACCCTGATATCATCTTAGAACTCATTTTGATTTGGACCACCCTCAGGTCAAATCAACCAATGGGATTGAATGATGCTAACCAATTAGCTTGGATCAATGTGTAATGAGTACCTCTATCAAAAGAGGATAA
Organism: Dromiciops gliroides; assembly: GCF_019393635.1. NCBI lineage: Eukaryota > Metazoa > Chordata > Mammalia > Microbiotheria > Microbiotheriidae > Dromiciops > Dromiciops gliroides. Next base: position 359,107,515 of record NC_057864.1, on the reverse strand, counting down.
AACGCTTCACTGGATGGCATGCTTGGACCCAATGCCTTGGCTTAGAATGTTGTTGCTTGGTGCCCACTCTCAAGCTCTTTAGTTCAGTGTTCCTTTTGCATGTAGGGCTTCTGAACTCTGCTTGAGACCACATGCTGTTTCTCTGAGAGACAAGATGGATCTTCTGGGGCTCTTCTTGGGAAAAGTTGGGTGCAAAATGCCACTTGGTCAATTCTTTACAAATAATATAATATTAATTAAGAAAAACTATTTACTGCCCAAACTGGTAGATATTGATAACCGAAATTTACAGAGAACTGACTAATCACCACCTAATCCCCATTCCCAGGCAAATTAATTGCCTGGGGCTAACCAATCTTTGTCTATTCCAAACAAAGTATCCCCTCCCAAAGATTCCCCACCTTACTTTAGGTTATTATGTATTATGTAAAAGGTTCATTTTACATTTAGTTCCTTTTGTTAAAAGTTTGTTTATATTAAGTAGTTTTGTTCTGTTACCCCATATAAACCCAGTCTTCAGTCCCCATCTTTGGGTATTCCTAGCAATCTGCTTTTTCATGTTCAGGGTGGATAACAACATAAAAAAACAAGGCATAACTCCTTAATGAAAATCTGTTTTTGTTTCCATTGTCAAGAATAACCTTTGGATGTTAGGGACAGACTATAAACAACTAATTAAGAAGTCAAGGGAGGTGAAGAAACCAGAGCTAAGTATAGAGATACTTCAAGGAGCTAAAACCAAAGGTAAGCACCAGGATAATGTTAATAAGTGCAAGTCACCAGTTACAGATGAACAGAATTATGCATTACTGAAAGAACTGAGAGGTGTTACTGATGAGCCTCCATCATCTTTGAAATCTAGGATAAGGCTTCATAACACAGTGGACTTGATGTCAGGAGGATCTGGGTTCGAATCTTGCCACAGACACTAATTTGACACTGGACAGGTCACTTAATCTCTTTTTGGTCCAGTTATCTCACTTCGTAAAATGAGAGGAAAACATTTAATGTCTTTTTTTTTTACGGGCAATGAGGGTTAAATGACTTGCTGAGGGTCACACAGCTAGTAAGTGTTAAGTGTCTGAGGCTAGATTTGAACTCAGGTACTCCTGAATCCAGGGCCAGTGCTTTATCCACTGCGCCATCTAGCTGCCCCCATTTAATGTCTTCTAAGGTTCCTTCAAATAGGGCAGTTGGATGTTGGACATTACATCCCTCTGGCAACTCCTGCAGCGACACTGGTGCCAAACTGTATTGGCTCTGCCTCTCCTTTGGACCCACCAATGTCATGGAGAGGGAAAACCTACTGCATGGGCAACAGCTTGTTTTCCATATTGATCTGCCCAGGCCAGTGCCCTGGAGAGGACATTCCAGCTACTCCTTATGGGGTAGATACAACATGGGATGTGGCAGTTACCAGTTATAAGTCAACTCAGGAGCTGCAGCTCCCTTATCAGACTGCACAGCCACTCTGTGGCCTGTGGCTCTTCAAGGTGCTGATCCATGGTCGTCTGCGACTGGTAGAGGCCTACTACTACTACTACGACTACGACTACTACTACTAAGGTTCCTTCCCATTTGAAATCTATGATCCTATAAAGGAATGGAAAAAACCAATGGTATTGGAGCCTAAAGAAGATCTAATGTTACTCTGATTTTCAAAGAATAGAACAGAGGAGAATACAAACTAGTGACTTTACTCAATTCCTGGCAGAATTCTATCATGTAATATTAAAAGTATGGCTAGTGAACATGTAGGAAAGAAGGCAGTGATCATAAAGACCTTTAATAAAAATATGTCTTTGAAAGCAACACCATTTCCTTTTTAATTGGAGTATCAGATTGACAGATCAGGAGAATTCTGCAGATCATATATTGACTACATTTTAGCAAAGCACTTGAAAAAGCCTCTTATGCTGTTCTGAGCAAAATAGGTTGATGTAAGGTATATGACTTGGTTAGGTGGGTTCAGAACTGGTTAAATGGCAAAAGAGTTGCCATTAATCACTTGATGGCAATTTGGAAAAGGGTGTATAGTTAAGTGACCTAGGGTCTGCTTATCTCTGCTGTTTAAAATGTTTAAAAAAATGCCTTGAAAAAATAGGTACACTTGCATATATATGCATACATACATATATATATATATATATATGTATATATATATATATATATATGGCATGCAGATCAAATTTGCTATAAAGTTTGTAGGAACATCAGACATGCTGCATGTGAGAAATAGCACTCATAAATTTCTGGAACTCCCTGTTGGAGATGTGTCAAAAAGCTTTATTTTCATTCTCACGAGAATGGGCCATTGCCCCTTAGTGGAAAAATAGGCACAAAATGGAGGCTCCAGAGCCTTTTTATCCTTTAACATGGCTGCCCTCCCCCTTTCTTCCCCAGTTACCAAGGATTATAATCTGTGCTATCAAAACTAGCCAATCAAAATGCAGTATAACCAATGGGGGAGGCAACACGGGACAGCCCTTCAAACTCCTCCCCCCACATGACCAGCCTAGGGTTTCCCTAATTATGTGATTTTTGTTCCCTAGCTGGGAGGTGGGGTGAGGAGGAAAAGCAGACCTTTCCCAGACCAGGAGGGGCCCAACCCCCATTTGTGGATATTAGCACTTTTAATACCCACTTCTATTCACAGCTGAACCTGAATTCACTTCCCAGACATTAAGTCACCTGTAGTTGTTCCCCCAGACAGCTCCAATCAACTTTTTTTTTTGGGGGGGGGGCAGGGCAATGGGGGTTAAGTGACTTGTCCAGGGTCACACAGCTAGTAAGTGTCAAGTGTCTGAGGCCGGATTTGAACTCAGGTACTCCTGAATCCAGGGCCGGTGCTTTATCCACTGCGCCACCTAGCCGCCCCTCCAATCAACTTTTGAGGGGGGCCCACTTTTCGTCACACTCCATGACAGATTCAGAATCCAAAAATATCTTGGCACCCTTGAAGATTGGGTTAAAGATAATCAAATGAAGTCTTATATGAGAAAATATAAATGCAAAGACATACCCTTAGGGAGATTTAGTTAGATAGTCATTTGTCTGAAAATATTTTGGGATATCTGGGTATGTCAAACTCAAGGATCCAGTGTGATAATGGCAACCAAGCTAAGAATAATGTTATCTTGGGCAGTTTGAGAGATAATTTCCAGAACTAAAAGTCCAGCTGTACCCTGCCCGAGTCAGATCACATTTGAATTTATTATATTCAGTTCTGGGTGACACATTTTAGGAAATACATTGATAAGATGGAAAGTATGCAAAAGAAGGTGGCTTGAATAGGGAAAAGGGCATTGAAATCATGTTAAATTAGGATAAATTAAAGGAAATTAGTTTACTTATAAGCCTAGAAAAAAAAATAACTTACTGGGGAAGTGAAAGCAGCCTGAAAATATTTGAATGGTGTCATGTGGAATTCAATTCATTTCCACAAATTTTTATGAAACAGGTAATATGTTCAAGATAGTGGACATATAAAGGAGTTTATATTTTATGATGGACATCCAATATATACACCAATAATTAAATCAACAATCAACAAGCATTTTTTAATTTCTTACTATTTGCCAGAAACTGTTCTAAGGGCTAAGGATATAAAGAAAGGCAAAAACATGGTCCCTACCCTCAAGAAGCCCCAGAGCACTAAGGGAAATCTATAGCAACATGAAATAGATTGTTCCAATAATCTACACAGGAAATATAATGTGGATGAAAAACACATATAATTAAAAAAAATACACACATATAATTCAGATTAGGGCATGCTGATAGATAAGCAGTTTATTCTGTTAAAATATTAATACATACACCATATCAAGGCACTGTAGATGACAATGGTCAAGAGCTATGTGGAACTGAATAGGAATTGGGATGGGCTGGGATAGACTTGCACAATGCTTTTAATAATTGTCCTAATTTTTTCATTGTGGCAAAAGCTCGTGTATTTAAGATCAATATCCTTCTGAGATAAATGAATTTGATGAAGTATTACTATACCATAAGAATTTGAGATGAATCATTCAGAAGTATGAGAAGACTTAACTGATTAGTCAGAAACAGGAAAACAACATGACAGCTTTGTAAACAAGTACAAGTTAATGAAATTGAAAGTTTTAGAATCATAATGAACAAACTTAATGTTGGAGAAAAGCTGAGATAATGTACTTCCTTCCCTGCAGATGTAGGATATCATATACTATCCATATTTTTTTTATTTTTGGTAAGCCAATTGGGTTAAGTGACTTGCCCAGTGTAGTAAGTGTCAAGTGCCTGAGGTCAGATTTGAACTCAGGTCCCCCTGACTGAGGCACCTAGCTGCCCCATGCCATATACTTTTAGTCACTATTGATGTGTTGGTTAATAAAACTGCTTTTCTTCTTTCTTTTTAAAATCTTTATTGGAAAGGATGGATTCTTTGGAGTGAGGGGGATGGGGATGGGGAGGAATAAGGAATAGATACAGAAGTGTGATGTGATTACAATTGGCAAATTGTGTCTACCCTGATTTCAGAAAAATAATCAAAAGACTTACAGTGAGTAAGTTATGGTACAGCATATTAACAGATATGAATTGAATGTAATGAGTGGTATACAAGACATCATCATGGCATACATGGGTAGAAAAGGAAGTGGATCAATCATTTATTTTGAGTGAGACAACAAATAAAAAGCCTCACTGTCTCATTCTCACTCTTAAAATGGTCCAAGAACCAGAAGGTTGGCCCTTTAGAAATTTTGACATATATTTTTGTGGATAACGATATGAACAAGAATGGAACAGGCTTGTGCCTGGAGAAATTACAATGTGTGCTCAAGGGGTACCCAAGGCCTCAGATAGATGGATGGATGGATGGATGGATGGATGGATGGATGGATAGATAGATAGATAGATACACTTGACACTTACTAGCTATGTGACCCTGAGCAAGTCACTTAACCCTCACTGCTCTGCAAGATAGATAGATAGATAGATAGATAGATAGATAGATAGATAGATAGATAAAGAAATAATTCTTCCTGATATCCAAAGCTTTTTTTGGTTAACACTAAATATTAATTCTATGCATATTCCTGAAAAAAAAAACAACCAAAAACACAACACCCTAAATCACAAATTTAAGGACACTTTAAATTTGTCTCATAAACAATGCAAATGCCATTGTTTAAATCACTAAGAGGCATGTTGTCCAAGTTAGTTTTGTTAAAAACATGCCTGTTCTAGTAAGACAAAATTACTTACCTGAAACAGCCTCCAAGGGAATCATTAAGATGTGCCATTATCCACTTAACTTATAAGCTAGTTGGCTAATTTCCCATCTGGGAGACTTCAATTCAAAAATAATTTAGTGACTCACAACATCAAGTGCATAGGAAAAATGGCAGGTTAATTAAATTTTCAAAAGAAATGGATAGAGAAAGGACGAACATTGAACTGTTCTTAGATTCTCTTAGCACTTGTTTGGGGAACCATCCTACAAACTACATTTATCATTTGAGTAATTTTTGTGCTACTTTTCAGGGTTGACTCAAAAGTTGTTATGTGTTATGGTGGGAATAAATAAAATGGCTGGGTTTTAATCCTGGTTCTGTTGCTTACTACTTGGGTGATGTCACTTTGATTCTTATTCTGATTTTAAATCTATGATCCCAATTGATGGAATCATCAATGTCAGGTTTTAAATTCTTACTGAAGTGAGCAATAGAACAACCTAACAAGGATGAGGAAAAGTTCTGGACAAGTTCCTTAACTTCTCAACCTTGATTCCACTCATGCAATCTATCCCTATTTTCATAAAATAGATATAAAGCCTTCTATAAGATTAAAGGCGGCAATGATCCAGTTAAATATATGGGAAACCAGCCATACTCAACTCTAGGTGACAAACTGGCATTGGTACTGATGAAGGACTTCATAGCTATCCCACAAACTCATCACATTATAACTCAATTCTACAGGGGATCCCTACAAGAGAAAGGCAATTATAATAATAATCCCCAAACTTTTAGTATCTAGTTTACAGTTTTCCAACTTAATTAATTCCCTTCTTAATATTTACCAACTCCATAGTGCTTTAAGTCCTTGACCATCCCCTTAAGTAGATTTTCAGGCACAGATTGGAATTGGAAACTAGAAGGCAAAGCATTTGGCTGAATTCCAAACACTAGAAGGGATTTTTTTTTCTTTGACTCTTAAAACAAAATACTCTACCTCAGTACATTCTGTTAAAAACAAAAGACATTAAAAGAAAATAACAAACAAAAGTGATGATTTGTTGTATACTAGTACTGTAAGGTCAGACTTGGGAACAACAAAGACTAAATAAAATATGCTTTTTTTTTAATGTAGGAAGAGAATCATAAATCCAATGAATACACTCTTTCTCCTTGAAAAGCATACTGAGACATAATACTAGTGGAATTCAATAATAAAGCTTGTTTCTTTTAGTAAAGTACTCCCAAAATCTATCCCCTCATTGCAATTGTTACTATACATTGTTCTACTTGTCAATGACCACATAAGGATTTAGGGTGAAAGATAAAAGCTTAACATACACCTAAAGAAAAACAATCAAGGAAAAGGGGGGGTTTTGGTAGGTAGGAAATGAAGAAAATCAAAAATAAAAGATAGCCAATATAACATTAAAAGAAAAAGAAGTCATTTAAGAGGATAAACAGGGCAATTATGTTGCAACCATTTTACATTTAATATACATTTAAGAAACAACACTTGAAGTTCATGGTTTTATGCATAATACTATCTTTTTGTTCTTTGTTTTTGTATTTCATCTTTAAAATGAAGGTTTATTTATATCTGTTGGGGTTTTTCTAAAGGTAAAAATTTGCCAGCTTCTTCAAAGTTACTTAGCAAATCAGTAGAGTCTCTTAATTCTTCTCAAAAGTCTTTAATGTGGAGGCTTGCTACATTCATTTATTCACTTTCTTAGAATAATCCAAATTGTATTCCAAAAATAGTTAAATAAATCCACAGATCCATCAACAATTAATTACTTTGCAAAATAACGGACGTGGAAAACATATTGAGAAGAAAAAAATGTAAGAATCATTGAACTATTTGAAAGCTATGATGAGAGAGAGAGAGAAATTATAAAAGGAAATTGCCCAGATCTTTTAGAACCAGAGGGGAAAATGCCCCCCCCAAAACCCACACAAACACTGGTCACCTCCTTAAAAAAAACCCAAAATGGAAACTTCTAGGAACATCATAGCCAAAATCTATAACTTCCAAATTAAAGAAAATACTTCAAGCAGCCAGAAATAAGGAATTCAAGTGCTAAAGAACTACAGTCAGGATCACACACTATATGAAGCAGTTAGTAGACAAATGATGTAGGCTTACAGTCATGAATAACTTGTTTAGGAAAACTAAGGATAATACTATAAGGAAAAAAATTGATTTTTAAATGAAATAGAGAACATTCAAGGATTCCTGATGAAAATTTACATAGAAAATCTGAAATTCGAACCCAGTTGTTCAGAAGAAAATAAAAAAGTAAACAGGAATGAGCAATCAAAAGAGACTAAACAAGGATAATGCTGACATTCAAATGTGAGGAGATAATACATATGTCTCCTCTAAATGCTATCATCATCAGGGGTCATTTAATTAGATATTAAGTCTTAGAAAAGGTTCTATCATGTCTTGATGATCTATTTTTTCTAATAATGAGTTCCAAATGTTATTCTTCCTTCCCTCCCTCCCTTCCCTGAGCCAGTAAGCAATCAGTTGTGGGTTATATATGTACAATTATGTAAAACATTACCATATTAATCGTTTTGCATAAGGAAACTTGAATAAAATAAAAAATGAAAGTGAAATAGCATGCTTAAGTCTGTGTTTGATCAATATCAGTTCTTTTTTTTGGAGGTGGATAGTATGTTTTATAGTCCTTTGGGATTGTCTTGGATCACTTTATTGCTGAGAATAGTTAAGTCATTCACAATTCTTCAAACAATACAGCTGTCTCTGTGCACAGTTCTCCTGGTTCTGCTTGCTTCACTATATATCAGTTCATACAAATCTTTCTGAAATCATCCTGCTTGTCATTTCTTTCTTCTTTTTTTTTTTTTTTTTGGTCATTTCTTATAGCACAATAATATTCCATCACAATCACATACCACAGTTTGTTTATCCATTCCCCAATTGATTGGGCATTCCTTTAATTTCCAATAATTAGCTACTATAAAAGAGAGCTGATATAAATATTTTTTGTACAAATAGGTCTTTTTCTCTTTTTGGGGATGTCTTTGGGATATATACCTAGCAGTGATATTGCTGGATCATAGATCTAGAGCCCTTTTGGCATTAGTTTCAAATTGCTCTCCAGAATGGTTGGATCTTTTCACAACTACACCCACAATGTATTAGTGTCCCAGTTTTCCCACATCCCCTCCAACATCCAACATTTTCCTTTACTGTAGGTTTAAGGTGATGCCTCAGAGTTCTTTTAATTTGCATTTCTCTGCTCCACAGTGATCTAGAGCATTTTTAAATATGATTATAGATAGCTTTGATTTGTCTGAAAACTGTTCATATCATTTGACCATTTATCAATTGGGGAATGACTTGTATTTTTATAAATTTGACTCAGTTGTCTATATATTTGAAAAATGAGGCCTTTATCAAAGATACTTGTTACTTGATGATCTTAAAAGAAGAATTTGGAGGAAAGGGGAAAATATATACAGTGGGGGAAAGGAGGAAAAGGAAGGTTATAAAAAATTATCTTATATAATTTGAATATGCTTGTGTAAATCTATACAAAAAGGAATAGGGGATGAGAGAAGGAGCTGACATTTGAACCCACTTTCTTTCCTCTGAATTGGTCAAAGGAGGGAAGAATATAGATATACATATACACATACAGAATTGGATACAGAAATATATCTTACTCAACAGGGAAAAAGGAGGGAAGAGAAAGAGGGAAAGAGGAATTAATCCTAAGTAAAGCAAGCTAACAATTATACAGAAATCTGAGGGAGTACCTATCAAATGGGGATTGGGTAACCAAATTATGGTATATAGGATAGAACCAAAGTATCAAACTCAAAGTTGTCAAAACTCAGTGTTTCCTGAACCATATTAAAATGTAATTGGGGGGCAGCTAGGTGGCGCAGTGGATAAAGCACCGGCCCTGGATTCAGGAGTACCTGAGTTCAAATCTGGCCTCAGACACTTGACACTTACTAGCTGTGTGACCCTGGGCAAGTCAATTAACCCTCATTGCCCAGCCCCCCCAAAAAATGTAATTGGGAAAATTTTAACAATGACAACAACAAATAATACAATACAATGTAGATTAATTTGTGGTTTCTAAGTCAAAATGCTGTCACAGTGGTCCACTTCTATTTGAGTTTGGCACCACTGTTATAAAATAATAATGTGGCATAAGAAATACAGAATGCATTATTTCAGAGAAAGCTGACAATATACGAACTTATGCAGAGCAAAATGAAAGTAAGCAGGACAATTTATACTAGGTAGCACATTATTGTTAAGACAAACAGCTCTGAAACACTTAGGAAATCTGATCAACATAATGACCAACCTTAATTCCAGGGAACTAATGATGAAACATCCCACTCACCTCTTGTTAGAGAGGTGTAAATATTTGGACATGCCAATGCAGAAATTTGTTTGGCTTGCCTCTCTGTGTTTGTAATAGGGATTTTCTTTTTCTTTATCAGTTGACTGGGTAGATTGGGGAAGAAAGAAGACAGACTTTTGTTAATTAAAATATGTCGGTAAATCAAGATAATTGTAGAGTCAGAAAAGAAAAGGCACATATACAAGATTTTATGAAGATAATATCAACAAGTCTTGAAAACAGATTAGATATGGGAGCTAAAGAGTATGAAGTGACACCCATGTAAGCCTGGGTGACTGGAAAGATGGTGCAGTCAACAGTAACAGGGAAGTTAGGAAGAGAGGAGGTTTTTGGGTTGTTGTTTTTTTTTTTTTTTGGTGGGGGGGGGAGTGTTTAGTTTTGAGCATGTTCATGTTGAGTTTAATGGAACATCCACTTTGAGATGTCTAATGGGCAATTATGAATCCAGAGGTTTGGAGAGAGAGAAATATTGCATAAGTAGATTTGAGAATCATCAGCATAGAGATAGATAACTGAATACATGGAAGTTGATGAGCTCACTAAATAAAATGTCAAAGAAGGAAAAGACAAAAGGGCCCAAGACAGAGGCCTGAGGGAAGCCCAGTTAGCAGGTATGACCTGAATAAAGACCTAGTGAAAGAGCCTAAGAAAGAGAAGTCAGATAGGGGAAGAATCAAGAGTTGTGTAACAGAAACTTGGAAAGAAGGGCAACAAGGGAGAAGACAATAAGCAATTATTGAGCACCTACTATGTACCACATATTGTGCTAAACACTATCAAGGAGAACAGGATGAACAACAGTGTCAAAAAGTATAGAGGTCAAGAAAAATGAGGACTAAAAATAAACAAACGGGCAGCTAGATGGTGCAGTGGATAGAGCACCGGCCCTGGAGTCAGGAGTACCTGAGTTCAAATCTGGCCTCAGACACTTAACACTTACTAGCTGTGTGACCCTGGGCAAGTCACTTAACCCCAATTGCCTCACCAAAAAATAAAAATAAAAAAAATAAACAAACAAACAAAACAAAAACCTCCAAATAGATAAGAAGAATGAGGACTCAGAAAAAGACTCAACTGGCAATTGATAACTTTGGAAAGAGCATTATACTTGAATGATGAGGTCAGAAGTCAGAATGTAGAAAGTTAAGAAGAAAGTGAGAGTAAAGGAACTAGAGTAATGAATTGAAGATGATCTTCAAGGATTTTACAAGAGTAGAAAGAATACAGGGCCCAAAGGATAGAGTGCCAGACCAGGAGTCAGGAAGACCCGAGTTCAAATCTGACCTCAGATACTTACTAGCTAGCTAAGTGACCCTTGGCAAGTTATTTAACCCTTTTTTCCTCAGTTTCCTCATTAATGAAATGAGCTGGAGAAGGAAATGGCAAATGACTCCAATATCTTTGCCAAGAAAACCCCAAATGGTGTCACAAAAAGTTGGACATGACTAAAAGAACTGTACAAAAAAAAAAAAAAAAAGAAAAAGAAAAGAAACCAAAAGGTGGATGGGTAGGTAGCTTGAAAAGAGTTGTGAGGCTCCTAACAATAGTATTGCAACAAGCAGCAAACTTTACGGACTGCTCAGTTTCAATGAATGTAAAATTTACTTTCAAATTGCTTCCCTAGTATTATCAAGGAAATGGGCAACCTCAAAATTAATTCCTTGTGAATTTTCATTTAGGCTACCTGTTCCTTGACCTCTCCTAAAAATTGTGTGTGTGTGTGTGTGTGTGTATGTATACACACACACACACACATACATACACAAAAATATAAATATACATATGTATGTATGTAACATACACACATGGAAAGATAATTACTAAAACAAGACACTATGCTAAAGCACAGTTTATGGGGAAAAGCTTTCCCTTCATGTCTCTGAATTTAAAGAAAATGTTTTAAATCACTTTTGTTGTTGTTGTTGGTTTTTTTGTTTTTTGTTTTTTAATTTTTGCAGGGCAATGAGGGTTAAGTGACTTGCCCAGGGTCATACAGCTAGTTAAGTGTCAAGTGTCTGAGGCTAGATTTGAACTCGGGTACTCCTGAATCCAAGGCCACTGCGCCACCTAGCTGCCCCCTTTAAATCACTTTTGACATTATTGCTTTTCATCATTTTTACTGTCATTCCTTTTTAATGTAAACTACATTTGGAGGAGAAAAGTGTGGCCTCTATTTAGATCAATTCAGGACATTTCAAATGTACTCTATCAGCCACTGAAATAAATCAGAAAGTTTCCTGTCCATTTAGTTAGTTAAATCTTTCTCTTTTCTCCCAAACTTAACAGGGGATAAAAAAGATGGGAATTAGAAAAAGGCCCTTAGATTTGGAAACTAATAAATAGATCATTGGTAACTTTGGAAAGGACAGTTTCATTGAATCATAAGTCTGGAAGTAAGATGGCAGAGACTACAGAGTGAGAGGAAAGGATGTGGAAGGACCTAATTTAGATGACTTTCTCAAGTTTAGCCACAAAGGAGGGGAAAGATATAGGAATGGTTGGACCAAGCAAAGGTTTTTTAAAAGATGAAAGCAGCAGGGGTGTTTCCGTAGAAAGCCAAAAAGGAAAGAATGACATGAGACAAAGTATACAGATTAAGAGATTAGCTTTGATGTGAATAAATGAATTAATAAAATTAAACACTTATGAAGCCCTTAAGCATGTAGCAGTCACTGTACTAAATGCTAGAGATACAATTTTTTATTTTTGAGAGTCCCTGCCTTAAGGAGCTTAAATCCTAATAATTGGGGGGGGGGGGGAAGGGGAAGAGAACATGTATAGGAGGCAGTTGGCAAGTGAAGATAGTTTTGTCATGGAGAGGTATGAAATAGGAAGAAGGCAGGGCAGGCAGATGTTGAGAGGGCCTGGATGGAATGTGAAAGAATACCCACCCTGACCAGTGGAGTGATGTTGACTGATTGTACACATTCCTCTTCCCCTTGAGTTCCTGTCATCTTGTCACCTTAATAGTGAAACAAACCAAATGAAAGTGTCTGGTCCTGTTCTGACTTCATGAAGTATAATTCCTATTTTACAGATGAGGTCGGTAAATGAGGCCCCAAAGTTAAAAGATCTTAAGATCATGAAGCTAGTAGGCAACAGAGAGGCTAAAAATTCAAGGACCCTGACTTCTAAAACGAATCCTTTACTATTATATCTCATTTTTTATCCAATTATTTCCGACTGAGAAATAAAAGACTTTCTAGATCATCTAGTCCATTGTGGGTAACAATCAAAGTTATACAGGTATTTTTAATTCAAGCCTAGAGCCTCTCACTTCAAATTGAGCACTTGCTTCATACCAAATATCTATAATAGATGCAGAATTTAAATCTGGTGACTTGTCCTCAACTCTCATTGTGAAGACATGACAAAAAGCCCTAAATTAAAACATTAAAATGTTAAGAATGATGTACTACCAAAAAAAAAAAAGAATGATGTACTACATGGTAGTACATTTTGAAATTCCGTACCAGCATAAAAATGTGGACCTTAGTATATGATGGAATTCTTTTACTAGCTGAATTTACCTTTTATGAGATAGAGTAACTAACTCTATTATTGGTGGCTAACAGATTAAGTATAAAGCTGAAAACTTTAAGCAGAAACTAGAAAAACATTTCAGATACAGTGTTTTGTTTTTTTTTTAAATATGGGTTGAACTTGAAGTCCCTTCCAACACTTACAATAGTGATTCTGTGAATCCTAATTTTTTATTCATTACCAATTTCCTCTGTGTCTTTTAGCAAGTCATTTGATCCCTCTGAAAATGGAGATAATGGAAATTTGGCTCACAGGGAAGTTGTGAGGATTAAATAATAAATTAATGTAATCACACTGAACAAACACAAAGAGCCAGGTAAATTCTTGATAGCAGTTGTATAGCAGTTGTATATTTGGGTTACGTGTTTTCTCTGACTGAGGCCAAGACAAACAAACAAAAAAAGAACACAACAACAATGAACAAAATGTCCTATAAAGAAGCAATAATTCTGGAGGGTAAATTCTATTTACTAATCTCAGAAAAAGCCAATCATCATCACCATAAATACACTTAGTCTATTTTTTAAAAGCCAATGCGCAGGAGGACAGCTAGGTGGCACAGTGGATAGAGTACCAGCCCTGGATTCAGGAGGGCCTGAGTTCAAATCTAGCCTCAGACACTTGACATTTAATAGCTGTGTGACCCTGGGCAAGTCATTTAACCCTCATTGCCCCACAAACAAACAAACAAACAAACAAAAAACAAAACCAATGAGCAATTGTGAATGACTTAACTACTCTCAGCAATACAATGATCCAGGACAATCAAAAGGGACTAATGATGGAGCATGCTCTCTACTCCCAGAGAAAGAACTGATGTTGAATACAGACTTAAAAAAAAAAAGAGCACTTGTGGATTGTACATATATAACCTATATCAGATTGGTTGCTGTCTTGTGGAGGGGGGGGGAGGGAGGAGGAAAAAAAATTTGGAACTCTAAATCTTATGAAGACTAATGTTGAAAACTACCTTTACATGTAGCTGGGGAAAAAAAAATCAATGTCAGAAATAAATGTGACTTGCTTTAGGAACTCTGATACAAATACTTGCTTTGATTTAACTGTATTCCAGGAGAGTTGCATTTAGTTACCATACTTTCAATGCACTAGGAAAGCCAACCAAATAAAGGAAACTTGTGGTGAGCCTCTTTGTACAGCAAATAACCACTCCCCGTAAATAACTTCCTTTTATAAAAAAAAAAAATTTCTTTTAAAATGAAGCACATCTATACTGGCATTTACCTTTCAAATACTATGTCTTTTCCACGTCAGCTATTAAACAGAAGGTTAAGTTAGAATCTAGTGTATAGTCATACAGTAAGTTTCACCAGGAAACTGCTCCCAAAAAAGTTAATGGGAATTTAAGGTTAAGGGAAGAATTTAGAACCAAAAAAGACAGATAATTACAAAATGTAAAATAGGTAATTTTGATTATATGAAATTTTAAAAGGTTTTGCACAAACAAAATCAATGTAACCAAAATTAGAAGGAAAGCAGAAAACAGGGAGAAAAATTTTGCAGCAAGTATCTCAATTTTCTATATATTTGAGAAATGAAGCCCTTGAGTTAAATTTATAAAAATACAAGACATTACCCAATTGATAAATGGATGAAGAATATTAACAGACAGTTTTCAGGGGGAAAAAAATCAAAGCTATCTATAGTCATATTTGTTAGATTTTCTGCCAAAAACCTCTTTTTGCCCTAGATTACATCCTGTTTGTTGCCTGAATTAGTACGGCAACATGTCATTGTGGGCAGAACCCACAACTATAAGATAGAAAGACTAAGTTTAAGTTTCAGTTTTCTCATCTGGGAATAAAAACACTCTATCAACCTCATAAAATTGTTTGGGAGATCAAATGAAACATTTCTTCAGTTCTAGTACCACAGGAAATTTTGCCACTATTTTAAACCATTTTTATATATGTCTAAGGTGCCTACTATCTTTTTTTAAAATCATAAGTGTTTTATTTTCCAGTTACATGTAAAAATAGTTTTTAACATTTGTTCATAAGATTTTGTTTCAAATTTTTCTCCCTCCCTCCTTAAGACAGAAAGTAATCTGATAGAGGTTATATATGTACAATCACATTAAACATTTCTGCATTAGTTGTGTTGTGAAGGAAGAATCAGAACAAAAGGGAAAAACCTCAAAAACCAAAAACAAAATTAGAAACAGAATGGTTCAATCTGCATTCAGAATTCACAGTTCTTTTTTCTGGATGTGGAGAACATTTTCCATCATGATTTCTTTGGAATTGTCTTGGATCACTGCACTGCTGAGAAGAGCTAAGTCTATCACAGTTGATCATCACACAATATTGCTGTTACTGTGTACAATGTTCTAAGGTGCCTACTATCTTCCTTCATTTTCCAAGTTCTCTTCTTTTAAACTGCTAAACTTGTTCTACTACTAAATAATTTTTTTCTAGTGCTCTAGTCATTTTTCTGCTGTCATTCACACTAAGGTAAGTACTTCCTTCTGTACATTGCCTAAGACTAGATACTTAAGTTGTCATCTCACAAGTGTTGGATAGGAGCTACTAAATTATTTTAGTGAACATTTACTCATCAACTACTATGTGCCAGTGTTGAAACATACAACCATGCATAAATTCTTGGCTTGCTATGTCCTACAATTCTATGTTTATCCTAGCAACTACTTTTCAGTTTATGCCCCATCTGTTGAGCACTTTGGAAATCGTCTTTGGGCTTCTATCTAGGGTTGGGAAGGGGGAATTTCTCCCCTTCTGTCTGGCAGCAAGAACATACATTTGCCTATATGAACTTAAGACTGGATATCAAGGCCCTAGCTGCTTCTTAGGCATTTGTGTTCATTCCCTGAGCACAATGGACTAAGCAATCCCAAGATGGAAATTTCTATCCTTGCTAAGAATCTCTTGAGCTCTAGAGGCTAGGAACACCTAGATACATTCTGCTTGCCCAAAAGGAGGAGGTAATCTCTGAAACCACTAACAGATGACTACTGCCAGTAGGAAGAGACCAAGGCACATCCTGCAGCCAAACAATAGAAACTTGGGTGAGCTGCTTGGAGTACAGAGCTGAGGAAAAGAGCAATTGATTGTTGTGCCACAATGTGTTTCATGTTTTAATGTTTTATGTATCAACCTCCTATGGGAGCAAAATTAGATATTGGTTACTTTTTTATTTTTAAGTACTTGTCAATGGATGCTTATGAGTCTTTTGGGTTTTAGGCATATCTTTATTGTTTGAAGAAATAAATTGTAGTAGTAATTATAAACTTTCAGTACTTTTTAGGAAGATATTCTATAAATTTTGGGGACAACTTAGACATATGCCATTATTGAGCACTATTGAAGAGATTTTCCCCAGGATGAAGACATAGTAAGTCAGAGTGGAAGAAGATCCCAACTCTTCTCCATGGAGCCAGGTTTTCCCAGGACATGAACCCAATCCCAGTGAGTAGAGTATTGGAACCCCTTAGTAGAAAGCAGTATGCTGAACTCCTCTTGGTCTTTGAGTTTTATATGCAGCATGTCCCAAAAGTCTCAGTGCGACATTAAGCTATTGAAGCTTAAATAGTTTTAAGCTAAACACTGGACAGAGACTTTTGGGGACACCTAGTATTTTGGAGGTTCATTTAAGAACTGCAGTTCTGAGTGTTTAATCTCTTCTAGTCATAGTTTTCTATGATAGTTTTCCAGATAGCACAGTCTACTATGGAATTATTACTCCCACTGAATTCTGCTTATTTAGACTATTCCTTTAATATGATACTTCTATATTTGGTTATAATATTGTATGCTTCAAACGACAAATTTTGAATGACATACAATAAATACTATCAGAGTGTTTTACAATCAACACCCTAGATTCTTTTAAACTTGTAGAGATTTTATTTAAAAATATTTAGAAGACATAAACTAATATATTTAATAATATCATTCCTCTCAGGGCATAGTTGGTGGCCAACTTCACCTTCTACAAGGATGCTTTCCTGACTCTAGCTCTAGTTATCACTTCCCCAAATTATTTTGCTGTTATGTGCCCCTTGGTATCCTTCCAGTAAAACACAAGATCCTTGAAGAAAGTTTCTCAATTTAGTCTTTGTATCCCTAGCACCTAACACAGGAGGAGCAGAACCAGGAGAACATTGTACACAGTAACAGCAACATTGTGTGTTGATCAACTATGATAGACTTGACTCTTCTTAGCAATACGATGGTCCAGGATAGTTCCAAAGAACTCATGGTAGAAAATGCTCTCCAAATCCAGAAAAAAAATAACTGTGGCATCTAGATGCAGATTGAATCATACTATTTCTATTTTTTGTTTTGTTTTTCTTTTTTGAGGTTTTTCCCTTTTGCTCTAATTCTTTTGCAGCATGATTAATACAGAAATATGTTTAATGCGATTGTACATATATAACCTATATCAGATTGCTTGCTGTCTTAGGGAAGGGGGAGGGAGGGGAAAAATCTGAAACTAGAAATCTTATAAAAACAAATGTTGACTGGAAGGACTTACACAAACTGATGCTGACTGAGAGGAGCAGAACCAGGAGAACATTGTACACAGTGACAGCAACATTGTGTGATGAACAATGGGGATAGACTTGGATCTTCTCATCAGTGCAACAATCCAAAACAGTTTCAAAGAACTCATGATAGAAAATGTTCTCCACATTCAGAAAAAAGAACTGTGAATTATGAATACAGATTGAACCATACTGTTTCTACTTTTGGACTTTTTTTTTCCTTCTTGTTTGAGGTTTTTCCCTTGTGCTCTGATTCTTCTTTCACAAGGTGACTAATGCAGAAATATGTTTAATGTGATTGTACATATACAACCTATTGGGGAAGAGGGAGGGAAGGGAGGGTGGGAGGAAAAAAATTTGGAACTAAAATTCCTGTGAAAACAAATGTTGAAAACTATCCTTATATGTAACTGGAAAATAATAAAATACTTAAATTAAAACAAAACACAAATGTAAAGTAGCTCTACATGTAACTAGAAAATAATAAAATACTTTTATGATTAAAAAAAGTATTACTATCTTTATTTTTTAGACATGACAACTAAGTTCTATAAGTTTTAAGTACTACTCTATCTCACCAGAAGGAAGGAGGTAGTCTGGGGACTAGAAGCCAGGATTATTGCATCCTGCTGTAATCTCCCCCCAACCCCCGACCCCAATTCTCAGAACAATACCTAAACTCTTGACCCTGAGACAAATTATATTCTTGGTGGGGGTGCAGCACAGAGGACAGTATACCCAGGTCAGTAAACCATGGAAAACTGGTTTGATGGATATGGCCCCAGCCCTTCAAGATGCATATATGGGGGGCAGCTAGGTGGTGTAGTGGATAGAGCACCGGCCCTGGAGTCAGGAGGACCTGAGTTCAAATCCAGCCTTAGATACTTAACAATTACTAGCTGTGTGACCCTGGGCAAGTCACTTAACCCCAATTGCCTCACCAAAAAAAAAAAAAAAGCATATATGCTTGGGTTAATAAGCAGTAACTGGACATTACTCTTCTTCCCAGCTTCTTGCTAGATGGCACACTTAGAATTAAATTTCCTAGATGCTACGCCTCATTACTTATATCTTATTACCCTATTCAGACTGGTCCCAGCTATACAATCATCTTCCCTTGTGGATGAAAAGGCAGTCTTCTCTTGGTGCCATGCTGGCGCTAATGCTTGGTCCTGACTATGGACCTTTGACCAGAATGTTAAAACCATTACAGATGATTCCATATCTGGAAGCTACCCTATCATGTGATGCCCTTTGCCAGGAGCAATAGGGGCCAAACACCTAGACTGTTCCCTGATAGCATCAGTTCTCTTACTTTAATTAGTAGTAATAAAATCCTGTTAACTACTATCCCTATATGGCTCTGCTGAGTCTACTCAGCTACATAGTACTAGCAGCTTCCCCCAAAAGTCCAAATTGAATACCTAATTCTCAAAACCATTGGATTAGGGAGAGGGGGGAAAAGGTAGCCAGAGAAGCAAGTTAGGTTGCTTTTTCCCCCCTTAAAAGGTACTAATGCCATCTTCAAGAGTTGACTGACTCTTTTGAACTGACTGAGACTTTAAGTCAGCTGACTAAAGACTCAGGCTAGTAACATCATCCCTGTTTTCCTGAATACAAAGTAGTCCTCAGGAATTCCAGGGACTGTCTGATGCTTGACTGGTAGGAAACTGAATCAACTTGAGGTGTCCTCAAAGCCTGTTCTAATTCAGTATCTTCCTACCATAGTTAAGTAAATATCCCTTTATTAGCTATCACATTACCTAAGAGTACCTCATATTATTTGAATATCAAATATATACTACCAAGGTACTCATCTAAGTCATGCTAAGCCCAGAACAGGTAACAATGGTGAAGCAACTGAACACCTAGAGGAGGTGGACCAAAGCCTACAGACTCTGGAGGTGGTAGTCTAGAGTCAGAAGAAAGATCTGGGGCATGTTACAGCACTACCAGAGGAACACAAGGGGATGAATGCAAATGGACAGCATGCTGGTACCACAGGTCAATACACTGATTACCCCATCTCCTAGTTATAGCTCTGATCATACAGCCAGTCTGACATTTCTATTGCCAAACAAATCAATACTCCTCACTCATAGGACAGAAACCAAGAAACAGTCTCCTCTTCTTGTACCAAACTATCTGACATTTGCACCCAGAATCCTGTGTGCAATTCTGGCAATGAAAGGGAGATATCCCAGCTGTATACAATTTTCCATCAACACTTTTTGTTATGGCAAAGAATTGTGAATGAAATGGGTAGCCATCATTTGAAGAATGGCTATGCAAAGCAGTGTAAAGGAGTATTACTGTGTTGAAAGACATGAAAAGTATGATAGATTTGGAGAAAACTAGGAAGAATCATATGCACTGATGTAAGGCAAGCAGAAGCAGAACAATTTGCTTGATGACCACAGTAATTAAAGTGAAAACCATTTTGAAAGTTTTTCAGAACTGTGATCAAGGTAGTGATCAATTATGACTTCAGAATTCTAATAATATAAATCATGTTGCCCACCTCTTGCCAGAGAGGTGAAAAACAAGAGGTGCAGAAAGAGTCATTAATTTACAGACATAACCAATGTGTTGATTTTATTTGGTTATAAAGGAGGGCTTCCATTTGGAGGAGGGTGAGTTGATGGGTAGTGTTAAGGATGCAAAAAAGGAGGAAAAAAGGAAATAGTATCAACAAAAAATTTTAAATACACAGAAGAGAACATTATAAAAAGGAATGCAGAGAAGCATGAAACTTGTTAGCATCACTTTAAATTTAATATATACATTTTAAAAAGCAAAGTTTATAAATTTCATAGTTTCATATACAATCTTCTTTTCTGTTCACTTCATGGAAATGTTCATACTGATGTTTGTTAGATCACAATAAAAAAAATTAAGCAATATAGAGGTTTAAAGAAATAAAACCCAAATAATCAAGAGGATATAAGAATTCCTCATGAGGACAGGATAAAAAAGTTGAGGACTATGTTTCTAATCTCTGAAGAGATTGAAGTAGTTATGTTGCATTCCTCTGATGCTCATTTCAGTTTATTATCTCTATGATAATGTTTGGTATAAGAAAGGATGGTGAAAATTGTAAGGGTCAATAAGTATGTATAGGTCAAACTACTGATGAACTTGTCTTAATGGCTGCAAATAAAACCTACAATTTCTTTCTAATTCGCTTGACTCTAAAAGTTTTGTTGAAGCCTTTTGATTTTTAACAGAATATCTTGATATATGCTTACTCATTGAACCTTCTTTTGTTATAATTAATTAAATCAACTATACCCGAAAGTATATGCAGCATTCTACCATAATCTTCCCCGTCTCCACTGAAAGGAAGTATGTTTCATTGTCATTTTTCTAAAATTGACTGGTTATTGCAATTAATTTAAATTCAATTGCCTTTTAATATTGTGTTCATGAATGAATAAGGAGGAAAAAGCATTTAACTGTTTACTATGTTCCAGGAACTATGTTACATGACAGAGGTGAAAATAAAACCAAAAAAAAAAGATAAATCTGGTCCTCAAGAAACCATTCTAAAAAGGGAAGACAACACAAGAGTGTTGGCCAGGGAGAGATGTTTTGGATAAGAAATAAGAGGGAATGGTAGATCAAACTATAGTGTTGGTTTGATTACTGTTCTCAGAGCTAGAGGTGGAAAGAAGAGATTAGGCAGTACTTCTGGAAGTCATGGGTGGAGGGGAAGGTAATGTTTTTCTGTTCCTACTTTTCATTCTGCATCAGTTAATACAAGTGTTTCGCATGACACTAAATTCTTATTATTTGTCATTTCTTATGTTGAAGCAACATTCCAGTAAATCCATATACCACATTTTTTTTTCAGTTATTCCCCAATCAATTCAATGGGCAATCACTTTGTTTTCAGATATTTTTTGTAACCAAATAAAAAAAAATTGCAGATACAAGCATTTTGGTATATTTCGGGCACATATACCATACATCTCTGACTTCTTTGGGGTACGTATACAATAAATCTCTTAATTTTTTTTATTTAACAATACAAACTTTCAAGAAGAAAAATTGTAAAACTCTAGAAGTAAGTGTATTCTAGAACTTTTTTTTAATAGGAGATGATATTTGGGTGTTATGGCAGGCTGTAAGTCACCTTTTCTTTCTTGGGGGGAGGGGGGGGCAACAAAGGTTAAGTGACTTACTCAGGGTCACACAGATAGTAAGTATGTCAAGGGTCTGAGGCCACAATTGAACTCAGGGCCTCCTGAATCCAGGGCCGGTGCTTTATACACCATGCCACCTAGCTGACCCCGATCTTTTCTAAAGTTAGAAAAGACCACCCCTGCAATGTTGGGAAGATCTGCCAATGGGAAGAGAAATGCCCAGGCACCCTGGCTCATTTGCCCTGTGCCTTGTTCATTTTTTTATCAGACACATGAATACATTAATATAGGGAACTCCCAAAGGAAACTCCCTCTCACAGGGCAGATTAGTACTTGTTCAGTAATTTAAAATCAGAGTTGCTTTTTCCCTTTACCAAGAGTAATTTGGCATCTGCTTCTGAGTGGCTACATTAAAATCTGAGGAAGTGGAGGGATGTTTTGTTATGTCTTTTAATATTTCCTATCCCCTGCCAGACTTTTAGGACAATAGAAAATATAATGAACTTGACCCAAACTGGCTCCCTACTGTTACCTCAAAAAAATCTCTACTTATTTCATCTTCAAGTCTCATCAGGCTTTTGTACAATATAATTTAATCTAGGATTTCAAATAAGTATAGATCAGAATGAATCTATAATTTAATGATAAAATATGAATATATAGCTTGATTTTTGGTCATTCATTTTTTTTTCCTACACATAGAATGACCTACATGTAACAAAAAGAAACACTGCCACTTTAACAGCAAGATACAAATTTCGTGATGTAATATAGTTCATGAACTAATAAAACAACACTAGAGCATCTGGAGAATGACTATTGTTATATTCTGGATGTAGAACTTTATGTAGATGAAGTGATGAATGAGAATGGGTGAGGCTGATGAGAAAACAGTAGGGTTACATATCCACTCCTTAGTTATAGACTAACATAACCAAAAGGAAATGTTTCATCATCACTTATTAAGTGCAATTAAAAAGGGGAAGGTAAGGGAGGATTAGATTAGGCTATAAGATCTCTCTTGAGTTAAAGTATGAGTCCCCTAAGGGCAGGGGCTGTTTCACTTTTGTATACAGATATATCCCTAGGCTTACTACAGTGCAGGCATACAGTTGGCACTTAATAAACAACTGTTGCTTGATTTATGAATTCCAGCCTCAGTAGCTATTAGCTAAAGGCTGGCCCTAGTTATTTCCCTCTTCCCACCTTCACCCTTAATTGAATACTTCCTTGTGCCCTAGATCCTGATACTCTTGAAACAACTATCGAAGCTTGCCCCTTCAACTTTCCTAATTTTCAGTCTCTTTTTATCCATTGGCATCTTCCCTACTGCTTACAAACATGCCAGAATATTATTTATCCTTACACATTCTTTTCTTGATTCCAAGATCCAGTCAAGCTATCCTATATCTATCTCTTCTCCCTTTCCCAGAAAAACTCCTTTTCTCATCTCATCTCATCTCATCTCATCTCATCTCATCTCATCTCATCTTCTTTCTCTCTCTCTCTCTCTCTCTCTCTCTCTCTCTCTCTCTCTCTCTCTCTCTCTCTCTCTCACACACACACACACACACACACACACACACACACACACACACACACACACACACACACACACACACACCCTCTTGCCCCTGGTAATCTAACTTCAGATCTCATCACTTGATTGATAAGGCAGATTGGTACAGTAGAATAAACACCATTTATTGGGAGTCAGAGGACCTGATTCAAATCACGCCTCTGATGCTTACTACTTGTGTGACTTTGACAAACCAAGGTAACAAGATTACTAAAAGTCTAATATGTTTCAGGCACTATGCTAAGTGCTGAGGATACAAGGGGGGGGGGGCGGTGGCAAAAACAGCCCCTACCCTCTAGGAGGTCACAATCTAATAGGGAAGACAACATACAAAGAATTAAGAACAGACAAGTTATATACATAATAAACTGGAGATAATTACTGATGGAAAGCATTAGTATTTTAAGTGGGGTGAAGAGAGACTTCTTGGAAAAGGTGGGATTTTTGTTGTAGTTGTTGTTGCAGTGCAAGGAAGGTTAAGTGACTTGCCCTGGGTCACACAGCTAGTAAGTGTCAAGTGTCTGAGGCTGAATTGGAACTTAGGTCCTCCTGAATCCAGAGCCGGTGCTTTATCTACTGCGCCACCTAGCTGCTCTGAAAAGGTGGGATTTTAAGTGAGACTTGAAAATGAGTCAGAGATGAAGAAGGGAAACATTCCAGGGATAGTGGACAGCCAGTGAAAACATATGTCTAGGGTGTCTTGAGCTTCAGGTACTAAGGCATTAGAAAAAGGGGTAATAATCTTCTAGACTCATCAAAAGCAAAAGGCAGACCATCTGATTTCAAGCAAATATATTAACGTTTTTGACCTAAAACTGTTAGCTATGTTGTGTTTTAACACTCCTAAACAAGACTGAGGTGACACTAAAGAGTTCTACTCTGATAGTACAGTCTATACTAACAACAAATTATTTTTTAGTAGTCATTATACTCCAAGGACATAGTACTATCAGTCTGGAGGTATCAGCCTTATGCCTCAATCTTAGGGAGAAGCCCAGCAATAGCTTGTATTTATGTAGCACTTTATGATTTACAAAGAGCTTTCCACATACATATTATCTAAAATTATCCATTTAACAATGTTGTAGGGGTAGATAATGCAAGTATTAGCCCTGTTTTATAGATAAGGAAATTAAACCTCCAGAAACATTAAACAATTAACCCAGTTGTCCAAGGTTACACAGCCAATAAATGGCAGGGCTATGAATGAAACCGAGATTTTCTGACATGAAATCCATAATTTGCTGGGGGGGGGGAGGGGATTTCCTTGGGAATGGAGGAAGAGAAGTTAGAACACAATGGTTTTTTTTAATGATGTTAAAATTTGTTTTTGCATATATTTTAGAAAATAAAATTCTATTCAAAGCAAAAAAAATTTGTTTATTAAAATCTACCAAAAAGTTCCTTTCAGATATTTAATATGCTAAAACTTACTTAGGAAAAAAATTAGAGTAATTCTGAAATTCAGTGTGTTGTCATAACTTGCCTAATGATACTTTAAATACAACTAGCAAGTAACTCATCCTTTGCACCTAATTGTGTAAATTTCATTGAGAAAACTTAGCTCCACTATAAAAGTCCGCAAATAGCTATTTGAATCTGAATAAGAAATTAGCTCTTGTCATTCTAATCAGTTTTTCATTAAATTGCACAGATTTCTAGTTTTCTTCCTTTTTACAGTAAACATGAGGC
The DNA here is from genome assembly GCF_019393635.1 of Dromiciops gliroides. Taxonomy (NCBI): domain Eukaryota; kingdom Metazoa; phylum Chordata; class Mammalia; order Microbiotheria; family Microbiotheriidae; genus Dromiciops; species Dromiciops gliroides. The sequence goes on along the minus strand of NC_057864.1, from coordinate 359,082,397 downwards.
AATCAATGAAGTCCACTGTTGTTTATTCCTATTCAGGAAAATGAACATGAAGGCCTAAGGTGTACCCTGATTTGGCAAAGCAACCAGCCACAGGTTTTCCTTCAATTTCTCTTGGAAAGTCAATTTTAGTAAATGTTGAAAATTGCATGATGAGCACATATAGCACAAGGGGAATGAAGAGTTTTCTTTGAATCAGTCAAAGAAATTAAGCAATAAATATATAGACAAACAAAGTTTATAGAAAATAGAAGTCTGAAGTGAGGTGAGGTAAGAGTTAAACAATGCAAGAAAGGGGACTGGAGAGGCAGCCTGACTTAGTAAAGCAGTCTAGGAATAAGGAAGAGATGAGTTCAAGTCCACTATCTATATGGCTTGAGGCAAATCACCAAACCTCCAGATGCTTCATACAACTCTCTAGAGCTTTTATTACTGAACTCTTGCTAATCTACATTGGTAGAGTAATTCTTCTCCCTGGAACTTTCCTATACTGATGAATTCATGAATTAAAAAACAGGAAAAAAAATGTTTAGGGTAAGGGAAGAGAGAATTGTGAAATAATGTTTGAGTGATATTTTCCAAATGTATACTAGTGGGAGGAATGAGGTGTGTCAGCAGCTGTCTCCTAAAGAGCTTGAGTGACACTGCTGAAGAAAACACCGAAACAGAAACTATAATGACAGTGGAAGCAGCCAGCTGCCCTGCCTAAAGGTTTCAAGACCTACCAACCAATTACCTGGTCATATATCATAGCCAAAAAAACTGTTTCCTGTAACTTGTCTCTTACCACCTTATTATCAATGAAGATGACATGATCTTACATACAGATAGTGGGGGGACACAAAGAAAGCAACAGGCTTCATATTTCAGGAAGACTTGCTAAAGAATTGTGGGGGGGGGGGGAGAGCACAGGGACAAGTTTGGTCTTCTGGAGCCCAAAGCCATGGTGCCATCCAGAGAAGGAAGGAATGGCTTAACAGCCTTTGCTCTCTATTACCCATATCCTCTAATCCAGACTAAGGATGAAAGAATGGGGTTTATCATTAAGAGAAGAAAAAGAAAAAGGAATAAGGACAAATCCTTCTACCAATGTCTTAAAAAGAAGCATAAAATACACTTACTACCTCCATCTCTAGGAAATTATTTAATAATCACATTAGCTTCACAGTCAAGGGTTAGGTTATTACTTACCTAATCATTACCAAATTATTAATTAAATAATAAAATAATAACTACCTAGTTATTGGTAAGAGATAACCTAGTCAGAAATGCTGGGGGGAGGGGGGGGCGCGGCAGCCAGGTGGCGCAGTCTTTTAGAGCACTAGCCCTGGATTCAGGAGGACCTGAGTTCAAATCTGGCCTCAGACACTTGACACTTACTAGTTGTGTGACCCTGAGCAAGTCACTTAACCCTCACTGCCCCACCAAAAAAAAGAAAGAAAGAAAGAAATGCTCTGGGGGCTGGTTAGTGACAAATGTTTAAATTTCATGGCTTCAATCATAAAGATATGAAAAGGTCCTTCAAAATAAACATATCCAACAAAAGAGTAATTTTTTTTCTGTATGCTTTTCTTTATATAATGCAGAAACCATTTGGATTATTTGCAAAGGAAGATTCAAGAGCTGTTATCCTATAGCAAAATTTTATATGGCTCTGGCTTCTAGGCACCCCAAATTCAAAATGTCCAAAACAAAAGTCATCTCCACAAAATTTACCCTATACTTACTAGCTGTGTGACCCTGGGCAAGTCACTTAACCCCAATTGTCTCACTAAAAAAAATAAAATAAAATAAAGGATTAAGGGAAATACTGTAAGCAATAGTAACTTTAAAAAATCTGAAGCAAGTTTCTCTGAATAAAAATCATTCCCCAATTGATAAATGATCAAAACATATGAAATTTTCAGATGAAGTAATCAAAACTATATATAGCCACATGGTAAATAAAAATGCTATAACTCACTATTGATTGGAGAGATGCAAATCAAAAGAATTCTGGGATACTATCTCATATCTATTAGATTGATTAATAGGACAGAAGAGAAAAATGACAAATATTGGAGGGGATGTGGGGGAAATGAGACAGTAATGCACTGTTGGTGGCATTGTAAACAGATTCAACCATTCGCTAGAGCAATTTGGAACTAAGACCAAAGGGCTATAAAACCATGCATACTCTTTGACCTAGCAATACCATTACTAGATCTGCATCCAAAAAGAGATAAAAAACAAAAAGGAAAAGTACCTCTTTATGCAAAAATATTTAAAGTAGCTCTTTTTGTGGTGGCAAAAAATGGAATGAGAGAATGCCCATCAATTAGGCCAAACAAACTGTAGTATGTGATTAAGATGAAATACTATAGTGCTATAAGAAATGATGAGCAGGAGGCAGCTAGGTGGAGCAGTGGATAAAGCACTGGATCTGGATTCAGGAGGACCTGAGTTCAAATCCAGCCTCAGATACTTGGCGCTTACTAGCTAGGTGACCCTGGGCAAGTCACTTAACCCTTATAGCCCCACCCAAAAAAAAAAGAAAGAAAGAAAAAAGAAATGATGAGCAGGATGCTCTCAGAAAAACCTGGGAAAACTTACATGAGCTGAAGCAAAGTGAAAAGTACTATGTACAAAGAAACAACAATATTGTAAGATAAACAGCTGTAAGGGACAGCTATTCTCAGCAATACAATGATCCAAAAGAACTCTGAAGGACTTATGATGAAAAATGCTTTCTATCCCCAGAAAAAGAACTACAGTTTGAAGCATATATATGTTTATATATTTTATTTATTTCTCTTGAGCTTTTTTTTGGGGGGGGGGGGAATCTAGGTTTGCCTTTAGAACATGACTAATATGGAAATGTTTTGCATTTATGACCTATATCATATTGCTTGTCTTCTCAATGAGGGGAGGGGGGATAAAGAAAAGGATTTATAACTCAAAAGTTTTAAAAATGGATGTTAGAGGGGCAACTAGGTGGCTCAGTGGATAAAGCACCAGCCCTGAATTCAGGAGGACCTGAGTTCAAATCTGACCTCAGACACTTGACACTTACTAGCTGTGTGACTCTGGGCAACTCACTTAACCCTCATTGCCCCACCAAAAAAAATATGATGTTGGGGGCAGCTAGGTGGTTCAGTGGATAAAGCACCAGCCCCAGATTCAGGAGGACCTCAGTTCAAATCTGGCCTCAGACACTTGACACTTGCTAGCTGTGTGACCCTGGGCAAGTCACTTAACCCTCACTGCCCCACCCCCCAAAAAAGAATCGGTGAAAAACGGATGTTAAAAATTGTTTTTACAGATAATTGGGGAAAGTAAAATACTGAATAAAGAAGGGAAAAGATAAAAATGGAAAAGGCCAATGGATGGCCTCAGATATCAATAGGTAGGTTTATAAACCTATATTTAAAATCCAAGGTCAGTTATTAAGCATATGAACATATACCCCATATACCCATCTAGGATGTATTTTAACAACAGGGACACAGTTTTATTTTTCTTTGATTTTATGGGCAGGCTGTGTCTTAGTTGTATTTTTACCACCAATGCTCTGCACTGGGTTAGGTGTTAAATGTTTGTTTAATTGAGTAGATATGCTTAATATTTCTCAAACCAAATAATTTCCATATGTAGGTAATTAAGAAATAATTGCCAGCAAAGTCTGGATCCAATTGCCTGAGTCAGATTTATTTCAATAATGAGAAGTTTAAAAATGAAATAAAATTTAAATTACCATGTATAATTTATATATAAAACCTCTTTCTTTGTAAATTGACAGGAAAAAAGAAAAATATCTCAGGATTATTCCAAGGAAAATTTACCCTACTTACAGACTGCATTCATTAAACTATTAAACATTTTCTCACTAGGAATCTTGAAGTCAAAAGGCATTTTCCCAGGCTTGAGGCCAACTGGTAAAGATGAGGTATCTAAGAATGACGAAATTAAATGGCTACCAGGAGAAAAATGCCCAAGTCCTATACTCTTGTACTAATAACTGATGACTAGAGAAGCATTCTGTATGGGTTAGATGCAGTACCTTGATACTACATATAATGTATGTCTGTATGTCTGTATGTCTATATGTATACACACATATATCTAGCCTGCATCAATCTATTAAAATAAGATTTCATTTTTTAAAAGCACCACTGGCACAAAGAAGCTTTAGATGTCGTCCTAAATCATTTTGTGAAAGTAGTGCCTTGCTTTGTGCCAGAGACCAAGTAGAAAGAAGAGACAAAAAAGGCTGAGGAAGCAGAAGTATATAAGGGCTTGGGATAAAGTGGGCTGCAGGAAGAGGAAAACAGATCAGCAACAGAAAAAAAAGGAGGGAAATATGGGTCAGGAGAAAAAAGGATGCACTACTTTGAGGAAAATTGGAGACAGATATCAGTATTGAGATATAAGGTCCTCAGACCCCTAACCAACAACAACAACAAAAGCAAACTTTGGATATAAAGCAGGAATTTCGAGGGTGGCAGGGGTGGTCAGGTAAGGTTGAAAAATAAATGAATTAGGTGGGTGAGAAGAGACTGTGCCTGATTAAGAGCTAAAGTGGGAAGTTAAATTGAGAAAAACAGGCACACTTATAGGAAGCTGAAGTGGGAGGAATTAGAAACAGTCAGGTTGTTGTTTTACTTAATCCACAAATGATCATGTTGTTCCACTGCCCAGAAAGTGACCACTAAGTTCCTCAACAGTCAAATGACTTCTCTCATATTCAGTAATAGGAAAGAGAAAAAGGTTCACTACTTATAAGATAAGATAATGAATTTATACACCCCATAGGATTCTTCTACAATATATTTTGCTTTGCTAGCTAACATGACTAAAATAGTCTGTCTCCCTCCTGCCAATGTACATATGCAGGCAAGAATTCATGAAAGTCAAAATGAGTTGGACTATAAGAAAACAGTTATTGAAATAATTATCTCACATCCTATAAAAATTTGAGTTTAAAATATAGCTTATAAACCCTACAGAACTTTCTGTCATACTCCCCAGTTATAAGATAAATTGGGGTTGACTACCTTAGACCCCTTTCTTTTCTGTACACTGAGAGTTGAAGGGTAAGTCAAAGGTAGTAAAGTTTGCTTTTGAATTGCTATGCACTGTGCATTTTCCTATTTATCATTGTTCTAAATCCTAGCACTCAGCATTATGAAACATTCGTTTTGTTTCCCTTCTCTCAGCACTAATAGACCAAGATTCACTGCTCAGCATTGATGCATGCAGGATTTCATTACAGTGTACAGATACTGCACAAAGCATTCGTTAGTGCAGTGAGGAAATCCTATACTTAGCTCAAAACTGTAAAGGTGAAAAAAAGCCATGAAAACTGACGCTTCATTAATATTCTGATTTAAAATGTTAACTTTTTCCAGAACTCCAAGATACTACTTGTTAACATCAGTGGGAAGTTTACTTAGTCAATTATCTAGGAAATGCCCTGATGCTGACATTCCATTTTCCAAGTGTCAAAGAATATTATCTTATCCTAATCTATCTTTTTTGGGAGGTAAAAAATTGATATATGATAGCTATAGATTGACACCTTCTTGCTTTACTTCTCAGCCCCTTCCTTTAAGAACTATTAATCTCTCTATTAATCACTCCAGAACCTAAAAAATAAAATTAAGAGTTTCTGTTTCCTACTGCCTACATACCCTCTAATAGAGACAAAAGAAAAAGCCTGGGAGTTGCAAGCTGAATTAGGTTTATATGGAAAATCTATGAAGAATTCTGCCTTAAAATAATAAATTCTACCTTATTGAAGGTAGATTTGAAACCATGAATTACATTAGCATTTCTCTTTATCTCAAATTAAGCTGATAGGCAGAAAGTTGCTATTCAGAGGTTCTAATCAACTGTTAAATGCACTTAACAAGAAAATCAACATATAAATTCAAAATTTTAATGGGATACCCAATCTATAACTTCTAATTCATCTCAAGAATGCTTGTATTCTTTTTAAAAAGTTGCTACTTACAACTGAAAAAACTCGCCAAAAGCACTATCATACTTCTGATAATCAAAAAAACACAAAATGCCTTGCGGTTAATTATGTAATCTGCAGATTTATACTTCAATACCTATTTCAAAATCCAATTAATCTACTTCAGTATCTTGCTACAGTTACCAAACGATTAACTACTTTGTTTCAAGACAAAAAAAATTAAGGTAGAAAAAATCTGGAAAACCTATCTGATGATACCTGTAGCACTATGCTATCACAAACACATCATATACACTCCATCTTTAGAGAAGTAGTGGCAGAGTAGAAAGGTGTATAATCAAAGAGACCCTTCTTCAGACCCTAGTCTCACTTTTGTCACTTTGTTCATTCATTCAATAAACATTATTATGTATCTAGTATGTGTCAGGCACTGTATTATTCAGCATGTCACAATTCAATTAGCCTTTGGTTTCCTCATTTGGATCTGGAAGATAGTAAAAGCTTAATAAATATATTTTCTCTCTCTCTTTCTTTCATTCATTCATCCGTAAAAAGATGTGGTTGGAGTAGATGACATCTAAGGTCCTTTTCCAGAGATAAAGTTCTGTTCTATTATAGGTGGGTTTTTTTAGGAGTGTGTGTGGGGGGGTGTTTTTGCGGGGCAATGAGGGTTAAGTGACTTGCCCAGGGTCACATAGCTAGTAAGTGTCAAGTGTCTGAGACCGGATTTGAACTCAGGTCCTCCTGAATCCAGATCCAGTGCTTTATCCACTGTGCCACCTAGCTGCCCCCTGTTCTATTATAGGTTAAGCAATCCTCCAAATGCCTATTACCCTAAAAAAGTTAAGAGGGGTGGATCCTCATTGCAAAGCATCATATTCATCGTATACAAATATATTACTCTAAGTACCACAATATCTTCCTTTGGAAATCATGAAAGAGATACATATAAAGATGCAAAATTTAGTAAAATGATAGTACTGTGAGAAAATGGTATTCTCATAAAGAGGAATATAATTTTCTGATGAGTCCAAAAACCCTGACAAGGACAAGAAAATGTTCCTATGGTTCATGCAGCTTAATGCTTTAAACTTTTAAAGTATGAAGTCCTTCAGTCTCAAAATCTTGAAGTTTTTTTTTGACTCTCTTCCTTCTCCCCTCATAGTCAATCAATTGCTAAGTCCTGGTATCTCTATTTCTATGAGGCTTCCAATCTATTCTCTCCTACTCCCATCACCATAGTTCAGGTCTTGTAGATTCAAGATGCTCAGTATTTGTTGAATGAAGGAAGTGTGGTAAAGGAAGGAAAAAAAAAACCCTCTGGTTTTAGAACCAGAAATACTTGGAGTTGCATTATACTCCCAACACTTATTAGGTATCTGACCATGGGCAAATCAGTTAACCTCTAAGTCATAATTTCCTTGGCTGTAAAATGGTGATAATAATACTTACATTACCCCACTCATATGGTTAGTATAAGTAACAGATAATGTATATGAAAGTAATTTGTATGCATCATAAGGAGAGCATAATTTTAAGCTATTATTTTATCTTATATTTATTGATATTGTTAAAAACAAAAATAATATTAAATAATACCCATACTCAAAATTTACAAAGTACTTTATAGACATTATCTTATTTAAGGTAGATACTATATTATTATCCCAGTTTTATACATGAGGAAATAGAGAGTGAGGTGTTTAATGATTTGCCCCTTTTCACTGAACTAGCAAATGTAATTTGAACCCAAGTCTTCCTGGGTCCAAGTCCAATACCCTATTAACTATACTTGTCTCTATGAGAAAACACAACTATAACGATCATCTTTTCTAAGATGGGGAAAGAGAGAAGGCAGCCAGGTGACACAGTGGATAGAGCACCGGCCCTGGATTCAGGAGGACCTGAGTTCAAATCTGACCTCAGACACTGAACACTTACTAGCTGTGTGACCCTGGGCAAGTCATTTAACCCCAATTGCCTCAGCAAAAAAAAAAAAAGAAGAAGAAGATGGGGAAAGAGAGTCTAAGGGACTTCCTCATGGTTATATAGGAAGTTAGTTAACAGAGCAACACAATCCTGATTTCTAGCCCCTATTTCTACTACACTACAATGAACAAATCAGAGTAATATGATTAGAAATCAAACAAGAGGGGCAGCTAGGTGGCGCAGTGGATAGAGCACCGGCCCTGGAGTCAGGAGTACCTGAGTTCAAATCCGGCCTCAGACACTTAACACTTACTAGCTGTGTGACCCTGGGCAAGTCACTTAACCCCAATTGCCTCACTAAAAAAAAAAAAAAAAGAAATCAAACAAGAAAGGAAATAAGGATTTTTTCCTCACTCTGGTTTCTTCAAAGGGAGAGGGGAAATGAATACTAGCATTCTAGCTTCAAGAAGGAATGTAAGTGTCTAGTGAAACAAGAGTAGTTGCCTGCTGGAGTGTCAGCTGAGAAAGCATAGATAGTCCAGCCACTTCTGATAGCCAAATGCCTCTGTGCACCTGCAGTTGCCACTGTCATCACCAATGTCACAAGTGAGCTAAAAATGGAGGGAAGCTTATTTGTTTCTCCTATAAACAGAAGTTTAAAATGAACACGATACATAACACTTAAGAGATTAATCTTATTATAAAACTTGGAATTTAAAACCAGCTAGTCAACAAAAGCCAAAGACAAAGAAGGCCTTACTTATCCTTCATCCTAATACCCAGAATATTTCCTATCTCATATATTAAAAACACACTGGCTCGGGGCAGCTAGGTGGCGCAGTGGATAGAACACTGGCCCTGGAGTCAGGAGTACCTGAGTTCAAATCTGGCCTCAGACACTTAACACATTTACTAGCTGTGTGACCCTGGGCAAGTCACTTAACCCCAATTGCCTCACTAAAAAAAAAACAACAAAAAAAAACCACACTCGCTCAATCAGTTATCTTCCCCTGGTTTATACACATCTACAAGACAAAGGGAGTGCCCATTACAAATGAGAAATAATACTCATGGGTGTAAATCCACCATGTGTTTACACAAAGTAGCACCAGCATTTTGAAGTTTGTTTTTCAAAGTAAAAACTTCAAAGAAGTAAAAAAAAATATTGTCCAACTGCTATGATCCTCAGGTGAACCAGGAGGGAAACAGATCATAGATATCAGATCATAAGTGCTGAGTGTGACTCAAAATCATGACCTCTTCAGATGAGAAACTGATCATTTCTAGAATGAACCAAATAAAATATAGATGTTTAGCATGCTCTGCTACTCAGCAGTATGTAAAGCCAATGACTCTTGTTGTTGTTGTTGTTGTTGTGGGTGACTCAAAAGACAGTGAGTAAACATAGAGTAGGTATGAGTATGCCATAACATATTTCTAATCAAGAACTATATGCAAAAGTGACAGAATGACAGTAGTAATGTAATTAAGAAATGGAGAAAGACCAATTAAGTAAGTAAGAATAAAGCATTACAGGGAAGAAAAGAGGACAGAGGAGGGAGAAGGGAGGAGGAGATGATAATGATGACGACAACAACATCGACAAAGAAGAACCACTACTACTGCTACAGACTACCTACCACAACTACTATGACTACAATGACAGGAAGGCACCCAGTACACTGATTGGATTCTCTTTGAAAACAATGGATTTTAAAAAAGGAGAATTCTTAGGCTGTGATTTCTACAACTAGAAGAAATATACAATCTGAAGAGATCATAGATCCATTCAAAGTACTTAAATATTATAGGGTATTCAGAGGTAGCTAGATGGTACAGTGGAGAGAGTGCTGGACTTGGGTTCAAGAAGACCTGTGTTCAAATTCTGTCTCAGATACTTACTAGCTTTGAGACCCTAGATAACTCAGCCTCTTCTAACCTCAGTTTCCCACACTTAAAAAATGGGGATAAGATCCTAGGGTTATTGTTATCCTAGGGATAACATGTAAAAGCAGTTTGAAAACCTTAAAATGCTTGCAATTATTATTTCGGTTATAATTGAGTACAATGGGGGAAATAGTATCATCTAAAAAAAAAGAGGTGCTAATGATTTCACAAAGTGAGAATTAAATCATAAAGTAAGTCACAGAGTCTATCAGTTCTTTTGTTTGCAAAATAGAATTTGTAATAAGTTAATTTGATTAGGCAATCATATGATCCTTATATTTGGAATGACTTCAAAACTTCCAGGGATCCATGATTGCATCAGTGTAAGTATTCCCTTGACTACAAGAGGACTTTACCCTCTCTGTAGTATCTTCATGAGTTTGTGTTCAGGAAAAAAAAAAAAAGTCTACTGGTAGCCACCCTCATGATGAGCTCTAAATTTAGCTTTGTCTCATTTCTGAAGTCATACTCAGAATCTTTCCCATTTGACAGAATCTACCACACTTTATGCTCGGCTGGTACAGGCTTCAAGAACCATTCAGGTCCATACCACAATGACACATCAGAGCAGGACTTTAGTGGCATGTTTAGAATTAAAATGTTCATATTTTAAACTACAATTAAATTGTTGGTTGAAGATACAGGTAAGTAGACAATCTTCCAAATCTGAATAAAACATAAACCTGATAATGTTCACTTCCTCCTTTTAGCCTGAATAACCTTCATTTAAGATCCCAAAAAATCCTTCAAAATTGATTTGTTTAGGGGAAGTTTTAGGAATCCCCAGAATTTAATATAATTTCTTCATTCTTTCCCCTTACCTCAACTTAAAAGTGCTAATGATTATAATACAGAAAAGCAGATAAAACGTCATGCTGGAAACAGTGATTTTGGAATCAGCCAGCCTGGGTTGGAGTCCTGGTTATATCATTTGCAATTAGTAAATGTGTGACCTTGGACAAATCACTTAGCCTCAGTAATAATAACAATCTACAGATCTCACAGGGTCATTATAAGGATCAAATGTGATAATGCAATTAAGGTGTTCTGAACTTTGTATTTACTTACTTTTCTGATTAAAAAATATCATAGATCTCAGAATGTCAGGAATCAAAGATCATTTAACATTCTTCCATTCCAACTCCTGTTTACTTTAAAGGAGAAAAAATAATGACCAGAATCAATTTTACATTTAAATATCAATAAAAAGCTACAGTGAGAAGCAAGAAGGTGTGGAAGAAAGTTACAGAAGGATATTGGTTCTAGTTCTGACTCTCCATTAATTAGATCAGTGACCTTGGGTAAATCATTTAACCTTGCTGGGTCTCAGTTTTCTCAAGGGTAAAATGAGAAGAGTGGATGGGATGATCATTTAGGTTTCTTCAACTTTAAAATCCTAAGATTCTAAGAAAAAAGAAAGAAAAATGTTTTCCAGTGTTATTTCAAGGAGATAGAGTTGGAGTGGGTGGTTGAGTTCTCAGTCACAAAATCCCTAATGACACACAGAGAACACACAGTAACTAAACTGGGTGGAAAAAAAAAAGAAAAAATGCTAGCTCTAGACAAGTGGGCAAAAGAACAATGATGAAATTCAGTCACAGGAAGCTCAGAGAAAATCCAGGGCAGCCTTTAGACCTAGTCCTTGAAAAGAATGTCAGTGAAAGTTTGTTACTTACCTCCCACCCAGCCAACAGAAATGTGCCCAAAGTTGCAAATGAAGAGAAGAGATAAAATTACTTAAGAAATTCAGACAGTGGCATTCTCATGCAGATTTGTTGAAATTGTGATCTTCCACTTTGGGAGCAGAAGTTCAGGATTAAGAATGTTGTGTACTAGGAGGTAGAGACAAATAACAAACAGGTCACAGGCGGAAGGGAAACTGGGAGATCTCAAATTTGAATTATGTTTCTCTAATACAGAGAAGCAATTGTGCTTTTGTACCTCCCAGAGCAACATGAACATCTCTTTCTAGAAAACCATATTCAAGAGTGTAGACAGGGGGGCAGCTAGGTGGCTCAGTGGATAAAGCATTGGCCCTGGATTCAGGAGGACCTGACTTCAAATCCCGCCTCAGATAAGACACACCAAAAAAAAAGAAAAGATCAGGGGTGAAAACAGGGGTGTCCATTATCACCTCTATTTAAAAAAAATAGTGTAGAAGGCAGATATTACATAGCTGTCCCATAAAGGCAATTTCTGTCATGATAATTACTTGACTCAACTATTAATGAAAATATAAACCACCTTGGAATGAGAAGCTCAAACCCATAAATTCAACCCTTCAAGGCAATGAGGGTTAAGTGACTTGCCCAAGGTCACATTGCTAGTAAGTGTCAAGTGTCTGAGGCTGTATTTGAACTCAGGTCCTCGTGAATCCAGGGCCGGTGCTTTATCCACTGCTCCACCTCGCTGCCCCTTCACAGCATGTTAAAGTTAGGAGAGAACTTAAGGACCACCTCCTTCAACACTCTCATTTTATACAAGAAACAGTTCAGAAGCTAACAGGGTTGCCCAAGATGCTAAGGAAAGAGAAAATTACCAGAGGAAAACTGAATATAGTAATAAAACAGAAGATAACCAGACAGCTCAATGTAAGGCCATGTGTTAGGAAACATAAGCTTAATGAACAGCCTGATGGGGGAGGGCAACTAAGAGAAGAAACACTTGTGATTTCTCTGGTTCAGGGATCTCTAACTCCCTCCAACAATGAATACAGGCAATTATAAAAACATTGCCTGTGGGCATACAGCTAGTAGTTTTTAGAGGCCGAAGCTGAAGCTTAGCTTTCAGACCACAACGGTGGCTTCTCCACTGTCACCAGCGACACATATTTTATATTTATACAGCATATTTTCATTTCTGAAAGGACAGGAAAACTTTTCTTTGTAAATATAGAAAAGCATTTAAAAAATGTTATTACTACAATAACAACTTGGGTTCTAAAAAAAGTCTGAATTTTAACAAACTTAACAGTCCAGTACAAGCATAAGGAAATACATATATTCATCATAACTAGATCTATAGAGCTATATAAATTTATATAAAATACATAATTAGTATAAAAATTTGTATAAAAACTTTACACATATCTCATTTTAACCTCTTAGCCCAATGGAGAAGATGCTATTATTATTGATATTAATTATTATTATTTCCATTTTATAGATGAGGAAAAAGAGTCAGAGAGAAGTTAAATGATGTGGCTAAGTGTATGAGGCAAAATTCAAATTCTAACTAACTTCAATCAGTCATTTTATCTACTACTGTTCAACTGCTAGTCATCAAATTAAAGTATGTAAAGCTATCAATAGACTATGAAAATTAACATAAAATGGCTAATCTTTCAAGTCATAAAAGTTTCAACTTCATTAAGAAGTTTGTGGCCTTCTAACATGACTGCAGAGCTATGGCAAAAGTGGCAGAATAGTCTACTTTACCATTAGGTTCACTTCAAAGTCTTCATATTTTACAAGTTTACCCTATATGTAAAAACTTAGTGGCCAAATGCACTACAGTTATTTGATAAAGCAGCTTACTCACGAACAGGACATTTGGATAGAGTCATGGATTCCAGGATTCATCTACTTCTAAGTACCCAATAACTATAAACAGATCAACTGTTGTCCTATCAGTTGGCAGGAGGCCAGGAAAAGGAATTTTTAAGAGAGAGTTTATAGGAGGTAAATGACAACAGGTAGGTCCATGATCTTAATTAGAAATCTAAAACATAGCTATGTCTTCTTAAATATATCTTCTACCACAGCACATGCAAAAAGTTGTATTAGTACACTCTGGTACTTATTATTACTTTGTTGTTAATGTTGTTTGTCCTTCATTCTTAGACAGCAGGTTGATGTCATGACTCGCAGTGAGTTGGATTTAAGTGAGGGAGAGCAAGGTCACCAACCTCACTGTCTCCTCCAGAGCCATCTGGGTCCAGTGGCAAGATATATATCAGGATGTCTGGAGATGGCTCTAGATATTTAAGGAAATTGGGGTTAGGTGACTTGAACAGAGCTATACAGCTAGTATCTGAGGTGAGATTTGAAATCAGGTCCTCCTGACTCTGGGGCCAGTGCTCTAACCACTATACTAGCTAGCTGCCCCATCAATACTTAGTAACCTCAAAAGATGAGTTTTAATCTTAACTAAGCTCTGCTATGATAGGCAACCTCATGCAAGTTCCTTAGTCAGTCTTCCAATTAGTTAGTTATGAGGTTCGTTTTAAGGCTAACCAGCATTCTACAGAAATGTAAACAAAAGTTCCTTTGAGTATTGTGGTACAGAAAAAAAAATTAATCAAAATTTATTGTGTCTACTATGTGTCAACTAGGTGTCAAAATGGATAGAGTACCTGGTCTGGTATCAGGAAGACTCATCTTCCTAAATTCAAATTAAACACTTACTAGCTCTGGGCAAGTCACTCAACCCTGTTTGCCTCACTTTCCTCAATGGTAAAAAATAAGCTGGAGAAGGAAATGGCAAACCACTGCAGTATCTTTGCTAAGAAAACCCCAAACAGGTTCACAAAGAGTCAGACTTGACTGAAATGACTGAATAACAATAAAAACCTTCCAGGCACAATGCTAAATGCTGGGGATACAAAAAGAGGCAAAAAACAACCCTTGCCCTCAAAGGGTTTATAATCTAATGAGTACTAGATGAATTAAAAGCCCTGCCTAGGCTGGAAACCTAGCTCTTTCACTTACTACATGCATAATCTCTAGCAAGTTCAACCTTTCTAGAATTCAGTTTCCTGATCTGAAAAATGAGGTTAGACTAGATTACTCTAATCTTCCTTCCAATTTGATATTTAAGAATTTATGAAAGCATTTTAGAATTGAAAATGATAACCATAAACTTACTGAGATCTGACTGATCCCCACCTACTCTCCATTCCCAGGTCAATGACTTGCCTGGGACCAATTTTTGTCAATTCCAGGCTCTTAATTGACTTATGGATCTTCCCAAAACAACCTATCCCCTCCCAAAAGATTCCCCACCTTACACAGTGGACTTTGGGTTATGTAAAAGCATCCATTTACATTAAGTAGTTTCTATTTAGAGTTGAGTAGCTTGTATACTTAACACAAGGGCAATCTCACAGCTCCCTTTGTTAAAGGTTCATTTACATTAAGTTCCCTTTATTCTGTTACCCCATATAAATCCTGTCCTCAGTCCCCCATCTTCAGGTATTCCTAGCATCTGGCCTTGAGATACCACAAGCTATAGTTCCTCTGCCCCAATTAAAGACTTTATTTTCTCCAATATTGTTTCCTTAATTTCCAGGTTAACAAAAGGGACCTTAAAGATCAACTAATCTGACCCATGTGATCTTTCCAAGGACATACATTAATGGCAAATTTAAGGCATAGGTATCATTTCAGGACCAGCAAAGTATTTTTTAAAAAATATACAATATGGGTAATATTTTGAGAAGAACATGTCAAGCAGTAGTATGAAACAGCAAGAAAGGCATTCGCTGATTCTGAAGTCAGAGGCCCTGGGTTCAAATCCCATTTCTGATGCTTATTAACTGTGTGACCTTGGGCAAACAAACCTCCCTGGTCCTCACTTTCTTTGCCTGTAAAATGAGAAGGGTAAATTAGATGGCCTAAGGTCCCATCCAAGCCTAGATCTATGATCCCCTATTAAGCATGCCGAAGAATATTATCATAAAGGTGAAAGAATGTATGGTTTAGCTTAGGACAAATCCACTGAGTAGATAGAAATGGAGATCTTGCAGAATCACAGGAAACTACAGATCAATTAAAGAATCAATCTCTGCTAGGCAATGACAATACAAACAAAAAAGAAACAATCCCTATACTCAGGAAGTTCACATCCTAGCAGGGGAAACAAGAAAAAATCCTGTTCCCAAACCACCCTCTACAGGAAGCTTTCATCAGCCCTTCTTAATTCTAGTGCCTCTTTCTAGAAATTATTTCCTATTTATCCTCTATATAGCTTGCTTTGTATTTAAGTTTCACTGCCCCCCACCCCATTAGATTGCAAAGTCCTTAAGGACAGGGACTATCATTTTGCCATTTTTTGTATCCCCAGGTTTAGCATAGTGCCTGGCATGTAGTAAGCACTTAACACTGATCGATCGATTGATTGATTAAGTATATACAAAATAAATACAAGGCAACTTTGGAAGGAAAGCCCATAAACCATGGGGGATGGGTGTAGGGGGTCAGGAAAAGCCTCATATAGAAAATGGTGTTCTGGCTAAGCCCTAAAGTAATCAAGGGATTCCAAAAGCTGGAGAAGTAGGAGGAGCCAGTGTAAAAGCAAGAAGAAGGGAGATGGAGTGAAATGAGAGAGGAACAAGAAAGCCAATTTCCCTACATAATAATAGTGAGGCCTAATGACACTGGAAAAGTGGGTTGGGGCAGGTTGTGATGGGCTCTGAAGGAAAAGAAATGGAAAAGAACATTGAAAGAAGGCTTTAGTTTTGATATGGTGGGAAAATGAGTACGGGTTGGTGGGAGTTGGGGTTCTTAGGAATTCCTCTTTAAAGAATTACACCCTCTTGCACACAAAACTTAGTTAGAATAAGGTGATAGTTTATTTAGGAGCAAGGAAGGGAAGGGTGGGGGGAGGGAAACCATGAAAGAAATCCTTAGACTTTTCATGGGGAGATTTGGCATAAAGCACATGGCTCAGAGGTACCAAATCTCCTCGAACAGGAGACCGGAAGGTACTTTTATAGGGGACTGATGGGGGTGGCCCATCTGCCCGTGAAAAGTTCCTTTAGTGAGAGAGGACCATCCCCCCTGGTGGTAGCTGGGGGAATTGGGTGAGGAGTGGAGGACCATCCCCCACTGGTAGTGACTAAAGGAATTGGGTGAGGGGTGGCTACAGATCCCTCTTCAGAACACAAAGGCCGAAGCCACACCCAAACTTATCTCCCCAGGGTAAGGGAGACCAGAATGAAGGGTAGGAATCCCAAGCTAGCTCAGTCCGATTTGGTTCCTCTAGGCGTTATCTGTCCTCTGGTTTAGTTTCTCAAGGAGAAGATTCCTCGGTGTGCCCCAGAGAAATTCTGGGGTGCCCTGCGCCCCATGACAGTTTCAAGGTTTAGTTATACATATCACTACTCCATATTTATATGTGTAATTCCAATATATTTGTAAGACATTTTTCAAATAAAAGGAAAAGTGTTTTGTGGCAGGAACTGTTTCATTTCAACTGTTTCACTGACTTCATATCTAGCTTCTTCTAGCAGTACCTGTCAGAAGAGTAAGTGTTTAAGTACTTTTTGATTAATTAATGATACTATCATGCTCTTTGGGAATGAGCATGAAATCTTTGTAACTTCATTACGTGCAAGAAAAGAATCTAAGGTCTTATTGATAGCATGCCATGAGGCAGAAAGTATACAGTGTGCCACATTTTTTTTTCTCCGTTTTGTTTTCTTCCTGATTAAGAGTCTTATCAAGCTTTACAACCTTATCAAAAATATGGCAGCATTAGCTAGACAAAGGAGTTGAGACACTGTTGATTCAGAAAACAGACTGATTTCCTGGTTGAGGGGTGGGGGTGGGGGTGGGGAGGGAGCTTAACCTAATATAACAGACTTCCAAGGCCGACCATACCAAAAGGTCAAAAAGGGAGCAAATACAAAACTCCTATGTTGTTAAAGAAACTAAACAAGACATAAAATACCTCACTGAATGAAATGCCTATTTGTTTCAGATAGATTTTGGGGAATTAATATCATCTGTTGTTCTACTAGGAATTTCTAATGGCTACTACAGCTCCCTAGGTAAAAAGAAAAATATTCTAATATCAGTGTCAAACAGTTACATTTGTGATATGACTGAGCATTGTGTAAAATTGTCTCTCACAATCACTATGGGAAACATTTTGTCTCGATATTTTCACCTTTCTAACGGGCTCATTTCTGAATGAGTAAAAGGTGTGTTTATATATAGGGATGTGCTGGGAATAGCTCTAAATTAACCCATAAGGTAGATAAGGTTTATGCCTGATTGAGAAGTAGGATAGAGACAACTACAACTGGGTAAATCCCTGACAGATTTAACTGGCTTGCTTTGCCTGAAAGTTTTTTTTTCTTTTTGTCAAGGCAATGAGGGTTAAGTGACTTGCCCAGGGTCACACAGCTAGTAAGTGTCAAGTGTCTGGGGTCAAATTTGAACTCAGGTCCTCCTGAATCCAGGGCTTGTGCTTTATCCAATGCGCCAATGCCACACCTAGCTGCCCCCTAACTGGCTTGCTTTGCAAAGATAATACAAGTGTGCACGGGAGGCTCCCTCAAAGTAAGACCTCTGTTGGGATTTTACCTTGACATTTCAAATGATGTGTCAATCACATCAATTAATTAGCAAGCATTTAGTAAGTGCCTATACATGCCAGACTTCTCATGGAACTTTAATGGGGGAGACAAAAAGTAAATACCTAAGAATATCTGCAATAGTTTAGACAAATTCTTACACTGGAAAAATGTCTATAAATGACAAAGCTATCTTCACATTCTAATTATTCTTTCTAATTAAAATTAACTTAGATTTTCATCCTCTAAAGGTAAATCTCTAGTTAACAAATATATGTTTTGATGAGCAGGAGTTCAGAGAAACCTGGAAGGACTTACTTGTATTGATGCTGTGAGGAAATCAGGACTGGTCTCCTCTAAATAAAAACATAATAGTCACCATTCAAATTACACTACTCCAGACCTGTTTGAGGAAAAAAGGTCTTCTCCTCCCCACCCTCCCGCAAACAAAATCCCTTGATTCAGGGAAACCCTGGGCTGGTCGCAATTAGTTCTGCTCCTGAGCTGTGTCCATATAAGGGGGGAATTGAAGAATTGTACCTGTATCACCTCCCCCATTGACTAAGAAATAGTGTTCTGATTAGCTAGTTATTGTTTGTAGATTGTAACCTTTGAATAATTGGACCAATGATGAACAAGGTAGAGTCCATTCGAGTTAGGGACTAGGGGATAAAATGGGCCTTCGAGCCTCCATTTTTGGTCACTCACCAGCCCATTCTCACCAGAATGACAATAAATGAGCCTTTGACACATCACCACCTCTGAGTTCCAGAAATTATTGTAGTAGTCATTTTTCTCACAGATGCTGACCGAGAAGAACAGAACCAGGAGAACATTGTACACAGTAACAGCAACATTGTGTGATGAACAATGGTGATAGACTTGGCTTTTCTCAGAAGTGCAACAATCCAAGACAATTTTAAAGAACTCATGATAGAGAGTGTTCTCAACATAAAGAAAAAAGAACTGTGGATTATGAATGCAGATTGAACCATACTGTTTTTACTTTTAAGCTATTTTTTTTCCCCTTCTTTTTTGAGGTTTTCCCCTTGTGCTCTGATTCTTCTTTCACAAGATGACTAATGCAGAAATATGTTCAATGTGATCGCAATATATAACCTATATCAGACTGCTTTCCATCTTGGGGAAGGGAGGGGAAGAAAGGAGGGAGAAAAATTTGGAACTCAAAATCCTATGAAAACAAATGTTGAAAACTATCCTTATATGTAAATGGAAAATAATTTATTTATATATATATATGGTTTTACCAGAAGGTGTCTGAGGCCAAATTTTAACTCTGGCCCTTCCCGACTCTAGGGCCAGTGCTCTTTCCACTTTGCCACCTAGCTGTTCCCAGGGTTTTGATTCTTAAAAAAAAAAAAGTATATGTATGTATGTATGTAACTATGTGTGGACAGGACTATATATGTGTGCATGTATGTGTATACATACACATATACATGGACAAGAAATTCTAAGAATCTTACATTCCATCAGCAATTAACAAAATCTTGGTGAATTTTAGAAATTTAGCTTAATTACCAAAAGGTAGCATGGTGTAATGTCTAGAGCCCTGGACCTAGAGTCAGGAACACCTAACTCCAAATTATACCTCTGACTCTTCCTAAGTGGCCATGAGCAAGTTTTCGAACTGCTTTGAACCTCAGAAAATTTTCTAAGATTACAGGATCCTAAAAAAACCAAAAAGCAAAAAAAAAAAAGATTACAGGATCCTTCTATATTGAATGTATCAATGGATACTGAGTAAAGAGCTCCAGGCTCCTCCCTTCCATGGAAGTCATCAAGTCTTAACACTTTTCCAACAGCTACCTGCACTGATCCCAAAGCCTGAATGGCCAAAATCCCAAAAGAACTCTTCCCTTAGGACAAACTCCTGTGCACAAAGATTTAACTCACACTCAAAGATTTTTAAAATTCCCCCTGGTCATATCCTCTCCATCCCAGTGATTCAGAACACCTAGCAATCATCATTCAAGGCCCATTCTCAGTTCCCCACAGGCCAAACCTTTTATTCCCACTCACCATATCTGAACCCCAACAATGTCCCATTCTAAAACTGCCCACCTTTTCTACTGTATTCTCTGCAATACATGCTCCATAGGGCAACAAATTTGCTTTCCCCTCCTAATGACAGTCTTCCTGACCTCCCTTAATCAGTACTAGCTGTACTCTCCCTCATTTTTTCTCTACTCAGTAGTCAAATTTGGGGAACTGTTATACTCCTGGTTCCCCATTGCCACTTCCAAGTTTTCCTACCACCATCACTCAGTAATCCCTGCTCCTGTGAAGTTTATAAAATCCTTATCTACCACCCAATCAAATCCTGGTAGCTGTTGTCTAAAGTCCTCCAGTACACTCCTCCCTTCCTTGCTCAAGAAGTTCAGTATCTAGCTTACAATCTGTCTCTCTTCGACTCCCGTCCTTCTACAAGGGAATATCCAGACATAATGATACTCTCTCAAATACCATAACCTCTCGGTTCCTCAAAGTATTCATTTCTCATGACCTACTCCTCCACCTCATCTTACACAAAGACAGCCGTATCCTTAATCTTCTCATCAACCACAAATGCACCACCACCTCCACATTCAGGAACTCTGAAATGTCCTTATCTGATCATGATCTAGTAACATTTCATTTCTTTCTCTGCTTTCCAATACTTATTTTACATCCACAGTGTGACCTCCAGTCCCTCGACTTCTCAATTCTCTCTCAGGTCTTCTCCTCTGCCCTAGTCACTTTCTTCTCTTTTCTGCAGCCTGACCCCTCGGTGAATGAACCAGTTTGACTCTACACAGCACTCTTCGAGTCCCTAGTTCCTTTATTATATTGCTGATTGTGCCCTGCCAAGCTTGAGTCATTCCTACTATTCATCATCTTCACTGCTACACACATGCTGTTGAATGAAGGTGAAGAAAATCACAAAATCTTTCTGACTTATGCACTACAAATTTATGTTATATAACCTCATTGCTACTAGGTTATCCTTCTACATTTCCCCAATAGGCTCACTATCCCACTCATGGCATTGACTCTTCTAAACCTTTTCTTCACACACCCTCATAACTCCTTCTTTCACCCCTTCTCAGCTAGGAATGATATTCTACTGAAAAAAAATTGAGACCATTCCTTTATTAAAGCTCCCTCTTCTCTCCTCATCTCTTATCTCTTAGATGCCTTCTGCAACTATCTCCTCTTTTACCCCTATGTAACATGAAGAGGTGATCCTTCTCCTTGCCAACACAAACCCCCCTACCTACACAAATGATCCAGTTCCATCCTATCTTCCCTCTATCATCCACAATCTCTCACTTTTGTTCAATCTCTCCCTGTCTATTGGTTGCTTCTCTGCTTCTAACAATGCCCATGTCTCATCCATCCTCAAAATACTCTCACTTTATCATCATCCTTGCTATCATTCTATATATCTCCTCCTTTGTGAGGCTAAACTCCCTGAGAAAGCCATCAATAATAGATAGGTGGTACCACCTCCTTTCCTCTCACTTTCTCCTTAAATTCTCTACAGTATGGCTTTGGAACTTACCATTCAACTGAAACTGCTCCCTCCAGATTTACTAACAATCTCTTCATTGACAAATCTAATGGCCTTTTTTCAATTTTTATTTTTCTTGACCTCTACTGACACTATCAATCACCATCTTCTCCTTAATACTCTCTCTCTAGGTTTTTGTGACACTACTGTTCCCTACTTCTCTTCTTACGTGTATCTGACCAGTCCTGGGCTTTCTGCTCTTCTGTAATACTTCAGTTACTGATCTCATCTTGATTCAGTTAGCATTTCTAACTCAAATCAACTTATCTAACTTCTCTCTTAACCTCCAAACTCACCTCTCCAACTGCCTATTAAATGTTTTGAACCAAATGTCCCATAGGCAATTTAGACTCAAAATGTCCAAAACAGAGCTTATTATATTATATCCCCCCCCAACCCTCTTTTCCCTAACTTCCCTATTACTAGAGAAAACACAACTATACTTTGTCCTCTCCAAGCTCCATGCCCACAATGGGCAACATGGCTAAACATACTAAGAAGGTTGGAATTGTTGGTAAATATGGAACATGTTATGGTGCATCCTTCAGAAAAATGGTGAAGAAAATGGAAATTAGCCAGCATGCCAAATATACCTGCTCCTTCTGTGGCAAGACCAAAATGAAGAGATGGGCTGGGGGTATCTGGCATTGTGGATCCTGTATGAAAATAGTACCTGGTGGTGCATGGACCTACAATAACACCTCTGCGGTCACAGTCAAATCCACCATCAGAAAACTGAAGGAATTGA
Source organism: Dromiciops gliroides (assembly GCF_019393635.1). NCBI lineage: Eukaryota > Metazoa > Chordata > Mammalia > Microbiotheria > Microbiotheriidae > Dromiciops > Dromiciops gliroides. The sequence goes on along the minus strand of NC_057864.1, from coordinate 359,059,944 downwards.
AAAACCAGTATAATCTTCTCCCCATCAAATATCTATATCCCATAGTCCAACAATAAATGGGTTAATTTATGGAATAAAAAACCAAAAAAGCAAAACACTACTATACTCCTAGTCACCTAGGTTCATGCCTAGATGTCCTTTTCAACTCCTCATTCTTTCATTCACATACACCCATCCAATCTGTTGTCAAAGACTGTAGATTTTACCCTTAAAACATATATTTTATATACCCCTTTCTCTCCTCTGACACTGACACATCCTAATGCAGTCCCTCATCACCTCATTCCTGTACTACTGCAATATTCTGTTGGTTGATCTCCCTGCCACAAATCTCTCCCCACTCCAGTCCATCCTCCACTCAGCTGGTGCCTTTTTATCTTCCTAATGTGCAGGTCTGACATTATCACCTGCACCTCTACTGCTCCCTCTCACTAGAATATAAAACTCTGAGTCTGCCATTCAAGCCCTTCTTAACCTGCCCCCAAACCTTTCTAACTTTCTTACACCTTACACCCTCCAGGTGCTTTTCAGTCCAGTAACAATGATCTCCTTGCTCTTCCTTGACCAAGACACTCCACCTCTCAATACTAGGCACTTTCATTGGCACTTTCTAGACACATTCCTATGCCTGGGATGTTGTCCCTCCTCATCTGCCTCCTGGTTTTCCTGGCTTCCTTCAAGTCTCATATAAAATCCTACCTTCTACAGGAAGCCTTTCCCAATCTCCCTTAATTCTAGTGTCTTCCCTCTGTTAATTATTTCCATTTTAGCCTGGATATAACTGGTTTGTACATTGTTATTTGCATGTAGTCTCCCTTTTAGAATATAAGCTCCTTGAGAGCCTGGACTAACTTTTGCCTTTGTTTGACTGACTGACTCTAAGGCTGGTCTTTGTACATATATATTACTTATAATAGTAAAAATGGCTATCATCAGTTATTAGCTTTAAACCTTCAAACACTACAAAGCACAGGGGAAAGAGCTGGAAAAGACTGCAGGCTAAGTCCTGGCTTCCCTATTTCTTAACCAGATAGTCATATAACCTTGTACAATTTCCTTAGCTTCTCCAAGCCTCATTTTTCTTACCTATAAAATGGGGATAATACCGCTTGCCATACTTAGAGCATAGTTACTTTGAGTAAAGTGCTTTTTAAAATATAAGGCTCGGGGCGGCTAGGTGGCGCAATGGATAAAGCACCGGTCCTGGATTCAGGAGTATCTGAATTCAAATCCGGCCTCAGACAGGACACTTACTAGCTGTGTGACCATGGGCAAGTCACTTAACCCCCACTGTCCCACAAAAAAAAAAATATAAGGCTCAACAGAAATATTATCACTGACAATAATAACACATAGTTCACATGTCAAACCAAAGCAGCATGATGTATTGGAAATAGCACTGAAAAATAAATGAATGAATGAATGAAATAGCACTGGACCAGGAGCTAGTTCTGTCTCTAACTTGCTATGTGACCTTGAGTGGGTCATTTAATTTCTCTAGGCCATGATGTCTTCAACTGCAACATTGGACAAGTTTATCTTCCTAAGACCTCTTTTTAGCTCAAAACTCTGACTCCTTCATTCAGGTTTACAAATAAATTCACTAAAATCCTGTCTATTACAGACTTTTCATTTAGCTCTGTATGAATTCCTAATACTATTATTGCTCCACTCTTTCTGGTATTCCTCATATTAATACCCGGAGCTCTTAAATAAAACTAGAATCCTATAAAAAATAAACTTCAAGTTAATAGAAAAAAAAGTCAAAGAATTAAGCCCCTATTTCTATCTATATTTCAAATCTAACAGATTCAGTACTGATTATTCTTACAATGTGGTCTTGATATTATCTCTGAAAATTCCCAATTCTTACTTCTCCTTCCCAATCCCTTTTTATGTATCAAACCTTTATTCTGGCCTCATAGCTAAGGAAAAGATAGATGACTTCCCTTCACTGCTCTTCAATCTTATTCAAAGTTAATTAATGCAAATCTATTTCCACTCCTCTTGCAGTCACAGGAACTGAGTAAATTGCTTTCACATCCTATAAAGTCATCAATGTTTGACATTTCCCCCCCTACAAAGATATCAGTAACATTAACAAAAGTGGTTTGGAAAACAAATGTTGTATATATCCTGTTCTTATGGTGATTACAAGCTAGACAATGGGGAGCATAATTAATTCACTTTTAGGCAGCACCCAACTGAGCACCACATGGAAAGAGATGCTTAATCAACTCTTTGCAGTATATGAATGAGTAAAGATATTCTTATAAAATGTGTCACTTCACCAAAATGACTGCATGTATGCATATTATTTTTGGTTTCAGTTTGAGGAGCCTTTGTATGGCAGGAGGCATCTGTGACCACATAACTGCTTCAGGAAACATAAAAGAAGTTGCAAAGTGTTTGAACAAAACACTGAAGAAAAAAACCAAACCACAGTTGCCTCATAAAATCATCTTATTTTCATCAACAAAATAGGCATTTATGAAAGCAAGAAAGTGTTTACTGTGATTCCAATATGAATCTATATTCACATTTTTACATGAGGTTTGGTTTTGGTTTTTTGGTCTGGCTTTACCTTAGATTCAATCTACTCTCCATAAAATCTATTCTTGATAGAAATACGAAGGTGGGTGGAGAATTTAACTGGGCTAAATTAGAAAGTGGCATTAAAAAGTCAATGAATGAAAAAAAAAGAAAAAAGTCAATGAATGATCTAAGCAGCAAAAGTTCTATTTGGAAATAACTTTAGTACAAGTCAGGGGTTAGGTCTAAAGTTCTCCTTTTTAGCTGGAAGCTGAGCTCAGTTTTCAGAGTCTACAAATAACAATGCATTGAAAATATTTTTTAATTTAGTAAAATACTGCTGCTTGGGTGATTTCACAATGATCAAAAGAATGTCATTTTGAGTAACCACTTTGAGAAATTTATTAAACTCACTGTTCTACATAATTGTAGTTGGCCACCTACTCAAATCACAGTTCATTCCTTTTGAGCTTGTTTCTAAAGATTTAATTTATTGAATACTTTAGAAAGTATGAATAAAAAAAATCACATTTCCATCAGCATTTCACCCTCAAGTGAATTTTTCATCATGTTATCAGAGAAATGCAGTACATGAAATAGTTTAGAACTTTATGATGCATGTATATACAAGAATGGGAGGAAAATCAATCTTTTCCATTTAAAGACCAAGAAAGCAGTGCTTATTTCTGAATCACTGTTTCCTACTCTTTTAAAAAGCTAAAATAAAAATGAAATATAGTTTGGTGTGAATGGGTAATTAAGCCTTGACCTAGGAGAGCCCTTAAAAATAATTATGACAGATAGTGACAGCAGAACCAACATAATGAGAAAACAATGTTAGAAAAACAAGATGTCTCTCTGGCTGTCCCCCAGGCCTGAAACACTGTCCCTCTTCTGTTCAGATTATTGACCTCCCTTTGATTCCTTTATGTCCCAATTAATAACCCTTTTTAAATTGGAGGCCTTCCCTCATCCCTCTTACTTTTTAATGTCTATGTTAATTATTTCCTATTTATCCTGTATATATCTGTTTATATGTGATCTTCCCCATAAAATCTTATAGGCTCCCTAAGTTTCTTGAGGACAAAGATTGTTTTTTGCCTCTTTTTGTATCTCCAGTATTTTATCACAGTGCCCTAGCATAAAGTAAGCACTTAATAAATGTTTATTGCTTGACTAACTGAAAAGTGATAGTACTTGATGGCTACTAATCAAATTGGAATAAACTGGCATCTGAACCAAATAGTGCTTATGCAAGGATATTCAAATTAACTCAACAAAAATAACTAAGAAAGAATGAGGGGCAGCTAGGTGGCACAGTGGATAAAGCACCGGCCCTGGATTCAGGAGTACCTGAGTTCAAATCCGACCTCAGACACTTGATACTTACTAGCTGTGTGACCCTGGGCAAGTCAGAGAACAGGATGTTGGTTACGTTAAGCATCACTGATCTTTTTGCCATTAAGCTTTTTGTTTGTAAATGATTCTATGGGTAAACTACAGATCAAATTATAATGGATAAATAATACAAATGTGATATAATAGTAAGAACACTAAATTTGGAGTCTGGAGAGCTGCATTCAAAATACCGCAATGGATAAAAGCACTGGCCCTGGATTCAGGGCCTGAGTTCAAATCTGGCCTCAGACACTTGACACTTAATAGCTTTTGTGACCCTGGGCAAGTCACTTAACCCTCATTGCCCTGAAAAAAAAATGTGCTAAGTCACATTAGAAAAATGCAAATGAAAACAACTCTGAGGTTCCACTCTACCCCTATCAGATTGGCAAAGATGAGTTTTTTAAAAATGACAATTGTAGAGGAAAAGGAGCATGGGTGTTTTTGAAATGATCCAGCCACTCTGGAAAGATATGTAAAACTTATACCCCAAAAGGCACTAAACTATATATAACTTTTAACCCAGTAATGCCACTTCTAGGCCTATGCTCCAAAGTGACTACAGGAAAAGGGAAAATATCCATGTGCAAAAACTTGCATGGTAGCTCTTTTTCTGGTGGCAAAGAATTTGAAACTAAAGGAATGCTCATCAGTTGGGGACTAACCGAACAGAATGTGGTATGTGAATGCAAAGGAATACTGTTGCAGTATAAAACATGGGATGGTTTCAGAGAAATTCAGGATGATTTGTTATGAACTGATGCAGAATGAAGGAAGGAAGGAAGACCAAGAGTGAACAACTTATACAAGAAAAACAATTTTGAACAACTTAAGAATTCTTATAAATGAAATGACCAATCACAGCTTCAGAGGATTGATAATGAAAACTTTTTACATTTTATGACAGAGAGGGTGAATGAGACATACATGTTTGCACATGGCAAATGTGTGGATTTGTTTTGCTTGATTATGCATATTTAGTACATGTGTAGTGTTTTTTTATTTTGAGGATGAGGAACTTGCTTGGGAGAAGGAAGCTAGCAATATTGCCCCTCTAAAAAAAATGAAATGAGGAAAGAAACGAAACATTTTAAAAATTGGACAATACAGAAGTTTGAAGGAAATACAGATAAACAACAGCTTTTGAATTTTATATGTGTGTATGTATTTTAAAGTTGTAAGAGTTATATGAGATACCTAGTTTTAAATATACACATTTTGTTTTATTTTGTATATGGAAATATTTCTCCCCATTTCTGTCTGTCTCTCTGTCTCTGTCTCTCTCTCTCACACACACACACACACACACACACAACTTTCATTAAATTTAGAATAAAAAATAAATTTTTAAAGGCCTGATTTTTAGCACCAAAATTGGAGAAAGTAAGGTGTCACAGATGTGGGATGGGAATCTGAGATTGGAAATATCAAGGGCTGAGAGAACAAGGATGACTCCAGGAGACAGTTTGATCCATGGTAAAAGCAAAGATTAGTAATCAATGATTGATCAGGGCACATTCAGATATTTAGTTAAAACAAGGCTGCAGGGCAAAAATCAGAAAGGTAGGTACCAGAACACAAATACTGAAAAGCAAAGCAGATGCTCAAAGGGCTGGGCAGGCAGCCAAGAATTGGCAGGTCCATAGGAACCAAATGGGCAGAGTAATGTAGTCAAGAAAACAGATTCAAATCAGTAATAAAAACAAGACCTCGATTATGCAACAAACTAAGCCAAAAGCTTCTCCTGTGTTTCCTGCCCAGAGCCTTGATCAGCCTTGAATCTACAGATAAAGTAGTTATACCTTGCCTGGGGAATGTCCAGGTCAAACATAAAAGTAGATCCTGATAGTGGAAACCTCAGCTGCTTTCTTACACAATGGAAATCTCACATTTATGACACACAAAAATCCTAGTTTATCTGGGATGGGGGGAAGGAAGGGAATAAGCATTTAATATAGTGGTCCAGTGAATAGAGCATTGGGCCTGGAGTCAGGAAGACCCGAGTTCAAATCTGACCTCAGATATTAGGTATATGACCCTGGGCAAGTCACTTAATCAGTTTGCCTCAGTTTCCTCATCTGTAAAATGAGGTGGAGAAAAAAAATAGCAAACCATTCCAGTATCTTTGCCAAGAAAATCCCAAATAGGTTCACAATGAGTAGAACACAACTGAAACAAATAAACAACAATGCAACATTTTGTGTCAGGTACTGTGCTAAGAATTTTATTTTTTAAAAATATGATTTCACCAGAGCCTCACAGCAACCCTGTGTAGTAAGTGCTACAATTATCCCCATTTCACAGTTGAGGAAACTAAGGCAAACAGACATTTAAGTAACTTTTCCCACACAGCTAGTAAGTACTAAGGCTGTATTTGAACTCAGATCTTCCTGACTACAGGCACTACTGTGTCACCAGCTACCTTATGGGAGATATACTGGTTTGTTGGCACTAAAACATCTCTTTCACACCTTTCTTTAAGATATAGATATGTTGTCAGTAAAGTAACTCTCCATGAGAGTACAATATAAACTTCTTGCAAAAAGGATTGATTTACTTTGGGACTGTATATCCCCAGCACCTACTACAATTATTTTATGCATAGTAGCCATTTCATAAATGATTATTGAATTAACCTGAACTTAATTGATATTATTTTTTTAAGTAACATATACATATATGTGTATATATTACTTCCAAAAGTGCTTTACATACATCAACTCATAATAACCACTGAAGTATGCTAGTGTATTCTTATCTACATTTTACAGATGAGGAAACTGAGTCTCTGAGAGATGAAAAGACTTGCTCAAATTCAAGCAGCAAGTTTAGTGACATAGCCAAATCTATACCTGTCTTTGAACTCCAAACCAAATGCTCTGTGTCCACTAGAACACAGCTTCCTCCTTCTATCATGATATTTTGTTAAACACTTTCTTGATGTAGTCAGGAAGCTCACCTATCTCACATCCCTTATTTCCTCCTTCAACAATCCAAACTCTTGGGGCAGCTAGGTGGCACAGTGGATAGAGCACCGGCCCTGGATTCAGGAGGACCTGAGTTCAAATCCAGCCTCAGACACTTAACACTTACTAGCTGTGTGACCCTGGGCAAGTCACTTAACCCCAATTGCCTCACTAAAAAACAAAACAAAACAAAAAAACCTCAACAAACAAATGATCCAAACTCTTCTGCTTGGCTAGCACAATGATACATACAAAGAAAATACACCAGCTGACTAAGAAACTCCTAATCAAATTCTTTGGTTCTTTTCTTTTCCTGTTTCCCTTTGATGATCTTAAACTACCTAAATTCCAGTGGTCTAGATACTGGATCCTCTCTTTCTTACTTCCTGTCTTCACTGCCAGTGTTTTAACTAAGTTCAGTGCTCTTCAAGCATTTGGTAGAACATATGCTTTGAGTTGTCTTTCCAGAAGAGATAGAACAGAATTAAAGAAGCAGTCAGCCAACGCAGGGCCATGAGGGATTTTTTTTTTTGATACATTGTTCCAACTATTAGGTTTTTACTGTACTATGAATTTGTGGTTGTACCTGTATATAAGGTAACTGTGATTTCACTTCATTGCTGCTGCCACACTTCTAAATGGAAAGAAAATACTTTGAACAGATAAAATTATATTCATACTTATATATGGGGTGGCAGCTAGATGGCGTGGTGGTAAAGCACCAGCCCTAGATTCAGAAGTACCTGAGTTCAAATTCGGCCTCAGACATTTGACACTTACTAGCTGTGTGACCCTGGGCAAGTCACTTAAGCCTCATTGCTCCACCAAAAAAAAAAAATTCCCTCTCATACTTATATATGGGGAGGTAGAATATAAGAGAAGGGGAAGCACAATTTTCATAACTTGCCTAGATAATAGAAATATATTAGTAATTAAATTACATTGAGCTTCTTGCCAGCTCTTAACTAATTCCTTTTGTGACCAATGGAAAGGATCTTAATATGTTATTGGTCAGTGCTATATACTCCTTATGGGCAAGGGCCATTTATTTATTATTTTACCTCACTAAGTACCTAGCAACAATGTGTTGTTCATAGTATGCCCATAATAAACAGTGTATATGTTCACATGTGTAGGTACATGTGGTTGTTGTGGTCACAGCTCTCAGGGACATTCATTAATTTAGAATTTGGGGGCAGCTAGGTGGCATAGTGGATACAGCACTGGCCCTGGATTCAGGAGGACCTGAGTTCAAATCTAGCCTCAGACACTTGACATTTACTAGCTGTGTGACCCTGGGTAAGTCATTTAACCCTCATTACTCAGCCAATTTGAATAAACCTTATGGATCACATGCTGAAAATTCTCATTTTGTGATTAACAAATCTAACTGCTACAGGTTAAGCAACCTGCCCAAGGTCACATGAGCATTAAGTGGCAGAGACAGAATTGAAACTTGGATCCTTTGAATTCAATTTTTACCACTCTTTTCACTGTATCATGAAGTTTCCCTAGAGTAGCCTGCTTGGTTATTGGTTGTTGTTGTTTTCAGTGTGTGGAGGTGGGCTATGGGTCATGAAGGAATGGAGCATGTTTAGGATCTTATGATTTTATTGATGATATTGGGACCTTCTGGTGTAGTAACTCCCTTTTTGTAACTTATGCTAGTAGAGTAGTACAGGGTTGACTAGGGGCATCTAGAGGTTAAGTGACTTGTCCCACTGTCACACAAACAGTAGAAATCAGAGAAAGGGGTTGAACCCAGGTCTTCCTTTTATAAATGCTGTTATTCCTCCTTTCTATTTGCTCCTTTTCACTCCTGCCCGTCACTCCTACAGACTGAAACCCTGACCTTGGTCTTGTTAACACCATGCTCTAAATAATGCATCAGTCTCTTGATTAAAAAAAAAACAAAAAACAAAAAACCTCCCCAAATGAATTTTGAACAGTCCAAAACTTCTGTTTCTTTTTAACAGGAAAAAAAAAAAGAAGGCAATGCACTGTATCACTTTCAAAATGCTACTTGGCCAGAGAAACAAGAGATGTGAAGCCCTAGAAAAAATCATTTCTTTCAGTACATTCCTGGAAAGCTTTTCTAAACTCCTACTCTGCCCTGAGACAACTTACTTATTTCTCACAGGATTCCAAATTTCAGATGTACCTAAGCACAGTTGAGTGTGATAGTCCTGTAAGGCTCCATGGTTATTACTGGGCTGTTCTATTACATACCCAGGCTCATGAAGATGATTACATTTACCTTTTCTTTTTTTTTTTCTCTATTTTTTTCTTTTTGGTGGGGCAATGAGTGTTAAGTGACTTGCCCAGGAAAATGATTATATTTAGAATAAAAGAGATCAGAACAAAAGGCAGGGGCAGCTAGATGGTGCAGTGGATAAAAGCACTGGCACTGGATTTAGGAATACCTGAGTTCAAATCCAGCCTCAGACACTTAACACTTACTAGCTGTGTGACCCTGGGCAAGTCACTTAACCCCAATTGCCTCACCAAAAAAAAGGACAAAAGGCAACCAACTTGGAGGTCATAGGGGTACAACACTGTATTTTACATGAAGCAGTAATATATGTAAATAACAGAACATTTTTCACTTCAGTTTCAAGAAAACAAGAACTACTCTGAAAGGAGTTTCTCAAGAAAATTTGTTAACCATGAAGGAAGTGGTTGAAGTTTGGCTTCAAAATGGTTAAAAGTTGAAAAGAAGTGAGAGTTCTCAGGAAAAGAAGGATTAATGGGGTTTTCCAAGGTGAAAATGAACACATAATGCTCCATATATTGTATAGTTCTATGGAAAATGAACTAAACCCTCTCAACTTAGGGGAAACCATCCGAGTGGGAGTGGCTAATGAGTTCTCATCATATCACAGTTTCTAGATTTCACCAGGTATTCAATTCAATAAACATGCACCATAAGTACTGGTCATTGTGCCAGGTGCTGGGAATACAACAAAAAACAAAGTAGAACCTGCCCTCAAGAAGCTTACATTCTACTGGAGTCCTGCAGTAGCTTGCAAATTGGTTTCTCTATTTCAAATGTCTCCTGTCTGACATCCATATTCATATACTTCTATTTGTACCTGTTGTCTCCACTAACTGAATGGAACTACTTGAGGGCAGAGATTTACAACTTTTGTCACTCTATCTCCAGGACCTAAGACAATGCTCAGCATATGGTATGTACTCAGTAAGTGCTTATTGATTATATGACAGTTGCTGGAATAAATTTCAACACCTGGATTTACTTGATTGGAAGGGAAGCAAAATGTAGAAATTAGAAAAATTAGCACTAGGGATGAAAGGGCACAAATTAAAATGCTGGAAATGGTAACAAGCAACTATAACTTTCTTTATCTTCCTATTTTAGATTATTAAGTAACTAAAGGGCAGGAGATGTGTTTGTTTAGCTTGTTCTGTATCCTGAGCAAGTGAGTGCATTGTAAATACTTTTCAGTGAAGGTAATAAGTATCTGAGGAAATAAGGGGAAAAATCAACAGCACAAAAGGGAAGCAATTTGCTACACAGCATATAATTAACCCATGGGCCTTATGGTGTCGAGATATTATTAAAGTAAATAGATTAGAAAGATTTAGAAAGGGATTAGCCATTTATATGAATAAACCCAGCATCTAGAGTTACAGGAGCCAAGGAAAAGGCTATCTACTCTTTTGCTTCATGCATTCTGATCTCCAACTAAAACCAGGAAAAGCTTTCTCACTCCATCATATTACACTGTTACATAATCAAATTGGTTAACTATTCAAATAGCAACTGTTTCCCTCAATAGAAGCCACCTACCATCCCATAATATCTGGTGGGTTCATTTTTTTTTTTAATTTCAAAGACCCTGGTTACTTTGGCCTAGATATTTTGCTTTCCAGCAATGATTATGAATATACACAACTATTTAATTTTTTAAAATTTCTCCTATGTATAGGCTACTCTGAAGGAGATAGAAATATGCAATAAAATCTACTTTCAAAAAGTTTACAATTGATTTGGGCCAGGGGGAAAATAAGTACACAAATAATGAGAAAAAAAGAGTGAAAGGATGTAGAGGATAGAATAGATTTCAACAAATAAAGGTGTAGGAATGAGGAATGAAGAAGGAGGGAGTACGCTGTAAGCATGGGAAATGGTGTGCACACAGAGAGGGCAGTTTGAATAAATACTAGAAGAGGGAGTAGTTCATATGAGCCAAGTTTACAGAGGACCTTGAATGCCAGGACAGGGAATGTATAGTTTATTTAACAGACAATGGAGAATCATCAAAAGTTTGGAGAAGAGGATTAACTTTATCAGAGTTGTGCATTAGATTTAGGAAAACCAGTTATGGAGATCTTACAATTGTGTGTTCAAGAAAAGATGAGGATTTGAATTAGGGTTATTTCAATAGAAGTAGAGATGAGAAGACTTTTTGAGAAAGACTATTGGTACAGAATCAACAGGACCTCATATTGGACAAGGGAGATGAGAAAAGGGAAGGACTCAAAAATATTTCCAATATGTGATAGTAGTGATTGAAAGGATTATGGTGGCATTAACAGAAATAAATAAGTGAGGATGGTTAAATTTGGGAAAACAATATATCATGAGTTTAACATCAGTTTTCTTAAATAATTCCTATTTCCCCCAAAATGATGTATATTCTGAAATTATATAGATAATGAAAAAGGGGGGCAATAGTTATGTACGAAGTTGAATATAATAAAAAGCAAATGAAAACCATTAAGTATGCTTTGAAGCTGATTCATAGGAGTGACCAGAATGGTAAAGAGCTGAAGTGGCTTGGAGATTTTTAGTCACAGTGAAAGTATCCTTCCTAAATCATATAAAATTTTCAAAGAATAGTGGAATCGCTGAAACAGTATACTACTACTTTTAAGTGTCCAGCATGCTGCAGTCAAACAATTTACAAAGGAAAATGTTTCTTTCCCTGACAGTGGTTTCTATGTAAATCTTTCTTAAAATTGGATGAATCATTATTAAATGATTCAAAAAAACCTGTACTCACCAAAGGACCATGATGTACTAATTAGGATTATTTTAGTTACCATACTAAAAGAATCACCTACATGCTATATGGTGTAGAAAAGAGTAGGGGGCAGTCAGCTAGGTGGTGCAGTGGATAAAGTACCAGCCCTGGATTCAGGAGGACCTGGGTTTCAAATCTGGCCTCAGACACTTGACACTTCCTGGCTGTGTGACCTTGGGCAAGTCACTTAACCCTCACTGCCCTGCCCCCCTCCCCCCAAAAAAAGGAAAAAAAAAAGAAAAGAGTACAATTCTTAGACTCCTAATCCCCAATGAATGTTGCTAATTATTCATGGGATACTGGGAAAATCACCTAATTTCTCTGAGCCTCAGTTTTACCTTTTATAAAGTAGGAATAATAAAGATGCTATAAAAATGAGAACTCTTATTATTATAAAATACATTAAGAACTCATGTCAAAAGATCAGACTAAAATAGTCCACTATCTTCTATTGCCACCCACATACTTATGAAAGAGATAGTCTTAGAGAGTTGCCTAGAGAATTGAGAGGTTAAATGGCTTGCCCAGGGCCATCCAGTCAGTGTATATCATAGGTAACACTGGACCCAGGTGTTTCTGGTTCTATGAATTCTTTCTATAAACCCCACAATATTGGTTTTTGATCAATAACAAATTAGTTTCTGTATCACTAATGATCAGCTTGGAAGCCACATAGGAATAATTCCAAAGGATGAAGAACATACAGTGCCCAGATTATGACATTCAGATGAACAACTCATCGAGATAATCCAAACTACATCCACCTTCAGCCAAGTACTGTAAATGAGCGAGGCCCAAAATTGAACAGAAGCACAAGATCAGGCGGGATCATTTGGGAAACTATAGCATTTTCGATTATATCAAACTGCCTCCTACTGAAAATGACAAAAGATATGGAACAGCAGAGAAGTGACTAAATTTGGAGTCAAAAGACCTGATTTGAATCCTAGTCCAGTCAATAAAAATTTACTAAGCACCTATTATATACCAGATATTATGCTAATTATTGGAGATACAAATTAAAAAAAACAAACAAAAACAACACAATAAGTAAACATTTATTAAGTACCTACTGTGGCCCAGGCACTGTGCTAAGTTCTGAAAAGACAGTTCCTACAGTCAAGGAGCTTACAATCAATCTAATGTGAGAAAACTCATAAAAGGAGCTAAATGGGTAGGGGGAATATCCCTGACATAAGGCATGGTGGAAAAGCCAAAGAAATACCAAAGTAGTGCAGCCAGGTGAGAAATGTGATGCTCTGAGCCAAGCTCACTCCTTAGAGGTTTTGGAGTTCATGGCTCTATCCTCCAATCAGAGAGACAGGAGAGTGATGATGAGGTAGAGTCTCAAGACTGATGGGACCCCAATTAAAAAATGGTTAAAGGATATAAACAGGTAGTTTTCTTTTTGTTTTTGTTGTTTTTTTTTAGTGAGGCAATTGGGGTTAAGTGACTTGCCCAGGGTCACACAGCCAGCAAGTGCTAAGTGTCTGAGGCTGGATTTGAACTCAGGTACTCCTGACTCCAGGACCGGTGCTCTATCCACTGCGCCACCTAGCTGCCCCCAACAGGTAGTTTTCTAATGAAGAAATCAAAGCTATCTATTGCCATATGAAAAAATGCTCTAGGGGATAGATAGGTAGCATAGTGAATAAAGCACTGGTCCTGGATTCAGGAGTACCTGAGTTCAAATCTGGCCTCAGAATTTGACACTTACTGGCTGTGTGACCCTGGGAAAGTCACTTAACCCCCATTGCCCACAAGAAAAAAAAGAAGAAGAAATGCTCTAAATCACTATTGATTAGAGAAATGCAAATTAAAACAACTCTGAGGTACCACCTCATACCTATTAGATTGGCTAATATGACAAAAATGGAAAATAATAAATGTTGGAGAAGCCGTGGAAAAATTGAAACACTAATGCATTGTTGGTGGAGCTATGAACTGATCCAACCACTCTGGAGAGCAATTTGGAACTATGCCCAAAGGGCCATGGGACTGTTCATACCCTCTGACCCAGCGCTAAGTCTGTATCCCAAAGAGATCATAGAAGAGGGAAAAGGACCCACATGTTCAAAAATATTTATAGCAGCTCTTTTTGTGGTGGCAAAGAATTGGAAATCAAGGGAATGTCCATCAATTGGGGAATGGCTAAACAAGTTGTGGTATATGAATGTAATGAAATACTATTGTGCTGTAAGAAATGATTAGCACGAAGAGTTCAGTGAAACCTGGAAGGACTTACATGAACTGATGCTGATTGAGAGGAGCACAACCAGGAGAACATTATATACATTAACAGCAATGTTGTGTGATGAACAATGGTGACAGACTTGGCTCTTCTCAGCGGTGCAATGATCCAAAACAATTTCAAAGAACTCATGATAGAAAATGTTCTCAACATCCAGAAAAAAGAACTGTGGATTATGTATGAATGCAAATTGAACCATCCTGTTTCTACTTTTGAGCTGTTTTTTTTTTCCTTCTTTTTTGAGGTTTTTCTCTTATGCACTGATTCTTCTTTCACAAGATGACTAATGCAGAAATATGTTTAATGTTTTGTTTAATATCACACTTACTAGCTGTGTGACCCTGGGCAAGTCACTTAACCCCAATTGCCTCACTAAAAATAAAATAAAATAAAATAAAATAAAGCAAAACAGAGTGGCAAAAATTTAAAAAAGGAAAAGATTGGAGGGAATGTGGGAAAACTGGGGTGCTAATCCACTGTTGGGAGTGTGAAAAGATCCAACCATTCTGAAGAGCAATTTGGAAGTATGCCTAAAGGGCTATTTAACTATTCATACCCTTTGATCCAGCTAATACCACTGCTATGTTTATATCCCAAAGACACCCAACTGTAACGATTGGAATGACTCCACCTGCTGGAGACTTACTGTAGAAGAGTTCCACCCATGAAGGGAAGGTCTTTGAGGGCAAGACCAGGAGTCTTTTCTTTGGCGTCAGGAAGTGATGCGGGCTAGTGGGAGGAGGAAGGAAGAGACTGGCGCTCGGTCTCAGGCTCTTTCCTGAGGACACTGGTGGAGAGGGGAGCTAGAAATGTGCTCTCCCTTTAATAGATAGGAATCTAGGCCTTTTCTTCTCTCTTTACCAAACTCTTATTCTCCTTAATAAATGCTTAAAAGTCTAAATCTTGCTAAAGCTTATAATTTATTGACGACCACTCATTAGATATTTTAGACAGTTTAGCTAGAATTTTAGCCCTTAACACCCCCCAAGAGAGAAAAAGACCTATTGGGTTTTTGTTGTTGTTGTTGTCCTTTGCAGGGCAATGAAGCTTAAGTGACTTGCCCAGCATGGTTGTGAGCACACAGCTAGTAAGTATAAAGTGTCTGTGAGAATTAGAATGACACCCCCTGCTGGGAGGGACATTGTGAGCTCTGGCCATGAAAAGAAAGCATGTGACTTTAGCTTCCGGAAGTGACCTTTTCTAGGGTTTCTCAGTGTCAGGAAGTAATGTCAATCAGAGCTACCAACCAATTAGCTTGGAGCTGTGTGTGTGGATGGCCCTGTTTCCTGTTTCACAGGAGGCTTCTGGGAGGAGCAAGGCCTTTCATTTCGGGACTGTGGTTTGGCGGGAGGACAGATGCTGGGCTCTCTTAGATAGTTAGATGAAGTTTACTTTTTTACCTCTCTCTTCACTAACTTCTGATGCACTTTAATAAATATTTATAACTCTAAACTCTTGCTAAAGCTTCTAATTTAAGGCGACTACTCATTAGATTTTAAACATCATGACTAGAATTTTAGGCCCTTACAGTCTGAGGCTAAATTTGAATTCAGGTTCTCCTGAATCCAGGTTATACACTGGGCCACCTAGCTGCCCCCAAAAGATCTATTTGGACAAAAATATAGTAGCTCTTTTTGTGGTGGCTAAAAATTGGAAATCAAAGGAATGCCCATCAATTGGGGAATGGCTAAACAAGCTATGGTATATGATAGTGATGGAACTTTATTGTGCTATAAGAAATGACAAGCAGGATGATCTCAGAAAGTCCTGGAAAGGCTTATGTGAAGTGATGTATAGTGAAGTGTGTAGAACCAGGAGAACATTGTGCACAGAGACAGCAATTATTGTTTGATGAAGAACTGTGAATGATTTAACTACTCTCAGCAATACAATGATCCAAGACAATCCCAAAGGATAATGATGAAGCATACTATCCACCTACAAAAAAAGAACTGATATTGATTGAACACAGATTGAAGCATGCTATTTTTCACTTTCTATCATTTTTTTCTTTTATTCAAGTTTCTTTATACAAAATGACAAATATGGTAATGTTTTACATAATTTCACATATATAACCCATATCTGACTGCTCACCACCTCAGGAAGGGGGGAGGGAAGGAATAAAATTTGAAACTCAAAACTATAAATAAAAATGTTATTTTTTAAAAAAGAGGATAAAAAATAAAAATGGACAGACTGATGGGGCAGCTAGGTGGCGCAGTGGATAGAGCACCGGCCCTGGAGTTAGGAGTACCTGAGTTCAAATCCGGCCTCAAACACTTAAACACACACTTACTAGCTGTGCGACCCTGGGCAAGTCACTTAACCCCAATTGCCTCACTAAAAAAAAAAATGGGCAGACTGCATTAATATTGATCATATTTATGATGCAAATGGGAGGGGGGTGAATATGTAAGCAGTGAAAGACCTTTCAGATACATGTACTCTAAAAGTCACTCTAGAATGAATTGGTGTATGCTTTATAACTTTGGCTCCAACATAAAAAGGATGATTTGAATATATTGACATAAGGATTATTGGTGTTACCCAAACCACCAAGCTTCCAAGTAAAAATTTGCTTCAAAAGGAGAGACTTCTGCAAATCAGAGATCACTGGGGTAAGGTGAGGGTTTGTTTGTCACTCCCAGTTTAGAGTATGGGTCACTGATAGACACCAAGTTTGCCAGGTATTCTATGAATCCATCATCCAGAAATCTCACACTAGGTTCAAGAAAAAAAAAGTCCTATCTTCTCCTTACTTCTTCTGCCTAAGAGTAAAGAATTCAAATATTGTCCTCATTCCCTATTTCTCGTTTCTCATAAGGAAGAAATATAAAGAACAGTATATAGTGTCTGGGGGACCTGGAAATATCTCAGAGACACTGTAACATTAATGGAAAGGGGAATTTGTCAAACAATCAGGACCACAAAATCTAGGGTGAAGGTAAACTGATTAAGAGCTTCAAGTGACCTCAAATAATCTAGTCTAACCCCTTTATTTTTCAAATGGGTAAAGTAAAATAATTTCCCAAAGGGAAACAAAGTAATATGGTACAAAGCTGGAATTTGGACCCAGATCTTCTGATTCAAAACCAGGGATACTATGCTGCCTCACCTGGGTTCTAATTATGTTTCTGCCACGAACTAACTAGCTGTGTGACCTTCAGCAAATCTCAACCTCTCTGCCTCTGTTTCCTCAATCTGTTTAAAAAAAAAAAGAGGTTTGGACTGTATCTGTGGGCTTAAAGTCAATTTTCATATGTGTTTTAAATTTGTTGCACCCATCTATTTGCATGAATGGATTTTTTATTCTATCACAATCTGATTACGTGTTCATGTGAACAAATGGATCAATAACTGCAGGTCCCTAGGTAAGACAGCCATGAACTAGATAGTCCCTAAAGTTCCTTCCAACCATACAATTATCATTTCTATCTACAGGAAAGGAATAAAATAAGAGAGTGAAGGACACCCTTCACCCTTCATAGCAAGCAGGCACTCTTATCCCATCCCTAAATATAATTGAGAGCAGTTGGGGTAAGGGGGCAGCTAGACGATACAGTGGATAAAGCACCAGTCCTGGATTCAGGAGGACCTGAGTTCAAATCCTGCCTCAGACACTTGAGGATTACTAGCTGTGTGACCCTGGGGAAGTCACTTAACCCTCATTGTTCTTCAAAAAAAAAGAGAGAGAGAAGAGAGCAGTTGGGGTGAAATGAGAGCAAATAAAAAGGTGAGGGTAAACTATAAGGTTTTTCTTAATGAATTCTTAACCTGAGGTCTGTGGACTTTTTTTTTTTTTGGTGAGGCAATTGGGGTTAAGTGACTTGCCCAGGGTCACACAGCTAGTAAATGTCAAGCGTCTGAGACCAGATTGTGGACTTTTAAAAAAAAATTGATAATTGTATTTCAATGTTTCCTTTGTAATCCTATGTATTTTATCACAGTTTAAAGGACCCATGAAAATAGGGATTTATACAGTGCTTCATGGTTTGCAAAGTGCTTTAGAAATATCTCATTTAGGGGCAGCTAGGTGGCACAGTGGATAGAGCACCAGCCATGGATTCAGGAGTACCTGAGTTCAAATGGGGCCTCAGACACTTAACACTTACTAGCTGTGTGACCCTGGGCAAATCACTTAACCCCAATTGCCTCACTAGAAAGAAAGAAAGAAAGAAAGAAAAAAAGAAAGAAAGAAAGAAAGAAAGAAAGAAAGAAAGAAAGAAAGAAAGAAAGAAAGAAAGAAAGAAAGAAAGAAAGAAAGAAAGAAAGAAAGAAAGAAAGAAAGAAAGAAAGAAAGAAAGAAAGAAAGAAAGAAAAAAAGAAGGAAGGAAGGAAGGAAGGAAGGAAGGAAGGAAGGAAGGAAGGAAGGGAGGAAGGGAGGAAGGAAGGAAGGAAGGGAGGAAGGGAGGAAGGAAGGAAGGAAGGGAGGAAGGGAGGAAAGAAGGAAAGAAAGAAAAAGAAAGAAAGAAAGAAAGAAAGAAAGAAAGAAAGAAAGAAAGAAAGAAAGAAAGAAAGAAAGAAAGAAAGAAAGAAAGAAAGAAAGAAAGAAAGATCTCATTTAACTTCATAGTGTCATAGGTGGTAATATTGTCCACATTTTAGAGATGAGTAAACTCAGGCAGATAGAAGTTATGTGACTTGCCCAGGATCACAGAGCTAGATCTGAAATTAGATTTGAATTCAGGTTTTCTGACTCCAGGTCAATCACTCTATCCACTGTGCTGCCCAGGATCCATTTATGACATGTAAAGGTTCACAACCCTTATCTGGATCAATTTACAACTCCAGATAGCTGATGGGACAGAAAAAACATGAGTGGCTCTCCAGGTAATGCCTTGCTTATCTAGGATAAGGGTTGCAGCAGAGAATAGAAACACACTTTGAAAAAAATCAAAATTACTATTTACTCCTACTAAGTTCACAGAGGAAAAAAGTAAAAAAGGAAAAGGGGTATTATTAGGGGGAAAAAAAGGGATGAGAAAGAAGATAATTTCAGTAGGTAATGGTAAGAAAGAATATTATGAATGTGAGAGTAAAAAGAGGGCATATAAGATATAACTTGAAAATTAGTACAAAATGCCTCAAAAAACTCAATTATGATCTTGCATGAACTCATTTTCACTTATCAAAGGGCCAAAGGTCATCACTTCAAAATTTAAGCCAGTTATATTTATTTTTCATGATTGCAGGGATTTCAAAACCACACTAAGTGTAGGGTATATGAATTATGTGTGCATGAGATAGCTTTTAAAGTCTAAACTGACAGAGTAGTATAGTATCTATAAATATTCTTGCTGCCATAGGGCTTAACAGAAAATGTATTTTAAATTACATTTTTATCCAAGCAGTATTAGATGACCTAGGGATTAGTAATAGCATACCCAATCTTTCACCTCCAGATTATTGATTTTAGGGGGCACCCCCAGTAGTCATTTTTAGAAATCACTATTCAGCAGCTGTTTTTGTTCACAATCAGTGTAAGAAATATGCTGTGTATCTCTTACACTTACTACACAGGTTTAGAAGTTATAATTAATAGCCATCTGCCAATCCAGGGGAATCCTCAGCTGAGAGGTAAAAGATACAGTAGCACCTGCTAGGCCAAGTTTTAAAAGCCTTTTGTAGCATTTCTAATTCTCCTCCTTCTTTACCCAAATGTCTTAAGAGTTCAAACTCTAAACTGTACCACAGAATTTCCCCCTTCCCTACCCAAGGAAATTGATTTGGTACATTTTCTGAAGCCATTTCTTTCATGTGAACTTTCGTCAATTACCATAACTAAAAGGTTTCTGATCCGATTCCTTCAATGTAGACATTCCCTCCCCACAAAAGGTTGTCTTCATGAGTTCCTGGGACAAAAACATGAAATCAATCTCTCTATGTCTAAATTTCTGGTTACAAGCATTTCTAAACTTAGCTAGGTTCATTATAAGATGGCAGACATGGTCAGACCCACACTACAAGAACCTTTATGGCTTGGTTGCACTAGTCAGAACTTGAGCTTTGTTGTCATAAACTTAAGAGAACCGAGGGTCACAACCAAACCGCAATAAGATAGTAGCAATGCAAAAAGACTGGAAGAGAATTTTTAAAATCTGATCAAGCTAGTTAGCTGTAATGAGTGTGTAAATAAAAGGGTTTGGGGCAGCTAAGTGGTGCAGTGGATAAAGCACCGGCCCTGGATTCAGAAGGACCGGAGTTCAAATATGACCTCAGACACTTGACACTTACTAGCTGTGTGACCCTGGGCAAGTCACTTAACTCTCATTGCCCAAAAAAGAAAAGGTTTTTCTTCCTAGATAATTTTTACTTAAGATTTAAAAGTCATACAAGTTAAAGAATTCTTTCCTTAAAAGTGAAATCATGGGGCAGCTAGGTGGCACAATGGATAAAGCACTGGCCCTGAATTCAGGAGGACCTGAGTTCAAATCCAGCCTCAGATACTTGACACTTACTAGCTGTGTGACCCTAGGCAAGTCACTTAACCCCCATTGCCCCGCCAAAAAAAACACAACAAAAAAAAGTGAAATCACAAAAAGATCCTGGACATATTCAAGCCCTCTTTGCTGATGCCATTTCCAATCAACCATACACAGGTCACTGGATGGCATCATCATTAATCATTAATATAAATTAAGTACATTTAAACCAAATTTAGCTTTTATTACAATAATCCTTCTGTGGCTCAGTCAGGTTCCTTGGTTCACAATGTGATATCTCCTAAAATACAAACTGACTTACAATCTCCTCAGTTCACCTTTTCAAAATACAATTCATGAATTGGCTGCTTCCAATTATACTGCCAAGCAATTTCTTCCTAAAGCTACTATCTCTGGGGATGGCCTTTCAGGCACCATGCTACACAAAGTTACTTAAGACATTAACAATTGTGTTTTGAAAAATTTTTTTAAATTCAACTACATCTTAAATTATAATGTCATGATGCTGAGGCATAACCTAAATTGCCATCAAGAGTTGAAATTTGTTAACGGCCGGCCTCCAGTCATTCACCACAGAACAATCCTTTGGAACTAATGGAAGTAAAGCCAACATCCCTCCCTCTAGTCCTCCCTGCCAAAAAAAAAAACAAACAAAAAACCCAAACAAAAACCCAAGCCCATTTCTTCTGGGTTTGTAGGTGTCCTTTCAAAGACTCTGATCTGCTATCTCCCTCAGGAACACTAGTATTAAATTGACCAGGTAACAATACTCCTATCAACATTTAATATATATTTTTAAAACTTGTGTAAAATGTTCAGTAGGTACTGTGTAATCTTGTCCTTTCACTAAAAACCTTCTCATGTAACATATTGGGCATTTGGTCCAAAGGAAATGAAGAGCAAATTAACTGATGATGACTCATTTGAAATCTTTTATATTCATTTTACAGATTGCTAAAGGCCTACAAATTAAGACTATAATCTTGCTGCATGTCAGAAGCTCAGATGCACTCACTATAAAGCCTCAAAAGATGAAAAAGCTGTAAATTTCATACTAGACTTAGTATGTCCTCTATGACTACCACTGTGTACAGTAGTTGTTTAATAAATGTTTGTTGAATTGAGAGTTCTAAGCACTGAAAGAAATGGGCAGGATATAAATAATGAACACACACACACTAAACTAAATAGCAAGAGATTGGTGGCTTAGTGTTGTCAATACTTCAAGTCAACTGAGAGCTGCTTTGGGCATAATTCGGCTTAGTGCCATGATACTGTGATGGAAAATAGGAAAGAGTTTTTGTTTTCCAAAAATAATTGTTAATGTTCTAGATGACTTGTTCAGCCTATCACTAAGTGAAAAAATGAACAACAAAAAACCCTGTCCCTATTGGGGCAAGAACAGGTAAATCAAATACCCCTTCTGAATTTCCAGTAATGTCAATATATAATCATAGAATTTGGGGCTGCTCAAAGAGACCTCACTTATCAGAAAGTACTTTAGAGTATATTGACTCTTGTAGAGTCAGTGCCGAAATTCGAATCCTGCCCAAGGCCATTTACTACCCGCATACCGTTTTGCAAATCAAACTCCTGGTCTTAAGTTCCTCATTTGTAAAATGAGAGGGTTGGACTAGATGCCCTTTGAACTCTGTCCAACTCTTCATTTATGATCCTGTGATCTCACTTTCACATACTACAAATGTAAAAGAAATGCCAGTTTTTGTAAAGTAAAAATGACTGGTAAAGAAGATCTAAAAAATGCTAGTTAAGATTCCATAATCTCAATTTATTATTAAAGAGAGAAAGAAAGTATACATAGTAGCATACTTTCATTCCTATTATCCAAAGAGATAAATAAATTTTTACTTCCAGTAAAAATTTGAAACTACATTTTCAAGCGGCAATTTTCCAGGAAATTCCACTTTTTATGGAATTTGTAATTCAGGACTGTATTCAATTCTTTTTGCATGATGAGCACCCATAGTGCTATGACACTTCCAGACACTAATAGTGAAACTGTACAATAAATGATCCAACACTGTTATACTCTACCTACAAAGAGCTTGAATTCCAAACCAGTTAACAAAAAGAAGCCCACATTACTGCTGGTAGAGCCCACCTATTTCTGGATAGAGCATTAAAAAAAAATCAAAATCAAAATCCTTTGTACCAGTTTGTTTAACCGCAAATGCTGGCCAAATTATTATTTGGCTAACATTCCATTCTGCCTACCTAAAATTTCCCCTGTCTTTTCAATTGGACACGGTATATGTGTAATGTTGTCATGTGACCATAAAAGGATTTCCATATTTTATACAGAAGTAACTGCATGTGAATGGGTAACTTGTCTCTGCAAAGGATTCGCAAATTGAAGTTGCAAGCAAATGTATTAATTATTATGAATGAAAGTTATTAGTTTGCATGAAGCTTTAAACGTTCTAATATAAAACCTAAAAAGCAGAACACACTGCATGGAAAGTTTCCACAAGACTCCTTTGGTATGCTTCTTAAGGGTTCTGCTTGGGGGTATTTTTTTTTTAAGAAAGAAAAAAAATACTCTATTTGAAATCACCTTTAGTGAAACACTATGTCCACTTTACTCTGAAAAAAAATAGAAAATAAAAATCAAGCAGTGGGCAAAGAACTATGTACATAATTCTAAATGGGGACGAAAATGTAACTGGCCAGTAACTTATAAATGGGGCTAAATGAGATGTGGTCAGCTGTGACTGGATATCCTTGACCTGAAACATTTAGTGTCTTTCCCCTAAAAGAAACTGAGAGCCCATTCATTTCACTCTTGCTTCTTAGATGGCCACCACTATCTGAAGTGTAGGTTAATGTCAATTAACAGTCAAGCTTTCAGAAAGGCAAAGCCAAAACACATCAAAGAACTAAGATATGAGAACTGGATAGGCGTCATAGAAAGATTCCTTATCACCGTCCCTTCTTTCGAAGTAGAAGAGGGGAGGGGGAAAAGAGAAAGGGGGAGAGGAAAGGGAGAAGAGGAAGACGGGAGAGGAAAGGGAGAAGAGGAGAGCGGGGAAGGAGAGAGGGAGAGAAGGGGGAGGGGGGAAGGAAGGAAAAAGGGAAGGGAGGAAGAGGGGAAAGAGACAGACGGACGGACGGACGGACGGACGGACGGACGGAAAGAGGGAGAGAACATAAGGCAGGAGTTGGGGCGGGGATTTGGATGGATTACCTGGGAGCTCAGGTAGCGCTTCAGACACTCCTCACATACCGCCTTCTTACAGCACGTCAGGGGCTTGATAGCTTTATCCTCTAGACACACCCGACAGCTCAAGACGAGGAGGGGGCTATAGGGGTCTCCCAGCCGTCCCAGGCCCGGATAGGGCGGCGCTCCTATCAGGCTGGACAAGGAAAAGGGCTCTGGACCTAGGTATACGTCGAGCTCTACGCTGCTGCCGCCCCTGCCGCCGCAGTCTAAGGCCACAGGGTCCGAGGGGGGCGACAAGCCGGGACTGGGGGAGGAAGTCGCTGAGCTGGCGGAGGAGGTGGTGGAAGAAGGGACTGCGAGAGGCACCGGCGAAGCCAGAGTGCTTGGGGAGGAAGGCTGCTCCCGAGTCGGGGCCTCGGGCAGGTCGTTTTCCACGCAGTACACGGTGCAGTAGATGTGTCTCTTGGCTGGAGGGTGGTGGCGCCGGCCAAGCACTTCCAAGACCAGACCGTCTGGGGAGCTGGCCCGCTCCCCTAGCTCGAGCTCGGAAGACCCGTCCCATTCCCCCCATGCCGGCTCTTCCACCCTCTGCTGCAAAGTTCGGGGATCAAGTGGCCGGGTGAATCTCCCTGCTACGGGCTGCTCGCGCGCTTTCTTTCCACTCTTCTCAAGTTCCGGGGAAGCCCTGTCCCCTCTGCCGCCGCCGCCAGGGTCCGGGAAGAGGGCTCGGGGCCCGACTGCCCCGTTGTTTTCCCCCGGCGGCCGCCGAGGCTCCGTTGATTCCTCGCCTAAGTCTTCACCGCCGCCGGGGGGCCGCCCCTCGGCGGGACCGTCTGCATTCACCGTACTCTGCTCCTCGCCCATCGCCGCCGGCTGCGGACGCCGCCGCTGCCCATCCAGCCGTCCGACTCCGCACCCAGCCCCGGCGGGCAGCTGGGGGCCACTGCTCGGCTTTGGCTGCTTTGGCTGCTTTGGCCCCGCTTCTGCTTCCGGGTCCCTCCGGGTCCGGGCAGCGCCGAGCTAGCCGCCTCCTCTGCCTAGAGCACGGGCAGCGTCAGCGGCCAGGGCCCCGCTCGCTCCTGGTTCTCCAGGGGCCGGGGTGGGAAAGAGAGAGAACCCGGGCGGCCCGCGGCGGCCCAGCCCGCGCCGCTGTGCTTCTGCCTCTCTCGGACTGCCTCTGCCCGACTGCCCCGCCTCCGCCTCCGCGGCGGGTGGGATTCGGGCGGCTCGCCTCTAGCTCTGGGACTGCCCGCATCCAGCCCCCGAGGCAGCCTCTCGGCACTATGCGCCTGGAGGCCGGGCGAGCCTCAGCCTGGAAGGAGGACCCGAGGGGGCGGGGGCTGGGGCTGGGGCTGGAGCAGTCGGCCGTCACTCCCGAGGCATGGTCCTGGCCCGCTGCTGCCTCCGGGAGCTCCTCCCGAGGTGCATCCTGGCACTGAAGTGGGCGGCCGGGAAGGAGCTGTGCTAAGAGGAGATCAGCCTGTGACCTGGAGGCGCAATCGGAACACGAGGAGTCTCAGCCCCAATGGGGAGAGGCGGGGAGGAAATGCGACCTCCCGTCCTCCCCCTAGCTTCACCTATGGTGCTCCGATCTGCCAGACCGCCCACTCCTTCCAGTGTACACCTCCCCACCCGAACACGCAGGCACGAGCGCACACACACACACACACACACACACACACACACACACACACACACACACACACACGGCAGCTCTTGTTCTCTGACACCCAGCTGCTCATTCCAGACACTCGAGAGTGACATCGAGGACTCTACTCTTTCCGCTAGGAATTGGTACAACTTAGTACAGACTAATAAATGTTTCTGAGCTTTTGGGGGGGGGGGGATAGATGTTGGATACTTACTGACGGGTTTTAGTACAGCTTAGTATAAAACTAATAAATGTTTCTGAGCTTTTTTGGGGTGGGGGAGGGGAGTCTGTGATTGCTTTTTTCATCTTGAAAAGTAATTCAATTTGCACATGTATGTGATAGGAAAGATCAGTGAAGTGTGGAGGTAAATCTTAATGTCAAATAAAAGGTGAGTTACATGGAAGGAAAGGAGAAAGGAAAAAAGGGAAAGGGGGAGGAAGGAAAGAAGGAAAGGAGAGAGGATGGGAGGAAGTTATGAAAGAAAGAAGGAAGAAAGAGAAAGAAAGGAAAGAAAAGGATTCAAAAATATTGTTTGGGGACGCTAGGTGGCGCAGTGGATAAAACACCAGTCCTGGATTCAGGAGGACCTGAGTTCAAATCCAATCTCAAACACACTTGACACTTACTAACTGTGTGACCCTAGGCAAGTCACTTAAACCTCATTGCCCTGCAAAATATATATATATATATATATATATATATATATATATATATATATATATATATATATATATATATATATATATATATATATATATATATACAGAGAGAGAGAGAGGAGAATTGTTTTCTATTTGTGGTTCTTTTGTAAATGATGAAATTGCCTTCTAGCAAATGTGTCCACTCATCCACTGCACACCAAAAGGCAAACAAAAACCATATTGGAATTAAGGCATTTCAAATGATTAATAAGCAAATTTTTAAAAAAAATTATTAAGTTCTTACAGGAAATGCTGCAGATACAAAATAAAAAATGTTCTGGAGGAGTTTACATTCTAGTGATGAGGATAGTATCTACTTATATAGATATATATGCCAAACCTAAATCAAATATGAGGTCATTTTGTAGTGCAAGGTGTTATCAACTAGGAGGAACAGGAAAGGCCTCATGTAAAATGTATGATTGAGATGAGTTATGAAGAAACTCAGGGATTCTAGGAGGTAGAAGTGTGGTAGGAGAGCACTGCAAGAATAGGAACCAGGCAATGTAAAGTCACAGAAATGGGAAATAGCATTGTGTGAGACACAGCAAGTAGGTCAATGTGGCTGAACCATAGAGAATATGAAGGGGAGTAACGTGTCATAAGAAGGAACATTGAGTCAGATAAGAAGAAAACCATGAAAAAGCAGTTTCACGTTAGAAAATCTAACTTCTATAGTATCCAGAAGGCAAAGACAATCGACAATATTAAATGTTGGAGGTGGGGCAAGAAGGGTGAAGATTAGCAAGGAACGGATCATTGGTAACTTTGGAGAGTTTTGGTTGAATGATAAGGTCCAAAATTTGATGGCAGAAGGATATGAAGAGAGTGAAAGGAAAAGAAATGGAGGCACTGAGTATACACATCTCTCTTGATGTTTCCTTCCTTATCAAGGAGGACCATGACAGATGTCATGACTTGCAATGAATTGGATTGAAGTGAGGGAGGGCTGTACAAGGTAACTAACCTCACTGTCTCCTCCAGAACCATCTGGGTCCAGTGGTAAGATACGCATCAGGATGACTGGTGATGGCCCAGGATGTTTTTTTAAATTTATTTATTAATTTTAATTTTTGGTGAGGCAATTGGGGTTAAGTGACTTGCCCAGGGTCACACAGCTAGTAATTGTTAAGTGTCTGAAGCCGGATTTGAACTCAGGTCCTCCTGAATCCAGGGCTGGTGCTCTATCCACTGTACCACCTAGCTGCCCTGGCCCAGGATGTTTTAAGGCAATTGGGGCTAAGTGACTTGCCCAGGGCCATATAGCTAGTAAATGTCTGAGGTGATATTTGAACTCAGGTCCTCATGACTCCAGGGCCAGTGCTTGATCCACTATGCCACCTAGCTGCCCCAGACAGCTCTCTTAAGGATAAGAAAGGGAGGAGAGATTTAGAACTATTGCTAAAGGGGATGACAAAAACTAATGAATGTGAGGGAAACTTTGGTGGTCTGTAAGACCTAATGAAGGAGTCAGTAGAAAGGGAGAAGTCATTGGGTTGGAGGTAGTGATAATGTTGGGTCATCTACTGGAGATGATAGGAATGGGTGGGATCAAATGTACACATAAAGGAGTTGGCCTTGGTAGGAAAACCAACTCTTTATCAATAGACTGAAATAAGGAAATGGAGGGGGAAAATGAAGTCGAGAATATGTGAGATGAGGAGAAGAGGTAATTGTAAATGAATTGATTTTTCTTTCTTTCTCCCGCCCCCCTTTTTGGGGTAAAATATGAGTCAAAATCCTCAGCTGAGGAGGTAATACTTTGGGAGTTTGGGGAGAGATAACATGAAACAAACTCTGTGGGGAATGAGGTAGAGACTCAATGATGATGGAATAAAAAGATATTCTCCTGCAGTTGGGACAAATTGATATTAGATAAATTTCTAGTAGACCCAGTTAGCATGTTTGTGTAACTTCCTTCCAGGTGCACATGAATAAGAATGGAGGAAAAAGAGGATAGAAATAATCCAAGTTGGAGTTTGGCAAGATGGTAATATCAATAAAGCATGAGAAGTCCCTGAGGATGAGGGCAGGAATTGGGGTGAAGAGGAAGACTGTGAGCCAGGCATTGAACTCACCAAGAAATGAGAGAGAATATCATGGGGGTCAGTAGATAATGACCACCAAGATCTAGATTGGGTGAGAAATTTAGATAGAGTGAACCTCAAAAAGAGGAAATGTTGCTGAGTGATATCAGTAGAGAATAGATATGGATGTAATCGTGGGGGAGGGGAGGACAAGGAGTATTCTGACTGTTGTTTTGGGACCACTTAGAACACATGAGAAAAGGTACAAGCAGTACTAGAAAGGCTGGTCAGTGATAGAGTATGAGTCAATGGCCATTGTTGTGGGATTATGCTGGATGAAGATGAAAGAGGATGGGAGAAAAAGTTGCTTTTAGGCAATCAATGGGATTGAGAAAATAAGGGAGGGAGAGAAAATTTGCTAACTATTGGTGATAAATCTGTAGACAAAATCAATAAATGAGAAAAGTCCCACTACTAAAGAAGGCAAGGGAGTAAAATGTTCAAAGTCAAGGCTCAGGGGGCAGCTAGGTGGCACAGTGGGTAGAGCACCGGCCCTGCATTCAGGAGTACCTGAGTTCAAATCCGGCCTCAGACATTTGACACTTACTAGCTGTGTGACCCTGGGCAAGTCACTTAACCCCAATTGCCTCACTAAAAAAAAAACCAAACAAAAAAAAACAAAGTTAAGGCTCAGCATTACTGTCCTCTTTCCTGGGCCAGAGGCCTGCTGTTTGAGGTCATAGGAGGTTCACTCTCATAGTAATAGTCACCTGCTGTTTCAGCCTGAATTTCATCCATTTGAATTTAAATTTGTCTGGTCAAAGGATAGTATATAGACTATTCATAATGCATGCTGGTAAGTCTGAGGGTCATTTTTATCTAGCACTAGTTTTAGAGTAAGAGAATGTATTTTTGCCTTTCTTTATATTCCCAAATCATAGCACAATGGAGGGCAAATGCTTACTAACTCAATGACTTCCATTTCAACTTTGGCTCTGCTACTTATTACCTGTGTGGCTTTGGGAATTAAAAAAAAAATTTTCTGGGTCTCAGTTTCTTCATCTATAAAATAGTCAGTAGGGTTGGAGAAAATAACCTCTAAGATTTCTTTCAGCTTTAAGTTCATGATCCTATGATCATCTGACTCAGTCAAAGAATCTAAGATAACATATTTGTCCTCTACAGTGGCATCTATAATGTCGGTTGGCATGAGCATGAAGCTGATACCTCTGTGTATGTGTCTGTGTGACTTGGTGCCCCCATCATTACTCAGCTCCCAGGCTTTTAAGATGTATATCTAGCAGGGAATTGGACTGGAGCACTTCCTGTGGAATTTGGCTTATGCTCAGGGCCCTCTGGTGACACATGAGCTTTACTCCCTAGCTAAAGGATGTGCAAAACTAAAGCTCAGTTCCTGATTGGTCCCTTGGTCTCCATGATGGTTTGGGGGTAGGGCACATGTCAAAGATGATTGGTAGCTAAACTAGTAAGAGCAGCCTACCATATAGACTATAAAGATCCAGCTGAGTTGGCTTTTGGTCTCTTTTGATTATAATGCCAGCTTTTCTTTGGACATCCAACAAGAAGGATGGAATATGTAAGCATATAAGCAATATGAGAATAAGAAATTTCAAGTAAGATGAAAAATAAAATTTAAAGCCAAACACAAGGTGAAAAGTACTATCATTTGATTTTAGAATAGATGAGCACTGATGACAGTCTTTTCGGGATGAATTAATTAATGACTAAGTTTTGGAAAATATCACTTGAAAATATAAAGACAAAAAAGTGATATACCACAAACCAAATACTATCTGTACCATGGCACAGTCTTGTAGTTCCAACTAACCACATGGTACAGAAACCAGTCAGCAAACAGATAAGAACAAACAACAGTTTTCTATTTCTCTCCACCTCAAACCTCAACAATTTTCAAGTGTGTCATCTGCAAGGAAATGTGTACCTTCTCTAAAAGGAGGCTGACAGTTTTGGTTTTGTTTTGGGTTTGGGGTTTTTTTTGGGGGGGAGGGCAGTTATAATGTCAGGCTAATAGCTTCTGGTTTCTTCACAAAGTTTTTTTCTCATTACTTCCTTTGTTAACCTGACCTTTTTCTCTTATTCTCTGATGTTTTTCCTAAGCTTTTGGTCTCTGGACTCAGGAAAAGAACTAGAAAACTAGTCAGGTTACTTTAATTCATCCCACTGTTCAAGAGTTGAAACATCAAGAGGCAACTTTTAACTATTTTGTGCTTTTAACATGAAAGAACACAATATACTAATTTGCTCTGAGCTGTTGTATAGAACAATGAATATATATATATGTACACATGTGTATATATGTATGTGTATGTATGTACATGTATATCCACAAGATGATCTATATACCCTAAAGTTATATTCTGAAAATGTCCAGTAAATAACTATAAAACCCTGCATATTCTTGGAGGTACTGCAACAACCTATTAATTCTAACATTATAGGGGGAAAAACCCTATAAAAAGAAGTCTAAGTAAAACTACAAAATCTCAGAGTTGGAAGAGACTTCAGAGATCATCTAGGTCACCTAAATTGACCGTGAACTTACAACATCTCCTATATACTATAATTATTCAGCCTCTACTTATTTACCTGCCTACCAGGAGAGGCCTTTGCACTTTGGGGCAATTCTAATTGTTAGGAAATTCATCCTTCTATTGAGTCTAAATTTGTCTCTTCAATTTCTACTCATAGCTCCTATGTCTACTCTCTCAAGTCTTTTAATTCTAGAGAAAGAGCAATTCTTTTTTTTTTTTTTTAGTGAGGCAATTGGGGTTAAGTGACTTGCCCAGGGTCACACAGCTAGTAAGTGTTAAGTGTCTGAGGCCCCATTTGAACTCAGGTACTCCTGACTCCAGGGCCGGTGCTCTATCCACTGCGCTACCTAGCTGCCCCAGAGAAAGAGCAATTCTAGGAAAAGCAAGGTAAAAAAAAAAAAGGTATACATTTAAGGCTACTTAATACAGAGAGAAGCAACATGTCAGAATGGATAGACAGCAGGATAGAGTTGGTAAAACCTGAGTTCAAGTCCTGCCTGTGATATGTGTGTATTTATACACATACATGTGTGTATATGCTGTGTGTATATGTACACACACAGAGACACATATATACTGTCTGATCCTGGAAAAATCACTATATTTCTCAGTGCTCTAGGCTGCTCTTTAAGACTCTAAACTACAGAGATGGTGCCAACCTGCACTGACTGAGGAAGTTCCTCACCTACACCAGTAAAATCCCAGGTCGAGTCCCTTTTTCTATCCCTAATTTACATGATGCCTATAGATACCCCCATCCCCAAAATGCATATACTTCAGGCATCCCCAAACTCCATATCGTAGCTAGGAAAGAACTTCAGAAAGATCCCAGACTCTCTCCCAAATATCATCCTAACTGCCACTAAATCAATTTGTAACCTGGGGTCTCTTTAAGTCTCAGTTTTCTCACCTGTAAAATAGAGGGGTAAAGCTCAATTATCTTTCTGATGCCTCCCAGCTCTTAAAGTCTATGAATCAAATGTAAATTGAGTATAGTCACTGGCTTCTCTAAGAGTTTAAGGATGGTTGTTTCCACATAATAGTCATAGCAGCAGCAGCAGTAGTAATGATAATAGCTGACATCATGTAGGGTGGGCCAAAAGTCATGATGTTTTAATTTTTTTTTAAATTATCTGTCTTTATTGTTTTGCCATTTAAGGGATTTGATTTTTCACACATGACATAAATTCATTCCCTATACATACTGTATATAGTGCTATAGTACTTTAATTAAAAACAAAAAAGTTATTAAATATTGAAACCCCTTCATGACTTTTATAACATTTACATGATCAAAAATCTAGAGAGGAAAGGGCCCAAAGGACATGTTGTCCAAACTCATATTTTTACAGGAGAGAAAACAAGCAAAATTTGAACCCAGATCCTCCAATTCTTTTTCTTGATGTTCAGCTGTTTCAGTCCTGCCCAACTCTTTTTTTGGGGGGAGGTGGGGTAGGGCAATGAGACTTGCCCAGGGTCACACAGCTAGTGTCAAGTGTCTGAGGCTGGATTTGAACTTGTGTCCTCCTGAATCCAAGGCCAGTGCTTTATCCACTGTACCAACTACCTGCCCCCTGCCCAACTCTTAATGATCCCATTTGGAGTTTTCTTGGCAAAGATATTAGAATTGTTTGTCATTTCCTTTTCCAACTCATTTTACAGACAAGGAAACTGAAGCAAACAAGGTTAGGTGACTTGCCCAGGGCCACACAGCTAATACATGTCTGGGGCAGGATTTAAAGTCAGGTCTTCCTGATTCCAGGCTCAGAGCTCTATCTACTGTACCACCTAGATGCCCCTCCAATTCTAGCTCCAATAATTTCCCCTCTATTTCAGGCTGTACTTCAAAGTTTTCAAAATGCTTTACATGCATTTTATCATTTGATCCACACTATAACCCTATGAGGTGAGGGACTATAAAATTATCTCCTCTTTCAGATGAGGAAACTGAAGCTTAGAAAAGGTAAGTGACTTGCTTAAAGGATGTGCAACTAATAAATGTTTGAGGTGGGATTGGAAGCCAATTATTCCTCCATGGCCAGTGCTCCCTCTACTATATACTACAATGCTTCTCTATTATTCTAATTTCCACAACTTGAGAGTTCCTAATTTAGTGCCCATGAGGAAACTCTCCAGGATTTTTCAGTGTGGAGGCAGGATCCACCCATGTGGCTCTGGTCTACACAAGAATGACATCAACCTTGTCCTGGGTTTAAAAGCCCTTTCTCCAAGATCAAAGGTTTTAAAACTGAAATCCCTCTGAAGTACCTCTCTGATATTACATGATACTTTAAATTACATTTATGTATCTTCTTCTAGCCCAGCTACCAAGGAGCTTGAGGCAGGCACATAATGATGTGAAAATACCATAGAGCTACATCCTTTTAAGGATGAGATTAAAGACACAGTACATTTATCTTACAAGTTTTGTTTATAGTTGAAGCCCGAGTTATACTCCTCAGAGTCCTCTGCTTCTCTGTTCAAAAATACACAGCTGTGGGCAGCTAGGTGGTGCAGTGGATAAAGTGCTGGCCCTGGATTCAGTAGGACCTGAGTTCAAATCTGGCCTCAGACACTTGACACTTACTAGCTGGGTGACCTTGGGCAAGTCACTTAACCCTTGTTGCCCCCCCCCCCACAAAAAAGTACACAGTTGTTTGGTCAATAGGGACGGAAAAAAAGAGGGCTCTTTCTTTTTCTTTATATTTGTCCTGTAGAAAGATAGTATAATTACCATCACCAGAGACCCTTGGTGATTTAAAGGGAGAGCTGTTTTATCCAGAGGAAAAAAATAATGAATTATCTGAGCTTAGTAGTTGAAGGGGCTCTCTTATAAATAAATGGTTTGAATTAGCTAATATAGGAATTTTTCCATGACTACTTAGGTATAACTTATTTTGAATTGCTTGAGTTCTTGTGGGTGGGGGGTGGGAAGGGAGGGGGGAAGAGAAGTTGGAATAGAAAGTTTTTTTAAAAATCAATGTTAAAATTTTGTTTTTACATATATTTTGGAAAATAAAATTCCATTAAAAAATAAATAATGGTTTAGTTTTTAGTTCTGTAAAAGTAATAAATACCCTGATAGGCAAAATGGACATTTATGCTGCTGTTGAAATTAAAGATAAAGTTAGAAATATTCTCCAGACCAGCGAGCTTGACTAAGCATTAATGGTCTGGGTTTAGTTGGCATTTCCATGTCAAGTTATGATAGTTATTATTGTTTTGTCCTTTCAATTTAGCTTACAAATCTGTTTATTTTAATAAGGAGGGAAATAATGAGCATAGAATCATGAGTCTTGGGGATTAGCTTGTCCAGATCCCTCCAACTGCTAGTATCCTTCCCAAACCAGAACCTGGTATTTATTTTGTATACATTTTAATATTCTTATTTATGTACTTTCCCCCCTGCCAAAAAAAAAAAAGAGAGAGAGTGGGAATATTTTGAGGGCAGGGACTATTTCAATCTTGTCTTCATATTCCTAGAACTTAGCTCAATTCCTGGCACATAGCAGTTCATGAACTGATTAATTGATGAATAGCAATAGATACATTTGAGAGTCCGCATGGTATGATATGAGCATTGAATCTATAGTTAGAGGATCTATGCTTAAATTCTGACTCTGTAACCTTGACCGAATAACTTAACTTTTCCAAATCTTAGTGTCTTCATTTGTAATTTGAGAGGTTGGGCTAGAGGTTCTCTGAAATACCTCCCCCAAATAGATCTCTGACAATAAGACTATTAGTCTGTAAAATGGAGAAATTAATCCTTACACTCAACCTATATTATATGATTAATTCTGATATCTATTGAGATTTTTTAGCAGACCACATATAGATATAATTATTTTGGAGTATGCTGAACAGTAAACAGTAAAACACATTCTCTTTCCCATTTGAGAGGTCGCATTACAAATGGACAAGGCATATCTAGTAGACCATACATAATATTTTAGCATAGAGTGATCTACTTTCATGAGTACATTTCTTTTCCTATTTTCCTAAGTATATGAGGCAACATGGAAGAAGTTAAGGAACTTAAGAAGTAGGAAATTGGAAAAAAAAATAAAATGTATTATTTCCTTGACCAATAAGGACATGATTTTCTTGGATAATATAGATAATTAAATGGTATCTGGATTCAACAGGACATCTGGGATGGTTTTTTTTTTAATTTTATTTTTTTATGTAATTGATTTGTAGCAGTTGGTAAAACCAAGGAGCTAGGTTCCTGAGTATCTTGTAGTATTAAATTGTCAGCAAAGCTTAAGTTAGTCAGTTATCATTCTCTTATTACTTGAATCAAGTATTTTACTTAACTTGTTATTTCAGAGCCTACTCCTACCATGCAAGAATAAATGAACTCATCTATGTTTGGAGTTTGTTAAATGTCACAAGCTGTTTTTCAAATATTGTGGGTTCAATAATGTTCCAAATATTTTGCAACTACTTTTTCAAACCATAATGATCTTAAAAGATTTTTTATTCACATAGACCTGAACCATTTACACTAACATGATTTTTTTTTAATGTCTAAAACCTTTTTGACTCTTTCTGATCAGTCTGAAAGAAGAGAAGGAGGAAAGGAAGGAAGAGGGGACAAGCATTTTTTAAGCACTTACTATGTGCCAGATACTATGCATATATTATCCATTTGATCCTCATAACATCCCAAGGAGGTAGGTGGTATTGCTATTTCCATTTTACAGTTGAGGAAAATGAGGAAGACAGAGGTTAAATGACTGCTAGTACCTGTCAGAGGCCTAATTTATATTCAGGTCTTCCTGACTATAGGCCTGGTGCTTCCTCCACTCTGTGCTACCTAACTGTGGGAAGGAAGAAAGAAAGGAAAGACAGAGGAAAGAATAGAGAAAAGAGGGAAAGAAGAAAGGGAAGGGAAAAGGAGGGAAGGAAAGAAGGAGGGAGGAAGGAAGAAAAAGGGGAATGGAGTAAGGAAAGAGGGGGAAAGGGAAGGAGGGAATGGAGGAGGGAGAGAGAAAAGGGTAGAAAGAAGGAAGAAAAGAAAGAAAAGAAGGAAGGAGGGATAGAAGAATGGGAGAAAGGAAGGATGGAAAGAAGAAAAGGAAGAAAAGAAAGTAAGAAAAAAAGAAAGTAGGAAGGAAGGAGGGAAGAAAAGAAAGAAGAGTGGAAGGAAAGAAGGAGGGAAGGGTGGAAGGAAGACTCTTCCCCAAGATGATTGTTGACAACTACAAAAATTTATTTGTACAAAGATATTCATAGCACCATTATTTATTAGAATAAAAAGATAAAAACAAAATATGTGCCCAATGGCTAAACAAACTGCTGTAGCAGTTTATTATACCGTACATAATTCCAAATGTGAAGAATTCAGAGAAATAAGCTTAAGACTTGAAATGATTCAGGCAGAACCAAAAGAACAATGTATGCAGTTGCAATGACAATGTAAATAAAATCAACTCTACAAGTCAACAAAACTGGCCAAATCCAGTTAACAACCTTCATGTGCCACTAGAATTGGCAGAATAGAAGTGGATAAAGTATTGCATTTAGAATCAAAGCATTCCTCAGAAATGTACTGTGTTCTCATGGACAAGTCACTTCAATTCCAAGAACCTCCATTTTCTCATGTGTAGAAAGAAGTGATAATAATACACTATTTTCCTGATTTTTTTGGGGGGAGGGGGTTGAGGCAATTGGGGTTGATTGACTTGCCTAGGGTCACATAGCTAGTAAGTGTCAAGTGTCTGAGGTCGGATTTGCACTCAGGTCCTAATAATACACTATTGACCTTACAGGGCTACTATGAGGAAGTTACCTTGCAAACCTTTAAGCACATACAACTGTGAATTATTGTTATGAAAGTTAAAGCACACATCCTTCTGTCAATAATCAATTAGCTACAAAAGTGGAAAGTGACATTTATGACCAGTTGTAATCATGTCCCTAGGTTCAGAGCTAGAAGGGGCTTAAAACATTGTTTAGCTGAACTCTTTCATTTCATATGTGAGGAAATTGAGAGCTAGAGCTATTAAGTGACTTTCCCAAGGATATCTAGGCTATCAGTAGCAAAACCAGAATTTGAAATTGCTCTTCTTTTCACTGCACCATACTGGTGGAATCCTTGGTAGAGACTTTGGGAAGTCTCATGTTTTTTGTTTTTTTTTTTTGTTTTTTTTTTTAAACTATCATTCACTTTAAAAATAACGAAATTCATCCGGAAAAAGAAACCTTTCCCTTAAAATGAGGGAGTTACATTTTGCTTTTGATACATACAATCAAGACTTGGTATTTTTTTTGTCCAATTCTGGTCCCATATTTTTAAGTTGATGTTACAATTTTGAAAGGCCATTGTCCCTGTCCTAATTCCATGCTTCAAGCCTAGGCATTTGAGCATCATTAATGTTTTTCAAAGTGGGTCAATGACAAGAATATTTGAGATTATATACTGACTTTATAGTCAGTGTTACTTTATGATCTGATGATATTGATACTACTTTGGCAGTGGCCCATAGTATTGTTTTTATGGCTAGATCAGAAATGTTTTGTTTTTTTTTATAGCTTAGTCAGGGATTTTTTTCCCCTCTCTTATCTTTTATATAAGCCTCCACTCCTCCTACTGCACCTAATCAGTTGACTCAAAGTTTCCTCCTTTCTTGATCAAATAGATAAGTTAGAAAATGTGTCAACTTCTTCAAAATCATTGTCCAGTTCCTTCTACAACATAGTATTTTTTTTCATTGTTTCCGATTTTATACTTGAATGAGAAGGAAGGACAAAACACAGATAAAGAATCTCCCAGTGCCATACTCAAGGATCTCAAAGGAAGGATTATAATGAAGTTCTGATGGGCCTTTGAACATAGGAGCTACAGAATTCTGAACAAATGCTCAGTGGTAAGAGCAACCACTTAAGTGAAAACCAGTCAAAAAACATTTAATAAGTGCCTACTAAGTCCCAGGCACTGTACTAAATGCTGAGCATTTAAAAAAAAAAAAAGAGGCAAAAGATAGTCACTTTCCCTGGAACTTATAATCTAATGCGGGAGATAGCAAGCATACAAATAAACTGTATATAGAATAAACAGGAAATAATCAAAAGAGGGAAGGTACTAGAACTAAGATGGGTTGAGAAAGGTTTCTCGTAATAGAAAAAACAACATTCAAATCCCTATTACCCAGACAATGGCTCTTTGCATTTAATTTTGTTGTTGTTTTGTTTTTTGTTTTGTTTTTGTATGTGTTTGTTTTAGAGTCCTAGCGGCTTTATTGGGGACAGACAAAAACTACCGGGGACTTAGGAGTTGGCATTGGGGCCCTTCTTGCCTAAGGTGGGCCTTACGTTGACAAAGCATCTCTTGTACTGCATCTTCTTCTTGGCCTGCCATCTTCTTCTCCTGCTTGGCTACCTTGGAGTCTGACCCTTCACTTTTCCAGCTTGGACCAGAGAGCCATGGACTTTACTTCCTAGCATTCTGCTAGCCTCTACCAGAGTGGACTGTGGCTCCAATGCACACTGCCCCAAGATGGCTTCTTCTTCCAGCGGGGAGCCACCTAGTAGCAGGACTTGATCCTCGGAGTGATGCCCTCTAGGGATGCCACATGGGCCTTGATGTGGGCTATGGTCTCCTGCTCAGTCACCTCGAGGGTGTGCAGAGCCTGTCCGCTGACAAACAGCTGCATGGTGGTGACTCGACACGCTAGTTCTGCTTCCACCACTGTGAAGATGGGGACCAGAAAGCAAGAGAATCTTTTTAATGTATTTCAAAAAAACATGAAATAGAAGAAATATTAAATTTAATAATATACAAATATAAGTGGTTAGATTCAAACAAAATATGCCTTCTGGGAGATCCAACTTGTTTTTCAGAAAAATGTATAATATATTTATTAAAACTTTGTGTAAAAAATAGACTCAGTTTGTTGAAATGAAGAACTGGTTATTGCTCAGGATGTGTTGCTATTAATTATAACATTAACTGAAAAGCACATAACAATATAAAAGATACATGAGAACTTGTTGAATCATTTTGAAAAATGAGGTGATAAGCTTAAATTGTGGCATCTTCTGTCCTCATGCAAACTAGTAACACTTGGTATCTCTTAACTTGTTGGGCATGGAGGAAGGAGGAAATGAAGAGAAATACAGCAATGGAAATAGCCAAAATAATCCATGCATGTGGAAGAAAGGTACTGCCTCATAGTTTTGTGAAAGTCATTTCTAGTGTTTTGAGGTTGACGGAGATTAACAATAAATTAAGCTTTAGTCATATAGGTCAAGGCCTCTTAAACTTTTTCAACTTGCCACTCATTTTTTCCAAGAAATTTTTATAGGACTCTGAGTATATAAGGTTTATAAAATCAGTATACATAACCAAATATTTCGTAACCCCCACATTCAGTTTTGCGACCCCATATAGAGTTGCAACCCATAGTTTAAGAAGCTTTAATATAGGCAATGATCTGTTGCAGTTAGGAATTTGAAGGGGAAAGTCACAGCTAACACTCAGGAAACTTACCTAGTTACAAGTTATCGATATCAATTCAGAAGATACAGAGATGATACAAGTGCTCATGGGGGCTAGATTGTGCTGGACATGTGATACATGGCAGCATGTATCCAATTCAAGGAACTGGTCGGCTCCTTCTAGGACTTCAAATTGGCCCATATGGTCCCTTCTCTTTGGTGTGGAGCAGAAGTTTGCATTTATTCTCTGCCCTGGATTTTTGTGACACTTATCTGTCCTCATTCTTTCCCTACCTGTCAGTCTGATTCCTCTCAGGCTCCATGGCAGTCTCATCATGTATATCTTTTTCTCTGAATATGGGGTACCCAAGGGATCTGTCATAAGCCTTTTTCTCCTGTACTTTTACCCTTATTCGGTGATCCCATCATGTGCCATGAATTCAATTCTCATCCCTACATAGAACTCCCAAATTTTTATATCCATCCTTCATCTTATTAGAGTTCCAGCCTCACATTTTTAAGTCCACAATGCAAATCTCTCCCTGGATTTCCCACAGGCATTTCAAAGTCAGCATGTCTAAAACAGAACTCATTACTTTGTCCCATTGATCTGCCCCTTTTCCTAACTTCCCTATTTCTGTTAAGGGAAATTCCATTCTTCCAGTCAGCCATGTCCATAACCTAGCAGAAATCCTCAACATTTCATTCATTTCATTCCATCCAATCTGTTGCTTATTCTTGTCAGTTCTGCTTCCTCAAATTTCTCACAGCTGACCCTTATTCTTTGTTAATACCACAACCTCCCTTGGCCTGAAATTCATTATTTCTCAAATGGACTATTGCAAAAGCCTTTAACCAGGTCTCCCTGCATCCAGTCTCTCTGCTCTCCAATCTACCCTTCATGCAGCTGCCAAACTATTATTCCTAAAGTGAAGGTCTGGCCATGTAACAACCTGGCTTAAAAAAACAACTCTAGTTATTCTCAAATTGCCTCTAGGATGAAATACAAACTTCTGGGTTTGGCATTTTAAGCCCTTAATGATCTCTCTTAAGCCTCTCTTTCCAGGCTGATTACACAATACTTCTCCTCACTTACTCTATGCTTCAGCCAAACTTCCCTACTTGCTTTTTCTCACATATAGCATTCCATTTTAAATCTATATGTCTTTGAACAAATTATCCCCCAGGCCTGGAATGCTATCCTTATTCACCTCCTCTTCTTAGAACCCCTAGGTCTTTCAAGACTCAGTTTAAGGGTTACCTTCTCCTGAAATATGAATTGCTCATGGGTAGATGGAGCCATTATAATAAAAATAACAAGTCTAGGGGCAGCTAGGTGGCGCAGTGGATAGAGCACCAGCCCTGGAGTCAGGAGTACCTGAATTCAAATCCAGCCTCAGACACTTAACACTTACTAGCTGTGTGACCCTGAACAAGTCACTTAACCCCAATTGCCTCACTAAAAAAAAATAATAACAAGTCTACCTAAAATAATTTACTTATTCAGTAACATACCAAGTAAAGAATTTTTTTTAGATGTATAAAAAATGACAAATTCATCTGGAAGAATAAAAGGTCATGACTATCAAGAGAATAAAAAATGTGAAGGAAGGCCATATAGGTATATCAGATTTCAAACAATATTACAAACCAGTAATCACCAGGACAATTTGTTGCTAGCTAAGAAAGAGAGTGGTGGATTGGTGGAATAGAATAGGTACACAATACACAGAAATGACCATAGTAATCTAGTGTTTGATAAACCCAAATATCCAAGCTTTTGGGGTAAGAGCTCAATATTTGACAAAAATTTCTGGAAGAAGTTCAAAACAACTTGGAAGAAACTAGGCATAGACCAATATCTCACATCATATACAAAATAAAGTCAAAATAGGTACATGTTTTAGACATAAAGAGGGAAAGCATAAACAAATTAAGGGATCAAGGAAAATTTTACTTGCAAAATCTATGGATAAGAGTGCCCCAATATGAAATAAAGCAGATCACAGGAGGTAGAATGGATAATTTTGATTAAATGAAATTAAAAGTACTTACATGAACAAAACCAATGCAGCTAAAATGAAAAGGAAAGCAGGAAACCGGGGAGGGATTATTTTATACCTACTTTCTCTGATAAAAGCTTCATTTCTCAAATGTATAGGGAACTGAACCAAATTTATAGAAATTAGAGACAATCCCAATTGATCAAGTCAATGTATATGAATAAGCAGTTTTCAAAAGAAGTAATCAAAACTATCTATAGTAATATAAAAAATGTTATGAATTGCTAGAGAAATATAAATGAAAATAACTCTGAGGTACCACCTCACATATATCAGATTAGCTAAGATTACAAAAAAGGAAAATGGCATGCTGCAAGGGATGTGGAAGAATAGGGACACTAATGAACTATTGGTGGAGTTGCAGAGTGATTCAGCCATTCTGTAGAAAAATTTGGAATATTATAGCTATCAAATCATTATCAAGCTGTGCATACCCTTTGATTCAGCAATACTGCTAATGAGACACTAAGAATCTGTCAAGCTGAATCAAAAGATTGAAAAAATAGAAGAAAATGTGAAATATTTCATTGGAAAGAAAATTGACCAGGAAAAAAATCCAGGAGAGATAATCTAAGATTTATTGAACTACCTGAAAGTCATGATAAAAAAAAAAAAAGAGTCCAGACACCATATTACAGGAAATTATCAAGGAAAACTGCCCTGATATCATAGAATCAAAGGATAAAATTGTCATTGAAAGACTCCACTAGGGGGCAGCTAGGTGGCGCAGTGGATAAAGCACCGGCCCTGGATTCAGGAGGACCTGAGTTCAAATCCGGCCTCAGACACTTGACACTTACTAGCTGTGTGACCCTGGGCAAGTCACTTAACCCCCATTGCCCCGCAAAAAAAAAAAAAAAAAAAAAAAAAAAAGAAAGACTCCACTAATCATCTCCTGAAAGAGACCCCAAAAGGAAAACTCCAAGGAAAATTGTAGCCAAATTCCAGAATTATCAGGTAAAGGAGAAAATGCTACAAGCAGTCAGAAAGAAAAAATTTAAATATCATGGAACCACAGTCAGGATTACACAGGGCCTGGCAGCTTCAACATTAAAGGATCAGAAAGCTTGGAATATGGTATTCCAGAAGGCAAAAGAACTTGGATTACAACCCAAAATCAAATAGCCAGCAAAATTGATCATTATCTTTCAGGGGAAAGATGGATATTCAATGAAATAGGGGACTTACAAAGTTTCCTGAAGAAAAGAGCAGACCTGAACACAAAATTTGATACTCAAATGCAAGACTCAAGAGAAGTATAAAAAGGTAAAGGGGTGGACGGTTTGAGTTATTCAATAAGGTTAAACTGTTTACATCCCTACGAAGGAATATAATACTTTTAACTCAAGATCTGTATCTCTATTAGGGTATAGTTACTAAATAGATTTTGATGTGATGACATAAAGAAACTTAAGGGGCAAAAT
Source organism: Dromiciops gliroides (assembly GCF_019393635.1). Lineage (NCBI taxonomy): Eukaryota > Metazoa > Chordata > Mammalia > Microbiotheria > Microbiotheriidae > Dromiciops > Dromiciops gliroides. The sequence goes on along the minus strand of NC_057864.1, from coordinate 359,017,237 downwards.
AATAGGAGAATAGGGGGAGGAGAAGGAAGGGCAGTTGGAATAGGATTAATTACATCATATGAAGTACCGCAAAAAAACCTATTACAATATAGGGAAAGAAAGGGAGCGGTGAGCATTGTTTCAACCTTACTCTTATCAGATTTGGTTTAAAGAGAGAATAACATAGACCCCTTTTTGGATAAAGAAACTTAGCTTAGGGGCAGCTAGGTGGCGCAGTGGATAGAGCATGGGACCTGGAGTCAGGAAGATCTGAGTTCAAATTTGGCCTCAGACACTTGACACTTACAAGCTGTGTGACCCTGGGCAAGTCACTTAACCCCAATTGCCTCACCAAAAAAAAAACAAAAAAAGAAACTTAGCTTACTATTTAAGGAAGTAAAAGTGTAAGGAGACAAAGGGTGGTACTAATAGAAGGGAGGGCAGAAGCAAGGGAAGAAATGCTTACATGAATAAAATAGAGAAAGAGGAGGTCAATGAATTGGACATGCAACTAAAAAAGCTAGAAAAAGAACAAATTAAAAATTCCCAATTAAATACTAAATTAGAAATCTTGAAAATCAAAGGAGAGATTAATAAAATTGAAAGTAAGAACATAATAGAATTAATCAATAAAACTAAGAGCTGATTTCATGAAAAAATCAATAAAACAGATAAAACTTTGGTTAATTTGATTTAAAAAAAAGAAAGAGGAAGACCAAATTACCAGTATCAAAAATGAAAGGGGTGAATTCACAACCAATGAAGTGAAAATTAAAGCAATAATTAGGAGCTATTTTACTCAACTGTATGCCAATAAATTTGACATTCTAAATGAAATGGATGAATATTTACAAAAGCATAAACTGCCCAGATTAACAGAAGAGGAAATAAAATCCTTAAATAAGCCCATCTTAGAAAAAGAAATTGAACAAGCCATCAATGAACTCCCTAAGAAAAAATCTTCAGGGCCAGATGGGTGTACAAGTGAATTTTACCAAACATTTAATGAACAATTAATTCCAATACAATACAAATTGTTTGGAAAAATAGGTGAAGAAGGAGTCCTACCAAATTCCCTTTATGACACAAATATGGTGTTGATACCTAAACCAGGCAGAGCCAAAACAGAGAAGGAAAATTATAGACTAATTACCCTGATGAATAGCAATGCAAAAATCTTAAATAAAATATTAGCAAGTAGATTACAGCAATTCATCACCAGGATAATACACTATGACCAGGTGGGATTTATACCAGGAATGCAGGGCTGGTTTAACATTAGGAAAACTATCAAAATAATCAACTACATCAATAACAAAACTAACCAAAATCATATGATTATCTCAATCGATGCAGAGAAAGCTTTTGACAAAATACAGCACTTATTCCTATTAAAAACATTAGAGAGCATAGGAATAGGTAGAGCTTTCCTTAGAATAATAAGCAGTATCTACCTAAAACCATCAGCAAACATTATATGTAATAGAGGCCTTCCCAATAACATCAGGGGTGAAATAGGGATGTCGATTATCACCTCTATTATTTAATATGAGAATTAACTAAAAAACTACTTGAAACAACTAACTTTAGCAAAGTTGCAGAATATAAAATTAATCCCCATAAATGATATTTTGGGGAGAGTATATGTCTAATATGAAATGAAATTTGTTAACAATAGAAGAGGCTCTACAGAGGGTAGAATAGAAATATAAGTTAGGGTAGGCTAGGGAAATGAAAGAGTTAAGACTGACATGGATGAGTATGAGATAGCCTGGATTCATGGCCAAGGAGGACAGCTTGGTCCTAAATAGGTGTTAACCTGGAAATTAAGGAAACAGTCAATATTGGAGAAAATAAGGTCTTTAATGGGGCAGAGGAATTATAGCTCATGGTATCACAAATCAAGATTCTAGGAATACCCAAAGACAGGAGACTGGGGACAGGGTTTATAAAGGGTAACAGAACAAAGGGAACTTAATGTAAACGAATCTTTAACAAAGGTAGCTAAGAGACTACCCTTTAGTTAAGTATAGAAGCTACTTATCTCTAAATAGAAACTACTCAATGTAAATGGTCTCTTTTATAAAATAACCTAAAGTCCAGGGAGTAAGGTGGGGAATCTCTGGGCGGGGATAGTTTGTTTGGGGGAGATTCATAAGTCAATATAATTAGAGTCTGGAATTGACAAAGATTGGTCAACCCCAAGCAATTCATTAGCTTGGGAATGGAGAGTAGGTGGGGATCAGTTCTCAGTAAATTTGTGGTTATTGTTAGTAATAACTTGGAATCACAGGGATTCTGATTTGATCCATGGGGCAGCCATTCAGGAAGGCAATGGTAATGGTTTTTTAATTATAAGTTTCTGAGAAAGAGGTATAAAGTGGAGAGGGGATGGGCCTACCTGCAGAAGGGAAGAGGCACTGGCCCTGTCTTGGCGGTTAAGCTATGGAATACTAAATGCCTGGGGCCTGACTGGCTACAGAGGAATGAGACTCATTTAAGATACTCATCTTCCTGATTACTTGAGCCAGGTCAACTGTCCTAAGAATCTTGCTACTCGAGTAAATTATTTATCTATCGTGGGGCAGGGTTGGATAGGGAAGGTGACTGACATGGATCTTGGGTCCTGAAGTGGTTGCTCTTGTAGAAGGCAAAGCTTATATAGGATTTGGCTAGAGTCCTTGGTTCTATATGGCTGGACTCCTGGGGTCTGGTGGTCAGTAGAGCTCATAATTCAATAGCTTGGTGTCCTTAGAAAAGTAATTTACCCATTTGAGCCCCAATTTCCTCAACTATAAAATAAGGAGACTGAACTAGAAGTTCCTTTCAATGGTTCTAAGATTCTAATTAGTTCACTAAAAATGACAGAAAGGAAAAAGGTGTAGACAAAGTAGGAAAAAGATGCAGTGTCTGCAGTAATACATTTTCTTTTTATTGGCAGATAACCTTATCAATGAGATCATAACCTCTTTGAGATATCAAGGTCTAACCATATCAAAACATCACCATATATACAATTTTCTCATTATCTATAAACATACAATGTAATGCTGATCTATTTTGTATTCTCAATCACCTGTCTAGACCAAAGCTTCTTAAACTGTGGCTCACAACCCCATATGGGGTCATGTAAATGAATGTGGGGGTTGCAAAAAATTTGGCAACAGTAAAAGGTTTTGTATACCTATTTTATATACCTATATATCTGGAGTCACATAAAATTTTCTCAGGTTGAAAGGGGTTGCAAGTAGAAAAAGTTAAAGAAGCTCTGGCCTAGACCCTTCTGTCCACCACAAACCAACAGGGAGTGCTTTATTGTATTTGCTTTTTACTAAGCCAGCCTTGTTTCCTACTATTGACTCCATTTTTTTTTAACCCAACAAGTGTGTTTCATATTGGTCATTTATCTTTTATGGGGAAATTTAATCAGATACCATCCTTCCTATCTTTTTAGAGAATCAAGCTCCAGTTTTTCCAAAGTTCTCTCTTACCAAATTTGTGTAATTATCCTTTAACATAGTATTTTCTTTACAAGTCACATTAAACTGATTACTACATTACTGCTTCCTATATCATATGGCCCCTTCCTGTATAACAGAATTTAATTTAATGTTTGAAGATTTCCAGCCCTCAGGACTTTATTCCTCCTGGGAGAATGTAGACTTGTTAATTAAAATGTTAAGGTTTCAGCAGTGACTCAAACAATGAAGAATGGGAAAGAGTTGAACCATTGCTCTTAATAAGAGCCCAGTGCTTATGAAGGAAAATGGAAGATACTAGCTTTCATTTTAATAGTGTGAGGAGCAGTTCTCTTCTTTGTGTGAACAGAAAAAATGATCACATTTAGAGTAGTGGAGTCAGGAAGAAATAAGATAAAAGATGAAGGACTAGGAGGAACCTCAGAAGCCTTCAATGCTAATTCTCATATTTGATAGATAGATAGATGAGAGAACTTAAGTCAAGGGATGTCAATTAACTTGCCCAAAGTCAAACAGAAAATAAACACAAAAGGTAGAATTTGAACTTAGATCCCCTATTCTCCAAAGGCAATATTCTTTCCATTGTACCTCATTGGTCTCATTCATGTGATTTAGTAATATGTAACTTAGACAAGCTCTTAAGTCACGACCCCCACCCCAAGTGGTAGCCATAGGAACCTGGAGGGAAGAGCCATCAAGTTTCCATGGTAACATCTCTGTGGATAGAGCAAGCCCAGGTTACACATACAATTGATTTTATTTTCCTGGATTGGATGATATTTTTGAAAAATTGGAAATGCTGACCTGATCAATTGAAAATTGCAAACATGAAAAAATCCAGAGCTTCTCTGTATTATTCTCATAAACAGGGAACCTCTTTGACAGTTATTTTCCTTGCCTCATTGTAACTTTTTAAATTAAATCTTTCCACAGAATTACCTGACAAAAGAACTCACTACAGAAAAAGATTACTAAGAGGCAAATGAATTTTAAGTTGATTAAATTATTCGGCTGTTCATAATAATATACAAGTGAATGTTATGCCAAATTAAGACTAAACAGCTATATTATCAAAACTAGGACATGTATAATTCTCAGCATACAAATATCTACTATTATCATCACCATCATTTCATTTTTCTTAATCTTTCTTCTTCTCCTCCTCCTCCTCTTCCTCCTCCTTTATCTCCTGCTGCTCCTCTTCCTCCTCCTTTTTATTCCTTATAGAACATTGAATGTTTGTTAAAATTTTTTTTCTAATATTACAAGCTTAGAAAGCCACACTTTAAAAAATAATTTGGTATATCAGGATTTCACAATATTAATAATAAAGAGTTGGAAATAAGATTACACATATGATGTTCTTTCAACTTCTAGGTGGCATAGTGGATAGAGTGCTTCATTTGGAGTCAGGAAGACAAGTTCCAATCCTGAAAAGAGTGTGAAAAGTCCAGGAAAAAAAAGAGATCGTATTCCTGGTGTACAGGAAATTCAAAAGGTGTGGCGGAAAGGGTAGATAAGATTGCATTAGGGCATGGGTGGAATCTAGTTAAGAAGGGTTGAGAAAAAAATAAATGGGGATAAGCTAAGGGACAGTTTTCTACCAAATGTTTATTGATTAATTATTGCAGGGATAGAGAGATAAATAGGAGAAGCCATTGAGATAATACTGGATGGCAGGAGAGAAGCTCAGTTTCTGTGATGTGTTGCAGGGAGATTTGAGCTGCAGTTGGGTTTATTCCTTCTTTGGGGGAGCTGTTGAGTGGGAAAATATGTTGGGGAGGGTGGTGGCATAGGGTATTGATCAGAAGCCAGGCCTGGGTGTGGGGCCTGTTTGGTGCATATGTGCCTGACTGCCTCCTCTTAGGACAGAGAATATTGCAAAGAATAATGAATGATTTTGGAGATAACTGATGGGCAATGCAGAAAAAAATCTCCAGGGAATCAGTGACCTTTGAATTATGAGCAAATGACTTATTAGCTTGTGAGGTTCCTTTTTACTTTCTGTGGAAAGCTTAGTTCCTAGAGAAAATTTTCTTGTGCTCCCAAAAGCTGAAGCTCATTGTTGAGTAGGACCATATCATGTCTATATCACAGATTATGCACCCATCTCTTGAGAGATCTCATTGTTATGAACTCAAATGTTGTGACCTTGCCTTGCCTTCTCTTGACATTGAAAGTATAACAGCTTTTGTGTCAAGGATGGAAAAACTCCTCATTAGAGGCATAATTTGCTAAAAATCCTTCTGAGCTGAGGAGGAGGAGGAGGACTCTTCCTGAGAGAAGATAAGAGCTTTGGGTACAGTAGAAGTTTGAAAAAGCTCTCTACAGGAAGTGAGGAAAAAAAGAGAGGGCCTGGCAGTTGCAGCAGCAAATGGATGACTCTTCCCCTATCCACCAGTGAGCTTTTCCAGACTGCAGTTATACTGGAAACTCTGTTCTCTAGTCCTGATCCTGAGATGAGTCCTTCTGGTCTTGGAAGAAACACAAGGTCTCTAATGACCTATTCCTCTGAGGAGGCAGTTAGTCCAGACTTTCCAGAAGAAATGTTACATAAGAATGCCAGGACAGGGGCTATCTACCAACTATTCTTCATACTAATCATGTGACTTGTTCATCTTTTTATTTCATTTATTTGATAGCATCTTTTTTTTGTTTGTTTGCAGGGCAAATGGGGTTAAGTGACTTGCCCAGGGTCACACAGCTAGTGTTAAGGGTCTGAGGCCGAATTTGAACTCAGGTCCTCCTGAATCCAGGGCTGGTGCTCTATCCGCTGCACCACCTAGCTGCCCCTTGATAGCATCTTTTACTCCAGTTCTTTGTAACTCTTTATCAGGGTGTGTTATAGCCACTCACAGGCACATACATTCATTGCCCTCTAGGTGATACTAATTTTATAAACACTGCAGATAATCTACATGAATTTTAGCTTCCTTTGCTGGTTATTTTACTGTTTCTAGATTTTGCTTGTCTATCCTGATCTATAGTTCTTTTAATTCTTCAGCATGTACATATTTCAGAAACTCGCAGACGATCACTATATTCTTCCTATTTTTAGTTGAGCTGAGTTATCCATTTTTGTTCTCTTTCCAGTAATAAATCTTCCTTCTCTTTTAGTCACTTCATCAACCACAAATTTTCTCAGAATTCAATCCTACTTGCCTACTTTCCTGGGCTAGTTAATCATAGAGCTGGAAGGAACCTCAAGAAATCAGCTGATCCAGGCTTTTGCTTTTAGGCAGGTGAATGACTAATCGATACAGGACAGATGGTTGTCTATTTGCTTCTTTAAAATCTTCAGGCATGGAGAAATCTGGCAGCCTTTCCTATTCTCATCCATTCTCCACACATAGTCAGCCCAGCTGAGCCTCCTGGGAATGAGCACTACAGCCAAGATGAAAGATTGGCTGTGGTCCAGGCAGGATGGCACTGTGGAGGATTCTATCATTTCATGAGTGTGACTCATAGGTGATGCTGATATAGTTACTCAACTGTACACATACCAACAATTTTAGCAACCTATCTGGGCTCTAATCCTTTCTTTTAGATGACTTTCTAGCCAGGGCATATTTTATAGCATATAGCTGGAGGTGGGAATTAGAGTCTGTACTGTGGACAGGCCTTGAACCTTCCTAAAGCTGAGAAAGACCTAACTCATGGAATTATGTTGAGAGACACTTGCTTCCAATAATAGCCTCCAGGTGATTACCTGATAAAATTATTGAAATGCAATGCAAAACAAAGTCTTTTCCTTGGAATAAAAAAAAATGCCAAAAGGTATTTTTCAGGCAAAGACATGTCTCAGGGCTCAATCACGGGTGTGTATGTAAGTGGGTGTGTGCATAAACATTCACAAAAAATCTATTCTTCTCAATCCATTCTTTACACATCTGGCAAAATAATTCCCCAAGGGGGCAGCTAGGTGGAGCAGTGGATAAAGCACCGGCCCTGGATACAGGAGGACCTAAGTTCAAATATAGCTTCAGACACTTGACACTTACTAGCTATAAGACCCTGGGCAAGTCACTTAACCCTCATTGCTCTGCCTCTTCCCCCCCTCCCCCCGCCCAAAAATAGCAATCTAAAATAATTTTGCTAGTGCAGTTATAATGTCACTTTGTAGCTCAAAAAACTTCCACATTCTTCTCTTGCTTATCAAATGAAATGTAAACTCTTTAAGTTGGTATTTAAATTCTTCCACAATCTAGATGAAACCCACCTTTCCAGTCTCATTACTCCCTTCAATTCACTGTACATTTCAGGCAAAGTAGAACATTAGCTGTTCTCTGATATCATCCTTTTGTCTTTGAACTCAGTGCATTCATTCAGGTTATAATCCCTGAATGGGAAACATCCTCTCTCCATCTCTTCACTTGGAGATGATTCTCATTCTCTTAAATTCTGGTCCAGCCTTTCCATTTTATAAATGAATCTTAGATCCCACCTCTTCCATGAAATTTTCCATTATCACTGCCTCCCCTGCTCTCCCAGCTGAAATAATCTTTTTTTCCTGGATTTTCCCACTTTCCTAGATCCCTTCTTGGACCCTACTATATTCTACTTTATAACCTAATTGCTGGGGCAGCTAGGTGGCTCAGTGGATAGAGCACCTGCCCTGGAGTCAGGAGGACCTGAGTTCAAATCTGGCCTCGGACACTTAACACTTACTAGCTGTGTGACCCTGGGCAAGTCACTTAACCCCAATTGCCTCACTAAAAAAAAAATAATAAAGTCAAACTAGGAAGCTTTGGAGTTAAGAGAGGAAGAATTTTTCCAGCATTGCAAATCATTTCTGGCATTTGAGAACAGTCAGCTCTTGAGAGGGGATTATTCTTTTCCTTTTCCTTTGTGTCCCTTCCAGAATGCAACAGACTCATGAGTGGATTTCTCTTTCTCTCTAGAATCTTAGTTACCTTATAGCAGAACAACTCACCCACTTGAAAATGGGGCATCCAACAGAGAACAGTCCCAGAGTGTCCAGATGAATGGCCTGCCCAGCAGAGATGATTCACTTAGGGGGAGAAGTATGACACCATACATGTGTAGAGGAATAAAAGCAGGGGCCCTGCAGGGCCAGAAGTATACTTCTCCTTAGCCACTTTTGTTCTCTACATGCTTGCCAGGATTAAGGCTAAAATATTTTATTACAATTCTTCATGCTATGCTATTTCAGGATAGTATCCCATTTGCACTATTCTTTCTCCCCAACTTTCACTTATCCTTAAATGCTGTGTCCCCAGAGAACTATAATGACCTCAGGTTCTATATTCCTAACACCATGGCTCATGAGTCTCCACCAGTATGCTTTCCCAAAATTATTAACCAGTAGAGGGGGGTAATGATGCAGAATAAGTATTAATTAAATACTTACTATTTGTCAAGCACTATGCTAAACACTTTACATACATTATCTCATTAGATTGTCATTGTGAGGTAGGTGCTATTATTACCCCATTTTTACAGTTGAAGAAATTGAGGTAGACAGAGGTTAAATGACTTGCCCTGGGTTGCACAGCTAGTAAGTGTCTAAAGTTGGATTTGAACTCAAGTCTTCCTGATTCCTGGCCTAGTTGTCTATCCCCTGTGCCACCTAGATGCCTAATGTAGATACAGATAAATCTTTTAAAAGGCACTTACTAAGATAGCATAGTAAAAATAGTAGCTATAAAACATTCCCCCATGAAAATGCAGTAAACTCTCCCATTTATAGCATCCATGAGAAGAATAGGCTCAAATTTAATATTCAGTGGTAGTGAGAAACATGTGGAGGATACATGTGTGGCAAAAGCAACTCATGACTCCTGGTATTGGGCCTAAAAATCCTTTTTCCCTCCACAAAGTCCTCATATGGCTCTTCTTGGCTGTGACATCTGCCTAGCAGTTTGCTCAGTTAAGTTCCCAGGGACTGTTCCATGACTGTCTCTCTTCTTGTTTCCAGGATTCCTTCTCCTTAATGCTGCTTTTACTCTCAAGCAACTACTTTTCTGTATCTGTGACGGTCTGGAGCGTGCCCTTATTCCATTAGCTGTGTCTCAAACTCCCTCCAATTAACAACTGAATTGCTAGGTGTAGTGTCTCCCAATCCTCTGCTAGCCACCATTGCTCAGAGGGGTTTCTCTTTCCTCACCCCTATGCAAAGGTCCCATCTTCAAAGTCTGCATCTCCTCCATCACTAGAGCTCAGCTCTTTAAAGCTCAGTTCTTGCAATGAGGTTGCTACTTTTAATTCTGTTGGGAAACAATGTTCATGCATCCCCAAAGCGTTTAACACCTGAACTTTAACAGCTTGTTATTACATTATGGGCCTTCTGGCTTCAAAGGTTCACCAAAGATAAAGCCTCTACACCAGTAAATGCTTTTGCTTTAGTTGTGTCAACACACTTGACTAAAGATGAACATAATTAGTGAGGTCTTTGTCAGATTATTTGCCCAATATGTAATGGAAAGGGGATGAGCTGTCTCAGAATCAACTAAGAATACCTTGGCATTCTTAGGTGTCCTAACATAAGCCAATGAGGACTACTTTGAAGGGGACTAAAGAAAACCAGGGATAAAACCTGAGCAGGGCAGAGACACAGAGAGAAGCCAGGAAGTTGACTGAGCTTTCCTGAGTTTGCCTCAAAACCAACATTAAATCAAGCCTCTAAACAGAGTCTGGAACTGCAGAATCTACAAAAAGACAGAGAGACACAATCATCCAGTTTGAGAAAACGAAAGGTCTATCTCACTTGGGTGAAAGGGGAGGGCAGCACAGCTCAGCACAGAGCAGAGGGGGTCTGGGCAAGTCAGCAGGAGGCTCTTGGCTACAGTACAAATCAGTAGCTGAGGCTCATTGGTCCTGGCTTAGCAAGCTAGTGGCACAGCAAGCTGTCATGGGGTGCAGAGCACCCCAGAAGTTCTCTGGGGGCACATCAAGGAACCTTTTCCTTGAGAAACTAAACCAGAGGACAGATAACGCCTAGAGAGATAAGATGAACCAAATCGGACTGAGCTAGCTTCGGATTCCTACCCTTCATTCTGGTCTCCCTTACCTTGGGGAGATAAATTTGGGTGTGGCTGTGGCCTTTGTGTCCTGAAGAGGGATCTGTAGCCACCCCTCACCCAATTCCTTTAGTCACTACCAGTGGGGGATGGTCCTCCACTCCTCACCCAATTCCCCCAGCTACCACCAGTGGGGGATGGTCTACCTTCACTTAAGGAACTTTCCACTGGCAGATGGTCCACCCCCATCAGGCCTCTATAAAAGTACCTTCCAGTCTCCTGTTGGAGGAGATTTGGTACCTCTGAGCCATGTGCTTTATGCCAAATCTCCCCATGAAGAGTCCAAGGATTTCTTTCATGGTTTCCCTCCCCCCACCCTTCCCTTCCCTTGCTCCTAAGTAAACTATCACCTTATTCTAACTAAACTTTGTGTGCAAGAGGGTGTAATTCTTTAAAGAGGAATTCCCAAGAACTCCAACTCCCACCAACCGTACCCCATTTCCCACCATATCAAAGCCATTTGTGAGACCCACCCACCCTATCTGAGAGGGCAAACTGCCAACTAGAGAACCACCCAAAGGACAGGCATGACTTGGAAAGCCATCCCAGCACAGGGAACAAGCCCCAGGGCAGTGAGGAATCCAAAAGCCACAGACACCTCAGAACAGAAAGCCAGTGACCAGGTCCCTATCTCCCAGCACAAGAAGTTTGCAACAGTGCCCCATGTGCCCCAGAAGCAGACCTCAACTTTATAAGTTTAAAAATATGCTACAATATGAGTAAGAAACAGAAAAGGAAGCTTACAATTGACAGCTTCTATGGCAACAGGGAAGACTCAAAACAAACTCATATGAAGATAATACAGTCAAAATGTCTACATGTGAAGCCTCAAGGGAGATGAATTGGTCTCAAGACCAAAAAGCCATCTTGGAAGAGCTCAAAACAGCTTTTAAAAATCAAATGAGAGAGGTAGAAGAAAAAAAGGGAAAAGAAGTAAGAGAAATGAGAGTTACATAAAGAAAATTATGAAAAAAGAGTCAACAACACACCCAACTCCTTGAAGTAATCTATTTAATCTGGGCAGTAAATGAGCCTAACACTCATCAGAATTGGCTCTAGGAGGGAATAACAAACACACTCAATTGGGTGGAGTAATCTCTCTAACCCTGCAGGAAAATAGGAGGGGAAGGGGATAAAGAGAGGGGGCCAAAAGAAGGAAGGGCAGACTGGGGGAGGGGTCCCAAAATCCCTTTTGAAGAGGGATAGGATGAAAGAAGATGGATAATAGAATAAATATCATGGGAAAGGGAATGGGACTGAAGGGAAACAGTTAACAATAGTAATCATGTGTAGGGGCCAAATTTAAAATGGGGAGAGTTAATTGGGTGGCTCACCATAATATTGGGGTTCAGAAAATAATGAGGGACCTCTAGGTCCAAAGTTTCCTCCCTTCCAAACTGCCTTTTTTTAGTTATTTCTCCCAGGCCAATAAGAAAGGGTATCGACAGCCTCTTTTCCACAAACAAATCAGGTACATGGCACATACACAAAAAATTGAACATGTATTAGGCACAAAAACCTCACAGTCATATGTAGAAAGGCAGAAATAGTAAATGCATCCTTCTCAGATCATGATGCAATAAAAATGACATGTAATAAAGAGCTATGGAAAGATAGACTGAAAATTAATTGAAAACAATATAATCTCATCCTAAATAATGAGTGGGTCAAACAAAAAATCATAAAAACAATAACTTCATCCAAGAGAATGACAATAATGAGACAACATATCGAAACTTATGGGATGCAGCCAAAGCAGTTCTTAGGGGAAATTTTATATCTCTAAATGCTACATGAATGAAGTAGAAAAAGAGGAGATCAATGAATTGCAGTGCAACTAAAACAGCTAGAAAAAGAACAAATTTGAAATCCCCAATTAAATACTAAATTAGAAATCCTGAAAATCAAAGGAGAGGTTAATAAAATTGAAAGTAAGAAAATGATAGAATTAATAAAACTAAGAGCTGATTTTATGAAAAAATCAATAAGACAGATAAACCTTTGGTTAGTATAATTTTAAAAAAGAAGAAAACCAAATTACCAGTATCAAAAATGAAAGAAAAAAAAGGGGGGGGGGCAGCTAGGTGGCATAGTGGATAGAGCACCGGCCCTGGAGTCAGGAGGACCTGAGTTCAAATCCAGCCTCAGACACTTAACACTTATTAGCTGTGTGACCCTGGGCAAGTCACTTAACCCCAATTGCCTCACTAAAAAAAAAAATGAAAGGGGTGAATTCACAACCAATGAAGTGGAAATTAAAGCAATAATTAGGAGCTATTTTACTCAACTGTATGCCAATAAATTTGACATTCTAAATGAAATGGATGAATATTTACAAAAGTATAAACTGCCCAGATTAACAGAAGAGGAAATAAAATCCTTAAATAAGCCCATCTTAGAAAAAGAAATTGAACAAGCCATCAATGAACTCCCTAAGAAAAAAATCTTCAGGGCCAGCTGGGTGTACAAGTGAATTCTACCAAACATTTAATGAACAATTAATTCCAATACTATACAAATTGTTTGGAAAAATAGGTGAAGAAGGAGTCCTACCAAATTCCCTTTATGACACAAATATGGTGTTGATACCTAAACCAAGCAGAGCCAAAACAGAGAAGGAAAATTATAGACTAATTACCCTGATGAATAGCAATGCAAAAATCTTAAATAAAATATTAGCAAGTAGATTACAGCAATTCATCACCAGGATAATACACTATGACCAGGTGGGATTTATACCAGGAATGCAAGGCTGGTTTAGCATTAGGAAAACTATCAACATAATCAACCACATCAATAACAAAACTAACCAAAATCACATGATTATCTCAATCGATGCAGAGACAGCTTTTGACAAAATACAGCACCCATTCTTATTAAAAACACTAGAGGGGAAGCTAGGTGGCGCAGTGGATAGAGCACCAGCCCTGGATTCAGGAGGACCTGAGTTCAAATTTGACCTCAGACCCTTGACACTTACTAGCTGTGTGACCCTGGGCAAGTCACTTAACCCTCATTGCCCTGCCCTTGCCCCCCTGCAAAATAATAATAAGCAGTATCTACCTAAACCCATCAGCAAACATTATATGTAATGGGGATAAGTTAGAGGCATTCCAAATAAGATCAGGGGTGAAACAGGAATGTCCATTATCACCCCTATTATTTAATATTTTACTAGAAATTTTAGCTTTGGCAAGAAAAGAAGAAAAAGAAATTAAAGGAATTAGAATAGGCAAGGAGGAAACAAAACTTTCACTCTTTACAGATGATACAATAGTATACTTAGAAAATCCTAGAGAATCAACTAAAAAACTTCTTGAAACAACAACTTTAGCAAAGTTGCAGGATATAAAATAAATCCACATAAATCACCAGCATTTCTATCCATGTCCCATAAAGCTCAGCAGCAAGAGATAGAAAGAAAAATTATATTTGAAACAACTGTAGAAAATACAAAATACTTGGGAATCTACCTGCCAAGACAAACCCAGGAACTCTATGAACATAATTATAAAACACTTCTCACACAAATAAAATCAGATCTAAATAATTGGAAAAATATCAATTGCTCATGGATAGGCTGAGCTAATAAAAATGACAATTCTACCTAAATTAATTTACTTATTCAGTGCCATATCAATCAGACTACCTAAAAATTTATTTTATAGAACTAGAAAAAATAATAACAGAATTCATCTGGAAGAACAAAAGGTCAAGAATATCAAGGGAACTAATGAAAAAAATGCACAGGAAGGTGAGCTAGCTGTACCAAATCTGAAGATATACTATAAAGCAGCAGTCATCAAAACTATTTGGTACTGGCTAAGAAATTGAGTGGTGGATCAATGGAATAGGTTAGGCACAGGAGACACAGTAGTAAATGACTATAGTAATCTACTGGTTGACAAACCCAAAGACTCCAGCTTCTGGAATAGGAACTCACTATTTGACAAAAATTCCTGGTAAAACTGGAAGATAGTAGGTCAGAAACTAGGCAAAGACCAACATCTTACACTGTATACTAAAATAAGATCAAAATGGGTACATGATTTAGATATAAAGGGTGATACCATAGGTAAATTAGGAGAGGGAATAGTTTACCTCTTAGATCTATGGAGAGGAGAACAATTTATGACCAAACAAGAGATAGAGAATGTTATGGGGGGCAGCTAGGTGGTGCAGTGGATAAAGCACTGGCCTTGGATTCAGGAAGACCTGAGTTCAAATCCAGCCTCAGACACTTGACACTAGCTGTGTGACCCTGGGCAAGTCACTTAACCCTCATTGCCCTGCCCCCCCCCAAAAGAGAATATTATGGAATGCAAAATGGATGATTTTGATTGCATTAAATTAAAAAGGTTTTGCACAAACAGAAGCAATATAGCTAAAATTAGAAGGGAAGCAGAAAGCTGGGAAACAATTTTTACTGTGAGCATTTCTGTTAAAAGCCTCATTTCTTTTTTTTTTTTTATAAATTTATTTATTTTTGTGGGGCAATGAGGGTTAAGTGACTTGCCCAGGGTCACACAGCTAGTAAGTGTCAAGTGTCTTCTGGAGGCTGGATTTGAACTCAGGTCCTCCTGAATCCAGGGTCGGTGCTTTATCCACTGCACCACCCAGCTGCCCCCTAAAAGCCTCATTTCTAAAATATATAGGGAACTAAATCAAATTTATAAGAATGCAAGTCATTTCCCAATTGAGAAAAATGGTCAAAGTATATGAATAGGCAGTTTTCAGATTGAAGAAATCAAAGCTATCTATTGCCATATGAAAAAATGTTCTGAATCACTATCAATTAGAGAAATGTAAATTAAAATATCTCTGATGTACTGTACTACCTCATACCTATCAGATTGGCTAATATGACAAAACAGGAAAATAATAAAGGTTGGAGAAGCTGTGGAAAAATTGAAACACTAATGCACTGTTGGTGGAGTTGTGAACTGATACAACCATTCTGGAAAACAATTTGGAACTATGCCCAAAGGGCTATGGGACCATGCATACCCATTGACACAGTAATACCACTACTAGGTCTGTATCCAAAAGAGATCATAAAAAAGGGAAAAGAACCCACATGTACAAAAATATTTAGAGGATCTCTTTTTGTGGTGGCAAAGAATTGAAAATTGAGGGAATGCCCATCAGTCGGGGAATGGTTGAACAAGTTGTGGTATATGAATATAATGGAATACTATTGTGTGGTAAGAAATGATGAGCAGACAGTTTTCAAAAAAAACCCCAAAACCTGGAAAGACTTAAGTGGACTAATGCTGAGTGAAGAGAGCAGAACCAGGAGAACATTTTGCACAGTAAGAGCAACATTGTGTGATGATCAACTGTGATATATTTATCTCTTCTCAGCAATACAATGATCCAAGACAATTCTAAAGAATTCATGATGGGAAATGTTCTCCATATTCAGAAACAAGAACTGTGGATTCTGAATGAAGATTGCACCATACTGGTTTTTTTTTCTTTTTTGAGGTTTTTCCCTTTTGTTCTGATTCTTCTTTCACAACATGACTAATGAAGAAATGTTTAATGTGACTCTGTGTGTGTGTGTGTGTGTGTGTGTATAACCTATATCAGATTGCTTTCTGTCTTGGGGAGGGAGGAGGGAAGGGAGGAAGGGAGAAAAATTTTGAACTAAAAATCTTAGGAAAACAAATGTTGAAAACTATCTTTACATGTAACTGGAAAATAATAAAATCATTTTATGGTTAAAAAAAAAAGAAAACCAGCTATGAGAGGAAAGAGAGTATAAGTCTAAGGAGAAAGAAATAGGGAAGGAAGGAAGGAAGGAAAGGAAAGGAAGGAGCTCTAAGAATTCTAAGTCAGGCCTGTGTTGATAAATTTTGATTGGAATGGGCAGGTTAAAGGCAAGTAAATTATTTTTGTAGCTAGGTACTGATCAATAAGAACACATTTATTATGAACATATACAGAATGGTATGATCTCCCTAGTAGACTTTGGAACATGCATGACTATTTCCTGTTCACTTGTCATATAAGAAAGGATGACTGTCTGCTGAACTTGTACTGAGTGAACATACAAAATAATTACCATAGAGACAAATCAGTCCTTTTCTTTCTCTTGTGGTCATATAGAAGAACTAAATGATTAGTGTGTCCAGATGTAGGAGGGCCCTCAGGCCTTTCCTTAGCTCAAACATCCTTAAACCTCAAGTTGGTGCTTAGAGAGGTGACACTAGTGCCAACAGCCTACTCTCCTTACCTGGTTCACATGGAGCTGATGTTACATCTGTCCTCATTGTACCTACTCTTTACTGTCTTATGTAAAGAAGTATTGGAGAGGAAAAGGGCTAGTTTGCAGTCTTACACGTTTTATAAGGTTGGAGAGAGCACCAGGAGTCTAGGACCTGGGAGTCCATGGAAAATTAATAGGCAGTCAAGCCCAGTGAGAAGTAAGGCTCCAATGGGCCTATCCTAGCTCCTCCATGGATGACACTAAGAGGCCAGTTTCTGCAAGTAAAGGAAAAACTTCATGCTCAGCTATGTAGCTTTAGAAAGATAACCTGGTGGGGGCAAATACTTTATCACAAACTACTTTTTAATTTTAACCCACTATTCCTAAGGACTAAAGTGGTATAGAAGAATGTGTGATTGTGGTTGGGAGATAGGGATGGGTGAGATGTGTTTATAATCCTATTCTTTTTATATCTTCTCAGCAAATATCCCTGTGGCAAAAGTTAATTGATATTAGGACTCTAATCTTTGCCAATTGATACTGAGGAAGTTACATTGAGTTCAGGCACAACTCAAGAGCATTAGAAAGAATGACTCGGGGGCAGGTAGGTGGCACAGTGGGTAAAGCACTGGCCCTGGATTCAGGAGTACCTGAGTTCAAATCCGGCCTCAGACACTTGATACTTACTAGCTGAGTGACCCTGGGCAAGTCACTTAACCCCCATTGCCTCACACACACAAAAAAAGAAAGAATGACTCAAACTTTCAGGGTGTCCCTAGAATTTTGAGCGGGAGATGAAGTTCCTTGCTGGGAACTTCACTAGCTAGTATGAATGGGGGTTGGGATAAAGACTCTCAGAGTTTATATGGAATAGAATACACTTTAACTTTCCATTTCCTTAGTTGTAAAAGAAGAATGGTCACATTGAATAAACACATTGTGCAAATAAAATGCATGATGGAAAATGTTTTGTGGGGAAAACTGTGTAAATCCTCAGTGCTATTTTATTTTAAATGGGTCTAATTATTACTCTCAGTAACCCAACTGGATAATAAAAATGATTTTTAAAAGCTAAAAATTTGGAAAAACAACCTCTCTCTTAAAATTTAGGGGATAAAAGGATACAATTTTCCCCTTTATATTTTCAGGCATGAGTTTCATGTAGAGAGACAAAATGTGTACTGAAATAGCTGTCATGACCTGTAAATTAAAAGAGAATTTTAATAAGTGTCTAAAGATCTTCAATCAACGAGAGAGCTTCCACAGGGGGGAAAATGTCTCATTGGCCTACTTAAAAAAAGTCTTGTTTTCTGTGCTTAGTTTTCATATGTAAAACTTAAATTCATAATGAACTTAAATCCCAAGAACTTGCATCCTGAGAAATGCTGATTTTGAGGGCACTTCCTGGTCAATATAATTTGTTTATTTTCTTTTAAAGGTGTTTCAGAGGGAAACTTTAGCCTTTGAGCAAAGGAAATCACTGGTTCTCTAGATGAGAAGAAGCAAAAAGAAACAGGAAATGAAGACAAAAAGGAAGTAGAAACCATATGGTCATCCTTTGCAATAGATTAGCTTAAGGAACTGTATAAATTTAGCATCTGAATTACAGCACTGGTATACAGAGTAATGTCATCAAAGAAAGTGATGGTCACAGTAGAAAATAGAAGCGCTTCACTTTGAGCCAGATAAGTTGTAGGCAATTTGCTACTCAACAAATAATATATTAATATCCCTTGGATGTGGTGTTTGTATGTATTTGTATGTATGCATATATGCTTGGATTGGGGAGAGCTTCATAATGCTGTTATTAAAAAAAAACTGGTCCAATTTGAACACATGCATATGCAACAAGGAATCCAATTTACTACAAAATTCAGTTAATAATAAACACCTATGGGGGCAGCTGGATGGCACAGTGGATAAAGCACCAGCCCTGAATGCAGGAGGACCTGAGTTCAAATCCGGCCTCAGACCCTTGACACTTTCTAGCTGTGTGACCCTGGGCAAGTCACTTAGCCCTCATTGCCCCACCAAAAAATAAAAAAATAAAATAAACACCTACTATATGTATGGACACACTGTGATAGGCCCTTGTGATAGATGAAAAAATGTAATTCCTGCCTTTGAGGAGTTTGCAAAATAATAGGAGGGGATATAATATGTACATAAATGTGATACAAGATAGACTATAATAGGAACAAAAGAGAAATCCAAAGTACTCAATGAAAATGAATAGAGGGTGAGATCACTTTCAGCTAGAGGGGATCTGTGTATGTGTGCACATGTGTACACACACACACACACACACACACACACACACATAGAACCTCTTTTCTGTAGATCTTTATGTATGTCAACAAGCATTTATTAGTCACTTACTGTGTACCGGATATTATGTTAAGCACGGGAGAAAAAAAGAACTGCAAAATGACAGTCCTTGACTTCGAAGGGCTCATATTATAAGGGAGACAACATGCAATAACTATCTACATACGAGATTATATACAGTATAAATGGAAGTTAATCTCAGAGAGAAAGCAATGACAGGTGGCAGGGGAAAGCAGGAAAAGCCACCTGAAAAGGGAGGGATTTTAGCTACATTTTGAAGGAGGCTGGCCAAAATCAAGAGGTGCAGGTGAGAAAGGAGAGTAATGTAGGCATGGAGGGAGATTCTGTAAAAATGCATAGATTGTAGATGTTCTGTGGAGGAATAGCAAGTGAGTCAGTGTCATTGGATCTCAGAATATGCAGAAAAGAGAAAAGACTGAAAGAGTAGGAAGGATTCATTATCACAGAATCTTGAGTGTTGAAAGAAACCATGTACTTCAATTGTACCTTAACAAGAATGTCTTCTACCACACCCTCTATAAGTGGTCATCCAACCCCCCGCAGCAAAATCTTCAGATAAAGGGAAGCCAGGGGCAGCTAGGTGGTGCAGTGGATAGAGCACTGGCCTTGGATTCAGGAGGACCTGACTTCAAATCCAGCCTCAGACACTTGACACTTAACTAGCTGTGTGACCCTGGGCAAGTCACTTAACCCTCATTGCCCTGCAAAAAAAAAAAAGATACAGGGAAGCCAGGACCCTTTGAGACAACCCACTCTAGTTTTTGATAGTCATAATTATGAGGTAGTTTTACTTTACATCAACAGGGTTTGGAAGAGGAGAGGTTGGGGTAAACCTGGTGTTTTTTAGCAAACCTCTTGAGGGGAAAGGACTGGGCCATAGCAGAGAAGGGTGATTTTGAGAAAGGTAATTATTCTATAGGCATCTCAGAGCTGAAGATGTGAGCTGAGAGAAGTCCCAAGAAGAGGTTTCCATAATAACTCTTCCATTAGCACTATAATATAAGCTACCATTTAGTTAACCAAATATTTCTGACAAACTGAATTTTGCCTCAACTACAAGGAAGTCAGAGGTTAAGCAGAGATAGATATAATTGTAAAGTTAGTTGTAAAACTCAACTTCTGTTTAAATATTAAGAATTATCCTACCCAAAGGTTTGGAATAATCGTGACTGAATTCATAGTTGTTTGACTAAAATAGATTCCCTCAGGTCAAAGCTAAGGAACCATAGAAGCCTGTATATTTCCCACTAGGCTTAAAAGAAGTTAATTCTTGTGATAGTCTTATTTTGTACTAGCTTTTAGATATCATCATAGTCCTATAATTCTTTTCTTTTTCTAAACAACGATTTTTCCCCCTCCATAATTAAATCTCATGTTTTCTCTCTGTTCAGTCTGCTGCATAGATGGGGAGAGACTGATCTTTATCTTTGTCATAATAATCCCTTTTATCTGCTCTCTCTCTCTCTCTCCTTCTCTGCCTCCCCCCCCCACCCGTGTGTGTGTGTGTGTGTGTGTGTGTGTGTGTGTGTGTGTGTGTGTGTGTGTGTGTGTGAGAGAGAGAGAGAGAGAGAGAGAGAGAGATGGGAAAGTGGAGTCAGTGAGGATATCTCTCTTAAGGAGCCACAAGTCACCCTACAGTGAGTGTGAAACTTTAGGATATTATAGAAAGAAGAGTGGGTAGTTCCCACAGTGGGAAGTCACCAGTTCCTGGGAAAGGGATGATTTTTTGGGGGAGGGGGGCACATTCCTTTAGTGTGTTGGAGGGAACTTTTATTATTCCTGAAGAACTAACACCCATTAAGAAATAGTCCATTCCAGTGTGAAGATGCCATCTCCATAGATTCCTAACTTTGCAAGATGGAGAGTGTAAATGGCATCAATATTGTGTGACTAACCTATGGCTAGATCTCAGTCCTCTCAAGTCAATCTTCTGTTTAAATGCATCACCTATTGATTAATTACTTTAACCTTAAAACAAATGGCTAATTTGCCTCTTTGCCTTTTATGCAGAAAGCCAATGGTGTGGACAGTCTCATATTAACTGCCATAACTAAATCATGCTTCTTATGGAATTAACCAAGTGGTTATACAGGACTAGCCTGAACATGCCTTAAGAAATATTTACAGATGTTAAACAGATTCATCTCCACTAACTGCAACCTTTTCATAAATTTCCTTAAAGGAACTGGGAATTTTTAGCGGAGAGAGTACACTTAGAAGGGGACATGGTAACTGCCTTCAAGTATTGGAAGGATTATCATGCAGAAGACATTACAGAATCTCAGAATCATATTGTAAGAGACTTCCAAGTATAAATAGTTGAACCTAAATCAGATGTGATAAAATAATGGGATTTGGCAGACACCCAGGGGCCCCCACCTGGAGATTGATTTGGAATTGATTGAACTGGGTGAGACTGAGAGACTGACTGAGAACCTACTTAAGACTGATAAAACCAAGACCATGCCTGGCTGGCCCTGAGTGGGGTGTTGTTCTTAGAGGTTGTGGACTACAACATCAACATGAGATCACCCTCAACCAATTAGCTTGAAGGACCTCCCCTTTCAGGGAAGAAGACAGGAATTAGGAAGGTAAGGCTGGCTGGCTGAATCATTCTCTTTTTGTAAGGATTTCCATTTGGTGGCAGACAGAGAAAAGACAAGGTTTTCTCTCTGTCTGTCCTGCATGGATCTAAGCTAAGGTTTTCTATTCTATAAAAGATCTGTTCTTACCCTCTCTCTCTTCACTAACTTCTAATACACTTTAATAAATACTTAAAAGCCTAAACTCTTGCTGAATTTATTAGTAAATCTTAGCTAGTTTTCCCCCCAAAACTGGGGTGGTGGGGCAGGTAAGGACTCACAGTTAGATTTTAAACATTACACAGACCTGGCCATACTAGACTATTTGAAATTTCTTGCTCTCAACACCTCATCTCCTACACTCCTGCCATCTCACTAGAATGCCTAGTTAGGTTCCCAGGCTTGGAATGCTTCCCTCTCCACATCTGTCTCTTAAATTCCCTGGTTTCCTTCAAGACTCAACTCAAATTTCACTTCTACAAGAGGCCTTTCTCTCTCTCTCTCTCAATGTCTCTGTCTCTATTATCTCTGCCTGTCTTCTTTTATGTGTGTAGTTATTTACATGTTGCTTCCTCTATTTGAACATGGGCTCCTTAAAAGAAAGGACTGTGCTTTTGCCTTTTTTTTTGTATCCCCAGAATTTGGCATAGTGTCTGGCATATGACAAGAGCTTAATAAATGCTTGCTGATTGACCAACATATATGGGCTGTACAGTACTGGGCAAGACACAACTCATTTGCCAATGCAACTCTTTAAGTCTTTAAGTTGCAGAACAGTTCCTGGCCCAATTGACAGAGGAAGTTTCATACACCACAGAAATCAAAGATGTGCTTAAAAAACAAGCAAAAGGGACAGCTAGGTGGTGCAGTAGATAAAGCACTGGTCCTGAATTCAGGAGTACCTGAGTCCAAATCTGGCCTCAGATACTTGACACTTACTAGCTGTGTGACCCCAGGCAAGTTATGTAACCCCTCATTGCCTTGCAAAAAAAAAGAAAGAAAGAAAGAAAGAAAGAAAGAAAGAAAGAAAGAAAGAAAGAAAGAAAGAAAGAAAGAAAGAAAGAAAGAAAGAAAAGATGGCCCTGAACTAATCAGACTATCAGAATGTTATGATCTCTGAATTTGCTTCATGGATTCTATGGGTATTCTGAATGACACATTTGGAGAAACATTTTGGATCATTTAAAAATAAAGATTTATTGACTCTCCTTTTCAAAAGTAATTTTTTGGTTCTATTGAGTCAACTTCTAACTGCAGAAATGCAGAATTCTCCTTTTTAGCAGCTAGGTGGTAGAGTGAATAGAATGCCAGCTTTGGAGTCAGGAAGACTCATCTGCCTAAGTTCAAATCTAGCCTCAGACACTTACTAGTTCTGTTATCCTGGGCAAGTCACTTAACCCTATTTGCCTCAGTTTCCTCATGTATAAAATGAGCTGGAAAAGGAATTGGCAAACCACTCTAGTGTCTTTGCCAAGAAAACGCCAAATAGGGTCACAAAGTCAGACATGACTGAAAAATGACTGAAGAACCTCTTTAGCAGATGTGTGAGTAGACTAAGTTGCTTCATATGACAAGGCTAAGCAGGAATGGATAGAGAAATGTAAAAAAGCATACTTTAAATTATACTGAAAGAGAAAGCTAGAAAATTAGATTATATGATTTCACAGTGTATTTTAGACTAGACAATAAGAACCAGGCTATTCATTTAAAAATAAGTCCCACATAAGTTTTACTTATTCAATAATACCAGTACTTTTTCCATTCACCCTAACATTATCATTCCATATCATAATATGTTGGTAATTATATTTGGTATTTCTTTCTTTCTTTCTTTCTTTCTTTCTTTCTTTCTTTCTTTCTTTCTTTCTTTCTTTCTTTCTTTCTTTCTTTCGTTCTGTACTTTTTCCATTCACCCTAACATTATCATTCCATATCATAATATGTTGGTAATTATATTTGGTATTTCTTTCTTTCTTTCTTTCTTTCTTTCTTTCTTTCTTTCTTTCTTTCTTTCTTTCTTTCTTTCTTTCTTTCTTCCTTCCTTCCTTCCTTCCTTCCTTCCTTCCTTCCTTTCTTTCTTTTTTGGTGAGGCAATTAGGGTTAAGTGACTTGCCCGGGGTCACACAGCTAGTAAGTGTCAAGTGTCTGAGGCTGGATTTGAACTCAGGTCTTCCTGACTCCAGGGCCAGTGCTCTGTCCTCTGTGCCACCTAGCTGCCCTGGTAATTATATTTGTGACCCATTTTATTGTATTGTATTTATTGTAAACATGTTTTATTGAAGAGGTCTTACTGGAAGATAGGGTTTTGGTTGAATTTTGAAGCAAACCAAAGAAAATAAAAGATGGAAGTTAGGAGGCAGAGCATTCCAGGCACATACACATCAAAGTCTCAGAGACAGGAAATGAAGTGTCATGTTCAAGAAAATGGATTTATAGTGGACCTTGAGGGGAATAAAGAATGATGAAAAGGGGCTAGATTATGAAGAGTTTTAAATGACAGAGGAGTTTATATTTGATCCTGGAAGTAATAGAAGACACTAGAGCTCAATGAACAGTGTGGTGATCTGTACTATAGAAAAAACACCATGGCATCTGAGTGGAAGATGGATTGGAGTGGAAGAGGCTTGAGGCAGAGAAATAACTAATTGGAAGGCTAAAAACAATGAAGGACTAAATTATGGTTGTGATTGTGTGAATAGAGAGAAGAGGGACAATGTGAGAGGTCTTATGAAGATAGAAATAACAAGATCTAGAAATATATTGGTGGGGGTAGTGAGGTCAAGGAGTCAAGGATGAGGCTGAGATTGTGAGCTGTGTAGTTCTAAATGTTGATTCTAATCTGCTCCCCCAGTTTTGGGGGAAACTGACTAAAATCACTGATAAAACAAGTTTAGGTTTTTAAGGGTTTATTGAAAAATAGGAAGAAAAATATTGAGAACAGAATTCCAACAGCCTGGCATTCCTATATTTCCTCAAATTTCCTGTAAAGTCCTCTGCCGCCACCACCACCATCCAGTCAGGAACCCAAAAAGAGAGAGAGCTCTCCGCGCAGGCTCTCTTTCCTCCTTCCTGTCTCCTCCCAGAAAATAGGAGGCTCCTCAAGTTGATTGGCTGGTAGCCTTGATAGACAGCACCCATGAGCAAACGTCATTTCCTGACGCCAAGGAAAAGCCACATGGCCTTGCCCTCTGAGGCATTTTCCTCATGGCGGAGCTTTCCCACAGCAAGTCTCCAGTAGGTGGCATCATTCCAATCATTACAGAGCATAGGTACCTGAGAGCATGGTGGTGCCCTTGATGGTAATAGCAAAATTGTAAAGAGAGTTTAGGGAAAAGTAAATGAGTTACATTTTGACATGTTGAGTTTGAGATATTCGGGGGATATCTAGTGCAAGATGTCCAAAAGGAATTTGGCAATACATGACTTTAGCTCAGGAGAGAGGCTAGGGATGGCTGTATAAATCTGGGATTCATTTGCATAGAGAACCTGGGAGTATCCTCAAATTTAAGTGGGCATAACATTAATGGATAACTAGCAAAGGATACTGAGAGGAAGTAGTGGGACACATAGGAAGAGAATCAGGAGACAGCACTGTCATGAAAATCTAGAGGGGAGGGAATATCCAAGAGGAAAAGTGTCAACAATGTTAATGCCTACAAAGAACTATTGGAGACAGAATGACCTCCAAGAGATAGAAGGACCAGAGGTCCAGTAACAGAAATCCATGTTAGAGTTCTTTGAAGTACCAATGATGTCTTAAGAAGAACAACTTGTGGAGGAACTCAGCCCAGTAATGGTTCAACCTGGAAGACAAGTCAAAATTCCTTATCATATAGCAAAGAAGCAATTTGTTCAGCAGTTGTCAAATTGGGAAGTACATTTGGTGGGGTGAATGATTTGTAGCAAACTGCTTTAAGTTTGAACACATTTTTCTCCAGGGACCAAGGTGGTATAAGGGAGAGTGTGCAGGGGGTTGTGAGGTGGCTGTTGTGATATTTGTACTGTTCTTTCTATATCTTCTCAGTAGATTTTATTTAGTAAAAGCTACTTGATGTTAATTGGTTAAATGATACTGGTGTATTAATCACTGGTTGTTAACAATGGGAAAACACATTGGAAGGGGAGCCAGAGCCAAAGGCAATGGAGAAAAATACCTCTAACTTTCAGGGATGCCCCTAAAACATTGAGGGAGATTTATAGTCTCATTCCTGAACATCAGACTCATTAGTAGGAGTAAGATTGGAATAAAGATGCCCTGCGCTAGGATGAACTATATCTGTAAAGTGGCACCTATTTTGTTACATTATAGCCAAATCAGATAATGCATGCAAGGTGCTTTACAAACTCACCAAGCTCTCTGTTAATATTGGCTATTCTTATGCTTCCCAACACTGTAAAGATCAGCCTTATCGAAAACTTCCAAAATAACCAGATTCACTGATGTTCTCCTTTTACACATTCTGTTGACTGAATTGATTGGTTATTTTGGTTATGTTTAACTTCTGTGTGGAAAATATTATCAAGAGTAGACAGATTTCAGAAAAACCTAGAAAGACTTAAATTAACTGATGGTGAGTGAAGTGAGAATCAGAAGAACATTATACACAGTAACAGCAACATTGTGTGATGATCATCTATGATAGACTTAGCTCTTCTCAGAGATACAATGATCTAAAACAATTCTAAAAGGCTCATGATGGAAAATGATATCCACATCCAGAGAAAGGACTAAATGATCTGAATGCAGATCAAATACTATTTCCAGGGTTTTTTGTTTGTTTGTTGTAGTTTTTCCCTTTTGTTCTGATTTTTCTTTCACAACATGACTAATGTGAAAATATATTTAACATTATTATACTATATAACTGATATCAGATTGCTTACTGTCTTCAGGAGATGGAAGGGAGAGGAAGGAGGGAGAAAAATCTGGAACCCAAAATCTTATAAAAATAAATGTTGAAAACTATCTTTACATGTAATTAGGAAACAATAAAATACTATTAAATGAAAAAAATCAAAGTAACGACAAGAAAAAAGAAAATGTATTTTTCAAACATGCATAATCTCCTTGATAGGTTTTATCTAATTTTTCATTTTTATATCCCCAATACTTAGCACCATGCTGGGCACATAGGAGTGATATAATAATGTTTTTGATTCATGGCTAGATGGAAAGATTGCTTCCAGAAGAGAAATATGTACCCTCTCAACAGAAAATGAGCCAAATAACATAAGCAGAAATTTTTTGGCTTTAGTAAACATTTTCATTTAAGTTTTTTTTTAAATTTTTTTAAAGGGCAATGGGGGTTAAGTGACTTGCTCAGGGTCACACAGCTAGTAAGTGTCAAGTGTCTGAGGCCGGATTTGAACTCAGGTACTCCTGAATCCAGGGCCAGTGCTTTATCCACTGTGCCACCTAGCCGCCCCCTCATTTAAGTTTTGAGTTCCAAATTCTACCCCCGCCACCTTCCTTCCTCCCTCCCTGAGATGGTAAGCAATCAGATATATGTTACACATGTGCAATTATAAAAACATTACCATATTAGTCATTTTGTATAAGAAGACTTGAATAAAAGTAAAAATGAAAGAAAGTGAAAAATAGCATGATTTAGTATTGTGTTCAATCAATATCAGTTCTTTTTTGGGAGGTGGATAGTATGCTTCATCATTATCCTTTGGGATTATCTTGGATGATTGTATTGCTGAGGATAGTTAAGTCATTCACAGTTCTTCATCAAACAATATTGCTGTCTCTGTGTACAACGTTCTCTTCACTATACCTCAGTTCATATAAGCCTTTCCAGGCCTTTCTGAAATCATCCTGCTTGTCATTTCACAATAATATTCTATTACAATCATATATCACAGCTTGTTTAGCCATTCCCCAACTGATGGGCATTCCTTTGATCTTCAATTCTTGGCCACCACAAAAAGAGCTGCTATAAATATTTTTCTACAAATAGATCTTTTTCTCTTTTTGGGGGATGTCTTTGGGATATAAACCTATCAGTGGTGTTGCTGGATCAAAGGTTACACACAGTTTTATAGCCACTTGGGCATAGTTCCAAATTTGCTCACCAGAATGGTTGGATCACTTCACAATGACATGATATCTGTCATGGTCCTTTTCAAGAATGAAGGATAAACCAGCAGCAGCAGCAGTGGATTAGTATCCTATAAGCAGAAAAATTTAAAGATGAATATACAAATCAACAACTACATGAAACACCACATGAATTCCCCAATAATTAGAGAACTTCAGATTGAGACAGCTTTAACTCACCAAGTTGATAAAAATAATAAAAATGCAATATTGGCAAGTCTGTGGGGAAATAGGCAATCTAATATAAGATTAGTATGACTGTGGGATAGGTAATATAAAATTTTTAGAGACCAATTTGATAATAGACAATAAAAATAACAAAACTGATGATGTTCTGGGATCCAGCAATCCTGTTACTGGGACTATGTCCTAGAGATAAAGAGGAAAATGACTCAACTGTTCCAAAATAGTCATATAGTCGCTATACTTATTAGAGGAAAAACGAAATAACCTGTATATCTAGTGATCGAGGCGTGATCAAATATAAAATGTTAGGTAGTAGTTAGTCTGAAAATGATCTGAGAGTTTTAGTGGACTGATATCTAATATGAGTCAAGAATATGATGTGATACTCAAAAAAACCTAATGAGATTTTAGAATTTGTTAACAGATTCAAAGCCTCCAAGACAAGGGAGGGCTCACTGCAGAGTGAGCCTGGTGAGATTATATCTGGGTACTGTGTTCAGTTCTTTGTGGCACAATTTATGAAAAGCATGGATAATGCTGGAAAATATCCTGAATAGCATGAGTTATTGTCCTAGGCAATATTTAGCCAAGAGAAGAAAAGAATTGGAAATAGAGTTATTTAAAATTCTGACATGTGGAAGGGGGATTTAGATATGCTGTTTGGCCTTATGCAACAGAACCAAATTTTAAATTTTCTATAAATACTGAAGTATAAATAATTAATGAATTATGGAGTAACTCTCTAATTAAAACCCCAAAATTTTGAAATACTGATTAAATGGTAGAAAAAAATTTATATGATACTTTTAACAAAACAAGAAATACTAATACATTTGTATTCTGTCCTTTCCAGAACCAGTCAGTATAATCATAAAACTTTTCTCTTTGGTTTTTTGCAATAAAATTCTTTTGTCAACATGTATGCTTTTGTATCCTATTCTGATTTGCATCATGGGGAGTTTTGCCTACATTTTCAGGTATTCCTCATATGTTGTGGGTGTTTTTTTATGGTGGTATAATATTATTTTGTTGCTGTTGTTGCCACTGCTACTGCTGCAGCTACTGTTGTTTGATCTGTGATTTCATCAGTTTAGGGTACAGCCAGTTTGGAAACTCCTCGCATTGATGAAGCTCAGCAACACTTCTGTAATTTATACTCCAAGAATTGCCTGAAGCATTGAAATATTAAAAAAAACTCCATAGAATTGTAGAATTAAAGTTAGAAGGGACTTTAGTGGCTAGTGTTTCCCAATCCTTACTCAAAATTGAATCCCTTTTACCAAATACTTGACAAGTGGTTATCCAGCCTCTGCTCAAATACCTCCAATGTACACATTATTGTGACTTTGTGTGGTAGGTGTGGCATGACTAAATGATTTCTTTGAAGGCAACAGAGAAGAAAAAGAACCACGTGTACATAGCTCTCATTTCACTGCCTGAAGACAAGAATTCCCTGTAAAGAGGCTTAAATAATATGCCATTAATTTAGAATATTTATTCGTGCCCTTCAAATTAGAAAGCTATTCAAAAGAGTTCTGGTGGAGGTACTTCTCACAATGGCAGATCCCAAGTAATTGCCAAAAATATTGCATAATTCTAGCTTTTCTTTTCTGGATGTTATAACAAGCATCCATATTGATACTTTGGAGTTCAGGGCTGGCAACAATGGCAAACTTTTGTTAGGTTCCCAAAAGTTCTGAACTTAGAGAGACAAACTGTTTCCAATCACCAATACACTGTATCAGAAGGTCTGATAAAAGACATTAGAGTGCCAAAGAACTAAGGGAAAACAAACTCGCCTCATTTTCTTGCCACATACTCTCATGCCACCCTCAGAAATAAGAGGGAAACCCCACTGA
Organism: Dromiciops gliroides; assembly: GCF_019393635.1. Taxonomy (NCBI): domain Eukaryota; kingdom Metazoa; phylum Chordata; class Mammalia; order Microbiotheria; family Microbiotheriidae; genus Dromiciops; species Dromiciops gliroides. Next base: position 358,987,449 of record NC_057864.1, on the reverse strand, counting down.
TGATTATGCTACTAAAGAGAAAACAATCTCTTCCCCTCCTCCTGTCTTGGGGATGCAAAGACTGAACTGCAGAGTAATGTTAAATGACCAAGGCACACAACTAATAAATGTCTGAGGCAGGATCTGAACATAGGTTTCTTTGACTCCAATAACCTATCCATTATGCAATATTGCCTCCAAAGGATGGGATTGAGATGAGAGAACAACAAAGTAACATATCTGTCTTGTGCAGATTCTCCCTAAGTATACAATTCTCATAAGGGTTGGGATTATCTAATTCTAAACATCTGGATGGACACCATTACTTCTGGAGCCTTTCCTCTGGAGCCTTTATTTCTCTAACCACCCTCTGATCCAGAAATATGAATGATTAAAATGTTGTTGTTAAACCAGGTTAATCAACTTCATGTTGTCTTAGAAGGACTATGAAAAGTCCTTCTTGAATCTCAAATTTAGATTCAAATATCGAAGTAGAGGATCCAGATGGAATAGTGGAAAGAGCACTTGAGAACTGAGTTTTGAACTTGGCTCTGACACTGTGTGACCTGGGACAAGTCAATTATATGCAGTGGATTTGAGTTTTCTCCTTTTTGAAATGGGAGGAGGTTCTATTAGATTGTCTCTAAGATCCCTTCTAGCTCCATGACTATATGGGAGCAAATTGGACCCTCTCTATACCATTATACTAGAGGGTGGAACTTGGTATAAGTAAGGTCTGGATTGGAGCTTATCTAAGGGGATGAAGTTATCAGTATTTTGAATGAGTCATTTTAAGATAGGGCTGCTAGGGGAATTGACTTGGTTCTGGAAGGGTGAGGTACTGTCTGGTCAGCTGGATCTGTGAACACTGTTGGTTTTCATCTCTAGTCTTGGGCCACACTCTTTTTTTTCTTCCCTTTTGAGATCTCTTACATTAGCCTTCCCTTTTATGGAACTTACTTGATGCCACTTATGCCTCCCCTATCGCTTCTACCAAATACTTCCAAAAGCAATTGTGGTGGGTTTGAGAGTCTTAATTTATCAAACAAAAACCAAAACAAAACCAAAACAAAAAAACCTTCCAGACTTTGTTAAATACTTTTTTTTTTCCAAATAAAAAAATTCTTGGGGCAGGGAACAAGATTGGGCAGCTAGGTGGCACAGTGGCTAGAAGTCAGGAAGACTTACCTTCCTAAATTCAAATCTGGCCTCAGACACTTACTAGCTTTGTGACCCTTGGGAAAGTCACTTAACCCAGTTTGCCTCAGTTTCCTCATGAGTAAAATGAGCTGGAGAAGGAAATGGCAAACCACTCCAGTATCTTTGCTAAGAAAAGCCTAAATATGGTCATGAAGAATTGGAAATGACTGAACAACAACATTATAAGTTTTTTCCCCCCATAAGGCAAATTCATAGCAAAGATCCTAAGGTCAGTATTATGGTGAATCTCTAGTATATTTGTCTCACCAAAGCAGAATTTTAAAAATCTGATACTATAATCAACTCTCAAAAGACTTTTAGAATATTTTATGTATTAAGTCACTTGGAAATAGATAATCTATACCAAAATCTAACACTGTGGTGTGTTCTAAGTGGAAAAAGAGGGAGAAGTAAAAGTGCCAACTTGGGGTAGTAGTAGTAGAAATGGAGAGGTTGCCAGGTGTGGTGGTTCATGTGACACATAATGCCTCCTGAGGCTGTTGGATCTCTGGAACTAGGGAGTTCTGAGGTACAGTCAGCTAATCCAATCTGATATCTACACTAAAACCAAGATGTTGAGCCCCAAACCCACCTGAAGAGGAGGGTGCAGCCTGCTGAAAGTGACCACTGTAGACCTAGGGGGAAAAAAAAGATATTAACAGTGACCTAATTTAAGCTTCTTTTTGGCATATAGATTAATTTTTTTCAGTATTATGAAACAAACTATGTTGTCTCTTGATAATTTCACCAAAACAGAAAAAAAAATCAATGAGAATTAAATTAATTTCTTTTGGAAGTCTTTCCCTTCTCCAATCTATACTTTATATGATTGCCAAAGTAATTTTCTTAAAGCACAGATTTGATCATTCTGGATTTGATTGTAAGAAGGCATAGGTTCAAATCTCAGCTCAGCTCTTTTCTAGCTATATGACTATGAAGAAGTTACTTAATCTATCTGGTCCTCTCCTAGTTTATAAAATGAGGAGCTAGAGTCAGTGACTTCTAAAATCTCTTCTAGTTCTAAATCTCTAATTCTGTGATCTTATGATCCTATTTCACTCCCCTGTTTAAAAATCTGCAGGGTTTCTGAACTGAATACCAAATAAAATGCAAGCTATTTATCTTAGCTTCAAGATCTTCACTAATCTTGTTTTTGTTTTATTTTTTGGCAGGACAATGAGGGTTAAATGACTTGTCCAAGGTCACACAGCTAGTAAGTGTCAAGTGTCTGAGGCTGGATTTGAAGTCAGGTCCTCCTGAATCCAGGGCCAGTGCTTTATCCACTGTGCCACCTAGCTGCCCCTCTTCACTAATCTAATTTGCCTTTCCACCTGGTTTCATTCTATTTATTTTCATGCACCATAAGCTTCATCCTAACTTGAGTATTTGCTGTTTTTCAGTCTCGTCCTGTTGTCTTCTGTGTTTCTGAATTTGAATAGGCCATCCCTCATGTCTAGAAGATATTTCCCTTATGTGTGGTTTCTTGAAATCCTCTTCAAGATCCAGATTAGGCATGATTTTCCCCATACAATGCCTTACCTCATCTGCCCAGGTCAATCATCCATAGATCTCTCATGTTACCCTGATTTTTTTTTTTAGTGAGGCAATTGGGGTTAAGTGACTTGCCCAGGGTCACACAGCTAGTGTTAAGTGTCTGAGGCTGGATTTGAACTCAGGTACTCCTGACTCCAGGGCCGGTGCTCTATCCACTGAGTCACCTAGCTGCCCCTACCCTGATTTGCATATGTTCTTAAGTCATAATTTAATTTGTATTATATTTATTTGTATACACGTCTCATCCTCTGGACTAGAATGTAAGTTCCTTGATGGCAGGGACAGTGTCTTATTTCACTTTTGTATTTCCAGTGCCCAGGTAATGCAGAAGCAGAATAATTGCAAAAGATCTTATGTCTAATATACACTCAGACATAGTTTGTATTATCATCAAAAAGCACTTTGTTATTAATTTTTGAAGATGAAACTAAAGGATAATAATAATAACTATTACTTATATAGCACTTTAAAATTTGTAAAGTGCTTTAAAATATTATCTTATTTCATTCTTCCATCAATCCTGGAAGGTAGGTAACTAGCACATAATAGACACTTAATAAATGTTTATTTATTGATTGATAATACAATTATAATTATCCTCACTTTACAGATGAGGAAATGGAGGCCATAATTGTTCAAAAGTAATCTATCTAACATCAGAGAGCTAAAAAGAGATAGAGCTCAGGGCAGCTAGGTGGGGCAGTAGATAAAGCACCAGCCCTGGATTCAGGAGGACCTGAGTTCAAATACGGCCTCAGACACTTGACACTGGCTCTGTGACCCTGGGCAAGTCACTTAACCCCAATTGCCTCACAAAAAAAAAAAAAGAAAGAAAAGGAAAAAAAAGAGATAGAGTTGGAACTTTAACCTAGATCTTTGGAGTTTTATGATTCCAAGAAGTAATGAAATTGGAAAAGGGGTAAAATTAATTGCAGTCCCATAAAAACCTGGTCAAACAATTCCATTTCTTGAACACCTACTGTAGGTTGAGTAATTATATAATAGCTATTTATTTATTGCCAACTATTGTCATCATAGATGGGTGGGTGGGAATTGTTAAACTATGTTCACTTTCCTCAAGAGATTTTAATATAGTTGAGGAGAAAAGACCCATTAAAAAATTAACTCACGATGCAAGGCAATGTAACAATGTCAAGCGAATGGTATAAGTATAGAGTGCTATTGTCGTTCAGAGAAGGTGGGATACTATGGACTTTGATGGTGTGTGAAGACTTTATGAAAGGCATGGGAGTATGTCTGGGCCTTGAGTATATAGAGGAAGAGGAAGCACATTCCAGGTGCAGGAAACAGGAACATCAGAGGTGCTGCTGAAATGGTATGAAAATGCCCAGGATGTATTGTGTAGCACAACACAGTTGAAGAATCAAGAAGAGGAAAAGATATAGAAGACATTGTCTCTATTCTCATGGGGACTGTAATCTAAATGGATAGATGGGAAATGCACACATGAAAGGAAGAGTTGACTTAAAGGTATTGACTTGAGAGCCCTTCAAGGAGGCCAGGGACACAGACTCCTTGGCCTGGATAAAAAAGTTTCATTTAAAATGTTTGATTGTTTAGAAAATCTTTTGCAATCCTTCCTTTTGTAACATTTTATTGTTTAATATGCTACACTTTAAAAGTTTTGTCCTTTTACTGTTCATTATAAAGTTATTTACAATTTACTATCAGACAAGATTTCCTAAGATCTGAAAAAATGAAACTGAGTACATTACAATCTACCTTAGGGAAGGCAGACCCAAGAAAAAGAAAATTCAGGGACATCAATTTTGACTTAAGGATAGTGGGAAAACTAATAAGTTTAATTTCCAATAATTGAAATTTTAATCTTCTTTATTTTCTTGAGTTCCCTTTCAAGATAGTACTACTATTATTATTATTTTTTTTTGGTGAGGCAATTGGGGTTAAGTGACTTGCCCAGGGTCACACAGCTAGTAAGTGTTAAGTGTCTGAGGCTAGATTTGAACTCAGGTTCTCCCGAATCCAAGGCAGTGCTCTATCCATTGCGCCACCTAGCTGCCCAAGATAGTACTATTATTTCAGAATGTCACAGCTAAGAAGTCACATTCCACATTTCTGAATTCAGTTCTCTACCTTGTTAATTCCTCCACCTTTAAAATTTTTTCATTATATATTTAATGCATACCAAAAAAGAGATGATTTCCACATAGAAAGAAAAATAGAAAAAAAGATTTCCCTGTGAACCTGTGAATTTCCATTACATAGTTTATTTAAAATATATGTGTATGTGCATATATGTAATTTAACACACTATTTTCAAAGCTGTTCTGCTTCCCTCTGACTTCCTTCTATTCTTTTCTGTGCATTTTAAAAAATGCTTCCTTGACTCCCTTTTGTTTATTTTCAGCAACACTATGGCTAATCCCCTTACCCACTTCCCAAATTGCTCCTTTCCATGGGAAAAAAAAAGCAATCCTTATAGCAACTAAGCATAAATAAGCAAAATAAATCCCTACAATTCTAATGTCTAGAACTGCACATCTTATTTTACACCTTGGGCTATTCAGGAGAGTCCCATGTTTCATCACTGGAAGCTCTGCATTGTTGCATTGGGTTTCTTTCTTTACAGATTCCCATTTCAGTCTTTCTCTAAGACTGGCAATTATATATCTGTCTGTCAATCCATATGTACATACAGATAAGTATATGCACACACATATGTGTGTATACATACATATGTATGTATGTATGTATGGATGGATTTATACAGTTATCCCTTCCAGATTGAGATTTTCCCCTTCACAGTTTCCTTATATGGGTTGGCATGAGAAATTAAGTGGTGATTTTTTTGGGAGTTTTGCAGAAGCCAACAGACAACACAGAGCCAGTGACCAAATACTTAACCTAAATTTTATAATAAGGTACTGTAAACACCCTGTAAGAGAAAAAGAAAAAAAATCAGACTTCTTCTATGGTATGAAGGGAAGGCCAAAAATTATTTGGGGGGATTTTCCAGATCACAGGGGTGCCATACTCCTAACCCCTGTGATGTACGAGGAATAACTTTACACACATATCTGCCTTCTTGGACTGAATAAATATAATATATGTAGTAGCTGTCTAATAGAAATATGAATTGCTTGAGGGTGGCATGGGAAAATTTCTGATCTGGGATTTTGCCCACCTTCTCTCCAAAGTGAACTTCATTTTTAACCTTTTCTGAGAATAGAAGAAGGGCTATGCTGGTACTACCATAGCCTAGTCAAGGAGAAAAGAGTAGGATTCAGGACTGCCATGACTAGATCATCTCTTTTTCACTTGTTTTCCATAGTCTTTTTTTTTTTTGTGGGGCAATGAAGGTTAAGTGACTTGCCCAGTCACACAGCTAGTGTCAAGTGTCTGAGGTCAGATTTGAACTCAGGTCCTCTTCAATCCAGGGCTGGTGCTTTATCCACTGTGCCATCTAGCTGCCCCCTTCCATAGTCTTACCAGGTTAGAACTATATTTACCTAACACACATCAAATATAGGGATTTGATTCTAACGGGTTTGGAATAATTTTTTTTTTCACTTTCTCTGATTGTTCTCAAGAAGTTAATATTTAACTCACTATAATCATCAGCTTAGCTCCCTTCCTACAAATGCTGGTTATACAAAAGACGATCTTTTAGTTTGCAAAAATCTTTATTTAATTTTTTTTTTAGTGAAACAATCGGGGTTAAGTGACTTGCCCAGGGTCACACAGCTAGTTAAGTATTAAGTGTCTGAGGCCGGATTTGAACTCAGGTACTCCTGACTCCAGGGCCGGTGCTTTATCCACTTCGCCATCTAACTGCTGCAAAACTCTTTATTTAAGCAAGCACTAAATAACAAACACTAAATAGAAATCGGGGAATTTATACAGATTAGGATATATATGAATGAATACTCAAGAGTAAATGAACCCTTTGCCTGGGAGTGAGATAAAATCCCTAGATCCATCAAGGAGAGAGAATAATCTGATTCTCTACTAGACTTTGGCTCCAGGGAGATCTCCTGTCTACCATTCAAAAAGTTTTCCTCCCTTAAAGTCCTCCAACTCTCTGTAATCCCTTCTCCATTCATGTGGCAATAATCTAGTAATAAAGATGGGGCATATACACGAGTAACTATAATACAAGTTAAATTATGATTTAAGGGCCCAGGAAAGATCTTGACACAAAAGATTCAAGAATAGCAGGATTAGCTAGAGGCATTAAGAAACATATAAGGAAAGAATTAGCATTGTATCTTATCCTTTCAGAGAAGTATTTAAGAGGCGCTGAGGTAAGGGGCAGCTAGGTACTGTAGTGGATAGAGTACCAGGCCCGGAGTCAGGAAAATTCATCTTTCTGATTTCAAATCTGGCCTCAGGCACTTACTAGCTGGATGATCCTGGACAAGTCACTTAACCCTGTTTTTCTCAGTTCCTTATCTATAAAATGAGCTGGAGAAAGAAGTGGTAAACCATTTTAGTACCTTTGCCAAGAAAACCCCAAATGGGGTCATGAATAGTCAGACATGATTAAAACGTTTCAACAACAGTAGATGTGAGGGTACTGTATTCTAAACATGGGGATTGGCAAGTGCAAATATAGAAAAGACGGAAAAAGGAAGGATAAGACTAGGAAAAATCAAGTAGTCTAATTATCAGGAACACATAGCACATGAAAGGAAATCATGTGAAATAAGATTAGGAAGGAGGGTATTACATACTAGGCTAAGGAGTTCATTTTTTATTTTGTAGACAACAGTGAGCCTCTGAAGGGTTTTTTTTTTTAACTTTTAAGTAAGGTAGTGAAGAGAATAGATGTGTGTGTTTAAAAGATTGCTTTGACAGCATTGTGAAGGATAGGTTGGAAAGAGAAAGGACTTGAGCCAGGGCTACCAGTATGGACATAATTCCAATAATCAAGATGAGGGTATGAAACAAAGTTCTGAACTATAGGAGTGTAAGATAGAGGCAAAGGAAAATGGTGGTGGAGTTGGCATTAAATAGGAATAAGAACTGGTAACTGAGACTGGCGGCACTAACAATAGAGATAGGGAAGTTAGCAGAAGGGGCAAGATTTAGAGAGAAGACAGTGAGGGTTATTTTAGACATGTTGAGTTTGAGGGGCTATCAGTACAACAAATTAGAGATATCTAGCATGCATTGAGAACTTTGGGACTCAGGCTCAAGAGATATTAGTATGGAATGCCTGGATTTAGGACTAATCTTTATGAAATAGTAATTGAAGATCATATTTGAGGCCATAGAAGTAGATGAAGAGAAGAAAATGAAAGGGAGAACATTTGCAAAAAAAAAGAGGAGAAGGCCAAGGACAGAATCCTAAGAAATATCTATCCCTAAGGGATAAGGATACAGAGCCAATAAAGGAGGCATGAAAGGAGTGATCAGAGAGACAGGAAAAAAAGAGCTGTTCCAAGAGAGGAGAATGCATTTAGGAGGAGTGGTAGCCAATAGGATCAGAAGCTGAAGAAAGGTCAGGGAGTATCAATGCTGAAAAAGAGGGTATTATATTTAGTAATCTGGGGATAGATTTGGAGAGATCAGCTTCATAGAGTGAAAAGTATGGAAACTAGAATGCAAAGGTTGAAGCAAATGAGTAATGAAGAAATAGAAACACTGGGTATAGGCTATATTATAATTGTTTCATTCTTTATTTATTTCTCCATCTTTTATTGACAGTCTTTGATTTATACAATCATTTCATACTTTCCCTCCATGCTGAACCCTCTTTTATTAACAAAGAAAAACAATTAATTAGAAAAGGCCTGATATATAAATAAAATCTGATGACATAATATTCTCTTCTAGTCTTCCACTTTTCTGTTATGAGGGAGGACGTATGTTTCATTGTTATATCTCCAGTATTTTGACTTGTTTTTCAGTTGCAGAGTCAGCTTTAGGTTAGTGATCTTTTCATTTATGCTGGTAGGTATCTAGCTAGCTAATAGCTATCCATCATTCTCTTGGTTCTACATAATTTAATCTTTATTAATCTATACAGCTCTTCCCATATTTCTTTGTATTTCTCAAGTTACTTCTTATGTCATTTATTTACCATATTTTTCAGTCACTCTACAATTGATGACCACCCACTTTTTTTGTTCTTTGCCATCACAAAGAATAATGTTATTTGGTTATATATTTGTATGGACATGAGATTTTCAGTGGCCTATTTGCATATGAAAGCATCAGAAAATGTTATGAAAAATTGGTATAGATAATGGGACTTGACCCAAAATAGGAGTTAAGATAGCAAAAGCAGGTAGGGGACATATTATTCTTAGCCTTGGAGGTCAGACTGAATAGTTTGAATTTTACTCTTTAGGCAATGGGGATTTATTGAAGATTTTTGAACAGAGGATTGATGGCTGGAATTGTGCTGTAAGAATACTAATCTAATGATGGAAATGTAACATTTAAGAAGGTTCAAGAGGCATAGTTTCTGGATGATTTAATTATTTTACTAATAAGGCCAGTAGGTTATTAATAAAAGGAGGGTTATTTGGACTCTCTTAAACCAATGGATGTGGGGTCACAGTTTATATGCCCTTTGAAGAAGAGGGGTTCCTGAGGGATACCTAATCACCTCTAATTGGTTAATTAAATAGAAGGTGGGATATCTTGGGGTATGAGACTGAGGTCACTCAAATCTTGGTCAAAGAGACATCAAGTTCCAAGTCACCTGTTTTGATAATAGGGAGAATCAAAATTTGCCTAAGATTTATCTGAGTAAATACAATGAGCAGGAATATTAAGCCTAAATTTAGAAATTAAGCCATTAGCCTAAACTTTGAAATTCTTTTACTGTCAGATTAGATCTTAACCTGGGTAAATCTCTAATAGAAATTTCCCACACTGATTGATTTCTGGATGAGGAAATAGAAAGGGGGAAAAACCTTGGTCCTAATGCAATAATTAATTATTGAATATGAGAGAAATATTAGTTTCTCACAGAAAGAATGAATGAAAGGAAGAAGAAACATGTCAGAAAGATCATAAAGGAGGCCATTCACAACGTCTTGGTAAAATAGATTTATATTATGTGTGAACAATCAAATCTTGTAAATGGTGAAAAATAAAGAAAAATAATTTCAAAAAAATATTAAAATATTAGACCCCTTCATGAATTTTGGCTCGCTTTCTATATGGGTGTAAATCTTAGTAATAGGAAGGATGGTACTGTCAGAAATAGGGAAGTTCAGAAAATGGGTGGGTTGGTGGGGGTTGGAGTTGGGAAGCTGAGTGAGTGAAATTTGGTAACTGGTTGGATGTGGAAAATGAGGAAGTTGACGAATGACTGAAATTTTAAACCTGAATGCATGAGAGAATACTGTTACCATGAAGAGATATAGGGAAATAAAAACCAGATGGTCTGTGGTGGAAGATAAAGAGCTCAGTTTAGACTTTGCGCTAAACTCTTTCCCATTTTAAACTATCTTAATGGCTCATATTGTTTACTAAGCTAGAGATCATCTTGTTTCTTCACTCCACTACTATTATCTCTAGAAATCATTTGTAACCTGTCATCCTCTTGTCTCCTTTTAATGAAATAATGTCAGTAGAACCTGATTCAATAAGAGGAGAGTTATGATCCATCTTGGCAGTTTTTTTTTAACTTTTTTTTTTTGGTAAGGCAATTGGGATTAAGTGACTTGCCCAGGGTCATACAGCTAGTAAGTGTCAAGTGTCTGAGGCCAGATTTGAACTCAGGTACACCTGAATCCAGGGCCAGTGCTCTATCCACTATGCCCTAGCTGCCCTGGCAATTTTTTTTAAATGCAGCAACCTTTGTAGTGTCTTTAAATTTTGCTTCTGAATAATGATGCAGCCAATATGATGTCATAATTTACAACTTATATTAGAACCATCTGGGAGAGTGTATCCCCAGGTGAGGGTTAGCCTGGGAAAGTGTATTCAGATTGAGAAAACTTTCTCCTAGGAGAATAGAAACAGACACTCAAATGCTAATGTTCACAGATAGAGAATTTCCCCAGGAAAAGTCCCTGGAGAGAGGTGGAAACACTGCATCTTGATTAGCCAGTTCTTGCCAAGTAGATTGTAACCCCTGAGTAATCAAAATAATGGTGAAAAAGGGGAGGGGCTTAGGAGATAAAAGGAGGTCTGTGAGTCTCCATTTTTGGTCACCCACCAGATGGACAAGGAGTGGCCCTTTCTCTCGAGAATGACAATAAATGAGCCTTTGACACATCACCAACACTGAGTTCCAGAAGTTTTTGGAGTAATATTTCTCACAGGGTCTCTGTTTTCTTCCTATGAAGGAAGTCTCTTTTCCCACAGAGGAAAAGGAGGGAGACCATGGGAGTGAATGCAATTCATCTACATGTCCAACTCAAAATTCTTAGCTTCCTTCAAAGCTCAACTATGGTGCTACCTCTTTATTTCTGGTCTCCCTAGTTACAGGGGACTGTCTTTTTATTTATTTATTTGTGTACATGTTACATCTCCCAAACAGAGTGTAAGCATTTTGCCTGTTTGCTTAGTGCTTTAATTGTTGTTGTCATTATCATTATCATTGTCATTACTAGAATTTCTGTAGTGCTTTATGATTTGCAAAACACTTTACATACACTCTCATTTGATCATGATCATACAGCAAACATTTAATAGGTTGGATTGAACTGATAAGGTATTTCTACTGCTAAACAGGTCTTCTTAACTCCTTTGATAGGCAAAACCTATGGACTCCTTAGAATAGTGTTTTTAAATGAATAAAATAAAATACATAGGCTTACAAAGGAAATTGATTATACTTTGATGGATTATATAATAAAGATGTACTTTTTTCCCATTCAAGTTCATGGAAACCCATGTTAAGAACTTGTGCACTAAAGGCTCAAAAATGGTGGTATTATCTTTCTTGTCTACTAATCCCTCACTATTTTGGGGGAGATTTGTGACCTGGAGGGGGGGGCGGGGCTAGCTCACCCAAAGAATTGTAGGCTCATCACGAATCTTGTAAAATAAAGAGATTTATTAGGAGAAAGAAATATGGCCGGGAAGAGATCACCTTGGTGACCAGTCCCACTGCAGTAAGAGAAGACTGGTCTTTTGTATTTTTTTTACTAGACAAAAGGGAGGGAAGGGCATTACAAAGAACTGGGAGGGAAATGTAACAACAGGGAGGCGATTAGGAATAATGGGGCATCAGTAGGATATGCAGCACCCATCTATCTTACATATCAGTGTACCAGGGTTCTGCTCAGCAACACCCATTCCTGAGGTGGGAGGCATAGCTGTCCCTCCCCTGGGAGAGTTCAAGGATTCCTTGGGGGGTTGGGATTTTTAGGTTTTTGGGGGTTCCACAGCATTCCCATAACATCACCACATGAATTTTCTTCAGTAGTCAATGATTGTTTCCTACTAGGGAGTATGTATTAGGAAGAATGATGTGGTAGTAATGTGCAGTTTGGAGCAGAAATTTAAGACATCAGGTTTGGCTCAGGAGAAGAGTAGAAGAATTGCACCTCTCTCCCTTCATTGTTTTTTTTTTTCCCTTCATTGTTAAGAAATATGAATGCATCCTATTGCATATAATGACATATGTCAATCAAAAATATTTAAGTGCTTGCTATGTGCCAGCCACTGTGTATAGTTGATGTTGTAGATGCTTGCCTGAACAGCAATCATTTTCCCCTCTTTCTTTTGATGTTCTAAGTAGAACATAAGATCTTGGAGGACATGATTATTTTTTTTCTTACAAGGGATGGTTTAATGGGTAGGGGTGAGAAGAAGAAAATAACTTGTAAGGGGCTAAAATTCTAGCTATATTGTCTAAAATATCTAATGAGTGGTCACCAATAAATTATAAGCTTTAGCAAGAGTTTAGATTTTTAAGCATTTATTAAAGAGCATTAGGATCTAATGATCAGAGAAAAAGGTAAAAATCTAACTATTTCTAAGAGACCCCATCATCCGACCTTCCATGGCAAGGTCAGGAACAAAAAAGGGCCCAAACTGGGAACATATCATCCACACGCACATAGAGCTCCAAGCTAATTGGCTGGTAGCTTTGATAGACAGTACCCACGAGCAAACGTTACTTCCTGACGCCAAAGAACTGACCACATGGCTTGCCCTCAGAGGCCTTTTCCTCATGGCTGAGCTTTCCTACACTAACTCTCCAGCCTGTGGCATCACTCCAGTTGTTACAATATAATGACATACATCAATCAAAAATATTTAAGTGCTTGCTATGTGCCAGCCACTGTGTATAGTTGTTGTAGATGCTTGCCTGAACAGCAAGCATTTTCCCCTCTTTCTTTTGATGTTCTAAGTAGAACATAAGATCTTGGAGGACATGATTTTTTTTTTTCTTACAAGGGATGATTTAATGGGTGAGAAGAAGAAAATACTTGGAAATGAAGGATAAAAACAAAAAGAATCAGTAAAGAAAGTTGAAAGAAAGAGAAAAGGTCACTATAATTCAAGAATGAGATGATAGAGGCCTGAATAGTGGGATTGCTGTAGGAATGAAAATTGACAGAACTTGATCACTGATATATACTTCCATTCCCTCCTTCTTTTCCTTCTTTCCTCCTTCCCTCCTCTTTTGGCAGAGTCATAAATAATCTCCTCTGGGAATTAGGCATTAACCAACTATCGGGTAGATCTGAATGACTAGATCACCTGGCCTCCCAGGGGCTGCCCACCTCTACCCCTCAAGTGTAGGGGGAGACCACAGACTCCCTAATGCCCCTTGCTATTATGACCCTTGCAACCCCATGTCCAGCAACCTCAGTTTTCTCCCCTACAACTCCATGTTGGTTTCTCTTGGGTTTTGAGAGTGAATGAATAAAGCAGCATTGTGGTTATTGCTTCCCCATGGACATGCCTTGAAAGATTCTTCCTATACATTTGGAACAGTACATCATAATCCATGATAGATAGATAGATAGATATGATGGAGGAGTCTAAGAGTGTTAACAGATAACCTATCAATAGTAGTTATCAATAGTACCTAAAAGGGGTTAACAGACAAACTTAAGACCTGAACTCTAATTTAAATCTGAGTTCCAAGAGGGGCTATAACTTACAGGCCCCAGTTCTGAAAGGGATTAATGGATAATTTAAGATTTGGGTCCTCATCAAAGTTAGGGCCTAGGTTCTTGTTAACTGGTACTTGGAGATTTGGCTCCCATTACTTATCCCCTTAATCACCACTTATAACAAAAACATAAAGAGGCAGGTCACAGAGACCCTAACTACAAAAAAAACATAGAGACAAGATATAGAAATCCTAATCGATAAATGTTAATACCCAGAAACTAGGCCTGGGAATGAAAAACATAGGGACATTTGACCTTGGCAAGTTGAGGTGACATGAGCAGAAAAGGCCAAATTTGTCCCCAGCTCACCTTATGACATGTAAACCCCCAAAACACACTTCCTCAGAAAAAGGTACCTGCCTCAGGAGTTGACTCAGGACCCCAGAAGTCCAAATTAGGATAAGTCCTCCCCCCCAATCTCCCTTAGATGGAGATTATTTTAATGAGACTGGTAATCAATTTATCCATACTATAAATATAACTGTCTTTTCTTTCCCTATTCAAGAGACACTTCTATGGTGCCCTCCCTGTGGTCACTCACAGTATTCCCAAAACTTGGGAAACTGAGTCACTGAGTCTTGTAATTCTTTGGGGTGACTCACAATCAATTTAATCACCTTAATTCCATCCCACATCAGATAGATAGAGAGAGAGAGAGAGAGAGAGAGAGAGAGAGAGAGAGAGAGAGAGAGAGAAAGAGAGAGAGGGAGAGAGAGGGAGAGAGAGAGATGAGAGAGACAGACAGACAGACAGATAATTTATTAAGGCCTTACTACATGCTAGGAATGTGCTAATTGCAGTAGATACAAATACAAGATAAAAAGACAATATTTAGCCTCAAGGAGCATACATTCTAATGGGAAAAGACAACACATAAAGGGAATCTGCAAGTGGGAAGTTGGGAGGATACAAATGGTCATCCAAAGACTGTAGCAGAGGTGCAGAAGTCAGGAGAATGCAGAGTAAGAAATGAGCATGGTTTGGGAGCCTCATGAAATGGTGGTCATGGCTTAGGGGCTCCCCAATTAACAATGGGCCTCAAGGCTATAAGTACAATAATAGCTAAAACTTAAATAGTGCTTGCTATGCCAGGCACTATGCTAAACTCTTTACAATTAATATCTAATTTTACATATGAGAATACTGAGTAAAAGAGGATAAGTGAGGCTGGATTTGAACTCATCTCTCTTACTCTAAGGCCTGGTGATCTATCTATAGATAATCATAGTAGTTCATGTGCAGAGATCACCTTAAGTTTTACTTTCCTTGGAACACTCCTATGAATTAAAATAATTTACTTGTATTTTGCAGTTAAGAAAACTAAAGCTCAGAAATCTCAACAGTTACTTAATCATGTTAATGTTAATAGTTACTTAAGCCAGAACTCCATCTCAATGCTGAGACCAGACCTCCTTTCTCTATTATACAGAGAAGGGAATCACAGGACCTGGAGCAGAAAGGACCTTCATAGATCATTTAGTCTATTCCATTTAATTTTATACCTGAGGAAACTGAACTCCAAAGGAGCTATTATATGGAAAGATTTAACTCGTTTTATGTGGTCCCAAATGTCAGAAATTATGGGCAATAGGTGGAAATTGCAGCAGCAAATTTGGTCTTGGTGTGAGGGACAATTTCAGGATAAATAGAGTTATTCGATAGTGTACTACCTTAGGGAGTATTGGATTTCCATTCAGTGGAGGTCTTCAAGCAAAGGCTAGACCCAGGTTTCTTAAACTTTTTCCACTTGTGACCTTTTCACACCAGAGAAATTTTTACACGACTCCAGTCATATAGGTATATAAAATCAGTATACATAACCTTTTACTGTTGCCAAATTTTTCATGACCTCCACATTCAGTTACATGACCTCATATGGAGTTGTGACACACAGTTTTAAGAAGCTTTGTGCTAGATGACCACTTGTGGAGTGTTAACCTGGAAATTAATGAAACAATCAATATAGGAAAAATAAGGTCTTTAATTGGGGAAGAGGAGTTATAGCTCAGAGTATCACAAAGCAAGAATGCTAGGAATACTCAAAGAAGGGAACGGAGGGCTGGTTTTATATGGGATAACAGAACAAAGGGAACTCTGAGACTGCTCTAGAGTTAAGTCTAAATAGAAACTAGAGTTAACTCTAAATAGAAACTACTTAATGTAAATGGGCCCTTTTAAGTGATAACCTAAAATCCAGGGAGTAAGGTGGGGAATCTTTGGGAGGGGATAGTTTGTTTGTGGGAGATCCATAAGTCAATAAGAACTGACTGATCCCTACCTATCCCCCTTTCCCAGGCCAAGAAATTACCTAGGGCTAACCAATGTTTGTCAATTCCAGACTCTCAATTTATGGACCTACCCCCAAGCAAAACAATCCCCCACCTTTCTTCCTGGATTTTATGTATTATGTAAAAGGATCCACCTACATTAAGTAGTTTCTGTTTAGAGTTAAGTAGCATCTATACTTAACTCTGGAGCAGTTCTATAGTTGTTTTTTGGTTAGAAGTTCATGTACATTAAGTAGTTAGTAGCTTCTGTATGTGACTCAGGAGCAGTCTTTTGGTTCCTTTTTGTTCTGTTACCCCATAAAAACCCTGTCCTAGGTTCCCATCTTTGGGTATTCCTAGTTTCTTGCTTTGCAATACCATTAGCTATAATAGTTCCTCTGCCCTGATGAAAGACCTTATTTCTCCTATATTAATTGTTTCCTTAATTTCCAGATTAACAGTAGAAAAGTTACATTTGTGGAAATAAGTGGAAAGAGAAATTTTAAAAAACCCTCTAAAATTTCTAGTCAAGTTGGCTTGGGAAATGATATTATTGAAAAATAGAATCAGAGGGGAAACAGGTTTTGAAAGGTAAAATTTTGAGTTTTAGGTCTCAGATCAAATTTGATGTCTTGGCTGGAATGATTAGGTAGATAGGTCAAGAAGTAGGTTGGAAACAGTGGTTTGGAGCTCAAGAGACACTCAGACTAGGTATTTAGGCATTATCTTCCTAGAGGTTGTAGTACTTGAAGCTATGGGAGCTAATGAGGGTACCAAGAGAGAGAGGAAGAGGTTAAAAATAGAACCTTGAAAATAGTTACTTTCAGGAGATAAAGAAAAGAAGAGGATCAAGAGGAGACAGAATGAGTTGCCAGAGGTGTGGGAGAATGGGGGAGAGTGCAGAGTAACTAAAGCCAAGGGAAGACAGAGTATCCAAAAGAAGAAAATGGTCAATAATAACAAATGCTTCAGAGAGGTCAAGAACAAAGGCTGGGAAAAAAAGGCCATTGAGTTTATCAGTTGAGTTCACAACTTAGTGAACTTGGGAAAGAACAGCTTCAGTAGAGTGGGGGAGGGGGGAGCAAATTATAAGGTCTTGAAGCCGAGAATTGGTGGGGAAGAAATGGGGGCAGAAAAAAATAAGACTGCTTTTTCTAGAAATTTAGCACTGAAAAGTATACAAATCCTATGTTAGTTTGAGAGGTAACAATGCCAAGGAAAGTTGTTTTTGTTTTTGCTTTGTTTTAGGATTGAGGAGACTTGACCACGTTTGTAGGTAAAGCAGAACGATTAGTGAAGGAGAGATTTCTTAAAACAAGATGAGAGAAGAGGGTTCAGGGAGTGAAGACTTAAGAGAAAGTGGGAAGAGATGGGAGGAATGGAATTACAATGGAGGAATTAGGGGTACAGTTGTTTGGGCACCCTAGAAACAAGATTTGAAAATTGTGCCCTCTGTGTTTATCCTGTGACTGTACTTTTAACCAATCAATTGTTAGGAAAATGACTCCTCCAATAATTTTCTGGAACTCAGTGGCAGGATGTGTCAAAGGCTCATTTATTGTCATTCTTGTGAGAATGGACCACCCAGTGTGACAAAAAATGGAGGCTTGAAGGCCCCTTTTATCCCCTAGTCCCTAACTCAAATCGTCCCTCCCCTTTTTCATCATTGGTCCGATTACTCAAAGGTTACAATCTACGAGCAAAAACGAGCTAATCAGAATGCAGTATTTCTTAGCCACTTGGGGAGGTGATACAGGGACAATTCTTCAAATCCTCCCTTATATGGACACAGCTCAGGAGCAGATCTAATTATGACCAGCTCAGGGTTTCCCTGAACCATGTGATTTTGTTTGCCAAAGCAGGTGGGGAGGAGAAGGAGACCCTTTCCTCAAACAGGTCTGGAGGAGTGTAATTTGAATGGTGACTATTATTTTCTTATTGAGAAGAGACCAATCCCCATTTCCTCACATCAGTAAATTGAGTTTGATTTATAACAAAAAACCAACTCCATATGATAGAGAGATAACTTCTAGGCATTCAAATATGGTTGTTGCTTGTTGTTCAGTAATTGCAGTCATGTCTGACTCTTTGTTACACCATTTTGGGTTTTCTTGGCAAAGATACTGGAATGGTTTGCCATTTACTTACCCAGTTTGCTTTATAGCTGCAGAAACTGAAGCAAACAGGGTTAAGTGATTTGGCCAGGGTCACACAGCTAGTAAGTATCTAAGGCCAGATTTGAGCTCAGGGAGATGAGTCTTCCTGACTCTAGGCCTGGCATTCTATCCAGTATGCCACCTAGCTGCCCCAATTCACATATATACATTGATAAAAACAAATATGACATAGTGTCCCTCATTGTATTCTGCTGCATTACGATCCCTAGGCAACTCTCCTCTTTTTCTACCCCTAATACAAATAGAGAGGAGTGGTGCCTTTTCCTCTGAGACAGTAGGCAAAAGGAGAATGAGTGAAAAAGGTAGAAAAAAAGTTTTGAGGGAGGGAAACTAAGGGAGTTTCTCCCGAATGACCTTTTTAAGTAAACCAACAAGCATTTTTGAAGTTCCCAGCACTGTGCAGGTACATAGAATACCAAGGTAAAAGTGAAAGAGTCCTTGCTTTTAAGGAATTTATATTATTTTGGAAGGCTACAATATGTTCACAACCAAAAATAGTTCATATACAAAATAACTACATGGTGATGCAAAAGGAGAGGGACACTAACAACAGGGGAATCCAGGAATTGCCTCTTGAAGGAGATCTCTTTTTTTTTGCTGAAGCAATTGGGGTTAAGTGACTTGCCCAGGGTCACACAGCTAGTAAGTGTCAAAGGTCTGAGGCCGGATTTGAACTCAGGTCCTCCTGAATCCAGTGCTGGTGCTCTATCCACTGCGCCACCTAGCTGCCCCAGAGATAACTCTTAATTTGAGCTTTAAGTGGGTTGGGTAGGGGTTCTAAAAGACAGAAGTGAGGGAGGAGAGCTTTCTAAGAATAGAGTAGTTGGGGGAGGGAAAAAACTATTAAAAAAGACAGGACGTGGGGAGAAATGTTAAGTATGGGGAAATGACAAGTAGGCCATTTTGACTGGAATGTATATCATGGAAATAGAAGGTTGTAATCAGCCTGGAATAACTGGGGTCAGATTGTGAAAGGTTTTACATGACAAAGGAATTTGTATTTTGTTCTAAAGGAGGAAACCATTGAAGCTTCTTGAGCAGGAGAGTAACAAGTTCAGACATGAACTTGAGGAATCTTAGTTTGGCAGTTGTGAAAAGGATGGGTTGTTGAGGAGTGAGATTTGAGTCATTGAAACCAATTAAGGGAATATTAGACTAGCCCAGGTGTTGAAGACATGGACTAAAGTGGCTTTGTTGTGAGGAGAGAAGGGTGTAGATTTGAGAGATTTTGACGAGCTGGAAATGACAAGATCTGACAATGAATTGGGTAAGATGGGGAGGAGTAAGTAAAGGTGAAGAGTCAAGGATTACTCCTAGGTTATAAATCTATATAACTAGGATAATGGTGGTGTCCTTGAAGGAAATAAGAAAGTTAGGAGGAGGGGCAAGCGAAGGGGGAGAAGTAATAGATTATGTTTGGGATATGTATAATTTGAGATGTCTACAGCGCATCAAGGTGGAAATGGCCACCAAGCAATACAGGATTGAAATTTAGGGGAGAGAGGTCTGCTCATGGAAATATGTAAGTCTTATGAAAATAATATTTAATCCATGAAAGCTAAAGAGATCATCAAGAGAGAAACTGGAAAGGGAAAAGAGAAGGCCCCAAATAGCATACTGGAGTATACCCATGAATAGGAGATGGGGCACGAATGATTTTATCACAGAGGAAACCAAGAAGAATCAATCTGACAGGCAGGTAAACAATTTGTAAGGTAGTGATAAGGACAGTGTTTGGCACATAGGAAGCCCTTAATATAAGTTGACCGAGTGTTTGTTTTTTGCTTTTTTTTTTTTTTGGTGAGGCAATTGGGGTGAAGTGACTTGCCCAGGGTCACACAGCTAGTAAGTGTTAAGTGTCTGAGACTGGATTTGAATTTGGGTCCTCCTGAATCCAGGGCCAGTGCTTTATCCACTGTACCATCTAGCTGCCTCTGAGTGTTTTTTTTTTTTGCGGGGCAGTGGGGGTTAAGTGACTTGCCCAAGGTCACACAGCTAGTAAGTGTCAAGTGTCTGAGGCTGGATTTGAACTCAGGAACTCCTGAATCCAGGGCAGGTAGTTTATCCACTGTGCCATCTAGCCGCCCCCGTGTTTTTTTTTAAAGAATTGGGGGGCAGCTAGGTGGAGAAGTGGATAAAGCACTGGCCCTGGATTCAGGAGGACCCAAGTTCAAATCCAGTCTCAGACACTTGACACTTACTAGCTGTGTGACCCTGGGCAAGTCACTTAACCCTCATTGCCCTACAAATCCCCCCCAAAACCAAAAAAACCCCCCAAAATCCCCTAAAACAAAAAAGAATGGGAAGGCCTTGGCATACTTTAAAATAGTAGGGAAAGAGCTAGTGGGATGAAGAGAATGAGAAATTAGGGAGTGATAGAGATGATTGAAGGGACAAACTGCCAGATGAGATAGAAAGTTGAAAAGTTGGGTATTGTCATTGACAAAGAAGAGTCATTTTATATTTATATATAATTATATATTTATATATAATTATTTATATATATATTCATTATATGTTATATTATATATATATAAGGAGCCAAGGTCATAACATTATATATAATATATATATATACACAATATATTGTATATTATTTATATATAATATATTATATATAATTTATATATAATATATTTTATATTATATTATATATACAGCAAAGGAGGTCAGAATAGAAGGTAATTCTTAGGTGATATTAAGTGCATAAGAGCAGCTAGGTGGTATAGTGGATAAGATACCACCCCTGGATTCAGGAGGACCTGAGTTCAAATATGACCTCAGACGCTTGACACTTACTAGCTGTGTGACCTGGGCAAGTCACTTAACCCTCATTGCCCCACCAAAAAAAAAAAGATATTAAGTGTAGAATTGGAGATAAGATGGAGATTTTGAAAGATAACCTTAATTTTGGGGGGGGCGGGGCAATGGGGGTTAAGTGACTTGCCCAGGGCCACACAGCTAGTAAGTGTCAAGTGTCTGAGGCTGGATTTGAACTCAGGTCCTCCTGAATCCAGGGCCAGTGCTTTATCTACCGTGCCACCTAGCTGCCCCAATAACCTTAATTTTTGCAGAATAATATGAGGTGAGGTCCTCTGCTGAGAACCGTTGAAGCAGGTGGTGTTGAAGTTTAAGGGGGAAAAGTTTGGAACTGCTGTTGGATGCAGTGTTGTAGTAAATTATTATAGGATTGATGTGTAACATTTAGGGTCTAGTTGGGGTTAGATAACAAATTATAATAGAGTTATTCAGTTAGTCAACAAGCATTTATTTAAGTACCTACTATGTGCTAGGTTCTGTGGAGATACCAAAAAAAAAAAAAGGTAAAAAAATAGTCCTGCTCCTAAGGAGCTCACAGTCTAATAATAGTCTCAGCAATCAGTGGTGTCACTTCTTCCAGAAATGTTTAGCCGTTTGAAAGTGTGGGTGGAGAGGAAACCTTAATCCAGAGCTATGCTATGGAATGAGCTGCTGATAGGACAATGGGGTAAGGAATTAAAAGGTGCAGGTCTGTATAAAGTTAAACTGTCTAATTAAAGGATTGAGATTTTGAAGGGAGGGAAATGAAGGAAGAACAAAGGTGATTTAGGAAAGCAGAATGGTGGCATGACTGGAGCTTGCCTAGAATGTGTTTAGGTAGGGGTGAAGCATAGAAAAAGATAGAAGAAGAATAGTCAGAAGAATTTCAGGATTTATGAATTGTGGATGATGATGAAAACAAAGGTATGTATGAAGTATGAGTATGAAGGAACAGGAAATGGTAGCCAAGGAAGGGAACTTTGATTTAAGTACTACCAGACTCTAAATTATAGGGAGTCATAGGATATTAGATTGTTTTGCCCTTTCCAGGAGCAATTATAATATTGATTATATTCCCCATGTAAGAAGTGAAAAATGGAATGGTGTACATGGGTAATGGCCAGACTCTGATTCTTGGTGGAATGGTTGGTGTGAGGAAATGGGGAATGATCTCTCAATAAGGATATAATAGTCACCATTCAAATTACACTCCTCTGGTCCTGTTTGAGGAAAAAGCCCTGAGCTGGTCTCAATTAGTTCCTCTCCTGGGCTGTGCCCATATAAGGGAATACTGAAGAAATGCCCCTGTGTCACCTCCCCCATTGGCTAAGAACCCAAAGAATAATTATGGAAGTTAGAGTTAGGAATACTGCATTCTGGTTAGCTAGTTTTTGCATGTAGATTGTAACCCTTGAGTAATCGGACTAGTGATGAAAAAGGCAAGGGTCCATTTGCGTTAGGGACTAGGGTTTAAAAAGGGGTCTGCGGACCCCCATTCTTTGCACCCACCAGTTTCACACTGGGTTGCCCATTCTTGAGAGAATGACAATAAATGAGCCTTTGACACATCACCGCCACTGAGTTCCAGAGAATTATTGAACAGGAGTCGTTTTCCTCACAGTTGGACAGCATAAAGCTTGGTCTGGGGTTGAGGCATAAGAAATGTGGTCATTGGATAAAAGTAAGGGAAACAGGAGTAAAGTTGTAACTGGAGAACTGTGCTAAAGCAAATATCACATGAAATATAAGGAATATAGTAAGGATATCAGATGAATGAAACAATTATTAAGTAGTAATAGTGAGAGTTCAGCCGAATTAAATAGTATAATCTCTTGCCTTTCTCCAGTCACTTTTGGAAGTTTAGAAACAGAAAGGGAGAAAGCAGATGGCAGATATTTCCTAGGGCTGGGAATTAGCAAGGCCAGTATGACAGATAGTTAAGTGGGGAAGGGATTCTAGGACATCAGCAAGGGCAGTATTGGAATGGTTGAATGTGGGTTTCAGAATATAGAGGTGAGTAAAGCTCAAAGTGAATGATGGACAGGGAGAATAAGGAGCCAAGGTCATAACATTAGTACAGATTATGTTTATTAAAAGTTAGAGAGTATGATTGGTAGAAGGTCAAATAAAGGAATTTTAGGGGCAGCTAGGTGGCGCAGTGGATAGAGCACCAGCTCTGGAGTCAGAAGTAGCTGAGTTCAAATCCAGCCTCAGACACTTAACACTTACAAGCTGTGTGACCTGGGCAAGTCACTTAGCCCCAATTGCCTCCCTAAAAAAAAAAAAAAAAAGGAATTTTAGACCAAGATATTGAAAGAGAAATTTAAGGGATGATAAGTTCAAGGTAGGGCATGATGAGAGTCAAATGTCACTGGAGTAGAAAAGGTCAATGATGTTGAAAGTTTAGCCACCTGTTGAATATATTTATTTTAAAAAATTTATACACATATATGATATACTTTTTATCTCCAAATATATAGCTCCCTTTTCCCCACTGAGAAAGTCACCTTTTTATGTAATATATGTGCATATATGTAGTATATAAATGTATACATATATATGTGTGTTTATATATATATATATATATATATATATATATATATATATAAACACACATAGATATGCCAATATGTGTGTTTATTCATTCTACCAAGGTTAAAGTATGATACTTTGTCATAACTGGGACTGGGATAGCAGTAAAATGGTTTAATCCAGAGAAGTTTAGGACCCCTTAGAAACTCACTTCTGACAATTACAACCCCTGTGACCTTAGGCAAATCATTTAACCTCGTTGGGCCTCATTTTCCTAAACTGTAAAACAAAGACACAGAGGGTATAAGGATGTGGACCAGCTGGCCTCTGAAATTCCTTCCAGTTTTAAGCCTATGGTGCTATAATCATCTTTTGTAGCTACAACTCTTGTTAATGTATTCTTCTAAAACATTATCCTATTAGGGATTAGTTTAATTTTTTCCCTTAAAAACAAAAGATTTTTTTGAAACTTTAAAACTGTAATCCTTTCCCTATGATATAACAGAATACTCTATCATGAAAGAATGGATTGGTTTCAAAATTGTAGCAATTGGATTTCCAAATCATAAAGCTCAAAAATAGCTGCTCCAATCTCATCAAAGTTTCAGTTTGTAAATGAGATCTGTCATGTACAGTATTAGCCTTGAAGAAAATATACAAGAATTCCCACAGTTATCAAGAATCAGAAGTTGACTCATTTTTGTTGTTGTTCAGTTGTTTCAGCTGTATCCAACCTAATGACTCTGTTTGGGTTTGGTTGTTGTTGTTGTTGTTTATAGCTGATCATCAGCATCTGAAACACCTGAGAAATTTTTCTACACCTGAGACCATGCCCAGATTCCAGGGCCAGAATCCAAAGCTATACACAGATGACATCCCAAGAACCATCTGAAATAAGGCTTTCAAAGACTTAAATGGACATTTTCCTGTTTTCCTTTTCCCATTGCATACACTATTTGTAATATCCACCTCCTAAAGGGGACTGCCCCCTTTAGTTTTTGTCAATGCGTTGCTCAGTTTCTTTTCTCTCTTTTCATTCCCCTTATATTGTTAGTCATCATAGAACTCCTTTATAGGTATTTTGTCATATTCATTGCTTCATTTAAGGAAACCCTGTTTCTTAACGAAACACAAGGGTGTTTGTAAGAAAATAATGGGTTTTTGGAACTTCCAGAGGACCCCCCCCCAGGGAATTATATTAAGATTAATTGGATTGACTTTCCTGATTAACTCACTTAAAGTTGACACCTACTTGAAAGAATTCCCACTGTTATCAAGAATCAGAAGTTGACTCATTTTTGTTGTTGTTGTTGTTGTTGTTGTTGAGTTGTTTCAGCTATATCAACCTAATAATTCCATTTGCATTTATTTGTTGTTGTTGTTGCAAAGATACTGGAGTGGTTTCTCATTTCCTTCTTCTGCTCATTCTACAGATGAAGAAACTGAGGCAAACAGGGTTAAGCAACTTTTCCAGAGTTACACAGCTAAGAAGTATCTGAGTTCAGATTTGAACGCAGGCCTTTCTGACTTCAATCCAGGTGCTTTCTTCACTTTGCCACCCAGTGATGACTTATTAGAAACAAAGAAGGCTATTTTACAGCAAATCCATCTCTTTCATGGTTGGAGGTAGGCAATGTATCTGATTAAAACTAATAGAAATCTCAAAGTAATAGCCCCAAACTAATGAGAATAGTTCTTTTTCTCTACCACAGAAATGTTTAGCACCATTACTTTTCTTTACCTTGTTTTCAGATCCTTCACTTGACCTGGGATTGTGTCGACTGTGTAGTTCCTATGACAGTCTAGAAGCCGTTCAAGGAGCAGGGACACAATAGTGGCCATCGATAATTAAAATAATGTCCAGGAGAGCATGTGGGTAGTCCAACCTTTTCCACAATATGAGAAATGTGCCCTCTTTTTGCAACAGCTCCTCTTGATGGAATGAAGAGAACAAGCACCTTCCTTTGGTCTTTAATGGACATATGGTCGAGAATAAATCACTTCAACTCTCTGAGTCCCAGCTTCCTCATCTGTAAATTGAGGATAATAATGTATGACCTGTCTACCTCCCTGGATTATTGTCAGCATTAAATGGGATAATGAATGTGACAGGACTTTGTAGATTGTAAAATATTGTAAATATAGGTGAATCATTATTATTAATTATTATTATTGCCACTATGTTATAATACAGTGGTCCCCCAGTTAATGCTTAAATAAACGAACAAATAAATAAATAAATTTTTAAAAAGACCAGAAGCTAATAATTTAATCATTTCCTTACACTAACCAATGCCCTATTTTTTTTTTTTTAGTGAGGCAATTGGGGCTAAGTGACTTGCCCAGGGTCACACAGCTAGTAAGTGTCAAGTGTCTGAGACTGGATTTGAACTCAGGTCCTCCTGACTCCAGGGCCAGTGCTCTATCCACTGTGCCACCTAGCTGCCCCACCAATGCCCTATTTTTAACATCAAGGCAAAGTAGGAACACTATGCCTTCTCCCCTCCCCCTAACCTTCTACACACCTCTCAGGCTTCCCTTTGGCTACTTCCATTTCCCTTCAAGGCTGTTCTTGATGCCTTATTCCATGTAAAAAAAATAGTATGGGGGAGAGGAAGGGAGAACACATAATGTGATTTGCCCTGGCTTCTTACCTACTCGATATTAATGACATAGTACTCTGGCATTTTACAAAGCAATTCTATTTTTGTCCAGGGATCCTGATCACTATATGCAAGGGAAATTCCCTACATTTTCACAGGGTCATATCTATTGGGTAAGGTGGAGCCTTCCAGTTAGTGCCACTGGTAACTTGTTTCTGATGGGTGCGACTCCTCAAACTGCCTTGTGATTTTATTGCAAACTAACTAAATTATAACTTTTTTAGATACTGAAAAGATATCAACAAAGAAAACAACTAATCCTCTGACTATTCTCTAATACTGTCAAAAAGGAATAAAAAAAATTTCTTGGTAGGAAATAATAATAGCTAACATTTATATAGCACTTTAAGTTATGCAAACAATATATCTGTATATAATATATATGCACATCTTATGTGTCTATGTGTATACATATATGTATATATAAATATATATGTAAAATTTCACTTTTCATAAAAATCCTGTTTGTTTAGTGCTATTATTATCCCCATTTTCCCAATGAAGAAACTGAGGTTCAAAATTGATTTCATTTGGCCAAGGTCACATAGCCAATAAGTATATGAAGTGGAAATTGAGCCCAAGTTTTCTTGATTCTAAATACAGTACTTTATCCATTATGCTGTATTGCATTTATTCATTGCTGTATTGCAAATTTGATTTTCTGAGTTAACAAAGCTAACTTATATTGTGGGTGATAGGCATGTGATTTTTAAAAAATATTAATTATTTTTGCTTTATGTTACTTTCTGAATATATCCCTCCTCCTTTTCTGCTAAGTGAACCTTCCCAGATAAAAAGAATTTCTAAAAATCCAACCTCAAAAACAGCTAAAAAAAAAAAAGACCCCAAACCCAACCAATAGATCAAATATATGAGAGTATATATAATTTTCCACAACTTTAGTCTCTCACCTATGCAATGTCAAAAGAGAGATGCATGTTCTGAATTCTTCTCCACGGCCAATTTTGATCACTATAATTTAAATGATTTAATCGTAAACTATTAAAGAAAAAAAGGGGGAGTCTTTCAAAGACTACTGCTCTCCTTTTTTCTTTTCCCACTAATTAAAACTCTAAATGAATATTTACCTTTATATAGCAGATTGCTATAATCCTTCAGTACCATTAAGTTACTGAAAATTGTCATTTGCTGCTCAAATTCCTATATTCATTTTTGTATATTTAGAGCTCATTACATTTATTCACCCAGCAAATATTTATTGTTTACCACGTGAAAGGCTTTTACTGGGTACTTGGGGGCATACCATCTATGGGCAGAGCCCCTACCCACAAAGAGTTTAATTTAATAGTACAGATTATATAGGTCCACAAATAACTATATAAATGATGGTTATTTTTTAAAAAATGATGTAAGAAGAGGGGAAAGAGTCATTTTCCCAATCAATAACTCCTGGGGTTTTGGGCTTTTGGACCTCTTGGCCAAATGCTAATAAAACATATACACAGGGCAGCTAGGTGGTGCAGTGGATAGAGTACCGGCCCTGGAGTCAGGAGGACCTGAGTTCAAATCCAGCCTCAGACACTTAACACTTACTAGCTGTGTGAGCCTGGGCAAGTCACTTAATCCCAATTGCCTCATCAAAAAAACACCCCCCAAATCCCAAAAAAACCATATTTACAATTTTTGATTTTCATTTAAACAGCACAGTGTCTGGCACTTAGTGGGCATTTAATAAATGTTTATCGATTTTTACTTATTTAAAACATATGGATATTTCATGAATATTTGTAAGCACATAGATTTTGAAGGAAATTTCAGTCTCAAAATAAACATAATACATCAATACTTCATTGGGTTTGTGACTTCCTTGTTGTGGGTCCTCCAATGACAAAAATCATATTGCAATCAAACTTTCTCATTTGGTGGGATTCTTGTCTATATCCTCCTATGAATTCTCCATGGAAGATTTACCCAGTATTCTAGAGGCCTTCCCATACGTGTTTTTTTTTGTTTGTTTGTTTGGTTTGTTTTGTTTTGTTTTTTGATGAGGCAATTGGGGTTAAGTGACTTGCCCAGGGTCACACAGCTGGTAAGTGTCAAGGATCTGAAGCCGGATTTGAACTCAGGTTCTCCTGAATCCAGGGCCGGTGCTCTATCCACTGTGCCACCTAGCTGCCCGCCCCATGCGTGTTTTAACAATCCATGGGTACCAGTGCATTACCCAGATTGTGAATGTATGTTTTCTCATACTCTCAATAAGTAATTAGCTTACCTCTTGTTCTGACCTAGAACTGTATCTCTTAGATCATACCATCTTCTTGAATGTGTCATTAAAAAAAAGTTACATCTTACTTGTGCTAATTATGCAGCTCACATTGCATTTTGAGTCATCTGCAATTTTGAATCTTCAGATGCTTTGGCATTCCATGATTCATGGCCAAATAGTATAATCAAAAGAATATTGATATTAAAAAATGTGCCTTTGTTTCAGGGACTATTTTGGTATCATTGGAAGGGCTGTAGTATTTCCTATATATGACCCAGAATGGTTTCCCCCGACAAATTCTATTACAGGCTATCTATCTATCTATCATCTATCTATCTATCTATCTATCTATCTATCTATCTATCTATCTATCTATCTATCTATCTATCTATCTATCTATCTATCTATACATTTACCTATGTATATGTATATATGCACATATGTGTGTTTGCACACATACACATATATGGACTAACTTTATACCTACTCCTCTAACCATATATTATAGTGTAGGTAATAGGGATTCTTCATCAACTTAGTTCTTTTCTTGTCTGGATTCAATCAATAAATCAACACGCACTTATTAAGAACTTAATTATATGTTAGGCAGAATGCTAAGCATTGGATATGCAACACATTAAGGCAAAAAAACCCAAACAGTGCTTGCTTTAGAGGAGCTCACATACTAATGATGGAGATGACCTGTAAATAAATATGTACATACATTATAGATATGGGGCAGAAGGAAGGTAACATTAGAGGTGAAGGCTCAAGTGACCAGGGGGACAAGGAGGGCTTCCTAAAGAAGGTAGCATTTGAGCTGACTGCTGAAAGAAGCTAGGAATGTCAAGAGGAATAATTGAGGAGGGAAAGTATTACAGACTGAGAAATAGCCTGTACTACGGTATAAAGAAGAGAGATGGGGGCAGCTAGGTGGCACAGTGGTTAGAGCACTGGCCCTGGATTCAGGAGGAGCTGAGTTCAAATCTGGCCTCAGACACTTAACACTTACTAGCTGTGTAACCCTGGGCAAGTCACTTAAACCCAATTGCCTCATCAAAAAAAAAAAATGAAGAGAGATGGAGAGACAGCAAGGAATTGCAAGTCAGTATGTATCACTGGAGTGCACAGAGGGGAGTGGAAAGACAGAAAGGCAGAAAGGGGCCAGTTTATGAAGAACCTTAAATGCAAAACAGGAGTTTATATTTGACTCTGAAAGTAATAATAGGGGGCCACTGGGTTTTATTGATCAGGGGAGGGACATGGTCAGGTCTCTGCTTTAGGAAAAGCAGTTTGGCAGCTGCGTGAAGGATAGATTAGAATGGAAAGAGACTTGATGCAGGGACATCATTTAGAAGACTATAGAAATGGTTCAGTCAAGAGATGATGAGCGTCTGAACTAGGGTTGTGGCTATGTAAGTAGAGAGAAAAATTGATAGATAGACAGATAGATAGATAAGTAGATAGAAAATAGAGATAGAGATGATAGAGATAGATATATACATATGAGAAATCTATCGATAGTGATAGTGATAGCAATAAAGATTGGGATATAGAAACATTGTGAAGTTAGATATGACCATCTTTGAAATTTGATTGGCTATGAGGGGTGAGTGAGAGTGAGTTGTTGAGAAGGATACTAAGACTGAGAACTTAGAAGTATGGGATGTAGTGTCCTCAATAGTAATTGGGAAATTCAGGAAGAGAGAAAGGTTTTAAGGGAAAGATCATGAGTTCTTTTTGGGACTTGTTGAGTTTGAGATGACAATGAAATATAGAGTTCTAAGTGTCTCATAGGCATTTGTCGATGCTAGACTGAAACTCAGAAGAGACTAGGGCTGGACATATAGACCTGGGAGTCATCTGCAGAGAGATGATAATTGAATCAATGGGAGCTGATGTCGTCAAAGAATATTATAATGAAAGAAAAGAGAAAGAGGGCACAGGACATAGCCTTGAGGGCTTATCCACAGTTTGGGGATGTGACAAAGATAAAGATCTAGCAAATAAGACTAAGAAAGAGTGATCACACAGGTACAAAGAGCCAAGAAAAGCAGTGTTATGAATTGACAGAGGTCTGATGGAGGAGAAAGTTAATTGAACCTTCAGAGATTGAAGTCTTGAAAATAGAAAAAGAGGGAGCAGCTAGATGGTGCAGTGGATAAAGCACTGGCTCTGGATTCAGGAGTTCAAATCTGGCCTCAGATACTTAACACTTACTAGCTGTGTAACCCTGGGCAAGTCACTTAACCCCCATTGCCCTACCAAAAAAAAAAAAGAAAGAAAGAAAATAGAAAAAGGGAGCACTCTAAATCTCCCCAAATCATTATTTTGTTTGTTTGGTTTTTTTTTGGTGGCCACCTAGCTGCCCCCCCAAATCATTATTAATAATCATTTCTCTCGAGTCCCAAATAGAATTGTTCCTTAGCTATCTGAGGGAGGGGTGGAATTGAGGCTCTGGGAGAGCCCGGGTATCCTAATCCTGAGAAGACAGGAAAGTTCAGAGCTACAAACAATGATGAAAATAAGGGAAAGGGGAGAAAAGAGAAAATGGAGACGAAACTTCAAAAGGCTCAAATGTCGCAGGGAATGGTAGCTCTTGTTTTGCTTTGGAAAAGCCAAAGGAAGAAAGAGAAAAGGGGAAGTGGAAGTATGAGACTTGCAGTTCCTTAGTAGAGAGGAAAAAAGTGAAAAGACATATTCACCTGGCTTCAGCTTCTCATAAGGGATAAGAGGAGAGGGAAAGAGAGATAGGTCCTTGCATGACAGTTCCCTATAGCCTTCTGGGTGGGTCATTCACAAGAGAATCCAGCAATTATCTTTTGCCTCAGTATTGTCTCTATATCAGGCTTGTTTTCTTTTGTTTGTTTGTTTGTTTTGTGGGGCAATTAGGGTTAAGTGACTTGCCCAGGGTCACACAAGTAGTCCATGTCAAGTGTCTGAGGCCAGAGTTTGAACTCAGGTCCTCCTGAATCCAGAGCCAGAGCTTTGTCCACGGCACCACCTAGCTGCCCCCAGGCTTGTTTTCTTACACTAGGGACTTGAGGCAAAATCATACTCTTTCTTGGCAGTGGCTAGGTGGTGCAGTGGATAAAGCACCAGCCCTGGATTCAGGAGTTCCTGAGTTCAAATCTGGCCTTAGACACTTGAAACTTACTGGCTGTGTGACCCTGGGCAAGTCACTTAACCCCCATTGCCCCGCAACCCCCCCCCCCCCGAAAAAACAACATTCTCTTTCCATTCCTATTTGATATGCTGCTCCTTTTTAGAGGATATGTTAACAATAAGCTGCCTTTCCAGTTTAGCTATGTATTTTGTTGCCTCCTCTTGCTTTGAGACCTATTACTCTAGTGAGAACTTGGGAGAGGGAGGTAGTGCTCTCTAATTTCAAAAAATCTAGATAATAATAAAAGTGTTAATTCACAATTATAATATCATTAGCCTTCCCCAAAATCAATGTGATAAATGTTAATAGAAAATTAAACTGTAATACCTTAATTTCTGGTTTGGTGGTGTAAAAAAATTATTATATCTAATCTAATCTGGAAAAATGATATAATTGGACTTAGGAAAAATTATAAGTTTAGAAAAATTATGAGTGGGCCATAAGTCCCATCTGGTTTGCCATTCAAATGTAGAAATATTTCAAATGACTAGCCTAATTTGGGGGGACTAAACTGGGACTTTGGGGGTACTTAATCTGGGACTGTTGACTAACTGGCTATCTGACTGCTATTAATTTAGTATGGGCCGTTTAAAATTTCTCCACACTGCTCCCAAATTGATAAGCAAAAGATTAAGAAGCCTCTTAACTAAATAATCAAAGCAGAGTTTATTTATGAGATACTATTTAAAATTAAGAATACAGGGAAATAAAATGTACAACCTGACTGTGTTCTGGCAGGCATGTCTCTTTCCACCTGCTGACCTGGAACTTTTTTTTTTTTAAGTGAGGCAATGGGGGTTGAGTGACTTGCCCAGGGTCACACAGCTAGTAAGTGTTAAGTGTCTGAGGCTGGATTTGAACTCAGGTCCTCCTGACTCCAGGGCTGGTGCTCTATCCACTGTGCCACCTAGCTGCCCCCTGGTCCGGAACTTTTTTAATACAATAAGGGCCTTAGCCGCCTCTTGCCTTAGGGTATGTTCCGCTTTCCCTGCTCAGCTCCTTTCTTCTAACTCCAAGGGCCTTTCGCTTTGTCTGTCCCTGCATCTAACTTTCCTTTCCCGACTGCTGCTGCTGAACCCCTGTATTTCTCTCTCACTGACCTCTCCTTCTGTTCTCCTAGTGCTCCAGTGTCCTTCTGTTCTCTTAATCTTCCCTTTCTCCAACCTGTACCCTGTCCTGACCGCTTCTGTGCTCTCCGCTGCCTCCTGTTCTGTCTGTCTGTCTGCTCCGTCAGTCTGCCCTCTGCCGCCTTTGCCACCCCTCTAATCTTGTCAGCTGCCCTTAATCTTGTCAGCTGTCCTCTCTATCTCTGTTCTAACTCCCAGGTCTATATATATCTTTCTTCTCTCCACTCAAATCTCAGGGCTTTTTGCGCCCCCACAGACCAAACTAATGCTCCAGCCAGGGCTGCGGTTGGTGGAGGGGCCCGCTTGAGCCTCCTGTGCATACCGCACCCAGGGCTCCAGGGGCCCATGCCCCCTGCTGTGTGCCCAGGGACCTCTGCACCGGCTATGTCAGAGGCTGGCCTGGATGAGCCTGGGATCTCTGGGATAGATCCACTCAGGGCAGAGGGAACTGGGGCTCCCTCCCCACAGCTGTCTAACCTGGTGTCTTGTACAGCCCACGGGGCTTTTTGGCTCAGCTGAGGCAGAGGGGGAGGGACACCAGCATCTCCCACATAGAAGAGACCCTGAGGGCCTAAGGCTTTCTAATCTCAGCCCAAAGGTAGGGTCCCCAAATCAAAATAAATTTCCACAGTGGGTAGAATGCTAGCTTTGGAATCAGGAGGACCTGGTTCAAGTCCTGCCCTTAACACTTATTAGCTCCTAGATGTGATGATTTGCTAGTCATTTAGCCTCTCAGTGCATCAGGCTATTCTCAAAAGGATTTATTACAGACACATTGCAGAACTGTATCAGTGGAGGGGGTTTCCATAGTGGGGAATTCTGTAAACAGATAAAATCATAGGTCCAATTTTTTTTTTTTGGAGGGCAATGGGAGTTAAGTGACTTGCCCAGGGTCACACAGCTAGTAAATGTCTGAGGCTGGGTTTGAACTCAGGTCCTTCTGAATTCAAGGCTGGTGCCTTATCTACTGCACCACCTAGCTGCCCTCCAATTTTTTTTTAAACAACACATTAGTGTGTTTTGATGTCTGCTTTTTAACAAATAATCTACAAATGCCTAGGTTTCATTTTCTTATTTAAATTAATTTTCAGGTGTTCTAGTTCTTTCTGCCTCTGTTTCTGTGTCTTTGTCTCTGTCTGTCTCTGTCTCTGTTTCTCCATCTGTCTTTCTGTCTGATTCTCTGTCTCTCTCACTCTGTCTCTGTCATTTGCTTGATTCTCTGTTCTGGAATTTCTCCCTGTGTTATTGCCTTTTGAAGAAAAATATGCACAGAATATAAGTTTTTGTAAGGAAATATAAGAGAACTTATCAAGATTCAACATATATTGAAGCAAAAGTAGGTCTACTTTCTGACCATATGTGGAAAATATATTTTCTGAGCATATGCTATTTTCTGGGAAATAACTGTGCAGCCTATTGCCCGTGACTCTTCTGCCATTTTAACAAGAATAGGGATGTTGATGATGCATGATGTCTTTGAAATTGAAACTCTGGTCTTAAATCTTGAAAGTGTGAACTCCTAGGGGGCAGCTAGATGGCGCAGTGGATAAAGCATGGGCCCTGGATTCAGGAGTACCTGAGTTCAAATCCAGCCTCAGACACTTGACAGTTACTAGCTGTGTGACCGTGGGCAAGTCACTTAACCCCCATTGCCCCGCCAAAAAAAAAAAAAAAGAAAAAAGAAAGTGTGAGCTCCCAGTATATTGAGAACTCCCAGATTGATACCTGTTTGTTAATATCACAAGACTAGTGTTCTACTTTATTACCAAGATTTTATGTTGTTGTCATTATTAAAAAGTAATGTGAATAATTCACATTTGCAGAATATACTTGACAAAGGATTTTTATATACATCATTTCATTTGACACTTACAACAATCTGGTGAGGTTCGTCAGGAGAGATACTATGACCCCCAATTTACAGATGTGGAAACTAAGGTTCAGTGAAGTTCAGTGGTTTGTCTAAGGTCACACAACTAAGAAGACTCTTCAAATTATAGCAGGTCATTGGATTAGGCCTTAGTGGAAGATGAAAACATTTATGAAGAATTTAATGAATACTCATAGTTGCCTTAATTTCAATATGCTTCAATATGTTTTTCTAATGAGAATTTTGTAAAGACAGTCTGTTTATGGTAGAAAGAGCATTGAATCCAGAATCACGTGATCTAGGTTTGTGTCAAATTCAATTTAGTACTATCTCAACTATACAACACTATCTCTCCAGAACTCATGCTAGAAAAGTGTGCTCAATTTAAGACAACTATAAATACTTTTTCAGAAGCAGCCATGGTTGAGTGGATAGAGTTGACCTTAGAGCCAGGAAGACCTGGGTTTAAGTCTTGTCTCTAACACATTCTGGCTGTGTGACCCTGTTTAAATCAATTCACCTCCTACTGTTCTAGTTCTCTAAAATGAAATGTTGCAGAGAAAGTGCCAAACTGTTTTGGTGGAGTGAATTGTTTCTACTCAGAGTTCCCAGTATCAATAAAAGCATAAGTCCCATCCCTGTTCTTCTATGAGTACTTTTTAAAATAAGTTTTATTAATTTTTTTATGCTTTTTTGGGGGGGGGGCAGGGCAATGAGGGTTAAGTGACTTGCCCAAGGTCACACAGCAAGTAAGTGTCAAGTGTCTGAGGCCAGATTTAAACTCAGGTCCTCCTGAATCTAGGGCCAGTGCTTTATCCACTGTACCACATAGCTGCCTTGATATCTTTTTATTTATTTATTTATTTTTGGTGAGGCAATTGGGGTCAAGTGACTTGCCCAGGGTCACATAGCTAGTAAGTGTCAAGTGTCTGAGGCCAGATTTGAACTCAGGTCCTCCTGAATCCAGGGCCGGTGCTTTATCCACTGTGCTACCTAGCTGCCCCGGTATCTTTTTATCAACATAATTTCCCCCTTTCTCCTACTCCAAGAGAGCCATGCCAAATAACAAATAATATTTTTTTAGAGGAAAAAATGAGCATAACTAAAGCATTTACAAAGTATAAAAAATGTGCAATATGCTACACTTATAGATCTCCCATCTCTTTGCTATAACAAAAAGTGTTGCTAAAATATTTGGCATATATGAAAACTTTTTAAAAAATCAAAGACCTCCTTGGGGGTATAAGCCTAATAGTGGGATCTCTGGGTCAAAAGCTATGGACATTTTAGTCACTTTAGTTGCATAATTCCAAATTGCTTTCCAGAATAGTCATGGCAATTCACAGTTCTACCAACAATGCACCAGTGTGCCTATTCCCTCCCCCAACATTAACTATTCTCGATTTTTGTCATATTGGCCAATTTTCAGGGTATGAGGTAAATCTTTGGGGTTAATTGATTTGCATTTCTCTTATTGATAGTTATTTGGGGAATTCTTTTACATGCGGTTAATACTTTGCAATTCTATTGTAGAAATGCTCCTTATAGGGGGCAGCTAGGTGGCACAGTGGATAAAGCACCGGCCCTGGATTCAGGAGGACCTGAATTCAAATCAGGCCTCAGACACTTGATACTTACTAGCTGTGTGACCCTGGGCAAGTCACTTAAGCCTCATTGCCCCTCAAAAACAAAAACAGAAAACAAAAAACTAAGCTTTAAAGAAATGCTCCTTGGGGCAGCTAGATGGTACAGTGGATAGAGCACTGGCCCTGGAATCAGGAGTACCTGAGTTCAAATCCGGCCTTAGACGCTTAACATTTACTAGCTATGTGACCCTGGGTAAGTCATTTAACCCCAATTGCCTCACAAAAAAAAAAAAGAAAGAAAAGAAATGTTCCTTATAAATACTTTAATAAAATTCAAGATATATAAATCTTTCTCCATAAATTCCTAACCCAAAATTCATCATCATGGCATCGTTGTGATCCTGGATTCTTGAAAGATATCCCAGAAGAAGTCTTGTGGACTCTACCATGCTTGAAAGGCTTTGAGTATAATACAATAACAGAAAATACACAACTTTTCTTAGTTCTGATTGTTCCCCTCTGCTTCTGTAGTAATTGTGGCAAAAATCAAAAAGGGGGAAGATGTGAAGAGTAGCACAGGTTTTAGTCAGTTCACAAATATCAGTTTAGCTTTTGGTTCTCCAAACATAAGCTGTTTGCTCAGTAACCAATGAATGCACAGACTATTGTAGGAACTGCAATGCATCAACTTGGACATTCTCTGTATAAATGAAAGCAAAAGACAAAAGGGAAGGATGACTTCTTGGAGAGTCAAATGGAGAGAGTGTTGGAGTTACTTTGAAGGTGCATTAAAAGGCAACAAGATATGCTAGGCCATTCCATCTCATATTGAAGTTTTCATTATTAGTGTTTGCCAAAAAATATTAGCAACACAAATATAATTGCAGCTTTTGCATCAACATGTATAGTAGAAGATTAGGAGGTAGAGAAAATTTAAAAGAACTTGCTAAGATCTTTCAAATGAAACCAACAAATACTTGGTGATTTTAATGCAAAAGGGACCACAAGAGGGACAGTAAAAGAATGGTGGAATACATGGTTCAGACAAAAGAAATAAGGGACACCAAACACTTATAGATTACATGGAAGACTCAAATTTATATATAATTTCTACTTTCTTCCAGAAGAGATTTGGGAAAGTCTGAAATTGATAAACATCAAATAACATCATAAAAATGAAATTAATTATATTTTATTAGACAGCAGAGTGGCTACCAACATGAAAATTATTTCTCAATCAGCTATCTATAAGTAGACTGACTTGTTAGAGTAAAGATTAAAATCAATACCAAATCAGAAAATAACGCATACCATCGAGACAAATCCAACTTGACCCACTTAAGCCAGATGCTGCTGCTGAAGTGGGAAATGAATAAAAGAACAACTGTGTACGCAGACTACTCCCATATGCTTAAAAAACCCCAAAACAACAAAACTTAATTGATATAAATGATTTCCTGCAGGAGTTGAAATGAGTCTAGAAATTGCCTCTCTCAGTAGATTATTTCCTTGCCAAGTGGAGAGATGTGTCAACTAAGTTCAACATCAATCTAGAATATAATAGTTCATAAATTATGAGCAATATGATTTCAGAAAACATTGAGAAAATGTGCGTGTGTGTGTGTGTGTGTGTGCGCGTGCGTGCGCACGCAAGAACGAGTTTACGTAAAACTTTGCAATAGACCCAGTTATAACAGGTCAATCTAAAAGCACTTAATAATTTAATAATTGAAAGGACAATGAACAGGCAAGAAAAGGAAAAAAAAATCTCATATAATCTTGACATCAAACCTTTTCTCTCCACATTTGAAGTCTAACACTGCTGCATAGAATGAGCTACATAATGAAAGAGAAATTACTACAATTCTTTTCAGGGCCTGGAAGTCTTTTCCTCATGCTGTGTTTAGCTGCCAAGGATAGGTTTCATGAGTCTATATTATCCAGCTCTCTTCTCTGTTGTCAATGGTTCTTTTTTTTTTTGGAGAGCAAATTGAATTTATTATAGAATTTTTAAAAATCAAGCTACATATAACTATATATACATATGTATGTATATATAGATGTATACATACACATATGTATATGCATAGATGATACTCCATCACACATATGACATTCCATCCCCTGCCTTTATGGTTTTGCACAAAAGAACCCCATAAAACTCTCAAATGACTGCCTTTCATATATGCCTATATACTTGGAGTGTGTGTCTTTGTTAGGCAACTGGATAAAGCACTAGTCCTGGAGTCAGGAAACATGAGTTCAAATACTGCTTTAGATGCTTACCCTGTGTGATCCTGGGGAAGTTCCATAACCTCAGTTTGACCCAGTTTCCTTATCTGTAAATGGGCATAAATAATAGCACTTATCTCCCAATATTGTTGTGAAGATAAAATGAGATAATATTTGTGAAGGACTTTTCAAACCATAAAATTCTATATAAATATTACTAATTATGACCTCAACTTGGTCTCAAATTTTCTCAAACTGATTAACTCTCAAACTGCTAAATATTGTGTTTTCCTCTGGGCAAGTTATTGCCAGATGCTACAGGCAGTCAGGTCATTTCTCCCTGTAGGAGTCTTCTCCACAAAGCATTCCTGAGCTTTCCCTCCACCAAACTCTTATTTAAATAGCTTAGCTATTTAAAGTCTTGCAAAGACTTGTCTCATTTTTGCTTGTCCAATGAAGTTGCTTCCTTTAATTCCATCAGAAAAGGGTATTCACATGTCATAAAGGGATTATTGTTCCTGTTGAGTCATTTCAGTCATGTCAACTCTTCATGACTCCATTTGAGATTTTTTTGGCAAAGATACTGGCTTGCTTAGCCATTTCCTTCTGCAGTTCATTTTACTGATGAGGAAACTGAGGCAAACAAAGTTAAGTGATTTGCCCAGTCACACAGCTAGTAGTATCTGAGGCCAGATTTGAACTCAGGATGCTGATTCTTCCTGACTCCAGGCCCAGTGCTCTATCCACTGTGCCACCTAGCTGCCCCATAAAAGGATCAGTAGTTGTTAAAACCATATAAAAGCATCCTGTGTGACTATATTCTATGATGAGGTGATGTGGGGAACTTTCTTCCTTACGCAGTCAAAAAATGATGACCTAAAAAAAACCCCAAACACTTCTGACTTGCATGTCTACTTTCCCATCTTTACAAAATATTTACAAGAATAAAATACATATGGATAAAATGTCTCCTTGGTGATGAAATATGTTCATTTTCTAGATTCCCCAAATCTCTATGAATCTTTACTTTTGTCCTACTGGTAGTCCTTGAAAGTTGAGATCTGTCTATCTGTTTATTATCTCTCTATCATCTATCTCTATCTATCTAATCTATATATCTATCATCTGTCTGGATGTCCGTCTCCATCTATTTATTTATCATCTATCTTTCTATCTACCTACATATCAATCATCTATGTCAGATACTACAAATGGATAATTAGTTGGGCCCAGAATTGAACAAGAGAAGACTAAATTAGATCGCTATTAGGAAATTATGCAGTACTGCCTCTGAAACAAAGGTCTATATTTTCAATAACATTCTCCTGGAGATAATGGCTTTTAGCTATGAAATCCTACAATCTCTAAAATATTAAAGTTGTTCGTCCCCCCAAAGGGCAAGAAAGACACACATTGTGGGCATTAGCAGGCTGCAATATATTGTAAAGGGACAGCTAAGTGGCACAGAGGATAAAGCATTAGACTTGGAGTCAGGAAGACTCTTCTTCCTGAGTTCAAATCTGTCCTCAGATGCTTATTAACTGTGTGACCCTGAGTAAGTCGCTTAACCCTGTTTGTCTCAGTTTCCTCATCTATAAAATGATCTGGAAAAGGACAAGGCAAACAGTACCTGTATCTTTGACAAGAAAATCCCAATTCAGACACAACTGAAACAACTGAACAACAAAATGTATTGCCAAAGAAGCAATACTCCCTAGAAAGGACATAATGTATACATTTAGAGATTTGTATGACCATTGATTGCTGTCCTTTTTTCTCAAATAGGACCAAAATGACATCGCTATATTAGAGTCAAGTTATAATGTGTCTGAACAGATCAATATGAGCTTGAAAAGATCTGCCACAGGTTGGGCACAAATAATCTATGTGAACATTTGGGTTGTATTCAAACCATGTAAAGTCAAAAGATCTAGAGGAAAGCTCCTAGCACGTTGGTAAATGTCCCCTCCCACTCCCATCACCAAAGATTTAAAGAAAGCCACAC
Organism: Dromiciops gliroides; assembly: GCF_019393635.1. Taxonomy (NCBI): domain Eukaryota; kingdom Metazoa; phylum Chordata; class Mammalia; order Microbiotheria; family Microbiotheriidae; genus Dromiciops; species Dromiciops gliroides. The sequence continues at coordinate 358,946,987 of NC_057864.1, read as the reverse complement.
AAAGGAATTACATGGGATGAGAGGCTGAATTTGCGTTGGGATCTGTACTGTTGGAGTGAAAACCTATATTGACAAGCTCTAACAGCATATTGAATATTGGCAAATCAGAGTTTTATGTTTGAATTATTATTATTTTTTTTTTAGTGAGGCAATTGGGGTTAAGTGACTTGCCCAAGGTCACACAGCTAGTAAGTGTTAAGTGTCTGAGGCCGGATTTGAACTCAGGTCTTCCTGACTCCAGGGCCGGTGCTCTATCCACTGCGCCACCTAGCTGCCCCCAAATCTACTTTTTTTTTTTTTTTCCAAATCTACTTTTAAAAATTATTCAGGGGCAGCTAGGTGGCGCAGTGGATAGAGCACCGGCCCTGGAGTCAGGAAGACCTGAGTTCAAATCCGGCCTCAGACACTTAACACTTACTAGCTGTGTGACCTTGGGCAAGTCACTTAACCCCAATTGCCTCACTAAAAATAAAAATTAAATTAAATTAAATTAAATTAAAAAATAATAAAATTTAAAAAAAAGTAGATTTGAGGGGTAGCTAGGTGGTGCAGTGGAGGGAGCAACGGCCCTGGATTCAGGAGGACCTGAGTTCGGGTTGGAACTCAGACACTTGATACTTACTGGCTGTGTGACCCTGGGCAAGTCACTTAATCCCAATTACCCCGCAAAAAAAAAAAAAAAGTAGATTTCGCTTTTAGACTTGGAAGTAAAGGAAATGGTGATTATGAGATCTTGGAAACCTCAGAATATAATAAGTTTTCCTTTTGTTTTACCGTGACTACCATTGCCACTACCATCATATCCAATGTACATATATTCATTTCTAGACAGGTTCTGAGGCAGCTTATAATGTTAAAAATTGTGGCACAGCACTGTGTGGGCTGGAGGATGAGGTCATGAGAATCAACTTCCTAGGGCACAGAAGAGTTTTTGGGATATGTGTTGGCAGAAGCAGCCTAGATAGATAACATTGCAGTATTAAAGTCCTTCAATTGTCCAAAGATTGCTCAGCGGATGAGTCTCTAAAGACCTCAGCCCTCTGGTGGTGTTTACCAAAGGTGAAGCTTAACTTAACTCACATATGAAGCTCCACAGCTGCGACCTGACTTTTTATTTTCTTTACCAAAATGTCTATCTACTTATACACTTTCTAATGAGCAGCGCCATGTATACACCCTGGGAAACTGTGCAGTGCATTGAAGTTTTCCTTGCCTATATACTTCCATTCTGTTAACTGGAGCAAGAACAAAAACATAAAACAAGAAGGCCAACTCCAGCTGAGTAGAAAGAGAATGAGAGAAATTAAGAATTAAAAAACTAAGGTGTGAACCCAGGCTCTACCACTAACTGTGTGACCTTACCCCAGTCACTTCATCTCTTTTGGATCCAGTTTCCTTATCTGTAAAAGGAAGGGGTTAGTCTTTCTCCATTCTAAATCTATATTCCAATGAAATCTGGGCAATCATAACCAAAAATAGGAGGGGAATCTACAAATGGAGCAGGGGAAATTCATGTTTCTTGGTTCTTTACCAGTTCTCTCTTTTACACATCTTATCTACATGCAAGATTATACTTTTATTTTTATCTTCATAGTACCTGATCACAGTTCTGTTTTCTGATGATATTCTTACGATAAATTATAAAAATGATGAGTCATAAGACTGTGGTTTAACTCAAGGAAATGCCCTTTTAATTAGTCCACACGGCTTGATGTCTCTCTTTCCCCTATTGCTAGGGCTAAAGCTATATCTGTGCATTATAACAGAAAGGTTTCTCACTTCCTAGCTGTTTCTTTTAGAATTCACATTAGAGGGGTCAGCTAAGTGGCATAGTGGATAAAGCACTGGCCCTGGATTCAGGAGTACCTGTGTTCAAATCCAGCCTCAGACACTTGAGTCTTACTAGCTGTGTGACCCTGGGCAAGTCACTTAACCCTCATTGCCCCGCAAAAAAAAAAAAAAGGAATTCACATTAGAGTTACAATAAAGCAAGTATAAGATTAACATCAATAAACATTTCCTGATTGGATGTAGTCTGTCCAATAATAGAAAAGGGTATCTGGGGATGATTCTGTATTTCAAGAGTTAAATGGAGGGTGAAGTACAGGTTGATTGTTCTTTACCAGAGATAGAATCAGAACCTTTGATTTCCTTTTTTTTGTTGTTTTAGCTTTGAAAATTATATGTAGAATTTATTACATAGTTTTAAAAAAAGTAAATAGTGTGAAATGGAAAGTTGTAGTTTTATATTGAACTTTGCTTTTTTTGATGCCTTTTATAGTCTTTTGGGAGCTACACTCCCATACTCAGCCTCCCCTTGTTACAAAAAATTTAAGGTCTAAAACCCCAATTTGGAAGTAGGGCATTTCTTTCCAGTTTTTAAATTTAAATTTTAAATTTAATTGTAAAGCTTTGAGTTTCAAATTCTATCCCTCCTTCCCTCCTCCCTGAGATGGTGAACAATCAGATAAAAGTTATACGTGTGCAATTATGTAAAGCATTTCCATATTAATCATTTTGTATAAGAAGATGAATAAAAGAAAAAATTAAAGTGAAAAATAGCATGTTTCAGTCTGTATTCAATCAATATCAGTTCTTTCTTTGGAAGCAGATAATATGCTTCATCATTAGTCCTTTGGGATTGTCTTGGATCATTGTATTGCTGAGAATAGTTGTCATTCACAGTTCTTCATCAAACAATTGTTATTGTGTTCAACATTCTCTTGAGAACCTTTGATTTCCTTGGTATAGGAAACTTTCCTCCTAAGTGAGGAAATTCCTGCTATCAATACAGGTTGGCCAATCTCCAGTTTACAACCTTAAGAGTTGCCTAAAGAATTGAGAGATTAAATGAATTGCCCAGAGGCACACAGCCAGTATGTGTAAGATGCTTAGACTTGAGCCTCTAAGTCTTCCTAGCTCTGAGACCATCTCTCTCTCTACTGTTCCACACTGTCCCTGTTCTTTATCAGATGAGTATGAGTTGCTAGGAGACTAGTGAAGGGTAACCGACTAATGTAAGTTTATAATCCTGCTCTGTTTCCTTGGGTTGTGACTAATAAGCCATAACAATCAGATGCAGATCTTGAACCTAAGCTCTGGTGAAGAGGGTAAACATGAAATGGTATATTGAAAACATATGAAAGGTTAAAAAATGAAATCAAAGATTAATGAGAGGAAAGGAAAAAAAACCCAACATTCATCTTGCTTTGTTTTTATTAAGACAAAAGCAATGGGTTGTTCTTAATCCATTCCATAACCTTATCCTCCTGTTCTACTGAAGTCTTGAATGGATTCATGGAGAGGGAGAAGAGGTAGGAATTGATGGTGACAGTTGATATAGGAGAAGGAAAAAATGACACCAGACACAACAACCACCTTACTATGGAGAGGACTACTTATGACTCTGGAGAAGAACCCTGAAAGACAACTAGGTGTAGTGGAAAGTGTACTTGATTGGAATCAGAGGGCTGATGTTTGAATCTCAGCTTTGCTACTTACTAGAAAACTTTGAGTGTCACTTAAACTCTCTGGGTCTCAGTTTCTTCACCTCCAAAACAAATCAGTTGGACTAGTTTATGCCTAAGAATCTTTCTAGATCTAAATCCTTTGATAATTTATGATGACAATCCAAGAGGATGGGGTCTCAAGAGCCTAAGGATACTCTGTCAACCTAAACTAAATTTCATTTTGTTCCCAACTGTTGTATGTTCATACAACAACTCAAAAGTTGTACATTTTGTATGTCATGCACTCTAGGAAGACACTAGAATAAGACTTTGTCCATCAAAGTAGATTAAAAAAAAAGGGAGGCAGCTAGGTGGTGCAGTGGATAAAGCACAGGCCTTGGATTCAGGAGGACCTGAGTTCAAATCTAGCCTCAGACAATTGACACTTACTAGCTGTGTGGCCCTGGGCAAGTCACTTGACATCAATTGCCTCAACAACAACAAAAAAATCAGTACCAAAGAAGATAAAAAAGGACCTTGTCCTGCACTAGAAACTGAAGCTCCTGACTATGAGCAGGACACATAGAACTTACAGAGGAGGAGAAAGATTGGCAGGACAATCACATCTCTTAGAGTGCTATCAGTTGGGTCCAAAGGCATTCTTCCTTAATGGTCCAGTTTTAGTTTTACCACCCTGAAAAAGTCTGAGCAGATTGAGTTAAATGGAAATCCAGAGATCAAGATCAACAAGGGTATATTACCAGAGTAGGTAAACACCACTATTGGACCCTATTGGTAGGAAGAATTGGGATATCTGGAGCTTAAAGCCTCAAGCTTTTGATCCCTTCTTCCTCTGGGATCTTGTTGACCACAATTCCTCAAAAGTCAGTCTGAGTCAAAGGAGTCAGTATTGTAACCCTGGGCTCTCAATCTAGATTATTTTCTTGTTTGGTATTCTAGAGTAGTCTTGATACTGTAGCCAAACTATAAACTAAACTAGTCTTGCAGTACTGAAGAAAATATTTCTTAGCTAGAATTTGGTAAGGGAGTCTAAAAAGACAAGGGAAGCACTGTTTGCTATATTATTCTTGTGGAGGGTCCTGAGACCAAATATAAAACTAGGACAGAAAGTAGGAGCTAAGGAAATATTTTGGGTGCTGTGGTGTGAAAAAATGATGTTTGGAAACATGAATTTAACTGTAAATTTTGGGCAAAACTGAAGAGACAAAAAAACTTAGGTGAGGAAGATTTTAGGTACTAGAATACAAAGCTTTTGTTGATAGATCTGGGAAAAAGGGAAGAGAAAGATCTCAGAGATCCTGTAGAGGAAATGGCAGCAGAATTGACCAACTAGTTAGTTGAGGAAGTTTAGAGAGAGAAAAGAGAGAGAAGCCTAGAGTTCTGAAGGGAATAGGGAGAGAATTTCCTCAGAAATGGTGAAATTGAGAAGGTTTGAGGTTAATGTGGTGAGTACTATTGGGAACCTTTGAGTGGACATTCTTTTGGTTTTCATTCCATTTAGTTTGAGATGGCGATTAGATATCTAGATGACTCCATTGGAAAGCAAGAAAAGATATGGGACTTGATAGTTCAGAGGAATTGGGGTCAACCACATAGAGTTATAATTTAAAACCATAAACTTGCTTAGAAAAGGAAGGAAAAGACCAGAGAAAGTTTTGAGTTACAAATTCTATCCCTTTCTCCCTTTCCTCCTACCTCCCTGAGATGGTAAGCAATTCAATATGGGTTATACATTTGTAATCATGAATCCTTTGGTATTGTCTTGGATGATTGTATTGCTGAAAATAGCCAAGTCATTCACAATTTTTTATCATAGACTATTGATGTTACTGTGTACACCATTCTCCTGATTTTGCTCACTTCACTTTGTATCAGTTCATGTAAGTCTTTCCAAGGTTTTCTGAAATCATCCTACTTGTTATTTCTTATATCACAATAATATTCCATCACAGTCATATACACATCTTGTTCAACCATTCCCCAATTGATGGGCATCTTCTTAATTTCCAATTCTTAGCCACCACAAAAAGAGCTTCTTTAAATAGTTTTGTACAAATAGGTCCTTCCCCTCCTACCTTTTTGAAAATCACTTTGGAAAAAAAAATTTTTTTTTAAATCACTTTGGGATACACACCTAGCATTGGTATTGCTGGGTCAAAGGGTATGCCCTGTTTTATAGCCCTTTGTGCATGGTTCCAAATGCTCTCCAGAATGTTTGGATCAGTTCACAACTCCACCAACGGTACATTAGTGTTCCAGTTTTCCCATATTGCCTCCAACATTTATCATTTTCCTTTTTTTTTTTAGTCATATTAGCTAATCTGATAGGTATGAGTTGGTGCTTCACAGTTGTTTTAATTTGCATATCTCTAATCAATAGTGATTTAGAGCATTTTTTCATATGCCTATAGAAAACTTTGATTTCTTTGTAAAATGCCTGTTAATATCCTTCAACCATTTATCAATTGGGGAATTAGTTGTATTCTTATAAATTTGACTCAGTTCTTTACATTTTTGAGAAATGAGTCTTTTATCAGAGATATTTGTTATAAAAATGTCCCCCAATTTTCTTATTTCCTCCTAATTTTGGTTGTATTGGTTTTGTTTATACAAAAACTTTTAAATTTTATATAATCAAAAAATTATCTATTTTATGTTTCATAATCACAGTCATATACCACAGCTTGTTTAGCCATTCCCCAATTCATGGGCAATCCTTTGATTTTCAATTCTTAGACAGCTATCTTTTTGTTGTTGTTGTTGTTGCAGGGAAATTAGGGTTTTTTGTTTGTTTTTTGTGGGGCGATGAAGGTTAAGTGTCACATAGCTAGTAAGCATCAAAGTGTCTGAGACTGGATTTGAACTGAGGTCCTCCTGAATCCAGGGCCAGTGCTTTATCCACTGAGCCACCTAGCTGCCCTGACAGCTATCTTAATATACAGTTTTGACAACATTAAAAGACAAACTCTCATAGGAGAGAGAAGACTGAAAGTGGACACAAGAATCTATGTCATGTTCAGAAGGCAAGGAGCACAGTTAACCCTAAGGTTTCATGAAATTTAAGGTGGGTCATGTTTTTGTGTAACCATTGCCAAGCAACTTCCTGGCATATAGTAGGCATTTAATAAATGCTTATTGATTGATTGATCTTGCTCACCTTTAAAGATTATTTTATAATGTGTCGACGTACGAAGCTTCTCCTTTTTGAGTCCCCCTCTCAGTTTTTGTTGAGTAAAACATCGGAAAGTGGAGAGTCTAGATTCATTTTTCTCATTCCTTAGTCACTATTTTGCCAACAAGAATGGTTCCTATCTTGACACGGTTGAGAAGACTTTCTTGCTTTGCAGGTTTCTATTATTGTGGTCTATGCACTGTCTGGGCCCTTGCTGACGTCTGTAAGCTGAGAGTCAGAAGTAAGCAATGATATAAGCTCTGTGATCTCTGTTTTGAAGGACAGTTTTGCTGCCAGCCGAGAGGGTGCTGTCATTTCTAATTCTGAAGCAACTTGAGCAGCTGCAGCTGCTCTGACTGCCTTAGGGAAAACCAGACTCCAAAGCATCTAAGACGTGTTTGCACTTTTGCTTGGAATGTACAGAATGGCTAAAGCCGTCTGGCTCAGCAGTATACTTTATGTTAATAGAATCAATTTCTATTTGCCTAATCATATGCAACCCTTCATTGTATGACAGTATGAAAATGATTTTATTACTCTGAGACTTAACTTTTTCACCTATAAAATCAGGGGATTGTACTAATTGGCTTCTAAGGTCTCTTTCCTTAATGCTATGATTCTTTTTTTTTTAAAGTGAGGGAATTGGGGTTAAGTGACTTGCCCAAGGTCACACAACTAGTAAGTGTTAAGTGTCTGAGGTCAGATTTGAACTCAGGTACTCCTGACTTCAGGGCTGGTGCTCTATTCACTGTGCCACCTAGCTGCCCCATTCCCAAATTCTTAATAAACAAAGACAATTGTCCCCATTTAATAGGGAGATTAACCAGTATGCCTGAGGATTAATTGGGTGGGTCATGGAGGAATTCTTAATTTACCATTTTCACCCCCAAATACTTTTCTTATACAGATGAGAGTGAGGATTTTATTGCCACGTGGGACGTGAAAACCTCTCAAATCAAATGAACGACTTTATTGTATTTTCCTAGAAAGGAGCAGTAGCACTGACAGCTATGCAATTAAAAAAGGTGGATTTTAGGTGATAATGTGTTCTATTTGGGCTGCTGGTGCCTCATATATATCCCACTATGGTGTTTTTTCACTGCCTGATAGAGAAGGTGAGTGGGCTTCTGATCCCATTTTCTCGGCATAGCTGTGACTGATTTTGTGGCTTTTCTTGCTAGTAGGAAAGTGTGGTTGAGATGCTATGAATGAGATTGAGATCATGAAAACCAAAATGATCCCTTGCTTTGTTGACCTGGAGTGGCAGTTTCCCAAATATAGTCTTTGATTTTAGGGATATTTAATGTTTTTGGTGAAATGAAGATGGCTTCTTTGCTAAACCAAATATGTATTTAGATTGAGGAAAAGAAAAGAGTTGGCTTGCCTTGGTAGATGGAGTTGTCTTCAGCTCAGGAAGACCTAGTTTCAAGTCCCTAACCTCTGTGACCTCAGAACTCAGAATTCTCTTAGGTTTTCTAACGCCACTGGGAATTTTTGTCCTCCTTAAGTGAGTATTCCTGATTTTTAATCCTAAAATTTTGAGGTATCGTAGAATTTGGATCTAGAAGAAGCTTTAGAGATCATCTAGTCCAACCTGAGCATTTTCAGATAAAGATATTAAAGCATAAAGAGAGGAAATGACTGGGCCAAGGTCAGGGACTGTCAGCAATGTGGTATTCTATTTTGTCCATCTTTGTTATTCAGTCATGTCTGACTCTTTGTGACCCTGTTTGGGGTTTTCTTGGCAAAGATACTGGTGTAGTTTGCCATTTTCTTTTCCATCTCATTTTTACGAATGAGGAAACTGAGGCAAACTGTTTAACTGGGTTAAATGACTTACCTAGGTCACACAGCTAGAAAATGTCTCAGTCCAGATTTGAACTCAGGAAGATGAGTCTTCCTGATTCCACTCTCGGCACTTTATCCATTGCACCACCTAGCTGGCCTCTATTCATTTAGCAAATATTAAGCCTTAGGCTATGAAAACAATGCCAGATTTAAATGTTTTAATGATTTTCATTATCAAAAATAATTTCAGGGGCCGCTAGATGGTGCAGTGGATGGAGCACCGGCCCTGGAGTCAGGTGGACCTGAGTTCAAATCCGGCCTCAGACACTTAACACTTACTAGCTGTGTGACCCTGGGCAAGTCACTTAACCCCAATTGCCTCACTAAAAAAAAAAAAAAATCAAAGATGAATATTTCCCCACAACAGACATTTACTGACAGTAACAGCTTCATTTAGTACTTGTAATTATTCTACTATATAGAACACTTCAAGAAGGTTTTCCAACAGAAAAATCTTAGTACATAGATATATTTATGGTACATATATACTTTAGTATATAGTGCTTACTACATGGATACCTTTTCCTGAAAGTTGGCATAGTATTGCTCTCTATATATTTATAAATCATTTACTGTGTACTAAGCCCTGTGCTAGTCCCTGAAGATGAGAAAGCAAAAAGGAAAGAAATCTTGCCCTCAAGGAACTTACATTATATTGGGGAAGGAAAAATACACATACATAAATATGTGCAAGGGGGCAGCTAGGTGATGCAGTGGATAAAGTACCAGCCCTGGATTCAGGAGGACCTAAGTTGAAGTCTGATCTCAGGCACTTGACACTAACTAGCTGTGTGACTCTGGGCTAGTCACTTGACCCTCATTCCCCCTCCCCCCCAAACAAAAAAAACAAAACAACAAAAAAAAGAAAGAATATACAGCCTGAGCATTTTGTTAGAATAAATAATAACAAAGTTCAAGGGTCAAATTCTGCCAAGGCTATTGGCAGAGTGCTTGAGAAACTGTTCATTGAGAAAAACGTCCTTTAGTTCCACCACAAAATGCAAAGAGTCCTTCCTGACAAATCCTTTCTATAGTGACATTAATGTGTACCTCATTAGAAGGAAATTATATGCTCTAAATAAATAGAAAAATCTAGTAGCCCTTGGATGACTGCCGGTTTATCATCTATAGGACAAAGAGCATTTTACCATTGTTAATGAGGGTGCATCACAGGAAAGAAATATTTGCTTTAACCTCATTATTCATTCAACATTTCTCTGTTCAGAGGGTACATTTTTGCAAAGGGCTATTTGTTGCTTTTACTAATTGAAAACAATCCAGAATGGAAACAGTATTTGTGGGTGCTGAATCATTGCTTTGTTTTTGAGGTGATATGTTAATGTTGCTCTTGTTTATTCAACTAGGTAGTTTACAAAGGCAATTTCCTAAGGATGAGTTTATTGTAATGGTTCAATAAACTCTGTTATTTAGCAGAGCTGTGAAATGGGATGTTTAAATGAATCCAATATTTGAGTTTACAGAGTTATCAAACATTGTTGTTCGTTCTTCATTCTCAAAGGGGACCGTGACAGCAGGGTGAAGTCATGACTTGCACTGAATTTGATTTTTTAAGCGAGGGAGGGCTGTGCAAGGTCACCAACCTCATTTTCTTCTGCAAAGCCATCTGGGTCCAGTGGCAAGATATATATCAGGACAACTAGAGATGGCCTCAGATATTTTAAGGTAATTGGGGTTAAGTGACTTGCCAAGGGTCACTTAAGTGTTTGAGGTGAGATTTGAACTCAGGTCGTCCTGACTCTAGGGCCAGTTCTCTATCTACTGCATCATCTACCTGAGAGTTACCAAACATATTTTAGTGGACAACTATATCTCAAAGAATAGAGAATAAGATATGTTTAATCCTAAAAACCCCACTGAGTAGAGTTGTCTTTGTGATTTAGAAGGCACATTAGGGTCTCATGCTTCTGGATTATAATAATGAACATCAAGGATCACCGTATTCAGAACTAGAATCAGGACTGGGTACAGGTGCTAAAAATTTCAATGGATACCACTTCTTTTTTTTTTTTGGCAGGGCAATGGGGGTTAAGTGCTCAGGGTCACACAGCTAGTAAGTGTCAAGTGTCTGAGGCTGGATTTGAACTCAGGTACTCCTGAATCCAGGGCGGGTGCTTTATCCACTGCGCCACCTAGCCACCCCATGGATACCACTTCTTAATAGTAACAGATATTTTAACTGCTGGTATCAGACATAGGTAAGGTAGCCATAGACAAAAGGATGGAGAGCTGGCCTTAGTGCCAGATCTATAACCTTAAGGGTCATTTGCCTTCTGAATTCCCTAAGTAACTCTCTAAGATTATGATTGCAGAAAAGGTGCTGGCCTGCATCAGCAGCCCTACAAAAATTGAAAAAAATACCCCATTCCTTGCCTTCCCCTTAATTTAAAAACTAAAAATATATTAAAAACATCTCTGGGGGCAGCTAGGTGGCACAGTGATAGAGCACTGGCCCTGGATTCAGGAGGACCTGAGTTCAAATCCGACCTCAGACATTTGACCTTACTAGCTGTGTGACCCTGGGCAAATCACTTAACCCCAATTGCCTCACCAAAAAAACCCCAAAAACAAAAAAACAAAAAAAACCCATCTCTGAGCAGGAAAAACACCTTTCAAAGTAGGCCATGCCAGAAAAAATATGTTCCTCTCTTCATTTTAACTTTATTACTTATCAAACAGAAGACAAATGGTGAGGTTAGTCTTTAGGTTTCTGGGCTTGACATTTCTTTTTTTAAAAAAATTATCTATTTATCCATTTATTTATTAGTTATTTATTTTAATCTTTTTGGCCTGACATTTCTAAACCTAACTGAGAGAGATACAAAACCACTTCTAACTAGGTGAAATAACCTTTATTATTCTTCTTAACAAGCCAAGAGTCTTGAAGTACTTGGAGTAGTAAAACTACTGTTACTAGGAAGAGGAGGAAGAGATGGTATTGTAATGGTGGCGGTGGAAAATCAAGAAAGAAGGGGTGAAGGAGGAGCAGAGGAGATGGTGTGGTAGTGGTAATAATAGTAGTGGTGGTAGTGGTAGGAGTAGTAGGAGGAGAAGAAGGAGAGGAAAAGGTGTGGTAGTAGTAGTGGTAGTGATAGGAATAGTAGTAGTAGTAGTTGGAAGAGGAAGCAAAGGGGGAAGAGGAGAAGGTATGGTAGTGGTATTAATAGTAGTGGTGGTAGTGATGGTAGTAGTAGTAGCAGCAGCAGCAATAGCAGCAGCAGTAGCAGTAGTAGTATTAATGGTAAAAAAAAAGGGGGGGGATAGTAACAGCAGCAGGATCAGTAATAGTAGTACATATCAAAAATGCATATACACTTACTAGCTGTGTGACCCTGGGCAAGTCACTTAACCCCAATTGCCTCACCAAAAAAAAATACATGTACCAGGGCAGCTAGGTTGTACAGTGGATAAAGCACTGGCCCTAGATTCAGGAGGACTTGAGTTCAAATCCAACCTCAGACACTCGACACTTACTAGCTGTGTGACCCTGGGCAAGTCATTTAACCCTCATTGCCCCTCAAAAAAACCAAAAAACAGGGGGCAGCTAGGTGGCGCAGTGGATAAAGCGCCGACCCTGGATTCAGGAGGACCTGAGTTCAAATCTGGCTTTAGACACTTGACACTTACTAGCTGTGTGACCTTGGGCAAGTCACTTAACCCCCATTGCCCTGGAAAAAAAAAGAAAAGAAAAGAAAGAAAAACAAAACCCAAAAAATGTATGTACCATTTAATATTTTAAATTAAACAATTCACTGGTGGGAGGTAAGTGGTCAGTTTAGCCTTTAGTCTTATGGGCTCTTGGTTTGTTTTTACTAAACTTAACACTATGTTTTGTGAAAACACCTGAAGACAGCCTAAGTACCCTTTATTATTTCTGTTATCATGCCAAGTTTGGTCCTTTTGCCAAAGACTTGGCTGCTAGAAACCCTAAGTTTCTGGGTATTAACATTATCAGTTAAAATTTCTATAACCAGTCTCTTTATGTTTTTGTTGTCTTTATGTTTGTCTCTATGACCTGCCTCTTTATGTTTTTGTTATGAGTGGTGATTAATGGGGGTAATTAATAGGAGCCAGACCTCCAGGTACCACTTAACAAGAACCTAGGCCCTGACTTTGATGAGGGCCCAAGTCTTAAGCTATCCATTAATCCCTTTCAGAACTGTGATCTGAATCCTTCTTGGAACTCAGATCTAAATTAGAGCTTGAGTCTTCAGTTTCTCTGTTAACCCCTTCTTTACCTCCTCCATCAGAAGCAGACAAGTTTTGAGATAAATCTTCAGTCTTGTGTACTTTTTGTTGACTTGTCTAAACCTAACACTGTGTTTTACAAAGGTACCTGATGATGGCAGAGAGTACTAACACTAGTAGTACTAATAGTAGTGCCTACAGATAAGGTCTGGGCAGCTAGGTAAGCAGTGGATAAAGAGCTAGGCTGGGATTCAAGAAGACTCATCTTGGATTCAGGAGGACCTGAGGATTCAGGAGGACCTAAGTTCAAATCTGGCCTCAGACACTTGACACTTACTAGCTGTGTGACCCTGGGTAAGTCACTTAGTTCAGTTTCCTCATCTGTAAAATGAGCAGGAGAAGGAAATGGCAAACCCAGTATCTTTGTCAAGAAAACCCTAAATGGGGTCATGAAGAATTGTATAGGACTGAAACAAATGAATAACAACATAAAAGTAAAGTATGTACTTCTCTGTATTATAACTTTATGACTTTACTGGCAATGGGCAAATGTCAAGGTTAGTCTTCAGTCTTAGGTAGTTTTGGTTTGACTTTGCTAAACCGAACCTCACATGCAAAAAATTATTGCAGATGACCAAGGTACTATTTCTTATTTTTCTTATCATGACAAGTTTTATCTTTGTATCACAGACTTGGGGACTCAAGCCCTTTCCACACACATGAGGCAAGTAATATGCCCCCCCTCAATCTTTTCGTATTAAATGAATCTATTTTTTATTACTATTTTCAAAAAAGAAATTTACCTATCAATTTCAAGAAATTGTTAAATTTATTTGGAAACAAATATCTTAATTTTTATTTAAATAAATTTGTTCTGTTTATTTAGATTACATTTTATTTATTTCAAACCACAAAATTTGCCTTCTTATCCCCATGGCTTTCTCCCCACCCCAATTCAGAAGAAAAGAAAACCAAAACCCATTATAAACATGTACAGTCAAATAAAATATATTTCTGCATTGGCCATGTCATATATATATATGTATATATATAAATATATGTATACACATACATATGTATGTATTTATATACATATATATGTATATATATACACACACACATACATGTATATTCATTCTACATTCTTAAGTATGTCATCTTTCTTTTGGGAGATGGGTAGCATTTTTCATGATTAGTCTTTTAGAATTATGGTTGGTCACTACACTAATTAGAATTCCTAATTCTTTCAAAGTATTCCTTTACCATATTGTTTTCATTGTGTAAATTCTGTTCACTTCACTTTGGGTCAGTTCATAAAGTTTTCAGTTTTGTCTTTTTTTTTGGGGGGGGGCAATGAGAGTTAAGTGACTTGTCCAGGGTCACACAGCTAGCAAGTGTCAAGTGTCTGAGGCCGGATTTGAACTCAGGTCCTCCTGAATCCAGGGTTGGTGCTCTATCCACTGTGCCACCTAGGTGCCCCCTCACAGTTTTTTCCAAAACTATCTTTTTCATATTTTCTTATAGCACAATAGCATTCCAATTATATTTTCATACTGCAATTTATTCATTCTTTTCCCAGTTTATGGGCACCCCCTTATATTCCCATTCTTTTCCACCTCACAAAGAGCTATATTTTTTTACATCCTTAGCGTCTGCTTTGCTTAGGTTTAACATATTCTCTTTCTAAATTCCTCTTCTCCTTTCTTCCTCTTCTTTTCCTGTTGAATGAAATATATTTTAGTACTTAACAGTGTGTGTGTGTGTGTGTGTGTGTGTGTGTGTGTGTGTGTGTGTATGTGTCTATTCTTTCTTCCTTTGATCAATTCAGCTGAGAGGGAGGTTGAAATGTCACTGCTCACTTTGACCCCTCCTCCTTGTTTGTATAGATGTCTAATTTTACATCCTGATTATGTGACAGAATTTTCCCTAACCTTCCTTTCACTTCCTTGCCTTGCCTCCCTTCCCTACAATGTCTTCCTCTTCCCCTCTATTTCTAATCTTCTCTTAGTATCATTAAGACATAAGAAAATTGCAAAAAAAGAAAAGAAAAAGAAAAAGACATAAGAAAATCACTCCTAGGCCTTGTCTAATTAGATTCCTTCTAATGACTTTTGATGAGGACAGGGTTCAAAGGGGACATATGTATCATCTTTTTATATTATAATGTAAGGAGTTTATCCTCGTTTAATCCTTTATCTTTGATTGCTTATGTGTACTTCTGTATGCTTCTCCACAGCTTTGGTCTTTTCAATAATTCTTAGAAATTATTTATTTCATTAAAGGTCCATTTTCCCCTCCCCATGTAGGATGATACTCAGTTTTGCTGGGTAAGTTATTCTTGGCTATATGCCTATATCATTTCCCCCCTGTAATATCATATTCTGGGGGTAACTAAGTGGCATGGTGTATAAACTTCCAGGCTTGGAGTCATCTTCCTGTGTTCAAAACTGGTCTCAGACCCTTGCTAGCTCTGTGACCCTGGGCAAGTCATTTAGCCTTTTTGCCTCCATTGACTTTTCTATAAAGAGAGCTGAAGAAGGAAATAGCAAACCACTCCAGTATCTTAGCCAAGAAAACCCCAAATGGGGTCAACAAAGAGTTAGATATTACTGAAATGACTCAACAATGATGACATATCATATTTCAGTCTCTCTGCTCCTTCAATGTGGTAGCTTAGGCTAAATTGTGTTTAATTCTGACTGTGGCACTTTTGTTCTTAAATTCATTCTTTCTGGATGCTGGCAGGTTTTTTTTTTTCTTAGGTCTGGACACTGTATTTTGACTATAATGCTCCTGGGGATTTTCATTTGGGTGTTTCTTTCAGGAGGTAACTAGTAGATTCTTTTTAGTTCTACTTTGCCCTCTGGTTCTAAGAGATCTGTCTAGTTTTCTTTTGAGATTTCTTGCAATATGATGTTGTAACAATTGGAATGATGCCACCAGCTGGATACTTACTGTAGAAGAGTTCTGCCCATGAAGCGAAGGTCTTTGAGGGCAAGACCAGGAGTCTTTTCTTTGGCGGGAGGAAGTGACGCGGACTAGTGGGAGGAGGAAGGAAGAGACTGGCGCTGACTCTGGGGCTCTTTCCTCTGGACTCTGGTGGAGAGCGGAGCTAGAAATGTGCTCTCCCTTTAATAGATAGGAATCTAGGCCTTTCTCTCTCTCTCTTTACCAAATTCTTATTCTCCTTAATAAATGCTTAAAAGTCTAACTCTTGCTAAAGCTTATAATTTATTGGCGACCACTCATTAGATATTTTAGACAGTTTAGCTAGAATTTTAGCCCTTAACAGATGGCGACTAACTTTCTCTAACAATGTCTAGATTTTTTCTTTGAAATATCCTGTATTTTCTTCTATTTTTTCTATATTTATTGTGGTTTTATGGAATCATTCTCTCTTATTTAGTTTATGGCCATTATAGAATTTGTTTCCTGGACAAGATTTTGTACTTCTTGGGCAAAGCTCTTAATTCTCTTTCTAATTCTTTCTTCAATAGCTCTCATTTCTTTTTTAATTTTTTCTCTACTACTCTCATTTAATTAATTAAAAAAACCCATTTAAAGTCCTTTAAAAAAACTTTTGCTCCATCTCTTTAAAAAATTCTAGTTGAATTTGTACTCAATCTATGCCCCCCCTTCCCTCGGGGCAATGAGGGTTAAGTGACTTCCCCAGGGTCACACAGCTAGTAAGTGTCAAGTGTCTGAGGTCAGATTTGAACTCAAGTCCTCCCGAATCAGGGCCGGTGCTTTATCCACTTTGACACCCAGCTGCACCTGTGCTTTTTTTTGAAGTTTTCTTTGTAGATGTTTTGGAGTCATTCTTTTCTTCTGGGTTTGTGTCTAGAGTATCCCTGTCACCACAACAACTTTTTGTGGTGAGATTCTTTTTGTTTGCTTCTTTTTCCAGCCTGCTTCTTAACCTCAGAACTGACTTTGGGCCCAGGCTTTGTGCACTCGTTGGGGGAACATTTGGGTTAGTCCTGCTTTTGCTTCCTTGGGGTATTGAATTTTGGGTTATGTCTAGATCTTAGGGATAGCTTATACTTGGAACCTGAAAATGTTCAGTTATCTCAAACTGGTCTGATCCAGAGCAAAGTGGGTTACTGTTGCCTGTCCCCTGACCTGCCCCTCCCCCCAGGCTGAACTCTGCATTTTCCTGACTTGGATTTGGGTCTGAGCAACACTAGACTGCTGCTGGACTCAGTCATTGTCAACCATCTAGGAAGTTCTGCTGGTTCAGAGTAACAGAATTTCAAGCTCTTTTTTGGTCTGGGATTCATGCCCCACTTATTCATCTGCAGGCTCCTGACTGGGTTCAAACCTGGAATTGAGCCTGCTTTGGATCTGTGAAACACAACTGATTAGCTAGAGATAAAGTTGCCAGTTGGCACCTGTTCCTTTCAAAATGCCCTGCACAAGTCTGGGGGTGCCTGATATGGGTCTGTGACTTTTTGCCCCTCTTCCTGGACATCATAATCTTTTCTCCTTGGAGTGTTTCTGGGGACCTTGTCCCCAGTGTCATCAGACCTGTCAATCTATCTCTGTGCTTATCAGGGCTGGAAAAATGAATTGAGTTTTTCTTGGATTTCCACATCAAAGTTTAGTCTAATGCATTTTCTAAATCTGTTTGAAGGATTTTTTTTTTTTGAGGACTTCACTGAACTGTTTCCTGCTACTCCTCCATCTTCAGGATCATAGATTTAGAAACTAGATAGATCTTAGAGGTTATTTCTTTTAACCACCTTATTTTATAGATGAGGAAACTAAGGCTCTAAATCTTCTGAGAAAGGGCTAATGCCTTTTCCTCTGCCACTGTGTGTCCACTCGGTGTCACTAAGTGATTCATGCCCCCTCCTTAGTCCTCTTCACTACAGTTGCTAGTGCCTTCTGCCTTTCAAATTGCTTTTGATAACTACAAATTTACAGTGAACTGACTGATTCCCCATCCGGTCTCCCTACCCGGGCAGATGAATTGCTTGGGGCTGACTGTCTTTGTCATTTCCGGACTCTTGATGGACTTATGGACCTCCCCCACCTTCCCCCAAGCAATTTATCCCCTCCCTAAGTTTCCTCACCTTCCTCCCGGGACTTTATGATTATTATGTAAAAGAATCCACCTACATTAAGTAGTTTCTATTTATAGTTAGTAGGGTCTGTACCTAACTTAGGAGCAGTTCTATTGTTTCTTTTGTTAAAGGTTCATTTACATTAAGTAGTTGTAAGGGACTGGAGAAATCTTTTGGTTCCCTTTTTGTTCTGTTACCCAATAAAAACCCTGTCCTCTATTCCCATCTTTGGGTTTTCCTACTTCTGAGCTTTGCAATACAATGAGCTATAGTTCCTCTGCCCCTATTAAAAAGACTTTATTTCTCCTATATTGATTGTTTTCTTAATTTCCAGGTTAACACCTTGCACTTATTTTGTATATTCTTATATATGTGCCTCCTCTCCTTTAGGGCAGGGACTATTTTATTTCTTCTTTTGTATACTCAACCTGGAAATTAAGGAAACAATCAATTTAGGAGAAATAAGTTCTTTAATGGGGTAAAGGAACTATAGCTCGTGGTGTCACAAAGCAAGATGCTAGGAATATCCAAAGAAGGGAACTGAGGACAGGATTGTTATGGGGTAACAGAAACCAAGGGACTTATAGGACTGTTCTTGAGTTAAGTATAAAAGCTACTTAACTCTAAATAGAAACTACTTAATGTAAGGTGGGGAATATTTGGGAGGGGATGGTTTGGGGGAGATCCATAAGTCAATCAAAAGTCTGGAATTGACAATGATTGGTTAGCCCCAGGCAATTCATTGGGGAGGGGGGCGAGGAATAGGGAGTCAGAAGGGATCAGTCAGTTCTCAGTAAATTTGTAGTTATCCACTCAGAGCCTAGTACAATGGCCATCATATAGCAAATACTGAATAAGTTCTTACTTGTTGATTGATTGATTGATCTGTGACCAGATGATACCTTTTCCTCCTATTCTGGTACATATTTTGTCTGTAGGATGGAGGCAGTGGGGACCACAGCCCTGGACTGACACACCATTTGTCATAATGTAGATAGAATACTTCTTACATGTTCTTGTTGAACTGCTGTTTCTCCATGCCGCGGCCATGTTTCCTCCTGCCCTCTCTCTAATCTCTCTCACCACAAGCTTAACTCACTTCCTTTTAGGCTAAACTAATCTCAGTCTCTCTCCAAATATTTGACCCCTCATACATCTTAGGGGAAGTTGACAATGCCCTCAGAAGCCAACTGCATCAGATATGTCCAGCAACCACCTTTGCAGGGTGAGGAGAGATTTTTGTGTTCTCTTCTACCTCCGGGCCCTGCGGTTTCCCATTCTACCTTCTATAGTGACATGAATAAGTTTTAGCACTTCAAAAAAAAATCCAAAATACAGTTGTGCATTATTGTGTTGGGAAAATCTATACACCATAAATCCAGCTATAATGAACACTTCTGCTTTTATTAAAATGCTGACTAGTCATTACATATTGTCAAAGGACTGCATGTTGGCATTGGAGAGAGAATCCTAAACCTCTCATATTTTTCCTTATTTACATCCATGGAAATGGGGTCCAGTGGTTTTCTTTCCCTCTCTCAGCTTCTTCCTGAGATTTTGTCCTTCCCTTGAGTCTAGTCAAGCATCCTCCTTTAAGAAAATTGGAGTGTTCTTTCCAATCTCAGAGCTCCCTCTTCTGTTCATTGCAGGTAAGAGAATTTCCAATTTCTTCAAAGGACACAATTTACATCACAGTTTTGAATTTTTTATTGTTGGAGCTGGTTTCTGACAGATGGCCTGACATCCCTAATCTTTAAGGGGATTGCTTCTTGGGTTCTTTCTGAAAGTGGGGTTTGATGATCAAAAACTACTTGCACAAAGCCCCTGTAAGAACTTATTGCTCGCAGTTTGGAAAGGAGCTCTGAGCAGTAAGTTGTAGGAACATATTAGAAGGCAAATAAATAAGGGGAAAAGGGGAAAAAGACAGATCAAAAGGGAGAAAAAATGGATAGGAGGTGTAAATTTTGTCAGGAAAAGGGAGATTGAAAATCAACAAGTATTTGTGGAGGGTTTTCTCTGTCACTCAACAGATCCACAGACACTTCTTAGGATCACAGATTGAGAGTTGAAAGGATGCTCAGAGGCTGTTCTGGGATGTGACTGTTTCAGCCAAATTCCTTGATAATTTATGTCAGATATTGGAACAAAAGAAGACACTCATAGGTCACTCAATGATTAATAGAAAGAGATTTACTTAGCTATAGCAGGAGTTGGGAATTCGACAGGGACAAGATTTAGGGCAATGTAAATTGTTTTACCTGAGTTAATTTCCCTTACATGAGTTGCCCATTGCAGTCCGGGCAGCCAGGCATTGGCAGGATTGAAATTACCTAGCGACTCTTTTGTACTTATGGAAGCAAGAAATGATTTCAATAGGACTGAGCTAATCAGGAAGCTAGTGGATAGAGTGATGACATTGGAGTTAGAAAAACCTGAGTTCAAATCTAGCCTCAGGTACTTCTTAGCTATTGTGACCCTTAGCAAGTCACTCAGTCTCTGTCTTCTTCAGTTTGCTACACTGTAAAATGGGGATAATAATAGCTCCTGCCTTGTAGGGTTGATGTGAGGTTTAAATGAAATAATATGGCACCTGACCATCATAGGAAGTTAATGAATGCTTATTTCCAACTGAGTCCCAACAAGGTATGGGTTCAATACATTTTTTTTTTTTGGTGAGGCAATTGGGGTTAAGTGACTTGCCCAGGGTCACACAGCTAGTAAGTGTTAAGTGTCTAAGGTCGGATAGTTCAATACATTTTAAGGAAAAATCAGTCTAACTTGAAAGGCAGGTGGTTGCAGTGATGTCCCCACCACAGAGGACATTTGGCCCCATTCCCTCATTTTCAGATGGGAAAATTAAAACCAAAGAGGTTGTGATTTGTTCAGGGTTATAGAAGTAATATAAGGGGTAGGAATTGAACTCAAGCATTTTGACTTCAGAAGTAGAAATCTTTTCCCTTATAGAGCAGTGTACTAACTTCTTTTTTTTTTTTTTAGTGAGGCAATTGGGGTTAAGTGACTTGCCCAGGGTCACACAGCTAGTAAGTGTTACGTGTCTGAGGTCAGATTTGAACTCAGGTACTCCTGACTCCAGGGCCAGTGCTCTATCCACTGTGCCACCTAGCTGCCCTGTGTACTAACTTCTGAAAGAGTCATAAAGATTAAAAAAAGACATGTTTCCTTATGGAACTTATAGTCGTATAGGGGATAAGGCACCATGATACATACACAAGAAAAATACAGGAAAACAAATACCTAGTACAAACTGAGTGGAGTTATTGCCAACTGTAGTAATCGGGGATGGTTTCCTGGAGAAGTTATCATTTAAATTGGACATTAGAGAATTCAACAAATAGGGGAGAGGAGACTATTTAGGCCATTACATGAACAAAGTCACAGAGACATTCGAGGACAGTACATTTTTGTGGGGTCAAAGGGTAGTTCAATTTGCCTGAAATGTGGAATTCATGGAGAGAAATAATGTGAAACAAGACAAGGAAGGTAGAATGGCATCAAGTTGTAGAGGGCCTTGAATTCCAGATGGAAGAGTTTGAGTTTGGGAGACATTAAGGAAGCAATGAAAATCTGGAACAGAGAAGAGGCATAACTAGATTATTCTGGAAACAGAATGTAATAGTAGAAAGAGCTCTGGTCCTAAAATCAGAGTCCCTGTTGAGTCCTACCTCTGATTTTTGTACCTATATGATCTTGGGGAAATCAGTTAACTTCTCTGAGCCTCAATTTCTCCATCTGTATGATATGCAGGTTGTATTAAATGATTAGAGGCATCTAGGTGGCACAGTGCATAGAGAGAAGGACCTCAATTCAAATCCAGCCTCAGACACTTACTGGCAGTGTGACCCTAGGCAAGTCACTGTTTGCCTTAATCTACTGAAGAAGGAAATGGCAAACCACTCCATTATCTTTGTCAAGGAAACCCCATAATGGGGTCATGAAGAGTCGGACTCATCTTTTTTTTTTTTTTTAAGTATTTTATTATTTTCCAGTTACATTTAAATATAGTTTTCAACATTTGTTTTCACAGGATTTTTAGTTCCAAATTTTCCTCTCACCCTTCCTTCCCTCCCTCCTCCCCGAGACAGAAAGCAGTCTGATATAGGTCGTATATCTACAATCACATTAAACATATTTCTACATTAGTCATCTTGTGAAAGAAGAATCAGAGCACAAGGGGAAAACCTCAAAAAAGAAAGGGAAAAAACAGACCAAAAGTAGAAACAGTATGGTTTAATTTGTATTCATAATTCACAGTTCTTTTTTTTCCTGGATTTTGAGAACATTTTCTATCATGAGTTCTTTGAAACTGTTTTGGATTGTTGCACTGTTGAGAAGAGCCAAGTCTATCACCATTGTTCATCACACAATGTTGCTGTTACTGTGTGCATTGTTCTCCTGGTCCTGCTCCTCTCAGTCAGCATCAATTCATGTAAGTCCTTCCAGGTTTCTCTGAACTCCTGCTCATCATTTCTTATAGTACAATAGTATTCCATTACATTCATATACCACAACTTGTTTAGCCATTCCCCTATTGATGGGCATTCCCTCGATTTCCAGTTCTTTGCCACCCAAAGAGAGCTGCTATGAATATTTTTGTACATGTGGGTCCTTTTCCCTTTTCTATGGTCTCTTTGGGATACAGTTAGCAATAGTACCATTGAGTCAAAGGGTATGAACAGTCCCATAACCCTTTGTGCATAGTAGAGTCAGACTTATCTGAATGACAACTAAATAGTATCTTACATCTATTATAGATCTGTTATCTTATGGTTACAATATGATGTCTTGAGAGGAGGAAGGAGAAAGTGAAGAGAAGAACTCTAAGGAAGATATTGTCTAGGTTTTGGGCCCAGGATCTTGGTAATTAGGACTTCTCTTAGGGTAGTAGTACAAGCAAGGACAAGAGTTAGGGGTGTAAAAAAAATTATTAACTAGCTAATCTAGTTTAAAAAGTATATAATTGGATTTATGAAAAATTATAACTAAATGAAAAATTATAGGTTTAGAGAAATTATAATTGGGTCACAAGTCCCATCTGGGTCTCCATTAAAATGTAAGAATATTTTTAAATGACTAGCCTAATTTTGGGGGGCTAAAGCTGACTGGGTTGACTAATCTGGGGACTTTTGACTAACTGGCTAACTGACTGCTATTAATTTAATGTGGGCCATTAAATTAATGGCAGTCAGTTAGCCAGTTAGTCAAAATATTAAGAAGGCTCTTAACTAAATAATCAAAGCAGAGTTTATTTATGAGATACTATTTAAAATTAAGAATACAGGGAAATAAAATGTACAACCTGACTGCCTTCCCTGGGTGCTTTCACCTGCTGCCACGGGAATTTTTTTCAATACAATAAGGGCCTTAGCTGCCTCTCGCCTCAGGGTATTTTTACTTGCTCAGCTACTTTCACTAACTCCGTTGCCTGAACCCTTTCACTTTGTAAATCCCCCTGCTTCTAACTTTCCTCTCCTTACTGCCACTGCTGAACCCCTGTGTTTCTCTCTCACCGACCTTCTGTCTGTCTGCTCTGTCAGCCTGCCCTTCTGCCTCTCTTTTCCCTGCTCATTTTCTTCTGTGTCCTTGTAGCCCCATCTCTAGTCTTCTCCAACCTTTGCCATCTCGTCAGCCGCCTCCTTGACCTCTTCTCAGCCTCGGCTCGTCCGTCCTCCCCCTTGCTGTCTAACTCCCAGGTCTATATATACCTTTTCTTCTCTCCACTCAAATCTTGGGGCTTCCTGCACCCCCACAGACCAAGCTAATCTGCCAGCGGGGCTGCCACTGGTGGGGCTGGGGGGTGGGGAGAGGTGCACTCCAGCCTCACGTGCCTCAGCACAGGCTATCCTGGATCTTTCAGATAGTTGCCCTCAGGTCGGAGGGAGCTGGAGGCTTTTTTCCCCCCAGCTGTCTGACCTGGCATCTCGTACAGCCCATGGGGCTTTTTGGCTCAGCTGAAGGGGGGGGGCACCAGCACCTCCCACACAGAAGAGACACTGAGGGCCTAAGGCTTTCTAATCTCAGCCTAAAGGTAGGGTCCCCAAATCAAAAGAAATTTCCACAGGGGAGAGATACAAGATAAGTTATAGAGATGAAACAGAATCTGGTTATGGATTAGATAGAAGAGACAGACAAAAGGTAAAACTCAAAGATCATAGGATTGTAGATTGAGGTGATCTATTATAATTCTTTATTTTATAAATGAGGAAACTGAAGTCAGAAGTGAAGTGACTTGCCAAAGGTCATGTGAGAGACCTAGGGTTTGAAGTCAGATCTTTTGACTCCAAATACAATCTTTGTACTATGGAGGACCAAGTGAATGATGTGAGATCCAGGAACTGATAGTACCATTGAAAGAAATAGTCTAAATGACAATAAATTAAAAGTGAAAGAACAATAACTAACATTTGTGTAGTGCTTTAAGATTTGCTGAATGTTTTACATATATAATCATCTCAAAGGGTTAGACTACATGCCATTGGATTTTTTTTTTTTTGGTGAGGCAATGAGGGTTAAGTGACCTGCCCAGGGTCACACAGCTAGTAAGTGTCAAGTGTCTGAGGTCAGATTTGAACTCAGGTCCTC
Source organism: Dromiciops gliroides (assembly GCF_019393635.1). NCBI lineage: Eukaryota > Metazoa > Chordata > Mammalia > Microbiotheria > Microbiotheriidae > Dromiciops > Dromiciops gliroides. The sequence continues at coordinate 358,922,625 of NC_057864.1, read as the reverse complement.
CTGAATCCAGGGCTGGTGCTTTATTCACTGTGCCACCAGCTGCCCCTCTACATGCTATTGTTATCACTATTTTGTAGAAAAGGAAGCTGAGGTCAAGAGAATTTAGTTGACTTGCCCAGGGTCACCCAACTAAAAGATTCTGGGGCAGGATTCCAACTCAGGTTTTTCTGACTCCAAGTAAAGTACTCTATATATCATGCCAACTAACTGTCTAAGAAAGGTAAGATACTCAGTTTATTATCTATTCATTTGGAATATTAAGATTCTCATGGAGAAATCTTGTAGCCAATTGGAATGCAAGCCTACAAGCCTAAATGTGTTGACATAATGGTAGGCAAGCTGAATAGGGTGTACACTTAACTAGGATTTCTTTGAAACCTTGGACATTCCCTAACTAAGGAACACACTTCATTGCTTAATGAGAAGGCATTTTAATTAATTAATTAATTATTTAGTGAGGCAATTGGGGTTAAGTGACTTGCCCAGGGTCACACAGCTAGTAAGTGTTAAGTGTCTGAGGCCAGATTTGGACTCAGGTACTCCTGACTCCAGGGCTGGTGCTCTATCCACTGTGCCACCTAGCTGCCCCAAGGCATTATTTATTATAATCACAAACTGTGGTTACACTTTCCATGATAGTAAGTATAATTCAACCTACGATATGAAATGCAGGCTCTCCTGGCACAGCTAAATATGAATGCTAACAGCTTTATCAATGGCTTCATTCAATTACTCTGTCAATTGATCATCATATCATACTTTGCTAGGTTACATCATAATGCTCTCATGATATTGTGTGGTTCTACTGTCTCTGTTTATTCTTTGACTCCTTCAGTAGTGCTCCAGCTGATCAAAACCTTAACTTGCCTCAATGATATGTTTTACTAATGAAGCAAAATTCCATAGGAAAATGATACAATTTACTTACTTCTCTAAGAAGTGAGATGGTGAGATACAGGTGATGAATGAGACATAGGTTGCCAGGCATGGCAAGAATGTTCCCAGGTTGTCTCAATTTTCTTACCTCCCACTTCTCAAAGCCTTCTATTCTTTTTTTTTTTTAAACAGGGCAATGAGGGTTAAGTGACTTGCCCAGGGTCACACAGCTAGTAAGTGTCAAGTGTCTGAGGCTGGATTTGGACTCAGATCCCTCTGAATCCAGGGCCAGTGCTTTATCCACTGCTCCACCTAGCTGCCCCCAAAGCCTTCTATTCTGACTTGGGTTCCCCATAACGTTGACTGAAAGTGTTATCTCCCAAGTGCACTAGTAATTTCTTTCTTCCTTAGTCCAGTGACCTTTGTTACAACAGAAGGCTCACTGGGTAGGAATGAGGAAAGGAGTATGTTTAGAAATGAATATTATGAAATGCAAAAGACATTCCTGAAACTTAAAAAAAGTGACCAATGTGTTTCAAAACACACTAAGAACAATCCTTTCCACATTTTCCCTGCTTTTATCTTTGCTGAAAAGTGTTGAGATATAATAGCAAGAAAAGGAAACTGTTCTTTGAGTCAAAAGACCTGAATTCTAGACTGGCTCTGCCACCAATGTGTGACCTTGGGCAAATGACTTCAGCTCTCTGAGTTTTTGTGTCCTCATCCTTAAAATAAATAAGGTGCTTGAACAAGATGATCTTTTTAAATTTTTGGTGAGGCAATGGAGGTTAAGTGACTTGCCCAGGGTCACACAGCTAGTAAGTGTCAAATGTCTGAGGCTGGACAAGATGATCTATTGATAGATCCTAGGTTTAGAGCAGGAAAGGACCACAGAGGTTTGAATAGTTCAACATCCTTACTTTACATATGAGGAAAGTGTGTGATAACATTTGATATTTTGTACATCCTTCTGTCAAGGTGGCTGACAGAGCATAATCAGGTGTTTTGAAAACCACAGTTGCTCCACAGTTACTGCTACAGTTAAATGAAGTGAAGATGGTTCCCTGCTGGAGGCATCCTGGAGGGTTGCCATGGCAATTACATTATCACTGATTCAGCATTATGAGTTTTGGCTTCTCAGTGGGAATAAGCAGAGAAAGAAGATGAGTTAGGATCTTATTTAGATGCAATGCATTTCCCCATTATAGGTGTGCATTGCCTCATGCAACAGATATGTTCCTGAAAAGTCATTTGCTGTGACTTTTTTTTTTTTTTTGGTAATTCAATATTTTAAATGCACAAGCTTAGCTCTACAGATAAAGGAACCCTGAGGTGAATGCTTTTTGAAAGCAATGGATCCTTTTACAACATGAATGACTGATCTGTTTTTAGAAATTCAGATCCTTATATTATCAAGTTTTCTTACAAGTATGTTTGTATATATGAAATGCAATTCCAGAAAGATTTTATCAATCACCAGTTCACTCATATTGCCTATTTGATTCCAACAGAAATCATCAATAAGTCAAGCACATGTCTTGAATCATTTCATTCAGATACCTTTAGCTTCTAGCTTCAAGTAATGTTCATTCGCCACTTTTAGTCTGCCTTATCAGATAATTCCAAGTTATGTAGGAAGAAGATGAAATAATACTTAGATTGCTTTTATGATAGCTATATGTAAGCAAAATAGTCACCCCTCCCCCCCAATCCCAAAGTGACCTTAGTCTGCATTAAGAGAAGCACAGTACTGAAAATCAAGGAGGTAATACTCTGCCCTGGTCAGGTAACATTTGGAGTATTGTATTCATTTGGGGACACCACAATTTAGGATAGACATTGAAAAGCTAGATAGGAGTTCAGAGAAAATGAGAAAATGTCTTCAAACTATACCTTATATGAGGGATCTTCTTCTCCTTCTTCTTCTTCTCCTCCTCCTTCTTCTGCTCCTGCTCCTCCTGCTGCTCCTCTTCCTCCTCCTTTTTATTCCTTATAGAACATTGGATGTTAGAACTTTTTTCTAATATTATAAGCTTGAAAGTCAATTTAAAAAATAATTTGGTGTATCAGGATTTCACAATATTGATAATATAAGGGGCAGCTAGGTGGTGCAGTGGATAGAGCACCGGCCCTGGATTCAGGAGGCCCTGAGTTCAAATCTGGCCTCAGACACTTAACACTTACTAGCTGTGTGACCCTGGGCAAGTCACTTAACCCCAATTGCCCCGCAAAAAAAATATTAATAATATAAAAGAGGTTCTAGAATTTAATTAAATTAAGTAATTAAATATGGCTGGTCTGTAGGGATACATGAAACTTCACATTAGCTATTTAATTTTGTTTTTGATTCTCTTTATGCTACATTTCAAAATGGTCTTGAAGACCTTGTATTCACTTCTGAACCTGAAGGAATGTTTCAATCATCAGTTTACTCATATTACCTATTTGGTTCCCACAGAAATCATCAAAACTGATTAATACATTGGACAAGTCTAAAACAATACATGTGCAATGTAACATGGACTGAATTTACGGTCAAATTGATCTTGAGTCATCCCAAAAGAATTACAAGACTCAGTGACTCAGTTTACAAGTTTTATTGCAATACTGTGGGTGACCACAGGGAGAGAACCAGAATAGTGGAAAGGTATCTCTCAAATAGGGGAAGGAAAGACAGTAATATTTATAGTATGGATAAATTGATTATTAGTCTCATTATAATAATCTCTACCTTAGGGAGGTACAGGGGAGGGCCTATCCTAATTTAGAATTCCTGGGGTCCTAAGCCACCCCCTGAGGCAAGTACCTTTTTCAGTGGAGGTGTGTTTTGGGGGTTTACACATCATAGGGTGAATCTGGGGACAAATTTGGCCTTTTCTGCACATGTCTCTTTCTGGTTCCCATGCTTAGATTCAAAACATCTTCATTTATCATTTATTTCTAGTCTAAATTTCTATAGCTTGTCATTTAGTCTAAGGTCTTCATGGCCTCGGTCCCTGTTCCCATTATGGCTATTGATTTATGTGGGTAAGAGAACTTAGCATCCTGACTTATAAGTTATCCATTAACTGGGGTCTAAATCCCTTTTAGGGCTCATATCTGAATTAGAGCTTGGGTCTTAGGTTTTTCTGTTAACCCTTTTTTTACCTCCTACATCAGGAGGATCTGAGTTCAAATATCAACTCAGACACTTACTAGCTGTATGATCCTGGGCAAGTCATTTAAACCCAATTGCCTTAAAAACATCTGGGGCCATCTCCAGTAATCCTGATGTATATCTTGCCATTGGACTCAGATGGCTCTGGAAGAGAGAGTGAGGGTGGTGTAGGGGCTGAAATTTAATATATGGAGCATTAATTGGGTGACTCGCCAAAATATTGGGGTCCCGGAAATAATGAGGGACTTCTAGGTTCAAAGTTCCCTCCCCTCTGAAGTGCCCTTTTAGATATTTCTCCCAGGCCAATAAGAAAGGAGCCTTACAGCTTCTTTTTCACAAAAGGATCAGATTTTATTACTTGAGAATTAATTAATTAGGGGCAGCTAGGTGGCACAGTGGATAAGAGCACCAGCCCTGGAGTCAGGAATACCTGAGTTCAAATCCAGCCTCAGACACTTAACACTTAACTAGCTGTGTGACCCTGGGTAAGTCACTTAACCCCAATTGCCTCACTTAAAAAAAAGAAGAAGAGAATTAATTAAACAACAAAGCTGAAATTAATAAAAAAATCAAAGATAAGGAAATAGGGAAAAAGAAATAAAGATAAATTCTCCTAATTCTAACCTGTCTATACAATCCCCAGATCATTTCCAATTAAGCTAATTCAAAGGAATGCAGGGTTTATTGTGTTCACTCACCACACCTGGAAAGTCTACTAGCTTTCTCACATCACCAGGAAACTGAGAAGAGAGAGAGCACCAGCGCAAGCATTCTTGAAGTGACTATTAGCCTCCCCTCAATGAGCGTTCAATCTCCCTCCCCCAAAAGGGGAGGTCCTTCAAAAAACTGCCTATGGAGAGTTCTCCTTCTGACCTCAGTAGCATACATAACTTCAGGGTGGGCCAGGTGTGGCCCCTCCCAAATGAGTCAGCTAAAACTCCAATAATTTTTACCACAAATAATTTTTACCACAGTGGTGACCTTTTACAGCTCTCCATCACTTAAATCCAATTCATTGCAAGTCATGGTCCTCTCTGCGAATGAAGGGCAAACAATAATAGCAAGCCGGGCATGAGGGGGAGTTTTGATACCTCCTAGTGGCATAGCAGCATAGTTCCATCAGTACTTAATGCCAAACCATTCAGAAGAGAAAACTCTTCAAGTTTTCAAATCTTTCTTTCTTTTTAAAAAAATTAGCTAGCTGCAATAGCCTTCTTATTGGTCTTCCTGCCTTTTGTCCCATTCCAATCTAGTTGATTTCCACTTAGCTTCTGCTAAAGTGATTTTCTTAAATCAGGTCTAACCATGCCACAATTACCACTCAAACTCCCACTCCATTAGTTCCCTATTACCTACAGAACAAATTATAAACTCCTCTGTATGGCATTTAAACCTTTCACAATTTGACTCTTTCCTACCTTTCTAGTCTTGTTATACTTTCCTTTCCTTCATGCACTCTATCAGCTATAATGGCCTATTGTTGTTCCTTGAATAAGACATTTCATCACCTATTTCCATGCCTTTGTACTTGTTATACCCTGGAACACTCATTTCCACTTACCAGATTCTCTAGCTCACTCAAAACCCACCTTCTGTAGGAGACCTTTTCCAGTCCTTTATCTCCAGTGTCTTAAAGAAAAGATTAACTCCTTGACTGTATATATGTATGTCTCTTTGTTTTAGTTTTAAATTTTTTTTTTGGGGGGGGGACAATGAAGGTTAAGTGACTTGCCCAAGGTCACAAAGCTAGTAAGTGTCAAGTGTCTGAGGCTGGATTTGAACTCATGTCCTCCTGAATCCAAGGCCAGTGCTTTATCCAACTGTGCCACCTACCTGCCCCTGTATGTATTTTTTATGAATATATTATTATACTATCTTCCCCATTAGAATGTGACAATGTTACTTCCCCCCTGCCCCCTTTCCTTTCTTTGCATCCCAGAGTTTTAGTACAGTGCCTGCCATGTAGTAAGCCTATAATAAATGTTTACTGATTGGTTAATTGAAGGAAGGATAGATTCCTTTTATTTATTTATTTATCTATTCATTCATTCATTCATTCATTCATTCATTCATTCATTCATTCATTCATTTATTTACTTATCTATCTATCTATCTATCTATCTATCTATCTATCTATCTATCTGTTAAGGACTAAAATTCTAGCTAATCTGTCTAAAATATCTAATGAGTGGTCGCCAATCAATTATAAGCTTTAGCAAGAGTTAGACTTTTAAGCATTTATTAAGGAGAATAAGAATTTGGTAAAGAGAGAGAAAAAGGCCTAGATTCCTATCTATTAAAGGGAGAGCACATTTCTAGCTCCCTTCTCCGCCAGAGTCCAGAGGCAAGAGCCCGAGACTCCGCGCCAGTCTCTTCCTTCCTCCTCCCACTAGTCCGCGTCACTTCCTGATACCAAAGACAAGACTCCTGGTCTTGCCCTCAAAGACCTTCGCTTCATGGGCAGAACTCTTCTACAGTTAGTATCCAGCAGGTGGCGTTATTCCAATCGTTACATATCTATCTATCTATCTATCTATCTATCTATCTATCTATCTATCTATCTATCTATCTATCTATTTATCTGCTTAGTCCCTTTCCTCCCAGACATAATACAAGAAGGGGCAAGTGAAACCATACATATCAAAACATGAAAGCACTGGCAATGTCCCATTAAATCAGATGTTGGCTAAATGCAGGCCAGAAGCTTGTAAACCTCTTATATGCAGAATCATACATAATATTTTAATAAGGATCTTGCCCATTTTGAATATCTCAGAAGGGTAACCTCATAGCTTTTACATTTTATATTCTTGTTGTTGTTTGCAGGGCAATGAGGGTTAAGTGACTTGCCCAGGGTCACACAGCTAGTAAGTGTCAAGTGTCTGAGGCTGGATTTAAACTCAGGTCCTCCTGAATCTAGGGCTGGTGTTTTATCCACTGCGTCCCCTAGCTGCCCCCTACGTTTTATATTCTTCTTAATCCTTCCTCCTATGGCTTACAATATTGTGTTTGGGTGGGCATCATTCATTGAAATATTAAAATATTGAAGGGTAAACATATGGACTATGCTCTGTAAAACCAAATATATTAGAATGTAATAAGGTGACAATAAGGTAATGGATTTATCAATTTAATAAGCAACTCATATTCTTCCAACTCACAGCACCAGGAATGGCATGCTCAAAGTCTTTTTCCTTAAGGCAAAGATTCTTTAATTATGTCAATAGGTCCTTATAGAGATTAAATGATAAGGCTTTGTACCAATGCTTCAAAAACTTAGCTACCATTCTGTTTATTTTGCCTTAAGTGGCAATAACAATGTTTAGATTAATGCCAGGACATGCAAAAGTAATAAGCAACCCAATAAATAAGTGGTCAAATGTTATGAATGAGGAGTTTTCCAATGAAGAGCAAGCTGCTATTAACAGCTTATGATAAAATCCTCCAAATTATGAATAATAAAGGAAGTTCACATTAAAGCAGCTGTGATTTAACCTCACATTTATCAGTTTGGTAAATATGATAAAAGACAAAAATAGTAAATGTTTTAATTGGTTATCGGGAGATAGGCACACTGATGCACTGTTGGTATAGCTATGAATTGGGTCACTCATTTTGGGAAATAATTATGCATTATAGTACAATCCAGAACATCCTGCAAGTTACTATACTGATTCATTTACATGTTGACTCTCTCATTAGAATGAACATAAGGTTTTTTAAGCATAGGGAATGCTTTTGCCTTTCTTTGAATCAACAATACTTTGCCTGACACATGAATACTTGTTGACTGACTATATTGTAATGCCCTTTCCCCTAACAATGCTGTTATTCTTCATGTAATTTGAGGCCAAATATGAGGGAAAAGCCCTAATATTTATTTTAAAATTTTATAGCAGCAGTTTATTTTTGTAGCAAATATAATAGGGGTTATGGGGCTTAGCATAAAATCTCAAATGTACTCTGACTACTTGACAAAGGGCATATGCAAAATATTCCTCATTAGTCCCCTGGTCCCCATTATGATAAGGGCTTGTGTCTTCCTACTCTCCTCATTTTAAAGTTAAGGAAATTGGGGCCCAGGGAGGTTAAATGACAAGTCCAAAGTCACAGGTAATAAGTGCCAGTGCTAGAATTTGAAATGATATTCTTTGACTTCAAATCTAGCATTCTTTTCATTGTCTCATGTTGTCACTCTGAGCAACTTGTGGGAGGGGATGATCTTGTGTGGGACTTTCCAACATAATAAAAACAATGGTAATGATAATTGAAAGATATTATTTAGATAACAAATAATAAAAATACTTCATAGACCTCTCTTTTCAATTGGCATTCTCCTTAAATTATCCTTTGAGGTAGGAAAACCTGTTATAGTAAAGGTAATCATGGCACTAAGGTGCCAAATGACTTGTGTAGAATTATCTAGAAGGGACTTATATGACAAATTCTATGACTGCTGCTCATTTAAAGTAAAATAATTGTTTCAGATATCCTGGATCATGAATCAGATATAATGTATGGAAAGAATTAGATTCCCAGGCATCTTCTGAAAGTAGTTACTGTTCAGCACCAACAAACCACTGTCAATATTTAAAATATATACATTTCCCCCTCTCTTGTTACCCTTTGAAGAAATGACCTGATGGAACAAATAGCCTGAAGACAAATCAGTCTGATAAACATCAACCAACATGTCTGTATAAGTAATTTTCCATCCGATATATATTTTACCAGAAAAATATGGAAATAATGAGCCAAGTAACTCTTAGTATCTATCCTACAATGTTTCTGCCAAATATCTCTTTAGAGAGAGAGGCATCTAATTCTGTTCAATTCTATTTGATCCCTACTATATTGTTGCACAGCACAAGGTACTGTGATTGGCCTTGGAGGCACAAAGATAAAAATGAAATACCCCCTGCTTTCAAGAAGTATCATTCCAGTAGATGGATACAGCACATACCCAGGAAATTAAATACATAGTATGCACAAAGTATTTTCATTTTTTTTGTTTGTTTTGTTTTGTTTTGTTTTATTTTTTGGTAAGGCAATTGGGGTTAAGTGACTTGCCCAGGGTCACACAGCTAGTAAGTGTTAAGTGTCTGAGGCTGGATTTGAACTCAGGTCCTCCTGAATCCAGGGCTGGTGCTTTATTCACTGTGCCACCTAGCTGCCCTGGACAAAGTATTTTCAATGTGGAGTGAACAGTAGTAACAAGTGAGGGGATTACAAAATGCTATACATAGGTAGCAATTTAGCTTGGTATGTGAAAATTGGTTTGTGGGACACTTCATTAGCATATAATGCTGTGTAAAATTCATTTACTGCCCTGCTCCTCTCCCATCTCTTCCCCCACTCCATAAGCCTTTTCCTGTTACTTTCATGTAGGATTTTGCTTCTGCTCTTCCCCCTCCCCCAATGAATTCCCTTCACCCCTCAATTTAACCCTAAAGAAGTTATCATCTAGCTAAGTGACACAGTGGACAAATCATCACCCCTGGACTGAGGGGGATTCCAGCCTAAATCTGGCCTCAGACACAAGACAGTCGCCCACTGTATGACCCCAGGTATGTCCCCCAGCTCCATTTTTTTTTTTTTATGGTTCTCTAGGGTCTTGTATTTGAAAGTCAAATTTGCCATTCAGTTCAGGTCTTTTCATCACAAATATCTGAAAGTCTTCTTTTTCATTAAAGTCCCATTTTTTTCCGCTGAAAGATAATGCTGAGTTTTGCTGGGTAGGTGATTCTTGGTTGTAATCCCATTTCCTTTGCCCTTTGGAATAGCATATTCCATGCCCTCCAGTCCTTTAATGTAGAAGCTGCTAGATCTTGTGCTATCCTGACTGGGGCTCCACAGTTCTTGAATTCTTTCTTTTTGGCAGCTTGCAATATTTTCTCCTTGACCTGAGAGCTCTGGGATTTGGCTATAATATTCCTAGGAGTTTTATTTTTGGGATCTCTTTCTGGAGGCAATCAGTGGATTCTTTTAATTTCTATTTTAGCTTCTTCTTCTAGAATTTCAGGGCAATTTTCCCTGAGAATATCTTGGAAGATGGTGTCTAAGCTCTTTCCTTGATCATGGCTTTCAGGTAGACCAATAATTTTCAGATTTTCTCTCCTGGACCTATTTTCCAGGTCGGCAGTTTTTTCCAGAAGATATTTCACATTGCCCTCTATTTTTTTATTCATTTGGATTTGCTTTATTGTGTCTTGGTTTCTCATAAAGTCACTGGCTTCCATTTGTTCAATCCTAATTCTTAGGCAATTATTTTCATCAGAGAGCTTTTGTACTTCCTTTTCCATTTGACTTTTCAAGCTGTTGACTTTTTTCTCATGTCTTTTCTGCATCACCCTCATTTCTCTTCCCATTTTTTCCTCTACCTCTCTAATTTTATCTTCGAAGTCCTTTTTGAGAACCTCTATGGCCTGAGACCAATTTGTATTTTTCTTGGAAGCTTTAGATATAGGGGCCCTGATGTTGACATCTTCCTCTAGGGTGCCCCTTGGTCTTCCTTGTTACTGAAGAAACTTTCTATGGTCCTCACCTTTCTCTGTTGGCTCATCTTGCCTTTCTTTTACTTGACTTTTAGCTCCTTAAAGTGGGGCACTGTTTCCAGGCTGCAGTATACCAAGCTTAAGAATTCCCAGGTGGTATGATTTAAGGAGAATCCGGTTCTTCCCTCACCCGGCCTGTTTCCTGGTCCTAGATGGCCCCAGACCAACTTGCCAATCAACCAGCTTTGTGTGTTGTGGTTGTTAGCGCCAACGAGCCTGTGCCCCTCCCCCACCTGGGCCACTTCTACTCAAGCCTACCACCTGGTTCTCAGTTGGGGTGTAAAATCCAAGTTCTGCCTTAGCACCAGCATAGACCTCTGTAGTCTCTCCCCTGCCCAGGGCTCAGCCCACTCACCAGACTGTGAGCTTAGTTCCAGACGACACTGGTCCTTCAGCTGATTCAGAGGCTCTGGGGGTCTCCTTCTCTGGTGAGGACTTCCTGAGACTGGATCTGTGTCAGGGTGACTGTGGGGTTGGGCCTGACTCCTGTATCAGCACAGCAGCTCCCTCCTTCTGACCTTCCAAGCCATTCTTGGTTAGAAGATGATTTCAGCACATTCTTCTGTGAATTTTGCTGCTCTGGGCATTTTCCTATGACCTTATTTGGATGTTTTTTGGAGCGATTGTGTTATGAGTTCAGGAGCTCACTGCCTTTCCTCAGCCATCTTGGCTCCGCCTCCTATCCTTGTTGTTTTTCAGTGCTGATACTTATGTTTTTACCATATAATTATAGGGTTTGAACTTTCTCCCAGCTGATTTCTGTGAGGAACTGCAGAGTTTCAGGGGAGAATGTAACTTGAGTTCCAATGCCCATTGGTACGGGACTTTCTCATTAAGGGAGCAGATTGTTTTCAAAAGAAGAAACACAAACTATTTACAATAATACTAAAGAATTTTTAAAAATCCATTAAGAGAAATGCAAATCAAAATAAATCTAAGATTTGGATCCACACTCAACAATTGACAAAGCTTCTAAATCATAGAAATAGTTAATGTGCTATGGAAAGACAGGTACACTCACACTATTGGAAGGGATATAAATTGGTCCATCCACTCTGGAAAGCGATTTAGAATTATGTTAAAGCAAAAAAGTGACAAAGATTGTTCCAGTGATCCCATTGGTAGGCCTATATATCAAAGAGGTCAAAGTCAGAAAGAATGTTTCCATGTATGGCAAAATATTCAGAATAGCAGCATTGTGGTAGCAAAGAAATGGAAATAAGTCATATATCTATCACTTTAGTAAGGGCAAAAATAAATTATAGTACATAAATATAATATGAAGAATTTGAAAAGCATGGCATGACTTACACGAATTGGTACAAACCAAAGTAACCAGAACTAGGAAAATAATATGCACAATGATTAGAACAATGTGAATAGAGAGAACAGAAAAATGAAACAGATTGTTATGTAATTAAAATGTCTGACCTTGGTATCAGAGGAGAGTTGAGAAAATGAAGCTATTTTCATGTTTTGAAAAGGGAGAGGACTATGGGTGAGAAACATTGACTATACTGCCAGATACATTTAATGTGTTGATTTTGCTGAGTTTTGTTGGCATTGCTGAATTGCTTTTATTCCCTCAGTTTTTTTTTTTTTTTGCTATAAGGGCTAGATTTTTAAATGAAAGTAATGTAAACATAACAAATATCACCAAAATAAGATTAAACTAAATAAGAGAGTGATGCCATACTGTCCATTTTGTTTTAAAATTTTGCTAACACCTCAGTCCATCTGAAGTTTGGTTAAGGCACCTCATTCCCAAATTAATCCTCTTATACCCCAAAGGAAAAAAATGGAGCCTTGCTACACACTGAAAAAGTTTGCCAGATGTCCCCAATTTTTCCCATTTTTTCTAAAATCATCACTAAATATGTCAAATTCAGTAAAACTCTTTTTATTATAGTTGAGTTATTCTATTTGTTGGTATCTAACCAGCTAAATATGAAGAAGCAAAGAAACAACATTGCCTTGTGAATCAGGAACTGGGGGGGTTCTAAACTCAGTTCTATTATTAACCAATTTTGTGAACATAAGCAAGTAATTTCACCTTTCTAGAGAGGAGTTTTTTCATCTGTAAGATAAGGGAGTTGGGTTAGATTATCTTCAAGGTCCCCTTCAGTTCTAACATTCTAGAAAGGTTGTCTGGCTTAATGTTTAGAGTGCTAGACTTGATTCTACAACGATCTGGGATGGAATTCTCCTTCTGACACATAATAGGTGTATAACTTTGTTGTTCATCTGTTTTAGTTGTTTCTGACTCTATGACCTCATTTAGGTTTTTTTTTTTTTTGCAGGGCAATGAGGATTAAATGACTTGCCCAGGGTCACACAGCTAGTAAGTGTCAAGCATCTGAGGCCGGATTTGAACTCAGGTCCTCCTGAATCCAAGGCCGGTGCTTTTACCCATTGCACCACCTAGCTGCCCCCAGGGTTTTCTTTTTCTTTTTTTTTTTTTTTAGTGAGGCAATTGGGGTTAAGTGACTTGCCCAGGGTCACACAGCTAGTAAGTGTTAAGTGTCTGAGGCTGGATTTGAACTCAGGTACTCCTGACTCCAGGGCCGGTGCTCTATCCACTGCGTCACCTAGCCGTGCCCCCCCCCCCCCCCCGCCGGGTTTTCTTAACAAAGATACTGGAGGGTTTGCCATTTCCTTCTCCATCTCATTTTACTGATGAGGAAACTGAGGCAAACAAGATTAAATGACTTGCCCGGTGTAGCAGTGAGTAATTGAGGCCAGATTTGAATTCTGGTCTTTGACCCCAGTCCCAGTGATCTATATACTTTGCCACCTAGCTGAACTGTGAAGTTATGGGTAAGTAAATTAATCTCTGTTTCTTAATTTGCTATCTATAAAGAGGGGGTTCAGATTATCTGTAGTTCCCTATTCACAGGTTTCTTGTGATGCTTAAATATGACACTATCTGCACTGGATACCTCCACCCAGTCCTAAAAATCACACATTACTCAGGTTAATGGTGAAGAAATAGAGCTTGAGCCCTCATCTACATCCACCAATAGAATAGGCAGGAACCATAAATCAAATAGCAAAATATTTAACTAGAACAGAATAGCAAAGTAAATAGCAGGAAAATCATGCAGTAAGATTTTTCTCAGCTCTCATTCACAAAAAGAACGATTTCCCAGACCCATGTTGTAATGGGGAGGGGAACAAACCTTCAGAATACTCACACTTTAGAGTGCTCATGGCCACATCTCAGCTAATTTTGTGTGACAATGTTGCTGTCTACTCCACTTCCTTCAACTCCTTGGTGTAGTCCTAGAAAGCACTTTATGCTGCTACTTTCACACCTATCGTCTACTGAAGCCCTGTGTTCTATTCCACTCACCGTTTCTCTTTTGCTGCTTCTGCTAAATACATTCAAGTCCCACTGCTTCTGCCATTGGAGAAACTCCAGGGAAGTGCCTTTGCTCAATTAGAATTTTATATGTCTTGAATCTGACTCATGGGGCTGCCCTGGTTGGTGAAGAAAAAGAATTCTATTCCTGAACCTTCCTGGAATAACAGTCCTCCACTCTCATACACTCATCTTTAGTTAGTTGTCCTGAATCAGAACTATGGAAGTAGGACTCATGATGGAAAATGCTCTCCACATCCAGAAAAAAAAAAACAAAAACCTGAGGAATTTAGATGCAGATTGAACCATACTGTTTCTACCTTTTTGTTTTTTGAGGTTTTTCCCATTTCGTTCTGATTCTTCTTTCACAACATGACTAATGCAGAAATATGTTTAATGTGATTGTACATATATAACCCATATCTGATTGCTTGCTGTCTTGGGGGGAGGGGGAGGGAAGGGAGGGACGGAGAAAAATTGGGAACTAGAAATCTTATAAAAACAAATGTTGAAAACTATCTCTACATATAACTAGAAAATAATAAAATACTTTTATGATAAAAAAAAACTACAGAAATTCTGCCATTTCTTCCCTAACTATGGGGGCAGGGAGGGTGCCTCCCATTCTAAGCAAATAAGAAGGGCAGTTCGGTGGCACAGTAGATAGAGCACTGGCCCTGGAGTCAGGAGGACCTGAGTTAAAATCTGGCCTCAGACACTTGACACATTAGCTGTGTGACCCTGGGTAAGTCACTTAACCCGCCTGCCTTAAACATCCAGGGCCATGTCCAGTCTTTCTGATGTATATTTTGCAAGTGGATCCAAATGACTGGAATAGAGTGTGAGATTGGTGACTTTCCACAGCCCTCCCTCACTTAAATCTAATTAACTGCAAGTCTTGACAACACCTCCGAATGTCCTTCAAGAATGAAAGAGAGGGGTAGCTAGGAGGCACAGTGGATAAAACACTGGCCCTGGATTCAGGAGGACCTGAGTTCAAATCTGGTCTCAAGTATGTACTAGCCGTGTGGCCCTGGGCAAGTCACTTAACCCTCATTGCCCAGCCATGCCCCCCTACCCCCCCCCCCAAAAAAAAATAAAGAATGAAAGAGAAACAGCAAGCACACATGATCTTCACCTCCAAGTTTTGTTCATCATTTCCTCTAAGTTTAAGACCAGATATAAACATCAGACTCCATTTCATTTACCCAAGTTGATAGTATTTAGTTATGAAAATTGTATTAAAGCTTCAGTTAACCTCAGAATGTTATTAGAAACACTGGTGGTGCTTGTGGGGCAGCTTTTGACCTCTGTAGTGGTTCCCTTAAGAATGTAACCCTTTAACATCAAAGAGGCTGATGGGAAGCCTTAAAAGACAGAATTAAGCAGGGAACTTTTTTAGCTGCAAACTTGTGCCAGCACAGGAAGCTAGTCAATATCAAGGGAAAGGTGCTAATATATAAATTGAATATAATCATTCATGGTTGGACTTGCCTGCTGACATATGTCTCAAGCAACCTTACCGATGAACTGCCCTTTTCTGAAACTGCCTAACTGCTCAAGTGTTGTCCAGCAAGGTGTTTGTCCTCATGCCCCTCTGTGTGAATTCTGTATGATGCAAAACTTTCAGACTTGGGAGAGAGCCACACCTTTTCCCATCTCTCTCTTTTGCTGAACTGACTTAAACTTCTTCCTAAAACCATTTTTTGGCTTTGGGTTTGTCCTTCACCAACAATGCCAATTGTTAGTATTACTATTGCTATTATTCAAAGGTCATTCTAAATAAGGTATTCTGGCATGGGTTAATTTAGATGAGCATTTCAACATTGACATTCTGTGATTCTATAAGTATTTTGATATTATATCACAGTCAATAACCAACCAATAAACATTTATTAAGCATTTACTATGTGCTAGGCACTGTGCTAAGCATTGGGAATACAAAAAGAAGCAAAAAACAGTTTCTGCCCTCAAGGAGTTCATAAAATAAATATTTGAAAAGAAAACTGTCATTATCAGATGATATAGTGGAATGAAGTCTAGAAGTCTAAAGAATTATATTTTAATTCTGGCTTTGCTACTTAAAGTCTGTGTTACTTAAACTTCTTGATTCTCATCAGTCTAATATGATTAATGATAACTAGCCTATCTACAATTCAAGGTTGTTGTGAGGCTCAAATGATGAAAAAAATATGAACATGCTTTGAGAATTTATTAAGTGCTGTATAGACATAAAGCATTCTTATCAATTTCTTGCCATATTGGATCACTATTTAGAGAATCAGAATACTTTCTAAAATTAAACTGATAGTGTTGACCTTTTATATTCAAGGAGATTTTCTAACTAGTAATTAAGAGCACTTAGTCTGTTCCTTTTAGGTAGACTGTGCTTTAAGGTTTAAATAACATGCACATTTGTTCTCTGTGTTAATCTGTAGGTTGTCTATAAATCCATTGGGAAGCAATAGGGGAATATAGATCTTCAATAAATAAAAAGGAGAGGTATTATATATATACATATACATACATACATACACACACACACATATATATATATATATATATTTTTTTTTTTTGGCAGGGCAATGAGGGTCAAGTGACTTGCCCAGGGTCACACAGCTAGTAAGTGTCAAGTGTCTGAGGCTGGATTTGAACTCAGGTCCTCCTGAATCCAGGGCTGGTACTTTATCCACTACGCCATCTAGCTGCCCTGGTGCTATATTTTTAAAGAGGAAAGTCAAAGGGATGAGTGAAGGATTAGAAATTAAGACGGAAGGAGAAAGGTTCAAGAAACAATGATTAGCCATTCTAGAGAGAAGTCTGAGAAACAATTTAAAACTTGTAACAACTCAAGTATGTTAAAGGTCCAGGACCACTTTGTCTCCCCTTAGATCTGAATAAAAGAAAATGGGTTTTACATTGTGTGGTGCTGTATTTGAGTGAGATAAGAGAAACAGAATTTCCTGAATATAATTGTAGAAATACCATTTTCTTGACTGGTCTTTTAAAACAGGATATACTTTTTATTGGTCTAATGATTTTAGGCATGCTGGATGAAGCCAACTGAATGGAGTACATATATTTAAAAATAAACATGGATATTTTGTTCATATTGGCATGTTAAGATTTGCCTTTTGTTTTTGTTAAAATGCTTTTAGTAAAAAAGAAAAATATAGATAATTCCAATTTTAAACCTGTCAAAGTTTAATTATTTATGACTGAAAATTAGATTATGCCTCCTTAATTATATGGAATTTAAGCCAATATGTTCATTCAGCCTTTAAAGGAAATGTTTATAAATGTAAGCACATCAACCTATTCAACATTACCTACTCATTTTCTTGTCAGTTTTCTCACTAGAGTTTAGTGCTTAAGAAAAGTTGGTTTGACTAAGGGTTGTATTTTGTGCTAATAGGACCTTGGAAATAGTCACCCAACATACCATGCCACAGTGTCAATTGGCTTTTTTTTTCTTTTGTTAGTGAGGCAATTGGGGTTAAGTGACTTGCCCAAGGTCTCACAGCTAGTAAGTGTTAAGTGTCTGAGGCCAGATTTGAACTCAGGTACTCCTGACTCCAGGGCCGGTGCTCTATCCACTGCGCCACCTAGCTGCCCCGTCAATTGACTTTAAAGGCAGACAGGGATGCTCTCTCAGTTCCTTGCTCTGTAGTGCTGACACTGATACTGATTAACAATTCAGCTAGCCAGTGACAGAGGACACAGGAACAACTAGAAGACACTGGGTGGGTCATCCTTCCTCTTTGCTCTGATGATTGAATACAAGAGAAATGTTCTGGATAGCACAGTTCTGTTCTAGAAAATTTGAAACCACTATGGCCACTGATTGGTGCTTCCCTCACTACTTCATAAATAACTTCAGATACTTCCAGTTGGGGCCCACATAGATATGATATTGGTTATGCTGCTTGCACTAATCAAACTTCCATCCAAAATAGCATCTATTGGATATGTTAGGACTAAGGGTAAACAATTCAAGAAATCAATGTTTGTAGATGAGATTTGTTAAAAAGTCACACCAATGAATTGGTGAAAGTCACTTAAGCATTGAATTCACCAGAAACTAATGAAGTAATCATTGCTTCTTCTGTAAGTATAGAAAACATTTTTTCTTCCTGTGGATGACAGTTCTAAATAGATTGTGTGGGAAATGAAAAACTAGTATCCAGTGTAAATTTCTGTCAAAGAATCCTTTTTAAATATATAAATTGAATTTTCTTTTTTATTATGAATTTAACATTCATCATCAAACGAAGGGGTGCCCAATGAAAGTAGAAAAATATTAAGGGGCTAAAAGATGGGTATTGAAATGTAATAAAAAGGAAAACCGTAATACTCAAAAAAGATAACTAAAAAGAATAGGAGTTGAATATCCCAATTAGATAAGCGTTGGAGCAATACAATGAACTTGCTTTTAGGTCACAAACCATTTTTCAACCTTTTGTCCCTGGCTATTCAACTATATAAGATTCCCAAAGGAGTATGGGAAATACATATGACTTAAGTGAAACTAATCACAATAAAGCAAAATGAAACTAATTGCAATAGAGCTTACTGATAGAAGAGGCTTTTGAGTTCCGAAGAATCCATTGATAGGAGAGACAAGACTTCTCCCATCACCTGGCTGGAATTGACAAATGACCTCATAGCTAAAGCTCTAAGGGAGCCTAAGGGAAGAAGTTTCTGTTGATTCTACGTGAAGGGTCTTTGCCCTAGCTGAAAGAGCTGTATAGTACATCAGCAGAAAAGTTCACAGCAACATTCCAGCTGAAGAGAGTCTGGAACAGCACAGCTTGCACAGTGGTAGAAGGTAGAAAAATTTCACAGCTGATTATTGAAAAGACAGTCCATGAGACTAGTAGATTGACCCCTTCAGTAGAGATACTGAGCCCTGAGAAGCATCAAATGCTCAACAACCTGCTTGGGCCAGACCAGAGGCAGTCTAACAGTTTCACAGCCTGGTTAGGAGGCAGCACAGCCACCAAATTAAAGGCTTCATTCAGCCCAGCTGCCAATTGGCCCATCCGGTCAATACACTGCACTCTATGAGGACCCCAACGTGTAACACAGACTACCATTCCCCCACCCCCACCCCAATTCCCTGGAAGACCAAAGTGTGCTAGATTTCACTCCTCTCTCAGTATTTCCATTACTCTTAAGAGAGTTTGAGGTACAACAGGTTCTCTGCAAATGGCTTCTGGCTTTATAGATAGTGTTCGTGGATATGGGTTGGTGCCCTGTATTTCAGTTTCATTAGCCAAGAAGAGTTAGATTAGCTTTTACACAGATATTTACTTCAAAAAATATATTCATAAATATGCGAACTTATGCTTCCCAAACATGGGAGGTAAAATCCCCGTCCCCCTTGCACCAACTCTGGGGAGAGGAAAAAGTTTAGTTCTATGGTGGAGCTCAGTTGCTCTACAGCACAGTCCCAGTGTTAAGTCCAAAACCTCATTCAGGTTGGAGTCCCAGACATCCTGACTTCTCAGGGCTTCCATTCTGGGCAGCAAGACTCTGCAGTTCCTGAGTGGTGAGTTGCCTTGGCTACATGAGTGCCTTACTACAGTTCTACCTTAAGTATGTGCCCATTCTTCTACCCCTAACTCCAGACTCTAGATATATTTGTGAGAGAATGTGCCTTGGTAATTTGTATCTATTATTCTTGCTATGCTATTTGAATAAATGTCAGGGCTAATGAACTTAGTCTATTAGCTGATTGTTAAGGGAAAGCACACTAGTGGAGACTTGTGAGCTATTTTTCTTTCTTTCTTTTTTTTTTTTTTGGTTTGTTTTTGTTTGTTTTTTTGGTTGGGCAATGAGGGTTAAGTGACTCGCCCAAAGTCACATAGCTAGTAAGTGTCAAGTGTCAGTTTAGATTTGAACTCAGGTCTTCCTGACTCCAGGGCCAGTGCTCTATCCACTGCGCCACCTAGCTGCCCCATTGTGAGCTATTTTTTAGGAAAATATTATACATGGTGATTCCTTGGAACTCTGGAGTAATATCAGTCATCCCTTTGGACACCAAACCTATGATCTGGGAGAGTTCCAATGTTATAACATTGGACCAAATCCAATGAAATGGACATAATAGAGATCAATTTGAAGTCATATCTATGTGCAAACCCACCCATACACCCCCAACATTACAAGTACGGATTGAAGGAGGACAAAGACATGATTGTAAAATAAGAAGTTTGTCTGAAAAAGGTCTATGATTTCTGGTGGACCCTAAGCCTAATATGAGTCTCCAGGCTGATAAAGTAATCAGAAAACTACTGTGATCTTGGGCTGCATTAAGACATACCTCCACAAACAAGCAGATGAAAATTGTTTATACTCTTGTCCTGGTCAGACCATATCTGGAGTTTTGTGTTTTGTTCTGGGTACTACATTTTAAGTGAAATATTGATGAGCTAGAGAAAGACAACCTGAATGATCAGGAGTCAGGTTCATGTCATATGTGCATCAGTTGAAACAACTTCGGTCTGGAGAAGAAAAGATTTAGAGAAACATAACTGTCTTTGGGTATTCCATCACAAAGTACACAATCAGGAGAAAGATGTTGTAGAGAGCCAGATTTAAGCTTCAAATAACAATTCCCACCCCCACCCCCGAAACAACAACAAAGAACAACCCGTATTAACAGAACTATTTGGAAATAAGATAGCCTGTCTAGGGAGCTAGTACCTTCTTCCTATGTGAAGCTCTTCAAACAAAAGATGTATAACCACTTGCTAGATCTTTTTTAGGAAATACTTATTTTGGGATGTTTGAATACACGGACAGACAGAGTCTTTCTAATGCTGAAATTCTGTGATTTGGTTGCACTTTGTTTTACTTTTTGATAAACTTTTGCTTTTTTTTCTAAACCATAGTAATTTACTTTTACTGCATGATCTACAAATTGTACCCTTCCTCATGACAAATGAAAAAAATTTTAAAAAAGTGGTACACCACTTACATCTGATGTATTATTGTTGTTCAGTTGTCTGACTCTCTGTGACCCCATTTTGGAGTTTTCTTGGCAAAGATACTGGAGTGGTTTGCCATTTCCTTCTACAGCTTAATTTAAAGATGAAAAACTAAGATAAACAGGGTTAAGCGACTTGTCAAGCATCACACAACTTGTAAGTGTCTGAGGCTGAATTTGAACTCATGAAGATGTCTTCCTGATTCTAAGTCCACTGTTCTATCCACCATTCTACCTAGCTGCCCACATCAAATATATATACCCCATTTAGGATCTGCAGTCTCCATTTTCCTACTAGGAGGAAGGCAATGTGTTTCTTTAACCAGTTGGAAACTTACTAAAGTTGCCAGTTTTGAAAGTGGAAGATTGAGGGGCAGCTAGGTGGCACTGTGAATAGAGCACTGGCCCTGGAGTCAGGAGGACCTGAGTTCAAATCTGGCCTCAGACACTTGACACTTACTAGCTGTGTGATTCTGGGCAAGTTACTTAACCCCAACTACCTCACAAAAAAAAAAAAAAAAGAAAGAAAGAAAGAAAGAAAAAGAAAGTGGAAGATTGCTCATTATAGGTTATCATTTCACTGTTTTTTGATGGTATTGCCATTTTATTTCATCATCATACACATTTTTCTCTTGGCTCCACTTCCTTCACTCTTCATTACTTTATACATGCAGTTCTTCCCATGATATATGAATTCTGCATATTTGTATGACTGAGCAGATTTTGGTATTAATGTAATTCATATACCAAATAATAATATACCATTCATTCACCAATTCATGATTACTCATTTTGTGGACACTTTTGTTCTTTCAGAAAAAGTATTGCTTTGAATATTTTGTCAAATATAAGACTTTCCCATTATTCATCTCCTAAGCATATAGGCCCAGTAGTGGAATCACTAGTTCAGTGGGTATGAACAATGTAGTGAATTTTCTTACACAATTCCAAATTTACTTCCAGCATAGTTGGAGCCCATAGTCCCAACAACAGTATATTAGAGCTTATCTTCTCGCTGATTCTCATTGTAGGAGACCTTAAACTCTGACTACTGAGATTCATTTCTTAGTATTTGGTTTTTGGTTTCTATGGCCTTTCTTATTATTTCTGTAAGGATGTTTGCTTCTTAGAATTTTGAATGACAAGTGCCATTTTCCCTCTGGGGAACTTATATGATTCATGCCTGCTAGAAAATAAATATATGCATATGCTCACTTATGGGTAACATATTTGTAACCAGGACCTTTATCCCCCATGGTCAGACTTTTTGTGTTCTAGAATCTGAGTTAGCCATCATATGTAGAATCCCAAGGGAAAATACCTTCCATGCAAAGGCTTTTCATTGTCTCTGCGGAGGAAATCCCAAGGCAGACTCTCCTTCTGGCACTAGCCAAATAATTTAGAGGCAAAACTCCGTGGGAAGATTACTGCTCATATTAATTGGAGAGCTATATAGCTCTCCTATGGTTTTGTGTTTTGTTTTTTGTTCTGAGCGTTGATTGTTTAACCAGCAGGTGGTGCTATCTGGCAAAGTTGGCTGTATGGGTAGGAAATAAAGATAAAAGAAAAGAGGAACGCCTCCTCGCCCATCTCTGCCTTTGAAATTGTGGATTCTTTCTCTGTTACTCCCTTAGCCTGGGGTGGTAAAAGGCTGAAGCGAACTCTTCACCTGGAAGGGTGAATGAGAATGAAAACAATGGGTCGAGAGTGAATTTGACTTAAGCTACTTGCTTCAGAAAAAAGCTTCCACCTGTTTGCTCATAACCTCCTAACTCTACCTACTGAGGTTGTTTATCTGTGACTCAATAGCCTGTGGTAAAAGGAGTCAGGCCTGCTGGTTAATAAATATATCCTCTGCTAGTTAGGACTTTATAAGAGTAATTAAGAAAAAATTAAAAAAACAAAAACCATCCGATTCCCTGGCTCAGAGGTTCTCTAGCTATTTTCAGCCAAGGTTCAAACCTCATAAGCCATTAAATGAAACACACTTTTATTGACTAACATTTACTACTTTCCTCCACTGCATTCATTCCCTCTCTGGGTAATTAATAACTGACTTGAATCACAGAATAGTTATGATCATGATCATAGTTATGGATGAAATAAAAATAGCAATTAGAAAGAGCTTAAAGAAATAGAGAACTTTGGAAATAAACTGCCATCTTCTAGCATTTGAAGAAGGAAAAAGAGGAAAGTTAATTAATATTTTTACACATCTCAAGGAGCAATAGCCATTCAGCAAACTTCAGCCGTACTCATCAGGGATTTTTAAAATAAATAAAAGTTGTGAATATTCTGGATCTATGTAATAGGCTGTCTTTAAACTCCCATGGTGGTGCTGCCTCTACACTTCCTTTTTTCCCCCAAACTGAAATCAAATGTCCTGCTCAGCTGCCTCTGCTCAGTGTCTTACCTTCTGTAGTAACTGCACATACTTCCACAAGTCTTAAACACATCCTTTCTTAGACTGCAATTCCAAGAATACAATTAGTTAGGTTTTGCATGCCTTCCTTGCTCCCAGAAAGGTCAGTCTGATTACCAAGTTAAAATGCTTAATATTGGGGCAGCTAGGTGGCACAGTGGATAGAGCACCGGCCCTGGATTCAGGAGTACCTGAGTTCAAATCCGACCTCAGACACTTAACACTTACTAGCTGTGTGACCCTGGGCAAGTCACTTAACCCCAATTGCCTCACTAAAAAAAATGCTTAATATTTTCTTTTGCTTTTACGCATTTTAAAAATTTCTCTCTCTCTCTCTCTCTCTCTCTCTCTCTCTCTCTCTCTCTCTCTCTCTGCGCAGCAATGAGAGTTAAGTGACTTGCCCAGAGTCACACAGCTAGTAAGTGTCAAGTGTCTGAGGTTGAATTTGAACTCAGGTCCTCCTGACTCCAGGGCCAGTGCTTTATCCACTGTGCCACCCAGTTGCTCCCTGCTTTTACCCTTAAAAGAAGCTGAAAACATATTTCCATTGCTCACCCTACTTCCTTTCCTGAATACAATTTCATAGATGTATACAAATGGCATTGCAGAGAAGAGCCTTCATATTCCCCTAGTTATGTGAAAAAAAATGAGCAGTATATTAGTGGTCCTTACTACAGCTCCTCTGTCATTAATTTTTCCCATCTGTTGTTATTGACAGCTTTTGGGTGTATACTTATACTATATTTAAAAAATATTAGGTGACAATGATAACATAATAAAATCTCTTGTTCATTAGGAGGTGGCACTAAAGTAGTAATATTTCATAATGTAATATATTCTATGTATTCCTGTGTTGGAATCAAGCCCTTTGTCAGAATAGTCATGGAGATACAAAGTCTTCCTCAGGATTCCATTGGATGGTCACTAGAGGCATGGGAGATGTGAATAAAGCCTTCTGAACTTGATTACAGAGGAGAGAAAGAAGGATGGAGGGAGTGAGGGGCAGGACAAAAGGAGTAGGATGAATCAGAGTTCAATTTTTGGGAACACATCCTTCATCTTAGTAATATATAGGGACACAGTGGTGTCTAAGATTGGCCACCTACTTCCCCAGCTCTTTTATTCAGAGAGACTTTGATGACTTACTGATGGCTGCTGTGATGTCTTTGCTGCTGAGTGGAAGGATACATGAAGTTAGTGATGAACACTTGGTTTTTAGAGATGAGTTCTGCAGAGATATTTTTCCTCCTCCATAGACTCTGAACCACAGAGGAGGGCACTGAATTAACTGCCCCTCTGTTGTATAAGCAGGAAAATGATTTCCTGCCCTTGTAGTCAGAAGCTTAGCACCAGTTGCTATATTTTCAGTGGATTGTCCTTACTGGTGCTTTATGCTTTTCTCCTAAGCTTTTTGTATGACCTTTGTACTATGGTTCATACCCTGGAAAAATTAAAAAACCAAACCAAACCTCAGGAACCCTGGTTGAATGTTATTTGGGTAATAGAAGTAGGAGGCAATGTATTCTGTAAAAAAAAAAAAAAAAAAGGCAGTGACTTTACAATCTGAACCCATAATTTTCCTCTAGACCAGAGGTGTCAAACTGACCCGGCTGGCAAGTCTACAAAACTCCTAAATCCAGAGGGACCAGATAAAATGGAATTGGGAAATGTTTAACAAAATAAATAAAAATACGAATGAGATAATGGTCATTTGTGTTTTTCTAAATCAATATGCAGCTACTAGGATTATTTCAATTTGCATTTTATAACTCTGTTCTAGAATATTGTTATTGGTAAGCCAGAAGCCCAGGACAAAGAGAGAAAAGATAGGCATTTGTTGGCTTTGATCTTTCTATACCTTCTGCTACACATGGGGTTACCCTACCACAGAAACCCTGTTACATGTTACAATGTAGATGCCGATTACAAATTAGAATTAATATCTTCTACATGCATTAATCCACGTGCCTGTCCATACATGTCTGTCATTTAATTCTCACTCTCTTGCTCTGTTTCTCACCTACTTATCTGTTTTTTTTTTTTCCTTTTTCAGTTGGGTCAGGGGAGGTACAAGGGAGAGAAGTTGGATTTTGGTTAATTAGAAAAAAAAATTTAGATTTAACAAAAGATGAGAGCACAGGAGCCTTCATCAAATGGATTAAATAATTGTTTCTAATGTTCTTACAGGATAAATGAACCATACATCCCTTCCTATCATGGAGACTGAGGAAGTTATGAGGAAATGAGATAGAAATAAAAAGTTCAGTCCC
Organism: Dromiciops gliroides; assembly: GCF_019393635.1. NCBI lineage: Eukaryota > Metazoa > Chordata > Mammalia > Microbiotheria > Microbiotheriidae > Dromiciops > Dromiciops gliroides. The sequence goes on along the minus strand of NC_057864.1, from coordinate 358,896,994 downwards.
AGCTAACTCTATAGATTTTATCTATCTATCTATCTATCTATCTATCTATCTATCTATCTATCTATCTATCTATCTATCTATCATCTATCTATCTATCATCTATCTATCTATCTATCTATCTATCTATCTATCTATCTATCTATCTATCTATCTATCTATCTATCTATGTATCCATTTGTTTATTTATTTATTTGTTTGTTTGATCATTTATTTATTTATTTGTTTTGCTGGGGCAGTTGGGGTTAAGTGACTTGCCCAGGGTCACACAGCTAGTTAGTGTTAAGTGCCCGAGGCCGGATTTGAACTCAGATCCTCCTGAATCCAGGGCCGGTGCTCTATCCACTGCACCACTTAGCTGCCCCAACTCTATAGATTTTTATATCGGACAATAGATTATTTCTCCTATGGCATATGCTACTCTTGGGAGAGAAACCAAAAAATTGAAAGAGAGAACATGATTTTAGTTCTTCTTCTTTTTATATGTCACACTTTAGATTATAGTCAACTTTTGTTAATGGGATAAAGATGAAAACTAAGGAGTGGTGTGGTGGGTGGGAGAGAGTGACTTTTGTTTGTCTAAAAATAAAATTTGTTAAACAAAAAAAACCGGGGAAATTGAAGAATACAAAAAAAGATGAAAACTAGGCAAGAGCTCAGTAGATTAGATCTAGTTTTATGTGTAGTGAACCACAAAGTCACAACAATAAAGCAACAGCATGTGCTAAATGGGTGTTGTATTAATTGTCAAGCTGCTAATACAGTAACATAAATGCATTGTTTCCCATTAACTGTTACTGATGGTATGTTAAAAGCTTATATGTATTTCCAAATGCAATTCCAGAAAAGTTGACACTTCAATAAAGGGAGTGTGTTGAAGGAATTTCAAGATACTCATTCTCCTATTAATTTTGGCTTGATTATTGGTTAGTTTAACAAATGACCTTTTCTTTACTTAATCCAATGACCTTTTCTCATTCTTTTTCTTTTTCTAATTCTCACTTTTATCTCCCCATATTATCTGACTCCCAATTTCCTTAGATGTTTTATTTTTGTGTCTTTTACTAGTTCCATATCTTTTTTTCTTCAGTTATAGGTGTATTACAAAGTTCAGTGCCTTTGCTCTTCTCTATATTCTCTTTTGGCAATGCTATATATTATCATAGCTTTTACTCTCAGTTCTTTTGATTTACAGCCCAATATCTCTAACTGCATGTGGGATATTACCACCTGAATGTGTTACTGGTCAAGTCAACAGAGTTATTAAGCAATTGTTATTTTGTTGATACTTAGTTGTTTTTAGTCATGTCCAATTATGTGACTCCTTTTTGAGATTTTCTTGGCAATAATACGGGAATAGTTTGCTATTTCCTTCTCCAGTTCATTTTGTAGATGAGGAAATGGAGGCAAACAGGGCTAAAAAGCCTGCCTAGGATCACACAAATAGCAAATATCTGATGCTGTATTCAAACTTAGGTCTTCCTGACTCCAGGTTCTGTGCTCCATCCATGGTGCAACTTCGTTACCCTACTAAGCAATTACTTTGTGCTAGACAATGCACTAAAGTACTGTGGATACAATTTCCTAATATTCATTATTATTCTATTAAAATTTTCTACCTTGAGAGGCACCAATCATGCATTTATTTGCACAACTGAAAAACATAGAGTCATTACTGGCTCTTCACTTTTCCTCCTTGGGTTAGTGATGAGTTAGTTGAATTTTATTTTATCATGTCTTCTGCATTGTCTCTTCCCTTATATTACCAATGGCTTCATCCTCATATAATCTTCAAATTCAAAGGAATTTTAGAGGTCAAGGCCAATTTCCTGTTCAATGTAGAAATTCTCTCTATAACATTCCTGATCACTAAATCATTATTTGATTCCCCTCAGTAACAGTAAATTTGTTAGGTATTGTACTGAGCAAATTTTCCTTTAAAATTTGCTTTTTCAGATTATTTTTGGTTTCTGGATTTACATAAAATAAATCTTATTTGACATGACAATAACTTAATTCACTAAAAAATATATTAAGTTCCTCTATGTTCAAGGTTCTGTGCTAGGTGCTGGAGAAACAAAGAAGTGAAATAGATTCTATTCTCCAGGGGCTTCCATTCTACAGTGACAGTAGAGGATAATAAACCAAATTATCAGAATCTGTTCTGACCGCCATGATGAGCAAAGTGTGACTCATTTCTGTTGCCTGGATACAGTACTTCTATTAATAATGCATCATTAGTTTATGTAGAAGTTCTATCACACAGGAGGTTCGATTTACTTGTAAACTACCCCCCCCCCCGCTTTTTTGCCCCGTAATCTTTTACTTAACCAAGTTATCCAATTCTATAATTTTAAATTTGATCTCTGGAACCAAAAGCAAGACTTTATAGTCATTTCTTTGTAATATCTTAACTTTTTACCCAACGTTTCAGGTCATCAAATTCCTTCTAATCTTGATTCTGTCAGCCATATATTTGCTATTCCCTTTAGGTTTTGTGCCATCTGCAAATTGTATATGTTTTACCCACCTCCAAACATCAGAAGATGCTGTAATTATCAGCTAAACCAAAGTGCGTTTTCATTTCTGGCAGAGTCATCTGGGTAGCTGGTTACCAATTAACCCTTAGCTTTACTCCCAGCATGTCTCAGGTTCAGTTGTCAGCCTGGAGACTTCAGGAAAGGGGATGGGGAATGTTTGTGTGATTCCATTAATCAAATCACCTGGCACTTTCTCCCCATTCATATCATAAACTTCAAGTTTTATTCAATACCCACTCAAGTCCCCCAATAAAGGTCATTTGGGTTGATATCCATTTTGCTACCTCCTGGCCACAGATTCCTATACTAATGTCTAGGTCTTAGAACAAAGGGCAAGTATCTGATTATGAACAATTTGACTTTCACCCCAAGTAGAGGGAAGGACACACTCCTGGAACCTTTACTTCTCCATTCATTGTTCTAAAGGTTTCATTAATCCTGAGGCACACTGAATAGCACTGGATTTGGAGTTAGGAAGACCTTAGTTCAAATCTAAACTTAGATAATTACTAGTTGGACCATTCACTTAACCTCTGCCTCAGTTTTCTTGTTCAAGCACCTACCTTCCAGGATTATTGTGAGGATCAAACAAAATAAAAATTATAAAGCATTTAGAGCAGTGCCTGGAACATAATAAGCACTATATCTTCCTCTTCCTCATTTCTACCAACTCTCAGAGTTTTCTCATTTTGTTTCTCATTTCACTCATACTCTTCATTTCTCATTCCTACTGGTTTTGCTACTAGTGGAATGGGAAGTTTTCTCACTAGGCTGTGGAGTCAGGCCAGGGTATACAGAAACATTTTCCCTTTGACTTTCCAATTTCCATGCTTTAAAGTCCTGTAAGTATGACTCTTGTTCATCCATATGCACTTGCCCCTGGGAAATTCTCCAGGATTTTCACCAGTCCTAAGCCTTGTGGAAAGGGAAACTCCAAGTCTTCAGCAGTGGGAAGACAACTAGGCCTTAAGTTAGAAGACTTTTGTTTGAGCTCTCATTTGTACAGCTGCCAAATAAATCCCATGCAGAAAGCGAGACATCAAATGTTATAAGATCATAGAATTTAGAGTTGTAATGAGTCTTGAATAGGATCTAGTTTAGCTCCCTCATTTTCTTTTTGTTGTTTTTTTTTTGATGGGCCGAGGCAATGAGGGTTAAGTGACTTGCTCAGGGTCACACAACTAGTAAGTGTCAAGAGTCTGAGGTCGGATTTGAACTCAGGTACTCCTAAATCCAGGGCTGGTGCTTTCTTTATCCACTGCGCCACCTAGCTGGCCCCAGCTCCCTCATTTTTGATTTGAAAATTGACACCCAGACTGGTTAAGAGACTTGCTTGGGGACACATAATAAAAAACAGAGATAGGATTAGAACTGAGATTCTTTGAAAATACAATATTCTTTCTACTATAGCATATTGCCTAGCTCACAGCATACTTTTTAGCTTCCAATCTCTTTTGTGTGTCTTGTTACATTTGTTCTTGCATAATCTCTATAAGGAGGAAAGAGTATTCTTATTATTTAACCTGATATTCTAGATTGCAAAAATCTGTTTACAAGCTTGACTTTCATCTAACTTAACTATGATTCCTACCTTTGTGTTATCTGAGAATTTGCATACTATTTTGATAAGCCAGGCCTCCTTGTCCTTCCCTTCCTCATATAATTTAGGCTCTTTCTTTTCCTCAAAGCCAAAGAAGCTGTTCTGAAGACCTGACTGGCCCCAGGAGGGGAACTAAGATTCAGGTCTTCCAGTTGTTAACAGTAGAGTTCTGCTGGCCTCAGGCTATATTGAGTGGCTTTCTGGTTACCTAAAGACATAAAAGGACTGCCCACATGGAATTGGGACTTGTCAGACTTGGCAGATAACCCACGGCTAAGCAAGTTACCAAATCTTACCCAGATGATGCATTTCCATATGAAGATGAAGGGGGGCATTTCTTCCAAAGGTTAAATGCTAAATGTTTACTGAGTTTCCTTTCTATGCTATAGCTTAAGTAAACCTTTCTTAACTCTTGAGTGAGCTCTGTGTCTCTTTTTATTCCAATGTTAGACCTAAACTAATGATAATCTTTTGAATTTCATCCTTCTAACTCCATTTAAGCCATGTCTGTCCATATTGTCCTTATGAAGGATAGATATGAGTGGTGTTTTAAATGCTTTGCTAAAAAAATAGGTTACCTGTATCCACAGCATTCCCTTGATCTACGGGTTTAGAGATTGTCCAAAAAGGAAATAAGGTCAGTCTGGCATGATCAGTAGTTGAAGAAGATGTGGTGGTTCCTTGTGATGTTTCCTTTTCTAGATGTTCACTAATCATTCCTTTCATGATATATTTTAGAATTTTCCCAGAAATGTATGTTGAGCTCCCTGCCGCACAATGTCTTAATTTTAGTCTTTTCCTTTTTTGGGTAAATGCCAAAAACATGTACCCTTCTCCATACTGATAGCTCTCTCATTTTCTTCAGTCTTTTAAAGGTCACTGAGAGCAACTCACGAATATCATCTGTCAGCTATTCCACTATCCTGGGATATTTTTCATCAGGGCTTAGTTACTTAAACTCATACAAGGTCACTAGGTACTCTCTTGCTTTTGTTGTTCAGCCATTTTTCAGTAGTGTCCAACTCTTTGTGATCCCATTGGGGTTTTCTTGGCAAAGATACTGAAGTGTTTTGCCATCACCTTCTCCAGCTCATTTTACAGTTGAGGAAACTGAGGCAAATAGGGTTAAGTGACTTGCCTAGAGTCACACAGCTAGTCAGTGTCAGAGACCATATTTTGAACTCAGGAAGAGAAATCTTCCTGATTCTAAGCCCAGTGTTCTATCTATCACTTAGCTGCTCTGTCTCTTGCTACCTCTCTACTTTTTGGGGTATCTTTTCTTCATTAGCCATTTTTGTTTTATCCTTTTCAATTCAAATGATATTGATGGCAGTGGAAGTGGAACAGATTGGCAAAAGGGGAGAAATGAAGATCTGACTAAGAAACACTGGAGTTTTCTTTTTTTAAATCAAAAAGTAGGAAATATAAGAGCAGATTACTGATGGGTTTCTATTTTGCAGTTAAGAAGAGAGTTGGATAGAAAGCGGGGGAAAGTGTTTGCCCGATGAGAGGGGGGAATAAGGGAGAGGGGGAGGGAGAAAGAAGAGAGAGAAGAGGCAGGCATGATTATTTTTGAAATACAGGAAACTAAAAAAAAAATAAAGAAAAAGAAAAAAGAAATACAGGAAACCACTGGTAACCTTGCATGTGTTAATACATTGGCATCACTGAATGGCTTTTAGTGTTTACGAATGCATCCCGTGTTATAGAGCAAATGCTGGCTCTGAGACCTGGGACTTGGCAGGTAAATGAAAGGAAAACACCATGAATGAAAATGAATAGGGTCATATTTTCAACCAGTCACCTCTGGCACTTGTGTGGATTTCAATGTAACTGGTTCATGCACTGGGAATGTTGAGGGGCAATTCAACCATGCTTGAAGTTGTTCCCCCCAACCCCAATTCAACAGCACACTTCAGTAAACTGCCTTTTGAAAATCTGTCCATGGTAATTGCCCTTATCCTAGAATCTTTTTATGTGAGAAACATCTCTGTGGAGCTCAAAGGGAGTTATGCAACATGTGTGGGTAGACATTTCTGAAGTTTATCATATCAGCATAGAATTTTAATCAAGGCAAGTAAGTATTTAATTAGGTGAGCTTTAAAAAAAGCTACCAAGCTATTTTTTTAAAAAGTTTAGTAAACATCATAGTAAATTGGCATTATACTACTCAACTTCTCTAAATTACAAGTTATGATTGAAAAGGCTTCACAGGATCCCAACTGTGTTTAATTATGTTAGGTTTAAATTTTAAATGATCTTTAATGGCAAACCACAGTTGATGGTCTTGTCTCTTTCAGAGAATGCCTAGGCTCTACTCATTGTTATGTAAACACATCACCCCCCACCCCCTGTCAAATGGAATCCGAGGGCTAGAAGTTTAGTTATATTTAAAATAAAGCATGCAATAGTACTCATGAAAAATTCAGCTTGGGAAAGCTGTGAATGAAGCTGTCTTAATCTAAGACTACTCACTTGTTTGAAAGCATTTCACACTTACTGCTTTTTTCTTCTTTTTTTTTTCTTCTGGGATCAAATTAGACAATTTACAAATTGGTATATGAAAGTATACAAAGAAGACAATATTGAGTTATTTTTCTGCTTTTGTAGTCCTTTTTTTTTTTTTTTTTTTAGGCAATGGGGGTTAAGTGACTTGCCCATAGTCACACAGCTAGTAAGTGTCAAGTGTCTGAGGCTGGATTTGAACTCAGGTACTCCTGAATCCAGGGCCGGTGCTTTAACCACTGCGCCATCTAGCTGCCCCTGTAGTCCTAAATGATACATAAAGTAATGAAGAAGACTGAGCTACTTCTTTCCCCTCTTTTTTTCTCCATTGGTTGAGTTTGTTTTCAGGTTTTTATTTTCTTTCACCCTTAATCACTTTCTTCTTTTCAGGCACCTACAATCCAACTGTATGTAATCTGTTGTAACATTTATGTAAAATTTGTGAAAAGAAAACATTGCTAAGTTGTTAGTTTATTTTCAAGTTAATTAAAATGACAACCTAGCACCATAATCCATTTAACAGTCTGAGTTACAGTAAATGAATGTTCATGGATACCTTTCTGTGAACCATCAATCTTTCAGAAAGTTTTTAGCTAGTCCTTCTTCCCCTTAAATTTGAGAGTATATCCTAAGGCAGAGGTGTCAAAGGCACTCTGTGGTGGAAGGAGATTAAAACATAAATGGCAGGGCAGCTAGGTGGCTCAGTGGATAGAGCACCAGCCCTGGATTCAGGAGGACCTGAGTTCAAATCCAGCCTCAGACACTTAACACTTACTAGCTGTGTGACCCTGGGCAAGTCACTTAACCCCAATTGCCTCACCAAAAACACAAAACAAAACAAAAAACCATAATTGGGAAATATTTACAAAATGAATAAAATTAGAGTACATTGTAAATAATACTATTTTGTGGTTGTGTAAATCAATATGCAGTGACAGGAATCCATGGTTTGCTGTCCTAAAGCTCTGTTCTAAGGCCTTATCTCTTCTCCCTCTTAAATTCTCTCATTTGGTGATTTCATGTGTGCCCATTACTTCAATTATCACCTTCAAGCAGCTGATTCCCAAACCAACATCCTCATCCTGAACCTCTCTTCAGAGTTCATATCCTGTATTTCCAACAGCCTTCTGGATGTCTTTACCTGGATGTCCTGCTACTACCTCAAAATTAGCATGTCTGAAATGGAACTAATTTTCTTTATCATCACCTTTCTCCCACCCTGCTACCAACATTCCCACCTCTTTAACTTTAAAAAAAAATTAATGTCACAGTCCTCAACCTGAAGTTTTGGGATTTTTTTTTTACTGTTTTCTCTCACAACCTAGCTAATGTGGGAATGTTTTCATGACTACTGATGTATAACTTATTTTGAAATGCTTGAGTTCTAGTGGGTGGGGGGTGGGAATGGAGGAGGAAGAGAAGTTGGAACACAAATTTTTAAAAAATTTATGTTAAAATTTGTTTTTACATATATTTTGGAAAATAAAATTCTATTCAATAAAAAAAGAAAAAAATTAATGTCACTATCTTCCCAGTTGTCCAGGCACATAACCATTTATTCATATTTGATTCTTCCTGATCCCACATATAAAATCTCTCTTTTTTTACATATAAAATCTCTTACTGAGTCTTTTTGTTTTGACTCCCACAATTTTTCTCATATCTGGCCCCTTCTCTCTATTGTCACTGTTTCCTCACTCAGGTCTTCATTTCTGCTTATCTATAGTATTTTCCTAGCCTTTTAAGTAGTTCTTCTGCCTCCAGCCTTTCCTCTCTCTAATGGCCTCTGTAATACATTGCTATCTGAGAATCCTTAAATCTCTGTTTTGGTCCTGTCATTTCTTACCTCAAAAGTGATGGTTGACTCTATTGCCTACCAAATAAATGACAAACTCTTGATAGATCCTGGCATTCAATTCAGATTACTCTGCAATCTGCCTTGAATCTTTCTTTTTAGTCTTAGCTTCATGCTATGTCTTAGTAAACTCCGCATTCTAGCCAAACTCATCTATTCTCAGTCCCACTTCACATCCTTTCTTATTCTATTTCTGTGTCAGTCATTGCCAATGCTATCTCCTGTGCTTGGGTTGGACACCTGTCCATCTCCATCAGTTAAATACACTGTCTTTCTTCAAAATTCCAAGTAAAATGTCATCTAATGCATGAAGAGTTTCTCAAAGTTTCTTCCTCAAATTTCTTAGGTCACACCATCTGAAACGTTACTTCAAAATTTCTTTGCTATCTTTGAGATCTCATTTTTTTGGGGGGTGTCCTTGTACTCCTTTCTTCCTTCTTTGCTTAGATTGTAAACTTTTGAAGAGCAGGAATCTTGTTACTTTGGATCTTTTCATCTCCAGCATCTAGCTCAGTCTTCCTGATTAAACGCTTCCTGAAAAATGTTTAATAAATTTGCTGTATTGAACTGCTACTGATTTACAGAGTTATCAAGAAAAGACTGCTCTCATATTGCCTTTCAACTGTTGAAAACAAAGTAGGATCTAGTTTTTCCCTTGGTTTTTCTTTAGTTGTTTCAGTTGTGTCTGACTCCTCACAACCTTATTTGCGGTTTACTTGGCAAAGATACTGGAGTGATTTGGCATTTCCTTCTCCAGCTCATCTTATAAATGAAGAAACTGAGGCAAACAGGATTAAGTGACTTGCCCAGGATCACATAGCTAGTAAGTGTCTGCACCACTTTAGTAAATACCCCCTTTCTAAAGCTAATTAAGTCTTGCTGACTGATACTCCTAATCACCAGGGGAATCACACTGGTGGGCACTAATGTAGAACAGAACTAGAATGGCATGCTCTCCCCCACCCCTGGCCAATCAGGACTACCACTAGAACTGTAAGAAGGGATGTAGTAGATATATTCGGGGGACCAAGCCTGGCAATTTGAGGGGGGGGTGTTGGGAGAGTAGCACCAGAATGTGATACATATTTACCTAAAGTACTAAATGTTTATTGAACTGAATTATTTCAACTTGTTTCCTTTTAGATCTCTATCTATGAGTCTATGAACTAAACAAGCATTTATTAAGGACAAAACCAAAACATTCCCTTCCCTTTAGGAACTTACATTCTTTCAGTTTGGGGGGAAGGATACACCATGCATAAAAATAAGTATAACATGTTAAACCTGAAAATTAGTGAAACAATCAATATAGAAGAAATAAGGTCTTTAATAGGGGCAGAGGAGCTATAACTCAGAGTGTCGTGAAGCAAGATGCTAGGAATATCCAAAGATGGGAACCGGGGACAGGGTTTATGGGGTAACAGAACAAAGGGAACTATGAGACTGCCCTTGAGTTAAGTTACTTAACCCTAAATAGAAACTATTTAATGAAAGTGGAACCTTTTATATAATAACCTAAAGTCCAGTCAGTAAGGTGGGGAATCTTTGGGAGGGGATAGTTTGTTTTGGGGGAGATTCATAAGTCAATCAAGAGTCTGGGATTGACAAAGATTGGTTAGCCCCAGGCAATTTATTGGCCTGGTAATAGGGAGTAGGTGGGGAGGACTTAGTTCTCAGTAAATCAAACATAAGGTAATTTAAGAGAGAAATTTAAAACCTGCCTCTGATACTTACTAACTATGTGAAGTTGAGCAAACAATTTAAACATTGTGTCTCAAGAAACTCCCTAAGAATTATCCACTAAATCCAAGTTTGTGCCATCCAATTTTCTATGTTGAACCCTTCCAACATCGTTGTATTCAATAGGTGGCTATCTACATCAGAAAAAGGAGTTTTCACACTGAGTTCCCCACGCTGATATTCCCCTATATTTTCCCTCTCCAATAAGATTTAAGTATCTCAAACCAAGGTATCATGTTTTATATTTTTTGTATCCCCCATTGTCCTTTGTATATAGCACATGCTCATTAAATATTAATTAATATTAAATAATATTAATAGTACTCAGAATTATTATAGATACATGTTTTAGAGAAGAAGTTTGGTGATGGTACTCCATAGCTTAGGACAGGAAAGATGAAGTAAAATATGTGAGAAAATTATTATTCATAATGAGTTTTCTTGGGGGGACCCAGATCAGTTTTAGCCCTCCCTCCCCCTCATCCCAGAAAGTCCAGTTCTTAGAACTTTAGCTGGTTTGGGGACCAGCTTAAGGGTACAATAGAACTGGAAATATAGACATTTTCAGCTGGCTAAATTGAACTGAGCCATACCTAGATAATAGACTTTGCCCTGAACAACTTAGGGGGTAGCCTTTTGCATACTTTCCCCTGATATCATCTGTAGAGCTCATTTTAATATGGACAAACTTCAAGTCATGGTAACCCATGGAATTGAATGATGCTAAACAATTAGCTTTGATCAGTGTATAGTGACCTGCCTCTATCAAAAGAGGATAAAAGCGGGGCAGCTAGGTGGCACAGTGGATAAAGCATCGGTCCTGGATTCATGAGTACCTGAGTTCCAATCTGACTTCAGGCACTTGACACTTACTAGCTGTGTGACCCTGGGCAAGTCACTTAACCCTAATTGCCCTGCAAAAAAAAAAAAGGATAAAAGCTGAGACTTCTGGAGGATCAGGGGCTTCTTGGCATTCTCAGCTTCTTAGACCCACTACTGGTTGGTCAGCACTCTCTTCTTAGGACAGGTTAGGCTGGTAGGCCATTGCTCTCTGAGAGACAATATGGTGCTGGGCCTTTCCTCTTGGTTGTGTTAACTGCCATATGGACAATTCTTTACTAATATCCAATATTAATTAATAAAACTTACTGCCAAAATGGCTACAATAGCCATTATTATATAAACAGCCATTAATATATAAGTAATAATTTAGAAAGTACAGCCTAACCACAAATAAAAGAAACCCCACAAATATGAGACAAAGTCTAATGAATTGTATTCCTTTCTATAAAGTAGACATTCATTTATGTAATGAAAACATTATAGAATGATAAAAACCAATTTTAAACATTGTTCCTACAACACGATCAACCTCCTTTAGAGATTTTTAAAGTAGAAGGCACAATTGAGCATGATGAACCACTTAGGTGATACATGCACACACACATATTCACGTCCATTTGTAAAAGGGGCTTGAGATGTGACTGGAATTCTGGGATTTGAAATTTAGAAGCATAGCATTTCTTTGCAGCCAACTGTGATCTTTAAGTTACTGTATAGACTTTGGTTAAGCTTTAGAGTTTTTTTTTTTTCCGGTAAGGCAATTGGGGTTAAGTGACTTGCCCAGGGTCACATAGCTAGTAAGTGTTAAGTGTCTGAGGCTGGATTTGAACTCAGGTACTCCTGACTCCAGGGCCGGTGCTTTATCCACTGCACCACCTAGCTGCTCCTTTAGAGTTTTGTAAAAGAGGCATACACTTAGTGGTAGCACAGATGAGACAGATCAGAGACAATACAAGATACGGTTATTCTGTCTGCAGAGGAGAGGGGTACAGATGGCATATCTATCTTAGAGAGGGCACACAGAGGTTACCAGTTGTAGGCATCACTTTGACGTGGGGGGGTGGGTTTAATTGATCAAATTGATCCTGAGGCGTCCCAAAGAATGACAAGACTCAGTGACTCAGTTTCCCAAGTTTTATAGAAATGCTGTGCTGACCACAGGGAGACACCAAGGATATGTGTCTGGAATAGGGGGAAGAAGAATAGTTATAGTGAGAAAAAGTAGTTTATCTCTTCATAATCTTAATCTCCTCCTAGTGGGAGGTTCATTATTATAATTTGGTTTTCCTGGGGTCCTAAGGAGGTGTGTTTTGGGGGTTTACACATTATAATGGGAACCTAAGGACACATTTGGCCCTTTCTGTGCATGTTCCTAAAGACATGCTTAAACTTGTCAAATCCAGAGGGTTTCTGTATTGATAATATCTCTTTACTTAAGATCTAGTTTCTAGATGTCCTGTCATCTAGGAATATTAATGGCTATCAATGGTTAAAATGGTTAATGGTCCCTAGTTACTGTCTCTGTTGAAGGTGAGGGTTGATAGGAATTTGAACCTTCTTGGTTACTGTAAGAACACAAACCTTAGTTCCTCTGTTAACCCTTTTAGGTACTATTAATAAGGACTCAAGTCTTAGTTTATCTATTAACCCTTTTAGGTACTATTGATCTTAGGTTTTTAACCTCTTTTTTAGCTACAGTTGATAGATTATCTATTTTTTTTTTTTTTGGTGAGGCAATTGGGGTTAAGTGACTTGCCCAGGGTCACAGAGATAGTAAGTGTTAAGTGTCTGAGACTGGATTTGAACTCAGGTACTCCTGACTCCAGGGCCAGTGCTCTATCCACTGTGCCACCTAGCTGCCCTGATAGATTATCTATTAACCCTTTTAGCCTCTTCCATTAATTTCAAAAACTGAAGAAAGTTCTAAAAGTTTCCTCTTCAAATTCTCATCCCCGTGACTTTGTAATAATAAGGACTCATGATTGGTGTGTGTGTGTGTGTGTGTGTGTGTGTGTGTGTGTGTGTGTTTAAATCTAGGCTACTCTTTTTTTTTTTTTTTTTGGTGAGGCAATTGGGGTTAAGTGACTTACCCAAGGTCACACAGCTAGTAAGTGTCAAGTGTCTGAGGCCGGATTTGAACTCAGGTCCTCCTGATTCCAGGGCCGGTGTTCTATCCACTGTGCCACCTAGCTGCCCCAATCTAGGCTACTCTTTATCCTAATTTTTTGATTTGTAGAAAAATCTAGGGTTGACAACGAAGGCTTGTATTGCATATTTTTGTATTTAGTTCGTGTGGACCAAAAGGGAACAGAGGAAAATAAGGGTTGGATGAAAATGCAGAGCTGGACATTGTGGCACACGTCTATAATCTCTGCTACTTCAGAACTCTAGAGTTATGAGCTTCAGTGAGCCAAGCTGATCGGATGTCTGCATTAATTTCAGTATTAATATGGTGACTTCCCAGGTCTTGGTGGGAGTGGACCATCAGCCTTCTTAAGAAGGAGTGAACTTGGAAATAAAGCAAATCACAGATGCCATGTGGATCAGAATGGTACCACCCTGTGTGTAGCTCCTATACTTCTAGCCTGGGCATCATGAGGATAGCTAGTCTTTCAAAAAGAAAGAGAAAAAGGAAGGAAAGAAGAAAACAAGGAAGGATGACAGTTTAAATTGGCCAGAGATTTAAACCTTTGTTTGAATGTTAGGAGTTTTTAATAAATGGGGGGGGTCTGAGATGTTATATTTTTATTAATAATTTTTTATGTTATATGTATGCTACTGAGCCTTTTGCCAACTTAGGTCAAAATGAATTTATTTGCTGTAGGTTGCTGTGGCTCAACTCACAAGGACCTTAGTCCATAGGGTGAAGAAGATAGGGGAAGGAGTAGAGGCACTGGTTAAAGAGAATGTTATACCTCAACCTGTCCAGTGTCAGGAGAAAGGTATACTCTGAGAAGATTTAACTTCTCCTTTTTCATGTTGAAAAGGGGAGTAAGAAATGAGTACTCATTTAACTTTGTTTTACCATAATTCCAGATGGTTAGACACATTAACTACATTTCATATATGCACTATTTTCAATTCAAAATTTTAAAATGTGACTTCATTTATGCAAACTTTTCATTAATGTAGATCGGCAACTGATCCCTAATTTATATTTTTAGATAGTTGCTGGATATATGATAAGTTAAGTGACTTCTCCACAGTAATACAGATAGAGACTGTGTCAGAGGCAAGATAACCCACATCTTACTGAATTAGAAATTCATTAAAATCTTGCAATGTGCAAAACACTATATGATAGGTGCTGGAGACAGAAGCACAAAAATGAAACTCTTTTTTGTCCTTAGGGACTTTGCATTTTATTGGAAAGGTTTAATATTTACATAGATACGTATTCAAGAATATGTGAGGATGAAAACATGGTGGGGGAAAGGATGAAAGGCATCATAAATGAAGTAGCACCTGAATGGAGAACTGAAGGAAAATGCAGAGGTGAAAAGAGGGAGAGGAACAGGGAGACATTTGGTGATAGCTTGTTTAAGAGGTAAGATCAGGGAATAACTAGTTGTCATTAGGGCCCAAAATGTAGAGTATATGAAAAGGATGATTAGAAATAATGTTGGGAAAGTTGGTTGGAGCCATAACATGCTGGTCCTTGAATGTTAGTCTGAGTAGTTTGTACTTTATCCTGGAAACAGTAGTAGAGAATCATTGAATAATTTAGAGAAGGACATGTTCATCCATGTATTTTGGAAAGACTGTTTAGGAACCCGGGTGGGAGAGAGATTAGAGAGAGAAGAGAGGCTTGAGTCAGGGAGATAAATTAGGAGGTTATTCCAATAATCCAGGTAATATTGGGTAAGGGCTTGGGCTAGGATGGTGGCTGTGTAAATGGAAAAAAAAAGGGACAGGGATGAATTTGAAAGTTATGGAAGCAAAATTGATGGGACTTTCCAAGCGCTAGGATCAAATGACTTCTGAGGCTTCTTCCAATTTAAGAGATTCTGTAATTAATTTTCTAATACTGATTTTACCTTAAATCTTCTCATATTTCCCTGTTTTTGTGAAGGTCACTCACTTCATCCTTTTATTTAAGGATGACTGGTTTACCTTAACAGAAAAAAGGAAAGTTTGAATAAGGGGAGTATTTGGGGGCTAGAATCAGGATTAAAGAATTACAGAATTTCAGAGATGGAAGAGTACTCAGACTCCATTTAATTTAACTTGTATCTGAAAAAGAATCTCTTCTGTAATATACCTGTGGCTGGCCAACCTTTATCTGAATACCTTCAGTGAGGTGTATCTTACTAGTGTACAAGCAGTCCATTTCACTTTGGGACAGCTCTAGGGTTGTTTATTTTTTAATTGGATATATTTTTATTTTGAAAAAAAAATACACTGATATTCAAGTGCTCCCTGGACCAATGGACATTATAAACCCTTCACATATTCTCATCTAGTCAGCTCTTCCCTCGGTTTCTCCCAAAACAGAGGGTCTTAACTTGGGGTCCAAGAACCTAAAAAAAAATACCTTGATACCTATTTCAATATAATTGAATTCCTTTATAATCCTATATGCTTTAGTTAATGCATCTAAAAACATTGTTCAGAGAAGGGGTCCATAGGCTCTACAAGACTGCCAAAGGAACTGATGATACATTAATGGCTACATTTCCTTCCCACTAAAATGAGGGGGTTGGATTAGATGGATTCTGAGGTTGTATTTAGAAATAAGAATGTTTGGGTTAATTTGACCTGAAATATGATAGTAGGAACGGAAGGGACAAAGTGCCATATGGTGTTAGAAGGGTGACAAGGAGTTTGTTTAGAGAATTCAGGCTCTGTATCTAAGATCTTGTAGTTCCAGTAGCATTTGTCATAGAATTTTTATTAATTTAACAAATTCATGGGAGATAACTTGTGTGATGAGACTTTATACAATGATGATAATTGTGAAAGTAGTAATGCCATTCTTTACAAAGTCTTTTATATTGTCTCATTTGAGCCTTACAACATCCCCATTAGATGGATACTACAGGTATTATTATACTCATTTTACAGATGATAAAACAGTATCACAGATATTATGGAATATTCCCATTGTCACACAGCTAATAAATGTAGGAGGTGGGATTTGTTCCCAGACCGTTCTAATTTTTAAGAGTTTTTTTCGGGGCAGCTAGATGGCACAGTGGATAGAGTACTGGCCCTGGAGTCAGGAGTACTTGAGCTCAAATCCAGCCTCAGACACTTAACACTTACTAGCTGTGTGACCCTGGGCAAGTCACTTAACCCCAATTGCCTCACTACAAAAAAAAAAAAAAGAGTTTTTTTCATATTTTAATTGTGGAAGCAAGAGGCCATCCTTCCTAGAGTTAGTGATAAAGAAGAAGAAATTTCTGTCATATCACACAGATTTGAGGGGGATAGATTTTTGAAGGACTTGATGGCAAGTTGCCATGGGGCAAAAATCTATTAGGAGGCAAAGAGGGACGGGAAACTCTAAAAAATGAAATTTTGGACACAAAAGGAAATAATTCTGCTAAGAGAAAAAGGGAGTTGACCAAAGAATCCAATATTGTTGAAGAAAGAACCAACTAACAAATTTAGATTTTTTTAAAGATAAAGAAGATGAAAACAAGAACAGGCAATAGAAGATGAATACAAAAGGATGGCACTAACCTATAAGAATGTTTAAAGTATGCAAGCTTAGAATAAGCTGAGTTTAAGGAACACTAAGGACAATCAAAATGATTTTTAAAAGAGCTATGTTAAGGAGATTTGGTACCTCTGAGCCATGTGCTTTGTGCCTATCTCCCCATGAGAAGTCCAAGGATTTCTTTCATGGTTTCCCTGCCCCCACTGTTCCCTTCCCTTGCTCTTAAATAAACTACCACCTTATTCTAACTAAAAAAAAAAAAGAGCTATGTTAAGAAGAAAAGGGGTAGCTTAGTCTAGTGGATAGAAGGCTGACTCCCTCTTCAGGAAGACAAAAGTTTGTATGTGAGAAAGACAAAGGTTTGGCTGTGAGAAACTTAAACCTATAGCATTGCAGGCAACTTTCTTAGATTCATTCAATCATTTTTATCTTTTTATATCATGGTTGTTTTTTTTTCCCCTTGAATTAGCTCAGGGCAGATAAATTCTTTATTTTTGTATATCAACTCCCTATTAGTTGTTTTGATTTTGTCCTCTCTAGACTAAATGTAGTCCTTCCTGGAACTAGATTAAAAGAATAGTCATTAATGGTCCGTGTTAACTTGGAATAAGATCTCCAGTGGAATATCCCATGTGTTCTGTACTTGGCTGTGTGCTATTTCACTTTTTTTTCCTTGTTAAAAATTATTATCTATTTTTAACATTCTTTTTTTTTTTAAAAATTGAGTTCCAAATTCCCTCTCTCTTTCCCACCATCCCCACTCCCTGCTGAGTAGGCAAGCAATATGATATCAATTATACATGTAAAATCATGCAAAACAATTCCATATTAGCTGTAGCAAGAAAAATAAAGTGAGAAAAAATATACTTTAATTTGCACTCAAAGTTCATGAGTTCTATCTCTGGCAGTGGGTAGCACATTTCTACCATGAGTTCTTTGGAATTATGTTGGATCATTGTATTGATCAGCTAAGTCTTTCATAATTGATCATCGTTACCATATTACTGTTACTGTATACGATGATCTCCTGGTTCTTCTCATTTCAATTTGAATAAGTTCATAAAGGTCTTGCCATGGTTTTCTGAATCTCCCATAATTTCTTTATTTCTTTTTTTTTAGTGAGGCAATTGGGGTTAAGTGACTTACCCAGGGTCACACAGCTAGTAAGTGTTAAGTGTCTGAGGCTGGATTTGAACTCAGGTACTCCTGACTCCAGGGCCGGTGCTCTATCCACTGCACCACCTAGCTGCCCCTTAATTTTTTTTTAATTAATAAAAGTATTTTATTATTTTCCAGTTACATATAAGGATAGTTTTCAATATTTGTTTTCATAGGATTTTTACTTCCAAATTTTTCTCCCACCCTCCCTTCCTTCCCTTCTCCTCAAGACAGAAAGCAATCTGATATAGGTTATATATGTGCCATTACATTAAACACATTTCTTTATTAGTCATATTATGAAAGAAGAATCAGAATACAAGGGAAAAACTTCAAAAAAGAAGGGAAAAAAACATCAAAGTAGAAACAGTATGGTTCAGTCTGCATTCATAATCCACAGTTCTTTTTTCTTTTTTTTTTTTTGGTTAGGCAATTGAGGTTAAGTGACTTGCCCAGGGTCACACAGCTAGTAAATGTTAAGTGTCTGAGGCCGGATTTGAACTCAGGTCCTCCCGAATCCAGGGCCAGTGCTTTATCCACTGCGCCATCTAGCTGCCCCCACAGTTCTTTTTTTTCTGGATGTTGAGAACATTTTCTATCACGAAGTTCTTTGAAATTGTTTTGGATCACTGCACTGCTAAAAAGAGTCAAGTCTATCACCATTGTTCATCACACAATGTTCCTGTTACTGTGTACAATGTTCTGGTTCTGCTCCTCTCAGTCAGCATCAGTTCATGTAAGTCCTTCCAGGTTTCTCTGAACTCCTCCTGCTCATCATTTCTTTTCACATTGATTTTTTGTTTTTGTTTTTTTAGTGAGGCAATTGGGGTTAAGTGACTTGCCCAGGGTCACACAGCTAGTGTTAAGTGTCTGAGGCCGAATTTGAACTCAGGTACTCCTGACTCCAGGGCTGGTGCTCTATCCACTGCACCACCTAGCTGCCCCCCTCACATTGATTTCTAAAACTTTGTGTTCTAAATTTTCTTTCTCCCTTCCTCCTCGACCCTCCCTATGAAATCAAGCAATTCGATATGTTATAGATGTGCTTTTATGTAAAACATCTTCATTAATCAGATTGTGAAAGAAAATAGACAAAATAACTTTAGAAAGAGGAGCTAACAAATAAAATTATACTTCAATCTGTATTCAGATACCATCAGTTCTTCCTCTGTTGATGGTTTACATTTTTCATACAACCTTCTGACATCATCCTGCTCATCATTTCTTTCACAGTTACTATTGCTAACTGTATTACCCTCCATCTTATTCCCTCCCCTTGATATTTACTCTATTTTCTATCTTCCTTTACCCTATCCCTCCTTGAAAGTGTTTTGCTTTTTATTGCCCCCTCCCCCAATCTGCCCTTCCTTCCTTTGCCTCTCCCTGCCCCCATCTCCTTCCCCTCCCACTTTCCCTCAGGGCAAAGTATATTACTATATTGACTTGAGTGTGTATGTTATTCCCTTTTTGAGTTAATTCTGATGAGAGTAAGGTTCACTCTCTCCCCCACTCCTTCTCTATCTTCCCCTCCACTCCATAAGCTTTTTCTTGTTTCTTTTATGTGAGCTACTTTTCCTTAGTCCACCTTTCCTTTCTTCCAGTGTATTCCTCTTACCCCTTAACTTTATTATTTAAAAAATTTATTTATATTTTTTGTGGGGCAATGAAGGTCAACTGACTTACCAAGGGTCACACAGCTAGTGTCAAGTGTCTGAAGCCAGATTTGAACTTAGGTCCTTCTGAATCCAGGGCCAGGGCTTTATCCACTGCACCACCTAGCTTCCCCCACTCCTTAACTTTATGTTAAAGATGTCATCATGGGTCAGTTAGGTTACACAGTGGACAAAGCACTGGCCTTGGACCTAAGAGGTCCCCAGCCCAAACCTGGCCCTAGACATATGCCACCCCACCCTGTCTGCCCCATGAAAAACAAGAATAAACAAAAAATGAATGCTTTACAGATATCATCCCTTAATATTTAATTTACACCTGTGCCCTCTGTCTAAGTATATTCCTTTCAGCTGCCCTAATACTGAGAAAGTTCTTATGAGTTAGAAGTATTGTCTTCCCATATAGGAATGTAAAGATTTGAATCTTTTAATATCCCTCATGATTTCTTTTTCCTGCTTACCTTTTTATGCTTCTCTAGGGTCTTGTATTTGAAAGTCAAATTTTCTATTCAGTTCAGGTCTTTTCATCATGAATGCCCGAAAAATCCTCTTTTTCATTGAAGTCCCATTTTTTCCCCTGAAAGATTATACAAAGTTTTGCTGGGTAGGTGATTTTTGCCCTCCAGAATATCATGTTCCATGCCCTCCTGTCCTTTAATGTAGATACTGCTACATCTTGTGCTATCCTTACTGTAGCTCCACAGTATTGGAATTCCTTTTTTCTAGCTGCTTGCAATATTTTTTCCTTGACCTGGGAGCTTTGGAATTTGGCTATAACATTCCTGGAAGTTTTCCTTTTGGCATCTCTTTCAGGAGGTGATAGGTGAATTCTTTCAATTTCTATTTTACCTTCTGCTTTTAGAATATCAGGGCAATTTTCCCTGACAATTTCTTGAAAGATGGTGTCTAAACTCTTATTTTGGTTATGGTTTTCAGGTAGTCCAATGATTTTCAAGTTCTCCTGGATCTAATTTCCAGGTCAACTGTTTTTCTAAGGAGGTATTTCATATTGCCCTCTTTTTTTATTCATTTAGATTTGCCTTACTGTGTTTTGGTTTCTCATAAAGTCACCAGCTTCTATTTGTTTAAACCTAAATCTTAGGCAATTATTTTCTTCAGAGAGATTTTGTATCTCCTTTTCTATTTGGCTTTTCAAGCTGTTGACTTTTTTCTCATGACTCTCCTGCATTGCTTTCATTTTTCTTTCCATTCTTTCCTCCACCTCTCTTAAACCTTCTTTCTATCTCTCCTAGTTTCTCTTCAAAGTCCTCTTTGAGTACTTCCATGGCCTGAGACCAATCCATATTTTTCTTGGAAGCATTGGATGTTGGAGCTTTGACTTTGTTATTATCTTCTTCCGAGGGTGTATTCTGGTCTACTTCACCCCCAAAGAAGCTGTCTATTGTCCACTGTTTTCTTTGCCTACTCATCTCAACCTGGAAACATGTCTGATTGAAATCTGATTCTGTATGGTTGGAAGCTTGGTGTACCTGTGCCCCTCCCCTACTGGCCTTTCACCACTTGATTTGGCCCACTGGTTCAGAATCAGGGTGCTTCACCCTAACTCCAACAGAGACCATAGCCACTTCATCCTGGTCAACCTCCAAACCCCCTCACCAGTCTGTGAGCTGAGCGTCAGAAGAAGTTGCTGGCACTGAAGACTCTGAGACCCTGGAGGCACAGTCTATTCTAGGCTGGGTCCGGCAAACTAAGTTCCTCTCTCAGCCTGATCAGCAGGTGATCCCAGTTGCTGTCTTTGGCTGGAAAATAGTCTCACTCTGCTCTTATGTGGGCTAAGTTGCTCCAGGAGTTGTCTTATGACTTATGACTTATGTCTTATTATTTATGGAGTGTTTGGATTATTTATCAGGAACTTGGGGAAGCCACAGCTTTTCCTCCAATACCTTGGCTCTGTCTCCAAGGGCATTCCACTTCTAATTTTTAAGACATTATTTTCCTCGGTGAGATTTTGTACCTCTTCTTCCACATGGCCAATTTTGCTTTTTAAGGAGGTATTTTCTTTAATGAATTTTGCTCCCTTTTTTACCAATTCCATTTTGATAATTCCGTTTAGTTTGTGTGTGACTCTTACGAGTCATTAATTCTTTTTCCGGAACTATCTTACATTGCCCTTATTTTTTCTCTCATTTTCCCTTTCCCAATCTTATCTCTTTTAAAAAACTCTTCCAGGAATTCTTGTTGGGCTTGTAACTGTGGGGACCAGTTTTTAATTGGGGAGCGTTAGCTAAGCAGCTCGCCACAATATTGGGGCAAGGAAGGAGACTGGCAGCCTCCCTCAAAACAGAACAGGATTTCTTTTAAGAAGAATGAACTTAAAAAAAAGCACACACAAACAGGATCAGTAGGATAAAGGGAAAGGAAATAAATTGGGGAAAGGGAAACTATACAACCTGTAAAGATACCACCACCTAGGAATCAGCTGAGAATACACAGCAGAACTCTTGTTGTTCCAGTGGCCAGCTAGAATGCCCAATTCTCCTCCCCCAATCCCAGAAAAACCCCACATAGCCCCAGCCAATGGGATGGCTGCTCTGACAGTCACATGACTGCCCTCACTAGGCTTCCAATCATTATAATTTTGCTAGGCCCATGTAGGCGTTGGCGAGTGGTGATGACGTGAGGTGCCAGCGCCAACTAGTGGGTGTAGCACCGTGCGGTTTGCAGAGCCTCAGGCCAGTGTGTGCCGAGGCATAAAACCCTCAAATAACAATTAATTCTTTACGTGTCCAATGAGCATTTTTTCCCATTTGAAGATTTGCTATTAGCTATTTTTACATTGTTTTTGTCTTCTGAGTTTGTGTCTTGGTCTTCCCTGCCACCATAGTAGCTTTTTATGGTCAAAATAATTTTCTGTGGATCACATTTGCTGGCTATTTCTTGACTTTAGACTTTTTGTTAGAGTTGGCCTCTTCTTACCTGCGGTTGGGGAGGTACTGTCTCAAGTTTTAGGTTTTTTGTGCTGCTATGTTCTGAACTAGTTCTAGGGGTTTGATCTGGTAGAGATGTATGGTCACTGTTTTTATGGTTTGTGCTCTGGTCATTATCCAGGAAGGGCTCCTCTCTGCCCTGGAACTGCAACCCAGAACTGAGTTGTCTATCACCACTATCTGTACTCGGTGCCAACAAAGGTCCACAGTAATCTCTCTCTCTTGCTCTCTCTCTCTCTTTTGCTCTCATTTTATTTTATTTTTTCAATTACACATGAAGACAGTTTTCTTTTTTTTTTTTTTTAGTGAGGCAATGGGGGTTAAGTGACTTGCCCAGGGTCACACAGCTAGTAAGTGTTAAGTGTCTGAGACTGGATTTGAACTCAGGTACTCCTGACTCCAGGGCCAGTGCTCTATCCACTGCGCCACCTAGCTGTCCCAAGACAGTTTTCAACAATCATTTTTGTAAGATTTTTGAGTTCAAAATGTTTCTCCCTCCCAAAGCCAGTGAGCAATCTGATATAGGTAATAAATTCCCTGTAATCTCTTTCTGATCTGTTGTCCAACCCCCTTACTGTCTATGGGTTGAGCTCTTGAAGCTGCTACTGCTGTCATCATCACTGTACATTCTGGGTGGGCCTCCACCCTGGTGCCACAGACCTCTCCTCAATCTTTTGTTTGCTCTGCCACTCAAAATTTGTATTTGAGGCTTTATTAAAAAGTAGTTTGGATAGTTCAGTGAAGTTGCTGCCTTTCCTCTGAATTCTCAGCTCTGCTTCCAAATTTTTTTAATAACTCGTATAACAGCTTACATGACATCTTTATCAAATTGGCAGCTGACAGAAAACTGAGGGTAGCTGACATGTTGAATAATAGAATCAGGATCCAAAAAAGATTTTTGCTGGATAGAAAATTGGGCTGAAATTAATATGAGAGAATATAATAGGAATAAATGTAAAGTCTTTCAGTAGGGTTTTTTTTCCTTTTTTTGGGGGGTGGGGTGGGGCAATGGGTGACTTGCCCAGGGTCACACAGCTAGTGAGTGTCAAATGTCTGAGGCTGGATTTGAACTCAGGTACTCCTGAATCCAGGGCCAGTGCTTTAACCACTGCACCACCTAGCTGCCCCCTTTCAGTAGGGTTTTTAAAAAATCAACTTTACAAGTACAAGATGAAGGAGACATGGCTATACATTAGATTATCTGAAAACAATTTAAGGGTCTTAGTGGACTCAAAACTTTCTGTGAATCCACAGGTTGATATGGCAACTAAAATGGTAATATGATCTTGGTCTACATGAAGGGAGTCATAGTGTTCAGAAATAGAAAGGTGATAGTTCTGCTATATTTTTCCTTGATCAAACCACATCTGAAGTATTAGCCACAATTTTATTTATCCTTATTTCTCAAAAAAGTATTGATTAGCTTCAGAACATCCAGAGGAGGGTACCTAGAATAGTGAAGGATCTTGTGTCCATGCCATATGTTAATTGATTGAAAGAAATAGGAATATTTAGCCTGGAAAAGGGAAAACTCATTGCAGGTAGGGGCTTGGGAGAATAAACAATATTAGCCTTGTAGGAGTTGAAAAATTATTATTTTTTTTTGTCACACAGTATAAACTAGGAGCACTGGGTAGAGGTTGAAATGAAGCAAATGTAGGCTTGATATAAGTAGAAAAAACTTCATAGTAACCAAAGCTTTCTTAAAATGATATGGACTGTCTTAGGAGGCAGTGAGTTCCTCTTACTAGTGCTCTTTCAACAAAGGCTGGATGACCAGTGGTAGAGCATATTGGGTATGGACTGGATCGGATGAGCTCTGAAGTCTTTTCCAGCCTTGAAATTCTGTAATTCTGTGTTTTCATGAAGCTTAAACTTGCCCCTGAGAAACCTTTACCTCTTGCTCCTAATTTTGCCTTCTGTTGCTGAACAGAATGATTTCAACACTATGGCCCTTAATGTATTTGAAGATAGCAATTACAGCCACTAAATTTCTTCTTCCCTAAGGTGAATGTCCCAAGTCCCTTCAACTGAACCCTAGCTGACATGATCTCTTGATGGCTACTTCACAGTTTATTGTCGTCCTTCTTAAAATGTGGCACATACTTTGGATGTACTTGTACCAAGGCAGAGTATTTAATAGGACTAGAATCTTCTTCATCCTGGATACTTTGCCCCTCTTAATGAAGTCTATTATCACATCAGATTTTGTGACTGCTGCATCACACTGTCAAATCCTGTTCACCTTAAACTCTACTAAGATCTATCTTTTTCAGATGTACTGCTCTTTAGCAGATTTTTTTTAAGTCAAAGTATAAGCCTTTAAATTTTTTTTTTTTTTTGGTGAGGCAATTGGGGTTAAGTGACTTGCCTGGGGTCACACAGCTAGTAATTGTAAAGTGTCTGAGACTGGATTTGAACTCAGGTCCTCCTGATTCCAGGGCCGATGCTCTGTCCAGTGCACCACCTAGCTGCCCCATAGCCTTTAAATTTAACTTTTTTAGATTTAGCCTAATGTCCCAGTATTTCCTAGCCTTGTACCTTTGAAAAATGTGATAAGCATACCATCTATGCCTTCATGCAAAGCATTACTGACAATGGTAAACAGCAGAAGAATAAGTACAGATCCCTGGAGTATTTCACTGGAAGCCTTCTTTCCAAACTGACATCAAATCATTAATTTCTAGCCTTTGAGTTCAACTAGTTTTTTTTTTTGGGGGGGGGCAATGAGTGTTAAGTGACTTGCCCAGGGTCACACAACTTGTAAGTGTCAAGTGTCTGAGGCCAGATTTGAACTCAGGTTCTCCTGAATCAAGGGCCAGTGCTTTATCTATTGTGCCACTTAGCTGCCCTGAACTAGTTTTTAATCCACCCAATTTTACTACCATTTATCTTGGGTCTTCATTCTGGTCACAGAAATAACATGAAATACTTTGTCAAATTTTGACTTTGTTAATCTAGGTAAAATGTACTGAAAAAATAATTCTCCAATCTAGTAACCCTGTCGAAAAAAGAAATGAGGTTAAAGGCGAAAGATTTAACTTCTTTTGAAATGCTTGAGTTCTAGTGGGTGGGGGGTGGGAATGGAGGAGGAAGAGAAGTTGGAACACAATTTTTTTTAAAATTGATGTTAAAATTTGTTTTTACATATATTTTGGAAAATAAAATTCTATTCAATAAAAAAAAAGAGCATAAAAAAAAGAAATGAGGTTAATCTGAAATGACATCTGAGTGTGAGGACAGATATTAGAATACTACAGTTCCTTAGGGATCTTTTTTTTGTTTTTTAGGTTTTGCCTTGGCAGATTGAAATCTGAAAACCAGCAAATATGAAACAGGAATTAGAGCAAGAAAAAGGAATTTGTTAGTCATAGGAATGGGCACCTTCTGATGAGTAGGGATGTACTTATGGCTCCTAGAAGGTCAACTGGTAAAGGAACCCAATGGCATACAGACAGACCATAAAAATTTAGTATGCATTTACTATGTCAGACACTATGTTAAATGCTGAGAATACAAATATAAGCAAAAAGACAATTCCTACCGTCAAAGATTTTATATTCAAATAGAGGTAGGCAACATCTAAAAGGAAACTGAAGTGTGTGTGTGTGTGTGTGTGTGTGTGTGTGTGTGTAGAGATAGATTATGGTAGTAAAGTCCATAGAATTGGAAGTAAAACTGAGATGAGAAGGAAGCATGGCCAGCCCAGGCCTTTTCCTAAAGTGAGGGACCCTAAAAGAATTCATCAATGGGAGATGGGAACCAGAATGGTGGAAGGATATCACAGGGAGAGAAGGCTATAGGCTATAGGGCAAGGGTTATCACAGAAACAAAGTCTTTAGAGTCAGAAGCACAACTGAGAGGACCCTGTTGTGAAGGAGGCCTCTCTAATCTTGGCCTAACCAATCCATGGAGCAATGACATTTCTTTCCTCCGTGGGAGGAGCCTCTATCATTTTTCATTTGTGTAGGTAGAGGAGACCAAAAGACAAGTAGAATTTCTACAGGTGTTCATGGTGGCCTGGAGAGCTATGGTGTGAAAGAAGCAGGAATAGCACAATAATCCTAATTTAGTCTGCCAAGTTGTTTGTTTTGTTTTGTTTTTTTTGGTGGGGCAATGAGGGTTAAGTGACTTGCCCAGGGTCACACAGCTAGTAAGTGTCAAGTGTCTGAGGCTGGATTTGAACTTAGGTCCTCCTGAATCCAGGGCCGGTGCTCTATCCACTGTGCCACCTAACTGCCCCCCCTAGTCTGCCAAGTTTTGGCAGTTACTATTCTGTCTAGATTTAGTCAGTCAGTCAACATTTATCAAATGCCTGCTATGTGCCAGGCACTGTGCTGAGAAATTTCTCTCATAGGAACTCAATTACTAAGGGAGATGAAATTCAAACAACTCAAAACAATTGAAAGACAACATTCAAACAAGGTATGCATATGATAAATTGGAAATAATCAAGAGAGAAGGCATTGGAATTGAGAGATCAGGAAAGCCTTCTTATAGAAAATGGAATTTTAGATGGGATTTGAAGGAAGCTAGGGAAACCAAGAGAAGGAAATGGAGAGAATATATTCCAGGCATGGGGTGGGGAGCAGCCCATGAATATGCCCAGAGTAGTGTTCTATTTTTTTGTTTGAGCAACTATACATGATAATTTATGCAACCCCCCCCCCCCCAATATAGAGTGGAGGCATCATCTTTCAAGAAACATTTTATTTTAAATGAGGAAAAACATATTTAAGGGTTATACAAAATGTAGAAATTTTTTGTTGAATCTATTTGTTTGACTGTTCCCCAGAGGCAACTGTCTCTTCTCCACTTACCTGGTTAGCTGACAGATTTCAAAGAGACACAAAGAAGATATTTTTGACATCAAACTTGTTATACTTTATATTAGGTGACCAAGGGCATATGGTTGTAGCAGAACATAGTCTTATCTGTTTAGGACAGCTTAGATGTCATCCTGCATCTAGGGAATGACTAGTGATGATCCCATGACTTTTCCACAAGTCACTTGCCATTTTGTTGTAATTGAGAAAATCCATGAAGTCTGGAACAAGGAGACTTCATAATTTTACATATAAGACAGCTTTCCTTCCTCCCTCCCTTCTTTCCTCCCTCCTTCTCTCCCCCTCTCTTTCTTTCTCTACTTCTTTCTTTCCCTACTTTGTTCCTTCCCCCTTCTTTTTCTCTACTTCTTCTCTCCCCCATCTCTTTGTCTCTACCTTCCTCCCTCCCCCGCAAGGCTGCCATGGCATAGGACTGTTCAGATACCTAAATCTGTAGCTAAGACTTCATCGAACATCCAGGAACATAGAAGAAAAGTTGTTGAGAAGGACCAAAAGAATTGAACAAATCTATAAGGGGAAATAATAAGAGCCAACAGACATGCTTTTGTGATAGGCAACGGTGGCGGAGGGGTTCAGCTGGGAGGTAGCATTTGTTCTTGTGTCAAAACCTTGGAATGCACACTTTTAAATTGTGGTATGTGAATATGGTGCCTCTGTCAAACTTTGCTACTTTCCCCAAATCAAAACTTCATCACTAAGGCAATTGGCCCAAATTTTGAACATTTGGGGAAAAGACATTCATATCCTAATTCTAGTGTTTTTTTACTCATTCCTAAGGTTCTTTTTTTGGGGGGGGGGTGGCCAGTAAAACTATATGTGGTCACCCTATAATTGTCCCAAGTGTTAGGGAATTTAGCTGGGATTTATAATATATTTGTTAGAAATTAGAGGCTACTGCACCAGTTTGGGGCATTAAGCATTTATTAACTTTTTTTGTTTTTGTGGGGCAATGGGGGTTAAATGACTTGCCCAAGGTCACACAGCTAGTAAGTGTCGTGTCTGAGGCCAGATTTGAACTCAGGTACTCCTGAATTCAGGGCCGGTGCTTTATCCACTGCGCCACCTAGCTGCCCCCAAATTAAGCATTTATTAAAGCATATTAAATATTAGTAAAGAGAGCACACATGGCTCTGAAAGATAGGAAAGCCTAGCTAAGAAAGAGAAGAGAGAGAAAAGAGAAAATGGGGAACCCTAGTGGGCTGCGTCTGCTCTCACCAAGTTCTCTGGGGCCAAAGAGAGAGAATGTTTGTGTAAGCTTGCTGCTGGCAGAAGGAGAGCCCGCCCAATACACATTCCTCAAAGCTAATTGGATAGCATCATTCAAATCTATTGGTTCACTGGATTTGAGGGTGGTTTGGCACAGTTGTGTTGATGTCAGAGCCCAGAGAACAGATCCTCTGGTGGGAACAAGGCTTTCAGGTGGGTGTGGTGTTGAATGAGGTAACTTCCTGACTCTAGGCTGGCCTTGAGAAAGGTCAGGCCAGGCTCTCAGCAGGGGCCTCTGGGAGTCCCAAAACCCCATTATTTTCTCACAGTGACTAGCCCACAGTCACACAGCTAGTAAGTGTCAAGTGTCTGAGGCTGGATTTGAACACAGGTCCTCCTGAATTCAGGACTGGCGTTTTATCCACTGTGCCACCTAGCTGCCCCTCTAAGGTTCTTTAGGACTCTGATGAACCAAACCACAATGTCAAAAGGACTAGATTTCTTTTTTTTTTTGACTGAGTCTGTAATTTCATTTGTACAGGGTACTACTGGCGAGGGTAACATCTCTATCAACTCAGATCACCTATATATATATATATATATATATATATATAATCTTAGAGAAGTGCAAATGACCCTGAGAGGTTCTAAGTTATGTGACTTTCCTAGGGTCTGTTAAGGGCTAAAATTCTAGCTAAACTGTCTAAAATATCTAATGAGTGGTCGCCAATAAATTATAAGCTTTAGCAAGAGTTAGACTTTTAAGCATTTATTAAGGAGAATAAGAATTTGGTAAAGAGAGAGAAAAAGGCCTAGATTCCTATCTATTAAAGGGAGAGCACATTTCTAGCTCCCTTCTCCGCCAGAGTCCAGAGGAAAGAGGCCCGAGACTCCGCGCCAGTCTCTTCCTTCCTCCTCCCACTAGTCCGCGTCACTTCCTGATACCAAAGACAAGACTCCTGGTCTTGCCCTCAAAGACCTTCGCTTCATGGGCAGAACTCTTCTACAGTTAGTATCCAGCAGGTGGCGTTATTCCAATCGTTACAGTCCCCCCTGTTGTTCCTCAAGAAACAAAATGTTTCCTTGACGGAACAGTAAAAAGAATATAATAACTATTGATAACTAATAATATGTGAACAACAATATAGAAAAGGAAGAGAGGAAAGTTTTGTCCAGAGGGGTGATTTTTTTTTGTCCTCATGAACTGACGCTTTGACATTAGTCTTGCAAAGGGAGGGCCTCTGCAGAGAATACATATTACAGATGGTGTATATAACAGAAAGAGAAAAAAAACAACAAATCAAAACTGTTCATTTAAAGTCTCTGAAAGTCTTTTTTCAGATGTCCTCTAGGTGTAGTCGTGGAATGGAAGTCTTTACAGGGGTTGATGTGTGGATGCTGGTAATCAGCCAGGAAAATTTCCTACAAAATTGAGCTTAACACAACTTTAAAATAGCTTTGTCAATAATCAAATCAAACAATGAAAGTTCTCAAAAACATGTCTAAGGGAATTCAGAATCTTAGTTGTTACACATGAAACATATAATAAAACAAAAATTGAAACATTCTTTAAAATTATAATCTTACTATAGTCCCCCCCTTATGGAGGGTAATTGAGAAGACAATTGCTGCGATATTAATTATTAAAAATAATTTTTATCTTTGTTTCATCACTTTTTGCATCATCTGCCTAATTATCCTCATGCCATTATGAGAAATTTTAAAATCTAATATAATTAGTAACAGATGTCAAGGCCAAATTCAACACTGTTATTTATCATGACACCTGAGATAATTATGGGGGTTACCATAAAAGAACAGAGAAATGATGGGATATGAGCATTCCCACACTTGAGCAATATGTACTGCCCATACAGTATGCCAGGCTTAAAATAGGTGGATGGAATATATGTCCATGCCACCGAACATATTGGAAGAAACTGAGTCAGACTTAATCAGATGCATGGGATTGAGATGTCCATGGCATCAGGCATATAGGAGGGAGCATAGAAGCCAGGTGTAGAAGTGAGATGGGTGGGATGAATACTTCCAGCCATCTGTACAATATTGTGGGGAAAAATAAAATAAAATATTAAACCAAGAGAATCCAACCTCAACATTAGTCAAAAGCCGTTCCCTCGGCCATACCTTGACTTCATGCATGTCTCCCCTCATGTGACAGTTCAGTGTCTGCTCTTGCATGTATTCCTCTTGTGATTGGATGGCATCTTGGCCAACTGGCATCTGATAACTCAGAATAAAGGCAATTAATGTCTTAAATGATAAGTTCCCATAATCCAAGTCTCATATGGATTTAAAAATTGAGGATAATAAATGATTGCAAAAAATGTGAATACATCTTGACTTGACACATCTTGACTTGACTTGACACAATATATATTTATGCAACAATTTCAAATAATACCCCTTTTTTTTACTTAGTATACAATTACTTTTGTGAAAAATCAGAACATACTTAAATACAAGTTAAAGCACAACAGAATCTCAAAGAACTTTTTTTTTTTTGAAAAAAGAAAACTTTTACAAATGTTCCCCTCTTTTTTTTTTTTTTTTTTGGAATATGCTTATCAAAAATAATACTTCTAGAATCAATTTACACTTGCCATGGCAACCAATTTGCCAGGGAAATGCTTTAAAGAGTTTGATCAAATAATCAGTTGAGGAAAAAAAAAATAACAAAAACAAACAACTCAGAATATGGGAGCACAATACTCCTAGAATTAACATTGTATTATGAAATCAAAACCATGTTTCAAAATTAGATAGATGAATGAATAGAAGAAAATACACGTGGAATAATAAAAGACAATGAAATTCAAACTAGGGAAATCTAAATGAATATGAATTTAATATTAATAAGAGTACTATAAAATATAAACTTGATCACATGACTATAAAAAGCTTTTACAAATACTCTCCTTGTTTTAAAAACTAAGTATAAGACACAATCTCAAAAGCATGAAAATCTCTATGAAAATAAACCCATACCATTAATTTCAAAATGTATATATAATAGCATAGAAATCCTATGTAACCTCTGAACTGACATTAATACTCTGAGTGAATTCAGAACACTTTTGATTCCGATATCTAAAATCCCCAACACTCATATCAATACCTTGCTGCTTACTTCTACATTTCTCTAAAATATATACCCTTCCATGGCAAAAGAAGCAGAGTCTTGAACTATGTTGATGGTTGTCATTCTTATTCAGCTTAAGTTTTTCTTCTTTAACCCCTCTATATTGTCTGTCAGTCTTTTCACCATACAAATGCTTTATAAGATTACTAATTAAAGACAAAAGCAGGTTAGCAAAATTATGAACAAAACGAGCATATCTGGAATTTAAAGGGCTTTCTAAGGTTGTCTCAAAAGCACAGCCAGGGCGGGGAAGGGCTGAGCCTGAAGCTGCAAATGTAGTTAGAGAAAGTTGCGCATGAGCATTAGATCTCTGGACTTCCCAGGCCCGGGAAGCAATGGGCTTGGCCATGGGAGGAGTAGAGGGTGGGGTCTGGAGAGGAGGGGAGGGACCAGAGCAATTTGAATCAGACTTGATTTTGAACTCAGGCCTGGATTCCTCTTCCCCCACTTGGCCTCCAGGTGCTAGGGGATTAAAAGCTTCTAGAGGGTGGGTCATTGCCTCCAGGCATGCAAAATTAAAGCAACAATTAGTGTTAGAACTGGGAAAAGCTGCAGGAATCTCTTCAGGTTTCTCTGAAAAAGCATGGTTGGGAGAGGGAGAGATATTTCCTTGTATGAGTAAGTTGCTGGCTCTTTTAACAAAAATAAAAAGAAAAATAGAAAATCCACAAAAACAAAGCATTAACATGATCTTATCTCCCATTTGTCTGGTTAAACAGACTAAAATCAAAAATAGGGTAATTAGGGAGTTTAAAAGGTCCATTCGAAAAAATTTAAAGGAAAACACAGCCAGTGCGCCAGTACTTAGCAGTTAAAGGGAGAGGGAGGGGAAATTTCTTACCCAACCAGCAGATCAGAAGACTGAGGGTTAGCTTTCCTCTTCGTGGTCAGCCATCTGTTAAGGGCTAAAATTCTAGGTAAACTGTCTAAAATATCTAATGAGTGGTCGCCAATAAATTATAAGCTTTAGCAAGAGTTAGACTTTTAAGCATTTATTAAGGAGAATAAGAATTTGGTAAAGAGAGAGAAAAAGGCCTAGATTCCTATCTATTAAAGGGAGAGCACATTTCTAGCTCCCTTCTCCGCCAGAGTCCAGAGGAAAGAGGCCCGAGACTCCGCGCCAGTCTCTTCCTTCCTCCTCCCACTAGTCCGCGTCACTTCCTGATACCAAAGACAAGACTCCTGGTCTTGCCCTCAAAGACCTTCGCTTCATGGGCAGAACTCTTCTACAGTTAGTATCCAGCAGGTGGCGTTATTCCAATCGTTACAGGTCCCATAGGTAGTATGTGCCTTGGACCCATGTGGGGATAGCTCTCCATCCACAATACCTTTCCAGTATCAGTTTTTACTCAGCTTGAGTTGAAGATTTATGCTGTGATCCTTTGGGGAAAAAAGTCACATTTTCAAATTATCAGTATCTCAGGAATAAGGGATCCAGTGGATAACCATACAATTATTTCCATGGTTTGGCTAATAGACATCCTTTGTGTATTTAATTTTGGGGAATTGTGGCGTATTAGGTTGGTTATTAACAGCTTACCATGTGCTACGTACTGTGCTAAGCACAAATAATTAAAATAAAAGCAAGCAAGACACTCTGCCCTCACAAAGCTTTCTTTCTTTCTTTCTTTCTTTCTTTCTTTCTTTCTTTCTTTCTTTCTTTCTTTCTTTCTTTCTTTCTTTCTTTCTTTCTTTCTTTCTTTCTTTCTTTCTTTCTTTCTTTCTTTCTTTCTTTCTTTCTTTCTTTCTTTCTTTCTTTCTTTCTCTTCCTTCCTTCCTTCCTTCCTTCCTTCCTTCCTTCCTTCCTTCCTTCCTTCCTTCCTTCCTTCCTTCCTTCCTTCCTTCCTTCCTTCCTTCCTTGTGGGGCAATGAGGGTTAAGTGACTTGCCCAGGGTCACACAATGTCCAGGGTCACACAATAGAGCTAACTTTCTAATAGAGGAAGACAACATAAATATGGGAGTTTTGGCCAGGAAGGAGTATTTTGTACTGGGAAGAAAGAGAGAAAATGACTGGAGTCATAGGGAAGTTTCCTGATGTGTCCTTTCTAGGAATGGTAGTATTCATTTACTTACTGTTTTGAAAGCTATAGTGGAAATCTAGAAGGCAAGAGGAGAGAGGAGATAGGATGGCATGGTATGAAGATGTTTGGGAAGTAGAGTGAGAGATATGGGTATGGGCTATATTAGGTAATTGCTAAAAAATAAGAAGCCCAGAGTTTGGGAACTTGACTTCTGGGTTGGAGGTGAAGGCTGGAGGCAGGGAGTGAAGATTGAAGACAGACAGGAAGATTAATATCTTGAGTACTGGTACCCACATAATGTTAAAAGACCTAGAAGCCCTCTAACATATTCGATATTTCCTCTTTGGAGTATTTAAGGAAGGATATGTAGAAGAATCTCACAGGATTAAATTGAGTGGATGGGTTGTAATACTGCTGGAGGAAATGTCTATACTTGACTGTATACACTATGACTACATAGGACTTTATGGATTCATTGAAGTATAACTGAAAAGAGTGCTAGACAATGACTCAGATGACCTAGTTTCTAGTCTGTTTTGCCACAAATTAGCTCATATCTGCTCTGTCTGGGCTTCAGTTTGTTATCCACAAAATGAGCTACTTCTTTTTGTGGAAGTAAAACTCAGTATTTTGATAGTTTGTTTCAAGTCTATCAAGAAACCATTTTATTAATTTTTAAGCAACTCTACTTAGAGAGAGAAATCCCAAAAGGCAGATACACATGCATCAAGCTTTTAAAAATCTCTCTGACTTGAACCATTTTCTACCTCCAATTTATAGGGTTCGGGAACAAAAACAAAACCCTACAGTTAAGATTAAGCAGCAGTAAAAAACCCTTCATTTTAGGGTTTTCACTAAACACTACTATAAAAATATTAATGTTGAGAGGTATACCTTGAAGAATTATTTCTCCCAAACCATTCAATCTCTATATAATCACTATCCTTAAGGGTTCTGCCCCCTCAGTTTTATAATTGTAAACTGAAACTCTCTCACTTGAATTAATTACAAGATGTTTTGTTTTTAGTTTGATTATTATGCTAGTGGGGCAGCTAGGTGGCACAGTGTATAGAGCACCGACACTGGAGTCAGGAGGACCCGAGTTCAAATCTGGCCTCAGACACTTCACACTTACTAGCTGTGTGACCCTGGGCAAGTCACTTAACCCCAATTGTCTCAAAAAAAAAATCCTCTGATTATTATGCTAGCCAATTTTGAGGAGTATTTTTTTTTCCCTGAGTTGATCAGGCCTCTACATTAAGAAACAAAAAAACCAACTGATTAGGTATTCAATAAGAACAATAAAAATAATATAAAATATATTTATATAAATAAAAATAAATAAATGTATATAATATATTATGCATATAAAATAAAATAACAAATAATAAAAAATTCCATGCAGGACATTGTTTCTGAATTGAAAGTTAAAGAAAAACTCTTTCTCATTCAAAATATGTCAAGAATTTGAGAAGAAAGTGCTATCTTATGTTATTTCTTTTTTTGGGGGGCAGGGCAATGAGGGTTAAGTAACTTGCCCAAGGTCACACAGCTAGTAGGTATCAAGTGTCTAAGGCCAGATTTGAACTCAGGTCCTCCTGAATCCAGGGCCCGTGTTTCATCTACTGTGCCACCTAGCTGCCCCCTTATATTATTTCTTAACAAACAGCCCAAAGAGAAAGAAGCTTAGTAAGCCTTTGTAATATGCCTCTTTCAAGATCTAGATTCTTGCAAGTCTAATTGGGAGAAAATGGTTTATTTATTGAAGTACTTCTGACACAGAGCTCATTCAAAGTTTTACTTCTTTTTGAATGTCCAATATCATAAAAGGTATGATATGGAGTTAGTTGGGAAAATTTCAGCTCCTAATTTCTGACCCTCAGCAAACACACCTTATGCTTTAGGAGATGACCAGTTGTGTCCTGCTTCCCCCCTGCTCTTCCAAGTTGTTGGTTACAAGTTTTGGGCAACAAATAGCTCAGCCATCTGTGTGTGTGTGTGTGTGTGTGTGTGTGTGTGTGTGTGTGTGTGCGTGCGCGCGCACGTAACAATGGCTTGCATGACTCCCATTTCTTAGATCCACTAAAACACAACATGGAAACCAAAAAGATACTGAAGACAGTTTGTGACATGATTTCTACCAGTCAGTTTCACATGTAGATATGCAGTAGATTAAAAAAAATACATTGTTATTAACAACGTGCAGAAAGAGAATTCCCAGCCAGTGCATTTAAATCAGTTTATTTAAGAAGTCAGGTCACCTTTCTTTTTGCTTGTCTGGCTGACATTTAATTCAGAAGTGCACTATTCAAGAAGGAAAAAGAGAGCTGAGGGAGACATTTGATTTTAATAGAAGTTTCTTTCATAAGGGTGGGTAGGAGGAAACACCATTACACATAGCTGGGAAGATAGAAATACCTTAGGGTTTTGTTATAATTGTTTCCACCTTTGCAAAGTAAACTTTCCCCTGGGAAGAAATCACTTTTTTTTTCCTGAGAATATAGATCCCTGTCTTTAGGGTTGGGTAGAGTTGGTGACACACACTTAATAAGGAATAGTTAATTAATTGCCTGTCCATTCTGTTTTTCTTTTGTCTCAAACTTCTGTCTCAAGGAGCCTTACTTTCTAAGACTCAAGCATAGACAAAGTTGAATTTAGACATAATTTAATTTGCATATGCTTCAAATTGCATGAATTCCTTTTTTCTTCCCCGCTTTCTTTGTTCAATCAATCAACAGATGTGTTGTTGTTTGTTGTTGTGAGACTGAGAACTCATACTTGATTCTAATCAATTTGGCTTCAGATATGTGAATTTTGGGTAGGGCTTAACTTTGATTTGTTTTTTATCTGTTATAGCCACTAACTTGCTGCAAAAGCACCTAACTAGAAAGCATTTGCTGCCAAATGGTGGCAAAAAAAAGATAGTCATGCCTAATTATCTCTCCCAACCCTCCTAATATACGTCTAATGTGGAGATTTCTTCTACTAATGTATATTAGCAACTAATCTTCAATCTAATCCAATCAAAGGGATGGCCCTGTATCCATTATACTATATCATCTCTATTGAGAAACAAAGCAAAGTTTATTTTATGAAGAAATTTATCTCATGTTAAATGTTCTATTGATCATGTTACAAATAACATAAGGGCCAGAAGCCATTGAAAAATAGCCAGTTCTTGGTCTGGAAAAAATCACTCTTGATTCTATAATATTTCCAGGGTGACTTTGAGTCATAATCCTATAAGGGTTGTCTGTTCATACACCGTTCTGAAATTTCATTATTAAATTATAGTGTCCCCTTTATGGAAACATAACCTCAGTATGACCAGAAATGTGTTCAAATACTCATTGAAAATGTGAGGGGCAGCTAGGTGGCACAGTGGATTGAGGAGGACCTGAGTTCAAATTTGACCTCAGACACTTAACACTTACTAGCTGTGTGACCCTGGGCAAGTCACTTAACCCCAATTGCCTCACCACAAAAACCCCAACAAAACAACAACACCCCCCTTCCCCCCCCCCCCCCAAAAAAGAAAATAAATGTGAAAGTATCTACTGGGATCCAACTGTAATAGAGACTAAGGTACCATAGAAAGACATAGCACAAACAGAATTTTTTATTATTTTTATTATCCTTCTGGTGAATATACTTTCTAAAAACTAAAGAGAGGACATATGAGCTATCAATCGATAACTTTTTTTTTTTAAACAAAGCCTCACTAAAAGTGCATTTTCTTTGCTTGAAATTATACCAGTTCTGGAAAATCAAGGCTGTATGATTAGGCATAAATTTTCTACTTCCTTGGTAGACCAGGCTTAGTGGTTATAATAAAAAAAAACTAAAAAGGTGGATATATATATATATATATATATATATATATATATATATATATATATACATACACACATATATATGAAATTAGAATGGTAGCTACCTACTCAGAAATAACAACAGCAATAACTCATCTTTAATTGCCACAGTTTGTTTAAAAACTGATTTCATTTACATTTGGTTTTCTGAGTTCAGTGGCCTTTCTAGTATACCACGTTGCCTCAAGCATTGTAGACTTGAGCAGCAAATAAGTTCCAGATATTGATGTGTGTTGAAAATTAATTTCTGTGGCAAGTAAAATTATATGTGGTCACCTTATTTCTGTCCCAAGTTTAGGGAAAATTAGCTGGGGTTTCTAATATATTTGTTACTTATAAATTAGGAGCTTTAGCACCAGTTTTGGGCATTAAGCATTAATTAAAGCATACCAAATATTAGTAAAGAGAGAACACTTGGCTCAGAAAGTTAAGAAGCCTATCAAGCCTAGAGGAGAGATAAGAGCTCAGCCTGCCTTCCTTCCTTCTCCAAGTCCCCCACCACAAGCCTGTCTGAGAGTGTGTCTAAGGATGGAAGATTCCTCAGGGTCTGGAGGAGAGGTGACCCATCCATACTGCTCAAAGCTAATTGGCTAGCATCATTCAAATCTATTGGTTTAAAAAAAATTTTTTTTAAAGGGCAGCTAGGTGGCACAGTGGATAAAGCACTGGCTCTGGATTCAGGAGGGCCTGAGGCCTCAGACACTTGACACTTACTAGCTGTGTGAACCTGGGCAAGTCACTTAACCCTCATTGCCCTGCAAAAAATAAAAAACAAAATAAAAAAAAATCTAATCTATTGCTTTACTGGACTTGGGGGTGGTCCATGAGCAGAATGTGTGAGGTCAGAGTTCAAAGAACATACCCTCTGAGGGCCAGGCTTTCAGGTAGGTGTGGTTTAATTAAGTTAACTTTAAGTGAGCTAATGAGCAAAGTCAATCCAATCAATCTTAATATTATCCTCTTTGGGGCTTCTGGGCATCCCAAAACCCATTATTTTCTCACATTTCAGGAGGAAAAATCCAGGGAGACTCATCTTACAATCCACAAGCTCATTCCTCTCACCTAGCTATTGAAATTGATGTGAATTTCTTATTATATCCAGAGAATAGGATAGCAAAAACTTGATAATAGAAGAACAACAAAACACAAACCCCCAACAAATCTACACTTTACCCGGCTACAAATTTGAAGCTATAATAGTGAGAGAATAAAACAATAACAAAAGTTTGCAAATTGAAAATGCCGTCACCAAAAGGATGATGGATTGATTCAATTAATCAGTAAGTCTTTTCTAAGAGTTCTTCAGGGATTTATTTACCAGAGGCATACACTGTTTATTCCCCTTCCATGGGTTTTCATTTTTCTTCATTATTCTTCTGGTTTCATTTGTTATATCTTTTGGGAATAGTCTGATTTTAATGTGTGGTAAGGTTTTACACACAGACACACACTAACATACTAACACACTACACATACTACACACACACACCTACATACATACCAGCAGGCATAAATCTTATCAAAGGCTACTTGGAACATTGGGGCATCTTGTTATCTCATGTTTCATCCCAAAACATAATATCAGGATGAAGTCAAACAACCTCAACGTTTAGTTAATGATAGTGAGTTGTATTGAAGGTAAAGAGATTAATATGAGCAAAGTCTTTGAAAACAATATCTTGCCTTGCCTATAGATTTTTTTTTTTTTTGCGGGGCAATGAGGATTAAGTAACTTGCCCAGGGTAATACAGCTATTAATTATCAAGTGTCTTGAGTCCGAATTTGAACTCAGGTCCTCCTGAATCCAAGGCTGGTGCTTTATCTACTGCACCACCTAGCTGCCCCTTGCCTATAGATTCTTGAAGCTATTATAGAGTAGCCTATGTTAAAATAGAAAACAGAACTCTGTTTTGTCAAGATTTTGGCATGATAATGGCTTTCAAAACTGATTGGCAAAAGACAGATAGGTGGGGGCAGCTAGGTGGCACAGTGAATAGAGCACCAGCCCTGGATTCAGGAGGACCTGAGTTCAAATCCAGCCTCAGACACTTAACACTTACTAGCTGTGTGACCCTGGCTAAGTCACTTAACCCCAATTGCCTCACTTAAAAAAAAAAAAAGATAGGTGGCAGTAGGCAGTATGGGGTATATAGTGCTGGACTTGGAGCTAGGAAGAACTATGTTCAAATCTTGCCTCAGACATTTCTAACTGTGTGACTTTAGGGAAGTCATTTCTTTCTGTCAGCCTCAGTTGTTGCATTTTCAAAATAGGGATAGTAGCACCTTTCTCACAGGTTTTTCATGAGAATAGAATGAGATAATAATTGTAAAGAGCTTTTCAAACCTTAATATACTATATTTCGTTGTTGTTTAGTTGTCATGTCTGACTCTCTGTGACCCCTTCCCTCCCCCCCCTTTGGGGTTTTCTAGACAAAGATACCAGAGTGGTTTGCCAATTCCTTCTCCAACTCATTTTACAGATGAGGAAACTGAGGCAAACAGAGTTAAGTGAGTTTCTCAGGGTCTAGGCTTGTAAGTGTCTGAGTCCATATTTGAACCCAGGAAGATGAGTCTTCCTGATTCTAGGCCTGGTACTTTTTCTACTGTACCACCCGGTTCACATACAAGATATAAGGACTTAAAGATTTTTTTTTAGGTTAGACATAGGTAAGGTTGTTATGGTAGACATATGAAGGAATGAAGAGGGAGAAAAGTGATAAGCGATAGTTGGCTGGGGGTGGGGTGGGGAGTTGGGGGTGTGGGGAATCCAAGGGAAGATGGTAATCTAGAAGGCTCTCCATATATGAGCTTCTTAGGGACAAATACCAATTTTTCATTTTAAAAGTGAAAGGTAGGGATTCTTCTCCTTCTCCCTTCTTTGCCCAGGGTCACACAGCTAGTAAGTGTCAAGTGTCTGAGGCTGGATTTGAATCTAGGGTCAGTGCTTTATCCACTGTGCCACTTAGCTGCCCCAAAAGGTAGGACTTCTTTTTTTTTTTTTAATTAAAAAAAAATATTTTTAGTGAGGCAATTGGGGTTAAGTGACTTGCCCAGGGTCACACAGCTAGTAAGTGTTAAGTGTCTGAGGCTGGATTTGAACTCAGGTACTCCTGACTCCAGGGCCGGTTCTCTATCCACTGCGCCACCTAGCTGCCCCAGGTAGGACTTCTTAAGGAACAATATCTCAAATGCTTTAGGGAAGACAAGTTCTAGATCTACTCAATCTCTTTATTATAGCAATTATAAATTCTTTATAAAAACAAACTACAGAACTTCCATTCCTCATTTGAACTTAATGTCTGTCTAGTAAACCTCAATATTTCTGCTAAAGAGAATATTATTTTTTAAGTCACCATAAATAGCAAATAGTAAATTTAAGAGACAACATGGCATAGTGAATAGGGTGTGGAACTTGTAGTTAAGAAGACATTGGGGGACAGCTAGGTGGCACAGTAGATAAAGCACCGCCCCGGAATCAGGAGTATCTGAGTTCAAATCCAGCCTCAGACACTTGACACTTACTAGCTGTGTGACCCTGGGCAAGTCACTTAATCCTCATTGCCTTGCTCCCCTCTCCACTAAAAAAAAAGAAAAAGAAGGAAAGAAACTTAAAAAAAAAGACATTAGTTCAAATCTTGCCTCAGATGCACATCACCTATATGATTTGGGGCAAGTCATTTAATAACCTCTCTGGATCTTATTTTCCTCATATGTAAAATGAGAAGGTTGGGTGAAATAGCCTCTAAGGTCCTTCCAGCTCTCAAATTTTATGATTTCTAATTTAAATGATTGACTCTAGTAAAATACTTAGCACTAAAACCATGTTGCATGCAGTCTTCTATATTTCAGGTCAAAAGCATAAGTGTTGCTGTAGTCTAGTGGGGCAGAAACTGATTAAAATATAATTGGGAGGGGCAGCTAGGTGGCGCAGTGGATAAAGCACTGACCTTGGATTCAGGAGGACCTGAGTTCAAATCTAGCCTCAGACACTCGACACTTACTAGCTCTGTGACCCTGGGCAAGTCACTTAACCCTCATTGCCCCACAAAACAAAAAAAACAAAACAAGACAAAAAAAGTATAATTGGGAAATGCTTAACAAAATGAATACAATATAACCTAGAGGATGTTAATTTGTGGTTTTCTAAGTAAGTATGCAGCAGCATATTTGAGTTTGACACCCCCCCTCCACCTCCAACTACCTATTCCAGGTAACAGTTCCAGATTTCATTATGCCTTTGAGCCATTATCATTGAACACCAAT
Organism: Dromiciops gliroides; assembly: GCF_019393635.1. Lineage (NCBI taxonomy): Eukaryota > Metazoa > Chordata > Mammalia > Microbiotheria > Microbiotheriidae > Dromiciops > Dromiciops gliroides. The sequence continues at coordinate 358,855,102 of NC_057864.1, read as the reverse complement.
TACCACTGCAGAGATTAGAAGTTGAAGAAGATATAGGAGACCGGATAGGTTCTGGAACACATCCCCAAAGGTGCCTTTTAGGGAAAACAAAACAAAACAAAATAAAACCCCCTAAACTCAGTTTGCTTTTAGGCCATTTGTCTTTTTCAGTGTATGAGAATAAAAACTGTTATCTGAGCTTTCTTAGAAACAGTAATTCTAGAAAAAAGTACCAACTAAACAAAAAATGATTTCATTGTATTATATGTTATTTAAAACAAAATATTTTTTTCTGTAATAAATGGCCCAAACCGAATCTTTAGTTCACTAGGTATATTATATGAGTATTTGTTATATACCTCATTTCAGAGACAGAAGATGGTACTCTTTTAATAGAGAACAAATTGCAGCATGACATTTCCTGCGATCATAAACCTATATGAGCGAAGTACAAAAACCCTGGACTCCTCTGTCGAGGAAGTGTCTAGTCGGCCCACCAATCAAGTGAACTTATGAACCCCAGCATCTCTCTGGGCCAGAGTAAAGACTGTTGTCAAAGGTAGCTTAGTCCCATGGATGTCTTCCGTATCCTGAACCTCTGAAAAGGGTCCTTTTATCTTCATAAGAGGAATCATCTTTTTGTGTGAATAAAGGTAAAAAGAAGTAGGAAGAAGGGACCAGCTCTTGTTTCTGAAAAGTACTGGGTGGTACAGGCCTGCAAGGTGAGGCTTCACTGAATTTGGGGTTTCTTCATGAAACAGAAAAATGGTGGGGAAAAAAAAGGAGAGGCCGTGATTCTGTTTTCCGATGTTCTCAACTTAAAAAAAAATAAACAAACTCATTCTGGCATCTGCTACTTAAGGAAGGAGAAACACTATAAACTGCAGAATTTGCTTGAACCACAAGAAAGTATCTGGAACACCTCTGTAATAGGAAATAGCTAGGGCCTAAACCTATTTGACTATTCCATAGCTTTATCTGGTGAAGCCAGTGCTATGTATTTTCAAGGAGCTGACCCTAGTAAGGTCTAGTTACCTGGAGACATTGGGATGCATCTTTAATTCAACCTATGAGCTGTGAGGATTGGAGAGGAAGGAGTGTGGACTTTTGATCCAATTCAACCTTACAGGTGTGTGTGAACTAAATCCTCTATTCCCATTCTTATCAGGACTGTCATCTTATTCTCCTTTCACCCCTAAGTGGTGGTGTTAATTTAAGAAAGGTGCTTGATGGGTGTCACTTGAAGTTCTTTGATTTCAAGTGTAGTTACTTTTTTTTTTTTTTTTTTTGGTGAGGCAATTGGGGCTAAGTGACTTGTCTAGGGTCACACAGCAAGTGTAGTTACTTTGAATCCAGAGGTCTTGAATTCAAATCCTGTTTCTGATGTTGATGTGTGTGACTTTAGCCTCTCTGGATCACAGTTTCTTTGATTATTAAATGAAAGGGTTGGAGTATGGCTTCCAAGGTCTCTTTGAATTCTTGTTCTCTGATCATGTGAATTATAGGCTCTTAGCATTATCCTCTGTCATTGAAGAGTCAAAGGCCTATAGTGACTTAAAGATAGAGGGCCTCTATCTTCCTTCTAAACCCTCAAAAATTTAAATTCTAATAATCTTTATTTGCCTTCCTTTTCCTTAAGATAATACTACTGTTGTCATTTGTTGGAGTGGATATCAGAGTTCTACTACAGTTAGGCCTAATGAATGTGTTGGGTTTTTTTGTTTTTTTTTTTTTTGGTAATGAAGGAGCAAATAAGTGACCATCAAATAATCTCCTTGGGAGGAGAGGGAATGTCTGACTCCTTGCCCAATTTAGCAGAGGGTATTTTTTTTTTTAATTTTTTTTTAAATTTTTAGTGAAGCAATTGGGGTTAAGTGACTTGCCCAGGGTCACACAGCTAGTAAGTGTTAAGTGTCTGAGGTCAGATTTGAACTCAGGTCCTCCTGACTCCAGGGCCGGTGCTCTATCCACTGCGCCATCTAGCTGCCCCAAAATGTCGTTTTTGTTTTTGTTTTTTTTTTGGGGGGGGTGAGGCAAATGGGGTTAAGTGACTTGCCCAGGGTCACACAGCTAGTAAGTGTCAAATATCTGAGATAGCAGAGGGTATTTAAGACACTAGCATCATACTTTTGACAACTGTCAGCTTGCCACTAACTCTAAATTCCAGATGAGTAGGCAAAATAAAAAGTCATTTTCCAAATGACAGCAAGTCTATTACAGGCAGCCTTATAAAAGGGACCTTTTAGTGTCAGGAGATAATGAAAATACGTGTTGCCTATGACAGAGCTAAAATGATGCCATGACCTGGCAATTTCTACTCACTATTGACACGTTTCAGTGTGGGACGGGACCTCACCACTGCCTTCATGTAAATGTAGTAGGATTCCACAGTCTAGTGTATCCCTAGACTACCTACAACTTGTGTGAGAAGCAGCAGGGGCTCCAAGAGAAAGCTCAGAAATGGAATAGGTTTCTTTTTTTTTTTCCATTTATTTTTAAAATGCAAATTACACTAATAAGTCAAAAAAATCACTTCTGTTAAAAATACATTCAGAATTAACAAATGCCAAGGAAAAAGAAAGAAAAAAGACACATCAGGATCATAACTCTTGCCTTCTGAATATTAGGTTTTATAACAAAAGCCCAGCCTAGAAAAATAGCATTCTTTCCTGGATTTTGAGGAGGATACAGCTGCTGTATAACTTGGATGTTATTCCAGATATAGTCACACTACTGTGCTCAGAATTGCTCCCATGTCAGATCTGTCCACTGAACATTGTTTAGTAGTCAACATCATTTTTTGTTTTAATGTGTGAAGGGGGTGATGGTGACTTGGCTGCAACTTAAAGTAGGACTATGAGGGCCTATTATGTGCGGGGTGTGCTTATGCCTACACCCATCCATACATACACATGTATGCTACAGCAAAACCTCATTACAGGCACGTAGAGAGAAACCTCATAAAAATGTTGACATTCCGATCCTTTCCCCAAAGTAGCATTTATGTTTTGATGCCAAAAGATGAGTCTGGGGTCAATATTTTTTCCCCAATATGTTACTCAAACATGCAGGAAATGTGCATGAGAGGAGGTTCCACTGAGAAATTGGAGATTTTATGTTTTTTACATGTGTATATATAGACACACATGTATAAGCCACTGGAAAAAAAATGCAAGTATAATTCCTGGAACCTGTCTTGTAGCTTACTTTCCAATGGTGAACTTTTGTTCTTCTGTTTCTAGACAATTTAAAAAATAAATATATAGAAGAGATATATTTGTGTGTGTGTGATACAGATATCCATGCAAACACAGTAAACAGGACTTGGTTTTGTAGATATGGGCAGGCTCAGGTTTCACACAGGTTATCTCAGAACCTCCAACAAAGAGAGAGAACTAGGAAAAGACTCATTCTTTACCAACTTAAGCTGTTCTAAGCCCTGGATTTCACTTGTCCCTTAAAGGTGGTGGGAGGGCATTAGTATTTTCCCCCTTGTCTGAAGTGTTCCAAGGTGGTTCCAAGAAAAGAAACAAGGCCAATCCAAGTTCCTGAAAAGCCTGAACAAAATATGTTTACCGCTAATGAAAGCCACATAGTGCCTGAAAATACAGATCAGATTCAAAACAAAACGAAATTTCCTAGGAGTTCAGAGTATTCCATAAACACATTGACCTACTATTAAGTTCCCAAAGGCATCTTGTTGCCAACTACATAACAGCACAGTTTTTTTTTTCAGCCACGATAATACAGGAAGATTAAAATACACACTCTAACACACAACAGATCCCCCAAATACCACAAAGAGATCTCAAATATTTCACCAAGGTAACTATTTCCCCTCCCCACCCCCCACCCACAAAAAATAATCTCATATGCGGAAGTTAGAAAAAAAAGGTTCACTTACATCAGATGTTCCATTTGAATTAGATATAAAAGAGTAAACATAGCTAATACGTATTTATTTAGTTGGCCTCTGTTGATAGAAATCTGCAGATGTTTCTGGAGTTAGTAAAAGACACATTGGAAGTTACTTATAAAAGCACCTACAGTGCACGAAATAAAAAGAATGGGGTTAACGAAGCTGTTTCCAGGAAGGTTAGTAGTTTAATGAGTTTTGCTTTGTGTCTCCCAATACCCCCCTCCTCCCACACTCCCTTCCCCAAGACCTTATTTAGTATTACAAAGATTATCATCAAGATTATTATTGTTATCGTTACTTTTTGGCCACTGTGTCGGCTCAGCAGTAAAGCACTTCACTCTCAGCTTGCGGTTTATCCCGCAGAAGCTCTGGAGCGGCTGACCCAGGCAGTCTTGCTCCCTGACATGAAACATGCTGACTTAAAACTTGCTTTGTTTTCCCCAGAATTAACAGCAGCCTGAAGGAAGTGACTTCAGAGAGCCTGCACTGAGTAGTTCTGGTGTACAACTTAGATGGGTTAAGGCAAGTATGTACTGCACAGCCTTTAGGGCGAACAACCTGCCGTCTATATAGACTTCAGTTACAAGGTCATCATGGTATTTTTTATTATTACTGTTATTGTTATTATTATTATTTTGTAACTACACTAAGGAGACTCGGTGCTATCGGGTGAATGGAGGGCTGTCGAATGATTTTGAACTAGATGACACCATCACTCAGGCTCTCCCATTAGTTGGAATGCAGAAGGTAAAGGTCAGAAATGGGCAGTAGAGGGCACCAAACACTTCTCCTTTTGGACCTTCCAAAAGCCTGGCAGTTGTCTGTACATGCAGGAAATCCAAGATAGGGTCTCCTGGGCATCTGTCTGTGTTTGTTAGGAGGAAGAGGCCAAGTGGAACTATTTATTTTTGTGTTTCAGCTTATGCTTGGTGGTGGCGGCGGCGGCGGCGGTTGGTCTTTTATTTTTTATTGTTTTAAACACAGATAAGTTGCTTCTTGCTCTTTGTAAAACACAGGAGGCCATTGTGAAACAAGTTCTTTGAAAGGTCCTTGAGCTGACACACTGAAGTCACGTTGTTTACTTGGACCTAAAGGAGAGATGGGGAAAAAAAATTGTCATCAACTGTGATACTATTCATCTCCTTCCCTCTCTTCTCCAAGCACAGGGTGGCATTAGTGAAGGACATGTCAAAAGGGTTTCCAAGAAGCATCTTTTCTTCCCCTCTCTTTTTTTTTTCCCTCCCCCCAAAACCTCCTGGCTTCAGAGTCTTCTATTGTTAGTACTGCTGCTTAATTAGGTTAGGAGACGGAATACAACTCTTCCAGGGGTTTTCTGTGGGAATTTTCTTTATGTGAGCCCATTTGCCACTTACCACCCCCTCCAGAAACAAAAGATCTGTATGGGAAGGGAGGTCACTGAATGTCAAAACAAATTACTTTGACTGCAAAATTTAACTTAAAAATCTGAGCATCTTCTAACGGAGTAGTTTCATGGACGATAGCCCTACCCTTCCCCTGTGTGTATTCAACCCACATGAATGAGGCTCTCAGATCAGAGGAGACTACGATGGGTAAACTGTAAGACATGAAATCCTTTTCTCCCCAGGCTTAACTGAATGTAAACTGGAAGATCACCTGAGGAATTACAAATCAACAAAAGCCAGAGCCACTTTAACAGAAATGAAGGCTGTACACTGAATGTGGGAGCAAAAAAAAAGAAAAAAAAGAAAAAGAAAAATGAGAAAGAAAGGGGAAAAAAGACTTCTCGTTTAAGACATTTGTGGCAGTGTTTTGAGAATGTTGTTCAGGGTCTTAGTCACACAACTCCTGTCATGTTTAATGGAAACCCCTGCAGCTAGAATGGCACACAGTTATCAAAGCATGCTCCTCTCAGTCTAAGGAACCTCTCATTCTTTTCAGTTGCTATATGTGTATGTTTTTTACTGTGCTTGAACAGCCCATAATGGTAAATTACTTTGATTTGAAAATCTTCAGGTTTGTTGATGGAAAGGCATGCAAACATTGTAAGCAGACACACAAAGATAACAGACTGGAAAATCTTAGCACCTAGGCCATTTTCTGTGAATTTAGACTGGGGTTGAGGGCTGAATATTCACTTGTTTGAACAGGCAGTGGCTGTTGAGTTTCTGGCCTTTCTAATTGGAGGCAGTATGGTGGAGTGGAAAGACCACTGAATCTGGAATTAGGGGACCTGGGCTCATAGCTTGATACTGTTGCCACCTATCGGTGTGACATTGGACCAGTCTAACTTCTGCAAGTCTCGGTTTTCTCATCTGTAAAATGAGTGAGTGGGATTAGAATGACCTCTAAAGTTTCTTCCAGCACTAAATGGTTGGTCCTATAATACTCGTGGGTTATAAAGTTCAAAGAGATCACTCTCATTCAAAAATTATACAAATAGGGGGCAGCGAGGTAGCACAGTGGATAAAGCACCGGCCCTGGATTCAGGAGGACCTGAGTTCAAATCCAGTCTCAGACACTTGACACTAGCTGTGTGAGCCATGGCAAGTCTTTTAACCCTTACTGCCCTGCCCCCCCCCAAATTATACAAATAAACCTGTTTCAGAAGGGAACCAAATAAAAGTAGGAAAATGTTAGAACTCAAAGCAAATTCAGATGGTAAGTGTGAAGAAGTAGAATTTTAAAAAAAATTTATTTTTTAGTGAAGAAGTAGAATTAAGAGAGGATGGTATATGGTATTGTGGATAAAATACTAGGTTTGGACTAATGAATTCCTGTATTCAAATCCTTCTTCAGATAGATTTTAGCCTTTCTATTCTTGATAGGTCATAATCTATCTAGGTTTCAATTTTCTCATCTTTAAAATGAGAGGACTGGATTCAATGACCTCAAAGGCGTCTTCCCATTCTAAATCTATGTGTCTATGAGCATAAGAGAATATGAATAGTTATTCTGGGTTAAGTACAATTTAGACTAGAATTTGGGAGATGTTTGTTAGGGGACTGTGGAAAGTGCTCTTCATCATGTAAATTTCAAAAGGTTAGTGATGCTCTGTAAACACCCCTAACTATTCCTTGAATTCCCATTCTATTGATGTAGTCAACTTATTTTTGGGGACATGAAGGTGGGATACTCTGTTATCATTTAACTATGCCCAGGTGTCACTAAGGCAAAAATCAATTGGTTATGAGTGCATGATCTCCCATCCTGTCTTCTCTAGCAGATTTTTTACTTTGTCATGCCTATTCTCTCACTTATCTTCAATTTCTCCTTGTCTATGGGATACTTTCCTGTTGCCATTTCCTTCTCCAGCTCATTTTGTAGATGAGGAAACTGGGGCAAACAGGGTTAAGTAACTTGCCCAGGGTCACACAGCTAGTAAGTGTCTGCGGCCAGCTTTTTACTAGAAAGATGAGTCTTCCTTACTCTAGCTAGGCCTGGCATCCTATACACTGTGCCACCAATCTGCTCCTTCCCTCTGTTGATTTTCCCTAATTAATTAATCCTTTGTATAGCTTGCTGTACATAGTTGCTTTTCATGTTGTCTCCATTAGATTGTAAGATCCTCAAGAACAAGGCTACTGTCTTTTGCCATTTTTGCCTTTAATGGGCTCATAGTCTTATAATGTAGGTCATGGGCTGGAATAGCTCATCTCTGACATTTCCTCCTACTGAGATGTGTTAATATGTAAGTTTCATTTGAGCATTTTAAAAGTTGCATTACTATGTTTCTAATGTAGGTGATTCAGCATTTCAATCACATGCATACACATACCCCCCACCCCACCAACACACACACACACACACACACACACACACACACACACACACACACACACACACAGGACAAAGGGATCAGAGGCACTTAGCACAGAGACAAATGTTAAAACCCTGGAGCAGACTGCTGCTTTCTAGTTTGTTAGATACCTTTGGTTTCTGACTTATCAGGTCATATATTTGGAGCTGGTAGAAACCCTGGAGGTCATCTAGTTCAACCTTCTCATTTTACAAATGAGGAGAACAACAGGTAGTAAGGGATAAATCTGGTACTTGAACCAAAGTCTAGGTGGTACAGTGGATAGAGCAGTGGGCTTGGGATCAGCAAGACTCATCTTAATGAATTCAAATCTGGTGTCAGACCCTTACTACTCTGTGACCCTGGGTAAGTCATTTAACCTTGTTTGCCTCAGTTTCTCATCTGTAAAATAGGTTGGAGAACAAAATGACAAACCGCTCTAGTATCTTTGCCAAGAAATCTCCAAATGGGGTCACAAAGGGTTGAAAACGACCGAAAAAATGACTGAATTGAACCTCTGACTCCAAATCTAATTCCTTCTTTATTGCGCCATGCTTCCTCTTTCAATGATGCCTTCTATATATTCCCAAACAAGTACTCTTTGTAAATGACAAGACATATTGATATATGAGCTGTGATGGAGATGAGGATAAGTATTATGCTTTTCTTTAGACCAACCACTTTTCTTTTACAATTATTGATATCTTTTGTTTTTATCAATTTTATTTTTGAACATATCCCTCCCCTTAGCTTGCCCAGGCTAAAGAATAAAAAGAATAATAAAGAATAAAAAATCAATTCAACAGAAGTGACAAACATATCTACTGTCTAATATTATAAGCAATATTTCATGCCTTTTCTCCCATCTTTGTGAAGAAAAGGAGGTACATTTTCTCAACTCTTCTCTAGGGCAGTAGTTGGTCATTATAACTCCTAAGTGTTGAGTTGAGTTCTTTCTGTTGTTGTTGTTCTTTCCATTTACAGTATAGTATATATCTATATCTATATTCATACATAAGGGTCTATTTACATAGTTTTCCTAGTTCTGCCTATTTTACTCTGCATTAATTCATACAGACACATATGCTTCTCTGGATGTTGTATCTAGTTTTTAAAATGACAAAGTAGTATTCCATTACACTTATGTACCACCATTTCTTTAGCTATTTACCAATTGATTGGCATGAGCTTTGTTTCAGGTTCTTTGCTATCACAAAAGAATGGTTCTATGCATATTTTATCTATTGCTAACTTCCTTCCTGAAGTTTAGTTCCATGGAGCATATAACTAGTATCTCTGGGCCAAAGTTCATGGGTATTTTAGCCACTTTCTCAACATAATTTCACATTGCTTTCCAGAATGGTCAGATGAATTTACAACTCCCCCAGTAGTATACTGAAAAGGCATGCATGTCTTTCTGTAGCTTGTCCAACTCTATTTTTTTTTTTGGCACAAGGCAATGAGGGTTAAGTGACTTGCCCAGGGTTACACAGCTACCAACTCTATTTCTATCTCTTGTCATCTTGATCAACTTAAGGGTTGTTTTGAATCATGTTAAGTCTTAATAAATTTGAGAAGCTTTTTATATAGTGGTTCATAGTTTGCAATTCTTTTGAGAACTCTATCCATTGATTACTTATCCTTTGAGGTATGACTTTTAGATTAAATACTATTTCAAGAGAATGCAATAACACATTGGTACAAAGTTGTCATCATCTAGCATTCATTTCTATGAATCTAAATTATCTTTGGTATGTTTCCTCTCACCAGCATCTGTTGATCAGCAAAGAGGAAATTCATATGACTGTCTGAAAGAAACAATGGGTATCACTAGAGCCGAGTAAGAGGAATGGCAATGTCTGGTGGGTGTTGATGGGCTCTTCCTGAGCATGGGCATATTTTCATTCTTTTCTTGGGCTGAAATTATGTGAGATCATGATTAGAGACAGCTTTTTCTGAGTGACATGTGGATATATTTGTTGGCTTCTGCCTTGTGACAGTCTTCCTTCTGTGCATTTAATAAAAGGAACAGAAGTGTGCATATGCATTTTGCCTCTTGCAACACAATAGAATCATTTACATAAGGAAGAAGGCAGCGCTCAAATATTAAAAAATCATATTTCCAAGAGTCATCATTTTGGTTTTCTTTGTCTCAGACACATGTCCTTATATATCTCCTGATTTCTCTGTGATGCTCATTTTTTCCCTCCATCGTTGCTATAAACATAACCATTTTTTCTTTTTTTCTTCTTCACATCTCTCTTTTTGAATTAAATTAAAAAAATAAGTTTTATTGATTTTTTTCTACCACAGTCATATTTGGGCTTATTCTTTCCCCTCTACCCAGTGAACACATCCCTCTTGTAACAAAGAAAAATCATGAGGCAAAACCATTCAATATAGTGATTACATCTAACCATATATACACCATTCTACATCTGCAGTTCCCCACCCCTATATCTGACTAAGGGAGGTGCTTTTCATTATCTGTTTTCAGTGATTAAGACTGATCATGGTGGATAAAGCACCGGCTCTGGATTCAGGAGTACCCGAGTTCAAATCCGGCCTCAGACACTTGACACTTACTAGCTGTGTGACCCTGGGCAAGTCACTTAACCCCCATTGCCCTGCAAAAAAAAAAAAAAACAACCCAAAAAAGACTGATCATGACTATTACTCAAACTTCATGTTTGTTTTGGTGGTGTTTTTGTTCATATTGTTGTCCCTGCATATATCCTTCTCTAGATGTGCTTAGTTTTCTTGGAATTACTTCCTACAATTCATTCCATGCTTCTTCGAATTCTTCATATTCAGCTTTTCTCATAGAGTTTTCATTACATTCATATACCACAATTTGTTCAAATGTTTAAATGTTCAAATGAGGAGCACCAACTTCTTTTGATACATATGAGCCAGGGCAGCTAGGTGGTGCAGTGGATAAAGCACTGGCCCTGGATTCAGGAGGACCTGAGTTCAAATCTGGCCTCGGATACTTGACACTTACTAGCTGTGTGACCCTGGGCAAGTCACTTAACCCTCATTGCCCCGCCCAAAAAAAAAAAAAAAGAAGAAAATTGATTCATACGAGCCTCTCCCAATCCTCAACCTCCTGGGGATATATGCTAGCAACATACACTGGAGGATTTCTTTGTGACGGGGTTCCTTGAGTTACAAGAACAAGGATTAGTTCTATGCTAGTTAATGGCAGCCCTGTCCAATGTCGTGACACAAGAACACCATTAATGCATTTTAACCAAATCCCATCATAACATTGGAAAACTCCATGAAATATTGTTTGTAATTTTCTTAAGATACAAACAAAGGAGAATAGTCTTCCTATGGAACTAATGGTGCCCCATAGTGTCGTCTTGTTTAAAGTTGTTTTTTCTGCCAGTTCGGTTAGAATTGTTAGAAATGCTAGAATGCCTGTAGAATCAATTTTACTTTATTCAGGGGATGATTATCTAGTCTGTTGATCTTCCAAAGTCGTCTGCTTTGTGGCCATTGTGCCGCTGTACCAGAGGCAATACCAAGGGGTAAGGAGGGAGAAAAGGAAGGAAATGTTAATGAGAATATTTTGGAAGTACTTAGAAGTGATGTATTAATATTAGTTCATTTGGTAAATGGGTAAATTGAAGCTCAGATATTACATGATTTATTAGTATCTTGAGTAGAGGGTTTAGCTACAAAAAGTGGTTTTTAAAGACAAATCTTAGGGGCGGCTAGGTGTCACAGTGGATAAAGCACCGGCCCTGGATTCAAGAGGACCTGAGTTCAAATCCGACCTCAGACACTTGACACTTACTAGCTCTGTCACCCTTGGCAAGTCACTTAACCCCCATTGCCCCGCAAAAAAACCCAAAACCAACCAAACAAAAAAAACAAACAAAAACCCCCCAAACAAATAGACTTATAAGGGGCAGCTAGGTGGAGCAGTGGATAAAGCACCGGCCCTGGATTCAGGAGTACCTGAGTTCAAATCAGGCCTCAGACACTTGACACTTTACTAGCTGTGTGACCCTGGGCAAGTCACTTAATCCCCATTGCCCCGCAAAAAAAAAAAAAAAAAAAAAAAAGACAAATCTTTGAATTTCAGTTATCTATGTGTGTGCTTCCACAGGTAAATTTAAGTCCTTTGCAGAATTTTCTCAATATTTGTGATTTAAAAGGCACACCAGGATGAGGAAACTGATGCCATGCTTCAAAACTGACATTAAAAACACAAGTAAAAATCTCGTGACTTTATAATAGTGAAGAATGTTTGGGGATGTTACTTTCTGCTGATTTTGGGGGGGGGCGGGGCAATGAGGGTTAAATGACTTGCCCAAGGTCACACAGCTAGTAAGTAGCAAGTGTCTGAGGTTAGATTTGAACTCAGATCCTCTGAATCCAGGGCCGGTGCTTTATCCACTGCATCACCTAGCTGCCCTGGATGTCACTTTCAGGATTGAAAAATTTCTTAGTTTCTTCAAGGTGCTATTTACATATCCACTATTGTGTGAGACATGGTTGTACAATGGAAAGGGGGATTAGTTGTTTAGTTGTTTAGAATACCTAGGTTCAAATTCTGCCTGTAACAATGTGTGTGACCCTGAGTAAGTCACTTTAGGCCTCTGTTTCTGTTTCCTTATTTGTAAATGAAGGGATTGAACTAGATAACCTTCAAGATCCTTTTGACCTTTGAATCTACAATCCTAAACTATCCCAAATCTCTCTGATTGTCATTGGTTTCTTGAATGAATGTATTATATTAAGTGCCTACTACTGCCAGTTCCTTTCTATATTTATGCAACTATAAACAAACAGTCCCCACCCTATAGGAGCTAATGGGGGAAATCATACATACAGAGGAGTTGGAGCAGGGTGTGTTGATAGGGTTGATTTTATTACTGTCCTCGGAGCTAGAGTTGGAAAAGTGTGTTAGAGGGCACAGGCCAAGTGGTGTGTTACAGTAGGAAGATGGCCAGGGAGTAGCATAGTGGGTCTGGGTAAGGGCTAAATATAGTAAATGCTTACCAGACAGAAGCCCAGTGTCCAAGGATGGGATCTAGCATGTAGGAACATAGCAGCACCCTCCTCAATATACTTATTACCTTCTAGGACCTAGAATCTAGGCTATAGGAGAGTGCCTTGTGAATATTATCCCCTTTGCTATACTATTGAAAGGTAGGGTGGTGATGTGGATAGAAAATTGGTTTAGGAGTAAGGAAGAGATGGGATCAAGTCTCACTGCTAACACATGTTGTCTATGTCACCTTGAGCAAATCAATTACCTCAGTGTCCCAGGCCCTTGGCTACACCTCCAAATTACAGAGTAGGTGCAGACTTTTACTGGTAGAGGGAGCTTCCTTATTGGGAACTTCCAATAGCAATGTAATAACAGGCCTATTCTAATCTCATCTCCCTGACTTAATTGTAATCTTCTTCAAGAGACTCTATATCTTATTTTAGCTTTGTATTCTCAGCATCTGGTACAGTACCTCTCATTTGTTAAATGATTGTTGACCAAAACAAATGAATGAAGATATTCTATGTCCAAATATATCAAATTTTAAAAAGAAATGACTATTAAGTTTTATTATTGCTAACTCCCTTGTTTCTAGGCAGCAAGGTGGTGCAGAGGATAGGGCTGGAGTAAAGAAGATCTTTGTTTAAAGTTGACCTCAGGCACTTTCTAGCTGGGTGTTGTTTATTGTCGAGTCATTTCCATCCTGTCTGACTGTGACCCCATTTGGGGTTTTGTTGACAAAGATACTGGAGTGGTTTGCCATTTCCCTCTCCAGCTCATTTTATAGACGATGAAACTAAGGCAAACAGGGTTAAGTGACTTGCCCATGGTCATATAGACTTTGCACAGCCCTCCCTCCCTCAAATCCAGTTCATTTCAAGTGATGGCATCACCTCCCAAAGTCATGGTCCTCTTTGAGAACAAAGGACAAACAGCAACAACAAGATAGTAAATGTTGAGCTCCCATCTTCCTAACTCCAGGCTTGGCCTCTAGCCACTGCACCATCCAGCTGCCCAGATGGGTGATCCTTGGCAAGTCACTTAATCTCTGTCTCTCAGTCTGTAAAATGGGGATAAGAATAGCCTTTACCTCTCAGGGTTTTTCTGAAGAAAAAAATGAGATAATATTTGTAAAGCACTTTGCAAAACTTAAAGCACTATATCAACAGTATTATTATCATTTTAAATCTCTCCTATATGTCTCCTTCTTTGCACTCACACAACAGCCATCCTGGAAAAGGCTTTCATCACATTATTAAGGGACTAATGTAATAACCTGGTTGGTTTCCTGTCTCACACATCTCTTTCTCTCTTATTCCTTATTCCAATCCATTTTTTTGGTAAGGCAATTGGGGTTAAGTGACTTGCCCAGGGTCATACAGCTAGTAAGTGTCAAGTGTCTGAGGCCAGACTTGAACTCAGGTCCTCCTGAATCCAGGGCCGGTGCTCTATCCACTGCATCACCCAGCTGCCCCCCCAAAAGATCTTTTTTTAAAAAAGATTTGCCTTCTCTCCCTCTAACTGAACCCCTGCCCAGTGAGAACAAAAGGAAAACAAAAACCCTGTTACAAATATGCATAGTCAAGCAAAAAATAATTCTTCATTGGACATATCTAAAAGAAAAAATGTACATATATGCATATATAATATATACATGCACAAGTATATACACAAAACATTTTGGTTTTACACGTGTTCAGTATGAAAGTCAGGTTTCTGTATATATGTAAAAACACATGTACACAGTGGATATATGTACACACATATATATTTATATGCAGATAAATACATGGCAACATCTTCCTAAATATATTTATTATAGAATGTTGTATAGCTATACAATTGAATATACATCTATGTGTATACATGCATATGTGTGTATGTATATGTTCACATATATATTTATATGTGTATATTTTGTGCTGTGGGTCTATCAGTTCTCTATGAGGAGATGGGCACCATCCTTTATCAGTCTTCTGTAATCATGGTTGGTTATTATGTTGGATCCGAGGATCCAAGAATTTCATTGTATAAATTGTTCTCTTGGTTTTGTTCATATCACTCTTGATCAATTCATATAAATCTTGGCAGATTTGTCTGAAACCATCTCCTTAGCATTTTATCATATTTATATACTATAACTTATTAAGATATTCTCCAGTTGATGGGCCCCCCATCAGATTCCCATTCTTTGACACCTCAGAAAGAGCCATAAATATTTTTGTACCTCCCTTAATCTTGAGTTGCTTCTTGTAACTCCTTGAGTTGCTGTTTCTACTTTCCCTTCTATTTTCCAGTTGACTGAAATATATCTCTGTACCTAATTCTGTGTGTTGTTCTTCCCTTGGACCAATTTCAGTAGGAGTAGGGTTCAAATATAAGCCACCCTACTTCTTCCTATAGACTTCTACTTGTGCATCCTAATTGTGTAAGATACTTTCCCCTAACCTTCCTTTTCCTTTCACTCCTAAGGTCATTAAGACATAACAGAATTATTCTCAATCTTTTGTCTAATTAGACTCCTTCTAGGACCCCTAATGTGGATAGCATTCAGAAGGGAAACATGAATCATCTCAGTATATTAGAATGTAAGCAGTTTATCTTTATTTAATTCGTTATAATTGTTCACCTGTAGTTATCTTTTTACATTTCTCTTAATTCCCATATTTGAACTGAAAGTTTCTGTGTAGCTCTATGTAGTTTCTATGTAACTCTGCTTTTTTTTTTTTATCAGAAATAGTCTATTTCGTTACCCCCTCACCACCCCCCACACCCAGTTTTGTAGGATAAGCTATTATTGGCTATGAGCCTATATACTTTTGTCTTCAGCAACGTCATATTCCAAACTTTCTGCTCCTTCATAGTGGTAGCTTCTGTAAGAATTATTTTAACTAACTTACTGAGTCCTAATCTGTGGACTTTTGGCTGGCTATCTGACTGTTTTTAAATTAGTATGGGCTGTTTAAAAATCCCCACACTGCTTCTCCCAAATTGATAAGCAAACACCTCTCTCTTAAATAATCAAAGCAGGGTTTATTTATAAAAATAAATGTAAGAGATAAGGGTAAAGAGTTTCCCCCATATTTAATCTAAATCTGATCCTCTTACATTTCTACCCATTGTACCTAAGCATGTTTTATACCTCGAATACATTGCAGATTCCATGAGGTCAGGGACAGGGTTTATCTAAGCTTTATATCTCTCTTAATGCACAGCACATTGCTTTACATGAAGTAGATCCTTAATAAATGCTTGTTTTATGGAGGAAAAATACTTCATAAATTCAGTTATTGCCACACATGGCAAAATGATCAGAATGCATAATGGGTAAAGTGCCTTGGATGTTGTAGTCACCTAATAAAAGAGTAAATGGATAAATGCTTCATATAATAAATTTGACCTCTTCACTTGTGATAGTGAACAGATAAAGAGAAGTGAGTTTTCCCCAGTTTATGATGAATTGGTAGTTTTTCTTTTGGCCTCTGCCTTTGATTGTATAATATATTTTGGGGTCAACTTGCCATGAAAATTGGTTGATACCAATACATAAGCACACTTGGAGGCATTTATATAGATCAAAATTTCCAAGAAAACCTTGCCTTAAAAAGGATATAAAGTAGGGGCAGCTAGATGGCGCAGTGGATAGAGCACCGGCCCTGGAGTCAGGAGTACCCAAGTTCAAATCCGGCCTCAGACACTTAACACTTACTAGCTGTGTGACCCTGGGCAAGTCACTTAACCTCAATTGCCTCACTAAAAAAAAAAAAAAGATATAAAATAAGCTCCAATTATATATATATCAGTAACCTGGGACAACTGAGCTAAGGGATTGTAATCTGAGCTTGATGTGATCATGCTTTCCACATTCAATCCAGTTCATTTCTATACATATTAATGGAGCTCCTACATTTTATAAATCAGTCTGAGTACTAGGAAGGCTACAAAAATAATTACCATATACAGTATGGTAAGTGAC
Source organism: Dromiciops gliroides (assembly GCF_019393635.1). Taxonomy (NCBI): domain Eukaryota; kingdom Metazoa; phylum Chordata; class Mammalia; order Microbiotheria; family Microbiotheriidae; genus Dromiciops; species Dromiciops gliroides. The sequence goes on along the minus strand of NC_057864.1, from coordinate 358,838,442 downwards.
AGGCAAAGTACTTTAGTACCTTGTAGAAAGCTAGTAGGAATATATTAAATAAATGAATGAATATTATGATACAACAAATTTGATCTGTTCACCCATTCCTGCCCTCAAGAAGCTAAGTGTATATAACCACATTTCTGGGCAACTGGCACAGTAATAAAAATTTATATAATATTAGAATTGGAAGTCATCTTAATCATCTAGTCTAAGCCCCTCATTTTGAAAAATTCTCAGGTTCAGAATGGTTAATAGACCAGCTTAAGGTTTCATAGTTAGATTTCCACCTTCCTGTGAAATTAATCACTCTTGATCACATTCACACTTTTTGGGTCTGAATAAACAAATACAATGATAAATGGAAGACAGGAGCGGCAAACCAAAAGGATACTTGAGCTGGAGACCTCCTATATTAAGAGCGGGGCTAACTGTAGGGCTAAGGTAATAATTTTTAAACCTTTGATAAGTCACTTTAAAATCAATATTACATCAAAATGTGGCACATTATGCCATGAGAAATCATTCTGTTAAAAGAATAATATGGGGGAGTAAACATATTGAAGTCATTCTATAAAAAGCTAGCTGGATATCATCAATTCTGAATTATCTTCTCCTATCAGCATGTACAAGAAACATTGAAAAAACAAAATCCTTACATGTACATGGGCTGTAGTTGTAAATGAGATGTCTTCTGTGGGCCTTGATAGCCGTAAGAGTCGAATCCACCTATGAAATCAACTGAAAAGAGAAAATTATGTTTATTAGAAACAACTTTTAAAAGAGATAAATAGGAACAAAATTTCACAGAAATTAATATGGACAGAACACCTAATAATCTATTAAACTGAGAGTGACTAATAGCGGGGGATGTAAAAATAGTAGTTCATTCAAGGTAATGACTTTTTTTTGTGGTCTCAGAGAATCAATTACAGTTTTACAAGAATTTTCTTACATGTGAGAAAGAATTATGCACTCTTCTCGAATTAGAAAGGCCTAATTGGAATTTTTCTCCTCAGTCTACTTTACTGCTGGTTAGAAGAACTTACAAAAATGTGAAGAGATTGAAGCATCCTTTAGTTTGTAATGATGTTGACAGGGAATTAAAGTATTGAAAAAAACCCCAGCTTCCATGAAAGTAAAATAAGATACTGCGATTTCATGTGAGAGGGGGCAGGGTGAAGGTTTACACAGAGCAGGCCTGACATTCATTACAACCTAGCAGTTGCAACAAACATAGCAAAACATGATCTATAGATTGTAGGAAACTCCATTTATTTAGCAAAAGGGATCAAATCATGTCTCTTCTCCAAAAAAAAAAAATCCATGCACTGAAGATGACAGAAATATGAAAAGGCAAGATGTATTTGATACCTTCATATTGTCTAATATATTGTTAGTGATGGGAGGTGAAAGGAGAAAGATTAGAAGTTGAGTTTCTACAGAAGACACTTAAAGATATTGAGAGTAGATACTTTTTTGGGGGTGGGGAGTTCAGGAATTTGCTAATTATAGATCTAACATAAATGAGCAATGCAGTTAGCTGGCACAGTGAATAGAGAGCTGGACTTGGAGTCAGGAAGATATGAGTTCAAATACCGCCTTAGACTCTTGCTAGCCATTGAACACAAGTCAATCTGTTTTTGCCTCAGTTTTCTCATCTATAAAATGGGGATAATAATAGCACCTACCTCCCATGATTGTCATGAGGATCAACTATTTGTAAAGTGCTTATAAATGCTGCTCCTTCTGATGTAAGTCTCTTGTAAGGAAAATGTCATAAAAAGAAGTCTTGCTTAGGAACCACTGGAAGCTATTTCACTCGTGAGAACAGACTCATCTACCAGGCAGCTTGCTGTGACATGGACCTGAGAATTGTACTTTTAGCCATTAGTGAGTGAGAGGAATAATCCAGCATGCAATGATTGTGCTTTTGGCATTTTTGTACATGCCTAATACTAACCACTCATTCCCAAAATTCAAGTTGGTTTCCCTACTATATAGGAGGCAGCCAGCTGTCACAGTGGATAAATTCAGGAAGAGCTCAGTTTGTAACTTGCCTCAAGTACTTCCTAGTTAGATGAACCTGGACAAGTGACTAACTCTTTCAGTCTTAGTTTTTTTTTTATCTCCTTTGCTTCTCGTATTAACTAATACACTCCATTTCAGCTCTTCCAAAACTTTTCATCAGATCTCAGATGTGCCCTTCCCCTTACTTTCTCATCTGCAAATCTTGCCTCTCATTTTACAGATAAAATTGAGGCTATTTACAATGAATTCCCCTCTCGCACCTCTTCCTATCACTCAGATGCCTTTTGGTATTTTCTCCTCCGCCTCTGACTCACATGATAAAGTGCACTTATTCCTTGCCAAGGTTAACCCCTCTACATGTTCAAGTGATCCATTCCATCTTGTCTTCTCCAGCTGATTTCCCCTTCTGTCATCTCCACATGCACTTATTTTCTTTCTGTTCTTTCTTGAACACTCACTCATTTTCAATCTCTCCCTCTCTACTGGCTTATTTCCTACTACCAAAGACATGCCCATGCCTCCAACCTCAGTTTGGGGGCAACTAGGTGGCACAGTGGATAAAGCACCGGCCCTGGATTCAGGAGGACCTGAGTTCAAATCCGGCCTCAGACACTTGACACTCACTAGCTGTGTGACCCTGGGCAAGTCATTTAACCCTCATTGCCCTGCCCCGCCCAAAACAAACAAAAAACCCTCAGTTGATATTTTCTATCCTCAATAACATCCTATATTGCTTTTGCCCTTTGTAGCTAAACTAGAAAAGTCCATCTGCAATCAGTGCCTCCACTTCTCTCCTCTCTCTTCTTAACATCTTACAATCTGGCTTCTGACCTTATCAAGCTCCCTCCAAAGTTACTAATGATATCTTTTTTGCCAAATCTAATGGCCTTTTCTCAAACCAGGTTCTCTTTTAACACTGATCACTTTCTCCTCTTCAATACTTCTTCTCTCTAGGTTTTTGAGACAGCACTCTTTCTCCTGGTTTTCTTCCTATAAATCATACCACCCTTTCTCTGTCTGCTTTGCTGGATCCTCCTCCGGATCACACCCTGTAACTGAAGGTGCCTCTCAAGATTCTGTCCTGGGCCATCTTCTCCCACTATACGACTTCACTTGGTGATGTCATCAGTTCCCATGGATTTAGTTATCACTATGGTGATGATTCTCAAATCTACCTCTCCTGTTCCAATTTTTCTTCTGATCTTCTGTCTGTCATTTCCAACTACCTTTCAGACACCTCAAACTGGATACCTAGTGGACATCTCAAACTTAAAATATCCAAAACAGAATTCAATACCTTTTCCCCTGAACCTTGCTCCCTCCTACCTTCCCTATTACTAGAGAGGCTCACAACCTAAGGGTCATTCTAAATTCTTCACTGACTCTCAACTCTCATATCCAAGCTGTTGCCAAGGTTTGTCAATTTCACCTTTGCAATATCTCTCAAATATGTCTCCTTTTCTCTGACACTGTCACTACTCTGATACTCTGTCACTACCCTTATCAACTCATTCCTGAATTATTGTAAGAACTCTATGCAATGTCTGCCTGCCTCAAGTCTCTCCCCACTCCAAGCCATCTTCCATTCAGCTACAAAAGTGTATTTCCTAAAGTACAGGTCCAATCATTGTTCCCCCCCCCCCCCCCCCCCCCCCCCCCCCCCCCCGCCCCACCTCAGTAAACTCCAGTGGCTTCCTGTTGCCTACAGAAGCAAATGCAAATACTGTTTGGCATTCAGAGCCCTTAATAATCTAGCCCTCTTCTACCTTTCCAGTCTTCTTACAATCTACTCCCAGGCACATACTCTTCATTTCAGTGACACCTCCTAGATACTCCAACTTTGGGTTCTGGGAATTCTCTCTGGCTATCTCCTATGCTTGAAACACTCTTCCTCTACCATTCTTGACTACTGACCTCTTTGGCTTCCTTAAGTCACAATTAAAATCCCACCTTCTGTAGGGAAGCTTATCCAACCTTTCTTAATTCCAGTGCCTTTCCTTGATATTTCCTGTTTATCTTATATATAACTTGCTTTGTATATATTTGTTTGCGTGTCGTCTCCCCCGTTAAACTGCAAGTTCTTTGAGGGTAGGGACTATCTTTTGCCTCTTTTTGTATCCCCAGTCCCTTAGCACAGTGCACTTAATAAATTGATTGATTATTTACTGATCTCTAAAATGGGGATAATAGTAGCACCTATCACATAGAGTTGTTGTGAGGAGCAAATGATATATGTAGAGCACTTTGCAAACTTTAAAGGGCTCTATGAATGCTACCTATCATTATGAGAAAATAAATGACTGAAGGAATAACTCCTTACTCTTAATCTTTTTATGGATTATGAAGTTCTAGGAAAGAAACTGAAGACTTTGGGGACACAGATGGTGTTTTTATCACTGATGCCAACTTAAGGGAGAGATTTTAGAAGAGAAAGGATGATATGGGAAGTGAACAGCTGGTCAAGAAGAAGGTGTCGGAGAATGGGATTTGTATTCTGGGCCATGCTTTAGATATAGGAATTATGGGCTCTTAGCCAGGGATAAAGTACATCTTAAAGGGCAGGCAAATCTATCCACACAGTACATATACCTGACTGAAAGGAGCTTACTAGGAAATGGGTGGGAGGAAACTGCTCACATATATTTGAATCCATATATAACAATAATACTAGGCATCATATATCACATAGAGAAGCCGATTCAACATGGGAAGAAGAAAAACAATACAGGAGCCCAGTAATTCACAGAAGAAAATATCCAAGTAGGGTAGTAATAATACTAAAGGCCTGAGAATAATCAACTATATATTCCTGGTACAATAGCATTTCAGTTTCTCCTTCCGCAGGTCCTCATCAGCATGTTCTTTACCATCTTTCTTTTATCCTGCTTGTGTTTTTTCTCACATGAATATTTCTTGATTTACAACACTATTCTAACACCCACTTTTATGTAAACTGTTACTTTTGAATATGGTACTCTTCTACTGACATATTCTAGTCATAACTCTTATCAAACAAACCCAGGGATTCCTATAAGGTCAAATTTAACTCTTTTTGTTAAGAGATTATTCATTTTGCTTGTTACTATCTCTGCAAGCTTTTTGGTTTCCTAATCTCCAGCGCATTCCCCCCCCCCTTTTCAACCAGGGTTAAATGACTTGTCCAGGGTCATACAGCTAGTAATTATCAAGTGTCTGAGGCCATATTTGAACTCAGGTTCTCCTGAATCCATGGTCAGTGCTATATATAACTTCCACCCTTTTTTTTTTTTTTGGTGAGGCAATTGGGGTTAAGTGACTACCCCAGGGTCACACAGCTAGTAAGTGTCAAGTGCCTGAGGTTGGATTTGAACTCAGGTCCTCCTGAATTCAGGGCTGGTGCTCTATCCACTGTGCCATCTAGCTGCCCCCTAACTTCCATCTTTTATAGTGACCTCTGGCTCACTTATTATGAGACACTCTGCATGGTGATCTAAGTGTCTTGCTCCCTTCAGTATTGGGATTCTTGCCATCTGCCTTAGGGTTACCTAATTAGCATACCTGCTCTTGCACTCTTTGTGCCTATGTCATTAATCTACAGAATCCCCTCCACCCATGCCTTGGAGGGTCTGATTTGGTTTTAGGTCTAGTCCTCTTGAATAAGTCTCAGGGAGAGAGGAGACCACCCTAACTCCATTTTAGCTCCTGTGTCCCCACCACAGCCAAATTTCTGACATCACTTTTCAGCTGAGAGTGACCTATCCATTTCTCTTGTCAAACTATTTCTGATTATGAGTATTTGTATATAATCCTGCTTGTTTTATTGACTTCCTACCTCCACAGCTTTCTTAGTACCTCACAAGAATTCTCTCTTGATGTCTGGTACTATGTCAGGATAACTTAACTCACAAATCTTGGACAAGTGTTTAGGAACTCCCAGCAGTCTATTTTATCTCTTATGATTGGTCTTAGGGTGTATAGAGAGAAAGTTCCTCCAAGAGGAGGAACTTTTATTTCTTTTTTTTTTTCTTTGGCAGGGCAATGGGGGTTAAAGTGATTTCCCCAGGGTCACACAGCTAGTAAGTGTCAAGTGTCTGAGGCCGGATTTGAACTCAGGTCCTCCTGAATCCAGGATCAGTGCTTTATCCACTGCGCCACCTAGCTGCCCCCCAGGAACTTTTATTTCTTTATCCAATATACAAACTGGGACTAGGGTTTGTCTTGATCTTTCATTCCAATCCTTACTCCACCCTCAAACCTCAAAAGCAGAGCCAGTAGGGATGAAACATCTTCTCAGAAAAATCTACTTGTTCATCCCACTGTCCCTTTGTATTCTGAGGGAATAATATGACAATATAACGTAGTGACTGATCAAAAAAATCACCTTGGCCTGGATTTTCAATTATGATGGATAGCGGTGTATTGCACCAACATTTGCCTAAGTCATCTTTCTTGCCTTATGGGGAAGAGGCTTATAATAGGTTACATTCTTCAAGTCATTTCATTTTGTGTCCCATATCTTTTTTTTTTTTTTTTTTAGTGAGGCAGTTGGGGTTAAGTGACTTGCCCAGGGTCACACAGCTAGTAAGTGTTAAGTGTCTGAAGCCAGATTTGAACTCAGGTCCTCCTGACTCCAGGGTCAGTGCTCTATCCACTGTGCCACCTAGCTGCCCCTTGCGTCCCATATCTTAAGGAGGAGCATTAATTTAAGCAACTATTCCTTTCTTTAATTGAACATTTTTGCAGTGATTTTCTCAGATTCATCCCTTATGACTTTGATTTCAATGCTAATTTCTCCAAAGGGTGGAATGAAGTCTTCATCTCAGCATCTTGGCATATTCCCTACATCACTTAGAACCTCATCAGTGAAAGTAGAAAGCAGATTAAGAAATTAACTGGCGTTGATGTCATCTTTCCAAGATTCTATCCCTACAAATGACAAAAGGGGCTGCCCTTGCTTTCTAGCATAGTACAAGTATTTGGGCTAGCAAAGGCAGCACAGGTCTGGATTGATTCTACATGCTTGCTCCTTAAGGTGAGCTACACAGCATAACCTGTACATGTTCCTACAAGTCTCTTATTAAAATGAGTTGAAGGGGTGTGAATTCATTTTAGAAACTCACATATATCAGAGTCAATGGCAGTATCTATATAATTTTTTATACTGAACCATGTGCAATCAAGAATTTTACAAACACTTCTGCCAGATCTTTTCTTGCTTTGTTGAAACCAGCTCATTAATAACAACAACAATAATATCTTCATGAGCATAGTGCATAAAAGGTTTTGAAAATACTTTTTCACATTATAATTTGATCCTTATAACAACCCAGCATAAGAGGGTAGATATATATTTTTATCCTTACTCTACAGATAAAGAAATAAAGGCACAGAAAGGCCAGATGATTTAACTCACATCACCCAGCAAAGACTAGAGTCAGGATGTCCTCACCTTGCACTGTCTATTATGATTGTTACAAATCATATTTATAGTATGACTTAATTTTCCTATCTGCAAAGTGGGCATAATTATATTTGCCTATCAAGAGAGGTTTTTAGGGAGACTAATTAGTTTATATTAGTAAAATGCTATATCAATTTTAATTATTGTCATTTAATAGCATTAATATGGTAGAATTAGGAAATTACCAAGTGCTAGAAAATGCTTTCTGAATAAATATCTTTTGTAAAAACTCTGTCCTGTAGTGAGCTTTCCTCTTTTATTTAAACATTTTAATAATGAACACTGAATTCTGCAAACCCTAAACTATATATTTTTATATGTGTTGGCTGTGATGAATAGAAACATTAAATTATACCTCTGTTGTTAATGAAAAAAGTCACCAGTCAAGATACATGCTTTTGAAGACAGAGGTGGAAAAGACCACAGGGGGAGGTTTTTATGGCTGTCCCCAGAAAGCTGAACATACATGTTTAGAAGAACCTGATTTATAGGCATTAAAGGAATTTGTGTGGGTAAATGAAAATAATGCCTATGCCTATTATCCCTATAGGAGGTGATGTCAAGGGTCCTTACTGCCAATTCTACAAAAGAGATTTAGAGCATAACCAACCTTAGGCCAAATCACAAAGAAGCAAACTGTATGTGCTCTCCTGCCCCCTGCTACACCAGCTTCATGGTGGCAGTGATTCAGTTGACTATACAAAGCTTGAAGTATCCAGACTGTGCTAAAAGCTCCCAATGGACTTGGAGCTATTTTTCTCTAAGCACAGAAAATGCAGCCCTTCTCACTGGGTGCTTTACCCTGACTGTGCCTGAAAGGTCACTCATAGTGTCTTGCTACAGATACATTCCTGGCAGTAGAAACGTGACTTGACTGAAATGAGCATCATTAGCCAAATCAGTGCAGATGCTGCAGTTTTTAACCTTATTCATCAAAAATATTATCTCAGGGTCTTCCTAGGGTCTTGTTTTGTGGATTAAAAAAAAGTTTCTCTCATACTTTAACCAGAGCCAAGTCTTAATGCCATATGCTCATTGTCATACCAAAGCATAATGAAAAATAATATCTAACATACCAATGTCTTTTTGGTAACGAAACCATTTCCTTGATAGACATTTTCAGTAATTTCCCTAGGATTATTTTTTAAGCCTTCCTCCAACTTCTGTTTTAAAAAAAAGAACTGTGTTCCCTTTATCAGTTGGTTTTCTTTGTATCTCCAATACCTGACACATGGGGGCTTCACAGATGCTAATGGATTGATTGGTTCCAATCAATGATTAAGATCAGATTTGTAAACATTTGGTTAGCATTTCTCCTACTGACAAGACCAATTAGAATCCATTCTTGATGACTATTTATCATATCATTCCAACTTGGTTGGTGATGTTCTGTTACCTGTGAGGGATGTTATAGAAAAAAATAATTTTTGGGTAAGAGTTTGAATTAGAGGCTTAGTAAGGTGTCTTTGAAATCTAACAGTCTATATTTCTATTTCAGTAAAGATCTGAGAGGAAGCATGGTGGAGGGGTTAAAGAGACTTCTTAAGAGGTGTGGGGAACTCAGCTCAAGCCTTCCCTCTGAAAAGATTGTATGCTAGATGTATGACCTTGGGCAAGTCACTTGGTCTTTCAATGCCCCGTGCAACTTTAGAGGATTATAAATGCCAGGACAAATTCCTTATTCACTTTGATAAAGGGAGTTTCTTCATTAGGGAGCCATATACACTGATGAACTCATAAAATCCTGTGCAAAAAAAATTATACTATAGTTTAACTGGGTAACTTGTTCCTGGAGCAGAGTTGTGGGAGTAAAATGTGGTAGAGTTGCTATTCTTGAGATTATAATACAGGCAGGAGACATTTGGAGCACTTGTACTTTAATGGAAGTGGCCTCTTTTATTGCTATCAGTTGTCATTTGAGAGCTTCTGAATTTTCCTAACACTGTCAAAGGCAACACCATCCTTCTAGTCATCAGGCTTGTGACTTCCATGTCATTGTTCATTTCTTACTCTCACTCACCCCACTTATACACTCATACAGCTACCACCCTAGCTTAGGACCTCATTACTTCTTGGCAGGACCAGTACACTAGCTTTCTAATGGGTACTTTAGGTCTTTCCCCATTTTAATTCACCCTCCACTCAGCTGACAAAGTGTTTTTTCTAAAGTATAGGTATGACCATGTTACAGCCCCCTGCTCAAGGAGTTCTTATGCCTCCCTGCCACCTCTTGGATCAAATATATAAACACCTTTTTCATTTTTGTTGTTCACTTGTTTCAATCATGTCTCACTCTTTGTGACAGCATTTGGGGTTTTCTTGGCAAAGATATTGGAGTGGTATGCTATTTCCTTTTCCAGCTCACTTTACAGATGAGGAAACTGAGTTAAAAGGGTGAAGTGATTTGCCCAGGATCACACAGCTGCTAAGTGTCTATGGCTGGATTTGGATTCAGAAAGATGAGTCTTTCTGACTTCAGGCCCAGTACTCTATCCATTGTGCCACCTAATTTGTCATTTAATGATCTTTATAACTTGGATTCTTCCTACATTTCCAGTCTTCTTTCATTTTACTCTACCAGGATGCTGGCCTTCTTGTAATTCCTTAAAAACAATCTGCTAGTTCCCTGTCTTGACATTGACTGTGACCCATGCCTAAAGTAGTCTGCTCTTTCATAACAATATCTTAGTTCCCCTGGCTTCCTTTACAACTGAAGGAATCAGGGGCAGCTAGATGGTGCAGTGGATAGAGTACCGGCCCTGGAGTCAGGAGTACCTGAGTTCAAATCTGGCCTCAGACACTTAACACTTACTAGCTGTGTGACCCTTGGTAAGTCACTTAACTCCAATTGCCTCACTAAAACAAAACAAACAAACCAAAAACCAAAAAAAAAAAAAAACAATTGAAGGAATCAAATCTCAAATCCCACGTTTTCTAGGAAGTCTTTTCTGGTGATCATCTGCTCATACCTTGCTCTTGTGTTGATCTTAATTTACTCAGAATATATTTTTTTATACCTAGATATTTACCTGTTGCCTTCACATTCATTTGGAGCAGGTACTCTGATTGGTTATTTTTGCCTTTCTTTTATCCTCAGTTCATAGCACAATGTCTAGTATATGGTAAGTGCTTAATAAGTGTTCATGGATTGACTCATGCAATCAAATATAATTAAAGTCTATTTAATTCAACAAACATTTAGTAAAAGCCTACTATCTGTAAGACATTATGAATACAAAGAAGAACAAAACAATTCCTACCCAAGATGATCCAAAGGGTAATGGAAAGACTTATAGTGAATGAGTATAAGTAGGCAGCAGCATATTAACAATCCAGAAATCTCCCCTACAGCATTCCTAAGAAGGAGTCATTTAGCTTTTCAAAGTCAAGGGGGGGGGGAAACTCACTACTTCCAGTGACAATTCTCTTCACTGCTGGATAGCACTAATTGTAAGGAAGCCCTTTTCCTCCTTTACATCATGCCCTTAGGTGTGATGCCACAGGTATCCCACACTTGATGCACATTTGTGATTATGCCTGTAGCTGCCTCTCTGGCTGCCTCTCAGCCTTCTGGGGCTAAGTAAAATGAGCCCAATGTTTCTTCAAAGTGACAGATATTAATATACCTGAAGACATATATCATGTCCCTTTTAAAGTCTTCTCTTACACAGGCTAAATAGCTAATTCCTTCCACTGATCCTCCTATACTATGCATAGTTTATATTTCCAATCTTCCCACCATCTTGGTCACACTCCAGTTTGTCAATATCCTTCTTTAAATATGGTGCCTATAACAGAACAAAATATTCAAGATGTGGTCTGACCAGTGTACAGAGATTTTCAGCTCTCTCATTCTGGATACTGTGCTTAAACTCTTAAAACTATATATCCTATTATTAAAAAGTACCTGTAAATAACCTTGCCAAGAGTACTTTTTTTACATTGTTTACATTGTTTAAGGATGAAACAAGATCCCAAAGCACTTATATATGCATTCATTCACTCAACAAGCATTTATTAAGTGCTTATTATGTACAAGGTCCTGGGATACAAAACTGTAGTGAGATACTGTCAAGGAGCTTGTAACTTATCTGCACAGAGGCCTGCAGAAATGATGAATTTTATATGAGGTAAATTTGTTAACTAATGAAAACAGGAGAAAGCAGAGGTGCTTAGTGTCATAAAACTGCCAACCATTGCAGAATCTCTCCTTTGGGTGGGGTGTTGCCCTTAGTCATAGAGTAGTGGGCCCCTTCATAGTCCTTGATCCTTCGTTTGGGAGTCTATGGGGTCCAGAGGCAGCTAGGTGCTATGCCTGGAGTTGGGAAGACCTGGGTTGAAACCTAGCCTCAGACACTTACTAGCTGTGTGATTCTGGGCAAATTAACCCTATTTGCTTCAGTTTCCTCATCTTAAAATGATCTGGAGAAGGAAATGGCAAACTACTTCGGTATCTTTGTCAAGAAAACCCCCAATGAGGGTCACAAGGAGTAGGATGTGATTTAAAAATGAGTGAACAATGCCAATAAGGTGCAAACTGTTTTCATAATAATACTGAGATGTTTTAATTTCTACTATGGGAGATATTACTAGCTGGAACCCATATGAGCAAAAGCTCTTTAAAGGGATCCTCTAAAAAAACAGTTTCAAAACCACTCTCTTAGAATATTAGATAAGTGGCTTTCAGGCTAATGATATGGAACATGGCAAAACTGCTAGGAACTTCTTTTAGATACTCTGAGTTGTGATTAGAGTAGCACAGGGCCCACTTAGAGAGCACACAAAGATATTTCAAGGGAACAAAGACATGCCAAAAGGAGCACATGCCTGTGTGTCCTGGATATAAAATAGCTAGGACCACAGATCAAAATAAAGAGTGAGATGAGGCTACCACCGCCAATCTGCCATAGGCTTGGAGAGCCTTATCTTTTGTTCACTTCTGCCTCTATTGAACCTTGTACATATGTGACTCTTTCACAAGGATGAATGGGTTCCTTTGATGGAGGTATCCGAGCACTGAAGGTAGTACAAAACTGGCTTAAATACCCAGTGCTTCCCTTCTCAACCAATATCCATCTTCTGGACTTAGCCTGGATTGAGCTTCCATTGCTCATACACGTGTTAATTTTAATGGCTGCATAGCTCTCTGTCTCTCTGCCTCTCTGTCTGTCTCTCTCACACATGCACACATGCATGGTAGGGGCATAAAAGCCAGAGAGTAGGAGAAGATTTGGACTTCCCTCTGTGAAGACATGCATTAGTCGTTAGCCAGGACACATTAGTGGGAGATGTTACCCTGCACCTCCAGACCACAGGTTTTTTAGAGACTATCTCATTTGAACCTCATAATTATCCCATGAGAAATGTATTACAGGTATTATACCCAGGTAGTTATAGGTAGAGAAATTGAGGCTTAGAGAGATGAAGCAATTAACTTACAATAATACACCCCAGTAAGAGACAGAGGTGGGTTCTGAACTAGGTTCAAGTCCAATACTCTATCAACTATGGCACACTCACACAAAGAGGTTCAACACTTAGATATGAACATGGAAAATCATATAAATTCTATTAAGACCACCAACACACAAAAGGCAAACCTTACCCTCAAAGGGTCAAGCATCTGGGTTGACTCTTCATGCTCTACCTTGAGTGCTTTAAAAATCCACTAGGCTGTGCTCTGCTCTCTCTCTCTCTCAAGAGAAATTGCCTTCAATTAGATGTGACAATGCCATTCAGGTGAAAGTGAGGGAGCTGTTGTAACATGCTCTAGCCAGCTAGTTAAGTTAGTCATGAATATGTGCTCTCAACAACATCCCAAGAGATGTTGAGAGTGCACAGTACACTTAAATGCATCAGTCTAAATTAAGATCAGCTATCCCATTCCCATATAAATGTTTAGCGAACTGCAAGTATGAAACATGCATACTATATACATTTATGTTGTACATGAATATTTTTGCCATGTGATTTGGGGCAATAATTATATCCTTGCATGGTTTGTTTTGTTTTAAATATGCAAAGCATATAATTGTGAGCATGAATTAAATATCTTTGTCCAAGGGCAGATAGTAGCTTTATAAGCCAATATGTCTAGTGGCTACTACAACATTTTTGTAGCTAATTTGTGAAAGTGGTACAGGAATTTACTATTGTGTGTTTAGCGAAAGTAATTAAGGCAACGAGGCAACTTGTTTATGAGTGGTGCTGTAAGTTTGCTCGCAAAATACAGTATTCTCGAAAAGGGACATCTTCTGCTTTAAAGGTCTCTATAACCCAAATATCTTTTATTTTTATTCTGTTGGGGGAGACAGTTTTTTGGGGAACTACTGGACCGATGAGCTAGCTGAATGGCATCCTGTTCTGGGTTTGTCCATTAGTTATTACTGTAACTGGACAAATTAAATGACCTCTATGTGTCTCAGTTTCTTCATCTGTAAAATGAAGGGCTTGTCCTATCTCATCACTAAGTTCCCTTTCCACAAATCTATGCTATTTTATGTTTCCATGATGAGTTTCCACATCAATGGCAGCAATAAAAAATTTTAAGACACTTGTTTAAAAATATTTCATTTAAGAAAACTCAGCAATGGTGATAAACGGAAATCAGATGAATGTAAAGTAGCAAGTTCTTCCCCTGGCTACTACTACTATGCATTGATTTTACTAAACAAGGTTCCATAGAGATGAGCTGCTGAAACAGAATATTATTTTCTTCAAGCATCGGTGTATGTTATTTAGGCATTTGGAATCTTTAAGCATGACGGTTCCCAACAGAGATACCGAGTGATGAGAAAAAAGGGGACTAAAAATGGGGGGGGGGGTGCAAAGGGAGTTACACACAGTGCTACCTGGCATACCTTTCCCCCTTTACTTCCCCAACCGATGTCATTCAGTTGTGTTTATGTGCATGAATGGGCGTGCTTCATGCCTCGGCTCAGCTCTTGGGAATTCCTTTAACATTAACTTCATTAGTTACGAAGGCAGCAATCCATAACCAATTTTCTTTCCATGTCAGGGCTGTTCATGTATAAACTGGGGCCTTTTGTTGGAAACATTTGCAATTAATCCTACAAACAAAGAAAATGCAAATCTTACACTCCCTACCCTAACCAACCCCACTGACTGAGGGCCCCAACTGCCATCTATTATATACTAAAATGAATTGAAATTCCCACTTTGAGCCTAACCTAATTTTCTAGTGATAATAGGCATGGATTCCCAGAAGTACTCTATGCATCTTGATAGTAACATCCTAATTTCCTTTCCTGGTAAATGTTTTAAATAAGATTTTAGCACCAAAGGAAATTAACCTTTAAATTAATTGTAATTATAAAATGCCATCACTGATTTTGTCTTCAGCCTAATTACTTACTATTATTTAAACAAACTGTACCTCCTGTGAGCTTTAAGTTTGTTTCTGTTTCATTCTCTGCTACACAATGCCAACCAATCATAGCTAAAGCTTCATTGAGTCTGTTTAGGTCCTATAAGCTTAGATAGAGCAATCCCACTTAAATGTCAACTGTGCTTTTTTTTTTCTTTTTTTCTTCTTACATTCTTTTATTGAAATAGCAGTTCTCTGCTTGCTCACAGTGAGGCAGAACCTCTCAGATATATATATATATATATATCTAGGACTACATATTTTTCTACAGATGTCTTATCTCTGTCTAAAATCTGAGTGGCTCACTCTCAGAAGCCAGCGAGGAAGTGAGTATTCAGAACAAAATTACAAATCATATACTCAGACATTTAGTCTGGAATAGCTAGGTG
Organism: Dromiciops gliroides; assembly: GCF_019393635.1. NCBI lineage: Eukaryota > Metazoa > Chordata > Mammalia > Microbiotheria > Microbiotheriidae > Dromiciops > Dromiciops gliroides. The sequence goes on along the minus strand of NC_057864.1, from coordinate 358,823,204 downwards.
GCATAGTGGATAGTGTGTCTGGCCTTGAGTCAGGAAGACTCATCTTCCTGAGTTCAAATCTGGCCTCAGACACTTATTACCTGTGTGACTCAGGGCAAGTGACTTAACCCTGTTTGCCCCAGTTTCCTCATCTGTAAAATGAGCTAGAGATGAAAATGGCAAACTACCCTTATAACTTTACCAAGAAAATCCCAAATGAGGTCATGAAGAGTCAGATATGACTGAAAAATGACTGAAGAAGAACAAAATACTCAGATGTAGTGGCCTACTTTTCTAAGATTCAGTATTTCTCAGCCTACCTGCTGTTAAGGAGAGAGTTAAGATCACTTTGTTAAATGAATCACTATTAGAGGTCACTACAAAAACACTTAGAAGAAATGGAGTGAGAACAATGACTGCAATAATGTAAATGAAAAGAACACTTGAAGCTGAACCCTAGATAATTGTCATAACCAAGCTTGGTCCTAGAGAAGAGAGGAGGAAACATAATTCCTTGCTTTCTTTGGGGAAGTGAGGGTATATGGGTGTAGAATGTTGCACATACCTGTTTGATTAGGTTTTTTTTCCTTAACATTTTACTTTGTTATAAGAAAAAGTGCTTTTGGTAGGGACTGGGCATACCCAGAAATTTCTGTGATGTAGAAACAAAGGCATCAGTAAACCTTTAAGAATAAAGAGAAAAGGGGGCAGCTAGGTGGCGCAGTGGATAGAGCACTGGCCCTGGATTCAGGAGGACCTGAGTTCAAATCCAGCCTCAGACACTTAACACTTACTAGCTGTGTGACCCTGGGCAAGTCACTTAACCCCAATTGCCTCACCAAAAAAAAAAAAAAAAGAATACCTGAGTTCAAATCTGACCTCAGACACTTGACACTTACTAGCTGTGTGACCTTAGGCAAGCCACATAACCCTCATTGTCCTGCAAAAAACCAAAACCAAAAAATAATAAAGAAAGAAATTAAGTGAGAAGTGGGAAATATAATCATCAAAAGGATGATTTTGAATACATAGGCATCCCAATGGTTCTGAAAAGCTCAGGGCTTTTGGACACAATCTAGTTTTCCAAAATAAGCTTTTTGCTTTTTGTTTGTTTATGTATTTATTCTCTCCTTTAGCATGCCACAAATCAGATGGTACTATGGGATTTTGGCAAACTTATTCTGAGTGTGTTCATATCAACATTCTAACACTGAAACGTATACCATCCCTTAGCTCCCAGTTTTCCCCTTTGCCTTGTCATCTTTAATTCATACTACAGATTTAGGCAGTAAGGAAACAAACTAAAAAAATTTGGATATGGACTGGATATCTATGAATACTGAGTTAACAAAATGGAAGATTTTACAATTATCATTTTAACCACTATAATGTATGCCTCTTCCTCTTTCATCCATCCATTCATCCATCTATCCATCCATCTATCCAACTTGACTTTGCCTTAACCAACAGCTCTTTTTCTATTAAGATCTTTATTATATTGTGAATACTAACTGTAATGAAACCCTGTTATGACATTACTTGGCAGACTTGTAGAATTACAGTATTGAGACATCAAAACCTGGAGCTAGAAGGTCCTTTAGTGCAATTCCACATATAGCATTGTCCTTATGACATACCTGTCACTTCAAACATTACTTTGCCTAAAATTGTGTTTGCATGGAACTAATTGATAACATTAGGTTGGCCATGCTGGTATTTTCCTGCTGCTAGTTGGTTAATGCAATTGGAAGAGCTTTCTTCTACCTTAGGCCACCCAGATTCTTCTTCTTTTTATTTTGGTGGGGAAGAGGTTAAAATATCTACTATAATCCCATACTTCTCTCTATAATGGTTGCTTCTGTTTTACTATCACTTTTATTCTTTCATCTAAGAGCAAGGCCCAATCAATCATATAGCACTCTCAGAGAGCAATAGCAAAATGGGGGGAAAAGTGCTCCCATTTTTTCTGTCTTTTTCTTTACCTTAGGAAGATCAGATTAATTTCAAGACATGGAAACATGATTAGGACCAAAAATGAGTGGAAAAAAGTGGCATTGTTATACTAGAGGAAATCACAAATATGAGGAACTCAGAGAAATATGGGAATATGTATATGAAATGATGGAGTTAAGTAAGAAGAACCAGGAAAAATCTAAAAAATGACGACATTATAAATAGAAAAATAGACCAAAACTAAACATTTACCCCAAGGAAGAGATGAGAAGTATATCTTGTTCTTGCTTTTGAAGTAGTAGGAGAGCAGGGCACTAAATGTGTGAGGTAGGGGATATGTGATTGGACATGGTTGATTTGTAGTTTGATTTTCTGGAACTTTGGTACAAGGGAAGATTTGGGAGGCAAGGAATATTTAGAAATGAATTTAAGAAAACAAAACCCACCGATATATGTTGGGTTTTTAAAAAAAGTGATATGATGCCTTGTCTCATCCCTAAAATGTACATCAAAGTCTGGCACTTTTCTTTCTTGTTTCTATACTATTCCCTGTCTGATTGATCCTTAAGGCTCAGTTTCCCTTGTAAGATCTTCATCCTTGACATGCAACAACCATTAATTGTGGATATACTCCAAGGCTCTTTCCTAGGCCCTTATGCCTTGTCTTCTCTCTCTCTCTCTCTCTCTCTCTCTCTCTCTCTCTCTCTCTCTTTTGGTTAGGCAATTGGGGTTAAGTGACTTGCCCAGGGTTACACAGCTAATAAGTGTTAAGTGTCTGAGGCCAGATTTGAACTCAGGTACTCCTGACTCCAGGGCCGGTGCTCTATCCACTGCACCACCTAGCTGCCCCAATGTCTTTTCTCTTTATATGTTTCCACATGGCGATACAGCTCATTGGCTCAATTACCATTTCTGTGCGGATAATGTCTAGATCTCTGTATTTAGCCCTAGTCTCTCTCCCGAGCTCCAATTACACATTACCAAACCAATATCCTGCAGACATCTTCACCCCACCACTTGCCAAACTTAACCCTCTACTGAACTCATCTGTTACTGTCAAGGGTACCGCCAGACTTCTAGTTATCCAGATTCCCAATCTCAGTGCAATCCTTGACTCTTCAATCTAAGTCATCCCACATAACCAATTGGTTGCCAAATCTTGTCATTCCTATCTTCATGCTATCTCTCATCTACATTCATTTCTTTTCACCTTCATCATCTCTTTCCCGAATGATTGCCATAGCCTCCTAAATGATCTTTGTGTCTCAAATCTGTTTTGATTCTAATTGATATATTTTACAGCTGCCAAAGGATGCTTTATCCCTAAGGCACAAATTTCACCATGGACAACTAAATGGTAAAGTGGATAGAGTATGCCCCTGGAGTCAGTAACTTAGTTCAAATCTGATCTTAGATACTTACTAGCTGTCTGATCTTGGGAAAGTCACTTAACCCTGTTTCCTCAGTTTCCTCCTATGCAAAATGAGTTGGAAAAGAAAATGGCGAACCATTCCAGTATCTTTGCCAAGAAAACCCCAAAATGGGGCCACAAAGAATAAGATGCGACTAATTGACAAAACAACTTCTCATGATGTTACATCCTTTCCTCCAAAACAACAATGGCAATCCCACCCCCTCCAAGACCTCCAATGGCTTTTTATTACCTCTAGATTAAAATATAAACTCCTCTTTTGGTCATTAAATTTTTTTCAAAAGCTAGCCTTTTTCTATTGCCCCAGTCTTCCTGCACATTAGTTCCCTCCACATACCCTGCATTGCTGTAATACTGGTTTATTTGCTATTTCTTATAAATAATGCTCCTTGTCCCATTTCTCTGCTTTTGTTTTGGCTATTCTCCATGTATGTAATCTCCCTCTTTACTTCTGCTTCTTAAAATCCTCAGCTTTCTTCAATATTTAGGTGAAATATAACCTTTTGTAGGAGGCCTTTCCCAAGGAACTTCCCTTCTTCCTCAAAGCCTTCCCGATTAAGAATACCTTGTGTATTTTTGTGTACAAATTTTGTGCATTTTGTCTATACTTATATGCGTACCCCTCCCCTGTAGAATGTGAACCTTTTTATAGAAGGAATTATTTTGGCTATTTATTTTCATCCCAAGCATTTAGCATAGTCTTAGACACATACTAAAGGCTTAATAAATTTTTGATTGAATGATAGTGAGTTTAGTTAGTTTTCTTGTTAAAGACCACAAGAGGGCATCAGTTAATTGCAGTCTAAAATAAATGAAGGATAGAACTTTTGGGTTAAGAATTTTGTGTATCTTACAGATAGGAAACACCATAGCCAATCATAGGAACTTGCACAACAGTGATATAAAACTATACGGGCATTTGGGTGGAATCTGACCATCTACCCAGACACACATTTTTAGACTTTATTTGTTTTTGCTTTATATCTAGAAGATGGTAGAGGACTAATTTACTGAATCTTGGTTATAAGCTCTGGCCTAGAAAAAAGGAGTGACCATTTTATCAAGCTGGGTCAACATGACAAAGAAGGTGAAGATGTTCTCTAATAATATGCCTTTTAATAATGTGCCAAAATTGAACTTGATGGGCAGGGAAATTAAAAATTTTGGTTTGGTTTAGTTTGGAGAGCAAATATGTACATTCGATGAATACATGAATGAAAAAATATATTAAACATTTTCTTTATTGAAAGTATTACACCAAGTTCAACTAAAAAACTATATATTTTCTGCTCTCAGGGACCTCACATGGGGAATTTGAGCTGTACCCATGTAAATACACTATTTTAGTAGGGTCTTTAGAAGACCTAAAACAATCACCATCAAGGTACAAGGTTCCAAAAAAGGCTTGGTCTCTTGAAAAGAAAAAGGCAAATTCTTACATCACTAACTAGCTCTTGAACCCTTACAATTCTCCCTCACAATTTACCACCCAAGATGGCTTAGCATCTTTTGTACAAAAAGCACTTTGGGGACAATGCAGCTATAGTGGTGGTTGAAAGGAGATGTTGGGGCCAAATTTAATATGGGGAGAGTTAATTGGGTGGCTCGCTGTACTATTGGGTTCAGAAAATAATGAGGGACCTTTAGGTCCAAAGCTTCCTCCCCTCCGAATTGCCCTTTTTGGTTATTTTTCCCAGGCCAATAAGAAAGGAGCTTGGGGCGCCTAAGTGGCGCAGTGGATAAAGCACTGGCCCTGGATTCAAATCTGGCCTCAGACACTTGACACTTACTAGCTGTGTGACCCTGGGCAAGTCACTTAACCCCCATTGCCCTGCCAAAAAAAAAAAAAGGAGCTTAACAGCCTCTTTTCCACAAGCAAATCAGATTTTGTTGAAAGTCAAGGACAAGGGAATAGGGAAAGAGGAAAACGAATAATCTCCCTGGCTCTAGCAAAGGCTGTCTCAAAACTCAAACTCGCTTTCAGCCCAGCTAATTCAAAGAGCTGAATTTTATTAACTCACCACCAGGGGTCTGTAATTTCTATGCAGCCAGTCTCCAGTCCACTCCAAAAGCTCCTCCAAAGGCCTGAGAGAGTCCTACTTCCTGTTGGGGTGCCTTTTTCTACTTTTTTCTCCCTCCCCCCAAAGGGGAGGTCCTTCAAGTTGTGTGTCTGAGACTGGTCCTTTGTTGATGACACAGTCCACAGCCTCTGAGGATACTCCTTCTCAGGGTTGGCCAAGTTAGACTAGGTTTAACAGGGTGGGCCAGGTGTGGCTCAAGATCTAATCACCTTAAGTGGGTACTTAGTAGTTTCTCATTCATACCCAATTCAAACACTACTAAATCAATCAAGTCAGACCCCTAAGTGTCTGCCAAATTCCATTATTTTACCACAGAGAGAAGGTGAAGATAAGAAGAAAGAATGCTTGGGGCAGCTAGGTGGCACAGTGGATAGAGCGCCAGCCCTGGAGTCAGGAGTACTGGAGTTCAAATCCGGCCTCTGACACTCAACACTTATTAGCTGTGTGACCCTGGGCAAGTCACTTAACTCCAATTGCCTCACTAAAAATTTAAAAAAAAAAAAAAGAAGAAAGAATGCTCATTTACTTTGTAGGTGCCAACTAGCAAACAGGAGAAAAGGTGACCAATACCTACAGAACAGTATCTAACCCCAAAATGACCCTAGTAAATTGGAGAAAGACAAAAACATTTAACGAATTCACATGCTTGGCAGTTGTTTTTAAAAGGAAAGGGAAATAAATGGGATAGGGAATGATTAACTACAGAGAACTAAATTATTTTCCATGATTCTCTTCACCTTGGTGAGATTAAATCTGCTCTTTTATACATTCACTGCACTATTTATCCTAAGACCCATTGGTCTTAAAAGGGGTAGAATAGATGGATAAGAGTGTGTGAGTGGGTGCAGTTGCCAGTTAAGTATCTAAAATCCATTTGCAATATTACTTTCATTCTAGAAGTCCTTGAGGGTATTGGTTTTATGAATGACATTCCACAGCAGCTCCCGAACAGAGTATTTACTAACATTAAAAAATACATAGAATTGTTATTACTTTTGTTGTTTTAGAAAAGGTAGTAACTACTTTGGAAAAAAGGTGCCCACTTTGAGGCAGAAGAACATTATTTGAGGATTATAAGTATCAGATACAGCAAGATACTTTAAAAGATTAATAACTCATGATTTGGGGGATGTTGGAGGAAGTCTAGATCTGCAGTTTCCTAAGTTTGGACAACTCCTTGGAGTGGAATTTCTTTTCACTGATGAAAAATAGTCGGGGGGGGGGGGGCAGCTAGGTGGTGCAGTGGATAGAGCACCAGCCCTGGAGTCAGGAGTACCTGAGTTCAAATCTGGCCTCAGACACTTAACACTTACTAGCTGTGTGACCCTGGGCAAGTCACTTAACCCCAATTGCCTCACTTAAAAAAAAAAAAAGAAAAATAGTTGGGGGAGGAGGATGTGAACTCTCATTTTGAGTAGGGAGATAGAATGGTGGGTGGTTAGAATTTCTTGACAGCCTTTGCCTGTCACAGACAATGGAACATCTTGAGGTCTCATATAGGGGCATCTCTAGTTGTTACTAGACTTTCCTTTGTATGAGGACTGATGCTGGAGTATCACTGACTGCCCTTTCTCCACTTGCTCCCACTGGGATAGTAGTATGTTAAATCCAAAGCTTAGCCTGTCCTTTTAAGTATTTATTTGCCAATTTAATTCATACCTATAAAAGCTAGCTATTACCCTTGATATAAAAAAGTCCCTTCAGGGTAGACACTGATTTATTTTTGTCCCTGTATCCCAAGCATCTAGCACAAGTGACTGGCACATAGCAGATACTTTTAAAAATAAATGAATTCTTGTTGAATTGAATGGCATTGAATTTTTAAAATCTAGGAACTGAGTTTCCACACAGGTGTGACATAAAGCTCGAAAGTAGTCACTTTCCAATTATTAACATGAATTCGTGTTTGACTTTGAGCTTTTACTCCTCCTACTTAGAGTGGTCAGCTGGTACTTTTTCTTCTTTCCTAGTATGCTACATTAGTGAAAAATAGATAAAATTTTTATTTGTAATCTTTTAACACTTAACCATAACCATCCAGTATGTTCAAAGAGAATATAGTGTTCCAGTAGACACATGGAAAGAACTATTTGATCAGGTTGGAAATACAAATGGATTAAGAAGGAATTTATTCTAGGACAGAGGCAAGGCTTTTGTGGTGCCTGCTCACATATACCTCTAAATTCAGCTAAATGAATGATTTTTGTAACTTGGTTGAAAGGTATTCTCCATAGATGAGATGGCCTTAAGTTTGGCAATGTAAGAGAATAATGGGCTTTGTCAATGCCCAAAGGCCCCAGCTTGAGGGAATTGATTTGGATTGATTGGATTGGCTGAGACTGATTGACTTTGCTGATTAACTTACTTAAAGTTAATTCAATTGAAGCCACACCTGCCTGGACCTCAGGAGGGTATGTTCTCAGAGACTGTGGAGTCTGACCCAAACACGGGACCACCCTCAAGTTCAGTGAACCAATGGATTTGGATGATGCTAGCCAATTAGCTTGAAGCAAGGTGGAAGGACTGTCTGTCCTCAGGATGTGGAAGAAGCTTCCTTGGGCAGTTTGTCCCTTGAACAGGCTGGTGAAGGAGGACTTGAGGACTCTAGGCTAAATAGGCCTTTTATTAACTTCTGACCCAGGTGTTCTCTTCTTACTATAATAAATGCTTAATCCCCAAACTTGTGCTAAAGCTTTTAATTTATAAGTACACCCTAGCTAGTTTTCCCTATACTTGGGACAGGAATAAGGTAACCACACATTTAATTTTTTTGTGTGTGTGTGCAGGGCAATGAGGGTTAAGTGACTTACCCAGGGTCACACAGCTAATAAGTGTCAAGTGTTTGAGGATGGATTTGGACTCAGGTCCTCCTGAATCCAGGGCCAGTGCTTTATCCACTGCACCACCTAGCTGTCCCCCACACATTTAATTTTAAAGGTCACAGTAATTATAAAACTTTGAACCCCCCATTTCCTCAATAACCTTTGATACCTAGGTACCTATGCTACCTAAATAAGCAAAGAAAATGCCATCATTTAGGTTAATGAATACAAGTTTTAAATCATAGAAACAAAATCTGTTACAAATCTAGATTTTGAACATATTCCTAGAAATTCTTTCCAGATGAGAGACTACAGGGACTTTAAAACACTCTCCATAGAGGGAAATAGAATAATAATAACAATAATAATAATAAACTTTATCAGTTCTAAGCAACTGAAAATCCTAGGTCATATCATTCTTTTGAGACATGATGTTTGTATGTATGTGTGTGTATATACATACATATACATCTCTCTCTCTCTCTCTCTCTCACACAGACACACACACACACACACACACACACACACACACACACACACACACACACACACACACCCCTATATATGGAGAAGCTAGGTGGTACAATAGATGGAGTACTGGGCCTGGAGTCAGGAAGACTCCTCTTCTTGAGTTCAAATCTGGCCTCATACACTTACTAGCTATGTGAGCCTGAGCAAGTCACTTAATCATGTTTGCCTCAGTTCCTCATCTGTAAAATGAGCTGGAGAAGGAAATGACAAACCAAGAAATGGCAAACCAGTCCAGTATCTTTGCCAAGAAAATTCCAAATGGGGTCATGGAGAGTCAGGCAGGACTAAAAAATTATTAAAAATGGATATGTGTGTATATATGTATCTATATGTATGCACATATAGATACACACATATATGCACACATGCAAAATATACAAAAAACATATAGATGTACATTTACACATATATACATATATTTTATATATTACATGTAAGGAACTGACAGTACAGATGTGAAAAAATATCTATCATCGATCTATGTATCTAAGCATGTATATATCTATCTATATATTTATGCATCTATGTATCTATCTCCCCTTGACTTCCCCTGTTCAACCCTCATGGTCTTAAAATGGATCTTAGATCACATATTTATAGCTAGAAGGGACCTTAGAGGATTTTGCCCACCTTACCCAATTAACAGATGAGGAACCTGAAGTTCAGAGAAGTTGTGAATAAAAGCAGAAGTCATGCTCAGGGGTGAGTGAGCAGTCCAGTTTGGTTGAAGTACAGAAACTTGGAGTTAAGGTTAGAAAAGTAAGGTAGCACCAGGATGTTAAGGTCCTTGAATGACAGGCAAAGAATTTAAATTTTATTCAGGTGGCACTATGGAACCATTGAAAATTTTGAGTGGTGGCATGGTACAACAAAATCTAAGCAAGTGAAATATCAGTCTATCTGTGGTATGAAGGAGGGTCAGAAGGTAAAGAGAGTGGTGATGGGGAAATATGTTATGAGGCTCTTGCAAAGTTCAGGCAGGTAAAAATGCGGACCTATGCTTGAGTGGTAGCAATGACAATTAGGAGAAAGGGGGACAGAGGTAGGAGATATATAGAGGTAAAATCTATAGGTTCTAGAGTCTAGAATCTGAAAAAAAAATTGATTATGAAAAGTGAGGTGGGAGAAGACTTAAAGATAACATTATGGTTCAAATACTGGAGATGATGACTACTTGGAAACACCAGTCATTAAAATAGTTGTCAGGAGAAGGAAAGAGTTGAAAGATTCTAGTTTGGGACATGTTCAGTTGGAGGTATGACATCTAGGTGGAGATGACTTATGCTATGGGGCAGCTAGGTGGTGCAGTGGATAAAACACCAGCCCTGGATTCAGGAGGACCTGAGTTCAAATCCGGCCTCAGACACTTGACACTTACTAGCTGTGTGACTCTGGGCAAGTCACTTAACCCTCATTGCTCCACCAAAAAAAAAAAAAAAGATTTGGAGATGACCTATGCTATGGACAAATCTGAAGAAAATACAGAAGCAGGGCAAAGGCTTCTGAGAATAGCATTAGAGGCATTCAGGATCAAAATGAGCATAGACTGGTGATGAACGCTATGAAAAACAAACACTGTAAAAAAAGGTGTATTTCAGTTATATTGACAACAAAAAGATGATGCTCAGACTAGAGAGGACAGACCAAAATGATTAATTGGGAATTAATACCCTAGATACACAAGGAGAAAATGAGAGATAGCGTCCTTAATAAGTTCAAAACACCTAGTCCAAACTCTATCCCAGAATAACCAGAAAGGCTTTTCGAACAGTGATAATGTTATAGATCTTAGCAAGATAAGGCCAATATGGGAAGGGCTGTAGGACTAGAGAAGTGAAAATAGTATCATGCTTTTCAAAAAAAAGGGGGGGGGGAAAGAGAATAAAGCCTGTAAATTGCAGGAAGTGAGCTTGATTTTGATTTTCAAAAAAGTTCTAGAACATATCACTAAAGGAACATCAAACATTTACTTTGTGATAGTGGTACTAGGTCAAGGAAATGCTCCAGACATATTATATCAAGGCAGCTAGATAGCATAAGTGGAAATGGTACTGGGCCTGGAATCAGGAAGAATTCAAATCCTAAATCTGGCACTTATTATGTGACCTTGAGCAAGTCATTCAACTTCTGCCTTAGTTTCCTTATCTAAAAAATGGGGATAAGACCACCTACCTCCCAGGGTTGTTATGCAGGTAAAATGTGATAATATCTTAAAACACTTTTTTTTTTTTAAGTGAGGCAATTGGGGTTAAGTGACTTGCCCAGGGTCAAACAGCTAGTAAGTGTCAAGTGTCTGAGGCCCTATTTGAACCCAGGTACTCCTGACTCCAGGGCTGGTGCTCTATCCACTGCGCCATCTAGCTGCCCCTTTAAAACACTTTTAAAGCTAATATTAAGTGCTACATAAATACTAAATTATTATGCAAAATATTTGCTAAAGTTTTTCACACTAGCTTTGTAGATAAGATGGAGAGATGCCATGTGACAGAGGTAGGGGACTCAGAATTCACTGAATTAACATAATGAAGGAGTAATGAAATGAAATTATGAAAGACAGATCCTAATGTAGGACCAAAGGGATTAGTCCTTGTCCTATACTCTTGAACATTTTTTAGTGATTTCAATGAAAACATAAGCTGTCACATCCATCAAATTTTCAAAGGACACAAAGCTGGGAGGGAAAACTAGCTTGTCAAATGAGAGTTGGGATCCAAAAAGTTCTTGACAGGCTAGAAGAATGAACCAAATCTAATACGATGAAATTTAGTAGTATTAATTTCTACAAGAGTAATACTTTAGTAGTAAAATAACACTTTAGTAGTAGTAGTAGTCATTGTCGTCATAGTAGTCATCATATTAGTAGTAGTACTACTTAGTAGAGTTAAATGTAAAGTCCTATGCTTGGGTTCAATGCCACAAATTCAATTTTGGAGTGATATATATTGACAGCAGTTTTTCTTAAAAAAAGGTCTTGGTATTTTATTGGATTCCAAGTTCAGTATGGGTCGACACTGGGATATGGTAGCCAAAAATGCAAATATGATCTTAGGTTCTATTAACAGAGGTCATTAGTGTATAGAAAAAGAAGGTTGTAGTCCTGTTGTATACTCTTCCTTGGTCAGACCACATCTGGAGTATTGTGTTCAATCTGAATGCCACATTATACAAACAACATTGACACACAAGATAGTGTCTCTAGGAAGCATTATTAGAGACATTTGCATGTGAAGACTAATTGAGTGAACCAGAGCTATTTATTTTAGAAGAGGATAAAATGGTGAAACAAAGCATGGAAGCTTCAGAGGAAGAGGTTTAAGCTTGATGCAAGGAAAATCTTGGTAATTAAATTACTTAACAATTGAGTGGATTGCCTCAGGAGGTAGCAGGAGCCTTATTTCTTTAGGGCTCCTAGTGAAAAGGGGATGGCCATGATAAAGATAAAGTGAATTATTGTCACTTCTGAAGTCTCTTCCCACTCTGAAATCCTGACATCATGGGGCCCAAAAGATAAGTCAGAACAAGAAATGTAGATTTGGTAATAATTTGTGTAGAGGTAATATTTAAAGTCATATTTATAAAAGAAAACTGCTAATGGGAGAGTGAAGAGAGAGAACAAAAGAAGACAATAAACTGAGTCTTGGTGAACATTCAAGAGGCAAAGGAGTCAGGAAGGTGGCAGCAATGAAGTGGCTAAAGAGGACTTTGGAAAAGATCCACAGCATATGATGTCTCTCAAACCAAGAGAGAAGTGAGCATCCAGAAGGAGGGTTAATCAACAATGTCCAAGGCTTCTAAAGGCCAACAAGAATGAGGACTGAGGATAGCTCATTACTTTAAGAGATCACTGGGAAAAGTTTCAGTATAATGGTGGGAATGGAAGCCAGACTGCAAGGCTTTAATTAATCAATCAATCAAACTTTATCAAACACATTGTCAGAAACCATACTAGGCACTGAGGATAGAAACAGAATGAATGAAATAAAAATAATCTTTAATCTCAAAGAGTTTGCTTTCTTAAAGAGAGAGTAGGTGGTGAGGAAATGTTGGATGAGTGCAGAAAGCATTTTCATTTGATTTAGAAAGGAATAGCATGAAGAGAGATGGAATTGTAGTTGGATAGGGAGTATAAAGGTCAGGAGGGTTTTTTTTTCAGATTAGAGACAGTTGGTTATGCTTGTAAGCATACAGGGAGAAGCCATTTGAAAGGGAATATTGTAGAATAGATGTTATTGATCATTAAGAATTTTAGCTCCAGATGCAGGTAATTATTCAAGAAGAGTTAATGATCAGTGAAAAATGAGAAAATCATTATACTGGATAGCTTTTCTCAACATTTTCCCCCCTTCCCTTCCCAACCCCTTTCACATTTACTATCCCCTCCATCCTGCTTTTTAGCCTTTCAGAATTGTTTTAGGATGGTAGGAAAGTTGAAGAGTCAGATTATGGCTCTCTGAATAGGTAAAAGCACATTTTAGTAATATGCTGGTCTGGACCCTTTTTATGAGAAACTCTTCAGCTCTGCTGGGGACAAAGGACTCATCTCTTGCTCTAATGATATATTTGGGCTAATGTCTAAGAAGTAAGAAGGCGAGGTAGGAGGCATTGAAAAAGCTGCTTTTAACTTGAAAGAAATGCAATAGAGCTTTAATACTTACAGCTGTCCTCTTCTTCAGTAATACATTTCACAACATAACAGGCGTAGATGAACCCTGCCAGCTGAAACAAAACAGAAGAGCTTTAGAGAGGAGGCACAAGGCAATGGAACAGGATCTGGCTGGGGAAGTAGTTCAAAGGTAGGCACTTCCCCCCACTGTTCATTGCTCAGAAGTGAATCTGTAGTCCTGGGCCTTGATTTCAATGTGTTTTGATTTGATTTGAGTGATGTTGATTAGTTTGACAAGCAAATATTTCGCTGTTTTTTCTCTGACCTGAGCTTTTGTGTGCAATCAGTTTGAGACAGACAATCTAAAGCAGGTGATTGGAGGTGTGGAAATACAGAATGGCGATGATGAATCAACAGTGAGTGTTCCATGAGATACAGTGCCAATCAATTTATAACTTAGAAATACTCAGCCCCCAACATAAAAATTGGACTTATAATACCCGATCAAATGAAGGAGGTCATGAAGGGAAAATTCAGAGCCTGAGCATTTTGTGGTAATAACATCAACGTTTTCTAATAGTAATAACTGATATAATAGCACTTTAAATGCATTATAGCATTTGATTTTCACAACAACCCTGTGAGGTGGGTAGTATGAATATTCTTGCACTCATTTTTAGAAATGAGAAAAAAAATCAAGTTTCAGAAGGAATAAGGGACATCCCCAAATCACAGATTGGAATTAGTTTACTTAGGACTCCAGCTTTACTATTCTGACCCCCAATCCAGTGTTCTTTCCAATACATTATGCTGGCTTCAGTATGTTGCATGCATTAAAGTAGAAAAAACTGGGTTCTTATATAGACTGCAAAGTTATACAAGTGTCCACTGGATTTTTAACATCTCCACTCCATTGTTCACATATCTGTGAATTTTTATTTCTAATGTAGATTTGACTGTATTATTCCTCTACTGAAATACCTTCAATGGCTTCCCATTATTTAAAGAAATGTAGAACCTTAAAATAAACATGAAATAAAAATATAGAGTCCTTATTCTTGCACTTTGAAGGCTATTTAAAATCTAGCTCCCACTTATTTTTCCACTTTAGTTTTATATTATTCCATTTTACATAATCTAGTTTTGGTCAAACTGACTTCTTAAACAGACATTCTTTTTTTTTTTTTAATAGCCATTCTTTAAACTATTCTTGCCTCCTCTCACCTAATGTCCAGGATATTCCTCATACCTGGGATTCCCTCCTCCCTTAACTGTACTTATTAAAATTGTTTTCTTCCTTTAACACTCAGCCTTGGTGTATCCTCATGAAGCTTTCCCAAACCACTCCCTATGACCCAAATTAAAGCCTTCTCTCCATCTTCAAATTTTCTTAAAGTACTTTTTTTTTTGCAGTCTCTCCTTCGTCCCCCTAGTCTTACTGTTTATTAAAATAATTATTTTACCGCATATTGTTTCCCTATGATATTGTAGGATTCTTGTTTTGTACCTAGCATGATTTTTTTGCACAAAATACTTTTAAATGTTTATAGAATGGAACTGATGGAAGTAATAGGTTAAGTAGACACTGTTAAACAAAGGATCACTATAATTCATTCATTTTGTTGACATCACCACATTTTTCATCATAGAAGAGAATATTCATGTGGCAAATAATCGTAATTTTGATTTTGCTCTCCTTATCATTTGTTCCCTAGTGGCAAATAGACCAGTGAGGCTGGATATAGATCTTTATTGGGACTTGCAATTATAAAGGGCACTTGTCCAGCTAAACAAAGTGTCTTTAACCTCTTAATTCCAATAATACAGTAAAGTCAATTTCTGAGTACTAGTCTATAAAATTTTGTTATTATTTTATACCCTCGTGTATCTTCTTCTCTTCCACTCTTAGGGATGGGGACATTTTTACATTTTATAAACTCCTTTCCATTTTTATGGAATAATAAAAAGCTTGCCTTGAGGAAAGTGGCTATAATCATAAGACATTCACAATTGCTTATCTTCATTTCAAAGAATTGATGTGTTTGACATGTGAGAATATTTGGTGGTGGGGTGAGGAGCCAAATGGAGAAACAGGAGAAGGTCCTGTTCTTCCATCAGGATATATAAGAACTATCTGCTCATCAGAAATAGTACAAGTCTGAAATGAAAGGAAGTGTTAGACATATAGAAGCTATTTTCCATTAGCTGGCAGGCTATAGCCTATCAAGAAGTTAGCTATGGGTAGAATAATTTGAGTCAGGAATTACCACAATGAGTATTTACAGTTGCAGCAGGGCTTAGAGAGTGATAAATAGGAATCCATTGGCAAAGGAAAATTGAAAAGCCTTATTCAAAGTTTTGGGAAGAATGACTGCTCTGGTTGGGGAAAAAAGACAGATATTATTGTGTGACTCAGAGAATAGGGAGGATGCCAAAAATGCTAATCATTACATGGGTCCTAGAGCTATGATGAGTCACAAGGTAAGAACAAAACTGGCATTTAAAAATTTTATTTATTTATTTATTAATTCATTTGCTTATTCATTTATCTATCTATTTATTTATTCCTCTATTTATTTATTTATTTTACCATTATTTTTTAAAATGACATTTTGCTTTAATAGTTTGTAGTGTCTCTGGGAGGGCAAATGGGGATGGACCTGCTTCCTAGGAAAATGAGAAACATTCTCTATTTAACTTTCTTAAGGATTCTAGATAAGAAAGCAACTAACTGTCATCGTAGTGAGTTGTTTTGTGGTATGTCTATCATACCAGACAAATGTAAAATTAATATCCTCCTCTTAGAATGCTGTCTATGTGACTCAAAAGAAATATCAATAAA
Organism: Dromiciops gliroides; assembly: GCF_019393635.1. Taxonomy (NCBI): domain Eukaryota; kingdom Metazoa; phylum Chordata; class Mammalia; order Microbiotheria; family Microbiotheriidae; genus Dromiciops; species Dromiciops gliroides. The sequence continues at coordinate 358,806,961 of NC_057864.1, read as the reverse complement.
AAACATATATTAAGCACTTATTATATTTCAGGCACAGTGATAAGAGCTGGGGGTACAAAGAAAAAGCAAAACCAGGTCTGGTCCTCAACTACCTTAATCTGAAAATCATAAGGTTTTAGAGGTGGCTGTGACCTAAGAGGGTTAAAATAGATTAACAGGAAGGGTAGACATAACTCTTTGTTTAAAAATCTTAGATACTTTTTTTTAATTCTTCTTTTCTCTCTCTTTGTTTTTTTTCTGCAGGGCAATGAGAGTTAAGTGACTTGCCCAGGGTCACACAGCTAGTAAGTGTCATGTGTCTGAGGTTGGATTTGAACTCAGTTCCTCCGGAATCAAGGCCCTGTGCTTTATCCACTGTGCCATCTAGCTGCTCCTGATACTTTTTGTTATATTTTGGTTTTTAATTGCCCAGGTTTCCTCTTGCATCCTTCCTCTCACTGTCCCAGAGAAGTATTTCTTACACCAATGAATTTTTTTAAAGAGAAAAGAAAAAGAGGAAGTGAAAAGAATCAGCAGAACTAATCAACACATTAAAAAAAATATTACATTAAATTCAATGCTTTGCACCCATGAATGGGTTTTACACTCCTTTTCCCTCTTCTCCAAAGACTGGGATGGTTGTCTTTTCACATCTTTTATTTGAAGCCAAGCTTATTCTTTATATTTAAAAAATTCATTTTTGTTTGATATGTGTTTGTTGTTCACATTTACATTGTTATAATAATTGTATATCCCATTTTCTAAGATCTGATCATATCACTTTGAATCAGAATATTTTTTCTTTCTGATGATTTCTACACTTTACCTAGCATGTTATATAAATTTGAAGGGCAAACCTCTCAGACATAACAAGACAACTATCAGGGCAACTTACTAAAACAATTCCTTGTGAGCTGCTTCATATTTCCCCCCTTGTGTCCTTAGCTCAATACCTGGCATATAGTAGATACTTTACAAATACTCATTGGATAGAATGAAACTGGATTAGAACAAAACCATTAAGTAGATTAGCCTCTTTCTATGGCAGACTGACAGATTGTGGGAGAATGAGAGATATTCCCTGTAGGACTTTATCAAGGATTTTGATTTGTTTTGGGGTAATATAATCTCCTATCACCTGAAAGATTATGTGTAAACCACACAACTATACAGGGGATTCACAGCTGATTGGAGAGTCATGTCCAGAATAACTAGTTGTTACCAAACAGGAAGCATCTGTGGTCCACAGAGGGTCAAGCTTGGTTTCAATGTTTAACACTCACCAGTGATTTGGAAACACTGACCATTTAGGGATGTCTACTCTTTACAAAAACAACTCATCCTTCGGAGCCCAGTTCAAATCTTAACTGTTCCAGAAAGTTACTTCTAGCTACTTTAATTTCCACTAATCTAAATTACTCTAGCACTTATGACCTCTATCACGTATGTCAGCACACGTTTGGGTCAAAGGTATCACCATTGTTCTATTCTCCCAATTTTTTCAATTCAAGACAAATCCTTTACTCAGTGGTCAAATCTTGTTTTTCTTTTTCTACTTTTATAACCCTTCTTGGAAATACCCACAACTCTCTGTTCACATAGCTATCACCTTAGTTCAGGCTTTCTTTTACATCTTGACTTGATTATTGCCAGAGTCTCTGAATTTGTTCCCTTGCCTCACATCTCCCACTTCAGTCCATGTTATATATTGCTGGTAAAGTGTTTTTTCTTAAACACAGATCCAATTAGGTGATTCCCCTATTCAGTAAACTCCAATAGCTTCTCTTTGTCTTTGAACTTGTCCCAACCTATATTTCCAGCCTCCTTGTACATTACTTCCTCACCTGCATTCTGCAATCCAACCAAATTTGTCTCCTTTCTGTTACTCATTCATAACATTCTATCTCCTTCCTATAACTGTTTTTTTGTGCTTTCTTATGTATGGAATTCACTTCCTTTTCACACCTGCTTCACAGAATTCTTTCTTCCTTCAATATAGAGCTCAAGTACCACCACCACCACCACCACCACCACCACTATTACTACCATAACACTTATATAACACTATGTACCAGGGACTGTGCTAAGCACATTGCAATTATCTTATTCTGTCCTCACAACAACCCAGTGAGGTAAGTACTATTATTATTCCTATTAAAGATAAGGAAACTGAGACAAATAGGGGATAAGTGAGTTACCCAGGGTCCCATAGCCAGTAAGTGTCTGAGGCCAGATTTGAATTCTGGTCTTTCTGGCAATCAGGCCCAGTGCTCTAACCAATGCATCACCTACCTTTCTCGATCTCCTCAACTGCTATTTCTTCAACTGCTTTCTTTTCAAACTACCTTGTATTTAACTACTTGTTTTGTTCCTTGGTATTTTTGTATTTTAACTTATTCCATATATTCTAATATCTCCCCTATGAAAATGTGAACTCCTTCTTTGTGGTAATCTTTTCATTCATTGTCCTATCCTCACTTTCTCACAGAATGCCTGACACACAGTAGGTATTTATTAAATACTTGTTGATTGATTGGAATAGGGGAGAAGTTCATCATGATGATAGGCATCAAGATGGTAGGGATGGCCATTCAGAACCTTGAGGGATGTTATTAGAAATAGAGAGAACCTAGATGAATTTTTCATGGGGAAATTTATATGGAAATATTGAGGACAGATTATTAACTATGGAGAAGAGAAATGTGAGAAGTCTAGTTGCAGATTTTATGTATATGAAGAACTCTTAAATGGAAAACTGTAATTGGCTATTCTTTACAGAAGACAAAAAAGGACATAGGCTAAAAAGGCAGCATGAAGGCTTTAGATTAGATGAAAGGGGATTTTTTTTTTCTGGCTGTGAAGCATATTAAATATAGATTACCAAGGGAGATGTGAAAGTCATTTATCTAGAGATGAATAGGGTAGCTATTCATCTTTCTGGGTTGGTTTGGATATGATCTTGCCTAAGGGCAAAGGCATGTGGATTGCCTCTCAAGGTCTCTTCCATTCCTATCATCTTATTAAAATCACCAATAAACAGAGCCGTAGAATTTCATGGGTAAGTCATCCAGTACATAATTTAAATAGGTTCATTGGATCACAGAATTGTATATATGGAAGGGATCTTAGAAATGACCCAGTCCAATCCCTACATTTTATAAGTGAGGAAACAAAGTCCCAGGGAGACTAAATGCCTTGCTAAAAGTCATACAACTAATTAGTGGTGTGGTCAGGATCGGTACACAGCGGCTCCTGACTCTAAATTCAATGCCATATTACACTATTCATATTCTGTGTTCTACAACTCTATTTTAGTTAGTAAATTACTTCTCTGAAAAGGTAAGATTGTGCTATGTGAATATATGGTCATGTGAACAGCAACTGTATGTGATTACTTTCTCCTCTGAAACTCTATAACACTTGGGGTAGACCTTATTTTGACTCTTGTTATAGCCTGTGCTTGTTATTTGTATGTTTGGCCTACTAGACTGTAAACCTCTTGAGGACAAAGACTTTTTCTCATCTTTCTATATCTTGTATCACTTGGCACAAGGAATTGTGCATGGCAGGTGCTCAATAAATAAATAAATTTTAAATTGTTAAAATTGTATAATTTACATACACAGATCTGAATGTTTAGAACACAATCTTCTGCTTCTATTACTCAACAATTTCTCTTCTTTTGGAGTTCATCCAAATGAGTATACCAACCTCTCCCTATCCTCATCATAGTCAGCTGTTGAATACTTCAACCTCACTCAATGATTCAGGATATGGTTAACAATATAACTTTCTACTCCCTCCCCCAATGACTTTCATATCCATGTTGATAACACTATACCATTTTGTTAATGACCTCTGATTCCATCAACTCCATTGGTGCCCTTTTCTACCTAATCCATTTTAAACATTCACTGGTAGAAACATACCTGACATCTAATCATCACTTGAAATTATTCTACTTTCAATATCTTGAGTTGAAATTCTAATCTCTTACTTCCTGTTTCATCCTTCCAACTCCCTCAATGCTACTGAAACTTTCTCAGCAATCTAGAAGACACGAGCTTGGTTGGTACAGTTATGAGATTAGCACAATGGATGATTTGACAAATGAGATGTAATTCTACTTTTAAAAAGAGACCACGAGCAGAATTTTATTGTCTTTCTGCAACTGTACAATAGATTTGAGTGTGCTGAGCATAAGGACAGGTGAGTGGTTTCCCTTAGAAAAATGAATAAGCTGACATTGGCAAGGATTCTCAGGGAGTTTTCATTTCCCACTCTTGTGAATGTTTTCTGTTGCCCTCTTAGGTGTTTAGTTCAATTGGACAGTTAGGGTGCATGTTCATGTTTGTGTTGTCCTTGGGAGTGTGGCATCTAGGGGAGAATAAAATCCAATTAGGTGTCAAGTTCCCGCAACTTCATTACAAGGGTCTTCCACATAGACTCATTGTTACTCAGCCTTCAGGTGTTTTCTGTCCTCAAAACCTCAGGAAATTTCCAGTGCAGCATAATACACATAAATTCCCCAGCAGCTACCCTGTAGAACAGCACAGATACAGACAAGTTTGCCCAAGAATTGTTCTGTATTAGAGCTATCAGCAACAGTTGCTCTCTTTATTCCTTGCAGATCAATTACCCCGAAGCCTAGACAGATAAGTGTATAGTAAGACCACAAGATGTGCTTCAGCCCTGGGGAACACAGACATTCCCCCTACATGTCAGTCAATTTTGGTAATGTCAGGGCTGTAGAGGCAGTCCATACTGATCTCAAGACTTACTTATGTGATCAAGGGAATATACAGATGACAAGTTTGTCCATAGACTCTGGCAGAGGCTACTTGTTCAACATGTCCTGAGTGATAAAACGTAGTTCACAAGGTATTTGAAAGTACCTTTTCCTTTAATCTCTTGATTCCTCTAAGTTCTCTTCTGTTCTAATATGATCTGCTGTCCTACCTTGCCTAGACCCCATGGCCAGGGATTTCATTTCAAGGATATATAAGCCATCATCTAAAATATCTTACTATTTTTATTTTTTTTTCTTTTCTACATTGTTAATCTTTGACCCTGGGAAATCTCTGCTCTTTGCTCTTCTGGTAGTCTTGGCATTTCTAATGAAATTCTCCAAACTACATTAACTGGGTCCATTACCAATATTAATTTCACTATTGATACAATTAATATGTGATCCTTGTCCAGTCATCATTGTCAGTGACACATTGATAGAACTGAACACATTCACATTACCATTCTTGTTAAATGAAACTAGCAGAAAAAGAAGTTTAAGCTAGTCATAGAATTGCTCACACTTTTCCTTGGAGCCCAATTAATCGGTGGCAGAATTGGTTTCATTCTATAGGAGACAGCACTGCACAGAACAGCTTTTCACCTTGACTTGTAATGTTTAAGATAAATGTAATAACTGACCAACATTAAGGTAATTGCCATTTTAGGGAATAATTCATGTATATTGACTACAAAGGCCCTGTCCCTTCTGTAAAAGACTTGAGGGAAGAAAGGGAAGATATTAGAATTTGTGGTTAAGGATACAGCTATTTTTTTGGGGGGGGGGCAGGCAATGAGGGTTAAATGACTTGCCCAGGGTCACACAGCTAGTAAGTGTCAAGTGTCTGAGGCTGGATTTGAACTCAGGTCCTTCTGAATCCAGGGCTGGTGCTTTATCCACTGCGCCACCTAGCTACCCCAAGGATTCAGCTATTAATGACTGGGATACGTCATGAGCATGCTCAAGCATTTTGTGTTTTCTATGGCAAAATGTCCAGCAATTTACACCATCGCCAAATGCGTAAGACTTTACCTGTGGATATACAACAAACATGGGAAACTACTCACACATCATGAGTTCAGTCAAAGAGCATTTTTTTTTTTTGAGGGGAGAAGACTATTTCAATAATTGATCCTAATTGGTTTCCCTTACTCAAGTTTTTCCTACTCCAATCTATTCTTCATATAGTGGCCAATTGATTTTTTTTTTTTTGCATGGGACAATGAGGGTGAAGTGACTTGCCCAGGGTCACAGCTAGTAAGTGTCAAGTGTTTGAGGTGGGATTTGAACCCAGGTCCTCCTGAGTCCAGGGTCGGTGCTTTATCCACTGTACCACCTACCTGCCTCCTGATTCTTCTTAAATAGAAGGGCTGAACATCACTATCTAACCCCATCTACACTGTTGCTCCCTACCTGAACACTCATTAAAATCCAATGATTCAACTTACTACCAGGGAGCCAAGATAGTATAGATAAGCCAGGAATTTACCTGAGCTCTCCCAAATTTCCCTCAGAAACAAAGTCAAATTAAGCCTCTAAACAGATTCTGGAGCTGCATAAACTACAAAAAGACAGAGTGAAACAATCTTCTAGCTTAAGATAACCTAGAAGATCTTTAGGAAAGGTCTATCTTACCTGGGTAAAAGGGGAGTACATGTAAGCTTGGAGGGTGTCTGAGCAAGCCAGAAAAAGTCTTTTAGCTACAGCACAGATCAACAGCTGAGGATCGTCAGTCCTAGCTCAGCAAGCTAGTGGTACAGCAGGCCAGTTGTTAGGCCCTCAGCTTCAATGTAGAAGGTAATCTGCCAACTGGGGTATCTACCACCCAACAGCCACAACTAGGCTGAACCACTCCAGTGCAGTGAGCGTGCTGCAAGCTACTGAGACCTCCAAGCACAAAGCCAGGGACTGGGTCCCTGGCCCCCAGCAAAAGAAGCTTGGAACAGTACACACTGTACCTCAGGAACAGAGCTCAACTTTAAAAGACATGAAATAGGCTAAAGTATGAATAAGAAATAGAAAAGAACCTTCATCATAGAAAATTATTATGGCAATAGGAAGGACCAAAACATAAACTCAGAGGAGGACAAACAGTGTCAAAATGCCTACAATGTGAAGCCTTAAAGGAGAAGCAGAATTGGTCTCAAGGCAAAAAGGCCCTCTTGGAAGAGCTCAAAAAGGATTTTATAAACCAAATAAGAGAGGTAGAAGAAAAATTGAGAAAAGAAATGAGAGTTATGCAACAGAGAGTCAATAGCTTGGAAATAACACCTTAAAATACAATTGGACAAATGGAAAAGGGGGTACAAAAGCTGACTGAGGAAAACAATTCCTTAAGAATCAGAACTGAGCAGTTAGAAATTAATGACTCAATGAGAAACAGGAAGAAGTAAAACAGAATAAAAATTTAATGACTCCTTACTATCTACAGCATCAATAAAAACTGAAACTCTGTCTTTGGCATTTACAGCTCTTCATAGGGCATCTAAGTGGCACAGTGGATAGAGCACTGGCCCTGGGGTCAAGAGGACCCAACTTCAAATCTCACCTAAGACACTTACTACCTGCGTGACCCTGTGTGAGTCATTTTAACCCTAATTGCCTTAAAAATCTGGGGCCATCTCCAGTTGTCCTGATATATATCTTGCCACTGGACCCAGATGACTCTGGAGGAGAGTGAGGTTGGTGACCTTACACAATCTTCTCTCACTTAAAAATTCAATCCAGTACAAGTCATGACATCACCCTGATGTCATGGTCCTCTTCCTGAATGAAGGACAAACAACAACAATAGCTCTTTACAACTTGGCTCTTTTTGAACTTTCAAGTCTTTTTTTTTTTTTTAACACATTATTCTCTTCACACATTCTATGGTCACATCAAACTGGTTTCCTTGATGTCTTTCACATGGGATACTTCCTCTTCTGTCTCCATCCCTTTACAATTGTTCTCTTCTATGTCTGAAATGCTTCAGCAGGAGAATGCACCCTTGCCTTTTGGAATCCCTGGTTTTCTTTGAAACTCCGCTTAAGCAGCATCTCCTATACGAAGCTTTTCCTGTTCCTTCCGGGATCTAGTATTTCTCCCCTGAAACTACTCTTTGTATGCACATTGTCTTCCCTATTATAATATAAGCTCCTTGAAAGTAAGAACCGTTCAACTTTTGTCTCTATTTGGAGGACCTTTTGGTTTTTAACATAGTAAATACTTAACAAAGGCTTGTTAGTCACTGATTTATTCTTTTTATTTCTTTCTTTCTTTATTTATTTTTAAGGGTTTTTTTTTTTTTTGGCGAGGCAATTGGGGTTAAGTGACTTGCCCAGAGTCACACAGCTAGTAAGTGTTAAGTGTCTGAGCCGGATTTGAACTCAGGTCCTCCTGAATCCAGGGCCGGTGCTCTACCCACTGCACCACCTAGCTACCCCCACTGATTTATTCTTACTCATGCTCCTATAACAACCTAGTAATTATTCTTTCCTCTCTCTAACGCATCCTTCATATTACTGTTCAAGTGATTCACCTAATGCTTCACTCTGATTATTCTTTGAACTCTTCAAGATCACTGATATCATCAACAGAATCCACATCAGTGAAGATCATAAACCTCTTAGCTCCCAATTAATGTGGATTAGGAAACTCCTGAAGTGGTTGAATTATTTGAATTCACACTACATATTTTAATTGAACTGGAGCCAGTTGCCATACTTAATATAACTATAACCTCAAATAGTGTGAATTTGAATACATGTACCCACTTCAGGAGATTTATTATTATTATTGCAGGGCAATGAGGGTTAAGTGACTTGCCCAGGGCCACACAGCTAGTAGGTGTCAAGTGTCTGAGGCCAGATTTGAACTCAGATCCTCCTGAATCCAGGGCCAGTGCTTTATCCACTGCGCCACCTAGCTGCTCCCAGGAGATTTATTATTTTCACTGATAGGGACCTATCTGCAGAAAACTTGGCAAACAATTATCCCATGAATAACCTAGAGTTGAGCCTCTCTAATTCTAGGTAGGTAAATTGGACTTCCGTTAATAGACATGCAATACATCAATGAACCACATCCAAAACTTTTATGTCTTAGCAGAAATGAGAACAAGAAGCATTTTAAAAATACTTACTATGTGGCACACATAGTTGCTAGGTGCTAGGGAAACAAAGAAAATAAAGTAATCTCTGCCCTCAAGGGGCTTATATCCTAATGGGAGAGAAAACATATACAGAGCAGATGGAAGGAAATTTGAGAGGAGAAGACCTTAGTAGCTGGGGAGATAGATCCATAAAAGCCTCCTGTAGAATGTGGGATTTGAATGGAGTCTTAAAGGAATCCAAAGAATATAAGATGTACATTTGAGGAGCAGAGCACTCAGGTGTAGAGGATGGCCAATGTGCAGAGAGGGGATATGTAATGTTATGTTTTGTTATGTTCAAAGAACTACAAGAAGACCAGCCTCACAGGACTGTAAAATGTGTGGAGAAGAAGACAGTTTTAGAAGAATAGAAAGATAGGAAGAGACCAGATCATGTTGCATTTTAAATGAAAAAGGATTTTATATTTGATCCTGGAGCTAATAGTCATTGCAACCTCATTAAACAGGGAGGCCAAACCTATGCTTTAGACAAGCATGTTGGCAGATGAGTGGAGGTTGGATTGGAACGGAGAAACATTTTATGTCTGAAGACCATTGTGGGAGTGCAGAGAAGGGGTTGCATAAAAGAGATGTGAATGTAGAAATGACAAGATTTGTCAATGGCACTGGAAAGTGAGAATGAGAAGCTGAGGGTAACATCAAGGTTGTGAATCTGGGTACCTGGGAGATAATAGTGGCCTAGAAGATAATATGGACATTTGGAAAAGTGGAGTCTTTTCAAGGAAAGATAATGTATTCTAATTTGGATAATTTGATGTGCTCACATGATATCCAATATCCAAAAGATGATTCATGACCATAGCTCAGGAGAAAGGCTAGGAATTGATTGATGTATAGCTACATAGATATAATTGAACCCATGAGAATTTAAATATTGGCAGTCTTTGAGAACCTAAAACCAACTCAACATTTCAATGATGAATTGGAGATAGATTTTTAGCAGAGTTACTCTGATCATTTCACTACTCAACTAAAAATCCTTAACTTCCCATTGCATAGTTTGTACAAATCTTTTTTTCACATCCACTAGATTACAAGCTCCTTGAGAACAGGGTTTGAATTCTATTCATCTTTTATGTTCCATGCCTTTCATAAAAGCTGAATATTGTAGGTAATTAAGAAATATTATTTGAATTGAATTGAGTCAATCATAGAGAAGTTTGGAATATATAGAATAAAATTTTGTTGCAAACATTTTGGGATGTTAAAGTGATTATCTAGTAGGCTATATTATGTTACCAATAATGATTTAGGTGTGTTAATAATAATAATAATAATATTTAAGTTGTGCTTTAAGGTTCACAAAGCAGTTTATAAATTTTATTTTATTCTATCTTCACAATAATCCTGAGAGGTAAGTGCTATTCCCTCCTCCCCTGCCCCCATTTTACAGAGAAGGAAATTGAGATAAAAGGTTACATGACTTGTCTAGGATCACATAGCTATTAAATGGTTGATCAGGATTTGAATTCAGATCTTCAAGACTCCAAGTCCAGGAGCACTGTATCTTTGGAGACACCTTGTTACCCTGATAATTGTCTTAAGCAGACATATTTAACTAGAAAAAGAGGTGAGGAGCTAATCAGGAAATGAATGTGAGGGAAACCAGCTAGACAGCCTAATTGATCTATTGGTATCTCTGAGTAAAAGAAAAAGGAGGTTTCCAGTGAACTCTGTAGATCTATGGAGGAAATATGGAAAGTATTATAGAATAAGAAGGTAGGAAAATGTAGGATAGGAGAAACAAGGTGGACTGGTCATGTAGTAAGCATGAGGGATTTCAGATGGGTAGCTGAGTTACTATGCTGATACCTATAAAATAGAAAAAGAGATTTATGTCCTCTAAAGCACATTTGGTAGTTCTATGGAAGATTTATGAACAAACATGAACTAAAAGAGAACAGTGCAAGCACACTTGTATGGGTTGGACTTTATACCAGTGGAAGGAACCCAGACATCCGTGAGATCACGGAACCATTGAAGTACTGAAGTTCATAGTAGTGATACAAGGGGATCAAAGCCATCATCCACATTTTCTCCCCTAAGAAACCTATTAAGTCAATGAAAATATGTTGTAGAGTTGGTTGAAACCTTCTTTTTGTAACATAGTAACACCTGGGGAAATAATTCCTTTGGCTAATGATTGGGCCTAAGTCTTATCTTAATTGTTTGCCATAAGGATCATCTATATTTGCAGATTCATTGCTGAACCAATGAGCCGATTATTAAGGGTGTCCAAAGTTTTAAGGTTTAATACCTTCAGAAATATAAATCCTATAAACTTGAGAAAGATTATACACATTTTAAAAACATTTGTTTCTTAAAATTCAACATATCTAGTCTTGCATTAAGTAGTCAAATTTTGAACTTTGTAAAAACTTTCATCATTTGTTGCTCAATGACTTGAAGGGATTGCATTTGTAATGCTAGCCTTTAGATCATCAAAAGAACAAGGATTTCATGCAAATATGACAGGTTTTATGTGATTCCATAAGAAAGTCAAATGGAAACAGATCAGATGATGGAGGTGGCCAAGCAAAATGACTTCCTCTACTGAATGATCTACAAGTCTGAGAAAGTATCTTCCAGAAATTGCTGTATTCATAATGCATGGAAAGTTACCCTGCCTTGTTAAAATTAAAATGAAAAAAAACAACACTATATTATTAAAAGTTCCCCAAAATAAATAATTTACAAGAAATTTAAATAATTAAGCATTCAGATGAGTTATTTGGGGGCAAGTTTATAGTTTTTACACTTAAGAAATAAAAATTAAAACTGCCCTAAGACTTTTGGGACAGTCTTTATACTTGACAAGTAGTATCCAATTGAAATATTATGACTTCATCAGATTATTTTCATCAGTTTGTAGCTTTGTTAGATACTATTCAAATCCTGTTTCTGACACTACTTTTTTTTTTTTTTTTGGTGAGGCAATTGGGGTTAAGTGACTTGCCTAGGGTCACACAGCTAGTAAGTGTTAAGTGTCTGAGACCGGAATTGAACTCAGGTCTTCCTGACTCCAGGGCCAGTGCTCTATCCACTGCACCAACTAGCTGTCCCTGACACTACTTTTTGAAAAAAATATCATAAAAATATTTTTTTTTTAGTGAGGCAATTGGGGTTAAGTGAATTGCCCAGGGTCACACAGCTAGTAAGTGTCAAGTGTCTGAGGTTGGATTTGAACTCAGCTACTCCTGACTCCAGGGCCGGTGCTCTATCCACTGCGCCATCTAACTGCCCGTGCCAGGTCTTTAAAAAAAAATGCAGTACAGGGCCAGCTAGGTGGCACAGTGGATAGAGCACTGGACCTATATTCAGAAGGACCTGAGTTCAAATCCAGCCTCAGACCCTTGACACTTACTAGCTGTGTGACCCTGGGCAAGTCACTTAACCTTCATTGCCCTGCAAAAAGAAAAAAAGTACTATGTGACTTTGCTTAACAAGGATCTTTTAATTTTATTCTATTGCATTCCTTGAGTTTCTGGGAAATTCTTTTGATATATAAATGAATTGCTCTGCATTCCATTATGGAAGATTGTTGACTAAAAGAGACTTTTAAGCTCAAAACTCACCTCTAAACAGGAGTGGAAGTTTGCTTCCCCCAAAATGATAAGATATCCATACATAAATGAACCTTTTCAACATTCCATTTTACTTTTTAAAAATCCTATCATTTTCTGCTTTAAAAACTATTTCATTTTGAAAAATTACTAGCTGTAGAGAGAAAAGTAGGGTTTGCCTTTCCTTTGTACAATGTTATAATTTCTGTTTTTAAATGACATTATAAATTACAAAAGAATGATAGCCATTTAAATATTCATCTCAAAGGGGGAAAAAGATAAAGTGTATACATAGAAAGTAGAAGCATCGATTCCATGCCTTCATGCAGTGAAACAAAAGGAAGCAGAGAATTCACACAGATCTGAACACCTAAAATTGAATGAAATCATTTAGTTTTGTTCTTTTTTAAAAGGAGGATGGCATGATGTGATAGGTATTGATGACCTTATACTCTTACTACACAATTACATATGAATGGTGAAACAGGACATTTCAGATGTCTTCCTCTTTTGTGTTCAAAGCAGAAAGATAAGCCAAAGCCTTTTGGTTTGATTCATCTTTACACATACCTTTATCTAATATAGGTTGTTCATTTCCAATTTAGCTGATATGGGATTGCATATCATCTTAATATCCATTTTCAAGAGAAAGAAAATTATCTTTCTCTCTATAACTAAATCAGATTAAAACTCTGTTTCATAAACCAAATTATGAGTAAATGCTTCAAGAATTTAGCCAGAAGCTAATAGATTAAGAAAAAGGAAACAACTGAAAGCTTTAGGTATTTCTTCTTAAGGGATTCAGTTGTAACAAAATTATGAATTAAGAAAAAAAATGAGTAATGTCTATTCTTACTAATTCCAGGGCCACAATCTAGTATGCTGTAGTTTATATAGAAAAAAAATTATTTTATTACAAGTCTCAGATTTCTAAGCATTAGTAAATGGGGTGAATATATTTTTGAACCAACTGTAAAAACACTTTTTAATATAGAATATTCTCAGACTACTTCTCTCACCTTTAATATTTGGAATACCCTATGATTTAGGTGCTATATGTTAATGTTAGGCAAATATAAATACATAATCATTCTCACATTTTCTTTCTGAGGTCATAGTTGTTTTTTTCCATCTAATTTTGATATAGTCACATAACATATTTTAACTACTTATATCTTTTTTTGTTTGTTTGTTTTTTGGGCAGGGTAATGAGGGTTAAGTGACTTGCCCAGGGTCACACAGCTAGTAAGTGTCAAGTGTCTGAGGCCAGATTTGAACTCAGTTTCTTCTGAATCCAGGGCTGGTGCTTTATCCACTGTGCCACCTAGCTGCCCCTACTTATATCTTTTTTAAAAAATCTCTCTTTTTTTGGTTTGAATTTTTTAAATTTAGTAACAACATGCTTAGGTCATTTGAATACATCTGTATATCAAATGCACACTAAGTATAGTTTCCTGTTTTTTTTTTTTAACATGATAGTTCACCATTTGATTTTTTTCCCCCAGCAAGGGAACATAACTAGATGCTTTTAGTGCAGTTAATGAGGATCTTTTGATAGTAAGACTTGTCATGTGTGGATTGGGGCATGATCTCACTTGTTCTCTAGATGATTCTTAGCCACAGATTGAAACATTAAGTAGCAGGCTGCAAAGCCTTACTAAGTATACCCCTTCCAGGGGCAGTCACCTGCCTGCAGAAATCCCGAGTGATTATCTCTAGGGCTATTTTGCAGGTTCATAGTCTACTGAGTCAGAAAAGCTTTTCATCAGATCAGAAACATATTAATACCAGCCTTGAAGTGCTGTGCTGCATCATCAAGCATGACTATATTTTAAAAAAATAATAAAGACAAAATAAAACCAGCCATACATAGCCCTGGGTCTCTCGTTTCAAATGCAAATAACAACCTCTCTGCTTTCTTCCTCTCCACTTTAATCACTGTTTGTGACCCCATTTGTTAGTTTGTGTTCTTTGGTTGTTTTTTTTTTTTTTGTAAAGATAATGGGAGTGGTTTGCCATTTCCTTCTGATGAGGAAACTGAGGCAAATAGGGTTAAGTGAGTTGTCCAGGGTCACCCAGTTGGTAAGTGCCTGAGGCCAAATATGAACTCAGGTCTTCCTGACTCCAGGCCCATCACCCTAATCATTGAGCTACCCAGCTGCCCCATCTATCTCTATACTTTCCTTATAGTTTGTCAGATCTCTCTCCTACTTTTTTTTTCTTTTTTTCTTTTTTTTTTTGTTTTTAGGCAATTAGGGTTAAGTGACTTGCCCAGGGTCACACAGCTAGTAAGTGTTAAGTGTCTGAGGCCAGCTTTGAACTCAGGTCCTCCTGACTCCAGGTCTGGTGCTCTATTCACTGCGCCACCTAGCTGCCCCCCTCTCCTGCTTTTTAAAGAGCCGGCTGCATTAGCAGTTTCAGAAGTCTAGTCATTTTCCTCAAAGATCACGTCTAGAGCCAGAGGGAAGTTCCGAGGCCATATAATCTATATCCTCATTTTACAGATGAGGAGACCCAAGGAATTTAAGTGCCTTTTTCAGGTAAATACAGGCAGTAAGTATTAAAGACCACCACCCTTTTTCCAATAGTTTCAGTATAGAGGGGCTTCATCCATTCATTCTAGTTCCTGTCTGCTAACAACAATAACAAACATTTATATGGCATTTTAAGGTTTGTAAAATATTTTACCTATGCTATCTCCAACTCTTTTTTCTATTTTAAAATATTTTTTGGTGAGGCAATTCGAGTTAAGTGACTTGCCCGGGGTCACATAGCTAGTAAGTGTTAAGTGTCTGAGACCAGATTTGAACTCAGGTTCTCCTGACTCCAGGATGGGTGCTCTATCCACTGAACCACCTAGCTGCCCCTTACCTATCCTATCACATTTAATTTTTACAATAACTGTATGTAGCAGGTGCTGTTATTCCCATTTTAGAGATGAGCAAAGTGTGCTTGTGAGAGAACCTAGATTAGGGTCATGCAGTGAGTGAGTGGGTAAAGATGCTCATCCTTCACTTCAGTCCCAGATGAAGAAGGAGCCTTGGTTCCCTTTTACATCCAGGACCATTGATAAAGTCTTCTGTTTGCAATGGTTGTCTCCCATGTAGGGATTACTCTCTTTCTTCATCTTTATCATTTTGTTTCTGTGACTTCAAGTTTCAGCTAAAATCCCAACTTCTTCAGACCTTTCTTGGTTCCCCCTTTTTCTTTACATATTGTCTCCTGCCTTAGTTAGAATGGGAGCTGCTTCAGAGCAAGAACTGGCTTTACCTTTCTTTGTATTTCCAGTCCTTAACACAGTTCCTGTTATGTAGAAAATGCTTATTGACTGACTGACTGACTGATGGATTACCACACTGAAGTGCGTATTGATTAAGGTGGGCATTGGAAGAGATGAACTGTGGGGTGATTTATAATTCTGAAATTCTAACTATGAAAATCCAAGTTGATTCATAGCAACTTTTAAAAATAAATTCAATTGGGAGTTGGGGAGATTGCTGACCTTAGGACACAAGGCCTACTCTCAATTCTTGAAATACAAATCTTCCAAAATTGCCTTCACACTAGATATGCCAAATACTTGGAATGTTCTGCTCCCTTATCTCTGTCTCTTAATTTCCCTGTCTTCCTTCATTATTCCATTCAAATCTCACATTCTGCAGGTGGCCTTTCCTCACAGCTCTGAGATTATCTTCAAATACTCTGAATATATTTTGTGTGTACCTAGATATTTACAAGGTTTCTCATCCTCCTCGTTTCAATTTGAGCTCTTTTTGGACAAAGACTATTTCTGCCTTTCACTTAGCTGAGGGCCTGGCATATAATAAGTGATTAATAAATGCTTGTTGTCTCACTATTGTTAACTGGATTGGTTTGGAAGCAGGTAGCCTTGGATCCATTTGGCCAATGATTGGCAGGCCTTTGGGGAGTGAGCCAAAGTAGAGAGGACCCAATAAAAGATAGGAACTGGAATGAACCAATTATTAGGGAAGATAATAAATGAATAGAATCAAATGTCAATAAAGGTGATAAGAATCAGTATGAATTAGTCTCAGAAAAGTTAATTTCTTGAGGGCCAGATTCAGACAATGTTGCCTGAGTCAAGGTTTAACAACAATACCAAATTCTTTCAGCAGGTTAATAAAATTGGTAGATAGGTTGTTTCAAAAGACTAGGTATTCATTTGGACAGTTATGATGTCAGGGAAACAGCAGAGGTGTTCAAAATAATGGCTGACACTAGTTTCAGAATTTAACTTTCTAATTTTAGGAACATAGCTTTAGAGCTAGAAGGGATCTTAGAAATTAAATAGGCTAACCCCACTCATTTTAGAGATGAAAAATGATGCTCAGAGAGATAAAGTGACTTGCACAGTTTAATCCAGGACTTGTACCTCAATCCTCTGACCCCAAATTCAGCATTCTTTTAACTATACCATATTGCCTCCCATGCCACTATGGGAGCTAATCATAGAATGAAAATTCTATTACAAAGGACATTTGATTAAAAAAAACCCTAAACCAAACAACTTTAATCAGCAGGCCTATTTTGGGAATCATCAGTAGAAAACAGTGACCATATCCTTGAATAACAGGAAATCTATTGATTTAAAGCTATACCTGGGGATGGTCAATCATGACATTGTCCTAGGGCGTCAAAATTTAGACTATTAGTACTACTAGTAATAGTAGCATTTTTAGTTTAATGGGTAGAAACAATTTAGCTTAGAGCCTAGTTGGTAAGAATAATTACTTAAAATAGAGAAGCTACCAGATGGAATACTACCTCCCCTCTTGACCACAGTCAAAGTGAGTTCCTTCTAGCATGACCCTGTCTTACTTCCTCATTCAAGGCCTCTTTATCACCGTCTTCACACAATCCTAAGTATCTATCTTCCTCCCCTCCTCTATCCTCCATCAGGTCATTTGTCCTGACATACAAGGTCTCACCCTTTTCAACTGAATTTATCTTTAAAAAGTTAATTTTAGATTCCTTTTGCTTTGACTTTGACCCAAGGATTCTTTGGTAGCAACTTAAAGTTCTGGCAAAGCCACAGTTAGCAATATGCTCAAAATAGTCCTTTTTTACCCCCCCAAACATTCTTTAATTTTTTTTTGGTGGGGCAATGAGGGTTAAGTGACTTGCCCAGGGTCACACAGCTAGTAAGTGTCAAATGTCTGAGGATGGATTTGAACTCAGGTCCTCCTGAATCCAGGATCAGTGCTTTATCTACTGCACCACCTAGCTGCCCCCCAAACATTCATTTTTTTTTTTTCCGATTCCAATACAGTTTATTTTAACATGATTCCCAGCGCAAGGGCACTCAAAGATCACATTCCTCCCACTCCGAAGGAAGAAGGGATCCAGCCCCAGGCATCAGGGTGGAGATGAGGGAGGAAGAGAAAGTGGCTCAGATGTTCCCAGGGAAGGTGTCTTCTGCAATGCGATCATCCCAAGAATTCACCCAGGGCGCAGGACAGAGGGACTTGTAGACACGCTTGTACCACTCGCAGACAGATGTGTCACCGCCTCTATCATTCATGGCCTTCTCACAACTGTGAAAATCTAGGTAGTTCTGCCAGCAGTAGCGAGTCTGGTTCTGATTGGGGAAGCGGCTACCGTGGGGTAGTTTTGGATCTTGGACGTGATGTCTTCAGACGTGGTGGCTCCTGGACTGAGATCGCTTCCGCTGCTGTCCTGTTGGTGTGTCCGCTGCTCCTCTTGATGTCGCAGACTCAATGTGACCCCCCCCCCCAAACATTCATTTTTTTAAAATTTTGAGTTCCAAATTCTCTCCCTCCTTCCAGCCCTTTCTCCACTCACTGAGAAGACAAGGCAATATAATACCCATTATACATGTAAAGTCATGCAAAACTTATTTCCATATTAACCACAATATAGTACTTTGAAAAGAGGATTGGATCTGAATTTTGGAGACCTGATCTTAGATCAAGGGATGCCATCTGTTGTCTTGAGTCCTTCTCTTTGGCATTTTTTCTTGTTATTTCCTTTCAATTTTACTACATCTTCCATATGAAATATGGTATAAGGGCAAAGTCTTTATATTTCAAAAGCATTCTCCTGCAGCAAGTTTGTGAAGCTCAAAGATGATGAAACTCCTCCTTCCTACTTCCATTCACCCCATTCCCTGCCACCCATTGGTATTTCAGGATATCATTTTTTCTTCCCTGTACTTGTTTTGTTGTATTTTCTAGCACCTCAATAACCAACTTCATAACAACTCATTCTCAATTATATTTTAGCATTTTGGTTACCCTACTTTTAAAAACCATAGTAATGTTATAGTTGTATTTTATTATTCCATTATTTGGTATACAGTATGCTTTTTTTTCATGTAGACTACACAGGATAATAAATAATACTTCAAAAAATTTAATGACAGATCTATCATTCACATTTAGCATTTAACAATATTCTGGGCATAAAATTTCCCAAAGTGAGGGAAACCCTTTTGTTGGCATTTATTAATGTTAGCACATTTGAAAGTAATATAAAATTAGGTAATATTAATAAGCACATATGTTTATATATATACACATACACACATCTATATATATCTTTCTATGTGTGTGTATATATGTATATATGTGTACTGCTTTAAATTTTCCAAAGTATTTTCCATAAATTATTTTTTTTGTTCCTCACAACAACCTGAGTTAGTAGGTACATGTATGTCTCACATTTTATAAATAAAGATTTGAACTTTGAAAAGGTGAAGTGAGTTGTCCAGGGTCCTATAGTAAGGATCAGAGGCAATATTTGTACTTAGGTTTTCTTGACACAAGATTCAACAATTTTGTTCTCTGTATCACATTGGCTTCCAATGATGACTACATCATTTGTGAAGGCCCATTTTGCCATATGACCACATTGTAATGAATCCCTTCAGCCAAGTTTGGACAAGAGAGCCCCTAGACTCAAAATTCCATGTCTGAGAAATCTTAGGAAATTCTAGATATTTCAGTTACTTGAAGTTTGAATAGAAAGATTCCTACATAACAGAAATGGTATATGACATTATTGAAGACATTAAGAATTCAGTATATTTTCTCATGGTTAGTTTTAAATGGAAAAAAATGTCTGGCCTTTCAGGGGGTGCTTTTCTACTGACATTTTTTGTTAAATTGTGGCCCAATGGTTCTGTTACCCAGCAAACTTCTTCATACATCACAGCACTTTGGCTCTTCTTTGTTTGTTTTAATTTAATACAATTTCCCCTTTAGTTTGCCAAGAAATTAGGCAAAATCCAACAGCTTTTCTTATAAAGCCTTTTCTTATAAAGAAAAACAAATCCCAGTTTTTCATGTGCCTAGTATTATAATGAACATTATCTCTTTTCTGTTTCCATAATGAGAAGCCCATTCTACATTACCAGTATCCTTAGTGGAAACAAAATACTTCTGTCAATGAAATCATACCCTGAACATTGGAAGCCCTAATTATGACAACCTTATTTATTTCCTGGGAGCCTTTAAGTCTAATTAGTTTTGCATTTGGTTCTTAGCTAACTTTGAGCATAGTTTTACTTATGTGTGGACCATTTGTCCCTAAGGAACTCATGTGCTGATTTTTCTTGGACTCTTGGCAGAAATATATCGACTGGTTATGCTTTACAAGACATTTAAAAATATTCTTCATGTCTCTGAATAATTGACTACAAATATGACTTCCTTGGGGTTTCTCTTTTTATCTTATCTAGACATGCTCCTAGAAATACAGAAGACTTTGAAATTCCAAAGTTTATAGAATCATAGATGTTTACAGCTGGAGAGGGGGTGGGGTGGGGTCAGGACTTAGAGCTAGTCTGGACCAACCTTATCCTCACTTAAATCCAATTCATGTATAAGTCAAACCATCATCTCATGATTTCATTAGTCCTCTTCGAAGATATAGGATGAACAACAATCATAACTATAAGGAAGCATTGCTTAGTGCTTAGAATGCTGGAGTCAGAGCCAAAAAGAATTGTACTTGGGTCCTCTCTCAGATACTTGCTATGCAATACTAAACGACTAATTTAGTTTACACTGTTTTTTGTAAAATGGGAAAAATAATAGCACATACTTCACATGGTAGTTTTGATGATCATAGAAGATAATGAAAAATGTGTGCAAAACCTTTTTGTCCTATCTAAATGTGAACTACTATTATGATTACAAATAAAGATAGTTAGGTCCAGATTGATGAAGTAACCTGCCAGAGACCACATAGTGACACTGTCAGAAGTAGATTCAATCTTCCAAATTCCCAATCCAATTTTCTTTCCATTACTCTATGGCCAGCCTTTGGTGAAGACATTGAAGATTACCCACTAGATTACCTTCTGCAGGGAGTCTACTACATGCAATCAGCATGGTTTCCATGTTTTCTTCTGTTAATAAATACTTCTGCTGTTCTTTCAATTTGGAGGCTGAAGAGTTTATTTCCCCTCAAATTATCCTACATGGGCAAATGCCATTGAGGCAAAAAATGGATTTGGAGTTGAAAGACCTAGGTTCAAAACCAGACCACAAATGACTACTTATAAGACCCTAGGCAAGTCACTTAACTGTTCTGCATTGAATTTTCTCATTTGTAATACGTGGGGTTTGAACTAGATAAATGCTCTCTAACATCCCTTCTAATTTGGACATACAAGGGCTTGAAGTGGTAATTATAAACATACTTATGATCACTTTTGTTAATATGTAAATAATTCATCCCTCTCACCCCTTTCTGAAACTGATTTTTGTCACTGAAGGTGAAGGGAGTTCTTGGAGAAGAAATTTTTTTATATTTTTATATTTTATATTTCTTTTTTAAAATTTTATTTCTATTTGTGATATATAATTATATTTTATACATATGTCAAACATAGATATAATATATAAATATACACATGACATATATAATGTAATTTTTTTACATTATTACATTTAGATATACCTAGATATATTCTAATACATATAACTTAGTATTTTGAATCTTAAAATAACTGTTTTATAAGTAACATATACAAGGAAGTCCTTTTACCACTTCAGATTATGACACCTGCTCTTCAATTTATAATTTAAAGACTTGACTGAGGGCACTAAGAAATTAAGTGACTTGTTTAGGATCACACAGCCAACATGGTGGAACTAAACATAGGCCTTCTTGATTTTCAGGCCACGATCAATCCCTTTTGTCATGCTGCCTCTCAGTTGAAAAACAAAACAAAACAGCTTTCAAATTTATCTGCGCTTTCTTTTGTTTTAGTTTTAAGCATAATCCTCAAAACCCAAAGTGGCATGTGGTACCCTGGAAAGTAAAAGTTAGCACCAAAGAAGTTTTAAAATTGCTTTAGTCAAAAATGAGGGTCCTCCAGATATCAGGAATGTGAAGGAAATATTAAAAATAAAACAGATCGAACATACCAAAGAAAGAAAATCCTGAAGTCAGCTCACTTAAGTTTTCAAGATGGTAGGTAGCTGATTAAATTGGTGTGGATGTAGATTTCATGTTGCTATGACCTTGCACATAGTAGGTGCTGAATGAAGATCTGTGGAACTGAATTGAATTGGCAAACCACAAGACAACAAACTGCCTCAGTTTTCAGAGGGAAACCACAGAGAAGGCTAATACCACTCAAGAGGGCCCATGCAGATGTAGGAGAACTGGAGTACTAATCCCTACTCCTTTAATTACCATTTTCAGTTCTCTGAGTGCTTCCAATTTATCATGTTTTTATGGGTCTCGTTTGATTCATTCATCTATGTGCTAGAAATGTTTTTCTGAACATTAATTGTATTCAGCTTGTTACTGTTGAACAGAACCGGCTTTCCACCAAAGCAAAGTAGGTGGTTGGGCGTAGGCCCTACACAGCTCACCTGACAAAAGGTCCTTTAAATCTTAACTGCCTTGGTCAGGAAGTTCTCATGAATACTTCAAAAAGAGAAAATATTCAACCGTTGCTGAAGCAATTTGCCTGTTATATACTGCCTTGCTCCATCCTTTGAAACCTAGTCTGAAATACAAGCATCTGAATCTTGGCATTGGATGTACAGCCACTCATTTTTACCTGATGACCTGGACTACTTCTAGGCTTCTGTTTATTCTTACTTGACTGTGGCCATATTTCTGACCACCTGCTCAGAAGGATATAATCACAGAATTCAGAAAGTACCTCAGAGGTCAGCTCAACTAGAAATATGTCTGACCAAAAATCTCCTTTGTCAAATAATCAATAAGTAGTATATACAGCACTGTATATCAATCATTATGTCAGGTGCTATAAAGATACAAAAGTGAGTTGTCCCTTCTCTCAAGTAGCTTACATTCTAGAAGTGATAATAGGCTACAGCATGGTTGTGTATAGAAGTAAAAAGAGAATTTGTAAAAACATATATAGTGTTAGGTGAGCATTAACAACTAGGGCATTAAAAAACAAATAAAACTTTTGGAGAATGTTGCACTTAAGTTGTACCTTGAAGGGGTCAGAGAGTTCTAAGAGTTTATCTTGAGGACAGTTACTAGAAAAGTCTGCTCAAAGTCAAGGAGGTGGGATATCCCACTTTAGATATCTTCCTTTGGCAGTTTCACATGGGAAAACAGGAGTTGGCTTTAAAAATAGTATTCTTGGATCACAGTAACTAGCCAAAGAAAAGGTATCCATTTACCATTTACACTTGGTCTCATGATTGAGGTTTAGTCTGAGATAAATAAGAGGTGAAAGCAGAAAGTACATAGTCACAGTCTTGCCTGTGGGACTACCCTCCTGCTACTGATGTCACCCCACCCCACTATGATAGCTACCTAGTTCTGGTTACTTCTGTGAATAATAATTAAACATATTTAAATATCTGCCTTAAGATTTTCAGAGCACTTTCCTTCCAATCACCCTTAAAGGTAGGTATTGCAAATATAATTGTCTTATTTCGTTATATTATTATTTAGCAAATTGATCAATAAGTATTTATTATGCACTTACCATGTGCAAGGCACTGATGCATGAGGAACTTGAGGTTCATAAAGCTTAAATGATTTGATTTGTCTAAGATCACACAAGTGGTAAGTGTCATGAACAGAATTCAAACCCAGGTCACTCGACTCCCAGAATAGCTCTGTTTCTACTATGCCACACTGCTTTCCAAGAATAGAAAGGAACTGAAGTGACCTGTCTAGACACATAGGTACTATATTAACAAAAATGGCAACTTCAGCATGCCCATTCAACTTCCTGTATAGTTTATGCTGGTTAGTTCCATATAAAAACCGAAAAAAGCACACTTTTTGCAAGGGGCCATGATATGATGCCACTGAGAACTTTGAAGATAACACAGCAATATGGATTTCAACTTAACCAAGATAAATGGCACTTTTTAATACATAAACTAACCTCTTTGGGGATTGAGATGACATGGGAGAAGTTTAACCTGATTTTAATAAAGCTAGAGCAAAATAGAAAATGCCAAATCCAACAGACAACGAGGCCATAAGAGAAACAGGCATACAGGATATACCAGCAATTACTCTCCCAAGTCACCTAAGGCAGTGATATCAGAAAAAGCCAAATAATCAAAAACATCAGTGTGAGAAAATGGGAAGAAAAAAAAAAAAACCATGTAAATCTCTGTAACTATCAGGATAGTATTGGGGCTATGGAAAATCCAGGAGTCTTAGAGTAGAAGGAGAAGGGCAAACTATTGCCCAAGTTATTCTGCATCCTGTTATTTGCAGGTTACATTTATCATGGTTAAAGAGGAGGCTAGGAGAGATTGTTATTGCCTCAGGGCATAAGATTGCCCTGATGTAAATCCTGGGTTGAGAGACAGCATAGCCCAGTGTCCTGCCTCTGGAGTTAGGAAGATCTACCTAAGTATCAAATCTGCCTGTGATGCTTAAGAGCTGTGTGGCAATGGGCAAATCATTTAACTTCTCTTAATCTTAGTTTCTTTATTTGTAAAATGTGGATAACAACTGTGAGCTCTGATAGCCACACTTTAATGAGAACTGACTGATTTCCCACCCACTCCCCCTTCCCAGGCAAATGAATTGTCTGGGACTGACCAATCTTTGTCAATTCCAGACTCTTGATTGGTTTATGGATCTCCTCCAAACAAACTATCCCCTCCCAAAGATTTCCCACCTTACTCCCTGGACTTTGGGTTATTTTATAAAAGGGTCCATTTACATTAAATAGTTTCTATTTAGAGTTAAGTAGCTTCTATACTTAACTAAAGCTTAGTTTCATAATTCTCTTTGTTAATTTACATTAAGTTCCCTTTTTTCTGTTACTCCTTATAAACCCTGTCCTCAGTCCCCCATCTTTGGGATCAAAGCATCTTGCTTTGTTATACCAAGAGCTATAGTTCCTCTGTCCCAATTAAAGACCTTATTTCTCCTATATTGATTATTTCATTAATTTACAGGTTAACAGCTCAAATAAGATCACATTTGGAAAAGTGTTTTGCAAATTTTAAAATGCAATGCAAATGGTAGTTATAAGTTCTGATCCCCAGGAAAGAATGGCTTATAGAAGCCTTTATTAAGTGGGAAAGCTCTATAGCTTCCCTTCCATAGTTATTCCTTGGGGTTGGTCAGTGTACTGTTTCTCTGGGAAGGAGGTGATAGCAACAGAGTAAGCAATAATAATGTTTATGGGTCTCCTGTCTTGTGGCTGTGCTTAGTGATCGCCAGAAGGGAGAATCCTTGATCACACAGAAATTTAGATAACACCTAAGGGCTATATCTGAAAACGCCAGCTGACACTCGGCCTTATTACTCTGGGGAACATGTCTGAGAAAGTCCTAGGTACTACACAGATGAATCTATACAGACAATCTTCATTCTTAACATGAAAGGGGGAGAAACAGAAAGACCATCTTTTCTTATTTTAAACAATTAAGAAATTGGTAATTGTGTATACATTGATTTTCACCATCTCTGGTTCAAAATTTTGTCATCAGACTTTTTTTTCCCAATCAATTGGGGAAAAGGGCTTCAAAACTCCTTAACTTAGCATGAAGACTGTCAAAGACTTCAATCAGAGAGAGACAGACACACACACACACACACACACAGACGAGGTGGGGGGGGGAGAGAGTCAGAGGGAAAGGGAGAGTCAGAGGGAGAGAGAGTCAGAGGGAGAGGGAGAGGGAGAGGGAGGAGACGGAGAGTGAGTGTCAGAGTCAGAGTCCTGCCAGGTCTTTTTTTTTTTTTTAGTGAGGCAATTGGGGTTAAGTGACTTGCCCAGGGTCACACAGCTAGTAAGTGTCAAGTGTCTGAGGTTGGATTTGAACTCAGCTACTCCTGACTCCAGGGCCGGTGCTCTATCCACTGCGCCATCTAGCTGCCCCTGCCAGGTCTTTAAAAAAAATGCAGTACAGGGTCAGCTAGGTGGCACAGTGGATAGAGCACTAGACCTATATTCAGGAGGACCTGAGTTCAAATCCAGCCTCAGACACTTGACACTTACTAGCTGTGTGACCCTGGGCAAGTCACTTAACTCCCACCGCCCTGAAAAAAAACAAAAACAGGAAAAAAAGTATGCAGTACAGTCTCCTCCAAGAAGCATGAGATGTGATGACAATTTATCCTGTATCTCCACCTGATTATATAAATTAATGCAATCTCACTATTGAACTCTATCCCAGCAAGATTTTTTAAAAGGACCAGAAATTTTGAAAGAAAAAGAGTGGAGAGAAAGGAAAAGGGAAGAAAGGAGGAGGGAAGGAGGGAGATGGCTTCCCAAATTTCAGTCTTTCATGAAATCTATTTACTTAAAATCAGCCCCTTCCTTATTTTAGTGTAGCTCAACACACCAAAATTGGACTATGATATTATCTTTTTTGACTTGAGCCCCTACCCCATTTCAGCTAAGAAGTTCTAAAGTCATCTAAACTCAGTCCAAAACATGGGACAAGGAATAAGCATTTAAAAGGTAAAATATTTAATTAAAACTAAAACAATTAGCAAAGGAATAGGAAAAACAATCTTAGCACATAGACTCTAGGGATTAGGCTTTCATGTCTTAACTAAGAGTAAAGTTGGGGGCAGCTAGATGGCTCAGTGGTTAAAGCTCTGGCCCTGGATTCAGGAATACCTGAGTTCAAATCCGGCCTCAGACACTTGACACTTACTAGCTGTGTGACCCTGGGCAAGTCACTTAACCCCCATTGCCACGCCAAAAAAAAAAAAAAACCCAACACCCCCCCCCCAAAAAAAAAAACAGTAAAGGAAAACAATATGTGAGACATAGTCTGGTGTGAAGAAGGTATAGCAAAATTGCTGATGTAATTAGATTAAAATATATTATGTAAATAATAATAATATTAATAACAACAGCTAGTATCAGCTCCCATGGGTTCAATTCCCATTTTTATTTTGGTTACTCTCAGGTCTTCCTTTCCTGCCTCAATATTTCTGCTGATATCCAATCTCCCATCTCCAACTGCCTTTCAGATATTTTAAACTGAATATCCAGTAGACATCATAAACTCAATATGTCCAAAACAGAAATCATTGTCTTTCTTCCTAAATCCTCTTGCCCCTCCTCCCATTCCTATTACTGTGGAAGACATCATCCTTCTAGTGCCTCAGGCTCCCCTACTTCTTCTCAAACACTAATATCTGGAAAATAATAATTTTCTCTGTCTCCATGCCTCCCTGCACCCATTCAGATTTACAGTCTGATTTTCTGATCAGACAACTAGAATGTGTTTCTCATGCTCAGGGTTCCCTTGGAGAAGTAGCATGTGTTGGATATTCCTGATCTTATGTGTTTTGAACTGCAAAAGCTGAGATCAAGGTGGTGAGGATTGCCAGGGGAATATGCCAGTGATGGAAAAGGCATGTCCTTAGCTCTGCTTCAAAGTGTTCTTCTGATGCATCATTCGAAAAACTGCTCCCTTTCTCTAGGTGAGGATCTGTATGAAAGGCTCTTAATTTATTAACTATATGTCCTTAAGTGAGTTCCCTTAAGGATCAGGCATTGGCCTTAGAACATATAGTTCTCCCCCGCAACCAACACCTCCTCCTTAAATACCTGACCCATCCTGCTCTGTTTAGAGGCAGAGAAGCAACAAAGTAACACAATACATAGAATGATGGACTTGGCATGAGGAAGACCTGAGTTCATATTCTGCCACATACTTCTCAAATTCAGCTGTATGAGCTGGTCAAGTACCCTATCCTCTTTCAAGTTAAGTCAAATCAACAAGCATTTATTAAACATCTGCTCTGTGCCTGTCACTGTGTGCTGAGCTTTGGTGATAAAAAGAAGGGCAGAAAATAGTCCCTGCTTTCAAGATGCTCACAATCTAATGGGGAAGAAAAGAAGCAAGCACCTATGAATGAACACACACACACACACACACACACACACACACACACATATATACACATAGTTTATTCATAGGTGCTTACTTTTTCCCCTACAGCATACAAATATGATATATGTATACATACACACACATACACACACACATATACATATACACATTATAAATTAGAGACAGAGAGACAGCAGTAGAATTAAGGGGGACTGGAACGGACTTTGCAGGGGCAGGATTTTAACTGAGACGAAGAAATTCAGGAGGTGGAGAAGAGAAGGCATATGTGGCAGTCAGTGAAAATGAAGTCAGAGAACAGAGTACAAGGAACAAGAAGGAGGACAGTGTTGATGGTTTGTAGAGTAGTATATGAAAGGGACTCGGGCCTAAAAAGATTATAAAAATAGGAAGGGGCCAGATATGGGGGGCTCTGAAAGGCCAAAAGAGGATTTTATATTAAGTCATGGAGTTAATAAGGAGTCACTGCAGTTTGTTGAATGAGGGTAGATGGGTATGGTCAGACCTGCATTTGAGGAATTTCACTGTGATGGCTGAGGGGCTATGGACTGGAGTATCCAGATTCTGGAGAAAAGGAAATGAACTAGAAGCCTATTGCAACGGTCCAGCCACAACGTGATGAGTGCCTGCACCAGGTTACTGGCAGTGTCAGAGGAGAGATGATGCACCCATGACAAATGTTTCGAAGTTAAAATTGACGGGAAATAGGTTATGTGTGAGGGGGTGGTGTTGAGAAAAAGCAAGGAGTCAAGGATGACACTTAGGGCTGGGAGGATGAATGAAGAAAGAAAGCAGCATATACTGAATGTTTGCTATGTACAAAGCACTGTGCTAAGAGCTAGGGACACAAATAGAAAAATCATATTAGTCCCTGATCTCGAGGGGTTCACCTTCAAACGGAGGAGCCAACACGTGGTAGTTTTCAGCTACAAGTCAGATGGAAAGGTTCCATGTTCCTTAGGGTTCAGTGGTAAAGTTGATGATAATGCCTTTACATTAATGCCATTTCCACTGATAAAAATCATTAAATTCTCATGTGAACCATTTGACAGTGCCAAGGACTTTGGTGGCAAGAACTTTTCTTTCGGCATCTTCAGAAGCTGGAGCTGTAGTATCTGCCTGCAGGAGCAGTTGCTACAGCACTAAAAGCAAGACTCCTGGGCTTAGGGTCCTGGACTGTCTCCATTGGTCAGAGTCAGGTCAGAGTGGTAATGCTTGGATTTTCCTGGCACAGCCTAATTTATCTTTCCTTCGGAATGCCTTGCTTCTTCAGCTAGGTTGTGTTGCTTGCCCTGTGGCTGGCAGTTGGTGGGGACTATTGGCCTCTTCTCCAGAGGAGTTGTTTGCACAGATGATGTCATTGAGGGCTAGACTGGAAGAAGGATTCTAGTCTAGTGGGTGGTTCTCCCAGGGTTCTTCTGCTTCCGTGGCTCAGTGACAATTGGTCAGCAATTATTGCTTCTGGTGGTGAAGAAAGTAAGGCCTTATCTATAATTATTTTTCCCCTTTATGATGGCTTCAGGAGCTACGGAAGTAGCTCTGGTGGCTCAGAGTACTGTTATTCCTAAGGCTCTTCAGTTTAGAGCACTGGGTTTTATCCATTGTGCTCTATAGAGAGATGGTGGTTAGGTTGGTAGTGATTGTTTGACTTGCCTGGCACATATTGCTTCCTCTTTCTCCTTCAGGGTGCCTTGCTCCTTCAGATATGCTGGCTTGAATGTCTTGTGGCTTGGGAATAACTGGCCCCCCTTATCTACAGAATGATAGTTTACTTGACAGTAATTGGGAAGTGAAAAATTGGGGAGGATTTTGGGGGAAAGGATGAGTGCAGTTGCCATAAACCTTCAATTTGTAAAAAATCGAAATATCTGTGGAACACAATCAAATGAAGTGCAATAAAATGAGGTATGCCTGTAATATCTGGCAAGCATATTACCAACCTTATAAGAGCACTATATTAATGGTAGGTGTCATTGAAATCACAGCAGACAGAGAGGTGGATTGTTCCCCTTCTCATGTGCTTCTGTTTAATTTTATCGATAGGCTCCTGTACAAATTCATCACCTAGAATTGTTTTGTGACTATCCGGAATCTATAGGAATAGACAACAGTTGATAAAAAAGAGACCTTGGTGTTTTAATGAACTGAAAGTTCAATAGAAGTCCACCATCTGACAAAGTGGCCAAGAAAGTCAAGGTAATGTTTAAGGCACACAGTCTAGAAAACAGGAGCTGATAGTTCTGTTGCACTGAGCCCTGATCAGACCACATATGCAGGAGGCAACACTTTTTTAAACTTATGCTTTTAACCTTACACTATTTTGACCTACTACATATTACAACATGCATTTATTTTTTATTTTTATTTTTTTATTTTTTTGGTGGGGCAATGAGGATTAAGTGACTTGCCCAGGGTCACATAGCTAGTACGTGTCAAGTGTCTGAGGCCGGATTTGAACTTGGGTCCTTCTGAATCCAGGACTGGTGCTTTATCTACTGCTCAACCTAGCTGCCTCCTACAGCATGCATTTAGCTAGACAGTATCTGATCTTCACCACAAGCCCAGGGGCAGAGGATTCCTGGATGTACAGATGGATGGGCACAGTGCAAGTTCATAAGGAGTGCCTGCTGGCCAAAGCCCTGAGAAGGAAAGGTCAGCCTAACAAATCTTCCAGTTCTGACATTCTCTTCCCTTTTTCTTCATCCCATTTTCCTTGATTCCCCTGTGTTTTGACTCTTCATTTCCAGTTTCTCCAATTTATTTCCTGGATTTCTTTGTTAGGTAACATATGGTTTTTTTGCCTCCAGAGATCTTTTGCCTCGGCATACATTACCTCCTTTGCTGGCTGTCAGTGCCTTCTACCACCAGCTGAGAGCATTCCCCATGTTCCTAAAGGATAACCCTTTGTGGGGAAGACCTCAGGGGAAGGTACAGAATCTTAACTCAAGGAGCTGTAGCCATGAAGTACAGAACTCTAAGGCTGACTATAAGTGTCTCTTCATGGAAGTCGCCAGCCTCTGGTTATAGCTGGCTATCACCCAGGGAAAGGAGATGTGTTCCAGCTGTAGTTGGAACATGCTATCCACCCTTGTGCCAGTTGGTATTGTCTGCCAGAAAAAAAAATCTGGCCAACTGGAAGAGATGTGTAAGTTCTTAGCCCAGATCAAAGTACTTCCAAATTTGTCCCCCCATGAATTCCTCAATGACTAAGCCAAAGTTGTTCTGATAATCTCCCATTTATCAGGGCCTGCACTTCATAGGTGAAGTCTTTGGGAATGGAATAAAGAACTCTGCATAGATGGTCATGTTAATTTTTTTTCCAGGGGTGGAGGATACCACACAAGGCCAGGGAAAGGTCACAAAATCACGTAGTTAGAGTGGGAAGAAACCTCCGAGGATACCAGCAGCTATAAGAGTATCCTTTACCCTGAAGAGGTAAATAGCTTTAGTATCTAAAGATGACATATATCCTTTGACAGTGGTGCAGTGTAGAGTGCAGGGTCTGGAGTCAGAGAGCATTATCTTCCTGAGTTCAAATCTGGCTTCAGACTGTGTGTGTGAGAGACTATCTGTGTGACCTTGGGCAAGTCATTTAACCCTCTTTGACTTAGTTTCCTCATCTGTAAAATAAGCTGTAGAAAGAAATGACAAAGTATTCTAATATATATGCCAAGAAAAACCCAAATAGGGTCATGAAGAATTGGACAAGACTGAAATGACTTGTCAGCTTCAACTGGTTTTCTGACTTCCTATTCCCCTGAGTGTGTAGTGCTGAGACAGGTTACAAAATCAAGGCAAGTCTGAGCTTTTATGCTTGTTTTATTTTCTTCTCCCATATATTTCATATTCAAGGAAAACTAATAGAATGAGTTAAATGTACAATAAGGCAAATAATATCCCTGGGGAGAGAAGATCTTAGAGAGTGCTAATAAAAAGCTGAAAGGAAGAGACAGGAACATATATGCCTTCCCCCTCTTGAGGTTGGTCATTTAAGTGTCAAAGGCCAAAGCATGAAGCTTTAAAGTGGGGGGGCAAATTCTAGGGTTCTCTTCCATTATACAAGGATGGGATGAGCTTGACACGTGCTCTTATATGGTAAAGGAGTTAACAGTTTAAGACCTAAATATATGGAGGTATTTGGAAACATTATCTAGATCATGATTGCCAACAGTCAGATTTAGGATCTTAGATAAAGGCAGGGTTAGGCCACAGGTTCACAGAATGAAAGTTGGAAGGGCCTCTGACTGACCCATAATTAAGCAAGAATCTCTTTTATATTATCCCCCTGAAGAAATATTCAACAAACTTTTTGTTTTGTTTCTTTTTTTTGGGGGGGGGTGAGGCAATTGGGGTTAAGTGACTTGCCCAGGGTCACACAGCTAGTAAGTGTCAAGGGTCTGAGGCCGGATTTGAACTCAGGTCCTCCTGAATTCAGGGCTAGTGCTCTATCCACTGTGCCACCTAGCTGCCCCTCAACAAACCTTTTCTTAAAGAGCTTTTTATTGAGGATGATTCTATACACTCCCAAGACAGCCCATTCTTCTTTTGTATAGTTTTGTTAATTAGGAAATTTTTTCTAATATCAATTGAAATCTGTCTCACTGACTTTCCACTCATTGCTTCTGGTCCTGCCTTCAGTGGCCAAGCAGAATCAGTCTTATTTCTTCTCTGTCTTCCACATGATAGTCTTTTTTTTTTATGAGATATTTTATTTTTTCCGTTACATGTAAAGATAGTTCTCAACTTTTGTTTATGCACATGATAGTCTTTTAATTGAAGACATCTGTTCCCTTGAAGTTCTCTCATCTCCAGGCAATCATTGCATGGCATGGTCCCCAGTTCTCTTATCATCCTGCTTGCCCTTCCCTGCACACTGTCCAATTGGTTCATGTGCTTCTGAAGATGAGGCAATCAGACTTAATACAAAAATTCAGATCTAGTCTGACCAGGGCAGGGAACAACTACTGTGTTCTGGACACTGCTCTTAAGCCTAAGACTGCATCGGTCTTTTGGGCTGTCATCTCACATCATCAAAATCCCCAAGATCTTTTGCAAGACAGCTCTAATGGATCAATTTGTCAAGGGGCTTACATACACTTAAAATGTTGATACACTTAAGTATCAACATATGAGATGGGTAACCAGGTCCACAAGGATGTAAATTTATGACCAGGGGTGTGCTGGAGCCAGTTAGAACCAGCTTGTAAAAAATCAATTGTTAAATTTTCAGTATGAACATATAACCCTCAGAAATTGGCTTGATTAATTTTGTAGATTGTCTAAACTTGACAAAGTGATGGAGACTGTGTGTATTTTCCTTTGGAGAACTGGTGGTTAAACATTAACTAGCACACACCTACTGGTAGTCTACAGTCCCTAAAGACTGACCTGGAGGGGCCCATGAAACTAGACAAGAACTTCTCTAGCTTGATTTGACCAGAATAGTCCAGGGAACTAGGGGACAGACCATGCTATATATTACATGGCCAATTTCTGTTGCTAATTGCTTGTCCGTAGGAATTAGAAATCAGAAGTGAACTCAACTAGTTTGCTTTGGATAGACACTATATGCAGACTATACAAAATGCATGCTCAGTAAGTCTTTTTAAGTGCCTACTATGTACCAGGCACTGTTCTAAGTACTGGTGATAAAAGAAAGGTAAAAATTTCTGATCTCAATGAGTTCAGATCTAATAGGGGAGACAACATGTAAAGAACTATATACAAATAGATTATGTACAAGATAAATGGGAAATGATCAACTAAGAGAAGGCATTAGAATTAAAAGGGATCAGGAAAGTCTTCCTGTAGAAGGTGGGATTTCAAGAAAGGCAGGGAATCCAAGAGGGAGAGATGAGAAGAGCATTCTATGCATAAGGGACAGCCAGTGAAATGCCAGGAGTTGGGAGATGGCTCAATAAGTGTTTGTTCAATTGAGATGAGTAGGCAGCTATAGACGGGATCTGGAAAAAAAAAAAAGAATTCTTCATCTTTTCCTCCATTTTTTCTAGTACAACCAATATGGGAATTCTGGGATAATAGAAGCCATGACCCTAGACTAACAGATTTCTTTGAACACTCAGATCCATCATAGTAACAGTGCAAAGGGAGGACAGGAGTGCTAACTGTACTGCTTTTGTGGCCTCTAATTGGATATCTTTTTCACTCCCTCTTTTTCATCTCAACTGCTGTTCTTTCTCCTCACCATGTATATATTTGATAAAGATATTAGTCTTCTTCCTTACTCTTACCCCTTAAGTACTCTGATGGAAGTGGCAGTATAGCCACTCTGATAGCCTCTCTCTTCAATCAAATTAATTGATCATCGAGTATTTAATAAGTGAACTATTTTGGTGACAAACAAGCAACAGTGAGAGAGTCCCTATGTATGCTTACATTTTGTCAGGGGAGATATTTACGCATGTAAATTTATTCAAAATAAAAACAAGGTAATTTGGGAAAAGGCATTAGTAATTAGTAGAGTCTGGAAATCTTCCATATAGAAGGTATTTTGAGTTAAATTTTGAAGGAAATGGGATTCCAAGAGACAGAGGGGAGGAGGGAGTATATTATAGGCATGGGAACTATTTAACATTTTCTAAAAGTACTGATGTTATCAAAATCATCCTAGGGGAATGGCTCTACTTGTGTCCTCTCCCTCCTTCTCCCAGGCCTACAAGATTACATTCTCTCCGCTATATTGGTATTAGTATATTGAAGGAAGGTAGGCCACTTTTGGACCAAATGTTCCATGTAGATGGTATACACAAAGGAAAGAAAGGTAAATGAAGTCCAGGCCAATTGAGTCATTTTCCTTCATCTCCCTCTACCCCACCACCAGCCTTACACACTGGGCTAGATGAACATTCAATACCCTTTTCAATAGACTCTGAACTCTCCAACTGTCCAATTCTCTGGGTGTAGGTATTGTTGGGCTCAGAGGCCTCTGGCAATTATCTGAACATGGGAATGTCCTAACTGGAGGAGTTCCTCAATCAACTTAATGTATACCTTTTGTACAATGATAGAACTAATGGATGGGTACCTCCTTAGTATCTATTCCTGGTTTTCTAGGGAGGTTAACATATTGCAATGCAGCGGTTCTCCCCTCTCTCCCTCTCTCCCTCTCTCCCTCTCTCCCTCTCTCCCTCTCTCCCTCTCCCCCTCTCCCTCTCCCTCTCCCTCTCCCTCTCCCTCTCCCTCTCTCTCTCTCTCTCTCTCTCTCTCTCTCTCTCGGGGCGAGCTGAGCCGGGGCACGCCGAGCCATAGAAAAAATACAAAAAGGATCCCATCCCTCAGTTGAAGGCTAGCCACACAGATAGATAAGAATTTCCCTATGGGAAAGTTTCCTACAAAGTAAAAACAGGTCCTAGTGAAAGTCTTCTCTTCCTGAGCATTTTATGACCCTAATTACCTAATTAATGGCCTTCCCGGTGGGGCGGGCGGGCCGGGGCGCCAAGCCGGGGTGTGCCGAGCCAGGGCGTGCGGAGGCGGGAGCGCCTGGCCGAGCCGGGGCGTGCCGGGGCCTGCTGACCCGGGCCGGGGCACACCGAGCTGGAGCGTGCTGGGGCGCGCCGGGGTGTGCTGAGCCGAGCAGGGGCGTGCCGGGGCGTGCCGAACCGGGGCGTGCTGAGCCGGGCCGGGGCGCGCTGAGCCGGGGCGTGCCGGGGTGTGCCGAGGCCTGCCAAGCTGGGGCGCGCTGAGGCGGGCCGGGGCGCGCCGAGCCGGGGTGTACCAAGGTGTACCGAGCTGGAGCATGCTGGGGCGCGCCGAGCCAGGGCGTGCCGAACCGTGCCGGGGCGTGCCGAGCCGGGGTGCGCTGAGGCGGGGCGTGCCGGAGCGTGCCGAGCTGGAGCGTGCTGGGGCGCGCCGAGCCAGGCCGGGGCGCACTGAGCCGCGGTGGGGCGTGCCGAGTTGGGCCGGGGCGTGCCGAGCCGAGCAGGGGCGTGCCGAGCTGAGCAGGGGCGTGCTGAGCCGGGGCGTGCCGAACCAGGGCGCGCTGACCGGGGCCGGGGCGCGCCGGGGCGTGCCGAGCCGAGCAGGGGCGTGCCGAGCCGAGCCGGGGCGTGCCGAGCCGTGCCGGGGCGTGCCGAGCCGTGCCGAACCGTGCCGGGGCGTGCCGAGCCGTGCCGGGGTGTCCCGAACCGTGCCGGGGCGTGCCGAGCCGTGCCGGGGCGTGCCGAGCCGTGCCGGGGCGTGCCGAGCCGTGCCGAAACGTGCCGGGGCGTGCCGAGCCGTGCCGGGGCGTGCCGAGCCGTGCCGGGGCGTGCCGAGCCGAGCAGGGGCTTGCCGAGCCGGGGCGCGCTGACCCGGGCCGGGGCGCACTGAGCCGGGGCGTGCCGGGGTGTGCCGAGGCCTGCCGAGCCGGGGCGCGCTGAGGCAGGGCGTGCCGAGCCGGGGCGTGCCAGGGCGTGCTGAGCTGGAGCGTGCTGGGGCGCGCCGAGCCGGGGCGTGCAGAGCCGGGGCTCTCCGAGCCGGGCCGGGGCGCACTGAGCCGGGGTGGGGCGTGCCGAGTTGGGCCGGGGCGTGCCGAGCCGGGCCGGGGCGTGCCGAGCCGAGCCGGGGCGTGCCGAGCCGAGCCGGGGCGTGCCGAACCGTGCCGGGGCGTGCCGAGCCGAGCCGGGGCGTGCCGAGCCGAGCAGGGGCGTGCCGAGCCGGGGCGCGCTGACCCGGGCCGGGGCGCGCTGAGGCAGGGCGTGCCGAGTTGGAGCGTGCTGGGGCGCGCCGAGCCGGGGCGCTCCGAGCCAGGCCGGGGCGCACTGAGCCGCCGTGGGGCGTGCCGAGTTGGGCCGGGGCGTGCCGAGCCGAGCAGGGGCGTGCTGAGCCGCGGTGGGGCGTGCCGAGCCGAGCAGGGGCGTGCCGAGCCGGGGCGTGCCGAACCGGGGCGTGCCAAGCCGAGCAGGGGCGTGCCGAGCCGGGGCGTGCCGAACCGGGGCGCGCTGAGGTAGGGCGTGCCGAACCGGGGCACGCTGACCCGGGCCGGGGCGCGCTGAGGCGGGCCGGGGCACGCCGAGCCGGGGCGTGCCAGGGCGTGCTGAGCTGGAGCGTGCTGGGGCGCGCTGAGCTGGGGCGCTCTGAGCCAGGCCGGGGCGCACTGAGCCGGGGCGTGCCGGGGTGTGCCGAGGCCTGCCGAGCCAGGGCGCGCTGAGGCAGGGCGTGCCGAACCGGGGCACGCTGACCCGGGCCGGGGCGCGCTGAGGCGGGCCGGGGCACGCCGAGCCGGGGCGTGCCAGGGCGTGCTGAGCTGGAGCGTGCTGGGGCGCGCCGAGCCGGGGCGTGCAGAGCCGGGGCTCTCCGAGCCGGGCCGGGGCGCACTGAGCCGGGGTGGGGCGTGCCGAGTTGGGCCGGGGCGTGCCGAGCCGGGCCGGGGCGTGCCGGGGCGTGCCGAGCCGAGCAGGGGCGTGCCGAGCCGAGCAGGGGCGTGCCGAGCCGAGCAGGGGCGTGCCGAACCGTGCCGGGGCGTGCCGAACCGTGCCGAGCCGTGCCGAACCGTGCCGGGGCGTGACGAGCCGTGCCGAACTGTGCCGGGGCGTGCCGAGCCGTGCCGGGGCGTGCCGAGCCGTGCCGGGGCGTGCCGAGCCGAGCAGGGGCGTGCCGAGCCGAGCAGGGGCGTGCCGAACCGTGCCGGGGCGTGCCGAACCGTGCCGGGGCGTGCCGAACCGTGCCGAGGCGTGACAAGCCGTGCCGAACCATGCCGGGGCGTGCCGAGCCGTGCCGAGCCGTGCCGGGGCGTGCTGAGCCGTGCTGGGGCGTGCCGAGCCGTGCCGGGGCGTGCCGAGCCGTGCCGGGGCGTGCCGAGCCGGGGCGCGCTGAGGCAGGGCGTGCCGAGTTGGAGCGTGCTGGGGCGCGCCGAGCCGGGGCGCTCCGAGCCAGGCCGGGGCGCACTGAGCCGCCGTGGGGCGTGCCGAGTTGGGCCGGGGCGTGCCGAGCCGGGCCGGGGCGTGCCGAGCCGAGCAGGGGCGTGCCGAGCCGGGGCGTGCCGAACCGGGGCGTGCCAAGCCGAGCAGGGGCGTGCCGAGCCGGGGCATGCCGAACCGGGGCGCGCTGAGGTAGGGCGTGCTGGGGCGTGCCGAGCTGGAGCGTGCTGGGGCGCGCTGAGCTGGGGCGCTCTGAGCCAGGCCGGGGAGCACTGAGCCGCGGTGGGGCGTGCCGAGTTGGGCCGGGGCGTGCCGAGCCGAGCAGGGGCGTGCCGAACCGGGGCGTGCCGAACCGGGGCGTGCCGAACCGGGGCGTGCCGAACCGGGGCGTGCCGAACCGGGGCGTGCCGAACCGGGCGTGCCGAACCGGGGCGTGCCGAGCCGGGGCGTGCCGAGCCGGGGCGTGCCGAGCCGGGGCGTGCCGAGCCGGGGCGTGCCGAGCCGGGGCGTGCCGAGCCGGGCGTGCCGAGCCGGGGCGTGCCGAACCGGGGCGTGCCGAACCGGGGCGCGCTGAGGCGGGCCGGGGCGCGCCGAGCCGGGGCGTGCCGAGCCGAGCAGGGGCATGCCAAGCCGGGGCGCGCTGACCCGGGCTGGGGCGCGCCGAGCCGGGGCGTGCCAGGGCGTGCCGAGCTGGACCGTGCTGGGGCGCACCGAGCCAGGGCGTGCAGAGCCGGGGCGCACTGAGCCGGGGTGGGGCGTGCCGAGTTGGGCCGGGGCGTGCCGAGCCGAGCAGGGGCGTGCCGAGCCGGGCCGGGGCGTGCCAAACCGTGCCGGGGCGTGCCGGGGCGTGCCGAGCCGAGCAGGGGCTTGCCGAGCCGGGCGGGGCGCGCTGGGGTGTGCCGAGGCCTGCCGAGCCGGGGCGCGCTGAGGCGGGCCGGGGCACGCCGAGCCGGGGCGTGCCAGGGTGTGCCGAGGCCTGCCAAGCCGGGGCGCGCTGAGGCGGGCCGGGGCGCGCCGAGCCGGGGTGTGCCAAGCCGGGGTGTGCCAAGGTGTACCGAGCTGGAGCATGCTGGGGCGCGCCGAGCCAGGGCGTGCCGAGCCGTGCCGGGGCGTGCCGGGGCGTGCCGAGCCGGGGCGCGCTGAGGCGGGGCGTGCCGGGGCGTGCAGAGCCGGGGCGCACTGAGCCAGGGTGGGGCGTGCCGAGTTGGGCCGGGGCGTGCCAAACCGTGCCGGGGCGTGCCGAGCCGAGCAGTGGCGTGCCGGGGCGTGCCGAGCCGAGCAGGGGCTTGCCGAGCCGGGCGGGGCGTGCCGGGGTGTGCCGAGGCCTGCCGGGCCGGGGCGTGCTGAGCCTAGCACTTCAAGGTTTATAAAGTACTGTAGAAGATATAAAAAAGTTCTAAAGTAGTCTCTGGAGTAAGTAATACATGAATTAGATGCCTAAAGTAAAAAATGGTCCGAATACACTGCCCTTGGGACTTTACATTATGCCAATTTAAAGAAGTAAAGCTACAAACTTCGAACAAATGTTCATTTAATGTAACATCTATGTACATGGACTATCAGAGAAAATAGGAAAAAACTCAAACCTGTTATTTTTTAATTTTTAAAATTCAAATTATAGATCATTAAACACAGCTTAGAAATGATTTTTTCTTATACTCCAATAGAGAATATATTTCCCTTGTGATTTCAATAAATTAATCAATCCCTTTATAACAAAAACCACATCCAATGGTGGTAGACAGTCACCAATTAAATAGGAGAAAAAAATCACTCTCTCTAAAAACTTCTTTTGAAAATAACTTTTTGTAAAAGTAGATTATTAGTGTTTCCTGCATAAAGTATCAATCACGAAGCTACAGAAGCATAAGGAAAGAGTGTAAAATTTCCAGTCAATCTCAGAAGCAGAAACCAAATGTGTGAAGTTAAAAGTTTGGAGGGGTGGAATAAGAGGGTTTCAGGACAATGGGACTGGGAAGGGGTGAACAGATTCAGTGAGGTACCTAAACCTGTTTTGCGTATATGTTAACAGGTTATTATTTTTAAATAATATTTTATTTTTCCCCAATTACATGTTAAAACAATTTTAAAGCTTAAAAACGTTTGAATACCAAATTCTGTCCTTCCTTTCCTCTCTTTCCTTCCCTTCCTTGAGATTTCTGATATGGCTTATATGTGCAATCACGTAAAACATTTCTGGATCAGTAATTTTTCATAAGAAGACTCAAAAAAGGTGGAAAAGAGCATGCTTCAGGTGGATTTCAGAGAAACCTGGAAGGACTTAAATGAACTGATGCTGAGTGAGATGAGCAGAATCAGAAGAACATCGTACACATGTTGTTCGGTCCCTTTTAACAAAAACAACAAAGTGTTGTGAACCAGTAGGATAATTTAATGTACTACTCAATATTCCTTTACATTTATTCATTAAGGGCTTATAATAACTATAAAGAACCCCCCCCCAGTTCCAAATTGAAATTCATATTAGAGAATTATAATTATAAGATATATTTTATTCTAGCTTTAATTATGAAAACTTGATATAAAATCACAAAACTCTAAAATAATTTCAAATATATAGTAGTATAGGTAGTATATAAGATTAAAAAAACAATGTTGGACTTTTTTATTGTATTTTTATTTATTGAACAAAGGTTTGGAGTATTTGGCTCAACACCAAATGTGGTCTTAAATATGGCTTTGCATAGAGTTTATTTCTTTATTTGGACTTTTAAAAAAGCATGAAGCAAAAATGTTTATTCCCAAATATATGGTGAAAAATGGTAGGAGAATTTTACAAATTCTCTTGTGGAAAGATGGAAATTCATTAAAAAAAATATTCTACTCACCTATGCTCTTGATGAAAATGACTGGTTATGATATAAAATATTTACCTTTTTGTTGGCTAATGAAAAAAGTACTATATTAAGTGATAAATATACTTTAAAGTTAAGTTGCATGTAATGCTTTTTTACAAAATAATGTTCATATGTAAACTGAGCTTTATAGGAAAAAACTCTTCTTACATGTGACTTTCTTGTCTTTTACCACTGGCACACTCACTATACTCTTAGTGAAACTCAACTGACCAACTGACCAGTGCTGCCAAAAAGGTAATTTGAAAATCTACCAGATTGAAGACAAGTAACATAAGTTCAAGATGAGTTTAAACCAGAAAATAGCCTTAATGCTACAATTAGAGGCAATGTAAGTTTTGTTCATATAGATATTTGTGATTTTCCATGATGGTTTCAAGATGAGTTAGTGCATGGCCAGAAATCACTGATAGAGACCATCTGACATTTGTGTCACAAGAATTAAGGGCATTTGTAATGTCTTGATCACATGATTATATAGCTGGCAAATTATAATTACAGGGTAACAGAAGAGAACAAGGGAGCTACTCTGGTATAATACATAGAACATAAATGACGGTATGAGCATTCATCTGATCATATATTGGGAATCAGTTTGCACTTGAATGTCAAATCCTTGTGGC
The DNA here is from genome assembly GCF_019393635.1 of Dromiciops gliroides. Lineage (NCBI taxonomy): Eukaryota > Metazoa > Chordata > Mammalia > Microbiotheria > Microbiotheriidae > Dromiciops > Dromiciops gliroides. The sequence continues at coordinate 358,765,792 of NC_057864.1, read as the reverse complement.
AGTTTGGAAAGCATTTGATGACAGCTTGAGAAATTGTTAGGACAAGTTGAGCTTAGTCATAAATGGTCAGTTTGATGCATGAACACCGAAATCATTGTATGCACAATCATGAACATTTAACATTGCTATAAAAATGGCTAGAAACATGAACATGCTTGTTGTTAGGGCAAAATGTATATTTGTACATAACTGGATAGTTATTTACCACTTAAAGAACCATTAAAGAACTTTTATTGTGAAATTCCTGGACCATCATCATGAACCCTTTGGAGGCATGCTAACCAGTAAATGGGAAGCACTGTTGTAGTGGCTAGAGTTCTGGGCATGAAGTCAAGAAGGTAAGTTCAAAATATGCCTCAGAAACTTATTAGTTATGTTGACATTGGAAAAATTATTAATGTCAACAAGTCCCAATTTTCTTATCTGTAAAGTGGAACTAATAAATTGTTCCCACTTTATAGGGTTAAATGAGAATAAAACAAGATAATGCATGTAAATTATTTTTCCAAAATTATTATGTAAATTATTTTTCCAAAACTTAAGGAATTACACAAACCTATAAATTAATCCACAGGCATTTATTAAGCACTTACTATGTGCCATGTAACATGCTAAGTCTTGGGAAAAGTAAAATAGGGGTTAGAGATAATGTACATTATCTATCTGTAATGTCCATAATGTACTTGCATGATAAAGATGCAGAAAAGTAAAATTGTCCCTGCTCTCAAGGAGCTTACATTTGAATGGAGTATATAACATATAGACATAAAATTATATACATAATATATGCATAATGAGTTATTATAATTATTAGAGAACCCTTGCATTACAGGTCCAGGTAGATTTTCCCCCAAACTTATCAACTTCTGCTACCTTTTAGTGGTACTAGTTTTTTGATGGCTTATTCTGTGGCTGACAGAACAACTAAAGCAATCACTGATCACTTCCCATTCAGATGACTGTATTTAGTTAGACCAGGGGTACAATTTACATGTTGCTAATGACCATCTTCCAGTGGTTAGTACTCTTTAGTCATTACTAGGATTTTGTCAATGTATTCAGCATCTAGGGAACTGAAATCTTTCCCTTTCAATGAGATTATGAATGTACCATCAATCTGTTATTATATACTCCAGTATTGACAATACAGAAGTAAACCATTTGTAAACCTTAAGGTGCTATACTAATGTGAGTTATTATTTTATGTTGATGGAGACCCAGATCATTAAGAAATTTCTGGTCACAAATTCCTAGGAGCATTTCATGTGGGCAACCACAGGAAGCAGTTCGTCTGGCCATCCACCACCATTTAGATCATCTACATAGAGTTTCCTTTGTAAGAAAGAATTTGTGAGCCCAGACTGATCTGTTACTAATGAACCCTTATGAAAACAACCACAATAACTACTACTATTATTTACCACCACTGCTACTGCTACTACCTACCATTTATGTGGTGATTTAAGGTTTGCAAAGTACTTTACATATATAATTTCATTTGATCTTCACAACAACCCTATGAGGTAGATGTTATCATTGCCCCCATTTTATAGATGAGAAAAATTAATTTGAGAGAAGTTAAGTGATTTGCCCAAGGTCATACATCTAGTACATGTCTGCTACCTCATTTGAACTCCAGCCTTCCTCATTACAAGCCTGGAACTCTTACTCACTGCATCACCAATCAGCCTCAATGAGATTAGGTTGTTTTCTTTTGGCATGACCAACACTTCTACCCATTGATTTCATACTTTCTAAATCAGTTGGATCATGTCCAGCTGATTTTTGCTAATTCCAAAACCTTAGAACTTAGTAGCTATCCTGCCATAGCAAGATAGAGAGATTGGTAAAGCATTTATTAGTCATGAGGACAAGTTGGATTTATACCAGGTATGTATGGATAGTTCAACATCAAATAAAAATGAACATAATTATCTTTTAAAAACACATGGAAACTGCATGATTATATAAGGATATAAAAAAACTAATTGCAACATTTGTGTTAAAAATTAAAAAAAATTTTAGACATAGAAGAATTATTTTTAAAAAAATTCTTTTTCCTTTTTTTTTTTTTCAGGGCAATGGGGGTTACATGACTTGCCCAGGGTCACACAGCTAGTAAGTGTCTGAGGCTGGGTTTGAACTCAGGTCCTCCTGAATCCAAGGCTGGTGACTTATCCACTGCACTACCTAGCTGCCCTAGAAGAGTTATTTTTGATATGAGGAAAGCATATATTTAAAATGCAAAGTTAGAATTATTTGCAATGGGTAAACACTAGGATTTTCCCCAATAAATACAGGTATAGAACAAGTATGCCTTTGGGCTTCACTCATATTTCATATAATTCTAGAAATGTTCTGATAGCAATAAAATGAAGAAGAAATTAAAATAAACATAGGTTAAAGAGGAGACAAAATTATATCCATTTCCTGGTGATATGTCATTTTATTTAGAAAAATTACAGAAAATCAATTTGTTTCATTGAGAGAGTAACTTCAGTAAAGTAGCACAATCAACAGAATCAACAACATGTCAATATGGCAATACCAAGATTCGAAACAAAAAGATAGAAGAGGAAATGTCACTCACAAGAATGGAAAAAATGCTTAAAATATCTGGGTGCCAATTTTAAAAGATATGCTTGAGATATATAAGTATAATAATATACAAATACAATACAGAATGCTCTTTAATGAAACAAAAAATGGCCATTAGTTGGAGCAATGTTTATTTACTCATGATTGGGTCATACCAATAAAATGCAAACTATGATACCTAAATTAACATACAGATTTAGGTTTATTCCTCTCAATCTACTAATCAAAATAATAATAAATGTGATGGAGAGAACAAAGTTCTTGAATTCTAAAGGAAATACTGAAATAAAGTAGGAATAAAACAGGAATAGGTTTTCTCTGCCTTGATTATATTTTATATATCATAATGATTTTATTATATAAATAATAGAAAGGTAGGTCAGAGGAATTTAATAGATAAAGAAGAATCAGAAACAATAATATTCAATTAGGGTTTAACAAATGCAAGAGCATAAATTACTTAGGCAAAAAACCTTCCTAGTAGACTAGAACTTCTGGAAAAACAAAAAAGAAATTCAGAAAACTTAGATTTATAGCCAAGTCTTAAACCATAAACAGGGTAGACCAAAAATCTCAGAGGTATGATGTTTTAATAATTAAAAAAATTTTTTTTTCTTTCTTTTTTAGCCATTTATGAGATTTGATTTTTCACATGTAATGGAAATTCATTTCCTATATATGGTGTATGTGATGTTATGGCATTATAAATTAAAAAATAAAGGAGTTACTAAATATTCATAACTTTTGGTCCACCCTGTATTATAATTATCTGAAACTGCATATTAAAGCTCACATCAAGAAAACAGAATGAGATTAGATACCTTTCATAGCTATGGTTAGAGGGAGAATTCTTTATCAAAGAAGGGGTACTGGCAATCACAAAAGATAAACAGATAATTTTGATTACATGAAATTGAAAAAAATTACAAGATAGAAATGAATAAAACTAAGATAAGAAAGAAACACTTTGATTAGGAAAAACCTTGGTATTAAACGTCTCTTGTTAGGATCACATGTACAAGATATATTGGGAATTAATACATGTTTATGAGAGTCATTTTACAATGGAGAAGTGGTCAAAGGATATGAATAAACTATTCTCAAAGGAGTTGCAAACTATTAACCATATGAACATCTTCTCAAAATCATTAATAACATGAGAAATGCAATTTAAAAGAACACTAAATTTTACCTCTCACTTATAAATTGGCAAAGACGAAAAATAGAATTAGTCGATATTGAAGAGACTGTGGGAAGAGAAGGATACACTATTGGCAGAGCTGGGAATTGTTCCCATCGTTCTGGAAAGTGATTTGGAATTATGTTAATGTCTGTATCCTATGAATAAGAGATCTCACTGTCATATATCCCTAAAAAGCCAGACAGAAAGTTTCCATATAGATGAAAATACATTACTAATATTCTTTGTAGTGTTTTTTTTCAATTCAAGTGTCTATCTCACTGGCAACTTGGAATGTAATATATGTTTCAAAACCTAAAACTTAACAAAACAAAAGATATCATAGGTGAAATAGGAACTTTTCAAAGCTGTATTGTATGTGCTTTTGGAATTGAACATGTATTATAGATTACATATGCATGTAAAATGAGACAACTGAGGCATTGCTAAATACTGTTACATGTGAATATAATGGAATATTATTGTGCTATAAGAAGAATTCTATGAACTGATACAGAGTGAAGTAAGCAGAACCAGGAAAAGAACATAGAATACCCCAAAAGTCTTAGTGAAGTTTTAAGAACTAATAGCTTAAAACTGCACTAAGACTTTTGAGACTTGCATACAGAATGGATATGCTGGTAAGTGGAAAGTGCAACATAAAATAAACAAATAAATAAGTTGACTGCCAGGCAAATATAATGACTAAGCTTGGTCCTAGAGAAAAATCTTTGCAGAAATGAAAGTTTATAAGTATGAAACATTGCATATACTGCTAGACTTCACTGATAGGCTGATCTATCGTATTGAACTCTCACTCATTACAAGGGATAGCTCACTGGACTGGGGAAGGGATATTCTGACAAAAATTGACACAGAAACAAAAGACATAAATAAAAATTTTGAAAGAGACATGTGGAAAAAGTCTAGCTGCAACAGTTAAAAGCTGATAGGGAATTTGAGTATAATAAAAGGGGCAACCAAGCAATAAAATTAGGTGAACAATGCTCTTTTGGTATAGATGAATCCTGAATCATGTCTTGAAAAAATTAATGGACTGATATGAAGAAGATGAGAGAATATGAGCTAAAGAATTTGGATTTTTAGTAAATAGTAAGTGTTATGGGCCCAGAGCACCACAGAAGTTCTCTAGGGTACATCAAGGAACCTTCTTCTTGAGAAACTAAACCAAGGGACAGACACACCTAAAGAGATAAGTGGAACCAGATTGGACTGAGCTAGCTCTGGGACCCCCACCCTTCATTCTAGTCTCCCTCAACCGTGGGGCGATAAAATTAGGTGTGGCTGCTTCCTTTGTGTCCTGAGGAGATGACTTGAGAGATCTGCAGCCACCCTTCACCCAATTCCTCCAGCCACTACCAGTGGGTCTGGTCCTCCCTCACTAAAGGAACTTTCTACAGTCAGATGGTCACCCCCATCAGTCCTCTGAGATTGGTATCTCAGAGCCACACTCTGCCATGCCTTTCTCCTCATGAGAAGACCAAGGATTTCTTTCATAGTTTCCCTTCCCTTCCCTTCCCCTTCCTCTAAATAAATGACTATGTTATTCTAACTGCTTTTGTGTGCAAGAGGGTGTAATTTTTAAAGAGGAAGTCCCAAGGACCCCAAGCCCCTAACCGTAACCCCCTACCCCATTTTCCCCATGACATTTTGTATCAACTACAAGTTCTTAAAATTGTTTTTTTTAACCTGTAGCTGTATTGCAATATTAAAAAAAATTTTATTGATATATGTGGCTTTTACATCATTTAAATTTTCTAATATATTTTTCCTATTATCCCAGAGAACTATTTCTTATAACAAATAATTAAAAAGGGGAAAAAAGCAACCAATATATGGAAAAAAGTCTAACATGCACAGTATTCTACATGTATAGACTCTTGCCTCTGCAAAAAAAAATGGTGAAATGTCAAACAACTAAAAAACTTTAAAAAAAAACTTCTGAATTTAACAAAAATATTACTCATACATTAAATATACTTACATATACAAAGAATAGAAAGGCTCATCTCCGAAATTGTCAATCTTATTTATGACTTGCTTTTACTCTAAGTATATAATTAAGTTCAACATGTAACTTTCAAAGCTCTCTTCCTTGTGTGTTTACTTTCTTTCTTTTTTTATAGTTTGATTTGTATCCACTGTTGGAGTTGCCAAGTTAATCAATTGCTTCATCACACAAATTCAAAATCAATATTCATCAAAATGTTGTCTAGTTTGTGTTTTGTCTTATGGGAATGAGACATTTTTCAATATATTACAAATAGGGAAATATTAAACAAATAAAAAGTCTAATAAACTAAAATAAATTGATGGCTTTCTTAAAGTCACCATATAGATTTTTTTATAGAGAGAAGAAACAGGGTACATAAAGTATATAAGCATACTGGCACTCATCTTGCTATCTTGTTCTAACTAGAATATGGATCTTCTATGGAAGATTGTTGACCAAAATAGTAGTTTTGTCCTGCTTAGTTTCTATCTGTGCCAGGTCATCCTAATTTAGGGCCCCCCACTCTTGTTCCTCTGAGTGTAACCTATTAATGCTGAAGTTAGTCCTTTATTCTGAAATAGAAGTGACCTTTGTTCTTCTTATTTATTTATTTATTATTTTTTGGTGAGGCAATTGGGGTTAAGTGACTTACCCAGGGTCACACAGCTAGTGTTAAGTGTCTGAGGCCGGATTTGAACTCAGGTCCTTCTGAATCCAGGGCCGGGGCTTTATCCACTACCTTTGTTCTTAAAGGCTCTGACATTGCTGGGAAATGCTAGAGTTTGTTTTACAATCTAGAAAGGTTATGAGTATGGGTTTAAGTACATACTATATTTGGTCATCTAAAGAATAGACAGTTTTGAAGAGGCTGACCATCAGATTGATAACACATGTGTTACGAATTGTTTTGCTACAGCAATTCATGAAGACTGCAATAAGTTGGTGCAAGCATTACCATCAGTATCAGTGAATGAAAAAGCTTTTTTTTTTAAATTGGTGAAATGAGTTGGTAGCATGGTGGAATGGATACTGGGCTTGGAGTCAGGAAGACCTCATTTCAAATCCTGGTTCAGACAATTTTTATCTATATGAGCCTAGGAAAGTCATGTAAAATCTCTGGGCTGTGGTTTCCTCACCTATAAAATGAGGGGATTATATTAGATGGCCTTCTAAGGTCCCTTCCATTTCTAAACCAATGGTCTTAAATATGCAAATTGAAAGATATTTATTAGCCCTTGTCCTCTACCAGCTCGAAAATCATAGGATATTCACTTCAGACAGATCATTATCTAGAACTCTAGATCCATTTTATCTCTATTATCTGTCTATAGTCATCAAGTGCAGGAGATATGAATATGAAAAAGAAAGTCTCTCCCCTCAGGGTGCTTACAATCTAATGGGAGAAGATAACACACACAAAAAAAAGGAAGCTGAAAAGTGGAGGGGGGTGAGGAAGAAGGTACCCAGTATAGCATCATTCAAAAGATTGCAGCTGGAGGGAAATCAAAAGTTGGTGGACCTGGGAACCTTTTAAAGGCTTTCTGTTCTCTAGCCCTCCAATCAGAGTGTATTGATTTAAAAATAAATACATATTCAATAATATTTAAGGTAATTACAATTTTGTCATATCACCTGTTTTTATTGATTTATGTTTGCATCTTTTTAGAATTAATGTTCTCCTGGTTCTCACTTCACTCAGCATCATTCATGTAAGTCTTTCCAGATTTTTCTGTAATGTTCCTGCTCATAATTTCTTATAGCACAATAATATTCCATTATATTCATATACCATAACTTGTTCAGTCATTTCCCAGTTAATGGGCATCCCCTCAATTTCCAATTCTTTGCCACCACAAAAAGAGCTGCTACAAATATGTTGTACACATAGGCACTTTTCCCTTAAAAATTTTTTTTTTTTTTTGTGGGGCAATGGGAGTTAAGTGACTTGCCCAGGGTCTCACAGCTAGTAAGTGTCAAGTGTCTGAGACTGGATTTGAACTCAGGTACTCCTGAATACAGGGCCGGTGCTTTATCCACTGTGCCACCTAGCTGCCTCCCTTTTCCCTTTTTAATAGTCACTTTTATATACACAGATAGTACTGGTATTCTGGATCAAAGGTCTTATTCTGCATCTTAAGTCAATCACCTATCTTTCCGTTAGCAGGAGGGTAACATGCTTCATTACTGATCATATAGAATTATGACTTATCATTGCATTGATCGGAGTCCTTAAGTCTTTCAAATTCTTTACAATGTTGTTATAGTATAAACCGTTCTCCTGTTCAATTCACTTTGCATCAGTTCATACATTACTTCCCATGTTTCTTTGAACCCATCCATTGTTAAGTTTTAAAATCCTACAGAGGGGTTCTTGTTCAAGCATAGGTTGGATAAAATGACTTCAAGTTCTATGATTCTCTAGATACATTGTGATGTAAAAAATTAAAAAAAAATCCCAACAACCAAAATTCTATGTCTTTTTAGTAGGGGCAGATGAATCAAGGAAATAACAGCAACAATCAGGAATAAAGATATTTTAAACATGAATTTTAGTGATTTACAGACTCTAGAAATGACATGAGCATTAGAGGTGAGATTCAGTAATTGGCCTGAGGACAAGTGAGAAACAGGAAAGTTGTTTCCATTCTTAGAATGTTTTAATTTCATCTCACTATTTCATTGTAGATCAAAGCCATTGTCATACTTGGTTTTAGTATGCTACTGCTTCTCTACCTGCAACTCCATTTGTGATATGAAGAAAGTAGAGGAAGGAAATGGGGCCTTACAGGGATCATTAAAATAAAGCACATATTTTCCTTTAGAAAGTTACATTCTCTTTTCATGTCAAGCCTGGAGATCTTGCAATATATTAAAATCCTAGGATCATAGATTTAGCCCTAGAAGGGACCTTTAGAGATCACCGAATCAAACCCCTTCAGGATTATTCAGGTGGTTTTGGTGCTAATTGAATTCATCTCTGTAGAAACTATTATGAAACATGCCCCATGGGAAGGCATCTATTTCTTTAAACTTAGGAAACCAAGGCTCAGAGAGGTTAATGACTTTCTCAAGGCCACACAGCCAAAATGTCTGAAGATAAGCTAAGACCTAGATCTTCCTGATTCTAAGTCAAATGTTTTTTTTTTTCACTATTCTATGTTTCCTTGTAATTACTGTATTGCCATATATAGTTTCTTATAGAGTTTTTGCTTAGAAGAATGGAGATGTTAGGCCCAAACATAATTTCTTTGGCTATACTTAGACCAGAGCTTAGGCAATATTTGTAAGGATTGGCATTGTAGAAAGATGTTGCTGTTACAGTGGGGAAGAGTCAGGCCAAAATTATCTGTAAAGAGATACAATAATTATATATCTCTATGTATGTGTGTGTGTATATATATATATATATATATGTATATATATATATATAGTATATACACATCCCTCTTTCTTTATATATATATGTATAAGGGTGTATGTATGTGTATATATACACATACACATACACTTGTGTATAAATATCTATCTATATATCTCTCTCAATGTACATCTTTAAGGTTTTCAGATTGCTTTTTTCCTAACAATCTCGTGAGGTAGATGGTATAACTCCTTTTTTATTGAAACTATGGCTCAGAGAGCTGATGTGACATCTAGGGTCACATAATTATAAATACCTGAGCTGGGATATGAGCCCAGAATTTCTGACTCTAGGTCCAGTACTCTTATCATTTCCTTTCCTGGCTTTTGCTGGAGAACTTAATGGGAGAATATAGAAATTAAAATGGTGGCTAGATTTGATAAGAGCTACCCTAAATTTTGTATTCAATTCAATGAGCATTGTTAAGAGTATCTATGGTGATATCTGTTTACTCTGTTTTAAAAAGAATACCCTCATGTTCCCAGATGCCAAGAAAACAAGGGCTTCTCTAAAGAAACTTTCTATGGTCTGTATCTTTCTCTGTCTACTCATCTTGCCCCCCTTTTATTTAACTTTTAACTACTTTTTTTTTTTTTTTTGGTGAGGCAATTGGGGTTAAGTGACTTGCCTAGAGTCACACAGCAAGTACGTGTCAATTGTCTGAGGCTGGATTTGAACTCAGGTCTTCCTGACTCCAGGGCCAGTGCTCTATCCACTTTACCACCTAGCTGCCCCCTTTTAACTACTTCTTAAAGTGGGGCACTACTTCCAGGATGTACTGTCCCAAGATTCAGGGGATCTAAGGTGGCACAATTTAAGGAGGGGGGCAGGTTCTTCACTTGCCTGGCTTGTTCTCTGGTCTGTAGATAACCCCAGGCCAACTTGCTAATTAACCAGGCAGCAAAACTTTGTGTGCTGTGGTTGTTAGCTTCAATGAGCCTGCTCCCCTCCCCACCTAAGCCACCACCACTCAAGCCTACTTTCTGTTTCCCAGCAGGGGTGAAATACCCAAGTTCCACCTCAGCACCAGCAGGGACTTCTGTAATCTTACCCCTCTCACCAGACCATAAGCTTAGTTCTAGAAGATACTGGAACTGCAGCTGATTGAGAGGCTCTGGGGGTTTCTTTCTCTGGCTCAGCCTGCCTGGGACTGGATCTGTGTCAGCATGACTGTGGGGTTGGGCTCTACTCCCTCCCTGGCACAGCAGCCCCCTTCTTCCGATCTCCTAAGCTGTCTTTCACTGGAAAATAATCTCAGCCCATTCTTTTGTGGGTTCTGTGGCTCCTGGAATTGTCCTATGGCATTATTTGGAGGTTTTTTTTGGAGAAATTGTGTAATGAGTTCTGAGAGCTTACTGCCTTTCCTCCTGAAAACAAGGGCTTCTCAAAGGGTAAACTAACTTTCTTCATTTGGTGTTCAGTTTCTCTGTATGTCATATTATCCAAGTATCTCTCACTAGCAGTGGCATATAAAGGTTTATATGTGGATTGTGAGAAAGAATGGAATGAGATTCCCTTTCCATTTTCATATTTTTGCATTATACTAGGCCTATCCAACTTCAAATGCCTTCCCTGGGTTCCCTTAGCCCTTGACTTCTTGTATGCCATCTGTCCTATTCCAGTTTGCCCTTTGTATTAGAGAAACAGTAGGAATCTACAGACAAGATGATTTTCTTTCAATTAGACTTATGTCAAGGGGGTTCTGATGCTGCCCAGTGCAATAACCCTTCCTAATGGAGTTTGCTTTTCAGCATTGCTATCACATCTAAGGCATCAGGGTCATTGCTTGAGCTGAATGATATCTTGTAGTTCAGAGCATTTTCCCACTTCAAAGAAAATGTTCTTTTTATATTCATGTGGAATTATAATATTTTATCCTGATTTGCTAAGGAACCTAACCTATATACAACCTTTACTGTAGGTAACTCAAAATCCCCAAAACAATCAAGCAGGAATTCAAAATAAAATAAAAATATGTCCTGGTAGCCAAAATTTTCTAGACCACTGAGAAGAAATGCTGTGTAAAGGATATCAAACTGGCCTTGGAGTCAGAAGATCCAGGTTCAAATCTTGCTGCATATACTAGCAATAGACCAAAAGGCAAATCACTCAATTTCTCAAAGCCTCGGTTTCCTTATCTATAAAATAGAAGATTATAGTGTATCACATAATTCCTTTAATATAGCAATTGAAGCTTCACTATAGTTCCAATGCTCCAACATGGTATGATTACCCAGGGTTCTTAATATGCCTGCAGAGTATGTGTTAGTGAGCTTAAAGGACTTCCAATAGAATATTAGATTTAGAGCTGGAACACACCCTAAAAGATCATCTAGACCAACCCTTTCATTTCATGGATGAAGAAAATGATGTTCACAGAGAGATAAAATGACTTGCCTAAGATCACACAGGTAGTGAATGATAAAACCAGAATTTGAACCCAAGTTGTCTGACTGTAAACCCAGAATTATTACGCATCTATGGGATCTATGATAGATGGGTTTTTGTCAAAGGTAATGAGTACAAAAGTTGTGGCTTAGCTGATGATCAGAAGATTGTCATGTTGAGTCATTTCAGTTGTGTTTGACTCTTCCTGACCTCTTTTTGGGGTTTTCTTTCCAAAGATAGTGGAGCAGTTTGCCATTACCTTCTTCAGTTCATTTTGCAGACTAGAAAACTGAGGCAAACAGGGTTAAGTGACTTGCTCAGGGTCTAGTAAGTGTCTGAGTCTAGATTTGAATTCATGAAGATGAATCTCCCTGATTCCAAGCTCAGTACTCTAGCTATTGTACCACATAGATGCTCAGAAGGTTTCATACAAGTTATAAATAACATTGGCTACAGAAGATCATGGGGATCATCCACAAAACCACAGATGGTTCGAGAAGCATCAACATTTTTTTATCCGCTTTGATGAATTCATAGATGTTTTAAAGTAATGAAATAAACAGCTAATTAAAAGAAGGATAACTGCTATGATCCATGAGAAGGGAATTGCTGCTTTGTACCACTCCATGAGAGATAAAAAAAAAAAAAGGAAAGACTGGGGGTGTAAGGACTGCAGTGTCATGGCTTTCAAAACCAAGAGGACACTCATATAGCACCATAGTTGCCTGTAGTTATCTCCCTATTCAATAAACTCCATTGGCTCCCTTTCACTGTCAAGAACAAATATAAAATCTTCTGTCTGGGGTACAAAGCCCCTCATAATCTGCTTCCCACTGTTCTTACACCATAGACCCTTCCTCCCCAATGTACTTTGTGATCCAGTGACTATGGTCTCTTTGATGCTTGGGAATGTACTCTCCCTTCTTATCCTGATCTCTTGGCTACCCTGGCTTCCTTTAAGTCCTAGCTAAAAGCTCACCTTCTACATCAAACTTCTCCTGTCCACTTAATTTTAGAGCCTTCCCTCTGTTGATTATTTCCAATTCATTCTGTATAGATAGTTTTTGATTGCATGTTCTCTCCCCCATCCTCTCCTTCTGCCTCAAACTGTGAACTCCTTGAGAACAGAGGTCATCTTTTGTCTTTCTTTGTAACAATACTTGGCACAGTACTGGCAAATAATAAGCACTCAATAAATGTTATTAGATGACTGATTCTTCTGTTCTGAATGCTTTATATATGCCCTACCCTGTTTAACTTTTTTATTTGTACTTCAGTGCACATAGTTAGGACTTAATGAATACTTCACTTCATTCCTTCATTCCTTGTCATGATTGGCACATCTGATACTAGGGGTCTGGGATAATTACCTTGCTGTGCCAAAAAAAATCTCTCAGTAAGATGAGATGGAATATAATTCTCCTTCCTTCAGACAAAGGAACCGAGTGGGCTGTGTATATCTAGTGAAATCTCTTACTGATATTTTTTACATTCTATTACCACTCTATTAAATTTCTTGTGTAATAAGAAAAACATACAACTCTGGGACTTAGAAGACCGAGTTTCAAATTCATGCTCTGTCATTCATAAATACTGGGAAAATCCTTCATCCTCTGAGCATCAAGTTCCCTATTTGTAAAGCAAACACATTAGAATAGATGATCTCTGGTCCTCATATATCTTCTTTACTAATATTTTAAATAGGATTGGCAAATATCAGGATGGAAACCCTGAGAAGCAGACACAAGTTCATATATAAACCATTAATTAAAGCTTAGTACTTTCTGTAGCAAACCCACCGACAGTGGTACCTATATAAAGATATAATAGGAATTAAAAAATTTTTAGAAATGTTTATTGACTCACACTGGGAAAGGAACTCTGATAGTCTGCCCCTTGACAAAATTCTATTTGTTGCCAGTGATGAGAAGAGTCTATAGTGACTACTTTACTCAGTGCTTGCCATATGCTTCATTATTTTGTGGAAATTAAAATACCACAAGTCATCTTTTCATTAGCTTATTAACTTTCCTTGACATACATTTCCCTTTTTTTTTATTTGTAAAGATATAAGAGTAGGTCTTTACTGTACTTCCAAGTCTTTGATATTTGTTTTTTCATGGATGAAAATGAAGCAATTCTATTCATTTTTCTCACTACCCAAGTCTCAAACTTGGTTCATATCATCATATTCTAGCTCACTGCAATCCTTTTAGACTGTTGTTCTAAAGACCTTGGAGATTCTTCTTCCTTCTTTAGTCCATCCTTCATACTGCTGTAAAAAAAAATCCATCCCTTCCCCCAACTAAAGCACAAGGCTATTAACATGTTTTATACACCTCCCCTTCTTCCCCATTCTGAACACCCCCTCCATTTTCATATAATGTAAGGTTCTTGAGAACGAACTGGTGTTTATTTTGTCTTTGTGTCCCCAGGGCCTCACAGAGTACCTTGCTTTTAGCAGGGGCTTAAGAAATGCTTATTAAATTAGGTAGGATAGGATTTGTATTTAAGAGATGGTCTCAGTTTGGCTTTCTTTCTTGGTAGCTTCTCACCTCTTCCTTTGGGGATTCTTGTAATGCATAAATAAATGCCTTCTATCCTAATCTTAAAAAGTTATTGCCAAGATGTTCTTCTGCTAAAGCAGCCACTTTTAAGAACTTTTAAGAAGCCTGTCTGGTATAGGTCAGTTTCAACTCAAGATCAGAGAACCCAGTTTGCAGGTTTGGAATATGAACCACTTCAGGACACTGGGCCACCTTCTAGTACAATTTATTAAATTAGTTCCAGTGACTTGAACAAATAAGATACTAGTACCATCAATGAAAGAAGCTTGAACTGAACAGCCACATACCTTTTGAAGCTGCCTAGCAAGTACTTGCAGGTTATTGTTTGCAATTTGAGTAGCAGCTACTAGTTACTGTGGTGGTATTAGGCTAAGCAGTATTAGTGAGGCTCTCTAGCATGGATAACTTGTCAGCAATTAAAAAGGATCCAGGCAGGTGGCTAGAAAACCACTGCCCAAACATAACTATATGACTGGCTTATCTAATTTCTAGAATATGGAAAAAAAAGGGAAACAATTTGGGATGAACTCTAAAGAAATAGTGGATTACACAGTAGATGTTAATAAGGGAGTAATAGGCTATCACATATAGCTTGCTCGTATGTAATTTTTTGTTTATTTTCTACCCCATTAGATTATGAATTGTTCCAGAGCAGGTATTGTCTTTTGCCTTTCTTTGTATCCCTGGCACTTAGCACAGTACCTGATGCTTACTAATGTTTATTGACTGATTGATTGACTTTGTCTGCTTCTAGTAATTCTTTTGATATTCTCAGAGTTTGGATACCACCAAAGTAAAGCATCTCTTCAGGCCAAAAGCCTTCTGGAGGCATCTGCTAAGCCTGATGACTCTGTCCCTGCTTCAAATGAATCTATTTTTGTTTATTGTTAGAGTTTAGGGCTTCCTGTGAAATTATTTCTCTTAGGTGTAATAGGATGATCTTTTAAAGAGTAGGAATGGGTCTTACAGATCTTTTATTCCTGTTCATTTTAGAGATAAGGAAATTAAGCCCCCCACCCCCCAAATTCCCTTTCCCAAGTTAATTCCTATTTCTTATAGCTTTGCAGAGTAGTCTATTACCAAGGCTACAGTAAAAAAAATGCTTACTAACAACTTTGCTTCTGCAAGAGATTAATGATAATTAGCCAACTGGCTTTGGCAGACAGTCATTGCTTTTGAAAGATGCTAAAATATCTTTTCACAGAATCACAGAACCACAGAATTCTCAAGTTGGGAGGAGCCTCAAAGGACATAAAATCTTTGGAATAATTCCAGATATACTGTAAATGCAGTCTAAAGAAGACAGGAAATAAAAAAATAAAAACAATATAACAGTAACTCATTTCCACAATATCCCCCTTTTAGGGTGAAGTTTATATCTTTATGGTAGAAACAGATTTAGTTACCTTAAAATATTTGTGAGAATATTCCCTTATTATACCCTCTCCTCTCTCATTTTGGCCCCCCCCCCCAAGTACTACAAGTCTTATTGGAATGATAGCTACATAGGAGCAAAGACTCTTAAGGGAGATGGAAGAAGTACTGAAGTGGGAAGTAAAAATCCTAACTTGAAGGTATTTGGCTGTGGTGAATGGGGTCATCTCCTTTGTCTTCATTTCCTCCTGTTTCATCTCTCCTTTCTTTTGCTATAATAAGAGCTGAACTATAGATTTTTTTTGTTCTCATTATAGATGTGATGATGGAATGTGGCAGGTCATTAGAGCTCCAAAGAGGAGGTCAAAGAATGAAAAAAAAATTGAGAACCACTTATCAGTACAGCCTATCTCACTGGTTGTGCTACAAAGGAGTCATAAATAGTGTTTTAAGGAGCCCTTAGTGGACAGGATAAGCACCTAAAATAGCCATACCACAGGAAGTAAAATAATGAATCAGGGAAAGACAGATTCAGGAAGGCAAATTTAGGTAAAAAGGGAGGAAGGAAAAGGAAGAGGGAGGGAGGTTAACCCAAAAGATTGTCTTCCTCTGTACAATGGAAGGAGGATACAAAAGAGAAGCAGAGGCTCTCAGAAAAAAAAGGTATTGGCAAAGTAGAAATGGAAACATGAACAAAATCCCTGAAACCTCTCTCCAGAAGGTCAAATCCTCCTGCGGGAACTGGAATAGGATACAAAAGAAATTATCAGCGCACACATAAAGCATTGCCCAAGAAATTAGAGAAGTTTTATTAATGTTGCTTTCTCACCTCCTTTTCCAATCAATTTATAGGCACTTTATTAAGCACCTACTATGTGCTAGGCACTGTGGACACTCCAAAATGATTAAAAAAGAGTTGGAGACCTAGTGACATTAAACAATACAAATCC
Organism: Dromiciops gliroides; assembly: GCF_019393635.1. Lineage (NCBI taxonomy): Eukaryota > Metazoa > Chordata > Mammalia > Microbiotheria > Microbiotheriidae > Dromiciops > Dromiciops gliroides. The sequence goes on along the minus strand of NC_057864.1, from coordinate 358,749,303 downwards.
TAGGGGATGACTATTTTGGAGTAAGTCAAACTCACTATAGTAGTACAGGAGGGATTTGAGGTAAACTTTGATATAAGGAAATACCCAATATTCTGTAACCCTTCCAGTTTGGTTAGGTCTTTCTGTAGGAAACTTAGTATTTTATTTAGTTTTTTTTAAAGCCATGCTTTCATTTTCTTAATGTTTCTTCTTTTCTCATTTAAAAACAAATATGTACTGTATTTTCTCTCACCTGGATAGAATCCAGCTGCTCCTGTTTGAGAGAGCTATTGAAGTGCTGACTGAGACAGTCTCTAGAGAGAGTGTTGCTACCTGCCTTCATCCAGAATGAAGATAATAAAGAGAAGGAACTTAACTCCTACATTTCCAAGGGGAATTAAAGAATAGGCCTAAAGAAATTTTAAAAATACAGCATTTAAAGATAGGCAGGTTATCAAAAGTGGCCTAAAGTGAGTTGTAGAACTTGGTATTAATTTTTTTCCCCAAAGCAAACAGTTTATTTTTTTGGTTGTTGTTGCTCTGAAAATAGGTGCGATGGAAGGAACAAGCAAATATGCCACCTGCCCCTCTTTTGCAGGAATTATAGAAAAATCAGCTGCCTAAAAGGCATTTTTAGTTTCTTTTCTACCCCAATACATGCAATATGACTTAAGACAATAAGTAATTAAATAGGAAATATCAGTAATGTACTCATTTCTCAGTCTGAACCTCCATATGTGAAATCTGAAGAATTTTGAATTTTTTATCAGTTATATATACCTCTATGTACATATATTCCTCTATGTAGATTTCTCTCTCTCTCTTCTATGGATATAGATATTGTTATTGATATCACTAGATATATACATACCCAGATAGAAGTATATAATGTGTATAGCTGAGAAAGGGATTCAAACACATGCATATATATTATACATTTGAGTAAAAAATTCCAAATACATATATGTTGATATGTATACACATATATATGCATTCTGAATCCTTTTCAGATAGTATACATATATATGAAATTTTTTATATATAAATCCTTTTCAGAGCTACACACACAAATATATATATACATATATATATATACATACATATATACACACACACATATGATAAAAATTCCAACTACCTAGTAGTTGAAGAAAACACCTCCCAGTGAAATAGCTCTTTTAAATCTATCATTCTTTCCCCTTTGTGCTTTTGAAAATTTATTTTATTAATGTGAGAATATATAAAGCTCTGGAGGACAAAGTATGGAGTAGTGCAGGTTTTGCTCTGGAGGTTTTATAGCACTAAGCATTTATGACTTTTTTCCTTTGCCTTGTCTTCTGGGAATGCTACAGAATGGTTTAATCATCTGGCTTTGGTATCTGTCTGCCTAGGGCAGCTGTAGCCTTTCTTAGCATTATGTCTCACTGTGTGTCACCTTTCCCAGACAGCTATAGGATCAGGACAAGAAAAATTGGTTCTTTATGCTGTAGATCTCACAAAACCACGGACTGCTCACAGCCCACTGAGTGAATACTTAGCATTTAAAATTGACCTGAATTAGATGAAGCAGGTGATCACAAATGCTAGACACTCATCTTACAAGCTATCAGAAAACAAAACAAAACAAAAAATAAAAAAAGGATGCATGATTAGGTGATTCATTTTGTATAAGATTAGAAATGTGAGGTCTACTCCAAAACTTCCTGAGAAGTAAAAGAAAGTGACTTTAATGGTCATCTCGTGAGTGAAAAGAGAATGATACGTTAATTCTCTTCACTTTTAGAAAGAATTGCAGTACAAGGAAGAGAGTATGATGGTGATTTGTATGCTGGTAATTGTGAAAACACAAGTTGTGGGGACTAGAGAATAAGACAGAAAGTGTTTCCGGGCAAACTACTCAACCTTTATCTGTAATATCACAGAATAATTTTATTTTTTGGTTCAGAACTGTGATTTCATTAGTGTGGGGAAGCCCCGGAGAGGAAACTCTCTCTATTATTACAGATCAGTGACTTATTGTCTTTCCAATTTATCATCTTTGAAAGTTGCACCGGGGCAGTGAGAGTTTAAGTGACTTGCATTGCACCAAAAGAGCGTGTGCCACAGGTGGATCTTGACCTTGGGCAATTTCTTTAACCACTTCAACATGCCATCTCTCTCATAGATCATAGTTTAAAGCTAGAAATATACTATAGCTGTCTTCTAAATGGCCCAGAGCTTGGCACAGCCTGGCACATAATAAGTACTTAATATAGGGTTGTTGACTGTTGACTAAATTGATCCCCTCATTTTACTCAGAGAATAAGTAGCAATGCTTGGATTTGAACTCTTATCCCCCTGAGTCCAAATCCAACATTCTTTACAATCACTTCTAGCTCTTTTCTTTAAAGTTTCTTCTGTAAGTTCTAGTTTTAAGGTCCCTTTTTAAAAAAGATCTCTTCTATTTTCTATGTTTGTATGGTACAACCAAAATTCTATCTTGCCAAGCAAGGCAAGTTTTAAGCATCAATATGACTTTGGCTACAGCCCCAGTCCTAGCCCAACTTCACAGTTTCAAAGAGATGAAGAGGTGAAACTTGGATTTAGATGCTCACTATTCTTCTAGACTTCAAGGATCAGTGTGAGAGCTTCCTCCTCCAAACAGACCACAGTACCATGATTCAATGGATGATTTTTATTGGTTACTGAGGCCACAGAATTTATTACTTTAGGAACAACTTGCTGTTGAACCTTTCAGAATTGAGTTAGGTTGATAATAAAACAACAAACCAACCATCAAATGATACTCAAAGTCTTTTCTAATTTCCTTTAGCTAGTGTCACCTTCCATTTATTCTTTTTGATTAGTACATGAGGAGAAGGAAAGGAATCTCCCTAGATTTCCTTTATTTAACCCAAATTTTTCTTCTTCTTTTTTTTTTTTTTGCAGGGCAATGAGGGTTAAGTGACTTGCCCAGGGTTACACAGCTAGTAAGTGTCAAGTGTCTGAGGCTGGATTTGAACTCAGGTCCTCCTGAATCCAGGGCCAGTGCTTTATCCACTGTGCTGCCTAACTGCCCCCATTTATTTTTTATAAATTTTGTACATGCTTATTAATATATCTACACTATTAGAATGTACCTTGAGAGAATGGACATTCTTTGGGACATTCTTTATACCTCCAAAGCTTAGCCAGGCACAAGGCAGCTAAGTGGTGCAATGGATAGAGTGCTGGAGCTGAAGTCAGGAACACCCATCTCCTGAATTCAAATCTGGCCTCAGATACTGAATAGATGTATGACCCCGGTCAAGTCACTTAATCCTGTTTGCCTCAGCTCCTCTTGTGTAAAATGAGCAGGAGGAGAAAATGGCAAACCACTTGAGTGTCTTTGCTAAGATGCAGTCAGGAAGAATCAGAAACAGCTGAACAATAACAATAAATGTTTGTTGATTGATTGGTGGAATCTGACAGAGATTGTATTCTGTTGGCATAGCCATTTAGAAATTGGGGTACACCTATACCATAATGAAGCATTGGTTTAGGGCTTTTGTGGAATGAGACTGATTATTCATCCTGTTCATTTTTCATTTTCCAAGTGAGTTCTCAAACTCATGACACAACGGCTCATTTTTCATTTTCCATCAACTTCTCTGCTTTTTTTTTTTTTTTTTACTATTAACATCATGCCCTTGTGCTGGGCATCCTTTAGCATTACCCCCACCTCACAGCCTCCTTCTGTATATTGTCATTCCCTATTAGATTGTAAGCTCCTTGGGGGCAGGGACTAACTTTCTTTTTCTTATTTGTACCCTACCACTTAGCACAATGCCTGGCTTATAGTAGGAATTTACTAAATGCTTACTGACTATTGACTATATGCTTTATTATCAGATGAATTTTACTTATGTCAAGGTACTTTCTAGGAATGCAACCATTTGCTATCTTATGGTTTTCAAGTCAGAGGGGGATGGGGCTTGTAGGGCATAGAAAAATATTGGGTGGTATAATAGAAAGAGACCTGAATTTGGTGTCAGGGGAGCTGGTATCAAATATGCCTTCTGCTACTTACTACTTTGTGATCTAAGGCCATCGCCTCCCCTCTTTGGGTTTTGGTTGTCTCATCTGTAAAATGAGATGGTTGTATTAGATGATCTCAAAGGTTCCTTCTAGTTTCAAATTTTATGAGTTCTAAAATGGGTCAGATGGAAGAATGTTTCTCTGAATGGACAATGAAAGTTTTCCTATGACAAGTTAGATTGATGTTTTGAATTTGAAGTAAGTTCTGAGCCCAGACTGCTTTTCAGCTCTCTCAGATGGCAGGTTCATTATTTCACCAACCAAATTCTGTATGTGCTTTCCTTTACAATAAAGTTTGTTTCACAACTTTAACAAAGGGAAAATTAATTCCATTTCAGGTTCTCATATTCACTATTTTGACTCATCAGGATATTATCTTTAGTGACTAGGGCTATTCATGTCTATCTAAGAGACTTAGACTAGAAACTGTACTAGTTCAATTCTTTTTTTACCCATTTTTACCATTTGTAGAGTGGATGGCTAACTTTCTGACTACTTACAGGGATTATAATTTAAGAATTTAAGATCTTGAGCTGCATGATATTATAAAAAGTATTACTGTTTAATTAACTATCAATATTTAAAATGGCAGAATATGAAAATATAGCTCATCAAAGAGTTACATAAAGCATTAGGCACTATTGATATATATATATATATATATATATTTTTTTTTTTATGGGGAAATGAGGGTTAAGTGACTTGCCCAGGGTCACACAGCTATTAAATGTCAAGTGTCTGAGGTCAGATTTGAACTCAGGTCCTCCTGAATCCAGGGCCAGTCCTTTATCCAATGTGCCACCTAGCTGCCCCAGGCACTATTGATTTTTAATGTTTTAAATATGATATTAACACCAGGAAAGGTTACAGTCACATCTCTTTGCTGTGTTGGACATAAAAAATCTCAAAGTGTAGGAAGAACTTACAATAAGTGGTAATTTGTTATTTATTACTAAACATTGCTCAAATTTCAATTTCTTTCTTTTTAATTTAGTATGGAGTTTTTAAGTTTGTGTAGCTCATAGAATTTCCTTGAAGCAAACATAAGAGTGGCTTCTTTTCTGTTTGGTCCATTTATGAGTTTATTTATATATAAAACATGATCATATGGAACTCCCCTCAGGGGACTCCCCTGAGCTCTCTTCTTAGGAGGGGAGTTCCATATGATCATGTTTTATATATTTCTTCTTGGGACAAAATATTAAATTGATATTATGTTTTTTCTGTCTGTCTCTGATCTGTTTTGTAGAAGGACAGGTATGGATATCATGTTCTCTGATCTGGTTAGTAGGAGATTAATTTCTCTGATCAGATTTTGGTAGGATATATTTTAAGATATTATATTTTTGTCCACTGATTACAGGGCATTGTCAGTTTCAATAGCATGATACAGAAATCAACCCAGAAGCAAAAAGCAGTTTAACAATTTCAGTTATAACAAGTACGAAGAAAATACTGAAGCACCATGATAACATCATAGGATTCCCCCCACCCCCCCCAAAAAGGGTTTGGCAAGGATGAGGACACCCAGATGTCCATAAGATAGGGACTTACTATCCTTTTTTTTTTTTTTTAGTGAGGCAATTGGGGTTAAGTGACTTGCCCAGGGTCACACAGCTAGTAAGTGTTAAGTGTCTGAGGCCGGATTTGAACTCAGGTACTCCTGACTCCAGGGCCAGTGCTCTATCCACTGCGCCACCTAGCTGCCCCTGGACTTTCTATCCTGAGGGAAAAGAAGTCACTCGGTAGGGTCTTTTATCTGCTAGCTATCTGGGTTCAGTTTGGAGTTCAGTTGAAGGAAATTTTGCTCTTATTAACCCAGGGTTTCATAAAAAAATACATTTGGATAATAACGTACCTACATCAAATCCAGGTGATACATATATTCATATCAACAAAGTAGAAGCATGGTTTGAAGATGGCCCAGGAACAGCACTGTGGTGGCCCTAGATAGCTAGAGATTCTGACCATTCCTTCATCAATCAGAACACAAGTAACCTGGGCAGGAGTGTAATGCTCTGTCAGAGGTGGGAGCCTGGCATGAAGGAACATGGTGATGTCAAGATAACCTGGGAGTAGTAATGTGCTAGGTCTGTGTTAGGACTATATACAATGAACTTACCAATCAGAGGTCAAGGGTCCTATACAGCAATTATGCTATGGGGACAGTTATATTAGTAGTGTGTAAAAGCTCTTACAGGCACAACATTTGGGTTGAGATGAATCACAGAATGCACTGTTAACTAACCTTAGGAAAGTGTGTACCTTTAATTTAATTTTGTCCACCATTAAAAGCTTTGAATAACATGGAAGAGGTTTAGCATAAAGCATAGTTTAGGGGATATGAATAGAAATTGTATCCTGCCTTTCAGAATCAAAGAACACCTCAAGGATAAATCCTCAAAAGAAGAGAGAAACATCTCAGGTGTCCATATTTGGATTCTTTGCCCAAGGTTTCTGGAACACTTCACTGCTTTAAAATGATTCTTTGGGATGAGCCCAGTGGTAATGAAAGCTGATTGGGGGAAAGCAATTTCCTTCTTGTGTCTGTCTCAGGTGTATTATAACATAGAGTTGCTAATGTGCCATAGCATCTTAAATTGTAAGTGCCAGGATAAAGGCAAGCAGGGATGTATGAGGTATGCTCAAGAGAGCCTCAGACACAACTTGGAAGGCATATTGGAAGGTCAGGTCACAGGGAGGGGAAGGAAAGGAGGGAACATTGCATATCAAAGGAGTAGCATAGTAATAATGAAAAGACCCTTGGATTTAGAGCTTGAAGACATGGGTTTGAATCTTGGCTTTGTCACATCATATTTATGTCATCTTGGACCATTCACTCTGAAGCTCACTCTAAACCTTTGTTTCTGCATACACAAAATGGGGGTAATACTTGTGATGTTCAACTCATAGTAATGTAAAGAAGGTGTTTTATAGCTGCTGGAGGCAACTAGCTGATGGTGCAGTCAGGAAGGGGGCAGCTAGGTGACTCAGTGGATAAAGCACCAACCCTGGATTCAGGTGGACCCGAGTTCAAATCTGGCCTTAGACACTTGACCATGTACTAGCTGTGTGATCCTGGGCAAGTCACTTAATTTTTCTCAGCCTCAATTTCCTCATATGTAAAATGGGGATAATAATAGCAACTAACTCTCACGGTTGTTGTGAGGATAAAATAAGTTAACATAAATAAATATGCTAGGTGGTGGGGATAAAAAGACCAAAACCAAAATAGTATCTTGCTCTCTGAACTTTCATTTTTCTATTTTTACCTTTTTATTTTGATACTTGGCAGAAAATAGTCCGATGCAGAGATAAAATTAGAAATTCTTCCACATTGGGCAAGAGAAGGTGGGTGGTGAGCTGGTAGAGAGGCTGGTCAGAGGTAGGGAAGTCTAACTTTAGTCACAGTTGTGCTAGGAGATGGGGTAAAGACAAAGGTGAACACAGGTTCTCAGGAGAGGCCATCATGGGTAACAACATTGAGTTCATGAGGTCAAATCAAGGAACATGATTGTATGCTACACGGTTCAGGGCAGCAGAGGATTGTGCAGTACCCAGATGGTGACTCTATGAGGCATGGACAACCATGCTTAGGAAGTACACTTTGTTCTCCCTATCTCAGTGCCAGGTAGTGAGCATATTAAATGTCAGTGCCCTGGGAAAAACTGATACTCTCACCCTAGTTATAGTTCAGAACAAACAACTATCATATCTGTGCACTGAAAATGAAGCAGGAGAGCACCAGTATCTACCAGCTCTAAGGAATGTCTCACATCCACCATAGGGATGGATATTTTAATGACTAGCCACAATAGGATTGTTACACTTATTGTGGAACCACAGAGTACTTCTTTTTTAATGAATCTTTGCTATTCAATTGAACAAAATTGGAGGGGGGGAGACTCCAGGTTTTGTAGACTTTGGGGTTTGGTATTTAACACTGAGGAGCTTTGAGGACAGAAAATTACACTTGTCTACAATTGAAGTTGGAAAGTCAGGGTCTTAATGCCTATGTAAGCAGGCGCGCGCGCGCGCGCACACACACACACACACACACACACACACACACACACACACAGAGATTCTTTTCTCTCTCTGTCCTGTCCCTCTCTCCCCTGTCTTTGTCTCTCTTTCTGTCTCCCCCTCTCTACTATCTTTCTGTCTTCTCTAGCTCTTTCTACTCCCTCCCTCCCCTTTCTCTCTCCTCCTTTTCTGTCCCTCCCCTTCCCCCCTCTCAACATTTCAAAGTAAAACTTAAGAGGGATGTGACCGTATCTCAGCCGGAACCTCTTTGGCAGAAATAAAGGAGAGGGAAGATAATTTAATTGGCGAGACATAAGAGAATCTACTGTGACTCCCTGAAATGGTGTCCAAGTCACACAGGCATCTTTCAGGCCAGCAAAGCTGTGTTATAGCGTGATAACATGAAACACTCAAGAGAGCCAAGAGACAGTGCAAGCCTGCTCCTCCCTGATCATTTAAGTTTCCCCTAAAATGCAATGAAATAGCTATTAATGTCTTTAAATATTCTTAGAGGAGCTGGTCAGGCTCTCATTTGATAAAGGCTTTGGAGTTTCAGCAAGCTATTCATTGAGACTGAATGAATTCTCACAGAAAGGATGAGGAGCAGATATTTCCACTGCAATGTGCTTTGATTGCATTTTCCTGGGCCCTGTTCATTTGAAAAGAATATTAAGTGTTTGGCTGAGAACCAAAAGTATAAACATTTAATATTGAGGCAAAACTCATATAAAATTATCTTATATTACCTGTGAAAATAATTATAATTACTTTTTACATATTTTGTAGGTTTGGGATGTCTTTCTTTTTGAAGTGCTAAAATTATTTGATTTCTTTTTCTATTATGATTTTTAGACAGATGAAATGTCAATTATTATTTTTGCATTTTATTTCTTTGGAAAGTAAGGTTAAGGGATTTGGCAAAAAATAGGTATATGTGCCTCTCATTATGTGGAAATTATCTAATAACATAAATGAAGAAAATTGGATCCATTTTATTAAAATTTAATTGCTAGGGGGGGCAGCTAGGTAGTACAGTAGATAAAGCACTGGCCTTGGATTCAGGAGGACCTGAGTTCAAATCCAGCCTCAGATACTTGACACTCACTGTGTGACCCTGGGCAAGTCACTTAACCCTCATTGCCCCACAGGAAAAAATTAATTGGTAGGATTTTTATGGTTTTTTATGTTTCACTCCTTCCTCTCAGAAGAGACCTATCTCTTTCCATTTACTCCGATTTAAAAAAAATCAAAACAATATGATCAAGTAATGAGAATATTATTAAAGTGATGAAAATCTCTCCAGTGAGGCTAAGAAGCATTTAACCATACCCCTTTTTATACTATGAAGAATATGAGAGGGAAGTATTTCTGTAAAACACTAAACAACAAAATATTAATACTTTAAACTAGGAAGCACTAAGAGATTAGTTGTTTCCAGTTTCATTTTCAAAGGTAATCCCCACCCCCAGCCCAACCCCCAATTTAGGTATTACATATCACTTTTATTCCAAATGTTTGGGCTAGAAATATTTAAACTGAATATGGTTTCCTTGTGTGAAATTGTGAAATGCAAGGCTTGTGAACATAGATTTGAGGAAATTTAAATAAATGATCATTCACTGACACTCAGGATATTAGTGTAAGCAGAATGTTAAAATCAATTAAACAAATGAATAGAGTAGACAATACAAGTGTCAAAAACAACATTAATCAATGAATTTGCTCTTTTTTTCCCATCTGCTGACATAAATTTTTGGATAGATAGATAGATAGATAGATAGATAGATAGGTAGGTAGATATCTGTCTGTCTGTCTATCTATCTATCTATCTATCTATCTATCTATCTATCTATCTATCTATCTATTGTCTATCAGAAATTGATGGATTCCACAGAGAAACTGGAAAGCTATGTCTGCTCATTTTGGATGGAAGTGCTTTCTTAATTTCATATTCATGCACTGCACTCACAGGGTTTATTTTACATTAGGAAAATGTTACATCAGGCTACATTTTTATAAGTCAAACCCTTCCCCTCTATTCCTGTTTCTAGGTATTCTGAGAATTTATGTGGCACCAACAAAATGATACCTTGATAATGTCATGGATCTGTGATCTCATGAACATGGGTACCCCCTTCACACTTGTTTATATTGTCTTACATGTCCATGTCCTTCAATGAATTCTTCTCAGGGTGTCCACCAGACATGCTGGAGGTTTTCCTCTAGACCTCTTAACATACATTTATTACAATGGAACTCTGTGCAGGACATCGTTGATGTCAGTGGCAAACCTCATTGATCAGCATGTTGTTGTTTGTTCTTTTTTTGAAGAGGACCAGTGGCATCATGGAGCGATGACTCATTCATGAATTGGATTTAAGTGAGGCAGGGTTTCACAAAGTCATCAGTCTCACTTTCTCTTCCAGAATCATAAGAATCCGCTGGCAGGACAAAAGTCAGGATGACTGGTGATGGCTTGGAATGCAGTGGATGACCCTGGCATCTTTGATTGCTGACTAAGCAGTCCACAGTGCTTGCTTCAGCCACCTGCATGGCCATTGCAGCAAATTGCTCTCATCCACTGATTCCACTGGGGGAAGGCTTCACATGCTTGGGCTAGAACACCCCCTCCCCCAACTCACCAGTGCGTTTGAGGCGCATTGGTTACCCTCAACCTGGTATGGCCTGTCTACCATAATGATGGTTTACCTGAGCATGGTCACTGCACATACTACAGCTTCATGGAGCCACAGGTGAGAGTGAAGTACCAGGTAGACACCAAAGGTGGATGAGTAGCCCTGAAAAGGGCTTAGAAAGCCTTCATACCAAATATGTTGATCCTCCTTGAACACCCAATACACCCTGCTTAGCAGATGCCTTCCTGTCTCATGTCTTGATATTAATAAACAGGATTGCTTTAAAAAGTTATCCCTGTGATTATATCTGTCAAGGAGTTTTGAAAAATTTTAGTACAGGCATGTGAGACATTTTATTGGAAGATGAATTTTTTAAGGCTGATTTACTTTATCAAATCAAATACAATTTATTTACAAAGAGTAATTGGCAAAACCCACCAAGTATGGCAGGGATCTTACATTCTCTCCACTTTTTAGTCAACTATGATATTAAATATGTGGACTGCTATACAATGTTGTTTGGGAAAGTCTGCCTTATTCCCTTTATCTAGGATGTTATGTACATGCATATATTATTTTTGTAAAGATTGTATACGGATAGGAAAGTAGACATGTGTTAGTAGTTACTGTTTTCACTTTTTTTCTGGGAGGGTTCATGATATTTATTGTTTTTGTTTTTATTTTATTTTTTTTGGTGGGGCAATGGGGGTTAAGTGACTTGCCCAGGGTCACACAGCTAGTAAGCGTCAAGTGTCTGAGGCCAGATTTGAACTCAGGTCCTCCTGAATCCAGGGCCAGTGCTTTATCCACTGTGCCAACTAGCCATCCTGGGGTTCATGATATTTTAAAAGTATTTAGTTGAGAATTGGTTACTCAGTGTCCTCAAAATTATGTTGCTTACAGCACTGACATCTTCTGTATATACTCATATAATAGGAGTTTAGTTGATACTCTATATGTGCAGCTTATATGGAGTAATCACCTCTCTCTTACTGCTACTGACTCATTATTTATTCTTTCTGATTCCACCTTGAAGGAAGGGGTATGTTTTGATGTTTCCTATCTCACTTTTTACAATACTATTTATTAAATTGACTGGAGAAGCCACTTTCCCCATAAACTTTTTTCCCCCATAAACTTTTGATCATCTCTCTAAGGAACATCCTTTAATCTCCTAATTCTAAATGAATGTTACATTTATTGTCTCTATAATTTATTGACTGTATAAAACCAATAAAACAAAGACAAATAATTATTTACAATGAGTTCAATAAAAAGGATGGCAATGAGAAAAATTATAGCCGGTCACCTTTAAATATCATTGCTACTTATACCTTCTCTTCAATTCTAGAAACACGAACCCACCATTCAGTTCTCTTTAAGACACCAACTGAAGTATTTTCAGAAAAATTGTTTTGATGTTTCTTCAGAGGACAAGTTAAAAGAGTAAGCTAGAAAGTTCTCTTAGCCCTCTCTTTTCTCTCAGTCACTTTGCAGCCAAGACAGAAATCTCTCCAGAATGACAGATAAAGTCCTTAAAGAATGATAGTTAAAATACAACTGTTGAAGATTTCACTGCCTTTTGAAGATAGCGTAACAGTATCTATAGTCTCTGTGAAAAAGGCTATTAAAGTTAGTGTGACACTTTGTATAGACTAGCTGCCCTTTCCTCTTTGCAGAGGTCAAGATTATAATGGGTATAGAACACATAAAATGTCAATTTTTTTCCCCCTTAGAGCCACTTCTTTTACCCTGTGTAGCATAGTAGCATCCTTGATGCTAGCATTCAAGCACAGTGACTCCATTGTCACTGATGGAGAGAATAGGTTGTTAAAGAAATCTTTGAAGGGAGTTTACATTTTTTGGGGAATGTTTGTTTTTCTTCCAGTTTTATCCTTAAATGCTCTCAGAATGATTTACCTTAAGCAGGTCTTTCACCAAGCTTTTCCTAAATTTTTTCTTGCCTCCTTTTCTTGCCTACACTATTTCTTGTCATTTTTGAAGATAATACTACTTATCATTTTCTACCAATATTCCTTGGTGTTCTCTTTTCTTTCACCCCTCATTTACTCTCACCTCTGCTTCTCTCTCCCCATCTTCTCTGTTTCTCTCTATTCATATGCATATATGTATATAATTTATATATAGTATAGACATACATATACAAATAAGTTTACATACTAAACATGTGTTGCTATTGTTCCCCATATCTCTTTGCCTTGTAGGGAAGAATAATTTTCAAATTAGGGTAGTTTCAAAATGGTAACTTTGATATGCTTATTATACTAATTCATTTGAAAAAGCTAAATTTCCTTAGGAAATTTAAATAATCTGTATTGATATGTTCTCCCTTCTCCCCCAATTCTCTCATTTTTTTGGTATCAACAATTGGCAGAAGATGTCAGTTTGAATTTGTCTATACCATATCAACTCATTTTTATTCCTCCTTTTAATTTGATATTGATTTTGACATTAATGTCAATGAGTGGGTATACAGTTTGACTGGATAGCAACAGGTAATTTGGAAATGATTTCCACTTTGGTAAGTAGTCTTTTCTTTCTGTTAAAATCAATGATTTTATTATTTTATGTTATTAAGTATTCTACATAGTCAATGCCTCTCAACTATCTTCTTTAAGAAAATATTAATGATTTATAGATATGAATAGATTTATATATGTGAAAATCTCTCTCTCTCTCACTCTCTCTCTCTCTCTCTCTATGTATATATATATATATATATATATATATATATATATATATATATATATATAGAGAGAGAGAGAGAGAGAGAGAGAGAGAGAGAGAGAGAGAGAGAGAGAGAGAGCTCTTGGCTCTAATTTCTAATTCCTGAACCACATTTCTGAATGCATTTTTGACCATTTCTCCTACATCAAATTTTCCATTTAAGTTAATAAGCATTAATAAGCATTAATATGAAGTTCTCTGTAAGCTTTCTCTATTCCTTCATCTTTTACAACAGATGTTGGTTCTGAATCTATAATTATAATTCATAAATGTCTTTTTTTTTTTTTTGGGCAGGGCAATGAGGGTTAAGTGACTTGCCCAGGGTCACACAGCTAGTAAGTGTCAGAGGCCGGATTTGAATTCAGGTCCTCCTGAATCCAAGGGCTGATGCTTTATCCACTATGCCACCAGTTGCCCCCTAAACAAACTCTTTTTTTTTTTTTTGGTGAGGCAATTGGGGTTAATTGACTTGCCCAGGGTCACACAGCTAGCAAGTGTCTGAGGCTGGACTTGAACTCAGATCCTCCTGAATCCAGGGACGATGCTTTATCCACTGTGCCACCTAGCTGCCCTCATGATGTCATTTTTAAATGCTTATCATGAGTACTGTAACACAAGATCAGCAAAATGATGGATACTACAAATACAAATATTCAAATTATATTCATGGCTCTATATATTATCATGATAAGAAGTAAAGAACAGAGAAAAGTGATGAAAGAGAAAAGATCAATTGGGGAATGACTAAACAAGTTGTGGTTCAAGCATGTAATAGAATATTACTGTCCCATAAGAAATGAATATGATAAATACAGAAAAGCATGAGAAGGTTTGTGAACTGATGCAAGGTAAAGCACACAGCTAAAGGAAAACATGCACAATGATGACAACAATGTAAATGAAAAGAACAATGATAACAAAACAATTAAAACCAAATGCTGAGAAGTTATAATGATAAAACTTGGCCCCAAAGATGAGAGATGATAAAGCACCTCTCCCCTTTCTTTATAGAGGTAGGAAACAGTGAATATGGAACACTACAGATAATGCTATGTTTTCTGACACAAGATTTAGTGTTAAACTTATTTTCATTTTTTATTCTTTATAAGAAAGGATAATTCTCTAGGAGGAAAGAGGAGAGGGATACATAAATGTAAATGATATAAAAAGCAAAGATATCAATAAAATTATTATCTTTTTTAAAAGAGGCAGCTAGAAATTTAAAAATAATAAGAAGCATTTTAGGGAACCAATAGAAAGCGGGAAAACCATGTGCCAATGAAGGGCAGGCAAATCCAGGGTAAGTACTCTGGAGAACTGATAAGAATAAGGACATGTGTCGATGAGGCAGAGAACAGATTAATTTGCATTAGATATCTGGCTTGTCTATTCAGAACTGCTATAAAGCTCAGGAAGTAAAAGTCAAGGAAACCCAGGAAAATGGGCAGTGAATTTGTTATTAGAAGATCTGGCTTCCAATCTTGAGTTCTTTTATACAAGTCATTTAGCCTTCCTGAATCTTCATTTCCTCACCCACATAATTAGGGCAGTAGGAATAGATAACCTCTAAAGTATTGGAGCTCAAAATTGATGGCTTTATCATCTTAATGGGAAACAAATAAGGTGGCCAATTTGAATTAATTACCTAATCCAGTAAATGAGAATTCTTACAGTCAATAAGGTAAAATGATCTGAGGACAAATTATATAATAATTAATCCACCTGTCGATGTCAATTTGATAATGTATCGTATGACACATTTAACATAACATTAGTTTGTGGAAAAGAATATAAGCAATAATAACAATTCAACTCTATACAATGCCTTAAAGTTTGCCAAGTACTTTATATTGTATCATTTTATCCCCATGCCTATACTCTGAGCACCACAGGTGTTATGTCCCCCATTTTATAGCTGGAAAACATCAGATTCAGAAAGCTTTAGTGACATCACATGTGCACAGAACTAGTAAATGTCGGAAGCATTATTTGAGCACTGATCTCTCAAACCTCATATTCTTTACATTATACCGGGGGGGTTCTCCCTCTTTCATGAAGAACTTTGTCATTATCTGCCAAGGAAAAGCAAATATGTTTTTCAATAAGTTACTCTAACCCACCCATTCCATGTAACTTCTAGTTTGTGAAGTGATGTAGTCTACTCATATCTGCCATGCACGATTCCAACATTCTTTGCTTGATACTGAGACTGTAATGTTTTATTACTTGCAAGCAAGACCTACACAACAGCAGCAGAATGCTGGTGTTGCCCTTTTTTTTTTTTTAAAAGGTATTTGTTTTTAAGGAGAAGCTTGAAGTCATTAAAATAGCCATTTCCCAAAAGCAATCCAACCAACTCTTTGTTGTTGTTGTTGTTTTGCGGGGCAATGGGGGTTAAGTGACTTGCCCAGGGTCACACAGCTAGTAAGTGTCAAGCGTCTGAGGCCAGATTTGTACTCCTGATTCCAGGGCTGGTGCTTTATCCACTGCACCATCTAGCCGCCCCCAGCGCCCCAACCGACTCTTTACTCCTGTTCAATTCTGAGCTCGTTTCATTGTCCTTTTTGTAGTGCCAGTCACAGATATCCATATAAATATATACATAATCTATGTATATCCACCCCTATATATTAACATATGTTTATATGTGTACATTACACACATACGTGTATACATGTGTATATATATATACACATATATACATACACAGATATTTTTGCACTATAAAAACTCTATTTCACTCACTTTTCCATAACCCATTTATAGATATTGATGGATATTTATGATGGCATTGGCAGAATTGAGTACAGAATTATAATTTCATGACTTCTAATCTTATGTTTCACTTCTTCATAAATTCTCCAGTTACTATGATGAAACAAGTTTTGCTTTGATATAATTAGTGAATCTTTGCTAAATCTTTCCCTATTGGTCATCATAATAAATACCCAAACTCTATGGATTAAGGTCTGCAGTATGATTTGTTAATGTTTGTTTAATAAATCATCATTCTCTCAAGTCATTGAAGGTAAGGGTAAAGTCTATTTCATCTTACAAATATTATATGAAATCATAGAATGCTAGAGCCAGAGGAGTCCCTTAGAAATCATTCAGTCCTAATCATGCATTTTGCTGATAAGGAGCCGATTTCTCCCAGTTCACACAGCAAACTAGGGAAAGTAAAACCAGGATGACAATCCAGGCATTTTTATGATGAGGCAAATGTTCTTTCCCTCAAATATACTAAATAAGAGTGAACGAAATATACTCTCGATATTACACATAAGAAGATTTATTCAGAGACAGTTCTTTTTCTATGATTTAGTTTTTATTAAGTCATTGGCATCTCATTACATCATAATACTTAAGATAGAAATGTAATTCCTCTTCCCAAGGGATTTGGTAATGAAAGAAAAGTATTGGACAGTGTTAGTGCGGTGTAGTGGAAAAAGCTCAGGATGCCAATGTTAAAGGCTCGTTCTGATACTTATCAAATATGTAAACATACCATTTAAGCTCTTTGAACCTCAATTTCCTCATCTATACATGACATTGGGCTATTTGACCCCTAAGGTACTGTCTTGCTAAATCCTACAACCTTTTGACTCTACAAATCTAAGTGCTTTGCATCTTTCTTTAATAACCTCATAAACTTTAAACATATTTGCTATGCCTTGGCATTAATTATTAAAACTCAGCCACTGATACTGATAGTTATCTTGAGGTGTTTTTTTTCCTCTCTACCTAATCTCAATTGCATTAACTTCCTATTATATTGAAATTGAGCCTGCACTACTATTTAAGAATATTTGGGGCTATTTAATTTAAAATGTTACCTGATTTTTATATCTCTAAGGTAACAAGTCAGTACTCATTAGATCACTTCATTTCTGGATAATCCTATACAATTTCATGTACCCTGAGATGTTCAACCTCCATAGGGAATGATTACCTTTTAATGACTACATTCCTGTCATACTTTATTACTTTGGAAAATGCCACCCATATCACTGGGAAGCTTATTGTAATTCTAGAGATATGCATTAATACATTTCTTGGTCTAAACTCTGAGATGAAACACCTTATCTCTGTCAAGCTTGCTCTTGTCACAGATGAACTACAATTTCATAAATGGATGGATTTGGCTTGATTTCTGATCATGTTTAGTTGGATAAAGCACTACCTTATGAATCCTTCACAGTCTGCATGTTTCCTGGAAATTTGAAACAAATGAGAACAGGGACCTTAGTAAATAGCCAGTATGAACCAATAGGATTCTGTGACAGGAATGTTGAGGGAGTCAAGATATAAAATACAAGGTTTGGAGGACTTTAACATAACTGAAGCAATGGGGGGTGGGGGTGGGGAATGAGATAGGGATGGAGAAAAAAAGGTGTGGAAATTGAAGGAAAGGTTTTTGTCAGAGGCCAGAAAAATAATATTTCAAATACACATTGTAAAGGAACAAGCAGTCAGTCAGAAAGAGACAAAGCTCACTAATACCTGAATGTGTAATTTATTATCAGCAAAGCTTGGGGGGAAAAAAGGAAAGGGAGAAAGGTTTCTCGTAAATGTTTGAAGAGAATCATAGAGTTAGAGATAATTTAGTCCACCTCCCTCATTTTTCATATGAGAACCTGATCCAGAAATGTGGTCACTTCTCCAAGGTCACAAGAATATTAAGGCATAGATCTTGTACTTATATCCGGTGTTCTTTCCACTATACCAACTCCCATCTCCGTACCTTCACCATACTTGGGATGTAGTCCCTCATTAACTCTGTCCCTTAGAATACTTTGTTTCTTTCAAAACTTTGCTCAAGTGGCCCTTCCTACATGAAACCTTTCCTCATGATCACAACTGCTAGTGCCCACCCTGCCAAATCTATATCATATTTATTTTGCATATACTTATCTATCTATTTTACCTCCCCCAATAGGATATAAACTTTTTGAGGATAGAACAATGTTATTTTTGTCTTTGCACCTTAATCCATTTGCCTTAGTATCTAGTACAGTTCCTTGAATATAACAGATGCTCCTTGTATGCTTGCTTTAATTTATCCTATTACTTTTTTTAGTAATAACAAAAATAATAATGATAAATAATGATGATATTGATGATGGATAAAATCATTATATAAAATATAAATATAAAATAATGATAATAATACCTGGCATTTACATAGCATTTTAAGGTTTATAAGGCAGTTTGTTAGAAAGAAAAAAACAACAACCTTATTTTTTCCCCTCTTAACAGTGCTAAGAGGTAGGTGCTATTATTGTCATCTTTTACATTTGAGGAAACTGAGGTACATATAGGTGAAGGAACTTTTCAGGGTTACACAACTAGTAAATGTCTAAGGCTGACTTTGAATTCAGGTATTCTTTATTCCAGGTCTCTGTGTTCTATGCCCTGTGTCACATAGCTGCTTTTTGGGGTGCTATTATAGTAGAACTAGAACTAAGTCTGTTGTAAAGTTTTCAATGAGGCAGCTAGGTTTAGTGGATAGAGCCTGGAATCAGGAAGACCTGGGTTCAAATCCAGCTTTAGCCACTCAACTGTGTGACCTGGTCAAGTCACTTAACCTCTATTTGCGTTAACCTACAAGAGAAGGAAGTGATAAACTATTCCAGTTTCTTTGCCAAGAAAACCCCATATGGTATCATAAAGAGTGGGACACAACTGAATGACTAAACAACAAAAAGGTTATCAAGCTATATGCTAATAGTTGATATCCTACTTTTTACTTTTCCCCATATTCTCCAAGTCTAGCACAATTTATGTTGTTTGTTAAATGGAGCTAAGAAAGACACAACAGACATAAGTGAACTTATACACTGGGTGAAAAGAATAGCAGCATAAAAGTAATTAGAGAGTCAGTAAAGTGCCATTATTGCCAAACAAATTGATGTCATCACCATCTTTGTCATCCTCTCCTATTGTAACACATCCAAGAACATTCTTAAATCCAGTTTATTTATATGGAGTAACCTGCCTTCACATGCTAAATGCCACTGAATGAATGAATAGATCAAGCACAGTGTCTTGTAAGTGGTAAGTACTCAACAATTTAGAAATAATTTCTACAATATTTAAAATGGGAGATAATATCTGACTTTGGAGAAAAAAAGTTAAGGACTTTAAAAGAAAAAGAGCTGATAAGTCAGAAGGGATAGAGGTCTGGCCTTCAAGTTAAGAAGACATGAATTTGACTCCTACTTGATGTTTTAACTGTGTGATCAAGTGAACAACCATTTAGCCTTGAAATTCCCCAGGCAACTCCCTAAAACCACATCACAGACAACTTTCTAAACTGTATCAGCAGATAGTGTTTTTGTAGCACTAGATTTTCCTTGAACTGATGATGAAATCATAGGGCTGGACCAATCAAGCAAAAGAAAGACAAAAACTAATACACGCTTAATTGCCAATCTCAAAGGAGTTGAGATGTGAGTAGATTTCTGGTTATGTATGATAAAGTTATTGGCTCATGAGAAATTTGTTCTAATAATGAATTGAACACAATACAAACCAATGATTCCTCTTTAGCTAGATGCATCATTATTAAAATGAGTCGTTGTTGTTCATCTTTTGTTCTTGAAGAGGACCAATGAAATCATGAAGGTGATGCCTTGATTTGTGTGTAAATTAGATTTGAGTGAGGCAGAGCTGTGCAAAGTCCTCAGTCTCACTCTCTTCTCCAGAGTCATCAGAGCCCACTGGCATCGTCCAAGAGGCAGAGTAATCTGAGAGAAAGATTAACCCACTATTTTCAGGCTCCTTGATTTTTTTTTTTTTTGGTGAGGCAATTGGGGTTAAGTGACTTGCCCAGGGTCACACAGCCAGTAAGTATTAAGTGTCTGAGGCCATATTTGAACTCAGGTACTCCTGACTCCAGGGCCGGTGTTCTATCCACTGTGCCAGCGCCACCTAGCTGCCCCCTTGATTTTTAAATAAATTATAACATTTGACC
The DNA here is from genome assembly GCF_019393635.1 of Dromiciops gliroides. Lineage (NCBI taxonomy): Eukaryota > Metazoa > Chordata > Mammalia > Microbiotheria > Microbiotheriidae > Dromiciops > Dromiciops gliroides. The sequence goes on along the minus strand of NC_057864.1, from coordinate 358,728,882 downwards.
TAATATTTTATAAGATTAAGGAAAAAGATAAGAAAGGCTGAATGATTGAATAATTAGTGTCTTTAAAAGTTTTTTTTCTTATGCATTTTGTCCTAAGTGATATTCATCCTTTGTAGAAGCTGCCAGGCTCTCACGATGGTTTAGAAATAAAGTGGGATGCCTAATATAGTATCTTTAAGTAAATGTAACTCTTTACTTGTCCCATCATTGCTCTGTTTTCTAATCCTGTACTTGGAGCAGCTAGGTGGCCCAGTGGATAGACTCTGGCCCTGAAGTTAGGAGAATATGAGTTCAAATGTCACCTCAGACACTAGCTATGTGACCCTGGGTAAATCACTTAACTCCAATTGCCTTAAATATCCACAGCCATCTCCAATTGTCCTGATCTGGACCCAGATGCCTCTGGAGGAGAGAGTGAGGTTGGTGACTTTGCATAGCCCTCCCTCACTTAAATGCAATTCACGGCAAGTTATGACATCACCTCCCAATGTCATGGTCCTCTTTGAGAATGAAGGACAAACAACAACAATCTTGTATTCATAATTTGTTTACCTTGGATTGGGTTTTGGTTTTTAGAATTACATTTTATTTTTTACCAATGAACAAAATATATATTTTTCTTTACTGCAGAAAAAAGAGGGGGGAAAAAACCCTTGTAACAAATGTGTGTAGTCAAGCAAAACATTTTTTTTAAATTGGGCAAGTCCAGAAAATATTCTGAATACTGAACTTTGGTTCAGTTTTTCTGACTACAGTTTTCTTGGGTCTCAGGCAACTTTGTTCAGCTTCCTCCATGTAGTCTGCTCTCCCTAGCTTTCTTGTTTGCTTCTTCTTACTCCTTTTCTCATATTAACCTCAGATACTCTCTCTGGTCTTTCTACCCTTCGATAAATATTTTAGAATATTCTTAGTAGTATCCTTTGGCTTGACTATGCAATATATTTAACATATGTTTTTAAAATAATAAACATTTTTATTTAAAGTTTTGAGTTCCAAATTCCCTCCCCCACTCCCTGAGGGTGGTAAGCAATTAGATCTAGGTTATACATTTGCAATTATGTAAAACAGTACCATATTAGTCATTTTGTACAAGAAAACAAAAAAAAAGGAAAAGAAAGTGAAAAATAGCATGCTTCGGTCTGTGTTCAATCAATATCATTTCTTTCTTTGGAGATGGATAGTATGTTTCTTCATTAGTTCTTTGGGATTGTCTTGGATCATTGTATTGCTGTGAATAGTTAAGTCATTCACAGCTCTCCAAACAATATTGCTGTCTATGCACAATGTTCTCTTGGTTCTGCTCATTTCACTATATATCAGATTATACAAGTATAAAGGACAGATTGGAGATAATCAACAGAAGAAAGGTACTAGAAGTAAAAAAAAAAGGTTCAGGAATATCTTTGTAAGATAAGGGTTTAACTGGAACATGAAGGAAGTTGGGGGCAGAGATGGGGAGAGAGAGTATTTTAGGCCAGTGAAAATGCTTAGGAAATAGAGCATGCTGTTCAAAGAATAGCATGGAGGCCCACCTTACTTATGTATTATATTTAACTATATTTGTTACTTACCTCAATATTAGATTGCAAGATCTTTGAGGACAGGGGCCAAGATTTATCTAAACTTTGTATTTTCTCTAGTATCTAGCATAGTTCTCAGGCACTAAATATAATGGTGAATTTTTGTTGAATTGAATTGAATATTTTCAACCTTATCTTCTATTGCATGTCCACAATTCTCCTGCCAAAATGAACCACTCACTTCCTTGAACATGTAGAGTGTTTTCCTGCCTCTATTCCTTTGCTCATTCCTCCTTATCTTCCTGGAATTCCTTCTCTTTTCTATTTCTTCCTTGTAAGGTACTGCAAGGAATACCAAGAAGATGGCCAGAGAGGATTAGTATGCTATGTCTAGCTTGACCTTTTGGAGAACTCTTATCAATCAGGAGTTCAAAGTCCATGGAAAAGAGTCAAAGTAGTAAAGTGTCGTAGAAACCAAGGCAAGTGTTTCTGGAAGACAAATGAAATGACCATTTTCCAGTCTTTTTTAGAGAAATTGAGGAAGGTGAGGCCTAGGAAAATATTGTTGGATGAAAGGAAATAGTATGGTAGATTTGGAATCAGATAATTTGGGTTTGAATCTCATATGTCTAGGGCCATGCCATTTTACCTTTTTGAGACTCACATTCCTCATGTTTAATGAAAGGGTTTGATCTCAAAGGTGTCTTCCCAGGTCTAAATATTTGATTCTTTTATAGATAGTCATTCATGACCTTCCAGAGAAGAGTGGTTGGAGGGCAGGCAAAAGAAGTAAGTATAGGTTACTCTTTTGTGTGTGTGTGTGTGTGTGTATACACACACACACACACACACATATATATATATATATATGTATTAAAGGGGAGATTAATGCTCCATATATTCAATTTTGACTCTCACAGTAAGCAGAGGGTAGGGATGATGATAATGGGAAATATTTGTGGGAATAATCAATGCCAAAAATTAAATAAATAAATGCAATAACCAGATGATTAAAAATTATTGAGTTACACTAGGGTTAAACCATAGTTAGCATTAATTTAAATTGATGCTACCTAAGTATAGTTTTCTGATATTTTGGGTGGCCTGGAAGTAAAAGTAGAGGAAAAAAAGAGATGGTTTTAAGTTACTAAGGACTGATGATTTGAAAGGTTGGAATGGTAAATGTACCACCAGAAAAACAAACCCCAAACAATATCAAACATAATTTAAGACAGAATTGGGATGATGGGCAAGAGAATAGGGAAAGGCTTCAAGTTATAAGAGTGAAGAACTTTGTTGAGTGGGAGCAAGAAAGAAAAAAAAGATGAAGTATAAAAACTGACCAAAGAGAAATTTTACTTTAAGATCATAGAGGTAGAGCTCTTTCAAATGATAAAGAAATATAGCCATAAACACAGGTAGACTATAGCTGGAGGTCACTGGAATGAAGGAAGTTGAAGGTACTGGGAATAGCTGTATGGAATAAGGTGAAGGAGGTTGAGTCACATAATAAGTTAATTAAAGATTCTTAGAGAATACCCTGGAGGTTAGCAGTTGAAAGTGGAGAATATTTTTTTTTAAATAAATAAAGTTTGAGAATCACTTGTTTAAAAAAAAAAGTGGAGAATAGGTGGAGGAAGGGTAGTATAATCACCTGGTATGAAGGTCAGGTGTTATTGGGTGATGATAGTAGAAGAGAATTCTGTAGACAACAGTAGGGGGGAAGGAATGTGTTTAAGCTTTCCAGGTCTAATTAGATATGGGGGAATAGAAGGACTACCCTCTGCTAGAGAGGATTATGAGTGATACAGCAGTATTAAAAAAGACCTAGGTTTTAGTTAATGAACCACAAAAGAATGAGCTCTGATGGAAAAGTTCAAGAATGAAAAACATTGTCTTTGGGAATCTCCATTGTTATGAACACAAACATGAAAGATACCAGAAAAGGAGGTAAAGTAGGGATAAAGTAGGCTTGGGCAGGGTAGTAGGGCACTACATAGGAGGAAGCAGGGATATAGAGTCAATCTGTGACTCAATATTCCTTCCTACCCTATTCATAGCCAAGGAAGAGCAGGTATGTGTAATGGGCAATAGACTACCCCAACTGATAAATAGTTAAAAGATATGAACAGGAATTTTTCAGGAGAAGAAATTCAGATTCTGCCTAGATATATGACAAAATGCTGCAAATCACTAATAATTAGAGAAATGAAAACCAAAAGAACTCTGAAGTTCCATCACATGTGCATCAAATGAGTAAAATGGGCAAAAAGGGAAAATGACACATGTTGGAGGCACTGCAGAAAAACAGGTACATTCATACAGTGTTGGTGGAGTTGTGAACTAGTTTGGTCACTCATGAAATCAGTATGTAATTTTGCTCCCAAAGTTGTCATTTATACTTCATTTTCGAAAAGGACCTATGACATCACAGGATGATGTCTTGCATGTGAAAACGGATTTAATTGAAGTAGAATTGTGCAAAATCATCAGACTTACTGCCTTTCCCTGAGTCATTGTAGTCCAGTGGCAAGACAAAAGTCAGGATAACTGATGATGGCCTAGGAGGCAGTGGATTATCTTGATATCTCTGATGTCTGACCAAGTTCTAAGCACTTCACAGTGCCTGTTTCAGCTTCCTTCATGGTTGTTGGAAAAAATAAAAGTTCTCTTCTGCCCATTCTTCCAGGGGAAGTCTTCACTTGCTTGGAGTAGGCATCCCCCTAATTCACCAACAGGTTTGAGGACCATTGTTTACCCTAAACCTGGTTTAGTTCATCTGCCAAGATTATTTTACTGGTTTGTGGCCACTGTGCATGCTGTAGTTCCTTGGAGCCACAGGTGAGAAAGGTGAACTGCAAAGGCAGATGAGAAGCCCTGAAAAGGGCTCAGCAAACCCTCATGCCAGAGGTACTAGTCCTCCCTTAACAAATCATACACCCTACTCCCAAAGTTAGTAGATCAATGAAGACCTTTTGACAGTACCAGACTTATACCTCAACAAAAGATCAAAGAAAGAAGAAAATAATCCATACGCATAAAAATATAGCAGCTTTTTTCCTGGTTACAAATAAATGAAAATGAAAGAGGTACTTATTAATCAGGGAATGGCTAAAGAAGGAATGGTAAATGAATGTAATATGATATTAGTGTATTAAAAAGGATGAAATTGATGGTTTTGGAGGCATTGATGATGACTTGCGTGCACTGACACATGCTAGAGTGAGCAGAACCAGGGGGAAAATTATCCAATAATAATGTGGTGGAAATAAAGTACTTTGAAAAGACTTAAAGAACTCTTATCAACACAATGATCAATTATGTTTCCAGAAAATTCTTCATAAAATATGCCATATACTACCTGACAGATATAATTAACCTACAGAATGAAAACCATATTTTTGGATATGACCAATGTCATATTTAACTTGAACATATATTTGTCCCAAGGTTTTGTTTTCTTTAATTTTTTTTCCTGGGGGAGAGGTGGGAGGAAGAGAAAATACATTCTTGTTAATTGAGAAAAATAAATTTGAATAAAATGTAATAACAGCAGGAAGGTATTTTTTAGTATTTTACAGCTCCCTAAAGGTGAAGCATCAATGTTATGTCAAGTACTCACGCAACCAAAGTTATCCAAGAGAGTTTAGCCTTCCCTGAGTCTGAATCGAGTCTTTACAATTTTTGGAGATCACATCTACAAACCCCATTAAATTAGGTCTGTTAGAACTAGTCCACTTGAAGGCCCATTGTAAAAGCAATTGAACTAAACATATTTTGAAAAATGAGTCTTCGAGGAACTTGGTGGAATGGATTCATGGAAATTAGATGTGGAAAAGATCTGATTATGCAGTAATTCTTCCCTTGAGGACAAATGGGAATGTCTTTGACAGTGTATTTTTAAATACGTTTTCCTATTTGAAGTTTGAATGACTCAAACAATGGGATTCCTAATACTTCCACTGGGACAATATTATCATAGGCCTCATTATTAGGAAATGTTTCCTGATATCCTTTCTGATTTTTTTCTTTGCTTAATTTCATTCCATTAACCCCAATTATGCTTCCCTGGGGGCAACTTTCAACAACTCCAATTTCCCCTTTGCATTTATATACTTCAGACTTATAGATGGTTATCTCATTCCTCCCTGTGGCATCATGTAGTCAGCCTATGCTGTATGCTTTAAATTCTTTTAATTTCTGTTCGTAAGTCAACTCTGGCCTCCTTATCACTTGTGTTTCTTCTGAACTTCCTCTAGTCTTTAGGCCTGTTGGTAGAATGCCTCAGATACTTTGAGCTTTTAAGATTCCATGCAAATGAACTCTGATCATCTAAGTCATTTGACTCCAGATTCTGATAATAACAGTAAGAAAAAAAACCAACTTAGTTTTTACATGGCATACGTAAAAAGCTAGACTGACAGAAATCATATTATTGTTAGGATTTTCATCTTGCTGAATATACTCTTTGTGCCAAAGAGATAATATAAGCAGTCTTTCTCTGCAGTACTATTCTTATAAAAGTTGATTCACAATCACAGTTTAGAAAAGCCATATCATATTGTTCAGTAAGAGCTTCTGCCCAGGAAACAGGGTGACATGGAATACTTGCCCTTATAAAGGAAGATTAGTGATTTTTGCATTGTAAGGATCATTTAGCTACAATCACCGGAAGCCAGTGTCTGGATAGAATACATGGTAGAGCTCTAAAAACACACCTAAGCTCAATTAACTGAGAAATAAACCAATGTGATGGTATTTCACATAGATAGAATATGACAAAAGGATTTCTGAGTTCACCTGACCTCTTCAGTGAGCAATGGCTGAAAAACAAATATTTTAAAAGCCATACTTGAACAGGGACCTCAAATTCATAAATGAATCATGACCCAAAACCTGGGTGATATTTCCTTGTTAGTTTTGTTGGTTTGTATACTGTGAAGGACCTTGACATTTTTACAGTAGATATAAATCAGAATCAGAATCCATCTCTGCTGTGACCTGAGGGAACTCATGTTTGATGGGAAAGTGTGCTTAGGATTCTCTCTCTCTCTCTCTTTTTTTTTTTTTGGTAACTGATGTTGAATAATGAACATGAGAACTTGGTTTTGTGATCCTTGCTGACTCAGCTAAAGCTGCTCCATCAACTTTAATGTTCTCTATGTACTACAGTTTAAACATTTTTCATTAGTCTTGTAAAAATGGTGGATATAATTTCTCTCCTTCTGATATCAAGTCAGCAATGCTATTAAAAGGGAATCTTCTTGGAAGTTAAGATGGAGGAGGAAAGGCAGTAAGGTCTCTCAACTCACAACATGATTGTTCCCAAAACCCTCCAACTAATGTCATAGGACAATTCCTGGAGCAGCAAAACCCACAAAAGGATGGGCTGAGATAATTTTCCAGCCAGAGACGGCTTAGAAGGTCAGAAGGAGGGGGCTGCAGGGCCAGAGCATGAGTGGAGCCCAACCCCACAGTCACCCTGACACAGATCCAGTCCCAGGAAGACCAAGCTAGAGAAAGAGACCCCTGGAGCCTCTGAAGCAGCTGTAGTGCCAGTGTCCTCTGGAACTAAGTTCACAGTGTGATGGCAGGGGGCAGATTACAGGGGTCTCTGCTGGTGCTGAGTTGGAACTTGGGTTTTTCACCCCTGCTGGGAACCAGGAAGCAGGCTTGAGTGTCAGTGGCCCAGGTGGGGGAGGGAAGCAGGCTCATAGGAGCTTACAACCACAGCACACAAAGTTTTGCTGTCTGGTTAATTAGCAAGTTAGTCCCATGGACCAGGGAACATACCATCTAGGACCCCCTAAAGCTTGGGACAGTGTATCCTGGAAACAGTGCCACACTTTAAGGAGCTAAAAGTCAAGTAAAAGACTGTCAAGAAAGGGAATCTTCTTCAAATTGAGGAAATAATGAAAGAGATAAGAGAAAAGAAAAGTAGGTTTAAGAGGAAGACTAGAGTCTGAGATTTGGCTCTACTCTTGGGCAAGTCTCTTTTTCATTCTTGTCTTTGGTTTCCTCATCAGTAAAACTATAGGGTTTTGACAAATGATTGATAAGGTCCCCTTCAGCTTCAGTATTCTGTGATTTTTGGCAAAAGAACAGAAGCAGTAGATGAAAAAGAAGAAAAATTACATGAAACTTAAGGACAGAGAAATTGACAAGAGACAAGAGAATGCCTATGTTCCTGTCTACTTTCCCCCTTAACAGCAAAGAAATGTGCCATACTTTAGCGAGTTATGGAATTGAGAACTTAAAGCACATGTGAAATGTAAAAGAAAAATACTTAGAAAATTAGTGTTTTAAAATTCTGGTGGAAGGTGCCTGGAGCTAAGCACATTATTTTCTCCAAAGACATTATGTAATCATTCAGTTATAAATTTTCTTTGGCAATTAGAAGGGCCTCAAGGAAATGAGGAAGGAAAAGTTTTAGGACACTGTGATCTTCTACATTTTTTTTAAGGGGAGATAAAAAGTCTAAAGGAGTTTTAGAAGTGGTTTCATTATTTTTTAATGCAAAAACTTCTGCATGAGATATGTCCAGGTAGTTTTATATTCCAATTAAACAGGCTTAACATAATTGTCCCTTTAGACTTACAACTCCAGGTAAAAATGATTCTGCTTCTGCCTAAAAGCTAGCACAGTTATTCCTAAAGCTCACAGATATTCAGAGCCACTCATATAAAGTAATTAAGAAATTTGACCACATAGTTTGCTTTATTGTTATGTACTCTTGCCTTTAAATCCTTTAAATAAATCTAAACTCTGAGATGGACTAATCTATGGTAGCATTCTATTCCAGCACATTAACTGATGATGTCAGCTCAGCTGTTAAAATGTCACCAAGTAAACATTTGTCTTTCAGAGAAACAGCCTTTGTCAATTGGTAGAATGCTGAGTTTGTTTTTTAATTATTATACACACCTAAAAATCACAGGGTTTATTGGAATCTCTCTGCCAAAAACATTTGTCAAGCATGTAGTGTGGGTGAGTAGTGCACTAAACATATGGCCAAGAGAAGTAAAAAATAAATGCCGTATGAATCCTGCTACTGGCCTTTGAGAAGCTAATAATGTAGTAGCAGGGACAAAATACACATATGAAATTTCTTAAATAATATTTGCTAAGCAAGAACTTATAATTAAAAATTCATATAATGTAAGCTGAGTGAATCAGTGCTGAGAAAATGTGGAATGCAGAAATGTGTCTTGAATGAAGTTAGGCCCAGGAGATGGGGTTCAAGCTTAGGCTTTTAAAATTTTTATGTTTTGTTATTTTGGACTTGACAAATACCCCTCCCAAAAAACTCAACAACCTTTCCATAAATGAATAACAGAAAAAGGGTATACACATCACACCATGAATCTAAAAGCATATAATCAATTAAAAACATTATTTTCAAGGCTGTCCTGTTTGTGGCATTTTGAATTTCCTCCTGTTTTCTTCTGTGCACTTAAAAATGCTTCAATGACAAAAATTTTTTGATGTGACTATGACTATATTCTACTTCCCTATCAAATAAAACTGATTACTCCAAAAATTAAAAAAGAAAGAAATAAAAAAAAATGTGGTTAGGTAAAAAGAAAACCACACATTTGCCATGTTAAAAAAATGTACACCTCATTCAGATGTTAATAGCATGCTTCATCTTAGTTCCCTTGGAATTGTTATTGGTCCATACATTGAAATGAGATACATTAAAATCTGAGATTTTAAGTTTTTTGAAAAAGTTTTTCCTTAGAATCTTGTAATTGTTATATAAATTAATTCATTTGGTTTTGTTCATTTCATTCTGCATCAGTTCATATAAGTCTTCCCAGGTTTCTCAGTGAATGTGAATTCACTGAATCCATTTAGGGCAGAAGTTAGACAGTGGAGTGCTGCTCCCTGATTTTCTTTTAAGAAGGGAACCAGGGCAGCCATGTCATAATTTACCATGTACTGCACTCCTAGACTTCATCATGCCTTCTAGGCTCCTCTCAAAACATCATCATCATCATGTCCCCTGGAATCTCATCATCCTGCAAGATCACATCAACCCTGAATTTCCCACCTTCTCTGTACCTCTGCTCCTCTGGCCCCTCTCTCCTCTCTGTTTAGACAGGGTGGGGAGTAGACAATGGAGAGCTCCTTCCACAGCCTCCATTAAAAAGAGGGTCAAGGCCAGTCATTTCATCATTTCACACCTGGCACCAAATACCCTCACCCCATGCTTTTTTTTTAATGTGTTGTCTTTCCCCATATTTGAGGGAAGGGACTGTCTTTTGTTTCTTTTATACCCACCATGTTTAGTACAATGCCTGGCACATAGTAGGTGCTTAATAAATGTTTATTAACTGAATAATAATTTCTTATGAAGTAATAATAATAATATATAATATTTAGATAAAATAATTTGTTTGGCCAATCCCCAACTAATAGGCCACCCCTTATCTGCCAGTTAATTCTTGGCTATAGAAAAAAGAATTGTTATGAATAATTTTGTATATATGGGACCTTTTCTTTTTCCTTTATCTCTTTGGACTTAATGTATAGTAGTGTGTCTTCTACATACATGTTGCTATGTTAGATGCCAAAGGGGAAAAAAGATATATTCCCGTCCTTGTGGAACTCACAATTCAGTGGGAGATATACTGCTTTCATTGTACCTATATAATATGAAAGTGAGAGTGAGCTAAGAAAATTATAAAGTGCTTTGCTAATTCTGAATAGGGAGAGGTCACTTCTGCCTTGTGGTATTAGGGAGGGATCCATGGAACTTATGGTGAATGAGTTGGGTATTGAAAATTGCATTAAGAATGTGAGCTTGGGAGGTAGACAACTGAAAACTCAAACTACAACAAAAATAAGAAAATTAAAAAAAAATATCCCTCATCCCTCACTTTCAGGTACTTTTTCACCTTTCACTTGGTCAGTACGATACATCTCCATTCACATTTTCTTGTTTTTGTATGTATGTGTGTAGTGTTTTCCAAGTGATTTCATTTTCCAAACCCTTCTCTCCTCAATAGCACATAAAAGGAACTTGTACTGGGGGGGGGGGGAAGAAAATTGCATGGAAATGAGAAGGTAGTACTAGGAACAAAGGACATTATAGGCAGGGGATGATGTGGGAAATATCAGGGCTTATTTAAGGGAGAACAAGTAATACAGTTTTGTTGTGAAAAAAACCAAACCTGACTGTCAATAGCAGAAGATAAAGATAGAAAGGTTGGTAGTAATCAAATAATGAGGAGGAGGGATTTAGATGCCAGGCTAGATCATTCTGTATTTGAGAAGCAGTTGAACCTTTGAAGGGGGTGATTAAAGAATGGCAAGGCATGATAGGCAGTGTGCTACAATGGAAAGCCTGATGGATTTGGAGTCAGAATATTTGGGTTTGGATCCCAGATATAGTATTTGTTACTTCTGAGACCCAGAGAGAGTTATTTCACCTCTTTAGGCCTCAGTTTCCTCAGCTGTGAAATGAGGGGATTAGATCAAATGATCTTTAAGGTCTCTTCCAGCTTGAAATCAATGATCAAATTTCTTTCTGCTCCAGGGGTTCTTTTTTTTTTTTTTTGGTGAGGCAGTTGGGGTTAAATGACTTGCCCAGGTCAAACAGCTAGTAAGTGTTAAGTGTCTGAGGTCGGATTTGAACCCAGGTCCTCCTGAATCCAGGGCCAATGCTCCATTCACTGCATCACCTAGCTGCCCCTCAGGGGTTCTTTTGTTGCTGTTTTTGGGGGTAATTGTATCAGGAGCTCTGTGCGTTTAATGTCTTTCCTCCACCATCTTGGCTCCGCTCCTCTGCTTTTTATATTGAGTCTCTAATCTTGGCTTTTCTGTAGATTCATTTGTGTTATCTTTTAAAAGTGGGGCAGATGGTTAACTGTAGTATGGCAGGATGTGGGGGGCACCTGGGATTCCTGGGAGGAGAAATGGTCCTGTTTATCACTGTGGCAATGTATGGTAGTTGAACAAGAATTGGCCGGACTGGAAATAAAGGATCCTACTTCTGGCTCTGCCTCCAACTAGATGTACAACCTCAGACAAATCATTTCCTCTCTATGTACCTTTGTTTCTTCATCTATAAAAAAAAGGAGGTTGGAAAGAAAAATCTCTAATGTCTTTCACTTCTAACACTTGTTTTCAACTGAATATTTCTCCATTCCTCTTGACATATGTGTTCCCAGATTCTGAAGGTTTGTAAGAGATGAGAATTATTGGGGGTCCAAGATGCCATTTCCCTTAGAGCTAGTGTGTACAGGCTTAACTATAGCACACACCCATATCCCTTTCTACTCTTCCATAACCAATATACACTGTCTTATGATTTTTCTGAAAAGAAATTATAAAGGGGAGAAGAAATTATTTCTGGGAGAAGCCACCCCCTTTCCCATTTTCCTACAAGGAGTTCCTTTTTAGGGACCTTCTCTCTGCTCTTTGGAAGAACTTTCAAATGACAAAAATCTATGCTATAATCCGTCCTAACAATTAAAGGTTTAAAAATAATTCTCAGCTCCTTTAAATAACACCCACCCATTAGGCTGAACACATTTGTCTTTCCGCCCTCTGCTTTTGTAAGCTCTGTGTTTATATTCCTGGCATTTTTACAGCTCTGCTTTCAGCACAGCTTCTCTCTTTCACACTAAGCATTCTCTGATAAGGTGCAGCTAGGGAAATCCACCCCTCCCAGGACCCAGTCAAGTTTTCACATCAGTTAAGTTAATTGACAGAAGGCTTAACACATTTCTTAATTATAGCTGCAAATATATTGCTGGAAGAATCCCCAAAACATGGGGAAACAATGTTCCCCGATCAAATGGTTTGAAAGTGACTTAAAGAAGAAAAATGTGATGCACAACAAGAAGAGGATTTTCCAGGGGAGCTGGGTTTCCAACAGTCAGGATGGCACAGTGGAAAGAACATGGTGTTGGGATCTGGGAGATTTAGGTGTTAGTTCCTGCTCTGCTATTAGCATGACCTTATGTGAAGCACAATTCCTTTGGGCCTCAGTGTCCTGCCCCTCCCAGAGTGGATGATAATATTATACACTTCATCTCATAGGACTCCTATAGATATAATAACTCTGAAAGTGCTTTGAGAACATTAATACTGGGAAAGGGTCAAAGAAAGAACCTAGGTGTTGCCCAATTGCTGATAAGAAGAAAATGCCAGACTGGAGGACTGATGATTGGTAAAGGAAATTTTTTACTGATGACAAAACTCATTTATTTAAGGTTTTATGAAAATTGACATCAGCAATCCAGATGAACCCCACCCCCTGCCAATATGGGCATTTTTATCAGATTGTTAAACATCCCCCTTAAAAAAAATATGCCTCAGGCAGCTAGGTGACATAGTGGATAAAGCACAGCCCTGGAATCAGGAGGACCTGAGTTCAAATCTGGCCTCAGACACTTGACACTTACTAGCTGTGTGACCCTGGACAAGTCACTTAACCCTCATTGCCCCACAAAATGATCAAATAAACAAAAATTTGGGAGACTTTTTTTGTTTTTGTTTTTTACTTTAACTAGGCTTAGAAATCTTGTTCCCATAATGAACTTTGATAAATACATTGATTTACTGAGAAGCAGAATTGTTTTAGAAATTGGAGATAGAATACTGAAACCATGCCCTACATCATTTAAGGTTAAGAAATTTATGTAAGAGGTGGAAATAAATATGATTCAGTGACCTGGGAACTTGCCTGATGTAATTCCCATTGAAAATATATGGTCTCTAATCAAGGGTAGACTTAAAAAAATGAACTCTTCATCAAAGGTATGTTTAATACCCAGGGTGATATATGTGATTTTGTCATTAAAACTAAAGAATCTATTAAAATCTTGTGAACTGAATGCCAAATCATAGAAAAGAAGTGACTACTACAGCAATAATGACAAATTGAATAGCAAAAGTTTTTTTTTAAAGATGTAAAAAGTTGTCACATTTATTATATGTGAACAAATTTAATTTTTTTTGCTTTATTCCATTTAATTTGCATACCACTGTATACTATTTGTCTGAAATGTAGTCCACTTTGGTAATCTTTCCCTCAAACCTAAATGGTTGAAAACCTGAGTGTGATCTCTGACAGATGTGATTTTCTCATGTATAACTTGTTCTCATCTATAACTTCTTTTTCTTTCAAAGAGATCTCATTTTAGGTAGATGACAGAATCAATATGGTATACAAACACATGAATATTCTCAGGAAATAGTGTTATCAGCAGTGTCATACTTGGTCTCAACAGGTAATAGATCACATGCATAATTCTTTATTTGGCCATTTGCTGGTGACTGATTTGTTCTAGTTTGTTATTTTCATAGTTGATTCCTGAAACTTGATGGGGGTTAGGACTCTGGCACCCCAGCTATCTGGAAAATCCATGTAAAAAATTTTGCCCTTCCCTTTGTACCAGAGAAGAAGTCTGAATTATTATGGTATTAAGAGATAAAATATGTTGATGTTATATGATACTATACATATACTTTATGCATTTCTGAGTTTCCAAACTTTTTCTGTGTTGTCTGCTGACCTTTGTGTGTCATCTGTGGCTTCTGCAAAACTCCCCCCCTCCAAATTCCCATTTAATTTCTTATGCCTATCTGCAATATGTCAAACTCATGATGGGGAAAGATGTGAAAGGGATAATGATATATGTTTTGTTATGTGTTGAATGATGAAAGTGCATATGAATTACTTTAAAAAATTCTGGTATCATTATATGCTTTTTGCAGACTTCACACACACACACACATACACACACACACACACACACACACACACACACACACACAGAAAATCTCTGAACTACTAAATCAAATGGCCTTTTTATCAGTCCTGAGACTTCTTGACCTCTCTGCAATTTTTGATATTGTAGTCCACCCAGTTCTACTGGATTATCTGCCCCCCCCCCTTTGGTTTTTGTGATGTTTTCTTTCTTGTTTCTCCCCCTTTGTGTCTGACAAGTCTGTCTTAGTTTCCTTTGCTGTATGAACCTCATCCTTCTACCCACTAATTTCCCCAATCTTTGTCCTGAGCTCTCTTCTTGTTTCTTTATACTTTTTTCCTCTAGGTGGTGATCTCAGTAGTTTTTATGGATTATGGATAAAATTAGCCTTTCTATGCATATGACTCTTAAATTTATATATCCTACCTTAATCTCTCTTCTGAGCTCTAGTACTATTTTACCAGCTACCCTCTAGATGACCTTTATAAAAATGGAGCTTTATATATTCTCCCCCCACCCCCACCAACTTATCCTTTCTCTAAGCTTCCCATTTATATTGATTGTGCCAGCATCCTTCCAGTCACCCAGGTTTGAAACCCAAGAGTCATCTTCAATTATTCCCTTTCCATTCTTCATGTCCAATTGATTCTATGTCTGCAATATCTCTTGCATGTATATCTTATGCCTTCACACTACCAGTGCCACCACCACATCCTACTTAAACTACTGCACTGGCATCCTATTTGGTCTCCTTGTTTCCTTTTTCTCTCCTCTCCAATCTACCCTCCATGCAATAATATTCATAAAATGTATGACTAGTTTTTGTGTGTATCTTACTTAGCAATTTATTCCCTCTAGGATAAAAGACAAACTCCCCTGTTTAGAATTTAAAGCCTGCCACCTGGCTTTCCAGTGTTACTTCATCTCTTTCAAGTACTCTGTTCTAGTTTGCTAGCTCTGCTCTGTGTAAAATATAAGTGGTGCCCCACATCAAGAACACACTTCTGGCTTAGTTCTACTTTGTGGAACTGCTAGCTTGCTTGTAAGTGCATATCATCTACTACTTTTGCATGAACCCTTTTCTGATCCTCATTGTTCTCTTTCTCTCTCTTCAATTTATTTTGTTTTGACAAAGCTGGAGAATCACCAGCTCATAGCACAGTATCTTTAATATTTTAGGTGTTTAATATGAGTTTGTTGAATTGAATCAAACTGAAAAGATGCATCTTTCAGAAGAAAATTTCCATAATTAAATTATCCTTTTTGTAAAATTTACTGACTTTCATATTTCTTTACACTAGATAATGAAATCTTAAAATTAAGAGCCTTCTAGGTAACATCTGAAAAAAACAACAACCCTGAACTCATCCAAGGAATTGGAGAACAGATGCCATTTTACTCATTTTAAAAAACTACTTTGCACTGTTGCCTTCAAGTTTAGATGATCTAGGAGTATGTACACAGTCCATCACTCAATATCCAATTTTCATCTAGCTTCGATCAAGTTTTTCCTCTTGGAGTCTGGCCAGATCTGTTTGCGGTAATTGAACATTTTACAGTGTGTTGCATTAGACAAATCCATCTCTCTCCACTATAATATCAGAGTGTCTGAAAACAATTAAGTCTTCTAAAGAATCAGAATAGAATCCAGAGACATTCCATCACTTTTAAAGTGGTTGGCACTCAAGCCATGGTTTTGGCTCACAGTGATAGTTTTTGGTGATTGAATGTTTGTTAATTGTGAGAGACACTTGCCCTTTACTGGAAAATAGAGTTAAAGGCTGAGTGTAGCCAATAATGATATCCAGCCTAATTGAACTTTAGCATTTTAAAGATGCTTCTTGGAAAACACTTTAATTTTCTTTCTCTAACTGGTTGGCATCTCTTTTTAGTACTGAAATCAGGGATGGGATTGAATATGACACTTTCTTGCTTTTCACAATCTCACTCCTATGCCACTTGGCAAAGAGGTTTTGATCAGAAATTGAACAAGTGGCTAATATTTAGACATTTGGGGGACAAAAAAGAAGAAGAGTCAATCTCTGTTCTTAATGAGATTAAGACTAAACTGGGAGTACAGCACTAACCTACCTCCATACTTGAAAGGTCTGCAGTTTCATATATTGGTATTCCTTTCATTGATTCAGAACCCTTTCATCCCTGAGCAGGCAGTTTCAGGAGTTACTGTGGCCAAAAGTTTCATAATCTGATGACATGGAAAACCTCCTACAAATACAATAGTTACAAATAATTATTCAATGCCTACCATGTTCCAAACTATATGCAAGGCACTGGGGATCCAAACCTCAAACTGAAATAATCCTTGGCCTTAAGAAACTTATATCTTACTGGGCAAACTAATTGCCCACAGATAAGTAAATACAAACATATATTCAATGTACATATAGAGTAATTTTGTGGAAGGGGATAGAGAATTAGCAATTGGAAGAGTCTGAGGCAGTATCCTTTAGAAGGTGGAATTTGAACTTAACCTTTGAGGAAGTCAGAGATTTCAAGAGATAGAGGTGAGGAGGAAGAGTAGTTCAGGCCTGGAGAACCATATGATTAAAATCATGGAAGCAAAAGATGGAATGTGGTTTGGTTAGAAGGCAAACTACATGATGGTGAGTAATGTGAAATCAGAATAGAAAAATAGTTTGGACCTAGGTTGCAGAAGGCTGTAAACACCATACACAGGATTTTTATTGTATACTGGAAGCAATATGAAGTCACTGAACCTTCTTGGGCATGGTCACCATAGACCCTGGTGATAAAGGTTAATGAACTTGGCTAGGACATTCTTCAGATGATTTTATATATATATATACACACACACACACACACCACCTATACAAGAATCCTTTCAAGCTTGGTCAGACCTAATTAAGTAGCTGAGCATTTTTGAAATCCTTGCTACTAAAAACATCTGAGGATGGTCCACTTGAGCTTATGATTTGTGCCCATCAGTACACCAGTAATAATGGGATTAGGTCCGTGAGTGACCACAGGGGCAGTGGGGGAAAGTGGGGGAGGGAGGGAGTGGGAGAGAGAGAAAAGAGGGAGGTGAGGAGGAGAGGGAGAGAGAACCAACACACCTGATTGTGTGCCTTTCGAATAGGCTTCAAAAGGCCAGAGGCATCTCTGTGCCTCAATAAGGGATCAGAGTAGAACTTTAGTAGAATAATTAAGATCAGTTAGAAACATAAAGGGAATAGAGAATAAAACAAGTGCTAAATAGAGTCTTACTACAAGTACCAAAGGTGTTAGAGAATGAAGATGACAGTGTAGATTGAAGAGGTCGGGAAAAGTTTTATGGCAAAGTTGTAATAAATGTATTTGAATATATTAAGACTAAAACAAATCTAAATTATTCACTTAAACTGGGGTCTATATGTATGGTTGACATAACATTTTGCAATTTTCATTAACAGTAAATAATAAATCATGGTAGATCGAGAACAGGGTAGTGCTTCAATGCTTTAAATGCCAATGTTGGTAGGAAGAACTGCCAGTGTGCTGGAAGGGAGCTCATGTGCTTAGAGATTCTATTATCCCTATGAGCAATGGGATAGAACCTTTAATGGTACAATTCAGAGTCTCTGCTATTTAGTACCTATGTGACCTTAGGCAAGTCACTCAAACCACTGTGAGAAATAATTATTAATTATCAATATCCTGGAGGACCCAGTGATCTCCCCTCTTTCATAGTCCTTACCCATCCCCCTCTTAAGAAAAGTTCCTCTTGAAAGTAAGATTCATCTGGGTCAAACCCAAACTAAGCTTACAAAGGAATCTTATGTGGAGACAGATCCATTTATTTTTTTATTTTAATTTTATTCATTTATTTTTTTTTTTTGTGGGGCAATGAGGATTATAAGTGACTTGCCCAGGGTCACACAGCTAGTAAGTGTCAAGTGTCTGAGGCTGGATTTGAACTCAGGTCCTTCTGAATCCAGTGCCTGTGTGTTATCCAAGACAGATCCATTTATATAGATAGATGAAAGACTTGACTGATTAGATTTGGCCTACAGGAACATGTTCCAGATGGGAACCATTGTTTCCCCATCAACTTGGGTGGGGTCTACATTTCTTCTCTGATGCCATTCTTACCAAGAGTTGAGTAACCTGAGTTGCATATCCGTAGACTTTATTTTAATATAACATGCTTCTAAATCATGTCAACCAATTAGATTTGATTGCTATGTGATAGACCTCTTACAGTTAGAAGGGTATGTAAACTGACTCCCCACCACCATTGCTGGGGGGGGGAGGAGGGAATGTCTTTGGTCTGAGAGAGACAGCCAAAGGACCATCCTTTAATAATTTTCCAGACTATTAACAAAATATTAAATCGCTCAGAAACCATGTCTCATATTTTTTCATCATCATACCACTCTGGGTCTTAGATTCCATATTGACTTTGAGTTGACATATCCAAGGTCCCTTATAGCTCTAAACATATGAAAAGTCATCTGCTTCACAAGGATTTGCATTTCATTCATCATAAGGAACTCCTCCCTCCGATGCAAGTCTTTTGGAGTTCTCCACTGTACAAACAGGTTAAGTGACTTGACTAGGGTTACACTGCTAAGTAAATGTCAATGGTGGAATTTTAATCCGATTCAAATCCCAGAACTCTTGTCACTATGCAACCTTGCCTCTTTTCTTCTAGTGTAATCCCCACATTGTACAAATGAAAAAACAGGCCTAGGAAAGTCAAATTGCTAGTCTAAGGTCATGTAACTGGTAATAGAGCCAGTATTTAAATCTATGTTTTCTCTATATTACTATACCAGCGCTTTCTTTAATGGTCCTAAAATATACTGTATTTTTTAAAAGCCTAGTGACTAATAGAGATAGTGTAGCACAGTGGACAGGGAACTGTCCTCAAAGTCAGGATGGCCTACATTCAAGTCTCAACTCTGACTGTATCACCTTACATAAGTCATTTAACCTCTAAAACCATGAGTATCAGAGTAGGCACCAATATGTATTCCTTAAGGGAGTGTCCTTAGAAGGAGTTCCCTTCACTGATGAAACATAATAAGAAAGTTGAGCTGACTGACTCAGTTTTGTAAAGGTATAACATTACTAGGCAGTGCCTATCATAATACTCTGCATATAGTATGTACTTAGCAAATATTTGTAGGATGAAAATAAAAATGCTAAATTCAATTCAATAAGCATTAGCTGAATATACATATTTTGAGAGATGGTGGTGGTAACAGAGTAGTGTTATAGGCAGTGTTAGAAGTACTGCATCGGGGCAGCTAGGTGGCACAGTGGATAAAGCACCGGCCCTGGATTCAGGAGTACCTGAGTTCAAATCCGGCCTCAGAAACTTGACACTTACTAGCTGTGTGACCCCGGGCAAGTCACTTAACTCCCATTGCCCCACCAAAAAAAAAAAAAAAAAAGAAGTACTGCATAGGGATTCAAGTAGCCTTGATGAATCTAATAGGACCAGCTATGTGAGTAATCTTCTAAGAGTTCTAAAATTCCTGGAAAATATATCATGGGAGACAAGGAGATGAGATGTTTACATGGACCCTGATCTCTCTTTTCTTCCCTAAGAAGTATTATGTTTGGTCTGTGTTCCTGTCTTTACTATACTCTACTGGAAGTATTGATGTAATCCTTCCCAGAAGACTAGGGCTTGGTTTTAGGACTATGTGAAATAGAAAGATACTTCCCTGGTTCCAATACTCCCAAATATCCCTGCCTAGAAAAGGGATCATTCTTTCTCTCTCTTTTTTTTCAATTATGTAAAACATTGCCATATTAGTCATTTTACATAAAATGACTCAAGTAAAAAAAAAAAAGAGAACGCACAAAATAGCATGCTTCAGTCTGTGTTCTATCAATATCGATTTTTTCTCTGGAGGTGGATAGTGTGCTTCATCATTATTCCTTTGGGGTAGTCTTGGATCATTGCATTGCTGAGAGTAGTTATCATTCACAATTGCTCATAGAGTGATAATGTTGTCACTGTGCACAATGTTCTCCAGGTTCAGCTCACTTCACTATACATCAGTTCATATGAGTCTTTCCAGGTTTGTCTGAAATCATCCTGCTTGTCATTTCTTATAGCACAATAATATTCCATTACAATCATATACCACAGCTTGTTCAGTCATTCCCCAATTGATGGACATTCCTTTGATTTCCAATTCTTAGTCATCGCAAAGAGTTGCTATAAATATTTTTTGTACAATTTTTTCCTTTTCTCTTTTTCATAGTTACTATTGTTAACTGTTTCCCTTCATCATATTCCCTTTCCCATGGTATTTACTCTATTATCTATCTTCTTTCACCCTATCCCTCTTCAAAAGGGATTTGCTTCTGACTGCCTCCTTCCCCAATCTTCTCTCCCTTCTTTTGCCCCTCCCTCCTTATCCCCTTCCCATCCTACTTTCCTGCAGGGTTAGATAGATTACTCCACCCAAATGAGTGTATATGTTATTCCCTCCCTGAGCCAACTCTGATGAGATAAAGGTCTTTGAGCCAATTCTGATGAGTGTAAGGCTCATCCACTGCCCAGTTTAGATAGATTACTCCACCCAATTGGGTGTGTATGTTAATCCCTTCTTGAGTCAACTCTGATGAGATTAAGGTCTTTGAGCCTATTCTGATGAGTGTAGGGTTCATTTACTGCCCTGTTCCTCCCCCATTTCTCTCCCCACTCCATAAGTCCTTTCCTGTTTCTTTCATGTGGGATTTCACCCCATTCTCCTTTTCCTTTCCCCCTCCCCCAGCGCATTCCTCTCACCCTTCAATTTTACCCTAATGATGTCATGATAGGGCAGCTAGGTGACACAGTGGACAAAGCACCCACCCTGGACCCAGGAGGACCTGAGCCCAAATCTGGCCTCAGACACAAGACACTTACCTACTGCATGACCCCAGGTATGTCACCCAACTCCAACCACCCCACAAAAAAAAGATAAGCAAAAAATAAATACTTAAAGATATCATCCCTTCATAATCAATTTCTACCTGTGCCCTCTGTTTAAAGTTATTTCTATCATCTGCACTAACACTTAGAAAGTTCTTATCAATTAGACTTATCTTCCCATATAGTAATATAAGCAGTTTAACCTCTTAATTTCTTTTTCCTGTTTACTTTTTTATGCTTCTTTAGGGTCTTATATTTAAAAATCAAATTTTCTATTCAGTTCAGGCCTTTTCATCATGTATACTTGAAAGTCCTCTTTTTCATTGAAGTCCCATTTTTTCCCCCTGAAAGATTATACACAATTTTGCTGTTCCAACTCAGCACCAGCAGAGACCCCTCTACTCTCCCCCCTGCCAAGGACTCATCTCTCTTACCAGACTGCAAGCTTAGTTCCAGAGGACACTGGTGCTGCAGTTGATTCAGAGGCTCTGGGGGTCTCTTTCTGTGAGATTTAAAATTGGATACTAGAGCATTAACCTCCCCTTTCTAACCTTTCCCTTCTTTATCTACCAGACTAGTAAATGGAAGAAGCCTCTGGTCTCTAGTTAGAGCTTTTATTGTTTGGAAATTACAAGGTGATGTTGATTAGAGGGATAGGAAAGTAGAAATACAAAACAAATAGTCTTAAGTCTAAGCTTAGTCTATATTCCATATAAAACTCACCAAAAGCCCAAGGCCACCTTTGGGGGGGAAAGCCTCATCAAGCACGTGCTGCTAACGGCAAGCTGGGCCGAGTCCGACTCCAGTCAGCTTCTGTGTGTGCAGCGCAGTCATTGGACCAGGAGAGCAGGCAAAAGACACCCCACTTCTGTTCTCTCCTTGCCTTTTAAGCTTGCACCCCAGAAGTGGAGTGCTTAGCAGCTGGGCTGGCGTGCGTAGCCCATGCACAGCCGTCGGTCTCCTCCCCGAAAGGGTGGTCCTTTAAAAACTGGCATCTTTCCATATTCACTAACTGATGGTTAAAAACTTTTTACCACATTCCCCCCTTTGATTCCTCAAGAAACAAAATGTTTCCTTGACGGAACAGTAAAAAGAATATAATAACTATTGCTAACTAATAATATGTGAACAACAATATAGAAAAGGAAGAGAGGAAAGTTTTGTCCAGAGGGGCGATTTTTTGTCCTCATGAACCGACGCTTTGACATTGGTCTTGCATAGGGAGGACCTCTGCAGAAAGTACATGTTACAGATGGTGTATATTATAACAGAAAGGAGATAGTAAAAACTAACAAAACAAAACAGTTCATATAAAGTCTCTGAGTTCTCTTGTCTTCTTGAAGTGGTAAGATGTCATCAGGAGGAAAGTGGATTCTGGTCTGGAAAAACTGGATTCTGGACTCTGGTCTGGAAAGCTGGATTCTGGACTCTGGTCTAGAAAGCTGGATTCTCTTTAACTGTTTGAATTGCTGCATTTTTACTAAACCTTAGCATAGCATTGTCAATGATCAAATTAATAAATTCCATTACATTTCTCTGGCTGAACTGGATCTGGGTCAGGCTGACTGTGGGGTTGGGCTCCACTCCTGCTTCAGCACAGCAGCCCCCTCCTTCTGATGTTCTAAGCCATCTTTGACTGGAAAATGATCTCAGCCCATTCTTTGTAGGTTTTGCTGTTCCAGGAGTTGTCTTATTTGGAGGTTTTTTGGAGTGATCATATTGTGAGTTCAGAGAGCTAACTGCTTTTCCTCCACCATCTTGGCTCCACTCTGGAAATCTGACACAACCTTTTGAAAAGAGATCATTCTCAGTCCAGAAGAGGATGAACCAAAAGTAGCTTCACTTCTGATAATCTCAGGAAATTAGGTTTAAGGAACACTTAGGCAATGGTGGACCCTAGGCATATGTCTTATCAAGCTCTTTGGGGTATTAGGCATTGACAATCATATTTATACATACCATAATAAAAACTCTGTCTTAAAAAGTATTGTAGGAATGATGCTTGTCAGCAAACATCAGAGATCAGAATTTGAACCCTGTGATTAACACTAGCTACATGGCTGGTCTTCACAACAACATTTGAAAAGGGTTCCATGGGCATTCTTATGCTCATTTTACATATGGCCATAGAACCTTTTTCAAATGTTGTTGTGAAGACCAAATGACATATTATAAAGTGATTTATATACTTTAAAAAGTATAAATATCAATATTTTTATGTTATTACTATATAAAATATAGATTTTTGTGGGAAAAGACACTGAAAAAACAAAATAATTATTCTGAGCTAATGTTCAAAGAATAAAAAAAAACATTAACAGGTTACCTAGTGATGTTTAGAACTCTTTAATAGACACAGTGGAAAATTGTATTCATGTTATTTGTGATCTTTTAATTTTGTTAATGTCACAATTACAAAATTGAAGAGGACCTTAGATGTTATTTAACCCAACTTGAAAAGGAAAGTTCTTTGATATCACAGGGACACAAAAATCATTACTTTCCTCTCTAAGTATTGGCAAACCATCCCTTTAATAAAACATTCCATAATTCAGCCTGGGATTGAAGTTAAGGTCATTGGATTATGATTTGAAAAATTCATCTTCCCTTTTTAAAAAAATGGGATATTTGACTATTTCCATTTATGCAGTCCCATTCCCATTCACCATGATTTTTTATATGTGGCAGTAATCAATTTCATAAACTTATAGCTTTCCCCGCCCCTGCCAATATTGTACAAATACCTTTCTATGTGTTAACATATTTAATATTGCTATTGTTGTTGGTTTTCATGCCTGGAGTTCAGTGCTAAAGGCTTTTCTTCAAAGGTCAAAGAGAATCAATGATGTAGGAGGTGGGATTAGGTATATGGTCTCTACTACAGGATATAGTTTCTAGTGCAAAATAACTCTAGGTAATACAATTATAAAGTTTTTCCAGCTTCAAGTTCCTTTAATAAGTCATTTGATCTTCAAAGCTGTGGTTTATTTTATTGTTACCAGATTATTTTGATGTATTTATAGCCCTGTAAATCACAATTACCTAGCATTTACTTTTTCTGTAATCTGTGCTTGTGTCTATTGTAATTTATTATGTCATCATTATAACATCAGGAGTTGAGCTGTGGTTTGGCTCTTTAACTCAATTAAATGTATTTGACAAACTGTATGATATGTTCGACTCCACGTGTTTATTTTTGTTTTGTTTTGCTTTGTTTTTTGGAGGGGCAATGAGGGTTAAGTGACTTGCCCAGGGTCACACAGCTAGTAAGTGTCAAGTATCTGAGGCCGGATTTGAACTCAGGTCCTCCTGAATCCAGGGCCAGTGCTTTGTCCACTGCGCCACCTAGCTGCCCCCTCCATGTGTTTATTTTTAATTGTGACAAGATGACACTTCATGGTCTTTTTCCTGCTAACCTAGATAGGTTGATACAGTTTGAAAGAGGAAGCTCTCAGTGGTTGATATGTGTGTATAGTTGGTTGTTTTTTTTTTTTTTTTTTTTTTTTAGTGAGGCAATTGGGGTTAAGTGACTTGCCCAGGGTCACACAGCTAGTAAGTGTTAAGTGTCTGAGGCTGGATTTGAACTCAGGTACTCCTGACTCCGGGGCCAGTGCTCTATCCATTGCGCCACCTAGCTGCCCCTGTGTGTATAGTTTTAACTGAGAATTCATCAAGCTATTCGACTTGAGTCATTGCTTGGCTGCTTACATATGTGGACTATGGCTGGGAATAAGAATTTTTTTAACCCCCCAGGAGGC
Source organism: Dromiciops gliroides (assembly GCF_019393635.1). Lineage (NCBI taxonomy): Eukaryota > Metazoa > Chordata > Mammalia > Microbiotheria > Microbiotheriidae > Dromiciops > Dromiciops gliroides. Next base: position 358,703,987 of record NC_057864.1, on the reverse strand, counting down.
ACCTCTTCTCTGCCCATTCTTGGCTATTTACTCACACTTTTAACAATTCTAAAATTTTAAAATAGAGAGCGATTTAAAAATGTCTATATCGATTTAAATTGAATCTGAATTTAATGGTATGTATTTCTTTTTTTAAATAAGGTTACCTTTGCAATCTTTCTTAAGTATACTTTTTATTTATTTTGTTTTTGTTTTTGTTTTTTTTGCAGGGCAATGAGGGTTAAGTGGCTTGTCCAGGGTCACACAGCTAGTAATTGTGCAATGTCTGAGGTTGGATGTGAACTCAGGTCCTCCTGAATCCAGGGCCAGTGCTTTATCCACTGCACTACTTAGCTGCCCCCGGTATGTATTTCTTAATTTTCATCATTTGCAGCATCACCATCGTCAAATGATAACAGCAACAACAACCAACATTCATTAAGTGCTTCTATATACACCAGGAACTGTGCTAAACAATGGGGAGACAAAGAAAAACAACACCTGACTTAAAGAAGTTCACATCTAATGAGGGAGAGAATATGCAAACAACTACTTATATATAGAGCATATGTGTGTGTGTGTGTGTGTATGTGTGTGTGTGTGTGTGTGTGTATAATGGGTATGTTGTATACGTATAGATCAACACATATATGTATATACACATATATGTATATGTATGTACACATACATATATAACAGCTGCTTGGCACAGTGGCTTGGAGTCAGAAAGACATATTTCTTACTTAAAATATGGCTTTAGACACTTACTAGCTGTGTGACCCTGGGAAAATCATTTAACGCTGTTTGCCTCAATTTCCTCATCTGTCAAATGAGAAGGAAATGGTAAACACTTCACTATCTTTGCCAAGAAAACCCCAAAAGGGGTCATAAAGAGTTGGACATAACTTAAATGACTGAACAACAATAACATGTCTGTCTATCTGTCTATCTGTCTATCCATCTATTGAATATAAATGAAAGATCATCTGAGAGAGAAGGCACCATTAAGAAAGGAAGACAAGTGATCACTGAACATTTTTTTCCCCTCTCATGTTTGGTAATGCTGCTTTCTCTTTACAAGATATTGATATATTACAAAAGTTTTCTTTCTTCTATTCTCTTCATTTTTAATCAGTCACTGCTTGGTTTTGACTCCAGGGAACATCATGCCCCTCCTTCAGTTTATAATCTGAAACCTCATCATCCTGCAAATTGACTCCACTTTTGATACTCAGAACCTTCTCAGCAACTTCAGTTGCCTCTCCCTTCTTATTGGAGGGCAGAACAATAAACTCTTCCCAAAGCCTTCCTTTCTAGAGGGCTCAGAAGTTTCCAGGTTACTCTCTATTTTCCTGCTCTCTGTGTTTTTTCTTCTATGGAAGATCATGCCCCTATGCTAGGTAACAGCCCCCAGCTCCTTTTGGCTTCCCACCCCCATTTTTCAGCTTCCTTTTGTATATTGTTTTCTCCCATTAGACTGTAAGCTCCTTGAGGGCAGGGGCTATCTATTTTCTTATTATTTCTATCCTATTTCTTTTTTTTTTTTTCGTGAGGTAATTGGGGTTAAGTGACTTGCCCAGGGTCACCCAGCTAGTAAGTGTTAAGTGTCTGAGGCCAGATTTGAACTCAGGTACTCCTGACTCCAGGGCCGGTTCTCTATCCACTGTGCCACCTAGCTGCCCCCTCTATCCTATTTCTTAATATGGTATCTGGCACATAGCTGGAACTTAAATATTTATTGAGTTGAATTCAAAGTATTGACAACTCTTAATAGCTGAGTATTTGGGGGGGGGAAGAAGCAAAATCTTCCAAATCAACTCATTGTCAGGTTCCCCCACCCCACCCCAACATGCCTTGCAAATTTCTGACTTAAGTAATTTTTCCTTATTTATTCAACGTGGAAGACCTTCCCTTTTTCCTCCAGTCATATGAATTCTACCTAATCTTCCAGGTATAACTCTAAGCTCATCTTTGTCATATGGGCGTCCCCTAATGGATCCAATCAATAGCAGTCTCTTTAACATATGGAATCTTAGAGCTAGAAAGGACTTAAAAGACCACCTGCTAGGGGATCTTAAGCTTTTTTTACATGTTATGGACTACTCTGGCAGTCTGATGAAGACTATGGACCATTTCTCCACAGATTATTTTTTTGTTCTCTTTTGTTTTGGGGTGGGGCAATGAGGATTAAGTGACTTGTCCAGGGTCACACAGCTAGGAAGTGTCAAGTGTTTGAGGTGGGATTTGAACTCAGTTCCTCCTGAATACAGGGCCAGTGCTTTATCCACTGCACCACCTAGCTGCCCTCTATCTCTGCAGATTTTTAAAAGTGTTCTCTATTATGAGAACCATCAAGTTCTAGCCCAACCCTCTCATTTTATAGATGAGGAAAATTCAGGCTCAGGATGGTTTTTATGATCATCAAAAATGCTATGATAAGCTTGTGGTTGAGCTTGTACTGGGTTTCTTGACTTATAATTCATTCACCTTTTCAGTGAACAATGCTTCCTCAACTATGCAATGCTATGTTATCTCCTATAACATATATTGTCTATCTCACTTATTTAAAGACTTAATTATAGTCTTTCTTTTTCTTCTCTTTTTCTTTTCTTTGTATTGAGCTGAAGCTTAGTCTCATGACAAGAACACTGCATTTAGAGTCACAGAGTGTGGATAGATCTCAAATCTGCTATTTACTATCCTTATGACCTTTTGCAAGTCACTTATCTTATGCACTTCAATTTTATTATGTATAAAATGAAGGCGTCAGAACTAAGAGATCAATTATAGTATCAATTAACAAATATTTCTTTATGTTCTACTACATGCCACGCAAAATGTTTCATTACAGCTCTGAATCTTAGAGACTATGTATGTACATCTATCCCAAACTAGAATGTAAACTTCCAGTTGTTTTACCCTTTAAATAGTTGTCAGCACCTAACATAGAGCTATATATTCAATGGGATACCAATTTATTTATATTGGATGAATGTTTAGACATAGGAAATAGCCGAATATCATTCAATATTTTTGTGTATATAGCCAGGATTGCAGAAAGTACCAGCATGACTGAAAGAACGTGTATTATTGCCAAAACTAAGATGGCAACCAAAAACAATGATACATTCAATATACTCTAGTGGAAAGAGTGTATTTAGGAGGTGTTGGTTTTAGTTGCCTAAAGGTTTACATGATATAGGGACTACTCACTAGCCATATGACCTTTGCCAAACCTTTTTCCCTCTCATAGTCTTAATTTCTCAAGGATAAATGGAGGAAAGAAGGGAGGGAAAGTGAGGATAACTTTGAAGTCCCCCTCCAGCTTTAATTTTTTTTCCCAGATTTTATTTTATTTTTTATTTATTTACTTTATTTATTTTATTTTTGGGTGAGGCAATTGGGATTAAGTGACTTACCCAGGGTCACACAGCTAGTAAGTGTTAAGTGTCTGAGGCCGGATTTGAACTCAGGTCCTCCTGAATCCAAGGCCGGTGCTCTATCCACTGAGCCACCTAGCTGCCCCCCAGTTTTAATTTTGTTTGTAATTCCTGTTAATGTGTATGAGTCAATAAAAATAAATGATTTTCTCTTTAGGCAATTCAGAAAGTAGGAATCTCCAGGTTGGGGTCTATAATAGACCAATGTCAAGTTTGTTAGGATGTTTTTGCTGGTGTTGTTGTTCCATCATTTCAGTTGTGTCCAACTTTTCATGACCCCATTTGGGGTTTTCTTGGCAAAGAGACCAGAGTCATTTGCCATTTCCTTATCCAACTTATTTTACAGATGAGGGAACTGAGGCAAATAGGGTTCCATGACTTGTCCTGTGTAACAAAGTAAGTGTCTGAGGCTGGACTCCAGGCCCAGTGCTCTATTCACTGCACTACCTTGTATACCTCATTCACATTGCTCAGGTTGGTATCATGACCAAGATTCCTGCTTGAATTATAGTCAAAGGAGACCAAGGAGCTGAAAGCTTGTATTTTGTAGTTTTGTTTTGCTTTTTGGCTTTGCTGGCTTGCCATCATTCTTTAATTTAATGCACTGCACAATCCCTGAGTTTACACAGTTGTTCAATTTCTGTAGCAAGTATATATTATCCACAGTTCATACTTTGGTACAGTTCATCTGCACTTTTATAATCATCTTTTCTATTCACTTCTAATAACCTCTTTGCAGTTCTATCCTGAATTATGCCCTCTGAAATATGTTCACATGGCTGTATTTTAGGGTATTTCCAAGGACTATTAAAAAGGAATCGCATGTTTTATTTTCATTTTGCTTGGGAATTTGAAGCATTTTCAGCTTGAATGGGGTATTTTTCTCAGATGTACAATATTTTTGGTTTTCCCCCTATACTATTGCATAAATAGGATATAAATCTCGCGAGTCTGTATTCTCATAAACTACAATGGTAGAAAACACTGCAGTCCTTGCCTGATGTGGATTTTTTTCTATTTCATTTGCAAATGTTGTGACTGCATTCTGCAACTACTACACTGATTGCATTAGGGAGTGAGATATATTCATTTCTCTACAAAAAATATAAAATACTGTTTCTATATTAAAAAAATTAGAATAGGACATATTTAAGGTGATATGGTGTATAATAGTGGTTATCAAACTTTTTGGTCTCAGGATGCCTTTAAATTCTTAAACTTTTAAGACTCTCCTAAAGAGATTTTGTTTATGTGGCTTATACCTATAAATATTTACTATATTAGAAATGAAAACATATTAGTATTATGATGAGTCAGCAGCTAAGTGTCTCAGTGGATGGAGTACTGGGCTTGGAATCAAGAAGACTCATATTCATCAGATATTTACTAGCTGTGTGACTCATTAAAATGAGCAAGAGAAGGAAATGGCAAACCACTCTGGTATTGTTGCCAAGAAAACCCCAAAATGGGGTTATGAAGACTCAGACATGACTAAACAATAATAATATATTATGATAAAAATAATTTTGACTTTGTGGTCCCCCAGAAAGAATCTTGGGGCCCCTAAGGATTTCTTAACTGCAATTTGAGTGCCACTAGTTTAGAGGAAAATACACACACACATACACACACGTATATTTGTTCAGGTCCACTTGCTAACTGTGTGATTCTGGTAAAATTACAACCTTTCAATTTCCTTATCCATAAAATTGGCATCCATATATCATTATTGTCATTATCATAATGACAGATAACATTTATATAGCTTTTATTATACACCAAACACCATGTAAAGTAAGCACTTTACAATTATTATCTAACATCTTTCCCATTTTACAAATGAGGAAACTGAGGCAAACAGACTTGCCCAGGGTTATACAGCTAACAACTGAGTCTGGATGTGAACTCAGGTCTTTCTGAGTCCAGATCCTGGTGCTCTAACCATCATTGCCACCTAACCTAGCTGCCTTAATAATAGAAGTATATGGTAATAAAATATACTATATGCCTATTGTCAGTTCTATATAAATGTTATTTTTATTAATATTACATCATGTTATTATAGAAACAAATATGTTGTGACATAAAGACTTTCTTTAAATCCCCTACTGAACACCAAATCAGAAATCTTAAAAATCAAAGGAGAGATGAATAAAAATGAAAGTAAGGAAACTATTGGATTAATAAACAAAACTAGAAGCTGGTTTTATGAAAAAAAAACCCCAATAAAATAGGTAAACCATTAGTTAATTTGATTGAAAAAAGGAAAGAAGAAAACAAAATTACTAGTATCAAAAATGAAAGGGTGAACTCATCACCAATGAAGAGGAAATTAAAACAATTAGTGGGAACTATTTTGGCCAATTATATGCCAATAAATTTGACAATCTAAATGAAATGGATGAATATATACAAAATATAAATTATCAAGATTAACAGAAGACGAAATAAAATATTTAAACAGCCCAATTTTAGAAAAAGAAGTTGAACAAGTAATAAATGGACTTCCTAAGAAAAAGTCCTAAGGACCAGATGGATTCAAAAGCTAATTCTACCAAATATTTAAAGACCAATTAATCCCAATACTATATAAATTATTTGAGGATGTACTGTCCCAAGCTTCAGGGGGCCTAAGATGGTATGAATTAAGGAGGGGAGCAGGTTCTTCACTTGCCTGGCCTGTTCTCTGGTCCATAGAAAACCCAGGCCAACCTGCTAATTAACCAGGCAGCAAAGCTTTGTGTGCTGTGGTTGTTAGCTCCAATGAGCCTGCTCCCATCCCCCACCTGGGCCATTGCCACTCAAGCCTACTTCTTGGTTCCCAGCAGGGATAACAAACCCAAGTTCCACCTCAGCACCAGCAGAGACCCTTGTAAGCTGCCCCCTGCCAAGGGGTCATCCCTCTCACCAAACTGATAGCTTAGTTCCAGAGAACATTGGCACTACAGCTGATTCAGAGGCTCTGGGGGTCTCTTTCTCTGGCTTGGTCTGCCTGCGACTGGATCTGGGTCAGGGGGACTGTGGGGTTGGGATCCATTCCTGCCCCAGCATAGCAGCCCCCTCCTTCTAACCTTCTATGTCACCTCCTAAGCTGGAAAATTATATTAGCCTGTTCTTTTGTGAATTTTGCTGCTCCAGGAATTGTCCTATGGCATTATTTGGAGTTTTTTTGAGTGATCGTGTTGTGAGTTCAGAGAGCTTACTGCCTTTCCTCCACCATCTTGGCTCCACCCCTACCCCATTTCTATATAAATTATTTGAAAAAATAAGTGAAGAAGGAGTCCTACCCAATTCCTTTTATGAGGCAAATATGGTGCTGATACCCAAACTAGGCAGAGCCAAAACAGAGAAAGAAAATTACAGACCAATCTTGCTAATGAATGTTGATGCAAAATTTTAAAATAAAATGTTAGCTAAAAGATTACAATAATACATCACAAGGATCACACACTATGACCAGGTGGGATTTATACCATCAAAGTGGGGCCAGTTCAGTATTAGGAAGACTATCAGTATTATTGATCATATCAATAACAAAAGCAACAGAAATCATATGATTGTTTCAATAGATGCAGAAAAGGCCTTTGACAAAATACAGCACACATTCTGATTAGAAACACTAAAGAGCATAGGAATAAAAGTTCACCTTAAAATGATAAGTACTATTTATCTAAAATCATCAGCAAGCATTATCTGTAATGGGGATAAGCTAGAAGCCTTCCCAATACAATCAACGGTGAAGCAAGGATGCCCATCATCACCTCTATTATTTAATATTATACTAGAAATGTTAGCTAAAGCAAGAAAAGAAAAAATAAATTAAAGGAATTAGAATGAGTAATGAGGAAAAAAAACTATCACTGTTTGCAGATGATATGATGTAGTAAAGAGAGCAGAACCAAGAGAATATCATGCACAGAGACAGCAATATTATTTGATGAAAAACTGTGAAAGACTTAACTATTCTCAACAATACAATGATCCAAGAAAATCACAAAGGACTATTGATGAAATATACTATTTACTTACAAAGAAAGAACTGATATTAATGGAACACAGGCTGAAGCATGCTATTTTTCACTTTCTTTCATTTTTTCTTTTATTCAAGTTTTCTTTTCTTTTTTTCTGTTTAGAATTATATTTTCCAAATTACATGTAAAAACAAATTTTGACATCAATTTTTTAAAACTTTGTGTTCCAACTTCTCTTGCTCCCTCCCTTCCCACCCCCCACCCCAAGAACTCAAGCAATTCAATATAAGTTATACATGAGTAGTTATGGAAAACATCTCCACATTAGCCAGGTTGTGAGAGAAAACAGATAAAAACAAAACTTCAGATTAAGGAACTGTAAAAAAAATATGCTTCAATCTGTTTTCATATACCATCAGTTCTTTCTCTGTAGATGGACTGAAATTTTCATAAGTCCTTCAGAGTTATATTAGATCACTACATTGCTGAAAATAACCATGTGCTTCCCAGCAGATCATCTTACACTATTGCTATTATTTTGTATACAGTACATTTCACTCTGCTTCAGTTCATGTAGATCTTTCCAGGTTTTTCTGATGGTATCCTATTCATCATAACTTTTATATAGTACCTTAAACTTGACAAAGAATTTTCTTCACAATAACCCAGCAAAGTAGGTAACATACGTTTTGCCATTATAATCAATCATCATAGCTATTTCTCTCTCTTTTTTTGTGAGGTAATCAGGGTTAAGTGACTTGCCCAAGGTCACCCAGCTAGTAAGTGTCAAGTGTCTGAGGCCAGATTTGAACTCAGGTACTCCTGACTCCAGGGCTGGTGCTCTATCCACATAGCTATTTCTCTCCATCCTATTCCCTTCCCATGATATTTACTTTGTTTTCTATCTTATTTTACCCTATTCCTCCTCAAAAGTGTTTTGCTTCTGACTGTCCCCTCCCCCACTCTGCCCTCCCTTCTTTCATCCTTCCCTCCTTATCCTCTTCCCTTCCTACTTTCCTGTAGGGTTAAAGCGATTACTCCTCCCAATTGGATGTTTATGTTATTCCCTCCTTGAGCCAACTCTGATGAGATTAAGGTCTTTGAACTAATTCTGTGTTCTAAGTTTTTCTTCCTCCTTTCCTCCTCAACCCTCCCTATGAAAACAAGCAATTCAATATGTCATACATGTGCAATTATGCAGAACATCTTCACCTTCCTTGAAAGTATATTGCTTTTTACTGTTCTCTCTCCCAATCTGCCCTTCCTTCCTTCCCCTCTTCTCCCAGCCCCCCTTATCTTCTTCACCTCCCACATTCCCTCAGGGCAAAATATATTACTATACCCATTTGAGTATGTATGTTATTCCTTCTTTGAGCCAATTCTGATGACAGTAAGGTTCACTAACTCCCCTACTCCTTCCCCCTCTTCCCCTCCCCTCCATAAGCTTTTTTCTTGTTTCCTTCATGTGAGCTACCTCTCCCCTTCCCCCTCCCCCAGGGCATTCCTCCTACCCCTCAACCCTATTTTAAAGATGTCATCATAGGTTGGTTGGCTAGGTGGCACAGTGGACAAAGCACCAGCCCTGGACCCAGGAAGCCCCGAGCCCAAATCTGGCCCCAGGCATAAGACACCCCACCCTGCTTGCCCCACAAAAAACAAGGATAAACAAAAAATAAATGTGTTACAGATATCATCCCTTCATATCCAGTTCAGACCTGTGTCCTTTGTCTCAGTTTATTCCTTTCAGCTACCCTAATACTGAGTAAGTTCTTATGAGTTAGTAGTATTATCTTCCAAGTAGGAATGTAAACAGTTTAATCTTTTAATATCCTTCATGATTTCTTTTTTCTTGTTTACCTTTTTATGCTTCTATTCAAGTTTTCTTATACAAAATGTCTAATATGGTACTGCTTTACATAACTGTACATGTATAACCTATATCTGATTGCTTTACCACCTCAGGGAGTACGGAGGGGAGGGATAAAAATTGGAATCCAAAACTACAAATGAAAATATTTATTACTCAAGAAAGGGGAAAAAAAGAAGACTTTCTTTAAAGTCCCTTGACTTATTGCTGGACCTTAATATTACCAATTAATACATGCTTTCTTAGCATCTGCCATATAGTGTCCTAGATATTGAGGATACAAAGTTATGGAAGACATGATCCTAATCCTTAAGAAAAATCCAATTTAGTTTGGAAGATATGGCATATCTTTTTAAAAAGATACAATTAAAAAAGTGAGCATATACATTTAAAAAAGTGACCATATAATAAAAGTCCCATGAGTAATAAAGATAATGTGGGCTACTGGAATTCAGAAAAGGCAAAAATCACTGGTGGTTCAAAAGGATTTTTTATAAATTGATTAAAACAAAGACTTGAAGGAAATAGGGGCAGCTAGGTGGTGCAGAGGAAAGAGTGCCAGGCCTAGAGTCAGATTCAGCTTCCTGGGTTGAAATCTGGCCTCAGACATTTACTAGGTGTGTGGCCCTGGACAAGTCACTTAACCCTATTTGCCTTCAGTTCCCTCATCTATAAAATGAGGTAGAGAAGGAAATGGCAAATCACTCCAGTATCTTTTTTTTTTTTTTAGTGAGGCAATTGGGGTTAAGTGACTTGCCCAGGGTCACACAGCTAGTAAGTGTTAAGTGTCTGAGGTCGGATTTGAACTCAGGTACTCCTGACTCCAGGGCCGGTGCTCTATTCACTGCACCACCTAGCTGCCCCTTCACTCCAGTATCTTTGACAAGAAAACCCCAAATGGGGTCATGAAGAGTTGGACATGACTAAAACAACTGAACAACAGCAACAAAATTAGAGAATTGAATGACATAGTTTCTAGCCTCGTCTCTAAGTAGAGATTATACAGAATCTGAGAGGTGGAAGGACAAATCACTGGAGGAAAGTATCCTTTACATTATAATCATCACTTGGTCATCTAGGTTATACTCAAAGACCTCTAATGATGAGAAATCCACTAACTCTTAAGGTAGGTCTTATATGTTTAAATAGGCCTAATTTTGAGGAAGTTTTTCCTAATATTGAGTAAAAATATGATTCTCTTTTTCATCCATCCATTCATTAATTTTCTTCAACTTCTATCCATTGCTAATAATTTGCTCTCTGAGGCACCTAAGAAAAACAAGTATACCATTTGCCATATAAAAACCATTCAATTTTTTGAACCCTAAACTCCCTTCTCCCTAACACACATATCTTCTGCTCGCTAAACATCCCCATGATGTTGAGGCCTTCAACTATCCTTATTGCTTCTTTCAGGATGGTCTGGGTTATCCAGGTGCTTTCCAAAATGTATTGCCCTGGGAAGACTACAGTGCGACTATCAACACCTATGGTCTTCTTGCTCTGTTTTTCTAATCTTCAATATTCCGGACTAGGAAACTTCTTTCACCTTGAACTATCCTCTTTACACAAGCTGGTTAGCCTACTAGTAGGTTTCCCTATCACCAGTTTCTCCACATTCTAGTCTAACCTCTACTCTGCTGTAAAAATGATCTTCCTGGGGCAGCTAGGTGATGCAGTGGATAGAGTACTGGCCCTGGATTCAGGAGGACCCGAGTTCAAATCTGGCCTCAGACACTTGACACTTACTAGTTGTGTGACCCTAGGCAAGTCACTTAACCCCAATTACCTCACCAAAAAAAAAATGCATATCTGACTATGTCACCCCCCCCCTCCCCCAATCAATAAACTTCTGGATCCCTATCAATTCCAGGAGCAAATCAAAGTCCTCTGATAGGCATGCAAAGCCCTTCATAAGTGTCACCCAATCTCAGACTACCACCGTATTTCCAGTATTCCTATACCTTATTCCTGGCATTTACTCTGAATTTTAGTGACAATGGCCTCCTTGCTATTCCTGGAACAAGAAATTCCATCTCCTGAGTCTGCATTTTCACTAATTGTTCCCCATGCCTGGAATGCTCCCCTCATCTCCACCTCCTGGTTTCCATGGCTTCCTACAACTTCCACATTCTAAATGAAACCTTTCCTAATTCCCCTTAATTTTTGTGGCTTCTCTATCAATTAGTTTCAATTTATTCTTTATGTAGAGTACATAGAAATTTGCATTTTGTTTCCCCCATTAGATTACAAGCTCATACATGAACTGTCTTTTTTTTTTTTTTTAGTGAGGCGATTGGGGTTAAGTGACTTGCCCAGGGTCACACAGCTAGTAGGTGTTAAGTGTCTGAGGCCGGATTTGAACTCAGGTACTTCTGACTCCAGGGCCAGTGCCCTATCCACTGCGCCACCTAGCTGCCCCCCATGAACTGTCTTTTACTCTTTTTGGTATCCTCAGTGCTTTGCCCAGAGTAGTGACTTAGTAAATGTCTATTGACTGACTGAACAAATTTACTAATTGAATGATAGCTTCGTTGATTCTTATTAATGAAGCTAGTTATTTTAAACCAATTATATTCATTTGCTGTCTGAATATTTTCCTGTCTGGAGTCCATTTGACCTTGAGAGGATGAGGCCTCGGATGTTATAATCCTTTCTCCAGAGTCTGGCATCAGCATGCTGCTCTGAGTACCTGGAATAACCTAAATCCTGTGTCAAACTGTGTTCTTCCAATAGATCCCTATTATTAGGCCTTCTGGGCCTCTAGCTTAATTAAAACAAGGATATCCCTGACAAATCCTGAGACTGATAAACAAAATATCATATGTACCTAACAATATGACCTTCACACACCTGAATTCTTGTTTCTGGGTTGTTGGGGTTTTTTTTATGGAAGTAAAATGTCTCCTGAATGTTTCCCCTTCTTATACCACATGGTGTGAAACTGGGGATCTCTCAAGTCAAATTAAATCTAGATACCACATAAACAGGCATGTAGCCCAACACTGAGGTGAGGCTGACAGATCCAATTCCAGTCAGGTGGAGCCAGAGAAAGAGACCCCTGGAGCCTCTGAATCAGCTGTAGAGCCAGTGTCATGTAGAACTAAACTCACAGTCTGGTGAGAGGGTCAAGCAGTTGGCTGGGGGGAGATTACAGGGGTCTCTGCTGGCACTGAGTTGGGACTTGGGTGTTTCACTCCTGCTGGGAAACAGGAAGTAGGCTTGAGTGGCAGCGCCTCAGGTGGAGGAGAGGGGCAGACTCCTCAGAGCTAACAACCATAGCACACAAAATTTTGCTGCCTGGTTGATTAGCAAGTTGACCTGGGGCTATCTACAGACCAGAAAAGAGGCCAGGTGAGTGAAAAACTTGCCCCTCCTTAAATCATACCCCCTTAGACCCCCTGAAGCTTGGGACAGTGCATCCTGGAAGCAGTGCTCCACTTTAAGGAGTTAAAAGTTGTGGAAATTTATTTTGATTTGGGGACCCTACCTTTGGGCTGAGATTGGAAAGCCTTAGGCTCTCAGGGTCTCTTCTGTGTGGGAGGGGCTGGTGCCCTTCCCCCTCTGCTTCAGCCGAGCCCAAAAGCCCTGTGGACTGTACAAGATGCCAGGTCAGACAGCTGGGGAAAAAAACCCCTAGCTCCCTCAGCCCTGAGCAGAGATATCTGAGAGATGCTGGGCTCTGGCGTAGCCTGGGCTGAGGGACGTGAGGCTCAAGCGCACCCTGCAGCCCCAGCCGTAGCCCTGACTGGCGGATTAGCTTGGTGCGTGGGTGCAAAAAGCCCTGAGATTTGAGTGGAGATAAAAAAAGGTATATATAGACCTGGGAGTTAGATTAGAAGAGGGGGATGAGACAAACAGTAACGCAGGACTAGGAGCGAGGAGGAAAGGCTGGCGGACAAGATTAGAGGGGCAGCAAAGGTGGCAGAGGGCAGACTGATGGAGCAGACAGACAGACTGACCAGGAGGCAGAGGAGAGCACAGAAGCCGTCAGCACAGGGTATGGGTTGGAGAAAGCGAAGATTAAGAGGAGTTAGAAGAAAGTAGCTGAGCAGGGAAAGTGTAATGTGCCCTGAGGCAGGAGGCAGCTAAGGCCCTTATTGTATTAAAGAAGGTCCAGGCCAGCAGGTGGGAAAGAGATGCACCACAATGCAGTCAGGTTGTACATTTTATTTCCCTGTATTCTTAATTTTAAATAGTATCTCATCAATAAACTCTGCTTTGATTATTTAGTTAAGAGGTTTCTTAATCTTTTGCTTATCAATTTTGGGAGTGGAGCAGTGTGGTGGAACTTTATAAATGGTCCACATTAAATTAATAGCAGTCAGATAGCCAGTTAGTCAAAAGTCCCCAGATTAGTCCTCCAGTCAACTTTAACCCCCCAAATTAGGCCTAGTTAATAAAATATTTTCACAATGTCAACTAAAATACAGGCAAGATGAACAGACAGAGAAAGATGAAGACCATAGAAAGTTTCTTTAGTGACAAGGAAGATCGAGGTACACCCTCAGAAGAGGATAGCAACATTAGGGCTCCGACATCCAAAGCTTCCAAGAAAAATAGGAATTGGTCTCAGGCCACAGGCATGCTCAAAAAGGACTTTGAAGATAAATTAAGAGAGGTAGAAGATGGAAAGAGAAATGAGAGTGATGTAGGAGGGTCATGGGGAAAAAAAAGTCAATAGCTTGAAAAGCCAAATTGGCCAAATGGAAAAGGAGGTACAAAAGTTCTCTGAAGAAAATTATTGCTTAAAAATTAGGATTGACCAAATAGAAGCAAATGACTTTATGAGAAATCAAGACACAATAAAGCAAATCCAAATGAATAGATACCATATTAACAGAAACTCAGGCAAGCAGTAATATAGAACAAGCAAAAGTTTTATATTAGAAGAGAAAAACAAAATAAAAAAAAACTTTATAAACACTTCTATTAACCATTCTTCAAATGACCATATTTCTACTTTCTCCCTTGCTAGTCTAAGACAAGAAACTCCCCTAGATGTTTAGTTTTCTCCCAGAAAACTGGACAGCCCCAAATCTTGGCAACATACGCTTTTTCCCAGGTGTCTAGCCCATAAATCTTAAGTCTAAGATACAATGAATATTGGGTTCACCAAGCAAATGATCTTCCACACAGATAAGGACAGCATATTTGGTATGAGAATCTAACTAAAGTATTTGGACTACTTTCTGCAGTCAATGTGGAGTCATTAAAGATATTTGACCCAAGGAGGTATCATGAACACTGCAGCTATTTATGGTCATCTGATCATAGCATGTAGTATAGTTTGGAAGGAATAAGATTTAAGTAGGAACACCAATTAGCAAAGAATTACAATAGGACATTTAATAAGGTCCTGGACATAGAGATAGAAGTGAGAATTGAGGAAGATTTGAGAAAAGAAAAATTTAAATGCTGCAAATAGCTGGCTTTCATCATAGAAACTGTAACTGATATGTTAGGCTAAAGGTTTTCAAATAATTGACAATAGATTTATGGAAGGAGGGAAGGAAGAAAAAAAAGCATTTTTAAGTACCTACTTATATGCCAGACTTTGTGCTAAGGACTTTACAAATATTGAAAGTATAATAGGATCATAGAACCACAAATCTATAACTAGAAGAGATTTTAGAGTCTTCTAACCCAGCACTTTCTTTTTACAGATGAAGAAAATGGGGCCTAGGGAAGTGAAGTGACTTGCCCAAGGTCACACAGATAATTGTATTTTATGTTTGAAATCTCCTCTCATTGCTTTATATTGCCTTAGGATGTGGAAATAGATTTGTATTTCTTCCTTCAAAGGGAATCAAATTCATGTTATTCTACTTTTATATGGTCTTACCTATTTTGTCCCTTTTGTGTTGAATCAATGTTTCTCAATGCCTTTGAAGAAGAAAATTGGTCAAGGGGGAGACTCTTCTCAGTGAGTAAAGAGAGTACAAAATCAAAATTAGATTGAGTACTCTGTGTTCAATGGCATCTTTACTGCTTCATGGGAAATCATCATTAATCCTTGCTATTTACAGGATGTGGTTGAAGGAACATTGGTCAGAAGCCACAGGATGAGTCTCCATTGTGTCATGTATTAGCTGTCCAGCCTTTTTCAAGGCGCTTACCTCCTCTGAGTCTGTTTCCTCATATGTAAACTGGGGATAACAATACCTGAACCATTGTTCTCCCAGGGTTTGTCTGAGAATCAAATTATATAATAAGTGAAAAGCACTTTCTAAACCTTAGAGTACTCTAGAAGTGTCAGCTATAATACATTTTTTTAAAACCACAATTGTGATTTCATGTCATGTAGAAAGCTGCTAGTGAAGAATTTCCTCTATCAATGCAGGTCAGCACCTTTTCTATAACTTAGAGCTTGAGAGAGTTGCCTGGAATTGAAAGGAAAGGAAGCAGTGATCAGTTCCTTTCCTAAATGCTCATAATCCTCCTCTTCTTTGTTCTCCTACTGCTATGATGACAATGATGAGGACAACTACTACCAACACCCTATAGTTTAAATGTGCTTTAGCGTGGAAAAGCATGTAAATCAAAAACCCTGAAAATGTAATATGTACTACAGATTAAGGCCTTTGGTAATTTTCTCATTATTTCCTATGAGCAAAGCAGAATTGCAGTAGCTCAAAAGAAACAAGAAATATGAACATTTAGAGACATCTCCATTCCAAATGTTCACATGGACTATTTGTGCCTGATCTGTTGTAGACCCTTCTGAGCCCCTATTGGTCTGAACGGCCACAGTAGGATAGACTATGCATTGACCCTGACATAGTTATGCCATTTTGGTCCTCTTTGAGTATGAAGGAAAATAACCAACAATCAAAGACCAAATATTCTAACAGTGCCCATTAAGATATTTGATTTTACAAGTAAACATAATCAAAGAATTATGGCATCTCAGCTTTGGAAGGGATCTCAGGGAATCCTCTACTACATCTTCTTGAAGGGGGTCATTCAGCTCCACTCTAAGATTTCCATTGATGAGGAACTTGTTGTGGCTGGAGGTGGCCCATTCCACTTCTAGACATCTGTAACTGAAATCAGCCTCTTTGCTTTTTTTTTTTTTTTTGCCCAGTTCTCATATATTTTCCGTGCCAAAGAGACCAAATCTAATCTCTTTTTCGCATGGCAAGGCCCAAACTATTGGAAGGCTCCCATTAAGGCTTCCTTAAATCCTTTCTCCACTATAGGTTTCCTATAAATTGTTTTTCACTGCAAAACTATGTAGACTTACTACAAAGTGACAAGAGTATACGAAAGACGACAGCTAGCAAAATTATTTCATTATTTCCTTGTTTGAAAAGCAAAATTAGATATTCAAGTTAGGAGTTCCCAGATGGTCCATTAGAAGTTGAAATGTTTTTCAATTTATTTTATGTTGTTATTTACAGTATTTTCTTTTCTCTCAGGTTCATTCTCTCATTTCAATTTTATTTTATTGCAGTTCTTTCTAGGGGAGATGTGATTTAAATAATGGTAATTTGTTAATGATGTGTGGATTCCCTAAGCCTCTTGCTATCACTACTGGATGCTACTCTACATGAGATTGTGGCAGATGCTGGTAAATTCTGTGAAATAAAAAATGAAGACCATAGAGAGTACAAAGGTCAGTTAACTGAGCTGGGGACATAAGTAAGAAGCTGGTCTGTCATATAAGATGAGTTATCCAATTACTGTGTGACCTAACAAAAAATTCTTTCCAACCTAGCATAGTTAGTTGTCCACTGCTGTTTTCTTCATTGATAGTCCAAATTCTCCAAATGGTCACACTCTATTGTGCCAGCAGAGAAATGACTCCATACTCCAAAAAGTGCCATAGTTGCTAAACTTCTTGCCTGAGTTCAAAATTAAAATGTAAGCCTGAATCTACACTTTAACAAGGACAATTCTGGGCATGGTCCCTGGGGTCCATGGAGGCAATGATCCCTTTCCTCCTCAGTGGGATTTGTGTTCCTGATTACTTGATTTCAGATGAAGGACCATAGCAGCAATAATCAAATACTATTAGTTATATTGTACTTAACATGTTGGGGACAAGTGAATAGATCAATGTGCAAAGAAATGCTTTCTTAAGACTAATGAGTGAAAAATGTCATTTTGAAAACTTGCAGCAGATCCCACTGGGGTACAAACATGTAATTTGGCCTGACACCAGAATACAATACCAACTAACCCTCATATTCTGAAGTGGGAAGCAAATGTGGTCTGTGTGATTAGCCCACTAAGGAAAATTCTAATTCCCCAGTTGCTTCTATTTCTGGCGTTAAAGTCAGAGCATTGCTCTGACTTAAAGTTTTAAAGAGCTTGGCTTCAAATTCATACAGCATTTCTCATTTAAGAATTTTTAGGCATTATGTAAATATCTGGTTGCATATTTCCCCAACTTTATACTGGTGACCAAGACTATAAAAAAAGCTGCGTTTAGTTGGCCAGCCATGAATTGTTCAACTCAGCTACTTTGAACAAAGGAAAAAGAAATAAGCACTTACTATGTGTTAGACACTGTTCAAAGTGTTGGAAGTAAACATATGAGCGGAGGAGGGAGGGAAAGGGAGAGAAAGAGACAAAGGGAAAAGGGGACGGAGAGTGGGGAGAGGAGGAGAGAGATCAAGAGAGCTTCAAGGAACTTATATTCTAATAGGAGAAGCTAACACATATAAGCAAGTAGTGACCACTGAAGAGATTTTGTTCTTAGAAGGTAGAAAGTGAGAGTGCAAGGGGAGGAGGACACATGATGGTGGCAGACAAATGAAAGATGCCCTGAGTGTATAGTGGGGAGATGAGGTGTACTATATGAAACAGAAATAAGATCTGGTATTGGGAAACAGCCAATATTGCGGGTTAAGTGGGCAAGTTTGTGGACATTTAGTCACCAATCAATTAGATTGAGCCCAGCAATAGAAGTTCCAAAGTGAGTGGATTAACTTTTCCAGAGACTGGGACCTGGGTTTTTGAAGACCTGCTGGTTCAGGTGGGCAGGAGAAGTTTGCTGGTGGTGAGAGATGGTGATGGCCTAGGTAGATGATTAGTTGGGATGTAAAGCCACAGCAAGCATGAGATAATGTTTAGGACAAGCCAATACTTATGGAAGGCTAAGTGGGTTAGTTTGCAGATCCTTTGACCACCCAAATAAAGGCATTTAATGAAATGTAGAGAAAGAGCAATAGACTGACAGGATACATGTTTAATTCCCAACTTTTCCACTTTTCAGGTTAATAGCTGTGATCTGGAAGAAAATCGAGGAAGTAAATTACAAAGAAGTGGGAAGACATGTAGGAAGAATATCAGGAGAGGACAAAACTCTAGAGAGGAGAGAGTATCTAGAAGGAAACTGAGATCAACAGTTTCAAAGTTTACCATAGTTGAAGGAGAAGGATTGAGAAAAGGCCATTGGATTTGTCTAAGAGATCCTTGGTAACTTTGGAGAAGTTTCAGTTCTTTGTTTCAGTTGAATGATGAGGCCACAATGTAGAGGGTTTTAATTTTTTTTTTTTGGTGAGGCAATTGGGGTTAAGTGACTTGCCCAGGGTCACACAACTAGTAAGTGTCAAGGGTCTGAGGCCAGATTTGAACTCAGGTCCTCCTGAATCCAGGGCCTGGGCTCTATCTACTGTATCACCTAGCTGCCCCAATGTAGAGGGTTTTTAAAGGAATGGTTGTTTGGTAGCTTTTCAAACTTAAAAAGCTCATTATGTTTACTCTAATCCCTCTTTATAGCTCTCTTATTTCTGTCAATTATCTATGTCACCCAGGTTTGCAATCTAAGAAGAATTCCCAAATCTTCAGTCTCTAATCAGTTGAGTCTTGTCAATTCCTCCTTCACAATGTATCTTACATCTGTCCCTTTTTCTCTAGTTACTTGGTCACAACTGCTTCAAGTCCTCATCACTTTTTGACCTACTGCTATGACCTTCTAATTTTCCTACCTGCCTCAATTCTCTCCCTTGTCCAAACCACTCTCCATACAGTTGCCAAAGTGATTTCCTAAAACACAAATCTGACCACCCAATTGAAGGAAATCCATTACTTCTCTATTGCCTTTAGGATCAAATTCAAACCCCTCTGGTTTGCATTTAAAGCCTTTCCCAACTTATTTCCAAGCTACCTTTCCAAGTTTATTATGTATTATTCCCCCTTAATGCTTACCTATTTGCTGTTCCTCATACATATAATTGCATCTCCCACAATATTTAGAAAGATTATGTAGTCAGTAGTATGAATAATGGATGAGAGAAGCAAGAGTTCAGAACCAGGAAGTCCAATTAGGAGGCTGTTGAAATAGTTTTAATATGTGATTGGAGCCTAGACAAGATTGATTGCTACAAGGAGGACAGGGACATGAGAAATATTTTGGAAATAGAAGTGTCAGGATTTAGGAATTGGATAGAAGTGAGGAGTAAGAGTAACAGAAGAATAAGAGATTACTGTCTGACTTCAAGCCTGGGTGACAGTGAGGTTGGTTAAATAGAAACAAGTTAAGGGAAGGGGAAAACTTTTTTGGAAAGATGATGAGTTGTTTGTGACTTGTTTAACAGGCCGTTAGAATTACAGGTACAGAGCTCTGGAAAAAGTTAGGGTTAGTGATTTCGATTTGGTAGTCATATACATAGAGGTGATAAATAAAGCACTAGCATTCAGTGATATCAACAAGGGAGACAGTGTAGCAAAAAGAAGAAAGCTGGGAAAAGTCTTAAAGAATGTTCCCATTTATGGTCTAAGAGGAGGAAAATGAACCAAGTGAAGGAAATTGAGAATGAGTCATCAGAAAGGTAGGAGGGAAAGCAGGAAAGAGCAATGTTTCTGAATGCAATAGAAGAGAAACTATTAAGAAAGAAGGAGGAGAAAGTCAATGGTATAAAATGATGAAGAGAGTTAAAGGAGGATGAGGAATAGGAAAAGGTAATTGGACCTGGCATTAAGTAGGTGACTATTATTGACCTTGTATAGAACTGTGGAAATGGAGGCCAGATTGTAATGCATAATAAAATGAGTGAGTAGAAGCAAAAGCACTGAATTTAAATTACTCTTTTCAGAAGTTTGACACTGAAAGAAAAGAAAAAGATAGGGCAAAAGTTTGAGGGGCTAGGAAGTTCAGGTCAAATTTTTGTTGCTTTCTTTTTATTGCAGAGTAACCTGCAAATGTTTGTAAGCTGGGAGAGATAAAGGAGTCAACAGAAAGAAAGGTAATGGAAATAAGTGTGAGAGAATGATTGATGGAGTAAGGTAACTGAAGAGATGGGAGGAATTGGGGTCAAGGACACCTTGTTACAAATGATGGTTAGGTTAAACTTGGCAAAAAGGAGTTCTACTTCATTCCCTCAGATTGGTGGGATTAAAGAGAGGACAGGTTACAGTAAAGAAAGATTGAGACAAGTGAAGGAAGCTTTCAATCTTAGTAAAGAAGGAAGCACAATTATCTGATTAGAGTGAGGAGCAAGGCATGGAATTGTATTCTTGGAGAGAAAACAAGATTTAGAAGGGCCACAGTTGGGAACTGGTGGTCAATAATGGATGTATTTAAAAAAAATTATTTTGCATCAATGAGAGCTCCCCTCTTAGAATGCCCTACTTTGAGAGAAGGGACTCCTCCCCCCTTTTCTTTGTATCCTCAATGTTTAATATAGTGCTTGGAATATAATATTAATAAGTGCTGACTTAGATAGCATTTTTATGCTCTCTTATCTCCTACATCTTTTACTGTATATATTTTATAAATCCTAACTCGCTCTCCCTATGATAAAATTTAGCTGTGCCTTCAAACCCCATTTGTGCTTAAGACTACAGTGGATAAGGTAGGAACACAGGGTACCCTGGAGAAAAGGAGAAGCAGTGATGGAGGCTGGCACCAATTGCATAGCATTTTCACAAAGTCACTAGCTTCCATTTGTTCAATCCTAATTCTTAGGCAATTATTTTCCTCAGAAAGCTTTTCCATTTGGCTTTTTGAGCTGTTGACTTTTTTCTCATGTCTTTCCTGCATCACTCTAATTTTTTCCTCTACCTCTCTTCCTTTATCTTCAAAGTCCTTTTCAAGTGCCTCTATGGCCTGAGACCAATTCATATTTTTCTTGTAACCTTTGGATGTAGGAGCCCTGATGTTGCTATCCTCTTCTGAGGGTGTACCTCAATCTTCTTTGTCACTAAAGAAACTTTCTATGGTTCGCATCTTTCTCTGTTTTCTCATCTTGCCCATCTTGACTTTTAACTCGTTCTTAAAGTGGGGCACTGCTTCCAGGCTGTACTGTCCCAAGCTTCAGGGGGTCCAAGGTGGTATAATTTAAGGAGCAGCAGGTTCTTCACTCACCTAGCTTGTGCCCTGGTCTGAAAATAACCCCAGGTCTACTTGCTTTTCAGCCATAAAACACAATTTTTGTTTTGCTGGGTTGATAGCTCCAGTGAGCCTGTGCCCTCTCCCCCTGGGCTGCCACCACTCAAGACTGCTTCCTGGTTCAAAGCAGGGGTAAAACAACCATGTTCTGCCTCAGAGCCAGCAGAGACCCATGTAATCTTCCCCTGGCCAACTGCTCAGCCCTCTCACCAGACCATGAATTTAATTCCTGAAGAAGCTGGTGCTGTAGCTGATTCAGAGGCTCTGGAGGTCTCTTTCTCTGACACAGCCTGCCTGGGGCTGGATCTGTGTTGACTCGCTTTTTAGATTGGGTTCCACCTCTACCCCAGCACAGCATACTCTTCCTGCTGACCTAAGTCATTTTTGGCTGGAAAATAATCTCACCCCATCCTTTTGTGGGTTCTGCTGCTCCAGGTATTGTCTTATGGCATTATTTGAAGGAATTTGGGGGAGAGCTCTAAGGAGTCACTATATATATCCTTTTATAAGAAGAGTTGCCGCCCCTTTTACTAAAGGCTGGAACCCCTGAAGTACAAGCAGGAGTGATGCCAATGGATAAAATGGGGTGCTACACCGTAGTCATCATAGGTTAGTTGACTGATTGCTCTTTATTGGAAAATTATCCAGCATCATGTAATGTGCATATAGTGGATAAGAGTCTGTTGCTTTCTAGAATGGTAAACTGTCCAATTGATGTCACATTAACTGGTATTGGAAGCAAGCTGCTCTCCTTACTGGCCTAGCTCTGGTTCATTGAGTTCCATGGTTCAGTGGTTCATACCAGGCCAGGCTGAAACTTTCTAACAAAGAGTTTTATTCCACATTAAAGCTGCAGATGAAAAGTAATTTAGTTCATATGCTGCAGTGATGCAAATCAAAACCCATAACATTTTTATTAATTGCTGAAAGCAGACAGGGTTTCAGAAGCACAAAAATACTAGCACAATACTGTAGAAATACAATAAATCTAAAAGTCTGGATGGCTGCCCAGTGTTTTGGAAGTGAAAAGTCTAACTATACATGACTTATAAAATGCAGTTTTGCTGATGTGAAATCAGTTGAAATGCTCATTTTATTTTATTTTTATGAGCTTTCTCCTATGTCTCATTAAAAAGAAGAGGGTCACACTGGAGTCTTAAAGGCTGTGCTCTTGGTAGGAAAGTTCTGGAAGGTCCTTTCAACTTGAAAGGCTTCTTTTTCTTTCTTTCTTTTTTTTTTAGTGAGGCAATTGGGGTTAAGTGACTTGCCCAGGGTCACACAGCTAGTAAGTATTAAGTGTCTGAGGCCGCATTTGAACTCAGGTGCACCTGACTCCAGGGCAGGTGCTCTATCCACTGCCCCACCTAGCTGCCCTGAAAGGCTTCTTTTTCAAACTTGGCCATGGCCTATATATATCTGTCATCCTAGGATCAGTGTGAAAAAAAGTTTGGAATTACTTGTAAATCTGTTCGGCTACTAGGTTATGCATTTTTTTTAAAGCTACAATAGCTTGTAAAGACTGTCTACTAAATTGTGGAAGGCTTGTGGTACATATAGGTAAAGGAAGTACCTACATTGATGATAGATAAATAGATGGATGATAGACCATTTATTGAATATTCACTGTGTCAAGCACTGTGTTGATTTTTTCAAGTGCTAAAGAAATTAATAAAATATGTTTTAACATAGATTATTGGACATTCTCCAATTCTTCTATAAAGTTTTGACATTTAGTTTCTTTTTTATTTTTTAACTTAATGTTCTTCTGCAACAAGAAATGTCTTCCTTTTGGTCTTGCTAATATCTCTACTTGGTAATTTGTAGACAACATATCATTCTGGTCCCTAAGGTTTTTCCTCTAAGAACAAACAAGAAATACCCACCCAGGTATCTAAGATACAAGCTTACTCAGACACTGTGTTCTATACAAAAATCAATTGTTCCCAGCATACTAATTATTCTTGGTGTTTTCAAAATAACCATTAAACAAACATAAAAGAATAGAATGTGACCCCCATCTTTTTAATCATTTTATAGGAGACATGAATGAGGAATCAAAATATTTTTCAGTGTAGTTAGACACCATTATGTATTTGATTTTCATACACATAAAATTAGTGTAATACATTTGTTTATAGTTATTCATCAGTTCAGTAAAATGTATTTTATTATAAAAACATAATAGCATGGAGCAATACTATGCAAACTGTTATACTTTTGTTCAAGGGTGCATATATACCAGCAAATTTGCATACCCAGAGGGGATGAATCATTGCTTATATCTACTTAACAATAAAACATTAAAATGAAAGTGAAGGATTCAATAATACATGTATTGGGGGTAAATTATTTTATTTGGATGCTAGAGTTCTATGGATAAAACATTTATATGAATGACTGATTTGTTCTCATTCAACATATTGATTAAGGTGTCATTTAGATGAGATTCCCAACCAGAAAAAATGTGATATATCCATGGTTCCTGAATTATTATCTTTCTGGTAGCTTTCTGATCTTCAATTGCTATTACTCCACTCAATTATCCATAATTCCCAGGGGCTGGGGGTAAGAAAGGGAGGTAGGAAGAAAGTGATATAACCTTAGGGAAATTAATAATAGCTCATTATCAGGTAAAGATTGGGAATCTCTGGTATGGACACATCCAAAGAATTCTTCAAAAGTATAGCTTCTGGCTTTCAGAAAGATAATATCCAAGCCATCCTATGAATTTATAGGAATTACATTGAAAACTTTTATTTAATAATCCAAAACTGTGCTTGACAATGATGTTGATAACAACATATGCAAATATGACCACCCTTTGCAACTAACGCATCCATGTTCTTTCATAAGTTTACCACTAAGAGTTCCCTAACCCTGTTAGTGGACTTCTTTACTTTCTCCTGATATTGACACGATGTAAATCATCCTTGTCATACTATCTTTTTTATCATACATTTTCCTGAAGGCATCTTTTATTTCTTTTTTGTTTGTTTCTGGCAGGGCAATGAGGGTTAAGTTACTTGCCCAGGGTCACACAGTTAGAAAGTGTCAAGTGTCTGAGGCCAGATTTGAACTCAGGTCCTCCTGAATCCAGGGCTGGTGCTTTATCCATTGCTCCACCTACCTTCCCCCAGCATCTTTTATTGCTATTCTTTTTTGATGTTCCTTATCTTGTATAGAATAACAGTGGTCATTTATATAATGCTGAGAGATTTTGAGAGTGCTTTATATCACACTGAGTCCAATGTTGTGCCCATTATACATCCTCTAGTTAGATGCTGCAACCTTCTCATACCTACTTTGTATCCCTCTATTTCCCACTGTGTCATAATAATTTTCTTTAGTGCAATGGGGAACGAAATAAGTAATTTGTAATTTATCTAACATTCCACAAAAGAAGGCTTTGTTAGCTATAGTAGGGGAAGGATACTCAGCACAGATGGAATGTTCAATGAGGAAAAAGCATCCTTTTAGTTGAACCCCACTGAGTAGTATTGCTCATGTAGCTAATCTATGGCCTGAAGCCTCCAAGAATAACTCTAGCCTCTCATGTCCTGGTTGTTGGTATGCAGGTGACTAGGAAACTATATCAGTGACCCAAGCCTTAGTCCCCTGAGCCAATCAAATCTCAAAGATAGTTTCAATATTTTTAAAGGAAGAATTAGCCTCACTTGCAAGGGTGGTGATAGCAATGATTGAGATATTGCCCATACCATGAATGGTAACCCATATGTTGATATTACATGGAGTGTTCCTCACAGATTGAAAATAAATCGGTAATACTTTTACCTTTGATCAAACTCCCAGACATGATAATATGCCACTCTAGCTATCCTTCTGCTTTCTCATTCTTGTCTGAGATATCAATATAATAGAAGCAAATTTCCCCATAACTTAGGTCATCTAGAAAGAAATTGTGGGGGAAAAACAAACAAACACATACATAACAATTGTGAAAACTGGGAAGGTATGAAGGGTTTGCAATCTATATTGGTGGAAGGAGTAGTTTAATTGGTGAAATAAATTAGCAAAATATTACGCATGAACATGAGAACTTTAGTAACTAAATTGATTTCTGAGCCTCAGTTTCCTTTTCTGTAAATGTGTTGTGAATTATCTACATTAGAGAGTTATCATAAGGAAAAAAATGAGATAATGTTTTTTTGTTTTTGTTTTTGTTTTTTTTTCGGTGAGGCAATTGGGGTTAAGTGACTTGCCCAGGGTCACACAGCTAGTAAGTGTTAAGTGTCTGGGGCCAGATTTGAACTCAGGTACTCCTGACTCCAGGGCCAGTGCTCTATCCACTGTGCCACCTAGCTGCCCCTGAGATAATGTTTAAAGTGCTATTTATATGCTTGTAAGATCATTATTATTTTGCTAATAATAATAATAGCAGGTAACACTTACATAGTACTTACTACATGTCCAGCACAATGCTAAATAAGCACTTTATGATTATTAACTCATTTGATCCTCATAGCAATCTTGCTAGGTTAGGTGCTATTATTATCCCCATATTACAGATGAGGTGAGGCAAAGGATAAAAGATTTGACTAGGTTCTCATTACTTGTAAAGTCTCTGAGGCTGGAAGATGGTGGAGGAAAGGCAGTAACTTCTTGGACCTCTCCACATGATCAAGCTAAAAAACTTCTAAATGATGCCATAGGACAATTCCTGGAGCAGCAGAACCCACAAAAGGATGGGCTGAGACCATTTTCCAGCCAAAGGCAGCTTAGCAGTTTGGCAGAAGGGGTCTGCTGTACCAGCCCTGCTGTGGAGCAGTCACAGATCCAGCCCCAGGCCATGCCACTGAATTGGCTGCAACTGTGGCTAACTCAGCTCCCTGGTGAGAGGGCTGAGTGGTTGGCTGGGAGAGGTTATAGGAGTCTCTGCTGGTACTAAGGTGGAACTCTGAGGTTTTGCCCGGGCTTGTATATAGGACACAGTCTTGGTTGGTGGTCTCAGGTGTGGGGGGGTGCAGGCACGCCCATGCTTGCAAATAAAGTGAACCAAGTTTGTTTTCCAGGTTAAAGAGCAAGCAGCCTGTGGTTACTTACAGACCAGAACACAGGCCAGGTGAGCTGAGAACATGCCTCTCCTTAAATCTTACCACCTGGGACTCTCTGAAGCTTTGGATAGTGCATCCTGGAGGCAGTGCCCCACTTTAAGAAGGAGTCAAAAATCAAGAAATAGGCTGGCAAGATGAGCAGGCAGAAAAAAATTTGAACCATAGAAAGTTTCTTTGGTGACAAGGAAGATCAAGGTACACTCTCAGAAGAGACTTTGAAGATAAAGTGTCTGAGGCTGGATTTGAATTCTCATCTTCCTGATTCCAGGCCCCAAACTCTATTCATTGTGCTACTTAGCTGCCCCTTATTTAATAGTAATGTCCTTGAGGAAAAAGGCTGTTTTTTCTTTATATTTTTATTCTTTCCCCTATGCTCATCACCTGGTACAAAACACAGCATAGTAGGTACCTAAAAAGCATTGGCTGAAGGAATCAATCAATGGTTGAGTGATCTTGGAGTTTCAAGACAAAACAATGTTGAGAATCCTTATCAATTGTGGAAGAAATCCCTAATGTGAAGAGCAAAAATCACTGTGTCCAAAGCCAGTGTTTCATCAAGTGATTAGAACATTCCCCATTTGGAAGTGACCTGGGAACTCCTCTGGTCATTGGAAAAATTAGGCCAACCTGCCTTGATGCCCTCTGGATATATACAATGATCCAATGAATTCCCTACATTTCTAGATGCTTTGCACTTTAAGGGAAAAAAAAATCAGAAGGACCTTGTGCCTAGGAACAGTGGTGCTAGGTACTATAGAAACACACAGGAAGAGAAATGTTATTTTGAGTATGGTACAGATTTCTATTTAGAATTTCAAAATGGGACCTGACACAAAGTTTAGGAATATTTGAAAGGCGACAATTCAAATCTATCAGCGTTTAAAGTAAGTTGATCTCCACGTATATTAAATCACTCAAACCTGAGGTAGAAGCTGCTGTAGTCAGTCTAATTTACTCCATTTAATTTTTGGCAGCTTAATTTAGATGGCTTTTTCCTAGACTGGAAGAGGAGTAAAAGAAAACCAAAGGGAAGATAAACAGAACACATAAACAGAGACACTAACTTGTCAAATGCTGGCTCAGGTAAGATCTCCCCAGTGAGTCCACTGAATCAGAAAGAGAAATGAAAAGAGACTGATAGTTGCTTTGGAGTTTGGAAGAATCTCAGCCCTTCTTTTCATATCTTCCTCCAAGGAGGATGGATCTGACATATGGTTCTGGTGCTGCCTAGTTACACATTCCTTTTCTACTCCACTTAACATATTTCATTTATTTGTCATTTCTAATATTTAACTTGAATTATGCCTTTTTTCTATCATTCAAATTGACTGATAGCATGAATTTTGATCTTTGGAAAAAAAAATTATTCCATGCTTGAAGAAGAAAAGAATGAGGTGTTCTCATCAGTAAACCTCTCTGAAAGAATCTGACATGTTCTTTAGGGGATGATTGGCCACCCGTATAACTGAAGCATGGAGGGAGAACTTAAGTCTGCACTATTTGATTAACATGTAGAAACTAAGATCAACTGACAAATTCAATTATAGATTTAATGATGTTTCCAATTGGGCTTAATTTTTTAAATTGATGAATGAACTCTAGGAGATGAAATCCTGTTGGGAAAGGAAAGATCAGCGAGAAAGAAGCCCATCCATTTGTTATCCTTGGTTTATACTCACACATGCATACGTGTACCTAGATCTGTTTCCTTTTCACTCGAGTTTTATGCATGGAAGAATATGTAGAGTGAAATATATAGATGTATATACACAAGTACATCTATAAACACATACACATATATGTGTATCTTTATGTATGTATGCATACATGTACAAGCACACACATATGTATATACACGGAGTGCCTAGCATAGTGTTTTGCATACAGAAGGACTCAATAAATCATAGTTGAACTGAACTGATATATTGAAATATTTGTAGTTTTGTGACCCTAGGCAAATCACTTCCTCTTTTCAAGGACCTAGGTCTATCAAATGAAAGCTTTGGACTAAGTGACACCCGGGGTCCTTTCCAGCTTGAAATGCTGTGACCCTAAGTCTAGGGTAGGAGTGACTCTCCAAGGTCCATTTTAGCTTTAACATTCTGTGATCTGCCTCCCTTGCCTGCCAGCCACACTATATCTAGCATTTACTTTATACAAAGGGACCATTCTGCTTATGGTCTTTTGAGGCCACAAAGGAAGGTTTAGAACCTGAGATGCCTGCCTAAGTTTTCCCTAGCAGTTTTCCTCCTACAGGAGAAGTGGACAATGTGGGCTAGAGAGAGGCACAAAGAAAAGTATTTGCATAAGCCCTAGAGAAATGACTCTGGAAGTATTCATGAGTGTCACCTGGGTCTGGCTTGGCCAGCGAGGAAGTCATTGATGATTGGAGGAGGGGAGGGGAGCCATTTTGGAGTTCTGATTCCTGCACAATGGCATGGTGATAGGCTACATGTTGCTAAACATTTACCTCCCCTGGAGACTTAATGTACCAGATAGTTATAAGAGAAGAAATATCTCTCCTATTAACTTATATTAATGTCTGAAAGGTTTTCAGCGGCATTAGATATTTGAGTACAATAAATCCAATTTTTATGGAATGGGTTGGGACCAAGGCTGTTACATAAAAATGGATTTTCTGGAAAAATGGAAATTAACAATTTACCCTAAGAATTTCATTGGAAAAAGTATTATGTCCCATTTGAGTAATGATAGAAGATAAAACATGGCAGTGCTTTATCCCTTTCCCCTTTATTAATGAATTAGGATACACAAAAACTCAATAAAAATTACATAAAAGCCTCAGAGCAATCATTCAGCTTTTCTTTGCCAGCCAGTAACTTTCATTTCATAACATGGGTATGTCTGTTCAAACAAAATTATGTAAAAATGGGATTTAACTATAATGCTAAATTGCATTTTATTCTGTTTCTTAATCAAAATTGGGCAACCAATTTCATTTTCTCCCTCATAAACTAAGATTTCTTGAACTGACCCACAGAATAAGTATTTATCCATCTCAAATAGGTGTTTTGAAGAGGCAGAAAGAAATGTTTGAAAAGTGCTATGAGATTATTGGTTAAACAAAACTATAAAAGTATAAGCTATATGCTTAGTAAATACTTGTGTTTCAGTCCTAATCAAGTCAACAAACATCAATTAAATGTCAGGCACTGTGCATACAAAAAAAAAAAGGTAAAAAAACCATGCTTACTGCTCTGAAGGAGCAGGTTCTAATGGAAGGGACAACATTCAAATTAATATGTGCTTACAAGAAATATTCAGTGGAAATAGAAAGTAATCTCAGAGGGAAGGTGCTAATAGGAAGAATGGGCATGGCAACTGGCAAAAAGCCCTCTTGTACAAGATGGGGTTTGAGCCGAGTTTTGAAAGAAGATAGGGAAGCTAGAAGCTGAAAGTGATTAAAGAGAATATTCCAGGGCTGGGAGATAGTCATTGCAAAGGCAGAGGGTAGGGAAGTAGAGTGTTGTCAGAGACAAAAAGTAGACCAATGCGGGGCAGCTGGGTGGCACAGTGGATAGAGCACCGGCCCTGGATTCAGGAGGACCTGAGTTCAAATCTGACCTCAGACACTTGACACTTACTAGCTGTGTGACCCTGGGCAAGTCACTTAACCCCCATTGCCCACCCACCCCCCCCAATTAAAAAAAAAAAGTAGACCAATGTAAGTGCATGGTAGAGTGTGTGGAGGTGAGTCAATTGTAAGAAGACTGGAAACAAAAGAAGGGCCTAGGTGGTGAAAGGGGCTTTAAATGCCAAATAGAGGACTTTATTTTTGATCCTAAAGGCATTTATTATGGGATAATAAGAGCTGTGCTTTAGAAATATCACTGTGGCAACTGTGTGAAGGATGGATTGAAATGGGGAGAGAGTTGAAGTAGGGAACTATTTAAGAAGCACAAGAATACAAACACGAGGTATGATTTTACAGCATTCATTAAATAAAATCATGACTCTCCCCCCTCCCCCATGCCCTTTTTCCACTTTAAAAAAGTTCTTCAAATTCATAAAATAAATATACTCTTGATTAGTGAACTTTTTGTCATTTATATATAATATATTTATCTCTCAGCCCTTCAAAAATTTGACCTTCAGAATTCGAGGCATTTAGGTTGCAGGGTAGATAGAGGGTTAAACTTGGTGTTAGGAAGATTGAATTCAAATCCTCTCTCTGTCACTTAGCTTTGTGACCCAGGTCAAGTCACTTCACCTTTCTCAGACACAGTTTCCTCATCTGTAAAGTGGGAAATAATAGCATCTTCTTCACAGGGGGTTATTGTGATGATAAAATGAGATAATCTATATAAAATGGTGTGAAGACATTAAAGTATCCCACAAATGTGAGCTTGTATTATTAGACATCTGAGGGAAAACATATTCTATTTGCCTTGCTGTGCCTCTATCTGAAAGAAAAGGACCAGAGATAGATATCCCTTCTCCCAAGGATTTTAGGAATAGGGTTATTATTCATACACTTCCCAAAACAATATATCTAGGGATAGAAGAATACCAAAATGACAAGCTCATGGATGTCTACATGGACTTATTAACCCTTGACAGTTTATATCAGATGATAAACTGTCATCATTAGATTTTGGTTGCAATGACAGATAAGCCTTCATTTTCCTAGTAGTAGAATTCTTTTCATCAGTGAAAAACTTCAACAAAATTGTAAGAAATGAAATTTGCTTGGATTTCACATTTTCCCTGCCCCCTCCCACCCTTCCAACTCAAGTCCCTTTCAGGATTCCTTACTTCTTCCCTGGTTGCTTGCACTCTCATGATACTCTCATTCTAACTCTCCTACTTTCAGGGAAGCAAGAAATCTGATAAACCAATTACTCCAACATAGTCCTCTAACTAAAAGGGCAACTGCTGCTTTGCTCCAGAACTCTGAGCATTAGTGGGTGCTGACAGCATTTTTACTCCTTCAACAAGTAGAAACTATAGAGTTTAGCACTTACACTGGTTGGCAAGAATCATTAGTTAAAATAAGAAATGAACAGGTCGTGTGCCTTAATCCCCTGTCAATTGGCACCAGAGGAGAGCTCTTTCCCTGAGCTATTTATTCCCTCTTCAAGTAGTAGTCTCCTTGGGTGCAGTCAAAGGGCTGGGGTCCTGGCTATTCTGTCCTGCCCCTTCCCTATTATAACCACTGGGTTTTCTCCAAACCTAGTATTCCATAATCTGAGGTCTCTTGCTGAGGTTTTTCTCTCCCCTTCCCAAACTGAACTTGTCTTTAAAAAGCTGATTTGGGTTTTTCCCATATCATGTTTTTCAATAGTTGCTTTGGTTGGTGGGATTACTGTTTATGGATCTATATTCCAGATATACAAGACTGGTTTAAATTCTAAAAGAACATCCCCAGGAAAAAAAACCCCAATAATAAATAAGAAATCATCATTTAAAACATTTAATTAAAAGAAAAAGAATGCTAATAAGTTAAGTTTTGGCCATTTGAGTTTTAAGATACAGTGAATATATCCATTTACTGATATCTAATAATCGTCTAGCCTAATCTAATGTCATTTTTTTTTTTAGTGAGGCAATAGGGGTTAAGTGACTTGCCCAGGCTCACACAGCTAGTAAGTGTTAAGTGTCTGAGGCTGGATTTGAACTCAGGTACTCCTGACTCCAGGTCCGGTGCTCTATCCACTGCACCACCTAGCTGCCCCCAATCTAATGTCATTTTAATGATAGTTATCCTGAGATACTTGATACTTATCTCACGAAAGCTATCATTCTTAAACTTTTGGGGAGAATCCTACTAAATTCTCTAGTGCATTCTTTTGAATGCCCAAATTGATGATAAATCATCTACCTTTTTGAGAACATATTCAAAGTTTGAAGTTGCCAAAAATCTTCAGGCACATTTATTGAATAAAATTGGTGACTAAGCTGAGTTGATTTGGATCAAGAAGCTTTATTTTACAATGGCAAATAGAAATATGAATAGCCAAACTAGGCTATTTTCTGAGCTTCTCAGATATGTGCTAGCAGTACTTCCCGGAATGTGAAGCTAGACTTTTGGATGTGGTAGAAATATAATGCTGGAACTTTGAAGAAGGGAATTTAGTTTAAACTTGTATATACATAGCTGAGAGATGAAAGTGTTGGAGTAGATTGGATCACCAAAGTCCAGAGGTGGGAAAAAAATGACCCAAATTAGAACTTTAGAAGATGAGAAGGGGAAGGAGCCATTGAATGAGAAAGGAAAAGTAGGCAAAGTAGTAGGAAGAAAGCCAGGACAGGGAAAGAAAGGATGATGAGGATTGAAAGAAAGAGCATTGGGATTGGTGATGATGAAACTACTGGTGCCCTTGAAGAAGGTATTGCTAGTATAAGAGGGTAATGGTGGATGGGAACTAGGTTGAAGGGGAAACAAGAACAAGAATAAAGGCATTTCAGTCCTTTATTATACCTGCTTTTTAGATACAAAATATTATTTTTTGAGTGTATTTCTTTTTTCCCCAGTACCATTCCAGTAGAGTATAAGCATCTTGATGAAAGAAAGAGTGACAGTTTCATTTTGAAATTTATTGCTCTGTGTGACCAGCATAGTGCCCAATATGTAATAAGTACTTAATAAACACTCTTTTTTTCTAAAGAAAATCCCTAGAAAGTGTAATGGAATTTCACACATTGTGGTTCCAAGATGGGGGAGTTCTAAGGGAGGCATGATGATAAAGACTTAATTTTAAACAAATATCTATTCTCACTTTTACATTTCTCAAACTTCTATCTTCTTTCCAAAATACTGCTAGGACTCATTTGAGGGTGGCTGATTATGCAAGCCTGTAGCCCCTCAACTGAGAACTCTCTAATAGATTATGCAGGGTAGAAAGAGGCTATAAAAGGTAGTTTCAATTTCTAGGTGATAATATAAGGGAAACAGAGGCAATATTTGCAGAGACAGGGAGCTAGTCAGGGAGGACATGTTCAAGTCCCACCTTTGACACATTAATAGTAAAGTGTCTGGAATATGCTAGGTGCTTAATGTTTGCTTGCTTAATAGTTTTGTGATTGTGTGCAAGACAGCTAACTTTTCAGTGACCCAGGAAAAGTCCCTAAGTCTTAGAGACAGAGTAGGAGCCAAACAGTATTGGTTTAGGGAGTGTCCTAGACCAATGAAATCACAGGGCCAAACCTCCCCCCACCTCCCCATCCTATATAAGGGAAGTGGAGAGTTGATAGGGTCAGGAGAAAGAGAAAAGGAAAATTTCTTTCACAAAAAGAGATCCATGGACAGAAAAATCACAAATTGTAATGAAATAAAAGAATTCTTCATGGCATTTGCTGTTAGTGAATGGCATTAATAGGGTTAAACAATATGCTAGCTGAGTACAGTTATGCTCAAAAGGTACTCTTTGAATCATTAGGCCATCCCATGATTATCAGGATGGGTGGTAACCCTAGTCTGACATGAATAAATTCCACCTGCCATCAGCAGAGTCCCTGGCTTTCCCAGTTTAGATCAGGAGCCTCCCATTACTCACTCAGGCATCCCAGCTTCCTGCTTCAGAGCCCCCGTCTCTTGGAAATAGCCTGTCAAGTCCCATCTGTTTCATGAAGCTGCTGGCCCCCTGAGACTGGGACCTCCATTCTGATCTGTCTGATGTTGGAAACCCAAAAGGGAATAACCCTTCCAATCTGCCAGAAATTGCTTTTTTCTGATATCAAGTTCTGCCTCGGGGAACTACAATATACTACACTTAGATGGAAATTAGATTTGTAAGTACGATGTTTTCTCCTGCAGTTCCTTGCAAAAACTTCAGCACTTGCTTACATTTTTTCCTTTGGAGAGAGGCCTGCAATAGCCTAAATTTAAAGTCATTAATGAGCAGAGTTCCTCCCTCTCACAAAGACTTGCTCCCATATCAGGCAGGTGTGGAGAATGACCAAGAATAAATAGAAGCCTTTTCACCAGTGAAAAATGAAAGTTGAACTCCTCCTTCAGCTCCAAGCATGAAGCAGATGATAGCAGGTGCAATTAATTGCCATTATACTTATTGGAACCTTGAAAACAATTAGCAAGTGTCCTGGTGAATATGACAGAATCATTAATCATTCAACGGATTTCTCCAAATTGATTTATCAATCAAATAACTGCTTCTGGTTGAATAATTCACAGTTGGGCTCATGGCACAATTCATAACTCAGATCTGTTTTTAAAGGGAGCTGTTTGAAGCTTGGGCTTTAATTTACACCCTTCATCTGGTGTGTTTATATTGCTAATGTCTCATTCTCTTGAAGGGAAAGACATAACAGCTAGAAAAGAGGTTCCTATCCAAGACAATGGAAAGGGCTGGGGGGAAATTAGGTACTGATGTGGCTTCTAGGGAGAAAAGATTAAAGAGACAACTACAGACCTGCCTTCTACCAGAAGCCTTTCCCTAGATGCTAGTTTGTTCTCTTTGTTGATTGCATCCAATTTATCCTGCATATAGCTTGTGTGTATATAGTTGCTTAAATGTTGTCTCCCCCATTAGAAAGTGAATCTTTTTTTTTAATTTTTTGCCTTTCTTTGTGCACATGAGTTTTATGCTTCAAACATAGTAGGTGCTTAATAAATATTTATTGACTTGACTTGGGGAATATTCAGGTGATTAAGTTGGAAGTGTCTGTGATTTTATTAGTGTGGAAAATGACTGGGAAACAAATGCCTTTTGGACACTTCAAATTGGATATTCTTTTGATATCTAAAACTCAGCATGCCCCGAACTGAGCTCATTATCTTTTCCCTAAAACCTTTCTTCCAAACTTCTTTATTTCAATTAAAGGGACCCCAATCCTTTCATTCATTTAGTCATGCAGCCTTCAAGTAATTCCTAACTCCTCATATTCTCCAAATCTTTTCAATTCTGCTAAAGTATTCACAAATTTCCAGATTATTTCCTATTGCTACTGGTTATAGAATTCACCATTGTGTTCCTTGTTCTAATCATAATCCTTGTGTGTTTTGGAAAGGAGCAGGTTAAAGGAATACAAGTGTTGCAATTAATCCCCCAGTTAACAGAACATTGTGGAACATGCCATTCATTCATTCATTCATTCATACCATTCAACAAATGATTTCTTGAGTGAAGCAGATATAAGCTAAGCAGAGTCATCATAGTGTTTTATGGATAAGACAAAAAATTGCAAAATCTACTCTTTGACCTAATGGATCATACAATCTAATGGGGAAAATTTCCAGATTCATGGTTATAGTGATTAAAGCAAGAACAAATTCCAAATTTACATGAGCTACGTACGAAAAGGTGGTGTAGTAGCAGCCTAGTAGGCCTGGGCCCAGTTAGAGATACTCTGGCTGTGAGGAGGACACTGACTATGAAATCAACTTGCTGGGGGGGTTAGTTAGAGATGAATCTTTCTTTGGAAAGGTAAAGTAGTTAATTAACCAGATAGTAGTTAGTCAAACAGGTAACAAAGCAGACATATCATGGACACCCAGAAAGCTAGGCACCTTGAAATTTATATCATGAGCTTAGTTGGGAGCCAGTTGTATTTGCTATATGATTAGGACCAGGTAGTGACAATAATCTCAAATTAGAAATGTGGAATTTTTGTTATTCATGTATCCCACTCCCCAAATAGCTAGCATCCTCATTTTCCAAACGGCTGTAACTTTTCAGTCCTAAGTCTCTCCCCCTACCCCCTTCTCTCTTCTATAAAACTATCACCTTCTCCTTTGTTCAGGGAGTTGAAGTTTAGACTTCTTCTCCTGGTCATACCCCTGTGTGTTGAATAATAAAAACTTTTACTTAAATTTTTATTGGGTGGTGTGGGTGAGTAATTCTTTGAAAGAGGAATATTTTCAGACCCAGTTAAGCAGTGGCAGGAGGTAAAGGTATATGAAACATACCGATTAAGGGGACATATGAATTAGAAGCCCTGGATTTGATTATGAGGTCCACCAGTGTGCATCCATTCAACTTACTCTCTATGAGCCTCAGTTTCCTTCTGTGCAAAAGGGGGATGATGCTAGTTGTATTATCTACTATAAGTAGCTGTTGTAGAACAAGCTTATTGTGAATTGAAAAATGTTATTTAAATGTACATTGTCCTTACCATCATGACAAGCAGCTGCAGACTCAGTAGCTCAAGTCAAAAATTATTTTCCCCCAAAGTTACCCCATTTTCAAATGTATGTCATTTGGCTGGATGGATTTGCCTTTCTTTGGAGATTCCCATGTTAAACTCAGTGAGAAGCAGGATGGGCCATTGGCCTGTTCCAGAGTTGCAGTTTTTGTGTTCTGATAAAGCCACATTTGAGAAAGGCCTATGACTTTACTGACAGGCACAGGACAGGCTGAATCTGAATTTAAATGCCCCCAGTAGAATGATGCAAACACGTAGTAATGGCCCTTTTCTTACATGCAACATTGACTCTGTTCAGCACTTCAGCTCAGGATGACTTCTCCTGAGCCCACAGAGCTTATTTTTAATTCATTTTTAAGTAAAAATGTTATCATGTGAGTGAGGCAGTGAGCCAAATTAAACTTTATGAAACCATACATTTAAGGGATACATTCGATTTGGAAAATTACCCACACAGCATTGAAATCATTTCACTTTATTTTGAATATTATGATTGTATTTTTAAAAACTGAAGAGACACCATCTTTAGGGAACATAGATATCATGACTAATGGCTAGGTCATGTGGTCTGTTTAACTTTTTGGACAATTCTGCATTGCCAGATGCCAGAAAGGATGCTTTCTTGAGAAAAGGATCACAGGACATCCATGGTAGGGATGGAAATTAGGGTAGGGTGGTAAATAGAATGGAAAAAAAAAGTTGAAAATTAGGAGCAGTCACCCTTTATTCTCTCTTCTGAATTCTTCCTGTCCCCATTTTATTTTCTTGGCTATATACTGCCATTTTCTGATAGTCAATCTATATTTGGCAACAAGTCTAAAGAAGTCCACTGTGAAAGAGAATAAATGTAGCAATGGTAAAGAAAGATGCCAACTATTTTCTTAGAAAAATATGAGATCCACACAGGCTATTCCCAATACTCACCAAACTTTCAAGTCAGTATGGGTTTTTATTTTAGTTGTTGGTTCCTGTGTACTTAAGCTCAAATAATTTGGACTGCAAAAGAAAGTCTTGTGCTTTCCAAAAGGATAATTCACGTTTGTAATTTTTTTTTTTTTAGTGAGGCAATTGGGGTTAAGTGACTTGCCCAGGGTCACACAGCTAGTAAATGTTAAGTGTCTGAGGCCGGATTTGAACTCAGGTACTCCTGACTCCAGGGCCGGTGCTCTATCCACTGCACCACCTAGCTGCCCCCATGTTTGTAATTTTATAAGGTGGAGGTTTTATTTATTATGTGACTCCAGTGTGGTTGCATTTATTCTTGCCATTTAAAAATACTAGACCATCCATTAAATATGCTCATGTAGCTGAGAATGGTCCTTCTTTCTATATTTAATGCATCTTTGTCAGTGGATAGTTGCTGTTCAATATGGATTTTTTAAAAGGGTGCGTATGTATATGTGCAACTGTGTGTGTACACATGCATAGGTGTGCAAATGTGGCATTGTCAGGTGCTAGAATTGTGAGACAGTTAAATTTCCTAAGATAGTACAATTCAGAGGATTGTAAAATGAAATCATTGTAGATCTAAAGGTGAAAGGAAACTTAGAGGCCATTGAGTCCAACTTACTCATTTTACAGATGAAGAAATTGAGAATTAGAAAGGGTAAGTGACTTGCCGATATCACACTAGTAAGTGAAAGGGCTGTTATCTGAACCCAGGTCTTGCTGACTCCAAATTCAGTACTCTCTCCATATATGTGCAGCTACAAGGCATCTTAGAGGACATTGAGTCCAACTCTGTCCATTTTATTGATAGGGAATTTGAAGTTTGAGAAAGTTAACTTATTTTCAATTTGGAGCACATTTTGTACAAATATGACCCATGCTATTCCAGTGGTTGATACCAGCCTATGGGTTTTTGTACTTCTTTACCTCAGTTCACTATAGTTCTGGAGGTGACCCCACAACCTTCAGGGGCTTAACAGCACTAGGCTAGATTTAGCTGGACTGACTTGAAAAATTCTTTGAACTTTTTGAATTAGCTTGTAGACTTCTGGGTTTCTGCTTGTCTGATGTCAACTGAAGTTGGACAATGCCGTGAAAACAATGAGGCCAGCTTTAGAAGCAATTTCTCAGCTGAAAGGTCAGCTTGGGAATAAAAATTCCCAAGACCAAATGTCAATGGGAATTTGAGAGAGCTCTTTGTTAAACTCCATTTTTATGCTTTATCTTGATACTATTTGTTTGCAGCTTGAAACCAGGCCTCATTTCTCACTAGCCCACTTGGACTCTGCTGTGATTGTGAGTTTAACCCTGTTTTCAGACACCTCTTACTGATTCTAGTTCTTCAGCCCCATGGTAACCTATCATAATGTGTTTGCACTAAAATTCTGCCCTGTATCAGGGTAGAAACTACTTTAGTGAGAGTCTTCCCTTTCCTCCCAAGTAGTCTAGCACACAATTAGCACACACACATTTTGTACTGTCAAGTGCTTACTATGTGCCAAGAAAATGTGCTAAGCACTGGGGATACATAAAAAGGGAAAAGATCTAAACACTGCTTTGGTCCCTGCTCTAAATCTGGTTTCATGTAGGTTTGTGGGACTTGCCCAGGTGCAGTGCATGATGCCCTCTGGGACATGGCAGTACATTTCATTGCCATATGCATGTCTGGCAGATCATGTAAAGAAACTCAATGCCATTTGATTGCAGTCTACACATTTTTTTTTTTTTTTGGGTGAGTCATTTGGGGTTAAGTGACTTGCCCAGGGTCACACAGCCAGTGTGTGTCAAGTGTCTGAGGTCGGATTTGAACTCAGGTCCTCCTGAGTCCAAGGTCAGTGCTTATCCACTGCGCCACCTAGCTGCCCCAGTCTACACTTTTTTGACCAGTACTTCGAATACTTAGAGCACTGGTTCTAGTGATAATGATGTATACACAAATATTATTTGAGTGTGTGTGTATATGTGTACATGTAAAACTGAAACTGCACTTCCATTTTTATTAAAACAACTTAGATTGCTATTAGAGATCAGAGTCCAACTGTCTCATTTTATATATTAGAAAACAGAGACCGGGGGCAGCTAGGTGGTGCAGGGGATAAAGCACTGACCCTGGAGTCAGGAGTACCTGAGTTCAAATCCAGCCTCAGACACTTGACACTTACTAGCTGTGTGACCCTGGGCAAGTCATTTAACCCCAATCGACTCACCAAAAAAAAAAAATAAATAAATAAAATAAAAAAGAAAACAGAGACCTGACTAGGCACCTATACTAATGAAATGGTAAGATCATCGATGCAAAGAACTGGAAAGTAATTTAGAAATGATCTAGTCTAATCTTTTCATTTCAAAATGAAACCAGGCCCAGAAAGGTGAGGTGATTTAGCCAAAGTGAACCACGTGGTAAGTAGCAGAGTTAGGGATGCTTATCAATTAAAAGAAAAATGCTGTGTTGGTGGAAAGGTGTCCTTTCCCCCCTTCCCTCCTATCCATCCTTTCCTTCATTTCCTTTTCCTTTTCCTCCAATCCCCCCTTTCCTTCATTTCCTTTTCCCTTCTCTTCCCTTTCTTTTACAATTACTTTCTTGATTCCCTTCCCCTTTTTCCTCTTCCCTCCCCACTTTCCTTCACATCCTTTTCCCTTTCCATCCCTCTTTATTTGTTTCTTTTTTCTTCCCCCATCCTCCTTCCCTTCCTTTTACTATTTCTTTCCTGATTTCCCTTCCCTTTTCTGTTTCCATTTTTCTTTCTTTCCCTTCTCTCCTCCTTTTGTTCTTTTCATCTTTCATCTTTCTCCCCCCATTCTTCCCCTTGGAACAATTCCTCTAGTGATAAGCTCAAAACATTGAAAAAAACCTATCTATAATTATTCTCTTTTATTTTAAAGAAATAGTACCATTATCCATAGTTTCTGTGGAAGAAACTATTGAAGTTAAAGGTTGGGCATTCTTTGCCAACATTTTCAGAAGAGTTTGGTCATTGACAGTTTGCTTTTAAAATGAAGTTTAGAAAAAGGCTGAATCATCACCAAATTAACATGTATGGAGTAATTACTGTGCTCAAAGTCTTGTGCTAGGTACTGATATTGGTGAAAATAATAGTAGACTGGAAGTACAAAATCTTTGGTTCTCATTTTGCTTTAACAAAACCCCATTCATGCATTAGTTTTTTTCATTGATCAAAGACAAAAATGAAATTTATTAACATTTACTTGATAAAAACATTAAAGGAATCAATTATATTTGTGTTCATGTTCTCTAAAAGTTAAATAGATTTAAGATACTAGTATTATTTTCAGTATTATGATTATTATTGCTATTAATGTTGTAAATTTTTCAAATCAACTTGCAAATAAAACCTTAAGGAAAATTAATATTATGTAATATTATACTCTGTAATTCATCCTTTTCTCTATTTTGTCAGACCCCACTTCCCAGTCTAGATCACCAGGCAGTTTCTAAAGATGTGGTATAGTAATGTGATTACTGAGCCCCCAAGGTCCAAATGATGACTGTCAGGTTAATTGGAAGGAAGACATTCATAAATTCAAAAAGACCCCATCTGCACTCACTTGGAGTATTTGGTCATTGACATAGGCCATTGACCAAATTTATTGGTTGTTGCTAGTCTAATAAATTGATCATGCTCAGCTCCCTGCTTTTTGGCTGAGAAGGCCAGCTGGACCCACTTTGCTAATAGTTTATGCATCATTGTTAATTAATTGTTATCTTGCCCTGGAGAAAACTGTGTTTCAGTCTGCTTTTGTTATAGCTTTACTGACCACACCCTCAAACACACTCCAGAAATTAGGTCAAGATATGTATGTGTTATGTTTTTGTTCTTAATGAGCCCACTTCTCCTGCTCCCCAATTAACTTCTAATCAATTTGGATTTGAAGTTTAGAAGTAAATAATTATAATCTGTTATCCATCTTTCATGATGATGGGTGACATATGAGGGGCAATCCAAATAATATGTGCATACACATTTATACACATATGTACTTGTGTGTACACATATGTATATGCATTTAAATTCATGTATACATTTGTATACTTACATTTGTGTTATTAGGAAATAAACACATGTTTCCTTATACAAAGAGTAGAAAAAGGATTGTTTATGTTTCTGTGAATCTCTCATATATAGCATAAAAAAAAAAGTAAATTTGAAATTTAATGTAGTAGCTCCAATACAGTTGTACTTGTCTGTGATCTATTATGGATATCCTACTGCTCTCTTCCAGTTCAAGAGTATTTAGACTTTAATTATCTGGAACTATGGAAGGTGAACACATATGAAACAAAAATCTTTAAAAGTCATGGATAGGGGGGCAGCTAGGTGGCATAGTGAACAAAGCACAGGTCCTGGATTCAGGAGGACCTGAGTTCAAATGCAGCCTCAGACCCTTGACACTTAAAAAATTATGGATAGGGACATATTTTCAAAGTCCTTCAAAAGATGCATTTTTTTGGACTTTTTTCTCTGAAATTCTACTTTAAGAAGTTTATGGAATTTGTGAGCTTCAAGTGGTAACCCCCCCCCCAACCTTGAACATATAAACAATTTTATAAGGGATGAAAGAAATACTTGGATGAAGCTCCATAATGAATGACTTAGGAAAATTGGGAGATTTTAAAGATAAGCCCTAACCCCAGAGGACAGAAGAACAACAATTTTCTTCTTTATAATAACA
Organism: Dromiciops gliroides; assembly: GCF_019393635.1. Lineage (NCBI taxonomy): Eukaryota > Metazoa > Chordata > Mammalia > Microbiotheria > Microbiotheriidae > Dromiciops > Dromiciops gliroides. The sequence goes on along the minus strand of NC_057864.1, from coordinate 358,661,556 downwards.
TCTCGGCACCACTATGAGAAATAGTTGTGTTGAGTGCCTGGCTAAAAAGTCTGACCCAGGGTGGCAATTTTTACTTTTCTAAGTTTTTTTTTCTGACTTTTTTCCAATGACACTGGCTTTTCAACTGTGGAGACACCAGAGTTGGAAAGAAAAATTAAATTGGCAAATCTAATTCAGCTTTAAAAATACAATACATAAATTACGATCACATTAGGGTGATTACAGCTGAGGAATGACAGTCAAAGGTAATGAGGAATGGACCTCTTTTCTGGAGAGCAAAGTAATTATCTCACATAGAGTAGAAGTTGGCTGTAAATCTGAGACACTCCGCCTGCCGACTTTTTATACATAACTGGTGTTGTTATGTCATTGTTATGTTACTTAATGACACCAATTATTTAAAAATTAAGCACATGGTACTTCATGACATTATATTTATTATATCTGAGTAGAGCTGATTTCTGTTTCCCTGTAGGGCCAGGCCATCTTTTATAAATTCTTCCCATGCCTTTTCTATTTTCTCCTGGGCTGTATTTTTTTTTTAATGCTAACTCTTTTAGTGGAAATCTCAGATATAAAAAATTAAAAAGGTCAATTTTATGATGAAACACAGGAGCTTGGATATTCTAAATGGCACCCGAGACTCAAGAAGCTAATTGCTTTTTCACAGCACAACTCTCTTAAGTGCTCACAATGCAAATGGGCTTAAACGGAAGCTAAAATGTGTATCTCTTCTGTTTCGAGGCCTACTGGGACTTATTGAGATGAGTGATGCTGTAAAAAATAGAAAATCACCTGGAGCCTGTTAAAATTATAATCGAGTGAAAGTACAATTATGACAGTCTTAATCCATCTGTCTCTCTACATCCGATTCACTTCTTATCACCTGCCTGGTCACAGGTGTATTTTAAATGGGGCCAGTGATGACAACGTCCCACCATACTAAACATCCAAACTGCAAAACACAGATATGTTTCTGCTTGGTTCTCCTGATGAAGCTAGTGAGCTCATTGGTTAACAAAATCAATTAAGGTCATATACAGTGAATAGCAAGAGGTGCTGAGGAAATTTAGAAAATAGCTAAAGCTTCTTAACGGATGACAGTCTACCAAAAAATGTTATCTTCTATTGCCTTCTCAGAACAGAAACTTTTAAAAGTCCCTATTTATAGTGTGTGTGTGTGTGTGTGTGTGTGTGTGTATGTATGTATGTATGTATGTATGTAGGGTGGTACCAGAAGAGCACCAGACTCTGGGTTCAAATTCCATTACTCTCAGAGGGCAGCTAGGTGGCTTAGTGAATAAAGCATTGGCCCTGGATTCAGGAGGACCTGAGTTCAAATCCAACTCAGACACTTGACACTAGCTGTGTGATCCCGGGCAGGTCATTTAACCCTCATCGCCCTACAAAAAACCCACCAAACAAAGAAAAACAAACAAAAGGTAAAACAAATTCTATTACTATCTGTGTCACCTTTGCAAATCATTTAACTTTTCAAGTGCAGTTTCTTTATCTATAAAGGGGTATTTCTATAGAGTGATGCTATTAAAAGAACCCTGAATTTGGAGTCAGAGAAAAAGAATTCAAATCTTGGCTCTGCTCCTTACTACCATGTACGACAATGGGTAAGTTACTGCACATCTCTAGGCTACAATTTCCTCAGTTATAAAATGAAGGGGTTGATGTAAATCAAAACTTCTTAAAGTGTGAGTTTGTAACTCATATGGGGGAGTTGTGAAAAAAATTGGCAACAGTAAAAGGCTTATTATACCTTTTTATATACCTATATATCTGGTAGTGCATAAAAATTTCTCCAGTAAAAAGGGGTCATGAGTAGAAAAAGTTTAAGAAACCCTGGTCTCAATGGCCTTTGTGGGTTCACTGAAATGTTAGGTCTGCCATCCTATGTCTAGTGCTTCACTTAGCAACTACAAGGAAAGTACTTTGTAAATCTTATAATTATCTAGACCAGTTGTGTCAAACCAATAGAAATGGGAGCGACTAATCCATCCATAGGAATCCCGATAGGCCACATATTTATTTACTTTAAAAATGTAATATGATTTATGTTTTATTGCATTTTTATTTATTTTGTTAAATATCTCCCAATTATATTTCAGTCTGGTTTGGGAGGCATAGGAGAGTATGGAAGTTCTACTTGTGGCCAATGTCTGACACGTCTGATCTGGTCCACAATAAAGCCCACCAATGCTTATAAAATAAGGTGAGAAGGGTACTTTAGAAGGCGATAATGTATATACCAGTTAATGTATATATGTGTGCAGATAGGAAACTCTACATCATATACCATAGTATTAAACAAAGTGCATTGTTGAAGTGAATTAAATGTTAAATCATCATAAAGTTGTTCTGAGACACCTCTTGTGTGGCAAAAGCATTAAATTGTGAACAGGACTGTATATGCTTAAAACATAAACACTTCATTACAATCCAACTGACAAAGACTTGGTGTCTAAAATGGTTTTTACTGTGTATTTAATGAGTCATTAGATTAAACACCTGAGTGGGTAACCAAGGATTATACCGGACTTACTAGGTAGCTCCTAATTAACTGAATTGTGATTATCACCCCAAAGCAGGTACTGTTTTGTTTCCCCCATTTTCATTCTATTTCCTTACTTCTTTTTTTTGGTAATATTTCTATAGACTTCCTTTAATCATTTAGTATAAAGTTGTTGGGTTATACTTGCTTTCTTTTTTAAAACTTTGTGTTCTAAAATTTTCTTCCTCCCTCCCTCCTCACCCCTCCCTAAGAAATCAAGCAATTCAATGTAAGTTATACATGTTATGTTTTCTATTTCATTAGGAAATCTGCCGAAATTCAGGCTATGTATTCTGAGTTACTCCTGCTTCCACACAATATGCTTGCTAGAGATTCGAGACTATTTTAAATTTATAAAGCATTTTAAAAAACATTTTGAAAATAAGAAGAGATCACTGTTACAATTCCTACTTTGTAAGAAAACTGCAAAATAAGAATGTGTAAATGACTCACTTAAGGTAACACAATGAGTTAATGATAACAAAGCCTGCATTTGAACTCAAAGATTCTGTGTCCACATTCTATCTTTATAGCCCACGGAGACACTTCTTGCTCAGTCTCAGGTGAGCTAGCTTGGAACACACATTCATAAAACTGACAAACAAACAGAAGAGTCCTAAATCAATCCTTGCTCAGCCAGCTGTTGTGTAAGCTTCCCTAAACAGTTTTATTTCAGGCCTCTTGAACTGGACAACTATTCATATGTTATTCTGACCTATAAAATATTGGTTTATACTATTTTTTTCCACACAAAAAAAGTTTCAAACATGTAAATGAAACCCTAGAAAAAATGGAAACACTAGTTGGCAGGCCTAAAATCAATCCATCTTTAAATGAAATCTGAAATATATGTGTGTTAAAGGCTATCATGTCAGAAGTTCAATTTGTAGCTTAAAAAACCTGAATTCAGGTGCTTTAAGCTGAATACATTTTTAAGAAGTGCTTAAAGGGGCTCAAGTCTTTAGACTCAGACAAGGCAGAACCCACATTTTGAACAAACTTCAGGTGCAATCTTTTTTTTTTTTCCAGGGAAATGAGGGTTAAGTTACTTGCCCAGGGTCACACAGTTAGTAAGTGTCAAGTGTTTGAGGGTGCATTTGAACTCAGGTCCTCTGGAATCCAGTGCTGGTGCTTTATCCACTGTACCACCTAGATGCCTCCAGGTGCAATCTTAAAACCATTGTCTATTGTCATTGAGAAATGATGGCGAATAGAAGAGATTCTAGAAGACATGAGTTGGGAAAATAATCTCTTGATTTTCAAAAATAAAAAGGGATGAATTTCTTAAATACATATAAATTCTGGGCCAATTTGTTGACAATTGTTTTGTCATTAATTAGAAAAGAATGAGGGCAGCTAGTTGGCTCAGTGGATAGAGTACCGGCCCTGGATTGAGGAGGACCTGAGTTCAAATCCGGCCTCAGACACTTAACACTTACTAGCTGTATGACCCTGGGCAAGTCACTTAACCTCAATTGCCTTGCCAAAAAACCAAAACCAATAACCAAAACAAAACAAAACAAAACAAAACAACAGAATGAAATAATCACTAAGAGTCACCATAATTCTAGAGTCTTCTGAAGGGCATTTATAATAATAGGAAGCCAGAAATAGTCACGAGTAGGATAAAATGTATAAGTAACTAACACAATGACTTTTCTAACTAGATCCCAGATATCCCCAAGTGAAAAAATATCCCAACATTCTCCAGTATACTTCTGGATCAGATGGGTCCAATAATGAGTAGTCTTTTATTTCAAACTAAATTTGTTCTTTTTAAAAAGTGGTTACTAGTTTGGTCATATAGGGAAATTCCATAGATGTATTTTATCATGATTTTAGCAAGATCTCCCATAATATTCATGTTGATAAGATGATGAAATGTGGGCTGAATGTTCAAAGGGCATTGATTAATGAATTGTGGCTAATCTGTACACTGAATAATGTGCCTGGAATTTTGCGTGTGAAATATAGCCAATTACCACCGAAACAGTTATGAATTTAGAGGAAAAGCATCCCCACACACATTAGGGACATAAAGCATCCTGTGCACATTGAGTTAATATGGGTTCTCAGTTTTTTTTAATGTAAGAGAAGTATGTGAGAGCTTTAAAAAATAATGCAGTCACCAATGCATGAAGGAGATATTGACAAGGAATATGATAAGGCTTATCAGATGGGGCAGGTGTGATTGGGGGAAACTCCGTGAGTGAGGTGGTACAGATGTCCTGGGGAACAAAGATAGGATAAGAATAAACTGTGAGGCAGAGAGGTACAAGTCTCTTATTTGAGGCTGGGGGGTGGGGTGGGGTGGGAGAAAAAGCTGAGACAGGGATGAGAAGGCAGAAACAGTGAGTAGGAAGAAGGGGTAGTAGCAGTAACATTGAAAATCCAAGTTGGGAGATTTGAAATGCCTTAAGGAAGACTGGAGGGGCAGTGAGGGGGTGAATAAGTATTTATTGAGCATTTCCTATGTACCAGGTAGTGAGTGTTTTATAAATCTTGCTTAATTTCATTCTTACAACAACTCTATGAGGCAAAGTGCTATGATTGTTTTACAGTTGTGGAAACTGGGGTAGACAATGATTAAGTGACTTGCCCAGGATCATATAACTAGGTAATGTCAAACTCAGGATTTTTGAACTTCAGTCCCAGTGGTTTATAGACTGTGTCAGCTAGCTGCCCCAAGCAACATTCCAGGCAGTCATTCTAGAGAGCAGGATGCTGGACATTACTATGGAAGCCTAGGGAGAATGAAAAACTATAAAAAATCGAGTTGTGAGAAAATGTTATTTTTTAAATGAGATAATATTTGTTTTTTTAAAATTTGTTTTAATAAAAGTATTTTATTATGTTCCAGTTACATTTAGAGATAGTTTTCAACATTTGTTTTTATAAGATTTCCAATTTCCAATTTTTCTCCCTCCCTCCCTTCCCCCCTTCCCTAGACAGCAGGTAATTTAATATAGGTTTTATATATATAATAACATTAAACATATTTCTGCATTAGTCATGTTATAAGAGAAGAATCAGAGCAAAAAAGGAAAAACTTTGAAAAAGAAAAACAACAGCACCAAAAATGAAAGAAATAGTATGGTTCAATCATCATCCATATCCCACAGTTCTTTGAAATGAGATAATATTTGTAAAGCGCTTAGTACAGTGTCTGGCATGTAGGAGGTACTATTAACTGCTTATCCTTTTCCTTTCTCTCCTTTTCCACAAGGAAAGTGGATCTTTTTTTGGGAGGTATTGCAAATGGGAACTTAGGAAGTATATAGAATTTGATCATCAATATCATTGTGGGGTATAAAATGCAATAGAAATTTTTGGAAGGTGTTTGAATAGGCTTATTTTTAGGGTTTTTATAGCAAATGGAGAAATTTTGAATACTGTGGATAAGCTCACTTACTTGGGCAGCACACTTTCTAGCAGCATGCATTAGAGATGATGAGGTTGATGCACACATTGCTCGAGGTAGCTCATTGTTTGGGAGGCTCAAAAGGAAAGTGTGAAGAGCAGAGGTATTAGGCTGCCTACTAAAACTGAAGGTCTATAGAGCTGTTGTGCTGATCTTGTTGTATGCCTGTGAAACCTGGACGGCATACCAGCAGCATGCCAGGAAATTGAATTGCTTCAATTTGAATTGTCTTAAGAAGATTCTTATGATCATCTAGCAGGATAAGGTACCAATCAGTGAAGTCCTTTCTTGAGCTGAACTTCAAAGTGTTCAAAGCTTGGCGTAGAGAACACAACTCTGAAGGACTGGCCATGTTTGAATGCCAAATGTACATAAGCCTAAAAGACTATTTTATGGAGAACTCACACAAGTCAAGTGCTCACACTTGCCTCAGAGGTCAGAAGAAGCAGAACCAGGACACTCTAAAAGCTTCTCTGAAGAACTTTGGAATTGATTGTGAGACATGGGTGATGCTGGCACAGGACTGGTCAGCATGGCATGCCCTCATCAAAGGCGGCACTGTGCTCTATGAACAAAGCAGGATTGCAGTAGTTCAAAAGAAACAAGAGATGTACAAATTTAGAGACATCTCTCCTCCCAATGTTGATGTGGACTATCTGTGGTCAATATGTGGTAGAGCCTTCTGAGATTAAATTATTCTGATCAGCCACAGTTGGACACATGTACATTGACCCTAACATAGTAATGTCATTTTGTTCTTCTTCAATTATGGAAAACAACAACCAATGTATATGGTGTAGCAACAAAGATTCGATTATAAAGGGATGAATTACCTATATGTATCTGGTTCTGTTGTTGAAGGAGCTTAGGAGAACTGCCATATGTACACAGGTATGAATGTATATCTGGAAAGTATCTTTTTAACTTGTCCATGAGCTCAGACAGTAAAAAAAAAAAATCTACATTTTAATTTTCACTACCTCTATTGACCACTTACTAATTTGGGGGCAGGGGGCAGGGCAATGGGAGTTAAGTGACTTGCCCAGAGTCACACAGCTAGTAATTGTCAAGTGTCTGAGGCCAGATTTGAACTCAGGTCCTCCTGAATACAGGGCCAGTGCTTTATCTACTGCACCACCTAGGTACCCCCACTACTAACTAATTTTCATTAACCTCTATTGAGTATTTATTAATAGAAAGTTATCATTTCCTTAAATTACTTAAAAAGCCCCATTATTCTAAGAAGGGATTTGTAGACTGTAACATATTACCAAAGGGGCCCATGACAACCCCTGATCTAGAAGGTAGAATACTGAAGAAGTAGGAGAGCTTTAGAAAACCAAAAGAATGAAAGAAAGACTTGGAACCAAAGGAAGTAGGATGACGGAAAACCTGCAAAAGAGGAATAGAGGAGATGCAGTTTTTGGACAACTGTTGTAAAAATTCTATTTAAACTTAGGTCAGAATCTGTCACATTGCCTTGACTTTTGACCATACAATTCTAGGAAAATATAATGTTTGCTGATTCTTTTCCCTGGCCAACTATTCATTCCTCAATTCTCTTCAAACTGAATATTATCTGTAAGATTCAACTAAACCATTCTCTCAAATTTCACCAATGGTCTAACCTTTGACAACCTTTTTTCTATCATTTTTGTTGACCACTGTAACAGTTCCATTTTCCCCTCCTTTTCTTGTTCATCATTTTTCTGTCTGATAAGTAACCATAGGCCCTTCAAAATTTCACCCTTTTCTTTTCTCTATACTCTCCAGCAAATTCAGTTACTCCCATAGTTTCAATTGTCCTCTTCAGATTCAGAAATATGATCACTTTCTTGAGCTCTAGTTAATTATTTCCAGTTACATGTAGGAGATTTCTACTTGAATGTCCTGTTGTTATTTAAAACTCAACGGCTTTTCCTCACAAACCACTTCTTTTCCAAATTTGACCATTTCATTTGATGGCATTACTCATCTTTTAGACAACTAGACTTGAAACCTCAGGAATATCATTCACTTTTCTTTTTTTCTCACCTGATTTAGCAAACTATCTTTTTGCATCTATTTCTGCTCTCCCATCCATACTGTTGCCATTCTAGGTTAGGCTATAATTATGTTTCACCTGATTTACTACAGTAACTTCTTCACTGATCTCACTGACTCCACTGTTTCCTTTACTCAATCCTTCTTTCACAAATCTTCAAAATAATAAAAACCCTGAGCTGCTGCCCAATGCCTATAGCATAGGATAAAAATAGTTCTTAGCCTGGAATTTGGGATCTCAACAGTTTAATTTCAATCAACTCCCTCAGAAACATATTTACTTAAAAATAATAATAATTATTATAGTTAAAATGTATATAAAACTCTTTTTGTTGTCCATAGCATTCATTACAATCATTAGTTCATTTTTAATCAATAAACATTTATTAAGTATCTGCTATGTGCAAGGCACTGTGCTAGATGCTGGGGATAGAAAGACAAAAGTTAAAAAGTCCCAGTTCTCAAAGAGCTTATATTCTATCACATGAGATAGCTTTTTTTTTTCTAAATTAAGTATCTTGTCCTGGGTCACACAGCTAGTAAGTGTCAAGTGTCTGAGGCTGGATTTGAACTCAGGTCCTCCTGAATCCAGGGCTGGTGCTTTATCCACTGTACCACTTAGCTGCCCCAATGAGAAAACATTTGCATCCCATCACTGGATCACATATATAGTGTTTGAAGGATCACAGAGACTATTGTTTCCTGTCCTCTAACTTTACAAATGAGAAAACTGAGGTACAGAGAAGTTAAATGACTGTGTGACAGCTACTAAGTGTCTGAGGTAGGATTTGAACCCAGGTCTTCTTGATTCCAAGGCTATTATCCTATTTGATATCAAATAGATGCAAAGTGATTTTTTTTTTTGGGGGGGGATGTATTCCAAGGGAGAAAAAAAGGTTTACTAAGGTGGCACATGAGCTGAATCTACAAAAACACTAAGGATATTAAGGTAAAGGTAAAGAGGAAGTGCATTCCAGGCATGAGGGACAGTCAGTGAAAAATATGGAGCTTGAGAAAGGGTATGAGGTACATTGAGAAGCCAGATTGACCGGATTGTCAATACCTTAAAGCAAGTAATGTGCAATTTAGCTAAAAAGACCGATTGTGACCAGTTTTCAAAACACTTGAATGCTAAACAATGGACTTTAAATTTGCGCCTAGAGGTAATGTCAGGGGGTGGGGTGGGGGGAATAGAGTTTATTGAAAAGGATAATAGCATGGGAAAACCAACAATTTTGCAAACTTACTTTAGTAGCTCTGTGGAAGACAGTTTGAATAGAAAGAATCTTGGACCTGGAAGATAAACTAGAAGGCACTTTCAATAGTCTAGCGGAGAGGTGATGATTCTGAGAATAAGCACTCAAGACTTTTCTTTTTTTTCAAGACTTTTCTGATAAGTCCATGTTATTCTTTTTTTTTCCTTGCAGGGCAATGGTGGTTAAGTGACTTGCCCAGGGTGACAAAGCTAGTAAGTGTCAAGTGTCTGAGGCTGGATTTGAACTCAGGTCCTCCTGAATCCAGGGCCTCTACTTTATCCACTGTACCACCTAGCTGCCCCCTATTCTTTTTTGTTGTTGTTGTTGTTTGTTTGTTTGTTTGTTTGGTTTTTTTGCAATGGGGGTTAAGTGACTTGCCCAGGGTCACACAGCTAGTAAGTGTCAAGTGTCTGAGGCCGGATTTGAAATCAGGTACTCCTGAATCCAGGGCTGGTGCTTCATCCACTGCGCCACCTAGCCACCCCCACTATTCTTTTTTTATAATTACCTTTTTTCTCCATCTTGCACACATTTCTTTCAAAAGCTAAATTAACAAGTATCAGTTTCTTTATGAAGATCTTCCTTATGGATCTCCCCATTTCATAAGAATTGTTTGGATAACTGTAAAACAGACTGGCAGAAATTAGGCTTAGACAAACTTCTCATACCATATTCCACAATAAATTCAAAATGGATATGTGATCTGAAGATTAAAAATAACACCATAAAAATGAGGAGAGAAGAAAGTCATGTATCTTTCATAGCTATGGGGAGGAGATAAACTCAATGAAATAAAAGATTTAAGCACTTACAAAAGAAAAAAGGGAAAATCTTAAGTGATTTTGAAAAGCTTTTTGACAAACAAGAGCTGTACATTTTGTTTCAAGAAAGGTATTGATCAACTGGGAAAATATTTGTAATAAAGATCACTTACATAGATTTAACATCCAAGTTGCATAGACAACTACTAGATATATAATAGACCAGAATTCATTGTGTAATAGAGAAGTGATCAAAGAGTAGGAACAATTCTCAAAAGAATTGTAAGCTATTAGCAATTGCATGAAAGAGTACTCCAAATCATTAATAAGGCAATGTAAATGAAAATAATAAGGCAGCTAGGTGGTGCAATGGGCAGACTGCTGGGCCTGGAGTCAGGAAGACTCATCTTCCTGAGTTCAATCTGGCCTCAGACACCTACTAGCTGTGTGACCCTGTGCAAGTCACTTAACATTATTTGCCTTAATGGCAAACCACTCTAGTATCTTTGTCACGAAAACTCAAAAAAGGGTCTTGAAGAGTTGGACATGACTTAAAATGACTGAACAATAACAACAAATGAAAATAACTCTGAGATTTCATCTCATACCCTTTAAATTACCAAAGATAATGGGAATAGTTAATGTTGGAGGGATTGTAGAAAGATAGGAATATTTATTCATTATTGGTAGAGATGTATATTAGAACAACAATTCTGGAAGCAATTTAGAATTAGACAAAAAAAAGTGATTAAAATGTGAATACCCTTTTTACAAGCGATTCTATCTTCAATGAAGTAATTAATAAAGAGAAAGGCTACCAAATTCAGATGGACAACTATTCTCAAATTTAGTCCTAGAGAGTTGGGGGGGGCACTTAGTAGTTCAGTGACTTACCTAGAGTCACACAGCCATTATATATAAATAAAACCTTTCTTTCTTCTTGACACCAAGGCCAATCCTCTATGTGCTTTCTTTCAGTGAGATCTATGAGATCATATTTCTACATATTATGATTTCTAGTTTACCTTGTCTATTAACCATTTTTTATGCTTTTGTGTATAAACATGAAGTCTTAGGTTTAATGATGACTTGTAGCATGTTCTTTGAATAATTGGGATTCTACTCATTACTTCCTATGTACCCTAAATTACCTGCTACTCTCAGGGTTCTATTTCCCCTCTCATTTTTTTCTAGCTACCAGGATAATTATGGGACTCTCAAGAACCTAAGTAAAAACCATATTTTGGATCACTCTTTTAAAATGTCCTTTCTCAGGGCAGCTAGGTGGTGCAGTGGATAAAGCACCAGCTCTGGATTCAGAAGGACCTGAGTTCAAATCCTGCCTCAGACACTTGACACTTACTAGCTTTGTGACCCTGGGCAAGTAACTTAACCCTCATTGTCCAGCCTCCAAAATACAATACAATAAAATAAAATGTTCTTTCTCAAATATTATCAAGTTCTTGACATCAATTTCTTTGAAATAATCACTTTTCCTGTATTTTCTTACATAAAATTAAGTCTTAAAAAGAGGCAATATGGTACAATGGTAATATGGTACACATTATATTTTGGAGTTAGAGGCCCTGTGTGATTAAGATGTGTGTGTGTGTGTGTGTGTGTGTGTGTGTGTGTGAGTGTGTTTGTCTTTATTTAGCTGGTCAATGTGACAATAAAATGAAAAATTTGCAGCATTCTTAAGTGATTGGCATTTAGATTAAAATGATAATGGAAGTAGAATGTCTCCTATATTTGTATAAACTTATTGTTATTACTTAGTATCCAGCTTACCCTGCCAAAGCTTTGTTCATTAAAAAAATTCTATACTTTGAATCAATGAATTTAAAAATGGAACTATTTTCTCAGGGTTGACCCATCTTCTAGTGACTCTTGCTCTTCTAAAAAAGCCAGATTCTGAAGGCAAGCATATTCAGGCTGCCAATTGCCCTTCAGTAGAAGCATATCTAAAATGTCTTGAATAAGTGAAAATATACTCTGCTGATCTGGGCAATAACATGAAAATACGAATAGGGTAAATCAGGGGCAGCTAGGTGGAGCAGTGGATAAAGCACTGGCTCTGGATTCAGGAGGACCTGAGTTCAAATCCAGCCTCAGACACTTGACACCTACTAGCTATGTGACCTTGGACAAGTCACTTAACTGTTATTGCACAGCCCCCCCCCCCCCAAAAAAAAAAGGAATAAGGTAAATCATGTTTGGTCTCTATCTAAGGGTATTCAGTTACTGGAAGTACTAGAAGGATTAGTCTATTTAATTCAGCAAATGTTTAGAAAGAGATGCTTACTATGTGGTAGGTACCCTGCTGTGTTCTGGGAATACAAATTATATTGGAAAAAAAATAAGACAGTTTCCATCCTCAAGGAGATCTTCCTTCCTTCCTTCCTTCCTTCCTTCCTTCCTTCCTTCCTTCCTTCCTTCCTTCCTTCCTTCCTTCCTTCCTTCCTTCCTTCCTTCCTTCCTTCCTTCCTTTCCTTCCTTTCCTCAACAATAGGGGGTATAGGAAGGGAGGAAGATTTTAGCCATTGGAGCATCTCCTAGGTGAGGAGGCAGTTAGGGTGGAAGTAGAAGAGCCCAGGAAGTCAGAGGTAGAGCTGGGAAAGAAGTCAGCCATGTCTGGCTCAGAAAGGCAAGAGCTCAAGTCCATCCCTCACACATACTAGTTGTATGCCAGTCATTTAATTTCTCAGGATCTCCGGAAGCTAAGACTATAAGTTACCAAGTAGGTGTTTGCTGTGCTTTGGAAGAAGGAGCATCCTCATGGAGTGTTTCCTATACCAAGGAGAATAGAGGCTTGGGTTAAAAAAAATGTTGTTAAGCTTACTTTTTTTTTCCTTTCACCTTTGTTCATTCTGTTCCTCCCTAACCAGAATAGATACCTTTTCCGATTGTTATTGTTTTTGTTTAGTTAACTCTACCTGACCCCATTTTTTTTTTTTTTTTGAGGCAATCAGGATTAAGTGTCTTGTGCAGGGTCAGAAAGCTAGCAAACATAGGAGACCAGATTTGAACTCAGGCTTTTGGAGTTTTCTTGACAAAGATACTGGATTGTTTGTCATTTATTTCTCCAGGTCATTTTACAAATGAGGAAACTAAGGCAAACAGGAATATTTGACTTGCCCAGGGTCATAAAGTCAATAAGTGGCTGAGGCCGGATTTGAACTCAGGAAGATAAATCTTCCTGACTCCAGGGTTGGTGCTCTATCCACTGCACCACTTTCCCTATTGTCATGTGGTTAATTCCTTCTACCTAAAAGGTTTAATTTAAGTACCCCCTCCTTTGTGAAACCCCCATATTGAATGAAAATGATCAGCCCTCCTCATTTTTTTCATGTTTCTTGTACTTAAATTTTTTTGCATTTGTCTCATTCTTTCTCATAGCATAGTTACTTGTGTATATTTTCTCCCCCCCCCACCACATTGTAACATCCTTGAGAAGAGAGATTTCATTTTATTAATTCTGGTATTTTCAGAGTTTATTTCACACAGTACCTCCCACAGAATAAGTGCTGGTGAATTGTTTAATTGAATCCATAAAAATGGGAGTTGGTAGAGACCAAGAAGACCAACTATTGAAAATGGCTCCATAAATAGGAAAATCATTTCAAAACCTAGTAATTCAGAGGATAACTTATGCCCAGGAAAAAGAATAATCATCAAACTACATACTTTATGAATTTTAAAGTCATTGTCCCATCATACTGACTGAAGACTCTTTATATTTAAGTCCTGTGACCTATTCTGGAAAAAAAAAGATCTGACATGGTGAGTTCAAAAGAAAACTATGAAAATTGGTTGGAAAAATTTGACTATGGAGAAGGTTAGATTTCAAATAATACAGAGACTATGCTCCCATGAGGATAGTGACTTGGTCATGTTTAAACTTTGATTCTCTCCCAATGTCTCACACCAAGTTATACAACATGGTATCAATCGCACACCTCACTTTCATATTACAAGGTCACACGTTACAACTCCTCTATATTTCTGAAGCTTACTGGAGCTTAAAAATTTATCACTAAGAAGTAAAGCCTGGTGACAAGCATCTCTGAACTTTGCAAAACTAGTCTGAAGACCAGTGATCAGGAGGCTTGTTCTCTTCAAGCCTGGTAGGCCCCATCAGAGTTACCAGACTGAGGAAGATCACACAGTAGGTGTTTCATAAATATGGAAAGAATTGAACTGAATTGTATGGATGAAACAACCAGTTTTTTTTAAACAACCTCATTCAAACCAACCTCATTCATATTTTGGGAAAACCACTCCCATTCTCCAGCACAGAGATCTCTCTCCTTTTGCTTCCTCTCATGTTTTCTGCCATTGTGGAGAGAAGTGAATGGGGTCATTCTGGGGATAAAGTGTAAAGCTAATAAGTTTTTTGTTTGGAACTCTCTCATCTCCTCACTCAGCATCCCTTTTCCTTTCTTCCTGGCTGAGCCCACCACCATTTATACTAAGGGCTTTTCCTGTGTCTCAGTCAACTTACTGTTGCCACCACCTGAGGGGGAGACCTATAAATGGAAGATAAAATGATAAGGGTCTTAACCTGGGGTTTATGAATTTCTTTTATTTCAATATTCTGATCATTGCATTCAATGTAATTGGTTTCCTTTGCAACTCTTTGTACTTTATTTTTATACATTTAAAAATATTATTCTGAGAAGGGGTCCATGACTCCAAAGAGAACCTAAGATACAGGGAATAGATCTTCAGACAAAGTACTTGCATTTTCCCCAGGGGACTAATGTCCAATCATCTTCAAATCCCAAAGTGTGAGAGGCTTGGGAAAGGAGGGTGGTGCCTACCATCCCCAAGAACCTTGGGTTTAGGGTTAGCGAGCTCTTGAAATTTAGGAGTAGGACCTCTTCCCCTAGGCTCTGGCTACTTGAGTTCCTCACATACAGAGAATAACTTCCAAATTGCTTAATGTCTTTCAAACACCAAATCGATACTTGGAGTTTATAATTGAAAATGTTTTCAAAGAGAACAATAAGGGCCTTTAAATCTGTCTGAATGCTAGCTTGGTAAATCCAAATTTTCAACAAGAACCGACCCCCCACCCAAATAGGAATGATAGTCTGGGGGTGGGGGTAGCCATCTGACTAGCCAGAGTAAAAAGCTCCCGAGAACAGCACCTATAGAAAAATAGCATCCATTTGTATCCAAATCTTCTGGAGACTAAATCATATCCTGTAGCGGAGATGGAGAGTGCAATTTATTAATCCCTGACAGACCACAAGGTATTGTCCATATTGACAATCCGTTTTGTATGGGCAGTCTGCAGTGGCAGCAAATCCTATTAACCTGGTCAAAGTCAAATGAAGATATTAAAAGAAAAACAGAACAGCTATTACACACACCACTGAAAGAACACAGTATCCACCGCCCCCCCCACACAAAAAAGTTAGAATATGTGTATTGCATAATAGAAATCATATTATTCTATCAAACAAACCATTGCATTCTTTCACTTTGTGTTCTTTAGGTTTTCTTTAACTCTTTCAAAATGGTGTTAAATCTACTCGCACACTTAGCTGACTGTGCAAATATAGTCTTCATTCCTGTCAATAAATATTCATGCTAATTTCTTGGATAAGAAATCAATTTCATGCTAGCAGGAATATTGTGGAAAGTGGCTAGATTAAACTGTGGCTCAGGGCTGCATGTTTTCTGTACCAAAAAAACCATATGGCATTCTGTGTGTGGAGGCCACTCTAGAGATTTACTGTAATTATGTCATGATGTGCTTATTGTTATGGATTCAGCAGCCTTTCTTGCAACTCTACCTGCTTTGTTCGAGAGCAGCTGCTAGCTTCAAGCTGTTGTCTGTTTCCAGGAGGAGAAGCTGAATGAAGGAATGCTTTCTAGGGAAGATGAGTTCCAAAGCAGAAGTGGTAACAATGAAGGGATTCAGTTGGGGATCATAAAGTTGACTGGGCAAAAGACTAGTAATCAGCCTATGCTAATTTGCCAGAACCAGTTCCAATTCTGAAATCGTACTGTCTACAAAATTTTACAAAGGAAATGGGGGTTGAGATCCAAAGATTTCATAACTAGAAGTTCAGGATGTTGAATGCCTTTTTTTTTTTTGGTAGATTGATTAAAGGTGATGTATGAAAAAATAGTGGTACCATACTTATCCACTAGATCTGATGGGCAGAAGCAAACATTTGACACAGGCATGTGGCATCCCTGAATACTTTGTCAATTTTTCCTTTGTTCATTTTTCTTTTTTTCCTTCCTATTTTCTATTTCTTTCCCAATTTTTCTTTCTCCCCCTTCTTTTCTGCATTTTGGACTGTTTTCTACATTTTAACTTTTCTCTTGATCAATTTTTGTCTTCTTTTCTTCACTTCTCTCCATAAATTTTTCTATTTCAATTTGTATGTTTCTTTCTCTATTTTCTTTCTCTTCCTCCCTCCATCCTTTTCCCTATTTCAATTTCTCTTTGTTTAGTTCTAGGTGTATTCATGTTTCTTTTTTTCTCTTTCATTTCCCCCTTTTCTCTATTTTGAATTTTTTTCTATTTTGATCTTTTCCCATTTTAACTTCTTTCTCTCCTTTGACTTTTTCTTTAATTTGACTAATTTTTTCTCTCTTTCTGTCTTTCTTTTTTTTCCATCTCTATTTTTCTCTTTCCTTTTCTGAATACTTAGTGTGCTTGGAACATAGCTGGCATTGAACAAACGAGACTTGTTGATCTTAAGTAATATACCCTAACTCTAGCTCTCATTTTCTCCTTTTATAACTCTTGGTAGAAAGTTGATGGTCTAAGTTCCACATACTTTGTTGTTCTGTTGTTTTTCATTTGAGTCCAACTCTGTGACCCCATTTGGGGTTTTCTTGGCAAAGATACTGGAGCCATATGTCATTTCCTTCTCCAATTCATTTTACAAATGAGGAAACTAAGGCAAACAGGGTTGACTCACCCAAGGCCATGCAGCTAGTAAGTGTCTGAGGTCAGATTTGAACTCAGGAAGAAGAGTCTTCCTGATTCCATGCCCAGCACTTAATCTCTTGTTCTACCTAGGTGCCCACATACTTAGTAGGCATAAATATTTAAATATTTTCTTCAATTATTTAAATATTTATTTTACTTTTATCATATACCTGCCTTTTTCCCTTAATATCTTTCAAAATTACTAAGAGTAATTTCCTGTCTTTTGCCAGTGATCATAAGAATATATATGGTTGAAGCAGGCTGATGAAACTGAGGAGAAATAGCTTCTTCATCACATTTCCTGTTGGAATTCTAGGTTTGTTTCTTCCTGCTGGCTCTCCCTCCAAAGGTAGGCTAATTAGTAGGAACTGTCAATGGAAGAAACACTGGAGGCTTCTTCACTCTGATGTCATTTTCTTGTTGCTTGAAATGGCAGCTATTTAATATTTTATTGACTAAACCCCTCTGGTGTAAATCTAGATATGACAATCTGATCAGTCTTTTCCTGGGCAGCCCTTTATTTCTGTGTATTGTATAATAGCCATGTAAGACCATCCGCCTTCTCTAGAGCCCCACATTTCCTGTTTCCTTTTTCCCTAAATAATATGAAAGTGTACATGAAAAAAGCCATTCCAGAATATGCATCTGCATGAAAAAAATCTTATTAATTTCTGTATATAGTAGCTCAATGGATCACCTTCATATTGATTTTCAAACAAAAGCATTCCCATGGAGATGTTTAAAGCACTATATACATTCTATACAATGGAAGAAAAAGAGTCAGTTTCTTTATTCAGTAACTTTTGAACAAGTAGGAGCTAAAGAATTGTCATAAGTCAGTGGCTCTGTAGATTATAAAAGGGCACATTTGAAAAGTCCACAATGCATCTCCAGGAAGGCATCAAAAAAGCTGCCCTTATCTATGGTAGGAACCCAGTGTAAGGAATAGTTTTCTAATTATGAAATTGAAATTCTTGTTATAAATGCTGAATCTAAACTAACAGAACAGCTTACTGAGTTCTGATATCTAAGCTAGGATGTAAAATTCCTATTAGGAGGAATCCAAAATATATTATATATATATCAACTGAAAAGCATTAAATGCAAAGGAATTGAACAATTTGAAATGATGGTACCCACATGAAATGCAATGCTCCAGTCTCTGGGGTTGGTATCTCTTACTGTATCTCATACCAACTTTTCAGCCTTAATGAATGTAACAAATATAACATGTGTAAAGTGACTATATTCTTTGCAATTACCATAATGAGATTGCCAACTTTTGTGTGAGGAAATTCACCACCTTAATTTTGTTTTCTTAAATTTAATTTCCTGCTCTTTTTCTCCTTCCCTACCTCCATTTACTTTTTGTTTGTTTTTGAAGATTATAATGAAAGGAGAGAAAAATTCACATTCAGTAGGGAGAATGTGAGCACTTTTACTTTTGTGGGGACCAATTTTTAATTGGGGAGTGTTAGCTAAGTGGCTCGCTGCAATATTGGGGCAAGGAAGGAGATAGGCAGCCTCCCTCAAAACAAAACAGGATTTATTTTAATAAGAACGAACTTAAAAAAAAAACCAAAACACAAACAGGATCAGTAGGATCAAGGGAAAGGAAATAAAATGGGGAAAGGGAAATTATACAACCTGAAAAATACCACCACCCAGGAATCAGCTGAGAATACGCAGCAGACCTCCTGTCCTTCCAGCGTCCAGCTAGAATGTCCAATTCTCCTCCCCCAATCCCAGAAAAACCCCCCCACACAGCCCCAGCCAATGGGATGGCTGCTCTGACAGTCACATGACTGCCCTCACTAGACTTCCAATCATTATAATTTTGCCAGTCCCATGTAGGTGTCAGCGAGTAGTGATGACGTGAGGTGCCAGCTATGGCAATGACTACAACCGGTGGGTGGAGCACCGTGCAGTTTGCGGAGCCCCAGGCCAGTGCGGGTGGAGGCATAAAAACCTCAAATAACAATTAATTCTTTACACTTTGGAAAGTCTATAACTACTAAGCCAGGTACTTGCCCTAAAATTCTTTCTCTACTATGGAGATGAGACTCAAAAATTCTGTTCCTGTGCATCCCTACACATTTATACTCCCAATGACAACTAGTAACACACAGAAAAGCACAGGAAAAGGACATTTAAAGTTGTGCGGTAAATTTGTAGGTGTGGGGGAGTCTGGGCATGTGAATGCAAGGAACACTTGGTGTGGTAACTCTTTACCTTTTTTTGTATTAGCACCTACTCAGAAATTTGTTAGAGAATTGTCCGAGCTACTGAGAGATTAAATGACATACCCAGCTAATAGTAATGATTGGGCTTGAATTCGGGTCTTCTTGACTTCAAAGTAGGACCATGAGTCACTCACCATGTTACTTCTCTATAGCATATTGTAATGTTATTTGAGAATTGCTAATGTTTTCTACTTGAGGCACAGTTTCAGTTATAATAATGATAATATCTTGAGATATCTTGAATGAAGAATGTTGGGAAAATATTAATCTTTTCCATTCCCCGAGTTCTAGATGTTCATTTCTTTATTTCAAGATAGATGTTAAGTATTCTGCATTAGCTTCATTCTCTCCTTTTCCCATCTTGATTCCCTGGTGAGCCAATTCAACTTTTTTTGTTTGTTCTGTTGTTTTCAGTTGTGTTTGATCCTTTATGACCCCGTTTAGGGTTTTCTTGGCAAAGATAGTGGAGTGGCTTTCCATTTTCTTCCCACCTCATTTTACATGAGGAAACCAAGGCAAAGAGGGTTATGTGACTTGTTCAGGGTCATAGAACTAGTAAGTGTCAGAGGATGGATTTGAACTCAGGTCTCCTGACTGTCCTATCCATTGCATCGCCCAGTTCAACTCTATGCTGTCCTTTTCTCTTGAGTCTCTAATCCTTTATCAGCATTTTCTGGTCTTTGTGGTTTCAACTCCATGGAATGAAATGCTCTTTCCAGGATAAACTCTCCACTTCCAACCTTATCATCATGCTGCTGACTCAAACCTGAACAGTACCTCCCTTAGCCTCCTATGTCCTCTGACTGGAGGATTAGAGGGTGGAGTACCAAATTCTTCCCAAAGTCTTCCCTTATAGAAGACCGAAAATGGACTTTTCAGCTCACACCACTTTGCATCTGTTGCTCTGTCTGGTTTCAACTCTACAGAACAAGATATCCCTTAGTTTCCCCACCCACTTTCTTGCCTCCTTGAGGGCAGGGGCTTTCTTTTCTTTTCTCTTTTCTTTTCTTTAATTTTCTTTTTTTCTTTTCTTTTCTTCTCTTTTCTTTCTTTCTCTTTCTTTCTTTCTTTCTTTCTTTCTTTCTTTCTTTCTTTCTTTCTTTCTTTCTTTCTTTCTTTCTTTCTTTCTTTCTTTCTTTCTTCCTTTCTTCCTTCCTTCCTTCCTTCCTTCCTTCCTTCCTTCCTTCCTTCCTTTCTTTCTTTCTTTCTTTCTTTCTTTCTTTCTTTCTTTCTTTCTTTCTTTCTTTCTTTCTTTCTTTCTTTCTTTCTTTCTTTCTTCCTTCCTTCCTTCCTTCCTTCCTTCCTTCCTTCCTTCCTTCCTTCCTTCCTTCCTTCCTTCCTTCCTTCCCTCCTTCCTTCCTTCCCTCCTTCCTTCCTTCCTTCCTTTTATTTGTATCCCCACGTTCAGTGCTCAGCACATAGTAGGCACTTAATAAATATGTACTGAATTGAATTGATTGAGCCCTTTGAAGATTCGAATCCCACCATCTCCTACAAATGTGTTGCAACTTTTCTGACTGGTTCCACTACAAATTTATATTACAACAGGAACAATCAGCATAACAAACTACATTTCTTTCTTTTTTTTTTAATTACAAAATTTCTCACTTTATTTCCATGATTAACTTTGTAGGGAAAAAGAAAACAATCTCAATTTTACAAACAAGTATTTTTAAGGTACATTTTCCTCAAGTTCAGGCAAGAGATACATTCTTCCTCTCTCCTTTCAGAGCATTCAGACAACCTACATTTCTTTTATGTTTTAAATTTAATAAAGTGTTTCCCATAACCCTATGAGATTAGGGAATATAGAGAGTGTTGAACTTGGAGTCCAGCAGATCCAGGTTCAAATCCTATCTCTGAGACTTCCTAGCTATGCGACCATGAACCAGACCACGCTGAGTTTGCTCATCTGTAAAATGGAGATGATAATAAATGGAGGGCTTATACCTCAGAGTTGTTGAGACAATTAAATGAGATAATTTAAGCAAATATATATGCAAATGTTGGTTATTATTGTTATTGTTTTTATTATCCCATTCTACAAATAAGCAAACTGAGATAATTATAGAATCATTCAATCAATTCATGAGCATCACTACCTATATGTTCCAGGAACTGTACTAGGCATGGGTATTACAAAGTATGAAGCAATTCCTATTCTCAAGAACTTTCATTCTTTTTTGAGCATATTTGGAATAAATATATGTAGAATAAATAAAAATAAATAAATATAAGCAGTTAAATCCAAAGGAGGAAAGGTACCACTAGGTAGAGAGATGGAGAAAGGCTTATTAGAATAGAAGACAGTGCTTGATCTGGGTATTAAAGGACAAGACTATTTTAATGAGGAGGAACTGAAGAGGGAGTATATTCTGGGAATGATCAATTCAAAGGCCTGAATATGGAAGATGAAGTACTACCTATATGGAAAAGAGAGAAGGCTAATTTGCCTGGACCATAGAGTGTGGGAAGAAGAATTCTCTCTGTCTGTCTGTCTGTCTCTCTTATCTCTCCCTCTCTAACTTTAGACCGGTAATATAGTTTTGGGGCATGGTTGTGAAAGTTTTTTAAAACCAAATAGAGTTTATATTTGCTGTTAGGGGTAATAGGGAGCAGGTAGAATATATTAAGCAGGGAAAATTATCTCATCATATAGTTAGTCAATAAGCTTTTATTAAGTACCTACCATGTGCCAGGAACTATGCTAAACACTGGATATACAAAAGAAAAAAAAGGAAAATACCTTGCAGTCAAATCTGGGGTGGAGGGGGGGACAAGATGTAAATAACTACAGACTAGTTATAGACAAGATAAATTGGAGATAATACAGGGAAGACACTAGCATTTAACACATTTTTTTTTGTGAGGCAGTTGGGGTTAAGTGACTTGCCCAGGATCACACAGCTAGTAAGTGTTAAGTGTCTGAGGCTGGATTTAAACTCAGGTCCTTCTGAATCCAGGGCCAGTGCTCTATCCACTCTGCCACCTAGCTGCCCCTGACACTAGCATTTAAGAAAGATAAAGAAAGACTTCTTGTCTTTCTTAAGAAGATGGGATTTTACTTGACTTGAAGAAAGCCAAGGAATCCAGGAGGTAGAGGTGATAAGGGAGAGAATTCCAAGGATAGAGAACAGCTAGTGAAGAGGCGTAGAGTCTGGAGATGAAGTGAGAAACAGTAAGCAGGTCAGTGTCCTGTTGAAGAGTACATGAGGGTGGAATGGGGGTAGACCATATAAGGTATGAGAAGACCGAGAAAATGGGAAGGGGCTAGATTAGGAAGGGATTTGAATGCCAAACAGGATTTGATATTTGGTCCTGGAGGTGATAGGGAACCAATGGAGTTTATTGACTAGGGATGGGAGGGTAGGATGACATGGTCAGATATGGGCTTTAGGAACATCATTTTGACAATTGAGTGAAGAATGACTAGAGTAGGGAGAGACTTGTGGCAGACAAACCATCTAGTTCACTATTCCAATTATCTAGCTACAATGTTTTGAGGACTGAACCAGTGGCATATCAGGGGAAAGAAAGGAGAATATATGACAGATGTGATGAAGGTAAAATCAACAGGTCTTGGCAACAGATTGAATATGGGGAGTGAGAAAGAATGAGGAGTTGAGGATGATACCTTGGTTGAAAGCCCAGGGAATTGAGAAAGTGATGGTGCCTTAAACAGTAATCAGGATTTTCAGAAGGTGGGGGCATTTTTTTGGGAAGGATAATGAGTTCAATTTTAGACATGTTGAGTCTAAGATATGTAAAGGACATCCAGTTTGAGGTATCTAATAGACAGTTGGAGATGCAAGTCTAGAGCTTAAAAAAGAGGTTAGGATTGGATAAGTACAGGGTGGGCCAAAAGTCATGATGTTTTAATAACCCTTTAAAATCACTTTTTCCTTGTTTGTCACCATTTATGAGATTTGTTTTTCACACATAATGTAAATGCATTTCCTAATATATACTATATATGATGCTATGGTATTATAAATTAAAAACAAAAAATAAACCAGTTAATATATTGAAACTTCTTTATGACTTTTGGCCCACCCTGTAGTTCTGATAATTGAATATGTGGGAACTGATAACACCAAGTGAAATTGTACAAAAAGAGAACAGAAGAAGACCTAGAACAGGACCCCGAGGGCCACTCACATTAAGGAAAATCACTCTGCTACCTGTGTAAAGGCTAGACTGAAATGATAAGAAATGTGAAGCAGGGAATCTAATTAGGAAGCCATTGCTCCCAAAGTGACAAGTGATGAGAATGTGAATTAAGGTGGGGGGGTGTGTGAATGGAGAAAAGAGGTCAGTTATGAGAAATCTTCTGGAGGTCAAAACCACAACAGTTGGCAAATGATTGAATATTCAAAGTGAGAGAGTGAGAAGTTGTGAACAAGGCTGAGATTATGAATCTGGGAGACAGAAGAATAGCGAATATTCAACAAGTTTAGAATAGGGTGGTTTGGGGGAAAAAGAAAGATGTTCTGTTTTGGACATGCTGAACTTCAGACAACTCTGGGACATGCAGTTTGAAATGTCTAATAGGAAGTTGGTGATGTAGTTTGGGGGAAGACTGGGGAAGAGTTAGATAGTCTAAGTCACAGTGTTCATATAGCTAGCAAAGATTTGAAGCCAATTTGAACCCAAGACTTTTGATTTCAAGGCAGGTATGCTATGCTTCCTCTATGTAAATTATTTTCACTCTCTGGGACTCAGTTTCCTAATCTGTAAAGAAGGAGATTAGAATAGATTATTTCTGAAGTCCCTTACAACTTTAAAACTATGATCCTATGAAATTTAGGGAGAAATATTGTGCCCTTATAAAAATGGATCATTCTAGTGGGAAACAGTTGAAAAGGACAAAGATTGAGATAGGTTAAGGCTAATAGTATGCTCTACATCCTCATTTGATCAGAGAAGGTTATTGGCAATGGTTGGATTAAAAAGAAAGTTTGAAGAGGTAGCATGGAAAGTTGTTCTATAATGAAACAGAGGCTTGGGAGAAAGCAATGGGCTTGGAAGAAGAAGATGAAGGGTGATGAGAAAAGGTTAGTTTGCCTGAATTCCCAGTTGAGGTGCTCTTTTAGGAGGCATTGAAGTCAAGTAGAAGAAATTTGATTTCGATACAGAAGAGACAGGGAGAAAGCAGAGTGTTAGGAGGGGTGATGTGGCCATAGTGGCAGGAAAGAAAAATGATTTTGATAGTGGTATTTTGTAGTGTTTGGAGAGGAGAAAGCTTGAAGGTAGTGATGCCAGTAAAAGCAGGTTCAGTGTATGGTAAGTGGGTGTGAATAGAAAGACATGGGTTTCAGGGCTGTTATGGAGGGAGTGTAGATAGAATTTGTGGAAAATTTTAATGTGATGTAAGAAGTCAGTGTGAAGTTGAAAAACAAATCAGATATTTTGTCCTTGGAAGAAAGGTGGCAAGATAATGTGGTTTTTTTTTTCACAAGCAGTCTAAATCCTCCCAATTTTTACCTTTCATTGGTTGGCACAGTGGATAAAGTCAGTTCAAATCTTGTTTCATTTTCACTTACTAGCTATATGATCCTGGACAAGTCATTTCACCTCTGCCTCAGTTTCCTCATCTGTAAAATGAGGATAATAATAGTAGTTACCTCCCAGAGTTGTTGTGAGGCTTAAATGAGATAACAATTGTGAAGTGTTTATCATAGTACCTGGTACATAATAAGTACTACATATATGCTTATATACCTAATGCCTTAGAGTAAAAGGTGAAAATTGGGAGAATTTAAGGGAAAATATAAAAAAATGGCATTTTTAAGTTAATAGGATGAAGAATACCATTGTGGCAGATTTGATAGAAAAAAGAGATGTGTGATTGGAGAGTCGTAGATCTCTAAGGTGAGTATAGTCTAGAATTGGACCATAGGTCTACACAGTAAAAGCAAAGGAATGAGGAGTAGATGCTGAAGTGAAACAGAGAGGAAGAAGTAAGGAAAAGAAAGAAAAAAAATAAATCAGGAAGAACAGCATCATAAGAGGCTATTAGAAATACAGACAGAGGCACACTAGAGCCAATTCAAAGATGAGAGCTAATTATGAAATTTTCAATGTGAGCATTTACAAGTTGGAAATCAGTAAGTATTACAAATCAGCTTGATTTGTTGTTTTGTTGTTTTTCTAAACTTAAGAAAGTGATGGAGAAAATGTTGATAATGAAGACTAAACTTAAAACAGGTTCTGCATTATTTCCTGGAGATTTGGTTGTTAAATATTTACTAGCATACCACTGTTCTGGTTCCTGATTTTTAAAACTGGAAACTGAATCTTTAGGTGAAGCATCCTCTAGGGCTTACACTGCCTAAAAAACCTCCCTCCTTGTTGTTAGAATCCTAGATCATGAATTTATACTGCTGAAGCAATCAATGCAACACTCTGTAAGTGGTAAGGGTTCAGGAGCACTGAAAATCAATGATCCTCTTGGACTATGCTTGGGCAAGCATATGTCTGTTTCTTCTATGCACTTCTCCAGGAACTTTTTCATTGTCCTGGTGACTGATGCATCTTGGACTTGGAAAGTTCATTCTTAGGAAATAAGATGGTGGCAATAGAAAGAGAATGGAATAGATCCTAGAGAGTGGCAGAAAAATTGGCAGTGTTTGGAGATTAACTGGATATGGAGAACAAAAAAGAATCATTTAATTTTCACACTTCAAAGACTGGGATAATGGTTAACCATTAAAGTACATGAGGAAGTCAGGAGAAGATGACAAAGTACTTTCCTCACAACAAACCTGTGCATTAAATAACATGGTGCTTATCTCCATTTTGCGACTGAAGTACCACCTGAGGTTCAGAAAGATAAAGTCAGCCAGCCAATTAATAAGCTTTTATTAAGCAACTATTTCCAGTTAGGCAACGTGCTAAGTGCTGGAGATACAAAAAAGGCAAAAAAGAGTCTCTGCTCTCAAGGAGATCATAGCCCAATGGAAAGAGAGTTGTCCATGGCCATTCTGTTAAGAAGTGTTCAATCTGGGACACAAAACCAAGTCTCCTAATGCCAAGTTTACTTTTCTCCTGTGTTAGTGAAGCCACTGGAATACCTAATATGTTTAAAGGTTAGTGTATAGTGAAGGGCTTCAAAACAAAAAAAAACTGCACTTCAAAACATTTTGCCAGTATAAAATGACTTCTTTCCTCTGACCAAGTGGTTAGCTTTGCCCGTATCATACTCTCAGTAAATGAGTCTTCATAGTAAGGGGACTGGCATGGTTCAGTCTTACCTTGGGGTTTCTTCCTTTCATGCTCTCTGCCTCACATGACCTTTACTTGCCAAGACTAGCAAGGTCTTTGGGGGTCCTGATCCTTCTCTTACTTCTCCAGAGCCTCGCCTCTAGGCCATTTTGATGGTTCTCTCAGATTCTCCTGGATTACCTATAGATATCCAGTTTCTCTTACTTTATTTAGTGTGTGGGAAACAGATTTTGAAAGTACTTTACTAGAACTGAAAAGTCTTAAATGAAGATAAAATTAGCTTACTGTGCACATAATTGTCAAGTTACTGAGCACTAAAATCTGAACCTAAAATATCCCCAGTCTAGCTATAGAAACAGGTACAACTTCATAGGCTAACTACCACCATTCTAAACTTATATCTGATGCAATCCTCATGAAATGCTGGCTTCCGGGGCAGATGGGAAATAGGCTTTCCATCCTCTTCATGGACTCTACAAAGCCCACTCCTCATATTTTCCTCCTCTAAAACTGATATCCTCAGAAGGGTCCTTCCCTGAATTTTGGGTTTAAGGATTTTATGTACCAAAGTTCCGACCTACTATTCACAAAAGGAAGGGTCTGCCTTTCACATAAACATAAGGCAGAAATGTGAATCTACATGTCTTGGAGGCATGAAGTATGTGGTACCTCATGCAACTACAGTGTTTTTTTCACTCAGTTTCTAGTTCTCTCTCTCCTTTCCTAGACATTGATTCATTTAATACATAATGGGGACCTTTTACAAAGAATATTGATTATCAGTCACTAGGCTGCTTCTAACAATAACTATTTAAAATGACATTCTCAAGATAACATTTTAAATAATATAGTATGCTTACTTCAAATACTTTTTAGCAGATATAAAGTAGTTTCCTAATAGTCTACAAAATTCAGAGTGCTATGGGAGCCAACTCTTTATGCAATGGATACTTTTGTAAATGAAAAGAATGATAAAACAACACTAAATGATATGTAATTTCAGTGGCAATCTAAGAGCAGTAAAAGAGTGAGAAAATTTGCTTCACACCCTTTGTCAGAAAGGTGAGGGACTCTTGGTGTGGAATGGCATATATAATGTAAGACATATTCAATGTGTTGATTATCTTTGTGGAATTCTTTGTTTTTTCTTTAATCTCTGTCACAAGGGATGCTCACTCAGGTAGGGAAAAAAGGCATGTTCAGAAATGAATTTGATATAATGAAAAGGTATGACAAATAGATGTTTTTATATTATAAATAAAAATTGTAAAAACAAGCATCCTTTTAAAAATTTCCCCTGGCCTAAGTAGCAGAAAATTCTGAAGTCAAACCTTTTATGAAAAGGAGTAATACCTTTATAATGTAAATAATCTCCCTCCATATTATTTATAAATTTGGGGTTTTGAACTCAGTGTCATGGAAAGAACACTGAACTTGGACTTAGAACTGTTATTTGGAGTCTACATTCTGCTAGTTACTTCACATTCCTGTTTTCTCCTCTCTAAACTAGGGATAATACTTTCATTTACAGGGTCACTGTAAGAAAGGTGATTTCTATGTTAGAAAGTGTCATGTAAATGTAGATGATAAAACAATTAAGAATGTAAGATATACTAGATTATACACACACACATTTTAAGAAATTCTCTAAGCAGCTAGGTGGCACTATGGACATAGAGTACTGGAATTGGAGTCAGGAAGACATGAATTCAAATCCAAACTCAGACATTTTCTAGCTGTGTGACCCTGGACAAGTCACTTAAACTTTGCCTCAATGTTTACCTATAGTTTCCTTAACTGTAAAGTGGGGATAACAATAACACCTCCCTCCTAGGGTTGTTGTGAGGGGGAAAAAAGATATTATTTGTAAAGTACTTAGCAAAATGACTGGCACATAGTGGGCACTACATAAATGCTAGCTATCATCATCATTATCATCATTGCAATTATTATCATTCAGTTTTCTTAAGGTGGAGTCCATTGAATGGGATTCTGCTTTGTGTGTGTGTTTTTTTTCTTTTCTGGGCAATTGAGGGTTAAGTGACTTGCCCAGGGTCACATACCTAGTGTCAAGATAATGGAATGTGATAGATGAGATTTGGCAGATACTCAGGAGCCCACCTGAGTGGATTACTGGCTGATTTGACTGGATTAGTAGTTGACTAGATTCTAAGCACATCTGGTTGGTACTTGAGAGTACTTAAGAAAGCTTGGTTCTCAGAATCTAAAAACATTTGAACTTCCTGCCCAGTCAACCAACCAGGTTGAAGAACCTCCCATTTCTGGGAGGGGACAGGAAGGAGGAAGGAGAGCCTGCGCAGAGAGCGCTGTCTCTTTGGGTTCCTGATTTCACCGTGGTGGCGGCAGAGGACGAGACAGAGGAGTTGAGGAAAGATAGGATTGCCAGGTTGTAGGAATTCTGTTCTCAATCTTTCTCATCTTTTACTATCTTTCAAGAAAGCCTTAAAAACCTAAGCTCGGGGCAGCTAGATGGCGCAGTGGATAGAGCACCGGCCCTGGAGTCGGGAGTACCCGAGTTCAAATCCGGCCTCAGACACTTAACACTTACTAGCTGTGTGACCCTGGGCAAGTCACTTAACCCCAACTGCCTCGCTAAAAAACAAAACAAAACAAAACAAAAAACCTAAACTCGTTTTATCAGTGATTTCAGTCAGTTTCCCCCAAAACTGGGGGAACAGATTAGGACACACATTTAGAATTTTAAATTCCACACTAGTAAGTGTCAAGTGTCTGAAGCCAAATTTGAATCCAGGATCCGTGCTTCATCCACTGTGCCACCTAGCTGCCCCTGGGACTCTTTGCTTTGTGAGGATCAGATGAAGTAATGTATGGAAAGTGCATCTGCAAACCTTAAGATGCCATATAAATGCCAGCTATTAGTATTGGTAATGCAGTGATTTTTTTCATTGGATTGCAAACAAACTAAATTACTCTCGAGGTACTGAGAATCTGTTGTAGAAGTGCCAGTCATATGTGGTTTTCATTGCATCCTGCCAAGATTAGCATTTACAGACAGTCTGCCGTGGCTGATACTCCCACTTGCCATGCCTGAAAAGCAGCTGCCCCTTTCGTCTTTGTCTTGGAAGCCAGCAAAGATCCTGGAGTGCTTGAATCAGGAGCTGGCACTAATGTTTCCCATTCTTGAACAGAGGAAATGAAATCTGGCCCATGCATGCTGGTCAAGACTCCTCCTGCCAAACTGATGAGAATGTGTGCTCCTGCTGCTGAGCTCTTGCAGAACGCAGGTCCCTGAGGGGCACAAATCACCCTGAGCTTTCCTTTCATGTCGATGGAGGGCCACATTCACTGGGACACAATGGTGTTGCTGTGTTTAGGAAAAGCAGCTTATGTGAGTAGTGGAGAGATTTTCATTTGGGCAGCACAGACTGCAAAGGGGATTTCAATCTGGTTGAAGAAGTCATTTAGATAAATAGAGACAACAGGCAACATATGCAGGTGTAAAGAAATCTCATTAAAAAGCCCCCAACAAGCCCACTTCAAACCACTTCCGACTTGTTACTGTCAGCCAGGGAAACAGCAGTCTGTGCTGGGAGGAAACATTAGAAAGGCAAGTGAGCCCGTTCAGTCTTTTCTGCTAACGTGAGGTGACTGTGGCCTCATGTTAATGCTCTGCTACTCTCAGTTCAGATTCTTCCCTTGTGAGTAGCACAGGTAAGTAATGTCTGTCGAGTATTTACATGTGTGTGTGTGTGTGTGTGTGTGTGTGCCACTTAAAAAAAAAAACCAAACTGCAGCTGAGGAAATGGGGCTTGAGGATTGGGGGGAGACCCAACCCTTACATGGAACAGAGAGTAGTATTAAGAGTTGAAAATTTATCATGACAGATGCTGGCTGCACAGTCAAAACTCATCACCACCCACCACTCGGGAGGCATGACAGGAAACAACACGTGCTTTCCCATAGCTCCATATGAGGTACTTCCTCTGCAGAGTTAGTTTGAGTTAGAAAGTGTAAAGCTCTAGACCAGGGCACTAGTAATTCACTTAGCTGGTCTCTGCATAATCTAGGGGGAATTCAGGAGTTCATCAAAATAGTGGGTTTCTCCTTCCAAAGAAAATACAAAGTCTTTTAATAAAATGAATATCCCTACCAGCAATGCTTTTCTTTACTGTCAACATTTGAAAATTCTGGGAAGAGCTAAATGTCACATTCTAACTAATTTTCCAATGGGTTTGTGACTGTATTGATTCGGAGTATTTCTTCCAATGATGCAGATTTCAACTGGTACAGTACAAGGGGACTGGGCATCTAGTGCAATGGAGGCTTTCCTCATATTCTCTTTTTTTTTTTTTAGTGAGGCAATTGGGGTTAAGTGACTTGCCCAGGGTCACACAGCTAGTAAGTGTTAAGTGTCTGAGGCCGAATTTGAACTCAGATACTCCTGACTCCAGGGCCAGTGCTCTATCCACTGCGCCATCTAGCTCCCTCCTCATATTCTCTTGATATCGAGCAGATATGAATGAAACCTATGGAATTATGTATTCAAATAATCAAATGTAAGCTCTTTGTAAATATTTCTTCTAAATATGTAGATGACAATCTATTCATGACTTCCCATCTTGGGCAACTCTTATCCATGTCTTTCCCTAATTTCTTCAATCAATCTATAAATGTTTATGAAGCACCTACTATGTGCCAGTTACTGTGGTAAGTGCTGTGTTAACTCATAGAGAGTTGTATTATTAAATTACTGGGGAACAAGGCTGGTTTTAGCTAAATTATTGAGGGGCCAGACTGGGTTTTTAAAAAATATTGCTATTTATCAATTAATGGCTATTGAACCCATTTTTTGGCAGTAAGTATTTATTATTAAAGTATATAATATTATTAAAGAATACTGACCCTTATGGCAGTTAACACAAGCCAAAAAAACCACCATTGCCATGTTAAGGGCTAAAATTCTAGCTATACTGTCTAAAATATCTAATGAGTGGTTGCCAATAAATTAGAAGCTTTAGCAAGAGTTAGACTTTTAAGCATTTATTAAGGAGAATAAGAATTTGGTAAAGAGAGAGAGAAAGACCTACATTCATCTATTTATTAAAGGGAGAGCAAATTTCTAGCTCCCTTCTCCACCGGAGTCCTCAGGAAAAAGCCCCAGTCAGAGCACTAGGCTCCCCCCTTCTTCCCACCAGCAAACATCACTTCCTGACGCCAAAGAAAAGACTCTTGGTCTTGCCCTCAAAGATCTTCACTTCATGGTGGAACTTTTCTACAGTAAGTCTCCAGCAGGTGGCATCATTCCAATCATTACAGTCATATTGTCTATAAGAGAGCACATGGCCTCAAGCAGAGTTCAGAAGCCCTATATCACCTAAGAGAGCACTCACTAACCAACCACGGGTCCAGACCAAAAGTGAGTTCCAGGATTGTACTTGCCAGGAGCCTCCTATGTTCCTGACTTTTATCCTTTTTTTTTTTTTTTTTTTGGTGAGGCAATTGGGGTTAAGTGACTTGCCCAGGGTCACACAGCTAGTAAGCGTCAAGTGTCTGAGGCCAGATTTGAACTCAGGTCCTCCTGAATCCAGGGCCAGTTCTCTATCCACTGCACCACCTAGCTGCCCCTTATCCTCTTAAAAAAATATTTTTTAATTTTTGCAAGGCAATGAAGGTTCAGTGACTTGCCCAGGGTCACATAGCTAGATAAGTGCCAAGTGTCTGAGGCCATATTTGAACTCAGATCCTCCTGAATCCAGGGCTGGTGCTTTATCCACTGTGCCACCTAGCTGTCCCTATCCTTTTTTTTTTTTTAAGTGAGGCAATTGGGGTTAAGTGACTAGCCCAGGGTCACACAGATAGTAAGTGTCAAGTGTCTGAGGCCGAATTTGAACTCAGGTCCTCCTGAATCCAGGGCCAGTGCTCTATCCACTGTGCCACCTAGCTGTCTCCTTCCCCATCCTTTTTTAATAGAGGCATGTCACTACACACTGACCAAAGCTAATTTGTCAGTGTCATTCAATTCCACTGATTGACGTGACTTGGGGGGTGGTCTAGAGATCAAATTCCAACCATCTAGGTGCACTTCTTCCCCTAGCTAATCAGAAGGATCAATCTGCATTCCTTTTGTTAAGCTGAAGGCTCATGCCAGGCTGGTTTCTGGTGAGAGGGAGAGAGCAACTAACACTAACACGTCTGGATTTCTCCTAGACATTCATTATTAATAATTACTTTCTCAGAGTCTACCTGTTTTTACGAAGGCCTCAATTTCTTTTTCTTTTTTTTTTGCGGGGCAATGAGGGTTAAGGGACTTGCCCAGGGCCACACAGCTATTAAGTGTCAAGTGTCTTAGGCTGAATTTGAACTCAGGTCCTCCTGAATCCAGAGCCCATGCTTTATCCACTGCGCCACCTAGCTGCCCCCTCAATTTCTTTTGAGATCATGCAGATGCTAGTGGGGAACTCATATTCATCAGTTATCCCTTACTATGTAGTTGCATTACTTGAAGTTCTTTTTTGAATCATATGTGCCTTTTATGGCATCCTTTACTCCAATTCTTCATAGTTCTTCATTTGTTGTGTACCACTGTCCACTCATACCTGACATGTACCTCTCTGTTGACCATTGAGTGACATCCACTTTTAAATTAAAAATTTTCAACTAACAAAAATCCATATTTTTCCCTCTACTCCTCTCCCATTGAGAAAGAAATAAAAACAAAACCTACGTATGTATAGTTGAGCAAAACCAATTCTTGTATTGGTCATGTTGAAAACACACAAAATCAAAAGAACATAAAACAGCTATGTCTAATTCAATTACGTCAATCTTATAAAGTGAGCAGAACACATCATCTCTTTGAATTTCAATTTCTTCATCTGTAAAAGAAGGTTTTAATATCTAAGGTTCATTCCAGTTATAAAATCTATGATTTTATTGAATTTAGGTAAAACCAGTTATATGTATAGACAGTTTAAGTCCGAAAGAATTAAACATTCACTCTCTATAGTATGGAAGAGTTGTGGTAATTACTTAATTTGTTTTTCATTAAAGTTAAACCAAATAATTCAATGTTCTAAAGTCAATGATGCTAAAATAAGATAATATCGTTCTCAATAAACATATTTAGCTACTAGATTGCTACTTCACTTTATATGCAGCAAACACACCCCATTTTCCCCAGAGTCAAACATAAATCAGTATGGGAGTCAGGAAAAGAATTCAAGCTTTCTAGTTTTCTGCCCTGGACTTTTTTAAAAAACTAAAATAGAGTATCTCTTTTGAATAGTTATCTGGCTATCAGTGCCATGGCTTTCTAAGAAACTGAATGGCACTTTTGCAATCCTGTACACTGATAGCTGAAGAGATTGAAGATTGATGAGAGTGGGGATGACAGAGAGGGCAACCTACTGGAGAAGATGGGATGCGATGGGAGCCCTTTTGTATGAAGAAGGGTTCATCTCAGCAAGGAAAAGGGCCACATCTCCTGAGTGATATAAGATGAGGAGGAGGGGAAAAGAAAGGTCTTGACAAATAGCCTCAATTTTTTTTCAGTGAAATATGAGGCAAGATTTTCAGCTGAAAGGGTGAGGGGAGGGGAAGCCATAAAAAGTCTTAGGAGGAAAGAAAAGGTTTGGAAAATCTATGTGAGTGGGATAATAAATCTATCAGGGAGATATAAAAGGATTGCCTTGCTTTAGGGAGAACCCAACTGAGATTACATAACATAAATTTATAGTGCACCTTGTTAGCACAATTTTGTGATTTTTTTTTTCTAACT
Organism: Dromiciops gliroides; assembly: GCF_019393635.1. Classification (NCBI taxonomy): domain Eukaryota; kingdom Metazoa; phylum Chordata; class Mammalia; order Microbiotheria; family Microbiotheriidae; genus Dromiciops; species Dromiciops gliroides. The sequence goes on along the minus strand of NC_057864.1, from coordinate 358,627,328 downwards.
TAGTTTAGCAGCATATGACTAGGAGTGAAGGCAGTGGATGGTAGGTGTAATCCAAGGCTGAGGATTGGAGGGACATGATCTTTAATAAGAAAGGTGGGGGGAGGGATTAAAGAGAAGAGGGCAGTATAGAGTTGGCTACTTGACCAAGGCGTGAAGATAGGGAAGAGAAGAGAGTAAGGAAAGTACATGGGGTGATGGTGTAGGAAGAAACTGAGGGATCTATGTTTAGGAGGTCATGATGAAGTTGAAGGAAAGAGTTTGGAGTTGGATGGTAGAGGGAAGGGTAGAATTGTGATCATATAAAAGAGCTTTAGGATTCATGGAAGTAGAGCACTTGTGTGTGAAAGCAAGATCAAGAGTATGACCATCATTACATGTAGCTGAGGTAGAGAGATAAAGAGGTCATGGGAATTGAGTAATTTGAGGAATTAGGAGGTTAGGGTATTTTAGGGTACATATATACATATACACATAACATATGAACTTACATACATACACACACACATAGGGAAGGATTTGGGGAGGAGAGAAAACCTGTTAACCAGGCATTGAGCTAATTGAGGAAGAATGGAAAAAATGACAGAAAGCTTTGAAGAATAGCAAATTTGGTGAACATCTTCATTGTTATCCCAGAAAATCTCCAAAAGGTGGAGTAATAGATGAATTTCATAGGATGGAATTTAATAGGGAGAAGTGTAAAGTTCTAGAATTTGACCCAAAACAACTACAAAAATAGTATGGGCCCTGCAAGTGAAGAAGGCCTTGGGAGTTTAGATGACAGAAAGCTTGATTGTGAGGCCATTCGATTTGGCATATTTATGCCAAAGTTTACCTTTGGCAAATTACAACTTCTTTCACTGTCATTTATTTAATTGGTAAAATTGGAATAAAGTTTTTATAGTTCCCACAACTGCATGGTTTTTGTAAAGAAAGCATTTTGTAAATCTTAAAAGACCCACACAATTCTGTTGTTATTATTCTCCCACATTTATAGAGGAATGATGTCTAAAAAAGAGAAGTGATAGATCCATTGCAATCAGCTTGTCATAACCCACCTTGAATACCATGGCAACCTTTAGCCACTATATTTTAAGATGGAATCAGAAAAATCCAGGCCCATCCTATGCAGGCTGACTAGGACTGGAAGAAGATTCAAAATCAGGTCATATGAGGAAGAAAAGACTTAAGGAGCTACAGGATAACTGTTTCCATAAAAATGGAAAGAAAATCAGATTTTTTTTTCTTGGCTGGAGGTTGACCTAGGGAAAAGGAGTGGAATCAATAAATCGACAAGTATTTGTTACTTTTTTTTTTTTTTTGTGTGAAGCAATTGGGGTTAAGTGACTTGCCCAGGGTCACACAGCTAGTAAGTGTCAAGTGTCTGAGGCAGGATTTGAACTCAGGTCCTTCTGAATCCAGGGTCAGTACTCTATCCACTGTGCCACCTAGCTGACCCTCAACAAGTATTTATTAAAGTTTGACTATGTACCAGTCATTTTACTAAGCAGTGAGGAAGACAAACAAAATCTGTTCCTCAGCTTTTCCCCTCAAGAAGCATACACCTTAATGGGGGATTCAATACATACACATATATGTATACATATGTGTATTACAAATATGTAGCAATATAAGATGCCATAGTTAAATATGTATGTTCATATTTATACATATATAACATGAGACAAATACAGATTATATGCAAACCTTAGGAGGAAGGGCACTAGGAACTAGAAGGACAAGGGAAGGCCTCTTAGAAATATATCTTGGTATGTACAAGGAAATATAATGAAAGTTCCCTATTAGTTGGGCAGCTATGTGGTACAGTGGATAGACTGCTGGGCCTAGAATCAGGGAGACTCATCTTCCTGAGGTCAAATCTAGCCTTAGAAACTTAATAACTGTGAGATCCTGGGCAAATCACTTAACCCTTTTGCCTCAGTTCTTCATTTGTAAAATGACCTGGAGAAGGAAATGGCAAACCATTTCAGTATCTTTGCCAAGAAAACCCCAAATGGGGTCACAGAAAATTGGACATGACTAAAACAACTAAACAATTCCTATTAATTGGAGTGGTTTGAAAATGAACAGAACTACCATGTAAGGTATTGAGTTCTTTGTCAAGACAGGTGTTCCAGAAGAGACCAGATGAACACTTGTCAGAAATTGGGGATTAGGAATCTATATTTCTGCTAGTGTTTAAGAAAGTTGACTTTTAAGGTCTCTCTGAAACAGATAGATTCTATACATCTCTGATTCACATATATACATATGTGTGTGTGAGTGTTTATAGTATCAGTAATGAGGGGAAGTTCCATGATGTTTCAGGAACTTGTATATTGCTATTTGTATATAACTTTTTAGCATTTTCCCATCATCTTTTTTTCTGTGTTTCTTTTGCCTCCTGTCTCTGCTCTACTTCCCCAGCCTTTCCAACCATTTCCCCCTCCCTCTGTTCTTTTCCTTCAGTAGTTTTTTTTTTCTGAAGGTTTTGTCTACTTGACTGGCCCTCAAGGTATTAATTCTTGCTTTAAATGATTTCTCAAGCTTTTATTTCTATTTCTGGTTGCCCATCTGTCTAGAAGGTGGGAGCTTAGAGAAGGATAGGGACACCTGAAAAGCAGATCCAGTGTGTTCTCTTTATGATTCTTAATTCTGGTAGAATACAAAAGAATTGTGTTTTAAGTTATATATGTTTTGTTTTGTCCTTATAATTCTCCCCTCTCTACTACTCATTATGCATATGCCTTTGGCTATATGCAAATTAATTTTAATAGTTAAGCACCTGAATGGCTGTGAAAAAGGATTAACTCTCAGAAAGCTATATAAATATAAATGCTGAGAAGTCATGTGGCAAACCACATAAAGATGGTCAGTAGAAAACCGAAACTCATAGAGTTTACAGCATAATAAACTAATGCACCTAAGTGCTTTGTATGTGCAGAAGTTGAAGCTATTGTCCAAAAAATACCCTACATGCATTCATGAAATTCTATAAAATTATACGGTTTGGTCTAATAAGATCAGTAGGGGGAGGAGAAGATTGCCTTTGCATAATGCTGTATTTGGTAAGAATATACTTAACATGGATATTTAATTGGGGGGAAAAGATGACAAAAAAGATGGTTGATTCTTCTCTAGGTACAGGGATGTTGAGAAGGGTAATGAGACAGAAAGATTTTGGGAGGGAAGTTAAGGGGACTCATGGTGAAGATGTCAGTAAAGAAGGGATAAGGTTATCTCTAGAGAGTAAAAGTGTATATAGAGTTGAAGCACCAGGAGTAGAGAAAAGGGTGCTAAAGGGGATGCATGAATGCTAAAAAAAAAATTTTTTTTTGCCTGCTTCACAATGTTTGCTACAAATAGCCAACAGTGTAGATAAGGTTGCTTAATGAATCAAAGGGATACAATCTTTTCTAGAAGATATTTTTTTCCAATTAAATGTTATCTTAAAGTTTGGAATATTATTAATGATTTTTTTTTGTGGGGCAATGAGGGTTAAGTGACTTGCCCAGGGTCGCACAGCTAGTAAGTGTCAATTGTCTGAGGCCAGATTTGAACTCAGGTCCTCCTGAATCCAGGGCTGGTGCTTTATCTACTGTGCCATCAAGCTGCCCCAAAGTTTGGAATATTAAAGTATGAATACTGAACTGCTACAATGCAGAGGAAAGAAAAGTAGATTAGGAATTTGGAGATGTGTTTTAGTCCTCCGTGGCCAATAAATAGTTCTCTGATGATGAGTTATGTTCCCTCCCTGGGACTCAGTTTCCTTATCTTTAAAATGAACAATTTGGACTAAATGATCTCTGAGATTCCATATTCCTATGAAAGTCTTTGATTTTCCAAATAATGTTTATAAATGTGATCAAAAGGAACTGTAAGGGGCTAAAATTCTAGCTATACTGTCTAAAATATCTAATGAGTGGTTGCCAATAAATTAGAAGCTTTAGCAAGAGTATTTAAGTATTTATTAAAGAGCATTAGGATTTAATGATCAGAGAGAAAGGTAAAAATCTAACTATTTCTAAGAGATCCCATCACCCGACCTGTCATGAGGAGGTCAGGAACAAAAAGGACCCAACGCTTCCTCCTTCCTCCCAGAAGCCTCCTGTGAAAACTGGGAACATCCCATCCACTCGCGCACACACAGCTCCAAGCTAATTGGCTGGTAGCTTTGATAGACAGTACCCATGAGCAAATGTCACTTCCTGATGCCAAGGAACTGACCACATGGCTTGCCCTCAGATGCCTTCTCCTCATGGCAGAGCTTTCCTACAGTAACTCTCCAGCAGGTGATGTCACTCCAATTGTTACAGAACACTGCTAACACACACAGGAAAATAATTTTCTTGTATAGTAATCTAAATAAATCATGAAATAATACATTCTATGAAAGTGCTAAACTTTTTTTTTGGCTATTTTATAACATTCCCTAATTTTGCTGTTGTTTCCACATTGTTCATTTGTGTCTTACACTTTGTGATCTCATGGGATTTTCTTGGCAAAATACTGGAGTGCTTTGCCATTTTCTTCTCCTGTGGATTAAGGTAAACAGAGGTTAAGTAACTTGCTCAGGGTTACAGAGCCAGTAAATGTCTGAGGCCGAATTTGAACTTAGGTTTCTTGACTCTAAGCCCAGCATTTTATCCACTTAGCCACCTAGCTGTCTTAATATTTCCTATTTAGAATTAAATAAAATTGCTGTTACACCTGTTATGGAAGGGAACAATTCCTTCCAAACACAATTATAACTCTATTTTAACATTAGTCTTCTTCACAAGTTAGGCAAATAGTTCCATTGAAACCACTTTCTTTCTGTGTTTCAAATTGTTAAATTAAAGAAAAAAGTGAAATAAATATTCCAAATTCTATGCTGGCAAATAGACTTGTAATTCAGTTACACTTATTTGCATGGGTGATTTTTTCTATGCATATTTTGAAAGTTTGAATTTCTAAACAGATTTTAATTTGTTCATTCTTGCAAGAAGAGTCTTCTGGTAGCCTGGGTATTGTCAGAGGAAAATCCAAGAGGTTAGTGGATACAAGTCAAAAGTTCTGGCATTTACATCATGTTTAACGTGCAGAATTTAAAGTACTGTTGCCATATCTTTCATTTTAATGCAGGCATCCCATGTCCTAAGGGTTTTGGACAAAGTTATTGTTTGAACAGTAAAGGCTGAATGAAGTAATGTAGAGCTGCCTAATGAGATTAAAGGTAGGTGATGTGAAGTTACAATTTTATCTAGTTACTACAGTTTTCCCTTACACATCACAGGGGTTAGGGGTACAACACCCCTGTGATCTAGAAAATATTTGTACCAGAGAACAAGTCTTAATTTTCCTTTTGCTTTTATGGGGTCTATAGAGTATTAAAAGAGAAAATAAGTTGACATTATACAATATTATATATATATAATATATATATATATTATGAATTTGAATTTTTAAACCTTTTCTATGTTATCTGCTGGTCTTTTTGAGTCAGCTATAGCTTTGGCAAAACTCTCCCCAAATTCCCACTTAATTTCTTATGCTGGCCTTTGATCTATTGAAACCACAATAGGAAAAGTTGCAATGTGAAAGGGATAACTGTGTAGCCTTCTATGCCTTTGGCCAAGATCATCTATATATTTCTCACCCATTTCCCTCCCAACATATAAAGAGAGGGGAGTAAAAGTCTTGAGGTAGTTTTTTCATAGTTCCTGTGTGAGAAGAAAGTGAAAATACATTAAGAGAATAATTATTAGCTTGCCCATTGGGGGAAAACTCCTCCAACTTCAGATTCCTATAGGCAACCTTTTTTTTTTTCTCCCATTCAGCTTTTAGGTTAGACTATCAGGGTCGAAAACGTTATATGGCTGATGCAATCATAGATCTCAAAAGAAAAAAAAAGGAAATGGAGGAAACATTAGGTGTCCAAAAATACTTTCTGGTTTTCTGGCACTACACATACCCCTTATTCTTGCCTAAAACCAGTACCTTGACCATTTTTTGATTAAATAATAATAGGTAGTATTCTCACTTTAAGGTTTGCAAAATGCTTTCTGTGTGTTATCTCCTTTTGTCCTTACAATAATCCTCCAAGGTAGGTGCTATTATTATCTACATTTTACAAATGGGGAAGTTGAGGCTGATAGAGTTTAAGTGACTTGCCCAGGACCACACAGCCAGTGTTTGAAATGGTATTTGAAATCAGAGCTTGCTTACTCTAAATATAGCAATTTATGTACTGTACCACATATTTGCCTTTATATATATAATTTTATTTTTCCTTCCTTCCTTCCTTCCTTCCTTCCTTCCTTCCTTCCTTCCTTCCTTCCTTCCTTCCTTCCTTCCTTCCTTCCTTCCTTCCTTCCTTCCTTCCTTTCTTTCGGGGCAATGAAGGTTAAGTGAGTTGCCCAGGGTCACACAGCTAGTATCTGAGGCCAGAGTTTTGAACTCAGGTCCTCCTGAATCGAGGACTGTTGCTTTATCCACTGTGCTACCTAGCTGTTCCCCATATCTACAAGTTTCAATATTAGAATCTTTTTGGTGGAAAATACTCCTTTTATTTGTTCCCAGGTATTTTCTTGTCTCTGATATCAGACCAGTCTCTCCAATCTAGTCAAGTCACCTTGCCTACCATGGGAGTAGAGAAATAAATAATATACAAGAACCGAAGAATGAATATTTTAGTCACAATTCCTCTCCTAATTTCCTATAAGCCCTTGTGTTCATCAATTAATTTCTCTAGTCTTCAACTCCAACACCAAAACAGATGGGAATGAAGAAGAGAAGTATATCAAAGACTACAACAATGGCTGAGGCTCACTGACATGTAATTTTCCCATGTTCACATAGTAAAAGTGTCAAAGGTGGGACTCAACCCAGGTTTCCTTGACTCCATCCATCATTCTAAACTCTCTCTCAGTTTTCAGGTCAATTATCTAACTAATGGAATTTTCCTTAGCTAGTGCATGGGTAATGTTGAACACCTATATTACCTACTACAGGAGGAAATATTTGCCAGTTGTTTGGAATTTCATTGTTTAAGTGTAAGAATATTGTTGCCGTACAATGACAGTGATGTGAATTTCCTTCATATCTGACTACATTGAATCATAAATCAGCATAGTCTTAAGTTAACAGACTTGCATAGGGCAATGGAGAGGCTCATGTTGGTTGAGTAGGCTGCAGCATATTACCAAAGAAAAGGTATATAGTAGAAGTGACATAAAGCATATCATCAAATATATGTGATTAAAAAGAAACTGTACTGATTATGTGATGATAGCTAGGGACAGCCTATGTCTTCCATGGATCTATATCCCATGTCAAGATACCTAAAGTAAGGCACCCGGCATTTTGGTAGAACCTCTAGTGAAGGATACATTGAAGGTTATAGACAAAAACTGCAATAGGATGGATAGACATGGGTGAGTTGTGACCTCTACCCTGTGAGGGAGATACCACTTTGAAAATAATAAAGAGTAGAAATGTGACCTAGGATCATGTATGACTGATCAGGAACAACTTAGTGACAGCAAATCTGGAGGGTTTTTGAGCTAGATATTGTAGGTAATATAAATTCCTCACAGTAGGAAAGAAGGAAACAATTTGTGGCAAAGGTGAAACAGATGGAACCAGCTCTCACTTTAAACACTTTCATCTACAACCATATGAACCAGGCCAGATGGTCATATCATTCTTGAAAGCTTGTTGATAACAAAGGTGAAAATGGAAGTTAAAGTTCAACTTCTAGGCTTTCCCAAAGAAATTTCCAATACTGCCTGGACTTCTTGGGAATAACTTTAAAGTATTAGTTATGGCTTCAATGAGTATAAGAGAAACTAACTCACACAACCTAACCAAATATGAGTTAAAGGCAGGAGTATTAAGGATTAAATGAGATAATGCATGTCAAGCACTTTGCAAGTCTTAAAACACTATATAAATGCCTGTTTATAGTTATTATTGTTACTTAATTATTATTAGCCTACAGTTACTAAAGCTTTCAGCTTGGGTGATAACTATATTCCCTGAGCCATTTAATGCACTCACTGCTGCTGAGTTTAAGCAATATTTTTAAAGAAATAAACGAGTGTGCTTATAAACATTTAACAATCCAACTCTGGGGTTGGTTGTAGAAATGTATGTATGTTTGTTAAGTTTAATCCACATTATTAACACTTTCTTAACTAAATAAACAAAACGGTAAATCAAACCCTGATTTGTAGCTTGTTAATTTCTGAATTGTAAATGATCACAATGAAAATTTAATAATCAGCTTTTTAGAAAAGTTAGAAGTTTGCTTTGGATTATAGTTAAAGGATTTAACAATGGTATCTTAACCTACCTTATGATAGAAAATATTTAGATCTCCCAATCTTTTTAACTTGTTCAAGTTAAGAAAAAGCAAAAGGCCACATTTCATTGTATAGTAAGTTATAATCTCATCCCAAAGCAAACTTTTCCTCCTTGTACTTAAATTGACCTCAATTCCTACCTTGTCTGGATCCTTGCCAGAGTTCAGGTTATAACTTAATTATTTTCATCCTTGCTAAAGTAGAAGAAGCTAAAATGAAATGGTGACTTTGGTGTATGAGGCCAAAATCAATAGCCATTAAGTGAATGAAGATATCTTTAATCAAACGAGCATGAGGTTCCAAATGACTCACCACATCACCCCTAAAATTCTAGGTGGGGAAGAGATTTGGGGCTGAGGCTCAGACCATATTTCATAGTTACTTTTCTTTACAACAGGAAAAATTATTTTGACACATGTGGTTTAAGGGAAAACAAATTTAGGGATGAGACTATAAGCAAAAATACAGCTACAAACTATTGCATTTAGTCTTTTGGTAACACATTTTAAATTTCTTGAAGTAGATAGCTAGAAGAAAGGGGAAAATAAATGAAAGCCACAGATGCTAGGAAAGTATCTTCACCAGCATCTCGACTTCCTCTAATAATGTCCCTGGTATCATGTAAATGCCAGGTACCATTTCCCATATAGCTTAGATACAGCAGATGTTGATATTAAAGTACATTGGTTACTGTGGAAGGATATTGTTCCAGAATGAGAAAAGATGGGGCTGGTAGAAAAAAAATTACTTTCCCATTTTAAAGCTATAACCCCAATAATAGATTTTTTTTTGTTTCTACTCTGGGGTAGAAAGATGAAGGGAGTAGGGAGGAAAATAACAGTGCTTCAGTTCTGAACCTAAAAAAAATCAGTTGTAACAGAATTGGAGAACGTGTGGGCTGGTTCCACAGAAACTTCTCCTCCCTCTCTTCTCAAACCTTAGGGCTTCATATTAAATGGAACAAATCACATCCTTAATGGTTCTGCTCTGTTTGGTACAGCTGCATGCTGCAGGTGGTGCCCTAAAAATATAGTTTGTTTATTTTGTCATACAGTAGTCTGGAAAGTGTTACCTAGAAATACAGCCACACCTCTCTTTTCTTTTCCTTTATTCAAGGCATGAAAAGACTAAGACCTCCATCAGAACTGGAATACAAACATCTGAGGAAGAAGGATGTAAAGAGCACTGATATGCTCCATTATCTTTGGAGCCTTGGAGAAAAGTTGACAAGCTACTGGGGTCAATGACAGTGTCAGTGAAGCAAACACCCAACCTCTGTTGGACAAAAGCCTCATGTTCCCATAAAAATGAACATGTCAGCATATGGTGAAGAAAAAAAAGTTTCACTATTTTAAAGATTAAATATAAAATGTAGGTTCAATACTTTATTTTTCAAGAGACTCTTTGGAAGGGTTCTTAATTGTATCAGACATTAAAACAGTTTTCTTTTTATTTATAGGTATCATTCTAAACCCCTTTGTGTTAAACAAGAATTTTTAAGAGACCCACAAATATTTTGAGTTTGATATTCTATACCTGAAGTTCCCTTATGGCTGCTGGAAATTCTTGGTGGATATTTCTAAATTTACGATATGTGTATGGTACCATACAACTGTAAGAGGGAAGAGGTTGAAGGGGATAGTAAAATGAGTATTGGATTGGGAAATAAAAGACCTTGGTTCTAGTCAATCTGGCAATCTATCAACAAGTACATCTACTATATGTTATGTACTATGCTAGCTGCTGGAGATAGAAAGACAAAAATGAAATAATCCCTGCCCAAAAGGGGCTTCTACTTGACAAGGAAAGATAATATACACATGTAATTATATACAAAACATGTACAAAATAAATACAAGGCAGTTAGGTGGTGTGGTGGGTAGAGTATCAAGTGTGATATCATGATTCTACCTTTAAGAAATGGGTATGATAATGAAATTACTGACAGTGATAGAGAAAATGAGAGAAGAGGTGAAAATGGGAGGAGAGTGAGCAAGCTTAATATCAGACATTCTGTCAGAGAGACAGGAAGAGATGAATGGATGGAGATTGGGGGAAGAGAAAGATTTAAAAAAGAAATCTCAGGGAAACACAAGTATAGGGAATGGAGGAAAGAATGAAAAGATTGCACCTCTGAAAAAATAAGGGCTACTTAGAAAGGAAAGATCACAGTTTTGTCTTTGTAATATCCAATAACATTTAGAAAATGGAAAAAAAACCCCAAAATTTATCAACTGTTTTTATCTAATAGTTGGATTTATTTCCACTGGATTGACTAGTTATTTTCTTTGTATAATTACTTAACTGGGTCAAAATTCAAAGTTCAAGTAAACACATCTTGGATTTTCCCTTGGATACCCCAGAGCCTGCTGCTTTCCTCCAGGGAGCATGCTTGCTCAACAACAGACCAGAGAACATCCCCTGGAATATGGAACCTGATAATGATGATGATTGTTAGCTTTTATATAGTGCTTTAACACTTTTTATATGTTATCTCATTTTATCCTCACAACAACCCTAGGAGATAGGTCCACTATTATCCTCATTTTATAGATAGAAAACAGACTAAAGCACAATAGGTGATTTGGCAAGGGTCACTTTGCTAGCAAGGATCTCAGAAAGGATTCAAATTCAGGTCTTCTTGACTCCAAGTCCAGCACTCTTTCTATTGAACTACTTAACTATCTAAGACTAAGGCAAAATCCACGTGGCCAATGGCATATGTTAATAGTCACTTAAGCTGATGAAGGTGAGTCGGGTAATATCAAGTACCTAACAGCCCTCTAACAGGTGCTAACAGATCTCAGATTTTTCTTTAAAGTCACACCTTTGCCAATTTTAGAGAATAATGTACTCACAGCTTCTTAAAGGTCTCTGAGCTGGAGTGGTTATATGGCAGTATAATACAAGTCAGCAAGAAAAGTCCATGTTACTGAGTCAGTAATTATTTATATACTTTTCATGGATCTATCTGTATGCAATGAAGAAACTAAGGTTAATTTGTATTAATTACAAGATGATAGGACCAGTTACAGAAAAGCCAATGTGTTTAAAGACATAGTCAAGTAGCTCCATTGAAAACTCTTAATATGTAACCATTAGCCCAGAATCCCCAATATCCCAATATTGAATATCTGGATTTACATGAACAAGTTCTGACTGTAAGATTAATTTCAAAAAATAAACAACTACAATTTCTTCTTTGATGTGCTCCCACCATGAATTAGCTTTCAGAAGAATCTGTAAATACAGCTCATGTCATATCTACAGATGTTAAACAGCCTCTAGTTCCTTTATAAGCACTAGAGGTAATAGCACCTTTAGGTACAAGACAATCTTTATAGCTTTCTACAAGAAATGCAGAAACACATAAAAACACTCAGAGTAGCCCAGAAAAACCCCAAACACCCTCAATATGACTTTTCTAACTCTCTGGTGAGTCCTACTATTTCTCAGACTCCTATATAGTCCCAAAGACTCTCAGTGCCACCCTTATGGATTTGATTCCTCTTGCAAGGGAAAATTTAAAAAAAAATTGAGTTTCTAAAAAAAGCTGTATTTTAAGATTCCAGGGAATCTTGATTTTACCACTTTTGTCCCTAAGAGAGCTATACAAAAACTTAATTTAATGGCATGTTATTTCCCAAAGGTCCATGTAATTGATGTGAGAACTATCCAAATCATCCACCCATATTTGCAATCTACAATGTATTAGCCCATTTAGAAATAACACCAGCACTTTACTCACATAGATACTCTTACCGTACCAGATCACTTAGTTTTGTGCCTTTGGAGATCCATTTACCATTACCATTTACCAAAAAGGACCACATTTACTACTACATCCCTTGTAGAGTCCAGGATAATATAATATTCTACAGACTACAGAAATTAGAAAAAAACAAAGTATAGGGATGAGCCATATGCATCTTAAAATCTATGGGTTCCATATGAGGGACATATGACACAACTTTTAGAGCAGGAATCATAGTGTTATGGAGCTGGCCTAAAAAGACAATGGGACAATCATGGTGGAATGAGAAGAAAGGAGGAAGATTAATGGTAAGCATATATCACATAAGCAGTGGAGGGGAAGAATTGTGTGGGTTGAGAAAAGTAGATAGACTTTAAAATCACATTTATATTGATAGCAAAAAGCAAAGGTACATAAGGAAAATTACAGCTGAATGTTTTCCATACTGTATAAATACTGTTTAGCTTAAAAGTGTTTGCCCATTTTAGAAAATTCCTTTTTCTTCAAGTATTACATAGTAAACAATAAATTATTCCACCTATTAGATCTCTGTCCTTATAAATCCTCTTTACATTCTTCTTGGCAAAAGCAGCAGTTCTGTTGTAGAACATCAGAAAAGATCTTATTATTATTGTTATTCTACAACCTGATACTGTGTTTGGATTTTCTTGTGAGGAAGAAATTGTCATCTAAGTATTTTTTAGGCCAGCTTTGCATCTCAATAATTGCTACTGACCAAATATTTCTTCGAAGATAAAAATATTGTACATCAAAACTGAAGTTACTTATCTACAATTAATTAAGCCTTTAATTACATATGTATATATATGTGTAATAAACATATACTACATTATGATTTAATTGAATTCCTTAATGCCTCTCTGATATTGAGATTATAAAAAGTACATGGAGAGAATAAAATTGCATATTATTCTCTGTATATGAGATGGCCCCCCAATTTAAAATCTCCTATTAGCAAAGAATTCTCTAATTACTTATACTTAGTTACAGGCTACAACTCAGATCCTCACAACCACCTTGAATAAAATCACATCTTATCATGAGTTTCCCATTATTTTATTTTTCTATTTTAATTTTAATTTCCCATTATTTATGTGGATTGGGACGCATGATGCTGGCTCTGAAAGTGATTTTTGGCACCCCCAAACAGAGTGGGACATGGATGATGAAGATGTATATCACTTTCCTCCTGCATTTCCCAGGACACATGAAAACAGCAATTTAGCAAGTGGTGTTCTAATCATCTTCAAAAACTCAGAACCTCCATAAGAATTATTGAATTTGATCTGGAAGGATTTTCCCCCCTTCTATAGCTTCCCAGGAAGGAAAAGTCTCATTAACAAGAATAGTTGCCATTTATGTATTGCTTTAAAGTTTGCAAAGCACCTTTCATAGATTATCTCATTTGGGCCTCAGGATAACAGTGAAGTTGATGCTACAGATATAATTATCCTCATTTTATAGATAAGGAAATGGGAATGAAGAGCCTATGGAACTTGTTCAGGGTCATACAGATAGTAAAGATTACAGACAGGTTTTGAATCCAAGTCTCCTTGATGCCAAATGCAGCATTCTTTGCCACTCTGGTTCTTACTATCATGCTCATATTATCTTCATTGACTTCATATTGTATACCAAGTCAAATTTAAAGTCTTCTGTCTGGCATTCAAAGCCCTCTACTACCGGGCATTAATCTAACTTGACAGATTTGGTTCACATAGCTCTACTCCATGCATTCTAATCCTCCAGCAGATGGAGGATTCCTCTTAATGAATGTTTATTGTATTGTTGTATTATAGTGGACAATTTGAGGGACATGTCAAATAAATAACTTGGCCACAATAATTAGATTAGGTTAGATTAAATTAGATTAGGATGGAGCTAAAACTGGAAGTTAAAGATTCCTAACACCTAGTTGGTCCTCTGCTTTCCCTCCCCTCCACCAACTGCATGAAAAGATTTTATTTGATGGAGCAAAAGGAAGCATAAGCTATGTTAATAGCAATAAACATTAGCTCTAATTTAACTTTACAGAGCTTTACATTCACATGCTTGCGCATATACTCAAAAAGCACAGCCATAGATTTAAAAGGATGCCTTTTAAAAGTAAGCACTAAAACTGAAGGATATGCCACCCACTTTTTATAGGACTCACCATCTCAAGCAGGCAACTAAAATTACGTAGGCAAAATTGCAGTATTCCTACCACTGAAAGTGATGTTCTATATACCTGATATTGACTTGAGGAATACAGGAGGGAGAAAAAGATCAAACAGGTATTCAATGGGAAGGTGACTCTCTTCCTTAAATAAACTGAAAAACAATGGGTAATGTCTTTTGCCTATCAAGAGATAAATCTATGCTTGGACTCTGGATGAGCCTGGACATGCCAGTTACATTAAGTAATTTCTGATCTCTAACATATTCATTAGTATCATGTCTCAGTGGTGTTTAGCTGTTCCTTCATGAGAAGATGACCTTCAAATTCTAACTGTGGTTTCTCTCTCTCTCTCTCTCTCTCTCTCTCTCTCTCTCTCTCTCCTTCCCTCCCTCCCTCCTTTCTTTTTCTTCTCCCTCTTTGCAACCAAAAGAAAAACAACCTTGTTGTCTGTACAAACCAAACTCATGTTCTGGAAATGCTATTCTATTGAATGATTATTTTTTGCACACGTTTGAGTGACTTGTATATTCACAATAACTAGGACCAGAGTAGCATGTAGGAAGAGAAGAAAAACAGAGGCTGATAAAACATTCAGGATACTGAGGAAAGGATATGATTTCTTGTCATTCTGTACCTTTTCTGTTATGTGTAAACTGAGGTCTTAGCTAAGGAAGACAGTTTTTATTCAGTCATTGACACTACAAACATGTTTGCTATGTACTGAACTCACTAGTATGGAAACTAATACATATAGAAGTTTTATTTTCATATTCCTTTTCTAATGAACTAGTTGGAATTTTAGGATTGTTTGCCTTGATTTATACAATATTAAACTATTAAACCGTATTGACTTGAAACACCTTGTACATTTATGAATATATTGACATATGCATATATACATGCACTTATATGTATATATACATATTTATGTTCCCCAAAGTTGCAGTTGTCAGATTTTGATGAACTGAATAATTTAAAGCAATCCAAGAAGCTTTGCTATTTGAAAGAATGCTGTTGGGAATATTTTTGTAATGTGAAGAATACCCTATTTGCTTTATCATACCTATACTCTGTTTTGTAAGTTTAGATTTTGATATTTCAGGTTTTATTCATTTAATGCAAACTATTTGTAATGCAAAATAATTTATGTGTTTCTGTATTTTATCATAACTGGGCCCAATTCAATTCAACATACATTTATTAAGCAACTACTACAAGTAGTGGGTATGAACTAAAAAAAAGCCCCCAGCATGTTGGCAGACTTCATATGGAGAAATCAAAGCATGACTTAGCCAAGTGTACTATAGAAGGAAGAGTGGATGGGTTGGATACACACCATTAGAGAGTATATCCAAATTAATGAATTTTCAAAGTAAGTACAAGACATGTTGGTACTAGGGCATAAGAGGAAAAATGATAAAAACAACCTTGGTCTCCCCTAAATTTAAGGGGCTTACATTCTACTAGATTCCTATAGAATCTGATATAATTAAAGCTATGGGCCAGGGAAAAGCTTCTAGTTAAGGGATGTAATCTTGGATTTGGGGCATTGCAACCCAAGATGACACTTGGGATGTCATAGTAGAATGTTGGCAGGATTCTCTGCTCTGTTGATAGTTGGATGAGTAATAGGGTCCCTCCTCAATTATATGTGCGTCATAGTGGTATACATCCTCTTTTCTTTTGAATGTAGATAGAATCTGCATTGTGTATGATGCAAGACACGAATGCAGATTATGTGAATATAATTTCATAATGAGACAAGAATTAATTGACAGCTCAACAATGGTGTGACAGGCATATTTAAAGGGATGCAGGAATGTGAAAGAAAAAAAGTGAGTGAAAATGATGATAAAAAAGAATTGGAAAGACTGGGAATTAACTAAGACCAGAAGTAAGAAGACCGATACCTTGTGAACATTGCTCTATGTTGGATTCACTCATTCATTTGATAGATATTCCATAAGTGCTTATCTTGTGCACAGTGCTAGGCTAGATGTAGAGTATGCAAAGATGGGGTGGGAAAGAGCATTTATTTAACTCTTACTATCTCCCAGATTTTGTGCTAAGTACTTTACAAATAACTCATTTGTACCTCATAGCAACCCAAGAGGTAAGACCAGCATAGGTCCTACATTCTCATGGAGTTTGTAATTCTCTAGATGCTTAGGAGGAGACACAAAAGAGTTCAAAAAAGTCTTGGGGTTATTGCAGGAAGAAACAGTTTGGACTCTTAGGAGGTTAGTAAGAGAGTAGCTGTGGAAAGAGTTCTGGGGTTGTTTCTGAACAAACAGACAGAAAAGATTTTGTTTTTCTCAAATATTGGGTACTAGAAGATAAGCCAGGAGTTAGAAACAAGATGATAGGTGGAGGAACTAAATGAATGCGGTAAGCTAGGCAGAATTATACTCAGTAACTTCTATGTGCCTACATCTTGCTTGCCTGTAAAGCAGGCACAGAGGTTATTCACATCTTAGTTGTTGCTGTAAGCTGCAAGTTGATTGGACAAAGATTCACATGACAATGGAATGTAAGGTGCTTGAAGACAAGAACTATTTTTGTTTTTCTTTATGTCCTCATCAATTATCATAATTCCTGTCACATAATAAGGGGCTAATAAATGATTGGTGATTAATGATGGATTGAATATGTAGTGGGTCCTTGAAAAGGAATCAGAGGAAAATATAGTTTATCTCTCGAGTAGTCAGTGGAAGTTACCATTCATGAAAAATGGCATCCTTCCATTTATGGGCCACCACAGGCTAACACACAATATTCAAGATATGCAGTTTTTCTTTACTAATCCATACATATTTGGATTTCCCTATTCAAGAGAAAGACTTTATTCAAATCATTATAGTACTTTGGAACCACAGTTTCCAATCTATTCACATTTAAACCAGCCTACTTTTTTTGACATTCAGATATCCAGAGAAGAAAAACAGAGTGAAACTTACTTATCAGAAGATTATTCAGTGTTTTAAACAAATACATAATTTGTTTCCCTCCATTTTCTTAATAATTGATGATAAATTTGCTTTGCAGAGTGTTCTAGAAAATACTAAATGATAAAATACTCCTATAATATCCCATGGGGGTACACTAAATAGTATTCGAGGGGTTCGAAGCAATTATTTTTTTCTCTAAATGTCTAATCTGGGAATCAAAGTTCCAAAGAGATTTTTAGGTCAATTAATGATCATTTAAAGACTGGACAATGCATACCACAGCTTCACTAGTTAAAGAAAGATATGTGGTGCAGCTAGGTGGCACAGTAGATAGAGCACCGGCCCTGGAGTCAGGAGTACCTGAGTTCAAATCCGGCCTCAGACACTTAACACTTACTAGCTGTGTGACCCTGGGCAAGTCACTTAACCCCAATTGCCTCATTAAAAAAAAGAAAAAAAAGAAAGATATGTGAGTTAGATACTGTGTGTATACTCCTATTGGGAAAGATTCAAAAGTAATTTTGTGCTATTTGGTCTACAGAAGCAGTATGGTTTGTTAAATATGATTTCTTCTTTTTTTCTTTTTCTTTTTCTTTTCATTTTTTGCAGGGCAAAGAGGGTTAAGTGACTTGCCCTGGGTCACACAGCTAGTAAGTGTCAAGTGTTTGAGGCTGGATTTGAACTCAGGTCCTCCCGAATCCCGGGCTAGTGCTTTATCTACTATGCCACCTAGCTGCCCCTCCCCATTAATATGATTTCAATAGCATGAAGCAGCATGGCAAAGTTGAATGCTGAATCAGGAGCTCTGTATACAAATCCAGCTTCCAATACCAGCTGTGCGACCATGGATAAGTCACTAAAGCTCTGAGCCTCAGTTTTCCCATCCCTAAAATGAGAATAATAATCCTTCTAATCTTCACCTCAAAGATATTGTGAGGCAACTGCTTTGTAGATATGAATCATTGTTATTAGTATAGCTGAAATATCATGCTCCTAAAATGGTACTGTAGGGTTGCCTAAAGAATAAAGGGGTGAGGCAGATGTGGTATAGTGGATAGAGCGTTGAATGTGGAATCAGGAAAACCTGGGTTCAGATCTCCCCTCAAACACTCCATAGCTGTGTTACTCCAGATACCCACTCAACCTATCTGAGCTTCAACTTCCTCCTCTATAAAATAGGGATTAATAAGCATCTACCTGGGAGCAGTTGTCAGGACCAAATGAGATGATATATAGGTAAAGCACTTGGCAACCTTAGAGTGTCTTATAATGATACTGAATCATTTTTAGTCATGTCTGACTCTTTATTGACCCCATTTGGGGTTTTCTTGGGAAAGATAGTAGAGTGGTTTACTATTTCCTCCTTCAGCTCATTTTACAGATGAGGAAATTGAGGTAAACAGGGTTAAATGACTTGTCTAGGGTCACACAGTTAGGAAATGTCTAGGGCCAGATTTGAACTCAGGAAAATGTGTCTTTCTGATTCCAGATTTTTATATAATGTTAGCTGCCATTCCAATCCATGAATAGAGATGTTGGTAGAAAATTGGTTTTATCCATTCTCACTATTTCTAAGGTATCTTTCCTTTTCAGGTGTTGTGACCTGCATTCCTTTTGGCCACAGGAATATATGTAAAATATTTTTTCTTCTACTTTATATCATTTGGAATCACACCTAAAAGGGTCAATCATAGCCACATCACAAAGAAAAAGGTCCCAAAGCATATACAGCATCCATTTCATGCAATGAAGAAGTAAGGCAAATGGAAAATTCCAGCAGTACTATTGTTAGAACTTACTGCAAGGATGATCTGAAGAGAACTGTGTGCCACTTCTATGTACTGGTACTCGAGCAAACACCCTGAGACCGTGATATAGCGATGGTCTTCTGGGGCCCAGTCAGGGGCTGGTGTCACTGATGTCACAGTACATCCTGGGCCATTCTCCATCCACCAAGAACGGTGCATCGAGATATTAAAAGTCAGAATCAGATCTGTTTCCTGTAAGAAGACAATTTACAGGGGAGAGAATTACTTCTTGAGCATTAGTCTGCATACTCTGGGTTAATAACTGTTTTGTGTTTTCAATCCACTGTGAGAGGTGATCTCAACCATCATACTGAAGAGGGAAGCATCAAAAATAAAAGGCGATCAGCTCCACTTAAAGATTATGTGTCTATGGACTCCACTTCTGAAGATTTGTCTGACAGACACGGTGCAATGAAAAATATCTTATTAGAAGTGGCTCAGCAGGAAAAAAATTCCCCTTAGCTTACATTGCTTTCAGCAGTGGAGAGCATTAGTACGTAGGGACTCCTAAAGATTTCAAAGTGTGACCACTGAACCAGTTTTACTACTTTGGATCTGGCATAATTCCATTTTGTTATGGAGCTGCTGTGCATTTGCTCCCTCTCAAAAGTATTTGCTTTGGGGGAAAAATAGGAAAGATACTGATTTAGAATTAATTCCTCTTGGAAATTCAGGGTCATTTTGTATTCAGTGATGACTAATGGTACAACTGATAATAGGTTTCCCAAATGGATTCACAAGTAATGTGACTCAGACTCACCCTAGCAGCCCCTTTAGTATCTTAAACAATTACTGACCATAGCACAAGTCTACTCATTTCCCAACAGAAGAGTTGCTATCACTGTCATTTCAAGAAAAAAATAGGAAGTATTCCTATATCTTCATGAGGGTGGAGGCTACATCTCTTTCAGTATGCATCATTTAATAATGGGTGAAGAGTAAAGTACTGGATATTGTGGAGAGGTAGAAAGGGAGTGGATGGCATGATCACTACCTATCAGGAGCTTATAGATATTCTTATAAATGTGTAAACATGAAAAGACCTAGAGAAAAAAATGGAAAAGAACAAAACAGAGAGAGGGAGGGAGGAAGGGAGAGAGAGGGAGACAGAGAGAGACAGAGAGATGATAGAGAAAGAGAGAGACAGAGACAAAGAGTCACAGAGAGATAGAGATAGAGACAGAGAGAGACAGAGACAGAGAGAGGAGGAGGAGGTAGAATTAGAAGCTCTTTTTTAGAAATATATGTGTGGATACTCTCTAATTTGGGAAATAGTAAGAATGCAAGGTTATCATCATTATTATTACTACCAAGAATTATAAGTCTTATAATTATATAGCCACATCCATTTTTTTCAACAAGTTTTCACAAATATTTTGACATTAGATATTCACAGAAAGCATGGTAGATAGTGTAGTAAATAAGACCTTTGCTTTTTATACAGAAGAAAACTAAAGTACAGAGGTGGTTAAATCCTTGACTAAATTCACTTACAATAAGAGTCAGATGCAGTATAAGAAAGCAGATCTACTGACTCCCATCTCTATCTCCTTTTTCAGATTTCCTGCCTAACACTGGGTCTCTTTGAAGCTCTGTTTCCTCATTTTAAAAAATGAAGTGGTTGGACTAGATTAACATCAGATGACCTTTTGGCTCTAAAATTCTGTGACACCAGTTAATTTTTTCTAAGACAAAAGGAAAAAAAGAAAAGAAATACAATATGTAAGCAAGAAAAGAAGCATCTTTTTTTTTTTTAAAGAGTCTTGGAATTGTGGAGAAGAGTCTAAGTCCTTCTCTGCTATGAGTAAAGACGAGGAGGGGGCAGCACATTGGAGTCATCAGTTAAACATGAGAGCTTAAGAAATCTGTTGAGAGACCGAACTGTATTTTCATGTGAGGGCTTTCAAACCTTTTTTTGCTAATGAGCCTAGTTCATTGACAGGAGGGGAAAGAACTGACGTACACACCCACTCAGAATTGGTAGGCTTCTTGGTTATGTAGCTTTGGATGGAATATTAACTTTCCTCTAGGTGGTGCATTGGAAAGAGTACTGGGCCTGGAATCAGGAAAACTTGAGTTCAAATATGGCCTCAGAAACTTATTACCTGTGTGACCCTGGGTAAGTCATTTAACTTTGGTTTGCCTCAGTTTCTTCAACTGTAAAATGGGAATAATAATAGCAACTACCTCACAGGGTTGTTGTGAAGATCAAATGAGATCTTTGTAAAAATGCACTTATCATAGTGCCTGGTCCATAGCAGACACTGTTTAAATACTTACTGCCTTCCCCTTCCCCTTCCATCCTTATATTTGTAAAGGAGGAACTAGATACATTTTGTTAAGTTTCATATTAATGTATTCAAGATTGATACAACTGTGCTGTCAAGAAAGCGTTTTTACTCATATTTTATGTGTTTAAAGAAATCTTCTATTAAATTTAGCAAAAATATCATTAAATTTAAAACCATATTTCTAATCTTTTCCTCTGTTTAGTAGTTGGCTATTTAGTTTCACAAACCCTTGGCACAGTTGGTATCTCTCCAAACTTCTTTTTCCCCATCCCTATATTAAGCAAGTAAATGATAATTATTAAGAAGCTTAAAAAGCACCCAACTAAGAGCAATATTAAATCTCAATAACAAGAGAATTTCTTGAAAATCAAATAATTGAAACTCTCGTTTTCCTTTGGATTTGGCTCTGAGAAACACTTAAAACATAAAATGGGTCATAAGCAGCTCTATAGGAAGACTTTTAAATCTGATTATAATTATACATCCAAATATGTATGGTGACATGTGGATAAACATCGCACACTCCAGCCATTCTAGCTTTGCAAGTTTTCCAAAAGCTTATCATCAAGGCCCCCATTACTGACCATGCCATTTTTCAAAATGACTGATTTTGATATTTTATATAAAAGTTGTTATTAGCACTAAAACACTCCTTCAGGCATGGCATGAGTGCATGGAGACTACAATAATGAACGGAATGATTCAACAAATAATAGGTGATGAAAAATGAAAGATTAATAAAAGGGAAAAAGATATTACCAAACATCTACTATTTTGAGATGTAACTAAATTTTATTGTATAGTTTGCACCAATTGAGGAAGACACTAAATGTATATTACTGATGAAACAAATAGTGTCAAAGAGGATCAAATGCATGAAGTAGAGCTTGGAGGCTGGATCCTTGAATCAGGAGTTAAGAGTTGCCCTTATAGTTCTCAAATGCATCTCTGAATCACCAAGCTTAGCTTTTACAATGGGGACCAAAAGTCAGCCTTGTAAAAGCTATTATGAGGTCCCACTTATTAACTTTTTTGAGCAGTTAGACAATTTTGAATATTAGGTATTATCAAAATGTGATGTAGAAGTAATTTTTATTTTTATCATTAGATATATATTTCACCAATGCAATGATTTCCTTTTTATTTAAATTTTTTTTTTTTTTTTGCGGGGCAATGGGGGTTAAGTGACTTGCCCAGGGTCACACAGCTAGTAAGTGTCAAGTGTCTGAGGCCGGATTTGAACTCGGGTTCTCCTGAATCCAGGGCCGGTGCTTTATCCACTGCGCCACCTAGCTGCCCCTCAATGATTTCCTTTTAAAGAAAGTCCAATATAGCTATATGACAGTGAAATAATCTTTTTTTTTTTTAAATTGGAAAAACAAAAGAAGTTAGCAAATTAATTATTGTCAAGATGCCCCAAATTTTCAGGCAGTTTCTTGATAGGGCACAATGAAACCATAATTCATGGTTGTAGTCATGTTGAGGGAACCAAAGCAGTGTGGTTATTTTTCTCCTCTTTTGTTTAGGCTCTTGTGATTGCTATTTATTTGGCTGACATTTCACCTCACTGACAGATGTATGAGATACCACCAGTATAGCTCCTTATAAAGGGAATTTATGACTGTCATTTTCAGCATTAGCAAACATTTATTAAGCATAGACTCTGTATAAGAAACTATTAGCACAGCAGGGAAGGCAGTGTAGCTGAGCGGAAGAAAGTAGCTTTAACCAATAGCCTTAAGGAGGGTACCACCTTCTTATCCATGCTGAGGCTTCATGAAATCATTACACTTAATGAGGCAAAAACCAGGTTGCTACTATAGACTGAAACATATCTAATCATACATATGCAGAACCCTATGTGCTTAGAGATAGGAGAGAGAAAGAGATCTGGTTTCTTGTAGAAGGACAAGGTGGATTTGGCATATGGAAGTTCTGTATATTTTAAATTTTCTTTCTATAGAATCAAAATGATAATGATTGCTTCTAATTTATACTAGGCTTTAAGGTATGCAATACACTTAGCTTGGAACTAATCTGTGAGATAGGTAACAAATTAGGTGACACAGTGGATAGAGTTCAGGACGTGGAATCAGGAAGACCTGAAATCAAATTCAGCCTCTGTCTTACTACCTGTGTGACCATGAGCGAAAAACTTAACCTCTGTCTGCTCATTTCCTGCAACTGTCAAATGTTAAACAAGGGTAATAATATTGTCTATCTCCCAGGGTTGTTGTGAAGAGAAAATAAGATAAAGTTTGCACTTTGTTAACCTTAATGTGCTACATAAATGCTAGCAATAATTATTAGTTATTATTATTAAAGGTAGAGGAACTGAAGATCAAAGAGATTAAGTGATTTCTTTCATGTTTCACATCTTCTAAGTACTAGAGGCATGAGGTTGGACCCAATTTTCTTACTCCAAAGTTGATACTTCATCTGTCAAGCCATACAACTATATCTTTTTTTTGTGTGTGAGGCATTTGGGGTAAGTGACTTGCCAAGGGTCACACAGCTAATAAGTATCAAGTGTCTGAGGCCGGATTTGAACTCAGGTCCTCCTGAATCCAGGGCCAGTGCTCTATCCACAGTGCCACCTAGCTGCCCCCATATATATCTTAATAATTATTGTCATTTTTATCACACCTTCTGATTTACCAAATATTTTCCTTGCTTCAGTCTTGCAGAGTATATAGAAAAAATATTGCTATCTCTATTTTACAGATGAAGAGCTTGAGACTGAAAGAATCTAATTGGAATGTTGGGTGTATGGTCTATTAAATTCAACTGGTGGGGCAGCTAGGTGGTACAGTGGATAGAGCACTGGCCCTGGAGTCAGGAGTACCTGAGTTCAAATCCGACCTCAGACACTTAACACTTACTAGCTGTGTGACCCTGGGCAAGTCAATTAACCCTAATTGCCTCACTTAAAAAAAATTCAACTGGTGCCAATCACACCCCACTTTCATATCTCCAACCACAAGCATTTTCTTGCCTGCTTCCCTCTTCTCCCAGATCCTTTTCATCTATTGAATGCTAATCAAAGCAGTATTTCCATTGGTGCTAGAAATGAAACATCATCTTACTTCCCAAACTAAAATACTGCTCCTTGCCCACTATCATACTTTATGTTTCCTCTCCCCCTATTCAAATGTAAGCTACTTAAAGGAAGCTGAACAAATTAAGGACATTAGGTGCTCAATGAATGTTAGATGAAAGAATAAATGAAATAAATGAATATTCATTAAGTGCCTACTATGTGCAACACTCTATGTTGGGTGGTAAGGGAGCTACAGAATTTAAATAAGACATAAGCCCTGCCTTCCTGTCACTCACAGTGGAATGGAGTGCTATGATATAGACACAGATAAAGACTATGGTACAAAATAATATATGATTAATATGTTAGAGTGAATAAATGTGCATAATGTTTGAAAGTGATTTCAAGGCTTTCTACCTTGAAATAATTCATAAATTTAACAAATATTTTCTACCTACTACATGCTAGGAATATTGTATTTTTTATTAGATATTATTTGTAGAATAAAAAGGCTAATCATTTTATACCATTAGTGAGTTAGTTCACAAACATTTATTAAGTTTCTACTATTTTCCAAGTAGTGTGCTGTATTTTGGCAGAAGGACCTGAAGACCAGCCACAATATTTAATGCCTTACTGGGAAGACTAATATGTTATCATGCATTGCTTGTATCCTGCTGTTGATTTTATTACTCTGTTTTTAACTTTAGCTGCTTTCTCCTTCAAATAAAAGTATAGTTCCATGAAAACCTGGTTTTAGTTATGAAAAATGCATCACTAATTTTGCTCTGGTGAAGTATGAAAATATGAATAAAAGCCATACTATTCAAGGAGACTGAAGGAAGAAACTGGAATAAAAGGTGTTTTGAGAAGAGGAAGGATTACAGAAGTAACACATTTAATAGGTTGTAATGTTCTCTTGCTAATTTATCTGGGGATCTTAAAGATACCCCCATCAGTGAAAGGAAGAGCCTCAATTTCAAAGACTAGCTGAAGAAACATCCAGCATGAGCTTGGATCCCCTCATCTCTTCAAAAATCCATGATTGTGGGGAACTTTGGGATTTGGCTGATTATTGCTCATATTTCAAGTTGACATCATAAGGGAGCAAGAACTTCTTTTCATTGCACCAACCATTAATTATTCAAATATGTGCAATTTATCCTCAGAATAGATTTCTGTGAGCTGGGGAAATACTGTAGCCATTGTCCTCAATAAGAGATGAGAGCCAGCAGTGGCCATTTGGATTTTCAAAGCCTCAATCTTCCTAAAATGTGTTTTTCATGCAGCCAATGGGAGAATTCACTGTCTTCAATTTTAAAATTTAACTTTAATTGAAGGCATCCATTTTCATTATCTCCTGAACAAACACACATTTTTCTAACTCTAGTTTTGAAACCTCATTCCAGTCGATAAGGTCTTCTATATATCAGTCTTACTGATCCAATATACTACATTCATAATATTATTTGACTCTATAAACACACCATTGTTACTTCAACATTTCAACAACATTCTATGTGTCATCTTTTTTAGGAATGTTTGTTTAACCACATTCATATGTATATTCACACAGGCATCTCTCTCTCTCTCTCTCTCTTTCTAGGTATATGTGTGTGAATATATATAGGTATATACTCATATACCTATATATACAATATAGAGCCTTATTTATATCTACATCTATGTATCTAGAAACAACATTAGTGTTTATATTTACATTTCTGTTAATGTTTCTAAAAATCCAGTTTAATAAGTGTTTATTAGAAAGCTTATTATGTACAAGGCATTTTTCTGGAGCTGTAAAGACAAAATGATAAATATTATTTGCCCTAAGAGATCTTACATTCCTCCATTTGGGGAAATCGGGTTTTTCTTTCTTGACATTTTGAGGGCAAAGTAGCATGTCTAATCTTTAATGTTTAACCCAAAGCTCAGTATCTTGCTACTCAAAATATTGGCACTCTATATGTGCAATATTAACTATCCACAAAGGAAGCTTACACTTCACATACACAACGATTCTAGCTGGAAAGTAATTCTGAGTGTATAAGTAGAGCCTGAAAGAGGAATAAAGAAATCCCACCACAGTTCAGTACTCATATTTGGTCAGACCTAAATGAAACTTCAAGCTCAAGAAGATCTTAATTTTAGTTCTAAAGTTAGGACTCATCAGTTTTGAGTGGGCTCTAAAATTGGCAAAATGCCTTCTCCCTTCTCCATTTCACACCCATACCAGCAGATGCCAGAGGCTGAATTTTCTCAGCTGGTCGCAATAATAAAAGATCAACTTTTCACTCACTTTATAGTTTTCAGAGTGCTGAACCTTCTCCAGGCAGCTTTCCCTGCTGCTTTCTCACTTTCCCATTTGTTCCCTCCCCGCAGGTTATCATTTCCCGTCTTGTAAGCATTCCTTTTCCTGTCTTAGACCATTGAAAACAGTTCTGCATTCATTCACAGGGCTCAATAGGGTCAAGAAACTAGTAGAGAAAACCTTTCCCCATATCATTGCCAAATATGAAAATACCAGAGATATGTCAGAGGCAAGAAATCAACCATTTCATTTTTCTTCCTTGTCATGATCCTGTGGCTTTTAATTGGTACCAAAGTACAGGGACCTTGGCAAAAACACAATTGAACTTTCTGTATAACTTCTACTCCCTGCAGCTTGAAGAACCAATGAATGGAACACTGAATGAAAATTATTATCTTCATCATTTTTTTCCATTTCGTTACCACTAGCCACTACCCAAGCTAAATGTACAAATAGTTTACAGTTTCTATAGCACTAAGTCCTAATTATCCATGGAATGGATGCATAAATTGGACAGCATGCACAAAGGACCTTGGCTCCTAGGGGATAAATCAGTTTTTAAAAGAACTGAATTGGAAGGCTTAGAAAATCCCAGAATTAGGGGCAGCTGGTGGCATAGTGGATAAAGCACCAGTCCTGGATTCAGGAGGACCTGAGTTCAAATCCGACCTCAGACATTTGACCCTTAACTAGTTGTGTGACCCTGGACAAGTCACTTAACCCTCATTGCCATGCAAAGAAAAAAAAAGAAAACTTTATTTAAAAAAAATAAAAAAAATCCCAGAATCTCATTTTAACCTGTAGTTTCAAACTATTTCTTCTTTCCATCGGAGCTTATAATAGTTTTATCACATTATGTTTTTCTTAGTCATTTCCTGATAAAGGATAACAAATGCAGGGGAAGAGAATGAATGAACATTATATATCTCTACCCAATCACCTACCCATAGTTCTAGTCCTAATTTCTATTCTGAGATCATCTCACTCTGTCTACATGATCACTTCTCTGTATGTTCTTTTGTTACCTCAGATCCCATACATCCAACAATGAACTTATTTTCTTTCCTGTTTGACTTGATTTCTGACTTTACTTTGTATATGACAGTTCCATTAACACACTCTTCCATGTTTGTAGCCTTGTGTTTATCTTTGACTCTTCATTCTCCCTCACCTCTCATGTTCAAGCCCTGATCAAGTTTTGCTAATTCAATTTTCACAATGTCTCTTACATCAAGTGAATGCTTTGAGAACAGATACTGTAAAGGCCTTGTGAGCAGGGCCTTTCTGCTTTTCTTTGTATCTTCTGTGTGGTTAGCACAATGATTTGCACTGTGCTTGATAAATGCTAGTTAACTGAACGACTTGTCCTTTACTTTCTCTTTCTGTTGTTGAAAACTTAGTTCAAATCTACATTACTTCTCAACTGAACTATTGAAGGAGACTTCTAATGGGTAGTCATGTTCATTCCCTCTTATCACAGATATATTGGAAACCTAAATAACAATATTTAGTTATAAAGGTACTAATGCTATTCTTTTTTTTCCCCTAGTGGCTTCACTATTTGCTTCTCAATAAAGTTCAATCAGGGCCCTTTAAACACACCAAACTAATTTTCCAGCCTTTTTGCATATGACTCCCATTTATACTCTCTATACTTCAGCCAAACTGGACTGTTATCTAATCTGCCAAACTCCTGTGCTTTCCCACCTTTTGTCTTTGCTCATGATATTTCCTTATCTAGATAGTTTTCTCTCCCTTTCCTCAACTCTTATATTTCCACCCATGTCTTAAAGCCCCCTTTGAATGTTATTTTCTGTATAAAATCTTCCTAGAGTCACTACATGGATGAAGACTTTCCTACTTTTAGATCTCACAGAGTAATTATTCTACCTTTCTAATGCACTTATGTAATATAATGGTTTAAAGTTATCCCTGTTTGTCTTCCCTCTACAAAAATGTTAGCTCTGCATATAGTGCAGCCATTGTGTTTATTAAATTACATTTAAACAATGGTAAATATTCAGAGATCAACTATAGATTGGAAGTTTTACATAGTAAATAGAATACTTGATCTGGTGTCAGAGAATCATGGAATTTTAGAATTGAGATGGACCTTTGAGTTCATCTAAGTGGGAGGGATTCCTTATTTTACAGAAGAGGAAGTCAAGACCCAGAGTTTTTAAATGTTTAATAACTTGTCTTCAAGTTCTGTAGTGGGTAGCAGAAGACTTAGATTCAATCCCCTAGTCTATTGTTGACCATCTGTATTACCTTTGTCCACTTGATCTCTCTAGATTCTGCTTTCTTTATCTGTATAATGGCTATTAAAGTAATGGCATTATGTAATTGTGATGAAAATATAACTGTAAACCTTAAAATGTCATAGAAATTGGAGTTCTGATTGGAAGAATACTCTATAAATGAAACCTGTAATAATTATAATTATAATCCTTCAGAATTAAAAATATGTTGATAAAAATGAGTTAATACTCAAGATAAATTTAACTTACATTCAGAAATAATATTCTTTTACAGTTATATGACCAATAGAGTAATTTATTACTTCTAAATTTGACTATGGCTGCTGTTGTTAATGATGAGGGTAACCTAAAAGGTAATAAGCAAACATGAATATTATTGTCTTGTACCTGATGAATGGCTGGAGCAGGTTATTATAATGGAGCTTTTCAAAAATTGATACTGTCTTTGGCTTTTTTTTTCTCCTAACAGTATTTAAAAGGTCTGGGAACCTTTTTTAGCTAGTTCATTTCCAGTGCTGGCAAGCCAAAGTTCCCAACGGCATCAAAATATCTTTAGAACAAATGAAGGTTAAAACCATTGAAGAAGTCATACCACTTTTTCTGGGGAATACAACTTTCCTTATCACCCTGGAATAATTTGTATCTTGAGTTGCTTCAAACACTATTGGAATGAGAAATGAAGTTCCTTCCCTTATTCTAGAATCTCAGAGTTAGGAGGTACTTCAGAGGATGTGCAGTCCAAACCTCACCTGAAAAAGAATTCCTTCCATTGGTCATTCAGTGCTTGTTTGAGGCATTTTATGAGCATGAAATCAGCACCTACTAAGGTAGGTCATTGACTCTTGGATAGTTTCACCAGTTAAGAAGTTTCTATCTACATCAGCCCAGGTTTGCCTCTCTACAACTTCAACTTAACACTATCACTTCTACCTTCTGTAACCCAAACAGACATTCTTTTCATTATTGTCAATAATAAACAGAATTTACATTCCCAAAGAGCAACAATCAGCTGCTTATCCTCCAAGAAATAATGATGTGGATCCATGGGGCAGTCAGTAATATATAATGAAAAAAAAGACAATGGCTCCTTTTTGACCATTCTTTGTTTCAATTTCTCAAACTCTTGTGGAGGGGAAGAGAAAAAGAAATAAGCAGGAAGGGTACTGTGTCATTCTGTCATACCAGAAATAAAGGAAACTCTTGAACTGTCTTCTACTACACACACCTCTAGTTCTTAGGCTCTTTAGAGTTTTAAGACTGGTAGGTGGTAGCACAATGGAAAGAGATGAAAAAAGTTTACTAAACTTTTTTCCCATTGATTTATGTATGTATGTATTTATTTATGTATTCATTCATTCATTCGTTTGTTTGTTTATTTATTTATTTGTCAGGGCAGTGAGGGTTAAGTGACTTGCCCAGGGTCACACAACTAGTAAGTGTCAAGTGTCTGAGGCTGGATTTGAGCTCAGGTCCTCCTGAATCCAGGGCTGGTGCTTTATCCACTGTGCCACCTAGCTCCCCCTCTCATTTTTTTTTAGTGAGGCAATAGGGGTTAAGTGATTTTCCCAGGGTCACACAGCTAGTAAGTGTCAAGTGTCTGAGGCTGGATGTGAACCAGGTCCCCCTGACTCCAGAGTCAGTACTCTATCTGCTGAGTCATCTACCTGTCCCTTTACTAAACTTTTTTAAGCCTTTCTAAATACTTTTAATATTTCAATCAAGCAACCAACATTGATTAAATTTCTATTATCTGACAGGCACTGTGTGAAGCACTGGAGTCACTGTACCAAGCACTCTATCTATCTATCTATCTATCTATCTATCTATCTATCTATCTATCTATCTATCTATCTATCATATGTATGTGAATATACACACACATCCATAAAAGGATAAAAGCTTTTGAGAGCTTTTTGTTGGTGATTTATCAAATTTAATCCAAGGCAACATGCTGGATTTGGAGTAAGGAAGGCTTGAATTCAACTCCTGCCTCGGGCACTAACTGTGTGATCCAGGACAAGTCATGGAACCTTTTTCAGTCTCAGTTTACTCATCTACAAAATGGCATCTACCTCAAAGGTAGGATTAAATGAAATACCACATATAAAGCTCTATATGAAAGCTAACTAACTATTCATGATGATGATGGTGGTGGTGGTGGTGATGATGATGATTAAATTACAAAAGGGAACTATTTTATTGTTCAGTTTTGTTTGATATGAGCTGGATACAAAGTGGCTTTTGATGTTTTATTTTTTACTTTATTATTATGATAAGCTGTATTCATTCTTTTTTATAAGTGGTAAGATTTGTCTCTTGTCTTTTTTTCTGGCAAATACGTAGATCAATACTGCTTAGAATTTATGGAGACAAATATAAATAGCCCCCTAAGTCTAAATAAAACACTGCTAAGCATATGGACCTATTTCATTTGGACTGTTTTCAAAGTGCTGTGTGCCCCTCTTATAACACATAAGGCCAGAGAGATACTAGTGGAAAGGTCAATGTCTAGAAGAAAACATTAAGAAGACAAAGAAACAACATCCATCATCATTTTTATATTTATAGAGCACTTATCTTCTTAGTCTCTGTTTAGACACAGAAGAGAAGCATGATCTTGTGATAGAGTAGGAAAGTAGAAACAGGAACTAGGAGCCCAAATGGGAGATTCAACTCAGGAGAACAAATGGTGATGAACTGTGAATGAACTGACTATTCTCAACAATACAATGATCCAAGGCAATCCCAAAGGACTATTGATGAAACATACTATCCACCTCCAAAGAAAGAACTTATTTTGAAGGAACAGACTGAAACATGCTATCTTTTACTTTCTTTTTTTCTTTTTTTCAAGTTTTCTTGTACAAAATGACAAATATGGTAATGTTTTACATAATCATACACGTATAACCCATATCTGATTGCTTGCTGCCTCAGGGAACGGGGAGGGGAGGGGAGGGGAGGAGAAGAAGGATAAAAATTGGAACCCTAAACTATAAATAAAACTGTCTATTACATTAAAAAATAAAATAAATAAAAATGAAACAACAACAACAACAAATAAAACAAATGAGAACTACCTCACTGGGTCAACTTACACCATTAGAAGATGGGTAGGTAAAGGGAATGTTAGAAGTTCTCTTTACATTTTACCAATGGGATGCCCCAAAATAGTGGAAGATTGATTATTAGTTATATTAAATGCTATTTTCTACTTCTGAAGACTATTTATTATGTGTTTAGTGGAGTAGGAAACCTGACCTTCCAGTGATTATCAGTAACCCAGTTAAATCCCAGTTATCTAACCCAGTTAAAATAATTGGATTAATTTATAAATGTATACTTCAAAATGTATACAAATGAATATTTTGGATTTAACAGAAAATAACAATATGCCCATACTGTCAACTATTCCTTTTAACTTTTTAATACTGTATATACTGCTTCTATACAAATGGTATTTGGAAAAGATTATATATAAATTCACAGCATCAGGGCATTTAGTGAATCTCCTTAAGTGTATCAAAAATCACTTAAACATTGGTAAAAGGGAACAATTTTCATAATTCTTTCTTCACCAGTGATTGTTCTGAGCCATATCAAAGGGAGCCACTTGAATTTATCTAGTAAGACTAAAAAAGACTCTTACAAAATCCCAAGCATTTAAAAAGATCACACACACACACACACACACACACACACACACACATACATATTTGGGGGTGTTGAATGGTGAGGAGAATGGTATAACTATAGATTTTAGCTATGTGATTTTGATCAACTTTGCTTTTCCAGTCCTTCAGGGTAGAAAGAAAGTGAAGTTTAATTTAGTTCCTAAGGCTAAATACAGACCAGGCATATCCAATTCGTTTTGCTCTACATACAGTAATTAATTCACAGGTAAGGAGAGTGCTCTATTTCCCCTGGTGATACACTGTCACTTAGCAAACAAATGAAGCTATGGTTTTATTAACAGAATAATTTGATTTCTCTCTTGTTCACTCTATGCTAAATGTCTCCACAAAAAGATATCAGAACCAGTCTGAATTCACTAAATACCCAATGACAGGTGAGCATACTCTTGATTTAGGTGAAACTTAAATGAAATTTTCATAATTGTTTCCTTTCTTTCTCTTTCTTGAAATTTCTATGTTCTCCTGTCTACTTTTATGTTCTAATTGACTAAGAAGACTAATAGATGTATAGAATGGATGGAACCTTAGCAATAATCTAACCTAATCTCTCCATTTTATAGGTGAGGAACCTGAAATGTAAAGAAACTAAATCATATAACCAGGAATCAAGCTCATGTTGGAACATCTTAAATGATTTTTAAAATTTATATTAACTTCTGGGAAGTTGTAATTTATATGAAAGTAGATCAGTGGAAGTTCTGATTTAGGCTAGAACTGTATTATATACAATAGATTGATTAAATTGAATCAGAAACTTTGGTTCCAATTTGGTCAGAAGTAAACATAAAATAAACATAACCTTTATTTTTTTCCTCTTGGTACAAAAAATATAATTTATTAGTTTATAGAATTCCCAGTAAGGAAATCCCTTCTATCAATTCAGGTTCACACTGGATTAAAAAATTATAGGGTTAAAGGGTTTTTGGGAAGCATCAGGATGTTGTCTCTTTCCCAAGTTCCCACAGGCCTTATATGTTAAAGGCAGGACTTAAAACATAGGTCTTCCTGACTCCTAGGTTGGCTCTCTATCAATTATGCCACAGCTGCCCTTACATAAACTTGCTTAGCATAAATCCCTGGAGTCCTTAGTAACTCCATTTAAAAATGGAGAAAATTATATTTTCCATCTATTAACTTCACATGGGCTGACTGACTGTGGAAAGATAGTTAAATTGCTTTTCCCAAAGGAACAAAACAAATAACTCAAAAGTACCTTACTTATACCCTGGGGAATTGGCCTATATTTTTACATTCTTATTTAGCATTTTGTAAAGTTGGGTTTTTTTTTCCTAATTAGGTATTCTACAGAAGACTGCTGCTCAGGTTCATGCCCAGATGCTAAATGTAATACCAATAATAGGGATTAGGCCAAAGGTTTGAAAACCAAGATTGAGGTAAGGTTATGGAAAGAGAAAAGGAACTAGGGATACCTATTTGAGTGGGAATAAGTATCATTTCTTCATTAAATTTAACAATTTTTTATTGATCACCCATGTTCAAAGCAATGTGCTCGACAATATTGGGGATCCAAAAGTCATGATCCTTGCCCTAAAATAGTTGACAATTTGTTAGGAGGATAAAGACAAGAATCCAAAGAATAATGATACAAAATATAATGTGCTTATTTCCACAAGAGAGTTATAAACCTAATGCTCTGGAAGTTCAAAGGAGGGAGAGGTTCATTAGTTTAGAGGATCAAGGGAATGATGAAGGAATTGTTGAAGGGGATTGTATTTCAGAGGACAGACAGAGGTGGAAGAGGCCTTAGAATTTCATGGGTCTATCCTCATTTTAGAGGTAAGAAAACTGAGGCCAAAGTAGTTAAATGACTTGTCCAGAATCACACAGAGGATGCCTGAGGTGA
Source organism: Dromiciops gliroides (assembly GCF_019393635.1). NCBI lineage: Eukaryota > Metazoa > Chordata > Mammalia > Microbiotheria > Microbiotheriidae > Dromiciops > Dromiciops gliroides. The sequence continues at coordinate 358,592,829 of NC_057864.1, read as the reverse complement.
CATTTGAATACGTGTTTCTTACTCCAAGCATAGAAGAGTACCTATTAAAAAACTCTGAGATGGGTTTTAAAGGATGAACAGGAGGTAGGCACATAGAGATTGAAGAGACAATTGTAGTAAAGGTTGTCTGCTCAGTCTGAAGGAAGGACTCTGTATCTCCATATCATGCTGTTTAAGCTACTAATGGACTCATTCCAAGTGAGATATGAAATATTTTTTGGAGTATTTTTTTCTATCTTCAAACATTTCTTGAAGAAAAGAAGCAAGATGGTATAGAAGATGGAGAGCTGGATTTGGAATCAGAATGACCTGGATTCACGTCTGACTCTTACTAGCTGTGTAACCCTGGAAAAGTCACCTACATTCTCTGGGTATCAATTTTCTCCTATGTAAAAACACTCTGTTGGATTTGACCTCTGAGATACCTTCTAATTTTAAATAAGGAATTCTAGGATCAGGCCCAGCTAGGTGGCACAGTGGATAAAGCACCGGCCCTGGATTCAGGAAGACCTGAGTTCAAATACGGCCTCAGACACTTGACACTTACTAGTTGTGTGACCCTGGGCAAGTCACTTAACCCTCATTGCATCTCAAAAAATAAAAGTAAAAATTTAAAAAAAGAATCCTAGTTTCAAGTTTGCTTGTCATTTATTTATTTATTTTTTGCCTTTTTTTTAATTTTAATTTTTTTTTGGTGAGGCAATTGGGGTTAAGTGAATTGCCCAGGGTCACACAGCTAGTAAGTGTTAAGTGTCTGAGGTCAGATTTGAACTCAGGTCCTCCTGACTCCAGGGCCAGTGCTCTATCCACTGTGCCACCTAGCTGCCCTTTTCATTTATTTTTACTACAATTCTTCTGGCCTAATAATAAGTTGATCAAATTATGTTTTTTTAGACAAAACTTGAACCTTAAGGGATTAAAATATTTCATTCATTCATCTAGATCAGAAAATACCTCTATGAAATTTTCTATGGTTTCTCTGGTGGGAAGTGATGTGTCTTCTGGTAATTCTTATGCTTAGGATACTCTTATGGCACTTGCAGCCTTCTAGGTTTATCAGAATCTGGTGCTATTCTTAGAGAATTATCTGGGCCACTGAGAGATTCAATGACTTGCCCAAGATCACACATTTAGTATATGACAGAGGGAGGACATGAATTCAGGTCTTTCTGATTCTGAGTTTCTTTTTGTGTCCACTATAGTACAGATAACTCTCAACAATAAGTCAAAGCCACCCATTATTCCATTGCCTTCAATTTAGATGGAAAAAGTCAGTGTGGTACAAGGTAGAAATGGCACTTCTGGGGTCCAAAGGAAGCTCTGATAATCAACCTTGATGATCAAACTGGCTATTTATTTGTGTCTTTGGGACTAATGGTTTCTCAGGATAGGAAGAACCATTTGCTTTGGTCTTCCTGCTTAATCAATTTTTTCTCTGTAATGTGGTGAATAGTATGTTTGCTAGTCAGAAACTAGGATCAAGAACCAGGAGAATATTGTACACACTAACAGCAACATTGTGTGATGAGTAACTATGATTAACTTAGATCTTCTAAACAATATAACGATCCAAGACAATTCCAAAAGACCTGATGGAAAATTCTATCCACATCCAGCAAAAGAATTGATGGAGTCTGAATGCAGATCAGAGCTTACTATTTTCACTTTACTTTTTTGTGTTTTAAATTTTTTTCTGTTTCTTCTTACACAACTGGACTAATATGTATATATGTTTTACCTGACTGCATATAACCTATATCAAATTGCTTAGTGTCCTAGGAAGGGGGGAGAAGAGAGAGGAAGGGAGAAAACCTGGAATTCAAAATGTTATAAAAAATGAATGGTAAAAACTATCTTTTTTGTAATTAGAAAAAATACTATTTTTTAAAAAGAAGCTAGGCTCAGTAGATTAAAGGATTTCCCCTAGGTTTCCTGGGTGGGGGGCTATAACTTATGATAGAGCATAAGTCCCTTACTCCCTCTTGGTGGGGTAATAGTATATCTGGCCTATGAGAGAGATTCTAATGAAGTTTTCATAATATGTCGTCATCTGACCATTTTTCCTGTTCTAAAACACTCAAAACTATGTATTCACATTTTTGAATCCTAATACATAAAACTTTCTTTCCTAAGTCACTAAAATCAACTATTAGAATTGAGGATTTTCAATAAACCTAATATCCATTGGATCTTTTACATAACCCTATGCTGTAGTGATTAAGATTTTATTTAAGAATTGGACAGACAGTAAACTCCCCAATTCTCACGACAATGTCTTTGTTGGCTTATAAAATTAAGTTCTCAAGAGAGAATTTTTCCCAGGCAAATGAAGAAACCATATTAAATTGTATCTAGGACTTCTATAGCCAGTTTTCACTTGCTTTTGCTTTTAGTGCTAATGAATATTAAGAGATATTCTGGAGTAAGAGTCATAATATTAATAAGCCATTTGTGTGTGTGTGTGTGTGTGAAGAGAGAACATGATATGTAAGGCTAAAGTGTGGCCTCTTGATTTTCTGAAAATTGCCCAAAATTCTAAAGTTTGAGTCTTAGGAGTCCAATGTTCTTAGTGCAGAAAAAACTTGATATCTTAAAACTGGTCTGTAACATACTGATTAGGATAAAAATGTGCCTGAAAAAATTCTTTGAAATGCAGCAAATTAATGGTGTTACTTAATCATATCCTGCAGTGTCATTTATAAAAGATCTTTTATGCAATGGACCCACAGAAAAATTTCATGATTTTTGCTTTAAGAAAAGGTAAATGAACTCATAATTACTTGATTAAAATTATTTTCTGAATCAGTACTTCTTCAAAAGTCTGATTTCATCAGTGTTTATACTTTTTAAATTGATGCTGATTCAAACCCCTCTCTGCCTTGGTACATTGTTTCATGGTTTTCTGTGGCCAAAATAATTCTGGTTTTGAATGACTTTGTTCAACCTCCTGTTGATGAGCCTCTCCATATTTAGCTAGATTTGTCTTCAGAAGAGAGACACATTGTCTCTCTTCAGATGACACACTTGTTCTCCCTTGGCTTGACCTATTCTGGACACTGCTGATGCTTAATAGGAGTCTAACTTGATTAAATCTGCTAGAGCTTAACATCATAACTTCATAAAAAGAAGTGTATCATATCATAATGAGTTTTCCCAATCATCTAGGAGAGAGAGAGAGAAGGAGGGAGGTGGGGGAGAGACAGAGACAGAGAGACAGAGAGATAAAGAGGCAAAAGGGAAGAGGAGCAATCAGTTAAGCAAAACTAACACAGCAACTAAGTCTGAGTGTATATGCAATATTCCCCATCTATAGACCTTTACCTCTTCAATGAAGGAAAGAGAATACATTTACATTTTTTTCTTTTGGGACTTGCTTAGCCATTATAATGACACAGCATTCCGTTTTGGTTTTCTTTTTGTAGTCCTATCCATTCACATTTGTGTTTGTTGTGTAATATTCTTTTTCCTGGTTCTATTTACATTACTCTGCAGATGATATTCATTTAAAAAGAATCTTTAAAAGTATTATAATCTTTAGTAGAATGCCTAACATTTGCTTTTTGGCATTTATAGAAAACAGTAAATATTGTGGCATATTGATTGAACCTAAAATATACCTGTTTCACAACTGGTATACCACCTGCTATTTCATATTATACTTTAAATTTATGTAAAATACTAATTTACTTCTGAGATACACCATTTGGGTTGCATGATTCTTTTTTTTAATCCCTTTTCTGACTCTCCTCGTTTCCCTAAATCAAGAACCTAGCAACTATTTTATTGTTGTTCATTTATTTTAGTCATTTCTGACTCTTTATGATCTCATTTGGGATTTTCTTGGCAATGGTACTGGAGTGGTTTGCCATTTTCTTCTCTAACTCATCTTATAGATAAGGAGACTGAGGCAAACAGGGTTAAGGCACTTGCTCAGGGTGACATAGCTAATAAATGTCTGAGGCTGGATTTGAACTCAGGTTTTCCTGACTTCAGGTCCAGTGCTTTATCCACTGTACCTTGTAGCTGCCACTAGCATCTATTTTAGTTATGCCTATATGTAAGCATTATTAATATAATCTTAAAAAAATTTTTTTTGGGCAGGGCAATGAGGGTTAAGTGACTTGCCCAGGGTCACACAGTAAGTGTCAAGTGTCTGAGGCCAGATTTGAACTCAGGTCCTCCTGAATCCAGGGCCAGTGTTTTATCCACTGCACCACCTAGCTGCCCCATAATATCATCTTTGAATTGAATATGGCACCACTATATTGTTACTATGGGGGACATTCCTTTCATGTTCGTCTCTATGTGTTAAATCAGCTGAACACATTTAGGAAGTGCCTTTCACAGTTTTGACTTTGGCAAATGAGACTGTTAAACCATTTATCTTTGGGAATACTTATTGCTTACCATTATGTCCAACAGCTTGAGCATATCTGAACATCTCACGGTTTGATATTTTGGAGCTAGGGAGTGTTAGAAATGAACTCTCACTGCTCTCCTTATACAACTTGTACAATCATCAAATTCTAGCACTGGAAGACACCTTAGAGCCTCTCTAGGCCAACTCTTTTATTTTACAGATCTGGTAACTGAAGTTAAGAGAGAGCAAAGATATTGCCCATGGTCACCTAGTTAGGGGCAGGATTGCTGCTTTATCTGTTGTTCTGCCTTAGTCACTAATGAAGAATTAATGCTCCTACTTCAGAATTGAAACTTGTCTCCTAATTCCCTCTGTCCCATTTCTTATTCTTTGACACTCTGACACGCTAATTTCCCATCATTATTTTTTATTTTTTTGCAGGGCAATGGGGGCTAAGTGACTTGCCCAGGGTCACACAGCTAGTAAGTGTTAAGTGTCAGAGGCCAGATTTGAACTCAGGTCCTCCTGAATTCAGGGCTGGTGCTTTATCTACTGTGCCACCTAGCTGCCCCCAATTTCCCATCATTATTAACAATCTCATTCCCTTGTACTCTTGATTAGAAACATCACATTGACTGCTGAGATAAATTCGTGGAGAGATGGGAAGTGGAGCTTGGGACAATAGATCGACACTGGTGGTAGCAGTAGTTTGGTAGGAGTAGCTGTAGGGATCAATCATTCTTTCCTTCTTCCCTTTTGTTTTACTACTGTCTTTCCCCCTGCCCAAAAAGGAAAATAGGAGAATTTGGAATGGATGGTTAGATGGTAAGTGGTTCCTTCTAATGTTATTGCCTGAGCAAAGGAGGAAGGCTGTGAAAATGAAAGGAGTTGGATTAAAGAAGAAATGGGAGTTTCTGCAGACACCTCAGTTGGTAGATTGAGAACAAGAAGGAATATTAGAAATCATCTAATCCAAACTCTACCCTTTATTTTACAGAAGAAGAAACTGAGGTTCCAGAAGCTGATGTAATGCATTTAAGGCCACATAGGTAAATAGCATGACTGGAATTTGAATCAGATCCTAGGACTTCAAATTCATTGTTCCTTTTAAGAATCTAATGGTGTTGGGGCAGCTAGGTGGCACAGTGGATAAAGCACCAGTCCTGGATTCAGGAGGACCTGAGTTCAAATCCGACCTCAGAAACATAACACTTACTAGCTGTCTGACCCTGGGCAAGTCACTTAACCCCAACTGCCTAACATACACACACAAAGAATCTAGGGGTGTGTGTATGTATGTGTGTGTGTAGTTTTGTGGGTTTTTTTTTGAGACTGTGCATCCCAATTCTACTCAGGCTGAAAGGGCTGCCACATCCCACTGATGATGAGTACAGAAACTTTGACTTACTCCATTTTTTAACTTGTCCTTGTTCCTCCCTCATTAGGCAGCCTGATGGCCCTTCATTTTGGAGAGCAGCCTTATTAATACTGGACATTGTATAAATAACTGATTAGGGTTATTCCTCTTGTAGGTCAGAACTCTTAAATTCAAGTGATCCTCCAGCCTCATCCATCATGAACAGTAGAGATTATAGGCATATTATACTATGTACAGGCAACCAGATGGCACACTGTATAGAGGAGGACCAGAGGTTCTGGGGTCAGGAGGGCCAAAGTTCAAACCTGTCACTTACTAGCTGTGTGACCCTATCAAGCAAGGATCTCTGTTTGCCTCATTCCATTGGAGAAAGAAATGGCAAACATTCGAATAACTTTGCCAAGAAAACCCCAAATGGGGTCACCAAGAAACAGTCACAATTAATCAACGAAAAGAACTGTGCCCAACCAATGTTTATATTTTCTTTTTCTTTTTTAAAAAAATTTTTGGTTGGGCAAGGAGAGTTAAGTGACTTGCCCAAGGTCACACAGCTAGTAAGTGTCAAGTATCTGAGGCCAGAGTTGAACTCAGGTCCTCCTGACTTCAGGGTGCTCTATCCACTCTGTCACTTAGCTGTCCCCTGTTGATATTTTTTTGATAATAATAACAACAACATAGTATTAGCAAAGCGTTAGCACTTACATGCACTTTAATGCTTACAAAGGAATTTGCGGGGGGCATCTAGGTGGTGCAGTGGATAAAGCACTGACCCTGGATCCAGGAGGACCTGAGTTCAAAGCTGGCCTCAGACGCTTGACACTTACTTAGCTGTGTGACCCTGGGCAAGTCACTTAACCCTCATTGCCCCGAAAAAAAAAACAAAGAAAAAAAACAAAGTAATTTGCACATATTATCTCATTTTATTATCACAAAAACCCTAGGAGGCATGTACTATTAATATACTCATTTTACAGATAAAGAAACTGAGGCAAATTGGAATTGCATCACTTGCCTAGGATCACATTGCTGGCAAATATCTCAGTCTGCATTTGATTTCAGGATTACTCAACTTCAGGCCCAATATTCTATCCACTATACCAATCACCTATCTATTTTTTTTTTTTTTTAGTGAGGCAATTGGGGTTAAGTGACTTGCCCAGGGTCACACAGCTAGTAAGTGTTAAGTGTCTGAGGCCGGATTTGAACTCAGGTACTACTGACTCCAGGGCCGGTGCTCTATCCTCTGTGCCACCTAGCTGCCCCACCTACCTATTTTAAAAAGTGTTTTGACCAATTAGAGCAATATCCCTTTTATTTCAAATTCCTGATATTTTTATTATATTCCTCACAGATAAACACAACATGTATGTATATATGTGTATACACATACATGGTTGTTTATGGAAAGTAACATTGAATATTTCATGAAACAGAACACAGATTTTAGAACAACTGTTTCACCAGTGTTTAGAAAAGAACCTTACTTCTGCAGTCTGTTTAGGAAAACTCACGTCAGGCTAATTAATGTCTGGCACCATGATTCCTTAGTGTCAGTTGCTGTGGTTGATCTCTTACATTCATTTTAAAAAGGTTTCTGTTGGTTACATAGATATACACAAGCTGTTGCCACAGAATCAAACTTTTCATCTCAACACAAGGATAATGTGGCTAAATATTGGAGATTTCATATTTTTATATCTATATCTAGATAGAAATATATATGGACCTAGATAGATAGATAGATAGATAGATAGACAGACAGACATCTATATATAGATAAAGATACTAAGATTCCTTGATTGCATTTTTACAGCAAAGTCCTTAAAGCTTAGGTACAGAAAAAAAGGAGTGCTTGCCCCATAAATAGAACTCTAAGCATTCCCTATTTGGTGTATCAAGCTCCTGAAATTCTCTATTGCTGTGAAGACTGTTTCTAAACTCATTTTAATTCCCTTCCTCCCCCCTCCCCCCCCCGGCACACTGTTCGTTTTCTTTTTATAAGTTAAATTTATATCTTTCTGGCTTCAGGAGGCTATCCTCGTTTATTTTGTTCAGTGAAACCTCCTTCAAGCTTTTGAGCCCAAGTTTTTATGAGAGACTAATAAATTTGAGGTGGCCGAACATACATATGGCTAAAAAGCTTAGAGTTCCATATGAGCAAGGCAAGTTTTCTGTGCTAGCTAAACCCTGAAGCTTAGCCTTGGAAAGTTATTAACATTATACCAATATCCTGGTGCTAAATGAGATGAAAATTTCAATTCTTAGGCAACAGCCTGTATATAGCTTTGTGTCCAACAATGAAACCCTTTTTAAAATGAATGAAAAAGATCAACCACAACTGACACTAGGGAATTAGAGTGCCAGAAGTTTACCTGACATATGAGTTTTACCAAGTAGACCAGAGGACTTTAAAAAATATTAAAAAAATATTTGTGAAATATCTGCCCTAAAATCTGTAGCCTTTGTCATCATATATTCAATGTTATTTGCCATAAATAACTAAGTCATGTCACTCCTGCACCCAACAACCTTCAGGGGCTCTTTGTTCCTTACCAAGTAAGGTTCAAATTTCTTGGGTTGAAATGCAAAGACTGCAATTTTCTTATTACCCTACCTTCCCAGCCTTATTTCACATCAGTCTCTCAATGTACTCTACATTGACCTATTGGACTACTCTCTGTTTTTGAACACATCCTGAAGCTTCCTGCCTCTCAGTTTTTTGTACGTGAAATTCCGTGCCTGGAATCTCCTCCCTCAAACCCCCTACCCCTGCAACCGTTGAATTCTTACTATTTCTTTAAATCCTAATTCAAATGTCACATCATTAAGTCTCTCAGTCTTTTAGTTGGTAATGACATTCTTCCCTCAAACATATAGAAGCTTATTTTCCACATCTCTAGTGAACTTATCACATATTTGTATTATAATTTTCTGTGTGTTTGTCATATACCACAACACGTTCTCTGCCCATGTTAAAGCAGGAACCATATCTCATTTAAACTTTGTTTTTAGCAAAATTCTCTGAACAAGAGACAATGCAGGAAAAAATATTTTGTTACTATGAGAAACTTCCTCCCACTCAGATTACAATACGTAACTATGGCTTAGTAGGTAAGTCCTAGGGAGTTGCAAAGGATCACAGACATTAAGTGACTTACCTAAGGTCACACATCTTCTAAGTATGAGAGGCTGGATTTATACCACATCTTCCTGACTCTCCCTCTCTTTCTCTTTTTGTGGGGCAATGAGGCTTAAGTCACTTGCCCAGGGTCACACAGCTAGTAAGTGCCAAGTGTCTGAGGCCAGATTTGAACTCAGGTCCTCTTGAATCCAGGGCCGATGTTTTATCCACTGTGCCAGCTAGCTGCCTTCTTCTTGACTGTCAACCCAGGACTCTGTAAGCCAGACTACCTCCCATATTGCACATAATAGGCAATACTTTTTAACTGAATTAGTTTTGGAGTCATTTTGGGGTCATGTAAATTTTGATCTCTAAGGGACTTTAAAGATCACCCAATAGATACAAACTCATCTTATAGATAAGAAAATTTAGACCGAGACATATTATGTGATTACCTCCAAAGTCATACACTTCTATTAGCTGTCATATGAGGCTACTCAGACTGAAATAGATGCTAAATGGGAGCTAAGTACTAGAGGAACTATAGAAGATCAGGAGGAGAACTATCCCATACTTTCAGGAAGAATCAAAGCAGATCAGAAATCAAATCTTTGAAAATGAAAAAAGATTTTATCTTACCCCATATAATATGACTTCTTTTTTGCTTTGATTTTGCATTTGTTGTCCAGTGTTGACATGCATTTGAAAAACTAAACCTGTCCTGGGTTATTTTAAGTATGAGATTCTGTGGGATTTTCCTAAAGGACTAGACTGTCCATATATGAAATTTTGCTGTGTGTGCACATTAAACATATAATATCCTGCAGCTGAGAGGGAGAGAATGTTACTTTTGATGTGATTCAGTAGACAGGTGGTAGCCAATAAAGGACTCTTTTCTCCTCCTGCCAATTCTTTCATATCTTTCAAAGTATCAACTGCTCAGACAGCACAATTCAATGCAGAAACATGATAGCCAAAAATGCTGGTGTGACTTCTTTAGTCATATCATTTTCTGACTCATTTGTCAGGCTCAGAGTTTGATATTGAAGCATATCCTTGAGTTATTATACTTTATACTTGGTCACTTTCCAAGGGTTATTTTCCTTCTGAAAAAGCAAGGAAAATTTATTATAGACTGTAAGATTTATTTTCATACTATTCAAGTGAAATATTATAATTGTTGTTGTTGTGGTTGTTGCTGGTGGTGGTGGTGGTAGTTTTGCCTGTTTCCTGAAGGAGAAATAAGGTTCTTATTTCAGGTACATTACATAAGTTCCCATAAATGGGCCCTTTGTCTTAAGCAGAGACCTTTTCCTAGTCCAGATGGAACTATCCAGCTTCTGGTACTGAAGACAATTCTAATATGTATGGTACAACAATGCTATTTTTGAAGACTGTGCTTAGGCTTTTAAGAGCTCAAGAAAAAAGAAGAGCTCATTTATGGGATTGTGTATCTCTTCTGTACCCTTGGTTTTAGGGTAATTAATCAAAAGGCTGGTAATAATATGGTGTTCATGTTCTAATTACACAATGAAATTTTCTTCAAAATGTGATGATTGTAGTGGAACCTGTTCCAAGTATTCATGGGAGTGGAGGCAGTTTGCCTAATTTTTAAAGAGACCTTAGAAATATTGGATTCCTATTTTAAATAAGCACAGAGGACATTTGTGTCTTGCTTGAAAGGCACTTTTAGATGGAACCAGCTGGCACAGCAGGCAGTCAGAACCTAAAATCCATTGGCTACAAGAAGTATATTTTCTTTTCCAAACACAAAAATGATACTGCAGCATTGGCTTCTAAACATTACACAGAGGCAACTTCTCTGTCTCCTTTCATTTCTAATGAACATCCAGTCATCTAAATACACATCATTCTCAAACAATCTACTGTTTCAGGGCATTCTTCCTCACTTCTTACACATGAGGGGAGTAGAATGCTGTAGAAATCTGTTCCTTACTCAGCCACAATATTTTCCCATATTCTCAATGTTTTATTAGAAGAATTTCAGATTTATTAATTATCTTCAGAGATCAACCTGGTCTTTTGCTTAAGGATAATTAAGATGATGCCTTGTGTATTTTCTTGTTTGGAGGAACAGCCACCAATAACTCCTAATTCTATAAACATGACTATTAGAAAATTTTGGGAAAAGGAAGAGTGGGAATGCCCATTTTCTTTCCCACTACATTTTAAAACCAATAATGAAAATTAATGAATAAGTAGGTACAAATAACACTGACATTTAAAGCCCTCTACTCTCTGGCTCAGATGCGAATTTTTAGACTTAATTCATATCACTCCCTACATACTCCTTACATTTCGGCCAGAATGGTATACAAGCTATTGCCCAAAGTGAGTATTCTTTCATCTCTGTGCCCTTTAAAAAACTAAATTCCATGTTTGGAATGTAATTCCCTCCTGACATTATCACTTAGAATCCATACTTTTCAATGGGAAGGGTTTTATGAACTAAGCATAATGAGGGGCAAATATATGTATATATTCATTTGTATACATGTATGTATATATAAAACAGGCACAGTTAGGTGGTGCAGTGCAGTGGAGCAATGACCCTGAAGTTTGGAGGACCTAAGTTCAAATCTGCCCTCAGACACTTGACACTTACTAGCTGTGTGACCCTGGGTAAGTCACTTAACTCTGATTGCCTCAAACTTCCAGGGCCATCTCCAGTTGTCCTGATGTATATCTTGCCACTGGACCCAGATGGCCCTGGAGGAGGGACTGAGGCTGGTGATTTTGCACAGCCCTGCCTCACTTAAATTCAATTCATTCCAAGTCATGACATCACTTCCCAATGTCACGGTCATCTTCAAGAACAAAGGACAAACAACAAATAATATATTAAAACAATGTTCATAGAATGAGCCACAAAAAACAATGAAATTTAATGCTGTGCAATTATGATGACATTTGTTGAATGGAATAGAGTTATATGGATTTTTGCACATGAACTGTTTAATTACCATGAGTAGATACCTATTCATCCTATTTCATTAGAGTTAAATATTTGTTCCTAAATGGAAGCTATCTTTTTTTTTTTAAATTATACATGAGTAGTCATGGAAAACAATTCTACATTAGCCGATCGCAGGCACAGTTCCAGAAGACTATGGTGCTGTAGCTGATTCAGAGGCTCTGGGTTAAATTCCTCCGGTGCAGCATGCCTGGGGTCTCTGTCAGCGCCATAGTGGGGTTGGACTTTACTCATAGCCCAGCATGGCCCCCTGTAATCTATCTATAGCTGGAAAATAATCTCAGTCCATATTTTTGTGGGTTTTTCTGTTCCAGGGGTTCTTTTCTTCTTGTTTTTGGGGTAATTGTATCAGGAGCTCTGGGCATTTAATGTCTTTCCTGAGTCATCTTGGCTCCACCCCTGGAAGCTATCTTTTTGACTCAAAACAGTAAACACTTAATTTTACTTCTTCTGTACACCCAAATCACAAACTGAAATGATTCTCATCATCCATTTCTTATGCAGGTCCAAATACTTGTAAGTGTATAGCAGTTTACGTGTCTGCATTTGACTGGACATTTGATTTTTTTTTTACAGACAATATAAATATGGAGAAGCTCCAGTTCTCCATTATCTTTATTGAAAATGTGATTGCTCCATAAACTTCCCCTTCAGATGAATGCTACTTAAAGACAACAGAGTCCTATTAGGTTCACTGTTTATGGGAATATCCTACTTTAGAAAAATATGTTTCTGGGGCGGCTAGGTGGTGCAGTGGATAAGGCACCTGCCCTTAATTCAGGAGGACCTGAGTTCAAATGAGGCCTCAGACACTTGACACTTACTAGCTGTGTGACCCTGGGCAAGTCACTTAACCCTCATTGCCCCACTAAAAAAAAGAAAAGAAAAGAAAACATGTTTCTAACCATCTTTGTTTCAAACAATATCTTGTATGTTTTAGTCTTACTTATATTATGCCAAGAAAAGGAAGAAAGAAAGTTGGTCAATGAGAGTTTGGGGCTAGGACATCTCAGCTGCCTGAAGCTAACTGGGCACATAACTATTGACTTGTACACCAGGAATTCTAAGGATTCTTTCTGAACTGTACTTGTTTGTGTCCATTCTTTGAGGATCTCACTGATGTGTGTACTCCCTCTATTGATACAGATCATAATCCATTCATGTCTTCTAATCTAATATTATACTTGTCCATGTCCTCCCATAAATCATTCCAAGATCATCTGCTCAATGTGCTACAATTCCATTATATCTTTAACATTTGAGAACTAGAAGTCCAACTCTAAGATGCTCCATCTGTAATGCTTCCTAATCTCTATAAATCCTCTTCTAAGAATATTTTTCCTTGATAACATCCTTTATGTCACTTCTTGATTAAAATGATAGGCCTATCATGTATTTTTCCATTGCCTTGTGAATTACTCACCACTTTGATTTTTCAGAGATTTTAGTGTTCCATGATTCACAAACATCAATTATCATTGGATTATATGTTTAAAATGGTCCTGTCCAGCTATGTTTTTTGTCATCTTTCCATTTTATAACATAATTCATTAGGAATTTATATGTCATAATCCATGTTGAAAATAGTTTATAATAGAAATATTGGCAGGTCTGTTTCTCTTTTGTTCTGATTGTTGGCCTTCTACTAATTTTATCTATATGTCCTTATTAGGATCTGGTACAGGTGGCTCTAATTCTACGCTTTGTGCAAACTTCTTTTTTTACTCTTCAACTCTGTTATTTTGCAAGGTGATGCTATTAGTAATCTTCTATCACCTCTTAATATTTTGTAAATGAATTTGTCTTTTAAGTCATAATTTTACTTGACTGCTTTCTCTCTCCCCTTGTCAAAGTATATTTGCTTATTTTAGTGGTCGAAGTTGTTTTATGTTCATTAAGCTTCTGCAGAAAATGGTGACAGATTCTATGTTTTTTCTTTTTTCCCATTTTTGGCTTAGTGATTCATTTTATTAAGTTAAGTTGTAACTGATGTAATTGACCTCACTCTTCTAACTTGGTATTGACTTTGATTTCTAATCTAACAAGTTAAGGGTTATTACATCAATAGATCATTTAAAAAATACTTCTATACTGATAAATTTTCCTAACTTTTATGACATAATCAGTTTCATTCCATCCCAGAAGAGGAATGAAATTGCTCCAGACATTGATGCTTTTCATGTACTTTGCTTTCTGACTTCTTAAAGAAAGCAATTGTAATGTATAGGAGTATTACTTCTGACTACCAGACTTAAATAATTTTTACTTTCTTCATTTTCTAATGTTTTCTTTTTATTCTCTCAACTCTGTCCAAATGTAACAGTATTAAAGTCACCTGCAGGGCCATCTCCAACAACCCTGATTTATATTTTGCCATTGGACCCAGATGGCTCTGGAGGAGGGAATAAGTCTCTGACTGTGCATAGCCCTGAGTCACTTAGAACCAATCCACTTTCAAGTCATGACACAAACTTCCTGATGTCATGTTCCTCTTCAAGAACAAATTATAAAAAACAATGAAAGCCACCAAGTATCATTGCATTTTTTGATTTGGCTTGTAGTATTTTACTAAATTATTTTAAAATTTTCTCATAGCTTCTGCAATAGATGCCATTGCAATATTTGCAAATATTTTCATGGTGTTCTTTTTGCTTATGCTCTTCATGAGTTCTGAAGGTGAGATGATTAAATGTCCCATGAAATGATGTTTCTTATTACCCTTGGGAACACAATAAAATCAATTTTGCCAAACCTTATTTGCTCCTCAAGGAGAATGTACAATCCATCCTTCCATCTAGCTGCAGCATCATTTTGTCTACATGTCAAGATTGATATGTTCAGTTACTTCAGTAGTATGTCAATTCATTCATCATTGGATAAGGATCTTACATTTAGAGTGCTAATAGTGAAGTTCATATTTATAGGTTATCTAAAATTTTATGATTCTTAGCCCTGTTTTGTACTCCCTAAGCCTTCTGACTCTTTCTACCTTCACTAACAAAATAGAAGGGGTCCCTATTTCCTATTTTTCTTTGTTTCATATTCAATAAACATTTATTATCACCTATTATGTTCTAGGCACTATGCTATATATTGGGGATACAAATACAAAAAAGAAAGGCAATTCTTGCCCTACAAGAACTTACAATTTTAAAAACAAATGTTGGAGGAGATGTGGAAAAATTGGGATACTGATTCATTGTTGGTGGAATTGTGAACTAATATAATCATTTTGGAGAGCAATCTGGAATCATGCCCAAAGTGTTGTTAAACTGCCTATACCCTTTGACCCAGCAGTCCCAGTACTAGGTCTATTTCCAAAGATGATTAAAGAAAAATGAAAAGAACCTCTAAGTTACTTAGAGATTTATAGTAGCTGTCTTTGTAGGTGCAAAGAACTGGAAATGTAGGGGATGCCTGTCACTTGGAGAATAGCTAAACAAGTTGTGGTATATGATCATGATGGAAGACTACTGTGCCATAAGAAATGATGAGCTGGGGGCAGCTAGGTGGTGTAGTGGATAGAGAACTGGCCCTGGATTCAGGAAGACCTGAGTTCAAATCCAGCCTCAGACACTTTACACTTACTAGCTGTGTGACCCTAGGCAAGTCACTTAACCCCAATTGCCTCACCAAAAAACCAAAAACAGAAAAAGAAAAAAAAGAAATCATGAGCTCAATTATCTTAGAAAAACATGGATAGACTCGCACAAAATAATGTAGCATGAAATGAGCAGAACCAAGAGAACATTGTATATAATAACAGGAATATTGTTTTAAGAACAACTTTGAGTGACTTTGACCATAAAAACTCTGCCTATTATAACTACACAAATTAACTACAAAGGGCATATGAAGGAAGACCTTATCTGCAGCTACAGAAAGAACTGACAAATAAAAGTATGTATACCCCCAGGGTGGGGAGGGAGCTGGAGGGGAGGAAAAAAAAGAAAAAATGTACATGACAACTTTGTAATATATTTAAAAGGAATAGCAAGTTGTACATAACAGAATTGCAGTTTCATGTAAGTCATTAAAATATACTGTGTTGTGGAAATCATTGTTTTATTACATGAATTAAAATTAAAAAAAAATCTAATGATGGAAGACAAAACACAAAAGGAAACTGAAAAGTGGGAAAGGGCAGAGGGAGAAAGTACCCAAAGTAGGGATATGGTGGATGGCAGTCAGAGAAGTCCCAAAGTAGTGCATCCATGTGAGAAATGAGGACCTGAACGTTTGAGGGAGTCTGCAGACAAAATCTCATAATGCGCTTGATAAAAAGCTTCTGGATTAATTGAATAGCAAGTAATTATAGTAAATGTTCTAAAACTTGTTTATATCTGAGTGGGAGTGATGAGGAATGGACATGACGGTATCTAGCATATTTTTCTCCAGGCTTTAGAAGCTATTTATTTACTTTTATTTTTATTATTTTTGGTTGGACAATGAGGGCTAAGTGACTTGCCCAAGGTCACACAGCTAGTAAGTGTCAAGTGTCTGAGGCTGGACTTGAACTCAGGTCCTCCTGACGCCAGGGCCGGTGCTCTATCCACTGTGCCACCTAGCTGTCCCCTTTAGAAGCTATTTAAATAAAATTTGGTGTCAGGCCTAATGATGCATCTGGAAGCAAAAGCCTGAGTAGAACCAATTTTTGTTTGGTTGGTGAGGGATTCTAGCAACAAGGGCATTAAGAAGAAGAGTAAACTCTTGATCCTGATTCTCAGATCTTTTAAAATATTTTGCCTATTGTGGTAAATATTATTTGTGGTAAAGATTAAATATGGCAGTTTTAACTGAATCATTTGGCCCACCCCGAGATTACTATGCTACTGAGCAGTTTTTGAAGGACCTCCCATTTTGGGGGAGGAGAGATTGAACGCTCGCTGAAGGGAGCTAGGGGGCTTCCGGAAGGCGAGGGGGCTTCTGGTAGGTGGGGCTTGTTCCGAGGCTGGTGTTCTCTTTTGGCCTGGTGCTGGGCTTGGGGTGGCATGTTAGAGGTCAGCAATTGGCATCTCAGCGTGGTGCTGGAAACTGCATACTGACCCTGGGGTTGGTGAGTTACTTATGGAAAATCCTAAATTCCTTTGAACTAGCTTAATTGAGAACTATCTGGGAGTGAATAGGTTAAGTTTAGAATATTTCTCTGTATTTCTATTTTCCTATTTCCTTATCTTTGATTTTTTATTAGTTTCCCTTTTGTTGTTTAATTAATTCCCTATCAATAAAATCTGATCCTTTTGTGAACTAAAGCTTAGAGGCTCCTCTCTTATTGGCCTGGCAGAAATATCTAAAGGGAATAATTCAGAGGGGAGATTAAACCTTAAAAAAGGGTCCCTCATATTTCTGGGACCCCAATATCAAGGTGAGTCACCCAAATAGCTCTCAGTATATCCAATTTTGGCCCTCACACTATATAACATGGAGATTAAGGTAAATAGTAGGAACTGTGATCATCTCACTTTTTTATGCTTACTTGTAGCTTCTCGGCCCAAGGGTTAGACTTGGAAGCAAAAGCTGAAGATTCAGTAAAAATGTTAATTCCTCTGCTTTAACAATCAGATTCCTTTTTGATTCCTTTCCATTTTTTCTTTCCACATTTTATGCCCTCTTTTAAGCCCCATCCTTTTCACCTCCTTCTTTAGCCCTAACATTCCATTATTTTTTCTATTTGTTCATGCTACATTCCCTTCAGCATAGCTTTTCTTTGCCTGTATATGGAATAAGAGTTGTATAGAATGCTCAGGGAGGACAAGCAGCTCATTCTGAGGGACTGCTTAGCCCTTTACAGGGCTGTTCATCTACCCTTGATGCCCACCTTCACCCCAACCCTCACCTGTGGCTCCAAGAAGTTGCAGCACAGTGGCCACATCCCAGTAAAACCATCTCACAAGATGGGCTAAACCAGGTTGAGGGTAACTTACAGACCTTAAACCCTTTTAGTGAATTAAGGGGATGCCTACCCCAAGCACATGAAGATTTTCCCTGGAAGAATGGGCATATAAAGACAATTTGTTCCAACAGCCATGAAGGTGGCTGCAAAGGGACTGTGAAGAATTTAGTGCTTGGTTGGGCATCAAAGCTGCTAATGTCACCCACTATATCCAAAACCATAGTCAACTATCTTAACCTTTGTCCTGCCACTGGACCTCTATGGCTCAGAAAGAGAGAGTGGGACTGATGACTTTGTTCAAGTGTACCTCACTGAAATCTAATTGACATGTAGGTCACATGCAAATTCTGGGTGCTGTCACTGGCCCTCTTCAAAAACAAAGGATAGGGGCAGCTAGGTGGCACAGTGGATAGAGCACTGGCCCTGGATTCAGGAGGACCTGAGTTCAAATCTAGGCTCAGACACTTAACACTTACTAGCTGTGTGACCCTGGGCAAGTCACTTAATCCCAATTGCCTCACCAAAAACAAAAACAAAAAACCAAAGGACAAACAACAAGAAGATGTAACAGGAATAAGAGAATGATAATGGTCCTGCAGGATAGTTCTAATTTCCAGTATCCATTTTGCTTAACTCAACACCTGTGATTTCAATACAGTAGGTAACTGTCAGCAAGGAAACTCTTTCTTCTGGTGCAGATAGACCACTCTTCTGCACATGAGTCTTCCTAAGTGGCCTAGGAGAAGTTTAATAACTTTCCTAGAGTCACATAGCCAGTACATGTCAGAAGAGGAACTAGGTCTTCCTGATTCAAAGACCTGTATCCTCAATATACTATACAATATTTCTCAATTTTTAGAAAATTCATAAACCAGGGAGAAATACTTTGTTAACTTATGGGGTCCAATATTTTTGAAATGATCCCCTTAAGTGGTTTGTGAAGTGGGGAGGGAGTTCTTTTTATCTCCCATTTTTATAACTTTAGCTCATATAATTCTCCTCTCATGGGCCCTAGAGAAGAGAAAATTTTTTTCCTACTTCCAATTTGTCAATGATTTAGCATGAACTACCACACCTGGAAATATCCCTTACAAAAGTCTATTTGGAGAAGAAAAGAATCATGATCTTTAAAGAGATTCCTTTTCATGTTCTACTCCATGTATTTTAAATTAAAAAGTAGGTTTAGAAGAAATGAGGGTAGGGCACATTCTTTTGTAGCTTGTCATTTCTGTAATTATGTCAAAGGAAATCTGGTTATCAATAGTATCTTGTATATGTATATTTATATAGTAGATCAAGATTATGATATTTTGTGCAGTCAGTAGTTAGTTTTAAAATCAATTTAGGGTGGGCAGCCGCTAGGTGGCGCAGTAGATAAAGCACTGGCCTTGGATTCAGGAGTACCTGAGTTCAAATCCAGCCTCAGACACTTGACAGTTACTAGCTGTGTGACCCTGGGCAAGTCACTTAACCCTCATTGCCCCTCCAAAAAAACCAACCAAACAAACAAACAAAATCAATTTACGGGCAGCTAGGTGGTGCAGTGGATAGAATACTGGCTTTGGAGTAGGAGGACCTGGGTTCAAATTCGACCTCAGACACTTAACACTTACTAGCTGTGTGACCCTGGACAAGTCACTTAATCCCAATTTCCTCACCAAAAAAAGAGAAATCAATTTAAAAGCTATTATTGAAAGGGTCCTGCCAAAATCATTTATAAATAGGATTCCCCCCACCAAAATGTTAGAGCACTACTTAATTATTCTAATCCTCTAATTTTACAGATGAAAAAACTAGAACTCAGACAAATGACTAAGTGATACAGCAGAAACTAGACACTGAAGTCCCTAACTTTTAGATAAAAAATCTTTCCATTATATTCCATTGGTTACTCAAAGTAAATATTTTATCATCTGAACTACCTTACACAACTTTGCTTCCTTTTTTCTACTTGTTTTGTCTCACCTCTTGGATACTTAATTCCCACATATTTAGAGCTTCTTCCACAGGGTAAAACAAGATAAAAAGCAATACTGGACACTTGGTTTTGCCATTTGTTATCATTCACTGTAAGAAGGGAGCAATTGATATGATAGACCAAAATTATAAATGTGCTTGAGTGTTAGATCTGTGAATTTTATTCATTCAGTGTATCACTGACTCTATTGCCATAAACAGTGAGAAGAAACTAGAATTGTGACATGAAATGTAGTACTGAAAACAATGCCAACAACAACAACAAATATGATTTTATCTTTCCTGCTTTAGTTATTGGAAAGAGTATTTTGGCATCTGACCTGAGCTCTTTTCCTACAGAATTAAAAACAAAACGAAACACCCTACTCTTTATTTTCTTATTGAGAGGATGAGTACAAAAATCAAAATACTAGAACAAAATTAGACCTCCTTTGTCCAACCACATACATGGGGTTGGGGGAGGAGAAGGACAGGTTGAGGAAGCTAAATGTGTGATTATAACTTCCCAAAAAATACAACAAATACTTGCCATATAATTTTTTTTTGGGTGAGGCAATTGGGGTTAAGTGACTTGTCCAGGGTCACACAGGTAGTGTCAAATGTCTGAGGCTGGATTTGAACTCAGGTCCTCCTGAATCCAGGGCCAGTGCTCTATCCACTGTGTCACCTAGCTGCCCCCACCATATAAATTTTTAAAGAAGATTGGTACTTGAGAATGAAAAAGAGGAAATCGAAAAACCAGTGGGATATATCACCTACTTGCTTCTTCATCTTCAAGTGAGATTGAGACCCAACACTGCAAACATTAACTTTAGTATTTTATATTGATAAAAGAAAAGAATTTATGCCTTACTGTTTACTTGCTGCTAACATACTGTGATCATTCCAGTCCTCCACATCCAATAAGAGGATGCCAACATTGCTTGAGAAGTTGTCAATTTATCTAGTTCAATAAGCCATTCTGGGCAAAGGACACTTTTATTGGAAACCTCTAGGGAAGGAGATTCTGGCCCTTTTTGAAGTCATTCAATTAGTTTGATAATCCCAAGCTACTGCATTTAAGTCCATGTTTCCTTTTGTGTTCTACATTGAAAATGAATCTATATGGAGTATATCCTGTTGGCCACCAACTGTCTACTTAATTATTCATTTATTCATTCATTCATTCATTCATTCATTTATTCACCCATTTATTTATTCATTCAGCCATTTATTCATTCATTTAATCCTTCATTCATCCATCCATTCATCCATCTGTCCCTCCCTCCCTCCCTCCATCTATCTATCTATTTAAAGTTTTGATTTCCAAATTCCATCCTCCTCTCATTCCCTCCCTCAGCTCCCCCCTTCCTAAGGTGGTAAGCAATCAGATATAAGTTATACATGTGCAATTATGTAAAACATTACCATATAAGAAAAAAAAAGATAATATAAAATAGCATGCTTCAGTCTGTGTTCAATCAGTATCAGTTCTTTCTCTAGAGGTGGATAGTATTCTTTAGCATTAGTCCTTTGGAATCATCTTAGATCATTGTATTGCTGAGAGTAGTTAAGTCATTCACAACTGTTCACAGAACAATAATACTGTCACTATGCAAAATGTTCTCCTGGTTCTGCTCACTTCACTATACATCAGTTCAGACAAGTCTTTCCAGGTTTTTCTGAAATTATCCTGCTTGTCATTTCTTATAGCACATTAATATTCCATTACAATCATATGCCACAGCTGTTTTAGTCTTTCCCCATTTGATGGACATTCCTTTGATTTCCAATTGTTAGCCACCACAAAGAGTTGCTATTTTTTTGTACAATTTTTTTCCTTTTCTCTTTTTCTCAGTTACTATTGTTAAGCACCAACTCTCATATATTCAAATACTGTTGACTGTATGAAATCCCTCTTCTCTGAAATAATCCCCCTTTTCCCCTGCATGCCATAGATCTAACTTTCTAATTCCTTAATCTCACTGGGAGATGATGAACAAAAATTCAAATTTGGGGTTCAAAAATTTCAAAAATAAAGAGAAATGGTTAGATTGTGATAGGAACTTTCCAATAAAACATATACTATAAAGTGTAGTGTGACTTGATTTAGTCTTCCTTTGGTACCAAACAAGTATCTTGAAAACATTGTAGGGGACCTTCAGGACAAATTAGAATTTCTGAAATGGGGGGGGGGGCAGCTAGGTGGCACAGTGGATAAAGCACTGGCCCTGGATTCAGGAGGACCTGAGTTCAAACCCAGCTTAAGACACTTGACACTTGACACTTAACTAGCTGTGTGATCCTCAGTGCCCCCCAAAAGGAAACAAAAAGCAAAACAAAACAAAACAAAAAGAATTTCTGAAATGGGAATCCATAGTTCAATTGTGCTAGGAAAAAATTGCCTTTTTTATTGGCAGTTCAGCTCAAAGATGACCAAAATGACATCACTCTGTTAGGGTCAGGGTACAGTGTGTTCAAATGTGGCTGATCAGAACCATACAAGCTCAGGAGGCTCCACCACAATTCTCAAGATAGATCATTGACAATGCATGTGGTTTGAATGGAATTTTACTTGAGAAAGCAAATACTGTGGCATAAATTTCTATCCTTCATTAAACAAGATACCATGGCGTGATATTCTGCATTGGGAGAATGGTTGCTATAGGAATTTTATATACTTTATAATTAAGAGAGTTAAATGTTGAATTTGCTGTTCTCATGGAAGAGAGTGTGTAATAAGGTCATTATCTGCTTCTATATGAGCATGTACTGAGACAAGGTAAGGTTTTCTTTGTTAGACAAGGGTCTAATGATCCTCTTGTACTCTAGTACACTATACTTCAAGCACTGCACTCTCACAAGCTTAATAGAGTACAATCTGATGTATTTAATACTGGGTGTATGTGTAAGATTGTGGTGGAAATGGGAGAAGCTATAACATTTCACCACTTTCATTCATGGCAGGCCATTCTATGCTTAAATATTGGGCTCATGTAGATAGATATAGATATTACAGATAGATATATATGTATAGATGTGTATATCTATAGACATGTATCTATATATCTATATGTATATACATATGCTTACATATAATTAGAGCTGGAAAGAAGCTTTAAAATCATCTAGCAAAACCCCTTCATTTTCCAAATGAGAAAAATGGAGGCCAGAAAGGTGACCTAACATGACTTGTACAAGTTCACCCAGTGTCAGAATTTAATTAGAACCCAGTCCTCCCAACTCCTACTCTTTCCCATATACCAGACCAGACCACCAGTGCTATTGTTAAGAATTCTACTTTTCAGTATTAATAACTTACTTGTATGTTTATCCTGAATTTGTAATTGTCCCCTATAATTTGTGGGCCTGATAGTTCTTATTAAATGCCCCATGCATGTAAGAATAGTAGGTGTTTAATTTATTATTCTCTCTTTCCTCAGTATTCTATCCACTTTTGCCTGCTAAATTCAAAGCTGGTAGTTGGAGAGAAAGATAAGAGAACCTTGTGGCTTGGATCTGAAGCCCCTCATAATTCCCTATCCCTAGCCATCAATAAACCAGCATTTATTAAGTACCTACTATGTATCAAGCACTGTACTCAGCACTGGGGATACAAAGAAAGGCAGTAGCCAGTCAGGCCCTAGTCTGAGTCTGAGTCCCTAGTCAAGGAGCTCATGGTCTAATGAACAAATATCTTCATGTCAATCTTTACTTAGATGTCTTGGTACTCCAAATGAAAGTATGATGTAAAAAGTTTGATGAGTTCTCTCCGCCAAAGATATTGTTTTCCTTCCTCAACAGAACCATGCTAGGTTGAATAACTTAACTTTAGCCTCAGGGTTATTTAGTGGTTTGGTTGGCTGCCTTTATTTTGTTCCTGAAGATGACACTAAGAGGACTTTGCAGTATAATTTTTGCTTCTTAAACTAGAAGAAACTACATTTCTTGTTCCTACTAAAATATTTAAATGTTTATATCCAGAAAAGAAAGGCTACCCAAAGCACCAGCAATATTCTTACATTCCCTGCAACAACTAAAATGACAGTGTTTTAATGCATTATCCATACTCCTTTTAACTGAACAATTACCTACATTTACTGAAATTGTGCTTGTATTCTGAGTCTAGGTTATAAAGCTACAAGCAAACAATCTAAAGCATTGTGTCCCCCTCCCCGCCCCCCAAAACCCTGCAATGATAAGTAATAGAGGAGTAAATTCTCACAAAGTTTCTGAGGAATATGTCATAGACACAATTTCCACTGGCACATTCACCTACTTCAAAAGGTGTCATACACTTATAGGCCCAGCAAAATTGACCACTGTTTCACATATAACATGCTCCATTTATAATCCTTAGACCGCTTCAAGATTAAGTCCAAGAGTCACTTTCTACATGAACTCTTTCCTTATTTTCTCTAGCTAATAGTTCCTCCCTGCAAATTACTTTATTTCTATTTTGTATGAATTTATGTGTGTATATTACTTGTGACAAAATGCAATCTCCTTGAGAGCAAAGGATATTTTATTTTTGTCCTTTTGCATGTGTGTGTGTGTGTGTGTGTGTGTGTGTGTGTGTTCTATGTTCTATGCACTATGCTAGTAACTGGAGATACAAAAGCAAAGTGGAAGAATAATTACCTTCAAAGAGTTTACAGGGGAAGCAATAAATGCAATTTGTAAGTAAATACAAAGTAACGTATATGTATATATGTATGTATGTGTGTGTGTGTATATATGTATGTTTATATGTGTGTATATATCCAATATATATATATGTGTGTGTATATGTATATATATATGGAAATACATAGATTATGAGGTCATTTTAAGCCAAAAAATAATGGTGGAATTATACAAAGGAACTGGTTATAGTAGGCAAATTGGATGGGAGGAGGATATATTTCTGAATATATCAAATTGCCCACTAACCCTCCATATAGTGGTGACCTGCTTATAATTTCAGATATTCCTATTATATGGGAAAGAAGAGGAATGGTTTCCTCTTTAATCATATCTTCTTCTTTGAAGTATTATTTTCTTCTGAGTCCAGGAGTGATAGTGGTTAAGAGATAGAGACACCAGTACATAGTAGGTGATAAGTGACTTTCCCCTTCACTAGGAGTCTGGTGGAGCCAAAGTTCTCAATCGGAACAAAGGCACTTGAGGTAACAAAAGAGTTATGCTATCTTTCCAATGGTGTCCAGAATTGGTTGCCTCTTTTTTCTTAAACGCTGGAAAAACTCTCTGTATTCCAAAAAAGTCCCTTCCCTGTGACTCAACAATTTTGCCTAACCTTGGGCCCACTGAGTAAGTATTGTCCTTGGTTTTATGTGCTTCATTGTCACTTATCACCCTAGGCCAGAGGGCTTACCTCCAAAAAATGAAACTGATTATTGTCCCCTTATTATAGGAAGCAAAAGAAAAGAACAGTCACACAATCTCAATAAGGACTCTTATATCAGGGGATGAAGTAAGAATTATGGGAAAGTTGAGAAATGGAAACACAAATATAATTTTTTAAACCTAAGACAAATGAAAAAAAATTTCTATTAATACAAATAATCATACAGGTAGTGCTCTCTGTGGCTTGTGCTCTCTGGGAGAAAGATCCACTTGTTATTTCTAAGGAAAATGAAGGAAAGGATTTTTCTTAAACTAAAAACACACATTCTTTAAATTCAAATGTTATATAATAGAAAAACCATTTTATGTCTAAGAGGGCTTTGCTGAGTTAGAAATTATAGGTACCTGGTATGATTAGGTTTTATAATCCTTATAATGGTTAGAATTTAGCATCTCTACAAAAACTGGTAGAGTTATTCCAAGATTTGGCTGGAATTTTTTTTCTATAAGATAAAAACTGTTGTTCAGTACTTCTGAGCATAATTTCCTGCATTGTTCTCACCTGCATGCTATTTTGAATTGTTACTTCCTAGCAGAAATTTCAAATTCACTGGACTGTGATCATCTTCTCCCAACCCCTCAACCCTGCCTCCATACACGTCTTTCCCATGCCTAAGCCTACTTCCTACAGTACATTCTTGCTCACATTGACAAATGACCTTAGTGTCATCTGCTTGATAGCACAAGAAATTATTATTAATTTCCCACTCACGTAGGCCAACTGTTATATGCAAGGCCCACCAAACCAATTGTAGTGTTCTTTTGAAATTTCTACAAAATGATGAGCATGCAATTTCCCCCTGTCCTCCCCTCCACATAGCCATGCCAAGAACTGGACTGATAATATGGAGCCATCCATCTGGCAGGGGCTTCTGGTTTACTAAGTCAATGCATTTGATTGGACATTATTTAATGAAGATAAAAATGCCATACATTTCTCTCTATTCATATTCTATCTCTCCCCTTCCCACTTTCTGCCCCCTCTCCCTCTTTTTTCTTTCCTCTTCTCATCCCCAAATTTGCATACATTTATAGTGATTGTAAAAACAAAACAGTGACCCTTGCCTCTTAAGCTGTTTTTAAAATTTAGAGGGAAAATAAATTTTAATAGCAGTAGGTCTAAAAGAATCTTACTCAGAACTGGAGGACTGAGATATCACTTACTGATGCAAAAGGCAAATAGAAAAAAATGTAGTCACCTTTTTTCCCCCTTCTTGTCTGTTTCCATACCTAAAAGCAAAACTATCTTGAAAACTGAAACTGTGGTCGGCATGTATTTTTTAAAAAGCAAAGAGCTTTCTGGGAAAAGCTGGCCCCAGGATGCTCTCTACTTTCCTTTGAGATGAAAGAATTTTCTGGGAATAGAATATTTATAAATATAGAGTTAGAGGAGGTGAGGAAAGGTGCTACAACTTTGGGAGGGTTTCAAAAAAGGAAGCCAAATGGAAATTTTAAAAATGTATTAAACTTAAATAGTGGAAAAATCCCCAAACTGAACTTCAAAATAAAATCTCAATAAGAAAATGTTTTGAAAAATCTTTCCCAAAGCAGAAACCCTTTTCTCATAAAGACCTTGGAGAGGTCCTCCTAGGAAAGTTGTATAACAGACTTCTCATTGCTTTACACAAGGGACATCTGAGGGCATTTAACTGCCCTGTACCTTATTGGTATAGCAACTCTGTTGAAAGAACTCAGTTATCATGTTTTAAACATCTGCCAAAGAAGGAGAAAAGAGGAAAATGTTACCAACAGTCACAAACAATTAAAAGAAAACTATTAGACAATAGGAGTACTTTTAGATTTAGGAAGCAATAGCATTAGGCATTCTAGGACTTTCAATTCTCTTACTCCAATTTGCTTTTCGAGGTTCATCTTCCACTACCCACTTACAAGCACATTCTGCACAAGCTGGATTCAATTCCTGCATAATTACTAAATACACAGAACTTTCCTACCTCTTTACCTTTGTTTATGCTATACTTTCTATTTGAAATGCTTCCTTTCCTTCCTCATAACTCTGCCTGTCAAAATCCAATCTATACTTCAAGACTCAGTGAAAAGATATTGCTTCATCACCACTTTTCCATTCCCAATAGGTGAATGCTATCTTTTGGACCTATGTATCACTTTCTTTGTTGACCTCTTATGTAATATACTTTTACTTATGTTGTAGTTAAGCACTTATCTTATCCTTCCTCTCCTAGATATTTGCTCCTTAGAAGTGATACAGTATTTATTGATATTTTCACCCCCTGTAGTACCCAGTACAATGAGTGTATTTTAGGTAGCATAAACTCAATTGATTATGATTGCATAAATAAAAAGTCTAATATGGAATTATATTATCTCTGCAATGTAATTCCCATGAATGATGCAGATTCCAAGCTATGTAATTCTCCATTTTGTCTTCTGATAAGTTTGCTACAAGAAATTCTCAAAATTAACAAGGTCTATAAACATTTTCTAAAAAAATTAAAAGCTGAACCAAAGTAAAACAATTGTCATGTTTCTGGGGCCAAAAGAGTATATGAATAACCTTAGACAGAAAATGTTTGGTCTCCTCACCAAGTAAAGGCATGTGGCAGCTAAAGACATTGACGTTTTAGATTATACACTCATTTTGAAAACTACAATGGATTTGATAAAACCTAATACAATTATTGTGAAAAATATGGAGCAATTTAGGTTAAATGAGAGTACAATTAGGTGGTTTAAAACAATTCAGTGGGTGGATCCAAAGAATAGTTATCAGTAGTTCAGTGTAAATTTGGAAGAAGATATCTAGTGGGTTGTCCAAGTAACTCTTCCTTGTTCCTATACTTAATAATTTTTAATCACTGGTTGTTTTAAAGCACAGATCTCATGGTTATAAAGTCTGTACATGATGTAAAGTTTGGAGATAGTTATTACATTCTATGACAGATTAAGGATTTAAAAGGGCTTTAAAGTCTAGCATATTAGACTGAGTCTAATGAGATGAAATTTATTAGGAATAATTGTTAAGTCTTGGACCTAGGCTCAAAAGATCAAGTAGAATATGGGGGAAGCTAGATAGTCAGTCTTTTGCCATTATTCTTGCACAGCTGCTTCACACTAAAAACCCGAATTAGCAACTGAAGCAACATATGTAACTGTAATGAAATTACATGTTTGGAGGAGAAATTATCTAAACATTTACTTCTCTAGAAGATTAATAGGATGAAGTAGCACTCATAGAAGTGAATGTTAATCTGAACAGCATCATGCTCAAAATTATAGAGAAACTAATGAAGAATTTTTACATGCTTATGTTATGTACATCAATCTATCCATTACAAAAAGGTATGTTAATTATTAAAGTATCAGTATTATTAATATACCCAGTAGATACATATGTAGCAAATATGGTAAAAAATCATCAAACTCTATTTTTTAAAACAGCTATATAATCTCTCTCTCTATTTAACCAATATAAATTTAATCAATATATTTAACCAATCAACGTGTTCTCATTAGGCACCTACTCTGTACAAGGAACCATGCTTGGTACAAGGGATACAAAGACAAAAAATTAAATACTCTCTGTCCTTAAGAAGGTTTTGCTATTTTCAGGGAAAACAACACATATACCTATAGGTATATACAACACACAGATATGTATATATGTCAATATAGCTAGCATAAATAGCAGGTAGGTTTTTTTTTTTGTGAGGCAATTGGGGTTAAGTGACTTGCCCAGGGTCACACAGCTAGTAAGTGTTAAGTATCTGAGGCTGGATTTGAACTCAAGTCCTCCTGACTCCAGGGCCAGTGCTCTAACCACTGAGCCACCTACTTGTCCTAGGTATTTTTTTTTTTTTTGGTGGGGCAATTGAGGGTTAAGTGACTTGCCCAGGGTCACACAGCTAGTAAGTGTCAAATGTCTGAGGCCAGATTTGAACTCAGGTCCTCCTGAATCCAGGGCTGGTGCTTTATCCACTGTGCCATCAAGCTGCCCCATGGGTAGTTTTTTTGGAGGGGAATCACCAGCTACAGGGAGGACCTTGTACGCTATTCTAGTAGACATTTTACTTCTTCTATCAATTTTGTAACCTAGAATTTCTTCCCTGATCACTCTCAAGCTTCCCTTTATCCTTAAGTGAAAATCATATGGTATCAGATATTTGTACTTAGTTCAGTTCCCTTATCTGTGAAATGAGTATAATAATAACACCTACCTCCCAACCTGCCTCACAGGGTTATTTTGAGAATAAAACAAGACAAATTTGGAAGGTGCTTTGCAAACCTTAAAATGCTATATAAAATGCTAGCTATTATTGTTGCTATTGCTTTATATTATGATAGGCCTTGTTTATTGCCACACACATTTTTACCTACCAGGGCTGAAGGGAACCTCAGAGACAGACATGAGGGAAAAATGTTAGCACTACTTCCACTTATTCATTATACCTTCAGTTATTCCTTAGTATGGTTCACATGCATTTTTTGTTTCTTTTCCAACTTCCAGACAGCTATTTACTTTCCCAAGTTTACTAAAACCAGGATTTAAGCTTTTGCTCTAGTCATTCTAATTCCACTTATTCAGGTGACTTCTTGGTTAACTTAACTGTTATGTATGTATGTATGTATGTATCTATTCACACTTATGCCATGTTGCCTTATCTATCTGTATCTGTCATCTATACATGTATACAAACATATATGTATATACATATTGTTTAAATTTATTTGAGAAGTTTTAAAATGGACTGTCAAATATAAACATTTGTTTCAACTGGTTTAATTCCAAGAGGGAGCTTGCTTCCTTCTTTATCAAATCTTCTTTAAAGGTGTATGTGTGTATACACACACATATATATGTATGAATATATATATATATGGCCTAAAGTACTAAAAAGTTAGCTAGGTGGCACAGTGGATATAGCACTGATCTTGCAATCAGGAAGACTCATCTTCCTGAGTTCAAATCTGGCCTTAGAAACTTACTGACTGTGTGACCCTGGGCAAGTAACTAAGCCCTGTTTACCTTAGTTTTCTCATCTGTAAAATAACTGGAGAATGAAATGGCAAACCACTCCCTTATCTTTGACAAGAAAACTCCAACTGGGGTCATGAAAATCAGACTTGACTGAAACAACTGAACAACAATAATGACAGAAATCCTATAGGTATTATGTACTGGTGTTTAAAGAAAAATAGGTACATGAACTTAGGTTCAAAAGGTCAAAGACAGAGCATTTGGGGGCATTCTTTCCAATACATTTAAATGGTACAACTCACATTAACTTTAATGGACATCATGTAGCTAACATGCTATGTGACCTTTTGAAAATTGAAGAGATACATCCAACAGGAGCTGCCTTGCTGTGATTCTATTGACAAAACAATATGCATACAGCTTGAATTGATCATGGTCAGAAATTCAGTTCCTCCTGCCATTTTGTACTGAGAACTACATTAACATTCTAACTCTGTACAAATGATTTAGAAATTCAAACAGAGCTTCAATATCACTTCTAAAGAACTGAAGACATGGAATCAGCTTTCAGTAGGTCACCTCTTTAGGTATATTTATTGGATTATGTTTTCCAGTATGAATATAAGTCATAGGACCTTGCAATCTCTAAACTGAAAAAAAGGCATCACCCAAAGGACAGTGGAGAGCAACATCATGGGAAACTGATGGGAGGACAAGATCATGCCACTCAGGATAGGCTGACATAAATGGGTTGTGATTTGCATCATCAGGTTAGAGATTCACAACAATGGGATTACAAATGAATTGGATTGTTTTACTTAAAATGTCTTTTAGTAATGATAATTTTATGTTCCCCACATTTATTGAGAACTATTTGCAAAGCCTTCTTTACAACATTATAAATATACTGAAGAATTAACCTGAGTAAAAGGGAGTTAATGCCACCAATTTTAAAATCTAATAATGAGTTTGCATCAAGGGTATAGGAGGTAATGTATTTATATACACATACATATACACACACACACATATAGTGCATTTATGAGTTATTTAGGTATTATTTATATAGTAATTACATTTAAACAAATTAGCCATATAAATTGTTTATATAAATTGATATGTATTTATTATTTATAAAACAGTTATTTAAGGAATTAAAATACTAAATTATATGTATTATATTATATCTAGGTATATCTAAATGTAATAATGTAGGAAATTTACATTATTTATGTCATATATGTGTCTTTGTGTATGTTACATCTATGTTTGATATATGTATGAAATATAATTATATATAACAAATAAAATAGAAAAATTAAAAAAATGAAAATAAGTAGAACCAACCTGGAGTTTTGTATGGCTTATAGAACAAAGCTTTGTAGGAAATTTAAGTAATGAGTGAGGGTCAATTAAATTATTTGATGATAAAAATTCTGTATAAATTGTCTTGTTTAAGAAATTGAATTATTTAATAGATTATCAAAGGAAAAGTATCAAAGAAGCTTAACACTTTCACATTACATTTATTACTCCCAAAACATCTATCATGTTCTTAATCGATCATCAACCATTCAAATGACTTCGAGACTAATTATTTTAGAATTATATTTATGAAATGAAAATAGTAAAGTTAAACTGTAGGTATGAATGCTTGATCAAAAACTCTCTTGAGGATTTAGGGAAATTTATTATCAAATAAAACTTTTTGCATGTATTATTAGAAATTTGGTCATAAAGGCATCAAATTTCAGTTTAATCAGGTTGATTATTTTATATTCTAAAAGCACAGAAATAATTTGTTAGTTTCAGATATTTTTATGAGCTTTCATGAAACACAAAGTTGTTTCCACTTGAAAAATCTACATTTTAGGATGGCATTTAGGATCTACCCAGATGTTAACCTCTAAATGTTCAATTTATCTGTGCTTACCCATAAGCAGTCACTTGTAACATCCCACTATAAACAGTTCCCATTACTACAATGATATTAACAAATCATACTGCAGCTGCTTGGCTGCCTGAAGGAAATGTTTATATTCTAAATATCTTACACAGTGCTATTTTGAAAAGGTGAAAAGATGTTTCTACCATTGTTAGGATCTAAAGTCTCTTTAAGATTTCATAATTGGTGACACACTTGCCCTGTTACTTGAAAATGTTTCTTATCATTGACTTATCACTACAGTTCAATTTTGGCTTCTTTATTCATACAACAAACTTTTCTTTAAAAAATTCTGTAATCTCTATTTTATGTTTGGTTTCAGCTTTGCCTTTATTTTTTCAGTATTAATCTATGGTTGACAGGACCTGAAATCTTATATTTGGCTTTGCTTCCACCTGTTTTCCTTTGACATCTGGCTTCTCCTCTCTTCCTTATATTTAACCAGACCTCCCAATAATAAAGGGAGCTAATACATGGTTCTCTCTTGGTTTTAGCACTTATCTATATTATTGATATCAATTATGGAATCACAGAGTTGGCAGAAAAATTGGAAGTAATCTGATCCAACATTTTCATCTTAAGAGTTGAGGGAAAAAAACCTACAACAATCCTGAATCCAGGTTCTGAAGATTCAAGTTCAGACTCTAAGTCTGTCATTTCCTACCTGTTCAATTCTGAGTAGATGGTTTAATCTCTCTGAGTCTCAGTTTCCTTCGTTGTAAAATGAGTGAGTTGGATTAGATGATCTCTAAATTATCTTAGTTCTAAATTTTAGAATTCTATGAACTAAGCTACAAAAAGGCTAGTTGAATTCCCCAAGTCACATACCAAGTGCATATAACACTAAACTAGATACAATTGATCATATAAATAAAAAGTATATGATAGGGGCAGCTAGGTGGCATAGTAGATAGAGCATCGGCCCTGGAGTCAGGAGTACCTGAGTTCAAATCTGGATTCAGACACTTTAACACTTACTAGCTGTGTGACCCTGGGCAAGTCACTTAACCCCAATTGCCTCATTTAAAAAAAAAAGTATATGATATCGTCCTACCATCTAGGAGCTGACAATATCATTATGGAGACATGATGAATAAATTAGGGAAACATGAAGAATAATACAAAACAACATCTAATCCCACATTAATTTGTGCCCTAAGAATTATCTGACATATGGTAATAGTTTCCAGTATCATCATTCAGCCTGGAATCATTTACTTTCCTCCCTTATTGATCCTGGGAAAGTCACAATCTTTGACTCAATTTCCTTAACTGTAAAATATGGGTAATAATAGCAACTATCTCCAGGGTTTTTGTGCAGATCAAATGAGATATTATTTGTAATGCACTTAGCATAGTGCCTGATATGGAAGTGATTAATAAATGTTGCTGTTATAATTATTACTATTGCTATTAATGATTCATTCATTCATTCATTCATTTATTTGTTTGTCTATCTATTTATTCTCTTTTTTATTCCTGTTGGGTATTTTCAGAGAAAGAAATCCTCCCACAAAGTATAGGAGCTATTAACCTCTATTAAGTCTTCTAACAACTTTGTGAATAACTTTATTGAAGTCCATTTTAGTGATAACATCTACATAAAGTACATAGTGATAATTTCCACAGGGCAGATGGTCACAACAAGTCCATCCTCATCAAGATTGTTTTAAAAATGGTGTGTTCCAGGGGCAGCTAGGTGGCACAGTGGATAAAGCACCAGCCCTGGAGTCAGGAGTACCTGAGTTCAAATCCGGCCTCAGATACTTAAGACTTACTAGCTGTGTGACCCTGGGCAAGTCACTTAAGCCCAATTGCCTCACTAAAAAAAATGGCGTGTTCCAATTATTAGTTAATTCTATGGTTCCTTTTCAGGTGTGCTAAAAAGCAACTTGTGCAGATCTGGCCCCTGCTTTATAGGAATTTAAACTTAAGGAAGACATACTCTTATGAACATGTCTGCTGGATTTGTAGATAACAGTCCACAATAACTAAACATTTAAATGGCATTTTTACCTCCTTTCTTCCATTGCCCTCACTCTGGATTCTGATAAACACAGTTCATCTTCAAGCAGTGGCTTACTTTCTAATGCCTACACACATTTCCCCAAAGTAATTAAATCAACATTGGAACATTAGAATCCTTAAATTGTATGAATTTGAGAAGAGACACTGCAAGGCACCTAGATAGGCTATTTGATCCCAGTCAATTTTCTGCATGTAGAGTCTTATCATAAACACAGAACACTCCTCAAATATTCCTGCATCTTTTGATCTCTTATCAAAATCCAAATATGTCACTTATCATCTTTGGTCATGCAGGGCTGGAGGAAAGAGAGGGATAGATAGACTATGTCATTCACTGCTGGGCTTCTCTTACCAGCTTTTGGCTACAGAAAGAATACTGCTTGACATGCTTTAACTCATTTTTAAGCTATTCATTGAATAAGAGAGTATTTGAACTAGAAAAGATCTTAGAGGCAACCTAGTAAAACTTCCTCCTTTAAAAAAGTCAGTACTTTTGTAAGGGAGGATTGGCTTCTATGGGATCAGTCTTCAGAATACACATAATGTTGCCCGCTGGATCAATCTAACACGTAGAAGCTTGATAAACCTTCAAATCAAGAGTGACTGAGAGTCTGACGCTATGTGGTGACAAAGAGGTTTCTTAATTGGCTTCAGAGCCAAGACTGATAATATGGCTAGAACTAATTTTGCATACAAAAGGATCAATAGACTCCTCTCTTAGCTCTTTATATTTCTCTTTCCTGGTAGCTTTTGATCAAGGATGATTGCTATAGTTCTAGTGATGGTGTAGCAAAAATTGGTCCTATTTCCTATGCAGTAACCATTTGGTTGTGAATTCATGACGCCATTGGTACTTTGGTGTCTTTATATTTATTTTTTCCTGATCTTAGGTGACTATTTGGAGATAGAACAAGCATAATTAAGACTTTAGGAGATTCAAATGGACATTAGTGCTAAAAGAGCTCCCCTTAGTCATTGGAGATGATAACAAAATGCCAACGGAAATGGTAGCTGTGCCTGGTGAGGAGCCAGTCCTGAAGAGTGATATGTTTCACCAAGTCCAGCAGTGAATTGACTCATTAAAGTACTAGCCACGGCAGCAAGGGAATACTAATCCACTGGCACTGCCACATCGAGAAGTGAATTTAGAAAGGATTCTTTCAAAGGACACAAAGGAATTGGAGGGCCAGGAACTACACTTAAGCCATATGCACTTCCTATATGTGTACCTTTGAGCTTCCAATTTGAGACCATTCTTCTTTGGAACCAAGTGTGTACAGACAAGGTATTATATCCCCTTACTGGAAATATATTTTTAACAACTTCTGTCTTTGCTCTACCTGTTTAGTAAATACTTTGTTAATGGTGATTGGCATAATCTGGTTAATCAGTATTGAGGGTAAAACACCAAAAGGGGCTTCCTTAGAGACAGCATTAGAAACCTGAGCTCTTCAAGATTATTAGAACCCACCTGAGGTAAGAAGTATTAAGCTCCACTCTGGTACCCAACCCACTAATGGGAATGACTCCGGAGGATTTGCTACACTTTCTTTTTTACATTGCCATTACATTCCAGTGACTCAGCTCCACCCCAATAGAACCCTCCATTTTAACAAAGTACAGCTCAGCCCTACAAACCAATACAATATTTCTAACAATATCTGCTTTACACTGCATCTGTAGTCTGATTTTTCTCAGCTATGATGAAGGAGGTATGTCTCACCATCTATCCTCTTCTAAATTTTCTAACTTGATATTCAAAAATGAAATAATCCAGTAAAATCTTAATTTACTACATTTGTTTATTCAATCTTTATCCCTCTTTCATGAAGAACATTCTATCTTAAATAGGATTTACTCCAAACACAGTGTATAGGCACAACACAAAACCACACATATTAATTGAGCCTTTACTATGTATTAGGCACTAGTATAGGCACTGGGTTAAAAAGACAAAACGAAACAAAAAAAAGAGTCCCTACCTTCAAGGAGTTTATTTAGTAGTGTGTATGTGGTATGGGGAGGTAGAGAAAGCATGTAAACATATTACTACAAAGAAAATAATTTGAGGAGGATGTAGAGAGCACTAATTACTGGAAAAATAGGAAAAGTCTCCCATAGATGGCACATGGGACAAGTCTTGAAGGAAGTTAGAGATTCAAAAAGGCTGAGGCAAGGAGGAAGAGCATTCAAGGAATAGGCAAGAGACAGTGCTAAGGTAGAGAGATAAGAAATGGAATTCCAAGTTCAGGAAATATCTAGCCAGTGTGGCTGCAATGTGGATTGTGTAAAAGGGAGTAATAGGGTTGGGAATGATGAGGTTGGAATCATTGTACCTTTTGTGACTGGTGCAAGTCACTTAACCTTTTTCTTCTCTTTCCGTTTCAATTAGTTCCCTAGAATGCATTTACTAGAGTAATAGAGAAACAAGTTATGATCTGTCTGCATTGGTGAAGGGAGTTTTCACATAGGGACTTTCTCACAATGATGGAATCACAGATGCTTGACATATTTTTGAATGTATGTATGTGAATGTAAATGTATTTCTACAATGTAGTGGAAAGGATGTTGGATTGTAAATCAGGACACCTGTCTAGCCCTATGTTTGCATCTAACTAGATGGGAAAAGCAAGTCACTCATTCATTCTGGAACTCAATTTCTCCACTTGTAAAATGAAAGGGTTTATCTAGATGTTCTTTCCAGTTCTAAAGTTTTATTTCCCTAAATCATTTGACATATGATGAGAGAGAGATGATGGGAGAGAAAACTCTCTGATAGACTTTATTTTTGTATGCCTGTAGTATTTCAAAAATTAGAAAAAGGTAATATTAAACAAGGAATTTAGAAGAGAGAGACTAAAGAGAAAGGTCGTTAATCTAACATTCTAAATATGTTATAGATATGAAGGAATGAATTGAATAATTTAGATAGGTTCAATTGATAAATTTAAAAAAATATGAAAATGTAACTAATAATCTCTAAGCAATTCAAACTAACAAAATCCATAGCTACTTTTGCCTATAAATCTAATATTTAAAATAGCTTCATATTGTAATTCATTTATTTTAGTTTCCACATAAGACACCACTAAATATAGGTAATTTTCATATCTGAGCTTATACCTGAAACTTTTTGGAAATGGGAAAAAATGGTCAGACAGCTCCAATATTAGATGATTTAAGAAGAAGGAAGAATGACTATTTGACAGGTCTAAAAAGTTTTACTTGACAGAGTACTTATTTCTGTTTGATAGTAACACTTAAATGTTCTGTTTTATTAGATGGCAGGTAACAGAACTGAAGGATTATCTGAATAAAATATTTTTCCCCTAAACTAGAATTCTTTTCATTGAATAATCCAAGGGCAAATTCTATTCAAGTGGACTCTAAGGTCATTTAGTAGGTAGAAAAGGAAAGAATGCTGACTTTTATATATAGATTTGTTTGTCATAAACAAATGTATTTTTAAAGGTCATTTGAAATATAATATGTTAAATGAGTACAATTTATTAACCTACTCTCCTAACAGGAGGCTTATAAGTCAGGAAATAAATGAAATTAGCCTTCTTTTCTCTTTGTCATATTCTTATTCATAGATAAATAAATATTGGTTTTAAAGTCAGAGACACAATCTCTAATCCTGCTTTTCCACTTAATTGTGTGAGTTTAAGTAAACCATTTAAGTTCTTTTCACATCAGTTTCCTTACCTGTAAGATGAAGGACTTATACTAGCTGACAGTTAAAGTCACTTCCAGTTCTACATCTATGATTCTATGATCTGGAGTGTCTTAAATACATAATAAGTACTCAAAAGTTATTTGTTGAATTAATGAGTGAATCAACAAATTCTGAAGTACTCTGAGGAAAGGGCAAATGGTTATTTGAAAAGAAGATGTCGGATAACAAAATTAATCCTACCATACAGAGATGGGCATCTAAGTTCATCTCTATTGCATTGTAAGGGAGCCGAAACATGAATTACTGTTGTGTAGAAGGCTATATAGAGTCCTTGTTCCACACATGCCTGTGGAATAAACTTCATATTCTCCAAAGGGGAAAATCATACTGATGGCAGTTAATTCTTTTTTTAAAAAATCCTTATAGAAACTTTATAAGCAGCTTATATCATATCAAAAATAGTTTCTATTAAAGTTAACGAAAGTCTTTCATAATCCTTAGTTAAATTACAGGTCAGCTAGGAGGCATGGTGGATAGAGTGCTAGGCCTAGAGTCAGGAAGACTTACCTTTCTGAGTTCAAATCTGACTTTAGTTACTTACTAGTTGTGTGATCCTAGACTAGTCACTAGTTTGCCTTCATTTCCTCCTCTATAAAATGATCTAGATAAGGAAATGGCAAACCACTCTAGGATCTTTGCCAAGAAAACCCCAAATGGGGTCATGAAGAAAAATGACTCCACGTGAACAGCAGGAAAGTTAGGACTACAGAAAATGAATTTAAAGTTTATTTTTGATAATAAGATAAATTAATCCCCCCCCCATCTCCAATATTTTTATTATCCTTAGAGCTTGATGGAGAGGCTGGGAGTTTTAGTCACTAAATTCAAGTGAGTCCTTCATGTGCTGCTGTTTAGAGACTGGCAGCTCTTACAATTCATTTAAATATCTCCAAATGCAAGGTAGTTTTCTCACTGAGAATCAAGAAAGAACATTAAATGAAATTCACTGACAGCTATAGGTACCCCTTAAAAACAGATAACCAGAATTTAAAGCTTGTTATGCTCTTTTCAGCTCTATCTCTTTCAATACAGTGGTTTTGTTGAATTGCAGTTAATACTTCATGAAAGACATTCATGATTACTTGACAGGTGGGTTAGCTTTTAGTATAATTACTGAAAATCTTTATAGCTCATTTTTTCCTTCTGACCTTCAGTTTCTTTCACTCAGAGATGATGCACCATGGATTACTGATGGACAAATGTCAAAAGGGTTACCCAACAGAAAGGAAATTCTCAGCTTTTCCATTTCTTGCCATATTGGGTTAAAGTTTGACTTCTGATACTTTTTACTTCGCTGATTTTTGTCCAGTTTGGTAAATACTATGCCCAGATGAGTGAATGTCCAAACTTTTTTCTTGATTCTGCAACTCTGTTGAATGACATTTATTCTTTTGGGTGCTCCTGCAAATCTGTCTAGTCCTCAGTTTTTCACAGAGTCTATAAACAATGAATAAGAGTACAGTATATTATGACAACAATAGTGTGACAATCAATTAGATTCTTCCAATAGTGAATCCCAGGCCTTGTAATGTAGAACATAAGAATATAAATTAAAGCTATCTATAGTCACATGAAAAAAAATGCTCTAAAGCACTACTGATCAGAGAAATGCAAATTAAAACAACTGTGAGGTACCACCTCACACCTATCAGAATGGCTAATATGACAGAAAAGGAAAATGTTGGATGTTGGAGGGGATATTGCAAAACTGGGTCACTAATCCGCTGTTGGTGGTGTTGCAAAGTGATCCACCATTCTGGAGAGCAATTTGGAACTATGCCCAAAGGGCTATAAAACTGTGCATACCCTTTAACCCAGCAATAATACTGCTAGGTTTATATCACAAAGACATCCAAAAAGGGGGAAAGGAATGTATTTGTACAAAAAATATTTATAGTAGCTCTTTTTGTGGTGTCTAAGAATTGAAAATCAAAGGGATGCCCATCCATTAGGGAATGGCTAAACAAGTTGTGGTATATGATTGTGATGGAATATTATTGTGATATAAGAGATGCCAAACAGGCAGATTTCAGAAAAACCTGGAAAGACTTATAGGAACTGATGCATGGTGAAATGAACAGGAGGAGAACATTATGCACAATGATAGCAATATTATTTGATGAAGAATTGTGAATAACAACTATCCTTAGTACTAAAAGACTAATGATGAAGCATACTATCCACCTCCAGAGAAAGAACTTATATTGATTGAATACAGACTGAAACATGCTATTTTTCAGTTTCTTTCATTTTTTCTTTTATTTTAGTCTTAGACAAAAAGATTATTATGGAAATGTTTTGCATAATTGCACATGTATAACTTATATCTGTTTACTGTGTCAGGAAGGAGTGAGGGGAGAGAGAGGATTTGGAATGCAAAACGTTAAATAAAAGTGTTTAAAATAAAAAAGCATATAGAATATAAGAATATTTCATTGATTATGCTCTTCCTTTTCAATCCTCCAAGTACACACAGGCTACTTTCTCTAAGACACTTTCTTCTTTAGTTAGTAAACCCTTTTTTCTCCCTTGAACCTTACAAAATCCTATGTTTAAATTCACTCTACATTTTTATAGTTATTTATATATATGTCATATCCCTCCTCCAAATAGACTTCATGAGGGCAAGGACTGTTTCTCACATCACCCTTATTTTTCTTCCAGCACCTACTACAGTGCTCTGGGGAAAAAACAACAACAACGAAGAACAAAAAACAAAAAAACCCAATCTCAGGATCTTGAGGAAGGGCAGTAAAACTTCAGAATTCAGACAAAGCACTATCATTAATACTGAGTAACCATTCCTGCTAGGCTCCAATATCTTTAAGAACTAGAAGGATGGAGGTAAGTGGGAAATGTAGTACCTTGAGAGCTAATTTCCTCCTAGTTTCCTTAGGAAGTTATTTGGCCTGGAGCTCAAAAGACTATATATGATCCTTTGCATGCGCCTGTTTTACCTTATTCTTCCTTGCTCCATTGTTTAACACTTTCTATCCCTTCTACCTCACTCCTTTTTTGAACTCACTGGTCTTATTCCTTTTTGAATAGCATGATGTTCAGACTCTGAATTTTGTTACCCTCTGCTTAAAGTTGGTGGTAATTAATTTCATTCCCTTAAGTAGTAGGATACTTCCCTGGTGGGTGAAATTTCTCTACACTTAGCTAGGTTGACAGTAAGTAGGGGCTTAAGTGGGATTCCCTCCACTACTATGTTGTCTGTCATTATTGCCATTGAGGTAATAGACTCTCAGGGCTCTCACTTAATCCTGTGGTATTGGAAATTAGGAAAAATGGGGTTTCTGGGGCTCATAGGATTAAAGGTGGTAAATATGGTGATGCATCCAGTATACAAAGAGATTCTCCCAGAAAGCTCTCTACATTACCAAGGAACTAAAAAACAGCTAAAGTGAGAGGTGACATTTTTTTCAGCATTTGTCAATCAATCAGTCAATCAACAAGCATTTATTAGTCACCTACTTACTACTTGGCAGGATTTATTCCTAGCACTGGGGATAAAAGACAAAAAAATGTAGTAGCAGCCTAGTAGGCCTGGGCCCAGTTAGGGATACTCTGGCTGTGAGGAGGACATTGTTTGCTTTTTCTTTTTTTTCTGGGCAATGAAGGTAAAGTGACTTCCCCAGGGTCACACAACTGGTAAGTGTCAAGTGTCTGAGACTGAGACCTGATTTGAATTCAGGTCCTCCTGAATCTAGGGCTGGTGTTTTATCCATTGTGCCACACAGCTGCCCCAAGGAGGACACTCTGACTATGAGAAATAATACAGTTAATCAGCTTGCTGGGGTTAGTTAGAGATTACTCTTTCCTTGGGAAGGCAAAGTTAATTAAACAGTTAGTGATTAGTCAAACTGATAATAAAGTAGACATGTCAGGGATACCCAGAAAGCTGGGCATCTTGAAATTTATAGCATGAGCTTAGTTGGGAGCCAGTCGTGTTTGCTATATGATTAGGACCAGGTAGTGACAATAATCTCAAGTTAGGAATGTGGAATTTATATTATTCATGTATCCCACTCCCCAAATAGCTAGCATTATCATTCCTCAAACAGCTTTAACTTTTTAGTCCTAAATCCCTCCTCCCACTCCCTTCTCTCCTCTATAAAACTATCACATTCTCCTTTGTTCATAGAGGAACATTCCATAAATTCGTTCCTTCCCAGGAGTTGAAGTGTATACTTCTCTTGGCCATAGCTCTGTGTGCTGAATAATAAAACTTTTACTTACATTTTGATTGGATCATGTGTGTGAGTAATTCTTTGAAAGAGGCATATTTTCAGACCCAGTTTCATGGTGACAAAAAGGAAAAGAATTCTTGCTCTCAAGGAGTTAATGTACTATTGGAAGATACAAAATGTAATCATGTACATATGTATAAATTAAATATAATGTGATTTGAGAGGTCAAGACTGTAGCATGTTATTTTTCACTTTCTTTCACTTTTCTTTTAATCAAGTTTTCTTGTATAAAACGACTAATATGGTAATGTTTTACATAATCATACATGTATAACCCATATCTTATTGTTTGCCACCTCAGGGAGGAGGTAGGGGAGGGAGGGAAAGAGGGATAAAAATTGGAACTCAAAATTATAAATAAAAATGTTTATTATTTAAAAAAAAAAGAACCTAGAATCTAGGTAGCATAGGAAAGTCTTCTTGTTGGAGGCAGCATATGAATTCTGAAGGAAGCTAAGGATCCTAAGGGTCAGAGTGTAGGGGAGAGTGCATTGCAGAGATGGGGGAGGAGGGAAGCTTGTTCAAATCCTCAGATAAGGAAATGGAATTTCATGAATAAGGAACAAGATGAAGGACAATCTGACTGGCCTCTAGAGTATGGAAAGAACAGTAATGTGCAATAGGCCAGGAAGCAAAGTTGTGATGAACTTTAAATGCCAAACATAGAAGTCTTATTTAATCATAAGTAAAATCCCATCTTCTAGAGGAGGGCTTCTATAACCTCTCTTAATTCCAGTGCTTTCTCTCTTTTAATTATTTTCTATTTATATGTAGCTTGTTCTGTGTATATTTGTATATTTGTTGTCTCCCCCATTAGATTGGAAGTTCCTTGAGGGCAAGGATTATCTTTTGAATCCCCAGCACTTAGCACAGAACCTGGAACATATTAAGCATTTAATAAATGTTTATTAAATGAATGAAGAAATCATAGTGGAAATAGGGGGTTGAGATTATGGGAAAGGATCTCAGTGATGGACCTTCCATATGATTAACTAGTCTGTATGTAATAGTGGGAAAGGGTTGAATAAGGTTGAATGCAGAAGAGGCATCAGTTGAAGCTGTGAAGTTTATTACAGTAATTGCATCTGTTGTTTTGTCCTAGGCTCTTCTTGTTGTGGTAGCCATCATTGTGGAGTATTGGGATTGTTCACAGGTATTTGCCTGAGCCTAGAGGTCATAGCTTATTATGCTTCTAATAAAATGTGACTCAGAATTAAGATAGTAAATAATGATCAAGCTTGTAGTCACATCTAACCAACTGTGCCTTTCTGGATCATACCAACTAAGCTAACATCTGATTTTCTGTCCCTAGAGATGGAGCTGGGGGGCAGCTAGGTGGCACAATGGATAAAGCTCCTGGATTCAGGAGGACCTGAGTTCAAATTTGACTTCAGACACTTGACACTTACCAGCTGTGTGACCCTGGGCAAGTCACTTAACCCACATTACCCCACCAAAGTAAAAAAAGTTCCTTCCTAGAGATGGAACTAAGAGGCAAGCCCTATGTTTTCTTTGAATTCTCATTTCCATTTTGGATATGAAAGAAAAAAGTATGGATAAGTGGCACAAGATACTAGCGGCAATACTGACCCAAATGAGCTCAAAGTAAGGCTAGGACCTCCTTTATACTTCCTTCCCAGAAACAGAACTGGTCTCAAGGTATGGTTGGATGAGAATTCATCAGAGAAAGGTTGCAGAAATACTGGGGAAGAGTAGTGTTATTGATACAGTGGGGATCAAGGCTTTTCCTGAAAGTAGCTTACTTCTTTGGACTAAAGAACTGACTTTCTGTTTATATCCATGTGTCCTCACCATCTAAGTGATGAGTAAGGGCAAAATTACCTATTAAAAATTAATCACTCTACTAATGCTTTGGTTAATATCTAAAAAAGGAGTGCCTGTGTTGCACTTGAAAGAAGGCATTTCCAAAGCTTTGCAGCTCCTCATGGTCTGAACACACCTTTTCAGCATTTAATACCGTATAGTCAGTGATATGAATGGAAGTAGCTTTTTTGCAGGGAATTTAAATAATATTATAGCTATTGCCTGCATGGTACAAGCAGCTAATGGTCAGTGAATTGTGTCCCTCCATTTGCACAAGTATACTCATTAAATTACTGTTTAATACACCATTTTCCAAACAACACTTAGTAAATGCTTATTGAGTACAGAGAACTGTGCTAGGCATAAGGAAAATAGACACTTTAGATAAGACATGGTCCTAGTCCTTACATTTATAGTCTAGTAGGGGCTTCTCACAAGTCATAAAATCATAGATCTAAAATTGAAGTTCTATGTCCCTGTGACAATATTTCTGTTCAGAATAACATGAACAATTCTAAAGTATTTCATGGTTATTAATATGCTAATACTTCATTCATAGGGCAGCCTTTAATACTACAGCCCCAAATGCACAATTTAATGGGGGGAAGGAATCACACCTCTATATTTAAGATAGCCCTCCCCCAAGCCTTATTAACTCTTTGTTTGTTTGTTTTTTACTTTATTAACTTTTACTTAGCACAGCATAGTTCATCTGTCATTTGTCTCCTTTCCCAGCCTCTTTCACATCAGTTACAGGGAAACTTAAAGGAAAAGATAAGGTAGGATAGTAAAAGGGGTATAGGTGGAGTGAGAGGCTTATGGCTACCAGAGAAAGACCCACTCATATTAACAGGAAGGAGTGAAAACTCACATCCTGAAAGCAAAGAAGGAGACTGAAAAACTCACATGCAAAGAAAGAATTATGTTGTACGTTACAGCATTATATAAGAATGTACCTTCATAATGGTTACCTTGAATCATCAATCTAAAGCGTAAATTATGTTCCATATCCTCATCTAGGATGTTTGTAATATAGTTCACATTATTTCTATCATAATGGCTACACAAGGCATCCTTGGAAATTTGAAGAATAAACTTTTGGTATCTG
The DNA here is from genome assembly GCF_019393635.1 of Dromiciops gliroides. Lineage (NCBI taxonomy): Eukaryota > Metazoa > Chordata > Mammalia > Microbiotheria > Microbiotheriidae > Dromiciops > Dromiciops gliroides. The sequence continues at coordinate 358,547,866 of NC_057864.1, read as the reverse complement.
GAAAGTTGACATATGTACAATTCTTCCATCTTTGATGATGCTAGATAAAAGAAGCATACATAAATAGAAACTGAAGCTGCAACATTTGCACAAAAGATAACAGAATACATTATGTAAAATAATCTAACCTGTTGGAATTCTGCAGATGCAATATTTCGGCTGCTTTCTTATTGTTTTATAAAAGATTATTAGGGTATGCTTACCTGGGAAAATTCATATTTCTCTGTCTAAAGAGTTCACCATCTCACTTTGCTGCTAAATACATATATGCTACAAAGCAGTACAGTGAGTAAAGTAATGGATTTAGAGTTGGAGAACCTGGATTGGAAACCTAGCTCTGTCAATTTTTACCCTTGAGCACTTGGGCAAGTGATTTAAACTCTCTGCACTTTGATTTCCTCATTTGTAAAAAGATGGCTTATATAAGTTCTTTTCCAGATCTAAATATTGTCCTCTGAAGGGCTGCATTTAATAATAAAAAGAAAATCAATAGGATGTAAATTTCTTGAAGGCAGGGCAGTTTCATTTTTGATTATTGTATCATCAGATCCTAACCCAATACTTGGCATAGTGGTTATTTAACAAATGCTTGCTGAGTGAGTGAATGATGAATATATTTCATATCTTTAAGATGTTAAAGTGAAATGATATTTTCTATAACATAAATGTGCCCAAACGAATAGGACACTGTATTAGACTCTATCCATTAATGTATCATTAGTCACGATTAAAAGTATTTCAGAGTGATTGAACAAATAGATTAAATCAGATAAATAATATTATTTCAGATAATTGGTCAATCTATCCATGTTCCCTAAAGCACATTTCATAGGAGATTTTGTCTAGAGGAATATACCAGAAAGTAGGTAATGCATGTAATAGAACTAAAAATGTCCATTATCATTCCAATTTGACTGGGTTTCTGTATATCTCAGAGTTCACTTTCCTGAGCTATAGGTATAGCTCCAACGCTCCAAGTTACTTACCAGAAACCATTCTGTTGTTTTTAGATATTATCAATAATACATTTTCATGTGGTATACTGACTTCTGAAACCAAAAAGATTTTCCTTTCAGAAACCTATTATTCATTGACATGACAGAGTGCCTCTATAGTGATTCTGATGAAAACACCTGTCTTTTCCCTTAATGGCACTTTTTTGCCAAAGTCTGGTCAGAAAGGAATAATGAACTTCAATAAGTACTACAGATTTAGGTCTATAAGGACTCACAGAGCTTCCAGAAAGTATACCACCTTCATTCTACAAATGAGGAAACTGAGTCCAAAGGAGATGAAGTAATTTGCTCAAGTAAACTCAGGTAGCAATTAGAAAATCTGGAATTCAAAATATCTAAATTCTCTGACTTCAAATCAGTTGTCTTTCCCATTATACAATACTATCAATTCAAATATTTTTTTATTAAAAATGTATTAGTCAAAATGTAATTTCTGCATTTTACATGGTCATGGTTTTATTTTTTTAAATAAAAACAAATTTTAAATACCAGATTTTTTTGTGTGAGACCTAGTGGTATAACAAGAGGGGGAAAAACTATTTAACAAAACTATGCATGTACATTATTATGAGTTTTTTTAAAAATTAAAAGTAATTTTTCATGAGGCATCTGGGTGGTAAAGAGGATAGAACACTAGACCTGATTTAGGAAGCCCTGAGTTCAAATGCAATCTTAGGTACTTAATAGCTACATGACCCTGGGAATGTCACATAATTTCCATTTGACTCATTTCCATTATATTTAAAATGGGGATAATAGCAGTTGATATAATATTGGCAAAGGACTTGGCAAACAAAGTACTATATAAATGTTATTGTTGTTGTTATTGCTATTATTATTATGCTGTAGTAAAACCATAGAACAGAGGATACATTTTAACAACCTGCTATACCTATTCAAAGAACACAGTTATGCTCAGAATATTAAATCTTATGAAAACAATTTTAAAAGCCCAATATTTTTTAGCTATAACTTGGCTTCAAGTAAGATGCCCTATTTTATAGATTATTATGTTTGCCATTGAGGGAATATTGGAAAGAGTGCTGGATTTGGAATCAGGACAAATGTACCTTCAATTCCCATTGTTTTGTAATGATGATGATGGAGGCAGTTGTCCCATAGATAGAGTGATGATCCTAGTGTCAAAAAAACCAGAATTTAATCTGGTCCTCAGATACTTACTAGCTGGATGACTCTGGGCAAGTCACTTAACCTCTGTCTCATTTTCCTCATCTGTAAAACAGGAATAATAATAGGACCTACTTCCCACAATTATTGTGAGGATCAAATGAGATAATTAATTTAAAGCATTTTGTGCAATGCCTAGCACAGAGTAAGTATTATCTAAATGTTAGTGACAATTAGTCATAATAATTATCACTAACATTTATATAATGCTTTAATATTTTCAAAGTACTCTTCTAATATTGTCTCATTTGATTCTCACAACAACCATTGGAGGTATATGCTATTATTATCTCCCTTTTACAGTCAAAGAACTTGAGGCAGACAGAGGTTAAGTGACTTGCCCAGGGCCATACAATTCCAAAGTGTCTGAGACTAGCTTTAAAAACTCACATCGAATTTATGGTCACAGTGGAGCAGGAAGCTTCTCATAGTTCCAGGGAAGAAAAGCAGGCTTTTGTGGTTTCTTGTAAACCAGAGGACAGGCCAGGAGAGTAGTAAACATACTTCTTAAATCATACCACCTTAGAAGAACTGAAAACTCACAAATCCCTAGAAGTATTTCTGAAAAGAGTTGCACAAAACCCCTAAAGCTTGGAACAGTGTGCTCTCACCCTGGAAGCAGAGCCCTACTTTAAGAGTTCAAAGGCAAGAAATAGGCTAGGAAAATAAGCAAACAACAGAAAAAAATTCTGACTGTAGAAACTTAATATGGTGACAAGTGTGATCAAAATACACCCTCAGAAGAAGATAACAAAGTCAGAGATCCTATATTCAAAACCTCTGAGAAAAAATATGAATTGGTCTCAGGCCATAGAAAGGCTAAAAAAAACTCTTTGAAAAAAAAAGTAAGAGATACATGGAGAAAAAATTGGAAAAGAAATGAGAGTGAGGCAAGAAAATCATGAAAGAAGTCAATAGCTTGGTAAAGGAGGCATACACCAAAAAATACTGAAGAAAATAATACCTTAAAAACAGACTAGACCAAATGGTAAAAGAGGTCCAAAAAAGCAGTAAGGAAAAGAATGTCTTGAAAAGCTGAACTGACCAAATGGAAAAGGAGGTATAAAATCTTACTGAAGAAAATAGCTTCTTAATAATTAGGATTAATGGGGCAGCTAGGTGGTGTAGTGGATAAAGTACTGGCCCTGGATTCAGGAGGACCTGAGTTCAAATCTGGCCTCATACACTTGCACTTACTAGCTGTGTGACCCTGGACAAGTCACTTAACCCTCATTGCCCAGCTCCCACCCCAAATTAAGATTAAGCAAATGGAAGCTAATGACTTTATGAGAAATCAAGAAACAATAAAACAAAACCAAAAGAATGAAAAAACAGAAGATGATGTGAAATATCTCATTGGAAAAACAACTAACCTAGAAAACAGATCCAGGAGGGATAATTTGAAAATTATTGGACTACCTGAAAGCCATGATCAAAATGATCCTAAACATCGTCTTCTAAGAAATTGTCAAGGAAAATTGCCCTTGTGTTCTAGAACCCTAGGGTAAAATAAAAATGGAAATAATCTACTGATCACCTCCTGAAAGAGATCCCCAAATGAAAACTTCCAGGAATATTATAGCCAAGTTACAGAGCTCCAAGGTCAAGGATAAAATATTTCAAGCAGCCGGAAGAAACAATTCAAGTATTAAGGAGACACAGTCAGGAGAACACAAAATTTAGCAGCTTCTACATTAAAGGATCAGATGGCTTGGGATATGATATTCTTGGGGGCAGAGAAAATGGGATTACAACCAATAATCACCTACCCAGAAAGGAGTATAATCCTTCATGGAGAAAATGGTCATTCAATGAAAGAGAGGACTTTCAGGCATTCTTGGTGAAATGACCTGAGCTGAATAGAAAATTTAACTTTCAAATAGAAGACTCAAGAAGCATAAAAATGTAAACAGGAAAAAAGAAATCATAAGGGATATTAAAAGGTTAAACTGTATTACTACATGGGAAGATGATACCTGTAACTCAAAAGAACGTTCTCATTATTAGGGCAGTTTGATGGGGTATATATAGACAGAGGGCAGAGGTGCGAGTTGAATATGAAGATAGGATATCTTTAAAAAATAAAATGAAAGCATTAGAGAGGAATACACTGGGAGAAAGGGAAAGGAAAAAATGGAATGGGGCAAATTATCTCACATAAAATAAGCAAGAAAAAGTTTATATAATGGAGGGGAAGATGGGGGAGGTGCAAGGGAATGAGTGAACCTTACTCTCATCAGAATTGGCTCAAACAGGGAATAACATACACACTCAGTTGGGTATAGAAATCTATCTTGCCCTGTAGGAAAATAGGAATTGAAGGGAATAAGGGGTTGTCATAGTAAGGAAAGCAAATTGGGGGAAGAGGTAGTCAGAAGCAAAACATGAGGAAGGACAGGGTATAAAGAGATAGAGAATAAAATAATTGGCAAAGGGAGGGAATAGGATGGAAGGAAATACAGTTAGCAATAATAATTAAAAAAATTTTGAAGTAAGGTTGTCGATAAAAGCCTCATTTCTCAAACATATAGAAAACTGAGTTAAATCTATTAAAATAAGAGCCATTCCCCAACTGATAAATGGTGAAAAGATATGAACAGTTTTCAAATGAAATAATCTAAGCTATCTATAATGAAAAATGCTCTAACTCACTATTGATTAGAAAGATGAAAGTTAAAACAATTCTGGGCTACTACCTCATACCCATTGGAATGGATAATTGGACACCAAAGGAAAATGGCAAATATTCTAGGGAGTATAGGGAAAATGAGACAGTAATGCACTATTGGTGAAGTTGGAACTGATTCAAACATTCTCTAGAGCAATTGGGACTATGACCAAAGGGCTATAAAACCATGCATACTGTAACCTAGTGATACCACTACTAGGTTGTATCTAAAAAGAGATAAAAAACAAAAAGGAAAAGGGCCTATATGTACAAAAATATTTATAGCAACTCTTCTGGTGGCAAAGAATTTGAAATTGAGGGGATGTCCATCATTTGGGGAATGGTTGAACAAATTATAGTATGTGATTTGATGGAATACTATTGTGCTATAAGAAATGATGAGGAGGATGTTCTAAAAGAACTTGGAAAGATTTACATGAGCTGATGCAAAGTGAAATGTACTGTGTACAAAGTAACAGCAATATTGTAAGATGATCAGCTGTGAATAACTTGGCTATTCTCAACAATACAATGATCCGAGACAAGTCTAAAGGACTTATGATGAAAAATACTATTCACCTCCTGAGAAAGAACTGATAGTGTCTGAATACATATTGAAGAATATTTTTAAACTTTCTTTTTCTTGAGTATTTTGTCTGCTTTCTTTCAGAATCTGACTAATATGGAAATATTTTGCAAGCCTACATATGTATAAGATATTGAATTGCTTGCCTTCTTAAAGGAGGAGGGAGGGGGGAAGAGAATTTTTTTTAAAAATTTTTAAAATTAAATTAAATTTTTTTTTTTTGGTGAGGCAATTGGGGTTAAGTGACTTGCCCAGGGTCACACAGCTAGTAAGTGTTAAGTGTCTGAGGCTGGATTTGAACTCAGGTCCTCCTGAATCCAGGGCCAGTGCTTTATCCACTGCGACACCTAGCTGCCCCAAGGGAAGAGAATTTGGAACACAAAATTTTTTAAATGATTGCTAAATTGTTTTTACATGTAATTCACGTGAAAAATAAAATGCTAAATAAACCAATAAAATCCCCTCATCTTTCTGACTCAAAGTCGAGCACCTGACCCACTTCACTATCTTACTTCCTGTGCCAAAGTGACTGCTGCAAACATTAGCTATGTCATTATGGTCAAATCATTAAAACTAAGTCTGCCTTCTCAACTGTGAAGGAAGATAATAATTAATACCTGTAGTATCTATCTCATAGAATTGTTTTTGTTTTGTTTTGTTTTTTTGCAGGCCAATGAGGGTTAAGTGACTTGCCCAGGTCACACAGCTGGTAAGTGTCAAAGGTTAGATTTGAACTCAAGTCCTCCTGAATCCAGTGCCAGTGCTTTATCCACTGCACCACCTAGCTTCCCCCCACCTCATAGAATTGTTAAGAAAATGTCTGTGAAAATTTTCAAACATTGTGTCAGGCATTTTGTGATACATGGCACATAGTAGTTTTTTGATTTATTAAAACTCTACAGAGGGGCGGAGCCAAGATGGCGGAGAGGAAGCAGCAAGCTGCCTGAGCTCTCCTTCTGTTCCCTCAAAACGAACATTAAATCAAGCCTCTGGACGGATTCTGAAACTACAGAACCTGCAAAGAGACAGAGAGACACAGTCCTCCAACCAGAGATAATTTAGAAGACTTCAGGAAAAGGTCGGTCTGACTCGGGCAAAAGGGAGGCCCAGCGCAGGGCAGCAACCCAGCGCCGAGGGGGTTGGGGCAAGTCAGCAGGAGCTGCGGGCCACAGCCGAACAACTGAGGCTCCCGGAACCTGGTTCAAAAATCTGGTGGCCAAGAAGGACAGTGGAAAAACCTACCTGCACCGGCCTAGAGGGCCACGAACGGCGGGATCAGACGCCGGGGTCTGGCGCCTGGCTGGCCGAGCACAATCAGACAGGAAGTGCAGGGCAGGGGATCTCCACACACCATAAAGGCCTCAGAGTAAAAGCCCGGTCACACAGCACCTATACACCTGCACAAGAAGCCCCAAACAGGGACCCTGGTGCCCCCAGAGCAGACCTCAACTTAAAGAATAAATAAATAGGCTGCAATAATGAGTAAGAAGCAAAAAAGAGCCCTCTCCATTGAGAGCTTCTGTATCAATAGGGAAGAAGCCAACACAAACTCAGATGAGGACAATAGCCTCAAATTGGCTACATCTGAAGCCTCACAAGGGAAGGTGAATTGGTCGCAAGAACAAAAAGCCTTACTGGAAGAGCTCAAAAAGGATTTTAAAAATCAATTGCAAGAGGTAGAAGAAAAAATGGGGAGAGAAATGAAAGCAAAACAAAAAAACTATGAAAAAAGAATCAGCAGCTTGGAAAAGGAAGCTGAAGAAAACAAAGCCTTAAAAAATTCATTTGGCCAAATGGAAAAAAAGCTGCATAATCTCACTGAAGAAAACAATACCTTAAAAAATTCACTTGGCCAAATGGAAAAAAAGGTGCATAATCTCACTGAAGAAAACAATACCTTAAAAAATTCACTTAGCCAAATGGAAAAAAAGGTGCATAATCTCACTGAAGAAAACAATGCCTTAAAAATTAAAGTGGGAGAGTTGGAAGATAAGGAATCCATGAGACACCAAGAATCAGTCAAGCAGAATAAAAAAAATGAAAAAATAGAAGAAAATGTGAAATACCTCATTGGAAAGACAACTGATCTGGAAAACAGATCGAGGAGAGACAATTTGAGAATCATTGGATTGCCTGAAAGCCATGACCAGAAAAAGAATCTAGACACCATATTCCAGGAAATTATTAAGGAGAACTGCCCTGATATCATAGAATCAGAGGATAAAATCATCATTGAAAGAATCCACCGATCACCTCCTGAAAGAGACCCCAAAAGGAAAACTCCAAGGAATATTGTAGCCAAATTCCAGAATTATCAGGTGAAGGAGAAAATACTCCAAGCAGCCAGAAAGAAGCAATTTAAATATCATGGAGCCACAGTCAGGATTACTCAGGACCTGGCAGCTTCAACATTAAAGGACCGCAAGGCTTGGAATATGATATTCCGGAAAGCAAAGGAGCTTGGATTGCAGCCGAGAATCTATTACCCAGCAAAAATGTGCATTTTCTTTCAGGGGAAAAGATGGACATTTAATGACATTGGGGACTTTCAATCTTTCCTGGTGAAAAGACCAGAACTGAATAGAAAATTTGATCTCAACATACAAGACTCAAGAGAAGTTTAAAAAGGTAAACAGAGGGGAAAAAAAGTTACCCTATTAGGTTAAACTGTTTATATCTCTACACAGGAAGATAATACTCATAACTCTTAAGAACTGTAAATGTATTTGGGCAGAGAGAAGGACTTTATATAGAGGGTATAAATATAAATTGTCTTTGATGTGATGATACAAAAGAATTAAGGGGATAAAAAGGGAGTCTATGGGGAGGAGAGGAAAGGGGAGGTGGAATGGGATGAATTATATCATATGAAGAGGTGAAAAAAAACCTATTACAATAGAGGGAAAGAAAGGAGGGGGGAACATGGTTTCAACCCTATTCTCATTAGATTTGACTCAAAGAGGGAATAACATATACGTTCATTGGGGGTAAAGAAACTTAACTCATTCTTTAGGGAAACAAAAGGGGAAGGGAAAGGGGGGGACTGATAGAAGGGAGGACAAAAGCAAGGGAGAAAAGGGTAAAGAAAAGAGAGGGGGGTGATAAAAAGGGAGGGCAGATCGGGGGAGGCAGGAGTAAGAAGTAAAACGTCGGTGAGGAGGAATAGGGTGAAAGAAGGGGGGAAAAATACAAAGGGGGTAAATAGAATGGAGGGGAATAGACAGTCAGTAATAGTGAATGTGAATGGGATGAACTCTGCTATAAAACGGAAGCGAATTGCAGAGTGGATTAAAAACCAGAACCCTACAATATGCTGTTTACAAGAAACACATTTGAAGCAGAGAGATACACACAGAGTAAAGGTAAAAGGCTGGAGCAGAATATATTATGCCTCAGCTAAAGTAAAAAAGGCAGGGGTAGCAATCCTTATCTCAGACAAAGTGCAGGCAAAAGTAGATCTCATTAAAAGAGATAAGGAAGGAAATTACATCTTACTTAAAGGTACTATAGATAATGAAGTAATATCAATATTAAATATGTATGCGCCAAGTGGTATAGCATCCAAGTTCTTAGAGGAGAAGTTAAATGAGTTACAAGAGGAATTAGATAGTAATACTATACTAGTGGGGGATCTGAATCTCCCCCTCTCAGAATTAGATAAATCTAGCCAAAAAATAAATAAGAAAGAAGTGAAAGAGGTGAATAGATTACTAGAAAAGTTAGACATGATAGATGTCTGGAGAAAATTGAATGGGGATAGAAAGGAATATACCTTTTTCTCAGCAGTACATGGCACATTTTCAAAAATTGACCAGGTATTAGGGCACAAAAACATCATAGTCAAATGTAGAAAGGCAGAAATAGTAAATGCATCCTTCTCAGATCATGATGCAATAAAAATTACATGTAAGAAAGAACCAGGGAAAAGTAGAATGAAAATCAATTGGAAACTAAATAATTTCATTCTAAAGAATGAATGGGCCAAACAAGAAATCATAGAAACAATCAATAACTTTATCCAAGAGAATGACAATAATGAGACAACATACCAAAATCTATGGGATGCAGCCAAAGCAGTGCTTAGGGGAAAATTTATAGCTCTAAATGCTTACATGAATAAAAAAGAGAAAGAGGAGATTAATGAATTGGGCATGCAACTTAAAAAGTTAGAAAAAGAACAGATTAGAAATCCCCAATTAGACACTAAATTAGAGATCCTGAAAATTAAAGGAGAAATTAATAAGATTGAAAGCAAAAAAACTATAGAATTAATCAATAAAACTAAGAGCTAGTTTTATGAAAAAACCAATAAAATAGATAAAATATTGGTTAATTTGATTAAAAAAAAGAAAGAAGAAAACCAAATTACCAGTATCAAAAATGAAAAGGGTGATGTTACCACCAATGAAGTGGAAATTAAAGCAATAATTAGGAAATATTTTGCCCAACTGTATGCCAATAAATTTGACAATCTAAATGAAATGGATGAATATTTACAAAGATACAAACTGCCCAGGTTAACTGAAGAGGAAATAAAATCCTTAAATAAACCCATATTAGAAAAAGAAATTGAACAAGCTATTAATTATTATTTCCCTAAGAAAAAATCCCCAGGGCCAGATGGGTTTACGGGTGAATTTTACCAAACATTTAAAGAACAATTAATTCCAATATTATGCAAATTATTTGGAAAAATAGGGGAAGAAGGAGTTCTACCAAATTCGTTTTATGACACAAATATGGTGGTGATACCAAAACCAGGCAAAGCAAAAACAGAGAAAGAAAATTATAGACCAATCTCCCTAATGAATATTGATGCTAAAATCTTAAATAAGTTATTAGCAAGGAGATTACAGCAAGTGATCACCAGGATAATACACTATGACCAGGTGGGATTTATACCAGGAATGCAGGGCTGGTTCAATATTAGGAAAACTATTAACATAATCAACCACATCAATAAGAAAACCAACCAAAATCATATGATTATCTCAATAGATGCAGAGAAAGCTTTTGACAAAGTACAGCACCCATTCCTAATAAAAACACTAGAGAGTTTAGGAATAGGGGGAGCTTTCCTTAGAATAATAAACAGTAGCTACCTAAAGCCATCAGCAAGTATTATATGCAATGGAGATAAATTAGAGGCCTTCCCAATAAGATCAGGGGTGAAACAGGGATGTCCATTATCACCCCTATTATTTAATATTGTTCTAGAAATGTTAGCTTTAGCAATCAGAGAAGAGAAGTGAATTAAAGGAATTAGAATAGGCAAGGAGGAAACAAAACTATCACTCTTTGCAGATGATATGATGGTATACTTAAGGAATCCTCGAGAATCAAGTCAAAAATTACTTGAAACAATTAACAACTTTAGCAAAGTAGCAGGATATAAAATAAATCCACATAAATCATCAGCATTTCTATACATGACCAACAAAGTCCAGCAGCAAGAGATAGAAAGAGAAATTCCATTTAAAGTAACGGTAGATAATATAAAATACTTGGGAGTCTACTTGCCAAGACAAACCCAGGAACTCTATGAACACAACTACCAAACACTCTTCACACAAATCAAATCAGATCTAAATAATTGGAAAGATATCAATTGCTCATGGATAGGCAGAGCTAATATAGTAAAAATGACAATACTGCCTAAATTAATTTACTTATTCAGTGCCATACCAATCAGACTACCTAAAAATTATTTTATACAGCTAGAAAAAATAATAACAAAATTCATCTGGAAAAACAAAAAATCAAGAATATCCAGGGAAATAATGAAAAAAAATTCACAGGAAGGTGGGTTGGCGGTACCAAACCTGGAGCTTTACTATAAAGCGGCAGTCATCAAAACTATCTGGTACTGGCTAAAAAATGGAGTGGTAGATCAATGGAATAGGTTAGGCTCAGGAAATGCAGTAGTAAATGACACTAGTAATGTAGTGTTTGATAAACCCAAAGACTCCAGCTTCTGGGATAGGAACTCAATATTTGACAAAAACTGCTGGGAAAACTGGAAGATAGTATGGCAGAAATTAGGCATAGACCAACATCTTACACCTTATACTAAAATAAGGTCAAAATGGATACATGATTTAGACATAAGAGGTGATACCATAGGTAAATTAGGAGAGAAAGGAATAGTGTACCTATCAGATCTTTGGAAAGGAGAACAGTTTTTGACCAAACAAGAGATAGAGTATATTATAAAATGCAAAATGGATGATTTTGATTATATTAAATAAAAAATTTTTGTACAAACAGAAGCAATGCATCCAAAATTGGAAGGGAGGCAGAAAACTGGGAAACAATTTTTGAGGCCAGTGCTTCTGATAAAGGCCTCATTTCTAAAATATATAGGGAATTAAATCAAATTTATAAGAATCCAAGTCATTCCCCAATTGAGAAATGGTCAAAGGATATGAACAGGCAGTTTTCTGATGAAGAAACCAAAGCTATCTATTCCCATATGAAAAAATGCTCTAAATCTCTAATGATTAGAGAGATGCAAATTAAAACAACTCTGAGGTACCACCTGACACCTATCAGATTGGCTAAAATGACAAAAAAGGAAGATAATAAATGTTGGAGAGGCTGTGGGAAAATTGGAACACTAATGCATTGCTGGTGGAGCTGTGAGCTGATCCAACCATTCTGGAGAGCAATTTGGAATTATGCCCAAAGGGCAATAAAGCTGTGCATACCCTTTGACCCAGCAATCCCACTTTTAGGTCTTTTTCCCAAAGAAATCATGGAAGGGGGAAAGGGACCCACATGTACAAAAATATTTATAGCTGCTCTTTACGTGGTAGCAAGGAATTGGAAGTTGAGGGGGTGTCCATCAATTGGGGAATGGCTGGACAAGTTGTGGTATATGAATACAATGGAATACTATTGTGCTGTAAGAAATGATGAGCAGGAAGAGTTCAGAGAAACCTGGAGGGTCTTCCGTGAGCTGATGATGAGTGAGATGAGCAGAACCAGAAGAACATTGTACACAGTATCATCAACATTGAGTGTTGACCTACTGTGATGGACTATATTCTTCTCACCAATGCAATGGTACAGAAGAGTTCCAGGCAACTCATGATAGAAGAGGATCTCCAAATCCAAGAAAAAAAAAAGAAAGAAAGAACTGTGGAGTATAGATGCTGATTGAACCATATTATTTCTTTTGTTTTGGGTGCTGTTGGTTTTTTTTTTTCTTTCTATTTTGAGGTTTTGCATCACTGCTCTGATTCTTTCTCTTGTAACAGGATTAATGCAAAAATAGGATTAATGTTATTATGTGTATATATATGTGTGTGTGTGTGTATATATATATGTATATGTATAGAGATATATAGATATAACCTATATCAGATTACCTGCTGTCTAGTGGAGGGGGGAGGGAGGGGGGAGGGAGAAAAATCTGAAATTGTAAAGCATGTATAAACAAAAGTTGAGAACTATCTTTACATGTAATGGAAAAAATAAAATACCTCATACATAAAAAAAAAAACCTCTACAGAAACTTCAGTTATTATCACCATCATTTTATACATCCTAATTTTTCATATATTACAGATTATATTACAGAAAAGGATTTTTTCCTATATTACATATATTACAGATAAGAAAATGTAACCCCAAAGAGGATAAGTGGCCTAATCAGGATGTAGCTCTAGCTAATAGAACAAAGATTACAACCAACATCTCCTGGCTCCTCAGCCCAGGAATCTTGTTCTTCTATCACACTTTTAGAGACTTTGCATGACTAACAAATAGATGTGGTCTTTACCCTCCAGGATATTATCATCTATTAGAAAACACTGAATTCAACAGAAATATAGTATAAATAGTACTTAGACAAACTGGATCCTGAAAAACACACACAATTGGCTTAAGTAAAAGAAATAAGACAATAATTTGTCAGAAGGTTAGATGAAGAGGCAGTCTTTAAGACATGATAGAATTGGATAGAAATTATGATATCTGCAAGGAAATTGTTTTATATAACTTTAAAAGCAGTTATGATATAGTCATAAATTTGGAGTTAGAACTCCAGGGTTCAGATTCAGACTCTGCCATTTAACAGCTAATTGATTTTTGCCATTACCCCTATTGAATCTCAGTTTTTCTATCTACCTGGCAGAGTTGTGAAGAAAGTACTTTGTATATATGAGATTTAAAATTGGATATAAGAGCATTAAACTCCCCCTTTAACTTTTCCCTTATATATCTCCCAGACCACTAAGAAAAGGAAGCCTCTGAGCTTTAATCAGTGAGGGATTAGCTTTTATTGTTTAGGAATAAATTAGACAACAAAAGGTGATACCGATTAGGGAAATAGGAAAGTAGAAGTACAAATGAATAATCTTAGATCTAAATTTAGTCTATATTCCATTATAAAACTCACCGAATCCCCAAACTGCCTGCCAGGCCGAGAACCAGAGCCGACCACCAGACGCGTGGGCTGCCCCAGCTAAGCCAAGAAGCCAGAGTGAGAGAGAGACCAAACTTCTGTTCCACCCTCAGTTTTTAAACTGCTGTCCTGGAAGTTCGGACATGGCGTACTTGGCCAGCTCTCCGGGCAGCAGCAGGTGCACTGCCATTAGTCGTGGTCTCCTCCCCAAAAGGGCGGTCCTTCAAAAGCTGCTTCAGTAGCATTCGCTTAACTCTCAAATGAATAAGCTAAAACTTCTGTTTTTTACCACATATAGCTTGTAAGTACAAGTTTTTAGTATTCATGATTATTTTAAGTGACATTCACTTACTCAGTCCTTCAAAGTTGACAGAAAGCTTTGTATTCATTATCCTGTGTCCTTCACAACAACCTTGTGATGCAGTTCCTATAGGAATGTTATTCCCATTTTACAGATGAGGAAATCCAATCTCACTTATGTTAATTGGCTTTTCCAGTCAAACAGCTGAGTCAGAATTTAACTCAGGTTACTAGGATCTAAATTCAGCCCCTCCCCCTTTAGTAAATATGTGTTTCTCCAGAGATTGATTAGTGCAACTTGTCTTTTAATATTCACAGGGTGATTGGAGTTGCATTTATGGTCACCATTGAGAGTCTGATGTACTGGTGGCCACATATGTATCTTTTAAAAAGAATTCAGTACATGAGCACACACACACATACACATTGTACTTCTTTTTGATACACAATGGTTTTCTAACTTGCTATTTTTTGTTAAGTGCAAATGATTTTAAAGTTTCATAAAAAAATAAAAAAAGTTTGATCTCTTTAAGCAAGATTTCTAAAGAGAACCCTAATAAAGTTCTGGTTTACAAGAACCTGAGATAAAAAAGCTTTTATCACCCAGCTTAACCATTAATGAAAAAGCAACAGTACTAGCAATTCAGTTGCCCTTTAGTCAAAAGGAAAACATGGCATGGGGTAAAGTTGGTCCACTAAATATTGATGCTTTGTAGACAGATGGGACAGAACTCACCAGGACTTAGTCTGAATGTCTACTATCATGCTATAACCTGTGAGACATGTGTTTGGACATTTATTTCACTATATCAAGTCAAAATCAAACTCATTATCTTTATCCCTAAACCCTCCCTCCCTCATATATTTCCTGTTGCTGTTGAGGACAAAACCATCCTCCCAGTCTGTCAGACTCACAACCTAGGCATCATCCTCAACTCCTCACTATCTCTCACCTTCCATATCCAAGCTGTTGTCAAGGCCTGTCAATTTCACCTTTGACCCTTTTCTTCTCTAACATTACCACCACTAGTATAGGCCCTCACATCTGGAGTGTTGCAATAACCTGCAGGTCTGCTTGAAGATCTGTCTGCCTGCATCAAGTTTGTAACTACTCCAATCCATACTCATTCAACAACTAAAGTGATTTTCCTAAAACACAGGGCAGATCATGTCAACCTACACCTTACCCCTTACTAAATGAACTCTAGTGCCTCTCTTTTGCTTTGGGGATCAAATACAAAAGTCTGTTTGGTTCAAAGCCTTTCATAACCTAGCTCCACCCTACCCCTCACCTTTCCAGTCTTCTTGCACTTTTCTCCTTTTCAGACATGATTCACTCCAGTGACACTGGACTTCCTATTCTATGAACAAAACAATTCATCTTTTGGCTCCAGCCATTTTCTATGACTGTTTCACTAGAATTCTCTGTGGAATATTTTTCCTCCTCATTTCTATCTACTGGTTTCCCTGGGTCTTTTAAGTCATAAATAAAATTCCATATGCTTTAGGAAACCTTTCCAACCTTTCTTATTCCTAGTGCCTTTCCCTCTTTTAATTATTTCCTATTTATCCTTTATATAGCTTCTTTGTGCATGTTGGTTTGTTTATTATTTCTCTTTTATTAGATTGTGAGCTCCTTGAGGGAAAGGACAGGCTTTTGCGTCTTTTTGTATCCCCAATACTTAGCAAAATCCCTGGAACAAAGTATGTACTTAATAAATGTTTTATTGAATGACTGATTTTACCATATCTGTCACAAGGGTTTTTTTTCTTTTTCTTCCTTTTAATGTGTGGATAAATTCTTTGAATAGACTGCCCAAGGCTGGTGCTAACTTAGAATTATAATGACAATCAAAGTTCAGGTCCAGCCCCTATTTATAATATTAATTCTCTCATTAATTATTAACCAATGAAAGTTGATTGCCACTCCTCTTCCAAAAAGGCATTTAAGCTGTGAGTCTGCCACCATGATTGTCATTGGTCTCAGATAGAGACAGCCAACTAATCATCCTTATATTACAATGCTGGCATTATTAATAAAAATGACTAAATTACCCAGAAATTCTGTCTTTCAAACCACTTTAAATGCCACAATGACAGAAAAGATGAAGTTGTAAGGAGCAATTATCTCTTTTTTTTTTTTTGAGGGGGTAAGGAGAGGTAGAGGGACATGATGTTCTTCATTTTAGATTTGTTGAAATGCAGTTGCTTGCAGGACATTATAGCCTGACAGAATACTAGAACAGTGCAATATTTACAGATCACAAAACCCAGTCCTGTCATTTTAGAGGCAATATAACTGAAAAAAAAAAGTGAAGTTAAGTGATGTCCTGGGTCAGATGCTACTTCATAGTGTGGCTGGTATTTAACCTCCATTCTATTTAATTGAGAAAGTCATTATGGGCATAGAAGAGTAGCTAGGGTTGTGTAAATGACTGAAGGAAAGGACTTTGATCAACCAGGAATAGAATGAAGCCTGGGTTTCACTCAGAGTTTTCAGTGAAATAGAATGAGATGCATAAGCAAAATTATACCTTGGATAAAAATGTTCCTCTGAAAAGCAAAACATTTTGAAGTATTTGATTAGAGCTAGTAGTGATGATTCAGTCCTGAGTGCACTGAGAGATATTTCAAAAGTATATTACACATAACCATAAATCATCTCAGAATCCAGGACAAGTTACAGAATTGAACTGAATGCTTTGAAATAGGTCCTGAAGTAGCTTATAAGTTACTCGTTGCATCCCAATTATCTGAAATAAAATTAAATAATTGAAAATAATTGGATTCTAATTCTAGTTAGCTGAGAGTATGGCTCAAGGATGGCCTGAAAGAGTTGTAAAAGTTTATGCATTATTTTGCACCTGGATGAGGGTGTCTCAATAGCAATAGTTTGAATAAAAAGATCCTTTAACTCTAGCCACAATTGTATTTTAAAATTTTTGATTACATAGCACATCAAGCACTATTTTTCCTAATACAGACTATAATCTCCATAAGGAAAGGAATGCTCATTTTTTCTTAGTATTCCTAGAATTCAGCACACTTACAAGCAATAAATTCCTAATGCATTTTTTATTAATTCATTTCATTCACTCATTCATTCTCAGCATCACATAGATTTACATGTTCTGAAATTCAAAAGAATATGTGTTGACAGTTTGAGAACCTAGCTTCAAATTTGACCTTTCTATTCTTGAGAAAGTCTTTTAAAGTTCATGGGATTCATTTTCCTCATTTGTCAAATGAAGGGTATAAAGTAGATGACTTGACTTTTGAGGTTCCTTTAAGCCCAAGATTTAAAATCCTGTGAAAGGTGAACGACCTAGTCACTGCTTCCCAAGTGAATAATACAACTATATGGAGGTATGCCATAACATTTCCCTTAATACTTGAACTCTCCTTGCCCACTACAGTACCTGGGCACCTCACTGAGAGGTAGTAAATATATTCTTTTGGATTTGCTTTATTGTGTTTTGGTTTCTCATAAAGTCACTAGCTTCCATTTGTTCAATTCTAATTCTTAGGCAATTATTTTCATCAGAGAGCTTTTGTACCTCCTTTTCTATTTGGCCAATTTGACTTTTCAAGCTGTTGACTTTTTTCTCATGTCTTTCCTGCATCACCCTCATTTCTCTTTCCATTTTTCCCTCTACCTCTCTAACTTTATCTTCAAAGTCCTTTTTGAGTATCTGTATGGCCTGAGGCCAATTCATATTTTTCTTGGAAGCTTTAGATATAGAGGTCCTGATGTTGACATCTTCCTCTGAGGGTGCACCTTGATCTTCCTTGTCACTGAAGAAACTTTCTATGGTCCTCACCTTTCTATGTCTTCTCATCTTGTCTTTCTTTTACTTGACATTTAGTTCCTTAAAGTGGGGCACTGTTTCCAGGCTGCAGTATCCCAAGCTTAAGAAGTCCCAGGTGGTATGATTTAAGAAGGAGAAGGTTCTTCACTCACATAGTCCATAGATGACCCCAGACCAACTTGCTAATCAACCAGCTTTGTGTGTTGTGGTTGTTAGCTCCGACAAGCCTGTGCCCCTCCCCCACCTGGGTCACTGCTACTCAAGCCTACTTCCTGGTTCCCAGCAGGGGTAAAAAACCCAAGTTCTGCCTCAGCACCAGCATAGACCCCTGTAGTCAGCCCCCCTACCAAGGGCTCAGCCCTCTCATCAGACTGTGAGCTTAGTTCCAGATGACACTGGTGCTTCAGCTGATTCAGAGGCTCTGGGGGTCTCCTTCTCTGGTGAGGCCTTCCTGGGACTGGATCTGTATCACGATGACTGTGGGGTTGGGCTAGACTCCTGTCTCAGCACAGCAGCTCCCTCCTCCTGATCTTCGAAGCCATTCTTGGTTAGAAGATGATTTCAGCACATTCTTCTGTGGGTTTTGCTGCTCCAGACATTGTCCTGTGGCATTATTTTGATGTTTTTTGGAGCGATCCTGTCATGGGTTTGAGAGCTCACTGCCTTTCCTCTGCCATCTCTGTAAATGGCTTCTTTTGAATAGAACTGCACTAAATTCACTACAGCACTTTTGCTGAATGGCATCAAGAGAAAGGAAGTTGCTTGCTTCTGAGTCTTCTTGCTTAAGAAATCAACAAATTGTATTTAAACTGTCTCTCTGCTCTCTAAAACATGGATCATTCCAACAGATATATGAAATATCATATTCACTTGTAGAAGTTTATCCTGTTGCTTTTGCCATAAAAATAGAGATAGGGATGGGTAAAACTACTCCTCACCTATCAGTTATGGTAGTTTACTTAGTACCCCAAGAGGTGGCATGATATTTTGGTGTACATTCAGAATAGCTTTGTGCTCTTGAAAATGTCTCTGGTAAATTTTTTGAGCAGCAATGTCCTTATCTGAAAAATGGGTTAATATTTATGTCATGCTACTTCACAGTGCTGTTCTGAGAACAAATGAAATTATGCATATAAAATATTTTGCCATCTATAGAGCATGCATCCTGAGTACCTTACTGTATGGCAGCAAAACATGGACTACATACACTAGACAAGAGAAGAAGCTTAACAGCTTCCACATGGGCTGCCTTTGGCGTATCCTTGGAGTATCTTGGTTAGATAGGATCACCAACACAGAAGTGCTCCAACATGCACAACTTCCGAGCATCTACATGCTACTGAAACAAAGATGGCTTTGCTGGCTTGGTCATGTGAACTGCATGCAAGACGGGTACATTCCTAAAGACCTACTCTATGGCGAGTTAGCCCCAGGTCAAAGACCTGCTGGACACCCCCAGCTTTGCTACAGAGATGTATGCAAGTGAGACTTGAGGACTCTGGGAATAGACACTGGCAGCTGTGAGGAGATGGCCAAGGACCGCACCCGATGGAGTTCAGTACTCAGGAGCAGCTTGTGTGCAGCTGAGATGGGCCTCCAAGCTCTGGAGGAAGAAAAATGAATGAGATGCAGGAACCAATTGTCAACAGAGAGCACAGTTTTCAGATGTCCTCGTTGCGGCAGGAGCTGCGGCTCCTATATCAGACTGCACAGCCACACTGTGACCTGTGACTCTTTAAGGAGCTGATCCATGGTTGTCTGTGACTGGCAGAAGCCTATACTATTTTGTTAAACTAAAGTCCTAGAAATATGATTTTGTTATCTTTATAGTAACTTTTTAGTTGTGGAATTAACAGTGTTTCCTAGTAGCTCCTGTAATGAGGTGAATGATTTTTTTTTCACATTTCTTCCTCAAAATGGGTGTAAAGAATTGTTATTTGAGGTTTTTATGACCCCATCTTTTGGCTAGAATTTTTAAAAAAACCTTGGCATGCGTGCTGGCCTCTGGGGCTCCACAAATGGCATGGTACTCCACCCACTGGTTGTAGCCATTGCCATGGCGCTGGAACCTCACGTCATCACCACTCGCTGATGCCTACATGGGCCTGGTGAAATTATAATGATTGGAAGCCCAGTGAGGGCAGTCATGTGACTGTCAGAGCGGCCAGCCAATTGGCTGGGGGCTGTGTGTGGTCAGCCTGGGGTCTGCTGGGAATAAGGGAGGTTTTTTCGCCATTCTAGTTTGAAGCTGGAAGGCGACAGGATGCTGCTGTGTGTTCTCAGCTGATTCCTGGCCGGTGGTGTTCAGGTTGTATAATTTCCCTTTCCCCATTTTATTTCCTTTCCCTTGATCCTACTGATCCTGTTTGTGTGTTTTGTTTTTTTTAAGTTCCTTTTTGTTAAATAAATCCTGCTCTGAAAAAAAAAATAAATCCTGCTCTGTTTTGAGGGAGTTTGTCTGTCTCCTTCCTTGCCCTAATATTGTGATGAGCCACTTAGCTAACACTCCCCAATTAAAAATTGGTCCCCACATGGGTAGAGGAAGAAATAGACAAGGGCATAAAATGCCTGACCCCTCTATATCCCCAAAAGGGGTACTTTTAATAGCAAGTCAGACCAGTTGGTACTGACATATCCATATCTCCAAGAGATATAACCAAAATAACCAGGCAGCCAAGCAGCCAAACAAATGTAAATTTTGTATGCATTTGCTAGCCTCTAGCTGCACACTAGGTTGCAAGTCACAATTGAGATTGTTATATTCTTGCCATTCTATCAAAAGTTATGGCACTTCATAATGCAGCCCAAGTGCAAAATTGGCCAGGTATGACACATTAGGTGGCTGTGTAGAATGTGAGATTGCAAATGTCAGGAGAATGTGATGATAAATGGGGATAGGATATTTATATGTGCTTTAGAGATATGTTGGCAAAACTGCTTGAAGGAAATCTATGAGAGTGATTATTTCACTTACGGCCTTGGACTGAAAAAGATTTCTTGATGACAAGCTTACTGGATTCTAAAGTCTCCTTATTCCCTTTTGCAGTATTCAACACACCTGCTTTGGGAGAGGGGATGTGAGACTGCAGAACTAGGGCTGTGTCTTTCTCTTGCTTAGTTGCTTTTCCTAGTAATCATTCTTTGACATCTTACCATTGCTATGCTCCCTAGCACTCACATAAAAGCTTCCTGTGGATGATCATTGGGATTTTCTTTCCCTAAAGTCCTGGGATCCTAATCGCACATTAGATCTAAAGTGTCATTGGGTCATACTCCTATCACTTTTCCTTAATCATATTCATAGTTCTAAAAATTGCTCCATGAAGCAAAATCAAATTAAATAGAGTCACAGATTCATAGATTTCAAACAGGATTGAATTATAACATCATAAATCACAGACTGGAAGGTACTTCACAGGTCATATAGCCCAACATTCTTATTTCACAAATAAGGAAACTGAGACCCATGGAGGTTAAATGTCTTGATAGAGGTCACACAGGTAGTAAGTAGCAGTAGGGTGTGAATGTAGCTCCTTTGTCTCCAACCAAATCCAATATTCTTTCCCCTGTAGCACTCTCATGGAGAATGTTAAAATTAGAGGAGACCTTTGAGATTATCTAGCATATGTATTCTTAACATGAGGTTTAAGAACTTTAAAAACCATATATCTGATTTCTTTTGCAATCCTATATTATTTATTTTGTCCATAAAAACAACAACAACCACCACCACCACATTATTTTTACAAGGGTTGCATAGACCTCATTAGACATTCAATGGGGGCTATGAATTTAGAACCTCTGGTCTGATCCATTCTAGTCCTCTACCTTATACTACTTACCTTATCATTGTGATAAAATATTCTTGTTACACAGTTGAGTTTTTTTATTCAAAGAAAAAAGTAAACCTGGAAGAGGCAACATCATTGTTCCCACTAACTCTTTTAAGTTGGGAGTTAGCATCCGCACTGGAAAAGCAAGTGACTAAGAAGATTGAGCGTACCAGTATAAGGTTTAGTTTTTAATCAAATAAAACAACAAAGTTAATCTGACTCAAATTTAATAACATGAACAATCATTATTGTGTTGCATGATAATTAGGCATAAATGGTAAGCTGTTCACATAAATGACTGTAATTAGCATTGCATTAATTAGCATAGCCAAACCATTTAAAAAGTTTTTCTCTTCTTATTTTGTTAGTTCTCCAGGGTTTATGAGCATCATCAGTGGCAAAAGTCCTCCTAATGTGCTAATGTGCTATGCTATTTAAATAGAACAGGTTCAAAGAATTTATAGCTGAAAGGTGCTTTTAGTATCACCGAATTCAGGCATTCTTACTTTTTTTTGTATGTCAAAGACCCATTGTTAGTCTAGCAAAACCTACTGATCTCTTCAAGCAATGTTTTTAAATGCACAAAATAAAAGACATATGCCTACAAAAGGCAATTAATTATGTTGAAGCTGTTATCAAAATATTTTTAAAATGTCAGGGACCCTACTAGGTTAAGATCCTCAGATCTATCCTACTCCCATCCCCATTCAACATTTAAGGAAATAGAAGTCCAGGAAGTGAAGTGATTACCTAGTCCCATAGGTAGCAAATGAAGAGGATTTTTTAACAGAATCCCTCTAACATAGTTCTTGTGCCACTGCATCAGGCCATTTTCTCTATCGCCACCACCACCACCATTATCTTTCAAACACAATGACAAAATGCACTAAAATAAACAGATCTTAGGTTGGAGGGTATCTTTTATCCAAGAACCCTCCTTTTTCACATGCCAGGGAAGAGGTTTTCTTTGTTGGGCATCCATCCCACTGTATTTCTCCCTCACTGAACTCTTCCCAATTCCCTACTGCCAACTTTTGACAAGTGCCTAGGGGGTATTGAACATAAAATAGGAAAAACACTCTGGGTCATTAAACGGTTAATGGTTTATGTGGGGTGGTGTGTGATAACTTAATCATGACTCTACAGTTACATGCCAAGAGAAAAGACCCAGATTCTCTGTAATATCAAAGGGAAGGGAGCTCCCACCAGGCTCCTTGGGCCAAGGGAGTTAGTTAAGGGATAAAGGAAAAGAGAACACCTTTCTGACCAAATCCCTGAATGTCAGTTAAAATTACTAAAGTCAGTTTGCCTTTAGGAGTTAAAAAGATATCTATTCTGAGTTTAAGGCCAAACATCTTCCCAAGTTTCCCTTTGTTCCCCACCCTTATCCCCAAATCCCCAGGAACTATTTTTTTTAAGTTGCTTGAGATTCCTTTATTATATTGAAGCCCTTACAGCCTAACATTAGGGACAAAAGTCTTAATTGATATAAATGAGAGACAGATTACTCTAGTGGTTAGAGTGCTAGATCATAAATGATATAAATTGAACTAAGAAGTTCAAATCCTGCCTCTGAAACTTCTAATCTATGTACAAGTGAATTAAATAAATAATTTCTCAGCCTCAATTTCTTCATTTATAAAAGAGATAGTAACTATAGTATCTACTTCACTGTCAGATGAATGCATTTAAAGAGTTTTATAAACTTTAAAGCACTATTTAGTTGTCAGTTATTATCATGTCAAGAGATAAATGATGAAATTAGATTATTTTATGTTTTTATGGGAGAGGGGTTAGAAAAAAAAACAGTGAGGGCATGTGAGGGAAACAGACATTGTAACAGAGTAAGACAAAGGAACCAAAAGGAGTTTGGAGGCACTGAAGAGTAAATTTGATAGACTTCACAGTGTTGCTTCAGGCATTGGCTTGCCATCATGTGTCCAACAAGAAAGAAAAGTGATGAGAATGAATTTCATGTCTATTGCTGCGAATGTACATGCCTTATGTTTTGACTAGGTTTATAAATAATGAAAAGATGAAATATGGACCTTTGATGAAAATAAATGAAGACATCAATGCCAGCCTATAAATGGCTTTATTCCCTGGTACCTCCCCTCTTGCTTTGAGAAAAGTAGACAAAATTACAAAAGAGTCCAACTGCCATCTGAATCCATCTGATTCAGGACCATACACAACAACTTTTCTGTTTGAATAAAAAAGCAAAATATTCCTAACATACTCCCTGCCTCATGTGGGTGAATGGGCAATGTGTGAATCCCAATTTGGGGGTTAAATACCTGTATTCAGTTGTGTAACCCCAGCCTAAACAAATATTTCTCATGGGTATTTTGGATGCTATTACTATAACTTTAAAAGAGAGGGAGGAAAATCTTATATGGGAACATCTCATTGTATCTTGTGAGGAGTTTGTGGTAAAGACTGAGGAAGGATTAAGAGCTCCATTCTTTTCCCTTTTTCATTTAAAAGACAGTTTGAGAGGGTGATGGAACCAAGATGGTCTCATTGAGCCAACACTCACACAACAAAACCAAAAATGAATCTGACCATAAATAATACTATGGCAACAGGGAAGATCAAGACACAAACTCAGAAGACAATGATGTCATAACAGTTACAAGCAAAACTTCAAAGAAAATAATGTAAATTGGACACAAGTCCAACAAGAATTCCTGGGAGATCTATTTTTTTTTTCAAAATCAAATAAGAGTGGTAGAGAGAAAGTTAGGCAAATAAGTGAAAGCAGAGGAAAAAATTAAGAAAAGACAATTAACAACTTGGTAAAAGAAGCACAAAAAACACTGAAGAAAAATAAAACCTTAAAAAATAATGTAAATTGGACACAAGTCCAACAAGAATTCCTGGGAGATCTATTTTTTTTTCAAAATCAAATAAGAGTGGTAGAGAGAAAGTTAGGCAAATAAGTGAAAGCAGAGGAAAAAATTAAGAAAAGACAATTAACAACTTGGTAAAAGAAGCACAAAAAACACTGAAGAAAAATAAAACCTTAAAAAATGAACAAATGAAAAAAGTACAAAATTTCACTGATGAAAATAACTCCTTTAAAAGCAGAACAGGCAAAATGAAAAAGAGGAACAAAGGCTCAGTGGAGGACACAAAACCTTAAAAATTAGAATTGGGCAAGTGGCTGATGACTCCATGAGACATAAAGAAGCAATAAAACAAAGACAAAAGAATGAAAAAAAAGACAATATGAAATATTTCACTGGAAAAACGATGGACCTGGAAAAATAGATTGAGAGATAATTTAAGAATTATCAGATTGTCTGAAAGCCACACTAAAAAAAAAAAAAAGGGAATATATATGCGTGCATTTGTATATGTGTAAGTATATGCATTGTTAAGAATATCTATTAGCAGGATATATTCTCAACTGCACATATATACATATATACACACATATATTCTCATATGCTAATAGAAATCTATCTTATCCAACAGGGAAATAGGAGGGTAAGGGGATAAAACAAAGGGAAGGGTGACAAAAAGAAGGGCAAATAAAAGAAGGCAGTGTTCAGAAGCAAAAAAGATTTTAGAGGAAGGCCAAGATAATGCAAGAGAAGGATAAATAGAAAGAAATAATAGTAATCATAACTATGAATGTGAATGGGATGAAGGCACTCATAAAATAGAAATGGATAGCAGAATGAATTAGAAACCAGAATCCAACAATATATTGTTTATAAGAAACACACATGAAATGGAGATATGCAGAGTTAAAATAAGGGGCTTGAACACAATCATTATGCTTCAACTGAAGTATAAAAGGCAAGGGTAGCAATCATGATCTTGTACAAAGCAAAAGCAAATACAGTTCTAATGAAGAGAGATAAGCATGGAAATTACATCTTGTTAAAAGGCACCACTGACTGAAGTAATATCAATACTAAACATATATTCATCAAATCAAATGGCATCCAGATTCTTAAATGAAAATTTAAATAAATTACAAGAGTAAATAGACATTAAAACTAAAATAATGGGGGACCTCAATTTCCCCCTCTCACAGCTAGATACATATTACCATAAAATAAATAAGAAAAAAGTCAAGGAACTGTTTTATGTCTTAGAAGAGTTAGTTATGACAGATCTTTGGAAAAATGGAAAGGAAATAGAAAGGAGTATACCTTTTTTCTCAGCTATACATGACACTTTCACACACAAAAAATTGACCATGTATTAGGGCATTAAAAACCTCACAGGCAAATGCAAAAAAGCAATAACATTTAATATACTTGGTGTAGACCATAATGCAATAAAATTTACATTTAATAAAAGTCTGTGGAAGCAAAGATGAAAAGTTATTTGGAAACTAAATAATATAATCCTAAAAAATGAGTGATCACAGAATAAATAACAGAAACAATAATTTAATTAGAGAGAATGACAAGACAACATTCCAAAATTTGTGGGATACAGCCAACAAAGTACTTTGGGGAAATTTTTGCCTCTAAATGTATACATCAATAAAAGAAAGAGAAAATCAATGAACTGGGCATGCAACCAAAAAAAAAAACCCAACAAGAATAAGAACAAATTAAAAATGCTCAGTTAAATAACAAAATGTAAACCCTGGAAATCAAAGGTGAGATTAATAAAACTTCAAGTACAAAAAACCCCATTGAACTAATCAATGAAAATAGGAACTAGTTTTATGAAAAAAGACACAATAAAATAGATAAACTACTATTGGTTAATTTGACTTTAAAAAAGAAAGAAGAAAAGCAAATTACTAATACAAAAAATTAAAAGAGATGAATACATTTAAGTAAAAAAATATTATGAGTTATTTTGCCCAATTATATGTCAGCAAAATTGACAAAATGAAAATGGTTGCATATTTACAAAAAATATAAAATGCCAGATTAGGGCAGCTAGGTGGCACAGTGGATAGAGCACCGGCCCTGGAGTCAGGAGTACCTGAGTTCAAATCTGGCCTCAGACACTTACCACTTACTAGCTGTGTGACCCTGGGCAAGTCACTTAACCCCAATTGCCTCACTAAAAAATAAATTTTAAAAATGCCAGATTAATAGTAAAAACAGAATACATAACTCTATTTTAGAAAGAAAAAAGAAATTGAACAATCCATCAGTGAACTCCTCAAGAAAAAATCTTCAGGACCAAAGGAGTCTACAAATGAATTCTACCAAAATTTCAAGTAATACCAATGTTACATAAACTATTTAAAAAATAGGTAAAGAAGTAATCCTACCAATTTCCTTTTATGACACAAATGTGATTTTGCTACCTAAATCAGGGGAAGTAAAAACAGAGAAGGAAAGCTATAGACAAATTTCCTTAATGTCTATCAATGCAAAAAAAAAATTAAAGAAAATATTAGCAAGGAAATTATAGTAATATATCACAAAGATAAAATAATTGAAACATATGAGATTTATACCAAAAATGCAATGCTTGTTCAATATTAGGAAAATTATCAGTGTAAATGACCGTGTCAATAATAAAAACAAACAAAAAATCATATGATTATACTAATAAATGTAGGAAAAATTTTTTTTTACAAAATACAATATTCATTCCTATCAAAAACACTAGAAAACACGGGAATCAATGGAGACTTTCTTAAACTGATAAGGAGTATCTCTGAAACCAAGAGCAAACATTATCTGTAATGGGAATAAATGTAAAGCCTTCCCAATAGCTTCAGGAGTGAAGCTATTGTGCTGGCAAAGAATTGAAATTGAGGGAATGTCCATAAACTGAGGAATCACTGAACAAGTTGTGCTATATGGTGGTGATGGAATATGATTGTGCTATGAGAAATGTTAAGCAAGAAAAACCTGGGAAGGCTTATTTGAACTCATGAAAGCAAAATGAGCAGAATTAGAATATTGTACATGGTAGCAGCGATAGTATAATTATTATCAACTGTGAAAGACTTAGCTACTCTGATTAAGACAAGGTTCCAAAACAATTCCAAAGGACCCATTATGAAAAATGCTATCCACATTCAGAGAGGAAACTGATAAACTCTGAATAAAGATTGAAGCATTTTTAACCTTTATTTTTATTATTTTGTTTGTGTTTTCTTTTGCAAAATGTTTAATGTGGAAATGTTTTGCTTGACTTTACATGTATTAATTGATACCAAATTGATTGTCTTCTCAAGAAAGGAGGAGGAGGGGAGGGAGGGAAAGAATTTGGAACTTAATTTTTTCTTTTTGGAACTTAAATTTTTTTAAAAAAGTTTTTTACATGTAATTCAGAAATATTTAATGAAATGAATGAAATATTTTTGAAAAAATTTATTGATAAAAGTAAAAGCAAAGGAGTGACTAATGATGTTTAAACTCAAACATCTTTGTTAAGATAATGACTCTAGTTTTTCAGTGGAAATTATGTATTGTAACTTAACCCTACTATGTTTCTAAGGTGACAAACTACTAATAGAAGAGAAAAAGGGTATTTATGTAAAGGGAAGATTCTTTTGTTCATTTCCACAAACCTATAAAATGCTAAAAACTCCTAGTTTTCTTCAGGGGGAGGGGACTTAAATAATACCTTAATGGTTCACTCAAATATGGCAGGTTTATTTCAAAGTTAAAGAAATTAAGAATACAGACCCTGAGAGCAGGGAAGAAACTTCATAGACTCCAAGAAAAAAAAATACATTCAGTATTAGTGTTGCTGATTATTTCCATCCTTTCTACATTAATGTCCCTATAATAAGGTTTCTCATCACTTTATAGAAACCAGGAACACACTGGCATTTTTAAGCCATTGAGGGGTTGGCTACCCACCAACTCAAAGAAAGGAACTTTTGTGGTTCGCAAACACAATTTAAAAAATTGGAATGTCAGAAGAGGATATTGATATGGGAGTCAAACTTCAAGCAATTGCTCAAGGAAGTTATCTCCTGCTTTTGCAAATGTCCATTTCTTTTTGTGGACACTGGATATCAATTCCAACCTCTTGCCCACAGGACTTGATACTTTGTTGTTTTTTTACATCAAAGTAGTAGTTACTCTACCACATCCACCCTATCCTCAGCATATTCCAGCTTCTGTTTTTAATTAATTTTGTGATCTTGGTTAAGTCATGTGGTAAAAACGAAAGTTTTAGCTGAATCATTTGAGAGTTGAGCCATGCTACTGAAGCAGCTTTTGAAGGACTTCCCTTTTGGGGAGGAGACCATGATGAACTTCTGGCTCACCAACTTAAAACTGAAGGAGGAACAGAAGCTTGCTCTCTGGCTTTTCAACTTAGCTGTGGTGGCGCATGCAGTTTGTGTTCGGCTTTGGGTGTGCTGGTTCTCAACCTGGCGGGCAGTTTGGGATTCAGTGAGTTTTATAAAGGAAAATAGACTAAGCTTAGATCTAAGATTATTCATTTGTATTTCTATTTTCCTATTTACCTAAATGGTATCACCTTTTGTTGTCTGATTAATTCCCAAGCAATAAAAAAAACGAATCCCTTACTGATTAAAGTTCAGAGACTTCTTTTTTCTTAGTGGTCTGGGGGATATATATATATGGGAAAAGTTAAAAGGGGAAGTTTAATGCTCGTATATCCAATTTTAAATCTCACAGTCAAGTTAACATGACTGCATTTCAACTTCCTCAAGTATAAAATGAAAAAAATTGGGATACATTATCTATAAGGTCAATTGTACTTGTGGCAGTTACAATTTTGAGAGACATAGTTTCTGGATAATTTTATCATTTTGTTAATATGGCTGGTATGTTATTAATAAAAGTATGGTCATTTGGCCATCTCTCTCAGACCACAGACAATCATGGAGGCAGGGCTCATAGATTATATACCCTTGGAATAGTAGGTGGTTCATCAAACAGTAATCAAATTGAATTGGCTAACATAATAGGAGGTAGGCTATATTAAAATGAAAGACTATAGCAGACCATCCCCAGCCTTGGGTTATAAATTTAAAGAATTTATACCCTTTTCAATGAGTGGGCTGAGTGACTCCTCTCTGGAGTAGAGGTTTAACTATCTGGACAAAAGGATGTCTCCACCCAAGCTTGAGTAGAAGATAATAAGATTTCCCAGTTAGGATTAAATTCCTTGCATGTTTGTGTAGGGTCTGGACAAGATGAAGAGAATTAATACCATTATTATCAAGGAGAAACTGCACCTTGAAAAATCAGGGCTTTGGAAGAAGGGGGAAGCTCTGAATCTCCCCAAGATATCAGTTATCAATAATCATTTCTCACATAGTTCTAACCCTTTATGTGATGCTCTGATTTACCAGGTAGAAGGTAGTGTCACAGTTTGGGACCCAGTGAGATAACTTGTTATTCAAAATACTCTTGCACTTGTAAGATATGTTGGTCTATCCTACTCAAATGTCAGAACATCTGAATTTAGCAAAAAATGTGCATGGAAAAATGAGCATCTTCATATTTAACATGGTCATTTATGAGTTATTTAAGGAAGGAATATCTAATCCAAAAGACCTTGAAGATTGTTTACATTTATATTCATTCCTAAATTCATAAGGTGACTGAGACAAAATGCTCTGTTTGTTTGCCTTCATGAATCTCATTCCTGGTATATTTGCTGTGCTCAATGAAAGTGCTATGTTCACCTTTCATTGAAATACAGATTGTAAAGTCCTATCATAGAAACTCAATGTCACATCCCAACTAGAAACCACAACTAGCATCCTTTTAGGGTGACATGTACTGGCTGTATCCTGACGTACTCTTTTTTTTTTTTTTAATGTATAAGGTATTTTATTTTTTCCGTTACATGTAAAGATAGTTCTCAACTTTTGTTTATACAAGCTTTACAATTTCAGATTTTTCTCCCTCCCTCCCCTCCCTCCCCCTCCCCTAGACAGCAGGTAATCTGATATAGGTTATATCTATATATCTCTATACATATAGATATAGATATAGATATATACACACACATATATATACACATAATAACATTAATCCTATTTCTGCATTAATCCTGTTACAAGAGAAAAAATCAGAGCAGTGATGCAAAACCTCAAAAATAGAAAAAAAAAAAACCAACAGCACCCAAAACAAAAGAAATAATATGGTTCAATCAGCATCTATACTCCACAGTTCTTTCTTTCTTTTTTTTTCTTGGATTTGGAGATCCTCTTCTATCATGAGTTCCCTGGAACTCTTCTGTACCATTTCATTGGTGAGAAGAATATAGTCCATCACAGTAGGTCAACACTCAATGTTGATGATACTGTGTACAATGTTCTTCTGGTTCTGCTCATCTCACTCATCATCAGCTCACGGAAGACCCTCCAGGTTTCTCTGAACTCTTCCTGCTCATCATTTCTTACAGCACAATAGTATTCCATTGTATTCATATACCACAACTTGTCCAGCCATTCCCCAATTGATGGGCACCCCCTCAACTTCCAATTCCTTGCTACCACGTAAAGAGCAGCTATAAATATTTTTGTACATGTGGGTCCCTTTCCCCCTTCCATGATTTCTTTGGGAAAAAGACCTAAAAGTGGGATTGCTGGGTCAAAGGGTATGCACAGCTTTATTGCCCTTTGGGCATAATTCCAAATTGCTCTCCAGAATGGTTGGATCAGCTCACAGCTCCACCAACAATGCATTAGTATTCCAATTTTCCCACAGCCTCTCCAACATTTATTATCTTCCTTTTTTGTCATTTTAGCCAATCTGATAGGTGTCAGGTGGTACCTCAGAGTTGTTTTAATTTGCATCTCTCTAATCATTAGAGATTTAGAGCATTTTTTCATATGGGAATAGATAGCTTTGGTTTCTTCATCAGAAAACTGCCTGTTCATATCCTTTGACCATTTCTCAATTGGGGAATGACTTGGATTCTTATAAATTTGATTTAATTCCCTATATATTTTAGAGATGAGGCCTTTATCAGAAGCACTGGCCTCAAAAATTGTTTCCCAGTTTTCTGCCTCCCTTCCAATTTTGGATGCATTGCTTCTGTTTGTACAAAAATTTTTTAATTTAATATAATCAAAATCATCCATTTTGCATTTTATAATATACTCTATCTCTTGTTTGGTCAAAAACTGTTCTCCTTTCCAAAGATCTGATAGGTACACTATTCCTTTCTCTCCTAATTTACCTATGGTATCACCTCTTATGTCTAAATCATGTATCCATTTTGACCTTATTTTAGTATAAGGTGTAAGATGTTGGTCTATGCCTAATTTCTGCCATACTATCTTCCAGTTTTCCCAGCAGTTTTTGTCAAATACTGAGTTCCTATCCCAGAAGCTGGAGTCTTTGGGTTTATCAAACACTACATTACTAGTGTCATTTACTACTGCATTTCCTGAGTCTAGCCTATTCCATTGATCTACCACTCTATTTTTTAGCCAGTACCAGATAGTTTTGATGACTGCCGCTTTATAGTAAAGCTCCAGGTTTGGTACCGCCAACCCACCTTCCTGTGAATTTTTTTTCATTATTTCCCTGGATATTCTTGATTTTTTGTTTTTCCAGATGAATTTTGTTATTATTTTTTCTAGCTGTATAAAATAATTTTTAGGTAGTCTGATTGGTATGGCACCTGACGTACTCTTAAAGAGGCAGAACTATCAGAAGCCAGAATTCTTATCTTGAAGTTGGTGATCTTGTTCAAATTTTTCATGAATATGTGTTTTCCTTCCTTTCAGATCTTCAATTGATATTGTTTAATTAACTTAAAGTTTCAGCAGAGTCTATGAAGGGATTTTTGGACTAAAGGATTTTATATTTGAGTTAGAACTAATTTTCAAGACAATTTGATCCAAGCCTCTTATTTTACAGTGAGGAAACATGGGGCTATACCATTGTTCTCACCCAGATTCTTCCATGAAGGACATTAACCTTTGCTTGGCCTTAGCCTCTTGTCAGGATGTGACATTTAGAGTTCATTCTTAATAGGTCACAACATAATCAAACTGAATAGAGGATGAGGAAACAATTCTGCACATGAAACAACTTTCATTTTTCCAATAATTTTCAACTAGAGACTAAGTTTACTAACCAGAGGGAATAATCATTAGTGCTTCCTTGCATAATGGCTACACTATTTTTAGAAGGTAGAGTTCAGCTGACAAATCAAAGGTGGCCAAACTCCTCTCTTAAAGGAATATTTCTGACCAGTGGAAAATTAAACCACATCCTCCTCATCTATTTGCTTTCAGATAAGTTAATGCAGTCTCCTCTAGAATAGGTTTTATTTTTACTTTTCTGGCTTCATTTAAATGACCTTGATTATGACAGAGGATATGTTTTCAAATGAAAAAAAAAACTGGCAATAGTGCTAACATAGTGATTCTCAACATTGTTATTCCACTGCCCTTGTATGGGCCTACAATGACCCTCTATCCTCCACATTACCTTCTCACCAATAAAAACAGGATTGAGTTGGTTTGTCATTGAGATTTCCAGTTTTTCCCTTTGTTTCAACTACTAAAGAAATTGTGAAGTTAAATTCTGAGCTCTGGTCTTAATACAATAAGACTGGAAAGAGTAGAGGAGGAAAGATCATGAGAGAGGTGGGTCAAATAATAGGATGTTCACAGGATGAGGTGACCAGAGGGCATGGTTGATGGGGTGGTAGAGGGAGGGGGAGAAGGGAAAAAAGAGAAAAAGAAAGGGGGGAAGAAAGAAAAGAGATAGAGGGGAGGAAAGGAAGGAAAAAGAAGAATGGAAGGAGGAGGGGAGATGGAGAAGGGGATGGAGAGAGAGGGAGGAGATGGTACAGAAAGAAAATTGATAATATGATCCCTGTTTTTGGTGGTGAGTAGTCTCCGCATTTTATCTAACATTTTCATTTTCTGTAGTTGTTAGATTCTACAACTTGGAACTTGAGTTGTACCTTTATTAAGTGAAACATTAAGAATAAAATATTTTTCATTTGTTTTTTTTGTGTGGCAATGAGGGTTAAGTGACTTGCCTAAGATCACACAGCTTGTCAAATGTCTGCATTCAGATTTGAACTCAGGTCCTCCTGAATCCAGGGCCAGTGCTTTATCCACTGTGCCACCTAGCTTCCCCCAAGAATAAAATATTTTCAAAAATTCTTTCCCACAATATATTACAGTGTGAAAATATTGGGTTTACAGCAGAGAACTTAGGTTTAAACCCTACCTCAACTATTTTTGAATTGGGGGTATTTAGGCAAGTCAATAATAACTCATATGAAATAACACAATAGTCAATCTGTTGCCAATAAAACAAAAATTCTCCTAATGTGCAAAACACATTGCTAGGCTATGGAGTTAATAAGAAGAAAAGTGAAAGTATCCTTTCTCCATGAAGTGTATCATAAGCAGACATGATACAAGGTCAGAGTGTGACTAGGAATGTAGCATCATAGATTTTGAGTTGGAAGTGACTTTCATTTTTACCTATGAGGCAACTGAGTTCTAGAGATTTTTATGGACTTGCAAGAATTCATACAAGCCCTTTTTGGTCAAAGAGGCAGGGTTTGAATAAAAATAGAGAAGTCAGTTATCTTTCCATTGTATTAGACAAAGAAGAGGTTGTGATGAAGTTACATAAGAAAATTTGAGGAAAGAACCAGATTAACATAAGTAATTTCTAATGAATGTTTGTCAATAGTGAAGGGAAAAAATGGTGATAGTTCAGGTGATAAATGAATGAATTATTTGCATAATTTCATGGATATGTAGGATTTATTTCCTCTGAATTTTGTTTATTTTATAATTCCACAATCTTACTCCTCTACCAAACTGGAACCATTTTCCAATCATGACCAGAGTGAGGTATCGAGAGAACTGCCCACTGACCCCCCCCAAAAGACCTTAGTGACCCTAATATGAATTTTTAAAAATTTCTACAAATAATCCTATACTTAATCCATTGGTATTTGTAAAGAACTATCTAAAGAACAAAGAACAATATCAAAGAAGTTAGAAAAGTTTGTTTTTCTGTTGTTTGGGGGAAATGAGTTGAAGATCTTTATTTTTCTTTTTTTACTAGTTTATGTTTCAGCAAATGTTCAATTTCTCTCCTTTCAATAGTTAACCTCACAAGAAACTCCTAAAGATGCAAATTTTCAGTTCTCTGCTATCTGTGCTTTCTACTCACTGGGAAGTATTTAAATGAACCAATGTATGGATCTCATGGGATCCCATGATTCCAGATATATGATCATTAAGCAGTGAGAAAACTATTCTCAGCTTTACCTTCTGTACTATAGTATTTTGATACTTCAAGAATCCATGATCTTCCTTCTTACCTGATTTACATTGTAAATGAAATATGCCTTTACATTCTTGTCCATGTCCTTCCATAAATATTTAATATGCAATCTTCCTTACATAGACATTGGAGAGAGCTCCCTCATAAAACTAACTAGTAGGGGAAATTGGACACAGGCTCACACACCTATATTATGAGGTAAGACATTACATGAACAGTAGAAAAAGTGTTGTGGGAGTTCAGTGTCCAGAGAAGTCACTTTTATATAAAGGATTATAGAAGGATTTATGGAAAATGTGGCTTCTGAATATTACAGAAGTTCTTAATATGAAGTTTATGAACTTTTTCAATTGAATATTTTGATTATATTCAATACAATTATTTTTTATAATCCTCTATATTTCATTTTATGCAATTAAAAACCTTATACTAAGAAGGGTTCCCTAGGCTTCCCTAGACTTCCAAAACAGTATGTAACACAAAAAAGGCTAAGAACCATTTCCTTAAAAGATAGGCAAGTGGCAGTTAGGTGGTGCAGTGGATAGAGCATCGGCCCTGGAGTCAGGAGGACCTGAGTTCAAATCCAGTCTTAGACACTTGACACTTACTAGCTGTGTGACCCTGGGCAAGTCACTTAACCCCAATTGCCTCACCAAAAAAAAATAGTCAAGGGGGCAGCTAGCTGGCACAGTGGATAAAGCACTGGCCCTGGATTCAGGAGGACCTGAGTTCAAATCTGGTCTCAGACACTTGACACTTACTAGCTTTGTGACCCTGGGCAAGTCACTTAAACCTCATTGCCCCCCTCCTCCTTGCCCCCCCCCAAATTCACAAAATTTCAAGAGGTAGTAAAGGGCCTCCATAGAGTGCAGCCTGAACCAATAATTATGGAAATGAAAAGGTATGAGGCTTGTCTGAGGAATGGTAAGTAGTTCAGTTTGCTGGTGTGCAGTACATCCAGGAGAGTAGTGAGAGATGAGAGTGAAAAAGGAGGTTAGACATAAACTGTGAGGAAATTTGAAGTCTAGACCAAGAGTTCTCAAAATGTGGTCCACAGATCCTGGGGTCATTTCAAGGGATCTATAAGATCAAAACTAATTTTTAAAAATAAGAGTAAGATATTGTTTGCCTTTTTAAATAACTCCTTCGCTTTTCCAACTGCATGTATGTTTGAGACTGGATTTTCTTCATATTATTCAACCAAAACCCATGTGATAAAATGTTGAATGGACAAAAATATATGAGATTTGAGCTATTTTCTATTAAGCTAGACATTAAAAAGATTTGGGAAAGTAGGTAAAACAGTGCCACTCTTCTCACTATTTGGGGGGAATATAGTTATTTTCATAAAAATCTTATTTATTTTAACATGTAACAAGGTTATTTGTATTTTAAAATGAATTACTAAATTAATATTTTAAAACCCTCCATTTTAATTTTTAATTTTTTTTTTTTTAGTGAGGCAACTGGGGTTAAGTGACTCGCCCAGGGTCACACAGCTAGTAAGTGTTAAGTGTCTGAGGCCAGATTTGAACTCAGGTATTCCTGACTCCAGGGCCGGTGCTCTATCCACTGCGCCACCTACCTGTCCCCAAATCCTCCATTTTAATTACTAACTTGGTAAATACTGAAAGCTATAACCCACATAATCAGAAGCTTTTTGGACTTCTCAATAATTTTAAGAGTATAAAGTGGTCTTGAGACCAAAAAACTGACAACTGCTGTTCTAAACTATATTGGGTGAAACCCTGAACTTTTCTAAATAATGATGATACATAATCAAAGTATATGTTAAGGAAGATCCCTCTGATAGAGATGTGGAGTACTAGAACAGTGCAAAACTATAGTCAAAAAGACCAGTTAAGAGGGAATCGCAGACATGAGGTCTTATTAGGGCCTGAATTAGCATGGTATCAGTGAGAATGGAAAGGAAAAGACAGATGTGAAACCTTTTAGAAGCCTAATCTAAACAGTGGAGCTAACTGGCCTTGAATAAATTAAATTGATAACATTTTGCCTAATTACTAAGTTAAAGAAAATTGTTTAACTGGTCTCTAGGGAACTTTACATTCCAAACATAACAGAAAACATAGAAAAAATAATATGATTGAGCTTTATTTTTAGTACAGTAGTCTAACTAGTGCATATGTGCATTATGAATGTGGGTTTTAGGCTTCCAGCTGTTCTAAAACTGGCTTGTTTTTAAGCTGTTCACTGAATAAATTTAAAGGATAATTGTTTTGTAATGTTCAACACTTTAGAGTAATTTTTGTGCATTTGTAATTGAATAGTCAAATCCTGTTAATGTCATTGGTATTGTAAAATATTACCATAAAACATAATTTAGATATCCTGAATACTTCCACATTAGTTCATTGGTTTGCATGTATTACATGGTTTTATCACATAGTTGGCCAAATACTTGTCTTTGACTTTATTTCAACTGTTTATAATTCAAGGCTTTTAGTACCATACAAAATCTCAATTTATTCTGTAAGAAAAATTCATATTTTAGCACTTCATGCTATGTTGGCTCCTCCTACATTGAGGAATTCTAGTTTTCCCCACATTCATTTGTATTTGATAACCATTCTTATTTCCCTATTTGTCCCTCAGTATGAAATGCAAAACCTCTTTGAGTTTTTTAGTTACTTGATTTTAAACCAATTTCTTTTCCAGGGTTTTCTCTGTTAAGGAGCAAATGAGTATAACCATTTGGTCAAGTTTTCATAAATAGACACAAATAGTATTATGTTGTCTCTCGAAAATGACTCATCAACAACAAAACCCGATATGGTTTTCTATATTTAGAGTTTTGCGTATTTGGTGTCTACAAGAAGTCGATAAGGTAGATGGTCCTCATGCCCCATTTTATAGATTAGGAAAATGAGGCTTAGGGAGGTGAGGTGATTGATGTCTAAAGTCACATTCCTTGTAAGTGGAAGATGTGGGAATTTAATCTAGGACCTCTGACTACTTGGAAGTCCTTTTTCCATAACATATTGTCTCTCCTTTGAAAATCTACTTAGATATCCTGGAGAAAGAATTTGCCTGTCTTGCACATTGGGAAAGGAAAATTTCATGGCTTTAGTAGTAGTAATCATAGTTAGAATGAAAGTATGATATACATAGAAGGAATGTGACAGGATACGCAGTTCATTTCTGCCTCTTATGGAGAACTGTATTTAGAATACTGGTGGCCAGTTATGAAGGTAGATTTCTTTTTGAGCCATCTTAGAGAAGACAATATTTTCTGTCCTAGAGTTTTTTTTCTGCTCTAAAACTTTCTGTTTTGAGTCCCTATTGAAAAAAGGATTCTACCACTTCCTCTTATTGTCGTTACTGTTTGTTTTTCAGTTGTTCGGTTGTGTCACTCTTGGTGACCCCATGGACTATAGCATACCAGGCCTTTCTATCAACTTCTCTCAATGTCTCTCCAAGTTCATGTTCATTGTTTTCATCATACTATATATCCCTCTCATCCTCTGCTGTCCTCTTTTATCTTGCCTTCAATCTTTCCCAATTTTAGGATCTTTTCCAATGAGTCCTGGCTTCTCATTATGTGAGAAGTATTTAAGCTTCAGCTTTAGTATCTGACCTTCCAGTGAACAGCCTGAATTAATTTATTTAAATATTGACTGATTTGATCCCCTTGAAAGCTAAAGGACTCTCAAAAGTTTTTTCCAGCACCACAATTTGAAAGCATTAAACTAATATTTTATTAGAATATCTTGGTGAAATCCTTCATATTTTAGAGACAGCTGATTGCCATCTGTAAATAAGAGTAAACCAAAAGCAAAAACTACCATCAAAGAATTCTAAAAGATTCATTTAAAAATTGTTTTTTAAAAGGATTTTTGCCTTACAAGCTTTTTTTTTTTTGCATAGGACATGCACACAGAATCTTCCAATAAATCAATCACCAATCATTTATTAATCATGTACTATGTGACAGGCACTGTGTTCAGTCCTGGGAGTATAAGGAAAAAAAAGAAGAAATAGTTTCCAACCGAAAGAAGTTTATATTTGAATGAAGTAAACAAATATAAACACACAAGATACATTTAAAGTAGATAAAAAGTCACTTTGGAGGAGAAAGCAGGAGAATTCTCATAGTCAGGAGAACTGAGGCTTCTCAGATAGGGATTTCAAGAAATAGACGTGTGAAGGGAAATAATTCTAGGCAGAGGAGATATTTGATGCAAAAGCATAGCAATGGGAGATGGGAGTGTTATATGTGAAGAACAGTAAGTAGTTTAGTGAGGCTGCAGAGGCTACAGAATAGAGTATGTAGAAGGGAGTTATGTGTAAGAACACTTGAAAAATAGGCAGGCCAAGTTGTGATGGTTTTTGAATGACAGACAGAACAGCTTATATTTGATTGCAGAAGTAATAGGGAGATGAGTTTTTTGAGTATGCTGAGTGACACTGTCAGATTTGCACCTTAGAAAAATAATTTTTCCTGGGAAAGATTCTCTCTCTCTCTCTCTCTCTCTCTCTCTCTCTCTCTCTCTCTCTCTCTCTCTCTCTCTCTCTCTCTCTTCCTTCCTTCCTTCCTTCCTCTCTTCTTTCTCTTTCTCCTCCTCCTTCTTCCTCCTCCTCCTCCTCTTATCTGTTTCTGTCTGCATGTCTCTGTCTCTCCCATCCACCAGATTGCATGTTCTTTGAAAGCAAGGAATGTGATAACTAGTGTTGTATTCCCCTTCCCTAATAGAGTACTTTGCACAGAAGAAATGCTTAGTAAATATTTGTTAAATTAAAAATAATGTATTCTATTGGCTTTAGTTATTCTCCTCTGGCGATTCATAAACTTATCTTTCTGGGATGTTGTTCTATTACAGTACAGTCTCCTACAACTGTATCTCATCCCATATGATAATTTTACATCTTCTTTTTGTTAATGCTGATTTCAATCATGTTGTCTTGGATGACAATAAAAAAATATTTTATCACCTTAGTCCATATACTCATTCTCCCATATTTCAGAATCCTTAAATATTCATTGTTAAGTCTTTTCTCCTTTATGCATGTCTAATCTAGCTTTTACAAAGGATAAATGAACATCAGAGAATGAATGCTGAGTTTTCTTGTGGTTTATGGTATTAGTAAGACATTGTATCTTTTAGGGAAAATGTGATATCACCCTTGGGCACTATGGGTCAGTAAAGATCTGTAATTGGCAAGTTCTTATGGTAAGTTCTTTCACAGGGTGGGGCTAGGGTTAAAGGTTGTTTTAAAGTACAGTTATTCCCCCTTTGACCCAGAAATACCACTACTAGGTCTATATTCCAAAGAGATCATAAAAAAAGAAAATGATGCATATGTACAAAAATATTTATAACTGCTCTTTTTGTGGTGGCAAAGAAATGGAAATTGAGGGGATGCCCATCAATTGGGGAATGGCTAAACAAGTTGTGGTATATGAATATAATGTAATACTATTGTGCTGTAAGAAATGATAAGTAGGTGTATTTCAGAAAAAATCTTGGAAAGACTTTCAGGAATTGATGCTGAGGAAAATGAGTGGAACCAAGAGACCATTATACACAGTATCAATAAGATTTTGTGATGATCAACTGTGATAGACAACTCTTCTCAGTAATGCAATGATCCAAGACAATGCCAAAAGACTCATGGTGGAAAATGCTCTCCACATTCAGAAAAAGAACTATGGAGTCTGAATACAGACTGAAGTATACTATTTTCACTTTTGTTGTTGCATTTTTGTTATTGTTCTTGTTTATTCTTTCTTCTATTTTTTTCCTTTTGTTCTGATTAATGTGGAAATATGTTTAACATGATTGTAATGAATAACCTATATAAAAATCCCTGCTGGCTTTGGGAGCGGAGGGAAGGGAAGGTGGGAGAAACATTTGGAACTCAAAAAATATCTTTACATGTAATTGAGAAAAATTAAAAATAAAAACAAAATGGAAAAAAATAAAGTACAGTTATCCCTTCCACACTGAGGAGGTTAGGAGCATGGAGCCACCATGATCTGGAAAATTGCATAAATGTCTTTGGCCCTCCCTTTGTACCATAAAAGAAGTCTGAATTATTATGGTATGAACAGATTAAAATATGTTGATATTATATAAAATTATGCATATATTTTATGAATTTTTGAGTTTTTAATCTTTTTCTGTCTCATCTGCTAGCCTTCCTGTTTCATCTGTAGTTTCTGTAAAATCCCCCAAAAGTTCCCAATTAGTTTCTTATTCCAACCTGTGATATATCAAAAACACAATGGGGAAAGTTGTGATGTGGAAGGGATAACTGTTGTGGTTACCATACAGTGGTATGCATCTAGGTATCTGGAAACAACTGAGTCAAACCATTCTAGGAAAGAGGAGTTAGTATATAGTAAAGGAGAAGGAATATGAATCCATTAAAGCAGATCCAAGAGAAGAGTTCTGAGGTTGCAATTAAGTCTCTAGCATAGAACAGATGGGAATGATGAATCAGGGTTAGAATACTGTCAGAGGCTACTGGAATTGCCAAAGCATCTGTGGACTATGCACCTGTTGATGGCCTCAGAAACCACAGAAAGCATCTGCTTCTTGGTCTCCAATATGTTATGGGGATCTGACAAGGCAGCAGAGTTTTATAATTAAACAAACACAAACAAATAAATAATTATACATGTGTGTACACAATGCCTGGTCTATTGATTATTGCATATAAGCTTAGATTAAGCTAAAGAAAAACAATGTATTACTAATCTCGTAGAAGTCATTGTGATATTAAATAACATGCCACTACTGTAGGGATTGTTATTAACAATGAATCAGGGGGCAGCTAGGTGGCGCAGTGGATAGAGCACCGGCCCTGGAGTCAGGAGTACCTGAGTTCAAATCCGGTCTCAGACATTTAACACCTACTAGCTGTGTGACTCTGGGCAAGTCACTTAACCCCAATTGCCTCACTAAAACAACAACAACAACAACAACAACAACAACAAAACAACAATGAATCAGGTGCAGCTAGGTGGCACAGTGGATAGAGCACCAGCCCTGGAGTCAGGAGTACCTGAGTTCAAATCCGGTCTCAGACATTTAACACCTACTAGCTGTGTGACCCTGGGCAAGTCACTTAACCCCAATTGCCTCACTAAAACAAAACAAAACAAAAAACAATGAATCAAATGTGTTAAGAGAACACAACCTCAAATCAAATGTCATAACTGTTTTCATGTCATTTCATTAAGTATTTGTATGGCTGGTAGATGAAGGTTTATCCTGCCAATCATATTAATAGCATTTAGTTAGTACATTGCACTTAAGCACCTTTATTAGTATCCCTGATCAAAGTTGTTATTGTATAATATATGTGAGAACAGACATCTTCAAATGTGGCATATGGTGGAAATCTGATATGATAGTAATATATAACATAGATGATAAATACTCAATCCTCATAATTTGGAAGGTAAGTATAACCTAAGAAGGGGAAGGATGAAGAGGTGAGATTAAGTTTTATCTACCCCAATAATTTAAAAAAAGGAGAGAAAACTCACACCATAAGTTTGTACAAGTTTCAGGGTTTGTTTGTTTTGTGTGTGTGTATGTTTTGTTTTGTTTTGTTTTTTTGCAGGGCAAAGAGGGTTAAGTGACTTGCCCAGGGCCACACAGCGAGTAAGTGTCAAGTGTCTGAGTTCAGATTTGAACTCAGGTCCTCCTGAATCCAGGGCTGGTGCTTTATCTACTGTGCCACCTAGCTGCCCCACAGGTGTATATTCTTATTTAAAGTTATAATACCATTTAAAAAGCAAAAGTTCTAATGGTCTGATGAATAGCAAACTGTGCTGACTTCAAACACAGATGCAGAAATAATCTCTATATTACACCCACACTTGGTATTTCATCTTCTACCTCTGTGATTTTGTATCAACTTGCCCACCCATCTTGTGCCATCTTCTACAAAAAGCCTTTCCCAGTGCCCCCATAATACTAAATGCTTCCACCTCAATTTATATATTTTCATATGTGTTGTGCCACCTCATCATAAAATTACCTCTTTGGATGAAGGAATATAAAATATTTATTTAGTGCTTATTATGTAAGCATTGGGGATACAAGCTAAAAATTGGGACAACTTCTTCCATTAAGTAGTATAAATTCTAAAAGGAATATCTAACACATATAAAATAGTTCATCTGCCAGGTTTCTTTTTACCTTCATTGGCTATTATGGCTACTGCATTTTGATTAATGTCTAGTCAATTTGGCTTTCTGTTCCTTACACAGGACACTCTGTCTCTGCTCAATGTGGCTTTTCACTGTCCCACATTCTTCTAGTGCTCTCCCTCCTTATATGTGACTCAGAAGGTTCCTTATTAACAAAACTCAAGCACCATCTTCTGCATGAAGAATTTCCTAATCTCCTATATGCTGTATCCTCTTCCTCCCAAGTTACCTTATATTTAACTTCTATGATCTATTTGTACTTATTGTGCATTCATGATGTATATATTCTATAGGTAGTTATTAGTTTTCCTATTAGCATGTGTGCACTTCAGAAGTTTGCATTAATTTATTCTTTTTTCCACTATTCCCAGTGACTAACAGTAGCTGGCACCTAGTATGAACTTTAAAGGGCTTGTTGATTGATTCATTATGATGTACTACAAAAAGGTACATCAAGGAAGCTTCTTTGAAAAATCAAGCCACTGTAGCACCAAACTTCTCACATCGTAGAAGCTCATTTAGGTCTTACTCATTATCCTATGAAGGATCCAGATAATTGCATTAATGATGTAATAGTGGATCTGAGTAATTATACATAAGAGTCCCTATTATAGCTATTTTTTGTTTGGGTTTTTTGGGGGCGGGCAATAAGGGTTAAGTGACTTGCCCAGGGTCACACAGCTAGTGTCAAGTGTCTGAGGCTGGATTTAAACTCAGGTCCTCCTGAATCTAGGGTTGGTGATTTATCCACTGCACCACCTTGGTGCCCCTATTATAGCTATTTTTAAAAAATCATATATTCCTATTAACACAATTCTCACTTCCATTTTCCTCACCACTCCACACAGTACCAAAACAGCAGTGAAATAATGCTATCCAGCTGTGAGTAACTGAGAAGGATCCATTACTTTATTACCTAACCAGACAGTAGATGCTTTTAGAAAATATTGGCCATGGTACTAAGTTTTTCTGTTCATTTTCATGATGCAAAACTCAAAACAATGGTTGGAAGCAGCAGGGATTCTCATTTTAAACTTCAAAGATTCCCACCATATGGAGAAAAAAAAAACCTTTCTAAATTTTAAAGTTATCTCCAACTGGATCAGGTTTCTTGGGGGGGGGGGGTTGATTTCCCTATCACAGGAGGACTTCAACTTGAGTTCAGTCTTCCCTATCATGAGATGACTGAAACAGAAGCAGAGGGTGTTGTGGTGGAAAGTCCAACTGGCACATGTTTTAAATTTCATCACCTTTTGGTTACTTTCAAATTCTTAGAGTCTATGTAAAATAAACCATTAATTTAATTTAACTTAAAAAAGGAAAGATTCAATTACATAGGCCATTAAAATAAAATAAAATAATATATATAACAAGCTATTGATATAGCATATCACACATTTGAAAACTCAATTATTCAACTGTCAAAAGGATTATTTATTGGGGGCAGCTAGGCGGCACAGTGGATAAAGCACTGGCCCTGGATTCAGGAGGACCTGAGTTCAAATCCAGCCTCAGACACTTGACACTAGCTGTGTGACCCTGGGCAAGTCACTTAACCCCCATTGCCCCGCCAAAAAAAAAGGATTATTTATAA
This sequence comes from Dromiciops gliroides, assembly GCF_019393635.1. Taxonomy (NCBI): domain Eukaryota; kingdom Metazoa; phylum Chordata; class Mammalia; order Microbiotheria; family Microbiotheriidae; genus Dromiciops; species Dromiciops gliroides. Next base: position 358,503,075 of record NC_057864.1, on the reverse strand, counting down.
TATTGTATATATGTGTATATGTATGTGTTTATATATGTATGTGTATACACACATATAAAGCTGTTGAAGTTTTCTAAGGAAAATGAAATGCAAATCTTGATTGAGATAAAAAAATCAATCAAATTTCTTATTTCTTCAAATAGTTGGTGTGCACAGTGTATAATATGAAAAGCTTATTAAGGTTGCAAATGGAAAAAAAAAACCTAGCAAAATGAAATATTCTTTTGACTTCACAGTGGTGTTTTGATTATTTTTATTATTATTTTACATTTACTGAGCACTCATGCTGAGATAGGCACTAATTTAATGTGTATGAAGTGCCGTGAAGTACTGAGATGAAGGGGGCCAATCTAACATTATTGTATTTATGAATTCAAAATATCTATTAATCATAATGTTTTATTAGTGCAATGTTCTTTACTGTTTCTTTTAAGTATTACTGATTATCATCCTTTTATTCTTATTAGATGCTAAAAATATTTTGTGAGCATCAGATTCTTACAACAGAGTATTACTTTTAGTTTGACTAATTAAACAAGGTTAGAATTTTTGTAATAATTTTATGTTCTTAGTGGGTATGAATTTATCATTAACAAAGGTGGGGGGAAAGGTGAAGTAGATAGGAGCATTTCATGTGTTTTTAGGACCATTCATGACAATAGGGAGTAATCCTTTTTAGATAAGACAATTTCTAAAGTATCTCCAATAGATAATATTTTTCCACTTTCTTACTACATTTAAGATATATACTCCATAATCTCCTTTTTTACACATTGAAAAATTATAAACTCTCTTGATTTACAGGGGAAAACCTATTCTGCCTAATCTTTCATCTGTGACTTATTCTTATTCTCTTTGCCTTCTAGTAGCTAGTTCCTCCTCTCTATACCCTTCCATTGAACTCCTGTATCTAGAAGCTTCAAGAGCTGACTGAAAGGGATCATATCTCTCCTTATAAAACATCTGAATGTTCTTGGGCCCCAAGAAGCCCTAAGAATAGAGTGAAGCTAATTCATGTGTCCAACCCATAGAACTGGTAAGAATTTTATGTAAACATACTCCAAAATCACTGTGAATCATGGACTCCCCATTCCGGTCATTTTCTGAAAACTACAGTGCCTGAAATTCTCTGCTTATATACTTGATAGTATACATTTTGTGACTTAGAAGTATTTGAGGGCCAGCTAGGTGGTGCAGTGGATAGAGCACCAGCCCTGGATTCAGGAGGTCCTGAGTTCAAATCCAGCCTCAGACACTTGATACTTACTAGCTGTGTGACCCTAGGCAAGTTACTTAACCTTAATTTTCTCATGGAGAAGAAGAGGAGGAGGAAGAAGAGGAGGAAGAAGAAGAGGAAGAGGAAGAGGAAGAAGAAGAAGAAGGAGAAGAGGAAGAGGAAGAGGAAGAGGAAGAGGAAGAGGAAGAGGAAGAGGAAGAAGAAGAAGAAGAAGAAGAAGAAGAAGAAGAAGAAGAAGAAGAAGAAGAAGAAGAAGAAGAGCCTAATATGGAGATATCAGCTGCTAAATAAGTCTGAGGTGTCATGTGATACCTTATCACCTTATGGTTCCATTTGTGATCTGTTAGGTATATCTAGTTAAGCCATGAGGCATTTCCTTTAGCATACCAAATAAAAGGTCCTTTTTTTTTTTTTTGCAGGACAATGAGGGTTAAGTGACTTGCCCAGGGTCACACAGTTGTAAGTATCAAGTGTCTGAGGCTGGATGGCCGGATTTGAATTCTGGTACTCCTGAATCCAGGGCCGGTGCTTTATTCACTGTGCCACCTAGTTGCCCCAGTCCTATTATTTTCAATATCCATCTGCTCATCTATTATTATCCTTAAGTCTCAGCAATTGATCCCAACTCTCTTTGACAATATGGTATTAAAAAAAAATTCACTAAAATCTTTTGTACTAGATTTCCCATCCCCCATTCAACCCTTTCCATGCTGTCTTATTCTGAAATGTAACCCATATTAGAAATGAAATCATAGCCTTTTAAATTCCAGTTTCATAAAAGAAATGTCACTGAATCCTCTTTTTTTATCTGACTTTTAGATTTTGTCAAATGAATATTTGTATAAGACAGTATATGCCTTCCTTAGAGACTGTGTAATATATGTTCAACCTCCCGAGGTGCCTAGCACAGTGAATAGAACTGTACATAGTAAACATCTATGGAAGTTTGTTGAAAGAATGGATGAAATAATTAATTAAAATGAGACATTTTGAATAAGATTTAATTAAATTCTTTATTTACCAAATGGGTCCACCCAAAGGGAGGTTAAGCTATAGAAAATCATCTCATTGCTTGTTTTGCTTTATAAAAAATCTATCATATTGTTCACTGAAATCACCGCAATGCTTTAAAATCAACACTAATTATTTTGTTCATTTTTAACATATTAAATGAAATGGTATATTCTTTCCATGATGGATGAATTTAAAGTAACCTAGAAACTCAGTACACCTTTGGTTTAAAATCATACAAAAATAAAGCAGCTATCTCATGAAGCAGTCAGTATTTATCACAAACAAGCTCAGGGAAACCATCAAAAGCCAATGCTATGTTGCTTGTCAAGAGAATTCATCAATAGACCAGTCACATGGTAGTTCCATCCAGATGTAACTTGAAAGATGCTAACACAAGTGTCTGATGGAAGTCTCTAAGGAGACAGATGCCAGTGTTGGAAAAATAGCCTACCCAACTTCACACTGGGGTCTCAGCAATTTATATCACAGATGGGGCTGCCAGAAATTATTGGTGGGTGTTTGAAAAACACGACCTAATCTTTCTGTAATTGGGGAGGTTTTCTAATTGTGTAATAATTGGTTTCACAGTTGAATTTCACAACACTAACTGCCTTTTTACAAGTTAAAATTATTAGCCAAGCAAATGTTTTAATTCTTCCCAAATACATGTTCTCAGTCAATTTCTCACATTATGATTTAAAATAAAACACTATATATTCTACCTTTGGGGAGGTATTTAAGGATCTTTTCAGATAACATTTTCTGTCACCATTAGTAGTAGAGAGGGAGTCTAATTTAGCACAAAGATTACTACTTTTTCATCCCACAGGAGACCTGGGTTTAAATTCTGTCTCGCACCTGTAATGTGTACACTTATAAGTTGCATAACCATTTGTATCTTCAGTTTCATCATTGGTAAAATGGAGATAGTAATAGTAGAAATATTCATACCACATCTTTTTGGAGTTGGTGAGAGAAAAGTATTCTATAAATTTTTAAGGGATATAAATATGTTATTATTATTATTGTTGTTGTTGTTGTTTTATTCTCATATTTGTTTTAGGATGTTTAGATAAAAATGGTCCTGGGGTAGGACACGATTTTACTATTATTCTTTCTATGTTTAATAATCTGCAGACTATCATTCAGGTAGATCAAATGGCTGTTTTTTGGAATTGAATAAAATGTTTAATTGGTAATAAACTTAGATACTTCAGTTTCACTGAAAAAACTTTCAGGACAGCTTTAGTGGCAAACAGAATGATAGGGAATGATGTCTATTCCAACCTGTTCCCATATGGTTTTGGTTTTCCTCATCAGGTTCCTATATTTTGAAACCTTTTCATTGAATATATAACAGATATTATTATTATTATGCACGTGTTACAAGCACAAATTGAATGGAGCCCTGGTTTTTTATTAAAGTTAAGACACATTTTCTCTGTAAGAGGGAATAACCTTATAGATTGGTATGTGCTTAAGGAAAAAAAAAGAATATAAATTTTATAGAAATGTACTGATTATAGGCAAAATATTGTAGGCAATAGAAAAAAAGTAGGAAAACTTATAAATTTATAGCATTTTATTCCACAGGACAATTCAAAAGAAATAATGGAATCATCAAATCAACAGATGTTTGAGTCTCTGGGACTTAACTGGCTAATTTGCTAATTTATATTTTAATTTCTAATACATGCATCAAAATGAGAAGTGCTCCATTTTTGAAGAAGCTGCCTTGTCAGAACATAGTTGACTGGAGTTTAATTCACAAAACTTCTAAGTGCTTGCATGAATTGCTTAAATTGGTTTTCTCTAGCATCCACTATATCCTGCTATGCTTTCTGACTACATATTTAATTTGCTTAGAAATAAAAAGTAAAATCCACATCCTTTCAGCTGCAGAAGATACTGTGCATATTTAATATATAAAATTTAAGCCCTTGCTTTTTAAATAGCATTGTAAAGTTTTGATAGGAATATGACAATAATTAAATATTGTTTCTATTATTTTTCTCCTTTAAAACTATTAATAGCAGTTGAGTTGAATAAATTGAATGAATTTGCTTTCCTCGTTGAATTTTAACCAATTCAATATATTATTTTAAAAAGTAAGTTCATTTTTCAATGAAATGTTAAGTAAATTATATTCTGCTGCTACTCTACTTTCCAACCAGACTCCCCAGAGACCCTGATCAGGAGAAGCGAAAACACTCAACTCTGAATTCCATGAGAGGATCCAGCCTCATCTTCACCTAGTCCTTTTCCCTCCATACTACTACACCCATTCTTCAGTCTTGCCATTCTTCATTCTTTCCACCTTGCTGAAAAGTATCATCAAATCCATACTGACATTGCTTCTGGAAATGATATGCCCCCTAACTGCCTTATCATTTCACTTACCAACCCTCTGACTTCCTAGACTAAAAAATATCCTTTTCTGACCATAACTCTTTTATATGTGTTGTCTCACCCATTAGGAAATAATTTCTGGGGGACATATTATATTTTATTTGTAGCCCTAGAACTTAGTGCAGTATTTAGCACATGGCAAGCATGACAAATGTTTTGAAAATTAGTTCATTTATTCCTGTTGACCAATTTTTTTAAAACAATAAATTAGAGGATATAAAAAGAGGGACCAACATTAGGGGATAGAATGATGTATTGGGAATAGCTCTATACTATGAATCAGGAACTTCCAGGGTTCTGGTCCTGGCTTTGCCCCTATTAACTATGGGACATTATAAATAATTTAACATCCCTGGGTCCATTTTTTTTTACATGTTAAATGAGTATGTTGAATTAGGTGATTGTTGAGAAATCTTCCAATTTTACCATTCTACTATTTTAAGAATAAGAGATAATTGGATGGCAAAACATAAGGTAAGTGGTATGATATATTTAGGATCATAGGGTAACTGAATATCAGAGATAGAGATCTTAGATAACCACCTCATTGATTTTTAGATAACTACTGAATATGTATTGGGACAACAGGTACTTATCATTTTTGGGTTTTTCCCCTATATTTATTGTTATTCTGAGATATTTTATCCTTAGAGCCTTATACATTGTTGTTGTTCCTTCATTTTCTACGAGGGCCAAGGACATCATTAGGTGATATCTTGACTTGCATATGAATTGGATTTAAGTGAGGCAGAGTTGTATAAACTCATCAGATTCACTGTCTCTTCCAGAATCATCCAAGTCCAGTGGCAAGAGAAAAATTAAGATGACTGGAGATTGGAACTCAGGACTTCCTGACTAGAGGTTCAATGCTCTAGTTAGTTGCCTAAATCTAGAACCTGAGCCTGTGGGAATGTCATGACTTTGTGACAATCACTATAAGAACATTTCATCTATCTGCCATCATTGAGGAATCATGGAATTAAACACTTACACATAGTGGGTACCTAGTAAACATTTGCTTCTATAATCCTCAAAGTGATATAAATGTGAATGATCATTAATTATTGTTGTTGTTCAGAATAACTCTCCTTATCTATACTTGCTACCTAGATGTAATCTTCTTCTACTCAGTTTTTAACCTCTTGCTCTCTGGCTTCTGAATTTACTGTTCCACTGAAATTGCTCTCTTCAAGGTCACCAACAATATCCTAATTGTTATGTGTCTTAGTCCTTATCTTTTTTTGATTTCTCTGAAGTATCAAGTTTCTTTTCCTGAATACTCTCTTCCCTAGGTTTTTGTGACTTTTTTTAAACCAGTAACTTTGCCCACTCCTTTTTAGGTTCTTTGATGGACAATCATGCCCTTCTTTCCTCTAGATATGGGTTACCCTAAGGCTCTGTCCAGGTCTCTTTTCTCTTCTTTTTCTACTTTTTTTCATAATCTCATAAACTCAAATAGATTCAATTTTCATCTTTATGCAAATACCTCACAAATGGATATTTAATTTTTCTCTTTCTCTTGAGCTCCGGTTCTGAAACTCCAACAGCCTCATAGATATCTCCAACTGGATGTCCCACAGGCTTTTCAAATTCAACATAGCCTTAATAGATTTCATTATTTTATTCCCAAACTTACACCTTCACTTAAGTTTCCTATCTATTTTTTTTTGTTTTTTTGTTTTTTTTTAGGCAATGGGGGTTAAGTGACTTGCCCAGGGTCACACAGCTAGTAAGTGTCAAGTGTCTGAGGTCGGATTTGAACTCAGGTACTCCTGAATCCAGGGACGGTGCTTTAACCACTGCACCATCTAGCTGCCCCAAGTTTCCTATCTATTAAGTGAAATACCATTCTTCTACTTCTAATCCTCAATATTTTCTTCTTCCTCATGTCACATATTTTACTAGTTGCCAAGTTTTTTCTACTTTATCTCTTTGACATTTTTCTGATTGGCCTCTTCCCCATCCAAAAGACCACCATCCTAGTTTAGGATCACATAATCTTTCATATAGATTATTGAAATTGTCTCCAAATTAATCTGCTGTTTTCCATTCTTTCCCCTTTCTTATCTGTCCTCTACTACTGATATTACTGAAGCACTGTTCTAAAGACATCACTTCCTTGTTCAAAAAGCTCCACTGTTTTGCTATTGCTTATAATATAAAATATGAACTCTTTCAGCGTTTAAGAATCTTCACAATATTCGATCCATCTTTTCTGATAGATTTCATGTTACTCTTCTAGTTTTGTTCCAGACAATATGCTATTTCTCATCCACACCATTCCCTTTTCAACCCCTATACCTTCGTACATATGCTTTCCTTTACCTAGAATATAATTTTTTCTCAACCCTGATTTTCTGAATCCAGAACTCCATTCAAGGATGAGCATAAGTGCCACCTCCTATAGGCCATATTTTCTGGTTTAATACATTGCAATAAACATTTATTAAACACTCACTATATGCCAGGCACTGTGCTAAATGCACAAATAAGTAAAGAAAGTCTCTAGTACTCTACCAATGAGGGGAAGGAATTTGCAATAGGGACTAGGGAATAAAAGCCTGCTGTGACAGGCATTGGTATGGCACTGCTCTGAGGTGTCCACCTGCTCTTCAGACCACTCAATAAATCTTGTTTTGCTCACTAAAAATAAAAGAAAAGAAAAGAAAGATAGTTGTCCTCAAGGAGCTTACAATCTAGTGGGGGAAGACAATACATAAAAATGAAGCTGAAATGGATGGGGAGAGGTGGCACCAGAAGGTACCAAACACAGGGGCATGATTTTCCATGGAGTTCAAACTCATTGCTTCTGAAGGAAAGTGAAGAGTTACCTGAAAAGTTCATATGCAAGTTCTATATAAAGGAAAAGTTTTTTATAGGTGTTTAATACTCTACTCCTCAGCCCTCTAGTCATAGGGGAGAGGAGTCTGAGGAAAATGAGGTTTGAGTATCCAAAATTAAATAAATCAGCACAATGATGAGATTTCAGGTGATCATCTTATCCTTGGGCTTCAAAGCAAGGACAACTGCTGTTGGAAATTGGAGAGTTACCTCCCAGATGTTGATGCTTCTTCTGAAATTGACTTGAAGTTTATTTTGCATATATCTTGCACTTGTATATCTGTATACATAATGTCTATATATTTGTATACATAATATACATCTATATACATGATGACTCTCCCTTCACCTGTGTAGTAAAATTTGACTTCCTTTATGGAAGGGACTCCTACTTTAATCTTGGCATCCACAGCCCTTAGCACTGTGCTCACAACATAGAAAGTTCTAAGGTACTTGATTAATGCTTACTGAACTGAATTTACCATGGATTTCACTGAAAAGGCCCCAACCTCTTATGGACCTATATGCTTATGATAGGATGATGACTTCTGAAAACTGGTATTCTTTGCTCATAGTAGGAATTTAATAATTGTTGAATGAATAAATGAATACTCCAGACATATAGAGCCTTGGATGTGGTAGCAAATTTGAATTTCATAATAATGCAAAATAAGCTCATAAATATCTAGGAAATTATAAGATAAACTATAAAATGGCACACATGACAAAACTAAGTTATCAGTTTGAGATATATAAGTTTTCATTTGCTACTTTGGATATAAATAATTATAATATAAATGAATCAATTACTGGTAAGTTTTAAATGAAGTTGTCAATATAGTTAACAAATAGGAAGTTGAAATTATAATTGGTATTCTGGATAGAAACTTCATTATTCATGGGATCAGAGATGTAGATAGAGTTGGAAGATGCCTGAAAAGTTTTTAAGTTCAAATTCTTCATTTTATAGAGACCCAGAAAGGTTAAATGACTTGCCAACATATGTAATGTCACAAATGGGGTTATGCCTTTCACTGATTCAAAAAGCTACCCATCCTTATCTTCTTAGCCTATGTGATTCTTGTCCATGCCCTTTTGAAAATCACCCAATAGGATGGAAGCAATCTTATAGGTCTCTGGACATTATATGAATAACCATAGAACCTGTGGATTGGTCCACATTTCTAATATTACCCCTAAAACTGCTTCTACTGTGTATGTTTTCATTGGTAGTATGGAGTAGCCTATTCATATTTGCAATGTATTTCTTCAGTTTTCATTTTTTGGGGACTGGTGTTATATGACCCTGGTCAGCTAGGTGGTTTAGTGGATAGAGTGCAGACCTGGGGTCAGGAAGACAGCTTCCTGAGTTCAAATCTGGCCTTAGATACTTAGTCACTTACAAGTCACTTAACCCTGTTTGCCTCAGTTTCCTCATCTATCAAATGAGCTGGAGAAGGGAATGGCAAATAACTCCAGTGTCTCTGCCAAGAAAACCCCAAATGAGGTCATGATGAATCAGACCTGACTGAGAAATGATTGAACAATAACAACAAAAGTTATATGAAATAGTCATTGTCACTTAGTAACCAACTGTGAGAAATGGTTATTTCTAACTAATATCTTGGGGAGATTCAGGGCTCTCATCTTCCAAAGCCCTGACTTTTAGAGGCCCAATTCTCCTTAAAAATAAATTTACATTGAATCTTTCCTCTTGGTCAGGTTCAACCCAAGCTCACAAGGAATCTTGGGTAAAGACAGTTTTGGTTATCTAGATAGCTAAGGCTTTTCCATCCAGGGGAGAGGTCAGTCCAGGGATGCAGCCCCCCCATTGAAGAAGATGACATTCTTTGAATTGATAGCCAAAGACTGGAGATAATCTCTCTGTGCAAGGCCCCAGTTCTTGGCCCCATCGAACACCACCGTTTCAAGGGTATATAAGTTCTGTGCCCCACCACCATGGGGTCTTTGGTCTAAGATAGACAGCCAAATGACCAGGCTTTTAAAAAATAATGTGCTGGCCTTATTAATAAAATGATTAAATTATCCAAAAACTATGTATTTCATATTTTAATCATCACAAAATCTATAGGTTAATGGGAGGTAAATTAATATCTCCCTATTTAATTAGCCTTATCATCAGGAAACTGGGAGGCAGCTCCCAATTCTGTTCTTGAAACCTTTCTGAGAAGGCAGAAGTACCTGCCAGAGATGCTGCTGCTACTGATAGCTAATACTGATATAGCACTTTAAGGTAAGTGTAGCACTCTACATGGACTGTCTCATTTGATCCTTAAAAGAACTTTGTGAGACAGGTACAATTATTATTCCCATTTTACACATGGAGAAACTGAGTCTCAGAGAGGTTAAGTGGTTTGTTTAAGATCACAGTCTGGTAAATGTCTGAAACACTATCTGATCCCCGGTCTTCCTATCTCCAAGTCCAGTACTCTATCCCCTATTATTCTACATTACCGACTCCGTCTTCAATCATTAAAAATCTATGCCAAAATGAGTCCCAGAAGAAGGATATTTTGGTTATTCATAAAAAATAAGGATTTAATTAATACATTAAAGTCATATGTAACTGCTTGTGAATACAACTTAAACATTGAGATAGGATAAGAACCTTGATAGAAAAGTGTTAAGATACATTTTTATATATTACACCTCTCGGCAACTGTGATTATCTCAAGGCAAAAGAGAGGAAATACATTTAAAAAATTCTTCTAATAACTGCTATCATGAAACTTCAAATGTTTTAAATAACAGATCCATGAGCAAAAGCTGCTATAGGAAGGTGTGAGAAGCTTAGCAAGTTACAAAGAAGACTTTTATATCCATTTAATTCTCAGTCAATACCAGGCTAAGACATACATGTACTTTATACTTTTACCTATAATTTAAGTTAATGGGAAAGTTCTCTCAAATCTTTTATTTGGGAATTTCTGTTTTTATGCTTGGGTCCAGTAATATTTCTATTTGAGAAAGCTTTAGGGAAGGAAAAAAAAAGTCTTTCGTTTGTGAGTTAGCAAGTTCCCTTTTGAGAAATACCATTTGTTGTGAATTGAGCTTGAAAAGTATTCCATTCAATATTTTTGATGTTTCATTTATCAATCACTCATCTGATTGAGTTGTTTTAATTAGAAAGTAATAACTTTCTGATGTGAAGCACAGCATGTTGATGTGTTGCCTAATAGATTTATTGGTACCATTTAAACATGAAACTACAAATCTATAGCCAAATATAATATTTCAGTTTTTCAAACTTCTTCTAGCATTCTAAAGGGAAAAATCACATCTCTATACAGTATTCCAAAAGTTTTAGTGCAGCTTTAAGCTTCAATAGCTTAAACCACATGTATAAGTGGTTTATGGTTTACTTAACTCAGAACAACCTCCATTTCTGGTAACACAAGTATTATTATTCTCACTTTGGAGCTGAGGAAACTTAGGCTTAGTGAGGTTTGTGTCCCCCTGGTCCAATCACTTAAAACTCTGCCTCAGTTTCTGCAACTATAAATGGGAATAATAATATCACCTACCTCAGAAGGTCATTATGAGGATCACATGAAATATTTGTCAAAAAAAGTACTTAAGTCAGTGTCTGGTGCACACTGTAAGAGACACATAAATGCTTATTACTTTCCCCATTCCTTCCCCACTTGAGAAATACTTATTATTGTGTATGTGAGTATGTAGGGAATGCTGAGGATTTTTTTTATCTATCTATCTATCTATCTATCTATCTATCTATCTATCTATCTATCTATCTATCTATCTATCTATTGCACAGAGTCTCTAATGTAGAACTGAGGGCGATGAGGACAACTGAACAACATTCTAGTTTTATGAATGATTACATGATTTTCAGAACAGGTAGACCTTTCCAAAAGCAAGTGTGGACTCTGGACTCTCTATTCAGAAGTGGAATCCAAACCTAAGTTTTCCTGTGCTCTGTCCACTCTACCAGGATGCCTCTGGTAAGCAGACTTCAGAGTCAGCCAGAATTATGTACAAAACACTGAGCCATCACAGAGAACAAAAAAGCAGCCTAAACAACCACTATTGGGCCATAGCTAATTATCCTTACCTACTATTGAGCTAGGTAGGTGGATTAAAGCTAGCAGTAGCTATAACCTGGAGAGAAGAGCAGTCCCAGAAGAGTCTAGTAGGTGGAGCTAGGAGTGGCCTTTGAAGATCTGATCCCAGGAGAGAACACAGATCCCTTGTTCTCCATAGAGGTTCAATGCTATATGCACAAATGTGGATGACACTGAGGTGTGCTTACTAGGCATCCTGGTAGAGTGGACAGAATGCTGAATTGGGAGCTAGGAAAGTCTGGGTTTAAATTCTACCTCTGCCTCCGAAACAATAGCTCTGTGACCATGGGCAAGTCTCTAGGACTCATTAAGCCTAACATAGGCATTACAGATGCTATTAGCAACTTGAGAAGTGAGGTTCAAATGGGACAATATATGTAAAGTGCTTTGCAAACTTTAAAGTACTATGTAAATATCAGTTACTCATTCTTTTTATTTTCTTTTTTTGGCAGAGCAATGAGGGTTAAGTGACTTGGCTGCAGTTACACAGCTAGTAAGTGTCAAGTGTCTGAAGCCAGATTTGAACTCAGGTCCTCCTGAATCCAGGTCCAGTGCTTTATCCATTGCTCCACCTAGCTGCCCCCTACTCATTCTTTATTGACCAGCTTTGATGTGTTTGAACTGTGAAGTCTAGGGAAGGAGTAAATCAAGCTAACATTCTGTTTCCTAGGCGAAAAAAGGTAGAGGAATACAAGAGCAGGGAGTAAATCCTAAGGGGGTGGGGGGAGGGTAGTAGCTTCATTGGATTGAGGAGAGAAAAAAAAAAAGTAAAGGTTGTTTAGGATGAAAGGTAATGACCATCAGCTGTGGGACCAGCTGATGTTTGAGCCAGGGGCTTTGGTTGATAACAATACATGTGTGATTTTTTTTTTGGTTTGTTTTTTTTAGTGAGGCAATTGGGGTTAAGTGACTTGCCCAAAGTCACACAGCTAGTAAGTGTTAAGTGTCTGAGGCCGGATTTGAACTCAGGTACTCCTGACTCCAGGGCCAGTGCTCTATCTACTGAGCCATCTAGCTGCCCCCCATGTGTGATTTTAAAGGGCATCAAAGGTATCAATAGCTTATCTTCAGTAACTATGGCTCCTGCATTAAAGGTAATTCTTTGAGAAACCTTCTACAGAGATGTGCATTTTAACTGGAAGATAAACATATTGACTAGCTAATATGTTCACACATATTAGTTTTTTTTTTATTAAACTCACCATAATTGCTGTAAGAATGCAAAAAGTAGGTCTGAAGAGAATGGGAAAGAGAATGAATTAGTTTTGATGGCCCAAGAAAATAAATGTTTATAGTAAGAGGCTACTGACCCATTCTTTCTCCTTATAGTAGAGACAGGGAAAGAAGGACTTAAGTAGGAATTGTGTACTAATAGAATTCCCCCAAATAAAATCATAGAATCTTAGAATCAAAAGAAGTGACATCCTCGATCTAATCTTTACTTGGCCCTGACATGTCTCTGAAACTACCTCTCCTCTGCCTTGAATTAACACCTCAGATGATAAGATCATTTTTTTTTTTTACACAGCAGCCCATTTCATTCCTGGGCAACCCTGATTATAAAGAAATTATTCTTTGGACTAAGCCAAAATCTGTCTTTGTAACTTTTTCACCCTATGGATATACTTCTGGCCTTTGGGGACTGATATAAAACAAAATTATATCTAATCTCTTGTTCACATGGCAATAGATGTACAAATCTTATCTCAAATACCTATCATCTGTGTGATCTGGGATAAGCCATTGAATATTTCTCAGCCTATTTCCTCCTCAGTAAAAGGAGTAAATACATACCAAATATAATGAAATTTTGTTTAGCTATTATTATTGTTGCTATTATTGGTCTAATCATTGTTCTTATCTTCTTTTTTCTATACTATATATTCTCAGTTTTGAAATGATCTTTGTATGTCATGACTTCAAGTTTCCCCACCAGTTTATCGCTTTACACATTGTCAGTGTCCTTCCTAATATGTGGTGCCCACAATGTAAACACAATAACTCTTCATATTGTGATTACACCTTAGTTCAGCATGATGATCTTGTTCTGGACACATGTGCGGTTTTTATGGCAGCCATATTGATTCATACCAACCTTGTTTTCTCCTAAATTCCCATTTTTTTTTCTCATAGGAATTACTACCTAGAGTACCTCATTTATTCTGTACCTATTCAATCAACACTTTATAAGTAAGTGCAGGATTTTCTATTTATCTCTAGCAAATTTCATGTTGTTAGATTTGGCCTGAGATTTCTGTTCTGTAGTGATTTCAGCAAGATAAGTGAGTGAAAATGTTTAATTTTCATTCTCATTAATTACCTCAAAACAGCAAGAAATTTGTAAAGAAAGTAAAAATATAATTAGAAGTATAGGAAAGGAAAATAATGCTCATAAGAAAACTGAGATTTGGGATAAAATGGTGGATCAAGACAACAAAAAAGCTAAAGAAATAAATATATACAAACATGCACAAGAAAGTTTTATAAAATTGTATGTACTAAAAGAATGCCAGGAAAAATCTCCAGAAAAAGATAAGAATTCTTCAATAACTACAACTTTTCCAACCCTCCCATCCCAACAAATGAATAGAATGGCCCCAAGAGACCTAATTAAAGATAGAACCAGATGAAAATTTGACCTTTTAAGAGACAAGCTAATAAAAAATCACTTGTTTAGAACAAATACTGGAAAAATTTTGATAAAGTAGGGTATATTCTGGAAAAAAAATAATGGACAAAACAAAAAAGTGACTTCCTTTAACCAGAGAAAAGTCCATGGATAGCAAAATTGAAGCAACATATGAAATTAATACCAATCATAGCAAAAAATTCTGGTTACTATATTTCATGAAATCAGTTAAGAATATTGCCCAGAAGTGTTGTCACTAGAGAACAGAATACAGATTGATAAATTACACAAGGCACCTGTAGAGAAGAGCCCTGGTTTTAATTCAAATCAAAATGTAGTTATCAAGACCCATAGTTTCAGGCTTAAAAATAAAATCTTACAAGTGACCATGAAGGGACAACTCAAAAATCTGGTAATCTTGTTGGATTCACCCAAGATAACTTACTGAAAAAGAAAAGAAATGTAAAGGAGGAAGTAAGATATACTGAAAGGCTTACACCAAAAACTTTATCTCTTCAGAGCTGAATATAATTCTACAGCCACAAAATTTTGCACACATAATTAATTACTTCTAAGGATTCCTTTTGAGAAAAACAGAGTTGATTAATCTTTGTGTTGTGGAGACATAGGGTAGGGGGTTTGGGATTGGATTTTGGGGCTCGGGTTCTTAGGAATTCCTCTTTAAAGAATTACACCCTCTTGCACACAAAACCAATAGATTAAAATAATAGTTTATTTAGGGGCTGGGGAAGGGAAACTAAGAGAGAAATCCTTGGACTACTTCTCATGGGGAGAAGGCATGGCACAGAGCATGGCTCTGAGATACCAATCTCCTGGAGCAGGAGACAGGCAGATACTTTTATAGAGGTCCGATGGTGGTCTGATGAGGTGATCATCTGACTGTGGAACGTTCCCCTATTGAGGGGAACTGGTGGTGGCTGGGGGAGTTGGGTGAGGGGTGGTTGTGGATCTCTCAAGACATCTCCTCCCAGAACAAAGGCAGCAGCCACACCTAATCTTATCTCCCTATGGGTGGGGGAGACTGGAATGAAGGGTGGTGGTCCTGGAGCTAGGAGCTAGCTCAGTCCAGAACAGGTTCCACTTATCTCTTTAGGTGTGTCTGTCCTTTGGTTCAGTTTCTCAAGGAGAAGGTTCTTTGCTGTGCCCCAGAGAACTTCTGGGGTGCTCTGGGCCCATAACATTTGAAAAGTAAACTCAGTGAAGAAAAGAAAAGAGAAAAGCAACCAAGTCAAAATAGATTAAACATTTTATGATGGTCTTGTCTTTACAAAGTACAAGGAAAAGGCAAGTGTATAGTCCTTTAGGGAAGCCTACTTTCCTTATGCATCATGAGGGGAAAGGAGAAACAATTATAAATGAAATAAGACAATAATAAAACAAAATTCCTTGACACAATATTTTGTGAAATCAAGCAAGAAAATTGCCCAGAAATATTGGTACTATAGGGTAAAGCACAGATTGCTATTCTCCACAAGGTACATGTTGAGAGAAGTTCTAGCTTTAACTCATATCAAAATATCATCAAGCCCCACAGTTTCAGGATTAAAAATTTAGATCTAAATATGTAAAAAGAAAGTATGTAGAACAGATGAACAAAGAAGAAAGCAAAGTTTATAACTGAAATACAGGTTATTATATATATAATGTATAAATATAGGTTAAGAAAGATATGAGATTATATGAGGAAAATATTAAAAAGTGACAATAGTAAAAGTAGAATAAATTGTTCAGGGGGCTATGTTGTGTCTCAGAGGAGGATGAGGTAAAACTCCACCCTTATTCTGAGGGTAGTTTTGGGGAGGGGATTTTTCCATTAATAAAGAAACCATATCAGGTCTGAATACAGAAAAGAAAGGGGAAAGGTACAGTGATTTGGGTCTGGGTGAGGAGTGAAGGAGAAGGGAGGAGACCCAATCCACAAATCTGTCTTTCCTTCAGTGCAAAAGGAACAATATACTGTCATTTGTTGTGATGAAGGGAAACATACTCAACTATTATAATATTGAATATTAATCAATGAACTCATCCATAAAACAGGAAAGGGCAGCAGTATACATTGGAAAATAAAATTGAACGTTTTGCTGCTCACAAGCAACATTCAAAATATAAAGATCCTCACAGAATTAACATTAGGAGGTGAAGTGGATTATGCTAGGTTTATCAATCCAATCCATGAATGGATATCATAATATCAGAGAAAGAAATAGGAAGTCTGGGTCTTTTTGAGAGAGAGAAAGAGGAAAATGACATTATGCTTAAAAGATCACTGAACAATATAAACTATACATCTATCTCTATATCTATCTATCTATCTTCTACATATCTATTGCCTGAGTGACATAACATATAAATGATTATGCAAAACCTAATTAAATTACCAAAGTATTTAGATAGTAAAACAAATCATTGGTGATTTCAACTTGCCCTAATTCTCACAGTGGAAGAATAAAAACAAAAATAGGACAACTATCATGAAAATGAAGAGACTGTTAGAACTTTGGTGATTATTACATGGGAATTATAAGTAATATCCTTCTACTTCAGCATTACATAACTCCTTTAATATTGTTCATATTTTATGGCATATAGAACAAAAAATGTCAGAATTATCAAATATAAATTTTATGAACTATGACATGATAAAATTGAATCAATATGGGAATAATAAATAGAGATTAAGCAATATTATCCTAAATATTAAGGGTGTCAATGAACAAGTTTGGAAAACTTTAAAAATTATAGCATAGAAATAATAGCAATTTGTTAATATTCCAAAATTTATGGAAGGTAAAGAAATATTTACACACATATACATATATGGACATATTAATGAAGAAGTTAAAGAAAAGATCATTGTACTATGAATTTAAATATAAAGTTATAAACTAATAATACCCAAGTAAATACAAAAGTTGAAACTTTGAAAATCAAAGAGGGAAAAATTGATAGAAAGCATTGTGCTGATAGACAATACAGATGAATTGGCTTTTTAAAAAGACAAAATAAATAAATCATTAACTGATTTGATTAAAAGAGATCAAATATAACTAAATTACCAATGTGAATTAAGAGCAAGAGATGGAAAAAAGGAAAACTAAAACTTCATTACCCTATCATTTTCTTTTTCTGATTTATTTGATCTTGATTTGGGAGTCAAAGCCATTTTCCTCCTAAAAGCATTTTGTAAAGTGTCTTTTCTCATATTTTTGGCAATAGTTTATGTAGTAAAGTATTTCTTCTTTAAATGTCTAGTATACACATGTGTATATATCCTTGTTCTGACAGTGTTTTTCCTTTACAAGCATATCTTTGGATTATTAATTTCTCTTTCTGAGATCAAGGATATTTAAAATTTCTGTTTCCTGTTTTATTTTAGTATTTTTTATTTTTGAGAATATCTCTTCCACTTACATTTTCAATACTACATAAACAGTACTACATTAATCAAATAAATGAAGGGGTACTTTCTTTAATCACACAAAATATTAAAATTCATATATAAGTACAAAAGGTTAAGACTATAAAGGGATATATCATGGAAAAAATAGGTAGGACTAAAGTTTGGCACTTTAAGATCTTTAACTATATTATAAAGCAGCAATTATTGCATCTGGTATTAGATTCAAAAATTGACTAGTGGAATAAACTTGATAAGCAAGGCCTATTCACAAATACATATAGCAATCTAATATTCCATAAGCCCTCAAACACAGACAACTACAGAAAGAATTATTTATTTGAGAAGAAATGTTACAGAAGTAATCTAGTTCTAGTTTTAGATCAGCATTTTATAGCATATACCATAATAATTCCACATGGCTAAATATATAAACATAAGAAGTCATGATAAAAAGATTATAACCATTTATTTAATAACAAGAAATATGGGAAATTGTACATATAATAGATGAGACTATAAAAGACAAAACATATCTTCTTAATGATATAAAATTGTAATAACTATTCAAAATTTTTGCAGTATATTTATGAGAAAATGAGGATTGGGAGAAATTTTCTGTATTAAATTTCTTTTTCTTTTTCTTTTTCTTTTTGTAGGGCAATGAGGGTTAAGTGACTTGCCTAGGGTCACACAGCTAGTTAAGTGTAAAGTGTTTGAGTCCGCATTTGAACTCAAGTCCTCCTTAATTCAGGGCCAGTGCTTTATCCACTGCACCACCTAGCTATCCCCACATTCAATTTCTTTGAGAAAGCCATATGTCTAAAATTTAGAAGGTAATGATAAAAGAAAACTGTAAGATTATGAGCTATTCTCCAAGAAAAAGTTGTCAAAGAATAATGAATAGTTTGTTTTTTTAAAGAAGTACCACATTAATAGTAATGAGGAAATGCAAATTAAATAAACTCAAATGTATTACTTCACATTCTTTAAATTAGCAAAGATGAAAAAAAATCATCACGTGGCTCAATAGATATGCTAGTTAATTGTTAGAGGATTTGTGAATTTGTTCAGTCATTCAGGAAAACAGTTGGGAATTACCCAAGAAGAGTTGCTAAATATTCATATCTGACCTGGAGATTCTAATACTATGATTATGTGCAAGGAGGTTACTCAAAGTCAGAAAAAGAAAATATCCATATATTCATTTAATTGTGATAATGGAGAGTCGGAAACAAAATATGTGATTAATAATTTGGGACTGGCTGAATAAATTATGAAAAATGAATGCAGTAGGATGATATTGAACCATAGGGAACGACAAACACAAAGAATTCAGAGAAACTAGAGAAGATGTATGAAATGAGAATATAAAGCAACAGAACAATATATACAAAATAAACATGGAAAGAGGACTAAACTCAGATGGAATACAATGGTAGATGTTATCATACTAGCAAATGAAATATTCATCTTTTCTTTTTTTTTTTTGGTGGGGCAATGAGGGTTAAGTGACTTGCCCAGGGTCACACAGCTAGTAAGTGTCTGAGGCCAAATTTGAACTCAGGTCCTCCTGAATCCAGGGCTGGTGTTTCATCCACTGCACCACGTAGCTGCCTCCCTCCCCGCCCCACCAAAATATTCATCTTTAATGCCTGTTAGCAATTAATAAACTATACAATTAGAACATGACTATGAGATGTGCAATCAGTCATAATCATGTTATTAGGTAGTTTGGTGACTTGTCTTTAAAGTAGATAACTTTGCTAGTGATGTTAGTGTCTCTTGTGTCAAAACAAAATGTATCAATAATTTTTAAAGGGCTTAGCATTGTTCTATGACAGAAACTAATAAGCAACAAGAATAGAACATTGGGCTTTTAGAGAGGAGGACTGAACAAAATGTGGGAGCAGGCCATTGTAAAAATAAACCTTCTAGGGGTCGCTAGGTGGCGCAGTGGATAGAGCACCGGCCCTGGAGTCAGGAGTACCTGAGTTCAAATCTGGCCTCAGACACTTAACACTTACTAGCTGTGTGACCAGGGGCAAGTCACTTAACCCCAATTGCCTCATTAAAAAAAACAAAAAAAAACCCCAAAAAACAAAACCTTCTAAATGTACCATTTTTTAAAAATGTTAGGAGATTCATATAATAATTAATTGTCAGACATTGAGGATAGAAAATATTCAGAATAAGTGCTAAAGACATATGGATTAATCTCTAAGTACTTAAAATTCACTTTTTACTTGATTCTCATATTTCTATGTTCAATAGGCATACCTCAAGAGATTAAATGGTTTTATTTTATTATTTTTAAGCAGTTTCCAGTTCAATAGCTTCATTCCACTTGGAAAGTCACAGTTTTGTCCTCTTTTACATGACTCCATGGAAGGATAGTCCCCAGCACCCTGACCTTTGACCCAACACAGCAAGCTGCCAACAGACAGCCACATGGGTTGCTAGGCAGTAGTCTTTTGATATCACAGAAATAAAATAATGATTCATTTCTCCCTTTAAGGTAGGGCTGTTGATTCCTGCCTAGGGGAAGCAATGAAGAAGAGCAAGAATTCACAGGTCTGCCTTCTTGCACCTGCTCCTGGTGGTTCTCCCCTTCTAGACAAAAATAAAGGAAAGTTTCAGGCTGCTGTCAGTGCAGCAGCTTGAGCTCCAGGCATCTTTCAGCAATAAAGTGAACTTTCATCAAAAACACACTTACATGGCAATTATTTCGGGTCACTGGTGTTATCATTGCACTCGTCAGTGTAAACAGACAAATGGAAGAGACAGCAGGTCTCCTGGAGCTATTGGTTATAAAGCACAGAAGCAGTAGAAATCTAGTATTTCTTAAGGGCAGCCTGTTAATGCATTCACTGTACTGCTAAATAGCTTTCTAATTAAAGCAATTCATTCACTTTATTTATGTATTCATTCTAATAAACAATTCTGAGATTCAATGCCACCAGTGACATTCAGTGAAATAATGGACTTTGCTAAATGCAGGTATTGTGACATTGTCAAATTGCAAGTAAAGGTATAAAGGGTTTGAAAGGAAAATTATGGAATTTACCATAAATTATTTCTTGTCTACTATGAGATAATTGTAGAGCCATGGGCAGAAACCAGTAGGAGACTCTTTGGGGGTTAAGAAAAAAAGATGGTGAGTTTGTTTTGGGACATGTTGCATTTGAAGACATTCAAATAGCCAGTAGGTAGTTGGACATCTGAGATTAAAATCCATATACAGTTTTAGGCACCAAAATAATAATTACTATTTCTACCTATGAGTATTACCATGTTATATTTTACTTTTCAAAAACAGTTTAGAGTTTACAATCCATTGAGAGGTAGATAAAAAATTACTTCAGTTTAGTAATAGAATGATGGGATCTTTATTAATAAGCCTACAGTAAGGACCAGAGAGGGCGATAGACTAGAAACCTGGAGATAGAGAAGAATACCCTCAATTATTAAATAAGCAAACCAGGTTAGAAATAGTGGAAATGAAAAGAAAAAATTGCAAATAAGAGGTTCAAGGAGGGAATGGTCAACATAGTATAATAATTCAGAGAGGTCAAGAAGGATAAGGGCTAAGAAAAGGCATCAATGTCCTTAAGAGAATGGTCTCAGAAGTATAGTCTAGAAGACCCTGGACTTCAATAACCTGAATAAAGGGTCTATGGTGAAGTAATGAAGGCAATCGATCAAGACGACTCTTTTTAAAAGTTTTACAGTCAAAGTTAGAAGAAAAATGCTATCTGTATTTTAAACTTGTCAATAGAAGATAAAGAACTGGAGGATATGGAGGTCCTGGAGGAGAAATGAAGAGATATTTTGGAGGGGATAACCTTCAAAAGGAGGTAAATTAGCCACTGATGTTCATCATATATAAAGACAAGGAGGGTTAAGTAAAATAAGGTCAGAGGGTGAACATTTTCTCCAGAAAGTAGAAATCATAGTTATCTACCTTAGGTGAGTGTGCAAGGGCTGTTGCTAGAGATTTGAACAGAAAAGAAAAGGTGTGGAACAACTGTTGTGGAAATTATCATTTGGAATTTAGATGAGTTTGATAAAAGAGTTTCCAAGAAGCAGTAAATACCCAGCTAAAGCTTGATATTAATTTGTAGTGGACCAAATCAACGTGGTTTAATGATTTTCTCCAGCTTTATTGGAAACCTAGGAATAGAAACTGAAAAAGTAGTGAATGTTAGTTACATAGAATTGGGAATTGGCATAATATATGCTGCAGAACTCATGGGATCTAAAGATCGAAGAAAGTAGCGTGCTGTAGAAACAGTATTACATTTGGAGTCAGAATACCTAGGTTAAAATTTCAGTACTCCCAGCTCTTTCTTGTGTGATTGTCATAGAGTTAGTTTACTACTCTGGGTCTCAGCCTCCTTATATATGCATAAAATGAGAAGGTTGGGCTAGATGATAATTAAAGCTCTATGCCACTCTAAAATGATAATGATTGCTATGAATCTCACATACTGATGAAAGCATGATTGAAATGGTCAAACATGGGATAACAAGGTGAATGAGATCAGAAGAAATCTGATGAACAGGCTGTTAAGGGTTAAAATTCTAGCTAAACTGTCTAAAATATCTAATGAGTGGTCGCCAATAAATTATAAGCTTTAGCAAGAGTTAGACTTTTAAGCATTTATTAAGGAGAATAAGAATTTGGTAAAGAGAGAGAAAAAGGCCTAGATTCCTATCTATTAAAGGGAGAGCACATTTCTAGCTCCCTTCTCCGCCAGAGTCCAGAGGAAAAAAAAAGTGAGACCGAGCGCCAGTCTCTTCCTTCCTCCTCCCACTAGTCCGCGTCACTTCCTGAAGCCTGGTCTTGCCCTCAAAGACCTTCCCTTCATGGGCAGAACTCTTCTACAGTAAGTATCCAGCAGGTGGCGTCATTCCAATCGTTACAAGGCATAATAGCTTACAGATCACAATGAAGGAAAGAAGCCACATTCAGTATGGGTGGGAAAGAGTTGTAAATGGATAGGAAGGATTGTTTTTTTTCATTTTGTTTTTGAGAAAGAGGAAATCCAATATTCAAGATCTTGTT
This sequence comes from Dromiciops gliroides, assembly GCF_019393635.1. Taxonomy (NCBI): domain Eukaryota; kingdom Metazoa; phylum Chordata; class Mammalia; order Microbiotheria; family Microbiotheriidae; genus Dromiciops; species Dromiciops gliroides. Next base: position 358,480,356 of record NC_057864.1, on the reverse strand, counting down.
CTCATGGCATTTCCATTGTAGCAATGAAAAAGTTCAAGGTGTGAGCATGTTGTGGGGTGGTCAGAGTAGAGTAAGGCATTGTCATTGGGAAGTTGAAGAACTGTGATGTTAGAGCATTGAAAAGGATATCAAAAGAGATATTGAGTCACTAAGAATGATGGTAGGGGACAGGGTGGAGAGGGGGACTGTAAATATGGAAGTGACATGAAGGTTGGTAAATAAGAGAAGTAAGGACTGATGAAACAATATTACTTTTTATAAAATTGTAATATCATAAAATAGAAATATTTTCTTGAAATTTAAATTAATTCAGAAAACATATCCTAGTGGTTAATTTCATAAAAAATGAAGAAAAAGTACCTTGTGTGTTGCCTAGCATTTCAAATTCAGAAAAGTTCTATCTCTACTTCAAGACAATTTCATCTAAAAGATTTTTATCTTGTACAGTATCTCTTAATTGCTTACTTAAACAAAACAAAACAAAAAACAACAGTCTTTGTAGGCTCTGTTTATGTTTGTTGGTAAGTGCCTTCATTGTGAGCAACAGCTTATTTTTTTTTCTCAGTTTGATAGCAAGAGCATTTAAAGGGACTATTTCCATAATTTAGTATTTCTGTAAATAGGGGGTTTTTACATAGTGAGTTTTCTCCAAAAGGTACACCTGTATTATTAATCTCCTTAAAATTATTGTTTTATATCAATTTGATATCAAGTTTTATATCATTGTGATGATTTTAAAAGAGAAAATTTCTATACAAAAGCAATTGATTATATTTCTCTGTATGTGGTAACCATTTATTGTAATTATTATTTCATTGGAGTTTCTCTTTACCAATGGATTAAATGATTCAGTGACAGTCAATTATACTTAAGAAGCTGCCTTTGGGTAGCATATAATTAACACATTTGAGTAGGGTGTCAATTTGAGCTGAGTGACCCATTGGGAATGTTTCACTGAAAAGGCAAAATACTCAGTAGCAAGATTTGACCCATGGTTTAATAAAAAGAGAAAATATGTTCATCACTAGACATGAGTCTCTATAGGCAGATGGAGTGTAATTGAAAGACTTGGTATAATAGTGAAGACTTTTAGAAACGCCTTATGGCAAGTGCTTCCCTTATGGGAAACATTGAGTGAGGAGCCTTATTGGATTGTTTCTAGGCAGAATGGGTTCAGATTCTATTGGTTTTAGCCACACACACACACACACACACACACACACACACACACACACACACACACACTAGATCTTGATAAGAAGGTAGAACATGGAAGCCAAATGGTAAATGCAATTTCATGAATTAATAAAATTCCTCCAGCAACATTTGTCATTTACAGAAGGTCATAGAGGAAGCCCATGTCCCTGAAGGCATAGTGAGTGACCCTTCAGCATGACCTATTTCAGAGAAGTTATATTCAACTGTGAGCAGAATAAAAAAGTGCTAGCTGCCTATGAAGTGACGGGGAGGGGGGGGGCGACATTGAATGCAATGAGAAAATTACATTTTGTTTTACTTTTTTTTCTGGGCATTCTTAAAGGTCATGTGGTATTTGAGGCCCCAGTGAAAACAAAAGAATATATAGCCCAAATGTGTAAAGCCAACTCTAAAGAGCCACTGTGAACTGTCCTCATTCTGCATGGTACTATATTGACTATGCATCCAGCTATTTTGTAAATACAAGAACATGTATTGATTTGCCTGTTTGTACTAATTACATTAAAGTGCAGGATAGAGAATAGGTAGCTCCAGGTAGAGCATCCATTTCCTGGTTTCTAAAGAATTGTATCACTATAGTATTGATTTCCAGGTTTTTAAGTAATGCTGTAACTTAACTCAACTTTTAAATCAGGCTAAAATAATTTCCAAAGTAATTAGATTACCAGGAAAGATCCTAATTCATAAAGGACTTTATCAAAATCTTGGGTATCTAACTTATGAAGTCTATACTTGTCATTTACCCTTGCAATTGGTGATCTATAGAATGTACATTACTTGAGGACGTGCTATTTCTTTGTATTCTCCATAATGTCTAATTCGATGCTTTTTACATGCTAGGAGCTCAAAAACTACTGATTGAGTCTTTTTCTATCTGTATTTTTAAAATTTAAATGTGCCCCCTCATTCTTTTTCTATCCACAGCTAAGATAGCGCCGAACACCATTTCTTCTCTTCTGAGATTTCACTCTAACTTGCTTCTTTCTATTTCCATAGTCATCACTTTAATACATGCCTATCGAACCTATTGGACATGGGTAAGCACAAAATTACATATGGAAATTGACCAATGTAGATACTCTGGACAGTATCTTTCAGTGTTGGAACAGAAGAGTTAGCAGAGATACTCAGAAATTCACAGGAGAGACAATTGAAGAAAGGGGTCAATAAGGAAAGTTATGGTATAAGGTAATTATACAAAAACATCCAAACTCTAGACCCTAAGCTTCGGAATAAGTGAGAGACTGTGGGGGAAAAAGCACATTGCTTTGAAGTTATTGGAACTGATTTCAAATCCTACCTCTGGTATATATTACCTGTGTTGATATTGATCAAGTTACGTAATTTTCTCAGACCTATAAAGGGAGAAGGTTTGACTAGGTGGCTTCTGAGATTCCTGAGGTCCCCCAAATCTGTGATGCTATAAACACAAGGTGAATTTATTCTCATGAGTATCCCTGAGACTTAGTGACATGCTGGATATGTTTTAAGAAGAATATAACTCTTTCAAAAGGAGCAGGATATTTAAAAGTGAAAGGGAAGGAAGCAGCATTTAATAAGAGTAATAATAAAAATAATAGCTAATATTTATATGATGCTTATTATGTTCCAGGCGCTGTTCTAAGCACTTTAGAATTTTCTCATTTGATCCTCACAACAATCTTGGGAGGTTGCTGTGATTATCATGCCCATTTTACAGATGAGGAAGGTCAAATGACTTGCCCAAGGTAACACAGTAAGTCATTATTTGAGGTATGATTTGTACTCAGCTCTTTTTTTTTTTTGGTGGGGCAATGAGGGTTAAGTAACTTGCCCAGGGTCACACATCTAGTAAGTGTCAAGTGTCTGCGCTCACATTTGAACTCAGGTCCTCCTGAATCCAGGCTGGTGCTTTATCCACTGTGCCACCTAGCTGCCCCTGTACTCAGCTCTTCTTGAGTCCAGACCTCATATTCTATCCAGAGTAACAATCAGTTGCCCAGTTTTGCTAAGGTAAGAAAATCCAGGAAAAAGCACCAAAGAAAGTCTTTTGGTCAAGATGAAGAGAAGAAAAAAAAAATAGAGGTGAAATGGTCACCACTATCTAGACAGAGAGAGGAAATAGATGAAAAATTAGTGAAATAAATCACAATTCCAATAAAGTTGTATGATGTATAAGTAATGGGCCCTTAGATTACCTAGACATTTCTTGGAGTTCTCCCTTCTGAGATAAGAGCAGACTTGCTTTACTGATTTGAACCAGTGAAAGGAACATTTGTTCTGGATCTGAGTCTTCTCAATGACAAAAAACTAGTGATTATAGTAGAAATGAGGGGAAATAAAGATGTACAGAGTGGTAAGTGACTGATTCCACTTAGAATATGTTATAAAGTTCATACATAGTTTGCCTCATACAGCCAATATTTTAGGGGAAAAAAAAAGGTCTAGGGAAATAATGGGTAGCATACCATGGACTAAAATTTGAGAGGTTTGGTGAGGTTTCAAGAATATGCTTTTTTTTTTTTTTTGCGGGGCAATGGGGGTTAAGTGACTTGCCCAGGGTCACACAGCCAGTAAGTGTCAAGTGTCTGAGGCTGGATTTGAACTCAAGAACTCCTGAATCCAGGGCCGGTGCTTTATCCACTGTGACACCTAGCTGCCCTAAGAATATGCTTCTTAAAACAACAAAATGAAAGAATTCCAACGAAAAGGGGGGGGGAGGTGAGTTATAGAAAGAAAAACACATGAAAGCACAAGAAATTCATGAGTCATATGTGATCATTTCAGAACAAAGTTCAAAAAGCCAGTTTCAGAACATTTTTTCTATCAAAAACTATACTTCTTTGCCCCTATCTTAGTCTAAGTTAATCTATATACATAACTTCTTCCAAAACCTGGATGAAAATGTATGTCTTTAGGAACTTTGATTCATCTAATCCTGCTGACAACTCTGAAAATCTCTGCTAATGTGTGATTTCAAAAGTGCTAAGTCTTTTCATATTTATTTGTTTTATCTTCCTCTCTAGATTGCAAATCCCTTGAGAACAAGAATTGAGTCCTTTAAATGGAGGGTTTCTTAAACTGGGGCCTATAATTTAATAATGCCATGGTACCTGTCCATCATCACCGAGGCAGACTATCCTGTTCTGACTGACAATCATTTCTACTTTGTGATATCAACCTCCAGACCAAGTTCCTGAATACATTTCAGGGGATTCAGGGACTTGGGTGGGGAAATATACATCTTGATAGTCATTAAACTTAAAACTGAATTTAAGAATTTCCTAGGATTCCCTTCAATTCTTTAAATACTTTATTCTGAAAAGAGGTCCATTGGCATTGCTAGATTATCAGAGGAACCCATGGCAAAGAGCTCCAGCTTAAAAGCTTTGGTATTCCCTAAACAACACCTTGAACACTGCTGTGCCCAAGAGGGGTTATACAATTTTGTTGACTTCCTACTTAGCCCTAGTGCAGCTCTATTTCCTGCTTTGTAGGATGAAGACACTAGTTTTGGAACAATAATGGACTTTTGAGGTAATCATTAAGTCCAACCCCTTTGCTTTATAGATTATTAAACTAAAGACCAATAGAAGTTAAGTGACTTGACCAAGGTCACAGAGTCAGTAAATGGTGAATCTGGGTTATGAAACCAGGTTTTCTGAATCTGAACCACATATCTCTTAATTAATATTTCCATAATACCTTGTTGATTTCTATTTATTTTGCTTCTTTATTTACTAATAAAATGAGGTAAGGAGAGCCTCCAATTAGTATGCTACTATAAGTTTTTTACATAGACTTTAATTTATATTTTGGGAGAAGTTAATGATTACAAAATAATGAATATTGCAAAAGTTTTCTTGGTCTTCCAAATTTTTTCAGTAAATAAACAACTTAAATAGGATGTATGGGTAATTAATTGAGCATATCCACAGACACCTTACTTGATTAGTCTCAGAGGCTGGGATGCCTCCTGATGATTGCCTGACTTAAATGTTAAATCACCTTTTTTCCCCATGTGTCATCTTACTCTGTCTTATATAAAAATGAGCCATGAAATGGATCCATCCATTTCCAGGTTCTATATCTCCTTCAGGGGCTGAAGTTCAGCATGGAGGATAGGACATTTCTTCCCCCTCCACTTACTCAACACACAGTAACCATGGTTTGTAGGCCAAACAGATGGCAGTTCTAAGCTGGAAGTTACTGGACTTTTTGTTCTGTCTTCTTTTGCCTTTGCTTTGCTTTTATAAGCATAGGCCACAGACTGAGTTCCTGAACATGATCTTACCATACAAAAGATATAGTAATAGCCATGTTACTCATGAGTACTTTCAGAACCACGTGGCAGAGTCACATAGGCACATTTCCTGATAAAAGAGAGCAAAGAATGGACATTCTAAGCCCTGGGCATGGCGGAGGGCGGGGAGTGAGATGGCTCTGTGAGTAACCCAAAATTAGAGAGTCCCATATTTTAGTGTTCCTGATTTGGTGCCTTGTGATTTACAACCTTTGCTTCTGATTCTTTCTCCTCTAATCAAAGAAATTAAGTCTAACACCTTTTCCTTGAATGATAATTAAAATATTTAAATACAGCTAAGTATCATGTATAACTGCATATCACTAAGTCTTCCCTTTTCCAGGCTAAGTGCCTTAATTTCCTTCAATTGATCCTCAGATGGCTTGGACTTGAGACCTTTCACTGTACTAGTTACCTTCTTGGCACTTTCCAGTTAATTCATGTCCTTCCTAGACTATGATGCCTAGAACTGACCACAATATTCTAGATGTGCTGTGATTACTGAGTCATAGTTTCCTCCCAAACTCCCCTCATATTATTATCAACAAAATTTATACTCCAACCAGACTGGATTTTTCTTTACTCTTCTAACTGTGACTTGATCAGCCAACCTTCAAGAGACAGCACTAGGCTCTGAAACTCAAATAGTAGAGCCTCTATGGGCTTTGCCTGATCATCCCTCCCCCACCAAGAAGTCTATAAATTACTCAGTAGTAATATTGTCTAGAGTAACTAGACTGAATTTCAATTCCTCCTACTGCTGGCAACTAAGTGACTATTAAAACATGTTTTCCATTGCTGTAACTACTCAACTCACAGTTGCTCAAGGACAAGAGTAAAGAATAACTAAAAAGAAGGCAATTAATTTTCTTTTCTTCCCTACTTATGACCCTTTTTGTTTTGCCATTTGTCTATTATGACTGTTTGAATAAAGGACCTCTAAGAAACATGCATTGTAATGATGAAATATATGAATTTGCCAGGAAAAAAATGTGGACATAAGTATATATGTCCATCCATAAGAGAAAAATGATAAAATCCTATGGTCTGGCCTAACTCACCATAGAGAGTTCTGATAAACTGAAAACTAATTTTGAGTTAGAAAAAGAAGGTGAAATAACCATGTGTACCTTGGGGATCTTTGAAATGTCCTCTTAACAGACCCCTTGTCTTTTTTCTTTAAATGGTTTGATAGCTCCTGAGTTAGAAAAAGAATCATTGCATTCTTTCAGATACCAATTGTCTATTTACTTATATTGACAGTTTTCTATATCCAGGAAACTTGTGGTATACGTTGCTGAAATAGATTTCTTTAGCCTGTTGATATAAAAGCAGCTCTTTGCCCAACTCTCCCTCTCTTCCCCTTTTCTTATTTTTTCCTCTTTGTTCAGTTGTTTTCCAGTTGTGTCTGACTATTAGTGACCCCATTTGGGGTTTTCTTGGCAAACATACTAGAATGGTTTGCCATTTCCTTCTCCAGCTCACTTTACAGATGAAAAAATCGAGGCAAGCAGGGTTAAGTGACTTTCCCAGGGTCACACAGGTAGTAATTATCTAAGGCCAGATTTGAACTCATGAAGATGAAGCTTTCTGACTTCAGTTAACCACCTCTATCCACTGTGCCACCTAACTACATGTCTACATGAGTATTTGCATACAATTAGCATGAAAATATGTTTATAGAAATTTCAAAGTTATCTGTAGAAGATGAAATTATCCACATACTTAAGTATATTCACAAGGAGAAATCCAGTGAAAAAGGAAAATGAATGTTACTAAAACCTTGTGAAGTCAAAAGTAATTTTGCAAGTGATAGAACATCAAGAGAACTACACCAGGAATTAGGAGGCCTAGGGGACAGTCACAGCCTTACCACTATGTGAATTCTGGAAAGTTACTAGATATATGTATGTATGCATGTACATATGTACATATATATGTATACATAAGTGTATATCTGTATAAATGAGTGTATGCATGTATACATGTATGTACATATGGAGTGAGAGATCTAGAGACAAAGAAAAAGACAAAGAGATAGTAGAGAGAAAGACAGACAAAGAATTAAGTGCTTACCATGTACCAGACCCTGAGCTAAGCCCTGGAAAAACAAATGTAAGAAAATAAAACAGTTTCAATCTTCAAGTAGATTATGTTCTAATAATAAGAGAAGACCACACATAAATGGTGGCTGGAAAGTGAAGATGGAAAAGGAGAAAGAGGTTGTTTATTAAGTTTTGTATCAGTTATCATTTGCCTTTGTCGAAGGAGTCACCATTCCAATTAAATCATAGATTCTTGCCATAGAGGTTATTGTTATTTCAGCTAAAATGACAGAAAGGTCCTAGATAATGTTAGTATGATTTTTATTTTCAATGGTGGTATGCTAGTTCCTAATTTAAAGAGAAGACGTTTCAGCAAAACTTCTGCAAAAAACAAACCAAAAAGTACTTAATTATATCTTATGATCAATAAATAAAATTTACAACATTAGAAAAAGTCTATTCATCTCTGCAAATAAAAAATATGTCATGACATGCAAACAATTTTTCAACCCATCATGTGAAATAAGTTATTTGCCAGCAGGGTAATTCCTAATTTATTTTCCTAATAATCCAGTCGCTGAGTAGCTATAATACCTATTGATCCTGGTTCTCCCAGGTCGATAGCACATTGTCAAAACAGCCTTTCAGTTATTCCACACAAAACATCTGATAAAGTGGTAACTGTTGTGTGGAAGTAGTAGTAAGCCCTTCTTAATCAGTGGTCATTAAGTGACATTAAAAACAAAGCCTGCCTTTCCCAGGTTACTAATGAGTGTAATGTTTTCTGGACTACTTTCTCACATGATCAAGTATTCTTCCCTAAAGGGGTTGAGAGATTTACTCAAGAATGATTTCACCTTTATCCCTTTCAATGACTTGTTACTGGTACATTATATAGGGACCTTTCAAATAGGGCTATGGAAGGAAAGCATATAATGACAGCTGTCAGGTCTCAATCAGCAGTCATGGAGAAGCAGATTGCCTTTAAATACCTAAGGGGATTAGCTCATAAGACCCAGCCAAGACTGTTAAAAAGGTACTTGCTATCATTTTACACTGAAGAACGGGAGAAAAAGGGTTAATGGCTGATTATAGATTTCCTAGTATCAAAATGTTAACTGCAATAGTAGTTAGGGAGGTCAGACACTGTGGGTGGGAGATGGAATGTCAAAACTATAGATATAGACAAAACTAGATAGAGAGGCTGATGATGAGTTATTCAAGGAATTGGGAGTTCAGTTATGATGAACCCGAGACCTGGGGCAGGAACTAACAGTTAGGAATAAAAAAAAAAGGGAGACACAAGGAAAGGAGACAGGTTGCTATGGAATAGCTGTATTTCTCCAGGACAGCATGTGGACCATAATTATTCTTTTGCCTTTAAAATAACAGATTTAAGGATTCAATCCAATGAGCATTTATTAAGTGCTTATTGCATGTAGTGCAATCTAGCAGGTGGCTGGGAGGCTATAAGGTTTAGGTCTTCATGGAGCACATGACCCATGTGATCTTAATTAGAATAAAATAGTTATCAAACAGCTTAAATTATGGGTGATTGTCAAATCACTAGCAAATTAAGTGTTTTATAAAAATGCAGATAAAACGAGATGGAAGTCCAAAGGCTGTGGGAACACGGTCCCTGACTGCAGTAATCAAGGTAGCTCTTTTTTTGAAACAGGTGAGATTTGAGTTAGGCTTTAAAAGAGAGGCAAAGGGTCAATAGGTAAAAAGTAGAAGGGCATTCCAGGCCCAAGAAGCAGTGAAAAGAAAACCTAGGAGGTGAGGAATTGCTTAGTGTATTGTTTTGGGGGGAGGTAGAGAATGGAGTATTTAGGATGGAACATAGAATTAGAGGTACCTAATGGTATATGGAAAGAGTTGTGCAGTTTGAGTGTGAAAACCTGGCTTCAAATCCCACCATTGACACTCATTGTCAATTTGACTCTATACAAACCATTTCCTTTCTCTTTGCTTTTGTTTCTCCATATGTTAAATTAGGAGGAAGGACTACCTCTGTAGTTCTTTCATCTCTAAAATTGGAATTTTGTGAATGTATGTCAGTGAACGAAATTATAAATTGGACCAGATTATGGAGGATTATGATAGTCATATTAGTAAGTGAGGGGGAGGTAAAAACTCATCTATCCAAGCTCAGGCTCCTATGGGCAAAAAGCATGAGTTCTGGTAGGAGGAAAAGAACCAGAGAGGCAATGATATATATAGTCTAGAAATGACTAGAATAGAGATTGGAGAAGAAAAGGAGTTGAGGCAATAAAACCTGATAAGAAGCTATTACAGTAATATAGTCTGGGAATCCTAAAGGCCTTATGGGCAATGGGAATGGATTGGAAGGATTGTGAGAGATACTGTAGACATAGGATATATAGGTCCTCTATATGAATATGCTTTATTATTAATATTGGCAGCTGAATGGCTATGAGAGGGAAGGGAGAAGAATCAAAGGTAACATTAAGATATTGAACAGAAGAGATAATCAGTAATACTTTCAAGAATACTAGAGTTATAAAGAAGAGTCAATTTTAGGCAAAAAATAATGAACTTAGTTTTTTGGCGTATGTTGTGCTGGGATATAGGAACAGGTCCGTGCTAATTACCTTGACCTTACACTCAGTTGAGAACCATGGATCCTATTAACATGCTAAGATTCTTGACCGGCATGAGTAAGACACTGAAAATTTTGCAGGATGAAGTGGTCTATCATGTAGCATGGAAGAATAATTAAGGCTACTTTGAAAAGAAATATTAAAATACTTAGAAAACCCCTAACCTGTTCTGTAGTAGTTTCTGAAGAATAAAGAAATCATCTAAATTCACTAGAAATCAGCAAGAATAAATTAGCAACAGTAATCGAGTCTAATAAATACAGGTGAATATATCAGCCTAAATTCTGTTATAGCATCCCTTCCCAGCAGCAGGCATCCTACGAATGAAAAGGAAGATACTTCTGGCATGTGGTTTAAACATAGACTTCTCTAAAGACCTACAAATCCACACACAATAGGAAAGCCATGGATAATTGTGTGTTTTATGCCTTGCTTTGCTTCCATTTGTAATAGACAGCAAATAGAGTGAAACCACAGGTTTTCTGTCACCAAAGCAGGTGACATTACAAGCTGACAAGAAAATCACAGCACCCAGCTGGAAGATAAACACAGTGGCTAGATTCTGTTTACTGAAGGATTTTATATGTATTCCCATGCAGTGGCTGAGCCATAAGTCCCACTATTAAAATTTCCAACCCTGATATAATACCCACTACTCCACTCTGCTGTACATAATTTTCACTAAGCTCTTATGTGAGAGGGAGGCCCTTTATAATTAGAATGAATTGCAAACCTTGGATAATGAAAAGCCTATATATGGTTAAGCAGCAACAACATTATTTTCTATTTTATTGTAATGCAATTTTACATTCATATAGGCTTATTCCTAACCAAGGAGAGCAAAGAACTTTGTAAATACTTCCACTTTCATATTGTAATAGCTCCATGCACCCACCTCTGGGTTAGTCAATTATCATTTAATGGTTTATAGCAAAAATACACCACAATTAAGGATGACAAAAGGAAAAGCATTCTATGCAATTGATAGAAGGGATACTGCTAGAAAGTGCAACCTGAAAAGTCAGTTCTACTATGTCTGCTGTTGGTTCTACAATCCTGCCCCCTCACGCTTACACATAACTCCTCCCTGAGCTTCATAAAGATAGATCCTAGGAAAGCAAGAAGATTTTTCACTTTCATTTGGGGGTTGAGTAATATAAATTTCATATCTAGTAGCTTGGGTCAAGAGGGTGAAAATAATTTCAGGATCAAAAGTTATCCAGTTGACTGTTAGCAGTGATATATTTTGTATTTTTAAAGAAAATAATTAGGAGCCAGAAACACCATGACCCTTTTCAATGACATTTTTTCCTGGGGTGGTTTAAGTTTTGTGCCCATAATTAGCTAATTGTAGTTGAACATGTTAAGTGAACAATTATTCCTGGGCAAGTATAATGCACTGGTTGTCCTTTATTTTGAGGTTATAAGTAGGAAAGTAGCCCATTATTTAATTGTGAACTTAAGTAATGACTTGGTTGACTTTGAAAATTGAAACTAGTGTAAGGTATATAATAGGAATAAAACTGAAACCATGGGACACTGAGATTACCTTAACAGTAAGCCAATGTGGCATATTTTTTCCCCTGCATTTTTATCAATATGGTGGAAGCTAGAAAAGTTTATCATGACAACCTGGTTAATGTTATTTGGGTCTAAGGCAGTTCTTTTCTTAATGCCTTAGAGGACTAGTACACAAAGTTTGCAGACATCCTGCTATGACTCTAGGTTATTCAATATACTTTAACATTAAGGTATCTTTCAGGGTAAACTTATGTGGCTGCATATCTAATTCATTCAATCAATCATCAAGCATTCATTAAGTATTTAGTATATTCTGGGTGTCATGTGCTAGGAATATTTGGAGGAAGAGATAGGGCTGATGATTCAGCAAAAGAGGCTGAGAAGACATGGTTAGACAAGTGGGCCGAGAACCAAGAGAGCCCTGTCATGAAAACTAAGTAAGATGTGAGTATCTATGAGATAGTCAGTATTGTCACATCTTTTGGAGAAGTCAGGAAGGATGACTGAGCACAGAACCCTAGATGTGACAATCAAGAAATCACTGGTCATGTTGGAGAGAGTGATTTCAGTTAGAATTGGAGGTAGGAAGCCAGATTGCAAGGGGTTGAGAAGTGAATGAAAAGAGAAGTGAAAGCAACATGACATTTTTTTTTTTCTAGAATTTTTGCTGTGAATGAGAAGAGAGATAGAGGATAATAGTGTCAAGGCAACTGCCCTTCATTTGGATTTATAGAAGTGAGGGTTTTTTAAGCACAGGGGAGATTTGGCCCTATTTGTTGGCAGTATGGAGATAGGGAAAGATTGAAGATGGTATGGGATTGGGCAAGATTGTACAGAGAATCTACTGGAGGAGACAGGTGGGGATATGATTCAATTAATCAGAAACTAAAATAAAAGATGAGAAGCTGGGGGGGTATCACAATTTCTGATATTATTGGTAGAATTGGGTTGGATAATCAAGATATTAAAGACCTACCTTCTACTTTTTTTTTGGTGGGGCAATGAGGGTTAAGTGACTTGCCTAGGGTCACACAGCTAGTAACTGTCAAGTGTCTGAAGCTAGAATTGAATTCAGGTCCTTCTGAATCCAGAACCAATGCTTTATCCACTGAACCACCTAGCTGTCCCCTCATATACTCTTAATAATGTTAAATTTAAGTCAATGAAAAATAACAGTTGATTAGACAAAGGGGATTAGCTCATTCCTAAAACTGCATCATTTCTGGATTTTTCTGATAAAAATGATTCTTGATCCTATTGTTTATAATTAGACTCATTATTTTTTTTCATACATTATTATATACCTCCTTTTATATAGCCATTCATAGGATCACAGATTAAAAACTGGGAAGGATTTTAGAGGTCATCTACTCAAACTCCCTCATTTTATAGGTGAGGAAATTGAATCTCAAATAGCTTAAATGACTTGCTTATGGTCACTTATGTCGAATGTGTGTCAGGATTTGAACTTAGATCCTTTTATTAGACATCCAAGTTTATATCTGCTACATGCATTTAAAAATAAATGGGCAATTTGTGCAAAGCCCTAGGCTAATGGTTCTGAATTTTTTAAGGTAATAGTTGCCAGCAGCAAGTATGAGATTATGCTAATTATGGTTGGAGTATTTAGGTTTAATACTTTCCCTTTATGCAGGAGCTCCTTGGGTACATAAAAGTTAAGTGAGGAAGGAGGAGGAAGATTCCACCTGCTAGAAATGGTTGGGGAAACTTCCAAGAAATAAAAAGCTGAGTTGTCCTAATAGTGTATCATTCTACTTTTTAGACTTTTTTTTTTGTTTTAAGAAGCCAAAATTTGCCAATTGGACTTTTTCTATTACCCTTGATGATAGGATTCAGAGCAGAAACATGTATCATGTCCCTATATTTGGAGTTATGTACTTTATCCTCATAATCTTTTATCAACATCCATTTATGTTTTGTTGTTCAGTCACATCCAACTCTTCATGACCCCTTATGGGTTTTTCTTGGTAAAGGTACTGGAGTGGTTTGTCACTTCCTTCTCTAGTATGTGAAGAACTGAGCCATATTGGGGTTAAGTGACTTGACCAGGGTCACACAACTATTAAGTGCCTAAGACCTAATTTGAACTTAGATCTTCTTGACTCCAAGTCCAGTGCTCTGCTTATCTGTCCTCATTCATGTTTAACTTTTCATATTTCTCTTCACTCTTGTGTTTGATCTTCCATGTTTTCCTGAATTTCTGGTCTTTTCATTAGGAATACTTGAAAGTCCTCTATTTTATTAAAGATCCATCTATTCACCCCATTCCCTCCCCTTTCTTTCCAGCATTATCCATAGTGGGTTTTTTTTTCCCCCAGCAACAAATATTTATTTCATTTTCCAGTTACATGTAAGGGTAGTTTTCAACATTCATTTTCATAAGACTTAGAGTTCCAAATTCTTCTCCCTCCTTTCCTCCCTTTCCTCCCCCCTCCACAAGATCACAATCAGGTTATATATGTACAATCCACATGTGTTCTTTTTATCAGTTCTTTCTATAGGGGTGCATAGTAAGCTTCCTCATTAGTTCCTTGGGATTGTCTTGGATCATTGCAAAGCTGAGAGTAGTTAAGTCATTCACAATTGCTCATTGAATAATACTGCTCTCACTACGCACAATGTCCTCCCAGCTTTGCTCACTTCACTATACATCGATGTTCATTAGTCTTTCAAGGTTTTTCAGGGATCATCCTGTTTGTCATTTCCCGTAGCACAGGACCATTCCACTACAATCGTATAACATAGCTTTTTCCATCATTCCTCAATTGATGGACATTCCCTTTATTCTCAATTCTTAGCCTCCACCAAGAGTTACTATAAACATTTTTTGTACAATTTTTTCCCCCTTTTCTCTTTTTCATGATTACTATTGTTAACTGTTTCCCTTCCATCCTATTCCCTTCCCCATGATATTTATTCTATTAGCCATCTTCTTTCATCCTATCACTCTTCAAAAGGGATTTGCTTCTGTCTGTCCCCTCCCCCCACTCTGCCCTTTCTTCTTTTGCTCCTCTCTCTTTATCCCCTTCTCCTCCTATTTTCCTTCAGGGTTAAGAGATTACTCCACCCAACTGAGTAGCTCCTTAAGCCAATTCTAATGAGATTGAGGTTTTTGAGCCAATTTTGATGAGTGTTAGGCTCATTTGCTGCCCAGATTAAATAGATTACTCCACCCAGTTGGGTGTGTCTGTTAGTCCCACTTTGAGGCAGCTCTGATGAGCTTAAGGTCTTTGAGCCTTTTCTGAGGAGTGTAAAATTCATTTACTGCCCTGCTCCTCTCCCATCTCTTCCCCAACTCCATAAGCCTTTTCCTGTTACTTTCATGTAGGATTTCACTTCTGCCCTTTCCCCTCCCCCAATGAATTCCCTTCACCCCTCAATTTAACCCTAAAGATGTTATCATCTAGCTAAGTGACACAGTGGACAAATCATCACCCCTGGACCCAGGGGAATCCCAGCCAAAACCCGGCCTCAGACACAAGATAGTCACCCACTGTACGACCCCAGGTATGTCCCCCAGCTCCAATTTTTTTTAATTAATAAAGTATTTTATTTTTTCCCCGTTACATGTAAAGATAATTCTCAACTTTTGTTTATACAAGCTTTCCAATTTCAGATTTTTCTCCCTCCCTCCCCTCCCTCCCCCCTCCCCTAGACAGCTGTAATCTGATATAGGTTTTATATATATATATATATAAAACATATATATTATATATATATACACATAATAATATTAATCATATTTCTGCATTAGTCATGTTTTAAGAGAAAAATCAGAGCAATGACGAAAAACCTCAAAATAGAAAAACAACAGCACCTGGATTTGGAGATCCTCTTCTATTATGAGTTCCCTGGAACTCTTATGTAACATTGCATTGGTGAGAAGAATATAGTCCATCACAGTAGATCAACACTCAATGTTGATGATACTGTGTACAATGTTCTTCTGGTTCTGCTCATCTCACTCATCATCAGCCCACGCAAGACCCTCCAGGTTTCTCTGAACTCCTCCTGCTCATTGTTTCTTACACCAGCTCCAATTTTTTATGGTTCTCTAGGGTCTTGTATTTGAAAGTCAAATTTGCTATTCAGTTCAGGTCTTTTCATCACAAATATCTGAAAGTCTTCTTTTTCATTAAAGTCGCATTTTTTCTGCTGAAAGATAATGCTGAGTTTTGCTGGGTAGGTGATTCTTGGTTGTAATCCCATTTCCTTTGCCCTTTGGGATATCATATTCCATGCCCTCCAGTCCTTTAATGTAGAAGCTGCTAGATCTTGTGCTATCCTGACTGGGGCTCCACAGTACTTGAATTTTTACTTTTTGTCAGCTTGCAATATTTTCTCCTTGACCTGAGAGCTCTGAGATTTGGCTATAATATTCCTAGGAGTTTTCCTTTTGGGATCTCTTTCTGGAGGTGATTGGTGGATTCTTTCAATTTCTATTTTAGTTTCTTCAAGAATTTCAGGGCAATTTTCCCTGATAATATCTTGGAAGATGGTGTCTAAGCTCTTTCCTTGATCATAGTTGTCAAGTAGACCAATAATTTTCAAATTATCTCTCCTGGACCTATTTTCCAGGTTGGCAGTTTTTCCCAGAAGATATTGCACATTGCCCTCTATTTTTTTATTCATTTGGATTTGCTTTATTGTGTCTTGGTTTCTCATAAAGTCACTGGCTTTCATTTGTTCAATCCTAATTCTTAGGCAATTATTTTCATCAGAGAGCTTTTGTACCTCCTTTTCCATTTGGCCAATTTGACTTTTCAAGCTGTTGACTTTTTTCTCATGTCTTTCCTCCATCACCCTCATTTCTCTTTCCATTTTTTCCTCTACCTCTCTAACCTTATCTTCAAAGTCCTTTTTGAGCACCTCTATGGCCTGAGACCAATTCATATTTTTCTTGGAAGCTTTAGATATAGGGGCCCTGATGTTTACATCTTCTTCTGAGGGTGCCCCTTGGTCTTCTTTGTTACTGAATAAACTTTCTATGGTCCTCACCTTTCTCTGTCGGCTCATCTTGCCTTTCTTTTACTATACTTTTAGCTCCTTAAAGTGGGGCACTGTTTCCAGGCTGCAGTATCCCAAGCTTAAGAAGTCCCAGGTGGTATGATTTAAGGAGAATCAGGTTCTTCCCTCACCAGGCCTGTTCCCTGGTCCCTTAGATGACCTCAGACCAACGTGCTAATCAACCAGCTTTTTGTGTTGTGGTTGTTAGCTCCGACAAGCCTGTGCCCCTCCCCCACCTGGGCCACTGCTACTCGAGCCTACCTCCTGGTTGTCAGCAGGGGTGTAAAATCCAAGTTCTGCCTTAGCACCAGCATAGACCCCTGTAGTCTCCCCCCTGCCCAGGGCTCAGCCCACTCACCAGACTGTGAGTTTAGTTCCAGACAACACTGGCACTTCAGCTGATTCAGAGGCTCTGGGGGTCTGCTTCTCTGGTGAGGCCTTCCTGGGACTGGATCTGTGTCAGGGTGACTGTGGGGTTGGGCTCAACTCCTGTATTAGCACAGCAGCTCCCTCCTTCTGACCTTCCAAGTTGTTCTTGGTTAGAAGATAATTGCAGCACATTCTTCTGCGAGTTTTGCTGCTCCGGGCATTTTCCTATGGCATTGTTTGGATGTTTTTTGGAGCAATCGTGTCATGAGTTTGGGAGCTCACTGCCTTTCCTCTGCCATATCGGCTCTGCCCCGGAAGTCCAAAAATAGCCACAGTTTTAATAGTAAGCTATTTTCTGTAAACCTATATACTCAGTATTCTGGAATATTGGGTTCCAAGTATTCCATTCATTAAAGTAGTGGCTACTAAATTATGTAATATTGACTGGGACTTCTTGGTACTTGGATTTTTTCTGGCCCTCTGTAATTTTTTTTTTCAGGGAAATGAGAGTTAAGTGACTTGCTTGGGGTCACACAGCTAGTAAGTATCAAGTGTCTGAGGCTGGATTTGAACTCAGGTCTCCCTGAATCCAGGGCCAGTGCTTTATCCACTGTGCCACCTAGCTGCCCTCAGAAACCTTTCTTTAACCTAGATGTTGTTTATAATATTCCTAATAGTTTTCATTTTGATGTCTCTTTTAGGAGGTCATCAGTGAATTTTTTTTAAATTTCCATTTTGACCTCTGGTTCTAAGTGATCTAGGTAGTTTTTCTTTAAGATGTTTTGAAATAGGATGTTTAGGTTCTTTTTTAAGTCATGGTTTTGAGATGGTCCAATGATTTTTATTTTTTTCTCCTCCACCTGTTTTCCAGATCAGTTATTTTTGCTATCAGATACCTTATATTTTCTTCTATTTTTTCCAGTCTTTGAGCTTTGTTTTAGTACTTCTTATTGTCTTATGGAATTATTGGCTTCTTTTTTTTCCATTCTAATTTTCAGGGAGTTTATTCTCTGGCAAGGTTTTGAACCTTATTCCTGTTAATTCCCTTTCCAATTCTTTATTCCATAGCTTGTTTCTTTTTCTGAATTTTTCCTCAAGCATTTTCATTGCATTTATTTAAGGAAAAGCTTCTTTAACTTAACAACAACAACAACAAACAACAACAACAAATCCCTTCTTGTTTTAACTCTTCCAGGAATTCTAGCTGTATTTTTGGCAACACATGTTTTCTATGAGGCTTTGCTTACAGATTTTTGTAGTTATTCTCTTCTATTTGTGCTTTGAAGTTCCCTGCTACCATGACAGATTTTTATGGTGGAATTCTGTTCATGTTTGATCATTCTTCCAGTCTATTTCCTGATTTCAGAATTATGTTAGGGGTAGTCTCTATGCCACTTCTGAAGGGAAGTACTGGGCTGGTCTTGTTGTTTCTTGGATATTGTATTATTGTATTATTCCTGGATCTCAGGGACAGATTAGAGACCTGAAAACTTTCAGTGTTCCCCAATCGGTTTAATCTAGTGCTAAGTATGATTATCATACTACTTCCCCCTCCTCAGTCTGAGCTCTCCAAGTTTACAACCTGGGTTTGGATGTGCTGCTGAACTCCCTATCAGCCAACTGTTAGGCTCTATTGATTCAAAGTGACAAAATTGTAGGTTAGCCCTTTGGTCTGGGATAGTTGCCCTGATTATTCCTCTACAGGCTGGGCTACTCTACTCTCTCGTTGGGGTCTAAATCACAGTGCTGCTGCTTCTACTAGCTTCCAGCTTCCCTGGTAACCTCCCCGGGGTAACACCCCATGTGTACCTATGTCCAAAAACTGGTTATGACCAAGAACTAGGTGGGCAACAATGCAAAAGTTCATATTTGCCCCAGTATGGGTCTAGGGGTACTCTGGGATACATGTGGGATGCCCTCTTTCTCTGGTGCCTTTCACTGGGCATGGGAATGCTTATACGTGTGCTCTTGGCCAAATCATGTTCCCATTGTCTACAGAAATCCCTGTCAACCATGCTGAACAGGGCTAGACAGATAACTAAGTCACTGTGGATTTTTCTGCATTTCCCTATCTGGATTTGATCCCATGTCTTTTCTAGATTTGTTTGGAGGAATTTGTAAAGGGAAGGTCTCTGTATTGTTTCCTATCACTCTACCATCTTCATTGTACCCCACCTTTAAAAGCTTAATGTTTCTAATTTACTTTACTCTGCTAGACATATTTTGTCTTCTATTGTTTAACTGGGTTAGAAGGAAACTTTCCCTTTACCCTTAGAGTTCTTAAAGTTGTCTTTTTTCTATGTATTATATAATAAACATTTGCTAATTGGCCTCTAAATATCTATTGTCTTCTTTTTCTCTCTTCCCCCTCTTCTTTCTTTCTACCTCCCTTCCTCCCTTCCATGTATTCAGTCTTAGTTTTATTTACAGTAGGAAACATTACTTCCTTAAATTGATATGTAGATTTAGATATGCCATTTCCTCCCATAAAATCAGACTTCGGGTGTTTCAAATAAAACTAATATAATTTCCTTAATCGAACTGCTAGTTACTTTATTTGATTAATTTCAGAGATCTGTTACTTCAAAGACCTTTTAAGCCCTTTCTATGGCTAAATCTATGATTTCATGATCCTAAACTTATGTAGGTATTTTTCTCAATTGTGTAAAAATTTTTAAAAAATCCATTGCAAGCACAGGAAGATATTCTTTTTTCAACAGTTATTGCTCTTTTTAATTCCATTCTGAAACTGACCAAATTGAATTACTCATACTTAGATTTGGAATTGCCTGATCCTGATCATAAAATCATAGCTTCAGAGCTGAAAAGTAGCTCAGTAAACGACAAGTTCAAACCCCTTGTTTTACAGATGAAGAAACTGAGGCCCAGAGAGGTAAGTGATTTTCCCAGTATCACATAGGGGGTATTAGAGGAGGGAATTAAAAACCATGTCCAAATCCCCTAATTTTAATCTGAAATCTGCTGTCAAAAGGAGAGGCCAAGATCAGTAGACCTCGGATCTAGGATTCTGACCCCTACTTATATCTATATATTTACCTTAAATATATCCTATATGTACTTATATAGGCATACAGTGTCTCCCCCAATAGAACATACGTTCCTTGAGGCCAAAGATTGATCCATCCATCCATCCTCCCTCCCTCCTTCCCTTCCTTCCTTCTCCTAGCATGGTGACTAGCACAAAATTGTCAATCTCAAGTGATTGACACAAGAGATAATGTTACACTGTGGATAGAAATCTGTGCTGGGAATAAAGAAAACCTGGAATCAAATCCCATTTCTGACACTTTACCAGCTGTATAGCCAAGGGCAACTCATTTACCTTCTGTATGCCTCAATATCTTCTTATGACTTCCCTACCAAGTCATGGGTGGATTGTAATATGTGTTAGTGGAGGGAGCTTCCATATAAGGAATTTCTCCACTCAGAATCATAATTCTTTTATGTGTCAACAGTATCAAAGAATCTCAGAATTGAGACATTTAGGGCCATCCGTTCCAAATGGCAAATGACCAAGTATCCCCTCAACAACATCAGTGACAAATGTTCATGCAGTCTTTACCTAGAGAATTCTGATAAGGGGTAATCTACCTCCTCCAGGGGCAGCGCAGCTACTTTTTGATAGCTGCCATTTTTCAAAAGCTTCTTTTATACTCTCATCCCCAGAACAAAAACAAACCAAAAAATGCACGTGGATGCTGTTTTCTTTGTGTAGTGTTGTGATGAGGCCTCTAGTACATAGTAGAATCAGATCAAACTGGGCCAAAATGAACAGTTACTTTTTAGAATTCCAAAATTTATCTTGTGAGATGGTTCCACAGAACAACTTTAAAAAAAAACAACCCAAGAAACAAAAAACAAAAACACATCTTGAAATGCCTAAGAACTAGGAAAATGGAATAGAAGCTTGTCATCATGTGATTATGTTAACTAATCCAAAGGATACTATTTCCAAATGCTGAGATTTTTTTTCTTTCTGTATAAATCAATGCAATCAGGCCACTCGGTGGCAGAAAGAAGCATCTATGCAGATGTGAAGTGCTTGCGGGAATATTCTTAAATCTGATTTTATTTCTTGCTTTATAGCATTTTTTCTTTAAATAAGCACTGTACTGATTAATCCTCTAACCACCTGGGTTTCTATTAGCTATTCTATATGGCTGATGATAGTAAAATTACAAATGTGATCAACTTAATAAGACCTCTGTAAAAATAGAGAATTTTTCTGCACTCTGACAGAGTAAGGTATCATTAATGTAATAATGTCATAAAATAACCTGTTCCTAAAACAAATCTCAGTTTTTATGACACAATATAAATTTAATAATGGAGTAAATCTGAAATGTGGCTTTTCATATGGTAACCATTTAGAACTGAAAACAAATCTCATTCTAGAGAATGATTAAATTTGAATCTACATTTATCTTTGAAAATATACTTTATCATGGGAAGGAGCATCACCAATGTAACAAAAAGGTTTAAATTAATTTGGACACAAGGATTATTTATGTGTCTTGAAAGGTATAACTTTAAAAGGAAGACTGAAAAAAGAGGAACACAAACATTTGAATCTTCTCTCTATAAAAATGTTAAGAAAATTGAAACAGATAAGATGGCATCATTATTAATTCTTATATCAATCAAAATTTGATTTCCAAATTAGTCTCTTTCTTTTCCCTTCAAAAACAATAGTTGTAGCATTACCTTTTGAAAGAGAGGATTCCAATTAGACACACTCTGACATCCTTATATCTCTAAAACTGAGATTTTAGAACCTTGTTCTTTCAAACATCAACCCTACCTAGCAGTTCCTATTTATTGACTCTTTGAGAAATGTAGGGCAATTCTTGGGGGGTATTGCTTGGAAGCTCTTGCCATTCTTCCTTGGCATGCCTGATTGCTGAGTCCTAAATACATGATCAAAGTTATCCTTCAAATCCCATTAGTGAGTCCACATTACTATGCTTTAAATTCAGCTCCCTTCATCTTTGTTTCAAGGTCCTTCATCAGGGCATTTTGTGTCACTGAATCTCCTTCTTGTTCTAATCTCTAGTGACCTATGTTCATATTATCTATGGTGATTTATATCTATTCCATTAATTTTTTTCTAATGATATATCTATATCTACATTCATTCCACTTGCCAGACCTAGAATGACTTCTTTGGTGTTTTGGAAGGTACTCCCTGAATCCTGCCATGATTTAAAAAACATAACTGGATTTTAATCTTTGGTCTCACACTTCCCACAATGGAATATTTGTACTGTTAATATTTTTGTTCTTCATAAAATATTCTCCATTCCCTTCATGTTCTTTGTATATCACTGAGTCATTGAGTTTAACACATTTGTGTGGACTGTCTATTATATAGCCACTCCTTAATGTGATATATCTCCACTTCGAAAACAATGCATTGTGGGATTACTCACAATTAAAGAAAGCATGGCTAGCTGTATCTCAGATATTTGACATGCATATCACCAACAATCTAGTGTCATTGTGAAGTAGTAGATAGAATACTGGACATGGGATCTGAAGACATGGTTTCAAATGTCATCTAATAGATTTACTAGCTATATGAAGGTGGGAAAATCATTTATCTTAGTTTCAGTTTTCTCTTCTATAAAATGGAGATAATAGCACCTAAGAAGGTCATGTTTTTCTCATGAGTTAGCACATAAAATGCTTTGCAAGCTTTAGCGCAGTATATACATGTGAGCTTTGTTCTAGTTACCACTTATAATTTATACAAATCACTCATTTCTAGAAATAATTATAAAAACACGACTCATTTTGTAAAATCTAGTTCACACTGAGCTCAAAACACACTTAGTAAAGGGGTTAGGAGCTGCCTATTTATTGTATTTTCTAAATAAGTTAAATATGCTATGTCTGTTTCACCTGGTTAACCCCTGTGGTTACTACACAAACACTTATCAAAGGAATGAATGACTATTTTCCCAAGAATTGGAGAAATTGCCTAACTTTGATTAAATTATTTGGAGACATGGATCTAAGAGCCAAAGAATCTCTTTGAAAATTTAGGAGAAAGGCTACATCCATCCAGTATGAGCTAATTTTGTTTGAAATCTTTAATGAGCAAAGGGAAAGAACATTTAGGGGTTCCTCATGAACGCAGCAGAATTCTATTGCAGGTGCCTATTTGGTAGTGATCCAGGTCTCATTAGGACACACAACAGGTTGCGTGTTGTTTTTTTTTAAATCCATAAATTTCAAAGAAGATAAATGTTCTTGGTGAGAAGAAAGTATAAATGCTAGTAGAGGGACTACCAGTGACAATGCAATGGTGCCCACATAGTTCCTTTAAATACAAAATGCTCCAAAGAAAACTAACTGGAGTAAATATCCCAAGGCAAAGAGGCAGCTAGATTGCTCAGTGAATAGAGAACTGGGCCAGGCATCAGGAAGATCTGAGTTCAATTTTATTTTCAGACACTTACTAGTTATGTGACTCAGGACTAGTTACTTAACCTCTGCCTTAGAGGCAGCTAGGTAGCTCAGTGGACCTGAGTTCAAATCCAGCCTCAGTCAGACACTAACTAGCTGTGTGATCCTGGGCAAGTCACTTAACCTCTATTTACCATATCTACTGGAGAAGGTGATGGTAAGCCACTCCTGCATCTTTGCCATGAAAACCCCATTTGAGGTCATGAAGAATTAGACATGACTGAATGAACCACTGATCAACAACAAAAGATCAGAACACCACTCTAGTGAAGAATTTATCAAAATGGAGCAGTGGAGTAGGGTAGCTAAGGATAGACTGAAAAGGATATTGTCTAACTTTGTAATTGTTTGAATTTTCATAATGCACTGCTCAAATAGTAATGGAGCATCATTTCCTAATATTAGGAAAGGGTTCAGGAAAAGTTTTATTGAAGCAGTAAAAAATGAAAGAAGAAATCATCTTGGTGGTTGGATTATAAGAAGGTTATTGAGGCATAGGAACTAGAAAAATGTTTGAAAGATAAGAGTATTATGAAAAGGGGAAAATGGACCTGGAATAATGAAGAAAGATGGGAAGATGCTTCTATAAATATAAGGAAAAGAAGAAGAAAACCTTGAAGATAAAGCAAGGAATTTAATCTGTATGCTTTAAGGGTTTGTATATCTTTATATATTCAAGTTGTTCTCTCCATAAAAATGAGGAATAATGTCTAATGTCATAAAACTATCCCTGCTTTTAGATACCCATAGAATCTGACTCCAGAAATATCTTACTTGGTAGCAAAGTCTAAGAAATGATAAGTAATTCAAGGATAAAGTTGAAATAACTTCAAAATAGGCAATTGCTTTTTTGGCATTTGGCTGTCAAAAATGCCTGCACTACTTTCTCTTAGAAGTTAATGGGAAGCTGGTAACATTATCACCCTATGTACAAATACATATTTCCAACAAATTCTGCATGGAAGTTAACTGCCCCTACAATTGTCCATTTAGGCTTTCAAGATGACAGGGATGGGGGCAGCTAGGTGGCACAGTGGAAAAAGTATGGACCCTGGATTCAGGAGGACCCGAGTTCAAATCTGGCCTCAAACACTTGACACTTACTAGCTGTGTGATCCTGGGCAAGTCACTTAACCCTCATTGTCCAGCAAAAAAAAAAAAAAAAAAAAAAAAGAGCTGACAGGGATGCCTAACCCCTTTTCAAAGTGTTCCAAAGTTAAAAACTTGGACCAAACATGTCCAAGGAGTACTGGAAAGCTTGCAACTGGCCCAAACTTAGTCTGTCTAACCTGAGAAGGAAGAAGTTTCAGTTCTGAATCCATCTCTGGGTGTTTTTTGATACTCAAAGAGGGACCAGGGAAAATTCCAATTTGGTATGAAACTTTCTTGATTCTGTAATTCTTGGTTTGGAAATCCTGATGGTTTTCTGAAGCTTACATTCTAATGTGACAGCATAAAGAAAGGAGCAGGTGAAACAAAGGGAGAAGGCACCTGCACAGGTCTATAGGAGGTGTCATAGGACATCTATAGACCAGAATAGTTCCATGATGCTTCCCAATTCCTAGCCAACATAACCGTTCCTAGATTACATAAATGTAACACTTTCAGTGCATGGTCAGATTGCCTAAAATAAAAGCAACCATGTGGGAGATGGCAGGAAATTGCTACTGGTAGAGGGCATTCTACATTGGCCTACCACATGGTTGGGAGAAACCTCTTTTTATTGGCTGTGTAGATGAAACAATTTGGGACTTCAAATCTACCTGAATGAATCTCAGTTGCTCTTTGTTCCTGGAATTTGGGTATGAATGATTCATGCATTTGCAGCCAGTATACCCCAAAGTAAGCTGGGGAGAAACCTAAAGACAACCTTTCCCCATCTTAGGCCTTGTGGCCCTGATGAAAGGGTTTGGGGCTTTAATTTTCTTTCCAATTCTAGGTGAAGGGAGTAAAGTTTCAGATATGGAAGTTTGAGCCAAGGAAACTTTAGATCCCAGGATTCCAGGTTGGATTTTTTTGGGGGGAGGTAATGGGGGTTAAGTGATTGCCCAGGGTCACACAGCTAGTAAGTGTCAAGTGTCTGAGGTCAGATTTGAACTCAGGTCCTCCTGAATCCAGGGCTGGTGCTTTAACCACTGCACCATCTAGCTGTCCCCTCCAGGTTGGATTTTTAGCCCACCTAATATGGAAGCCCTGAGAAGGCAGGGTCCCAGAGTATAAGCCTAGGGGTAGTAAAGAAATCTTTGGAAGTAGAATTTTGTGAAACTAATGTTATATAGGACCTGAATTATGCCATGAATCTAAACACCCTAACCAAAGATCAAGGTGAGATACAGGGGTTATGCCCTGAAATGTTAAGGGAAATGCTAGTATGTTTACTTATATTATACTTTTGAAGTAAATATTCATTTGTAAAAGATAATCTGGCTATTAAGTGGTTAAAGAAAACTGAGGCAACTGGTCCTCTAAAATTGGAGATAATCAGTGGGGCCTTTAGCCAGTGGCAGAGATGGAAGATTCCTAACCCTCAAAGTCACTAAGGCTTTAAACCACCAGAGAACCCTGTGGAAGAAGAGAAATGTAGTACACCTAACCTTTAGGCAGTAGAAGCCAAAGTAATATAGTGAGAGGTTGTACTGATCCCCACCCCTATAGCCCCTGGACATGCTGAAGCTTTTGTCAGGAGTGGCCTGCAACCTGGCTACTTCCTATCATATGCCCCATGGAAGTGCCCTCACTGGTCACTTCTAGTTAAAAATGTGCTTTGGCCTCCTGTTGTCACTCCAAATCCAATGCTTTTTTCCCACTATTTTGGGATTAGTTTATATTTCAAAGTCTCCCTTAAAATGTCAGGAAGAGTTCCAGTATCATTTGGTCAGGAACAGGAATTCTCCCTATCATGGTTATTCAGTATACTTATTTTGCTGATTATAATAGTGAGGTTGAGGTTGGACCTTTCTTATTGTTGAGCTCAGTACTCTCTCATTTGGAAGGGTTGATGGATTTACTTTATCCATAAGTCATTCTCAGGAACTGTGATTGCTTTAATTCTTGGGGTAGGGAGGGGGTGGAGGGGAGATTTCTGCATCACCAGAAGAAGAATTACTACTGCAAAAATGATAAAAAGATTGTGTCACTGCATAGGGGTTTCCATCATTTCAGAACAAATGAGGATTTTTTAAAATCCTCTTTTCTGTTCCTCTTGAACTTCATACACTATTCTGGCTTTTGTTTGTTTGTTTTGTAACAGCTTGTAATCACCAGCACCCTGGAGCCTCCGTGTCTTTTCCTCTTGTGAACAAAGAATTTTTTGGAATGCCAAATGACTTGCATTGATGGGTGCAAGGACCTTCCAATCACTCCTTCTGTCTCCCCATCTCCAGCCCTCTGAGGATGAGACACAGAACACATTTGCCTGCTGTGTACCAGGTGCTAGATGTTAAACAGTGCATGTAGGATTGTACCTCAGATGGACTCCCACTCAGAAGACTGTACCATATGTTGTGCAGGCCTGCACGCTCGTTTGTGTCCTGCACCTGTTACGCAGTGGGAAGAGGGTTGGTTGTTGTTTTTTTTTTCCTGCTGTTTATAGTCTTGGAGCTAGTACCATTTTCTTCATGACCGCTTCCCTGTGACTCACTGCTGGCTCTCCTACAACTTATGTCCACTTTTTAACAGCTTAACGATACAGCCCATGCAGTAGGAATTTAGATGGAATATACCACTCCCCTACCATTATTTTGCTCATTTTTGGATTAATGGAATGTAAATGACATCTATTCTTTCTTTATTCTTGAGTCCCATTTTCTACCAATGTAGAAAAACCCTAAAGAGAAACTGGCCTGGTGTATGTCTACGCTGTAAAGCAGATTGCTTCCCCACTCTGTGATTCCTTGTAATACCACTGTAATCATGCTCAGGGGTGTTGCCAGTATATGGACTATAGCCTAGCACCCTCTCAGGAACATAGCAATAGACCATCTATACCTAATGTGACAGGTTTTGGAGTAGGCACATTAGCCAAAGGCAAAAAAGGCTGTTGGGTACATATGAATAATTCTCTACCTGAATTGTACTTAATTCCAATTCCCACAGAAAGCAGAACCCTGCAGCAGAGGAATACCTGTTTTGTTGTTATTCTACTGTTTTCCACAGCTTTTTGACATGTTTTGCTATATCTTATAAAGGTTAAAAAGAGAATTAGATTCCATTTTATGTCCAGTTTGGTATTTCACTGCACCACAAATTTAGAGTTGGAAAAAAACTTTACAGATCATCTGTTCAATCCACTCCATCTTTAGATGAGGTGACTGAGACTTTGTGAGGTCAAGTAAATTTTCCCAAATCATACTGGTAGTATCAGAGTCAGAGTTCAAATTCAGGTCCTCTTTCTACATATGGAGTGTGCTGTCCTCAGCACCAAACTGCCTTTCATTTCCATGTCCACTGAACCAAATTTCTCCCTATATCTATAAAATAATTTCCTGACCTTGTATATTGATAAATGTTAATCCAATCACAATATCATAAAGCTAGAGCACAAAAAGATTCCCAGAGATCATCTGGTCCAAATGATTCATTTTACAGATGAGAAAATAGAAATCTTGATAAAATGAATGACTTGCACACTATGGGAGCCTGGGCAAGGCATTCTACTTCTCTGAGGCTTAATTTTCTCACTTGTAAACTGAGGATCATAACACCTATTTCTCAGTAGTGTTGGGAGAGTCAAATGAAAAACTTTTATGTAGTACTTTGTGAACCTTACAGTGCTACAGAAATGTGAGTTATTGCTATTTTTATCTGTGTAATCTTGGACAAGTCTTTTCATTTTTCCAGGCTTTAGTCTTATGTTTACAGGATTAATTCTTTCAGTGGCTTAGGGAATTATCAGTCAGGAACTTCCTCAATACCTTCTTTGTAATTTATTATCTTAGTTTTGAAGGGGCCATTGAGAGGTTAAGAGACTTATCCAGAGACATGCAATCATTATATGTCAGAGCTACTCTTTGAAGCCCGGTCTTCCTTACTCTGAGACCAGTTCTTTATTTACTATCCCACACTGTCTTTTGCCAATGCTCTTTGGTTTATTCATTGGTAAAAGGCAGGAGTTCCACTTTAAAAACCTATTATCTTCTGAGTCTATTAAAAAGCAAATATCCCTGGAAGAGGTTAGAACAGCTATTTTTGCCTCCCTTAGTATTGGGTCTACAAATCACTTTCCTAAGAAGCTTTGAAAAGGCTTTGAGGTGAAAGACCAGAGGAGGCATAGAGTAAAGATGGAGGAGAATTAGGCATGGCAGGGAACCTCACTTGGAGGTGACAAAAAGAGGTATAGTGCTGTCTGGAGGTAGTTAAGTAAAGGGAATATTCATTCATATAAAACATACTGTGTGCCAGGCACTATCCTAAGAATTTTATAAATATCATATTTAATAAAGACAAGCTACACTTCAAAATTTGGTCTTAAGTTGATTTTGAATGGAGGAATTATGTTTTTTGTGGCTGGAACTTTGTAGTTTAAATGGTCTATGGAAAAAAAAAGCATAGAAGGGCCTTAGCAATTAGCAAAATTTGAAGAACCTGATTTCTCCCTAGCCATACTAAAGTTGTTGTTTGTCCTTCATTCTCAAAGAGGACCATGATCTCAGGAGGTGATGTCATGACTTGCACTGAATTGGATTTAAGTGAAGGAGGGCTGTGCAAGGTCACCAACCTTACTCTCTCCTCTAGAGCCATCTGAGTCCATTGGCAAGATATATATCAGGATGCCTGGAGATGGCACCAGAGGTTTAAGGCAGTTGGGGTTAAGTGACTTGCCCAGGGTCACACAGCTAGTAAGAGTCTGATGTGATATTTAATCTTAGGTCCTCCTGACTCCAGGGCCAGTGCTTTATCTACTGTGCCACCTAGCTGCCCCTAGACATACTAAATAAAACGTTTAGCAACATGCAAAACTGTGATGGACGGAGATCATTTATATTTTCACCAGGCACAGTTCGTAGAAATAACAAAAATGATTTTCACCTCTTTTCTCTTAATTTGAGGAGCCTACAATTGAACTATATCTTTCATCTCCTGATTTAAGAGCTAACTTGGTCTATGCTTTTCACATTAATCATCACTAGATGTGATTCATCCCAGACAGTGCAACCTTCAGCATACAGGTGGGGATAATAAGAAACTGTGCATAGGTTTAGATGAGGATACTATTTCATCAAAATGCATTTTGAAAGTAAATAAGTTCATTTACAAGTAGTACTTGCAAAATGTTAATATCCCTTGAAGAGGTAAGGTCTTAAATAAGTCTTATCAGGTATTTATACCTCCCTGTAAAATAATTTATCATATCACTTTCTCCATTAGATTATTTTCCTCATTATTTTCAATGACAAGAGGGGACCAGTCACTAAAATAATTGTTAGGGTAATTCAAATAATTATTATTTTAATTAGTTAAAAATGCACGTTTCATGTTAACCAGAGAGAAATAATTTTGAAGGATGAGGTGACTCATTAAAATATTCTATCCCTTCCCTAATTCACAATCTTTAAAATTCATAATCAGTTCACAAGTCACTGAAAGGATAGAGGACCTAAATGTCCATGCTTTATAAAATGTCAAGTTAAACGCCTAACTGTGAACCAGATTGCTTACTATACAGGCCTTTCAACTATAAATATCAAATGCATAAAGGACAGCATGAATCTTTTAACTTTATAAAGATGGCATGTGGACTGTAACATTTTCTGAAAATTAAGTCGCTTACTAACATTTCTAATGAAGTATGCATTTCAGTCTTATGCTGAAACCCACATGATCAATTAAATAGAAGTCAAAATGTCATGCAGCAGACACCACTATGGTGCTAAAGGTCTCAGTTAAAAAGAAAGGACCAAACACTATTTCTTCATCTAGCAAGAAATAAAACTCAAAGAAAGCACTGAAAAATGAAAACATTTATAATTCTCCCAAGTTAAATATAAAAATCTTACTTTTAAATACCAGTTGTTCTAAGCATTAAGACCACTGGCTTTCACCTTAAAGAACCTTACCAAGTTTCAAAGATTCAGATAATTATTCTGGTTACTCAATTTGTCCTCTCATTCAAGGAACAGGGAAACAGAAATGGGGGCAAACTAACTGTTAAAGGTCACATACAATCTTCTTGGGAGAGCTAGCATTAGAATTAGAAAAACTTGTAATAGTTTCAGAATGATTTTCTTTTTTTCTGAAAGCCGTAATGAATAATGTTTTAAATTAAGCTTGTTTTTGCTTATGTCTATGTGCATGTGGGGAAGGGGTGTGGGGGGGCAGCTAATAGTAGTCATTCAGTCAACAAGCATTTATTAGGTAGCACATGATCTGTGGACACTGAAGTGGGGGCTGGCCAAGAATACAGTGCAATAACAATAGATGGGGAACGTTCCATTGCCTAGGGACAGAAAGAGTACTGAGATAGAATAGAAGGGAAGGAAGCAATGGGGCAGAAAGATTCCATAATATCGCTGAACTAGCACCAGGAGCAAGAACAGATACATTCTGGCAGCTCTGCTACCCATTACCCAGCTCTGGGTCACAGTTCCAGGGCAGAAAGGAGTACTCATAAGCTAGTAGACCCTAGTTATGTACTCAAAAAAGGTCCAAAAATGTAGCTATATGGATGTGAGCCCAAGAACAGTGTAACGATTGGAATGACGCCACCTGCTGGAGACTTACTGTAGAAGAGTTCTGCCTTTCTTTGGCATCAGGAAGTGACAGTGGCTAGTGGGAGGAAGAAGGAAAAGACTGGCGCTCGGTCTCGGGCTCTTTCCTGGGGACTCTAGCGGAGAAGGGAGCTAGAAACGTGCTCTCCCTTTAATAGATAGATGAATGTAGGCCTTTCTCTCTCTTTACCAAATTCTTATTCTCCTTAATAAATGCTTAAAAGCCTAACTCTTGCTAAAGTTTATAATTTATTGGCAACCACTCATTAGATATTTTAGACAGACTAGCTAGAATTTTAGCCCTTAACAACAGAGTGGTAGCCCACTTCTAACCTTTAGCCTAACACATACTGCAGTAGCATAACCAGGCCTGGAGAACAAGAACAAAGGGGAGTCAGCATTTCATTTACTCTAAACCTACATAACTTTCCAATGGGTTAAGAGTAACTAAGTCCTATAGTAGTCTACTGAGCTCAACCACACAAAAGCCAAGAAACCTGAACCTGTGATAGGAACTTGCAGAGCTCAAAGATCATAGTGAACAGACATCTCTACAAACCACATTACTTTGAAAGCACCAACAATTTGCAGAGTACTAGACTGAATTGGGAAGGTAGCAATAGGTAAAAAAAAAAAAAAAAAAAAAAACCCAGAAGCTCAGGCTAAAATTCTCCCTCCTCCCACTCCTGCAAAAAAGTGAGCAGACTTCAACAGCAGCATAAAGCCCCAAATCAAGAAGCAGATTAGGAGAATGGGCAAACAAAAGAACCCGGCCATAAAGAGCTATACTGACAACAGCAAAGTTCAAGAAGACAATGACTTGAAAACAACTATAAGCAAAGTCTCAAAGAAAACTGCAGATTGTATAACCTAACAAGAATTACTAAAATAATTGAAGATTTTTTTAAAGAAAACAAAACAAAAGATTTTTAAAAATCAAATAAAAGGGTAAAGAAAAAAAAATTGGAAAAGAAATGAGAGCTAGTCCCTAGCTAGGCAAGAATTAAGTTGGTGAAAGAAAAACTGATTCAAAAAGGAGAAAGAGAAAGACTTTTTCAGAAATGCACAGAGAAGCTGGCTCCACAAAGGAGCTCTTATTTCCAGTTTTCCTACTCAGAAATTTAAAGCAGTTACCCTTTGGATCAGGTTGGGACCTCTTTTAATTGAGCAAAATCTGAGCTTGTTCCCATCTAAAATCTTATTTACTCTTGTATGCATTCTGCTAAATTCTCCTTCATGGAACTTCCAACTTCTGTTTGACATTTGAATAATTAGGCTTACTTGACATTCAGAATTTATGATGGTCTTTTGTATAACTAGAAATTGGTGGGAAGGAATCAAATCTGTGGGTTACCCTCTCCTCTTAAGGGATAGTAAGCAAGGAAGCTATTGGCTTTGCTGCTTTTTAATCCAATAAAAGTATGCCCCCTAGAACAGCAGTACTTAGAGGGGAACAGATAGAAATCTACCCTGGTGCCCTTTCTGAGAGGAGAATAGAGCAGCCAACCTTTTAACTCCTTCCCCTAATCCTACTTCAAGGTAGAAATCAGTCTGTCTTTGAAGAATGATAGGAAAGATTCCAAAGGTATCTATCAATATCTCTTATGAGCTGCCCTTAGAAAACCCACAAATACCCCCAAAAAAGTCATATGGGCAGCACATGCATCTTATATTTTAAAATCTGATCACTCTTCTATTCAAGAATCTTTAGGGGCACTCAGTTTTATCCACATTAATCTCCTCATTCTGATTACTCCTTGGTCTACATATCCCCAGTTCTTTTGCATATTTATATCAGTTTAACAAATACATAGAGATGACTAGTGTTTCATAAGTATTTTAAAGTATTTTTATGAATTTATTTTGTATATTTCAACTAAAGTATAAATTCCATGAACACAGGGTTTAGTTACTCAATCTTTCTGGTTTTCTTTCTACTTCAGTCCCCATTTCTTACTATGGTATCTTGTACAGTGATGATGAGTGCAGTAGGTGTTCGACAAATTTAATAGCAATTCCATTCACTGATCCTTTGGGAATAAGCCATGGAGACATTACCCATAACTGGGCACTTGAATAGTCAGTACTCAGAGTTGTAGAGCAACATAGATAATTTCCTTGACTGTTCCCAAATCTTATGTCTAACTAAGATGTCTTTCACAAAACAAATAATAAATACATAGCTGGAGAAAAATAACTCTTGAATACATCACCCTTTAGAGAAAAGTCCAATAGGTTTCAAACAACATACTCATTTGAAACTAAAGTCAGATTTTGACTTTTCTACTGATTTAAAAACTAACACATTTGTAATTCTCAGAAGAATCATAAGGATTGTGCGCCATTCTATTGGCAAGCTAGCACTCTACTCTGCTGACCAGGATAAAAGAATTACAAAAAGAGCAGTCTTGGAGCAAGGCGCCATTTCAGCTGTAAAGCTCTTTTCCTCCTACCCCCAACCCACCCTCAAAGCATTGTGCACCATAGTTATGAATGACAATCTGATAGGAGAGGTTGTGGAGTTTAAATATATTTAGATGTCCTTTCTGAGTCAGCTTTGTAATACATTTTCATATCAATTCATTGATTTTTAGACGAGCTACGCAAAGCTCTCCATGTTGAAGAGGGCCAAATGCCACTTGAACCTCAAGGATACATTAGGAGAATGAAATAAGGCATTCTTTCAGACACTAAATTCACTGAATATAAAATATAGATAAATGCATGCTTTTGTCCTAACTCAAATGTGAAACAAAATTTCTTTCAATCTCTTCTCTAATACTATTCAATATTCCAGATGCCCTTTAGCACAATACTTCCCTTTCTAATTTAGGTATACAGGCACCTTGCTTCAGTTTTATTTTGGTACAAATTGCAGGTTTAGGAAGCTTGTCCTTGCATGACACTGTTTAATTCAAAATACCACATGATAGATACTATGTTACCAACTGGCTTTTCCTTTAATGCCAGCTGGCCATGCAGGTCTGGGACTGGCAAACTCATAGTGGTCTTAGTCAAGACCCAATGGCGCAGAAGCAAAAATGTATTTATTACTAGCAATTTTTTCTTTAATAGTGTGATCCCAGCTTGATCAGTTTGGATCATGTAAATTCCAGAGAAGTTTATTTCAAAAGGAACTGGAACAGCATCATGGCCTTTATTATTTTGAAGAAAAAAAGTAGTATAAGCCAGATGATGTATGTATTACTATGGAAATGCCTTAGTATTCTATGTATGTTTTTTCTTTTTCTTTCCATTTTTTTTTTCAGGGCAATGAGGGTTGAATGTCTTGCCCAGGGTCACACAGCTAGTAAGTGTCAAGTGTCAAGTGTTTGAGGCCATATTTGAACCCAGGTCCTTCTGGATGCAGGGCCAGTGCTTTATCCACTGTACCACCTAGCTGCCCCCCATGTATGTTTTTTCAAGCTTTGCTTATTTGTGAGTATTATTTACATTTTCTCAGCATATATCTATTACTCTAAAATGGAGATGCTCCTTCATGCCTTTTAAAATACCTAAGTACTTCAGGAATGGTGTGAAGTAGTGGGATAAAGCCTTGGACAAAATATTTAGGACATATTAATTTCAGTCTGGGTTTTTCTTTTAACTAGGTATGTGATCTTGGATAAATCCTTTCATGCCTCTAGGTTTTAGTTTCTTCATCTGTTAACTCACTTAGGATGAGATAATCTACAAAGTTTCTATCAGTTCTAAAATTATGTGTTTATAGGATATTAATAGGCACATATGTATATACACATATATAAGCATACATATATATGTATATATATTATAAAACATCTTTTTCACTTCAAAAATATAAAGAATAGTCCTTCCCTCTTACTCAAATAACACTAATCTCTCCCTTTCCACACTCACCCCAACATTTGTCATGATATTTCCTTACATCCCTAACCCTGCCCCTTATTTCCATCCCCACCTATTTCCCAAAGTACTGGCTACTAGCTTTACTACTTCCCTCAGAAAAAGTTATCCCCCTTTCCAATGGCCATAGGACTAAAACATCTGCAGTCTCCTGGCTTCAGAGCAGATATAGGCTACATAGACTTCTTGTTGTATGAACAGGGAGACGGTTTCTTGATATAAAGAGTTTCACCAACCATAATGCTTCAGGAAAGATGGGGAACTCTATGGCCTTAATACCTGACTGTTTACTGAACCTTACATACTATTAAATCATACCATGAGACCTACCATTCTGCCCTCCAAGACCCTAGGCATTGCAATTATCCTTGCTGCTACACCTTAAGGATGGCTGTATATCTCCAACTTCCTTGCACCTGCTCCTCTTATATGTGTTGTTTCCTCTTATTAGAATGAGACCTACTTGAGACTATGGACCATATCGGACTCCAGGGCCGGTGCTCTATCCACTGCGTCACCTAGCTGCCCCTATTCATTTGTATCTTAAGCATTTAGCTCTGTGCTAGGTCCATATTAAAAATCCTAATAAATGCTTTTTGATTCATACATTATTTAAGCAAAAGTATTGCAATAAAAACAATTTCACTTTGTTAGTCTGTTTTATTTCAGGCAATGTTTAAAATATTTGGAGATGGCTTATTTAAGAAGTTAGTTGACTGGAAAATGGCTAAACAAATTGTATTATATGAATATAATGGAATATTATTGCACAGTCAGCAAAATGGATGGCTTCAGAAAAACCTGGGAAAACCCATATGAAGTGAATCAGAGTGAAGTGAGCAGAATAAGAACAAATTATACAATAAACAGCTATATTATAAAGAAAAACAAAAGCATCTTTAAAACACATGAGAAACCTGATTAAGGCAAGCCAATGCATGATTTTAAAGGACTCATAATAAAACATGCTACCCATCTCCTAATAGATGATGGACTCAAGATGCAGAATGAGACATAGTTTTTAGACATAGAAAATATAGGGATTTCTTTTGCTTGGTCACAGACATTTGTTACAAGGGCTTTGTAAATTTTATAGTTGTTATTGCTATTTTGTTGTAGTTTTTTTTTTGGCGGAGGGGCAGGGCAATGAAGGTTAAGTGTCTTCCCCAGGGTTACACAGCTAGTGTCAAGTGTCTGAGGTCAGATTTGAACTCAGGTCCTCCTGAATCCAGGGCTGGTGCTTTATCCATTGTGCCCCCTAGCTGCCCCCTGTTGTAGTTTTTAAAATCAATGATGGTGTTTTGAGTTTAAGAGGGTAGAAATAAAATGGGAAAAGGGGAAGGGAAGAGGGGAATGTATAAGGCAAGGGGAGGACAAAGGAGAGGAGGGAAGCAAGTTGTACATAAGAGACCTCTGTAATTTATGTTCAATTTGTTTCATATATATAGTAGTAGGCTTCAACCAGTCACGGATGACCATATATGTAAAAATATATGTGTGTCTATATTTATATATGTATATACACACAGACACAAATATATAAAAATGCATACTTTATTTGATGTCTGTTATGTTCAGAATGAAAATAAATCAAATTTTTTTAAAAGAAGCTAATCAAAAAAAATCTTTCACATGGAGATAGAAACATGAGCGAATGAAGTAGAAATAGTTGGAGAGGTCTACAGTGTTAAATTAAATGCATTCTCTCTATAAAGACCAAGTCAAAACCATCCAAAAAGAAGGGAGGAGGTATAGGGGAAAAGCAGGGGAACATGGCTATCTGAAGAAGTATAGCCTGGGAAAACCTAGGAAAGCCTTTCATGCTGAGAAGTGAATGGAATGTTAAGAAGACAATAATTAGCTATAATCTAAAGATTAGCTGAATACAAACTTAGAAACCAGTGAGACCACAAATTGTGAAGAGGGCTTGTGGTGTCCAGAAAGAAGAAAATAAGATAAACAAAGACTTAATTTTAATAATGAGAACAGATAACATTTAAGTTATAAAGAAGTTTTCCAATGTATATGTGGTTTTTCATTTGCTTTTTTTCCCCACATGGAATATGAAAAGTGAAATTAACTAATTTATTTCAGTTATTTAAAGACAAATTCATATTTTTCTATGTCTCTATAAAGGATGTATATGGGTAAAATGTTCTCCCTCCCTTTGTTAGTTTCTTATGTCTGTAGTAAGTTTAACTGCTGTGCTTACATGACCCAAATTAGGTTCTACTAATCACATGGTGGCAGCTACCAGAGAGGAAGCCTTTAAATTTCTATCAGGGAAAGAATTAGAAATCCACTCTAGAACTTGCTATGAAAAAAAAGTCAAGCTAAGTGATGGCAACATCTTAGAGAAATGTAGTTTGTCTATTGGGAAGAATGGGAAAGGTTCATGGCAATAAATAAATGATAATTATTAGATAAGTGAAGAGCTTGATTCTTCAAATGCCTTTCAGACTTCTTGATAAATACTTTCAAGGGAATGCTTTGGAATTGAGTGTTAAGAAGGATTAGAAGAACATATTATTATTATTGTTAAGGTCCATTTCTGAATCATTTTGCCTACTGCTATCAATTTATATTAAGGAAGTGGACAATACTTAAAACCACTTTCAAGAATTCAGGGAAAGAAAAAAAAAACAAAGCCAAATTGTTGCATTAACTGGAATTTCTTAGTCTGTTTTCCCCTTACTTCCCCTTTTAGGAAAAGATATCAGGGGGCAGTTAGGTGGTACAGTAGATAAAGCACTGGTCCTGGATTCAGGAGGACCTGAGTTCAAATCCAGCTTCAGACAATTGACACTAGCTGTGTGACCCTGGGCAAGTCACTTAATACTTATTGCTCCACAAAACAAAACAAAACAAACAAACAAAAAAGATATCAGTCTGTGTTTCAGAGAGGGAGAGAAATACAAATCCAAGTAGGTAATCACCAACTCATGAGGAAAGATATGTTTTTCATATGGAAGCTAAATACTGAAATGGTTACCTGAACTCTGGATTTTATCTCCCTTTAAATCTTTTGGGATCTTGCTCCTACAATTATTCCTAGAGTATTTATCACTTTTAAATTGCCTTTCTGCATGTACAATTTGTTTTTTTTACCAGTGAGATTCAGATCACTTGTATGTGTAAATATCTTTGCTTTATATTGCTAGATGGTCTAGCTACTGTCCAATTTCCTTAAATCTTTGTTATACACACTTTGCCTCCACTTCCTATCCACCTGTTTCCTACCTAAACCCAGTTAATCTATTCTCTGATATTCTCATTCCATTAGTATTACTCCTTTGAAATTTAGTCATGAGTCTCTCCTGGATAAATCCATTGGTTTTTATTATTTGTTTATCCCAGTCTTTATCATTTAATTTTGTCACCCAGACAGAATTTTTAAAAATACATACATACGGGCAGCTAGGTGGTGCAGTCGATAGAGCACTGGCCCTGGATTCAGGAGGACCTGAGTTCAAATCTGGCCTCAGACACATAACACAACTAGCTGTGTGACCCTGAGCAAGTCACTTAACCCCAACTGCCTAAAAAAAATACATACATACATACATACACACACACATACACACATATATAATCATTACATTCCAGAATGCATCCCTTTCCTCCTCCCATAAGTATATTCATTATAATAAAGTTTTTTTAATTTTTGCTTTTTTTTTTTTTTGGTGGGGCAATGAGGGTTAAGTGACTTGCCCAGGGTCATGTAGCTAGGAAGTGTCAAGTGTCTGAGGCTGGACTTGAACTCAGCTGGTACTTTATCCACTGTGCCACCTAGGTGACCCCATAATAAAGTATTTTAAGGAGAAAAAGAGTTCAATGTACTAACATATTAAGAAGATTATACACATCCTCTTTCCTCAACTACATAAAGAATAGAGAAGAGTGCCCTATCATTTGACTTCCTTGGAGTAAAGCTTTATTATTATTTTATAACATTTAGTTTTGATTGCTTTGCTAGATCTTTTGGTGAACATGTTTATGTCCTTATCCATCAGTTAAAATAAATCTTCCTATGATTCTCTATATAATTCATCTTCATTATTTCTTAAAGCATAGTAATTATTCCATTACATACTGTGGTAATCATTCCAATTATTCCATTTTTTCATGTATCTCAATTTGTTTAACTATGCCCCAAATGAGGACCATGTGCTTGGTTCACACGTCTTTTCTAGCCTGGCCACAATTTTTGAAACTATTTTTTTCTTGTTTTAGCTTCTGAGGAATTTTATCTATTTGGTCTTCAACATAGCTTTCTGATAACACCTTCAATGTAATTCCATAAGCATTTATAAAATAACAATAGTTTAAATTTACATGAGGGTTCAAGATTTGTGAAGAATTTTGTATACTTTATTCCATTTGATCCTCACAAAATTGTATTAAGTAGGATCTATGTCTAACTTCATTTTGCTGAAGAGGAAACTGAGGCTAAGAATAGTTAAATAACTTACCCGGATTCACACAAATAATAAGTGTCTGGGGTGAGATTTGAATCCAGGTCTTCCTGACTTCAAGTTCAATCATCTAACAAGTATGGTTGTTTTTAAGTAAAGATTTACCTCTCATCTGGTTTTTTTTACTTCTATTATCTCAAATGCCAAGGAACAAGGTATCTGTCAACTCATATTAAATATACTATGCGCCAAACTAGGTTTATTCTCTTTCAAACGTGGAATTTTTCTAAATCATACTATTTTTGTCACTGGTACTCCCATTTTAGTGACCCAGGCTTAAAATATTGAAATTTTTTTTATTCATTCCTTTTCTTCATACCCCTTATCCAACCTGTTAATGTTTCACTGACATTTTCCTTTGAAATATTGCTCAAATCTAACTTTTCCCCTCAATTTCTACTTATCACTACCCAAGTCCAAACATTTTTCATGTTTACTTTATGAAAGTACTTTTATTCAAAATAAAATAAGAAAATAAATTTTCTTAGAAAATCAAGATAATCATCAACATGTAGATGATTGCAAATGAATAAGTCCTAGCAAAAATCTCCTTCCTTCAAACCATTCTACATGCCACTGCTGGACTAATTTTCTTAAGACAACATTTTTAGCTTGTCACTCCTTTGTTTCTTGGTGCATGGTGGTTTCCTATTGTTTCCCAAATCAAAAGACAACTCTTCTGTTTGGTTTTCAAGAATTATTGTGATCTAAAACTGTCTGCCAAATATCAATATTGTTTCCTACAACTTTCTGAGAGTCCATATTCTCTCTGCTTACACTTACACAATCCCCTAGCCATTTATCAGTCTTTCCTCTCTTCCTGAGGTAGTCTTTTTTTCTCTCTTTACCTTTTCACCTTTTAAAGCCCAGATCTAGTTTTCTCACTTTGAAAAGACCTTTTTTTGCTAGATTCTATCTATGCTACCTTCTGCACATTCTGAATGTACACCAATAATAATGATATTAATGATGAGGTGGCAAGGCTGATTGATATTTATATTGTACGTCATTGTGTATTTAGTCCTTGAAGTAATTCTATGAGGCAGGTATTAGAGTCATTCTCCCTGTTTTAGAGAGAAGAAACTGAGACAACCAAAAGTTAAGTGACTAATTCAAGGCCAAAGAGCCAGTATTTTTAAGAAGTGGGATTTGATCCTTACTTCGAATCTATCACTAAGGTCCATATTATTCCTTGTTTCTGACATAATAGCATTGTCTCTTTCCCCATATAAATTGTAAGCAGGGATGATAGCTAGCTAACAAGCTAGCTAGATAAATACATAGATAAAGGTTTTGTTTTTCCCACAAGCAGTATGGACAAATGGTAGAGATTCAAGAAGTATTTATTGATTAATTGATGTTACTTTACTCAGAGGTTATTGACTACATGTATAAAATAAAGTTATTTAGACCATTCTTTTCTCTTAGAACATTCATTCAATTCATCCATTCATTCTTTTACTTTTTACTTAGTTTTATTTTATTCTGTTTTTAGTCTTCTAATTGGCAGAACCTGTAAATATTCTAGGAATGACTAGGAATTTGAAACATAAAGGCTCAATGTATTGCTTTATAAATTGTTGTTATGAGGAATGCTTTGCCCTGAAAAAAATTCTTTCCTTAGCACAGATAATGCTTTATAATTTTTCACAGTACCTTGAATATGTCCACACAGATTCCTACACATCAAATGTATGGTGGGCTACAATTTAGACAATGCTTCTTTTATTTGTAACAATACTTATATTATGAGCTCTCTAAGCCATGTGAAGAGCACAAAGGTTTTATTATGCCTTAAGCTGAGTTGTCCACCTTTGGCATACAGACAAAAAATGTGGATCCAAGAAAGCTCTCTTAGGTATAAGTTAGAATAACTTTCTAGCTTGGAAGCCCTGAAGATAATATGGGTTTTGTTGTTAGTGTTTAAGCCAGAACACTGTAGAAATATTATAGCTTGGATGTTAATGAAGCAGAAACATTCTTTGATGGATTGGTAATAGATGGACTGACTTCATGATACTGGTAAAAATGCGTTCATACATGCTGATATCCCTAGATTATAAGGAATTTTTCAGCTATTAAGAGTTGACTACTGAAATCTAATGAGATTTCAGTCTAAACATGAATATGGTCAGTTCAAAATATGTCTGGGTAGGGGGCAGCTGGTTGGTGCAGTAGATACAGCACCAGTCCTGGAGTCAGGAGAACCTGAGTTCAAATCCGGCCCCAGACACTTGACACTTACTAGCTCTGTGACCCTGGGCAAGCCACTTAACCTCAATTGCCTCACCAAAAAAAAAAAAATACATCTGAGAAAATTGCAGAATCAGTAATGCTGTCATTCTTTGAATTCCCCAGGCCTATTTTATATGCACATCTCCTTTCCCAAGATGAATCTATAAGCTCTCTTTGAGCAGGAACTGTGTCTTCTACTTCTTTTGAATTTTCCATGGCATAGTGCAGGGTATAATATTTGTTGACTGAAAGAATATAGGTTAACCTGGATTTAAGCAATAATCTTGCTTAGAAAAGAACTAGAAAATTATTTCCTTAGTCAAGGTGATTAGCACCCACATGAACATGAATGGACAAAAGGTTGTTTGTGGGCACGTGTGTAGTTATAATTATGATGAATATATGCATTATATATACACATGATATTATATATATATATATATATACATATATACACATACACCTAAAATAAATCATTTAATAAACTTTTGTTAAGCTCCTACTAGGTACTACGCACTGTGCTCTAAGGATTGTAAATACAAAATGAGACAAAAGTTAGTCCCTATTCTCAAGGAGCTTTTGTAAAAAAATTTTTTTCTTTAATTTTAATTTTCAATTTGTTGTTCTCTCCTTCCATTCACCCTTTCCCACTATTGGGAAGGTAAGAAATACCTTCTGAACATATGAAGTCACACGAAATATATTTCGACATTAAGCATGTTTCCAGAAAAAGCAAGAAAAATAAGGAAAATGAAAAGAATGGTTCAATCTGAATTCAGAATTCATCAGTTCTCTTGCTAGAATTAGATAGCATTTTTCATAATGGTTCCTTTGGAACTATTTTATATTACTGTATTGATTAAGGTAGTTAAATCTCTTATAGTTGATTATCATTAGAATATGGCTACTACTATATACAATATTCTCTTCTGCTCATCTTACTTTGAGTTAGCTTATGCAAATCTTCCTAGGTTTTTTTTTTT
Source organism: Dromiciops gliroides (assembly GCF_019393635.1). NCBI lineage: Eukaryota > Metazoa > Chordata > Mammalia > Microbiotheria > Microbiotheriidae > Dromiciops > Dromiciops gliroides. The sequence goes on along the minus strand of NC_057864.1, from coordinate 358,437,496 downwards.
TTTTTTAGAAACTATCCCCTTCATCATCTGTCATAGCACAATAGAATTTTATCAGAATTATATACCACAACTTGTTCAGCCATTCCCCAGTTGTTGGACCCCTCTCAATTTCCAAATCTTTGCCACCACAAAAAGAGCTGTTATAAATATTTTTATACATATGGCTCCTTTTCTTTTTCCTTTGCTCTCTTTGGGATACAGACTTATAGTAGTATTGCTAATTCAAAGGGTGTGCACAGTATTATGGTCCCTTAGATGTAGCTCCAAATTGCTCAGACAGCTTAAAATATAATGGATATACAATTTAAAAGAGATGTTGTGATGCTAGAAACAACAAGAATTCACACAGAGTGAAAAAAACAAGTATGGCTTGTGAACTGTTACACTGGGGGACATAGATCAATCAAGACAGCAAAGAATTGAATAACATCTCATTAAGTTTTTTTTGGAGGGGGGCAGGGCAATGAGGGTTAAGTGTCTTGCCCAGGGTCACATAACCAGTAAGTGTCAAATGTCTGAGGTCAAATTTGAACTCAGGTCCTTCTGAATCCAGAGCTGATGATTTATCCACTGCATCACCTAGCTTCCCCCTCATTCACTTTTAAAAAAAAAATCACAGAATGTTAGAATGTGAAAGAATGTTAGAAATTATCTACAGCAGAAGTTTTTTGATGTAGAATCCATGATCTTCTTGTTTTTTTCATTGACGTTCTGAGAAAAACATATATATATATATATATATATATATATATTTGCATTTACAAATATTTGTTTCCATAGATTTCACTGAACTGTCAAAAGAATATTTCACATGCAAAAACATTAAAGAATTTCTGGAAGGCAGAGAAAAGGCAGGGACCTGCCTGAGCTCTCCTAAATTTCCCTCCAAACAACTTTAAATAATAACTCAAAACAAATTCTGGAGTTGTAGAACCCACAAAAGGATGGAGTGAAACAATTTTCCAGCCCGCTCTACCTCAGGGGCAGAGTCCAACTTTAGCATAAAGTTAAAAGTCAAGAAATAGGATGGAAAAATTAGTAAACAACAACAACAACAACAGAAGATCCTGACCAAAGAAGATTACTATGGTGACAAGGAAGATCAAAACACAAACACAGAAGAAAACAAAGTAAAAACAATTATATCCAAATCCTCAAAGAAAAATGTGAATAGGACTCAGGCCCAAACAGAAATCCTGGAAGACCTCAAAAAGGATTTGAAAATTAAAATGAAAGAATTAGAAGAAAAACTGGGAAAAGAAATGATGATGAAAGAAATTAATGAAAAAAAGAGTCAATAGTTTTAAAAAGGCAGCAGAAAAAATAATGAAGAAAATTACACCTCTAAAAAAAAGAAGAGGCCAAATGATAAAAGAGGCACAAAAATGGACTGAAGAGAACTCCTTAAAAAGCAGAATTGGCCAAATGGAAAAGGAGGTACAGATCCTCACTGAAGAAAATAATTGCTTGAAAATTAGAATTGGGTAAGTGGAAGATAATAATTCCATGAGACATCAAGAAACAATAAAACAAATTCAAAAGAATGAAAAAATAGAAGAAAATATGAAATGGCTTATGTGAGAAACAACTGACCTTGAAAAAGAGCAAAAAAGAGACAATTTAAGAATTATTGGACAACCTGAAAGCCATGATCAGAAAAAGAACCTAGACATTTTATTTCAAGAAATTGTCTGACTATGCTGGATATCCTAGAATATCTAATATCCTAGAGTGAGATGGTAAAATAGACATTGAAATAATCCACTGATCATTTCCTGAGAGAGATTCCAAAATGAAAATTCCCAGAAATATTATAGTCACATTCTAGAGCTACCAGGCTAAGGAGAAAATACTGAAAGCATCCATAAAGGCTCAATTCATAGCAGGTTTTACATTAAAGGATCAGAGGATTTAGAATATGATATTCTGGAAGGCAAATGAGCAAGGATTATAAACAAGAATAACCTACTCAGTGAAATTGAGTATAAACCTTCAAAGGAAAAAAAATGGGCATTCCTAATGAAAAGATCAGAGCTGAATAGAAAATTTGACTTTCAAATACAGGACTCAAAGGAAAAATAATAAGTTAAGCTGGGAAAGAGAAATCATAACAAATTCAAATAGGTTAAATTCCTACATGGGAAGATGCTATTCCTAAGAACTTTCTCATTATTAGGGCAGTTAGAAGGAGTATATATAGACAGAAAGCACAGGTATGAGTTAAATATGATGGGATGATTATCTAAAAAATGTAAATTAAATTAAAGGGTGACAAAGAGGAATGCCCTGGGAGAAGAATGAGATAGATTTTCTCACATAGAAGAAGCACAAAAAACCCTTTTTCAGTGGAGTGAAAGAAGAATTTGGTGGGAGCTTCATGCAAACCTTATTTTCAATATAACTGCCTCAAAGAGGAAATAAAACATACACTCATTTGGGTGTAGAAATCTATTTTTCACTACAGGTAAATAAGAGGGGAAAGAGATTAGAAGAGGGGGATAGGCTGATAGAATGGAGGGTGGAATGGGTGAGGCAGTTGTCAGAGGTAAAATGAGATGGAGGGAAATACTTAGTAATCATTAAATGTGAAAAAATTTCCAGCAAGTTTCTCTGATAAAGGCCTCATTTCTCAAATATTCAGAGAACTAAGTCAGATCTATAAAAATGAGAGCCATTCTCCAATTAAGTGGTCAATGAATATGAACAGACAGTTCAGACAAAGTAATCAAAGCTATCTGTAGTTACATAAAAATGTTCTGAATCACTATTGATTATAGAAATTCATATGAAAACAACTCTGGGATATCAACCCACACCTATCAGATTGGCTGATGTGACACAAAAGGAAAACAATAAATGTTGGAGGGGATGCGGGAAAACTGAGACACTGATTCATTGTTGGTGGAGTTGATTCAATCTTTTGAATTGTTGATTAAAGTTGTGAATTGATTCAACTATTCTGTAATTTATATCCAAAGGATTATAAAAGGTCCCTGACCTCAATGAGCTTACAGTTTATAGGAAGAGACAGAATATAAAATAAGGCAGGAAAGTAGAGTGGAGGGAAGGGGGATGAGACACCATGATGTACCTGGAACTGGGACAACTTTTTTCCATAGAATTAGAACCAGTCAGGATATTAGGTGCAAATAGAGTGATCTGAGATCAGTTTCTGCCCTCTATAAAGAAAGACACTGGGAAGAGTTTGGTGCACTTTGCTCTGGCCCTCCAAACAGAGAAACAGTGGAGGGAGGTGAAGTCAATCAAGGCTTGAGTAAGCAACCAGTTGGTGAGTTTAGAAATGATGAGCTTACTCTGAGAGGGGGAACTTGTTCTATGGAGTTGAAACTAGGCAAGGCAGCAGAGGCCAAGTGGATCTTTGAATTAAATCACTGCCTCCATATGACACACCTTTAAATACCAGAAGAAAACTATCATGTTACTTCTATGTCATTTTTTTTCCTGTGGACTAAGATTTCTTATTTATTTACACTTTATTCATGTGAAATGGTCTCTGATGTTCTGACCATCCTGCTTGATGTCTCCAAGAAGGTCTCTAGCTATCCATGCCCTTACTAAAATATAGCACCTAGAACTCTGGATGTGGTCTAACTGGAGCAGAGTACAGGACCAGCACTTCTCTTCCTCAATACCATAGGTCACTCTAAATGTGGTCCCTCTAAGTTTACATTAGCTTTTGGGCTACTTTTCCTTGGTACCATGAAACAGTTTGGGAAAGTTTGATCTAGCACTTCATATTTGTAGTACAGATAAGAATGCTGAGATCAAGACTTTCAAAGTGACTCAATATGCAAGGTCACAATGGTCATTAATGATAGGTGGGAACAGGACTCAAGTCCTCTGTCTCCTAAGATAGTCATGTCAAACTTATGTCCCATGTCCAGCAACACTCCCAAATGCAATCCAAAACAAATTGTAATATAATTGGGAAATATTTAACTAATAAATAAAAATTACAGTAAAACATAGATAACATTAATATGTGGTTTTCCAAGTCAATGTACTACCCATGAGGATACTTATGTACAGTTTGTTGTTCTTCAGTTGTGTCCTACTCTTCATGACCCCATGGGCCATTGCTATTCATGGTAATTTCTTGGCAAAAATACTACAGTAGTTTGCCATTTCCTTCTCTAGTAGGTCCTTTTTTTTTAGGCAATCAGAAGGTAAATGACTTGTCCAGGATCACATAGCTAGGAAGTGTCTGAGGTTGAATTTGAACTAAGGTCTTTCTGACTCCAGTCCCAGAGCACAGTGGTTACTGAGCTACCAGCTCTCAGTTATGTATGCTTTAGTGTCCCCTGTTTTTATTTGAATTTAAAATGATTATTCTAAGTCATTTATTTTTCCACCACATCAAACATTGCATACCTCCACTTATCAAGAAATGACAGATGAATGAATAACCATGTTACCCAAATAATGTGCTGAGTACTACATTGAATATGTGAAAAAGAATCCACAGCCTGACTTGAAAGAGCTTTCATTTTCAACAATAGTTCTTCCTAACAGGGTCAGATATGTATGTGGGCATATGGAATATAAAGAGACATGTGTTCCTTTAATAGATGATCTTGTAGAAAGCAGGTTCTACCTGAACTTGGTATAGTTTAGTGACCTCTGTTGTAGGTATTTACCTTTGTGATGCTGATGTGGTCTCTAGAGTGGCTAATGAAGAAATGAATGCAATAGAATGACTTGGTGTAATTCTGGAGCTGAGGTCCTCTCAGAGTCTCAAGTAATCATGATTGTTAGGGAAATCTACCTCTCCTGTGATATCCCCTTGGCTCTCTTGCCAAGCAATGTGATCTGCTTATCGACAATCTGTCCACAGTGGCCTTCTACCACGTAATTTATTTAATTTTAATGCTAATCCTGAGAACATTCCTCTTGTGGGAAAAAATAGAGGGAAAATGAGAAGCTCTGCCTTAATCTTCTCAATCAACCATACATATTCCCCCTCTTTAGAAGGGTTATTCAGGGATGGGTTTCGGACCTTGGCAAAGTGACAAGAAAATTTCAGAAGAGTTTCCTTTACCCATCCCCCTACCCTTCACACCCTATGCAGGAAACTTCTATTAGCTAGAGTCTAACAAGGCTTAGAAACAAAGAGGGAGTAATTTTACTAGAAAGAAGTGTATTTTATTTGGAGGAAGCTAACAGGTGAACAAAATAAAAACTGTCTCTTGTTGGCAAAGAAATTGAGTGTTGCAAATTGCGTGACCTCAATGATACTCAGAGCCTTCTGTTTTGTTGGCATCACCCCTTAGCCTTCAACCCTGTACAATATCTCTTCCCTTATTCATAGAAATCTGTTTGATTTTGGTTTCCATGCTCCCCCCCCCATTTTTTTTTTGGTGAGCAATTGGGGTTAAGTGACTTGTCCGGGGTCACACAGCTAGTAAGTGTCTGAGGTCGGATTTGAACTCAGGTCCTCCTGAATCCAGAGCCAGTGCTTTATCCACTGTGCCACCTAGCTGCCCCCTATGGTCCCCCTTTTGATCTGGGACACTACTTTTAGTCTCTAACCCAGAGGTTCAGCAATCACATATCTAATATTTCTGCATTCCCCTCATCCCTTTCTGAAGCAGGAACCTTCTAGCCTGAGCCATCTTAGCTCAGGAGGATTCAAAAGGTACATGGAATACTTCTAGGCTCTGGCCATGCTGGGTGAAGTGCTGGTAGGAAAAACATGGAAAGGAACATCTAAGAAGTTCATTTGAGAAGAAGAATTTGAACAGGAATTTCTTTCTTCACTATCTGGCTAAAAAAATCAAGACTTTGTTTTCACTGTATTTGAGAGTATGAGGATTGAAAGAAGATATGATTATTGGAAGACGATTTAAATTTGCACACCTTCCTCCTTATTTGATTGGCCTACCCTTTTAAATTTTTTTCAGAATAAAAACGGCTTTTAAAGAATACAGTATACACCATTTATGTAAATTGTCATGAATTCTATTTTCTGTGTCTCAAGAGAATTCTGTTGTCTCTGGTATCTTTTTTTGAAATCTTTATTTTAAATTCTATTCTTTCCATGGCCTTTTAGTTGTTGAATCCAAGGGAGGGAGTGAGGAGGCACATGCTAGACCTTAATATCTCAGTTAGAGCAACCAAAACTGCGTATTATCAGTTACTTATTAAAAGTGTCATTTTTATTAAAACCTCTTTCTTCTCTGTGAAAAATCATGAAGGTACATTATCTATTCTGAACAAATGTGTTTCAGAAAGTGCCTAGAGGTAATAACATATTTTTATTATTATTATTTTTTTTTGGTGGGGCTATGGGGGTTAAGTGACTTGCCCAGGTTCACAGCTAGTAAGTGTCAAGTGTCTGAGGCCGGATTTGAACTCAGGTACTCCTGAATCCAAGGCCGGTGCTTTATCCACTGTGCCACCTAGCTGCCCCGGTAATAACATATTTTAAAAAACACATTAAATATGATAGCTGGCCAAACACGATTTCCACATTTGGGTACTTTTTGTTGTTGTTGTCGCTTTGTTGTTATGCTAGTGGTTGTTGTTGGCAAGTCATATTTCTCTTAACACTTGAAAGAGAAGTACAGAATTTTTAAAAGTATGGTATAATTGTAAAAATTAGAGTAAGATAGCAAAAAAAATCAAGATGTGCTACATTCCTATGTCACTGTTTCTAATGCAAAAACTAATAGTCTTTAGGAGTCTGTCCTTTTTTTTTTTCTTTGCTATTCTGGGTTTAGAGGTGAACAGGGTGGTATGGAAAGACTATAATCTTCATCTGGTCCCCTTCACCATAAGAACCCTTTTTTTTCATTGATTTCCATTAGATTGTGAAATCCTTAAGAACAGTGACTCTTTTGCTTTTTCTTGATCTCCTGAGTGCAAAATACAATGCATGGTACATGGTAGAGACTTTCATAATACTTGTTGACTGACTGAATAATCATTCAAACATTGTGAATCTACATACTACAGACTAGAGGTTAAGCATGGTGCCAAGCAATAGTGGTAGCTCAAGAAAGTTAAAAAGATAGCAAATAGAAAGATGGAGTGGAAAGGGGAATTAGGAGCTCAAGAGAAAGACAATTAATTTTTCTGTTCCTCATTTTGTCTATTGTAAAACGTGAACAATATTATCTTCCCTTCCTACTTCTCTCAATTGTTAATAAGGATAGAATCAGTTCACATATTAGGATATGCTTTGAAATGTTAGATGCAATATAAAAATTCAAGGTGTTATTACTGGAAGGTTGGACTGAAATATTTGACAAGGGGCGGGGCTGATAATTAAATATACAAGCAAGAGAATGCTGGCTTGGCTAATTGGAAATTCCTCAGCTAGAAGTATGTTGCTTCTATTTCACAAGGAGTTAGCACACTGGAAGAAATAAAATGAAAAATATATTAAAATTTAAAAAAGATAAAAAGAACAGTTATTCCAGAGGCATTAAGGCATGTCAAATGGTTTCTATTCAGACAGATTTGTCAAACTGCCACCAAATATCATGCCTTCCAATCATAATGGAGTTTCTCGAAATTGTGCCAAATTGCTACTTTCTTGGTAGCCAGAAAATGTTAGCAAAGCCTCATGAATTCAATGATGAGGGCCAAGTTGTTAAACTACTACTGTTGAATTCATTGGCTTGCCACCAGCTTCTGCAATGCTACACTTGGCAATATCCCCAGGGAGAAGATGATATAAGGAATAAGTCTCCTAGGTGAATTCTGTCACTTGGAGATTGGAACCTTAACTCTGCCACCCAGGTTGAAGACTGAAATGGTCTTTCAGTGGCATCTTTGTTTTGAATAGCTTATAATGTCCGTTAGTATAGAGGAGTTAGCATAAGACACAGGCTGTGTGTATTTGAGGAATGCATTTTCAAATTTAATTGCATTATTTAATCCAGAAGACTTTAAAAAATTGTCTCTTTAAATTCCTGTCTACATGGAAGGCTTATCCCATTGTAGTTAATGGTGGTTCACAATTTCATATCACAACATAATATTGAATTCACAAACCTCATCCAACCACGAGCTATCTAACTTAGAAAAGCCTTTGATGTAACAGAAACAGATGTTTTATAATTAATGTGGAAATAAAATATCCAACTCGTTCCTATCTCTATACCTGTGCCAATTTTCTCCTAACAATCTCAAACAATGTAGCTTATGCTCATGTAATGAGTTTACAAACACTTTGCTTGCAACAAATCTATGATATAGTTAAAAGTAGTATAAGTTTTAATAATATCCAGATTATAAAAATAATGAAATGGAGGCTTTTGTTAGTAGTAAGAATAATTTGCCCTGTAGAGCTTCACATTTGACAAAGTTCTTTCCTTGGATAACTGAAGTCATGATATTATCTAACTTAGCATAATACTTGCACATAGTAAGTTCTTAATAAATGCTTACTGACTGACTATAAGCCATCTCCATTTTACAGATGAAGAAGCTGGAACACAGAGCAATTACATGACTCACCCAAGGTCACAAAGCTAGCAGATGCCCAAGTTGAAAGTATTCAGCCATTCTGTCTCCTATTTTGGCATCATTTCCACTTTACCAGGTTGTTTCACATAAGATGCTTTATTTCCTACAAACATTTTGTGTGGAATCTTAATGGAAATATATACACACAGACATACATGCTCACATACATATGATATGAGGTTGTGTATATGAGTATGTTATCTATACAGCTCCTCACAGACCAGCACACCAAACCTAATCAGATGCACTGGCCACCTACTTCCTTTCAGTCAATAATATACATTTATTACCTGTAGCTGTGTAGTACAGTAGATAGAATGCTGGGCCTGAAGTCAGGAAGACATCTTCCTGAGTTCAAATCTGGGTTCAAACTCTTACTAGCTATATGACACTGGGCAAGTCACTGTTTGCCTCAGTTCTTCATCTGTAAAATGAGCCACAGAAGGAAATGGCAAACTACTCCAGCATCTTTTCCAAGAAAATCTCAGTTGGGGTCATGAAGATTTGGACATAACTTAAACAGTGAAACAATAACAACATAATATAATATAGAAATCACCAATGACTGTGCAATATTAATGGCATCACAATTATAACTGAACTATTTTAAAACTTGTAAGTATGGTACTTTTAATGTGCATAATGTCCACTAAGTGAAAAATGCTTTGGTAATTTCACTCCAAATGATTCAAAAATATAATCACATATAATCTTCTTGTAAGATTATTGAAATAAAAGTTTCCTATTAGAATTTTCTTTAAAATGTTAATAATAAAATCTTGCTTCAAAAAAACCCTTTGCACCTAGATTTTCTTGCCAAAAAAAATCATAGACAAAAAAATATCACCCACCCTCCACTTTGTTTGTAAAATAAATTTAGACTTTGGAATAATTTTCATTGTTTGAAAAAAAGATTTTATAGAAATACATAATAATAACATATAAGTACATATAATAATATGTTTCAAGTCTGGAGTCAGAAAGACCTGAGTTCAAATTCAGTATACTGACATAGTTAGATCTATCCCTTCACTAGATTTTGTTTATCCCTAATACAGTAGAGTACAGTAGAGTTTATGTTATAGATGAATGTGATGTGAGCATTTGTCAAATTGATTAGTACTAATATGTAAAAAATAAAATGGATGAGCCATACATAGCATGAAGGAATTAATATGTTTTTTAAATCTGTTAAAATTTTTGTTTTGAGTATAGTAATTTTCAACATTTTCTTCTTTTAAATAAAGTATAATAACAATGATCATGATTATGATTAAAATAATATGGAACTGAAACATTTACCTATCGAGGTCATCTCATTTAATTTTCACAATAACCCTTTAAGGTAGAGTTACATCACAATACCACACTATTGTAATCTATATTTTACAAATGAGAAAACCAAATTTCAGAAAGATTGAGTATCTTCACACATGTGATGCATAATTCAAACTTTAAACCACTATATAAATAGTTACTATAATTATATTATTATAATTATAATTATTAGCCTTCAGTCACTAGGTCTCTAGTATGGCAAAAACTTCATTCTCTGAGCTTTCTACTGTGGTTATGCTAATTTCAAGCAATGTTTGTATAGAGGGATATGCTGCTAAAATATTTAACAAATATTTTATATATATGTATGTATGTATGTATATATATATAAATATATATATATAAAGCAAATTTATTTTGTTTTTGATTTTTTGTTTATTTGTTTTGCAGGGCAATGGGGGTTAAGTGACTTGCCCAGGGTCACACAGCTAGTGTTAAGTGTCTGAGGCTGGATTTGAACTCAGGTCCTCCTGAATTCAGGGCCAGTGCTTTATCTACTGTGCCACCTAGCTGCTCCTGAGAATATTTTCAAAAATTAACAAGACCCAACTCGGGTGGCAACTGCTTCATATAGTCTACCCTGACCCATGAGCTGAATGTCATCTTGCCTTCATTAATTTTTCCTAGAACATTCTGGATTCATTTCTCTTCTTTCATCACATTATTTATTTACATGCCATATATCCACTGATATACTGTTTCTCACAGAGAGAGAACATGAAATTTTACATGTTTGTATCACCAGCAGATATAAAATAGTTTAATGGAAAAAGGACAAACCATGGAGTGATGGAGACCTGGATTCATGTCCTACTGACACATAGTGACTATTATGATCAAAGGTAAATCACTTCTCAGGATTCTAGCAGTTCTCTAAGATTGTAAGATGTGGAATAACAGGCAATTTTCATTGGTGAAGGAAGGTCCCCTATATGACTGAAATGGTAAATTCGTAGCAACAGTCCTAAGCAAAGGATTGGAGGGCATTGATAAATTGTGTTCTGAACACCTACACTAAAATAATCACACTGAAATAATGAAATATTGCTAGACCTTTATATGTAGTAAGGTGCTTAGTAAATATTTGTTCTATGAATGTTGAATATTCATGAACTAAATGTTAGTTTCAGTGAAGCCACTCAATAATTTCCTCTTCCCCCAAGTATCTCAAGCCCAGTTCTGCTCTCCTTTCTTTCTGTAGTTTAGACCTTACGGTCACTTTCATAATGGCCTCTCCTCCCAGTTTTGTGTCCCTTGGCTGCCATCACCACCAACATTTAGCCAGTTCTTACACGTAGTTTGTCTTGGGTAATTCCTAACATTTCCCTCTTTGTTTCGACTTCAGAGGTTTTTGAATATTACTGAAGGTAATCATCATATTCTAGAATGAAATTCCGATTATATTCAATTCAATGATATTTATTTAACACCTCTACTAGTCCAAACACCATGTTAGGTGCTGGGGCCATGAAGAGAAAAAAAAAAAAACAATCCACTCTAATCTCAACAGTTTGTTGGCTACTTGGTCATGAATTATTTATTAACACATGAAACAAAGAAAAGTACAAACGGTCTTCAGCTTCTGTTGGTCTTATTCTATTTCCATTGATGGCAGAGTGCTAAAAAGGGGGTTAAGGGTGGTAAACATAACACAGTTGTCCATCTATAAGCATTTAAGATAGCTATGAAGTTGAATGGACAACCCATATAGCTGGTCTATTAATAAATATCTCTTATCAAGCTACAACAGATGAACAATGAACTGAAACCAGATTTGAGTAATAAGGAGTTCTTTAAATAACTCTAAGCTTGAGTCTGCAACAAAGGCATTTATTTTTCAAATTAATGTTCTTCCAAAGAAACATTTCTGGCTATGAATTGTGGAATACCACAATGTTGGAGTTCAAGGTTCTTGAGAGTAGCAGCACTTTGCCACTACCTCCTCTCCCCCCAAATCATTGGTTTTGCTTCCTTATAGGCATCATCTGGAAAAAAAAGCAACTCCTGGAGTGAAGGGCCCAGTCACCACCCCCAAATGTCAACCAATTGCCATTCACAGGACAAGCAATCCAATCCAACTGAAGTAAAAAGTACCCTGAAGAAGAGAAAGGAGCCAGCATGTGTCAGGCAAGTCAAACCACTAATACTACTTTAACATCTTCTATAACAGCTTGATGGAGACAGTCCAGGATTCTGCATGCATATATTGGAATAGCAATGCTTCCAGCCCAGTGCCCTTAGACACAATCCTGAGAAGCAACTACTGTGGAAATAATCTTGGCAACTATACTATGCTATGCTGTTCTATGACCATATCCATTGAAGACCCATGAAAAAAAAGTTTTTATCACCAAAGTCCTTGGCAATGTAAAATTGCTCAATATCAGAAAATGATAGAATTTTTCTCAGTACAAATGACCTTAAAAGGGAGGCATTACCATCTGCTATACTGATAAACCCTAAGAACCATGGAACCTTTTCATCTGACTTGTAGCTGGAACCTTTCATATATGTCATTTCCCCCATTAACACGTGAGCTCCTTGCTATCAAAGACTGCCTTATGTTTCTATTCATAACTCCGGAGCTCAAAACAGTATTTTTCACATAATTAATACTTAACAAGGTTCACTAATTCTGCCAAATTAAGTGCTAATTTTCCCCATAGGGGAGGTTTATAGTACATGTGAGCAGTCAATCAATCAACAAGCACTTATTAATCACCTACTATGTGTCAGGCACTATAGTTTGCAACATACTACTACTGAAGAATTGGTGCAGTAGATATCAGAGATGTATAACCTGAAATGGAAGTGGGCTAGTCTTTTGAGAGATAATTTATATATAGTCAATGTGTTCCATTCTTGCTAGTCATGTAATGTCAAACAGCATAGGGAAAAGTTTCCATTACTTGCCAACCTTTACCCCTTGGACATTGGTAAATTTCCCCTTTGGAAGATTTATGGGAGAAAATGGACAAGAGTGACAAGAGGTGGGCTCCATGCTACAATATTGGAGAGATTCCATACAATGTAAAGAACACAGATCCATCAAGATCTTTAAGTAACCTCACTTGGGTTCTCAGAGAAATCCTTTATTAATTTATTTTAACTACATCCTATTTTATTTTTGTTTTGTTTTGTTTTTCAGGGCAATGAGGGTTAAGTGACTTGCCCAGGGTCACATAGATACTAAGTGTCAAGTGTCTGAGGCTGGATTTGAACCCAGGTCCTCCTGAATCCAGGGGCAGTGCTTTTATTCACTGTGCCACCTAGCTGCCCCCAGTACATCATATTTTATACAGTATTTACTCCAAACTCTCTCTTCTTCCCTCACTCCTTCCATTCAGTCTCCTTTCTACTCAGTCTTCATATTATCTAATGTCATGATTTAATGTTATTCCTCATTCAGAGACACTTGAAAATTGTTTTCAGATATATCAAAATCAGTCCACTGGAAGAGGCATGAAACTGATTCTCTTTGGTTTCTTTGAACAGGACTAGAAATAATGGGAAGTAATAACAAAGAAGCAAATTTTGGCTTGCATTTAGGGGAAAATATTTCCTTTTTTACTTAATAATTTTTGATTTTTTTCCTTAATTACATGTAAAGATAGTTTTCAACATTCATTTAAGTAAAATTTTGAGTTCCAATTTTTTCCTCCTTCCTCAATTCTCTGCTCCTCTTCCTTGAGACAGCAAGCAATCTGATAGGTTATACATGTATAATCATGTTAAACATATTTCCACATTAGTTATTTTATGAAAGAAAAATCAGAATAAAAGGGAAAAACCAGGAAAAGAAAAAAATAAAAGTTAAAATAGTATGCCTTGATCTGTATTCAGACCCCATAGTTATTTCTCTAGATGAGAAATCCATCATGAGTCTTTTGGAATTGTCTCGGATCATGGTATTGCTGACAAGAGCTTGTCTATATAGTTGAGCATTGTATGATATTGCTGTTACTGTGCAATGTTCTCCTGGTTCTCACCTCACTCATATAAGTCTTTCTAGGTTTTTCTGAAATCTTCCTAATCATCATTTCTCATGGCACACTAATATTCCATTATATTCATATACCAAAACTTGTTCAGCCATTCCCCAGTTGATGGGCATCCTCTCAATTTCCAGTTCTTTGCCACCATGAAAAGAGCTGCTACAAATATTTTTGTACATGTGGAATCCTTTTTTCTTTTTATGATCTATTTGGGATATAGACCTAGTGAGTCAAAGGGTATGCATGGTTTTGTGCCCCTTTGGGCATAGTTCCAAATGCCTCTCCACAATGGTTAGATTAGTTCACAATTCCACTAATAATGCATTAGTGTTTCACTTTTCCCACATCTTCTCCAACATTTATGATTTTCCTTTGGAAAAAAATATTTCCTTGAAATAAGAACTATCAGGGGCAGCAAGGTATCACAGTGGATAAAGCACCAGCCCTGGATTCAGGAGGACCTGAGTTCAAATCTGACCTCAGACACTTGCCACTTACTAGCTGTGTGACACTGGGCAAGTCACTTAACACTGATTGCCCCCCCCCCACCGAAAACCCCCCAAAACCCCCAAACCAACCCAAACATGGAATGGGTTGCCTCGGAAGGTAGCTAGTGAGTTTCCCCTTATTAGAGGTCTTCCTTTGGGCAAAATGATTACTTGTTAGTATATTATAGTGGGGATGTTTTTTCTTCCCAGTAAAGGTTGGACTAAGGGTGTTTGAGGCTCTACTTAGTCCTTAAATTCTGTCATACTGAGTCACTGGCTTCTATTTTTTTCTTAATGCACCTTGAGCAAGTTTATTAGTTAAATTCTTATGGTATAATTTTGGAGATGTTCAAAGGAAAAGATGATTTCAATTTGATGTCACATGAGTTTGATTAAGATCAAAGTTGTAAATTATATATGAATTTTAACAATGGAACCAAAAGAACACAAAAGTCAGAAGTCACGGATACTGGAAAGGAGAAGTTTGAGTTACTAGAGAGAGCACTGGATTAGTAGGAAGAACATGCAAATTTCAATCCCTACTTGCTTTGTGACACTGGCCCTATGACCTTGGGGAAGTCACTTTGCTGAGCTTCAGGTTCCTCAGTTGTAAAACTAATAAATTTTATGTCTCTTTAAAATCTAATGATCTATGAAATTCATAAATGTACATGTCCATAATGTTTTAAAATTTGCCTTTAATTTTCACGTTTACGTATAAAATAGAATCACATTTTAAAACTTGGTCCACTTTTATATTGTCTAAACATTGTTACAAAATGATTCTAACATCTCAATCTCCCCTTCATTTAGACCTGCAGAATCTTTATGTTTTTTTTTTCCATGTGGGATATGGTTCTCACCTTTGGAACCAGAGCCATTCCTTTCTGGCTTCATTCTTGCTTAATTTCTGATGATTTGAATGCAATCCTACTTGTCTGTGTAGGCCTATATGGTAGCTTATCTTTTCTGACTTGAGTACTTGTTTCTTTAGATGTGCAGTATTTGTTAGGTGCTTCTTGTTTAGTTGTACTCATAATGATTCAGGACTATCTTAAATCTGCTCTGGCCTAATAAATCTTCCACTTTATTTTTAGAAACGTGCTGTGAGTTTTGTGATAGATGAAAACTCATGTATCTTGATTCTATGTTCTATGTCCTATTTTTAAACCCTTGTTTATGATTTCATCTGGTAGCATCAGGGGGGAAAATCACTCCATCCCTCAAATAAATCACAATCCTCCCTTCACTTTCCCTTGCTCAGCAGGGCATTTCCCAATGATTTCCCCTAAATATTCAGTTTCACTACCAAAGTTTTGTGGTTAGGACATCCACATTCTTCAATGAACACACCAGAGAAATTAATGAATTATAGTCCTGTGATCTTGGGGAATACAAACAGCATTTTAAAGATTTCCAAAGAACTCCATACCCATGAAGAGAGACATTGCAGTTAATTCTTCTTTAAGCAAAAACAATTTATGAATTTAATCAATACAGCACAATTCATTCTTTTTATAAACTTCTTTAGGCAGATTACTGAATTGTTCAATTACAATAATAGATTTAAAAGTAAAAGGGTCTTTAAAGGTTATCTGGTTCAATTATCTCATTTTGCATGTGAAAAAACTGAGGCTCAGGAGATGTTCAGTGATTTGTCTAAGGCCATACAGGTAGTAAGTGGTTGACCCATGATTTGAACCCAGGTACAATTCCCAAAGTGGTTTTTTAATACACCATGTTTTCTTACTACTTCTGTTGACATTCATAAATGCAGACTTTGAATGGAAGGGTAAAACAAGTATTGAAGATTCCTTAACCTTACATGCCACTTCTAGGTTCATCATCCTTAAGCGTTTTTTCCTCTTACACCAATGTTGATTCCCTCCAAAAATATTTAATCCATCTCTATTTCTTTTCACACATTGTCTAACCTTCAAGATGTGACTTTCAAGTCTTCTATAATCTGTCCCCAGTTAGCTAGTCAAAATGAT
The DNA here is from genome assembly GCF_019393635.1 of Dromiciops gliroides. Classification (NCBI taxonomy): domain Eukaryota; kingdom Metazoa; phylum Chordata; class Mammalia; order Microbiotheria; family Microbiotheriidae; genus Dromiciops; species Dromiciops gliroides. The sequence continues at coordinate 358,421,188 of NC_057864.1, read as the reverse complement.
TTCCCATGAACCTCCAGGAATTCAGTTTGTTTTTTCAGGGTTTGTTGCTCATAATCTTATGAACACACTGCTAATTCCTACTTCTGTCTTCATTGACATTAGTCTTCCACTTGAAATATATCATCACCTTTTGACCACTCAAGGACCAGATCAAGTCCTATACTGTCCATGAAACCAACTCTAGCCAGTCTTATTTTCACTAACCTCTTTTAAACTCCATTGGAGTTAGCCTATACCACCAATTGTACAAATATATTTTGTCTAACATTGTTCAGTGGTTCATATGTTTCATTTGTCTTAGTGACACAATCAAATTGAAAAATCTCTAAATATTTTATATTCTATTGTTTTTTCTACCTTGACTAGTACAGTATCGATTCTTTCAATGATACTTTTTATTGTTCTGCACAGTTTTCTACCTGATAGCTATGATGATCAATGTAACATATGAATCATATTTTAGAGCCAAAAATATTTATACAGAGATATAGCAAAGATTTTTGATTTCACTAATATGGGTATTCCTCCCACTATAGAAGACCCTTATCAGAATCTTAGCAGATTTGTCATAAAGCATTTCTTGATACACATAGGTATTAAATGATTTGCCTATAATCACCTAATTAAAACCAAAGATAAAATTTGAACAAAGATTTTTATAAGTTCAGATTTAGAACTCTCCATTAAAAGGAGATGATGTTTAACCATCATCTGGTTAAGTGGAATATTATTTTTGAATCACAAAATTTTGAGTAACAAAATTTTAAATGAACCATCACTTTTTTTGAACCATGTTCTTGACCATCCATCAGCTATTACATATAGCATTGTTCCTATATTTTCCCTTTCACCTCAGATTTGGGGATTCCTTTCCTCCAGTCAAATTGTGAGTCCTGTCAGGTTGATATATTTGTATTTATTATTTTCTATTTATCAGTGTCTAAGCTGTACTTCTAGAAGTTCTTTAAGGAACTTATCCAGGTTTCTCTTTCTTTCAAAGTTCAGGATCTTTTTATTTATTCAACTTCCACTACCCTTCCAATTAGTCAATTTAAGCTGCAGGATGTTCTGCCATTATTCTGACTGGTTCTTATTTCACTGGTGATCCTGGTTTGTCACTAGATAATGATTATAGTACAAATGAAAATTACAAGATGCCTTAACACATTTGCATGGGGTTATATATGTGTATAACATATATAAATGTATATGTATTTGTATATGCATATATATAAGTATTTATTCATCATCACATTTCTGCATGTACAGAAGACTGAAGGTTATAACCCTTTGAGTTGTAAGATTTTATTAGATACTCCACATTAAAGAATGCTTTGAATCACTAATACTGAGAAAAATGAAAATCAAAATAATCCAGAGTTTTTGCCTCACACCTGTAAGGGCTAAAATTCTATCTATGATGTCTAAAATCTAACGAGTGGTAACCTTAAATTAGAAGCATTAGCAAGAGTTTAGACTTTTAAGTATTTATTAAAGTGCATCAGAAGTTGGTGAGGAGAGAGAGAGAGAGGTAAAAATCAAACTTCATCTAACTATCTCTAAGAGCGCCCCGCATCTCACCCACCAAAGCCAAGGTCAAGAAATGAAAAAACCCTTGCCTCAGTGGCTTCTCCCAGAACCTCTTGTGAAACAGGAAACAGGGTCATCTACACATACACAGCTTCAAGCTAATTGGCTGGTAATTTTTTTTTTTGCAGTTCAATGAGGGTTAAGTGACTTGTCCAGGGTCACACAGCTAGTAAGTGTCAAGTGTCTGAGGCCGGATTTGAACTCAGGTCCTCCTGAATCCAGGCCAGTGCTTTATCCACTGCACCACCAAGCTGCCCCTCTGGTAACTTTGATTGACACAACTAACAGATGGTAACTTCTGGATGCTAAAGTCATATGGTTTCCAAGTCACATGCTTTCTCCTCATGGTAGAGCTTCCCTGCAATATCTTTCTCAACCGGTCGGTAGCACTCTGAATTTCACACACCCTAAAAATTGATAAAGATAACCAAAATAGCAGTACTCAATTTTGAGGCAGTTATCAAATGATAGGCTCACTAATATATTGTTGGTAGAGCTGTGACATAATACAATCATTTTGGAAAGCAATTTGTAACTACTCAAGTAAAGTAAATAAGATGTCCATATTCTTTAAACCAGATTACTTGGCTTATAACCCAAGGAAACTATCAATGAGAATAAAGACCCCCAAATACTCTCTGTCATGTGGGATGACTCTCAGGGAGGGGAGGTGAAAGGGTACATGGTATACTATGGTGATGTAGGAATCAGAAATCATCATTCAAAAGTCCCTATATATAACAAAATATTTGTAGTAATATTTTTTGTGATAGCAGAGAACTGGAAATAAAAACAGATGCTCAACAACTAGGGGATGGCCAAAAAATTGTGATATATAAATGAAATAGAATATTACTATGCTGTAAGAAATGATGTACAGGATAAATATAGAAAATCACACAATGATCAACATGAACTGATGCAGAGGAAGTAACCATAGCCAAGAAAATAATATACACAGTAACTAGGACATAAACTATGACATGAAGAACAACTGCAAAGAAAAAATCAAAAGTGAATATAACTAAATTATAATAATCAAGCATTACTAGAATGAAAAAGTATGAAAAACAACCTCAACCCACACCTTCATGGAAGTGGGAGGTCCACAGGTGCTAAACATTGCACATGCTTTTGGAATTTTTCAGCATGTTGATAAGTTGTACTTATTTTGTTACTTTTTAAAAATATCCTTTATTATATGAGATGGCACTCTAGGAGAGGGAGGTAAAAGAATACTAGGGGTAACTATGGTGATGAAAGAAACAGAATACATCAATAAAATGTTAAAATAAACATTTTTACTGAATTAAAAAAGATTTTATCAGCAACCTACAAAAGCATTTGAAGACAAGCCCCCAAAATTATATTTAATAAATTGATGTCCTCAATTCAATTCATTTAAGTTCATTCAAAAGATATTTGTTAAGTATCTACTATGTGCAGAACACGCTGCCCAAACATGAGTGTGAAAAATTGAGTAAATAAAGTTAGTCCAAGAACCCGGGCTTGTATACATCTGAGTAGAAGTCCTCAATCTAGCAATGTGCCTGATTCTATGGTGTCCTGGGGTGTTGAAAATTTTCTCTGGGCATCCAATTTTCCCTAACAACTTTGAATGTTGATGCTCCATAATTCCCAACTTCAAAAATAAATGTGAAAAAGCTGACTGCTGCCATCATCCAAGCATCTCATGACTCACTGACTGGCAAGCTCCTGGCCAGAGTCCATGAAAACCAGATGCTACAACACACTAACAACAATTCTTTTGAATTGTAGTGTGGGTGTAAGCCATCGTGTATTATATTAGACAAGATCTTTGCAGCATGGATGAGAGAATTAAAGTTAATGTCATTGAGAGTTCTCCTTTATATTCAGTCACCATTTGGGAAGAGCACTTGAGAAACATCAAAGTCTTAGCTCAGTCATTATGAGCTGTTCCATCTCAGGAAAGGAATGTCATGTCTCTAAGACTCAGTGTTCTCGCCTGACAAAATCTAGAGATAGTTTAAGACATTTGTCCTGTTTTCTTCACAGGATGGTTGGGGAAGATTAAAAATGCTTATGGACATGAAAGTGTTTAGTAAACTAATGAGTGATGAATAAGTATTAGATATGGAGACAGCCTCTAATCAAAGCATTTTTCTGCCTGTATCATCAGGGAGATAAATTGGGCCAAGTAATTCGAAAAGGTTAGTCATTATGTCTTTCAGCCCAACATCCCTGTAATAGGTGAAATAAACTTCAAATCTTCATGTTAGTATAATGGAATGAGGAAAAGGTACAAGGTTCAAATTTGGATGTTGATACTGCTTGTGTTACCCTAGAAAAGTCTCTCAGTCTCCCTGGGCCTCAGTTTCTACATCTGTAAAATAAGGAAATTATACTAGATAACCTTTAAAGTTTTTTCTGGTTTTAAATCTATGATCCCTATCTCCTAACGTTGTGTTCTTTTCCAGTGCTGCCAACAAGAGAACTGACAGACCAGTGAAATAATTTGCCACCCAAATTCTAAATGACAGAGTTGGAACTAAAATCCAAATCTTAAAACCCCTAGTATTCTACACTTCTCAACTAAATCACCCAGTGTTATGGCAAAATCCTCCAATGGGCTAATTAGAAAACACATTTTTAATGCAAGTGTTTTAGGAGGTCAAAGGACAAAGTTGCTTTTGCTAAATCTGCATGGCACTAATGTTTATTTATGTCTCTTTGTGTGAAGAAGATTCTACTAGAGAAGTAGCCTTTAGCTCAAAGTCTTGTAAGCAAAAGTACTTGTCAGAGAGGTCAATCCTCCCAGAAAATAATTTATTGTACTTCATGTAGGCATGAATGGAAAAAAATCAAATGATTTGCTACTGAATTGAGTTATTTGTCTAGAAAAGAGCCTTTCCTTCTGGGGGTGCAGTTAGACATGAAACAAGGTCTTTGGGTACTTTGAAAATATCATGGTTTTTGCCCACGAAAGCAATTAGAGAATACTCTGGTTCCAGCCCTATGCTCTTCTCTATGACAAGGGCAGTATAGGTTTAAAAAAATAATCCTAAGAGGAATGTTTGCTTCTTTTTGAAATAGCCTTTCTCAATGTAAAAGGAATAACAAGTGAAAGACCTTAAAGTAATTAAAGTACTGTTTGACAATATGACAAAAAAATAACAACAGCATAGAACATAGTATATTATGAAACTCACTGAAAATTCATGTTAATGAAATTAACAGCATAAGTAGCTGCTCTTTTATTTCTAAAGAGGATGAGTATAAAGGAAATGCCTATTGTTGAGCACATTAATGATCATTTAGTCAGATAACATTTCTAACAAATTTTTGTTTGTTTGTTTTGGGGTGGTATCATTTAAACAAAGGGGAAAAGCTAGGGAAAATTTTTTTATAATGTTCTTTTTTCATGAAATATTTTAATAAAAACAAATGTTTACTTAGTAACTATTTACCTTTGAATTAAGTGCTGGTAATACAAAAATCATCATAATACTGTTTGAGGAACTTTAAGACCCCCTTCAATATTTCTTTGTCCAAGAACTCTCATTTACTTTTCCTCACATGATCATAAATAATATGTACTTAATTATTAATATTAATTTTAAATATTTAATATCTAATTTTCAATGATAAATGGTCCATAGGGAGCAGTGTAGAACAATGGATAGAAGGATAGTCTTGAGTCAGGGAGACCTTCTGACATACGATAGAAATATGGATACATATAAGCCACTTAACCTCTCCATGTCCCAGTAAATGTTCTAAAAGTTGCATATGATTTGGCATGTGAGGGAATTTTTATCCTTGGAATTTCCAAACTGATGGAATAACATGGCCAGATAAACATACTCAAATGTACACATACAAGTGGTGAAGAGTACTAGGATAATTACTTTCCAACCACAGCTTCAACATAAATTACATATTTTATTGGACCAAAATCCTCTCAAACTTCAAAAATGTAACAATGTCTGCTTTCCTATAGTATTTTCTTTCTATCCATATTATATCTAAAACTTGAATTGTACCATATCATTATATCAATCAAGCTTGAATATATCTTTGTCTTTGATCATTGTAGTGCTCAGGAGAATTTACACTGCTCCTGACCAAATTTACATGTAACAATACCAACAACAAAAATAACACAATAGCTATTCACTTTCATTCTCACAGGCAATCACCAAAATTCAACTGTATAGATATATTTCTGATGTAACTTTTTATAGTCTAAAATTGAATTTTAACAGCCATCTCCTTGGGATTATACATTTACAAAAGAACTAGTTAGAATACTGAGTGTAGTCTGTGTAAAGATAACTGATTCATGTATAAGCATGCATAAAGAATGTACTGCTCCTCTCCTCAGTTTATAAACCCACATGATACTTCAAAACATAGACTTTTCTGCATTGTCCTTTTACTGTTGCCTCAGTTATAATCATGCACATATGTAAATAGTCCATATTCCCTTTCCTTGACCAATATTCTAGGATACACACTTGTTAGTGAGGTTGGCATTCCATACTATTTTTTTCTATTCCCACACTCAACAAAACTGACTGTCCTGTAAGACGTTACAATGGAAGGTTAGGTGAGAAAAGCACCAGCCTCCACCCCACTGGGATACTCCTCTAGAGGGTAGGATTCATGAGCACAGCTATGGCAACCATCTAGGAGTAGCACAATGAAAAGAAATTTGAAAGGATTGGAGAATGGACTACTGAGGCTTCATTTAGCACTTATCCTTAGTGTTCTATAGACATAAAATCAACAATGATGAAAACATATAGGAACAGGAGTCAATCAGTGAGACAAATATAAGCATATCTTCAGAATATTTTCTTTCACAAATGTGGGAGACAGAAGGTACAGCAGCCAGAGAAGCTTCAAGGGGAGAGATGGTATCTGAAGTCATTCAGCAGGGAGAAGAGAGAAGAGGTAGGAAGAGGTGTGACATGGCAGCTTCTGTTTACATTAAGAGTTGGCAGCAATATGATCACTGCCAATCAAAGGCAGCTGAGGAAACCAAATATAAATAAATAAAGCCTTACTTGGGAGCCTTCAGCCTGCTCAACAGGCAATTTGCCACAGCAGTTCATCACATGCTCTACGAAGCACAATGGATGAATGGAGATCTCGCTTTCAGAAATTATGAGGGGCAAAGGGAATTTTGACATTACCTGCATAGAGTGTGATTGGTATGTTTCTGTCAGTGACAATTAATACCTATTTTTTTTTGCACAAATTGCAAGAGTTTTCAAAGGAAGGAAATTGCTATAAAAAGGAATTGAAGTGGAAGAGTTACTAAACATTTAGGGTTATGCAAGAAGTATGGAGCTCTCCCCATAAAGAGTGGAGCTGGAAGTAGCATCTTGTCCCTTTAGGAATAATGATGTGCAACACAGTACTGGTTGATCAAAAGTCATCCAATAATGTTCAGAGAGGCATAGTGATTCCCAGTTGACAGGTTTTGAGGTGACAGTTTTCATAAATAACAGAGATCTGCTTTACTATAGGATATATATCTGCATTACTGTGAGATCATTGGTGAAGTACCAAGAAGGAACATAAATACTCAAAGGATAATGAGTCAATTCATTACTCACACATGTGCAAACATGCAGCATCTTAGCCCTAAAAGTCCATAGGTACATGACAGAAAGTTGAATTGGGCTTGGGATGATTGAAAGTCCAAATCTCTTGGTCACTTCCCTTATATCTGATATTTTTGCTGGGTAAATTCACAGTGAGTTAGTGGGGAAAGAACCTGAGAGAGTCAATAAGTGGGTAATCTGAACTTCAAACCCTCCCTATGCCTCCATCCCTACAATTGACCACAAGGGCATTGTGATTAGGAAAATTTGCTAACCTTGCAAATCTCAAATGGTTGGACTTTTCCAAACTGATTCTAATCAGAAGAGTCTTATATTCATTGCAAAAATGTAGGTGACTCCACTATTATTAGGTACATAGGAATTTTCTGGTACATAGGTTGGTCAAACAGTAGTCAAAATGAGTCACTTATGACAAGCCCTAGCTAGTCTAGAAAAAAAGGTTAATCCTCACAATTACAATAGAGAAATTCCTGATACCTGTCAAATTTGACAACTGCAAATCACCAAATTGTTGCTGGCCATTCAAACGGGAATATTGCTAGGAATAACTGAGAAAATATTTCTAAGGATAATGGAAGTCCTGGAAAAGAAGATAGAGAGCAGAGGTATAAGTAATGTTTTCACATGGATCTTAATCAAAAGTAATGAACTTAAGAAGATAAAAACAAATTTGAATAAAATACCTGAAAATGGGTTTTAGATTTCTAGACTGGGGCTTAAAAAATAGACATGACAAATTTTTTATATAGGGATTGAGGACACTTCACAATGACCTATGAATATATATTTGGCTGAAGCCTTTTGAAACTAGTTAAAAGAGCTTTAAAGTGAAAATGAGAGAAAAGTACACACACACACACATACATATATAGATTATACATATATGTATGTGTATATATGTGTGTTTGTGTCTAAACAGGCATTATAAATGGAAACATAATATATGTCTTTACATCCATCCATATATCCTTCTATCTTTCTAACCATAGGGAATTCCAGGTTTGCCATAAGAGGAAGAATATCAATGAAGAGGACTAACAACTCACAAGAGAAAATATTGAAGAAGATAGCAGTGAAACTCTGGGCATACACCCAGACACATATAGAAGCATACACATGTGCGTTCTCTCTCTCTCTCTCTCTCTCTCTCTCTCTCTCTCTTTCTCTCCCATATGTGTAATACGATAATATGTAGACACAGCTATATATATATATATATATATATATATATATATATATATATATACACACACACACACACACCAAATATGAGAAATTTAAATTGCTAATTCAATTTCTACTAAAGGAGGTCATATTAAACTTTGTCAATATCGTTAAGACTTATTGGAATGGGTCTAATAACTAGAATGAAACTAAAGAATCATATATCTTAAATCAGAGGAGCATAATCAGAAGAAGAAATGGTAGAATAGCACTTCATATTAATATATACTCATGTGATTGAACGCAAACCAGAGAAAAAACATAATGAGGAGTATCTGAGCATTACTAGAGACAGAAGTAGAAACAACATTATCATGGGAATATGATACAGACCACCTAGACAAAAAAAATAGATAAATAATTTCAGAAATAAAAGGTTTATTGCACAGCTAAACACACAAAACCTAGAAAACAATAATTTGGAGTAAAACAATATCGAAGGATTTTAAAACTCTTACCAATGTAGTAATGGTCAATCATAATTTCAGAAGACTGATGATGATGTGCAGAATGGGAGCTATTTTGTCATACATGAACAATGTGCCAGTTTGTTTTACTTTACTTATTTGTTAGAAAGAATTGTTCTTTGGTGGGGTATTAAGTAGGAAGAGATTTTGATGTAAAAACAAAATCATAGATACAGCTTTTTAGTATAAAATATGTTTTTCAAAAATATTTCAGTGGTCACTAAGAGTCAGCATTAAATAATGAAGAACTAACTTTTCCTTTTTTGATAACATTACTAGATTGGAGGAAAGACCTAGAATTAATATAACTGGATTTCAAAATGCCATTTAACTATGTTTCTCATGCTTAGCAACAAGTTGGAAACAAGTAGGCAAGATGGTAGTACAATTGGGTGTATTCAGAACTAATTAGATAACCAGATCCCAAATATAGGCATTAATGATTTGATGTCAACTGGAATGGAAGATTCTAATGGAGTCTTCTAGGATCCTTGGTCCTATTCTGTTTTATTGATGATGTGGATGGAGGCATGAATGCCATGGTTATCAAGTTTCCAGATGACACAGAGCTAAAATAAATAGGTTACTGTATTAAGGGACAAAGTTAGAAGCCAAGATGTTTTGTGTAAAATCAGATACAGTGGTAGTATGAAATAAATAAGATTTCATTTAACCTGAACAAATGAAGGTTTTACATTTTTATTAAAACATATTTCAAAAATACAGGGTCCAAAGGAATGGCTAGACACTAGATTATGTGAAAAAGAGCAGGGAGTTTTGTTGAATTTCAGATGATGTGGGTCAACTGCTGACAATATGAGTTGAGTAAACATAACATTCTAAAAATAATGCAATATTAGGCAATATTAAGCAATGCAGTCTAGAATTTTCGAGGTTGCAATTATGCTATTTAGATCAGAGCATAGTTCTAATACTGTGTTTAATTCTAAGTGACATGTTTGAGGGAAGCCTTTTTCAAGCTGGAATATCACAGGATGTTGAGTGTACTAGGGACCATTACTATCCAAGAATCAGTTGAAAGAATTGATGTTTCTATTTTAGAAGTCTCAAAGGTTAGCAATAGCTGTTTTCAAGTATTTGAAGGAATTTTCTATGAAAGGGGAATTAGGATTGTTTCACTTGGCCTCAATTACAATCATTAATTGTGTATTACTCTCTATCCTATTGCCTTACATTTTCCCTTACCACCAAGAGAGATGAGGAGTGCATGCAGCACCAATATTCTAGGTTTGGTTTAATCTACATCTAGGAATGATAGGCAGACACTGTTAAACAGTATTTTTTTCTTGACATAAAGAAAATGTGCTAACAATGAAATCTTTCCAAAAGTAGTTTGGGTTTCCAGGTATGATAGAGGACTTCTTTCCACTAATGATCTTTAGACAGGGTCTGGATGATCAATTATCAATTTTTTGAGGGGGTCCTTTGTTTGGGTATATTGTTCTGGATGATCTCTGGGATTTCTTCTAATTCAGAAATTTTGTGATCCAATTAAATATATTGCCAATCTTATATTGTGGAAGTTTGGAGTCCTATATATTCAGATATGTAATAATTTCTATGCAAGTTATAAATTTACTTTTGTAATGAATCATTCAAATAAAAAAAAATCTCTTTAGGATCACAGACATTTCTCTCAGCCTGCACCATTTGTATAAATTGTCCTCCTATTTATCAATGTTCTTCACTCTTCATGCTATTCAAAATGACTCGCTTGTTCACTTTCCTATATCACTGAACCAAGTGAATACCAGCATATTCTAGCTGAAAATACAGTTCCCTAAAATACCCCTTGATAAAACACAGACTGCCATGAAAACTCAGAAAAAGAATAATAGAAAGAAGAGGTCAAGCTTATTAAATCTTTTCTAAGCCCCCCTTTTTTCTCTCTTTCTAGCACTTGTCTTTCAGTGCCTCTAACAGCTTGGGGACTCAAACTAACAATCTCTTCCCATCTGTCTATCATCTTATTATGAGGAATGGAAAAGAAACTAAAAGCAACCAGGAGACTCTGTTTTCAAGCAAATTGTCTTTCCAACTGAGTCCTACTTTCCAAGTTGAATAACTGCTACCATTACAGCTAAATGCTATATAGCTTTAGGGGTCTTTGGTGGGAACATCTGGGAAATGGGTAGATGCCCTCAAGTAAGCACTTTTCCTTTTTCAACAAGCATTAAGACACTGCATGGCTGGATATTTCCTATTTGTTTTTTCCCAGTACAGTTTATGTACAAAGCAGTAGAGAGGCTCAGGAAACAGAATACAAACACCTCATATTGCTTGGTTAAGGTTATGGACTAATTTAATTATGGTAATTTACAGCCCCATTGCACAAGGTTGTTAAAAAAATAAAAGTGCTGCTTCCACTGGCCAGTAGGCTGACACAGACTAACAGTGTACTTTTAAACTAAACTAGCTCATTAAATTTTAGGAGTCTATTATTCCTTGTCTTATTATTATTCTAAATACAGTATTGTGGCTTCTATGACTCATTCAGAGGAGCTCAGGATAGATTTCACTTTGATATGCATAACATTAATTGTACTTTTTCTCGAGTTCAAAAAATATACAACACTGTCACTTACAGAGGTGCAGTTACAGTAAAGAAAAAATGCCAGTCATTTTCTCATGCTGTAATTAACATAGAAATATAAGCAAACCCTGAAAAACTCAGAAAACAAATAAATACTACTTTTGCTTTTTCAAAAAAAATTCCTGGATATTGTCATACATGAGTCATACATGGTATTCTTCAAGGAACATGGGACAATGGTTTACAAATCCAGCTCTTTCATCTAAGTAACTTGAAACTTTAGTAAATCTATTAAACTTTATGGGTCTGAGTATTCCTCCTTTGTAAAACTGAAGTATTTTTCTTGAATTCAATGAACTCTTCCAGCTCTAAAATTCCATTATTTTCTAAGGACTCTGATATGGGAGAAATCATAACTGTTTTCTTTTAATAATATGTCTGTATTTCATTCTACTTTTTTCAATTAGCAAGTATGAATTTTTTTCTACTTACACCTTGGGGGAGGGAAGAAAAATAAAACTTCTGTAACACAAATACATAGAAAAGCCAGATAAATTCTTCACATTGACTAATCAAAAACACATGGATCATTCTGTATCTTAGTCCAATACCTACCAGTCAAGATGTGGGAAGCATACTTTATCTTTGGATCTCTGAAATCACAGCTGGTTTATGAATTGATTAGAGTATTACATCTTTACTTGAGTTGAGGTACAATAAATTTTGCTCCAGTCTCCTATTAATTCTGTGTCAATCTTTATGTTTCAGGTGTGTTTCTTGTAGACAGCATATTGTTGGATTCTGTTTTCTAATCTGTTCTGCTATCCTACTCCATTATATGGATGAGTTTATCCCATTCACATCCACAATTACAATCATTAATTGTGTATTAGTCTCTATCTTATTGCTTTACATTTTCTCTTACCACCTTTTTATAAAGATGAAGATGGTAGTCAGAGAGATGAGGAGTGCATGCAGCACCAATATTCTAGGTTTGGTTTAATCTACTTCTGTTTTTTTGTCCCTCTTCTCTTTCCTTCACCAAAGTCTAATTAAAGGTTCTTATCATTTATTTCTTTTCTTTTTTTTAAACTTTGTGTTCCAACTTCTGTTCCTCCCTCCCTTCCCTTCCCCACCCCAAGAACTCAAGCAATTCAATGTAAATTATACATGAGCAGTCATGGAAAACAACTCTACATTAGTTAGGTTGTGAGCAAATACAGATAAAAACAAAACTTCAGATTAAGGAATTGTAAAAAAAAAAATGTGTTTCACTCTGTTTTCAGATACCATCAGTTCTTTCTCTGTAGGTGCATTGCAATTTTCATAAGTTCTTCCAAGTTATATTGGATCATTGCCTTGCTGAAAATAACCAAGTGCTTCCCAGCAGATCATCCCACGCTAATGCTGTTACTTTGTATACAGTACACTTCTCTCTGCTTCAGTTCATGTGGGTCCCTCTAGGTTTCTCTGATAGCATCCTGCTCATCACAACCTCCACATAGTACCCCAAATTTGACAAATAATTCTCTCCACAACAGTCCAGCAGAGTAGGCACCATACACCCTGACACTGTAGTCAATCATCACAACCATTTCCCTCCACCACACTCTCCTCCAATGATACCCCCTCTATCTTCCCTCCTACCTTGCCCTATTCCTCCTTAAAAGTGCCCTGTCACTGACTGCCCCCTCCCCTGCTCCACCCTCCCCCCATTCACCCCTCCCTCCTCATCCTCCTCCCCTCCCACCTTCCTGCAGGGTCAAATAGACCACTCCTCCCAACTGGGTGTGCCTGCCACTCCCTCCTTGAGCGCACTCTGATAATGTCAAGGTCCTTGAGCCAACTCTGTCTCCAAATCCTTATTCCTCCCTCTCTCCTCAACTATCCCCATGAAATCAAGCAATTCAATACATGTCATACATGTGCTGCTATGCAGAACATCCTCCCCTTCCTTGAAAGTGTTTTGCTTTTTGCAGCTCCCTCCCCCAAATTTCCCTTCCCTCCTTCCCTTCTTCTCCCCCCCCATCTCTTTCCCCTCCCACTTTTCCTCAGGGCAAAAATATATTACTAGACCTGCTTGAGTATGTATCTTATTCCCTCTTTGAGCCAATTCTGATGATAGTAAGGTTCACTCCTTCCCCCACTCCTTCCCATTCTTCCCCTCCCCTCCATAAGCTTTTTTCTTTTTTGCTTCATGTGAGCTACCTCTCCCCTTTCCCCTCCCCCAGTCTATTCCTCCTACCCTTCAACCCTATTTTAAAGATGTCATCATGGGTTAGGTAGGTGGCACAATGGACAAAGCACCGGCCCTGGGCCCAGGTGTCCCAGAGCCCAAATCCAGCCCCAGACATGACAACCCACCCTGTTTGCTCCACAAAGAACAAGGATACACAAAAAATAAATGCTTTACAAATACCATCCCTTCATATTCAATTCAGACCTTTTTCCTCTGTGTAATCCTTACAGGAAAAGTTCTTATGAGTTGGAAGTATCATCTTCTCATGTAAAAATGTAAACAGTTTAACCTTTTAATGTTCCTCATGATTTCTTTTTCTGTTTACCATTTTATTCTTCTTCAGTTTCTTTTACTCAAAAGTCAAATTTTCTATTCAGTTCAGGCCTTTTCATCACAAATACCTGAAAGTCATTGAAGTCCCATTTATACTCAGTTTTGCTGGGTATGTGATTCTTGGCAGTAGTCACAGTTCCTTTCCCCTCTGGAATATCATATTCCATGCCCTCCAGTCCTTTAATGTAGATACTGCTAGATCTTGTTTTATCCTTATTGGAGCTCCACAGTATTTGAATTCTTTTTTTGCTAGCTGCTTGCAATATTTTCTCCTTGACCTGGGATCTCTGGAATTTGGCTATAATATTCCTGGGGGTTTTCCTTTTGGGATCTCTTTCAGGAGGTGATTGGTGGATTTTTTCAATTTCTATTTTAGCTTCTGCTTCTGGAATATCAGGGCAATTTTCCCTCACAATCTCTTGGAGGATGGTGTCTAAGCTCTTATTTTGGTCATGGTTTTCAGGTAGTCCAATGATTTTCAAATCATTTCTCCTGGATTTATTTTCCAGGTCAGCTGTTTTTCCAAGTAGATATTTCATATCGCCCTCTATTTTTTCATTCAATTGGATTTGCTTTACTGTGTCTTGGTTTCTTATAAGGTCCCCAACTTCCATTTGTTCAATCCTAATTCTTAGGCAATTATTTTCATCAGTCAGCTTTTTCATCTCCTTTTCCATTTGACTTTTCAAACTGTTGACTTTTTTCTCATGATTCTCCTGCATCATTCTGATTTCTCTTTCCATTCTTTCCTCCCTCTCTCTACATTTTCTTTCTGTCTCTCCTACTTTCTCTTCTAAGTCCCTTTTGAGAGCTTCCATGGCCTAAGACCAATTCATATTTTTCTTGGAAGCTTTGGGTATAGGTGCCCTGAGGTTGTTTTCCTCTACTGAGGGTGCACCTTGATCTTCCTTGTCACTGAAAAAACTTTTTATACTTCTGAACTTTCTTTGCTTGTTCATCTTTTACTTGACTTTTAATTCCCCACTGGGGGCCCCTGCTTCTAGGCTACACTACTGTCCCTAGCTTCAGAGGGTCCCAGGTGTTTTGGTTTGAGGGAAGTCAGGTTTTTCTCTCACCTGGCCTGTTCTCTGGTCCAAAAGATAACCTCAAGCCAACTTGCTAGTTAACCAGCCAGTAGAGCACTGTGGTGGTTTTTAGCTTTGATGAGCCTGCAACCCTCCCCCATGTAGGCCTCCTGCCACTCAGGATTTCTTCCTGGTTCCCTACTGGGGTGGGACAGCCAAATTCCTCCCTAGGTCCCACTGATACCCCTTCACTTTGCTCCTGGCCAGCCATTCAGCCCTCTCACCTGACTACAAGCTCTTTTCCAGAAGACACTGGTGCTGCAACTGATTTGGAGGCTTGGGGTTTAAGTTCCTCTGGTACTGCGTGCCTGGGGTCTCTGTTGGCCCAATTGTGGGGTTGGACCTTACTCACAGCCCTGCATGGCCCCCTTTAATCTATCTATAGCTGGAAAATAATCTCAGCCTGTATTTTTTTTTTTCTGCTCCAGGGGTTCTTTTATTTCTGTTTTTGGAGTAATTGTATCAGGAGCTCTGTGCCTTTAATGTCTTTCCTCCACCATCCTGGCTCTGCCTCTATTTCTTTTCTTTGAACTTCTTTTTCACATGAGAATGAGGTTCACATATTTACATAACCCTTTTCATGGTTTGTGTAGACTTCTACTAGCATATGTTGATTTTGTGAGATCATTTTACCCACCCTTTTACCCTTTCCTTCCTACTATATTCTTTTCACCTTTCCCTTAATTTCTTCTTTAAAAAGGGGCCCTCTTACATAATTAGTCTTTCTTTATTACCACTGATGATAGGAATTCTGAGAAGATAAACATATCATCTCATCATATTAGAATATAATCAATTTAGTTACTTATGATTGCTCTTACCCTTTTTTGTGTTTCTCTTGACTGCTGTGTTTGCACCTCAATGTTTCTATGTGCTCTAGTCTTTTAACTAGGAAGGAATAGGGGTCCTTTTCATTAAAGGTATATTTTTCCCCTATAGGATTATAATTACTTTTTTTCTGGGTAAATGATGCTAATTTATGAACCTATAATATCATGCCTTCTATAAGATCATTTTCCAAGCTCTCCACTTCTGTATAGTGCTGGTTGCTAAATCATGTGTGATTCTGATAATAACTTCCTTGTAATTGAATCTTTTCTTTGTGACTGTTTATACTATTTTTTTTTCTGACCAGGGCTTTAGCTATAGTATTTGCGGCAGTTGTCATGTTACGGTTACTTTAAGGATGTAACTGGTAGGTTCTTCTTATTTCCACTTTGCTCTCTGGTTTTAAGAGATCTGGGCAGTTTTCTTTTTTGATTTCTTGAAATATGTTGACTTGGCTCTATTATTTTTGGTAATTGCTTTAAGGTAATCCAATGAATCTTGAATTTTTCTCTCTTTGATCAGTTTTCTATATCAGCTATTTTTACTATGATACACAATATATTTTCTTCTGTTTTTCAATCATTTTTGTCTTTGTATTAATGTCTTGCTGTCTCATGTAGTCATTAACTTCTTTTTTTTAAAAATAAGGTTTTGTTTATATTTCTCATTTCTTACCTCATGATAGTTACCTGAATTTTTCCTCCTTATTTCCCTCACAGAGAGCCATCTCATATGACAAACAGTATTTTTTTAGAAAGGAAAAAAATCAGCACAACTGATTGTGTGTATATTAAAAAAGATAAAAAAAACCTGCATGCAATATATAACATCTGTGGTCCTCCCACCTCCACAAAGGTGTAGGGTGGGGTGTATTTTCATATCTTTTCAAGACTTGTTGAATCTTCATAATTTTTTCACATGTAATTTTTTTTGGGTGGGGGCAAGGCAATGACGGTTAAGTGACTTGCCCAGGGTCACACAACTATTAAGTGTCTGAGGCCAGATTTGAACTCAAGTACTCCTGAATCCAGTGCCGGTACTTTATCTACTGTGCCACCTAGCTGCCTCCATCACATATCATTTCTCATAGCACAGTAATATGCCATTACATTCACATGCTACAATTTGTTTAGTCATTCCCCAATTGATGAACATCTACTCTGTTTCCAAGTGTTATAAATATTTTGGAGTAAAATCAGGACATTTTCCTTATTGATATCTTCCTTTTCCTATTTTCATTATCATAGTATTTGTGTTGTCTTCCCCATAACATTTCCCCCCTCTTCTTAAAAGCAATAATTAACAGCCTTTAAAAAGTTGGTCTTGCTATGTCTACCAATCCATGAAACATATGCCACACTGTTGAGAAATCAATAACAACTTCTCTAACTGCTATGTCCCTCTGAAGGTCTTTGCTTGTTTTCTTAGGAAAAATTATGCTGTTTCATAGCAATGTTTTCCCAATTCTTGATATGTTCATTCTTTTCTATTGAACTTCCCACTGTGGTTCTGTGTGACTGATTCTGATTCATTGTGGGCTTGATCTATAAAATGTTTGACTTTCCTGTTTCAATATCTCATCATTATCAAAGCATGTTCCTTAAGAACTGCAACTTTGCATATTGTCTTTAAATAATGTTCCTTCTTGAAAACTACACAACTAAAAATAAAACAAAGGAGTAGTAAAATGTAATACAAAACCTAGAACTCATTTAACAGAGAGATAATTACAGATGGAGAAAACCAGCTTAAATTGGTTTCACCTCATCAGGGTCAGAAGTTTTAAGGAAGCCTAACATCTTGCACTCCCTGGGGCCAGGCATGACTATTGTGGTCATAAAATGAAGACCTATTAAATTATTGCTTGTCACAAATTATTTCCATATCACTGTACATGCAACTCCAAGAAATAGAGATGCTACTCCAATATAGTCAACAAGCCAAGATAGAGATTTAGTTAAGATTCAGGGTTGATGAATTAAGTCCTGGACTAAATTTGTAAATGTAAGTGCTATATCTACTTTCTATAGAGTAGATAATAAATCATTTGAAATGCCACTTTATTTTAAACTTCCTCATTTCAGACCATGAATTGTATAGGAGTCAGGGACTTTAGGTCTTAGAAATAAAATAGGAGAGCCTCTGATATAGCCATTCCCTGCTTTCAATTAGAAAACATTAAAGTTGTACCATGATCTACCTACAGATTTCCACAATTCCTATCACTGTATCATACATCTGCTGACAAGCATCCTTGTGCAATATAAAACATCAAAGCTAATAACTTAATCCAAGGTCAGTACTCAGCTGTGCAAGAAGGAAAGCAACTGAATGTGCATATTGCATATATGGGAAAATGAATATAAATCAACTTTAATTTTTAAGTGGTTTGAGACCTTTTTGCTTCCCATTTTTTTCTGGCATCTATATCTGCTTCTTGTTTCAGTACTCAAATAAAAAAACAACTCTTGTTAATTTCAGTAAGTAGCCTTAACCAGGTCCCTCATTCTTTCAATACAACTAGCCATAAATCAATGGTTCTTGAAGAGAGTTTTAATCCTTTCTTAGGCCTTAAAAGGAAAAGGTTTTGAAGTACAATCCATAGACATTTTTTCATGTTTTTCTTTTTTTCATTCTCCAGCATACAGATTTATATTCTTTCTGTAACATCCTTTATATTTATACTCAGGAAGCAAGTGGTAAGGAAAGGATTCTTGGGGGTAAGGTATTTTTAGAAATGAATGCACAAGATTCAGCAGACTACATAGAAGCTAAGTTCAGATACAAGCCTATTCTGGAAGAAGGTTAGACTGGGTCAGTCTTTCTCTGAGCTCTTCTCTACTTTTGGGAGAGGAATCATTATCTCTAAGCTCTAGTGTCTAACAATTTTGATGCTACTGTATGCCTCTTAGCAAAGTGATCAAAAAAGTCATAGAGCCATAGAATTTTAGAGCTAGAAAGAAACATGGAAATCTAATTTAACCTCTGAAATTTACAGACATGGAAGCCAAGGCTAGAGGGTTTGTGCTTCCCCCCAGTCCCCCGCACCGCCCAAGTCACATAACCAGGTCATGTTAGGAGCTAGAATTCATGTTTCCTGGTTCTTTGAGAAATCTTCTGAAACAAGAAAAACTCACTAGAATGTACATAGAACTCTATCCAGAAATACCTCTGTGAAAAATGCAAAAATAGACAAAGTCTGTTTTTGGCACTCTTCTACTGCTATTTTTTTGCATCATTTTTACTTCCTGGGGAAGGTACTTGTCCCACTCTGTATATATTGTCAAACTCCTAAACTACCAAACATGCAATGCCTCCATGAGACCCATGTCCCTCTTTTCAAAATGGGATATTTTTGTTGGGAGCCTTTCCTTTCCTGCCTCTCATAATAGACTATATAGAGTAATCCAGGCTTATTAGATTTGTATTCATTTGTTCACCTTGGGAAAATAGCTTTGGAATTCAAATCCTTGAAGTTTCTCCCCTCAACAAATCTCTTTATGAGTAAGGAGGAAGGGAGATGCAGGAAGAGGAATTTAGTATTGTTATAATTCCTGTGAACTCCTGGCCCTGACAGGAGGAAGTGCCAGACTATATTATTCTACATTACATAAAGAATAAGAGACCTTCTTCTCAGGGAAGAATCAGATCTATGGCTTAAGGCCACATAAAGGGGACGAGGGGGTAATTTGGACTTTAACTTTGTAGACTTGGTTGTCTGATGCAATGAGGGAGTTTTGATGAGGTTCAATTAAAAGACAGGTTTATGTAAGAGCTATAAGACATTTTGGCTACCCCCCAAAAGAGAAGATTGTCATGAGCTGTCCTCCAGATGTGGTGCTGAAAGTATTTCTGAGCTGTCCAAATGACAAATGATGTTCAAATAAAAGGACAAGTTTGAGGAGGCTAGAAATGCTGAAGACTTTAAATGATAAAGGAAGGTATGTCGGGAGTTGAAAATTTAGGCTTTGTCAAGAGAAGCTGCTGAGATTGGAACAGCTGCCAATAATAACCTCTGCCTGAGAGGTTCAGGAAGTTCAACTACTATCAGTGGGAGGTGGTCTGGGGAGCAGTATTCAGCAAGATAGGGAGACTTTTGAGATTGGTGGATGTCTACTCACTGCCACCATACCAGCATGACTCACTCTAGGAGGAAAAGCCATTTTGTTTCTCCTGAGTACATATCAAGCTAATTATAGAGAATTGAATTTTTTAAAATCCATATCTTTGATTCTTTACTACTCTTTCCCTATGTCATTTACTGGTATAGAACCTTACCAGCCACATCTCTCATAATTCCCATATCTATAGTTCTTTATGATGTACAATTGTTTTATCACAAATAAAAACTTTGTGAAGAGTGAAAATATTATTCTTTCTATTTTTCAGATGAAAGCATTGATTAACTGAGACTTAGAGAAGTTAAAAGACATCCTCAATTTGTCAGAACTGTTTATAGAGCCCAGGTTTCCTTCCTCTTGTTCCAGCATTATCTCCACTCTACTGGGATACAGTTGCTATCTGTCCTTCTAAATTTGATTGGCCATTCTTGTATTGTCTTTGATAAATTTATGACCTCCTCCCCCAGGGAACTATTTAATTTAGTTGGTGTGCCCTTGTTGTCAAAGGAGCCAGGCATGGTCCAGGGTTGGAGCGATCCAGGCCTGACATAATTCACAGATGATCTTGGCACATGGAGATCCACACCTATTCATCTTCAAGATTCAATAGTCTATGAGTGACTACTGACATGTTAAAAGTTCCATGAAGATAGCAGGATACTGGACATTATAGGATTTTTTTATCACTTCATTTAGTTCTTCAAATATAGTTGCTAGTTTTGTTATATTAGTTAGAATTTATATATTATGTGAATACATATATGATGTAAATAAGTACTGTGACTTTAAGTGACTTATCCTTTGTCCTACTTGTAGTAACTCTCAACAGTATGCCTTGAATATACATCCTCCTGATTCAGTGGGCAAAGCTGGTCTTCTTTGTTAGACTGTATGTATATGTGTTTACGTGACTGTACAAGGATAGCAGATAGTAACTTGATTTTTTATTTCACTGGTATAGGGAATATCAGTGAAATGAGGAAGCTCTATTAATAAAGCAAGTCAATGTCTTCCTTGAAAATTATAATCTGTGTAAGTTTTCTAAAGCACTGAGAGTTCAAGTGACATACCCAGGGTCATATAGCGAGTATCTGAGGCAGGGTTTGAACTCAGGTCTTCTTGGCTTCAAATTTTTGTATCCATTAGGATACTATATTGTGCATGCAAAGATTTATTCATTTATTTGTATAAATATACTTTTTACATTGTTTCTCAATGTAATTAATTTTAATACTGGATTTGTTTTTTCACTGTATATACTTTGTTCAGTACATGGAAAACCTTTAAGACCAAAGTGTTTTTCATGTAGCTCT
This sequence comes from Dromiciops gliroides, assembly GCF_019393635.1. Taxonomy (NCBI): domain Eukaryota; kingdom Metazoa; phylum Chordata; class Mammalia; order Microbiotheria; family Microbiotheriidae; genus Dromiciops; species Dromiciops gliroides. The sequence continues at coordinate 358,399,819 of NC_057864.1, read as the reverse complement.
TTCTGATCAGGCCTAAATACACACTGGTTTATGAAAACATTTTTCTCTTATGGACCTGAGTGTACGATGAAGGCTTCTTCTTCCAACTATTTTTTTTTTCTTTTTCTGGTAAGACAATTGCAATGTGTAAGTGGAAAGGAATTGACTTGGTAATGAATTCAAGGAGACTACAAAGCATGTGCTTACTCAGACAAAAGTATGGTCAGCCTAGCATAGGTCAAAACTTGTCATGTTTATCAGCAAGGTGAAGGCCAGATACATAGTTGATTACAGGTAGGTGGATGCAGCAGGAATGGCAGATCAATCAGACAAGAAACTGGGTCAAAGCAAATAGTCTAGGTGGGATAAAGAAGCAGAAGGCAAAGAGAGAGAGGTCTAGCCCCTCAATTGATAGAAGACAGTTTCCTAAGTTTCTGGCATTATTCATGATGTGGTTTTTAGGCAAGAAAGGCATTCTGTTCTTTTGTTACTTAAATTCCCCATTTTTGAGATTTTTTCCTCTGACGAACAGCATGATACCCACATATAGAATATACATTTTTAAAATTTTTCCTTCACATGTTTACAATATATGAAATGTTTATGAGAAAAAGGAGTCATAAATGAACAATACCTGACTGATCAGTGTCCAGGAAAAAATAGTGATAGCTGAGAAATCATAATGGAATGGTAAAGCTGGGAGATGAAAGGAAGACTTTACTTAACATTTGGTTTTATGTTTATTTGCATTGGGTTTGTGTTCATATTATGTATGCTAACTATCAAATTGATGATTTTTACTGATTTTTTTGTTTTAATATATCAACGTAACATGCATTAATAATATGCTAGATGCCAGAAACTATGTTTTGGGCTGAGAATACAAAACAAAATTAAGAAGTTATTACTATAAATATTCCAGTTGTTATTTCAATGTGAGTGTTCACTCCAATAATGCACACAGTCCTGTCGATCCTGTTGGACATACCAAACTGTCCAAAAATTGACTAGAGGTATACTTGGCATCTTACTTACATTCTCCTTGCCTTCTATGGATACCAAAGTAGTATGCAGAATGACCATTGACTGTCACTTACCCTCACTACATGAACAAGTCAACATTTTCCCAGTAATAGACAAACAAAATGGCACAGTGTAAAGAATACTGGTTTCCAAGTTAGGAATCCCCAGGTCTAACTTCTGCCTTTGAAAATTATCACTTCTTTGATCATGGGCAAATCTCTGACTAAAACTTGGGAAATGCTTCATGTTACTGGCAAAAAAGTATTACAGGGCAGATAGATGACACAATGCATAGAGTGTTGGACCTGAAGTCAGGAAGACTCATTTTCATCAGTTCAAATCTGGCTTCAGACACTTAGTAGCTGTGTGACCCTGGGCAAGTCACTTAATTCTGTTTGCCTCAGTTTCCTAATCTGTAAAATGAGCTGTAGAAGGAAATGGCAAACCACTCCAGTGTCTTTGTCAAGAAAATCCTAGGGGCAGCTAGGTGGTACAGTGAATAGAGCACCGGCCCTGGAGTCAGGAGTACCTGAGTTCAAATCTGGCCTCAGACACTTAACACTTACTAGCTGTGTGACCCTGGGCAAGTCACTTAACCCCAATTGCCTCACCAAAAAAAAAAAAAAAAGAAAATCCCAAATAGTGTCATGAAGAGTTGGACACAACTAAAAAATGACTGAATGAAGAAATTTTATAATCTGCATTGATGGCATTTAGATTTTTTTAGATGATCTGAAATGCCATTGTTCTATGATTAACCTGAGATAACTCTCCTAATCTTGATACAAATATTGGTTTTAATGCTAGTAATGATTATTGCAAATAACAAGAATTATGTATATATATATATATATATATATATATATATATATATATATATATATACACACACACACATCTACACCTACATATTTGTATAACATGCAAAAGCTTTCTTTTTTATGGAATGATGCTTTCAATGGAATAAAACATTTATATTAAAGCATTCTAATTTAACAATTAGATATGATAACAGATATATTTTCAATTTTCTTTCTTGGAAACAATGTATATTAGAAGCTTAACCTTGGGGTATCATGGGCATATTCCATTCTTTATTGAAAATATTTAGAAAGTGAAATTACTAATGATTTCTAAGAGTAGGGACAAGATCTGATCAGTAGGTTTTGTTTAGAGGAAGGATGAAATAAAGAGATCCTTTCAAATATTTATTCTCAAAGCAAAAGGAGAACCCCAGGGAGTTCAATGAAAAGCTCGTCTTACCATTCAGTTAACAGAATATACAGACACATTTGGCAAAAGGAGAAAGGGGAAGATTCATGTTGATTTCACTTTCTTTTATTATATGTCTCTCATGATTGGCAGCTAGATATATACATATGTATGTATATATGAGTATATTTACACACAAGCATATGTATTCACAAATGTGATATATAGTATATATGTATATATGACAATGTACATGTACACATAAACATATACACATACATGTACATACACATCCTAATGATGAGTGTTTATCAATGTTTAATTTACCTTATTGAATAAAGAAATATTTTTATTTTATATTTAGGAAATATATAGATATGATTATTTCTTCAGCAAAAAAAGGCATTTCTATAAAAGCCCACTAAAATGTACCAATAATTATCAATTTAAATTACACTGACATAGAATGTTAGTAAAACTAGAATGTTAGTATAATGTAGTTTTTGCAAGAGTTACTATAGTTAAGTATCTGTCTGTATACTCATTATAAATCTAATTTTTGAGGATTTTATAACAGCCAGTTTAATAAGGTGTGGGATAAGATTTGTTAGTTAGGTTGCCAACCCTAGATATATTTTTGAACATTTTCAAATATATTTTAATTGTTTTGATAATTGCATACATGTTTTATAAAGTGCTTTAGGATTTTGGAGAATACACAGATTTCAATTTTCTTTTCAATTTATGAGAAAGTCTGGAGAATTTTTTCCCCTAGAGTTAGGAATATGAAATTTTGAATGCAGTCTCCTTGCATTTAACATTATGAATTTTGTGAAAAAACCTCTCAACCTTAATATAGTTATATATCTGATTAAGTGATTCTGTGTCTTTATTACAATACTCCATAAAATTAGTATCAAAGAGAATGACACAAAATCTAATACACCAGAACATCTTTTTGAAGACTAATAGGTAGAATGAAACATACCACTCTATAGAAATGTAAAAATCTATATAATTGTGAAAATCTTGAATCTTCCATGTTGGTCTGATAGCTATTCCTTCTTTAGTTGTAACTATTCAATTATGTCTTTTCTGACCATCAAGTCAGTAGTATCCTTTATCTTTAGTAATAGGCTTTTATCCAAATTTTCTATGGAGGAAGAATAGGAGGTGTTGGCAGCTATGGGATTATACTCTGTGATTCAGAGTTGTGATACTTGAAGCATTGCTCAAAAAGTAGGATTTGGAAGTTTCTCTGAGAGCATATTATGTTGAACCACCAAGTAAGAATGTTTTATTATACCCTTGCTTCCCCAGAAAAGCAAAACAAACTAATAAAATAGATCCTTTTACCAAAAGAGAAAGAGCATGGTATAATGGAAAGAACACTCAATTAGGAGTTTGTTGTGACCAAAATCTGCCTCTGTTACCTGCTACCTGTCTAATTTTTCTGGGCCTCAGTTTCCTCATCTGTAAAATGAGTGAGTTGATATTGATGGCATCAAAAGTCCTTTTTGACCTTTAGGTCTATGAAATGTTACATGGAGAATTGATGGATTAGTAGGAAAAAGAAAGCCTGCATTCATAGTATCATAGAATTCATGAACTGAAAGATATCTAAAGAATAATCTAGGCCAAATCTTTCAGTATGAAACTAAACTAAACTTCACAGAGTTTAAGTAACTTACCCACAGTTAGTCACACAACTAGCTAGTGACAATGTTGGGGCTAGTACCAATCTCTCCTGTTTCTTACTTCATTACTTTTAACAGAACACCAAATTGATTTAACATGATCACTGGTTTTTCTTTAAATTTCTCAACAAGCTTCATCTTTGTTTGAAAAGAAAAGGAATGCAAGCTAAACCATCTAACTTTTCATGGATTCATGGAAGCAATAAAAAACTCATATTCCTTTCTTGTCAAAACTCTGTTTTAAGTCTAGGATGGATCTCCTTGAAAAGTGAGTACATTATATCATGCTCAAACTTCCTGAACTCTGATTCTTAAAGCATGCACAGATTAAGATTAGAGGAAACAAATAGATCACTAACAAAATGATAGTAACCTTACTTTTACAATTGAAGAATTATTGCCATTCATTCTTTAACTGTTCATTTAGAATACATATATGAGGTGATTACTATGTAGTAGGATATTTAGGGATACAAAATCAAAGCTGAAATAATACATGTCCTCAAGAAATTTATATTCTATTAGGAGAGGGGGCAACATGTTTAAGTCTAAGTAAAAAAAAGGCTATCTGCAAAATAAATATAATATGACCAGGGAGGCAATAACAACTATAGAACTGTAGGGTTCAGGATATCCTTTTACAAAAGGAGGTGGCACTTGAGGTGATCATTGAAAGAAGTTTCATATTTCAAGAATCAAGGATAAAAAGAGGGTACATTCAGGCATGGGGGGTGGGGGTGGAGAGCCTGTACATAGCAATGGAAATGAGAGATAGAATATCATGTAAGAAGTAGGGTAAAATAGGTATAGTATATATTAGGAAGGCAAAGAATTTACCAGGCATTGAATGCTCAAAATATAATTAAAGCAATTAATCAGTAACAAAAGTAGAAGTATTTATGATGCATTATAAAACTGTCATGATTTACAGTAAAATATATGTGGATATTCTATTTCATTCAACACCCATTCTTTATTTTTGTAGCCTTTCAAAGTATGATAGATGGGAAGAAAAAAAGGCTAGAATTCTAAATATGTGTTCCCAGGAGGAAGAAAATATGTTTACTTCAAGTTGAATGAGTTCCCCCAGAATCTCACACTTAGGAACACCTTACAAGGTCCTCTCCTCTTAATACTTTGCTAAATTGCATTGACCCTTCAATTACTAAGCTTTTCTTTCACATGGCTTTCCATAAGAAGTGAAGTTGTTCTTCTGTTATGTTTCTAGAAACAAAGGTATTTTTGAAAATATTCAAAATAAAGTAAACTATCACCTTAAACATTTAAAATGTTAGAGTATCATCTGCTTAGTACCCTTTCTACTGCCTGAGTAGAAAAATTGTATTGGAGTCACTTACAAGAGAAATTATCTGTGTAGGGCCAGAGGTATAAAATCCAAGTCCGATGGAAGGCCAAAGAAAAGTTTTCCTTTTGCTAAAACAAATTGGAAAAGACAAAGGAATAGAACAAAGACAAAGCAGGAAGGAACAGTGACAGTCATCTGCCTTATTCCTGCTTATACAATAAGAAAACAAAATACATCCAAACAAACAGTAAGGAGAGGGTACACAGAAAGGTCAATGTCTGAATCCTTCCCGATTTGGCATCATACCGTTTTTATTTCTAGATGCTATCAGGTTTTTTTTCTAAATACACATCCTATGACTGCAAAATTTGCCATGCCAGCTATAAGAATGGATTTTTTGCCCTTCTTTATAGGTTGCATGCAGTAATTTATGGTTGGCCATTAGCCAGCTGGTCACTAAATATTTTAAGTTCTGAAATGAAATGCTTCTCAATGTGCTATATAGACATGGTTTAAAAAAAGTCTCAACTTCATTACTTCATTTAGGCTCAATCATCATTTAACAAGGTATGAACAATGTCTGTGCATTGTAATGAAGTAGAACAAGTGACCTCAGAAACTGGGAAAAGCTGCCAAAATTTGAATTACATCCCAAACAAGAATGTCTGTTTTCCCCTACAATCTGCTTAATGCAGAATGCATTAGGCTCTTAGTACTGCACAGCTGTGATTCCATCTAAGGAGAATAATGCTTGCTTTTAGATTTTTAAAAATGTTCTTCCTAATGAGGTTTGGTACCTCTTTCTATATTCACATCACAATTCTTTTCTCTTTTTTGCCCAAATTTCTACATCCTGGAAACACTTGGTGTTTGAGTGGCACAAATACTGTAACAGTGGTAATGATATCAACATCAGTTCTCAACAAGGGTATCTGTCTAGGATTTGACAAACATATAAGAGTCAAAGAGACCATTTTGGAAAACAATCTGCTTCTGTTTTTTTCTTTCAAATTTTTAGCCACATAGTGATTTAAGCAAATGGTCAAAGCATTAGCGGAAAAATGTGCTGTCAGTTTTCACCCTTTACTTCTTCAATCAGTAGCTGAATTCTTTATACTGTTGATTTCCTGTTTGTAAGACTGCTATATGGTGGGCTTAACTTTCCAGGAGTATAACAATCTGAAAACCTGGATGACATAGTGCCTTGTAACACTTTTTAGTTTCTCCATTTCATTTTCTTTTACACATATAGACTGTGTGTACCTATTATGAATCCAGTTATTTTTATATTTTGACATAGTACAAAGAAGAGCAAAATAACCCCTCCTTTGAATGACACTTTTCAGCATAGTTGAAGACGTTTGACCCTCTGAAAAAAATGAGTTCATTCAGCACAGATGTGGAGTATGAAGCCTTGGGTTCAAGTTCTGGCTCTTTCATTCAGTGTGACTTTGGACAAATCATTTCTCTTTTTGGACCTCATTTGCAAAAGGAAGGGGTTGGATTAGAAAATATTTCAAGTCTCATCAAATGCTAACATTTTATAATTATCTAAATGATTTAGCCCAGGTTTTCTAAGAAGGAACTTATTGAGTATATTCATTTTAACATATTCATTTTAACAGTTAGAGAAACCACCACTAACTTACTTTAAATGATACATCTTTATTATAGTACCTAGAGAGTATGGAGGAAAAAGAAAAGGGAGAAAAGATAACTGCATTGCAGTTCTTCCTTTTTATTTCTATATGCTTATCTGAGGAAGGAGGGTAAGCTAAGACCTGATATTTAGAAAAGTTTTAGTAGATGGGAGCTTGATTAAAGGCGCCTAACTCCCAGCCCCTATCCTAAACCTTTATTCTCATCTTCTGAAAGTTTTACCCCAAATTCTCTCTCTGATTTATCAAAATGCTTGCTTTAATCTCTTATTTATCACAATGCTCATAATAATATCAAAATTCATGCCTGAATATCTTATAGATTCTACAATTGGTAACTCAACCCTTACTGCATTTAATTAGTGTGTATAACCTGGGTATCCACACATTTAAATGACATCACCTCATTTCTCCAGCTCAGAGAAACTTATCAATTGTTAGTAAGAATTGTGAAACGAATGAAAAATGAGCTTAGATTCAAAGTGGTAATGGCAGCAGGCTTGAAAAATGATTGGGTGGGAATAAAAGGGAAGGATGAGAATAAAACAAGTACTATGAGGATGTTAAAGTATACCCCATCATATCTGTAAAAAGCTACAGCTGCAGGTACAACTTTGTCCTATATCACACACACACACACACACACACACACACACACACGCATGCACACACACACACAATCTAGAAAGAAAATATGCTCAGTTAATTCAAATTTGTCTTAAAAGCTAACAGGATGATAACATCTTTCTGTGAACTTTGCATGCTTTAAAATAAAACCAAACAACTTCCTAGTAAAAAAAATTATATAGAAAATGTTATTTTATCCTTATAATAAGTGCATATAAGAGAGCTCAAGCAATTAACAGAGAACCATTAATGGACCTCTAAGCTCAAGGTTGACAAGGCCCAAAGATTCCAATTTCCCTTTATTTTGGAGTCATCATTAAAAACTTCCATAATTTGAAAACTCAACTCTTGCACTTTACCATATCTAACAGGTATCTTCACAGCCTGAGAAACTTCAGAAACTCTTTTTAAAAAGGAAGATCAACACTTTAAGTTTTCAAAGAATCCTTTCCAAAAAAGAAGTACCTCATCAGTTCTCTCATATAAATCTTCAAATATGTTTAGGAAGAATTGCATTTTTTTTTTAACATATTCACTTATATGCTAGGCAAGGGAAGCCATTTAAAAAAAGTCTTTGAATCTGAACTACGGCTCACCATAATCTGGTTAAAATTATCTCCAGCACCACCTGTCATTATTAATATGCGAAAAGGGGAGAGGGAATACATTCAGGCCAGCTATGTTATTCTGACTATGGCCCATCAGCTTCTCACGGTTTCGTTTTAGGATAATGGCTGTTGCCTTTTCAATAGATTCAGGATTTTTATGGAGTTGTTGAAGATATTACATCTTTAATTAAAATTCTTTTTTTTTCTAGGAATCTTTCATTTAGCTTAGTAGCTTTTCCATCTAATTCCTGGAAGAAGATTTGTGAGTCTTTTACATATTTCAATCTTTGGGGCTTGTTTTTAATCTTCAAGTTTAATAAATTTCATTGGCATTGAAAATTGTTATGTTGTTTCAGAAAGTGATAATGTGACCTAGCATAAGCATCAATGCATTAACCATTATATCCAATTTAACAAGAGCTACATAGATGAATTTCAAATGTGTGGTCCTGATAATGACGAACGTCTGTGGCAAATAACTAATGACTGAGACAATACTATTTCAGTCCAACCTAAGGGACTGCAATTTAACTGTATTTCATTTTCCTAACCTTGGTCTTTCTTAGCAATAGACTGCTTTTTCTGGGTATTTCTTCTGCTTCATATATTTCTTGGAGACCTGACCAGGACACATTAAAGATTATAAGTGGGGAGAATTCCAAGAGACTTGAATTAAAACCAGGACATTTAGGGAAAATCAGTTAGGGCAAGAACACCTTAGGCACACTTTAGCAAACTAGTATCCCTTGATCTCTCCAATAATCCCCAGAAACAACCTCATCTCTTAAGGATATTCTCATCTTTGGCTATAATGTAGGAAAACGCCAGGTCTACACTTAATAATTCAAACAGGGGGCGGCTAGGTGGTGCAGTGGATAAAGCATCAGCCCTGGATTCAGGAGTTCGTGAGTTCAAATCCGGACTCAGACACTTGACACTTACTAGCTGTGTGACACTGGGCAAGTCACTTAACCCCCATACACCTGCAAAAAAAATAAATAATTCAAACAGGAACTAACGTCTACAATTTGAAAAGGAGAGTTAAGTTTATCAGGTTTTGTTTTGTTTTTTGTTTTTCATTCCTTTTTTCTTTTTTTTTTTTTTTTGCAGGGTTAAAGTGACTTGCCCAGGGTCACACATCTAGTAAGTGTGAAGTGTCTGAGGCTGGATTTGAACTCAGGTTCTCCTGAATCAGGGCCAGTGCTTTATCCACTGTGCTGCCTACCTGCCCCAAGTTTATCAGTTTTAATTTGACTTTAACCCAGTGTTATTTTTTCAAAGTGTTAACAAAGTGAGTCACAATCACTCTAAACCTCATTTTTATTAAATTATTAAAAATAAAAACAATCACCTATAATAAAGAACAAATATTTATGTTTTTATTTTGTTTTTTTTTTGGTTGGGCAATGAGGGTTAAGTGAGTTGCCCAAGGTTACACAGCTGCTAAGTGTCAAGTGTCTGAGATAGGATATGAACTCAGGTCCTCCTGACTCCAGGGCAGGTGCTCTATCCACTGCGCCACCTAGCTGTCCCAGAACAAATATTTCAGGACTGAATTTGGAGAATGGTTTGCCATTTCCTTCTTCAGCTCATTTTATAGATGAGGAAACCGAGGCAAACCAGGTGAAGTGACTTGATCAAGGTCATATTGAGACCAGATCAACTTAGGAAAATGAGTCTTCCTGATTTCAGTCGCAGCCATCTATTTACTGTGCCACTTAGCTGGTATACATACATATATACATACATACATACATACATACATGTATGCATGAATACACTTACACAAGTGAATTGTATTATATAGTATATATAAATACATATGCATATATATTAATTTATTTGTGTATGTAAACATGATACTACTTATTGTGACACTAAAATGGGTAGTGTTATGATTTTGGAGTCAGGAACATCTTGGCTCAGGTTTGATCTCTAATTCTATACTATAACCTTGGAAAGGTTATGAGATTCTCTCAATGATGCACTCTCTATTACTATAAGTTACCAGTAAGCCATCTATCTCTAACCATGAAAGGAATTTTCTTATCAGAGTGACCCACACTAATGAAATCATAGTTGTAAAGTATCTATTTATCTTTCTCAAGTCTAGACAACGAAATGCATGGATATGCATATACACATTTATAAACCTAGTTTATCAGATATCTCCAGAATGTTTCTATGACCTAATAGTTATAAGCCTCCTTATTGACTTAATCCTAATAAGAACAACTGTTATCTTCTCTAGATGCTAAAATCTACAGGGTAAAAGTATGTACAAATATTAAACATGTACTTTCAGTCTGCCATTCACCAGGACGTCAAATGTTGGAAGCATTTTGAATGATAGAAGGGACAAAGAGAAAAGAGAAGGTCAGCTTCCAAAATCTGATAAAATACTTATTGGACTGCATGCCATGTGTATAGTTTTTACAGCCAAATTACCTGTAGATGTTGCCTCAGGGTCTTCTTGACTTAAACTGTGATGCTTTTATTTAGAAGCTCCTTGCTTATCTTATCTTTCCCCTCCCTCTGAAATCTATAAGAAATTCATTATTTCTCTACTTACATTTGAAGACATTGCCAGGTTATTCTTTGAGGACTACTCTATGTTTGGTGACCTCATAACATTTGGTTGGGTATGCTGAATATATGTAGGCCTTCAGAACTGTTTGTGGATTCTGAAGAATAAATGGGTGCTTTTAGGTATCTCATTCTAAGTTTCATTAGGGCTGCAGAAAGGCCTTTTCCTCTCATATATTTCTATCTGTACATTTCCTTCTGTCTGTATGTTTCTTTTGAGACACTATTTCCCCTTCTATTCAGTTCCCCACCAAACATGTAGACTTTTATTAGAGTGATTATACTGACATGGATTAATGATCAGAGAGCTTGCCACAGACTCAGGAAGAATGGGGTTTAAGAATCACTTAAAAATCCTATGGCATAGTTTTAGAAAAGTCATAATTCTAAGAATTTTGATTTTTTCTTTTGGATTTCTCTTTCAAAACAGTTTCTAGGGGCAGCTAAGTGGCACAGTGGATAAAGCACTGTCCTTGGATTCAGGAGGACCTGAGTTCAAATGTGGCCTCAGACACTTGACACTCACTAGCTGTGTGACCCTGGGCAAGTCACTTAACCCTCATTGCCCTGCAAAAGGAAAAAAAAGAAAAGAAAAAAACAATTTCTAAATCAACAGTTTGGCAGCTGTTTTTTTATGGTAAGGTTTACCAGATATGAAAACCTAATTGTTATTTTCCAAGGAACAATACATTGTTTCAGGTCTTCCTCCTAAAATATTAAAGTTAAAATTATAAAATGTAAAAAAAAAAAGAATAACTTCTGACAAATAGTGTCTCTGTGACCTGGGAAATGTCACATAACATTCCTGCGCTCTGATAACTGTTAAAAACTATAAAGTTACAGAGAAGTTTAAGTGACTTACCCAGGGTCCCATAGTTAGAAAGTGTTTGAAGCTGGATTGTGCTCAGGTGTTTCTTACTTGAAGTGCAATATTCAATCCACTTTGCAGCAACAAAAAAAGGGCTAAATCTTATCCTATGGACAAAAGAGAATCACTGGAGTTTTCTGAGCAGGGTCAGACATATGCCTTTGGGACATCAATTTGTTAACCATGGAGCCTGGATTGTAGAGACAAGAGACCAGAGGCAGGGAGAATAATTATGAGTCCCTTATAACAACACATGAAAGAAGTTATGAGAATCTAAACTAGTTTGGTGTGTGTTTGCATAGAAAAGAGGGCATCTATATGAGGGATGTTATGGAGGAAGAACTGAAAATACCTGATAACTAATTGGATGTGAGTAATAAAGGAAAGGGAAGAATCAAGAATGACTTTCACTTTGCTAACCTGGGAGACCAGGAAGACAGGAATAAGCAAATTAGAAACAGGCAAGGATGAGGGTTGTGGAAAAGATATTGAATTTAGATGAATCATTTATTGCATCAATTTATATTTTAAAATCCTCAAAAGTCCATATTAGAGAATATTTTATATTAGATGCAGGGACAGGTTATGAACTAGACCTAGGATTTAACTAATATAAATAGGGGTATTTTGGTAAATACCTAATAATTGGCTCTCCAGTATGTCCAATACTCTTTTAAATTTAGTCAGCATAATTAAAATTTTCTCTTTCACTTTTTTGAGTCTAGAAAGTCAATAAAGCAATAAATCAATCCTTGATTGACAGCATTTGCTGATTTCCAAAGAATAGATAGATACTCTCACTGAAAATTTAACAATTGGTTTTCATAAGCTGTTTTGTAATGGGTTCTGATTTCTCTGAGATGAAGAAATTTCCTCTATTGATGCAGGTCACTTCTACCTCTTAGACTCCCATGAAATCTACAAATGTCAGCTCAAATGTCCCAGCTTACAGAAGGACTCCTCTGCTCCCCCTTTTGAAACTATTTTGCATTAACTTTGACTGTATCCTTTCCACATTGCTAGGGTTAGGGGCACAGTGCCTCTATGATCTGGAAAATCTATAAAAATATTCTGGACCTCCCTTCCTATCAGAGAAGTCTTCTATCTTTGCAGATTTCCTTATCTTTTTTCTTGATATTCTATAATACCATGCATATATTTTATGCATTTCTGAGTTTCTAAACTTTTTCTTTGTCATCTCCTAGCCTTCACAGGTTGTCTGCAGCTTCTGCAAAACTCCCCCAAAATTTCCATTTTATTTCTTATGCCATCCTCTAATATATCAAAACCATGATGAGGAAAGTCACAATGTTGAAGGGCTAACTGTATTTCTCCTCTTACATTCTTTTTCTCTACTAGAATGCAAACACCATGGTAGGAGGTCTTTGTTTTTTATCTTCTTATCCCTGGGCTTAGAACAGTGCCAGGGTCATAGTTGGTATTAGTAAGTGCTTTTGAATGAAGTATTCATTTATAGCTATGTTTATTTAATATATAATTGAAAGGAAAATGACATGATAGAGGGCTAACCTTGGAGTAAGGAATTCCAGTTTCTGACATATGCTACCTGTGTGAACCAAAGAAAGTCATGTAACCTCCATATGTCCCAGGGAACTCTCAAATTGTAAATCACTGTCAATCTGCTTCCCTGAGATGGTGAAGAGTTTTTCCATACTAAGAGTTCCTTACACTGTAGCAATCACAGTTCTGGACCATCCTGCTTGGAAACAAATTTTAAAAAGACATGATTAACAAGGCCCACAAAGTTTAACATATTTTGGTTTACTCACAGTAGGTCTGGTTACAAAGCAGAAATTTCAGAACTAAATATCAATACTTTGTTCCACTGTCTTTTGCCTTTGGATTGACTATTTGGAGAAAGGAATGATTGTTGAGTCTGGCCTGAAGAACACTATGAAGGTTCTGTGGCGATATTACTTGGGGCTTCAGTATCTGAAGCTAAGTTTCAACAACCTCACTCACTTATTCCTAAATAGCTAACTGTTTGGGCAAAATATAACTCTTTACAAATGTAGAATGGTGCAGTTTTTGACACTGTGAGTTTGTTTTATTTAACTCATCAATCCAATCTATTAAACATTTATTAAAAGCTCACTATATGTGTGGAATTATCCTAGGCACAAGTGACACAAAGACCATGTAAAAGAAATCTCCACTTCATATTTTACATTTTATTTGTTTTCCACACCCATGATTTAATCAAATTAAACCAGCAAATCCTTGCCACCCATCATCCTCCTAGCCTGGTCCCTTCCTCTCTTTCTGATTCTCTTATACCTTACCCTTTATCCACAAAGTCTCTAATCCAGCTATATGGGCCTGACTGCAGTTCCTTCTCTATGCACTCTGTGTACTTCCTTTGCACTTGTCATTACCCATGCCTGGAATACTCTTCATCCTCATCTCCATTTAGTTTCTGCAGCTTTCCTCAAGAAAGCTCCAACTGCAACTTCTACAGGAGGCCTTTTCCAAGCCAACCAGTTGTAATGCCTTTCCCTGTATTCCATTTACTGTTGTATTTAGCATCTGCCTATTTATTTAGATGTTATCTCCCACATTATAATGTAAGGTCCTTGAGGGCAAAGACTTGTTTTACTTTCTCTATATCCCTAGGATTTATTTGGTAAAGAGTTAATGAACTCTTATTGAATGACTGAATTCTTGGCAGAATATACATGTGTACACAAACACAGTAATAGATCTACTTCTCTAATATAAGAGCTACATAATTGTGATTTGTATTAATTAAAAGAGACCCCTGATGTTGATCATTAGCCATGTGAGTAAACATAGATCCAAAGACTCATACATATTCCATAATACTTCCTTTGTAATGTTCATATAAAAACATTTCTTCATGAGTCTACAATGACTAAAATTTGAGCCTGGAGTTATTGGCAACCTTGCATTTAAGATCTTTCTGACATATTTTGTCACATGTATATAGAACTAATGATTTGAACTGATTGGTTTGCCAGGTAGAAGGGCCAGCTATTGAGGCTGAGCAAAAGATTCTAGTGTGACTGCTTCTCAAATGGTACTGGCACTAGAGATGTTCTCCAGAGTTGGACTCATGGTCTGCCAGAATCTTTTATTTTTCTGGCAGAGAACTCTGCCAGTCCTCCTCCTAGTCAATTCCACTGTGCCCTTTGTGATCCTTATCCATGTCACAACAATCTCACCTACATAAAGGCCAGAATTTTTCTTCCAATATTTCCTCTACTTCATCACTTAACAGAAGCCTCCCTTTCCTAGAAGGATGATACTTCCTTTTTAATTGTCCCCATGGAAAGCTGCTACTTTGACAATTCCCCATGACACACTAGGCCAGGGACCATGAGGAGTTGTCCCCAGATGATTCCTCTGCATTCTTCTCTCAATAACCTTTCCTTTCTTGAAATCCATACAATCTAATTACACCAACTACTCTTCAACCTTAGCATTACCAACAAATTGCCAAGTTCCTCAATTTTCTCAATGTACTTAGCATCATATACATCATTTTCATTCCATCTCCTTTAATATTAATTCTAACTCCTTGAAACAATCACACATTTCCTCAATCTCAATTCCAACAACTTCCTTCTCTACCCAAGCTAAGCAATATATTATCATTTTCACATCTTACATCTCAATTTTTATTCACGTACCTACAAGATTATGAATGTCACAACCTCTTCTCCTTTCCATTCACTTATTGATGTTAAATTTGTTTCTTGTCATAATTGTGAATTCTATAGTTTAGACCTTTTTAACTCTAAATCTTTACTACTGTGAATTCATTTGCCTTCATATCACCAAGGCCTAATATTTTCATGATTCACTAGTCACTACTGTACAATAGTTTACATAGAAACTTTACCCCATTCTTCATCTGATCATCATATATTCTGGCTAACAACCACTATGATTTTTTTTTCTCTTCTTGTTCTCAGCTTTCTATGTAATCCTGCAAAAAGTCATACAATCAAGACGATTTCATCCACTCTGAACTTACAGTACAGAGTGTTATAATAGATTTAGGGTTGACTTTGGAATGAAGAAAAAACAAGGTTCCAAGAACCAGTCTCAGGGTCTTCAAGCAAATGTCAAACACAGTAAATTACAGCTATCTTGGGAATCTAAATGAATGAAGAAAATTTCTTTGTTAAGACTTCCAAACACCAATGAAATAAGAGATCTGGAATGACAAAATATCACTTGGGCACAAATTCCTACTTTCCAACCCATTACTGACTCTCTATTACTCCTAATCATTGGGGACTGGTAGTGAATTAGGGTCCTGCAAAGCTATGTCAAAACACACACATATTCACACATACACAGAAACACAAACAAGCTCTTTCGTGTTTCATCAAGTAGAAAGGACTTAAATATGATGGTCTCAGCAACAGCCCATTTATTCTAAGGAGAAACCTAACATTGACAACAAAGTAATAGTGGTTTGGTTTTTTTTTTTTGTTGTTGTTGTTGTTGCTGTTCACAACCATAAAATACGATTTTTTTCTAAAAAAGTTTTTTAGTCCTGTACTTCTCCGTTGTCTTCATCTACTTGCAATGAAAAAATAGGAAGAATTTAGATTTTATTTTAATCACAAATCTCTTTGGACTCAAGGGGAATTTACCTTTTTACCCTATTATCTGCAAGTACAACCATTCACATATCCTTTGTATATCCTTTGACAAGTATTATTTTTATGTCAACATTTTTGCTATTGAGTGAGATAGTTCTGAAATCAATCTTATAAAAGCAATCTTATCAAATCTTATCAAGCAATCTTGATGTCACAGGTGTGACTATGGGGAAAAGTTTCTTTGTTTATAGCATCTAATTTTGTATAG
Organism: Dromiciops gliroides; assembly: GCF_019393635.1. Classification (NCBI taxonomy): domain Eukaryota; kingdom Metazoa; phylum Chordata; class Mammalia; order Microbiotheria; family Microbiotheriidae; genus Dromiciops; species Dromiciops gliroides. Next base: position 358,383,392 of record NC_057864.1, on the reverse strand, counting down.
AAACATCCTCTTGTTTTGCATACACACATATATTTCATCTTATTTTATTTGCATGTATACTTTCAAGACAGCATTTCAATGTATTAGGTTTCAAATTATCCATAGTTTAGGTATTCATGCAAAACAAACACAGTGGTCTTTCCATGTTTTCAATAATGGTACTTATAAATCCCATTGACTGAGTGGATTGTATTTTCTGGATTGGGACTTGTTACTTAATATATTTCTACTAAATAAAAAGTATTTATTTTCTTTGCTTATTTCAGCCACTGTAGTGGATTTGGTTTTCAAAAATTGTTATGCATTTGTCAATCTTGAAAAAATATTTCACATAAAATGAAATAGAATTTAACTTAAATTGAAATTACGATTGACTTTAATTATTAAAATTTCAAACAATTATCTCCTGTCATTTCAACCTTTTTAAAGTCATGAGTAGTTTGAAAATTAGATTTTATACTATATTTGCCAAATTAAAGATGATGATAAATTGTAATAAACATATTACTTTTAACTTCCTACAATGATTATTTAACTTTATTCATACTTTGTGTTCAAATATTGCAAGCAGCATGGGGCAATTCATCTGTCTTTTATTTGTTGTTATGTTCACAGATATTCCCATGAAAATGCATTGTGTGCCAATTCAAATTTGACCTCATTTGTGCAAAATATTCACTAATGTCTGTACTGCCTGTCAGTTGAAAGCAATTTGCTGTGCTAGTCTTTCCCTTGTCTACCTTGACTTAGGCTTTGTTTTCATTGAGAAAAGCAAAAATGTTAATTCAGTAATTTTACCTAAAATATAAAATAATTTTGGTCCTTCCCAGGTGTTCCCAACCCCCTATTTCAAGAAATTCAGTATTGTTGGTAAGTTGGAATCCACACGTTGAGAAACAAAAATATTGAATTAGGAAATAATGATCACTAAAATTATTCGAAGCAATTATTATATATCCATAATAACATGAAAGAAAGCTTTATTTTTAAAAGAAAAAAAGAGTACAGATATGCAGGCAGTATTTATTCTTGTATATCATTGCATTTGCAATTTAAAGACAATCTAGTTACTGTTATGAATTGTTCCAGTTTCTAAGTTTAATGAAAATAACCCCCAAATCTTTTGACTTGAGAAACCATGATCAGTATCTCTAATCTAAAAAGACATTAATAAAATTGACATGTAATAATATAACTAATGATGTCCAAAGGCAGCCAATAATTAGTCTTTTAAAGTGATCCATAATTCTTTTGCCTTTGTAACATAAATTATTTCCATTGTTTTATGGTAACATTTATGCATCCCACCATTTTTGGAGTGTAGTAGATAGAATGCTAGGCCTAAAGTCAGGAAGACACATTTCCTCTGTTCAAATCTGGCATCAGACACTTACAAGTCGTGTCATCTTGGACAAGTTCCTTAACCCTGTTTGCCTCAGTTTCCTCATCTGTCAAACAAGCTGGAGAAGGAAATGGCAAACCACTCCAGTATCTTTGCCATGAAAATCCCAAATGGGGTCAGAAAACTCAAAAACAAACTGTTTTTTTAAATGGTTAAATGGTAGCTATTGTCATTAGTGTGTGGTAGGACTGAGGAGTACTAACATCTATCTGAAAAATTATTCTTTTGTGTATATGTCTGTTTATGGAATGTATGGTAGGTCTAAAACTGTAAATTCATCTGAATAAGGCATTTTCTATGTGGAAATACAATTTTGAAATACATATAAGCAATCTAGCCTTACAGAATGGTTGTCATTGAGAGATTTGCCCATAGTCTTGCAGCTAGAATATGTTTTGAAAAAGACTTAAATCCAGATTCCTGATTCTAATGCCAATTCTTTATCCACTGTATCACAATATGTCTGCCTAATACTTTATTTTATTTTTATTTCATTTATAAAATGAGTGTTTATCTCATTTATAAGTTATAAATAGTAGTATTTGTATGTTATATTGAAACTGGTTTATTGATAATAAAATAACATGTATGTATGCATGTGTCTTTATTTATATAGATATCCAACGAATATGCATCAATATTCAAAGAAGGTAACTTTTATGTTCTAAACTGTTAGGTATGGCAAGACTTGTTTTGGTTTACTAAGAATGTCTCCTTTCTCTCTTCATTTTCATATTAAGGTGTAAATATATTGAAGAGAACCCCAATGAGCATTTGAATAGTGCTGTTTGACTGAATAAATGATTGACTGATTTGTTCAATAGATTTTTGAGTGGCTATCAAGTGTTGGAACTTGTGATAGATGATATTCATTTTTTGAAGACGTGTATACAGCATAACATGAACCCAGGTTTGTATAACCATAATCTGATCAAGGAGTGAACATGGTTAGACTACTACAATTATGATAGTAGGATACTACTCTTTGGAGTATTAAAAAACCAACTATTGCTCAATATACACATCCTCTTCTCCCTACAAACATGTTTTGGATTCATTGCTCCTCTACTCCATCACGTTTACTTGTCTGGCTCCCTTGATCTAACTTTCATGGATTTCTGGCTTTGACCTTGAAGTAGTTTCCTAGATAATCTCTGGATTTCTTAGTACTTAAATTGCTTGCTCTTATTTTTTTTTCCATTTACACCAGGAGCTCCACTGAGTGGCTTTAATTTATTATGATATTGTAGGTCAATCAGAGAAGTTACCCATTCTAAACTTCCTGAAGCTTGGAGTAGTCATATGCTACATTCAACCATAGTCACCCAGAAGATATTAAGTAAGAGCTTCCTCTTCAATACTGAGAATTGGTGCATATGCTATTATGGAAAGCAAAGTTCACAGTTCTTTCATTCAACAAATATTTAAAGCACCTACAATGTGCAATGTAATGTATTATTTCATTTGTAAGTAAAAAATTGAGAGTAGAGAGACCTAGAGCAAGGTCACACATTAAGAAGTATTTCTCCATCACCCAATGTCTGTTTACAGCAGGATATAATTTATAATTTGAAATAAAACCTATCCTTGTTTAATCAATAAAAAGCATTTATTTTGAGATAGAGTATTCTTGATTTTATAAATCGTGCTTCTAAATCTGCTTATCTTGAAAGCTCAATCATTCAGGCATCTTTATTGGCTAGAATTGGTAAGATTCTAATTTAAATCTCAATATTTGAGTTCCCAAGTGTCATTTCTTTAGAAAATTTTAAACCATTGGCTTGAGGACAATGTGGAAAGATCACCAAATTTGGAGACAGAGCTTGGTTTGAATCCCCTCGGTTACTTATTTGCTTACCTTGGTCAAGTTACCTAACATCTCTGAGCCTCAGTTTCTTCATTTGTAAAAATGAAGGGGTTGGACTAGATGACTTCTGAAGTCCCTTCTGATTTTAAACTTTATAAATTTCATAGGGATAAGGATAGAGACTAGATTTGATATAGGGAAGTATATCAACATATGAGAAAAATTCTTATACATATGTACCTTCTCTGTACCTTCCTAGTGCTGCTAAGTGACTTGCCTAGTCATACAGCTCACAAAGGGGCAAGGCTAGAAAACAGTTTTTTCCTGATTCCAAGGCTATCTCTCTATCAACCATGTTATTTGCTGTGTGAACGTGAATTTTATAAGATTGATATTCAGATTCCATATTACCACAATGTGCTTAGCATGGTGCCTAGCACATAGTGGGTGCTTAATTTTTATTGATTGAATGACTGATTCCAACACTTCTGAACAAGTCTGAACAAAGTTTTTTAACATTTTCATAGACAACAGCCTAGTGAGACTATTGTTTAGAATGAATCAATGCTTTATTCATCAATTTTTTTTTTCCCGGACAATGAGGGTTAAGTGACTTGCCCAGGGTCACACAGCTAGTAAGTGTCAAATGTCTGAGGCTGGATTTGAACTCAGGTCCTCCAGAATCCAGGGCCACATAGCTGCCTCCAAGCAGTATTTTCTTAAGGGGATTCTTAAGTTTCCTTCATTACTCATTTTTGCCTGAAATAGTTACCTTTACTTGACAAATAAAAAATAATATATAATAATTTTAAACACAAAAACCAAGATTAAATGGAAAGGTCAATGGGATTTTAATCAGAAAGATCTGAGTTTAAGTGCTTCTACTTATAAGGAGTAGGATGTTGGGCAAATCACTTAATCTCTTTGATCCCCATCTAGAAAATGGGTTTAGTAACATTTGAACTAATCATCTTTTGTGAAAAATAAGTCAGGTAATGAATATGAAAGGAATTCCAAAGTTTTAGAGTGCTATATAAAAGTTATTATGTTATTTTCCATGTCTCATCACCATTAATAATGATATAGTGAAGATAACTAAGTGATAAGTGGGAAGATATTGTTCTAAATTAAGTGTTTGGAGGGGGCTTAAATCCTATAGTACATACGGAGGCAGAGATATTCTGGAGTGTTGGATATTCTTTACTGATTATTGATCATTCATTCGACAAGAAGAGTATGCTTCAAGAGACTTCTACATATAAGTATAGTTATTCAAACACACAAAAAAGCTAAAAAGGTAGGAAGAAAATACCTACAAAGATACAAGTCTTCTAAATCTATAGAATCAAGAACTGAATTTCAGGAATTCAAACTCATCCTTCATTTTGCTTAATTATGTCAAAGCTATCTCCCCCTGATTTGCACAAGTAATGATATCCACATCAAAGATGACAGATGAGAAACATATGAGTTTATGTACATTAGAAGGATTCTAGGTAAATGGCAAATATGATATTTTGAAAAGAAAATTTCTTGCTGAATTCCTTAGGAATATATATGCATTATCAAGCTATCCTATTACAAGAGAGTCAGCCTTTCAACACATCAATTTCAATACATTGTTATTAGCTTTGAGATGAAACTTTATAATTTTTTGCTTCACTAAAGCATTTAGAATGAGCACACATTTTAGTGTCTGAATAGTTTCCAAATATTTTAATAAAGCAGCCAATACCATGAACCAGGGTCTGAGCCTGCGTGACTGGAGACTAGATGTCATATTGTAAGAACTAAACATTTCTTTTTACATATTGACTTGGTCCTTATTGCTTATGAAGTATTATACTCTGGTACAAATATACTTGTTTAAAATAACAACTCTTTTTTTTAGCCTTGTTATTTTTTTAATGAACAAAATAATATAAAATTTATTTTGGAGAGTCTTAAAAGTAAAAAAAGTATAAAACTTGGAGAAGTATCTGTTATCTATTTAGAACAATAATAATTTCTTAAAACTTCTATATGTCAATCAGGTGAAATTTCTAAAATAACATCTATAAAATTATATTTGTATTTTAAACTTATTTTAATACATGTTAAAATATATTGAAAAACATTAGTAGATTTATTAAAATTTGCTTGCTATGAAAACAACAACCATCAACTGGTTTCGCAAAGTTAAATTAAGATTTTTGTCTTCATTTGAAAGTGAAATAGATTTGGGGAAAATGAAATTCATCATATACTTTCCAGATAATGAAAATCATGGCAATTTTAAAATTAGGTTTAATTTTGTATTTTTAGAACAAAGGTAAATCTCAACATTTTCATCCAAATAAGGAGAATTCCAATGTGACACCATTATAGCAAATCAGTGAATTGTCTCAGATTCTTTTCTTAGTAAAATGAATATATGACTTTCTCCTTAACAATGAACACCCCTATCCTTGAGACAAAGAAAACCAAGGATGATGTCAGACTCATGTGGCAGGTGAACGTTATCCAGAAACAATTAAAGTTTTTCTCATAAGAAATCATTCTGACTGGAATAATAGAGATGCAAATCAAAATTACTGTAATAAATAATATTAATAATTTTATTAGACTTTTTTGAATGTAGTAATAGATTACCTACCCTTTTGCAAGTACTAAACAAGGATTTTGAAAATCTTTCTAAAAACAACACATTACATGTAATGGTATAATCCCTGCTACACAGGATATTCATAACAAATGCTTGTCAATTGATATGATCAGTCAGCACATCAAACTTAGAGCCCCAAATGAATTTATAATAGTTTCCCTAAAATGTACTTACTTTCACAATTATCTTATTTCTGCTAAATACATCATTCTCTCAATACTTGGATGAAAACTTTAGTTCCATATTCAATTACTTCTTCCTGCTCTTCCTGATCTAATCACTCACCACATGCTGATTATTCTATCAAAAAAATCAAACTATCTCCAACTTTACATTCCTATTACATTTTCATAACTCCCTATGAAATGTTCTTTTATTTCCACTCTCACCTATACCACCTTACATATTCCTCTGATGCTGATGATATTTTGACCATCACTCTCATCTTGCTAAAAGAAATCCTTATAGAGTAAGAATTCTGTAGGTTTTCAAAGCTAGGATGTTTATAAAAGGCCATGTGCTTTGGAGAATCTCTTTCACTCAAGTGACCTTCTGAACATGTGCCCTCCCTCTGAATTACCCATTTTATATGGCCAAAAGGAAGACATTTCCTGTCTTTTGGTATGAGCACAAAATCAAGATGAATAAAGAAGGAAAAAAGAAAACATTCATTTTGAATTCACTAGTGGTTGTACTATTTTTCTGTTTGTTTTGTTTTTGCAGGGAAATGGGGGTTAAGTGACCTTCCCAGAGTCACACAGCTAGTAAGTGTCATGTGTCTGAGGCCAGATTTGAACTCAGGTCCTCCTGAATCTAGGGCCAGTGCTTTATCCACTGTACCACCTAGCTGCCCCTGTACTATTTTTAAAAAATAAACTGTAAGGTATATAAATGTGAGACATCATTATTATGTGACATCTTAATAGCTACGGTCAGTAATAGAAGATCAGGAATCATTATTCAAGGTAAAATGAAACAGGATTTATTTTTGATCCATTGTTGCTCAAACTTTCTTTGCCTATTTACTTTTATTTTTACTACTAACTAATCAATGGATCCCATTCTTTACATTTGTTACCACAAATAAGCTAAGTAAACTATTTCAGTTATGAATATTCTCTCTCTCTCTCTCTCTCTCTCTCTCTCTCTCTCTCTCTCTCTCTCTCTCTCTCCCTCCCTCCCTCCCTCTCTCCTCTCCCCCTTCTCCCCCTCTCCCTCTCCTCTCCTCCCTTCCTCCTTCCTTCCTCCTTCCTTCCCTCTTCTCATTCTTTCTCTGTCTCTCATGCATCCACATCTGATCTTCATTGCAGGTTTCCATCTTGCTACTAGAACACATTTTCTGAAATAGTTATTTCCTACAAAGGTTAACTCCATGTAGGAGAAGAATACCGCACAAGGAAAGAACACATCTAATTTTTTGTCCTGTCTTTAGCTGTGTGAGTTCAGGAAAAATGTTTATCCTCTGGACGTCAGTTTCCTCATCTGCAAAAATAGGAAGCTGGGCTCCATGATCCCCTTAGTACATTTTAACTTTAAGCATCTACTATGAGCCAGTGGCTGTGAGGGTGAAACAATATGACTTAGGTAAAAAATGGACTGTATGTAGATTGTACAAAGGCATTAGTGATGAGAAAGGAGACCATTCACAATACAACAGGAGCCAAGTTATAAGAGGTAAGTCATGTGAGGTGACTGTATTAATGGTCTTATGTCACCTTTGCTTTATAATAAGAGGTTTCTAATGTAGTCTAAATGTTTGTAATATATCAATTTGTAAGCACATCAATAAGAAATTGCCTGTATAAAAAAAAAACATTTTAAAGAGAAAAAAAACCTGAATGATGGTGAAGAGTATTCTGTTGGTAGAAAGTACAGTGATAATACTTTTCTAGCCCTATGGTGCTTTTACTTTATAAAAACAATCCATATCCTTAGCTGATAAAGGAGCTTATATCAACTATACGATTTATGAAAAGAGCCACATTGCCCTCATTATCTGCTTTCTGTTTTAAATACAGACTAAAAGGAGGATCTGTTTAAGGTTATACGTAACCTTAAGCCGCTAGTTAAGAATAGTCTCCAATATTGGATACAGCCATGTAATTCAAATCATTAATCTAAAATCATCTAATGCAAATACTCTCTAATTTTGTTTTCTTCTCCTAATAGCATTTTTCTGAAAATATATCCTGAGAATGTTAGGTAATTAAAACATACAGCTAAAATAGAGAATTATTATTATGGCTAACAAAAAAGTAGATCATTAGTAGAATCCTTTGGGGATAAGCAAATCAAATAGAAGCCTTATCTGTTTCAATGAATGATATAGCCTTTTTGTTAAAACTAAAGTTAATTAGAAACACATATAATTTGCAAGGTCTATTCCAGCTTTCTATGCCAAGGACTGCCTATTAAGCCACAGGCTAGAGAGAAATAAGTGAAGCAGGATCAAAACACCATTCCTTTCATATTTAAAACCTGGTCACAAGTTTAGTTATTGAGGCTGCATCTTATCAGCCTCAATAACTAGGAAAAGGAAAGGGAGGTACTTACTGCATCACCTTCTACCAAGATTATGGAATTGGACCTAGATCTCTTGACTCTGAAGGTGAGTCACTGAAAAATGGATGATGCCAAGGAGGGTTAAAACTATAGAATGGGCTCTATAAAGAAAAGGATTAGGAGTAACTGTCTTGTTTTGAAATTAAACATAAATCTTAAACACCTTGATAAAATGAATGCACAGTATTATTTGAAATGCATTCACATTAGGAAAAAAAATTAAAGGCCACAATATGCCACTATGTTATAGGCACAAGTTATTGTTATAACACTGGGTAAATTTGGCTCGATTAAGGTCTGGGTGGACCATATTGCATTTCCTGCATATATTCAGTTTGACATATGTACATACTGTATCATTCTATTTTGGCAGCAGTTTAAAGAGTTCACCATCTGGACTAGGAATAAAGTGATCAAATATACTAGGGTAAGGAAGGAGGGAGTAATAATAGAATTGAAATGAACTACTTCTTATATGTTATTTCTATTTCTGTAAAGGGTCATAAAACTATTTTGATCATGATCTGTTAATATATCCATCCCATCAAGAAATATTTTGCATGTCTGAAGAAGAAACAAAGATTTTTTTCAAGCAAAATTATATAGGCAGCATAGAAGATAGAGTGCTAGACCTAGAGTCAACAAGACCGAAGTTCAAATTCTGTATTTGGCACAGTTATGTGACCCTGGAAAAATCACTTAACCTTCATCTGCTGCAGTCCCTTCATTTGTAAAATGGGGATAATAATATCACTGACTTTAAGTTTTATACAGGTAAAATGAGACAATATTTGTAAAGTACTTTCTGAGACTTAAAGAGAAAAACAAATGTTTGCTATTAATATTATAATTTTTATTCATAGGCTAGTTAGATTTTTATATTGTTTTTATGTCCTCTAATAGGAAGGAGACAGGGAAGAATACACCAAAGGAAATATTTCATATACATCAAAGAAATAATTAAAATCCCCTGATGCAACTATAGAATATTTAGAAGAAAACTGGTAACCGTTCTGACAGATTTTGTATTCCTTTAAAAAACACTTACTGAGTTTAACTTCAGTACTTGTGCAAAAGATGATGTTCTAAGGGGAAGAACAGCCTTTCTCATGTGATTTTTCTAGAATTATGAGATTGCAATTAAATTATCCAAAAGCATAACATGAGTCACCTTTCATAGAAGCCTGACTAAAGCAATCTGTTCCTACAACTTAATATTTTCTAAAAATGTCACATTTCCAGATTGGTTCAAAATGTCACCAAGGATTTGTTGTAATAGTATAATTGTGTCTTGCCTTAGGGTGTGAACCTTGCTTTCCAGAAATATGCTGACCCACATAAGTCTCATTGATTACTAATTTAATTTTTTTTTTCGTTTCTGAGAGGATCAAAACTGAAAAGTAGCTAATGAAGTAAATTATCACATTTCACTAGTAGAGAAGAGATCTGACTCCTATGGGACCACAGAGCTAATGAAAAATAGAAATCTGAGCAATTATTTTGAGAATTTGAAAAATATAAACAATCTGAATAATTTAAGGAAAACATGGAAATTTTTTTTTACCCAGAGACAATAAAAAGAGTAAAACTTAGAACTCCCCTCACCTACAGTCTCCCTGATAGCTTCCCCAGTTTCTACACGCTTTATGAGTCAGAATCTTCTATAAACAATAGTTCATAAGCCCCCACCAATATTTTTGCTTTGAATAGTAAGATAAAGGACATAAGTAAAAGCAAACACAGGCAATGGAATAGCATAGTAGTAAAACAATAACAGACTACTTCCTACCACTGGCACCATGATTCCAGACAATATGATATATCCAGGTCAACCACTTCCATACCTTTGCTTAGGTTACCTCTGATGTTGGAAATGTTCATCCTCCTCACCTCTATCTCCTGAAATTCCTGATTCCTTTCAAGTCTTACTTTGGCCATCTCCTTTGAGACTTCCTTCCTGATTCATCTAGTTTTAATGCCCCTTCTCTAATATTATGTATTTTGCCATATACATATCCTGCTTTGGTGGGAAAACATGTGGCCTCTCTATTGGAGAAGTCAAGATCTTTTTCTCTTTCTTTTTTCTTTTTTTTTGTATTTGTATCCCTAGCTTTTAACACAGTATCTCCTACTTAACAGGCACTTAAAAAGTCAATGTTGATTGATTATTGGTCCATTATTTTTTTAGATCTTTAGAGTGAAGACCAGAGAAGTGAAATAAGTTGCCCAAGACCACACAAGTAGTTAGCTGCAATCGAATCTGGACTCCAGAACTCATGGCTTTGAAAATATTGTTGCTTTTTTTCTTCCCAATAGATTAAAGTCATTATCCTGGTAAAATTTAATTGAAAATAACTTTTCTTGTTTGATTAGCAGAAGGGTGTGTGTGTGTGGTGGGAGAGGGAGAAGGAGTCTCTCTCAACATAAAGTTAATAAGTATAATTTATAATCCTTCCACTGATACAATTTTCAATAAATTCATTTTTACATTACCTAATCCTAAAGTAAAGGAATTTTCAAGCAAGAATTTGATGTTTGTTTCTCTAAGGAGAGTCTCTGAAGAATAGTTTTTTTGCCTTAGTAAGGACAAATCTATCTCTTCCTAATAATAGAATACAGGAATTTTGGTGATTACTCACACCCTTCTGCTACAAGTGTGGAACTTTTTTTTCTCTTTTCAGGATTGCTTCTTTAGACATAAAAAGTTTTATATTTCAAGGTATATCAGACAGTCAGGAAAAAGGATAATTGTAAAACAGTTGGCTTTACTTAATTGCTTTGAAAAAAATGTTTTAAAAATTCTAATTTCCCCTCTTCCCATGCACATTCATGACTCTGACTTTAGTTGAATCCTATATTTGGTAACATATAAACTAGAGAAAAATTCCAGACTAGTGAACAAAATGGCATCTCATACTGTATATCTTATTAGCTGAAGCCATTGAATGCCACTGAGATCTATTTTAACTCTCATTTCCAGGTTCTCTCCTGAGGAGAGTCAGTTATCTCATTTCAAGGTCAAAGCCTTTGATGGATGAGGAACATGAACAGTGATCTCAGTTTCACTCCAAACTGAAAGAACAACAGAACAAAAGATTAACCTGTCCTAATTAATCTAAAATGGGGCCAAGGGCAAACAACTCTTATAATGCTTTTGCACTGCCATTTAATAACATGAATTACTACCAACATCATCATTTTGCTAGCACCTAGTTACATATTCCCTATCAGTAGCTAGCTAAATAATCCATCTTTGGGAGTTAAGTGTAGCATTTTAACTGACTAGCAACTATATTCTGTTATCTGGGCATCTAAGACATATAATCTGAAGTTATCAGCAGCTTTAGAAGCCCCCAGAAAGTATTGGAAAAGATTGAGTCAAGATGGGGGGTGGGATCTGAATCAACCTAAACATCACACATCTGTTGTCTGCTGTCTCTCCTATTTATACCCCTTTCAATTCAATTACCCAAGTGTTTATTAAGCATCCACTAAGTGCATATCTCTCCTCTTCCATAAGTCAGTTTTATTCCATTAGTATTACAATATTTGGAGATTAAAAAAAAAACAGATGAAATTCTGCAGTCCCTCTTCTACCAAGACCAAGTGGTAAGGTTTTTTTTTTCTTTCAACAGTAACATGTCTCAGGCAAAGACCAGACCAGATTTTCTTAGTCAATCCTTCCTAGATACATGATACATTATTCACCTACATTATTCACATATATAAATATGTATATGTGTGTGTGTGTATGTGTATGTGTATATATTTATGTAGACAACAAAGTGTGAATGGTAAATATAGAACATTTTAAGATGATTGATAGATGAATATATACATATATGCACACACATTCATATGCATGCATGGTTGTATATGCATATACTTTATGAATATATATCTATAGATGCAATGTACATATATGTAAATATACATACATATTAGTCAAGGTGATCACAAGTTAGGTATCTAATTAAAATGTTTATAACACCTTAATTATTTACCTAGAGGTATCTCATTTATCTAGCTAGGGTTATAGCAATTTTTGTTTTGTTTCGTTTTGAGAGGCAGTGGGGGTTAAGTGACTTGCCCAGGGTCACACAGCTAGTAAGTGTTAAGTGTCTGAGACCCGGATTTGAACTCAGGTCTTCCTGAATCCAGGGCCAGTGCTTGATTACAGCAAATTTTCATTATTATTTTGAAGAATAATAAGCTTGTTTAGGAAGATATGGATCTAAGAGATCATCATAGCCAATGTTCTGGTTTTGCAGGTGAGGAAGCTAATGTCCCAGGGAAGTTAAAAAGTGGCCGTAAAACTAATTGGTGTGGAGTCAGGCCAGAACCATGCCACCTCAACCTCTTTTTCACTTAATAAAATTTCATTTTTTCCCTATCATATGTAAAGATAGTTTCCAACCTTCATCTCTGTAAGATTTTGAGTTCCAATTTTTTTACCCTCACTCCCTTCCCTCCCCCTCCCCAAGATAGCAAGCAATCTGATATAGGTTATACAGTATAATCATGTTAAACATATTTCCACATTAGTCACTTTGTGGAAGAAAAATCAGAACAAAAGGGAAAAACCATGGGAAAGACTAAAACAAAGGAAAAATAGTATGCCTCAATCTTCATTCAGACTCCATTGTTCTTTCTCTGGGTGTGGATAACAACTTTTTTCCCCCTATTCTCATCTTAATAGGCAATTTATGAGGCAAGGAAGGGTAAGGGAGGGGAAAAACTAAACTGGTGTGTCAAAGAAAAGAAAGAAATTGTGAGTTATCTTCACTGATTTAAGTTTTTATCTTAAAAAATATGTCATTACAATTTCACTTTATATGGCTGTCTCTGTTAGAAAATGGGGAGAAAGGTGCTCATACATTTTCCAAATTCTTTATAGATGAAATTTTTAAAATGAGGAATTTTCCCCTTTCTAGAACTCTGAAGTTGAAAACTTGTTGAAAATGTTCAACTATCTTTGAAAGTGTCTATACCCCTCCCATTGAAGAATGTAAGAAAATAACTATTCTATGCTAAATTTATAAATTACAATTCTGATTTTTTTTGGGGGGGCAGGGCAATGAGGGATAAGTGACTTCCCCAGGGTTACACAGCTAGTAAGTGTCAAGTGTCTGAGGTCGATTTGGAACTCAGATTTTTCTGAATCCAGGGACGGTGTTTTATCCACTGCACCATCTAGCTTCCCCCTACAATTCTGATTTAAAGAAATGGAAAACAACTTAGGATATATTTAAGCACAATGCAATCATTAAATTGTTTAAGCAAAGTTACAGAAGCAATGATAGATTAAACTGAAACTCTCAATGAGGAAACAATATTTAAGCAATAACTCCCATAGTACTTCTATACTTCCAATTATGTGTCTAAAAATCTGTAATTACTCTCTTATTGAGAAAAAAGAGAGCTGTTGTTGATTCAAAAAGGCAAAGAATTTAAAAACAAAACTCAGCTACTCCCAATAGCCAAGAGGAGTAGGTTTCTTTGTGTCTATATAGAGTAGATGGCTAGAATTGTAGAATGATAGACATCTTGGAAAAATTTTGTCTCCTGCTATGATTCCTTAAAATGGAAAAGTCTGACTTTTATAAGGGCCATTATCAAGAAAAAAGAATGTTATATAGGGAGTCAATCTTAAAATGTATTTCTTTAAGATTAACAAAGTAGATTTGGGGTGAGGGTGTAATAATTTCAACTTCTCAAGGAATTAGCAGGAGCACTATAGAGTTCAGCAAGTAATTTAGCTAATGAAGGGGAAGAAAATAATAGCTTGAACTGATCATTTTAATGACAGAATTGTGAAAAGGCAAACAAGTACAGCAAAATTGGTCTAAATCAACCTGAAATGAGATGATTTTGTATCATGTTTGAATATCAATCAATAAATCAAATAATCGGCAAGAAAATTAATTAGCTGCTATGTGCAAAGCAGCTTGGCATACTTGATTTGAGAGCTGACCTCATAATCAGGTAGATGTGTTCAAATCCTGCCTTTCGCACATGTTATTTGCATGAACCTGGGCATATCTCTTAACGCAATGCATCTCTCTAAGATTAGAGGGAGTTTACTCATCGGGAGTTAACTAAACCAAAGGACTCAAAAGTCCAATAAGATATGTAAGTCCTAAACCCATTGTGATTACAATGAAGTTGTTACTCTCTAGGTGTTTATACTCTAGCTGGAGAGTCAAGAAATAGAAAATTGTAGAAAACAAACAGCTTCAAACAAAAGTGGCAAGTAGTAGATGAGAAGTAAAAATAAGAACCATTAGAGGAGGGAGAGGTCAGTAAGTTTTGATACTGTCAAGGATGAATTCATGAAGGAGGTGGAACTAAGCTATATAATCCTAAACGCCTCATGATAAAACATGCTATCCACCTCCAGGGAAAGAAATGGTATCGTGGTGTTGTTTGGATACAGACAGAAGCATATTATTTCTCTCTCTCTCCCCTCTCTTTCTTCTGTCCTTTTCCCCCATCTTTTGTTTTTTGTTTGAGTCTTATTGTACAAAATGACTAATATGGAAATCTTTTACATGGTTGCACATGTATGACTTTTATTATCTTACCATTTCAGGGAAGGTAGAGAGAAGGTAGAGAGAGCTAGAATTTAGATTTTTTTAAAAAAAAGTTTAAAATAATTTAAACGTAATTGGGGGAAATATAATTAAAAAACAACAATGTAGAACAGGATTCATACACACACATATATGTATATCTATCTATTCATGTATATGTGTATACAGAGATAGACATATATAGAGAAAGACAGAGAGGAGTGGGTGAGGACAGAACTTGCAAATATATGGAGGTGGGAAATCGAAGGCTGCGTTTCATTATACAGTAGGAAAAGAAGGCTAGCTGTAGTGGAGGGTTCATGTAGAGAAAAATTAGTTGGAAATGTGGTTAGATTGTAGCAAGTCTTGAATGTCTAACAAGTTTGAACTAGACTTTGTAGGAGACAGGAGTCTAAAACCAGGGACAGAACCTTAGGGAAATTTTTAACCTAAAGTATACATATCCATTTTAAATTAGAGAGTAGAATAAATTTCAATTTTTGAATGTGAGATAGGAATTATACTTGTCATTTAATTGGTCTAGAAATTACAGTGAGGAAACTAAAGCAGTTTGGCACTTATCTTCAATTTATAATCTTAGAGAATTGCCTAGGGTACTCAGAAGTTAGAGGACCAGTATATGGTCACAAAACTAGTATGACTCAGAAGCAAGATTTGAACCTAGTTCTTCCGGAACCCAAAGTGAGCTCCCTATCTTATATACATTGCAGTTTCTTAATTTCTAAACAGCAGTAGAAATAATTGAATAATCTCCATCAATATTTTGTTTTTGTTTTTTGTTTGTTGCTTCTAAATTGTAGCTAGGAAATGGAAGTCTATAATGAAGCTTATCATTTACATAAATATATTTTTATGAATTTTCTATATCTATTTATGGATATAGAACTCAGTGTCTTCACTGAGTTGACTGGTAAGAATATCAGGCTTATTGGCATAAAGGTAGTGGATTTAACTCTATCGTCTGAGGATTCATCACATCATTCTACTGGTTGTTTTCCTTTGCTGACAGGCTTTAGTCAATGCATTTTCTTACATTTCTGATTCAGTGCTTTAGCATGAAACTTTGATACAAGTAAAGAAAAAGCCCTAAGTTTTTTTTTTATAAATTGCCTTTAACTTGAATTAAAAAATTGAAACAATAAAAGTTACATTATGTTCTGTTTCTTACATATGAGAAGATCCATTTTATATGTTTCTGTTAAAGTAAAACATGGTATTGAAAGTCATTTTTATATACATGAAAAAGACATATTTTCCTACTACTTATAATTAATAGTTGGGTAAATATTAGGGAATTTTCTTTTATAATTGGGGATAGGTCCTTAAATACCTAAAGTATATAGCATTCCTATAAAGTAAAAGATGTTTTTTCCACTTTATCTTATCCAAACAAAAGGGTGCTTAAATATCTTATAAGCATGCTCATTATAGCTTTGTGGTCAACCAGCCTGAGTTGGATAAAGATGAACCAGAGCCATTACTTTGGTAGGGCAACCAGAACTTTGTTGTAGGACACTGAAATTGGAGGTATATTGATAGCACTTTTGGTCTTTCAGCAACATATAAGTTACTGAGCTTAGTATCTAGTTAGCAAGAATAATTGATTATAGCAGAAAGCTACCAGATGGTTGTTTCTTTCAGACAACAGCTGCAAGGCAGGTGAACTGCTCTTAGGCCTTGTTCCACCATGATCTCCCATTAGCCATTGGCTACATGATGTCATGGACTATGTGAACTCCCAATTCCCAATTTGGATACTGAGGGCAAATTTTGTGCCACTTGTCCCAGGCATAAGGGGAGGTCATAATGAAGGACTATTGTCAATACCTTAAATATTTTGGGGATTATGTGGATGGTGCAGTATTCTATAATTTGGGAAAATTACCTTCTGGGGTAAGGTTAGGAATATTGTATTCTGAAAATAGAACAATTCTGGGGAAAATAAGGTTTTTGTCATTTATTCTACCCTGCTTTGTTTTGCTTTTTGTTAAGCAAATAGAAAATTGGGCATAATGTCATGATTTAAAAAACTGAATGTGCTTTCAATGGTGATGTTTAAAAGCTAAATTGTGTGATCGCCTTAAATTAAAAAGCTTCAGTAAAAGTCTTTGGGCATTAAATACTTATTAAAAGCATACAGGTTGGCCGGCTAGGTGGCACAATGGATAGAGCACCGGCCCTGGAGTCAGGAGTACCTGAGTTCAAATCTGGCCTCAGACACTTAACACTTACTAGCTGTGTGACCCTGGGCAAGTCACTTAACCCCAATTGCCTCACGAAAAAAAAAAAGCATACAGGTATTCACATGGAGTTCAGAAAGTTAATAAAAAGAAAGCCTACCCAGTCTAGGGTTCCAGCCTTGTCTGGTTCCTCATCAAGTCCTCCATCACCAGCCTGCTTCAACCATGAACTCACTAGCAAACTGATTGTGGAAGCTTTTTATAGGTCTTGAACAGAGGCAGTCCTTACACACTGCTTCAAACTGATTGGTTGGTGTCCTCCAGTTTCATTGGTTCACTGAACTTAAAGGTGTTCTCAAGTTAAGTTCAAAGTCTAGCTTCTGAGAACCATACCTTCTAAAGGGCTAGCCAGGCGTGATTACAATCTAGTTAACTTTGAAGTAGACTAATCAGCAGTCAATCACTCTCACTTGATACAATCAATTTAGATTAATCTCCAGGTGGGTCTTTGGGTATCTGCTAAATCCCATTATTTTATCACATAATGTATACAGGTTTGGGGTCTGATATGGTGATTTGGACAAGTTATGCCAACTCTATCTTCTATGAATGAGGAGAGATAAAATGACACTGTGATATAATTCTTCAAGCACTAGAAATTATCACAAAACCTGAATTTTAGGTCCACATTCTGCTACTTATTAGTGGGTAACCATAGGTAAAAAGGAGATAAGTGACATGGTGGATAGAGTGAGGGCTCTGGAGTCAGGAAGAGTTATCTTCCTGATTTCAAATCCAGCTTCAAGCACTTATTAGCTGTGGGACCCTGCGCAAGTATTTTAATCCTGCTTGCCTCAGTTTTCTCATTAGTAACATGAGCTTAAGAAGGAAATGGAAAACCACTCCAGTATCTTTGCAAAGAAAACACCAAATGGTGTCACAAAGATAGTGACCACAACATGATAGACAAATGTGAGCTGCTATTAGTAACAATGAAGTAATAAAAGGAGGATGCTTCATTTAGACTTAAGAAATTTTAAAATATATAATGTGTGCCAAGTTGAAATAAGGCATGAAGGCTTTAAACTTGAATCTAGAAGTTAAGTTGAAACAATGGCCTATAGAAAAAATATAGAAATACTCTAGTCTTTTCTAGGCAAGAGACATTCAGCATAAAACGATCAAGAAGAAATCTATGCACAAATATGTTAAGAAACTTGTTGGTATCCTGAAATCAAGGCTCAATGGGCAGAATGTGTTTATAGGAATCAACAACTATTTACTTTCAGTCTTAAGTTAAAATTGTGGAAGTGTAACTGGATCATCATTTATTTGAAACCATCTTAAGATAAACTTGTAATATATTTTAAAAAACACATGGTCCATCATCCTAAAAGTTATAGTAACAATACTGCTATAAGTAGGAAGTAGTAGGTAGGAAGCAGGAAGAGGGTTAACAACATGTCAAAACATGCAAATACTTTAAAAACAAACATCACTTCACTGAGTAAAAATAAAGGCTATTAGTAAATACATGACATTGGCTTTCTTGAATGTAACAATTTACTTTAAGTCTGGATTAAACCTGTGAAACAGATTTAACATTTAAATAGCATTAATATAATATTGAGAAAGATTTTTTCGAGTGGGGCAGCTAGGTGGCACAGTAGATAAAGCACCAGCTCTGGATTCAGGAGGACCTGAATTCAAATCCAGCCTCAGACACTTGTCACTTACTAGCTGTGTGACCCTGGGCAAGTGACTTAACTCTCATTGTCCCACAAAACAACAAAAAATAACAAAACAAAACACATGCACACACACAAAAAAACTAAAAAAAAATGTGGTCAAGGCATGCAGACAGGATTAGTCAAAACAGAGTGGTTTATATTGGCAATTCGGGACAAGGCCATTGCCTTTCAAAATTAAAGATGGATTATCCTTGAGGAGACTGGACTCACTCATCAATACATATAATTCAAGAAAATGGTAGAAATTGTGTAACACACATCACTTAAGGCTGCAAAATATTACACCTACCAAGACATGACTGAGAGGCTATCAGAAGCAAGCTAATTTCATGGATTTATAGATGACAAATTCCCATACCTTTTGTGCCAAAATGCAGTGACATAGAGCTCAGCCAGCTTAATTCCCCTGACCACACTCTCCTAACAGCTACACAATTGTTGTAAGCCTGGACAATGTGAAAAGGACCTGGATTTTGACTGAACTTTGACCTCAGGGAGAATGACACGAAACACCACTATGGACTCAGTTCATAAAGACATATCTATGGATTGATAAGAAGCTTTTTGAGATTTAATAGACTTTCTTAGTAGACTCTTGGCTTTGTAGTCTTTTATCATCTTGTGGGATGGTTTTACCTTGGGAGTCACTAAACATGGTTTTGTTTTGTTTTTAAATACGAATAATATTGATCTAAACTCTCAGACTTTTGAGTAATCCATTGTTCAAGATATGGAATCTCTCTTGGGATGCTATACTACAAATATAAACCTAAAAGTATCTGTGAGGATTCAACCAATCAACTATACCAGACCCCAACCACAATGATGTCAGAACTGTTGACCACAATCAAATAGATATAGTAATTCACCCATAACAATCTAAGAAGAACATTTAATAGATACCACCAAATACTCCATAGTCTCTCAGTTGCATGGAATGAAAAGATTTGAAAATATAAAGATCTAGCAGAAGAATCAATATCATGCAAAAATAAAATGAGATATCCTTATCATCCTTCCTGCTACTGGAGTTGTAATGAGGATATTTTCAATGAGTACCAAAAGGGTGAGTTTATGTCCTACAATTTTTTTTTCAAATACAAAGGGCAATTAATGTATTCACCTCTTTAATAGTCTACAAACCATGAAATATAAGAGAATAATAGCCGGGTACTGATTTATCCCAGTACTATCAACTCCATTTGAATACTATAGATCAATATATAAGAAAAGAACCAAATAATAACAATGACAATAACTTGAACAAATTAATATATAAGAAAATCCAAAGTTGCAAATATGCTATGTTCAAAAAATTATTTATGTGGTAGCTGGTGGCAACCTGAACCCTAGTTTTATCCTAAAAAAATGACATAACAAAGTAGTAGGCACAAGTCCATAGGTTGCTTTGTCAAGTCATAATCCAGCTGCCATATTATGTATCTGTGATGAAAATATTCTTCAAAATTATAAATTATGCAAAACAGAAGGCCACAAGTTTTTTGGCAGGGAGCGGGACAATGAGGGTTATATGACTTGCCCAGGGTCACACAGCTAGTAAGTGTCAAGTGTCTAAGGCTGGATTTGAACTCAGGTCCTCCTGAATCCAGGGCCAGTCAGCACTTTATCCACTGCACCACCTAGCTGCCCCCTAACAGATTGTTTTTAAAATCATCTCAAATTCAGTTACTTCAGGAAAATAAGATCCAAGTTGACTTAAAAATTGGACAAGGTGGTTGAATGACTTTGATGAATACTTCAAGGGAATTTGAAGACTTTGTTGAATGATGGCCTTGTGTCTTCATTATATAAAATCTAATAAAATTATAGTGTCTATTGCTGTCTAAAGACATAATTTTACACATGAGAAATTGAGATGCAGAAAGGAGAATTAAAGTATGCAGTGACATTAAGGTTAGAATTTGAATCCAGGTCCTCTGACTCCTAAAACCCATATTCATTCCACTAATTCATGTTGTTTTATTCCTTTCCTCTCATCATATCATTAAGCGTATTTCAAGTTGATGAGTAATAACTAAGCTCATTTAGATTTTCTCTTATATATTGAGGATAGGAAAATTAGAAAAAGCCTTAAAAAATATCTGTGTAAACAGATATTTGTTGAGTAGTATTTCAGTAATGTCTTACTCTTCATAACCCCCATTTGGGGTTTTTCATTTCCTTCTTCAGCTCATTTTATAGATGAGGAAAATGAGGCAAACAGGGTTAATTGACTTGTCTAGGGTCAAACATCTAGTAAGTGTCCCAGGCAATATTTGAACTCAAGGAATATGAGTCTCTTTTCCTCCAGGCCCAGTGCTTTATCCACTGTGCCACCTAGCTGCATATATTGCATATCCACATATGCACATATCAAAGCTATTTCCTAAATCTTCTTCTTGGCATTTTCCAAAGGCTACTGTATGACCACTTCTGTGGATAAACCACTTCTCTCTTGACCACATTTTTTTCTTTATCTGTAAAATGAGGAGGTTGTGCCAGGTGATATTTAAGTCCCCTTTTATCACTAACGTTCTATGATTCTCATGAAAAGTGGCAATTATTAAGATACTTTTGTTAATAATGTAAGTCTATAGTCATAATTCTTAGCTGTCAAATCTTTCTAGCTTTGATAATGTGTAATTATACTAAGAATCACTGTTCACCAATATGAAAACAAAGGAGGAAAGTAGTATTCATTTAATATAACCCATGAGTTACCTTGGTAGCAATGCTAATCTGATCCTAAGACTGTTAACAGTATTAAAACAACATGATGTCAGGAAAATAATTTACCCTCAAATATTTAGTGTGAGCTCTTTAAATAAATGAAGGTTATTTAGTATATGATTAATGTGCTTTCTGTGTGTTTTTTTAATTTAATGGGCATATAAATGAAGTGAGCGATGTATGGTCAAAGGCAGAGAAAAAGTTGAATGTGTGATGCTCCTTAGATAGAAAAAAATGTATTAGCTCCACTGGCCACCAATTGGTGTCGTTTTCCCTGAACAAGTTGTATCTGGTTCGGGGATAAAAAGGACAGAGAAGCCTTAATTTGAGTAGGAGAAAACAAAGGAAAAAGTCAGTTGGCAAATAATAATTCTGCCTAATTCAGGCCATTCCACTTTTGGAAAACTCAGACTGTTAGGAAGTTTTTCCATATATCAAATTGAAACATTCTCTGCAATTTCTATAAATTACTCTTAGATTTGACAAATTTAATCCCTGTTCCACATGACAGCCCTTTAAATACTTGAAAAGAGAAATCATATTCCACCCTATTTTCTCTTCGCCTTGTTACCTATCTCACATTGCTACAATCAATATTAATTTAACATATTTTAAAGTACTTGGACCACCCTGGTTGCTCTCCACTGCATACTCTACAACTTGTTAATATCCTTCCTAACAAGTGTCAAGAACTGAATATAATACTACCATTTGACTACAGCAGAGTATGCATACCTCCTTTATTTTTCATTCTGCTTTTTTTTTTCATCCAGCCTGAGATCCCATTAGACTTTTTTTTTTTTTAAGAGGCTTGGCTACACTTGATTCATATTGTGCTTGAAGTCTATTAATCCCACTGGGGCTTTTCTTAACATGAATTTTTATCTAGCCTTGGCTTCCCCAATTAGAATTCATGGAGTAAGTTTCTCAGACCCAAGTGTAGAATTTTACATTTATCTTCATTCAATTTCACCTTCCAGAACTGGAGAATCTTTCTGGTCACTCTAACAACTTGTGGGATCTCAATTTCTTCATCTAGTTCTTTTTTTAAAACCAAAAAGTTATTTTCCCTCTTGATCCCACACCAGAATTGAATAACTTGCCTCTCTGAAAATTAAATCAAGCTGCAAAGGATAACCCATTTCATAACAAAATGTGGCTAAGGCAAACCAAGGAAGAAAAATTGTTTTAGTTAAAATTATTCAGAACACAGATGACAGTATCATCATTCCTATCAAGATGTCAAGTTCATTTTTTCCTAACCTTTTTTAGCTGTCATTAGCTATTACTATTCTACTTATAATCATCAGTGAACATGATGATTTGCAACATGATATTCACAAGCAGCATGTGCCACATGGCATGTCGAATATGCACAGAACTTACAGTGTTTGGATATCATGACATATTTTGGTATAAATGTATTAACACAATTCCCCTTAAACTAAATAATGCAGAGTCAAATGCTGCTTCTTTCGTGAGTCAAGACAGATGCTTGCCTTTTATGTGTTCTGTTTAGTGTCAATAGGATGCAAAACACTGATAAATCCATAAGATTGTCGAGAAAATATCTTGGTGGGTGTATCTTTTGGCTCAGGTGAAAATAGACCCCCCCCCAAGGCTTTTCATCCCTCTAGTTCAGCTGACTAAATAATAATAATCCTTATAGTTGGTCTGAATGTCTTACTATTGTTCTTCAATGGACTATTCATTTACCTCTACTGTAGCTATTGTATTTGAAAAAAAAAATGGGGGCAGCTAGGTGATCCAGTGGATAAAGTACAGACCCTGGATTCAGGAGGACCTGAGTTCAAATATGACCTCAGACACTTAACACTAAGTTAAGTGACCCTGGGCAAGTCACTTAACCTTCATTGCCCCATGTTAAAAAAAAAAAAGATGGACTGGGGAAGAAAGTGTTTCTATTTGGCCAAGAAGGTAAATTTTTAATAAAAGATTGGAGAAGGTAAAAGAAAAGGGGGCAGCATTTAGCTTGATATAAAGGAAAAAAATAGGATCTAGAGGCAGAAATGGTTCATCAGTACATTTAACCACCTAATTATTTACAAATGAGGAAACTGAGCCTCAGAGAAGTTAAGCATCTTTCACAGGGTCATAAAGCCCCTAAGGTTTAGAATCATAGTTTGAACCCAGATCTATTTTATTCCATGTCTAGCACTCCATCCATGATTCCACACTCCTTCTCTAGAAGTAAAATCATTCAAGAATCTGGTTGTCTTGGGAGGTACTGAGATACCCCTCATGCCACGTTTCAATGGGAAACAGGCTATACACTGGTTGGGGATAACTTGGAATTAGTTCCTGCCTAGTGAGATGTTGGGTAGTTTTGGACATCCCTTCCAACACTTTACCTTCAAAGCTGTGATTCTGTCAAACTATAAGAAATCCTGTCTCATTTGATATGTCATATTTTTTGGCAATTAAGGTAATCAGGGCTTTCTATTGTTGAAGATTTTCTTAAAATTTAAAAGAAAAGGCTTTGAAGCAAATAGTTTATACCTCTGTGACTAAGGAAAATCAATTCACCTCTTTGATCCTACTTAATTTCCGCCCTTGTAAAATGGAGCAGATAGGGAAGATCAAATGAAATAATACATACCTGTTTTTCAATTTTAAAGCACTATAAAAGTTAATTAGTAGTAGTATAATTAATATTTATATTACAGCCATACCTTTTTAATACATTGTATTAGCTTCCTTTAGGAGTATGACAAATAGGCTACATCATACACATTTGTTAAAATTTCTGCTTGAATTTCTACCCCCAAAAAATAGGATCTTAGAATCATAACTTTTTTTTTCTTTTTTTTTTTCAGGGCAATGAGGGTTAAGTGATTTGGCCAGGGTGACACAGCTAGTAAGTGTCAAGTGTCTGAGGTCAGATTTGAACTCAGGTTCTCCTGAATCCAGGGCTGGTGCTCTATTCACTGTGCCACCTAGCTGAGTTCAGACTCATAGCTCTAGAGTTAAAAGGGACCTTAGAGAATATACAGTCCAATGGGCTCATCTTACAGAATGTGAGATAATGAGTTAAGTTACTTGCTCAGTGTTGCATAGCAGGTATCTAAGGCAATTAAACCCATAGGTCTATTTTTGGGGGGGGGGCGCAATGAGGGTTAAGGAACTTGCCCAGGATCACACAGCTAGTAAGTGTCAAGTATCTGAGGCTGGATTTGAACTCAGGTCCTCCTGAATCCAGGGCTGGTGGTTTGTCCACTGTGCTACCTAGCTGCCTCCTTACCCAGGTCTTCTTGACACTAAACCTGGCAACTTATCTACAACACTACCTCTTAAGGACTGCTTTGGTTATTTTATATTGTACCTTGAAATACTTAAATCATAAAATACCTTATCTGATACTTCCATGATCATATGGTTTATTTGTTTGTTAATGACTTTGCAATATTTCAGTAAATTACATGCTTTATTTTTTGCCACAAATTGTATAGAAATATATTCAGTAAACATCCTTGATTAGGCATATGCCTTACTAAATACAGAAAATATGATGCTCCCAATAAGTATGACAATTCAGTGTTTTATGTATCAATTCATTTGGTTAGTACAAGATAAAGGCATCCACTACAATACAATTGAGTCACTTTGAAGCAAGGGAAAAGTTATGTCTATTTAACATTTATGTTTTTCAGAATCTATCATCTTTGCCTTTGTGAAGTTTTTTTTTTTCATGAGTTTTCGTGGGAAAGTGTGCTTCTATATACCTAGGCCAATCAATCTGATCTTCTTAAAACTGATGACTAAGTTAATTCAGTAAAAAAACAAAAAACAAACAAACAAAAAACCCACAACAAAATAGAAACTATCCAGGGACTGTTATGACTCAGTGACATTCTAGTTACTCAGGTTCAGTTCTTTCAGCTGTCAGTAGCCTTATGGAAAAATAATTCAGATCATTAATAATTAGAGAAATTTAAAGTTAAATAACTCTGAGGTTACACTGCATGTTAATAAGATTAGCCAAGTTGGCAAAAAAAGACAATGATAAATATTGGATGAGCTGTAGGAAAATAGGCAAAATAATGTACAATAAAGTAATTCAAATTAAGGTGGATTTATAAATGGAAAAACAAGTTAAAAATATAACACCAAAGTGATAAAACTGTGTATAATCTTTGATTAACAGCAAAACAACTTCTAGGTACATACTCCAAAGATATGAAAGAAAGAGTTAAAGGATCCATATGTACAAAAGTATTTATAGCAACTCCTTGCTGTGGCAAAGGAAGGGAAATGATGAAGGTGCCTATCAATTAGGGAATGGTTGAATAAATTATTTTTTCTTAATGTAAGGGAGCCTTATTTTTTAAATAAGAAATGATGAGGGAGGTGCTTTCAAACAATATTGTATGAAATGAAGTGAGCAAAACCAGGAAAACTTTTTTTGCAATAACAATAAATTGCAAAGACAAACTTTGAAAGATTTAATGACTGATCAAAATAATGAGAACCAGTATTTAAGATAGACTGTGATGAAACATGCTATCTATGCCCTGACAGATATGATAACCTGGGGTGCAGATTAAAATATATATTTTTTGGTCAAGGACAATTTGAGGATTTGTTTGCTTGATTATACATATCTGTTACAAGTACTTTTTTTCCATGTGGGGAGGTAGAAGGGAGGTGTTACATTTTTGATCACTGAGAACATATATTGCCAAAGGGATGACCAATTAGAAATATCCAGGAGGTAATGAGAAATAGGGGACCAAAGCTCTCACAGAGGTTATGGGTTAGAAATACATATTTGGGAGTCATGAGAATAGATGAGATCACCCAGGAAAGAGAAGATAAGAGGGCAGAATCTTTGGAAAACTTTAAAGGGTAGAAGCTGTATACCACTGAAGAGAAGGAAAGAGGCAGGAGGATACCATAACAATAGACTCTCACATAAACCAAAGAAGGTAAGGGTATCAAGGAGGAGGTGGTCAATAATAGAACAAATATACTGATGTCATAGAAAATGAGGTCTAAGGAAAAATTATTTGATTCTGAGATCAATAAGGCATTAGTGAATCTGTAGAGAGTTGTTAACAGTAACATGATGAAAACATGCTTTAAACTGTAAGGAACTGAAGAGTGAGTGAATGATGAGGAACCTGAGGCAGTAAATTAACATTTAGCTATGAATGGGAAGAGAAAGAAAATGATAGTATGGCAAGGGGATTAAAACCAAGGAAAGGTGAAATTGTGAATATTGTAGTTATTTAAGGATGGGGAGGGCATCCATGTTAGCAGCTTAGAAAGTCATTGATAAGTCACTTACACATGAATCTGAAGCTACCCAAGTTTTAAGTTAGGTAGGTGAATGATACGTTCATCTTTGGGGCCCCTTCTCTTTCCCATGGAATATAAATGGTTAGGCAAGTAACCTATTATAGATGAAATAGGTTGCTTGTTGTCAATGCAGAACAAACCAACAAGCACTTAGGAAGCATCATGTAAATTTTCTCATTTCAGCATCTTGATATCTTGCTTAGTATATCTTCTGATAAATTATAAAATCTTATGTTTTATAAATAGAAGGGGCCTTAATTTAAGAAATAATTTAATACCATTTGTCTCATTTTATAAGATAAAGCAAAGTCCAAAAGAGGTTTTGACTTGCCCAGATCCTAAAAGATAATCCATGGCAGAGCCGGGACTAGGACCCAGCTCTAGACTCAGTCTTAAATTGTGATGCTGTGCCCAAATACCAAACAGTATATGTTCTCACCTCCTGCTGCATTCTGAGTGCTAGACAGTATTAAATAATGGCTTGATTTCATGTATTTTTAATTGTCAGTTTCTTATAAGTAGGTGCTACATTTTTAATTTCCTCCTTTTCTGTAAATGCACCACACTATTCCAGGAAATATGACTGTGCTGTCTGAATTATATTTCCTTCACTTTACTGATTTTTCAGTTGATTGTTTCTTTCAGATTTTTATTTTCAGATTCCTTTTTTCAACAGACAAAAATCTTCACCAATTGTGCTTTATCCAAAGATGAAGGGCTGTAATCCACATGTTAAAAGCTAGACAAGTATCCAACAAAGGCACAGCAAAATTTTTTTTAAGTGAATAATGTAATGGTAACAATGATATTCATCATTATGAGCAATTAAAATATTTTAGGTTTATCTTAGTGTTTGTAGACATATAAATGCTGCATACCTTCACTGCAGGAAATCTGAGTAACAAACACACAAAAGAATACTGAGGCTGAAACTGCTTAAATGTCTTCAACTCGTGCTAGTTGATAAAAATGTGTGTCAGATTTGAATTTTTCAAACCCTGAATAACTACTTATATATTCATGGATACAATTAAAACTGGAACAATAAATGTAAAGTTCATTCTCAATTTCTTTCTTTGGATGTAATTTGGGGGTCATCTATTTTTAGTTTAACATTGTCAAGTCTGGATGAATATAATTGCAGGATTTCTTGAAAAGCAATGAGCCAGTATTGAAAGAGTATATTTGTTTCAAATCCTAAGGAAAAAAATCAGTCCCACTAAATGGCAAAGATGCAAGTCACTGGGCATAAAAATTCCCCAACTCTTTATTTTCCTCTAAGCCAATCCATGAAAACCTCCATTTTTCTCTTTCTACTCATTGCTAATGCCTTAATAAAGAATAATTAGCCATTGGTATCCCAAGGTAATTCTCTGAACACATTTTTAGTCACTGTGAATCAAAGGTTTATGGCCTTTGTTTTTAACAACACTGAAAAAATTTGCTGCATTTACTACCACTCAGAGTATTTCACAATTTCGCCCAACAGCTCTGTGAAAGAAATCAGTCCAATTCGGCTTGCTTAATTGAAATTTCACCTTTTAAGCTACAGCTGGAAATCAATCTATTTACTTAGTTAATGTATGCAATATTATTCAACCAGAGGTTCCTAAAATATTTTATCATCTATATCAAAAATTAACTGAGTATATTTTATAACCTTTTAAAAAACTCTATCTACAATTCAGAAGAAATTTAAGTTAGAAAAGATCTCTTTGTATGTGTATATGTGCATTCATGTTCCTGAAACTTCCTCCTTAAAAACTTTTTTTCTGTTGTTTGATTTTGAATTATATCATATCAGTTATATAATTTTGCTACACAGGTCCATTATAGTATATAGGCATATGTGGAGATAATTTGAATATAGTAGTATGGTATGTGGCAAGCTATCAGGGATATTCCACAGGGGGAATATTATACTAGATGTTTCCTTATTGTGACCACATATAAATGAAGCCTTTACTAAAGACTTCAAAATGAACAAACTGAGATCTGGAAAAACTTTGAAACTTATTGAAGATCAAACAGTTTGTTATCTTCAGTAAGTAATCCAGGAGGCCATTTCATTGTAGAAAACACTAGTAGATTTTCACTTTTTTTAAAAAGAATTTCAAGGTCCTAGGATTTTATAACACAGACCATTACTAAAATAATGAGATGGAGATTTGTCTTTTGTTAACTGAGGATGATAATGACTTATAGATCTAATAAGATACTATTTTAGTGTTTTAGATGTTGAAATACTTCAGATTTTCTCAAAATTCTGAAAGTAGTATAAGGGAATACATTGCAAACACTTGAATTTCTAATCTATGGTGTTGGAAGCAAGACTTTAAACAAAGAATTAACCTTTTTGTAAATATTAGCAGACAATAGAAAGAATGCCATCCAGCACTGAAAATAGCAATTTTTGTCAATTGGCCATAATGACATAAATATCTGTTCTCTAATTTCATAAGACAATTCAGTAGCCCTATATTTATTTATATCCAGTTTACAAAACACAGCACGCTTACTATTTAGTCATCTAACAGTTCCTCAATACCAAGGCATAAAATTATTTTGAATTTAAATAGAATTTCAGTTTCTTTTCTTTTTTTGTCTTTCTATTCCTAGTACCTATGACAGTCATTGCCACATGGTAAGCACTTAATAAGTGATTGTAGAATGAAATGGAACAGATTGGAATTTGAGTTTAATTTCCTGAATACTTCTTGGAAAAAAGATGCATATGCTTATATTTTATTGGAGAAGAAGGAAGTAGAAGGAAAGAAAATATGGGCTAAGAGATAAAGTAATGGAGTGAATAATTTTTGAGTTAGTAAAATAAGTCTTGGCCTCGTTTGATTTAGAGGTCCTCTGTTTGTTGGGTGGATCTTTTAAAAGTGAAATTATACAATATCACCATTCATCACTGCACATAGCAAATTGCTTTTTTTTTTTTTAAAATTGTCCTCTTTGGGTGCTAGGATGAGAATTGCTGTCCAGGCTGTCTCAGTTCTTGACTTCTACTGAGCAAAGACTTAGATAGCCAATTAGGCTTAATTGTGATAAATTATGTGCCTTATATTCATTCTAATGGAGAACTACTGCCTAGCAGGTAATAACCCCAGACCACTAAACTAATTGTGGTTAAAACCTTGGGTTAGATTTAGAGTGACCCCAGATGTGAGAGGCTAGTGCTTCATCTGCTAGGCCATTATTGCTGCTTTCCAATTTACATACACAATTAATTTTGTGACAGTGTGTGAAGTTATTAACATTAATATGGTTAACAAGGCCTGTCCTTCCAGTATACTATCAGTATTTATTCTAGCACAACCATCTTAAGAGAGAGTGAGAGCAAGAGCGTAAGGGAGAGCAAGAGAGAGAGCAAGAGGGAGGGAGAGACTGAAGGTTAAGCTGTCCCTTAATGTCATACTTGGATGCTTTTCAGTTGAATTTCTGGCATAGTTAATTCCTCTAACTCTTCTCTACTTCACTAATAACCCTATTTAAAAGGTTTAAAGCTGTTAACACTAGCCCACTAGGCCTTGAGGTAAAGAGAGAAGGAATGACAATAATAACAAAGGAAAAATTTTTCACCCTTTTGTCGCTTTCTTTAGCTCAAAAGAAAGGCAAAATGTGCAAATTTGGAGACTCCAAACCAAATGTTCACATGGATTATGTATGCCTGACCTGTGGTAGAGCATTCCAAGCTCATATTGGTCTGATCAGCTACAGTTGGACACAATGTAACTTGACCCTAACATTGTGATGTCATTTTTGTCCTCTTTGAGAACAAAGGACAACCAACCCAACAACCAAACATTTTTCTTCTTACTGACTAGAATCTCAGAAACATATAATCACACGATTATATTTGAATACACTAGAGTCCATCTATTCCAACCTCACAGAATGTAAAATATCTACCATAATCTCTTTCTCAGCTAAACTCTTTGAGAAAGCAATCTATATTTAGTGCCTCCACTTTTTCTCTCATTGATTTTAAACCCATCTGCATTAGGGATGTTTATAACATCATTTTGACTGAAACTGTGCTATGTGATGTCACCAATGATCTCTTAATTGCAAATTTCATGGCTTTTTCTAAAGCTTCATACTTCTTTATATTTCTTCAATCTTTACTGCTGTTGATCACCAGCTTCTCTTGCATATTCTCTTTTCTTTAGGTTTTCATAACATTGCTTTCTTCTGGTTTTCTTCCTTTTCTTTTTGTTCTGGATCTTCATTTAGCCATTTGTTCACTAACTATTGGCATCTTCCAAGGCTCTATCTTAAACCCCCTTCTCTTTTGCCTATATACTCTCTCATTCATTGATCTTTTCAGCTCTCATAAATTCAACTATCCCCTCTATTCAGATAATTCCCAGGTCTCTGCATCAAGTGCTAATCTCTCCCTTGAGCTCCAGTCTTGAATCATCAAGTGCCCCTTAGATATCTCAAACTGGATGTTATGTAGGCATCTCAAATAAAACAAGTTCAAATCATAATTCATTACCTTTCATCCTCAAATCCTGACTTCCCTATTATTGTTGAAAGTACCATTATTTTCCTAGCCACCCAGGTTTGCAATAGCAGTATTATCCTTAACTCCTCTCTCTTTCACACCACATATCCAATCTGTTGCCATGTCTTATAATGTTAACCTTCACAACAATCTTCCTTCTCTTTACTTTCACGATCACCACCTCGTGATCATCTCACACCTGGACTATGGCAATAGGTTTCTGAATGGTCTTCCTGCCTCACCTACTTACTCCAATTCATCTTCCACTCATCTGAAAAAATATTTTATTAAAGTGCTATACTGATATCACTCTACTCAACAAATTCCAAGACCAAATATAAAATCTTTAATTTAACATTTAAAGCTCTTCATTACCTAACTTCTCACTACCTTTCCAGTCTTTTTATTCCTTATTCTCTTTGATCTATTTTTTTTTTTGGTGAGACCATTGGGGTTAAGTGACTTGCCCAGGGTGACACAGCTAGAAAGTGTCAAGTGTCTTAGCAGATTTGAACTCAGGTCCTCCTAACTCCAGGGCTGGGGCTCTATCCACTGTGTCACCTAGCTGCCCCTTTCACCTAATTTTCTTTTTGGCGAGGCACTTGGGGTTAAGTGACTTGCCCAGGGTCACACAGCTAGTAAGTATTAAGTGTCTGAGGTTGGATTTGAACTCAGGTCCTCCTGACTCCAGGGCTGGTGCTCTATCCACTGTGCCACCTAGCTGCCCCCACTTTCACCTATTTTTAAATCCAGGAATAGGTACCTTTTTTTCCCTTGCTAAGGACACTACATCTCCTGACTCTTTTTAAATGGTCATCTCTCATGCCTAGAATGTTCTCCCTTATGACCTCCATCTGTTGACTTCCATGTTGTTGTTTTTTAAGACCCTGCACCAATTATATCTACAGAAGGCCTTTCCCATCCTCTCCTGCTAGCACTTTTCCTTTGTGGTTACTTTTTATAATAAAACTTGTAAGTACATCGTTATTTGTATGTTTTCCTCAACACTATAATGTGTAGATTGTGAGCTTTTTTATGTGCCAGCACTTAGTACAATGGCTGACACATAATAATCACTTACTAAATGCTTGTTGATTGAATTATTGATGGCATATCTGCTAGTCATCCAGTGTGTATTTCAGCATCTCTATTTACAGATAACATACTAGCTTCAGGAGGTAGCCCATTCTACTCTGGTAGAGCTCTACTGCAACATTCTTCCACTTCTACAGCACTGAAGAATTTATTTCCTTCTCTCTGTGACAGCCCTTCACATATTTGGAGAGTTTAGTTATAATTTCTCTCTATCTTTTCCTCACCCAATTTTTTCAGTCATGGTATAGTGTTAATAGACTTTTACATTAAGTCTAAATTTTCCCTTTTCAATTTCTACCCATAACTTTTGGTTCATCTCCCTGGGATAACACAGAACAGCTAAGAAGTACATGCAAATATTCCCTTGGGGGAAATACATACCTACATGACCATGAACCAGACACTTGAGCTCTATGTTTACCAGGCAAATCCCTTAAATTACATAGTTTTAAACTAGCTGTGATTCTCCATTGGTAGAGTTATCTTGCTGAGAGTTACCTACATTCATGGAATTGTAGCACTTGGATGAAAATAAATGTTAAATTAATGGATCCTCAACACTATTGCTCATATATACTAGTTCTACCCTCTTGCAGAAAAGTAATGATTTATATAAATTCCTTTATAAATTTTAAATATCTATATTGAGTCAACTCTGATGATTATGGCAATGATGGCAGTAGTGGAAACCCTTGAAACCTTGTCATATGAAGATATACTGAAGGAACTGTGGGATTTTAATCTTGAGTTGGGAAGATGATTCAAGGTATGATCATTGTGTTCAAGTATTAGACAGTAATTATTTGGGGAAAGGATTATATCTTTTCTGTGTGATCCCAGGGAGATGAACCAAAAGTTATGGGTAGAAGTTGAAAAGAGAAAATTTATACCTAATGTGAAAGTCTACAAACAATTAAAGCTATCCACTAGTACAATGGATGGCTTCCCCCTCATTAAAAATCTTCAAATGGGGACTAGATGACCATTTTTTTCTAGAAGGGTTTTTTTTTCATAAACAGATTGTACTAAATGGCTGCTGAGATTCCTTCTAATCTAAAATTACATGATTATATCATCACTATCATCACCCATGTCATTTGTCTACTACTAGGCATGTTCTGAAGATGTTTTCTATAAGCCTAACAAAGATAATCTTATATAACAATGTTCTTCTTCAGTCATAAAGGTCACATGTACAATAATTTATGAAATGTTAAATATAAGAGAATAATAGCAAGATAATAACTTGACTTTAGATCATATCAATCTGAAGCAGAAGGCAGCATAGTAGTACCATGGGAAAAGAAAATACTGGTGATGCTAGTGCTTTAGGTAAAGTCAGAAGTCCTGGGTGCAAATGCCAAATTTGATGAATACTACCCATATAGCCTTGGGGAAGTGATTTTTATTTAACTACCTTGAGCCTCAGTTTCTATATCTGTTAAATTTGGAATTTATACTAGATTCCCCATGATGTCCTGGACAGTTTTAAAATTTTGACCATATGAAGAAAATTCTTTTTAAAATTAGAAAAAAATGAGATGATGATAGTAATATTTATGTAAAAGAAAACACAAGCAGTGAGGAAATCAATCAGGCTATTCCATTTACTTAATACAGAAAGCAAATTAACCCTTTTCACTCTCCTCTTTCTCCCCAAAATGGATGAAAATTCTACTCCCCATCATCTACAGACTTCACTTCAATCTCTGGAACAAATAGGACATTGTTTTCCTAATTCCATGGATTTATGCACACATAACACATAAAATAGTATGACTTTAACATGAATAACTTTTTATACTAGAATGAAAAAACATGGATCTCCATTTTGGAAAGAAAATTAACTTCCTGAGTATTCAACAAAAACAAACATCTAACACATTATTATATGAAGCTGCATTTTGAAGCTGTCATTTGAGTGGGCCTATGTTAACAAAAAGCATATCAAAGTATACAATGAAAGGCCTGGTAATAAAATGAAAAATATATATGATGCCACTGGGGTCCTACTTATGTGCAGTGGGCTTTTCTTTCAATGAACATAGATAAGTGATTTCATGTGGAGGAACCTGGAACAATCATTATAAAATTGCTTCACAAAGAGTGTCAGGCTGGACTGAAAGGCACCATTATTTTAACGGATTTTTTTTTCCATTTCTGCTTTCATTGATGCATATTTTAGCCATTTCTTTCTATGGCTACACAGCTGGGTTAAGTATTTCCTATGCATCATTGCTGATTTTGACATTGTCTTCTTAGGTGGCAGTTTTACAAAGCTCATACAATCTGAAGCCTATAACAAAAGTCCTTTACCTCCCTGAAGTAGGGCAGCAATGTAATTCAAACAGAAAAGGTCACCTGGGCAAATGTGGTACCTTTCATGAAAGCTCAAAGCAAATCAGAAGTATTCTTTACTAAAAAAGAAGGCTTCAATTAACTAAAAAGCTCAGATTCAAGACTTTGGGAGAAAATTATTTGATTGGCATAATTTCCAGTGTCCCACAGTATGTTTTATTTTTTAAAAAATAATTAACCTGGGACAGCTAGGTGGCACAGTGGATAGAGCACTGGCCCTGGAGTCAGGAGGACCTGAGTTCAAATCTGGCCTCAGACATTTTACACTTACTGGCTGTGTGACCCCGGGCAAGTCACTTAACCCTAATTGCCTCACAAACAAACAAACAAACAAACAAACAAACAAACAAACAAAAATAATTAACCTGGGGGCAGCTAGGTGGTACAGTGGATAAAGCACTGGCCCTGGATTCAGGAGGACCTGAGTTCAAATCTGTCCTCAGACACTTGAGACTTAGTAGCTATGTGACTCTGGGCAAGTCACTCAACCCTCATTGCCCCGCAAAAAAAAAAAAAAAAAAGAAAAGAAAAAAGAAAAAAAAAGAAAAAGAAAAAGAAAAGAAAAAAAATAACCAAACAGCTCAGAATCAAGACTTGAGGAAAAAATTATTTGATTGGCTTCATATTCACAATATCCAAACTGTTTAACAATCTTAGAATCATATTGGTGTTGCTTCTTAGATTACATTGATTATATTAACTAGTACTCTTACTCTCTTTGTTTTCAAACTGGTTACAAGTTATAAAAATCACAGAATCTCAAAGTTAGAGGGTCCCTCAAAGGTTATTTGAAGTCAATCATACATGATGGAGAATCACCTTTATAACATCCCCAGCAAATAATCATCAAGCCATGTCATAAAGACGTCCAGTCAGGGAGAACTGACTACCTCCTTAAGCAACACATTTCATTTTGGGATAGCTCTGTTATGCAATTTTCATTATGTTCAATAGAAATTTACCTCATTGTCATTTCTGCCCATTTTCCTACTTTTGCCTTTAGTGATGTATATAATGGATAGAATCTTCCTTCTACATGACAGTCATTAAATTCTTGAAGATAGTTATTATGCTCCCACTTGCTTTCTTTTCCCCAGGGAAGAAGACCCCAGTTTCTTAAATTAATTTTTGTGATTATCTCCAGTTATCTCTCTTTTGGATGAAGCAATCTTAACCATACTGAAATTTTCTCTTCACCTGGCTAAACTGCCCAAGTTCTTCAGATATGTTATGAATTTGAGATCATTCAGTCCCCTGGAATGTTCTCCTTTGGATGCTTTTAAGCTCACAAAGAAACTTTTTTTAAATGGCACTTAAAACCAAAAAGAGTGTTTATAGACATGGTCGGCTTCTGATGTTACTATTCCTATATTCACATGGTGGTTGAGAGCTTCCTAGTTGCCAACTAGAGTCTTGTATAATGAATGCAAACATCTTGCTAATTAATGTGTCTCTACAAAAATAGGATTTCATATTGAGAAGGACTCAGAATTTAGCCCCAACATTTAATTTCACCAATGAGGATATTGAACTAGCCCAGACAACATAAGTAGCAGCATGATGTACTGAAAAGAGAAATTAATTCACTTCAAGGCAGGAGAGCTCTGTTCAAATCTTGGCTTTCCCACTTATGTGCTTGACTCTGTATATTTACTGTAATTGTATTTTTCAAGAAGAACAGGAAGAGGCAAAAAGCTAAAATAAATGCTTGTTAATGAAAAAAAAGAAAAATAAAAAGAAGCCAGGTGGAAGGATATATCTGAGGTTTTCCAAGGAAGCACAAATTCAAAAATGGTGGAATCAGTTTTCTTTCATGTCCAAAGCTAATAAAGGATATTTGGTCATCTCATATTGTAGTTCTCATGATAAGTATTTGCAAAAAATACATTATGCACATAATTATGGCAGAGAAGAGAAATTCTAAGAACTCCATAAGATCCTACCATACATAAGCAAACATGTTGTGGAGCAAATGACCTTAACCCTAAATTGGAATGTGTAAGTACAAATAGAAATGGTTATCATCTAAATAATTTGAGTGATATTGAAGTAATTAAGTGATTATTAAAGTAATTAATAATTTAATGGTATTTAATATGTTTCAATGATTATCAGAAATGTCTTCATAGCATAACACAACAAATTCTAAAACTCACTTCTATTCCATTGCTCTCAAAATATGGGACATGACAATCAATAGTCAAATGGCCTCTAGACTCAGAACAGCTAGGTGTTCATTTAGAAAGGGTGTGGTTCTCCCATTTCTAACATCCTGCTGCTGGGATGTCAGTGGGATTAACCTTTAGTGTATGTGAGAGAAATGTGCATCAGAGATACAGTGAATAGTCACTTGAAATAGCCAGAGTATGTTCTGTTATTGAAAATGGCCTGCAGAACTTGCATGTGCAATTAACTCAGCAAGGGCCCACTAAGGATATATGATATATGTCCACAAAAGTGACACTTTTTTATCCTATTAAAATAACGTTTCCTCCTTAAATTATTCCAATAGTTCCTTTTTGTCCTGTTTTCTTTGGAAAAACACCAACATTTTAAATTTCCTCTGCATTAGAATTTGGAACTCTGGATAAAAATAACCATACAATCCACTGAGATATTAGGCATGGCACATATATTTAGTCATAGGAATGATGGTCTCACATTGGTATTAAGGTTTATGAGCTGAGGCACTTGAGTAGGAACAAAGAGAAAAATGAATCCAAGACATGATGTGAAACCTGAAGCTAGAAGATGGTGACCATGTTTGTTTAAGACCTTTGGAGGGTGGCATTGCTTCATCATGAAAACTTCAGACTATGAGGTTAACAATTTATAGGGGGATCTGTATACATTCTAAGACAATGGGTTGTTCTGATTAGGAAGGGCAGGAAATCCATTTCACAAGGTATTGATGAGAGGAAAAGAAAATTCTCTTTAACTGGATTTGAAGTGGCCATCTGCCCAGTTTTTGTCCAGAAAGCCCTTGATTAAAAATTATATGGGGGGCAGCTAGATGGCACAGTAGATAGATCACTGGCCCTGGAGTCAGGAGTACCTGAGTTCAAATCCGGCCTCAGACACTTAACACTTACTAGCTGTGTGACCCTAGGCAAGTCACTTAACCCCAATTGCCTCACTAAAAAAAAAAAAATTATATGGAACAAAATTTTCAAAGTCTGAATTTGGATTATATGGTATTTTACTGCCAAATTATTTCCAAATGTTCAAGTTGTCTAATGACATCCTAGCATAGCAGAAGGGCTGGGGGATATTGTATTGGGAATGATGAGGCCTACAGTCTAGTTCTATCACTAACTGCTTTTACATGCCCTTGGAAAAAATCACTTTACCTAGTTTGGTGTAGTAGCATGAGTGCTGGTTTGAACTCAGCTTTTAATTTCAGCTCTGCTTTTTACTATCTGGGTGGCAAGGGGATAGTAACTTTTATCTCTGAGCCTCAGTTTCTTCACCCACAAATGAGGGGTTTTGACTAGATGGCTTCTCTGGTTTTGTCCATTTCTACATTCATAGTCCTATGACTTCTCTGGGCCTCCATTTTCTCATTTCTAAGGTGAGCTTTAACATCCTTTCTAACCCTAACATTAGTCAAAGATAGTGTTGCAGCCACCATGAACAGCTATTTAAAGTATTTAAAGTAGAGTCCTGCTCCCAAACTTCCCCTGCTTCTATAAGTCAAGGCAATTAGAGGAAGCAGACATCAATGATCTGTAACATGAGAGAATAAGAAAGGAATGTGTACCTTTCAATTCATTCAGCCAAATCCTTCCTTGGTCTAGATCATTCAGTGTGTCAACATTTATTATGCCCCTTCTGTGTATACAATAGCATAATGGAAATTGTGGAATAGTGACACAAAAGAAGGTGAAAGCATGATTCTTACCCTCAAGTAGCTGGGGAAACCAAGCACATACGCAAGAATGCACTCCATTCCTACTAAGCAATACCTTACCACACAGTACTATTTGAGATAGAACTCTGGTGCCCTGAAGAAATTAATGCCCTTCACCAAGGAGTAAATATATCATTACTGAGGCAGAGATTGAGAGAACAGAAAAGTCATGTTTGTCTGGAGCACAGGACAAGAGTGTGTTAACTTTGTTATTCTTTCTCAACCTAGTTGCCATCCCAGAATCCTAGACAATTGCCCAGAGCTAAGGTTCCCCACAGAGATGAGGCATAATTAAGCAACCATCAAACAGAAATGACTACCGAGAAGTGGGATATTTACAGGAGCTAAGGGCAATTAAGATGCGATGACCTGTTCCCACTTTGTACTATCTCTGCATAATACCAGGCCACATCTACCACTGTAGTTTTACACCTGCTGCATAATTAAAACACTCACAGCTTCATGAGTTCCCAGTTGACTAACTAGCATGGTATTTGAGTGTGGTGATAAGATTTTTATTTTCCCCAAAGGGTCAGTAGCTAGGTTGAGATGATGGAACAACCCTTTGCCCACTGGATCAGCTGCTGGCATTAGAAGCTCAGCACAGCTTAATCATCATGTCATGAAGGTATGCTTCATTCAGAGTAGTACTCAGAAACATTTAACTTTCTGAAGTGGTCTTATTTTTTTTCATTCTGCTTTTTTCTTGCTGCTAATGGTTTAAAGGCTCAAATATGCAAATACATCTGATTTTGATGTTATCACCAAGATACAAGTGTTTAGTCCAGCCATGCCTAACTATCCTATGTGAATCTTTTTCAGTTCACCACAGGAAGCACATCCAGTGGATTGGAGGGCTTTCTTCTAACATGATTATATCCAGTGGAGTAGTCAGACATTTCACAAGTAATCCCTTGTCTTTGTCATGTGATAAGCCAATCTTCCTTTCTGGCCATGTGTTTCCTTAATAGCATTCTCTGTGCCTATTTTTATTTGAAAACTTTTTTTTGTTAGAAGTTACTACTTGTTCATTCTTCCCCCAAACAGGTCCATCTTTTTAATAGCAATATTTTAGTGATGTTGATATTTGGCTGTGAGACATGGAACATGACAGTTTGCAAAGAAATGATAATGAG
Source organism: Dromiciops gliroides (assembly GCF_019393635.1). Classification (NCBI taxonomy): domain Eukaryota; kingdom Metazoa; phylum Chordata; class Mammalia; order Microbiotheria; family Microbiotheriidae; genus Dromiciops; species Dromiciops gliroides. Next base: position 358,343,389 of record NC_057864.1, on the reverse strand, counting down.
TACAACACAGAGGGGAATGGAGAAATGCAAGATGGTTGTGAATTTTAGAGACATTTCTACAATAATCACTAATAACTAGATGATGTCTAAAAGGTTCCTTCCAACTCCAATGAGCTAGGTCTTTATGGAAGATTTCAGTCATCTAAGAAATCAACATTGTACTTCGTACTTAGTATGAGTAGATAACATAGAAAACAAGTATATGCCTCACTTTTAAGGAGTTTACATTTTAATGGTGGAAATAAGACAACTTAAATGGCAAAATATGTACAACAATAATTTATGTGTATATGAAAACCTAAAACTACTTATAATTAGAGTTACAAACAAAGAGAAATGTGAGCTAATGGATTCCTAGAGCTGAAAAGAATAATTTTAAAAACTGGCTACAGTTTACTCTGGATTTTGCATTACAATATCATCACTCTCATCAAAACTATAACAATTCCAACATGAAAGTTTGCTACTAGGGAACATTGTTTTTCTCCCCTTGTGTGTATATATGAATGTGCATATATGTGTGTATATAAGTGTATGGCCACATAAACCCATGAGGTTATTTATTAAGCCACAGAGGATGTTGAAATCTGTACTTATGAAAGAGCAAAGATGAAATCAGAGAATCAAACTCAGGAGTCACCTAGTCCAAGCCATACCTAATCCAAATGTGTTTACAATGTCACTGAAAGTTGCTATTTAGATTCTTCTGGAAGAGCAGTGATGGAGAAGGGAGGTAGACTCTACTGCTTCTCAAGATACTCAATTTCAGTGTTGTTCAACTCAATTTTTGAAAGCTTTTCTTCCCATAAAGCCTAAATCTATTTTCCTGAAATTTTCACCCTTTGTTCCTAGTTCTGCCTTTTCAAACTAACCAGAATAAGTCTAAACTTTATTCCACATGACAACTCTTTAAATAGTTGAATTTTGTTATTGTGGCACGACTAACATTTCTCTTTTCTAGGTTAACCATCCACAATTGTTTCAATCAATCAGTCTTTCCATTATCCAGGCTGCCCTACTCAGAGTGCACTCAAGTTTATCCATGGCCTTCTTTAAGAGCATTTCAATTGTCAGAACTTGCAGTAATATTCATGTAAGCACCAAAGTTCACAGAGATCAAGAATATTAAATTATTATCATCACAGCTCCTCATAATGGGACCCTACACTTATATAATACTTAACAGTTACCAATTGCTTTAGGCATATTATCTTATTTCATTCTCACAATAATTTTGTAAAACAAACAGTACAGGAATTATTATGTTTATTTTATAGAAAAGGTAAGTAAGGCTCAGAGAAGTTAAGAAATCTGACATGCTCTTAACACAGAATAGAAATTATATTCAGACATCTTGAACCAGGTCTTCATACTCCATTTTTGTATTCTGGGGGAATTTTACCACACATTGCCTTATCAAGGTTTTATTTTTAAACCTCCACTTTGAAATATATGTCAAATAGAATTAAATAAAAGGACATAAATGCTTCTTATAGATATTTTTAAAAACCAAAAGGGAATTCTATGCCCTTAGGGTAGACAAAATTGATGATCCATTCCAGTTGCCTCTGTAGTTTTGTAAAAATTATTGTGTATTAATAGCTGATTTTTATGGAACTTTAATGTTTACAAAGACTTTATGTATTTTTATGTATAAAATCTCACTTGATTGTCACAACAACCTTGTGAGGTAGGTACTATGATTAGCTTTATTTTACAAAACTAAGTGGGGTTATTGTTTCCCCAGTTTCATGGAATTATTATGTCAGGATTTGAACTTGGGTCTTCCTAACTCCAGGCTCAGTACTCTATATATTATGTCACCTAGCTACCTCTGTATATATAGTATACCAGAAAATTATAACTCATCCAACTTGGTAAGTAGCTACTGTTCTATCAATACAAGGGCAATGATATTGGAGTTTCTATAAAACCTTATTCAGCATTTATTATTGCATTATTATTAATATGGTGAAATACTATGGTAATCAAAGATTAATATTATGACATAATATTCTTTTCCTTCATTCATCAGAACTATGTATAATGTGTTCTATGTTAATAACAGTGAGAAGTATTTCAGAAAAGAAGAGAAAACAAGACATCCATCTGCATAGGACAGCCTATTATGGATGCTCAAATGTCAAGTGGGATGAGGAGTCATGTAAACAAACCACTGAAAGTTAAACAGGATTTTTTAGACATTACTCTAGAGCCCAATTCTGGAACAAAAGCAGATCAATTTACTTTGAAATTGTAATTCACCGTGCTAATGTTAATTATAGAAGCTATTTGAATTTGACCCCACTCTGAAAATTTAGCTCTGCTTGCTATTTTTGCAATGTTTAAGGATTATATTGAAATATCAACGTCTTTAAAAAATAGAAATGAATGATATTCCATTTAATTTGTACTGTATTATTACCATATCTCAAAATGACATGGATAGAAAAAAAAACTTTTGGTCAAAAAGGAACAATTTCAAATTAAGAAAAAAATTTAAGGAATATCTCTGAGAATGATGAAACTGACTAGAATATTACCAGGGTAAGAAATATGAAGAAGTTAACTGGATTGGTGATTTAATTAGTAATTTAAATGCTGCAAATTATTTCTTCTTTCTCTAAAAAGCTGCCATACATTTTTCTTATGATAAAAGTTAAAAGGGAAAATGGACAAATATTACATTGGAACCATGAAAAATATACTATTTTAAGGTAGCCTTGAGCAGTCTCATGAGAGTTAAAATTTAACTTTGTAATAAAGCACAAAATATCTCCTACTTGGATAGTTTCCCACATAGACAAACATATGTTCACATTTAAAGCCCTTACAAGCTATTTTTTATGGGGTGAAATGAGTTGGTATAGGAGAAAGGAAACTCTTCAGGTCAAAACAGTTTAAAAAACAAAACCTCATCAATAATGTAGAATTATATTAAAAGGAGAGAAATCAGATGATGAAAGGCCCATATGACACCATACACAAGTGAACTAAAGAAACAGGATGGTTTAGTATGGAGAAGTGGCTTAACAGTGACATGTTAACTATCTTCAGGCATATGAAGGGCTGTCATGTGGAAAGGATATTTGATTTGTTTTACTTGGCACCAAAAAGCAAAAGCAGGAACAACTATGGTAGAAGTTGTAGAAAGAAAAAAAAAAACACTTTCCTAAAATTCTGAGCTGTCCAAAAGTAGAATGAGTTGCCTCAGGGGATAATGAGTTTCCTATTACTGAGGATCTTTAAATGGAAGCTGGGTGATAAACTGTCTGGGATGTTTAGAGGAGATTTTTGCTCAAATAAGAGTTAGACTAGATAGCCTTTGATGTTCCTTCCAATGCAAAGAGTCTATGACTTGAAGGTTTTTTGTGAATTTTCTTGTATGTTATTTCATAACAGGAGACCTTTCTCTTCTTTTACATGTGATAGAGGATAGAAGTCATTCTAATCAGCTGGCAGACTTTCCCCTACAATTTTGATTACACAGCTCTAATGAAAACAAAATACTCAGAGAACTAGAAAGAGTCAGAAAGAAATCAAGAGCAGAGGTCTGAAGACTTCCTAAGGACCTTCCAATGTTCTTCTCCTGCACAGATTAATCAGACTGGATTTTGGTTTCTTTACACTCAAGAAAGCAAAGGAAGATGGTGGAGGAAAGGCAGTGAGCTCTCAACAGCTGGCAGTATCAAATTACATAAGATTTTCATGTAGACAGATGGTAAGTCTGAAGATATTATAAAAAAAATTAATTTTCACTTGCAGCCTAACTCATATTTGAACCCAGGTCCTACAGGAGAAAGTCTAGCCCATTAAAGGATAGCAATAATGACCCAAGCTGCCCATGCCCCCCCCTTTTAACATTTCAATAGCTGAAGTGTAGCAGGTATAAAATTAAGTATTTAAAAAAAAACTACTTAGGATATCATACACTTGTAATATTTTATGTAAAGAGAATTAAGGCTGAAAAAGAATAGCCAAAAAGCCTGTAAGGAAATGATGGTTAATGGAATTTCTCAAAGTTTGTGTGTCCCTCATTAGCTCATTCACATAAGGGCACAATCCCACAAACCTGTGACTTCTGCAAGTAAGTTAACTCTTCCTTTCCTTACCTTTTCTTGCTCCTAAAAGAGGTTAAAAATATTCAAGAAAGCTTCCCCAACCTCTTTCAGTCAATCCCACTGTACATGGCTTGCATCTTTAATCAGAGGCATTTGGAAGTATTTTTGTGTAGACTTAAACCAAAATAACAAATTATTTTTAGCAATGTGCATTATTCATAAGTAGAGTTCTGAAATCAAAGGGTCAAAAGTACATTAGTCTGAAAAATGGATGTCAGAAATACGTATCTTAATTCAATTAAACAAATATTTATTAAACACATTCCATGACAGCATATGAACAATATCTATGCAAAACTAAAGGCAGGTCAGTTTGGAGTGTGGTAACAAAGGAGGATTGTTAAACTTCTACCAAAATGGCTGAGTAAATAGTAGTATTTCAGCCCCAGCTCTCCCTCATCACTGCAAAATATTAAGAAATACAACAAATGTAGTAAAAGAACAGCTTAAGGAAGATAAAGAAGCTGATTTCCCACAAGGAAAGTTATTATAATTAGGACGTCACAAGAGGTTATTCATATCTAAGCAGGCTATAGGAAGAGTAAAGATCTCAAGGCATTAATTCTTAGCTGGTCCTGACCAGGAAATATTTTTGAAAGGTGAAAATTATTGTTAGCTATATAATAAATCAGTTTCACTGGTTTCTGGGGTGGGGGAAGGTGGGAGAAAGGGGAATCCATATCCTGGGTTCTGAAAAGAAGGGGGGGGAAGAAGAATCAGTTCACTGGGTTCTGAAAAGTCAGGGAATTTAGTGTGTTGGAGAGGGAATATCCTCAAGAAAAACAGAAATATCTTTTTTTTTTTTCCCTTCACCACTGAATCAAGGAGGAGGCTGAGGCTCCCAGGTGTTTTCAAGATTTAGCTTCACCCATGAACCACTGCCATATCTAAGGAAGGCATTGCTGCTGGAGGTATAATGGACATTAACACCACCCTATGGGAAGCGCTGAAAACCACACTCATTCCCAATGGCCTGGCTTGTGGAATTCCTGAAGCTGTCATAGCCTTAGACAAATGCCAAGCCCACCTTTGTGTTCTTGCTTCCAATTGTGATGAACCTATGTATGTAAAATTGGTTGAATCCCTGTGTGCTGAGCACCAAATTAACTTGATCAAGGTTGATGATAATAAGAAGCTGGGTGAATGGGTAGGCCTCTGTAAAATTGACAGAGAGGGAAAGCCCCGCAAAGTGGTTGGCTGCAGTTGTGTTGTTGTTAAAGACTATGGCAAAGGAAGATGGTGGAGGAAAGGCAGTGAGCTCTTGAACTCATGACACAATCACTCCAAAAAAAAATCCAAATAATGCCATAGGACAATTCCTGGAGCAGAAAAATCCACAGAAGAATGTGCTAAAATCCTCTCCTAACCAAGGACAGCTTGGAAGGTCAGAAGAAGGGAGCTGCTGTGCTGAGACAGGAGTGGGGCTCAATCCCACAGTCAACCTGACACAAATCCAGGAAGACCTCACCAGAGAAAGAGACCCCCAGAGCCTCTGAATCAGCTGAAGCACCAGTTTCATCTGGAACTAAGCTCACAGTCTGGAGGGAGCGCTGACCCCTTGGCAGGGGGGAGATTACAGAGGTCTATGCTGGTACTGAGGCAGAACTTGGGTTTTTTACCCCTGCTGGGAACCAGGAGGTAGATCTGAGTAGCAGTGGCCCAGGTGGGGGAGGGGCACAGGCTCATAGGAGCTGACAATCACAACACACAAAATTAGTTGATTAGAAAGTTAGTCTGGAGTCATCTACAGACCAGGGAACAGGCCAGGCCAGTGAAGAACCTGTTCCTATTTAAATCATACCACCTTGGACCTTTCGAAGCTTGGGAGAGTGCAGCCTGGAAACAGTTCCCCACTTTAAGGAGCTAAAAGTCAAGTAAAAGAAAGGCAAGATGAGCAGAGAAAGGTGAGGACCATAAAAACTTTCTTCAGTGACAAGGAAGATCAAAGTACACCTTCCGAGGAAGATGTCATTGTCAGGGCCCCTATATCTAAAGCTTCCAAGAAAAATATGAATCGGTCTTGGGTCATACAGGCACTCAAAAAGGACTTTGAAGATAAAGTTAGAGAGATAGAGGAAAAAATGAAAGGATAAATGAGGATGATGCAGAAAAGACATTAGAAAAATGTCAACAGCTTGAAAAGTCAAATTGGCCAAATGGAAAAGGAGGTACAAATGCTCTCAGATGAAAATAATTGCCTAAGAACTAGGATTGAACAAATGGAAGCTAGTGACTTTATGAGAAACCAAGACACAATAAAGCAAATCCAAATGCGAAAATAGAGGGAAATGTGAAATATCCGCTTGGAAAAACTGCTGACCTGGAAAATAAGTCCAGGAGAGATCATTTGAAAATTATTGGTCTACCTGAAGACCATGATCAAGGAAAGAGCTTAGACATCATCTTTCAAGAAACTGTAAGGGAAAATTGACCTAATATTCTAGAAGCAGAAGGTAAAATAGAAATTGAAAGAATCCACAGATCACCTCCTAAAAGAAATCCCAAAAGGAAAACTCCTAGGATTATTATAGCCAAATTCCAGAGTTCTCAGGTCAAGGAGAAAATATTGCAAGCTGCCAAAAAGAAAGAATTCAAGTACTGTGGAGCCCCAGTCAAGATAGCACAAGATCCAGCAGCTTCTACATTAAGGGACTAGAGGGCATGGAATATGATATTCCAGAGGGCAAAGGAATTGGGATTGCAACCAAGAATCATATATCCAACAAAACTGAGCATAAAAAATGGAACTTCAAAGAAAAAGAGAACTTTCAGGTATTCATGATGAAAAGACCTGAACTGAATGGCAAATTTGACTTTCAAATGCAAGGCCCAAGAGAACCATAAAAAATTGGAGTTGGGGGACATACCTGGGATCATGCAATGGGTGACTGTCTTGTGTCTGAGACTTGATTTTGGCTAGGATCCCCATGGGCCCAGGGTGGATGCTTCATCCACTGTGTCACCTAGCTGCCTCATGATGACATCATTAGGGTAAAATTGAGGGGTGAGGGAAACACACTGGGGGAGGGGGAAGGGCAGAGGTAGCATGGGGTGAAATCCCACATGAAAGAAACAGGAAAGATCTTATGGAGTGGGGGAAGAGATGAGGGAGGAGCAGGACAGTAAATTAAGTTTATACTCATCAGAATAGGCTCAAAGACCTTAATCTCATCAGAGTGGCCTGAAGGAGGGATTAACACACAAACCAAATTGGGTGGAGTAATCTATTTAATCTGGGCAGTAAATGAGCCTAACACTCATAAGAATTGGCTCAAGGAGGGAATAACATACTCATTCAATTGGGTGGAATAATCTATCTAACCCTGCAGTAAAATAGGATGGGAAGGGGATAAAGAGAGAGGGATAGGGGGCAGTTAGGTAGTGCAGTGCATAGAGCACTGGCCCAGGATTCAGGAGGACCTAAATTCAAATCCAGCCTCAGACACTTAACACTTACTAGCTGTGTGACCCTGGGCAAGTCACTTAACCTCAATTGCCTCACTAAAAAAAAAAAAAAAAGAGAGAGAGGGGTAAAAGAAAGGAAGGTAGATTGGGGGAGGGGATGGACAGAAGCAAATCCTTTTGAAGAGGGATATGGTGAAAGGAGATAGATAATAGAGCAAATATCATGGGGAAAGGAATAGGATAGAGGGAAACAGTTAATAATAGTAATCATGAAAAAGAGAAAAGGGGTAAAATTATACAAAAATATTTATAGCAACCCTTTGTGGTGGCTAAGAATTGAGAATCAAGGGAATGTCCATCAATTGAGTAATGACTGAAGAAGCTGTGGTATATGATTGTAGTGGAATGGTATTGTGCTATAGGAAATGACAAATAGAATGATCCTAGAAAAACCTGGAAAGACTCATATGAATTGATATATAGTGAAGTAAGCAGAACTGGGAGGGCATTGTGCATAGTGACAGCAGTATTGTTCTATGAGCAATTGTGAATGACTTAACTACTCTCAGCAATTCAATGATCCAAGACAATCCCAAGGGACTAATGAGGAAGCATTCTATCCATCCCCATAGAAACAGCTGATAAAAAGAGCACTTGTGAATCATACATATATAACCTATATCAGATTGACTGATGTCTTGTGCAGGGGGAGAGGAAAGGGAGGGAAGGAGAAAAATTTGGAAGTCTAAATCTTATGAAAATGAATGTTGAAAACTACCCTTATATATAACTGGAAAAAATAAAATAAATGTTTGTTGCACTGAAAAAAAAAATAAACACTATGTCAAGGAATCTCACGTCAAAGATGTCATCAAAGAATATTTTAAATGCAAGAAATCAGTAAATAAAAGTCCAGGTCTGATTTGAAAAAAAGAATAACAGAAATAGAGAAATAATTAAGAAAAAAAGGTGAAACCCAGAAATTTGGATCAGTAGATGGAAGGATGGGGTAAAAGAAGTCTTGGATTAGAGTTTAAGTAATATGCAAGGGAAATATTAGTGCTTATTTGTTCCTTTTTCTTTTTATAAGAAGGAATGGAAATATTTGCTGGAAGCAAAACACAATTAATACACATATAATTGTGATTGTGAATAGACTAAACTCACCTATAAAATGGAGGAGGGTGGTAGAATGAATTAGTAAGAGAAAACTATTATTTGCTACATGCAAAAAGTATACTTAAAGAATGAATACTCATTCAGAATGAAAATGTTGAGTTAAAGTAATTTTTTTTTTGTGGGGCAATGAGAGTTAAGTGACCCTGGGCAGGTCACACAGCTAGTAAGTTCCAAGTGTCCAAGGTCAGATTTGAACTCAGGTCCTCCTACATCCAGGGCCAGTACTTTTATCTACTGGGCCACCTAGCTGCCCCAAGTTAAAGTAGTATTTACCTCTACTGAATCCCAAAACAAGAGTGGCCACTGAGATATTAGATAAGGCGACAATAAACATTGATCCAATTAAGATAGACAAGTAACAAAAGGACATTATGTCCCAAGACAACAATACAATAATGTCTAGCATTTATTCAGCACTTTGATTTGAAAAATCTAGATTTGTCATCTCATTTGATCCTTACAAAAACCATGTAAGATAAATGATATTATTATCTCCATTTTGCAGATGAAGAAACTAAGTCTGACAGAGGTTAAATAACTTACCCAGAATTGCCTAGCTAGTGAGTATCTGAGGCAGGATTTAAAATCCTGCCTTCTATCTCCAAGTCTAACAGTTTATCTACTGCATCAGCTAGCAGCCTGACTCCAAATCAACATCAATGTCAAATATATATATATATATATATATATATATATATATATATATATATATATATATATATATATATATTCAAATGCCCCTTAGTACATAATGAAAAATCTAAATGAATTACATGAATTATAACTGCTGCCTCTACTTTCTCTCCTCTCACTTTCTTTTTTTAAAATAAAAGTATTTTATTATTTTCCAGTTATATGTAGAGATGGTTTCAACATTTATTTATATAATATTTCTGATTTCAAATTTTTCTCCCTCCCTCCCCTCCTTCACTCCCTCCATGAGACAGCAGGTAATCTGATATAGGTTATATATATGCAATAATATCAAACACATTTCTGCATTAGTTATGTTATATGAGAAAAATCAGAGCAAAAAGGAAAAAACCTCAAAAAAGAAAAAGAACTGCACCAAAACCAAAAGAAATAACATGATCCAATCAGCATCCATATTCTACAGTTCCTTTTTTTTTTTTCTGGATTTGGAGAGCCTTTTCCATCATGAGTCCTTTGGAACTTTCTTGTACTTTTGTATTGGTGAGAAGAATCTAGTCTATCACAGTTGATCAACATATAATGTTGATAATACTGTGAAAATATTCTTCTGGTTCTGCTCATTTCACTCATCTCTCACTTTCTTCTAAACCTTTTACAACCTGGCTTTTCACCTTCACATTCGACTGAAAGTGTAGTCCCAAAATTTGTTAATGATATATTAATTACTGAATCAGCTTTTTCTTACTCAAGTTACTCTTTGACCTCCCTGCAACATTTGAAGCTGTTGGTCTGCATTTCCTTCTGAATAGCCTCTCTTCTCTAAGTTTTTTTGTGACACAATTCTTTCATAGTTCCAATATATGTTTTTCTAATCCTTAGTATTTTTTTTACTGATTCTTTATCAGTGTCACACACTGATAAACTAACCCATTCACACTTACAAAAGTGGCATAACAAAAGGCTCTATCTACTCTCCTTTCAATCTATGCTCACTTGGTATTCTCATAAGTTCCCATTGGTTCAATTATCATCTTTATGTATGTTTCCTATATCATTGTATCCAACACTAGTTTCCCTGTTGAGCTATAATTATACATTTTCAATTACTTTTGGACATCTAAGACTATATTTTATCCTAGACACCTCAAACTTTTTTTTTAGATCCAAAAGAGAACTCTTTTTGAATTTTCTAATCACTTTAGAGGATACCATTTCTCTGTTTCATTCTTGACCTCTAAGTCACCACATATATCCATTTCATTGAGAAATCTCATTGTTTTTACCCTCACATCTCTCATATAAATTCCTTTCTAATCATAAAGTAACAACCCTGCTTTAGACACATAGCGCCACTTATCTGGATTATTACTATACTTTCTAACTGTTCTCTCTGCCTCAAGGCTCTCACATTCCAATACATCTTTTACTTCATTGCCAGGGTGATTTTTCTACAGTATAGGTTGAACCACATATCCTTCATACTCCAAAATACTTGGTAGGTCTCTATTGCTTCCAATTTCAAAAATAAAATCGTCCAACTGGTATTTAAAGGTCTTTTTAATCTGACCTGTAAAATGTTTGTACACTTTAGTCCCTGCTCCATATTCTATAATAAAGATACACTGTCCTATTTGTAGTGCTCTTAACACCAAACTCCATCTCCTGTCTATTTGCCTTTGTACTATCTGTCCCCCATGCTTGTAATGATCTCCCTATTGACTTCACTTCCTAGTTTCCTTGGCTGCCTTCAAGACTCATATCAAATACAGCTTTTTGTGGAGGGTCTTTGCTGGATCCCAATCTTCTTTTTCTTTCTTTCTTTTTTTTTTTGGTGAGGAAATTGGGGTTAAGTGACTTGCCCAGGGTCACACAGCTAGTAAGTGTCAAGTGTCTGAGGTCAGATTTGAACTCAGGTCCTCTTGAATCCAGGGCAGGTGCTCTATCCACTGTGCTACCTAGCTGCCCTGGTCCCCAATCTTCTAATGCTCTTTCCCTTAATAATACATTAATAAACCTACTGCCTCAGTTCATAATCCTGATAAAATCATTGATGCTTTCTGTCTTTGTGTAGTAATAATTCACATACATACGTGTGAGCAAATACAAATCTATATCACTTTACAATTTACAAAACACCACCCTCAAAATAGTTCTACTTAAAAAAAAGAAATATTTTAGCCTTATCTTATAGATGAAAGAACTAATGTCCAAATAAGTTAAATGGAAATTTCATGGACACATGGGACATATATGTTATAATGAGAAAGTAAAAAAGGTTCTGTGGTATGTAGAGCCAATGTCAGTTTAGGCACAAGTGTGGTGCTCTGGTATGGGTGAGAGGGAAGCCAAAGGTAGCAGAAAGTCATTGGGCTTTTGGAAAGAGCTGTCTGAATGTGAGATGAGACATAAATTTATCTAATCTGTCTAGTAAGTATGCCTATAGTTACATGCTCAAGACCATCATGAAATGAAATCTGTCAAAGGGAGGATAACCCTCACCCTCCTAAACTTCAGTGAGTATCTCCTAAGTGATAAAGTTATTTAAATTATGTGCATTATGAACATAATGTTGGGATGTTCCAAATACAATATTGCAAATACTGATTAAGACATTGGATAGAGGTTATTTTGAAAATGTATCCTCATATATTTATACAGTAAGTCATCTTGTGAAATGATTTTGAATATGAAATAAATCCTGAGCTATTTGTTTCCATTAGGGATTTTAGTAATAGTTGCATGTGGCAGAGGCTGATTTTGCCTTCAGTTTAAAAATAACCCAGCTCAGATGCAGGTGTACTTGTGAAATAGTGATATTGTATTCCCTAGACTGAAATCCAAAGTCTTCCAGAAAGTTGAGCATAATGAAGAGGTGGGGCAAAGCAGAAGTTTAAAAAGTTGTATTTATTCTACTTTAATGAAAAATTCAGGACACTCTATTTTTAGGCTTGACAAAGCATTTTTTCTACTGGAGAGGCAAACTTATATCTCTAACAAATTTGTAAATGGAAGAGATTTATAAAGGCAATAGATCAAAATCTATTTCTTCTGGGCACACAGGTGGCCCTGTGGCTGTGTACAAACTGCCACTATGTCAGATGGATAATGACAGATGTAATGTATATAAGATCTTGGTTGATTGGGGATTCTTTTGTTTTAACCTATGAGGATAATGAATTAGTGCCCTGCATGTAGGCAGTCCTCAGTGGAGCACACTAACAACAGTGGCCATGGCAGCAACAACAACACATGGTCAGAAATGTCTTTGTGGTTTACAAGTAGCCATTTTTCAAAGGGCTGCAAGCTGAGAGTAGGAAAAATGCCTCTCAACAAATGGAAGGAAAGCAATGCTGTTTTCACACAAGCATTTCTGGGAAGGAGCTTCTATCAAATATTCATGGTTAGCCTCTTTGTCTGTATTAGTCTGCTTCATAGAATAATAATCCTGACTCACCTGGCATCAAATCTCAGACCCTCTCCCATTCCCCATCTAGCAAATCTCTGGCTGTCAGTGACGGGAACTGATGGGAAATGATAGCCTTATTGAACTGCCTTCTGAACTGTAACTCATTTGTTCTGAAGACCCAGACTGACAGCCCTTGCATTTTTCCCTTCGAGCAAAATTGAGTATAAATCACTTTATCATTTTTCCCCATGACAGTTTATCAGAATCTTGGAATTTTTTATGAAGTCATAGAGGTTGGGGCTAGAAAATAAGATGCCTGATCATGTTGTTGAAGAGCACTGTCCCTTTAAAGCTTTTAATGCAGTCATAAAAACTTGTAAAAGGGAAGGCTATTCTAATCCATACGTTCTCCACCCTACTAAAAAGGGAATTCCCAGGCTTTTTCTGCTTGGTTTTATTTGAATTGGGGAGTGGGGGGTGGGGTGGACCAGGCATGGTGGAAGAAGAGAAAAATTGGAGAGGTAATTATCACTTTGTCCTTACACACAGGCAAAATGACTCTGCTCCAGAGTAATTCAATGGGTACACAAGTTCAATTGTAAAACCTTGAAAAGCAACTCAGTTGGAGTGTGGAAAGAGGAGAACATCATGTCAGTGGGGGTCTGGTGACCATCACTGGTTTTCCCAAGAAGAGCTCAGTCATGCCAACTCTGGAGCAATTTATCAAAGTCTCTGATGCTAGCTCTGGACACTTCCCACAGGGCAGCTTTGCTCTCCTTTATTTTAATCCAAGCATAAGAGTTTCCCCTTCATGAGAATTCAGCTGAAGGTAGAACTTATTAAAAAGATATTTTTATTGATAACTTTACTTTACATTGGTTAATTTTCCAACTCCACTCCACCTCTTGGTGCTGTTCCTTATTACAAAAAACTTTAAAAACATAAAAAGAGAAAGAAGAAAAAATTTCAGCAAAACTTATCAACATATTGGGGGGAAAAAGTTGATATTATACATAATGTTTTACATCCATTCACTTCAAACTCTGTAAAAGAAGAGGAAGGTATCTTCTAGTATCCTTTCTTTGGGGCCAAGCTTTGTCATTATATTTTGAAACATTCAGATGATAGATAGATGATTGGTAGGTAGGTAGATATGTAGGTGGATAAATAAACAGATGATAGATAATTTATCTATATATACACATATATACACACACATACACACATGTATATGAGACAGAGACAGACATACAGATAGACAGATGATGGATGAATTGTTCTATGTGCCAAGCATTTCAATTTTTTTTGTTATTATTAATTATTTTTTGCTTGCAGAACTGGGACTTTTAAAGAGATAGCTAGTCAAAATTCTGAGGATAGAATTTCTTTTCCACTAACTTGACAACAAAGAGGGAGTCAAAACCAGAGTTTCTGTTTAGTGCATGTATACAATTTCATTCAGATATGCAGGATGCTATCAGAAAAACCTGACAAGACTTATATAAACTGATGCAAATGTGTCACATACAAAATAACAACAGTATTGTAAGATGATTGGCTATGAATGACTTAGTAATTTTCAGCAATGCAATGATCCAAGACAACTCTGAAGGTCTTATGAAAAATGCAATCCATCTATACAGAAAGAATTGATGATATCTAAATACAGATGGAATTATAATTTTTTGTTAGTTCCTTTTGCTAAAGTTTTTTTTTTCTGTGCTATGTTTTGCATGACTGCACATATATAACATTGAATGGTTTGAGTTCTTAAGGGGGGTTAGAGAGGGAGGAAGAGAATTTGGAACACAAAGTTAAAAACAGATGCTACAGGGGGCAGCTAGGTGGCAAAATGGATAAAGCACTGGCCCTGGATTCAGGAAGACCTGAGTTCCAATCCAGCCTCAGACGCTTGACACTTACTAGCTGTGTGACCCCGGGCAAGTCACTTAGCCCTCATTGCTCTAAAAAAATAGATGATACAATTTGTTTTTACATGTAAGGTGGGGGGAAATTCTAAATAAATAAACAAATTTTGGAAAAATATCAATTAAAAAAGTGGTCATCTAGTCAGTCAATAAACATATATTAAGTGCCTATTTTATGCCTGGAACTGAGAGAAGTTCTGGAGATACAAAACAAAAGATAATAGAAAGACCCTGTTCTCAAGTAGCTCATAGTCTAATGGGAGAGACAACATGCAAGCAGCTATGTACAAACAAGATATTTACAGAAAAAAACCACCTGGAGATAATTACAGTGGAGGGCACAAGCATTAAGGGAAGATTGGAGAGAGATTCCTTGTGTGATTTTAGCTGAGACTTGAAGAAAGCCAGGGAAGCCTAGAGTTAGAGATGGGGAGACAGAGAATCGCAGGCATGGGGAGAGCAAATTAAAATTCAGGGTCAGGAGATATAGTGTCCTCTTCAGGGAAGGGTAAGGAGGTCAAGGTCACTGATCATAGAATGTAAAGGAAGTAAAATATAAGAAGACCACCTCCAAAGACTACAGCATAGCTCACTATTACATACGACATTAAGTTAATTAAACACACAATGTTTAAGTCAAGTGGGATTCTATGAAAGCCAGAATGAACCAGTATCAGTTTTATTTTTCAGTTTTCAGTAACATTAAATATGTAGAGAATATAGATAGGTCATGTATGTGAGTGTGGGTGAGAGAACAGATGAGTGTCTGAAGATGAAGCATGGACTCTTTTTCCACTTCCTTTTCTCCAGACCTCTTTTTTGTTTCTGGAAGCTATTCCTTTTCTCACCTTAAAAAAATTTTTTTTTTGGTATATATTCTCAATATCTCTGGGTACTCATTCTTAAGTCCCTCCCCCTTTATTTTTTCTTTATGTTGATCATGGGTCAACAATTCCTCTATCATTATAAGAATTTTTATGGACTTGAGAATATATTTTAACACACACACACACACACACACACACACACACACACACACACACACTTTCAAGATCTTTGTTTTTCCTTGTTAGTGCAAAATTTTAAACCTCTATCACTTTATACTTGAATGTTGCTCTGCCCACCAGTCTATTTAGATAAATAAATGCTTATAGTTTATTTTTTATCTAAAAGAGAATGCTAATTAAATTATCATTTTTTTAAAAGTGAGGCAATTGGGGTTAAGTGACTTGCCCAAGGTCACACAGCTAGTAAGTGTTAAGTGTCTGAGGCTGGATTTGAACTCAGGTACTCCTGACTCCAGGGCCAGTGCTCTATCCACTGTGCCACCTAGCTGCCCCTAAATTATCATTTCTTTTTTAAATTTGTCTTTTTAAAACTAATCCTGGTAATTGTGCAGGCTTTCATTATTTTTTTCTGCAGATGAACTGTTCTAGTCAGTTCTAGTCAATTCTCTGAAGCAAAAGGCAAAATAATAAATAGGGAGCCTATATATTTGATTCACATCCTTGAATCTTGTAATCAGTAAATAAAAATGGGAGAAGGGTTGGGGCAATCAGTCATTTTATGGAAAAAGCCCCTTGATGTAAAACAGTTGGCAGTTTCCACTTCCTAAGCAACCTCTGTTTGTGAAGAAGGGTCAGAATCAGCTTTTCCATCCCACCATAACCACATCATCGACTCTACCCAATAAGCATCCTTAAAAATAGACAATGATATGCTAATTGTAAGCTTCCAATTTCCTTGTATCCTTCCTCTCAAAAGTTGTATCTAAAAACTTTTAAAGGTCAGACAAGTTTTTTTTTTTTTAAGTCTGGGGATGTTTGGAAAATTCATGATTTTTGCTCTGAGTGTTGTTTTTGCCTTAATACATTTTTAACCATTCACATTTTAAAAAAAGAGGTAGAATGGCATAGGCATAATGACCTGGCCTAAGAGTGAGAAAGTACTTGAATCCATGTACAAATCTTGACTCTGATGCAAAATGGCTATATAATCCTCAGGGTCCCAAGTAACATTTTAAAGAATATAAATTAGAAAAGATGTAGGGGGGAAGCTAGGTGGCACAGTGGATAAAGCACTGGCCCTGGATTCAGGAGGACCTGAGTTCAAATCCAGCCTCAGACACTTGACACTTACTAGCTGTGTGACCCTGGGCAAGTCACTTAACCCTCATTGCCCTGCCCCCCAAAAAAAGAAGAAGAAAAAAGAAAAAGAAAAAGGGAAAAATGTGTACATATTTACTGGAATAGGTGGACTTACATCTAAGTCTTCCAATAACAATGAAGTTACAAGTCTGGTTAAAACATAAAAACAGCAATAATCTCAACATATTTATGGTTTTTTCATGTATTTTGTCCTTTTTTATTTCTTTAGCACTTAAGGAAAACAAATAGCTCTCAGGATATTTTTTAAAGTAAAGGTTTAAAAGCTTCATAATGAACATTATTTTTATTTTTAAAAAATGCTTTCAATGCTTTAAGAATGTTTCTACATGCTGAAAGTTTCCCTGAGTCTATCTGTTCCTGATATCTACATGAATTATTTTTCTCTAAATTGCTATACCTATACTTTTGCCAGAAACTATGCCTCACACTCAGTCATTAATAGTTTGCTTTCCTAATAGATAGGATGGTGCTAGCTAGATGACATAGTGTATCTTAGCTTTGGAGTCTTACAGAAAGTTCATTTATGTCTTTATTGTTTAGTCTTTTCCTTTGAATGTTTTCTTACATCCTTGCATCTACCTGGCTTTCTCTTTTCTCTTCCCACATGAAACATACATTTTCATCAAGGTCTCTATTGAGGCTTCATTCCAGAATTCAGATTTATTTTTAGCACTTTAATGAATACTCTGGTAGAGTCCTTGCATTAGTTTAAGTTTGGCCTAGGAAAGAAGCACACATTTCATGAGTCCCACTCTTGTTTCCATACACCAAAGCTTTCAGACTTTGGTATTACCAAGTTTGGTAGTATTTAATGAACTCAGTAAATTTAGTTTTTCCTGGACTCAGAGAACACATTTCTGTTGTACTATCTTCCTCTCAGGCATGCAGGGCATCAAAGCTTGATCAAAAGCTACTCTTAGGGTTTCAATGGCATTGAATAATAGGCCATCAGTATAGCACCTGAAGTAAAAGGTTTATGAGTACATTTTCTCCAACTATGCCTTGAGAAAATAGATTGAGTTTGACTTTAAATTCCACTCAACAAACTTTTATTAAGCAACTACTTTATGTGGAATACTCTGCTAGCTGATGGTCCCAAACAAAATTTGCACAAGCTCCCTACTGGCAGAGAACTTATAGTAGAGTGGGAAGATAAGACAAAAACCCAAATATCTCTAATACAAATTATGTACACAAACTCTTAGTAGTTACATTTCCATGTCTCTCTTTCCCCATAATTACAAATAATTTCCTAATATTTAGTCTCTATTTTTCTTCATTGCAACTTTAACTTACTCTGTCTTCATTGACAAATGAGAATCATCAATCCTTAATTAATTTATAATATCCCTTCATGTATTTTCTGAAGAGTTCAGGGAGGAGTTCAGACAGATGTGCATGCAGCTGGCTTTAGTTTCATGAAAGGAAAAACATGAACTCTTAGCTGGCTCACAAGATACACCATGATGATCTCTAGCAGAGTAATAAGGATACTGCAAGGCATCAAAGTCATGGGTTCTGGAATCAGCAGCGCAGGGATGTATGTGCTTCTAGCTCTTTAGGCTCCTAACTCTGCTCTGTTTTACAGAAGAAACCATTGAAGATAAGTCATGCATATATACCATATTTTGATTTCTACTGGGAATAACCAGAAAATGAAAAATGAAATTTATAAATGAAAAGAAATTACTCAAATGCTATTGAATTTTCAAAATAACCCCACATCCCATGCTCAAAAACTAATGGATTATGCAATTGTAAAACTTGAACAAAGTCATCTATTAGATGAATTAAGATAAATGAAGCTAAGTAATCAATGAACTAAGTAGCTTATGTATTTGATTCACCAAGTTAATATGGAAAAAAGGAAAAACTCCAACCTGGATCCCTTGCTTTTACTTCTATATACTTTCTATTGCATAGCATCCATGGTTCTGGATGTATTATACAACTGGAACATCATACTGAGATATTGGTTACTTAGTAGAGAACTAAAGAAAATGTAAAATGGTAATTCTGCAATTGGCAGTAAGCTCTCAGGGTAGGTATTTGTGGTCATAATTTAATTATTAACAAGTTCTAAATAATCTCTTAGATTATAAGCATATCATGTAAGTGTTTTAATTCAAATATTTTGGTATGACAGGATTTCAGTCATCATCACCCTTCTAAGCTCCCAGGTTCATGACCTTGCTGTCATTCTCATCTCAATATCAAATACTCTATATCAAATCAGTTGCCAAATATTTCTCTTTCTATCTCTTTATCTTGTATATACCACCTTCCTTGTTTCTACTTAGCCAATATGTCAGTTGAAGCCCTTGTCACCTTTTGCCTCAACTGTTTTAGTAGTCTCCTATTGGTTTCCCTGCCCTAAGTCTCTCTTTACTTCTCTGTCATCCATATAGTAACCAAAATAATTTCCCTGTCGTGCATATCTCTCCTGTTAAAAAAATGTCATTTGCTTCTTACTATTTATAAAACCAAAGAAAAATTTTGCTGGCATTTAAAGCTCTTTATACCCTATCCCAACCCTACCTTTTCAGCTTTCTAATACATTATTTCCCTCTATGCATTTTATAGTCTAGCCATGTGATTCTATTTACTATTATTCAAAATTTTTATCTCTGTGCCTTTTTCCTGATTGTTCTTGATGTTTGATATGTTTCACCTCATCATTTTAACCGTTTGGAATCATTTGTTTTATTGAAGACTCTATTCAAGGGCCTTCTTCATGAGGTTTTTCCTTATTTCCTAGCTGCCTTGTACTTTAAGGCTAACTTGTTCTGCTATTTTATGTGAACTGGAAATAGGAGTTTTGAACATACATTTATATGTACAAGTCCCTCCATACCCACCTCCATTATAATGCAAGCTTTTTGAAGGCAAGGACTACTTTGCTTTTATCTGTAAATCCCAAGTGCTCAGCAGATTGACTGGCAGATAATAGGAACTTAATAAATATTTGTTGAGAGATCACTTTGCTACATAATACATTTGTGGTAAGTCTCTGGATCTCAATATCTCCATCCATAAAACATGAGCATTAGACCAGTTAGTTTTTTCAAGGTCTAGGAGTAACACTTTTGCCATTTTGAACCATGTTGCATAGAACCTTTAAATAAAATTTCTTTCTCAAGTAGGTTGGAGAAGATTTCTAAAAAGTCCTGGAAAGATACTGTCTGGGACAAAGGAAGGGTTTCTTATCATTCAAACAAACATTTATACATTTTTTTCTTTTCATTTCATGATGGTTTGAAATAAATAATAATTAAAAATAAGTCCTAGAATATGAACCACTAACACTTATGAAACAACTGAATAAAACTTTGGTAACAAGAAAGAAGATAACTCCAAAATAGTGAGGGCACTATAGAGTACAACTAAAGAAATTAAAAGATTAGAAAAATAACGTCTTTTGCTTATGTTAAAATAAATCAGAATGTGTTTAAGCTTCATGGGTACTCCACAGGGTCTTTAAATATTAAGAACCATCAGCAAATGAAAGGTTTAATAAATAAAAGGTGGTAATCAATTCTCTAGGTACAGAATTATAAGAAATTGGTTTAAGATGTAGCCTGGGATTTGCTTTCACTAGGAGTATTTTTTTTAGTAAAGAAGATTGCTACATATTTGAAGAAGGGGCCAAATGATGCTGAGGGAATGAAATCCCAGGAGCTCTTTGAAAGTTTGAATCTCATTTGTCAAGAGTGATTTCAGGGTAAATCCCACCTGAAGGCAATGTAATGGATTAGATGACTTTCAAGTCCCATTCAGTCCTATAATTTTTTATTCAGGGATTCCAGTTGTTAGGCAAGCTTATAAAAAGCAAACGATTTTATTTTTATTGTTGTTTTTTCCTTCAAAATTCCTCTTCTTTATGAATCCAGTCAATTTGAATTTTTAGAATGAAAGAAGATGAGATCATCTTTTACAAAGTAGCTCATTTTGCTTTGAATCCAGACATTTGTGTATGTGTGATTCTGATCCAGTACGATGGTGCAGTTCTTAGGCCTCATTGTGATATGATGGTGATTGTATGTTCTCCAGGACTATGCTAGTTGAGTACAAACTCTAGTAGATTGTCCTAAGAAATAAATGCTGTGAATATGAAACTGGCTATATGTCTGACCTAGCACTAAGGGTTAAGGAGCTCATAACCACAGGGTTGGCCACAAGGTAATTGATTTTTTGGCTATGATATATCATTATGCAGATAAAAATACCAAATAGCCTTTCAATCACTCCACTTTCAGAGTGACGGTGAAGAAGAAAAAAGAGCAGTGATTACTAAGAATCATAAAGATATGTGATAACACAGAAGAGTTTCTCAATATTAATTTATTAACCTTTAAAAATATTTTGAAACATCCTAAAAAAAAGAGAAAAAAGACCAATTTGTACAAAAATATTTATAGCAGTTCTTTTTATTGTGGTTAAGAATTGCAAATCAAAGGAATGCCCATGAATTAGGGAACAGCTAAACAAGCTGTGGCACATGATGGTGATGGAATATATTGTGCTATAAGAAATAACAAGCAGGATGATTTCAGGAAGGCCTGGAAAGACTTGTATGAACTGATGTATAGTGAAGAGACTAATGATAAAGCGTACTATCTACCTCCAAAGAAAGAACTGATATTGATTGAACAAACACCAAAGCATGCTCTTTTTCACTTTCTTTTTTTCTTTTATTTGCGTTTTCTTATTCAAGATGACTAATATGGTAATGTTTTACATAAAACACATGTATAAGCTATATCTGATTGTTTACCACTGGGGGGGGGGAAGGAGGGATAAAATTTGGAACTCAAAACTATAAATAAAAATGTTTATTATTAAAAATATTGTGATATCAGTATTTCAACATATTTCTGTATCTGTATTTCCTTTGTTATCTTAAACATTTTATTTTATGTGTTTAAAAATTTATTTTGAGAAGTGGCTATCTATAGGTTTCACCAGACTTCCACAGGGGGCTATCTCACACACACACACACACACACCAAAACATTGGAATCCCTGATCTAAAAAGATTAATTTTATGTTTGTTACTAAGTTTATGTAATTAACAACAAGCTGATATACTAATGGAAAAACTGAACCTCATTTGTTTTTGCTTTCTCACTATGTGAAACCAGAAGACATGGAGAACAGTACCTGAATGAAAGCAACTTATAGATTTTCTTAAAAGAGTTGGTCTCAAACTGAATAAAAACTCAACAAGAAGTATTATTCTCTGGTTATCTTACTTTGTAGCACTCACAATCACCATAAGGAACAAAACCACAATCATGAAGATAATCACATCTCATGTGCTACCATCTATTGTAGTGTAAATAGTGAAATTCTTTGTGGAACTTGACAATATCCTCCAAACTAAGCCAAACTATATCCTGATACTTGGAGACAATTATTAAGGCAAAACCTTTGTTGGTAATATGGTTTAGGATTAAAAAGTGAAAATTGGACAATAGGACATATCACATGAAATAAATTGTGAACATATTCTTCAAGAACAGCAAAAAGATGATGGATATGGTAAGGACCAAATGACATAATAAATGCAATTACTTATTTTTAAGAGACAGAAAGATCTGCTCAAAAATGCAGCACTCATTTAAGAATTTTCTGCATGGGGTCATATCATCAACTGGTTATATAAATGCCAAAAGGTAAAAAAGGATAAAAACAAGGAATAAAAAATGCAACTAAAGTGTCTCCAGCACTACTCCCAATCAAGGATATGAGTTAGAAAATTGGAAAAAATAAAAACACTCATTTGACTATCACTATTTCCTGAAGTTTAATTAATGTAAAAATCATTGTAGGGGACAGCTAGATGGCGCAGTGGTTGGAGCACCGGCCCTGAATTCAGGAGTATCTGAGTTCGGGTCCGGCCTCAGACACTTGACACTTACTAGCTGTGTGACCCTGAGCAAGTCACTTAACCCCCATTGCCTGCAACCCCCCCCAAAAAAACAAAAAAAACCCCAACAAAACAAAACAAAACAAAAAAATCATTCTAGCAACTTGATCAAAAGAATCCAGAAATCAATTCAGACAGAAGATAATTTCAATTCCAAATAATAAAATTGCCTTATATTTTCTAGTATGTAAAGTCTAACAAAGTCTTTTCTCATCCCTAATACAGCGCCTTACACATAATAAGTGCTTAATAAATTCTGTGGGAGAGAGACAGACAGAGACAGAGACACAGAGAGATAGACAGCAAGACAAAAGGGGGCATCCATAACCTTATACCACTTCTTACCCTTTACTACCCTCCTCATATTCTATGATTCAGTGACATAGACCTCCTTTTATTCCTCAATTAATATATTTCATCTCCAGAATACCTACATTTTTACTGGTCATCCCCCATACATGGAACTCTTTCCTACCACATCTCTACCTCTTGGAATCCTTAGCTCCCTTTGTCTCAACTAAAATTACATCTAATAGAAACTTTTCCCAGGCCCTTTGATGCTACCGACTTTCCTCTATGAAATCTCCATTTATGTTAGTACATAGTTCTTTGCACAGTGTCTCCCCTTTTAAATGGCAAGTTCCTTGAGGGTAGGGATCCCATTTCGTTGTATTCCCAGCACTTATCACAGTGCCTAAAACATAGTAGGCACTTAATTGAACTTGTCAATTTGACTTGACAGAAGATGATTCTCCTTGGTAAATAAATTCATAAACATATCAAAGACCAATGATTTTGTCTATGTAGGAACTACCAGTGTTAGAATCACTATGACTAACACAAATCTAACATATCTATAACTGATAGTCCTTGAGAGTTGCCTGAGGCTCAGAGAGGTCAAATGACATTCTAGTACATCACAATTTTTGTTGAAGGCATAATTTTGACTCAGGTTCCTATGATTCTAAGTCCAGAGTTTTTTTGTCTAGGCCAGTCTTTACAGTTGAGGACAAGGAATTGTGTAGTTTTGCTTTTTCTCTGTTATCCATTATTACCACCCCTTCCACTCTGCACAACAGTCCCATCCCTTCTTTGATCTTTCTCTTGCCCCTGATATAGTTAAAATGAGCATGTGATTTTTAGTTTCTTTACCATTTACTCTTAGCCTGAGTTCATTCTGAGACTTTGTCCTAAAGGGACATCATGCTATTTTTTATTCAATTTCGGGTACCTACCTTTGCTTTCATTTTCTATACAGTGGTTTTTTTCTTTCTTTTCATCTAAGGTGGTCTACACATTAATTGTGTATCCATAATAATTCATCTATATAGCCACTCCCCTCCCCCATCCCTTTTTCCCCATTGGAATAATTTGTGATGGTGTATTAGAATTTCATTCTTGAGCCAATCTTGGGCCAATCTCCCTTGAAAAATATTGTCATACCTATCTTTCCTCTGAAACCCTCATTTAACTATTCCTGACTTTCTTCCCTTTCTTTTCCTTTTATCTATATTGATGCCAAAACAATTTGTGAATGCATGCAGTTAAATAGGGAAAAAGAATCAAATGAGGTTTTTTGAGATTATTGAACTCAATGATTTAGCTATATGTTTGGGGGCTTGTAGAAGAAAAGCTTTAAAACTAAACCAAAAACTGCAACTTGTTTAAAGAAGTACTTACATGAAGATATATTGAGTTCTATTTCTCCCATTTGCTTTCATTATAATGTTTGTTATTCCATTGATTGCATGTCATTTCTTCTCATATTTGTTACTTTCAAAGTGCTGTATACTATAGTAAAATGATTTCTGGTATTTAATAATTTTAGTCATCTAAATTATTCAAGAATAGAAAATTCAGTTCTTAGCATTGCATTTTATCTTAGTGTAAATAAAGATGGGTAAAAATATTTTTACCTGGATTGTGCAATCCACCTGAGAACTCAAAGTTTTAATAATATTTGAATTTTAGGTTTAAATTTTTAAAAGAAAAATCTTATTCCAAAAACTTCCTTAATCATTCTAAACTGATTTCCCCTCAATTCCATCTTATAATTAGTGTGGTTGCTTTAAGAATTATTGGCTTCAAAAATAAAATTCACTTTGGGGGAAGACCTGCACTGATGGTTGAACCATGAGATGACTGCAAAAGTCCCACAATGTCCCTGTCCAAATGATACATTTAGGAGAGGTCAAGACCTTGGAGCTATTTTTGTTGGACTTAAAAAGACAGAAAACTTCAACAAAGTACTGCTGAAAGTTGGCTCAATATATAGTACCTGTCTTAATGAGGATATTTTTAAAAGATGATGCATTCCATTGTTTAAAATGGAATGGCCTTTTGCTAATTAAAATAACAAGCACCATTTGTGGTTTAATGGAAAACACCAGATGCAGTCAGTGAGTCTTACGATGTATGAGCTTCAGAAAATCACATTAACTCTTAGAGCCTCAATTTCCTCATTTGTAAGATCATATCTAAAAAAAAAGATCATATCTATATAATGAGTTTTGGAAAGGTCCAATAAAGTTAGGTAGGTTAATTAAAAAGTATTATATAACCACAAGCTAACATCATTATCAATGGGTGGCTAGGTGGTAGGGTAGATAGGATGCTGGGTCTGGAGTCAAGAAGACCTGATTTCAAATTCTCACTTCAGAAAGTTACTTGCTGTGTGATCCTGGCATGTAACTTAATCTCTGTCTGCCTCAGTTTCTTCATTTATAAAATGGAGATAAAATTATTGTGGTGGATATAAAATTAAATAATATTCATGAAGCATTTTGCAAACATTAAAGCATTATATAAATGTAAGTAATTTTTATCAACTAACAACCACAAAAAAAGAAATTCATTTTTTTTATCCTCTTAAGGACCTGGTCTCAAAATTCATATGTACTAAGTTTCAGAAATTAAAAACCAATAATAGAGTAATCAAGCTACTGCTCTTAAGTAATAAGTAAATGGAAGTACTCTAAACCAAGGAATAAGATCAACAGTCAGACAATATAATCCAGGTAGAATAATGAGTTGTGAAGATAGTGTCAAACAAAATATTTGAAAACAAAGATACTTTCTAGATAGATAAGGTACAGTTAGCTGAATGTAACAACAATAGATTTATTTTTGCTTTGGCTTAGATTTAAACCCCATGAACAGCAAGAATATGGATGCACTTGTCATATTATTGAATCCAATGGCAAACTGAAATGACAATCTTTTAATTATGTCAAACACTGTCAGTACTCAATAGCAGATAAAATCTCCTTAGAGTCAAAGCAAATTAATGATTTGTTAATCATTCAATATATTATG
This sequence comes from Dromiciops gliroides, assembly GCF_019393635.1. Lineage (NCBI taxonomy): Eukaryota > Metazoa > Chordata > Mammalia > Microbiotheria > Microbiotheriidae > Dromiciops > Dromiciops gliroides. Next base: position 358,317,284 of record NC_057864.1, on the reverse strand, counting down.
TAATGAGTATCATGTCAGACAGTTGTCATATCATGTCATCTAGCAACCAAACTGCTCCCCAGATTACTTTCTTGTTTTCATTCCCCTCTATTTACCAGCAGAGTATTTATTCTCTACTTTAGAAAACTCACACCACCTCTCCTACTCAACTTTTAGGACCAGTTGTGCTGGACTATTCAACTTAATTCCTCGAATAATAAAAGTCTTCCTGGCATAACAGTTGTGTAACAAGTCTCCTGTTTGGTTGAAAGTGTAACAATGATTCTCAACATTTTACAGACAAGAAAACAGATTCAGAGAGTTTAAATGACTTCTTCATAATCACCTAGCTAATGATTATTGGAGTTATGGTTTAAAGCCATCTCTCCTGTCTCACAGATTTAAGCTTTTGCAACTATTCCATAATGCCTGTCAAAAGTGCTTCTCAATACCTGTTAAGAACCAAGCAAGCCAAGACATCATCTCTGCCAGGTGCCATATGTATACAAGGAACCAGGCATGTAGATATTAAAATTATGAAGACCTTGACAAAAAGGAATTTATAATCTAGAGTAAATAAAGTGTAAATACAAATAACTTCAAGTAAGAATGGGAGAAGTTGACTAGAGAGGTTTAATAGAGAAAGGTGTAAAAATTGGTAAGGGATCACTTTTTATTCAGAAGTTCTAGGGAGATTTCAAAGAAGAGATGACACTCATATCAATCCTAAAGAGAAAAGAAGGACTTTAACTAGTGAAGACATGACTAGAGCTTGTTCCAGTTATACAGCAAAGCTGTGGAGGGGGCATATGGGATCCAGGAAGGACAAGATCAGAAAATGACTGAGATTCTACTCTGGTTAGAATAATGTGAGTAAAAGTGAGTAATGGGAAATAAGACTACAGAAGTAACTGGGAGTCCTTCTATAGAAAGCCTTAAATGCTAGGGTTTTTGAAGAGGAGAGTGATGTGATTGGTCAGACCTATGAATTAGGAAGATCAATTTCACAGAGGTATAAGGCAATATGGGAGAGTACAATAGTGTGTGTGTGTGTGTGTGTGTGTGTGTGTGCGCGCGTGCGCGTGCGCATGTATGCCAGTTGTGAATGGGACTGGAGTTGTTTAGGAAGAGTGACATGGAGACAAGGCAAGATGAGGGAGACAGAAAAACAGACACTGTGGGGTTAGGAGTTAAGGTAGGGGAGAGTGAGCCTGTGTATGCAACAGAAAGGGAATTGGAGAAGGTAACCTTGAATCAAAAAGAATTGTTTGAGTGTCCCTGAGTAAGTAGTATTGGGAATTTAGCACAGGCAAACATGATCAGATTCTCTCAATATAAATGGCAAAATTTTGAACTTACTAGTTTCTTCAAGGGAAAATATCATGCCTGTAAGTAGCAGGTAGCTGTGGAACTTCAGGTGTGAAATCGATAATAACTGTATATCTAAAATGGGTCCATGATAAAGGGAAGATTTAGGGGAGTTGATGAGTATAGTTTTATAGCTATAAATATATATGTGTGTGTGTGTGTATATATATATATATATATATATAATTAATAGCTTGATATTGAGGTGAAGCTGTGTGACAGAACCTGGGAATGCAGGACTCTAAATATAGGAATTACATGCATAATAGGATCTTGGATGATAGGACCATAGACAGAACTCGAGGGAAGCTCAGAGGTCATCTACTCCAAACACTTCATTTTACAAATAAAAAAGGCTAAAATTAAGTTATTTGATTATCACACAAGTTATGCCAGAGGCAGAATTTGGACACTCTTTACACTATAACCCCAGTTTGCAGTTTCAATACAGTAATGGGGTGTCAAGAGGCAAATTGAAAGACTTAACTACCTTTCCTAATCTGCCAGGTACTTCAGCTCTTCAACTCCACTCTATCTCAGCCAGTCAAAGGAAGGAAGACAACTTAAGACTATAATATGCATCTTACACAGGATTGAGACACTAACACTTATTCTTTTCCTTGTGGTTGCCTCTAATTTCTCAATCCTTTCTTGTTCTCAAAGAGTACTACTACTTTACTTCTCTACCAATTTCACCTATAAACTTCCTTATAATTTTTATATGCCAAGAAATTGGGAATTGATAGTTATATCTGGGGATGAGCAGCTACATATTCTTTCATATTAAAAGAGCAAAGATGATATGTATTCAGCATGATAAATGGTACTTTGAATTATGACTGCATATCCACAATCAACCTTTCATAATAGTATATGTTTCAAGATAGAATCACAACTGATTAACCCTGCAAGTGCATAACCAATGAACAGAAGGTAATAGCAACCCATTTACTGTAGCATCTGTTAACAATGATTCAGTTAAGTACTTGTCAGAGTGACTGTGATAAATACAGTCAGATGCAAAACATTTCACACATTTAGTTGTCCAAATTGAAAATAGAATGGTTTAGCCACAGAGGGATGCCATCTAGAAAAGTAACGATGGAAATTCACTTTCATTTTCAAGTCTTTAATTCCCATAATCATCTCCATGTTTGAACAGTCAGCCAGTCAATAAACATTTACTAAGCTCATACTGTGTGCCAGGCACTGTGCTAAGTACTAGAGACAGAAAGACAAGCTAAAGACAGTTGTTGCTCACTAGGAGATTCCAAGGAAATGAAGAAGACAACATCTAAACAAGTATGTACACACAAGCTATACACAAATTACATTGGAAATAATCAATAGGATAGAAATGCTAGAATGAGAGTTAAACAACAGGTATTAAGTGCCTACTATGTGTCAGATTCTGTGAAAAGTACTAGGAGATAAACAAAGAAAATAAAAACCACTGCCTTCATGGAGGTTACATTCTGTTCAAGTGACATGATGTAACAAAACCAAGTATAAATTGAACATTTACCTCACAAATACAAAATAACTGAGAGAGGGAGGGAGGGAGGGAGGGAGGGAGAGACAGAGACAGACAGACACACAGAGAAAAAAACACACACACACACACAAAGAGAGAGAGAGAGAGAGAGAGAGAGCGAGCACTAAGAGCTAGGAAGATTACTCAAAATTTCTTGTAGCAGGTTATGCTTGGGTACATTCTAAAAAAACAACAAGAACAATAATAACAACAACAGGTATTTTAAAAGCTCGCCTAGTTCTTAAGCAATATTGACTATATCTTTAAAACCCTAGACAAGAGAAAAATATTCAGGTCTATGTGACTTTCTCAGTCATCAAATTCACAATTACAAATGGGGGAGACATAATAAGGTAGAATTTCTTGTGAAAAAAAAAGGAAATGGGGATTTTAGTAGACTGAAATCTCATTAAGAGTCAGCAGCATGATGTGGCAGGCACAAACAGCTAATTCAATCTTGTACTTCATTGAAAGGTACAGCTTCTGGGAAAAGGGAGGTAAAAGGAACCACAGTATTACACCTCAACTGGAGTGTATTAAATGCTGGGTGCCATAATTTAAGAAGAGCATTGATCAGATGGCAACTACGTGGATGAGCACAACCAGGAGGAGCCTTAAGTCCCTGTAAGATAATCAGTTGTGACAAATCATTAAGTGACAAATATGATGATGACATTTTACATGATATATATATATATATATATATATATATATATATATATATATATATATATATATATATATATATATATATATATATATATATATCCCATATTAGATTGTTTGCTACCTTGGGAAGGGGGAAGGGGAGAGAGAGAAGGAGGGATAGAGTTTAGAACAGAAAAATATGAATAAAAATGTTTAACATAAAAAAATAGATGATCAGTTGAAGGAACTGGTATGTTTATCTTGGAGAAGAGAAGACTTGGAAATATGTTACATTATGCCAGGTTATATAAAATAATATAATATATGATACATTATGTTATGTTGTTATATTATATTTTCTATTCTATTCTATTCTATTCTATTCTATTCTATTCTATTCTATTCTATTCTATTCTATTCTATTCTATTCTATTCTATTCACCTCAGAGGACATGGTAACCTGAATTAACTAGAAGTTTGTGACTTATAGAGAAACAATATTAATCTTAAAATTGCAATTCTTCTTTACTAAGTGCCTATGAAAAAAAATTTTTAACAGCATAAACAAATGAATCACAAAATGAACTAGAAACCAGGAAAAAAGATATTATGTAGTGTGAGACCAAAACATGGTACCAACAAAAGAATATAGAACTGAACATAGTGAACTACACTTATTTTCTTTCTGTTTTTTTGTTTGTTTTTGGTAGGGCAATGAAGGTTAAGTGACTTGCCCAGGGTCACACAGCTAGTAAGTATCAAGTGTCTGAGGTCAGATTTAAACTCAGGTACTCCTGAATACAGGGCTTGTGCTTTATCCACTGTGCCACCTAGCTGCCCCCACTTATTTTCATATTTGCTTACATTATAATATTTAGCATCCCATCAATTTTGCATGATTTAATATCATTTTTATTAATCTTTCCAAGTGGTGCATGCTACAGTAAGGGTGTTTCTTTTATTTAACAATATTAGTTACCAAAACATGCAGAAAACAGAAAATTTATTCCTTGAACTGCACTTTATCTTAGTGTGAATTTTTAAAAAGAGAAAAATGGAACACATATATGGATTTATCCAATGCATTGAAGAACTTAGTTCAGATAATAGTTTTATATTATTTAGGTTTAAGAAAAATTTTACATTAGCATCTTCTTTAGTCATCTTAAATGGGGCTTTCCTCAATGTCATACTATAATTAGTGTGCTGTTTCATCTACTATCTTAAGAATTATTTATTAGGTAGAAAAATTGGATTAACCAAAGTTGCGGAGAAACTGATTAGGTTCAATGTCAAGGAAAAAAAAACACCTTCCTAACAATTATAACCACCCAAAGGAGACATAGACAACAGGAATGCTAAAACCCTTAAAATAAAACTAAACCTAACTTCTATCCATTGGTCCTACTTCTGCCTTCTGGGGGCAAGCATGTTAAGCTGAATCTTTTTTTTTCCTCATGAAAGCCCTTAATGTTTTTAAAGATACCTTCCATTTCCACCCATGACCTCCTTGCATTCGTAAACATAATTAGTTCCTTCACTTGATCCTCATATGGTAAGATTTCTAATCTATCTTCCTTTATGGATATATGCTTTAGTTTAACAAGATCCTTCCTTAAATGTGGTACCCAGAACTGAACATAATACTTCAAATACAATATGACTTGGACAGAATTCATTCTCCTATTCTCTGGCTCTCTCTGTCTCTGTCTCTATAGATAGATAGATAGATAGATAGATAGATAGATAGATAGATAGATAGATAGATAGATAGATAGATAGATAGATAGCTGGATGATTTTTGGCAACAATAGTTGCATTTTACATTTATACCTGTGTCATGTCATTTTCTTCTATTTTGTCCAACTTATTGAGATGATTTGGAATTCTAATTCTATGAATAAGAGCATTAGCTATTTCTTTCAGCTTGTGTCTCTTGCAAATGTGATAGTCATGTTTTATGTCTTAACCTAACTCAATCAAGATTATGAAAATGATGAAAACAAACAGGATGAGGATAAAGGCAGTGTTTTATGGTGTAATACTCATTCCCTTCAGGTTGCCATTAATCCATTCATTAATCCTCTTTAAATGCAGCAGTCTAACAAGCTACAAATCCACCTAACACCAAGATCATGCATTGTTTGATTCATCTAAAATATAGTCATTAGCTCCAATTCTTAATTGTATATTTTTGTTTTAAGACTCCAAAATACCATAACTATAATGTTCCCTCTTATCCCTCTTGGGTTTTTTTTAATGTCTACAAGAATGAGTATTTAGATTTGTTTAGATAATTTTCAGCCTCATCATTGGGAGTAAACCTACATGATTGAGCTATGGACAAACCCAATCATCCTTAGCATTTCTGACGAAAAAAAATGGTGAATATTCAGAAGTGATAGACAATATATACTAATTAATAATAATAACAATAATAATAGCTAGCATTTATATAGCACCTACTCAGTGTCAGGTACTATATTAAGTGATTTATGAATATTATCTCATTTGATCCTCATCACAAACTTCAGAGGTATGTGCTAATATGATCCCAGTTTTATGGTTTAGAAAACTGAGGCAAACAGAGGCTAAATGATTTGCCCAAAGTCATATAGTAAGTGTCTAAGGATTAATTTGAACTCAGGTCTTCTTAACCACAAGTCCAGTGCTATCCACTGTACCATCTAACTGCCCAAATATGTAACAAGATTATTCTTTTTTAATAGATTTTTCAGGAAAATCATTTGTAGATAATATCTAATATTCTTATTTTGGGAAAATAAAGTAACTTATAAATTAGCTAAGAAAAATATTCATACATTTAAAAAATTTTCACTTTAATTGGGATATGCATTATTTTGCTTTGCTAGATAAGATATTATCATTGGGACCTAAACAGTAGTAATGAGAATTTAGAAATTTGTAGTTATTTTTTTGGCTTCAATGGGAGACAGTGAAATAGAGGGTAAGGTTAGAGATTTTCAGAATTGCAAAAAAACCCAAAACACCCACAAAACACAAAAAATTTACATATTAAATGGGTCATAAGTTAAACCATATGTATATTCCTTTGTTATATTATATTTCTTCAGTACATACAAAAAAGTCAAGTGCTCAATAAACATTGGTTGAATAAGTTAATTAAAAAATAAATTTCCTGCAGCCTAGCTACTCTTCTCTCTTTCAGTTTTGTATCTTATAATGAAATCAATCCATAAAAGCATTTTAATATTAAATTTAGTAAATAGACCAAAACTACTTTTACAGGAGGAGGAAAAAAAATCCCATTTTCCTTTTTCAAAATTCCCAAATGGAGAAACCACAAATACTAGTTTGATAATGAAAATAACCCAAGGTATAGATAAAGCATTGATTATTACTGGCCTTCTGGTCCACCCAAGTTCCTGCTCATTGAATATTTATAATTGTGTAATTTAAGATTCTAAATGTGGATTCTAATCTGTTCCCCCAGTTTTGGGGGAAACTGACTAAAATCACTGATAAAACGAGTTTAGGTTTTTAAGGGTTTATTGGAAAACAGAAAGAAAAAGATTGAGAACAGAATTCCAACAACCTGGCATTCCTATCTTTCCTCAAATTTCCTGTAAAGTCCTCTGCCACCACCACCACCATCAAGTCAGGAACCCAAAAGAGAGCAAGCTCTCCGCGCAGGCTCCCTTTCCTCCTTCCAGTCTCCTCCCAGAAAATAGGAGGCTCCTCAAGTTGATTGGCTGGTAGCCTTGATAGACAGCACCCATGAGTAAACGTCATTTCCTGATGCCAAGAAAAAGCCACAATGCCTCTGAGGCATTTTCCTCATGGCGGAGCTTTCCCACAGCAAATCTCCAGCAGGTGGCATCATTCTAATCATTACATAATAGACAACTATAAAGTACTGCTTTTTTTTCCTGTGGATACTTTATTTACTAAAAAGGACAACTGTGTGAGAAAGAGAAAAGCAGATAAAAGCAACTTGAATTGAATATCAGATGATTCTGAGAGGACCTGAATGAAAGCGGCTCTCTCAAATGGAAAAGTACTAACTGATGGCTTTTTAAAAAATGGATGTAGAACATTGTTTCCCAAAAACTGAATTCCATATGATTATTTTTAGGACTATGATATTTATAGTTGGAGAAATATGATACAAAAAACTCTTTAGATGCTATGGGAAAACTATACATTAACTATTTCTGTCATATCTGACAGAGATGTGGTGTTAGAGTTGCTCAACCCAGGTTAGAAGTGATTCCCTATACCTGAGGAGATCTTAATCTGAAGAGGTAGAGTCATTGAGAAGCCAAAGAATTAGAATAGAACAGCTGAAGAAAGAAGCTGCTCATAGAAACTGAAACACCAGAAGACTGAGCACAGGTTAAAAATGAGTTGACAGGGTAAGCATAGTCTAATTGATACCAACTAACTAAAGAAAAACAGGCTCTGTAGTTGATTTGGGGAGCTAATATGATTTTAGTGAATTCTGCTGAACTGTTTAAAGAGATGACTGAGGAAAGGCTGCATTGCTTTCTAACACCACTTACAACTTGACAAAAGAAAACCCTATTAGAGGATTGCCTATGTTTCACCTTACTGCCCTCCATGGCTCTCCTCAAAGCCAGAGAGAAAATTTGAAAAGCTTTGCAGATCTAAGTCCTAAAGAACTGCTTTTCACTGAAAGCATGTAACACAGCCTCAATGCCCAGCCAAGGGAGCAGGGCCTGGAAAATTCCTAAGGCTTTTGTTTGTTAAAACAGATTAACACTGCATTGGCAGCTCAAGGGTAGCCAAGAAATGGCTTTGTCCAACAGGAGAGTGGAGAGGCCAAGAAGAACAATCCCACCTGGCATGTGGAACAAAGTACAGACTATTCCCTAAAGAGATCAAGGGAATTAAGGCCTATACTCTGAACTGAGCTGGACATATAGGTTTCCCTATTTATATGCCTGACTTCTGTTTTTTTGGTAAGTATCACTCTTCCCCCATTTTTCTCCACATATCCTGTGTGTATTGATAAAAATTATGACCAAGGTTTATGGCTAAACTATTGTACTATGCTATGCTTTACAATGTATGTTTATGTTATGTCATGTCATGCTGTGCTGTCTTATCATTATTGTTGATTTGTGTTATGCTTAGTAATATGATTATTACTAATATTGTTAAATATACTAATATGCTTACTAATATCATTAAACAATCATGATAAAAAATCAGTTATGATCTTGATTTATTTGCTTAAATGGGAAGCATACCTATGGGAGCTTAGTGAGTAGTAGCTATGTCTTTAACAACACCAGAGTTACCCATAGGATATTTTTCCACTTTGGTAGGTAAGTTTTTCACTTTGACAAGTCACCCCAACCTGCAAATGTGAATCTAAATAGACTGAATGAGTGAGCCCTAGCTCAAAGAAATGAGACTTCTTTCTCTCTTTAGAAAGAATGACGTCATTCCAAAGATTGGAGAAATCTCATCAGTTCCTTTAGTAGAATCCATACCTAAAATTTAAACCACATGTATAAACCACATGATCTAAAGGTAATCTTTCTATATATTTATTCACTTATCTCCCAGATCATAAGATAATCTCATGGAGTTGCTCTTGATTTACTCTCAGTTATTAAAAACTTGATAATAGCTAACATTTATATAGCACCTTCTAAGTTTCAGGCACTGTGCTATGTACTTTCTAAATATTATCTCATATGATCCTCACAACACTGCTGGGAGTAGGTACTATCCATTTTATAGATGAGGAAACTGAGGCAAACAGGTTCAGTAACCTGCCCAAGGGCACATAGCTAGTATGTGTCTGAGGCTGGATTTGAATTGAGGTCTCCTTGACTCCAGGCCTAGCATTCTGTCCACTGAGCCACCTAGCAGGTTTTTTTCAATAACATCTTGAAAAGTTCCCTGAATTCTCCTTAAAACTTCAGGGAATTGATACTAGGTTTACTCATCATTTTCTGCTGTGCTGCCTCTACTATTTTTGAAGGGAAGTATCATGGCACAGGTAAAACATCACAGGTTCTAGAGGCAGAAAACCTCAGGTCAAATCCCTACCTATATGATCCAGAGAGAGTCTTCTAACCTCTTTGGTTTCCGATGTCCTCATCTGTAAAATGGGAGGAATAGACAGGATGACCTCTTAAGTCTCTACTTACCCTATGAAATTATAATGATACTTAAGAGAGGAAAATATCTAAATTAAAAAAATGAATAGCCTCTTTATTTAAAAGAAAAAAAAATTGTCCTCATTTTATCTTCCTGTCTTTGATTGGCTAAATCAGAGAGTAAGAACAAGTAGAAACTGAAATTTGGCTAAACTTAGTCCTGGGGGAAAAACTTCATGAAATCATTCATGGCAACTGCCAAGTGCTTTATAATTAAATGAAAAAGACAGACATGGAGAAAGATGACTATTTTACCTTCTTGTTATTTGACAATGATAAGAAGCCAGTAGCACTTTCTTTCCTTTGTATCTTTTTTTTTTGGACACATAAATGCCAATAAATAATACTGTGCTCAACAAATAATAACCAAGAAGCTGTCAGAGCTTTGTTTTTTTCCTCTCCCCCAGGAAGTTCTCAATTTTCTTCCCAGGATTTGTCCAGGATTTTGAGATGTTCATGGTCTGGATAATGAGCACCTCTATAAAATTCCTCTAAAAACTTTATGCAATTCAGAAGCCTATATTTCTGTATTTTTTAAAGTCTTGAAAGTTCTATTCTTTTCCCTTATCAATCCATTGAATTCTTATTCCTGTATTTACATTTAGATTCTCTGAATAATTTTAGGCAAATAGTTACATATAAACAGAACGCATGTTTTGTATAACTCACCATCACAATACTGTTAAGTATTTCCATAAGAAAACAAAATACATTACCTTCAAGGCACTTTGACTGGCAAATGCCTCTAGGAGACAGAGTATCTAGGCAACCATAGGGAGACTGTAGACTTTCAGAGAAGACAAAAGAAATGGTTTACTATTTCAGCTGTCAGAATGAAAGGGATTCCTTTATAATGCATTTAATGCCCAGAGACCTAGAGGAGCACTTTATTTAATTTTCACAGGCAGTCACCATAGTGTTTTTTCAAATGATTATTTTCTGAAGTTATTGTCAGATTTCTTCCTGCCTCTCCTTAAATCATAATTATATGTGCCCTTAATGTAATGGCTAAAGATGTTCATTGGCCCTAAAGCTCCCATTTCCAGTAGGGGCTTCCAAGATAGTGCCCCCTTCTAATACATCTGTTATAGTTTCTACTGCTATTATTTGACCAGCCAGAATAAAATATCTTGACATAGCATAATTGGGACAACAACATACAAAGCTAGTTGAAAAGATAACACTGTATACAATTTTTCTTCAGAATGTTAACAGAATTTCCCAGTATAACATTAAATATTAAAATGTTAAAAATTCTGGGAGGCACCATTGTAGAGCTTATGATCTGATATTAGAAGAAATAATCTCTAAGGTCCATTGCAGCTCTAGCTCCTATTATTCTATTGGGAAGGTCAGGAATAAGAATAAACTTTCTGTCCCTTATCCCAGAAAAAGAAGGAATACTGTTTTTAAACCTTTTGCATTGGATAAATGTTCTCAATATCACCACATATAAAGACTCAGGTTGGCATGAGTTAAGTATGCCAGCACCACTGCTGGCTCCCACTTTCCATTCTCTAGAATTACCAGTCCCATCACCTTAAAATCACATGTGTTGGGGCAGCTAGCTGTCACAGTGGATAAAGCACCAGCCCTGGATTCAGGAGTTCCTGAGTTCAAATCCGGCCTCAGACACTTGACACTTACTAGCTGTGTGACCTTGGGCAAGTCACTTAACCCCCATTGCCCCAAGGAAAAAAAAGCAAAAAAAAAAAAGCACATGTGTTTTGGGAGCTTGAAATTTGTATACTGATCAATAAGGTGTGAAGTAATGCTGAGTTGGAATGCATCAACCCAATTACAGCAGAAACATGATGGCTGACTCTAAATTGTGAACAAACTGAAACTACCCTCTTTATTTTCCCCTCAGGGCAATGAGGGTTAAGTGACTTGCCCAGGGTCACACAGCTAGTAATTGTCAAGTGTCTGAGGCCAAATTTGAACTTAGGTCCTCCTGATTCCAGGCCCAGTATTTTATCCACTGTGCCACCTAGCTGCTGCCCAACTACCCTCTTTCATATAATTCCCATCTCTCTTTCATGTATGGATTTTAAGAGGAGCTTGTTATGTCAAAGACAGTCAACAGAGAAGCAGGCTGCTTTGACTGATGATTAGTATGGTAGAAATAAGGAATAATGGAAGGAAGTGAATAAGCATTTATTAAGTGCCTACTATATGCCAGAGATAGTGCTAAACATTACACAAATCTCATTTAGGATATCATACTGCTTGCCTTCTTGATGGGTGGGGGAGAGGTACTGGAAGAAGGGAGAGAATTTGGAACTCATTTTTTTTAAATGAATATAAAAAACCCCCCAACCAAATAAATATCTCATTTGATCCTTACAACACTCCTGGGAAGTAGGTGCTATTATTGTCTTCATTTTCTAGAAGAGGAAACTGAGGCAGACAGAATCCAAGTAAACTTGTCCAGGGTCACACAGCTTATGGTTGAACCTGGATTTGAATTCAGGTCTTCCTGACTCCAGACCTAGTACTCTATCCACTGCATCATTTAGCTGTCTAATTTGTGGAAAGAGCAGAATTATCCGTAAGATGAGACTGCCTCATTTGAAATTCCTCTTCTAACATTAATTACTTGTATGACTTGGGGAAGGTCACTTAACCTCCTTGGGCTCAGTCAATCATTCAGCTGTCATTTATTAAGCATTATCTACATGTCAAGAACTATATTAAGCACTGAGGATACAAAAAAAGGGTAAAGTCAGTTTTCTCATGTATTATTTTAATTGTTGGGGTCCCCAACTGTTTCTAATGAAATTATTGGGGGGCCAGACTGGGTTTTCTAAAATATTTCTACTGATAAATTAATGGCTATTTATGTAATAATGGCTATAGCATAAGTTTAGGCAGTAACAGCAAAAAGCTTCTGAAATGCATGATCCATGTTAAAAACAAAACTTTGCTTATGACTTCTCCAAAAAACACAAAAACAAAGGTTCCTCATGGGTCTAAAAATATAGAACAAGACAGAGTTGACCAAAACAAGTACCCAAACTTACCATCTTCTTCTCTTGGAGCTCCCCTATATGCATTAGAGCAGGGCTTCTTAAACTTTTTCTGCTCATGATGCAGGTTTCGCTAAGAAATTGTTATGCAACCCTGAATATATCGGTATATAAAATAGGTATACAAATCAAACATTTACTGCCAAATTTTTCACAACCCCCACATTCAGTTACATGACTCCATATGGGGTCTTGACTTACAGTTTAAGAAGCTTTTCATTAGAGGAGAATATAGCAGCATCTTAAGAGGGACAGATGTATCTGACTTATAAAGCTAGATCCTTATAGCTCCAATAGGAAACTATAGTGCCCCCTCAAAAAAATAAAAACTCCATGTGGTAGGAACCTGGGAACTCTAAGACCCTAAATACACACAAACACACCCCAAGGTTTGCTCATTATCTGTAAGACTAATTAGAAAAGCAAACTTTACTAAGGTTTTCCAAATAACCATCCACGTATTGAGGTGGGGGTGGGAGTGGGGAGGAGCATTTGGGCAAACCACAGTTACAATTGAATAAGGTAGAAATCTAATATTTATATACCATTGATGATATAATATTCAGAATGAGACTAGTGATGGACCATAAAAGAGTTCTGTGGTTAAAAGACCAAGTATTTAGAGTTGGAAGGGGCCTTAAAAATTCATAGTCAAACTCTTCATTTTTTCCAAGATCAGGAAAAAAGTGATTTTCTTACAATGCTTAAATGGCAGTGATGATGTGATCAGAGCAGTGTATCAGGAAGATGTCTTCAAAAACAGTGCCTGAACAAGAGTGCTTTCTTTGGTGTGTGATTGAAGGATGCAGATGTGGTAGATATTATCAAGGGGTTAAAGTGCACACATTTTTTTTAGGCAGGTTAATAGCATTTTTATATTTGAGAATAGATAATTATTCTATCTCTGGTAGCCAAAGTATATTTCAAAGAAAGTTTTAATTGCAAGAATAGTAATAATGACTAGCAATTAGTAGATTAATGAATGTTAAAAAATTACTTTGTTATAAGAAGAAATATTCCTTCATCCTTTTTTACTTTCACTACCATCTATGATCCTACAATGAATGCATATTTCTTGCTCTGTTAATCAGCTACAAATTTGAAGCACTCAACAATATACGACTTTTAAAAGATACCTGGGGCAGCTAGGTGGTGCAGTGGATAGAGCACCGGCCCTGGAGTCAGGAGTACCTGAGTTCAAATCCTGCCTCAGACACTTAACACTTACTAGCTGTGTGACCCTGGGCAAGTCACTTAACCCCAATTGCCTCACTTAAAAAAAAAAAAGAAACAAAATGATACCTGAAATTTATTTCATAATGTTGGGCAATTACTCTACATTTCCCCCTTAAATCATAGACATTCCCTAAAGTTTTTACATGATGTAAAAAGTTGATATTTGAATTGAAAATAGATAAGGAAAGGTTCCCTCTCTGCCTACCTAGGGGCTGAGTATCTCCCTCTCTAGTAGTTGTGTGGAAAGTCTTCATTAAACAGTAGTGTTCTCAAACAAACATAGGGAAGATACTAGAGTCTCAAGTGCTGAGAGTGCAGAAGTCTGACTATGTTGTCTGGTTCCCAGAGAAGGAACCACTCCATGAGCAAAACTGTATTCATAGTAACCCTTCCTTTCTCCTTTCTACTACTTGATCATGATACAGGGAGAAAACCAGTCTGTAATATAATTTATTCTGTTTCTATAAAGAGTAGCAGACTTATGACTTGGGCAGGGATGCAGAATGGAGACAAGTATATAGTGTCTAGCAAGGCAGAGCAAAAGAATGGCAAATAGATTTTTAAAACTTCATAGGGCTTATATATATTGTAAAGAATTTCATTTAAAGGACTTAAAAAAAATCCTATTATTGTCCTCCAGTGAGTCTTGCCTTATTAAATGTACCAAATTAAAGGGGGAAAAACCCTGAAACTCTACAGAATAAATTAACATTTTCATGCATGTTATGCTGTATTTTGCAAGGATTTGATATCCTATATGACTTGTAAAATAAGTCTTTCACAGGGGTAACTCCCCATAACTTAACTTGAAAGAGAAAAACCTTTGGCTGTTTAATATTCAAGAAAGTTTTAAAGAAACAACACTCCATTTGCTCAAGACTGGCATCTTGACGGAGATGTCTAACACTATCATGGTTGGTCACCAAAAAAAAAAACAGCACATGAGGGAGAAAACAGAAAAATCTAGGACACTATTTCTTGACTGCTGTATCATTTGCTTCATGATAGAATTGTTTTTGTTTGTTGAAATCCCCCCTTTCCTACAATGAAAAAAAAATTACACAGATAACTGTATATTTGCTACAAGATTTTTATTTTTAAGGGGTAGAAGATGAAGAAAACATTTGTTAATTTTAAAACAAAATACAATGAGATATTAAAAACAGAAAACAATGACAATATCCTCATAAGGTTTCCAAAAAATTCTGTCTATCCACTAGGAAAAAAACAAACAAACAGGAACCAAGCTTCAAAAAATCTGATTTTCAAGTATAGCTCCAGGTAGACTTCTTTAAATTTTATGAAAACACTCAGCCCCCAGGCTATGAATAGGCATTGTGCTTCAGCCTCAAGGTTAATTATTTCAGAAACATCATACATTGAAGAGGAAAGGGTGGATCACAATCCTAGCCACATTTCAATCATATCTTTGGCTTAAAAAAATTCACATTAAAAAGGATGAACATTTTTATTCCAGCTGATTTCGAAAGAGAACACAGAAACAGAATCCCCAGATGAATGTGCTGTATCTAGATCCAATGGCACTTAGAAAAACACTTGAACCACAACTTTTTCTTTATTTCAATGGATCCACATGGAATCCATAGTTGTTATTGTTGTTTGTTCTTCATCCTCAAAGAGGACCATGAAATCAGGAGGTGGTGTCATGACTTGTAATGAACTGGATTTAAGTGAGGGAGAGCCTCATTTTCTCCTCCAGAGTCATTTGCGTTTAGTGGCAAGATATATATCAGGATGACTGTAGATGGCCCTGGATACTTAAGGCAATTGGGATTAAGTGCCTTGCTAAGGGTCACACAGCTAGTAAGTGTCTGAGGTGAGATTTGAACACAGGTCCTCTGAATTTCAGGGCCAGTGCTCTATCCACTGTGTCACCTAACTGCCCTGGAATCCAGAGTGGCAATGCCTGGAAACAGCAGGCATACTACTTTTCTTTCTCTTTTCTTCTGTCCTGGAATGTTATCATCTATATTTCTTTTTTTGTACACATGACATCATAGGACCTACTCCCTTGATCACAATTTTTAAAAATTCCCATGACCAATTTGAGTATGTGTTATAAACAAACATATGCATAAACACACACATTCTATATATAACATAGTTGACAAAATGAGGGAAAAAGGTAACAAAAAAAATACTACTTAATGAGATAAATGAAGTGTTTCAGGTCAGTGAGGAAAAATAGTTCCTTACATGGGGACCCATAAATGTTTAGATGAATGTTATTATTATTTTTTTAAAGTAAATATTGTGGAGAGACATTTGAAGCAATGGATAGAGGGCCAGCCCAGAAGTAGGGAAAACCTTGGTTTAAATACTGCCTACTCTAGTATATATCTGAAAAGGCATGATATAAAAAATATATGGTCCTTGAAAATGGTCATCAAGTTTCCCTTTGAAGATGTCCACTTAGGAGGGCCAAATCAATAACTTCCAAAATAGCCTATTCCATTTCTGGACAGTTCCAATAAATAGCAATGATTTCTGTCTATCAAGGTCAAATCTGCCTTTTGGTAAATTCCACCCACTATTCTTAGCCCTGCCATCTGGAGTCAAGGAGGCAAAGTCTGATTGTTTTTCCATATGGCAGTTCTTTAAATATTTGAAGATAGATACTAAAGATACCTCCTTAAATCTTAAGGTTTGCAAAATATTTTACATATGTTAATTAATGTAATCCTCAAAAAAACCCCCAAAAAACAGTGATCTGAGTACTATTGTTATACTTATTTTACAGATGAGGAAACTGCAACTAAAAATGTTAAATAACTTGCCCTGGGTCTTAAATCGATAAGTACCCAATTCATGATTCAAACTCTGGTCTTCATGAACTTCAGTTCCAGTGATCTGTCTGTTCTACCACCTAGCTACCTATTTTACTTATCTTTCCTAGTTTTGAAACTCCTGAAAATTTGACACAAACGAGGAAGTAGCCAAGTTATTGATTAAAATGTCCATTAGCAAAAGACTACAGAAAGATCCTTAGGGACAATCCATTAGTGACCTCCTTATCATGGACAGCTATACATTAATCTTTTTGAATCTGGCCATGCAACCAGTTCCAAATTCTTCTTTTGATTCTATCATCTGGCTAGCAAAGAGTATTCCAAAAATCTTAATTCAGTTTTAAGCCATTAAATATTAAAACTGCACTAAGGCTTCTCTATAAGGAAAGCATAAGTAACAATGCCAAATGCGTTGCAAAATCTGATGGTTTAATAGAGAGGACATTGGATTTGAATTTGTATCCCAGCTAAGCCATTTATTACGTGTGGGACCTTGTACCAGTCATTTACTGTTTTTTTAGGCCTCATTTGGAAAATGAGGGGTTTGGATTAGATTATCTCTAAAGCTCCTTAGAGATATAATCCTATGATCCTCTATCTGTAGCCTTTCCCTAATCTACAAAGGAAATAAATTTGTCCCCAAAAGAAATGAGATTAGTCTGGCATGATCTCTTCTTACTGAAGTTATATGGGTTCTTAGTGATGACCACTTCCATTTCTAAATGCTCAGAAGCCATCCCCTTAATAATATAGTTTCAATGTTTGCATCAAAGACAAGCTTATTGACTTATAGCTTGAAGATTTCAGCATCTACACAAAACAAAACAAAACAAAACTGAGACATCTGCCCTTCTTCACTTCCAGAGTACTATCATTCTCTATACTTTTTCAAACAGTTAAAACAGCTCAGGAAGTACATACTGATAATCACTATAATAACAACACTATTAATAATAGTTAACATTTTTGTACTGTTTTAAGCTTTCTAAAATGCTTTACCTATTATCTCATTTGAACCTCAGGACAACTCTGGAAGGTAGGCACTTTTATTATCCCCATTTTACAGATGATAAAACTATATTTAGGACCATGTGCTGTTGCTTGTGTAATACTGGTGATTTGAATTTACTGAAAGAAGCTTGATGCCAGCTTTCTCCTCATTTATATTGCATCTCCACTCCATGCTAATTATTTTTGTTTTAATCTTTCTTGTCTAAAAATCATTCTCTTAAGGAGAAGAAAAAATGGGAAATAAAAATTGTGTTACTTAGTCTTTTCACAATTATCTGTTTCCATCATTTCATCAATATCAATATTCATCCTATATCTTCTTTGATCATCCTTTGGCTCCCAGAATAACTTAATAACATTTTTATAGTCCCTTAGTATATATTTTATAGCTCTAAAAAAACCAACACTCTTCATTGTCAGCTGTTTTCCCTCATTTTCATATAATATACATCTATTAAAAACTAAGATGATAATCAATTTCCTGTGGATTTGTATTAATCTTTTTTAGAAAGTCATCTTCCCCTCTCCCCCTCCATGAACTCACCTGAATTATGGAGGTAAAATGGTGATTGGAATCAAGAAAGACTAAAGAGATCAAGATAACTGCAAGAATTCACAATTAAATCACAGGGAGAATGATGATAACAACAGAAAAATAAATGTTAGGAGAAGGGAGAGGTTTGGGTTTGAGGATTAGGAATTCATTTGGGACCACTTGATTCCAAAAAAGTCAAGGAAATCCAGTTAATATATATTGGAAATATGGGACTTGGATAAAAGGAAGAAGATATTGGAAGTGAATAAAGAGAACATCATTCATGGAAAGACCTTCTCTTGTGATAGAAATGAAAAGAGACAGAGCCTTGCGTAATGAAAATAACTTTGTTACCTTAGCATAATCCACTCCATTTGGCCTTAAGTCCTTATTTTGTGATTGAATAAGTGATATGTTGCTTTTCATTTCTAAGATAAATATTGGTTTGGTAAGATCTGGTCTTCTAAACAACTGATAAACATGTGTGGGCCCCTGATAAAGAGACCACCAATAGGAAAATAATATAAACAACTTCATTAACTTACATAATAAAATATCCACAAAATTACTTAGTAAATAAAGTATGTAAAAAGAAAACAAATAAGAATTTAATCACAACTAATGCACACTTATAACTACAGATGTACAGACCCACTGAAGGCAGCAGCTATGACTTTCCTCTTGGGTTATAACAAGGGAAAACTCCTGTACTCCTAGCACTTGAGACCTCAAGGATGCTCCCCATTTTTGCTTAAGAACAGTGATGTTTGATGATGGATTTCCAGACAACTACCTAGTAAGGAGAGATGACCCCTAGGCAGGCAGAGAGGGAATCTTGTAGAGGACACTGTTACAAGTCACTTACCAGATCACCAAGAATATCAGGTGGTGGTTTATTCCTAGAGGGGATGATGTTTAGTTTTGAAATATTAATTAATAAATGTTTGATTGCTAGCATTAAGAAGTATAAGCCTAATTGGTGTCTCTGTCTCACTAGTTAGCATTAGCAAATGTTAATTCAGTTACAATTGTGTAACATGAACATTACGCTGCTATTAAAAAAAATACTTGTTAACAAGGAAGATAATTTAACTTTTTTCATCCCTTTGACTGGACTTTGCAGATGCCTTAATGAAGTAGAAATCTTCCTAGGAAGAACTATATCTGTTCCAGTTTACATTGAAATGCTGACATTCACCTAATCAGGCTTCCATAATTAAGAAAGTGATGTCCAACTTGGACTAGTTCCAGTTAATTAGAAAGACAAAAGAATAACCTCTTCCCTAAGTCAAAGGGCTTCTCGCTCAAGGTGCTTCATCAGTTCTTCCAGATAGTTTCAAGCCGAGTATAATTCATACTGGTTATTCTAGAATTCATCAGTTCTTTATTTCACTTCTTTTTAGATAATTGGAGAACACTCAGTGTGAGTAGGGCAAAAGTATCCTTTCTCTGTAATTTTTTTTATCACTATGATCCCAGGGTTTCTTATCTTTAATACATTATCTCCCATCTAACTATTATTGTCTGAGTATGGGAAACAGAATTTAATGTTGAAGTACAGTAAAATTCTGCTGCTTTCACAATGCTCTCTCTCCATCCCATCCACCTAGTCTTAGGATTACACCAGGGCATTTCTATAATTTGATCCTTTCTCCATTGCTTCTTAGTGTCAGTCCAGAGTTTTTGTTTTTGTCTTTTCACTCATAAAAAAAAGTAAGTGGTTTCACTTATCTTTTAGTTCTAAGGTAGGGGGGCTGTACTTAAAGTTCCCAACTCATTTTGGCAATGGGTGGCCAATGTGGAAAGTGTCAAAGAGAGGGAAGGAAATGCTAAGATACCAATTTTCCAGACTTTTTCTCTGGCTTTACTATTTGCTACAAGAGATTGGCTATTAGAATGTTTAGATAACATAAAAATAAGTACTACCAAGTTTTTTCAGTCTGTCAATTAGGGTGAGGCAAAATAGTGACTTATATACCTTCAGAAACCTCTACATATATGCCAACTTTTTTAATAATTGAAAGTTTATAACCTTAGCTTCATTCTCTCATTCCTAAAAGTTTAAAATGATTGTTGAATCTCTTTCTTCCTTGGCTTCCACATCCAAATGGTCACCAAGTCTGTCTTATTGGTCTTTAAAACTTCTTTCACTATGGCTAAACCTAATTCAGACCTTTGCCAATTCACAGCTATATTTGGAGGTTAGCCCCTAATATAGCTCCCTGCCTACAGACTTTCAGTTCTCCAAAGCATGTTGTATATTCATGCCCATAGATTACCTTAAAATATTGCTTTCATTAAGTTGCTTTTCTGTTCACAAACTTTTTTTTTTTTTGGTGGGGCATGTAATGATTGGAATGATGCCACCTGCTGGAGATTTATTGTAGAAAAGCTCCACCAGAAGCAGAAGACTTCTGAGGGCAAGCCATGCGGTCAAGGTCCTTTGCATCAGGAAGTGACGTTTGTTCATGGGTACTGTCTATCAAAACTACCAGCCAATCAATTTGAGGAGCCTCCCATTTCTGGGAGGAGGATATGAAGGAGGAAGAAGACACTGGTGGGAGAGTGCTTCCTCTTTGGCTTTGAGACATCGGTATGGTGGCAGGGAACTTCAGAAGTGGGAGATTAGGAAGGCTAGGATTGCCAGGTTATAAGAAATCTCTTTTCAATCTTTCTCTTTCTTTTACTATCTTTCAATAAACCCTTAAAAAAATTCTAAACTCGTTTATCAGTGATTTTAGTCAGTTTCTCCCCAAAACTGAATGGGGGGGACAGATTAGAACCCACATTTAGAATTTTAAATTACACAGGCAAAAAGGGTTAAGTGACTTGCCCAGGGTCACACACCTAGTAAGTGTCAAGTGTTTGAGACCAGATTTGAGCTCAGGTCCTCCTGAATCCAAGGCCTCTGCTTTATCCACTGTGCCCCCTAGCGGCCCCCATGTTCACAAACTTTTACTAGTTCCCAACTGCCTATCAAATAATCTTCAAACTCAACAGCCTTTCATCCCAGGCCCTTGCCAATCTGGCCCCATGCTACTTTTATAATCTTATCTCTCAGTTCATGGGAGAGTAAATAATTTTGTCCATGAGTTTTTCATAAAGTCTTTATTCTGACTACCCATTTTACTCACTGTAACGATTGGAATGACGCCACCTGCTGGATACTTACTGTAGAAGAGTTCTGCCCATGAAGCAAAGGTCTTTGAGGGCAAGACCAGGCTTCAGGAAGTGACGCAGACTAGTGGGAGGAGGAAGGAAGAGACGGGCGCTCGGTCTCACTCTCTTTCCTCTGGACTCTGGCGGAGAAGGGAGCTAGAAATGTGCTCTCCCTTTAATAGATAGGAATCTAGGCCTTTTTCTCTCTCTTTACCAAATTCTTATTCTCCTTAATAAATGCTTAAAAGTCTAACTCTTGCTAAAGCTTATAATTTATTGGCGACCACTCATTAGATATTTTAGACAGTTTAGCTAGAATTTTAGCCTTAACATCACCATCCACTGAGCATTCCCCATACCTTGCTGCTTCCTGGAAGTGTCTCATATCATTATCACTGTCCTCTATTTGCTTTCCAAATCTTACTCATATTGAGAGATGCAACTTGAGGCTTATTTCTTCCATGAGGCCTCCTTAGATCACTTTGGCCCACAGTGAAACTCTCCCTCATTTGACATGATAGAAATCTTTTTCTATAACCCTCATTTAATAAACAATAATTCATCGTGTTGTATGTTTATATCCATAGCTTTAACTTTTCATGTATTGGTCAATTTTCTCTCAGATCAGCCTATGGTTCTGAGGAAAGGGACAGTATCTTACATTTGTATGTATTCTCCACAGCTCCTAGGCACCCCAATACGCCTTCCTTAACAGCAAAAACAAAAATATTTATTATTTAAAAGTGCATGTGTGCAAAAAATTTCTGTCTTCATTTTATTTCATTATTTTGGTATCTTCTAATTGATTGTGTTAACCAAACATGAGAAGGCAGCTCTATATCACCATTTCTGTTAAATAACTCTCAGTATAAATGGTCATCTGTTATATAGAATTTGACCATTTTATATCAACTTCTAACTCTGTACCCTCAAAGAAAAAAATGATAAATTTAAAAAGCAGAATTTAAGCACTGAAAAGAACATGAGATCACATAGTCTAATGCCCTTCTTGGAAAATGAGGCCCAACGAAAGAGGTTGTTACTCAAGGTTCTACAGAAAATTAATATAAAGCCTGAATTAAGAACCACACATCCCCAACTTCCTAGACCCTGTCTGTAGCGCTTTGATACACTGTGAAAAAAATAAAAGTGGGTACATTTGTTCTATACCCTTTATAATAGCACCTTGCATTTATAGGGTGCTTTACCATTTAAAATATAATTTCAAATAAGAAAAATTCAAGAAATGAACTAATGCACTTCCTGTTCTTTTCCCCTTCCTCATACCATGTTTTCCTTTATCCCTGCAAGTTTGTCCATAGTTGTTTGCTAGTTACCGCCTCCATCATACTATAAGCTCCTCAAGAGTGGGGATATTTGTCTTTTCTTAATCTTTCTTTGAATTCCCAGTGTTGTCTTTAGTACATAGTACATGATTAATAAATGTTTCTTTTTTTTTTTTTAGTGAGGCAATTAGGGTTAAGTGACTTTCCCAGGGTCACACAGCTAGTAAGTGTTAAGTGTCTGAGGTCGGATTTGAACTGAGGTCCTCCTGAATCCAGGGCCGGTGCTCTATCCACTGTGCCACCTACCCACCCCAATAAATGTTTCTTGACTGCCTGAATGACTAAAGAACTCTTTTTGGGTAGTTAATGGTAGAAATGGGATTAAAAACCCAGGCTTCTGACTACAAACTCAATATGCTAAACCATAGGAAAACCTTGGATCTCAATTTTAATTTTGAAATAATTTCTATAACAAAGCACTCCTCAAATATAAAATTCTTCATTTGAAGCTGATATCTCAAACACTTATGATGCCAATGTCTCTGTGATCTTATTCATTTGGAAGTCCCCTCCAATGATGCAGAAAATAACTTGCCTGATCACCCTGTGTGACTTTTGTCACTGTCCCTCGCAGAAGTTTGTTCTCACAGTTTTACTTTACAATTTGGAGCCCTTCTTCACCTTCTTCAGACCTTGCAAAGATATTAGTGAAATGCCCAACCTCTTTACTTATCATTCCTCATGCCTCACCATGTGATAAGCTCATATCCTCTTCCTAACATACATTTCTGTAATGATACCTTTTATTATTGTTCTTCAACAGTTTTATATTGTAGCCTGCTCAACACTTGCCATTAGTTCTCTATTTTACTCTATGCAATACTCATTTTCATGTCTGTGGAGACTATTGTGTTCCACGTTTCACTACTATATAGATACTAAAACTAGAAGCTGGGATTACAAAAGTGGGATTCTGTTTCTGGGGAAACCACAGTCATTAAAGGAGGTTTGGAATTTCCTGAAGCTAATCTAGCCTGTTCTTCTAATTCTATTTAATTATGGCCCCAATTCATTGTCAATTTGGATGCTCTGTTTCATATATACATACTGATGGACAAACTCAAGAGGTTGCCTAGTAAACTTTATGCCAATCTGTACAATAGACATTGTTCATCTACTTGATTTTCCCAAGTGAATGGTTGGCATATTCTGACTTTGTCTGGGTCCAGTATCATTCTGTTTAATTGGGATAGCAGATTCTTTTGTTCAAAGAAAAGACAGATCTAATATAATCATCTCCTTTTCAAAAATATTCTATGGCTCCCTAATTACCTCTAGGTAAAAGGCTCAAAAAGCCATCTTAAGGGGCAGCTAGGTGGCACAGTGGATAGAGCACCGGCCCTGGAGTCAGGAGGACCTGAGTTCAAATCCAGCCTCAGCACTTAACACTTACTAGCTGTGTGACCCTGAGAAAGTCACTTAACCCCAATTGCCTCAACAACAACAACAAAAGGCCATCTTAAATACATAAGTCAGGCTGACCATACATAAGTAAGGCATATAAAAGAATGGCTTACTTCACTTACAAGGATAAAGTTATTTAATAAAAGAAAGGATGCATATTGATAGTACTGATGCTAGTTCAGATTCTGGTTTTGGCTCTAGTTAGGGATGAAACCCCCTTTTCTTCCTTTCCCCCCAAACTTTGATGTTATGAATAAAATAAAGATTTTTTTTTGGCTCAAGGTGCCCCAATGGTCATGGGCTCTTGTTCATCAGCATCCTCTAACCCCCGGTGCCTTGTAATCCTATGTACTTTATGTAGTGACTTTGTCTTCAAAATTCCTTCTACATTGCAGCCTAGGAATTTCTGCCTTGACACTCTAGAGGCCCCTCTAACTTGTTTATTCCCATATGTTTATAAATCTAACCATAGAATAGCACAAAGTTAAAGCATAAAAATTCTCAGGTAGGCACTTGAAGTCCTTCCAAGTTGTATTTCATATAATTCATCTTCATATTTCTCCATTTAAATTAAAGTAGTCCGAATACATGATATTCCATTTCCCATCTCTGACTTTGCACAAATGCTCCCTCATGGCTCAAATGAAGTCCTTTTTATCTTCTAATTCAAATTATCCCCACCTTCTTTTAAAACACACCTCAGATGCCATCTCCTGCCTGAGGCCTTTCGTTTTCCCATTTACCCCTCTTCTCTCTCTCTCTCTCTCTCTCTCTCTCTCTCTCTCTCTCTCTCTCTCTCACATCTACTTACTTGGGTATATGTTCCCTACCCAGAGTAGATAGTAAGCTCCTTGAGGACAAACAAGTACAATTTCATTTTTATCTTTGTTTGCTCAGTTTAAGTGACTTACACAGACTAAGCAATCAATAAGCATCTTAACTGAATAAGGCAAATATCAAATAATGACATTTTCAAGGTTTTTTTCTCTCAATTTCTGAGGTACCTCCTTTGAGCAAGATAACAGAAGAAAGGGAAATAGTGCAATGTGGCCCTTTTTTTAAAAAGGAAATGAATAAATGTTCTAATCCCCCTTCAATGAGGTGTCAGGTATTTCAATGAGGTAATGAGATCTAATAAATTCAGAGATATGAACAGAAGCTACATGACCATGTTGTTCTTACTGAAACTATCTACATTCATCAATACTGCTGATCACTGTTATCTATGGATCCTATTCTAAAATCCAGTATGGTGATTAAAACCATTCTAATAAGTATTTCATTCACTTCAGTTTAGAATGAAACATGAAGTTGTGATAACAACTACATCTTCTCCAGAAGCAATCAAAAATAGTGTCTAGCTGTCTCATCAGCTATAAATAGCAAAAAAAAAAATATGAATTCATCTTTTTTCCAATACAACCTTTCTATCACTGTAGGAGATACCATCATCTAACTCATCCCCAAGGCAAATGACTTCTGAGTCATCTTTGATTTTTTTCCTTTCTAGCTCCCTACTTTCAAACTTGCCCAAGTCTGCTTATTCTAACCCTATAATGTCTCTGTGCAGTGTATTTTCCTAATGATCTCTTCACTGAACAATGGAACTTATTTACCATCATCTCCGCTTTCACATTCTTTTTCTTCTAATTAGTCCAAAATGACATGACTAAAATCATGTTTCTTATCCACCATTGTATTTAATTACAAAATTGTGCACTAGCAATCTATTGCCCCTATATCTACTGTAAATTCTTAATCTTGTCTTCATCTTCTCCATACCACATTTCTCAAATTCTTCTTCATAAGAATTCTCTAGATTGTACAAGAAATGTACTATCTTTTTCTTCATGGCTCTATCCTTTTCTTTTATTCCTTGCTGCCTTACTACTGCATGGGCAGGGGGTAGAGGTTTGGCACCCTGCTTTCCATGTATCAGGTCATTGTTGCTGTTCTATTATTCACAATCTATCATCCTGACCAAATATTATTGTTTCCTTAATAAAGTGAGACAGTCAGGTCCTATATTGTTGTAGGTGATATGGGTTAATGGAGCTTTACTCAAGGGCATACATATATATGTATAAATCTTATCTCCATAAAGTTCCAGAAAACATGATGACAGAGTATTTATGCCTTCTTTGTTATACATACTGAACATGTTCAAATGAAAAGTAACAAGTGGAATCCCTTAAGGATAGACCCTGGTGAATTTTCTCAAAAGTAAGTACATTGAGAAATTATATACATTAACATTTGGAAGCATTTCTTATAACTGAGAGTGATAGATACTAAGAAGAACACAAAATTCCATCAACACTTCTATCTCTTACACAACTTTATTAGGGAGAATTTATAGAGGAGATCCCACTGGAAAAAGCTCCTCAAGAACTTTAGAATCTGCTTTATTGTCTTCTACCCCAATGTTGGCTCACCTCCTTAGTGAATTCAATAATTAGTGCTATATTTATTACACTTTGGCCTCCAAGTTCATCAGCCTCTTACATTTTCAGGATCTTTAGTTCTATCCTATTTCATCCATGGTATAGACCATGCCTTAGATTTTGCTACCACAACAAACTATTCTACCTCCTTGACCTTGAATTCTATCATCCCTTCTCTATGATTCAACTCAAAATTTTAAATCAATAAATCCATAACAATTGCCTATTATGGGTAGACACTGTGATTATGCACTTGGAAAACAAATGAGAAATAGAAACATAGCCCTTTTCATCAAGGAGCTTAAAATCTAATGGGGGGAAGACAATACACAAAATGAAGCTTCAGAGGGTTTGAGATGGGGAAGGGCAGCAAAGGGTACTTGTCCTTGGGGCATGATGGTTAAGTCTAGAAGAGTAGGGGAGTATCACCAGATGGGAAACAAGTGATGAATGGCCTGGGTAGTTAAATGGAGATTTTTTTTTACTAGGACTCTGATAAATCAAATCAAGCACATTCATAATAATGAATGAACATAAAAGGTGTGGCTAAAAATAATGAGACAATTCCCCCAAGATAATCATGGAGATGGGAATATGGTTTTATGGTTATATTACTTAATTATCTCTTTCAATTAATATTTGTATTTTAAGAGCTGCCTTTATTGTCTAAGCCAAAGGAGCATTTAATGAGAACTCATCAATGAGGTTAACATTATCAGTTTCCTATCATTTTTTAGTATACAATTTTAAAACATTGCAACTCAAAGTATTAAAAATGAAATAAATAGTTCAATCTAACAATGCAAAAGATATCATAAAACTGAATGACAGTGATCAAAGTCCACTGGGATAGAAATCAAGAGACCTAGTTTCTATGTCCAGGTCTAGCATTAAGTAGTTATGTAACTGAATAAACTCACAACTCCCTCAGTGGAAGAGGGATTTGAGCTTTCTTTTGAAGAGTAGGGAAACTGAAGAGGAAGGAGAAAGGAAATTCAATGGAGAAGAAATTGTGTGAACAAAAATATTAAAGCAGAAAGGGGACTATGGACAGACCAAAAGGGCCTAAACAGAAGATTCCAGAAGGTGAATTATCAGAAATTATACTAGAAACATAGGCTTGGACAAATTCTAGAAGGTCTAAAATGCTAGACTGAAATTTATACTTTATTCTACTAGCAATGGGAATATGGTGGAGTTTCTGAGCAGGACATTTATGTAATAAGAGTATTATTTCCAGAAGATTAGTCTGGCTGTAGATATTTATAATTGATTAAAGGGAGGAAAGACAAAAAGCTAGTCAAGTAGTCTAGGTATGAGGTGATAAAAGCTTCATAGCAGTGAGCATGGAAAGATATAGACAAATGTGGAAGACAATGAAGGAAGAATTGCTAGATCATGATTACTGATTCAAAATAGGAAGCTGACAGAGAGAGGACACAAAGATGGCCCCCAAATTCTGAGCCTAGGTAACTGAAAGGATGATGACTAGGAATGGAAGTTATGCATTTCTAGTCAATCCAATTTATCAAAAATTTATTAATCACCTATTATATCCAAAAATACATAATATGTTCTGGGAAGTTAAGACAAAAATGAAACCATTCCTACCCTCAAGGAATGTGGGTCCTAATAGGAGGAATATAAACATATAGGAAGATATAATAAGAGGAATATAAACCTTGTAAAAATAAAATTGAGGAGTAAGAGAATGTTAACAATAAGGAGTAGGATGTGGAGAAGGTGGTACTTGAGCTGAATGTAAAGTTGACAAGGATTTTAAAAAATGATGTTGAAGAGGAAGTACTTTCTAAATAGTGTGAGATTCAAAATTGGATATACAGAGCATTAAACACCCCCTTTTAACTTTTTCCCATATATATATCCCAGACCACTAAGAAAAAGAAGCCTCTGAGCCTCTGAGCTTTAATCTGTGAGGGATTAGTTTTTATTGCTTGGGAATTAATTAGATAACAAAAGGTGATACCAATTAGGGAAATAGGGCAGTAGAAATACCAATGAAAAACCTTAGATCTAAACTTAGTCTATTTTCCTTCATAAAACTCACCGAATCCCAAACTGCCCACCAGACTGAGAACCAGCACACCCAAAGCCGAACAGTAATCATGTACTTCTAAACTCCTCTCACCGAGTGCCGCCACAGCTAAATTTAGCAGCCAGAAAATGCCAACTTCCATTCCCGCTCTCACTTTTAAGCTCGTGTCCTTGCATTCTAGTTTTCCTCCCAAAAGGGGTGGTCCTTCAAAAGCTGCTTCAGTAACATGCACAATCTCTCAAATGATTCAGCTAAAACTTCCGATATTAATCTTTACCACAAATAATTTTTACCACAATAGGAGGGATGATTTGATCCCTGACCTAGGGGTGGATATGTTTTAGATTATACTTAGTTAAAGAATTTGGCTGGGAATTAGAGTTTAAGTAGGTGGAGTCACTTAATCTCTTTGAACTGGGAGAGGTAGGAAGGACAAAAATATACTTTAATATGGTTATGCTAATTTTGAAAGGTAGGGTTGGAGAGGCAGGAAAAATGGAGAATAATTACATTAGTTTGGGCAGTATATGAAGGGATTGAAACAAGATAGTAGTTTTTAGAATAGAAAGAAGGGGATGAGTTTAAGACATTTGTGGAGGTAAAATTAAAAAGATATGGAGAGACAGAGAGAGAAGGAAGGGGGAAAGTCAAGAACAGTCATGACATTTTGAAAAAAGTTGCTCAAGGGATTGTAATACCCTCAAAAGAAATAGGTGTATTTGGTACTGTCTTATTTAGAGGGAAAAGATAAAGAATTTGCTTTGGACAAATTATATAATAATTCCTCCAGTTGTTAATGCTGTATCTCAAAAACATACACACACATACACACACACACACACACACACACTTACATATTACTAAAACCGGAATTTTGGTTCAGTTGTAAAAATTTTCACAGCCATTGTGTTCACCTCTTTAATGAAACGGACAATCCCTAAAACATTATCTCATATTGGAGTCATCCAACCTGTACTTGGACATATCTAATGATGTGCAATTGATTGCCTTTTGAGGATGGCCATTCTACTTTTGAATAGGCTTTGACTGTCAGAATGGATTTCTTAAATCTGCCTAAATCTAAGCCTCCCCATTATTCAGCTTGTTAAGATACCTTTGGATCTTAATTCAGTCATCTGGTAGGTTACCTACCACCTTTCAACTTTGTATTGCCTTCAAATCTAATCAACATGCTATCTATTCTTTTTGTAAAATTAATTCATATTTACTTTATATATTTTGTACTTAATTATCTATGTATACATAGTTGCATCTTCCTGAAGTAGAGTGTAAGTTTCATGACAGTAGGAATTGTTTACCTTTGTATGTAGTAGGTACTTAATAAACATTTGTTAAATTTCTTTGAAAAACCATAATCCATTAAAGAAGTCAAGTGAAATAGGAGATTTAAGAGCTCCTACCAATCTGTGGTTGGTAATCTGTGATTAGCTAGCTAGTGAGAGAGGTAGGGTATTTATTAAACATTTACTATATATCAAGCACCTCCTCCACACACATTTTAATTTGTTCATAGTAAAGATTGTTTGAATGAGACAAAACAATATCCAACTTTTTATAAATTAATTTTGAGAACCTTGCTAATAAATGGCATCACTTTTAAGTGTAGCATCTATTAAATGATATATTCAGCTCCTCCTCCCCAAAAATCAATAGACCAAGGAACTGCATTCCCTTGCTACATCATATGTGTGTTCTTTGCCATCTAAGGTGGAACAAAGCCATGGCATAACCAAGGGTAGTCAACATACTTTGACAGCTATTCCTAGGGTGACTGTTATTGTCAAATATATCTAACATCATTGGGGAAAGGAGGGAATGTGGGCGGACATATTTCTCTTCTATGTTCTTAACTAAAAATACCTCATAGGATCCTCCTAGGTCTGGAGATGTCAAAACATTCTTTGCTGATGTCTAAAACTACCACTTTAGATTTCCAAAGGCTAATTCCACCTCATTCCCTATGGTGAGCATGTTTGGTTCTGTGGAGTGGGGGAGGAAAAGAGAAGCACAAAGTGGGATCAGTGGTACTTTAAATATCCAAGTTATTTCACAAAAGACTGGAAAAATTATTCTCCATAATGCAAATCATGTTTAAGTCCATAAAAATAAGATGTAATAGAAGTTCTATAATAGAAAAAAAGTGACATTTATAATGTCATGCATCCAGGGCATCTAGTCAATATGTTAATCAAAATGTTCGTTTGGCATCATGTTGACATGAATTCTGCATTTTTAAATTCATCCTTTCATGCAGATAGAGCCTTAGAGAGCCTTTTATTTCTATCACTGCATATATGTACATACCCACTGAATACTTAGTAAACATTTGTTGAATTGTTGTCAAGAATATGTCTCTAATATATATTTAAGCATTCACCAAACATTTACTAAATGCGTATTAGGTATTAGGCACTGTCCTTGGCAGAGAATTAAAAACTGTAAAGTTCCTTCTTTTCAAGGAGCCTACATTTAACTGGTAGAGTTATCTTCAGTAAAGACCTGTGAATTATATTTTAAAATGAGAGAGAGAGAGAGTGTGTAATGGTTTGCAGCTATAATAATAATCTATTAACTCTATCAGGTTTTCAATATTTTTCTCCTTTCTCTTTGAGTAGATATATAACAAGAAGAAATAAAGAACATTCAGTTCGAAAAGAAGGTTTAATCTACATTTCTTATGCCTCTAGAACTTCATGTTAATGAAGAATTTTTCTATGGCCATGAAGTCTCTCTGTGAATCTGGGGAGTGACAGGTACAGCAATGAAATTACAAGTTTATATTTTCTTAAAGTCTACATTTGATTTTGGTAAAGTCTTACTTGTTTCTTATCAGAAAATACATGTGAAATTATTTCCTGTGAGCATAAAACAATATGAATGATAGTTCCCAATCATTTAAAACCAATCTTTTATCTCTAAAATTGACAGGACCTACCTAAGGGAGGCTCTGGCAATAAACAAACAAAATCCTTTGAGCAGTGAGGTGGCACAGTGGATAGGGCCTGAACTCAGGAACACTCATCCTCAAGTTCAAATCTGATTTCAGACACCTAATAGCTGTTTGACCCTGGGCAAGTCACTTAACCCTGTTTGCCTTAGTTTTGTCATCTATAAAATGATCTGGAGAAGAGAATGGCAAACTACTTCAATATCTTTGTCAAGAAAACCCCAAATGGAGTCATGAAGAGTTGGACACAACTGAAAAAACAACTAAACAATAACAAAGTCCTTTACATCATTTACATTTACTCCCATAACATAAAGGATAAACACACAAAGTTATACATAAAATTCACCAACCTAAATCAGCTATTTGATGATCTAACATCAAGAGATTATATTTTATGGAGTGAAAACCAAAAGCATCATAGCCAAAAATACTTGTTTATGTTGGTGTGGAGTGTATGGATTTTAGTCAATAATTCTGTGATTAGGAGAACTCTTGTCTTTAGCCACATTGCCACATAGAAAGGTATCTTTCCCATCAAGGGCATTATAATTAGGTTGTGTGTTTTTTTCACCTCTCTTTGCCACTGGTAGCTTCATCGAAATTTTCAGTCTTTGGATGAAAAGCATTCAGTTAAAAAGTATAGTAAGAAACCAGACAGCTTACATTGCGGAAGATTATGCACTGCATGGAACTTTTTTGTTCCTGCTGACTTCTATGATTAGGGCAGAACCTTCATGTCCTTAAGTAGGACCTTAATCCTACTTACCTCATGCAGTAGGGGTACAGTCTTTCTCCTGCACTAAAATTTTTATACAGGTGATATTTGCTCAAAGGAAAATTTTAATCAATAAAACCTAGAAATATTGTGAGAATCTTCAAATAAATGGGAAAGGGGGCATTTACCTGGTGATATTAAATGGAATATATGCTATTTAGGTCTTTTGAATCTATATCCTGGGCTCCTTCCATTGCTTCATAATATATTTTGGATGGCTGGAGCTAGTTGCCTTTTTCCCCCACAGCTTTTCATAACCCATCCCATCATCCACTCTAGGGTATTCATTACTTTTCAGAAACTAGAAATGACTTTCCCCTTAGGAAAAAAAAATGTTTATGGTTTTTTGTTTTTGTTTTTGCAGGGTAATGTTGATTAAGTGACTTGCCCAGGGTCATACAGCTAGTAAGTGTCAAGTGTCTGAGGCCAGATTTGAACTCAGGTCCTCCTGATTCCAGAGCTGGTGCTCTATCCACTACATCACCTAGCTGCCCCTATGTTATTTAATTAAATGCTAAATACCACATTTTTCAACCATAGAGCTGGCATTGGGAACATTTTTTTAGGTATAAAACACCATATTTCTAAATATGTGCTAGCCCAACAAAGCTGTCTTGGCATCAGGGTGGACTCTATACCATGTTACAGTATTCCACCAATTGTCTTGCTTGGGATTTTATCTCACTGCACCATTTTTTTTTTTTTGCCCAGAAAGCCCATCTAATAATAAACAAACTTCTTAATGAATTTTGGCCATTGGGATCCAAATATATATCTATATCTATATCAATATTCAGATTTATATCCATCATCCACCACCATCATCAGTATCATAATGATAATCATCATCTGGACATAATAATCAAGAAAGTAGAGTAGCAAGGTTAAGCAAGCTGACTATAGTCAATGAAGGAGAAAAAATGTAGCTCATGCGCCACACAGCAAACACATCTCTACCCCCACCTAAGCCCTGTTACACTCTTGACTATCACATGGTGAATTTCTGTCACAGAATCAGATGAAGCACACAATCCTAGATACTGAGTAGTTTAAGCAGCCTTAATAAAGGGGGGAGGGCAAAATCATAAAGATAAATCATTCAAGCTATGCACACAATTCAGAGAGTGCTATCACAAACATGAATGGGCAGAGTAACATATAAGTTCCCTTTCAGCTAGTATTTCTTGCTGCCTAGCTGCTGGAGGTGTCACTCAAAGCTTATGAAAGGGGAAAAAATGTGGAAAATTAGTAAAATAGAAACTGCCATCAATTAATTTTTTCACACATTTTTTTGACTCATGCATCCAGGAGATGAGCAATTACTGTGTTTCTCTTTTTCCATATTCAATGGTTCTTTAAATCATGTATTGATTGGATACATAGTTACAGTAAAGCACTTGCTCGAACTCTTGTGTGGATTGCAAAAAAAGAGTAGACAACTGTATTGCCTTAATCATAAATCTTTCAAAGATGGGGGAAGCATCCCTGATAAATACTGAAAGCCAACTATAGTCAATATTGCAGCCCTCTCAATTCCCGTATGCCATTTTGATTGTTATATTTACTAATTTAAATAAAGGTTTAGGTTACCAGAAGGAGAATACTGATAGTATAACCTTAGACCAATCACTTCATGCCTCTGGGACAGCTTCCTCACTTATAAGTTAGAAAATTGCACTAGGTGATCTCTAAAATCTTTTTCATCATTAACTCTATCACTGTCACAATGAAAACAGAAAACTGCTATTGCCTTCAAGTTGGATGATAAGCACAAAATGTTTACCTTTATATTAAAAGTAGAAGCAATCTTAGGGTGACTAAATAAGGGAATGCGAAAAGTTTAAAATGTGCAAATGTCTCTTTGGCTTAAAATTACTCTTTTAACATTACAATGATAATAATAATAATGAGTAAAATTATCTGGCATTTATATAGCACTTAGAATGCACCAGGTACTATGCTAAGATTTATAAATGTGAGTAAAATCAAATTTTCTATACTTTCCAACATCTATAATAGGTGGCCACTTCAGCTACCATTGTTATTCATCATTTATCACTGACTTCTTCCAAACCCACATCAATTGCACATAACAAGGAAGTCCATTTACCTTTATCAATAGCCATTTTATGTGAAAGACTTCAAGAATCTTGAAGGACGATTTAATTAAATAAGTATTTATTAAACGAACATTATATGCTGGCCATATAATGGGGACACAAAGATAGAAAAGAAAATAATTCCTGCCCTCCTAGAGCTTACATTCTACTAGATATGAATACTTATTTTGCCTCAAGATGATGATATAACAGGTATCACCACACACAGTTGCTCTTCTATAAACATTGAATGCATTACTTTGTCACTCAGTCAACAAGTATTTAAGGATTTACTATATGTCAAGTACTTTGCTAAGTGTTGATGAAAATTTGTTTCCTTCCCTCAAGGAACTATCTTGAAATGTATGGTACCACATATAGAGGATACCTCAGTGCACAACTGTGATCACTATTCAATGAACTACTCAAATATTTCCTGTTGTTGGTAAGATGGCTCAATACAAAATGCTCATACTAGTAAGCAGCCCAAGACATCATTTACTCACTTGTTGAAGAGATTAACTGGATACTCAGCATCACCTGAAGTGTCCAATCTCTGCATATTCCAAATGGGAAAGAAACTAAAAATGTTCCCCCAAACATTGCATGCTACACCTACAGACATTTTTCTATAATATGATACATCTGGCATATCTTATCTATAGGATACTAAAATTAAAAATCACATGTTACCAGTATAATCAATGCATCAAACAACACTAGGCTTTCATAAGCAGCTGAAAATAACTGTCTGTCTCTCTCAGAAAGGCAGGAAGTACTATTTTTTTTCAAAGAACTTGATAAGAAACTGGCATTGCTATATGAACATCATGCTTTCTGATAAAGGACAGCTAAGAAAATTGGTGTCAAGTGCACTTTCTTCTGTATATATTTTCCCCTATGTGAAAGATGTCTATCATGTGTTAGCTATACTATTAGACATCTCCAAGTCTTACCACTCCCAAAGCCTGCCTGAAGGCATTGCCTTAAGTGCTTTACCACCAACTCCAGCATCTATGAATCCACTATGATGAATAAACATGAGGAAAAAGGACAATTCTTCAAGAATCTCGATGGGCTAATTGTGGCAGCATCACCCCATATGGTTGTCTTGGATGATCTTGATCTATATAGCCATGATAATGTCCAAACACAGAACCAAGTAATGAGAGCACACAGGATAGGATATTAATAACAATGTGCCGAAAAACCAGGCTTGTAAGCACCAACTCTATCTTCTGCTTATCAAATATGAGAAAAAGCATCATGGATGCAAGACCTAAAGTGTAATGTCAGTACTTGGAGGTCATTTGGGATACTGGAGATTTGCATAGTCCTTGAAGGTTGCACTGAGAATGACAGATTTATTCCAATCTCCTGCTAATGACACAGAAAATATATCAACATGAGCAAGAGGAGTTCAGAGAAACCTGGAAGGACTTGCATGAACTGATGTTGAGTGTGTGTCAAGATAATGGAATGTGGTAGATGAGATTTAGCAGATACTCAGGGGCCCACCTGGAGATTGATTTAAACTGATCGAATTGGATAAGCCTACTTACTGCTGACTGCTTACTAGATTGTAAGCACATCTGGCTGGTACTTAAGGGTACTTAAGAAGGTATTGTTCTCAGAAGCTAAAAACTTTGAACTTTACACTGAGACCACCTTCGGGTCCAGTGAACCAATGAATTTGAATGACACTAGCCAATCAGCGTGAAGAACCTCTCATTTCTAGGAAGGGAACATGAAGGAGGAAGCAGACGCTGGTGAGAGAGTTCTTTCTCTTTTGGTGTGAGAGATTGGCTTGGTGGCAGAGGACTTCAGAAGTGGGAGGTTTAGGAAGGTTAGGATTGCCAGATTATAGGAAATCTGTTCTCAATCTTTCTCTTTCCTTTACTATCTTTCAATAAACCCTTACAAAAACTAAACTCGTTTATCAGCGATTTTAGTCAGTTTCCCCCCAAAACTAGGGGGACAGATTAGAACCTACATTTAGAATTTTAAATTACACAAGTGAGATGAGCAGAACCAGAAGAACATTATACACAGTATCATCAACATTATGTGTTAATCAACTGTGATAGAATAGGTTCTTCTTCTCACCAATCCCAGGGTACAAGAAAGTTCCAAAGGACTCATGATGGAAAAGGCTCTCCAAATCCAGGAAAAAAAAAAGGAACTGTGGAATATGGATGCTGAGTGGACCATACTATTTCTTTTGTTTTTGATGCTGTTGTTTTTCTTTTTTGAGGTTTTTCCTTTTTACTCTGATTCTTTTCTTATAACATGACTAATATGTTTAATGTGATTATATATATATATATATATATATATATATATATATATATATCAGATTACCTGCTATTTAGGGGAGGGGGAGGGAGGGAGGGAGAAAAATGTGAAATTGGAAATCTTATCTAAACAAATGTTGAAAACTAAACTAAATTAATTAATTAAGATAAAATTTTTTAAAAAAGAAAATGTATCAACAAGTTGCACTTAGATAATTTTAAAAGCACATAGAAAATATAGGGCATATCAAGCCATGTCAAGTGAAAAGCACTTAAATACTTACCCTGTGCCGGGAGCTATGCTAAGAGATGGGAATACAAATAGAAGCAAATATAAAGATAGTCCCTGCCTTCAAGGTGTCTACATTCTAAGAGGAGAATATAACACATAAAAAGAAGCTGAAAAGTTGGGAGGGGTCAGGAAAGGGAAGAAGAGGGACATAAAGTAAAAAGAGTCAGGATTGGAAATTTAAAAGAAAAGAGTAAATAAATGACATTTTGGAACCTTCCTTGAAATGGAATTTCTGGAAGAAGGTGACCAGTCAAAAGAAGGGGCAAGGAAATTGCCACAGAGAATAGTCAGACCTATATTTTCTAGAGTGAAAAGGTTTTGGGAAATAATGGCAATTGCATCTTCTTGGATGAAAGTATCAGCAACTCTAATGGAGCATATAATGATCACATATAATGATCACATATAATGATCATTAAAAATGGAAACTTTCCAAGATATGGCTTACTAAGGACCCAGCAACACAGTAAGTACAATTATCAGGTATCTTCAAGGGGATGGGGTGGGACAACTAAGATAGTCTTCCTATCAGAATGTAAAATTCTTGAGGTCAGAGATGGCAGCTAGGTGGCACAGTGGATAAAGCACTGGCCCTGGATTCAGGAGGACCTGAGTTCAAATTTGACCTCAGACATTTGAAACTTACTAGCTGTGTGACCCTGGGCAAGTCACTTAAACCTCATTGCCCTACAAAAATTACAGAGATTAAAAAGAATTAACAGCAAATGATAAATATGTAAACAAATCTAGATTAACAGGAAGATGTCTTTACAAATACTGATGACTAAGCTTTATTGTCTTAGCTTTTATTGAATTTTTTTTCTAAAAATTTGCTGACATGGTAAGTAACAATGTCAAGAAATGTCTCCTAATCCTACTGGTAATATTACTATGATGAGATTATGACTCCTCCTCCTCCTCTTTCTATCACTAGCACCACTACCACCACATCATCACTATTACTAATGCTAATATCCAAAAAGATGAAATCACATTCCATGACATAGTGCCAATTCCATATGGCATTGTCTTTTTTTTTTTTTTTTTAGTGAGGCAATTGGGGTTAAGTGACTTGCCCAGGGTCACACAGCTAGTAAGTGTTAAGTGTCTGAGGCCGGATTTGAACTCAGGTACTCCTGATTCCAGGGCCGGTGCTCTATCCACTGCACCACCTAGCTGCCCCTTGGCATTGTATTTTTAAAAAATGAAAATGAAAAAGGAAGTAGCTAGTAGAATAGAAAATATTAGCCAAATTAACATCAATTTTTGTGAAAATACATAATGTATCCATTCAGGGATAATGCTTCTTGCTTGTGAGGAGTTTTAGTACTGGTCTTTAATGTATTAATGTATTTCATTCTATGGGGCTCTGCCTAACATTTGTATATCCTGAAAATTAAAAGTATTTTAAATGAGTAAAACTAAAAAAAGGGGGGATAGATTGAAAAACTACAACAAAATCTTCCTTTCTATACTTTGAACATGTAGATTCAAGGGATTTATGTTAATCTTAATAAGAAGCCACTTTTCAAACAAAATTTAGTCATACTGAAATAAAAAGAAACTATTATTTATTTTACATGAATATAGTATGTGACTTATAGAAGCTGAATTGATACTCAATTTAGTGGGACCAACATTAATCAGTCTCATGACTTAGGAAAAGTGAATTATTAGCTTTCAGTTGCCCTACCCCTTTTCTTATCTCTCTGTGTTTCCCAACCAAGTGCCCATTACCCTCCTCCTCTTTTTATTCCAGCCTATGCTTTTAAACCCTTATTTTTTTTCCTATGGTGTGTGTCATTGCCAAAAGTGCTCCTTTTTTGGAGAGTACTTTGCCTAAATTAACTAACTAGAATTTGTTAACTGTCTACTTTATGTTAGACAATTGCTACACACTGGATATTTACTTATAAAAATAGAATAAGAAGTTTGCATTCCATTATAAGGTCACATTATCCAATAGATAAAGTGCAAGGCCTTGAGTCAGGGAAGACTCATCTCCCTGAGTTCAAATCTGGCCTCAGACACTTACTAGCTGTGTGACTCTGGGCAAGTCACTTAACCCTGTTTGCCTCAGTTTTCTCATCTATAAAATGAACTGGAGAAGGAAATGGCAAACCATTCCAGTATCTTTGGCAAGAAAACCCCAAATGGAGTCATAAAGAATCAGACATGACTGCAATGACTGAAAAACAACAAATTCCCCCATGGCAAATTAAAGGTCCTATCCACATCTTCCAGCTCAGTCTCCTTTATAACCAATGGAACTCCTCTGAAAGCATGGGGGTTGGTATGGGTCACATAAAACCCCTGTTTTACTGAATAGTCCTAATTTCAAGAACAGAATCTGTACTTTGATGGAAGATTTGCTAAAGGCATATCTGTTCTCAGCTCACAATCCTTGTTTTTGTTTTTGATTTGGAAAATAGGATCATGGGTTTAAAACTATAGGATTGGGGCAGCTAGGTGGCACAGTGGATAGAGCACTGGCCCTGGAGTCAGGAGTACCTGAGTTCAAATCTGGCCTCAGGCACTTAACACTTACTAGCTGTGTCACCCTGGTCAAGTCACTTAACCCCAATTGCCTCACTAAAACAAAAACATAAACAAAAAACTATAGGATTTAGAAGTTACTTTGTCTAGTGTCTTTGTTTTTTGAAAAGATTTTGGAAGCCAGAGAAGTTAAGTGACTTGCCTGGTGATGTGGGGGATCTAGTATTTAAACTCAGGTCTTCTCTTTCTAATATTGGTGAAAATGCTGTCAGCTAAGTGTGAGAATTGGAATGACACCCAGTGCTGGGAGGGACATTGTGAGCTCTGGCCTGTAAAGAAACCATGTGACTTTGGCATCTGGAAGTGATGTCTGCCACCCGTGGGTCCTGTCAATCAGTGTTACCCACCAATTAGCTTGGAGCTGTGTGTGTGGACAGCCCTGTTTCCAGTTTCACAGGAGGCTTCTGGGAGAAGATGCTTAGGAGCAAGACCCTTTTGTTTTGGGACCTTGGCTTGGCAGGAGGACAGATGCTGGGTTCTTTTAGATAGTTAGATGAAGTTTGCTTTTTATCTCTCTTTCTCTTTTCACTAACTTCTAATGCACTTTAATAAATACTTAAAAGGCTAAACTCTTGCTAAAGCTTCTAATTTAAAGTGACCACTCATTAGATTTTAGGCCTTACATAAATCAGTAGCTATGGACAAAAATTGCTTGATCAATATAGGAATTAAGCCTTTGAACTATACCTGTTACTCTTTATGATCTAATAAATAAGTTAATGTAACAAAGATAAGGGAGGACAAATCAGTTTTATCAAACATATACTTACTTTATATCTAAATAATTTTCATCAAGCATATATTTTTTAATTTGGAATTATATGACACTAATGTTTGAGATACAATGCTTATTTTTTTTATAACACAAATGTTTACTTATGGAAACTCATCTGCTTACTTGTTAATTCTAGAAAATAAATAAATCAAGCTTTTGTTTTATAGTATAGGCTGATTTCAGAGGTGTACATGCTCAAGCTGAATATTTAACAATCATCTCTCCCAAGTCAAATCAATTTGAGCTGGCATTCATACACCTTCCCCAATTATAGCATTGCTGAACTGCTATATTATCCAGGTTCTGCTCTGCTGCTCTTCAGGTATCACATTCTACCTCTGGATAACTCTCAACTATCAAAATGTTAGAAAGATCTTCCTTGGATAGAGCTCAACTCTTCCTCTCTGAAGGTCCGGTCCATTTTTCCTAATTCTCTTTCTTCGGGTAAGCTAGACAAATTGAATATGTCTTCCACATGACAGCCATTCAAACAACCCATCATTCCCTATCCAACCCAACATCTTTCTTATCTAGGTTAATTATTCCCATTTCTTTCATTTGGTTATCATATAGAATGGTTTTAATTTCCTTCATCGTCCCATCTAAAATTTTTCCTAAAATGTGGTTCACAGAAAAGAATGTAACACTCCAGATATCATATGAATATGATACTGATGATGATGATTGACATTTAGAAATCACTTAAATATTTGTAAGGTGCTTCACAAATATTACCTCACTTTCTCCTCATAGTGATTCTGGAAAATAGATTTTATAATTATCTCCACTTTGGAGATGAGAAAACTGCAGCAGACAGAGGCTAAATGATTTACCCAGGGTAACACAGTAAGTCTATGAGTAAATGCATTTTAACTCAGGTCTTCTTTGTTCCTGGACCAATGCTTTATAAACTGCCAGTTATCACCTAGAAAGAGTATGATGGAGGGTGAGGGAGGAGAGGGAGGGAGAAAAATTTGAAACTAGAAATCTTATAAAAACAAATGTTGAAAACTATCTCTACATGTAACTGGAAAATAATACAAAACTTTTATAATTAAAAAAAAAAGAGTACAATAGCACCAATTTTTCCCCTAACATGGGCATTCTGATTCTATTAATGCATCATAAAATTGCACTAGCTTTTTGGGGATATTATTTACTCATGTTAAGCTTGAATTAAAAACAAAATTCCAAGTCTTTGTCAAATGAAATTTTGTCTGCTCTGATATGCTTCATTCTATATTCATATAATTGATTTTTTAAATCCGGTTTATGTTTATCCCTATTAAGCCATGTTGTTAATTTTGATCCATATTGTCACCTAATGTTATCCATCTCGGACATGTTTATGTTACCTGAAAATATGATAAGCATGATACTACGCTTTCAAAGATGTCATCGATTTAAAAACATCAGACAGAAAGAGGACAAATTCAATTTCCCAAGTCTTCTACTCCCAAGTCTCCTTCTTTTGTGATAGTGATCCCTTAGTATATACTTTTGGGGTCCAGAAATTTAACAATCCCAAATACACCTAATTATGCAATCTTCCAGCCTACAGTTCTCTATGGAGTCCACAAAGATATCCCCAGTGACTTCAGGAAATGTTTTTCTGCAATCCATTTATATCATGTTTGTAGCATTATCTTGATCTACCACTCTGGAGAACCAGTCAAAAAAGGAAAAGAAGTCAGCCTTCTGCCCTGGAATAGGTTAATGCTGGCTTATGGGATCAACACTTATCTTTCTCAAATACTAAAACCAAACCAAACCAAACCAAAACAAACAAACAAAAAGGAACCAAAACCAAAACTCTTTTCTTGGCACATATATAGTGGGCAGTTAATCAAACCGGCTGACTAATTACTCATGCATTCTGGAATATTTCTAGGAATTGAAATGTAGCTCACCACCATACAGTGTGATGATTCTGTCTTTTTCTTTCTTTTTTTTAAAAAAAATATTTTAGAAAAGTTACATTCACTCTTCTAGTACCATGCCATTTTCTAAAGTGATTTTTAAAAAAATCATTAACAGTATCTCAGAAATTGTATCCACTCATTCTTTCAGGATCCTAAGATATGATTTGAGTATTTGATATACTCTATTCTCTCATGATTCAAAATTGTGTGTTTTTGTTATATATTTATTACTATTTAACAGTTATCCAAACTGTACTTCAAAATAATTTGAATAGTATTTCTATTACAGGTGTTTTAAATAAAGAAGTTAAATTTAAGTAATCAAAATGTTGAAAACTTTTATGTAACTCTTCAAAAATACATCAATAACATTTGGACTTTATATTTTAAATTGCTAAGTAGAAGACAAGTATTGGATGCATTTAAAGGAGTTGTGACACAATGATAGCATTCACAGATAAATGCAGCACACTTTGTTAGGAAAGCTCTTGCACTCAGGGAATTTTGTTTTCTTTTCAGGGTAGCCATCCACTGATGATTCAAAAGATTTTTTATTCAAGATATTTAAAAAACAAATTTAAACTTTAAAAAAAGGGCAATCCAACTTTACATTGAACACATACCATTTTTAAATGGAGACTCAAAACACACAT
Organism: Dromiciops gliroides; assembly: GCF_019393635.1. Classification (NCBI taxonomy): domain Eukaryota; kingdom Metazoa; phylum Chordata; class Mammalia; order Microbiotheria; family Microbiotheriidae; genus Dromiciops; species Dromiciops gliroides. Next base: position 358,274,212 of record NC_057864.1, on the reverse strand, counting down.
GGAAAGAAAAAAAAATGAGATGCTAGATTATGACTTGCCACCCCAGCACATCCTGTACGCATGCTATGATTACATTCTTTTTTTCTATTACTTGCCTTAAATAGGATAATATTCACAAAATGTAGTGGTTATAAACATAGTACAATAATCTAGATTGCAAGCACCCTGCTGAGAATATGACATTCAGAGGCCAGGTTTTTTCCCCCCTATTTTGTAATGCATTCTCTAGTCATTTGCATATATCTTATTAGGAGAGCTTTTTATAGTACCAGTAAATTCATGGTCACAACTATTACATGTTCTTCTTTGTTTCTGAATCTGCATTTATTGTATTCGCCTCCCTTTTTAGGCATCATACTTCTAGAGATTCCATAATTCCACAGTTGTCAGTGAAAATGTTAGGGTGTGTGAGTCATTTGCTTTTTAGCGTGGTTATATCATAATGTTTTCCAAATGGGGTTCCATTGCTGCTTGCCAGAATGATTTCAATTTTATTTGATACTCAATAGAACAGAATTATTCCAAAATTAAATGCTTGCAGTAAGAAGGAAAGTGATCTAAATCTTTAAACATTTTAGGACCTTTGTAAATCAGTTTCAACACTTGCAGTGTTTACTAGAGAAAACATATGAGCTGGCACATTTTTCTTAGCCATTCATAAGACATTTGTTAAATTTTTATGATGTGAAATAGTAGAATCACATGGTGTAATGACCTTGGAATGCAGAAGACCTGTGTTCAAGTTCAACCTTTGCTTTGTTGAATCTTTTCAGGCATGTCTTACTCTCTGTGACCCCCATTTTGGGTTTTCTTGGCAAAGATATTGGAGTTGCTTCCTATTTCCTTCTCCAGCTCATTTCACAGATGAGGAAACTGAGGCAAACAGGGTTAAGTGACTTGCCCAGAGTTATACATTTAGAAAGTAAGGTTAGATTTGAACTGAGGTCCTCCAGATTCCAGGGCTGGCACTCTTTCCACTTCACCACTTAGCTGCCCTTCTGCCTCTTCTATATATTAACTATATGATGAGACAAGTCATTTAACCTCTCTCTGCCCTCAGACAAGTCTCTAATACTATTAATAAATCAGCAAACATTTATTAAGCATGTACTATATGTCAGATATATTCAGCTAGCTAGTGCAGCAGACAGAATGCCAGATCTAGAATCAGGAAGACTTGAGTTCAAATATGACCCTAGACACTTATGAGCTATGTGATCATGGGCAAGTCCCTTGACCCTGTTTGGCTCAGGGTCTCCTCATGTATAAAAACTGGAGAAGGAAATGGCAAATCACTCTTGTATCTTTGCCAAGAAAACTCCAAATGGGCTCACAAAATGTTGGACATGACTAAAAGAACTGAATAACAAAATAGACCAGGTATTGTTCTAAGAGATGGAGATACAAAAAGAGCCGATAAAATAGTCCCTGCCCTCTAGGAGTTGATACTCTAATGAAAAAGACAAAATGAAAACAATTATCTACAAAGCTAGCTGTATACTGGATAAATGAGGAATAATTAATAGAGGGAAAGTACTAGAATGAAGATAATATAATTTAAATATGATTTGCAGATCTGAATTAATTATGGGACTTTCTACCCAGAAGTCCAGTCCCCCACCCTAATGCACTACTCCCCCAAAAGAAAGAAATGGGATCGCCATTAGGCCAGGCATTATTAGGGAAGAGAAGTCCTAAACTATGTTTTGTTTTTGTTGCTATTTTTCCTGTTCCTGGGAGGTTACCAGCTATGAGTGATGAGACTATGTGTCACTGCCTGGGAAGTAAGCTAGGTAGTTCAGTGGATAGAGTGCTGTACCTGTAGTCAGGAAGATGTGAGTTTAAATCTAGCCTCAGACACTTACTAGCTGTTTGACCCTGGGCAAGTCATTTACCCTGTTTGTCTTAATTCACTGGAGAAGGAAATGGTAAACCATTCCAGTATCTTATAAGAATACCCCATGGGGTCATGAAGAGTTGAGCAGCACTGAGCAACAATGATAAGACACATAAGTGTAATAAAATTAAGAGAAAAATTCAGACAATGTGATATGATATATCAGATTTGGACACAGTCACTATTGAGTTGAGCATCAGAGAAGGCTTCCTACCTTTATGGCATTTAAAAGAGACCTTAAAGGTGTGAGCATGGGTCTGAAAGAGGACTGGGAGTACATTTTCCACAAAGTGGGGAACAGAATGAGTCACAGATATAAATGCTTTAGATAAGACTGGGGCAGCTAGGTGGCACAGTGGATAAAACACTGGTCCTGGATTCAGGAGGAACTGAGTTCAAATATGACTTCAGACACTTGACACGTTCTAGCTGTGTGACCCTGGGCAAGTCACTTAACCCTCATTGCCCCACAAAAACAAAGAAACAAAAAAAAACTGAGGCAGATAAGGGTTGAATCCAAGCTAAAGAAGTCTTTGAATAATAGACTAAACTGTTTTGCCTTAGATCACTGTAGGCAACATAGGTTCCTGAATAGAGAATAATTAATCAGATATGTGATCAGACTAAGTTAGTGAACACCTGAGTCAGTCAGAGAAAAATAAGATGATCTTTTCTGAATTAGAAGTATATTAGTGCATAGGCTCCTTCTCATTATTTTCACAAGCAATTAATTACTTGCCCAGATAGAGTAGTATACATTTTGTAAGTCTGGCTGGCACATCCATTATCTCAATTAGATAGTATTGCTATCTTTGTAAAGTTTTGCCTTCAGGCAATTTGGGGAAGGGGGAATTGAGAGAGAAAAAATGTTCAGCAGCAATTGCTATTTGGCAAAATTAAACTCTGTTATGTTTTCTTGCTTGGGAAGGGGGAAAGGAGGGAAAAGACAAGAAGAATTGGTCTCATTACACAGCACACTATGATGTCGCAGTTAACATACTATATAAATGAGTAAAAAAGGAAGTAGTGGGGGGATGGTTATAAAAAGTGTTTAATGGATTAATTTTAGTGCTCATAAAATCACAGTGCAGGAGATGGAGCCCTTCCATGTAAAGGCTGTGACTCTGAAGGCCCATAAGGCCTCCCTACACCAGCACACCTCAGTACTAACCAGATTCAGTGTCCCAATTTAGGGATCTTGTCAGCCACAATTGCAACGTGTGCCAAATTGTGTGATATTCGTTCCTTTCTAGGGACTAATTGAGACCACCAAACTAATTCTCACTTGTGATTCAAATCAAAGGTTTGAGAAGCTGTCACTGGAGATTTTCTCATCACAAGTACAGAATAAAAAAAGGGTCCCTGCTGCAACCATACAATCCATCCCATTGCAGCTGCTCTCAGCACAGAATCACAAGATGTCAGTTTATAAAAATCGCATAATTCCCATAATTTTATCTACTAGGGGACCTATGAGTATTCCCCCAAACTCTGGAGTCCTGCAAGGATCATTATGCCCTAATTCCTCCAGCAGATTACATACAGTAATGAAGAAAAACCAAATGATATTCTGTCTATGCCTGTGTGAGTCATTCTCACCCTTTTGCTTCCTTTCTAGTCAGTTTATAGGTTATATCAAAAGCTACTAATATTTTGCTTTATTAAATATTTTAAATGGATCTTCAAGAGTGCAGGATGCCATCTTTAATTTTAATTAGCAAATCTAAATGACAACATAAATTAAATGATTACAATATCTGTTAGCAACTGTAAATCAGAAAAGAGATATAAATGGAGCATAGGCCCAATTTCCTTTGTATTGTTTTGCATTTAATGATATAGTATTTATTAAGCTATGGACTCATTATGGATCACATCCCTTGCTACTCCAAAAGAACACAATCATTGAAATAAATATATATGTACACATATACACATATGTATATGTATGTGTATATACATATATATATGTATATAATTTAAATTTATTTTATTACCTCTTTCTGGATAAATATCCTCTACATAATTACCCTGAATAACCTTTTTTTCCCCCACTCCAATGAAACAACAAATATCCCTGAATAACTGTCCAGACCTCCCACCTTCTAATGTATCAAGCATATTGTTTCCAGATTTCTATTACAAAAACATCAACAGTTTTCAGGGGCTCTGAACTTTGAAGATAAAGATGTGGTGGGTGTTGTTAGAAGTAGAAAAAAAGCAGGAAAGTGGTCTAACAATTGCATTAATGTATTTGTAATCTCTATCGAATAATTAATTCTAAAATTCCAAAATACTTAAAGAGTTTCTTTTCCCAAGTATATTAAATGCTCCTATTCAAAATTTGTGAACACTGTTATTTACAATAACACCTTATCTTGGCATAGAGTCTAGTATATGGAGTCTTAGGACCTGAGCTCAAATCGTGGGCCTAATACTTTACTTTTCATATGATATTTAAAAGATACAAAGTGCTTTCTTATCTCATTTCAACCTCATAACAAACTTATAAAGAAAGTGCCATGGTTGTTATAAAAAAATAAATTACAAAAGATTAGAAAAGTTCTTCAGGTTGGTTGGCTGATGGGTGATGAAAACATACAGACAAGAATAAGGAGGTGAGGATCCAGGAAAAGAAAAAAAAAAACATTAAAAGCAGACTTGGGGGGGGCAGAATGTAAAAGCAATTATATCAGAATGTGTGATAAAGGCCTTGGGATAAGCTGCAAGAGTTAAAAGGACACCCCATAGCCTTCTAGTGGTATGTGGAGTAGAAGGTAAAAGTTTGGGAGCAGAAACACTAGTTACTCCCTCTTGTCTATCCTCCAAACATAAGTGGTCAGTATCAATTGTTCCCAGTTCCTTTCAGGACTGTGACATTCCCTTTAGTCAATATCTTTTACTCCACCTCACCAGGGGGATGGGCTTCTTATTAAATCTCATTTGTGGGACAGCTAGGTGGTGAAGTAGATAAAGCACCCCCCCTGGATTCAGGAGTACCTGAGTTCAAATCCGGCCTCAGACACTTGACACTTACTAGCTGTGTGACCCTGGGCAACCCACTTAACCTCCACTGCCCCACAGCAAAAAAAAAAAAAAAAAAAAAAAAAAAAAATCTCATTTGAGAAGGAACTGCGGAAATAGATAAATGATGGCCTGAGGCACAACTTTGCACACTAGACTGTAGTCTTCACACAAAAATCATTGGGCTTATTCTTTTTCCAGGATACTCAAGATTCAGATTCACTTGATCTTCTCTGCTTCTGAGAAGCTATGTTAAAAAAAAGAATCAATAAAATCTCTTTGGTTTATCCTGAGTCACCAGCTGAGAAAGTCACAATGATTAAAAAGAGAAAACTCTCTCTCTCTCTCTCTCTCTCTCTCTCTCTCTCTCTCTCTCTCTCTCTCTCTCTCTCTCCTTCCCTCCCTCCCTCTCTCCTTTCTTCTTCCTTTCCTTGCTTTCTTCTCCCTCTTCCTCCTCTATTTCTAACAATATATATAGTGTACATATGTGTATACATGCAGTAGAAAATCTTTTCTTTCAATTGTCACCTTTAAGCAAATGAAACCTATGCAGAATAGCAATGCAATGGTTATCCAAAGATTTATCTTAATCCAGCTTTAAGATACCTGGGGAATTTGAGCTTTAAGGAATCAAATAAGCTTTAAGGAATCAAAAAGGACTATGTCATCAGCATGATGTCATGACTTGCAGTTGGATTTAAGTGAGGGAGGACTGTGCAATGTCACCAACCTCACTCTCTCCTCCAGAGCTATCTGGGTCCAATGGCAAGAAATACATACATACATATATACATACATACATACATACATACATACATACACATGTGTGTATGTATGTATCAGAATGACTGGAGATGGCCCTGGGTGTATAGAACAATTGGGGTTAAGTGATTTGTTCAGGGTCACACAGCTAGTAAGTGTCTGAGGTGAAATTTGAACTCGGGTCCTCACAACTTCAGGTCCAGTGCTCTATTCATGATGCCACCTAGCTGCCAGTGGAGGTAGCTAGGCTACCATGGAATGGCTTCATTCCCTTATTCCCTTTTGTTCCATCCCCCATTTTCTCTTACATCTGATGACATTGCCTCTCATGAGGCTACCCCACCTCCCCCTTCATTCTCTTAAGAAGTAGGAAGGGCTAAATCCTTCCCGCAATCAATAGTGTGGGGAATTTCTGTCTCTCCAAGGACATGAGTTTCCACCCACATCTAGTTATATGCAAAATAAAAGTATGGGACCACATAACCTCTAAGGTCTCTTTCAGCTCTAAATAGATGACCTTTTGAGTGTTCATAGATATCTTCAGAAAAGAGAGAAACCTGACATAAGTTAAAATACTGCGCAGTTTCCCACATCTTCTTCATATTTAAATCTGAGCACAGATCACCATTTATTCTTAGCATCTGTTCAGAATATAAATATTAATGGACTCAATGGCATACACCTGTGTGCCATAATCTTGAGCTCTACTTTTTTTTTCACTTTCTATTTCCTAAATGAATTTCTAAGATGCTCTCTTTTGAGGGACAATGGACCATATTGTATTTTTTTTTTCTGGAGCTTGATTTTACCAACACAATGCTTCCAAAACCCAGAATCATCTATAGAACTCTTACATTGACAGAACATCCTTCTTCTATTAGGAATCTGAGGGTGAAATTGCCCATGACACTACTGATGAATATATAGCTGTCTCTTTGATGCTTGGCTTGATGATAGTATTAGCAGATCTTTGAACAAAGTTATTTCCCTGGTAACATCTGTCATGGAATTTTATATGATCTTAACATATTCATTGGGAGATTCCTTGCTTAGGGATAGATTTTAAGGGAACATTTTTGATGTTAGGTGGAATGGTTTTATATAATCAGAGGGCAACAAGACAAAGCAGAATCTTATCATAACCTTGGATTTTTTATATTTAACACATCTGACATTCTATTCCCTTCTATTCTATTTCCTACCCTACCCCAGGCTGAAATTCACTGCCTCAGTACTTATATCTCTTGGAATTTTTAGTCCATCTCAAATGCCTGAGATTTCCTTTCCCACTTCCCCCCTCAGCTGCTAGCACTTCACCTTCCTGCCCCCCAAAAACCTTATATTTATTTTGTAGATATTATACTTGCTTGATCTTCTGATAAAAGAACCCTCTCAATTGTATCAATACTGTTTTTATACTTTACCTACTATAATACCTGGCACATGGTAGGCATTTAATAAAAAGCTTATTGTTTGATTGATTATACCTCAGTCAATTGTGGGACTGTGAAGAAATGATCTGATTTTAAAGTCTGTGAAAATTCAATTGTACCCCACACATTTATTCATCAAGGATTCCACTGATGTATGCATGGATAATTTTCATAAGCATTTTATAGATAGGAATGGGTAGGCATATGTGATTGGAGCTATGATCATCTCAGAATTCCATCTTAGTGGCACTGTGCTTTTTGAAGCCTAGCTAAGTGAATAGAGGCTTCCTACCAGAAGAATGGCTGCTTACCAGGTGATGGGTTGTTGGTTTTTACCACTCTTATCCAAATTATCATAATAACTTAATATTTAAAAATAATTAGTATCTTTGATTAGCTAATATAGGAGGGTTCTTAACGTAGGGTTGGTGAACTATTTGAAAGTATTTTAAAAATTATATTTCAACATATTTGGTTTCCTTTGAAATCCTATATATTTTCTTTTATGGATTTAAAAACACATTCTAAGAAGGGGTCCATAAGCTTCACCAGATTGACCCAAGGTCCATCACACACACACACACACACACACACACACACACACACACACACACACACACAAACACACACACTGAGAAACCTTGATGTAGTGTAATAGAGACATTCCATGCCTATAGAATACTATGAATAGGAAAAAACATAGGAATTGGGCACCATCTGTAGTAAACTCAAATAAAATCCCTAGACTTTTTAAATGAAAAGACCATAAGAACACTTAGAGCCAAAAGAAAAAAAAAAGCTCAGAGGACAGATGGTAAAATCCCCTTATTTTATAGATGAAGAAACTGAGGCACAGATAGATTAAGTGATCCACTCATGACCAGACAGATAGGAATTGGCTAATTCAGGATTCGAACTCAGATCCTGTGTCTCTAAAGTGCCCAGTCCAGGGCACTACATCATTTAGCATAACTATATTGAGACAATTTTTTGCTGAATTAATGTTTTGCTTTACTAAAATTCTCTTTTCCTGCCTCATAATGTCACAGAAGTGACTCTTGGTCATCAAAGGCTATATGGTAAAACAAACAAACAAACAAACCAAAAAACACATGTTCTGGCTAAACTACAAAGGCTTCCCATTTAGGCTCAGCATTGTTTGATAGACCATGTACCTGTCAGTCACAGATCAATTTGGGCAAATTCATAGACATTTCACAGACTTGGTGGCTGCAAAGTATTGAATAGTTTGGCTATAACAAATCTGGAAGACAATTGATCAGATTAGAGAGGGATTGTAATCTGCAGCAATGGAGGAAGGGCCCACAGAGTAGAAGTCAAGGATCTTTGTAGGACAGAAGTAAGATAGAACTTTACTTTTCACCATTTGTTTCTTAATTCTAAAAGCAAAGTAGGGTTCAGGATTAGCTGAGTAGATCAAAGAGGTCTTAATATGCTAAAACACTGGGGGAAGGAATGAAAAAGAAAAGCTTAGGAAAATTGAAAATTTGTTGAAAAATATGAAAAAGCTTGAATTAATGATTCCCATTGAGTTTTCAGCAATCAATAAAATTGTGTGCTGTTATTTTCTTTACCTAAATAACAATAAAAAAAGTTAATTTCTATTCATCTCACATTTTACTGTGTGAATTTTTAGAATTCAAATTCAATGGGAAGACAGACTTCCTTCTGTGAGGAAAATATTATTTTGTGTAACCTTTTAGTGAAGTGTTATTTGTAGTGAAGGATTATGATTAGAACTGGGTAATAATGGAATTCCAAAAAGAATTTGTCCTTAGGTTGAAAACTGTATTCACCAGTGTCTACAGTTTTTACCTTTTTCTCCTTCCTTATAATCTGAAGAGTTCACTGAAACTGGCCATTTTCTTGAACAGCTAGTTAAAAAAAATATATAAACACTCCCTTCCCAAAGAGCATTAAAAAATAAGGTATCAGAAGTTATTTTTCCTATTTTTGGAAATTAATAAAATGTAACAGTTTTCTAGAATTTGTTTTTCCAAAATTTTTTTCCAATCATGTCATTCCTAGAAAGAGATAGTATATCATAATGGAGAGAGAGCCAATCCCAGTGTTGGGAATATCTGGGATCAAGTCCTGCCCCCAACCAATTCTGGCTGTGGGCCTCTGCTCATTTCACTTAACCATAAATGGTAAGTAGCTCTCTAAGACTATAAATTACAAAGAAGTTATTGATCTTCTTTAGTGGAGGAAGTAACCACACTGAGAGTTCCCCACACTAGTGATTGCAATTAGTGATTTTTAGCTTCCTCCATTGATGCAGGGATATATATGTCTTGACAGCATCCCTTGGCAGGGGTGTGCTGGAGATAGTTCAAACCAGCTACCAAGAAGTGAATGTTAATTTTCAGTGTGAAAATTTAGATTGCAGAAATTAGAAAATATTCCCAATCTGTATTATTATTAGTAGTAGTAGTTTTGCTTGTATAGACTTAAGAGAGTTATGGAGAAAATGTTAATAATGAAGATTAAGCTCAAAAAAGTATTATACATACATTTCTCCTGGGGAACAGATTATTAAACATATACTAGCACACTTGCATGTGTGTGTAATATCCACATGTATGTTTATATATATTCCTATATTCTGGTATGTAGACATATTCATATTTGTGTAGAGGCCATGTCATATAACCAATAAGAAATACCAAAGATGAATAGGATTAAAGCTTGTCATAAGTGAATTGTATGACAGAAATTTTTCACTGTGTCAAGGAGCAAAGGATGATAGGGAGACTGTCAGAGTGCCTCATGCTGTCTGGAGACAGTAAAGAAGACCTCTATTCAATTGGGTGGACCTCCTGTGACAAACTTTGGCTTGAGGATAAAGAAGCTAAGCAGGCATGGAATGATTGTAGTATATTTCAGTGGAGGGACCACATGAATAAATGAGATTACAGATCTCATCACATATTGCATATCAATGAGTAAAATGATTCACATCATTACTCAATTATGCATGTCTCTAAAATCATGATTTCAAAGAAAGTGAGTAGAACCCTTGTCAACATTTCTTTGTGCAACCACTAAAATACAAATTCTCAAGGTTGATTGCTTTGATGTCAAAGCAATGGCCAGCATCACCCATAGCCTGCATAATTACAGTTCAATTTTCCTGTACCTATACACAATGCAGTCCCACTTCTCTCTTTGGCCCACTTTATGCCTTTTATCTAAGCAAAGGAGCCTGTTCAGTCAAGAATAATTTATCAAAGTCTTACTATGTATCAGCAACAGGGACAAGCACTCATTACAAGAGCTGGAATTTCTCATATAGTGATGTAAATATCAGGAAAGCTCTAAGCTCTGCAGAATCAAATCCATTCAACTTAAAAAGCAACTAAAAGTTTCATGAAATACTGATTTATACAGACCATCATAATACCCCAAACTTCTTTAGTTATGCCTCATAATGGAACAGCAATCAAAGGGAAATATATTTTTTGACAGAAGCACAGCTAAAATTGGGGGAAACTGTTTCTTTTGTACTTTGTTCTCTTCTAATTGGTAGACAACTTACAGTTAAAGAACGGCTGCAAGTCAAGATAACTACAAGCACATTGGATTGTATCTACCCCGTGAATGTACCTTCAATATAACTCAACTCTGCTGGTTGCCAATAACGTTTTCGATTTCCATCTATTAGATATATGATCAAGCATGTCAAATCTGCCCTGAGTAAGAAAGCCCCCCCCCAAAAAAAGTCATTTACTGGAAACATTCTCATAGCTATTAATCCAACAACCCTGGTCAGATTTAATGCTCAAAGGCATTTACCTACAAAGTTAAGCAGATGCTTTGAGTTGCAAGCTAATTTTGTTCCTCTGTTATCTTAACAGGACATCTGTTAAAACATCATCCCAGGAAGGTAATATGCTCAAAATTAAACAATCTGCAGGTTGCCTTGTGATTTTTATATGCAACCCTGACATTTAAACCATTAACTAACCCAGTGTGGAAACTACAACTAAGCAATCTTAACTGCTGCTCATAACAATGTGTAGTTAACAGTATGTTGTTGTAGATTTTTACATAATTGTTCTTTTGCTAATCAAATTGAGGTAATATTAAGGTTATTAAAAAGTTATCACTTGATTAATAAAATTTCTACCCTAATTTGAGACTCATAATACATCTTCTTGATATTTTCTCCTGTTTAATGTTTTGTGCTTACTCCCTTCTGCTGGCTCTCTTCCTATCTAAATGTTCCTTTTCAGTCTTCTTTACTTGATCTTCATCCTAGTCACACCTGATAAGCAGGAAAGTCCTGTTGGGCTCTGTCTTGGGCTCTCTGATCTTCTTCTCTATGTTGTTTTGCTTGGTGATCTCTTCAGTTCCCATGAATTCAGTTATTACCTCCATGCTGATTCTCACTTCTACTTATCTAAGACTGGCTTCTTTGCTGACTTCCTATCTCATATCACCCACTGCTTATTGGACATCTCAAACTGGATATCCCATATGTATTTTAAGTTCAACATGTCTAAAACTGACTTTATTATCCTTAACCCCAAACCCTTTCCTCTTACCATCAAAGGCATCAACATCCTTTGAATTGACAAGGCTTACAAACTAGGTGCCATCTTCAGCTCCTCACTATCTCTCACCCTCCCCATCCCCATATCCAATTTGTTGCCAAGGCCTGTTGATTGCACCTTTGCAACATATCTCTCGAATATACCCTCTTCTCTCTTCTGATACTTCCCCCACATTCATCATGAGACCCTCACCACCTGATGCTTGGATGGTAGCAAGAGCCTAATGGTGGGTCTGCCAGTCTTAATTCTCTTCTCCACCACCCCTACTCCAAGCCATCATCCATTCAGATATCAGTCATCTTCCAAGAGCACAGGTTTGACTATGTCACACTCAATAAACACCAGTGGCTCCCTATCATGACCAAGCTTAAATATAAAATCCTCTTTGATGTTCAAAGACCTTCATAACTTTGATTCTTCTCTCCCCACCTCTCCAGTCTTCTTATGCCATATGCTCCACCATGTATTCTGCATTCCAGTGACACTGGCCTACTTGCTGCTTTGAATAAGATATTCCATGTTTGAGTTCTAAGCATTTTTATTGGCTGTCCTTCATGCCTACAATGGCCTCTCTATTCGCCTCTGTCTCCTGCCTTCCTTAGCTTCATCCAGGTCCTAGCTAAAATCCCACCATCTACAGGAAGCCTTTAAGAACCCCCTTAATACTAGCATACTAGTGCCTTCCCTTTAGTGAATATATGTATGTATGTATGTAAACATATGTGAATATGTACTGATGTATATGCACATATATGTATTTATGCACATATCTTCTCTCTCCCTCTCTCTATATACATACAAACATACATAAAATGAATAAATTATATAATTGCTTGGATGTCATGTGTCCCATTAAACCATAAGTTCCAGAGCTTAGTATGAGGCCTGACTCATGGTAGATACTTAATAAATATTAGTGATGACTGAATAAATAAAAATATTATTCCATTATCAATATTGTATTTATGTCCAGGTATTATTGATGGGGGTAGCTAGCCAGTGCAGTGGATCGAGCTCTGACCCTGGAGTCAAGAAGACATGAGTTCAAATTTGGGTTTAGACGTTAACTAGCTGTGTGACGCTGGGCAAGTCATTTAACCTTGTTTGCCTCAGTTCTTCATCTGTAAAATGAGCTGGAGAAAGAAATGGCAAATCACACCAGCATATTTGCCAAGAAACCTCTATAATGGGGTAACAAAGACTGATTCATGTCTAAACAGGAGCTACCTTTAGTGTGGTAGCTTTTCATTTTATAAAATACAAAACATTTATTTTTTAAATAACAGCCCTGTGATGTCAGTATGTAAGCTATTTTTCTTTGGTCCTGAACCTGTGTTTTTACTGTTATTGAGAGCTCCCAGTGTGACAACTCCTTCCATGACTACAGATCAGGAATTCACATGAAGCTTATGGACTGAGAAGTTTGCCTGGGGATGATGAGAGATTAAAAAAACTTGCACATAGTCACACAATTAGTCTATGTCAGAGGCAGAAGTTAAACATTCCAGAAAGTCTTCCTGACTTTTTAGGCCTGGCAACTATTCACTATGTTGTGATCCTTCTCATGTCCATGTTATCCTGCCCATTTTACAGTTGAGAAAACTGAAGATCAGAAAAATGTGACAAGTCTAAACTCATTGTGCTTTAAAATACCCCCCCCCACACACACACACACTTGACCTTTGTTTTATTTTGTAACTAAGGGAACTCAATAACTTCAGGGAGTTGTCAGAATATTATCCATTTTACAGAACAGTCAAGTCAGGCTCCGCTAAAAATGTATATTCTTGAAACAATCACTTACATGAATAGTACGTTTCCAAACCAAGTTGGCTGATGCTTTTAATGTTATATTTTAAGAGGAATCTGTGGATTGTGTCATGATGTGTCTGAACTTAATTAATCATATAATACCATCAGTAAATAATTACAAATTTAATTATCTATAAATCATATACACATATTGATGAACTAATCATGTAGAGCATAAAAGTTCAACAGAAATACAAATGAAAAAGGATGAGATCAAGATGAAATTATATTTCAACCAAAACTCAGTAGAGAACCTCTCAAATTTATTGAGCAGGGAAGTAAAGCAGTCAGATACATGTTTCGGGAATGCTATTTATGTGGAGAATGGATTGAAAAGGAGTGAGACTTGAAGTAGGCAGATCTATTAATAGATAAGGCAAGAGTGGCTGAGGACCTGGACAAAGTATTAGATGAGTTGGTGCCAAGGTAACTGATGTGAAGAAATGGAGAATGTAAGTACCTGTAGCATACAGATTGTTTCATTCTTTATATTTTTCTACTGAGTACCTAAAACAGTATCTGCCACATACTAGGCACTTGATTGTTTTTAGGCTCATTGACTGTGGACTTAGTAATGAGTAATGACAAAATATGCTAATTGAATGGATATGGATGGGGAGAGTGAGAATGTGGAAGAGAGGATGATACTGTGGTTGTGAACCTGGGTGAGTAGATGGATAGCATTTCTATCTATGAGATTTGGAGTGTTACCAACCTGTTGAGAAAGATATTGCAGTGAAGCTCCGCCATGAGGAGAAATCATGTGACTGAGAAACCATGTGACTTTAGCATCCAGAAGTGACCTTTTCTGGGATTTTAAAGGTCAGTTTGGTGTCAGGAAGTGATGTTTACCCGTGGGTCCTGTCAATTAGAGCTACCAACCAATTAGCTTGGAGCTGTGTGTGTGGAGAACCCTGTTTTCCCTGTTTCACGGGAGGCTTGTGGGAGAAACCAAGGGGAGAGTAGCTTCTTCGGTTCATGACTTGGGCTTTGGCAGGTGAGATGTGGAGATCTCTTAGATATAGTTAGATAAAGTTTGATTTTTACCCCTCTCTCCTCACCAACTTCTGATGCACTTTAATAAATACTTTAAAACCTAAACTCTTGCTAAAGCTTCTAATTTAAGGAGACTATTGATTAGATTTTAGACATCATAGCTAGAATTTTAGGCCCTTATATCTCAATATTAATAGCAAAGTTGGAAGAGGGAGAGGATTTGAAGAAAACAAAAAATAAAGAGATGTGAGATTCAATCTGTGTATACCTAGTCATCCTGGGTCACTCACAAAGATGAAGTTGAGTGGTGGGTAGGATGAGTAGGATAAGAAACTGATTCACAGGACACTGCTTCCAGAATACAGACTCATGAAATAAGAACCTGCTGCAGGCACAAAATGATGATGTATGGTATTATTCCAACAGCACATGTGGCAACTGAAGGTTCCAGGGTCAAAATTATATTATAATTGCTCTTAGGGGCCCAAGTGGAGCTGAAAGGCAAAAATTGGGAGCATGCAGAGGAAGGAAAGGGCAGAGTGAGACAAGCCCATAGGATGGATATCATGGGGACAGTGGGATTCAATGCATCTTCTAAGAGCCCTCCAATTAGCTGATCACATACTCCTTTGAGGCATTCCCCTAGTTAGTTGGTGGACCTATTTTAGAGACCAGTGACGTGAGGAGCAGAGATGGTGCAATGGGGATAATCAAAGTGAAGACTCCAAAATACTTGTTCTTATCCTTCTTTCTTCCCACATTCATTAGATAGCAGTGTCTCAAACATACATCATTGTTTGCAAATGCAACACTTCCTTCATATATACCAATCTTATATATACTAATTATGCCAACAAATACAAGTCATATAAAAACCAATAACTTGGGATTTATGGGAGAATTTTTTTTCTTTTTCATTCTGCATTCTATGTATCATCAATAGATCTAGGTTCTGTATTCTCATTTCAGACTTTCATATATCTATGTACTTTCCATTCACCACTGATTGCTTGATCACTTCTGGCATTATATTACTTTGAGGGATATAAGGCAGACATAGCAACTAAAGAATTAAATGTTATAATCTTACCTTTCTCAAACCCTTAGAGTAGAAAAAGGGAAAAACACATATAACTTTGCCCTTTAGAGTTATCCTTTAGATTGTTTGTTAAAAGAAAATGATTAAATTTTCATGGACTCTGCTAAGACCAGCTTTGGGTTGTAAAATGAAAAGCAGAGCAGATGTTATTAACTGCTTCATTGCCAAGGGCCATTACCAACCAGGATGTGTTATAAGACTCTTTTATGCTGTTGCAGCTATACTATTTCAAATCTCCAAGACTTCGAGGCCGATTTCAATAGCAAGTCCCTACCTTGACTTTCTCTGTTTGAGCATATGGGCACTTAATCATTGCATTTCTGCCACAACTTGGAGTGGAGAGAGTGTGAGTGTTCATATAAAATTTTAATACAGCCATTTTCCCTTTTCTCAAACTAAACTGACCCTCCCAGGGCTTGCTAGCTCACCTCACTGAGCCAATATGGGTAAATATCTGCTCTCCAATTTTTTCAGGTGATTATTCAAAAAAGGAAAATGTCATTAAAACTCATTCTACTGTGGAATTTCTTTGAACAAAATGGATTATGGGGGGACAGCAGAGATGTATAAATTAGGTCAGGAATTCATCTTTGGGAGGCTGTATGGGCTTTTCCTGTGTGGAAGCAAAATGTGAGCTTTAAGAAGCAATCCTGTCTGTTCTTTTCGAGCCGCCTGAACAATTTCCTTTCATTGGTCATGGTACCTTGCTGAAAGGCTTGCCTGACAGCCAGGGGTGTAGGGGCTAACAGTGAGGCAAAGGATCAGAGAAATGCCATAAAGAAAGACCACTCTGCAGAGGGGCGTGCTGTGCCCGTATATGATCCCAATCATAAAACCATATGTCCACGGGAGCTTTAGTTGTTCCCAACACCATCATCCCCCCACCCCACAGCATTTTCCCCCTTTTTTCTTTGTTGGCATTGAAGTAAAACAAATCCTACTGATTTTAGATGCATATGGAGCCAGATTTCAGCAAAAGACATTCAGTGATTGCTGCAAAAAGAATCAGCCTGGTCTCCATTATGCATCCTTACCTCCCCTGACCACTGGTAAAGACCCCAATCAGTTCTCCAGTGATGCTTAGTTGTAATCTGTTAGTTTCTTCAGTCCTTTAAGCAGGTGATAATCTCACAGTACTAAAAATGTCAACGTTTTTACAGGTTCCTTTGGCTCTAATAAGGAGCTCTTGTAAACCCATCTCAAGGCCTCTGTCCCTGATAGCTAATTTCAAGCAGCAAAAGACTATTAGTGATGATTTACTTGCTAATGGAAATAAGTTGGTGCCTTTGACTTATTTGGTATTAATAGCAAAATGCATGGATTTGCACTAAAGAAGGATGTTGGGTGTTTTTATTTTAATTCCCAAGCTGTATCACTTCACTCTATTAAGAAATAAAATAATTCTTTATTTCACTAACTCTACCACCACCAGAAGCTATTGCGCACACACACACACACACACACACACACACACACAGCTGAAACATTTATTATTAAGATGTAATTTTATCAAATGGTTCTAAGAACGTGCTGTGCCAACACGTCCCTTGTGGTTCAGAACCTCCTAGGAAATCCCTAGTGGAAAATATAGGCTAATATTCTACTTCCCCAAAAGTTATTAGGTATTTTTTATTTTGAGTTTATCTGGTACAGTATATTTCAAGGCCCTGACATGTTTTGCTTAATAGAAATAAAAACCCATGAGCATCATCACAGGTCTGGTAATATTTTCTGTTTTTTACTTTTCTTCTTAAAGCAAACATGGAAAGATTCAAGATGCGTGTGTGTGTGTGTGTGTGTGTGTGTGTGTGTGTGTATGTTTACACATGGGTATGCAATAAGTATTATGATTTTATTATCACCCTCTCAATTTTCCCATACCCTGTGGCCCTTTTATTAAAATAATTACATAATGTAAATAAATATGAGGGAGCATGGTGTAAATGTAGAGAAAGTTAACCTTGGAATATGGACAACTTTGATTTAAATTCTGTCTTTGACACCTATGAGTTTTGTGAATGAGGTCAATTCATTGAACTCTTCAGTGAATCTGGCAACTTTCTTAGATTATAAGTTAAAGACAAAACATTAATCTTGATTGGTAGATGGAATTTTTATATTAGGAGCTCCCCACACTCAATAAATCGCAGTCCTGAACCATATGGTTATTATCTGAGTAGCTGTCTAACTATGTTGGAAAAGGCTAGTGACTTAATTGGCCATAAGACTATACAAGGTTTTTTTTTCTGCCATAGAACCTTCCTAATGACCTTTTACTAAGTCATAGAGGAGTGCTTCCTTGTTGGCAGAGCCATACACATGATGAAATCATAGAATCATTGACTTATTTAGGGAAGCATCTTGAGAAATCAAGACCTACTTGAGATGTCTATTCCTATTCCATCATTTACAGATAAATCAAGTGACTTGCCAGCATTAAACAGATGGTAGAGGTAGAGTTTGAAAGCAATTCCTCAATCCAAATCCAGTTTTCTATCCATTGAACTATTATTAAGTACCAAAGTATACATATAATAGAGGCATTTAAGGTATGAAGAAAATATGATCTATTTCACTGGAGGGAATACATAAATCATTGAAATCATGGCTATTTAGAAGTATTCAATATTTACTATACCAGCTTGGATTGGAGAGGGTTTAGGCTTCAAATCCAGCCTCAGACACTTACTAGCTCTGAGATCATGGTAAGTAACTTAACCACATTTGCCTCAGTATCTTCACTCTAGTACCTTTGCCAAGAAAACCCTAAATGGAGTCATGAAGCATTGAGCATGACTAAAAATGACTAAACAACAATTCATTCATTTTATCTTTATTCACACAAACGCACACACACATATACACACACACACACACAAAGTGGTGGTAATCAAAGTGATAAATGGTTAAATCTGGCTTAAATCCTGGCCATTTCTAGTTACTTGATGTAATGCAATACAGAGATATCTTGAATCATACCAAATGATAATTACATGTTCATATTGCAAGTTATTTTTCAGTTGGTCATAAATGCCATTACTTTCTCCTGGAGTGAGAGCAGGGCACAGATTTTTAGTACTAATGTTGTTATCCATCTCTATGTACTTTACTCTTTTCCAACAATTCATAGTCTTTGTAGAGTCAGAACTAAAGACTCAGAAATGGCAAATGACTCAAATAGGATTCTTCTCAAAGATGTAGAAATTCCTTCCAACCACATAGATCATAATCTCTCCATGCCTGCTCATCCTAGATGACTCTTGGTTACCTATAACTTTAAACAATGCAATTCTGTACAATGTTCTGAGGCCTTCCTCTCTTCTGATATCACTAGGTATTAGTAGATCATTCTTGTTTTCCAACTGTTCTCTCTGCTCACTGTGGCCAGTAGATAAAAAATATAACAAAACTATTCACTGGTTATTTTTCTACATCTATTTACCAAGTTAGCGATTTATGTCATTGCTCAAAAAGCTTTATCCTAATTATGTTTATTAGTATCAGTGTTTTAAAATATCATCTAAATTTGTAAAAATCTTTTTGTGCCTGGTAAGATAGAAAAAGTAATATATTAAGTCTCATGAAATAAAAGCAAATAAAAAACCTGCCACTGACTAGCAGTGTCCTTGCATAGCAGTTCTATGGGCTTCAATTTCCTTATCTGTAAAGTGAAAAGGATGGACTAAAATTTAAGAGGTAACAAACTCAACACCTTTTGCCCACAAAACTCCTAAGATGCGGGCCAAACCAGTTTAAAATGTGATGAGAAATGTTTAGGAAAATACAATGTAAACAATGTTAATTTGTGGTTGTCTAGGTCAATATGTGGTTCATAGGAATTGATATTTTTTTTAGTTTAACACCACTGGTTTAGATTATCTCTGAAGTTTCTTCTAATTCTAATATTCCGTGAATCTATGCCCCCATATGTTAACATCAAGTTTATATCTGAGAAAAAAATAATAAATAGAAGTAGACAATGGGTTTTTCAATATTCTCCAGTGTTGCTCTTTATCACAGTATATATTTAAAGTCACATAAATCTGAATTCAAAGTAGATCTGTACAATTTAGAAACTCTGATAGTTTTTACAATTGCTGTTGTTTGTCCTTCATTCTCGAAGAGAACCATGACAGATGTCATGACTTACAGTGAATTGGATTTAAATGAGGGAGGGCTGTGCAAAGTCACCAGCCTCATATTCTCCTCCAGAGCCATCTGGGTCGAGTGGCAAAATATATTATCAAGATGACTGGAGATGGCTGTGGATGTTTTAGGCAATTGGGGTTAAGTGACTTGCCAAGGGTCACACAGCTACTATGTCAGAGGTGAGATTTGAACTCAGGTCCTCCCAAATACAGGGCCAATGCACTAACAAGTAACATAGAAAACATGTGTTCTCATAATCATTTTTTCAACTGCGGAAACTGAGGCACAGAAAGGTTTTTGTATCTCATTCAAGATCAGACAACTAGTTAAAAGCAGAATCAGAATTAGAACTGAAAGAAGTATGGCATTCAATTTAAGCATTCTGTTTCCAAGATGATACTAATAGGAAGAGTGAAAAACCTAGGACCACAGCATTTAAACTGACAAAACTGGCATAAAACATATGTAGAAAACATAATATATGTAGAATATCATATATATATATACATATATATATATATAAATCCTCTATGTTACAATAGAAATTCTAATACTATAGATGAACATAAAAGCTTATAATTCATTTTCACTTAATATTAGGAGACTCTTAATTGGCAGGCATAAATATTTTAAAAGTACAAAACAAAAAATAATTAACGTAACTATGAAACCCATAGGGAACTAGCTTATATTCATAATGAAAACTGAGATTTCCCATATCAGATGCTCCAAATGGGAAAATCAGCTTTATCTGTCATGAAGAAGTATACAATAAAAATGTCTTTTAGAGAGTATTTTCAAAAAGAATTTGTTTTTTCTTTGATTTGTGTTTTTATTTCTATAGCAAATACTCTAACTCAGGTGACAATTCATTTAGCTATGACAACATAATTGTCCCATTATAATGTCATGGGGTGCAGAGCACCCCAGAAGTTCTCTGGGGCACACCAAGGAATCATCTCCTTGAGAAACTAAACCAGAGGACAGATAACACCTAGAGACATAAGCTGAACCAAATCGGACTGAGCTAGCTTCAGATTCCTACCCTTCATTCTGGTCTCCCTTACCCTGGGGAGATAAATTTGGGTGTGGCTGCGGCCTTTGCTTTCTGAAGAGGAATCTGTAGCCACCCCTCACCCAATTCCTTTAGTCACTACCGATGGGGGATGGTTCTCCTCTCCTCACCCAATTCCCCCAGCTACCACCAGTGGGGGATGGTCCTCTCTCACTAAAGGAACTTTTCACGGGCAGATGGTCCATCCCCATCAGTTCTCTATAAAAGTACCTTCCAGTCTCCTGTTCGAGGAGATTTGGTACCTCTGAGCCATGTGCTTTATGCCAAATCTCCCCATGTAAAAAAGTCCAAGGATTTCTTTCATGGTTTCCCTCCCCCAACCCTTCCCTTCCCTTGCTTCTAAATAAACCATCACCTTATTCTAACTACATTTTGTGTGCAAGAGGGTGTAATTCTTTAAAGAAGAATTCCCAAGAACCCCAATCCCTAACCCAACCCATACCCCATTTCCCACCATATCAATAACATAGGCAATACATATTGGGGGGGGGGCAGGAAAGTTAAAGGAAAGGTAATTGATTTCTAACAAGGTTCTATTCTTCCTTTAAGATATAAGTTGCAAAAACAAAACAGAGAACTCAACACCATTGCCAAAGTCCTTAATTACCCAAAATATTTGTTTAAATATATATTGAATGAGGATGGTCAAAATCTATGTCACTGTCATTTTCCTTCATAAGTTTAATCTGTTATATACCTATAGACCTTTAATTAAAGAACTGCCAAAGTTGTTCCAAAATACAGTACACTCCAAGTAGCCACTGGGCTAGACTCATCTATCTGAAGACAGGAGAGGATCACAAAAAGACAGCTTAGTTTTAGGAATTGGTTGCTAAACCAGTGCTGATGACTGAAACAAGTTAGAGAGTAAATTACCTTTGAGAGATCTCCAGCCTCCAAGTAGAAGCAGATAACAAACACATTCCATGTAACCCAGAGGACTAGCCAAATAGCATACTGTTGGAAAGAAAGAGCAAAACAATATTTTATTGAGAGGACCAATACTTGATTCATTGTTTAAAAAAATTATTCATTTTTAAAATTAGCAATGAAAGTTTTAAGTAGAGCTTTAAGTGCAAAATTTTCAGAAAATCAACATATCATAAACCAGAGAAGAAAATGTTTTATATAGTTTCTCTTTTGTAACCTTGCAAAATGTGTACTTCAAAATTATTTTCAGTGTCAACTATGCCCTCACTTCAGCAAGGCAATCTTTTTATTCCTCCTTTGATTCCTTATTTTACTTCTCATAGACTCTTGCAAACCTTTTTCCTCTCTGTGCTTTGTATTTCTCTATCTCCTTCAAGTAAGTACCTTGCCTCTTTACTTAGGAAACAGGACATTTGATATGGACTCTCTGTTCTCCCATTTTCTTCCCCATGAAACCACTGGACATCATCTTTCTGACTCCTTCTTTGCCCCATTCTCTGAAAAAAACAAATAAACACATCTTTCTCTTTGCCCAGGTCAACTCCTCTATATGTACCCTTTGTCTCATTGGTCTTCTTCAGCAGATTGCAACTTTGGTCATCTACTCTCAATTCTCACATCTTCAATTTCTCTCTAGCTACTTATTCCTTCATTTTTCTCAACCAAACTCCTTGACAAAGCTACTATAACCAGTCTCATTCATTTCTCTACTCCTTTTTCAACCTTTTGTAGTATGACTTCCAACTTCAAATGAAAGTGCTCTCCCCAAAGTTACAGATGGCATTGTATCACCAAATCTGATCTTTTGTAATTGCTCATACTTCCTGCCCTTATCTTGATACTATGGATCACACTCTGTCCTCTCTACCTCCCTTTATGGTCTCCCCCCTCTCTCTGTAATCCTGTCAGCTACCATGGGTATATGAGAGCAATTATATATACATATATACATATATATTTCTTTTTAATAACATTTTATTTGATGATATGACATGAAAAGATAGGTTTCAACATTCATCTTCATAAGATTTTAAGTTCCAGATTTTTTTCTTTCTCCTTCCCTTCCTCCCCCCAAGACAGAAAGCAATTTGATATAGGTTATACATTATAATCATATTAAACATATTTCCACATTAGACATATTGTGAGAGAAGAATCAGAACAAGAGGGAAAAACACAAGAAAGAAGAAACAACTACAAAAAAAAAACCCATCAAAGGTGACAATAGTATGCTTTGATCTGCATTCAGAATCAATAGTTCTTTTTCTGTATGTGAAGAGTATTTTCCATCATGAGTCTTGTAATTGTTTTAGATCATTGTAATCCTAAAATGAGATAAAGTTATCATAGTTGATCATCCAACAATGTTGCTGTTTCAGTGTGCTCTTGGTTCTGCTCACTGAATTCAGCATCAATTCATGTAAGTTTTTCCAGGCTTTTCTGTCATCTGCATGCTCATCTTTTTTTACAGTACAATAGTATTTCACTACACTCATATACCACAACTTGTTCAGCTACTTTCCAATTGACGAGCATCTCCATAATTTCCAATTATTTGCCACCACAAAAAGAGATGCTATAAATATTTTTATACATATGAGTCATTTCACCTTTTTTATGATCTCTTTGGGCTATAGACCTA
Source organism: Dromiciops gliroides (assembly GCF_019393635.1). Taxonomy (NCBI): domain Eukaryota; kingdom Metazoa; phylum Chordata; class Mammalia; order Microbiotheria; family Microbiotheriidae; genus Dromiciops; species Dromiciops gliroides. The sequence continues at coordinate 358,250,816 of NC_057864.1, read as the reverse complement.
GTAGTGGTGTTGCTGGGTCAAAGGGTATGCACAGTTTCATAGCCTTTTGGATATGGCTCCAAATTGCTTTCCAGAATTGTTGGATCTGCTCACAACTCCACCAACAGTGCATTAGTGTTCCAATTTTCCCACATCTCCAACATTTATCATTTTCCTTTTCCATCATGTAAGCCAATTGGATAGGTGTGAGGTGGTATGTTAGAGTAGTTATAATTTGCATTTCTATAAGCAGTAGTGAATGAGAACATTTTTTCATATGGCTATAGATAGCTTTAATTTCTTGATCTGAAAACTGCCTGTTCACATTCTTTGGCCATTTCTCAATTGGGAAATGACTGGTATTCTTACATATTTGATTTAGTTTTCTATTTATTTTAGATATGAAGCCTTTATCAGAAACACTGACTTTTAAAAATTGTTTCCCAGCTTTCTGCTTTCCCTCTAATCTTAGTTGCATTGGATTTGTTTGTGCAAAACCTTTTTAATTTATTGTAATCAAGATGATCCATTTTGCATTTCATAATGTTCTCTTATCTCATCTTTGTTCATAAATCCTTCCACTCTCCATAGATCTGACAGGTAATCCATTCCTTCCTCTTCTAATTTGCCTATGGTATCACCCTTTATGTCTAAATCATGTACCCATTTTGATTTTACTTTGGTATATGGTGTAAGATGTTGGTCTATGTCAAATTTCTGCCAAACTATTTTCCAGTTTCCCCAGCAGTTTTGTCAAAAAAAATGAGTTCTTATCTCAGAAGCTGGTGTCTTTGGGTTTATCAAACAGGAGATTCCTATATTCATTTACTACTATGTTTTGTGTGCCTATTCCACTGATCTACCAATCTATTTCTTAATCAGTACTAAATAGTTTTGATGGTTGCTACTTTACAATATAATTTTACATCTGGTATGGCTTGGCCACCTTCTTTTGCATTTTTTCCATTAATTCCCTTGATATTCTTGACCTTTTGTCCTTCTATATGAATTTTGTTATTCTTTTTTTTCCAGCTCTATAAAATATTTTTGGTAGTTTGGTATGGCACTGAATAAGTAAATTGATTTAGGTAGAATTGTCATTTTTATTACATTATCTAAGCCTACTCGAGCAATTGATATTTTTCCATTTGTTTAGATCTGATTTTATTTGTGGGAAAAGTGTTTTGCAATTATGCTCATATAGTTTCTGAATTTGCCTTGGCAAAATCCCCAATATTTTATGTTGTCTACAGTTATTTTAAATGGAATTTCTCTTTCTGTTGCTACTGGGCTTTGCTGGTCATATATAGAAATGCTGATGATTTATGTGGGTTTATTTTATATCCTGCAACTTTGCTAAAGTTGTTAATTGTTTCAAGTAGTTTTTTTTAGTTGATTTTTTAGGATTCTCTAAATATACCATTATAGCATCTGCAAAGAGTGATCATTTTGTTTCTTCCTTGCTTATTCTAATTCCTTCAATTTCTTTTCCCCCTCCTTGCTAAAGCTAAAATTTCTAGTAAAATATTGAATAATAGTGGGGATAATGGATTTTCTTATTTCACACTTTATCTTATTGGGAATGCTTATAATTTATCCGCATTACATATAATGCTTACTGATGGTTTTAAATGGATATTGCTTATCATTTTAAGAAAAAAATCCATTTATTCCTATGCTTTCTAGTATTCTAATAAGGAATGAGTGCTGTATTTTGTCAAAAGATTCCTCTGCATCTATTAAGATTATCATATGATTTTGGTCAGTTTTGTGATTGATGTGGTTGATTAAGTTGATAGTTTTCCTAATATTGATCCAGTCCTGCATTGGTGGTATAAATCCCACCCGGTTCCAATATATTGTCCTGGTTATAAATTGCTGTAATCTCTTTGCTAATATTTTATTTATAATTTTTCATTAATTTTCATTAGGGGAATTGGTATATAATTTTCTTTCTCTGTTTTGGCTATTCCTGGTTTAGGTATCACCACCATATTTTTCTCATAAAAGGAATTTGGAAGGATTCCTTCTTTCCCTATAATTCCAAATCGTTTTTATAGTATTGGAAATACTTTTTAACTGTTTGGTAGAATTCACTTGTAAATCCATCTAGTATGGGAGTAATTATCAATTTGACTATACATATGACTCATAAGTCTATACATCCAGCCCTAGTCTCTCTCTTAAGCTTTATTGTTGCATCACCTATTGCCTATTAGAAGTCATAGAGACATAGTTAATTCAACATGTCTAAAAGTAAACTCATTATCTTTTACCCTAAATGCTCTCCTCTTCTAATTTTTAAAAAATTTCTATCTCAGGCACCACCACTTCCCCAGCCTTCTCAGATTTATAATAATGGCATTATTCTGGACACCTCACTCTCATCCCACATAATGAATCAATTGACAGATGTTGCTGTTTCTGCCTTCAAAATTATCTACCTCCAAAATATCTCTCACACCCCATCATTTCCCTTTACTACACATACAGGTACCATTTTAATTCATACCTTCATCACTTCTCGTTTAGATTAATGCAATGGCCTCTTCATTTGTCTTGTCCCCATTAATTCTAGTTCTGCTAAACATCCTAAACAGTGCTGCCAAAATAATTTTCCTTAATTGTAGATATGACCATGGTACTTTCCTACTTATATAACTTAAGAATACTTTCAAGGGCAAAAAAAAAAAATATTGCATCATTTGATGATTCTGATCCTTCTAGTGATATTCAACTCCAATGCCTTCTTGTTGCCTCTAGGATCCATTCATTCATTCAGCATGAATGAAAATCCGAATATATTCAAGGAAGTGTTCTAAGTGTTGGGGATATATAAAGAGGCAAATATATATTCCCTATGCTAAGGAAATTTACAATCTGTAGACAATTTTGTTTAGTTTTTAAAAACATTTCTAACATGTTCCAAACCTATCTTGCCGTCTCATTTGACATTAGATTCCCCCCCCACACCCTCTCCCCTGACCCTTGCACTTTATGATCCTGCCAAACTGGTCTTCTCTCTTTGCCTCTTACACAATGTCCCATCTCCCATCTCTATGCATTTGTACTAGCTATCTCCCATGCCTAGAATGAGCTCCTTCCTTATCTCTACCTCATAAAATCCTTGTCTTTCTTTAAGACATATCTTGGGTCCCACATTCCATATGAATCCTTTCCTAATTACTTTCTAATTATCCCCCCCCAAGTTAGTGAACATTTAATTTGTTTGCGTTTATTCCATATATATTTATGTCCTTTTTGCATTACCCATTACAATATTAGCTCCTTGTAAGTTGGGGTTATTGAATTCTCCACTTGTATCTCTAGTGCTCAGCACAGTGCTTTTCACAATAAAAATTTGTTGATTGAATGAAACATTGTGGTTTTTCTATAGAAGTAATGAGAAATGTTACCTAAGACATGAAACAGTACCTTTACAAATATATTACTTTATTTGTTTGTTTATTTTGCAGGGCAATAAGGGTTAAGTGACTTGCCCAGGATCACACAGCTAGTAAGTGTCAAATACCTGAGGCCAAACGCAGGTCCTTCTTAATCCAGGGCCAGTGCTTCATCCACTACACTACCTAGCTGCCCCCAAACATATTACTTTAAAAGATACAGACATTTCTATCTAGATTAGCCCACTGAGATACTGTATATATGAAGCAATCATATATGTACATGGATAATAATTTATTTACTACTCATAAAATAATTTGTTTTTCATTGAACCTATTTATGAGAGGACGTTGCATATTAGGTCACATAATCTAATCTCCTGGGTTAATAGTAGAACATTTATCCACAAAATAATGTTTTATCATATCTCCCTCAAAGCAATAAATTCAGTAATTAAATCATTATATATTACTTGCTTATGCTGTGGCAAGGTATGATGCTGGATACTAAATATATATATATATATAAAATAGATCTCTGTGAAAATTATATATATTATACATATACATTATGCATATATATAATACATATGTACGTATATATAATTTTCACAGAGATCCATAATTTTCAAACCATTTACATATTACATCACTTGATAGGGAAAAGAGTGCTAGACTTGGAGTTTAGGGAGACCTAAGGTTAGAATCCACTTTCACATTTTACTAGATATATAAACATGGAAATGGCCTGCAACCTGAGCCTCAATTTCCCCATTTGTAAAAATATAATACTTCATGGGATTAAGGACCAAATGGAATCATATAGATAAAATGTTTTCTAAAAGTTAAAGCTCTACCTAAATATCAGCTATTACTATCAGTATTCCCACCCTTACGCTGTGAGACAGACATTTCCTGTAGTAGATATGACATTCATTTTGTAGATAAGTAAAAGTGAGACATAAGTTAAGTGACATACCCAAAGCCAGACACAGCTAATAAATAGTGGAGCAGATACTGTAGCTCAGGACTTGTGTTTTCTACTCCAATGTTCTTCCTACAGTGCTCGGTGACTGTGCCTCTCCCACTAGAATGCTTCCATTATTTACCTAATGGTATTTTTGCATCTAATTTACCAAGCCATAGTGTTGTTTTCTTAATGTCAAATGTTCTCTTTTCCCAGTTTAATTCAATCTTGGCTTGTAAAGTGCCATTGCTTATCATTTGATATAGGAATGCCACTTTATAAAGCAATGGGATATTTTTATTTAGCTCTGAGTGGTAGTAATATCATACCACATAAAATAACCTCAAGCATTCTTTAGTTCTTGTATGCTGTTATTCTTACTTTTCACATATTTGTAGCCTATGATCATGGGCTCTTCTTTCTTTTTAGGCAAACACATGGAATCCCATTAAGCCCTTCTCCCAAGGCATACTACAGAATCCTTTCATCTCTTGGACTTATTTATAATGTACTGAGTACTTTATTATACTTCTGCAATATGTCTCACATCCAACTTATGACTATTTGCACAGCTGCCACCTTAGTTCAGGCTCTCATCATCTGGCCTCCCAACTGACTTCTCTGCTTCAAATTCATGCTCTCCACAATCCATCATCTATAGTTGCTAAAGACCATGCCACTCCCCTACTCAATAAACCCTAGTGCTTCCTTGTCACTTCTACAATAAAGTATAAATTCCTCTAACATTTAAATCCTTTCTTGACCTCATCCCAATCCACTTTTCTAGCTTCCCCTGCTACATTCTATGGAGAAGCTAAACTGACTTTTTTTTTTTGCCATCACTCACAAACTATTATTCCCCACCTTCTACCTTAACACCAGTGCACTGACCATCACCCATGTTTGGAATTCATTCCTTATTTGTGGTCATTTCATATAATTCCTTATCTCCTTCAAGACTCAGCCTAAGTAACTTTTCTAAATTAATGCTTTTTGATCCTTCAGCTGTTAGGGTTTTCCTTCATAAAACCAATGTGTATTTATTCTCTATATAATTTTATACATACACGTTACCTCCTACCAAGTTGTTTCTTGAATTAAAAGACTGTTTCATGTTACTTTTATGCCCATAGGGCTTAAGGAACATATAATTCACTTAATAAATGCTTATTGATAGATTGAGGATAAAGAGTTTAAACCTATATTATATTCTTCCTAATAATATCCTCAAATCGGGGGAGGGATTATCTCTTTGCCTTAGAATTCTTGTTTTAATGTACCCACATAAGACTAAGTCTATAAGAATAAGACTACATTGCTACAACATATTCAGAAGATCTGCTTACATGCAATTTCCTATCCATTATAATAATCCTAAAACTTCATTCTACATATTCCTATTTTTGAACTTTTTGGAATTCTACTTTGTTCTTGTTTTTCTCAGGTTCTTTATCTGGCATTTATCTAAATTAAATCTCATCCAATTGACTCAAGTCCAATTGTGTAAATGCTGAGAATCTGCTGCATTCCTCTATAATTTGGTCTACGAGCAAATTTTGTCAATGTGCCCTACCATTCATTTTCTCCTTACAATCATTATCATCATTATTTACAGTTTGCAACTCTACTCATCATACTGACTCCTGTTCAATGCCCACTGCTATTTAATGGTACCCCATTGATAATTATTCAGACTGGAGATTATTAGAAAAGATAGCTTTTTCAGAAAGATATTGCCATTGGTCTTTCCCAGTGAGATAATATATTACCTAATCTGCCAAAGATTTCTGATCTCTGATTCTTATTATTCTGTTATATTATTCCTTTTTTGTGAAGCTAATTTTGACCTTATTTTTACTATGAAGCACTTCCATTCAATTCCATGATTCCTCAGGTAGTATTGAAATACTAGCATAATAAAATCATTTGTCATGTTGACTATTGCCATTTGGACCATTGAGAATTAACCGAGTCATTGTCTGCTCAATCCATTTTGGCTCTTAAAAGCATTGAAAAAATCAAATAATGAAAATAAACTGGCCAAGATAGTCTGATTAACTCTTGTGCCCTTCTTAATTCTCAAATCCTATATATTATCTGAGGATAAACACATACACTTGTGCATGTGTGCAAAATTATATGTGCATATATACTGAGATCAGTACACATAATTAATTTCCATTCTATAACTAGAGGAAGAATAACATTATACATTGCTAAACAAAAGAGTAAAAAAAATTATAAAGGAACTACAACAATAAAACTATAACTATTTTCTTCATCTCATTCCAGTTCACTTTTCCATCTCTTCCTTCTGCATTCTATGGATGAGCCCAAACTGACTTTCTTGGCATTACTCACAGACTATTCTCTACCTCCTATCTCAACACCATTGCACTATCATCCATATTTGGAATTAAGGTCTACCTGTGTTTATGGAATTATTATAAACTAGTTGTAAGTCCTTAGGCAAATTACTTAAAGTTTCTGAGCTTCAATTTCATCATTTGTAAAAGAGATGATATTTTAATTCTCTTCTATCTTAAAAAATCATACAATTCCATGTAATACAAACTCCTGTTAAAAATCAAGGGTTGAATCAGATGACATTGTTCTAATGCAGGCCTTCACAGTTCTTTGATTTTTTAAATAAATTGCTTGCTTCCTAGTAACAACTTAGTTTCATGCCTTTCAATCCTATGTATTGCTTGCCGGTATACTCTAATTAGGCAAGTAATCAAAAATATAGATATAGAGGGAGAGACAAAAAAAAGAGACAGAGGAAGAAAGGGAAGTGCATTTAGGAAAATTTCAACTTAAAAAGGTCAAGATGGATTAAAAAGAATAAGTGTCTGACAATAATTCTAGCAATATGAAAGTATACAACAGAATTAAATGGTCTTTCACATCAATCATGGAAGCTAAAACTGACTTTTCCCACAGTTTCATTTTGTAAAAAGCAACAAATGGCTAAGTCATTGAGGATATGGCAGGGTGAGAAACTTAATACCTGTTAATAAAATTTTTTTCAAGGTTGATAGAATTTTTAAGTGCTTTATTGAACAGAAATATGGGAATAAACACTGTTGTTTAAGACAAAGGAACCTTCCTTCTAGTTTGTGTAGTGTTTTCAGAATACTTCTGCTCCTCCAATTCTCAGATCTATAAAATCAATTTCAGCAAAATAGACTGTCATTCATGTTTAGAAACAAAGTGGAGAATCCCGCATTCATTGTGATGAAGATTAAAATAGGCAATTGATCCAGCTCCTCAATTGATTGTTCTCTTCCCTTTTGTGGTGTTGGTGTAAGGGGGTGCAGAGATGTGAAAGGAGTTTTGGGGAAAACAACAAATATATATGGACTGCTCACAATCAGGGAAAATACATTTTAAAATTCCACTTTTCTGCTTAAATTTTTTTTTTCTGTGACAATGTTTGCTAAACAAAGAGAGTCATCAATATGGAAATATTAGGCAATATGTTTTCTGAAATATTTTTTTCTGCAGCCCTCCAATTCTGCTTTCTTATTAACTTGAACTTCATTGAATTTGACATATATGAAAGTGATATTGTAAGGATAGCTAAAAAGCATTTTTCACAGCTAACCTCTTTCTTCACCTTATTTCCTATAAAGTTCACTATGAATAATGAAATTTGGAACTTTTTCTTAAGATTGCCAATATTTGGCAAATTTATTAAGTTGTAATACCCTCAATGTTAAAAGGAGGGAATACTAGTATTGTTTGTTTGGTGAGGGGAATAAGCAGGTAGCATGTTCTACCAGCATAATAATGAAACTCAGCTAGGCAGTCAATCAATTAGCACTTACCGAACATGTATTGAGTAGAAGTGACATCTGAAAATCAACTTATAGTTAACCCTTTTCCTTTCAACAGAAATTAATTTCCTCCTTATGGACCTGGCTTTGGATTTTCAAAGGCCATTCTAGCAGATTACAGGTTCTATCATTTTGGCTTAAAAAAAAAAAAACTGTACTTAATGCTCTATGGAACTCCCCAAATGGATTTTCAATTTTACTGTTTCTCAAATTGATAGAAGGTACTATTCAGGAAGACCAGAGTTTAATCCACCCGTAGACATTTAATGGCTGTGTGATCTTGGGCAAATCACTAAACCTCAGTTTCCCAAACTGTAAAATGGAGATGATAATAATAAGATCTGACTCCCAGAGTCATTGTGACAATAAAATCAGATAATATTTCTATAGCATTTACACAGTGCCTGAAACAAAGTAGGTGCTATTTAAATGCTTCTGTTGTTATATCTTAAATTTAATTAACCATTTTTTCCCACAAGGGCAAAACACTGAACTAAGTAATAGGGGGAAAATAAATAAATAAAATACAGTTGCTACCCATTCTCTCATGGAATTTTTAATTTAGGAGTGGAAATATAATACCTACAGGAAGATGCAATATTATGCAGTATTTAGTAACTAACATTTTTTTTCAGGGCATTGAGGTTTAAGTGACTTGCCCAGGGTCACACAGCTAGTTTGTGTTAAGTGTCTGAGGCCGGATTTGAACTCAGGTACTCCTGACTCCAGGGCCAGTGCTCTATCCACTGCGCCACCTACCTGCCCCTCTATTAACTTTTAAAATTATTATCTGGCATAATACAAAATAGGAGCTTCAGACTAGTAGGGTAGAGAGAAGAGAAGAGATTTCCCTTGTCTCCTTTAACAGAAGATTCCTTTCCCATTTCCCTTGACTGTGGGATTAATTTTGGTGTTAGGGAGAAATCTTTATGAGCTTCAAAACATATCTCTAAGATTGTTGTTTAACCATTGGCAATTTGTAAGCCCAGTCTAGGAGTTGTGAGTGTGTTAGGATGGACAAATCTTTTATTAAAATGAGAACATAGTCAAAATATATATTCATTTGAGATTAAGGGATGGAACTTGAAGTTAGTAAGTGGAGTGAGTGAAATATTTTTTGAGTTAAAATTAAATTACAGAAAAAGTCAAACTTTTACATTTAGAGTTACAAGGAACCTCAGAGATTACCTAGTTCAATATCCTCACTTTACAGATGAGGCAACTGAGGCCATGAGAAATTAATTACTTGTCTAAGATCACACTGAAAAGGAAGTAACAGAGCCAGTATTCAAACTGTAGTCTTTTACCACTATAACTCAAAGCCAGAAAGTCTGTAGTGGTTGTACTCTGCTGAGAAGCTTCAGAGAAAAATTAGGAAAGCTTCGGCCTGACAGGTTAAAGTATAATTGGATAAGTACAAAATATCTTACTACAAGAGTTCCTTCTCATGACTGAAATTCATTATCTGTGCAAGTAGCTAAGATATGTGATCTTGTTACCTATAGCTTCCTACACAATATTATGCCAGTTTGATCTAATCAGTAACGGATACCTGTGGAATCATATTCAAGTTGTAAGAACATATTAAATTTGATATAGTATATATCTCTATATATCTCTCTATACCTATACCCATATCTATCTCTTTATAGATCATAAGCATCTGAAATTCTGTTTCTGTTTCAGAAGTAGACAGCTTTCTGACATCAGTGTTGTGTTAGTGCCATTTCCACCCCCTGTTCTTTGCCAAAGGTGTCATGCTCAGAATATCTAAACAGAAGTCAAAGTTTATGGATTATCTAAGAAATGTTGAATTTTTAGTATTTTCTGCCCCCTTTTTTAAAACTCATCTTCCATTGCAAAAGCAGAAGGGGCCTAAACCCCCACTTCAGAACACCCAGTTTTTGAGAAAGTTCTAATCTCGGTCAAACTCTAATCCTGTACAGGGCATATAATAGAAATGGATAATAGACTCTTTGACTAGCTCAGTGAAGTGAGGGGATTAAGCCTCACCATCTGGATTTTGACTGTGCCCTCTGGGAGTAGGTTTCCCATTAGACCCTGATGTCATCATGGTAGAGGTCATTTGAATGTGCACCACCCTCAAGTCCCAAAGGAATTGAATGATGCTAACCAATTAGCTTTGATTGGTGTGTAAGCATATGCCTCTAACAGAAGAAGGAAAAGCACTGTCCTGCAGGGGGCTTGCTCTCTTTCTTCCTGGGACTCTCTTGAACTCGCCACATGCCCTCTCCTCTCCCTCTTGGCTCAATAAGTTGAGTATGTAACTGTTTAGGCGTGTAAGCCTGTGACTAGTTAGGACATTAGGGAAATGTCAAGCAGTCAATTCTTTGCAAATATTTAATATAGTTTAATAATAAATGCTGTGCAATAGCCATTAATTTATAAGTAGAAATATTTTAGCAAACCCAGCCTAGTTCTCCAATAATTAATAATACAAGTTATTATTGCTATCTTTTGCTTCAACCAATGCAAATGGGCATCTTAGCTATTACTTAAGAGAATTGTCTTGGGACCTGGGAAGTTATAACTTGTCCCATGATCTTATAGCCAGTATGTATCACAAATGGGACTTGAACCTAGGTCTCCCTTACTCAGAGACAAACTCTTAATCTGCTACGCTTTGCTGGTGTTCTCAAGCTTCCAGGGAAATCTACCTTAAATGTCATTGGTGTCACATCCTCCTCATTGCCTGCTCTATCCATATTAGATGCTTTAGTTCAATTTAATTCACCAAAACATTTAAACATATATCATGTTAAAGATGTGTTAAGTGAAGGGAATTTTTTTTTTTAAATGTTCTCTTATAATGGAGTGATGTGGTGGGAGAAAACTTGAACTAGGAATCAAGAGAGACCTAGTTCATATCTAAGCCTTGACCCTTTTACTAGACTTATGACCTTTGATAAGTCACTTGACCCCTGTAAGTTTGTTTCCTTATCTTTAAAATGTAAATCATCATATTTACACTGCTAACAGATTATTGTAAAGAAAATACTTCAACAGAATTACATAAATGTGACTTGTTAAAAGAAATATGATATAGACCTTTGTCTTGAGGAGTTTACAGTCTAATGTATGTATATGTGGTGTAGACATAAATAGAAATATCTGCAATACAAAAGAGAGTAAGATAAGTACAAAGGATAAGTCTAGACAAAGTGCCATGAAAAATATGAGCTGGGAAGGATAACTTTCCCCTGGGGGGGAAGAGAGGGTGGTTTCTTTCATGCATGGCTTCATGAAAGAGGGAGGTAACCCTGAGTTGAGTATTGAATGGAGAGACATCAACACATACAGCAAGAGCATTGCAAGAATGGAGCAATGCATGCACCAAGGACAGAAAAAAAAAATGTAGGAGTCAAAGAATAGTCTACTTTGTCTTGAAGACAGTAAAATGAGATATATGAAGGGAAATAGTGTGAAATAAGGCCTGAAAGGTAAATTGGAATGAAATTATGAAGGACTTTGATTGCTAACCTAAGAATTATTCTTTTTAATTTAAGTTTTTAGTTAAGGATATGATGTTGTTGATGCTGCTGCTACTGCTGCTGCTGTTATTGTTATTGTTGGTGGTATTGTTTGTTTGTTGTTGTTGAGTTATTTAAATGATGTCTGGCTCTTCATGACCTCATTTTGGGCTTTTCTTGGCAAAGATACTGGAGTGATTTTCCATTTCCTTCTCCAGCTCATTTTACAGATGAGGTACAGAGTCAGACAGGGTTGAATGACTTTTGCAGGGTTACACAGCTAATGTCTGAGACTAGATTTAAACTCATGAAGGCGAGTCTTGTTGATTCCAAGCACAGTGATATCATTGGAAAGGTGAGAACTTGGATGAGAGGAGATGAAGGTCTAAACAATGACAACAGCAGTGGAAGGTAAGAGGAGATTTATGTGGGGGATGCAGAAGTAAAATCAATGGGTAACCAATTAGATTTGGGAGATAGAGAAAAATCAAGGATGATTAAGAGATTAAGAGTCTGAGTGATTGATAATATGGTATCATTATAAAAGTAAAGATGATACAGGGAGAGACAGCTTTCAGGAAGATAATGATGCAGTCATTTTACATTTGTTAATCTTGTCATACCAATGGAATATCCAGGTAGGAGAATCTAGAAGGCATTTGGAAATACGGGCCTCAGCTGTAGGGAAAGTCTGAGGTATAGAGATATAGATTTGAGAGTGATTTACACAGAGGTAGTAATCAAAGCCAAAGGAGCAGATGAGGTCAGCAATAGATAAGTATAGAAAAACATGAAAATTGTGTCTATGGAAGAAGGAGCTAGCCAAAAAAAAAAAAGGCAAAAAGAAAGTCAGGAAAGTAGGAAAAGCATAATAAATCCTTAGTCATAGAAATCAAGGGAAGAAATAGTATCAATAAGAAAATTCCTGCATGGTGACACAGGTCAGTAATGCCACTTTGGATGTGGCAAAGGGGATGTGCACATGTGACTGAGGCCTATGGATCACCTGAGTTTGGGAATTCTGAGCTGCAGAACTTAGAGTCCTCACTAAGTCAAGCACAAACAGGGTGAGCCCATGGGAACATAAAGTCTCTAAGCTGCCTAAGGAGGGGCGAACCACATAAGTCAGAAAAATGGAGCAAGTTAAAGTTTCTGGGCCAATCAATATTGGCCTGTAGGTAGACATTGCGTTTCCACATGGGATTAGATAGAGGGACTAAGTATCAAAAAAAAAAAAAAAGTGGGGGTGAGGAAGAAGAGGAAAGTTCAATATCAAATAACATAAATATATTAAGACAGAAGAGGAAAGAAAAAAGACAAGTGGATTTAGTGTGAAGGTTTGACCTTAGAGAAAATTATTTGGGGGTAAAGGTCAACCAGATCATAAGAGGTTGACGAGTAATCAGGCTGTCAAGAAATTGAAGGTAGTCTTTTCCAAAACTTGGCAAGAGAGAAGGAATAGAAAGAAAGTATAAGGAAGAGACAGAATAAAGGGAAAAGGTCCACTCCCCCTCCCCCAAGATAAAGGATACCTGAGCTTTTTTATAGATTGAAGGAAAGTTTGGCAGAACAGAAGACATTTAAGATGCGTGAAAGGGGAAGGGGGGGATGATTGGAGTAAGATTATGGAGGGGACCAAACCAAACTCACAATTGAAAGGTTTAGCTTTGGGGAGGAGACTGGAAAGGAGATAGACAAAGAAATCAAGGACTTATGAGGCATACAAGACACCTTTGATCTCCTTTACTAATTAGCAAGCAAGGCCATCTCTTATTAAAAAAAATGGTAAAGGCACCGTTTTGACCCAGAAATCCCACCATTGGACATATGCCCCAAGGAGATTAAAGACAAAGAGAAAAGTCCAATATTTACCAATATTCATTCATAGCAACACTTTTATGGTAGCCAATAACCTGAAACCAAGTGGGTACCCATCAGTTTGGGAATGATTAAATGAATTGTGGTGTATCTAATGTATATATTATTGTAGCTAAGAAATTATGAATATGAAAAACTCATAGAGACATAATAAATAAAATCTAAAAGAAAAAAAAACCCAGTGTGTTCTGTGTGGAGGAATGACTTGTTAAAAAAGAATTCAGTGGTATTAATCTAGGTAAAATATTTGACAATACTGAATTACAGAAGTATTGCTCCAATGCAGTTGGCTTTTTCTATCTAGATATCATTCTGTGAGTACACAGTTGAAAGATGGCCATTGATAAGTCGTGCTGAAAAGGGGGGATATACGAAAATGTTGAGATAAACTAGAGGCTAATATTAGCTAAAAGATTACAGCTAGATTGTAAAGTCAATAAATTTCCCAAGAATAAAATATTTTCCATTTCTGCAGCATGAAGGAAAAGGAGTCATTTTAATTAATGTTGCCAACACATCATGGTAATTTCATAAACATGGGGGAAAGGTAGTTAAGTCCTATGTTGTAAGGGACCAGAGCTGATCTAATGGAGGGAATGTGTACAGAAGCACTTAAAAAAAAGAAATTTATTTATTTTTAACCTTTTAAAAAAATAGTCCTGAATTCTTTCTCTCCTGCCTCATTCTCACTCACCCATTGAGAAGGTAAACAATTGATATCAATTATACATACAAAATTATGTAAAACATTTTCTCATATTAGGCACATTTCAGAAAAAGAAAGTCTAAAAGCTTATACTTCAATCTGTACTCAGAGGCATCAATTCTCCCTCTGAAGGTGTATGGCATTTTTCACCATGAGTCCTTTGGAATTGTCTTAGATGATTCTATTGATCAAAGTAGCTAAGTCTTTCACAGTTATTCATTGTGACAATATTGCTATTGCTATGTACAAAGTTCTCTTGATTCTGCTCACTTCCCTTTGCATGAATTCATATGCCTTCCCAGGTTTTTCTGCAACTCTCTTGCTCATCATTTCTCACAGCACAGTGGTGTTCCATTACAATTATCTATCACAACTAGTTCAGTCATTCCCCAATTGATGTGCACCTGGTTTCATGATAGAGACTTAGGCTTTACCACACAAAATCCAAAATATCAAAGGATGTCCTGCTGACCAGAAATAATGGAGACCATGGCACAGTTACTCTCTACCTCCTATGAAAACACATATACCAACTCTGTGTTAGGCACAGCAGGAAATATATTCCCTACCAGGACATGACCAAGACTTCCCTGAAGGCAGTCAGGCAACTCTGGGGAAAGGTGTTCTATTACTGTACAAAGAAGTCCATTAGCTATGACCATAGCAAAGTGGAGGCAAAGTTTTGAAATCTTAGTGCTACCTGTGGGAAAGGGGAAAGGGACCTTCTCCCTAGAACACCAGAACTTGGGTATGAATAACAAGATATCAGCCAAACAACTTTCAATGCTGTTATCTTCTGAAAACCCATGCACTATATCCCTGTGGGCACAGAGCCATCCCAGACTCTTACAAACAGGAAATGATCTAGAAGGGAAGCATGGTGTGCTAAAATGAACACTACATTTGAACTCTGAAGACCCGGGTTCAAATCCAAACTCTACTAATTATGTGTATTACCTTGAGCTAGTCACTAACTTCTTAGACCCCTGTTTCCTCACTTGTCAAACAAAGGCTTGAACCAGGTAAGCTGCATTCTCTTCTAGCTCTACCTATGAACTAAAAATTCAATACATTAAATAAAACATGCTGATATGCTCACAAAAAGGAAGAAAAATAAATTATCAGACAAAGAGTTCTATTGCCCTGGAAGTGTAGTGAATCCCAGAAGATAGGATAGCAAAGGGAAAAAAACAAAACGAAACAATAAACACTTAATAACAAATCAACAAATGACAACAAAACTAAAAAGAAAGGAACAAATGTCTATGCATGTGCATGCACACAGACACAGACAGACACAGACAGACAGACAGACAGACAGACAGACAGACAGACAGACAGACACACACACACACACACACACACACACACACCTAGGTCTAGATTAGCTTTCTCTTTATCATCAAGAGGTCTTAACTTACTCTCCTAACAGCACGGTACAGTTAGCTGGTATAAATACCAGACTAGAGGCACGTATTCTCACTGCTTTTATTTTGAGGCCTATAGGCAGCCCCAGAGTGAGAAAAAGGCTGGTATTCTCAGCAGAACTGCCAACAATAGCAACTGCCTTCTTACTCCACAGGTGATCTTCTTTGCCTTTTTGAGGATATCAAAACCTTTTTTTAATTAATAGACAAAGTATAGTTCAGTCATTTGATTTTCAGACATAATATAGCGTATATAGTAGTACTATTTATTTTCAGCTATTTTAATAAAGAGATTTCCTTTTTATGGAATTGGGATAATGAATAGAAAAGTGGAAAACATGCTACTCTTTCATTTAAACATTTCCATGACTGGATCTTATCTCCATGGAGCATATAGTTATAACTAATGCACCATGGCTCTCACTAGGTGAGATAGAAATGCATAAGAAAGGGGAAAAAAACAAACCAAAAAACATGAATGTTCAACATACAGACAAACATAAATTTATAGTCACATTGCACTTATAAAATCTAAGGGTTGGAAGTAAATTAACCTTGAAAAAAATGGTAAGTCACTTCTTTCTGAGTTTCACTTGCCTCATCTGAAAATGAGGTAATCTTTCATTTTCCCACTTTAGCATTCTGCCTCTATGTCAGTGATGGAACAGATTTTCTCCTCCCTAGTTTTAAGCCTTCCAGAAAATTAGCATCAAGTTCTTGAAAAGGCACTATACATTCAGAGCTGGAAGGTTATGGCTACTATTTCTGCAAAAATCCTAGAAGCGAGGGCAGCTAGTTGGCTGTAACGATTGGAATGACGCCACTTGCTGGAGACTTACTGTAGAAGAGTTCTGCCCATGAAGCAAAGGTCTTTGAGGGCAAGACCAGGAGTCTTTTCTTTGGCGGCAGGAAATGACGCAGGCTAGTGGGAGGAAGAAGTAAGAGACTGGCGGCTCGGTCTCACGCTCTTTCCTTTGGACTCTGGTGGAGAGCGGAGCTAGAAATGTGCTCTCCCTTTAATAGATAGCAATCTAGGCCTTTCTCTCTCTCTTTACAAAATTCTTATTCTCCTTAATAAATGCTTAAAAGTCTAACTCTTGCTAAAGCTTATAATTTATTGGCGACCACTCATTAGATATTTTAGACAGTTTAGCTAGAATTTTAGCCCTTAACATGGCACAGTGAATAAAGCACTAGCCCTGGATTCAGGAAGAATTGAGTTCAAATCCAGCCTCAGAAGCTTGTGTAATGATTGGAATAACGCCACCTGCTGGATACTTACTGTAGAAGAGTTCTGCCCATGAAGTGAAGGTCTTTGAGGGCAAGACCAGGAGTCTTTTCTTTGGCATCAGGAAGTGACGCGGACTAGTGGGAGGAGGAAGGAAGAGACTGGCGCTCACTCTCGCTCTCTTTCCTCTGGACTCGGGTGGAGAGAGGAGCTAGAAATGTGCTCTCCCTTTAAATAGATAGGAATCTAGGCCTTTCTCTCTCTTTACCAAATTCTTATTCTCCTTAATAAATGCTTAAAAGTCTAACTCTTGCTAAAGCTTATAATTTATTGGCGACCACTCATTAAATAGTTTAGACAGTTTAGCTAGAATTTTAGCCCTTAACAGATGGCTGACCACGAAGAGGAAAGCTGAACCTCACTTCTGATCTTCCGGTTGGGTAAGAAATTTCTCCTACCCTTTAAACTGCTAAGTACTGGCGCACTGACTGTGTTTTCCCTTTACATTTTTTCGAATGGACCTTTTAAACTCCCTAATTACCCTATTTTTGATTTTAGTCTGTTTAACCAGACAAATGGGAGATAAGATCATGTTAATGCTTTGTTTTTGTGGATTTTCTATTTTTCTTTTTATTTTTGTTAAAAGAGTCAGCAACTTACTCACAAAAGGAAATATCTCTCCCTCTCCCAACCATGCTTTTTCAGAGAAACCTGAAGAGATTCCCGCAGCTTTTCCCAGTTCTAACACTAATTGTTGCTCTAATTTTGCATGCCTGGAGGCAATGACCCACCCTCTAGAAGCTTTTAATCCCCTAGCACCTGGAGGCAAAGTGGGGGAAGAGGAATCCAGGCCTGAGTTCAAAATCAAGTCTGATTCAAATTGCGCTGGTCCCTCCCCTCCTCCCCAGACCCCACCCTCTACTCCTCCCATGGCCAAGCCCATTGCTTCCCTGGCCTGGGAAGTCCAGAGATCTAATGCTCATGCGCAACTTTCTCTAACTACATTTGCAGCTTCAGGCTCAGCCCTTCCCCAGCCTGGCTGTGCTTCTGAGACAACTTTAGAAAACCCTTTAAATTCCACATATGCCTGTTTTGTTCATAATTTTGCTAACCTGCTTTTGTCTTTAATTAGTAATCTTATAAAGCATTTGTATGGTGAAAAGACTGACAGACAATATAGAGGGGTTAAAGAAGAAAAACTTAAGCCGAATAAGGATGACAATCATCAACATAGTTCAAGACTCCACTTCTTTTGCCATGGAAGGGTATATATTTTACAGAAATGTAGAAGTAAGCAGCAAGGTATTGATATGAGTATTGGGGATTTTAGATATCGGAATCAAAAGTGTTCTGAATTCACTCAGAGTAATAGTATCAGTTCAGAGGTTACATAGGATTTCTATGCTATTACATATACATTTTGAAATTAATGGTATGGGTTTATTTTCATAGAGATTTTCATGCTTTTGAGATTGTCTTATACTTAGTTTTTAAAACAAGGAGAATATTTGTAAAAGCTTTTTAGTCATGTGATCAAGTTTATATTTTATAATACTCTTATTAATATTAAGTTCATGCTCATTTAGATTTCCTTAGTTTGAATTTCACTGTCTTTTATTGTTCCATGTGTATTTTCTTCTATTCATTTATCTAATTTTAAAAAATTGCAAGATGGTTTTGATTTCATAATACAATGTTAATTCTAGGAGTATCGTGCTCCCATATTCTGAGTTGTTTGTTTTTGTTATTTTTTCTCAACTGATTATTTGATCAAATTCTTTAAAGTATTTCCCTGGCAAATTGGTTGCCATGGCAAGTGTAAATTGATTCTAGAAGTATTATTTTTGATAAGCATATTCCAAAAAAAAAAAAAAAGAGGGGAACATTTGTAAAAGTTTTCTTTTTTCAAAAAAAAAAAAGTTCTTTGAGATTCTGTTATGCTTTAACTTGTATTTAAATATATTCAGATTTTTCACAAAAGTAATTGTATACTAAGTTTTTAAAAAAGGGGTATTATTTGAAATTGTTGCATAATTATATATTGTGTTCTGAGTCAAGATGTATTCACATTTTTTGCAATCATTTATTATCCTCAATTTTTAAATACATATGAGACTTGGATTATGGGAACTTATCATTTAAGACATTAATTGCCTTTATTCTGAGTTATCAGATGCCAGTTGGCCAAGATGCCATCCAATCACAAGAGGAATACACATGAGGGGAGACATGCATGAAGTCAAGGTATGGCCAAGGGAACAGCTTTTGACAAATGTTGAGGTTGGATTCTCTTGGTTTAATACTTTATTTTATTTTTCCCCACAATATTGTACAGATGGCTGGAAGTATTCATCCCACCCATCTCACTCCTACACCTGGCTTCTATGCTCCCTCCTATATGCCTGATGCCATGGACATCTTAATCCCATGGATCTGATTAAGTCTGACTCAGTTTCCTCCAATATGTTCGGTGGCATGGACGTATATTCCATCCACCTATTTTAAGCCTGGCATACTGTATGGAGAGTATATATTGCTCAAGTGTGGGAATGCTCATATCCCATCATTTCTCTGTTCTTTTATGGTAACCCCCATAATTATCTCAGGTGTCATGATAAATACAGTGTTGAATTTGGCCTTGACACCTGTTACCAATTATATTAGATTTTTTAATTTCTCATAATGGCATGAGGATAATTAGGCAGATGATGCAAAAAGTGATGAAACAAAGATAAAAATTATTTTTAATAATTAATATCGCAGCAATTGTCTTCTCAATAACCCTCCATAAGGGGGGACTATAGTAATATTATAATTTTAAAGAATGTTTCAATTTTTGTTTTATTATATGTTTCATGTGTAACAACTAAGATTATGAATTCCCTTAGACATGTTTTTGAGAACTTTCATTGTTTGATTTGATTATTGACAAAGCTATTTTAAAGTTGTGTTAAGCTCAATTTTGTAGGAAATTTCCTGGCTGATTACCAGTATCCACACATCAACCCCTGAAAAGACTTCCATTCCACAACTACACCAAGAGGACATCTGAAAAAAGACTTTCAGAGACTTTAAATGAACAGTTTTGTTTTGTTTTTTTCTCTTTTCTTTTTCGGTTATAATATACACCATCTGTAACATGTATTCTCTGCAGAGGCCCTCCCTTTGCAAGACCAATGTCAAAGCGTCGGTTCATGAGGACAAAAAATCGCCCCTCTGGACAAAACTTTCCTCTCTTCCTTTTCTATATTGTTGTTCACATATTATTAGTTAGCAATAGTTATTATATTCTTTTTACTGTTCCGTCAAGGAAACATTTTGTTTCTTGAGGAACAACAGGGGGGACTGTAACGATTGGAATAACGCCACCTGCTGGATACTTACTGTAGAAGAGTTCTGCCCATGAAGTGAAGGTCTTTGAGGGCAAGACCAGGAGTCTTTTCTTTGGCATCAGGAAGTGACGCGGACTAGTGGGAGGAGGAAGGAAGAGACTGGCGCTCACTCTCGCTCTCTTTCCTCTGGACTCGGGTGGAGAGAGGAGCTAGAAATGTGCTCTCCCTTTAAATAGATAGGAATCTAGGCCTTTCTCTCTCTTTACCAAATTCTTATTCTCCTTAATAAATGCTTAAAAGTCTAACTCTTGCTAAAGCTTATAATTTATTGGCGACCACTCATTAAATAGTTTAGACAGTTTAGCTAGAATTTTAGCCCTTAACACTTGACACTTACTAGTTGTGCGACCCTGGGCAAGTCACTTAACCTTCATTGCCCTGACCAATCAATCAATAAATAGGTACAGAAAAAAACAGTGGAAGCAACAATATTCAGTTACACTTTATTATTCTTTGTTTCATGGGTTCATGGTCCAGCTTTTTACAACCAACATTCTGCCAATGGATCTGTATATCATAAAGACATGGAATGCAAAAATCGTCTCAGAGATCAATGGAGTGGTATGTGGTAGGTATGAGCATGCTGTAACATATTACCAAAGAGGACATTCAAAGAATAAGAGTAAAAGATGTCATCAAGGAGGGCAGCTAGATGGTGCAGTGGATAAAGCACTGGCCCTGGATTCAGGAGTACCTGAGTTCAAATCCTGCCTCAGACACTTGACACTTACTAGCTGTGTGACCCTGGGCAAGTCATTTAACCCTTATTGCCCTGAAAAAAAAAAGATGGCATCAAGGAAATAACTAAAAGAGGAGACAGGGTTCACATGTGGTGAGGAATGATGGAGGACTCAGCTAGCTCAATTGGTACTCTGATTATGTCCAGACAAAGCAAGGAATGCTGACAGTATACTAAGTGGCACACACATTATGGAACACAAATGAAAAGACAGGACAAGAATTACACAAAAGGGCACGCATGAATGAGATGTAAATTGCACTATTGCAGTGTACTCCCAAATCTGTGAAATCACAGATCTGTTTCACTCATGACTCTACTCTTTGGACTTCATATAATCTTTCTTTTCCTACTCTTCCTGCTCCTCTGTTTTAGCCTCCTTATCTTCCTCCTCACCTTTAACCTTACCACCATAGAAAAATCTCTGCTCTGAGACTCCGTTCTTCCAACTGAGAACTGCTTGCCCCACATATTATTTCTTTTTACCCCCTTGTTAATAAACATTTCTATTTAAAGTTTTGAGTTCCAAATTCTATCCCTCCTTTGCTCCCTCCACTTACCCTTCCCTAAGGTGGTAAACAATCAGATATAGGTTACACATCCACATATTATTATGATTTTTTTTTTGGTGAGGCAATTGGGGTTAAGTGACTTGCCCAGGGTCACACAGCTTAGTAAGTGTTAAGTGTCTGAGGCTAAATTTGAACCCAGGTCCTCCTGAATCCAGGGCCAGTACTCTATCCACTGTGCCACCTAGCTGCCCCCACATATTATTTTAAGGGAAGTCATAGCTTGGCTCCACTCTACTTATGATTTGACTCTCTTGAATTGTTTTCCTCCTCTTCCTCTTCCTCCTTCTATTTGTCAACCATCTTGCCTCCACAAAAGGTATGTTTTTATACCTCTTTCTGGATCCCCTTTATATGTTGCCTTTGTCTATTATAACCCAATTTCACTGAGGACAAAGATTGTCTTGCTAGCTTGGATTTGTGTTTCTAGAACTCAGAATAGTACTTGGTCCTTAAGTACTTAACTGACATATTTAATTTTAATTTTGAGCTAGACAAAGTCTCAGCCAGAAAGTGAACAACTCTGAGTGTCTCTTTTTTTGTGTGATCTACCCATGAAAAAAAATGATAATGCTTCAGCTTAAACCTAGACACGTTAAATTTTGCTATGTTGGTTAAGTTCCCGGTTCACTAAAAAATGCTGTACTTAAAGCATTTCCCCAGTCATTTAAGGGGAAAAAGCTGTATTTGGTGACCTTTTCATTTACAGATATTTAAGAGTAAGCCTTTTCAAAAATAATACTTGTTTTAGAAGTTTAATCTAATCTCCATATCACTCTGAAGTTAATGGGAATGATCCATGTAGGTATAGTGATACCCATTTAACACAGCTGGTTTTCATAGTCTTTTTTAGATTGACACATAGGTATATGGAAATGATTTAGATTTTTGAGTTTAGGATAATTCAAATGGCATGATTTGTTAAATGGTTCATGGTCCCACTTTTTAACACCAATATTAATGATATCTGTGTGTGTACATACATATCCACTATATGCAGAAGGAATTTTTATTCCTATATTTTGATCCATGCTCTGTTCTCTCCCCCATAAAAAGCTCTTCTTTCCAGCTATACAAACCCTGTGTTTGAGAGTTTTCTACTTAAACATTTTTGAATGAGCTGTGACTTCAATTATCTTCAAAAGTGAGATGGGTCCCACTCCCCACCAGCAGCAATTTCAGAGGCTTCTGATCTATAGTGCATCTCTAATCTCTGGGCGACAATCAGAAATGCCTCCTTTTTGGTCTACATGCTTGAAGTAATCTTTTCAGAAAGTCTTCACTGGGGTCCCTCTGGTACTGACTATTCTATGAACCAAATTAGAAATATATTTTATGAGGGTTTGTCTCCTCCCTTTTCTGAGAGCTTGAGGGAGTTCTGTATTATACAGAATCTTCCCTGACACCCTGCCCCCACCCCAGAGTTCAATAAGGCTAAAACCTTGACAAGCTTACCCCTGCATATTCCCAAATTGATGAGATTGTCAGAAACAGATAACACCTCATGAGATACACAACTGCAGGGCAGATTCATGATTGCTCAGAGTCTGTATTCAATATTGTAGAAGGAGAAATGCTGGTGAAAACACTTCTCTGGAACTGACCAGACTTTTTAGTGTGGCAGAGACTGAATTTTCATTTGAAAATGCACAAGAAAAACTGGCTTTCCAATGCTCAGACAGCACTAATTCAGTCCTATAAGTAATAGACAATTTAGATATGGAAAAATTATTCATCTCATTTACCAGTCCTATCTTTTTTCATTTCTTTTTTGTTTGTTTTTCTACATATAACCTGTTTGTGTTTGTTGTTGTTGTTATTGAGTTGTGATTCCATTTGGAGTTTTCTTGGCAAAGTTACTATAGTGGTTTGCCATTTCCTTTTCCAGCTAATTCTATGAATGAGGAAACTAAGGGAAACATGGCTAAGTGGTTTGCCCAGATTTAAATAGTTATTAAATGTTTGAGGATGGATTTAAATTAAGGCTTTCCTGACCCCAGACCCAGTTTTGTGTCCATTGTGTCCCCTAGCTACCTCAACCTCAATATGTACATATATAATGTTCACGCATGATCAAGGGAGGTTGAAAGGTTGTGGGATTGTGGTACAATCAAAAGAATGATGAACTTGGAATGACAGGGCCTCCATTTAAATCCTAGCTCTCTTCCTTACAGACTTTGTGACACTGAACAAGTCGTTTAGCCTTAATACTTCCTCATTTTAAATGTGTTATAATCTGTTGATGCCCACTATTAATGAGTCTCTCTGTTGCCTTCTGAGTGATATGAATTTCCAAATCTGTAGTATTTCAGGAGAGGATGGATGTAATTCAGAATCTCTGTTCATAAATCACTATTGGGTCAAAACAGAAAAAAGTGGATTTGTATAAGAGAAATGCTCTTCACACTCTCATACTAGACAGTATGAGTTTTTTAAGCCATTTTGAAGGCTTTATCCAATCACCCCTTAATCAGTGTGTCTATTTTTCAAGTATTGGCTCCTATGGCCAAATAAACCACAAAATGTTCAATTGAGTGTCATTTATGAAGAGATGTGCTTCTTTTCAAGTTTTGGGGGCTGCCTGTCTTCCAAAATCTATTTAGGAACAAAGTTTTATAAATGCAATGTTTCAGAATGAAAGGAAGTAGATATTGTTATTTCTCATTTTTTTCTTCCCATAACTTATTAAGTAAAATTTATTTTATTATTTTAAATGTGCAAGACTCTATCCTATAAGAATGAACAGCAAGAACCCAGAAACCTCATTGTTTTCCCCTGTTTTATGAGAAAACAAAAATGAAACAATAATTAGCTAGTCTTTCAAAGCCTAATAGGTGCCTTCTCTTTAACATATAGAAGAGAGGTTGTTGGGCTATTTTGTATTGTTCCTGAGCATGTACTTTTGTTATAAAACCAAGTTTTTAAAAAAGATTCTTCTTCTTAAAGAAAAAGTAGTTAACTTAAAAGATGCTTTTGTGTTTAGTCATAAAGCAATAGCAAACATTCAAACTATTTACCCAGAAACAAAAGGTTTGCAATTTGAAGAAGACAGTCTTAACCCAATAGCAAGGATAGGACCTCAAGGAAGGAAAAAGAAAAAAAAATCATTGGAGACAAAAATACAAACTATAGTAGATTTTTCTTTTTATTGATGAGTTAAAAAAAGAAAACAACAACAAAATCTCACTCTTTTCAGGATCCTTTTCACAATATTCATGTTGTATTCCAATCCCTGCCACCATGCACTTTGAAATTATCAGCATCACACAATTCCCTAGCTTGCTTTCCATTTAGATGGCTTCCTTAAAAACTGTAGTCTGATGCCATTTTCCTCCTCTTTCTATCTAGGTGACAGGACAGACATTTATCAATATTTCATTTGATACCTGTCTTCTTGGTTAGATATGTCAATATTAAAAGCTTAGTCATGTCATATCTGATAAATACTGTTCACTATCCTGCTTTCATGGTTGTAGGGTACCTAATAAGCACACAAAAAGAGTGAAAGCAAAGTCTTTATAACAGTACATTTTTAATGCATCTATGTTCAACCCTAAATGTAATTATGATTACTCTTACAGGGAAAAAAAATCAGCTTCTAAAAGTAAACATCTTTGTGGAATTTTTGTGAGCTTCAGTAGGTATACTGAATATACAGAACAGTGAAATTATGCAAAAGAAATCATTCAAGTCAGAGAGACACTCTCTAAAGTCACTTAGCCCATTACAGACAGTGACTCACCTTTAAATTATGTATCTTTGTCTCTGATTTAACAAATCCCCCATAGAAATATGCCCTTTAGTATTCTGGCCATTCCAATAAATGAATAAGAAAGATATTAAGTTGTTGGGACATTGTGAATCCTGTGTTTTAAAGTCCAAAAACTCTTCCTCAAGAATGATATGACACTTGATTAAAAAAAAAAAGCAGCTTTTAAATAGCGTGGGACCAAGGACACATCTCTTGATTATGCCACTAGAAATTATCTTCCTAGCTGATATTGATCTATATATAACTCTTTAAGTCTGGAAATTCCACTATTTCTGGATCCATCCAATTACATCATCATCTAGCACATATCTAGGATTTCCACAAGAATAGTATGAGAGACTTTATTAAATGTTTCACTGATCTCTAGTTAAATTAAGAAAAAAGAATGCTTTTCTTTTAAATCATGTGTTTCGAATTTTTCCTAGCTTATTTCTGTTATTGGGTTTAATTTCAATTGTCATTGTTATTGTAAGAGGTAAAAAATAATACATAAGACTGTTTTCTCTAATACCTTATAAATTTGCTTGGAAGGCAAATTCTAGACCTCGTTTGAATGAATAAAAAATGAAGTTAGTTTTAACACGTTAAAAATGAGTGGGAAATTGGTCCCTATATACATTGTCTTTTTTTATTTCAGACTAATATGAGAATATTGCAAATGAAATTACTGACTAGAGTTCTTCCTAATACAATTCCATTAATTATGAGTTACTTTATTAAACTCCAAATGTTACTCAGATAATAATTACAGGAAAAACTAGGAAAAAGCAAAATAAGGCCC
This sequence comes from Dromiciops gliroides, assembly GCF_019393635.1. Lineage (NCBI taxonomy): Eukaryota > Metazoa > Chordata > Mammalia > Microbiotheria > Microbiotheriidae > Dromiciops > Dromiciops gliroides. The sequence goes on along the minus strand of NC_057864.1, from coordinate 358,224,644 downwards.
CCAGCAGCTTGGGTGGATTCATGATGCAAGCTTAGAGGAGGACTTAGACAAGAGTCCCACAGATAGGCAGTCCTCAATGAGTTTCAATCTGTATCCCTGGAGGGTACAACCAGAGCAATGAGATCATAGATCATTTAAGTATTTGAGTATTTCATTAAAAGTGCTGGGCTGAGAGTTAACAGCTTGTCAGTTCCTACTCCTTTACCAATTAGTAGAATATTCAATTATATGAACAATTCCTCAATCTCTTTGTGCTTAAGTGTTTTCAGATTTAGAATACCCCCTTCATAGGCTTAGCATAAAAAATAAGAAGAGATGCAAAAACACTTTGAATGAAAAGCAAGGGATAATTGGTGCTGGTACTATTGTTATTTTCCCAGGAAATGAGTCATTTCTGATAGAAAAGTCCTTTGCTGAAGTGCCCATGGGATAACCCAACACTGGTCACAGAAATGGATTGGCATCTCTGAATACTGGTGGCATCCTTGAAGTCAATCAATCATTTTTATTGGAAATAATGATTTCAGAGTGACATCAACTAAAAATATCAGCACTGGGAATGACTTTTCTTATGATACAGTACCAGTACTATCTTATATAAGGTATGTGTACAATGTCCTAAAGAATATGTACTGAAAAACAATATAGTTGATTTCTTCTATATGTTCACCACCAATGTGACCATTACAAATGGTTTGCATAGTCTATTTAGCCAAATACCATGTCAATTTAAAGGAACAAATAATTTGAGCTACTAACTGACCCCACTAGCTGAATTCAGTCAAAGAAGCCCAAAGATTCATTGCAAAGATAGCCTTCATTGGAATTTATACTATGGGGTTGTTTTAATCTCATCTAATTACCATGAAATTAAATCTAATTAATCTAGTTATTCATTATTAGGAGGCATAATATTTGAAAGATTGACAGCAATTGGCTAAATACGTTAATGCCAGTAGTCAGGGCCTATAAAGTATTGATTGAAATATGAAAAAAATGCCAGAAAGTCAAGGAAATTCTTCATAAGAGAATAAGTTAGGATATGAATAGATCTTTTTTATTCTTACCGACTCCAAGGTTAAGTGTTTTTATACCAATAGTCTCATATGGCAGTGGCCTTGGGAGCTACTTCTAAGATAGTTGGGAATAAAAACACAGTCATATATAAGGTTATGTTTAGCTGCATATCCTCATTAATTTCACTTCACACTTAGGTTTGAAAAAAATCAGAGGACATTCAAAGTCATTACTGTGAACATGTTAAATATGATTCTTACTAAAAGTCTGAAAATAATGTATCCCTTGGAAAATGTTGAGTCTTGCTTAGAGCTATGTCTAGGTTCATTATCCAGTCAAATTTATAGGTTTTTTTCCATATCTAGGACCCCCAGCATTAAACCATCCTTTAACATGCCTACAATACCCAGGTCGAGTAATTATGCTCAGTACTCAAGTTTCTTTCCAATATTATTACATAAGTCTGTACCCAGTTAATACAATTGGTCAAAACCAAACACTGCACAAATGAGGCCAGAGTCATAGTGATCCCCATGTGAACCTCTCAATTTTTGACTATTCTATTCAACAAACATAAAAACAATATTAAACATCTGCCAAATGCACTACAATATTCTGTGATAAGTATAACGTTGAAATCAAATATAGTCCTAGTCCTTATGAAATAGTACAATAACATCAACTACTATTGCTGCTACTACTACTACCACCACCACCACTATATACCATATATCATCTTAAGGTTGGCAAAATGCTATATATAAAATTTCATAAGATACTCACAACAACCTTAAGGTGTAAAGGTATAAGTTAATTGACTTGCCTGGAGTCAGACAGAAAAGAATTGTCTAAGGAAATATTTGAACTCAAGTCTTCCTTACTCTAAGACCAGCACCCTACCTACTGTGTCATCCTATTGACTCACAAAACTTACCTCATGAACTTTTTGCCACTTACATAAATAACTAAACTATGCCAGTAGGGAATGTTCAAATATTTCTGAAGAAAAAAAAATATAGAACTGAGTAGAAGCTTTGAAATACTGGCACATAATTCCAGAAAAACCAAAACATGTAAATTGACTTGAGCAATTAGAAGGAGCTATATGGTGATATAGTGTTAATATTTAAATAGAGTGAGAAGAATCCAGTGTCTCTTTAGAACCTTAATTTCTTCAAAGGATATTGAGGAAATTAAATTTGTAAAAAGCAGAAGTCCTACAGGTCAGATTGGTTCTACTCTGAACATTTAAAGGTGGGAAAGAGACAGAAGGGTAAAAGGAAGAATTAATTACTTTAGAACAGAGGAGGAAGGGAGTAGAATTTGTTATTTTCATGATTGGATAATATCAGATAGATGAAGAAACTTGGATTAAAAGGCAAGGGGAATGGATATCAGAAAAATTTCACTCTGATAAGGCCAATGTAGAGCTGAAGAAGAGATGGTAGTAATAGCTTTGCCTTCAAAAAGAGGTCCTTTGCAATTTTTTTTAATGAACAGAAGAGAATAGAAGGAAGTCTGGAAAGAAGCATAGATAAGCAGGACAGAAGTGAAAGTAATATGCTTGTGCATAAAATTTGTATATGAATATATATATGTATATATGTATATATATATATATATATATATATATTTCATTAAGTACACACACATAGATTTTTGTTCAGTTATTTACTTATGGCTGACTTTTTGTGACCCCCCGTGGACCACACTGTTCATGAGGTTTTCTTGGCAAAAATACTGAAATGGTACACCATTTCCTTCTCCAGTGGACTAAGGCAAACAGAGGTTAAGTGACTTGCCCAGGGTCACACAGCTAATAAGTTTCTGTGACCAAATTTGAACTGAGGTCTTTCTGACTCCAGGACCACCATTCTATCCACTGAGCCATCTAGCTGCCTCTATATATGCATATACATATACCTAAAATATATATTTAAAGCAGATGGTATGAAATTAATTGTATAGGATTATCTTTTTGTGTTCTGCTGCACATATGGAAATGCTTTAAAGTTGAGAATAAAAATAATTTTAAAAAAGAAAGGAGTATGATTAATATAAGAAAACAGATTTACAATGAGACAAACTGAAAGAGAAAAACTAGAAAAGATAATATAAACAATGTCTACAATAATGTGAATAAAAGGAATGAAACTCACAAAATAATTGATACTCAATTCTGTAAAAATATCATGAGTGGGGCAGCTAGATGGCGCAGTGGATAAAGCACCGGCCCTGGATTCTGGAGGACCTGAGTTCAATTCCGGCTTCAGACACGTAACATTTACTAGCTGTGTGACCCTGGGCAAGTCACTTAACCCCAATTGCCTCACCAAAAAAAAAAAAATATCATGAGTAAGGTTAGCTCCAAAGAACAGATATTCCAATGTATGCTCTCCTACCTTCTTTGTAGAGGCACAATGTGTATAGAACACAACATAATACTAGACTCAAATTTTATATTGATTAGTTTTGCTGAACTGTTTTTCCCCCTTTTTCTTAAATATTATGAGACAGTTCTCTGAGAGTGCAAAAAGGCAACTATAGAGAGATGTAAGTGATGTTACAAAAACAATTCATTAATTTTAATTAAAGAAAAAATTTAAAAACAAAATTAAAATTCCAAGTCCTAGATGTGTCCACTTTACTCATTGAGCAGGATTACCATAATTTGGCACTAATGGTGATTTAACATACCATACTCAAAGCTAATAAAAGTGTACTTAAAATTTAGAATTGGGGGGCAGCTATGTGGTACAGTGGATAGAGCACTGGCCCTGGAGTCAGGAGTACCTGAGTTCAAATCCGTCCTCAGACACTTACTAACTGTGTGACCCTGGGCAAGTCACTTAACACCAATTGCCTCACTAAAAAAAAAAAAAATTAGAATTGGGATTTTTACAAAGTGAGACTGCATAGTAAGTGAAAGAGAAAACCAATGTAGTTTTCTCATCTACAAAAAGAAGGACTTGTGCTACATGTTTCTGAGATTCCTTGTAGTTTTATATTCTATGATCTAAGATATAAGGTGGGAAGATAAAATTCCAAGCATTATACTACTAGTAAGATTTATGAAATGATCCAGGAAAGCTCAATTTCCACACAGATGGACATTTTGCATTATCCGACATTTTTAATAGAACTAAAACCATTTCCTTTTAGGAAGAATGAGACCAGTAACTAACTTTTTATGTGGCCTAGATATTTAAGAATATAAAATTTTACCTTTTCTGAAAAAAGAAAAAAATGAACTATAGCCTCCCAATATAAACAATTTAAGTAGAAATCATGCAAAAGTACTTTATTTTATTTTTAAACATTAACTTATTACTTATTTTTAACATTCTTTTCTTTTTAAATTTTGAGTTTCCAATTTTCCATCCCACCTTCTTTCACCCATTGAAAAGGCCAACAAGAGGATGTCAATTATACATGTGAAATCATGCAAAATATACTTCCATATTAGTCAAATCACAAAATAAAATCCAAAAAAAAAAAGAGTGAGAATATTATACTTCAATTTACACTCAGAGTTTAGCAGTTCTTTCTCTGGAGGTGATTAACATTTTTTTTTTTAATCACAAGTCCTTCAGAATTGTTTTGGATCATTGTATAGAGTAGCCAAGTCTTTTTCAGTGACGTTGATCATCATTTCAAGAATGCTATTACTGGGCACAATGATCTCCTGATTCTTTTCATTTCACTTTGCATCAGTTCATAGAGGTCTTGCCATGTTAGTTTCTGAAACCATCCCCCCTTGTCATTTCTTATAGCCCAATAGTAATCTATGACAATCATATGACACAACTGGTCCACACATTCCTCAATTGATGGGCATCCTCTTGTAATGATTGGAGTGAGAAGGTATTGTTCACAGAAGCTAAAATCTTTGAACTTAACTCGAGACCACCTTCAAGTCCAGTGAACCAATGAATTTGAATGATGCTAGCCAATCAGCTTAAAGAACCTCACATTTCTGGGAGGAGAACATGAAGGAGGAAGTTGGCGCTAGCGGGGACTTCAGCCTCTTTGCGTTCCAGACATCGAGCTGGTGGCAGGACTTCACATGGGAGGTTTAGGAAGGTTAGGATTTCCATGCTATAAGAAATCTGTTCTCAATCTTTCTCTCTCTTTACTATCTTATATCTTTTAATACACCCTTAAAGCCTAAACTCTTGGTGAATTTATCAGTAATTTTAGCCAGTTTCTTCTCACTACAATTGTTACACTCTCAATTTCCAATTATTTGGCAACAGAAAAAGAGCTGCTAAAAATATTTTTGTACTAAAGGTCTTTTCCATTTGTCTTTGATCTCCTTGGGGTATAGACCTAATATTTGTATTTCTGGGTAAAAAATATGCACAGTTATATAGCACTTTGGGCATAGTTTCAGATTGTTCTCCAGAATGGTAGCACCAGTTCATTAATCCAACAACAGCTTATTAATAGATCTATTTTCCCTAAGCCCCAGCATTTGTCATTTCTGATAGGTGTGAGGTGGTGCCTCAGAATTGTTTTAATTTGCCCTTCTCTAATCAATAGTTATTTAAAGCATTGTATTATATTAATATAGATAGCTTTGATTTCTTCTTAAAACTACTTCTTCATATTTTTGACCATTTATAAATTGGAGAGTGTCTTATATTTTTATAATTTTGACTTAGTTACTTATCTATTTGAGAAGTAATGTCTTTTTTAGAGAAAATTGCTATAAAATTTCTGATATTATTTATTGCATATGGTACCTTTTTTCAAAATTTAGTTTCCCTGATTATCTCTTTTAATTAGGTATACTTTGGCTTTTGCTTTTTCTGAGATCATAATTTTTACGCATGCTTTTTTTTTTAACCTCAGCTGAAGCAAAATAGATAGATTCTACTCTAGCCCTTTATTCTCATTCTTATTCTCTCTCTCTCTCTCTCTCTCTCTCTCTCTCTCTCTCTCTCTCTCTCTCTCTCTCACACACACACACACACACACACACACACACACAAACACACACACACACATCAGAAAAGGATAAGGTGGAGGGAAATATACAGATAGTAGTCACAACTATGGATGTGAATGGGATGAGCTAACCCATAAAATGGAAATGGATAAATGGATAGCAGAATGGATTAGAAACCAGAATGTTTGAATGTCAAATTTTCTAACTTAGCTCTGGTCTTTTAATTAGGAATGTTTGAAAGTCTTCTATTTCATTAAAAAAAATATACATATATATATATATATATGTATATATGTGTGTGTGTATATATATATATATATATATATTTTTTTTTTTTTTCCCCTGTAGGATTATACTCACTTTTGCTGGGCAGGTAACCCTTGGTTGTAATTCTATCTCCTTTGTCTTCTGGAATATGATATTCCAAGTAGCTGCTATGTCTTGGGTGACCCTTATTATGGATCCATGGTATCTGAACTGTTTTCTTTTTTTTCTCTCTTTTTTGTGGGGCTGTGCATATTATCTATTGGATATTTTTAAGAGATTGGTTATAAAAGTATACTACTTTTAAGGCTCTTCTCTAAAAGAAGTCTCCCATACTTTTTAAAAATTGCATAAGATTCCTTACAAGGTAACTATATTTGATTTCAACTTTATATTTTACTTATCACTTAACACATTGTAGTGCTCATGGTAGATGTTTAATATTATTTTTGTTTGTTGAATAGAAGAGTCAAAAACTGAGAGGTTCACATGGGAATCAAATCCATGAAGTGGACAAGTGATTTACACAGCTAGTAAGTGTCAAGTGTATGAGGCCAGATTTGAACTCAGGTTCTCCTGAATCCAGGGCTGGTGCTTTATTCACTGCGAAACCTAGCTGTTTCCTGAACCATTTCTTTCTGCCTGCTTTCAACATTTTCTTCTTGACCTGGGAGCTCTAGAATTTGGCTATAACATTCCTGGATTTTTTTCATTTTGGAATCTCTTTCAGGAGGTTATTGGTGGAATCCTTCAATTTTTATTTTATTCTCTGAATTGAAGATATGAGTTGTTTTCCTTGATAATTTCTTTAAATATAATATCTAGGCTCTTTTAAAAAAATCATGGCTTTTGGATAGTCCAATAGTTTTTAAATCATCTCTTCTTGACTTATTTTTCAGGTCAGTTATTTTTCCAATGAGATATTTCATGTTTTCTACTATTTTTTCATCCTTTTGAATTTGTTTTATTACTTCTTGAAGTCATATAGAGTCATTAGCTTTTAGTTACCAATTCTAAGTTATAAGGAATTATTTTTTTCAGTGAGCTTTTTTAACCTCTTTTTCCATTTGGCCAATTCTGCTTTATTAAGAGTTCTTTTCTTCAGTGAATTTTTGTGTCTCCTTTGCCATTAGGCCTCTTGCTCAATTCAGACCACAATTTATTTTTCATTTTCAGTGTCAACCCAAAATATATGTGCTTATTGATGAGATCTAGAGATTGATCTCCTATTTTCACATATTAATCTGAGAAGTACACAATATTCATAATTTGATTTTTTCCTATGTGGAGTATAAGATTAAATATTTTGAGTGATTTTGGAACTTAATTAGGATATCTGCAGTCTTCTAAGTCTTCATGAAATTTATAGAAGTTTATACACAAACATAAGCATTTGGAGGATTTCACAATCTTAGGGAATTCTACTTCAACTTGGACTCTACACTAGATGTCCTCTGTGACAGTGATGAACAACTCCTTTAGCAAGTATTGTATAGTTTGCTTAATATTAATATTTAGGTTTTGGTAAACTTATTTCTGTTACCTTGTAAGGAATCTTATGCAATTTTAAAATAGTACGGGAGACTCCCTTTAGAGAAGAGCCTTTAAAGCAGTGTACTGTTGTAACCAATCCCTTTAAAAAATTCAACAGATGATAAGCACAATGGTATCTTGTATTCTTTCACCTTTTAATCAGCTGTGTGATAGTAAAGATGTGGCATAATGTTTCATATTATTTATGAAAGTCTGACTATTCCTTTCTAATACTATATAGGTTTATAGTCTTCCATCATCTTTTCCCATGGTATTTACAGATGAGTTCATATTGTGAAGCAGTGATTATTGTCTGCCATGTTGCTTGTCCTTCATTATGAAGAGGACCAATGATATCACAGGATGATACCTTGACTATCTATCTATCCATCTATCTATCTACATTTCTTTTTCTGTCTCTGTCTATTCAAGTTAACCTAGTTGCTCACATCACTCTGTAGAAACACTGGAGGAACAGACTAAATATTCTTACTAGTCAATGAGCCAGTCAATAAAAATATACTTTTTTTTTTTTTTTTTGCGGGGCAATGGGGGTTAAGTGACTTGCCCAGCGTCACACAGCTAGTAAGTGTCAATCAAGTGTTTGAGGCTGGATTTGAACTCAGGTACTCCTGAATCCAGGGCGGGTGCTTTATCTACTGTGCCACCTAGCTGCCCCCCAAAATATACTATTAACATTAGCAATACAGTTTAATGAATATATCATTAGATTTAAAGTAAAGGAACCTATTGCCTACTAACAGTTTACTACTTACTAAATATCCATGTCAAAATAAAACCCTTAAAAGACTATACTTCAGGTTTTTCATCTATAAAAGAAAGATAATTATTTCTTGTTCTTTCTTTGCTCTTTGGAGGTATTGGGGGAATAAATTTTAGATATAAAGACAGTTTTATCTTTTTAGATGAAATATACAACATAAAACCAAGGAATTTTAATTATTAAGGAAGTTCCATTCAGTACTTACAAACAACTAGATTTTTTTATAGTTTGTTTTAATATACCACAAAATTATTCTTTCAAGGAAGCTTGTTGATTTATCTTCATCATCACTATAATAACAAGGATATTTTCCGAGTTCACATTTTAAAAAGAATTATAGAGATAAATGAAAAAAGTTGAAAGAAGGAAAATACGTTTTAGATGATTTGGGCGATTCTGACCAAATTTTTGGTCCCTCTAACTTCCATTTTAGTGAAAGGAATGAAACAAAGTTATATTAAGCATTTCCTATGCATCAGGCATCATAGTAAGTGCTTTACAAATATTTTCTAATTTGATCCTCACAATCACCTTGGAATGTAGATGCTGTTATTGTCATTATTTTGCAGTTGAGGAAAATGAGGTGAACAAAGCATATGTGCCTTGCCCAGTGTCACACAGCTAGTAAGTGTCCAAGTTTGAATTTGAATTCATGTTCTTCTGCCTCCAAGTACAGTACTCTATTATGTCACTTATAGGCCTAATAGAATGTTTGTGGTAGGACCAATGTTTCCTAGCTGCCTGTCACACAGTAGCTCTTTAAAGATGTAGTGAAGTAGTTGTCTGTGTTTTAATCCTGCTCAATTTGGATTTGATTTTGTAGACTTTGCCTAAGCCAGAGGCAGGTTAAGTGTTAGGAATCAATCAGCTTATGGATTCCAATATAGATCTGCATTTGATTGTTCTTTTTGGGGGGCCATGGGGGTATCTATCCTTCAGTATTCATAACCTATAGAAAAATCACATCAGCAGTTTGATATTTCAAATATCAAATATCAAAACCACAATGCAAGTCTGAAATCACATCAAGTTCCATCTCAGAGACATTAATCAGAAGGTTTACAGTTATATAATTAGGAGGTTATAGTCTCCTAAATCAACATCTCTTCCTCATATCTATCCTTCACAGAAGCATCATGATAATTTCCCTAAAGCAAAGATCTGATCAGGTTACCTCTCTGTCCAAGAAGTTCCCTTGATTCCATATTGCTTCTAGTATAAAAATAACTTTTGTGCCTGACATTTAAAATCCCTCACCAACTAGCTCTACCTTACCATTTCAGAGTTCTTTCACCTCATTCTGCCTCATTTACTCTATTTGAGCCAAATTACACTGTTAACTGCACCCCAAAGTTAGCCCTCCATTTCTTATCTCCATGGTCTTCACAGGCCTTTGACCTACTCTCTACCCACTTGACTTTCTTCAAAATTTAAAGAGGTAATTTTCCTGAATCCCTTCATCTTTAGGCTTAATCTGTCTTAAAAGTGTCTTCTATTTATATATCCACTTGCATATTTATTTCAGCCTAGATAATAATGTAAACCCCTACAGGTCTAAGGCTGTATTTTTTTTATTTTAACTTTTGTGACCACAGTACCATGCCTCGCACACAGTGTGTATGAAAAATTACTTATTGAATTGACTTGAACATGTAAGAATTTAGAGGTCATAAATAACTACTTAGACTAAAAACAAATTTACTCCATTTGTAAACTTAATTTACGGTTTTAAAAATTTTAAGGGAACTGGCATTTGAATGAGTGGGTCATAGACCCATCAACTTCTTCATTTTTTTCCATAATTTTCTTTCTGAGAGTAAAAGAGTTTTTATTTCACTTTCACATTAACTATGATAGTGCAAGTTGGAATGGAACTAAAATAACAAGAGATTTTATTTTTATAAAACTTTCTTAGATCATTGTCATTTGATTAAAAAAGACAATAAAATTGGTGTTCAGTAGCAAAAGTCAGGTAAGTAAGAAATAAATATATGACAATTTAAATAAAATAGAAATATTTCTAAATGTCAAGATAGTATTGATATTAGTAATTAAAGGAGCAATAGCTTCCTACACATGGCACAAAAGAGCAAGTTCAAATTTGCTTCCATTAACCCAGATTTCAATTCAAAGACAGAGGGATCCTGAGCCAAATTTTGTCACAGAAAAATATTCAAGTAGGCTTGTGACTTATTACACCTGGACCTCTTTCAGTAATATTTTAAAAGCCTATATATAAAAAGTGGTTTAATTTAGACTTGCTAATTTATCTACCTAGCCATCTGGATATTAGTAATTATACATATATTATAAAATATAATAAGAAATAGGCTTATTGGGTAAGATTAGTAGAATAATAAAAAGGGATTTGACATTGATTTTTCAAAAGGCAGAGTGAACATTCACCTGTCCTATCATTGTAAGTGATGCATAATAATTTTTTTTTAAAAAAAGCAGTGAAAGGTACCATGCCCAATGAAATTTACAAAAAAGGTTTTCAGGATAAATTAGGTTATAATTTATCTTGTTTTGTTTAATAAAAAATTCTGGAACCCAGTGTTAAAGTCATTGAAACCAAACGCAAAAAAGTGGATTGAAAAACATAATAATGAACATGTATACCTATGTATATAAATGATAATGGACATTTGTACCTATGAAAATTATTGCATAAAAAACCATTAGATTTGGCAATTAAGAAGAGATCATCAGTGATTGGAGAAATTCCTGTTGAACGATGAGGTTGAAAGCCAGATTATAAAGTTTAAAAGAATGAGAAAAAAGGAAGTAGAGGCACTTAATAAAGACAGAATTCTCAAAGAGTTTAACCACAAATGGAAGGAAGAGATATAGTACTTTAAATATTAGGGAAGGATGTATTGAGTGGTAGTTTTTTGAGGATGTAGGAGATATGGACATGTTTGTATGCATGTGAAAACTCTCAGTAGATAGGGAGAGATAAAAAATAAATAAGAAAGTTGGTGTTCTCCACTGGAGAAGACAGGATATAATGGAATTACTTGTACTGGCAGAGGGACCTTGGTAAGGAGAGGAGGTACCTCTTCAAGTGAGATGGGTGAAGATAGGGATAGTGGTAGAAGACATTTGTGTGATATGAGATGTGGAAGAGGGGACAAGAAGGACCTCTTAGAGAATAGCCTGTTTTTTTTTCCCCCCAAGTAATATATGAGTCAAGGTTCTTAGCTAAAAACATGGGAGAAGGGTGTGCCATGGGTGGTTTAAGAAGAGATGAAAAAGTTTAGAAGAACTGCTGTGGTGAGTGGGATAGTGTATAAATTAAGGAAGTACAAAGGGATTGCTTTGCCATAATAAGAGCACAATTGAGGTCATGTAACATAAATTTGGAGTGAACACAGTTGACACATTTTTTAAAAAATTTTTTGTTTTTCGTTTTTTGCAGGACAATGGGGGTTAAGTGACTTGCCCAGGGTCACACAGCTAGTAAGTGTCAAGTGTCTGAGGTCAGATTTGAACTCAGGTTCTCCTGAATCCACCTAGCTGCCCCATACAGTTGACACATTTAAAAAAATTTTTCTCCATCTTTTTTCTACTACATGTGTCAGAGTATAGGCAAACAACAACAACAACAACAGCAAGAAAAACATGGTAGGATTGATCCAGGGTTGATGGTTGGCAGAACAATAAAGACAATTTGATAAGGGCTCAAGAGACTCAATAGAAGACATTTTAGGGTTGAACTGGTTCACAAGGGGTCAAGATGGAGAAGGGAGGAGATTATAACTAGTACAGGAATTATGACATGGTAAAAAAAAAAAAAAGATGGGTTTATTGATTATAAGCCATATGGCGTACATGAAAAAAATAGGATTTAGGGTTCTAAGGCAGAGAGGTAGAATGACCTATATTGTGATCAGATAAGAGATTTCCACACTTCAAGAAGATAAAAATATTGTATTTTTTAGTGATGGAAAGATAATGGGTATGACCATCTTTGCATGTGACTCAGGTTGGGTAGAGGAATTATTCTTGTGAAATGAGTCATTTGAAGAACTATGAGATTAGGGTGATTAAGGGAGTATCAATATGTGTGTTGAAGACCCCTAGTACCACAGGAGCCAAGGAGTAGAGAAAGACTGTGAAACAGTCACTGAATTCATTGAAGAAAGGACAGTGCCCTAGAGGTTGGCAGACAATAGCTATCAGAATACTGAATGGGGTGTTCAGAATCACTGAGACAGGGAGAATATTACCAGGGACAAGTTCATCATCAAATAAAGAGTTTAGGTAGATTTTCATTGTTCATAGGGGTTTGGTCTCAGATCAAATCCCCTCAGGGCCTTAGGTATTTGAGATAAGGAAATAAATAATTGCAGCTGAAAGAATGGTGTAACTCTACTCAAATGGCAGGAGAAGAAGCAAGAGACCTGATGAAACAATGTTTCTTCACCTATAGTGGGAGGTTGGACTCCAGATAGGACATTAAGCATAATATTCATCCTTGGTTGAGGAAGCATGCACATTTGATAGTGAAGATCAATGAAAATATTAGGCATAATAATATTATTTTTTAAAAAGAAACTTTAAGAGAATTTTATTTCAATTACATATAAATACAATTTTCAAAATTCATTTTTGTAAGATTGAGTTCCAAATTTTTCTCCCTTTCTCCTTTCCCTCCCCCCTTCCCAAGACAGCAAGCAATCTGATGCATTACAATCATATTATACATATTTCCACATTAGTCATGTTGTGAGAGAAGAATCAGAACAAGAGAGAAAAAAAAACAGGAAAGAAATTTTTAAAACCAACAAAAGTGAAAATAGTATGGTTTGATTTGCATTCAGAATTCATAGTTATTTTTGTGGATGTCGAGAGCATTTTCCACCATTAGTTTTTTGGCATTATCTTGGATCATTATATTGCTGAGAAAAGATAAGTCTATCACAGTTGATCATCACCCAATGTTGTTATTACAGTAAAATGTTCTCCTGGTCCTTCTCACTTCACTTAGCAACAGTTGATACGTCTTTCCAGGTTTTTCTGAAATCTGCTTGCTCATCACTTCTTACAGCACAATAGTATTCCATTACATTTATATCTCACAACTTTTTCAGCCATTCCACTGTTGATAGGCATCCTCCAATTTCCAATTATTTGCCACCACAAAAAGAGCATCTATAAAAATGTTTATATGGGTGGGTCCTTTCCCCTTTTTTATGATCTCTTTGTGATATAGACCTAGAAGTAGTATTGTTGGGTCAAAGGGTATGCACAGTTTTATAACTATTTGGACATAGTTCCAAATTGCCTTTCAAAATGGTTGCGTCAATTTACAACTTCACCAACAATATATTTGCATTCCAATTTTCCCACATTTTCTGAAGCATTTATCATTTTCCTTTTTTGTCATATTAGCCAATTGGATAGGTATGAGATGGTACTTCAGAGTAGTTTTAATTTGCATTTCTCTAATCAATAGTGATTGAGAACATTCATTTCTTAATTGGGGAATGACTTGCATTCTTATAAATATGATTCAGTTCTCTAATATTTTTTGAGAAATGAAGCTTTATCAGAAATATTGACTTTAAAAATTGTTTCCCAGTTTTCTGTTTTCCTTCTAATCTTGGTTGCACTGGTTTTGTTTGTGCAAGCACTTTTTAATTTAGTGTAATTAAAATGATCCATTTGCATTTCATAATGTTCTTTATCTCATCTTTGGTCATGAATTTTTCCCCTCTCCATAGATCTGGCAAATAAATGATTCCTTCCTCCTCTAATTTGCCTATGGTATTGTTATGGCACAATTGACAAAGAAAATACTCAGCCAGGTACTTGAGGTGGAGAGAGAGAGAGACTATTACCCTTGGAACCAAGGGGGAGATTTCATCCCTCCAACAATGGGCAGTGAGTCTTTTAGCCCACCTGGTTATATACAAAAAGAGTAGGCATGGTATGGTAGCAAGTTTATCAAATGAAGATGAGGTCAGTTATTCACTGAACAAGGGATGCATAGTGGTGCCTAGTGGTTAGGAAGACTTGGTGTGGTTTACCATTTATTTCTCCAGCTCATTTTCCAGATGAGGAAACTGAGACAAACAATGACTTGCTCAGGGTCACAGTTAATAAGTGTCTGGGATTGCTTTTGAACTCAATTCTTCCTAACTCCAAGTCCGGGTACTTTAGCCACTGAACCATCTAGCTGCATTATAATCTCATCATTAGGAACTCATCATAAAAAACTCCAATGTAGGAAGTTCCTTAATTGATAGGAATTGATGTATTCTTTGTTTTGTTTTTTTGTGGGGCAATGAGGGTTAAGTGACTTGCCCAGGTTCACACAGCTAGTAAGTGTCAAGTGTCTAAGGCTGGATTTGAACTCAGGTCCTCCTGAATCCAGGACTTGTGCTCTATCCACTGTGCCACCTAGCTGCCCCTTGATGTTTTCTTTGTAATGAATTTATTGCCATATGTATACATGTATGTGTACATATAAATATATGTATATATGTGTATGTGTGATAGCTGTAACTTATAGCTTGCTAAGGCAACTTACAAAGTTATCAATTTAACTTGATGACTTATGCCAGAAGGAGGATTTAAACTCGGATCTCCCTGACCCCAAGGCTGTCCCTTTTTACCTCCTATACCTTTTTGTCACTCTTCTGGATTAGTAGGATCTGCCAAAACATGCTCTATTAGAATAGTGTTCAACAACCATCACTCCATGGTGGGGCACCAACACAAAACTTCAGTGGTGTATGCTCATCCACATTCCCGAAATTCACGCATCTTTCTTATTGGTTATGCAGATACTCTAGCTAAATGGGAAACTTTCCATATGGTCATAGATTCTTCAAGCCAGAAAGGACCTTAGAGGTCCTTGTGCAACTTCTCCACCCATCTCACTCATTCTATCACAATAAAATAATCATGAAGAATAAATGAAACCCGATAAGGGTCAAAGTCATGGAAAGGTTACAACTTAAAAGCAACAACATGTAAGAGTTAAAGGTCAAGTGGTAAGATATTATTTAAATATATCAAAGAATAAAATGTTAGCCTTGGGTATCATCTTTCCTTTAAGAATCAGAAAGGATCATTTATTTACAGAAGCTACAAATGTTGGTATAATTTTAAATGAGTCAGATGAGATGGCCTAAAAGACCTATTCCAGCTTTAGGTTTCTAATCCTATTGACTTCATTATGTATATGTATGTATATATGCACACACACACACACACATATATATATATATATGCATATTCATACACAGAGACATCAAAAAAAGAAGACCAAGAAATTGGATAATCTGACAATTTCAGAAACATATGGCAAAACTCCCCCCCCCAATTAATTGTAAACAAAAAACTAATGCATCATATTCACAATCTACTTAGGCACTACATCATTTTTGCAGAGGTAAAGCAATAGTCATCTTTACTAACAAATAACATGAGACTATTATGTTACCTAGCAATTTTTACATGACCTTATATTTTAGTGCAATCTTAATTGGAATATAAGAAATAAAATCTTCTTTTGATCTGCTTATGAACATTGGAATTTTATGATCACAATATTCTGAAGATATCAGCAAAGGTGGTCACAAAAAAGGGGTGCAGGTCTTTCTAAGGCTCTACTTAGCTATTCTCTGGTCTTTTAATCACTCCTGTCCAGCTCCATTGTGCATTAGACCTCGGGCTTCCTTCCTAGCAATCTAGGAAAATAAAAATAAAAGGATAGACAAACAACTGAGAGGGCTCACTGGAGTATCAGGTTTCCATTTTTCCCTTATATAGCCTAATACTTTGCAAATGTAGATTTCATGATTCCATGCAATCGAAGGATTATTAGACGTGGAAGTCTCTGAATGTTACTAGAGGATCTTTTATGATCCAGCTTTTAGATGTTCAACCTTACCACATAAGGTTTGAATCGTGACTTAAGATCAGAAACCAATACATTCTGGAATCATGCTGCCCTTTGTTTCTGTCCTTCTTTTCCTTCTCTAAAAAGCTGAATTAGTAATCTAGATCCTTAACTTTGGGACAGCCTGCAAGATCTCAACATAAATATACCAAGCTCTTCTAGCCAGTAAATAATGGAAACCTCCTTAAATGCAAAAACTATTATCTGAGGATTGAGAAGAAGAGACTATAGCTAAAATTATAAGGAGAAAAGTATTTCCTTGGCATAAGGAAAATGATTGGGCATGTTTCATTCAATTAAATACTGTCAGCATGGATGGATTTAGAGGTGATTAAAACAAATCCAACCAACAAACTTAATTAGCAAAAAAAGTAACATAAATGCAATTTGAATTGTTTCTTACATTATAATAAACTTATTAAGACTATTAAGAAACCTATTTAGATTCTAACATGTCAATACTTTAATAAGACAGCAAATACTCACCAAAACTTGGTTGTTGGTTATTTATCTGTCATGTTGGCATGTTATAACCAAGGGATCTAATGATAAAAATCATCTCAATAGTATGCTCAAAGTTTACTTCTCTCAAGGTCTAAAGTTATGGGTATCTGAGTGATTATTTTCCCTGAAGAGATGGAATAATGAGTTGTTTTTTACATAATTTCACTAATCATGAAGTTGATATGTTAGTGACCTGAATGGAGAAAGGTGATTCTTATCACTTCTTTACTTTATATAATATTAGATAAAAATAATAGAGATATTATGGCATAGAAGATAAAATACAAGCATAGACTGTTACGTGTCAAATCAGAAAAAACTGTGTTCAAATCCAACCTCCAACATTCAATAGTTATGTGACCCCAGGGAAAATCCTCCTATTTATGTACCTCAAGCAACTCCCTATATTTAATTTAATAAATCATAGAGAATTGGGTATTATCAGTTAGAGGTTGTTGCTGATGCCAATGTGTCAGTATTGAATTCCTAGGCATATAATGTAGAGAAAAGGGTTTTTATTTTATTTTAATCAATTTGTTAAATTGTTAGAATCACCAAAATTGTAAATATTTAAATTCTATTAATTCATTTCGTATATATTTCTAAGGGAAAAAATGGGACTATTTCATATAACATAGTATCACATACTTTTTTCTGCCTTTTTTAGAGGTAGCAGAAGATCTCTAGGGATTACATAAATTTATAGGATTCTTTAAAATTCTGACTGCAAAAAAGGGGAAAAACAGATAGTAAGAGTTTACATTTGCTGTTAAAATGTAACAAAATACTGCATAAATACATGCTTGAGTATAAGAATAATGTTTGGATAAGGCAGGGACTGCTGAAACCTTTGGCGAACAAATTCCTAATGGCTAACAGCGTTAGACAAGCATATACATCCAAACATACACAGATTTGAAGTTCACTGAATTATAGAGTTTTGAGCTAGAATAGAAAACAAAAGTCATTTAGTCCAACACCCTCATTGTACAGATGAAGAAATAAATCTAAAGAGACTAAATTACTTACTTGCAATAACAGAGATGGTAATTAGTAGATTTTAATCCAGGTTCTCTGACTTAACATACAATGTATACTCAACTTCCTTGCACTGTCTCTCTTAAATCCTTGTTATAGCACATTATCACAACTTCCACCTCCCTCTTCTCTCCCTTTTTATAATCTGGTATCAGTCCTTCCTGCTTCTTCAAAATGGCATCTAATATCACTAAAGGCATCATAATATCCACATACAATGGCTTTTTTTCATATCTGTCATCTACCTTGATTTCTCTAGCATTTACCATTTTTTACTGTCACCCTTTCTTTATAACTTCTCTTTGCTTTCTATGACATTCCATTAGACTAGTTAGTTTTCCCCATCTCTCTGACTATTCTTTTGTTTATTTCTCCATCTTGATATAAGCAGTCACCAAACCTCTATCCTTGGTCTTCTTTATATCATCTTTCCAATGGCTGTTCATTTATTACTATGGCTCCAATTACCACCATATAAAGGACTTCTTAATCTACAAGTGTAGCTTTGATTTTTCTCCCAAGCTTCAGATGAACAGATGAGCATTTACAACTTTCTCTTGGACATCCCTATCTGTATGTGGCACTGCCAACTCAAATTCAAATGATCTCTAAACAAAATTAACATTTTCTGCCTACAATTTTTTTTAATGTTGGAATTAGAATTTTAGAGAAGACTGTTTAGGTATCTCTACTAATTCTTAGGAAAATATTCATTTGGGCTAACATGAGTCATATTGTCTTCTACTTCAGAAACCCATACCCTCAAATACACAGGTTATGTGTAAATGTATAAATAGTGGTTATGTTAAAATCTTTCATTAGTGAATTAAAAGTACCTTTCAGCAAAAAAATAATTATATATAGAAAGGAAGGAAAAAATGAACTTAAAAAATATGGCAATTCAGTTCATCATGCCAGTCTCCTACAACCTTTGAATTATTCCCTATGACTTCCCAAAATATATTCTAGAATATTTTCTGTTATCTGTTCCTTCTAATGGCACATCTACCACTTACCTTTAGAGGTCATCATTAATCTACTAACTCCAGAAGGCATTTTTTGCTAGAAATCCATCTCCTTTTAATTTTCCCATATCACTTGTGTTAAAGTTTCTCAATATCATACAATTTTATTCTTAAACTTACTTTACTAGCCTGTAGGGTATTAAAGATGATACATGTATGATCACAGAGTAATAAGACTGATTTTCACATGATTTATGGAAATCAGTGTAATTACTTTTAAGTCCCATCTCATAATTACGTCTAGTCTCCATATACTCTCTCTATTTTCACCTACATGCATAATACATTTATCTATTAAATACCATATATGTGAAATATATCTTATACAGTCGATATGTTTATGGAAACTAGAAATACTACAGACTATTTATCTACATTTAAATACTAAACTGGACCAATAATCTCAACACTGTGCACATTCCCTCCACTAGTGCAGTTTATGTTTCCTATGCTCTGGAATTTCATATGATTCTCAAGTATCTCTTTGCAAAAATATTACATAATGCCCATATAACTGGATATTTTCCTCTAGTTTATTTAATATTTAAGAAGTACCAATGCATGTCTTTAAATGTCTGTCTACTTTTTCAGTTTCTCTACATGACCAGCTCACATTCCTTCACAGTCCTCTGAGTCCTTGATTTTATTTATGCTATTTCTACCACACAAACCATCACTGTCAATATGATACAACACCCCCCCCACACACACACACACATACATCATTTAACTATCACCCCTTTAGATACATGTAATTTTGATCCTTTTGAGTTTATTATATTCTATTACATATGTTCTACAAAGTACATTTTCATATATACATATGTATTCAATCATGTTATAAAGTTTTACTATGCATATGTGTTTATATATGCATATATAATACATAATAAATATGTTTCTGCACATATATGGATGTAAATATATAGATGCACATATCTGCCACTGGGGTGACACTAAGTTGTGTGTAATTTTAGATTCTAAATGTGTATTCTAATCTGTTCCCCCAGTTTTGGGGGAAACTGACTAAAATCACTGATAAAATGAGTTTAGGTTTTTAAGGGTTTATTGAAAAATAGAAAGAAAAAGATTGAGAACAGAATTCCAACAGCCTGGCATTCCGATCTTTCCTCAAATTTCCTGTGAAGTCCTCTGCCGCCGCCACCACCATCCAGTCAGGAATCCAAAAAAGCGAGAGCTCTCTGCACAGGCCCTCTTTCCTCCTTCCTGTCTCCTCCCAGAAAATAGGAGTCTCCTTAAGTTGATTGGCTGGTAGCCTTGATAGACAGCACCCATGAGCAAATGTCACTTCCTGACACCAAGGAAAAGCCACATGGCCTTGCCCTCTGAGGCATTTTCCTCATGGCGGAGCTTTCCCACAGCAAGTCTCCAGTAGGTGGCATCATTCCAATCATTACAGTTGTCTAAGACTATGTCAGAGGAGCCAAAACACTAGTAGATAATATCAAGTTCAGAAAGGTTAACTAAAGAATCTCAAGTGAGGATGAATTTAGTTAAATTCAAAGGTCTTTCCTAAGGTCCCCTCTAAGTGCTACTGCATTCTTGTCCATAAGGACCTTTGATCTAAATTGTATTTTTCTTGTATAAACCTAATAACTTACATGATGCCTCCCCCGATAAAATATGAGGTCTTAAAGTGGGAGCAATGTTGTTTTTTTCTTTGTTTCTCCAATGCTTAGCACAATGTCTACTGGAACATAGCAAGCATTCAATAAATGCTTGTTGACATGACTTGAATTGACAAGATGATTTGTCATTAGGCAATTAATGTATTTGGTCACAAAAACTCATGAAACCATCTACTACAGCATCGAGTAGCTGGGACTGAATCAGTAGTTAAAGTACCCACAATGATAAAAGCATTAATTTTGCAATGTGGATATATATGGAATTTTGTGGTGTTTTATGGGATAAAAGGGTTAGCTAGTTGGCACAGCAGATAGAGTGCCAGGCCTGGAGTGAGGAAGACTCCTCTTATTGAGTTCACAACTGTCCTCACACTTACTATGTGTGTGGTCCTAGGCAAGCCACTTAACTGTCTATCTTAGTTTCCTGATCTGCAAAATGAGCTGGAGAAGGAAATAGCAAACCAGCCCAGTATCTTGGCTAAGAAAATCCCAAATGCAGTCACAAAAAGTAGGACATGGCTGAAAACAACTGAACAACAAAAACATGGAAACAAAGAGGTCTGAATTTATGATTTCTTCATTTGTGAGGGGTTGGGGGAACTTAATATGGAAATATCCTGCACTGAGGCACACTGGCAAGTTCTTTGTAACACTCTCATAGAGGGCTACCAGAAGTAATGAGAGGGTAAGTGAAATGACTAGGGTAATACAGCTAGTATGTATTCAAAATAGGATGTAAACTCAGGTTTCCCTGACTCTAAATCCTTCCCTATATATACTTTGCAAGGATACCTCTTGGGTACACACACACACACACACATATATATATATATATATATATATATATATATATATATATATATATATATATATATATATATATATATATATATATATATATATATATTATCATCTAAGTTGGAATTTGATCTATTTCTCTGATCGCATTGTACTTCATGTGTCTATTTTTGTTAGTGAGGTATTAACATTTCCTTTTCCTGCTAAGCTTACAGCTAAATTTGATTAGCAAAAATATATATTCTGGGGAGAAAGAAAATGACAAGAAGTTTGGAGACTGGTTCCTCATCCTGCCTCTACTACTTGCTTTGTGACCCTAAATATATCATTTAACCTTTCTTGTCCTCAGTTTCCTTACTTATAAAATGAAATGGCTTAATTTTCTAAGGTCTCTTCTAGACAAAATAGTTTATAAAGTTACATCACATCTGTTCAGTTCTGGACACTACAACCTAAGACACTACAACCTAATCTGGACACTACATTGATCAACTGGCATAAATATAGAAGAAGACAACCATGATGATAGAAAACCTTAAATGCACATCATCAAAAATGGTTGACATGAAGAAGATAAGACTCGATGGTACATATGAGTTGTCATTAGGTATTTGGAAAAACTAGAGTGATTAAACTTAGTCTGTTTGGCCTCAGAGGGCAGAACAAAGAGCAATGGATAGGCACCAAGAGGCACATTTAAATTTGATGTCAGAAAAAAATTCCCTAATATTTCAAGCTATCCTTAACACCTGGCATGTCTTCAGAGATCACAGGTCACTTCCCTTTAGAGATGTTCAAGTGGAGTCTGCATACACATTTTAAGGGATTTTAGAGGAAGGATTTTAGATTCCTTTCTGCTGTAAATTGAAACTGAAGTCAGTTTCAGCTCTCAAATTTCATAATTATATGAATGTGTTAAATGTCTTCATCTTAACTCTGTGGATTGCTACAAACTCAATTTTGACTTTAACAAGAAGGGGAGCTCTATTGTGGCTAAAGTTAACATTTACCAATTGTAAAAAGAAACATTTTCAACATATCTTTCCTTTTCACAAAGAAACAAAAATAGATTAGCTGTTACTCTAAAATTTGGTTCTCTATTAAGATGAGGACATTCTGTTAGACTTAGTTCTTCATTAGTATACTCAACAAACAGAGGCCAATTTGGCAAAAGCTATGCTTATAGAATCTGACCCTATATCTTTCAGACATTTTCCAATTCTCTTCACATGCTAAGGCTTTACAATTGGAGTCATGGCTTCCATAAACTGAGTTAGACACTGAAAGTGATGTTAGCCTCAGTTCAACTTCTGATCCATGAATCATTTTACACATGTCAATTGCTTTTGAAATCATGAGAGCTTTCTCAGTTTTATGAGATTTTCTGTATTGTGCCACTATCCTGAGAGGAATTCCTTTTTAATAGTTTCTTTGCTTTTTCTGGTGGTGTAACTATTTCTTTCCATAAATGATGTCTGCTTATTTTCTTCATGTAATTTCCTTTAGGAAAAAAATCTATATCCTTATCTTTTAATTCTTGTCACTTTGTGGCCAAGTGTCTGGAAAGTGGTGATGGCTTTATTGATTTGGTTACAAGCACAAAACAGCAGACACAGTGATTCTGGAGATGCTACAGTGTTGATGAATGGAAATCTCTGTATGCTATCATCCAAGAATGAAATGGAACTTACCAGAAATGTAGGTTTTAGAATTCTTTGGAAGAAACAGCATTAAAAATGTTTTAAGGGAAAAGAAAAACTTTACTACAGATTGTAATGATTTGTTTTCTTAAACACATTCTCATCTTTTGTTAACTTCAGTTCATTATGAAACAATTCATGCTTTGGACCACTAAACTGAATTAAAATGATTTGACTCTTGGTAAAACAAGACATGTATTTACCTTTGAAATGCCCTTGTCTCTCTCCTGCAGTTTTAAAATAATATAATTTGGAAAAGGCAGTGTGACATAGGGAATAGAAAGCTGGCTTCAGAATCAGGAAGGCTTATGTTCTAGTCTTGCTACTAACATATCCTGGCTGTGTGACTGTGAGTGAATCACTTAACCTCTCAGTACCCAGGAAATTCCATCAAATCGTAAATTGCAGAACACTTGCTGATCTACATTGGTAAAATGAATTCTGTCCTTGAGTTCTTTGCTTACAAATTATGTTTTTTAGCCCAAACTGGGATTTTATTGCTGTAAGGAACTCTCCTTTAGAAGAAGTAAGAGCCTGTCTGGGGAATACAGAAGAAGGTTTTGGTGGAAGAGCTTTTGTTATTGATGGAAAAGAAACTTTGAACCAAGCTATGGCTCATTCTCTCCCTAAAAAGTTTCTAAATTGCAGGGACCCAGCCAGGTTCCATATATCCCCTTCTAACTAAAGAATACTGAAGCTCATCAGTCTGGTAGATAGGCCAGACTTTGCTATAATAATTCCTCTTTCTTCATCCTAGAGGCAATATAATGACTCTTTAGGTCTTTATGGTTCCTTCCCCTGCTTCTTTAGGGGGGGTTATATTCAATGAAAAGCTAGGAGTACAATCAAAATAATGTGTTTTCACCTGAAAATTTCACAAGGTCATTATCATCAGTATAATATCATATCATTATTAATTATATAAAGATTATTAAAATTAAGAGTGATATCACAAAGCACTTGATGACTATTATCTCATTTTATCCCCATAATAACCCTGGGAGGTAGATGCTCTTCTTATCCTCATGTTTTAGACTAAGAAACTGTGCAAATTACAGTTAGTTGACTTGCCCAGGGTCATACAGCTAATAAATGTCTGAGGCCAAATTTGAATTTAGGTTTTCCTGATCCCAGGTTCAATACTATCTACTATAAGTCCTAACCACCTCTAAATGGAGTGAGAGGATTTGACAACACCCATATATAGATTTTAGAAAGGCAAAATGTGCTATAGCGGAGGAAGGGGAAATTTACTATTCTCTGGCATAATACAAACTACTGAGCAAAAGGGAGAGGACCTAAAGAAGAAAACTGTAAAAACAGCTCTCTAAGTAAATAAAATAACACTATTACTCTTAAAGAAGAGGAAAGAAATAGTTTCCCATGGAAAGATGTTAATACAATGAATAAATATTATTGCCTAAAGAGTGATCTGAAATCTAGCAGTGAAAAAATAAAATAAAACAATAAATTTCATGGATTCTCTTTAAACGTAACTGAACAATAGTATGAAACTCAGGAAATAAAAAGAAGAAATAGTTTTTAAAACTACTTAAAACAGAAATTAGATTGGAAATTAAATATTAGAGCAGAAGTCAAAACAAATTGCAAGAAAGTAGGCAACATAGAAATCATGATGGAAAATCTATGTACATTTTTAGAGGCTCTGAAAAAGGGAATGACAGATCTGGAACTCAAAAATATAGAAGTGGAAAATAATTTGGTGAAAAAAGATGAAAGAAAATTATTTTAGAATAATAACTAATTTATATATGCATGTAACTGACCTGGAAAAGAGGATATACAAAGATAATTAGAAAATAATAATATTACAACAATAATACTAGAAAATTATCCCCCAGATACTGAAAATATATGGTAAATTTTAATTAATAAAATGCATGGACTTATGATAGAAACATTAATTTTAAAATTCTAAGGCAATTCAATTGTAGAATTAAATTGGAATTGAATTAAATTGGAAAGAAAGAAATGGTGTATAACACCATGTATAACCATGGATGAATAGAATACTTAATTTGAAAGCACTCAAAACAAGAGAAATATCAAAATAAGTTAAATAGATAACATTAACAAAAAAAAGACTAACCAATTAATTCAGTTCTACCATGATTTTAGACTCTGGCATAACTATAAATATTAAAAAAAAAACAAATAGGGATAAACACGGAAAAAAGAGTTTCAGTGACTAAAAAAAACCACTTAAGTCAGAGTAGTGAATGATGAAGAATTCAGTGAACAACATGTCCCCTAAAACTTGTGTCTCCCAATAAATGTCATAATATCTTTTTGTAGGAGAGAAAATGTAGATGTTATTTGATCAATGTGGAATAGAGGAGGTGAGAGAAAGAAAAAGATGAATTTTTACCTGACTTGAATATGTAAGTCAGTTGAAAAAAATAACAGTTTATTCAACGTCTTAATGACAATTGGAGTCCAAGGACTTATTTTCTTTCTTTGGAGGGAAGAGGGACTATGAATGTGTAATGTTTTCAGATTTAGTCGTTAAATCACTTGGTTGATTTTGATTAAATTTTTGATTGCTAAAAATAGAGTATTTATTGTGTACTGGGATATATTAGAAATGTATCAAAATGGGGTTTTTGTTTGTTTGTTTTTGTTTTTTGCAGGGCAATGAGGGTTAAGTGACTTGCCCAGGGTCACACAGTTAATAAGTGTTAAGTGTCTGAGGCCGGATTTGAACTCAGGTCCTTCTGAATTCAGGGCCAGTGCTTTATCCACTGGGCCACCTAGTTGCCCCTCAAAATGTTTTTTAATATAAATAACAATGTGTTTTATAATGTCTAGGTAAATCAGAAAAAAATACAAGATATCCTAAAAGAATAACCATTTTCAATTAAATAAAATTAAAATGCCTTTGTCCAAACAATGTCAATGCACCTAGGATAAGAAGAGAAGTTATAAGCTAGGGTGTAGGGGAGGGGAAATACATAAAACAATATCCAAAATATGAAGGAAAATAGACTGATAAATGAAAATTATGATATACTAGGTCATATGACTGAGAAGAAACAATACCTTCTCTGAAGTCTTTTTTGTTTTTAAACAGGATATATTAATATTTTCCTAGGAGTGTTTATGTGTCCTTCTGCTCCCAAAGTAGCAGGATGTAGAATATGGCTTTTCAATTCTCTGAGAGAGATATTCACTACCACATGTAATATATTGCTTAAGATACATGGACAGGAGAATCGATTCAACTAAACCCTCGGTTAGTTCAATATGACAATGTCAAAGAAAAATGTATTCCATGCTTGAATGCCAGTTAAGGGATTTGCAGCTAAACTCCCTAGCATTACTAGTTTTAGTTCCTGGAACAATGTTTACTTCAACAAAGGAAATAGGAGAAATGTGCAGAGATAATTACTGAAATGACAACAAAATTAGGAGTAATCAGATCAACTATATACATACAACAACTGGATCCCTGAAGTCTTTGCAGGCTCAAGTAGTAGGGACCCTTGCTACTTTCCCCAAAGATCAATGTGGATACTGAGCACAAATTATTTGTGTAAATAATGATAAAAGTTCCCAGCCAGTATCACCCTTTTGATCACCAGGATCCAGAGTCAGAAATCCATAGGAAAAGCATTTAATTTAACCATGAAAGCAATGTAAAGAACACAAAAAAATAATAGGGAATCAAGTAATGGAGTCATTCTCTATTCCCCATTACTAGACCTCTTTTAAACACAAATGGATATAGTCCCTTATAGGCTCTAAGAGTAATAAAATACATTTTCATCCTGATTCCCTTACTTGCTAGATTAGCGGGGGTGGGGAGGTGAGGGTGGGGAACAGTTATTTCAGGATTCCCAAGGGTATAAACATTAGGCTGTAATACCACTGGCCTCAGTGAGTTCTACAGGAATCTCTCAGACCATTCTGGAAAATAATACCTATTTGGTTAATACCACTTACAAATCTACTAGCCATCCTGCTGAAGTCAGTCCCATAGGTTTATGCTTCAATTTCCCTATTTTATGGTATGCGCTTCCACCAGGAGAGAAATCAATAAATATTGTGACAAAAATGATTTATCTAAAGCCCAACCTAAATTAATGGCACATTCTACAGCATGCAGTAGAATGGATAGAGCTCTAGGCCTAGAGTTAGAAAGTTGTTGTTCTTCAATATGTATATTTAAAATCAATCAACCAGCATTTATTCAGCACCTACTATGACCCGGGCAATGTGGTTGGCATGAGAAATGCATTGTTGGGGGCAACTAGGTGGCACAGTGGATAAAGCACCAGCCCTGTATTCAGGAGTACCTGAGTTCAAATCCAGTCTCAGACATTTGACACTTACTAGCTATGTGACCCTGGGCAAGTCACTTAACCCTTATTGCTCAACCCAAAAAAAGAAAGAAAGAAATGTATTTTTGTTCATTTGTTCAGTGGTATCTGACTCATTTCCCCATAGGCTTGTCCATGGGGTTTTCTTGACAAAGATAGTGGAACAGTTTAGCATTTCTTTCTCCAGTGTGTCCTCATTTTTACAGATGAGAAACTGAGGCAAAAAGGTGTTAAGTGATTTACCCAGAGTTACACAGCTAGTAAGTGTCTGAGACCAGACTTGAACTCATATCTTCATGACTCTAGGCCCAGCGCTCTATCCACTGCATCATCTAGCTGTCAGGAGTTCAAATCCAGCCTCAGACATTTACTAGCTGTGTGATTCTGGGCCAGTCACTTAACTTATATTTGCCTCATCTTGTTGAACTGCAGTCTTGTTGTGAGGAATAAATGATATAATATTTAACAGTGCTTAGTACAGTGCCTTTCATGTAGGAGGTGCTATATAAATGTACATTCTCTTCCCCTGCCCCCTTATTCCCTGATAGGTATATAACATACTCAGAATGGGAAAGTATAAAATGGCTTTTGAATGTGTTTCTGAAGAAGGCTAAATTCACAATTTCAGGTCTACTACCAAAAAAAAAAAAACAAAACTCCTCTAATTTAAAAAGCCTGGCAGCAATATAATTCCAGCAATTAAAGCTTTACAAATACTAGGGTCATTTGCCTCCTGGAAGCATAAACAATATAACTAAAAGAAAGAGGAAAAACAACCCACTAAGAAGAGAGGCCTAACAGCTTTGTAAAGTGTAAATTACTCCCATGCTGACCCACTGAAATCATGTTGCTTCCAGCACATTTTTCATCACTTAGCTTAGCACTTTGGTCTCATTTTCATATTCAATCAGCTCTACACACCTATAAAGAACTCACTGTGACCACCTATTTCCACAGAATACTATTCATCTGAATGTATTGAAAATATCTATTGAGCACACCTGAGGAGTATCTGAAGTCTGGAGCATATTGAAAAATCTTAATCTCCTAATAAGCAACTGTAAAGTTCCAGTAACCAAGATGTAAATGGTGGGAAGGAATGTGTAAAAAAATAGGAAAGGACGAAAGCAGGGAAGTAAAGAAAGAATGAAAAAAGGTAAAATGAAAAGAAAGACATGAAAGAGAAGAGAAAATGGCATGTAATCAAACCAACATTTAACTAGATGTGTAGGCACTTGGTAATGAAAATGAATAACAAAAATAATGTTGTATCATGGGATCTACACCTAGAAGCTCCCTTTTTAACAGATGAGAAAATTGAGGACCAAATAAATTTAATGTCTTTTTCAAGGTCCCTTAGATTATCAGTCACAGAACCAGGATCCAAACCCACATCCTCTGACTCCAAATGCTACCTTCTTTCCACTTTACTATTCTCCCTCTAATATATGACTTATTTTTTTATTAAAGGAATCATTCCTTTGAAGTATTTATCATCTCTTCAAGTTCCTCAAAGTTATGAATATACTTCAATATATTACTGAAGAATATTGATAAGGATTTAAGCAAAGAAATGATAAATTAATTGGTAATCTGATTAATTAGGGAAAGTAGAAAAGTAATAGAATTTCACAAGTCAAAATATTTATAATTAAAATTTAATTAGAAAATGTAAAGTATGAAAAATCAGTGGTAACAAATTCTTCTGAATATATCTATGACTATTAAACAAGTAGGAGGAATACTCAAGAAAAGAAAAAAAATTAGGAGATGGAGGCAGAGCTATCTATGACAGGCATTAGGACACCAAGGCTTTGATGCAAGGTGCCAATCCCCAAGAAGGTAATGCTGGGCAGTGTGGGACCAAAGGAAGAGCAGGGAGTATGGAAGACCACTGAAAGAACTAGGCATAAGCCCCTGAATGTGGGCACCTTAGAAGAAAGAAGCACAACACACTCCTTCACCTAGGCTAACACCCCTTGAGGGCTCTGTCTCCCTGATCTCCATTCTCCACCTTTCCTTACCACATAACTTCACCCTGGTAGGGCAGTTTAGCCATGTACTGTCTAGTATGAGGATCTGTGTGGCATCAGCAGTGGTGAGGAATCAAGTCAGTCTTGGAGTGTGGCTTCTGTTCTTCTAAAAATGTATTTGGCCTGAGGTGCCAGAATTCACAATTACAATTCTGAATTCTAATGAGTCAAAAGCTTAAAGAGAACCTCCTATGAGCTAGAATCCTAGTTCCAGTATCATAAGAATGCCAACTGGATTTTAATGATGGTTACAATGCTATGACTAATATTACATAGCTGTTTACATATGTGATCTCATTTGGTCCTCACTCACGCTATTTTTTTTTTGGTGAGGCAATTGGGGTTAAGTGACTTGCCCAGGGTCACACAGCTAGTAAGTGTCAAGTGTCTGAGGCCACATTTGAACTCAGGTACTCCTGAATCCAGGGCCAGTGCTTTATCCACTGCGCCATCTAGCTGCCCCCCTCACTTACACTATTTTACAAAACATTTTTTAGCTGAAGAATTTGAATCTCAGAAAAGGGAAATGATGTCCCCATGTTCTTACAGCTATTAAATGGCAGAGGCAACATCAGGGCTCAGGATCCTCCTCTCATTCTCAAGGCCAGTCAGTGTTCTTTATACCACATTATTCTGCCTGATGCAAAGTGAGTATTTTTTTTAAAATCTATCCTAATATTTACAGATTTTTTTTCAAATCAGGAAAAAATGAATCTGGTATAACTTACTCATAACCTGAAATAGCTGTGGTAGGAAAGAAAAAAAATGGATTAGGAACTGGGCACTCTAGCTTCTTGTACAGGCTTTGTTATTAGGTAAGTCATTAGATAAGTCAAAAAGCTCTCTGGAATTCCATTTCACATACACACATACAATGTCAGGAAATATAACATATAGTTAGAGATAGAGATAGACATATAACAGTAGTTATATCTATGGAATAAAATTAAGTTGCTTCCCTTGAACAAATTTGTTTTTATTTTCTTTCTCAATTGTGCTTAGGACAGGGCTTTTAATACTATAGGCCTTTGATAAAGGCTTGTTGAATTTTTTATTGATCATAATGAGACAAAACAATATAAAGCACTACATACATCTTGAGGAAATGGAGCTATAGATATAGTGATGTTTTTATAAAATTAATGAAAAGAAAATACATGTTTGACATGGAAAATTATTTCTTTGGTAGAGAGATAGGTATAAATTTCAAAACTGGAGTTTACCACTTTCTACTCTGTTACCTTGACTAAGCCATTTAAATCCTGCATGCTTCAGTTATACTACCTCTTCCATAATTGGAATATACTCAAGAAACTAACATCGAAATAATGATGTTTAATACATTTGAATGGATATTTGTTGTGTCTATTACATGCACTATAGGATAAACCTTGTGTGGTATAATATCCACATCCAAAGGCACTTCAGGATATTTGGACACAAAGTTGGATTTGGAATCAATAAGACCTGTATTCAAATCATATCTATAACACTTAAAATATGTGTAATGAAGGGCAATTCAATTAATTTCTCTCAAACTTAGCTCATTATCTGTAAAATGGGCATAATTCTAACTTTCATAGGATTTTTGTGAGGATCCAGCAAGATAATATATGTTAAGTGATTTCCAAGTCTTAAATCACTATATGAATGTTGCTATTATCTTTATCATTATTGCAGTTATTTGAAGATAACTGTAATGTGCAGCCTTTCTTCTAAGTTAAAATAGTGGCATCAAAGACATGAATTAGGAAAAATAAAAAGTAGATTGATTCAACCATTCTGGAGAGCAGTTTGGAATTATGCCCAAAGGGCTATAAAGCTGTGCATACCCTTTGACCCAGCAATACTATTTTTGGGTCTTTTTCTCAGAGAGATCATAAAACAGGGAAAAGGACCCACATGTACAAAAACATTTATAGCTGCTCTTCTTGTGGTGGCAAGGAATTGGAAATTGAGGG
Organism: Dromiciops gliroides; assembly: GCF_019393635.1. Taxonomy (NCBI): domain Eukaryota; kingdom Metazoa; phylum Chordata; class Mammalia; order Microbiotheria; family Microbiotheriidae; genus Dromiciops; species Dromiciops gliroides. The sequence goes on along the minus strand of NC_057864.1, from coordinate 358,193,132 downwards.
ATTGCCCATCAATTGGGGAATGGCTGAACAAGATGTGGTACATGAATTTAATGGAATTCTATTGTGCTGTAAGAAATGATGAGTGGGCAGAGTTCAGAGAAACCTGGAAGGACCTGCACGAACTGATGATCAGTGAGATGAGCAGAACCAGGAGAACATTGTACACAGTGTCATCAACATTATGTGTTGATCAACTAAGATAGACTAGAGTCTTCTCACCAATACAATGGTACAAGAAATTCCAAAGGACTCATGATGGAAAAGGCACTCCAAATCCAGGAAAAAAAAAAAAAGGAACTGTGGAATATGGATGCTGATTGGATCATACTATTTCTTTTGTTTTTGGTGCTGTTGTTTTTCTTTTTTGAAGTTTTTCCTTTTTTCTCTGATTCTTCTCGTATAACATGACTAATACATAAATGTGTTTGATGTTATTGTATATATATATATATATATATATATATATATATATACTTATATATAGAAAACCTATATCAGATTACCTATTGTTTAGGGGAGGGGGGAAGGGAAAGGAGGGAGGGAGAAAATTGGAAATTGGAAATCTTATATAAACAAATGTTGAAAACCAAAAATAAAAAAAAACCCTAAAATAAAGCAGATCACTGTGTGCTTAAATTCAAAAGGAATGGATTACTGTATCACCTTTTCTTTACAAAGTCCTGTGTTCTTAAAAATAACTCATATGATAGTTTCTTTAGGAGGATGTCCCTGATCTCTGACCAAATTAGTATTTATTCTGGATTTAATTAGCATATGCTTATCTTTGTATGTTTTATTTTCCACAGTAGGATACAAACTCTTTAAGATTCAGGACCGGGGCAGCTAGGTGGAGCAGTGGATAGAGCACCGGCCCTGGAGTCAGGAGTACCTGAGTTCAAGTCCGGCCTGAGACACCTAACACTAGCTGTGTGACCCTGGGCAAGTCACTTGGCCCCAATTGGCTCACTTAAAAACAAACAAACAAACAAAAAAAAGATTCAGGACTGCCTTTTTTTTTTTTTTGGATCCCCCATCTCTAGCACATAGTGGACATTCAATAAATGTTAGATTGAATTAAAATATAATAAGACAAAAAATTATGAGGATAAATATATAGTGCTAAATTTGAAAGCTTTTTTTTTAATCAATTGCTTATAAAAGTACAGCATGGGGAGTTTGGCTTAAATAACAATTCATGTGGGAAAAAGATGTTTGGAATTAAGTTCTATTTGAACCAACAGTGAGTGTGCCATGGATGCTGAACAAACTTCTTGGAATTATCACTTGCAATAAATAAATATAGAGTGTAGAAGAAAAGATGATTAGAAGAAAAAGGAAAAGAACCTATATCTTCTAAAGTGCTTATAACACCTCTCTTTGTGGTGGCAAAGAACTGAGAATTTCAGGGATGCCCATCGACTGGGGGAGTTATGATAGAATACTATTGTGCTATAAGAAATGATGACCTCGATGACCTTAGAAAAACATGGAAAGACTTGCATGAAATAATGAAGAGTGAAATGTGCAGAACCAAGAGAATATTTTTTTTATTATATTTTTTTTGGGGGAGGACAATGAGGGTTAAGTGATTGCCCACGGTCACACAGCTATTAAGTGTCAAATGTCTGAGGACGTATTTGAACTCAGGTCCTCCTGAATCCAGGGCCGGTGCTTTATCCACTGTGCCACCTGGCTGCCCCCCAAGAGAATATTTTATACAGTAACAGCAGTATTATTTTAAGAATGACATTGGGCAAATAAGTCATTTTGACTATTATAAATATCCAAATTAACCATAAAAGACATATGAAGAAAGATGTTATCTCCATAAATTCTTATAGAATAATTTTACACCTACATACATACATACCCATACCCATACATGCACACATACACACATATCCACACACATCTATTTGTGTCTAATGGTAGCCATCTCTAAGACAGGAAGGGAGGAGGAAAAAAAAAAAGAAATCTACATTATGCCCTTATTATCTATTTAAGAGGAATAGCAAGTTGGACACAATAGATTTGCAATTTCCTGTGCAATCATATTTTTTTATTATATTATGTTATGGAAATGCTTGTTTTATTCTATAAATTAAAATATAATACATGTAAAAAAAGAAAGGAGGTAGTAACGTCCCAATATACAATCTTGCAAAATGCACTCTGGGATCTCGTTTTTACTTCTGGCTGCAACATTTTAGGGACATGGGTATGCTGGAAGCATTCCAAAGCAGCGCAACTTAGAAAATGAGAAAGATTATAGACCATGTCATAGGAAGATCATCTGAAGAAAATGGGTATCTTTATGCTGGAAAAGAGAAGAATAAGTGAGGATGGACGATCTGCTTGCAAACACTTGAAGGATTATGACATGAAAGAGGGAAATGGCAGAATGAGGGAGAAATGGTGGGTGTAAACAGAAGGAAATTAAGTATAAGGGAAGAGAAACACTTTAAGAAAATATTCAGAGCTGTCCTAAAGGAAAATAAGTGCATCAAGAAGTAAGTTCTCTACGACTGGAGATTTTCAAGTTGAATATCTATTTGTCAAGGATTTTGTAAAGGGTACTTTTATTCATGTACTGTTTGATCTCATAAGTTCATACAAATCTGAGGTTCTATAATGCCAAGTAGGATTCAAATAGGGAGAGAAAAGGGGTGAGAACATTCATTGAGAGTGGAATAGAATAGAAAGAAGTATAAATGGGAGAACATGCATGATGACTATAGGAAACAAGAAATAGATCTGAGTAGAATAAAAGGTTCTTGTAGAGGAGTAATTAGGCATACATATCTTGAGAAATTCTACAGCCAATTTATAAAGACCATTAAACATGAGGCTAAGGAGTATGGACTTCATCTTTTAAACCTCGGATTGAAACAGAAAGTTTTTTGATGGGAAAATGACAGAATGAAAGCAGTCTTTTTAGTAAGATATTTTTGATGTGATGCATAGGTTGAATTAAAAGGGGGAAAGAGCTCTGAGCTTGGAGACTACCATTATAATCAATTTAAGAAGTACAGATCTGATTTTGCTTTATGGTGAAGAGGAATGAAGAAAGGAATTAATTTCAAATAGCATTATAAAGGAACAATCAACACTGCTAGGCATATACTAGGTGATTATTTTTTAAAAAATCGTTGAACCTCTAAAAGGTCACTGTTCCATGTAGACCCTTAGATACAGTAATGCCCTTAGTAGATCTATACATCAAAGACATCAGATAGAGGAAAAGGCCCCGTGTGTGTGTGTGTGTGTGTGTGTGTGTGTGTGTGTGTGTGTGTGAGAGAGAGAGAGAGAGAGAGAGAGAGAGAGAGAGAGAGAGAGAGAGAGAGAGAGAGAGAGAGATTACAGCATTTTTGTTTTGGGTTTTTTGTGGGGGAATGGAAAAGAACTATCAATTAAAGGGCTACATGGCAGTAGGGAAATGGTAGGACAAATTATAGTACATGAACATACTGAAATACTACTCAACCATAAGAAATAATGAAAAATAAAGTTTTGTAAAAACTTGGGACACTTGTGCAAATGAATTAAAATAAAAACTAATTTGTGTGTATGTGTATATAAAAGCAACCTGCCATATCTATTCCTATATTAACAACAAATTCCTATATTAACCACGTCCAAAAATTATATATATACATATAATTTATTATATGTTGCATATGTTATTTATATATTAAATTATTTTTCTATTAAAAACACTTTTATTTTCTTTTCCTCCCACTCTTCCAAAAAAAAAAAAAGAAATACAAAACTTGTGTAAAAAATGTAAAAATACACAGTCAAGAACAAGAAATTCTTACATTAACCATGGCCAAATATATGTGTGTGTCTGTGTGTATGTTTCTTTTTTTTGGAAGAGTGGGAGGAAAAGAAAATAAGTGTTTGTTAACTGAAAAATAATTTAATTCAAATGACTTATTGAATAGTATTTATATATGGAGAATGGTGGGAAGAATTAAAATACACAGACATTTTGACTTCAGTTTCCTCATCAGTAACTAAAAATCTGTGTTGGCTTTGCTACTAAGTGGAACTGTGCAAGAAGCTTAATAAATAACAAAGATCAGGAATATAGAAAAGGAAGTCTTAATTGAAGCTGTGAGAGTAGATGAACACTCTAAGGGAGAAATCTTTCTTCCCCTAAAGTGGGCAACCAGTTACTGGAATTGAAAAAAAAAAAAAAGAGTTTCAGCAAGGTGCTCAAAGGCCAGTTATTTGGGTGTTAAATTATCCCTTTTTCTTTTTCTTTTTTCTTTTCTTTTCTTCTTTTTTTTGGCAGTGTAATGAGGGTTAAGTGACTTGCCCAGGGTCACACAGCTAGTAAGTCTCAAATGTCTGAGGACAGATTTGAACTAAGATCCTCCTGAATCCTGGGCTGGTGCCTTATCCACCACACCATCTAGCTGCCCTAAAGATTATCCTTTTTTCTAGCAGAATTTTTTTACTTTTTATCACAATCTGACTATTATTATGGGGAAAAGACAAGGTCAATAAATCTATGGGATACTTATATGTGTATGTGGGTGTGCGTGTGTATGAAACCATACAATTTTGTTATTTTTAAAATTTCCCCTTGTCAAGATTAGGTTTGACTTTCTTTGGTCTCATTTAAATTTTGCCCATAGTGGACAGAAAAAATATAAAAGCTCTTCCTTCAGGAACACCAAAAGTAGATCATGAAATTGAAATTTGGCACACTCTCTACATACTCAAAGCAGAGTACACAGGAAATGGTATAATTTTTTTTGGGGGGGGGCAGGGCAATGAGAGTTAAGTGACTTGCCCAGGGTCACAAAGCTAGTAAGCATCATGTCTGAGGCTAGATTTGAATTCAGGTCCTCCTGAATCCAGGGCTGGTGCTTTATCCACTTCACCACCTAGCTACCCCATAATGTTATACTTTTATAGTTTTCACTAAGATTATCATTAAGAGTTCTGCCCTGCCCCATATACCATGGATGTTTTTTTTGGAGGGGGGGCTGCTGCAGGGCAGTGAGGGTTAAGTGACTCTCCCAAGGTCACACAGCTAGTAAATGTCAAGTGTCTGAGGCCAAATTTGAACTCAGCTCTTCTTGAATCCAGGGCCGGTGTCTTATCCACTGTGCCACCTAGCTGCCCCCTCACATACCATGTATTGAAAATGACTAATTCCTAGTGATTTATTATTAGAACATACATAATTCAGCTTCAGGGTGTATGTGTACATACAAACACATACACGCATATATACCTACATACATACATACAAGTATGTATAGTATCCTTCTAAGTTTACCAAAAAATTAAAATTGGATCATAATCTAATGATGGCTGATAAGTAAAAATAGAGTGTTTATACATAGATTTTAAGAACTTGTTCACTGGATATTGGCAATAAGGAAAACAAAGATTCAATTACAATTGTCAACCTTTATATATATTAAAAGCTTTCCACTTCCATCAGTGACAACCACAGGATGCACACAGATATTGATTGCAAGCCATTTGTACAAGATGGATTAATAGTTTTTTCTCCAGTAAATATAAATATTTCAACCCAAGCTCATCAAACCTTCAAGTTGTTAAATACACTGTTAACAATATCAAAATGCATTCACTGTGCTCACCCCCACCACTCTTCCCAAGAGAATTTTCTAATATAATGCCATGTGTAGTAAGAAGTATACCAGGGAAAAATGATTTAAATATTACCATATATCTTTACTCTCTTACCTGAAACTAATGTATTGGACAAGAGAGGGCTTTTTTCTGAATTCATTGTCAGCTGCTTCATTCATTCTCCTGCATCTTTTGCACTGATAATAAACTACCTGCACATGTACTTTTCACTGAATACAGAAAAAAAGGGTGTTCTTTTTTTGGGTTTTTTGGCTTTTTTTTAGTCTGTATTCAATCAATATCAGTTCTTTCTCTGGCAGTGGATAGTATACTTCATCATTAGTCCCTTGGGATTGTCTTGGATCCTTGCATTGCTGAGAGTAGTCAAGTCATTCATAATTGCTCACAAAACGATACTACTGTCACTGTGCAGTGTCCTCCCAGTTGTGCTCACTTTACTACACATCAGTTCATATGAGTCTCTCCAGGTTTCTCTGAAATCATCCTTCCTGTCACTTCTAAGAGCACAATAACACTCCATTAAAATCATATACCACAGTTTCTTTAGTCATTCCCCAACTAATGGACATTTCTTTGATTTCCAATTCTTAGCCACCACAGAGAGTTGTGATAAATATTTTTTGTACAATTTTCCCCCCTTTTCTCTTTTTCACAATTACTATTAACTATTTCCCTCTATCCTAATCCCTTCCCCATGATATTGACTCTATTATCTATCTTCTTTCACCCTATCTCTCTTCAAAAGGAATTTGCTTCTGTCTGTCCCCTCCCTCAATCTTCCCTCCCTTCTTTTGCCCCTCCCTCTTTATCCCCTTCCCTTCCTATTTTGCTGCAGGGTTAGATAGATTACTCCAACCAATTGAGCATGTATGTTATTCCCTCCTTGAGCCAATGCTGATGAGATTGAGGTCTTTGAACCAATTCTCCAGAGTGTTAGGCTCATTTACTGTCCAGTTTAAATAAATTACTCCACCAAATTGGGTGTGTGTGTATTAATCCCTCCTGGAGCCAACTCTGATGAGATTAAGGTCTTTGAACCTATTCTGATGAGTATAAAATTCATTTACTGCCCTGCTCCTCCCCCATGCCTTCCCCCACTCCATAAACCCTTTACTGTTTCTTTCATGTGGGATTTCACCCCATGGTACCTCTGCCCTTCCCCCTCCCCCAGTGCATTCCCCTCACCCCTCAATTTTACCCTAATGATGTCATCATGGGACAGTTAGGTGACACAGTGGACAAAGCACCCACCGTGGACCCAGGAGGACCCAAGCCCAAATCTGGCCTCAGACACAAGACACCCACCCACTTCATGACCCCATGCATGTCAACTATCTCTAACTTTATGTGGTTCTCTAGGATCTTGTATTTGAAAGTCAAATTTTTCATTCAGTTCAGGCAGATAAAAAGTTTTTAAAAAATTCTTCTTTAACTCAACATATTCTTAGAAGTAGCTAGATGGAATAGTAGATAGAGTGCTGTTTCTGAAGTCAGGTCAACCCACATTCAAATCCAGCCTTAGACAGTTAGTACCTGCATGACTATGGGCAAGTTATTAAACCTCTCAGCCTAAATTTTCTCAACTGTAAAATGGAAATTGTAAAAGCAACTACCTCCCAGAATTGTTGTGAGGATAAGATGAGATAATATTTGTAAAGTATGTAGCTCAGTACTTGTACATAATAGGCATTTATTAAAAGCACATTTACTTCCTTCTCATCACAATGAAATAAATTTTAAAATGGATTAGTTTCCATAAAATTCTATTCAGTCAACCTAAAATAACCAATGGATATAACTATGAAGCAAAACTGACTGAATACATGCACAACTTTTTACAAAAGAGAAGCTGGTTCTTCTCAGACCACACCTTTTCCTCTCAATGGATAGCCTCAGAATGTGATTTTCCTTGAGTCCACATATCTGAATACAACTTCTCACTCTGAGATTGGAGATTAAAGCAACCTAACATATCTACAACAAATAGTTTGATCTTAATGCTAAGGTGGATTGAATCTAATTTATATAATTATGACTGTTGTTTTAAGAGCCAGTATGAGACAAAAGTTATTAATAAAATCATAGCCAAAGGATTCTCCTACAGTAACTTCTGAGTTCTTAAGTTATGAAAAACCATAATTATTCTAAACTGAGGTATAACTGTCTGTCAGCTTCTTTGTATTAAAATCTTTCTTCTCTGTGTCAACTTCTTTGTATTCCTACTAGTCACTGGTGCTTTCCATTTTCCCTTTAGAAAACAGAAAAAACAAAACCAAAAAACCCCAAACCATAGATATTCAATAGAAAGCATTCATGACCAATCATGGATTTTAGGTGAAACAAAATCAGAATCATCTTAAAGAAAAATGTGTGTGTGTGTGTGTGTGTGTGTGTGTGTGTGTAGGTGGGGTCAAATATATGTTCTCATTAGAAAAGATTGCACAGAGAGGGGTTGGAGATGGTATAAAGTTATTGAGCTTTCCTCAGTTCTTAAAGGCATAATCACAGTGATTAAATTCTTTCTGTGATCTTTGCTCTATAGAGTAAAGGGGGAAACAATCTTATGTTGTAAGATGACCTAAATGATATTCAGGAAAGGTTTGTCTTACCTGGGTAAAAGGGGAGCACAGCTCAGAATGGAGGGTATCTAGGAAAACCAGTAAGAGACCACAGCACAGATCAGCAGTTGAGGAACCTGAGTGTTAGCTCATCAAGCCAGAGACACAGCAGGCCAGTTGTAAGGCTCCCAGCCCCAGTGCAGAAGGCAATCTGCCAGCTGGGGTATCTGTTACCCAATAGGCCCAACTAGGCTGGGACACTCTAGTGCAGTGAGCAAGCTACAAGCTGCTGAGGTCTCAAAGGAGAAAGCTAGTGACTGGGCCCCTTGGTTCCAGGAAAAGAAGCTTGGGACAGTATACAATGTACCCCAGGAGCAAAACTCAACTTTAAAAGGCATGAAAGAAGCTAAAATATGAATAAGAAAGAAAAAATCCTCACCCTAGAAATTTACTATGGCAATAGGGAGGATCAAAACATAAACTCAGAAGAGGACAACAATGTCAAAACACCTACATATGATGCCTTAAAGGAGAAGAGGAATTGGTCTCAAGACTAAAAAGCCCCTTGTAAGAACTTAAAAAGGATTTTATAAGCCAAATAAGAGAGATAGAAGAAAAATTGGGAAAAGAAATGAGAGTTATACAAGAGAAAGTCAATAGCTTGGAAAAAGAAAATAATGCCATAAAAATATAATTGGTGAAATGGAAAAGAAAGTGGAAAAGCCAACTAGGGAAAATAATTCCTTAAGAATAAGAATTGGACAGAGGGAAGTTAATAACTCAATGAGACAATAGGAAGAAATAAAGTAGAATCAAAAGAATCTAAAAGTAGAAGAAAATTTAAAATACCTTTTCAAAAAAACAACAGGCCTGGAAGATAGATCTAAGAGGGACATTTTAAGAATAATTTGACTACCTAAGGACCATTATCCAAAAAGAGACTGGACAGCATATTTCATGACATTATCAAGGAGGATTGCTCCAATGTCTTAGAACCAGAGGAAAAAATAGTCATTGAAAGAATCCCCTGATCACCTCCTGAAAGAGACCCAAAAGGAAAACTCCAAGGAACATCATAGTCAAATTACATAATTATCAGGTAAAGGAAAAAAATGCTGCAAGCAACCAGAAAGAAACAATTTAAACATCAAGGAGCAACAATCAGAATTACACAGGACCCAACAGCTGCAACATTTAAGGATCAGAGGACTTGGAATATGATATTCTTGAGGACAAAGGAACAGGGATTACAACCAAGCATTTACTATCCAGCACAATTAATTATAATCTTTCAGGGGAAAAGATAGGCATTCAATGAAATAGAAGACTTTGAAACTTTCCTAATGCAAAGCCCAGAATTGAACAGAAAATTCAATCTACAAGACCCAAAGAAACAAAAAAAGTAAAACTGGGGAAAAAAACAAAACATGTCATCCAATAAGGTTTAAATGTTTACATCCCTACATGGGAAGAAGAACTTGTAACTCTTGAGAACTGTATCTTTGTTTGGATGGATAGGAGGAGTACACATAGACAGAGGGTATGGATATAAGTTGATTTTGATGTGATGATATAAAAAACACAAAAACCTTAAGAGTTGACAACAAAAATTGTACTGAAAGAAAAGGAAAGAAAAGGCAGAATGGGGTAAATCATATCACATGAAGAGGCACAAAAGACCTATTACAATAGAGGGTAAGAAGGGAGGAGTAAACATTGTTTCAATCTTACTCTCATATGATTTCCTCAAAGACAGATTAACATATACACTCAGTTGGGTAAAAGTCTTTTCTTACCCTATAGGGAAGTAAGAGCTAAAAGGGAAAAGGGGAAAAAGAAGGGTGAGATGCTGATAGAAGGAAGGATAAAACTAGGAGGCAAAAGGGAAGTGGGGCTGATAGAGGGTTGGGTAGAATGAGGGAGGTGGTGGCCAGAAGCAAAACACTGGTGAGAAGAAACAGGGGGAAAGGAAAGAGAAAAATATAACCAAGGGGGAAAATAGGATGCATGGAAATACACAGTTAGTAATCATAACTGTGAACAGAACCCTACAATATGTTGTTTACAAGAAACACATTTGACACAGAGATACACAGAGAATGAAGGTAAAAGGAACAAGAGGTCAAGAATTTCAAGGGAATTAACAAAAAAAAAAAGAAAAGGAAGGTGGCCTAACTCTATCAGATCTAAAATTATATTCTAAAGCAGCATCCATCAAAACTATTTGGTACTAAGAAATAGAGTGGTGGATCAGTGGAATAGGTCAGGCACACAAAACACAGCAGTAAATGAATATAGCAATCTCTTGTTTGATAAACCCAAAGACTAGCCTCCGAGATAAAAACTCACCATATGACAAAAACTACTAGGAAAACTAGAAAATAGTATGGGCAGAAACTAGGCAAAGACCAACATCTTATACCATACAACAAAGTCAGGTCAAAATGGGTACAAGATCTAGACATAAAGGGTGATACCATAGGCAAAGTAGAAAAGGAAGGAATGTTTACTTGTCAGATCTATGGAAAGTGGAAGGATTTATGACCAAAGATGAGATAGAGAACATTATGAAATGTAAAATGTATAATCTTGATTGCATTAAATTAAAAAAAAGTTTTACACAAACAAAGCCAATGCAACCAAGATTAGAGGGAAAGCAGAAAGCTGGGAAAACAAATTTTACCAGTTAATGTTTCTGATAAAGGTCTCATCTCTAAAATGTATAAAAAACTAAATCAAATATGTAAGAATAGAAGTCATTCCCCAATTGAGAAATGGTCAAAGAATATGAACAGGCAGTTTTCAGATGAAGAAAGTAAAGTTATCTACAGCCATATGAAAAAATATTCTCAATCACTACTGATTAGAGAAATGCAAATTAAAACTACGCTGATGTACCACCTTACACCTATCCAATTGGCTTATATGACAGAAAAGGAAAATAATAAATGTTGGAGATGTGGGGAAATTGGAATGCTAATGCACTGTTGGTGGATGTGTGAACTGATCCAAATCATTTTAACAAGCAATTTGGAGCTATGCCCAAAAGGCTATAAAACTGTGCATACCCTTTGACCCAGAAATACCACTACTAAGTCTATAGCCCAAAGAAATCATAAAAAAGGGAAAGGGACTCATGCGTACAAAAATAGCTGCTCTTTTTGTGGTGGTAAAGAATTGGAAATTGGGGGGATACCCATTAATTTGGGAATGGCTAAATAAAAGGTATATGAATGTAATGGAATACTATTATGCTAGAAGAAATGATAAGCAGGAAGATTTCAGAAAAACCTGGACTTAGATTAATTGATGCTTAGTCAAATGAGCAGAACCAAGAGAACATTGTACATGGTATCAGCAACATTGTGAGATGATCAACTGTGATATACTTAGTTCTTCTCAGCAATACAATGATCCAAGACAATTTCAAAGGATTCTGACGGAAAGTTTTCCGCATACAGAAAAAGAACTATGGAGTCTGAATGCAGATTGAAATATATTATCTTCACTTTTGCTGTTGCTTTGTTGTTGTTTCTTCTTGTGTCTTTTTCCTTTTGTTCTGATTTTTCTCATAACATGACTAATATGGAAATGTGTTTTTAAAAAGAGTGAAGTGGAAATGAAAGAAGGGAAAGAAAAAGAGAATGGGATGGGGTAAATAGTTCTCTACATGTCCCGTTTTTATTAAAAAAAATGGAGATTCATCTTAGCAAAAGAGCTGAATTGAAGAGACATTTGTCCTCATTAGGATGAGTAACTGTTTTTTTTCCCCTTTTGACCAAAGACTGTACTTTGTTTTTCTTTTTCAAATAACAAGATTTTTTTTGTTACTCTGTCCATCCTTCTTTGAGCAATTTTTAAAAATTGAGAAATGAATCTCTTTATTTACATAGTCCAGCAAATTATATTACCACATTAGTAATTTCTGAAAATGTATGTCTCTTTCTGTGCTTTAAGTTCACCATCACTCTGGCAGGAATAGAATGTTTCATCTTTATTGAATTGATGAAAGTTCTAAAGTATTTTAAAGTCCTCTACATAATGTTGTAATAATTATACAAATCATTCTGTTAACTCTGATGATGAGTTTGCTTTTCATCAATTCATGGATATTTTCCCAATTTCCTCTGAAGTTTTCCATTTCATCTTTTCTTATGGTAAAATAATATTCCATCATATTCATATACCTCAGTTGGCTTACCCATTGCCCAAAAGGAAGATAACTCCTTGATTTCCAATTGTGGGCTACCATGAAAAGAGCTGCTATAAATATTTTTGTATATGTATATCCTTTCTCTCTTTCTTTGAATTGGTTAGGGTATAAGCCTAATATTGCCTACCAACAGTTCAGTCAAAAGAATTGCAGAGTATGTTAACTTCCAGGAAATAGCTCCAAATAGCTCTCCAGAATGGCTGGACCAATTCAAAATTCTATCAACAATGCACTAATAGGACTATATCCTCGCAATCCCTCCAACATTTGTCACTGTCCACTTTTGTCCCTGTTAATATCCTTTAATAATTTATCTATTGGGGAATGGTTGTAAATCTTATAAATTTGAAACAGTAGGGCAGTTAGGTGGCACAGTGGATAAAGCACTGGCCCTGGATTCAGGAGGACCCAAGTTCAAATCAGGCCTCAGATACTTGATACTAGCTGTGTGACTCTGAGCAAGTCACTTAACCCTCATTGCCCCACAAAATAAATAAACAAATAGATGGATGGATAGATGAATAGATAAGTAGATAAATAATAAGTAAAATACATAAAAACGTGGATAGATAGATGAATAAATAAATTTGTAGCAGTTTCTTATATATCTTGGGAAGGAGACCTTTATCAGAGAAACTTTTATAGATACTTTTTTTTTGCAGTTATCTGCTTCTCTTCTAATTTTTACTACAATGCATTTGTTTACATAAAATCCTTTTCATGTTACATGATCCAAATTACATTTTATCTATTCCTTCTTAAGTAATGAATTTATCCCCTATCCACAAATCAGAAAGGGAATTTTGTTCTTGCTTTCCCCCCTAATTGCTTCACTGTCTTTTTTTTTTAAAGAAATAACATTTCTTCAGCTGAAGAAGTTACTGCCTTATAAATTAAAGGTATTAGCTAAACCTGAAGCTGGAAATGATGCATAGCAGAATTTCTGCTGGCAAGCAAGTGCAGGTGAGCAGCAGAAAAGCTGGGAAACAGAGCACTAGGGAAACATCACTAGCAGATCAATTGGTACATTTGAGATGCTATGTCAAGTGAGATTTTTTTTGTGGGGGAAGGCCAATGAGGGTTAAGTGACTTGCCCATGGTCACACAGCTAGTAAGTGTCAAGTGTCTGAGGCTGAATTTGAACTCAGGTCCTCCTGAATCCAGGGCCAGTGCTTTATCCACTATGCTACCTAGCTTCCCCCTGTCAAGTGAGATCTTAATAACAACTAACAACGATCAGCTTATAATAGCAGCATCTATTCAACATATAAGCTAAGCTCATAAAGGAACTTTGGACAATTCTTGCAAAATGAAAATTATATTGAAGTCTGAGATCCAGAGTTGTGAGTTGCCTTAGCCACAAGTGTGTCATGCTATCCTGGGTAAATGTACACCTTTCCCCATAGTTATTATCTACAATCTTGAGTGTGATTCAGTTTGTGGAATATTAGATAAAGATGATCTATTTGTACTTTCAGTAAATGTTTTGGTTAATTTTCATTGATAAATATTTATGAAAATACACTGGTGGTGGTTCATGAGCAACAGTAAGAAGTCAGCTACTAGGATCACCAATAATACCATGAGAAAACTGCAATATAGTAACTGTCCTCCTTCCCAATCTGGCATTGTCAAGGTAGGTCAAGGAAAACTGAGTCATGAAGAGATAAATATTGGGTAGGGGAAGGGAAGAGGGTGAGCATGATACCACAGGCTAAATTTTGAGTTGGCTTACACAAGCAAGTTGCTAAAGAGAAAACAATACCCTTCTATTAAGATTTTTAGGATTAGTCAAACCTTTCTTTAAACCAGAAATTCTTAACCTGAAATCCCTGAATAGACTTCAGAAGGTTGTTGAAATTAAATAGGAAAAAATCACACCTTTGTTTTCTTTTCCCCACTAACTGAAATTGAGCATTTCCTTTGATTATTTGCAAACATTATTTCAAAAAGGGATCCCCAGATTTCCCCAAACTGCCAAAAGGGTCTACAACATACAAAAAGTTAAGAACCCCTGGTCTAAGGGAAAGCTACCAATGTTGATTCATCCCCCAACCCAAAAACCTAGATAAGAACAAATAAAGCAGAATGTAAAAGAATTTCTGAATTGGAACTTTTTGAAAAATCAGTTCACTATATTTCCTAGAAAAAAAAAACAATAACATAATTACCAAACATTAGAGAGATCTTAACATGTTGTCTTTTTATAATCCTTGAATATCTCAGAGATATTTTGTTAAATTTACCAATAAACATATTCAATTACAACAAATCTTGTTTTAATTATCAGTCACTTGTAGCAATGCTGACAGGAATAGCTATTGTTCTGATTACTATTCATCCAATATTTGGTACATACAGAAATAATAAAGGCTTTTGAATCTTGAGCCCAATCCTCATTTTTCCTCTTTCTCAGAATATGCTGACTAAGAAAACAAAGCTCCATACTCAATTTACACATAGCTTAACAGTTTGTCAAATAAAGATCCTCACAGAGAAGCCTGAAAACAGCCTTCTTTATCTAACTGTCTGCCATTCTAAAGAAGGCAATTGAATTCTAAGCTTCTTGAACACCTAGTCTTTCTTGTGTCTATGGAAACTGCAACCTGTGAAACCCTACACAGAAATCTTTTCAAGTATTTCTTCTAATCATTCCTTCATGAGAACCTCTACAATTAAAAGGAGTAATTTGATGATTTTGAAACTAAAAAGACCTCACAAATCTTCTTGTTATACTATGAAAAATACTCTCTAAAATAAAAAAAAATAGAAACTGCAAAAAAAAAAAAAATGCTGCTTTCCTGATTGTAGATTCAGGAGCAAATCCTTAAATAGAAGAATAAAATTTTTAGATAAAGCTAGGGTCTTACAGTTTTAAATAATTAAAAGGGAAAACAGTGAGCATTCCCTATGGCAAAACATTGAGTGCTATGAATATCAAAATGGGAAAAGCTTTGACAATCCCTTAAAAGGGAATATGGTAAAATAAACTATAGGAAGATGAATCTCTTAGTTGGGACAGTTCATCTGATGGCACACAGATATATTCACTAGTGGGGAGGGCACATAAAGTATAATAATGATACTAAATTTGAGAGCTTGAAGAAACAGAGATCCTCAAGTCTATTTATCCTATTTTATAATTTAGGAAATTTAAAGTCCAGTGAGGCGACCACCAAAGAAACAGATCCTGTACTAAAATACCAGACCCCCATTCCACTATTCTTTCCACAATTTTATTCAATCTATCTATAAAAAAAAGAGAATCTGTTGCTTGGGTGCAGAGTAGGGTGAGTGAGAGACAAGAAAAAAAAAAACTAGACAGAATATCCAGATTAAGCTGATTCAGCTTTGAGTGACTAAAGAAATCAACAGAGTCTAAGATCAAGAGCCACTGAGAGAATAGAAATAAAGCATAACAAAAAAGTATAGACAGGAGAAAGAGTAACGAGTGGTTTGCTATAGGAAAAATTGACAAGAATTGAGCTCATCTGAACCAAAGCAAAAAGTACAAAATGGAAAAGTGGACCAGAATGCTAAACCAAAAACTCACTGTCCATCATAAAATGACAGGCCCCAAAACTCTGGACTACAATACAAATATGAACATCCTAAATATATTGAGATTTCAATGAATAAATTATAATGGAATACAAATATTATCACATATAGAATTATTTCTCACAACTGCTTGAGTATAACACTGATTCACAGAAATCGAAGAAGGAGCTTATTAATAGAGGTACTACAAGACCCTTTCCCCATTAGTGAGTTGTTTTACTCTTTGGATTTTATGACCATACCTCAGCTGTCTTCTCTATACACATTTATGACCATATGGATGCTTATCCCATTGGTGAGTGGTTCCTGGAACCTCTGTTTTGAGGAAGGGTCCAGAGCAGCTATGCCTATTTCTCCATACTTCATCATCATCATACCTCAGCTGCCTTCTCCTTCTGCCCCATGGGGCCTCTTCTCCCACTGGTGACTTCTTCCCAGAACCTCCATTATGAGGAAGGGCCCATGCTTAAGTCTCTAGACTTTGACCCCCTGCCTGTATACAGGTATCTTCTCCCCCTTGTATCCCAATTTTTCAGTTCAATTTTTTTAGGTTATCTTCCCCCATAAGATGGTAAACTACTTGTGGGAAGAGATGATCTTTATTCTTGTATTTTTATCTTTAGAGTTTTATGCAGTGCATGACACTTACTAAATGCTTGTTATTGTTATAGGTTTTAACATATTAAATAACAATAGCCTCCAAACTACATGGAATGAAAAGTACTCAAAATATTGAGACTTAGAAGACATCATAACCATGAGGGAACAAGATGAAATGCCCTTTGTCTTATCTACTACAAAAGTTGTTCTGAAAGTGTTTTTAGCAATCATTTACAAGATAAGCTTACGTCTATAAAATTTTATTCAATTATCAAAAGCAAGCACTTTTCATCTGTGCAAGAGTTCAATGAAAATTAAACGTAAAAGATTTTTAGTATAATGACTTGTTCCAATATAAAGTCTATCTGAATTTCATTGAATATAAAATGAGATTAGTAATACTACTGCTTTTACTATTAATAATAACTCATACTATCTAAATCCCATTGTATATTTGATGAGAACAATCATATATTGATACTGTTATTGCTGACATAATAATAATTATTTACCATTTTACAAGTTCAATAATAGGATGTCAAATAATAATGTCAACAGTAATTCCAAATAAAAGCAAAGTAGAAGTGGAATGACTAATAGTAAAAGATAACAGGCTTACCAGTACTCATCAAATGACTAAAAGAAATGTAAGTTCTATAAATATTTTAAAATAACTATGGTCTACAAATGAAATAATCTCTTTACTTGAGGAATTCACATTCTACCTTGAAAATATAGTGTGTGTGCATGTGTATACACACACATGTACACATATGTACAGTATAAGCTAAATTAAGGGAGATCACATTAATCACTGGATTATTAGGGAAGCCTTTACTGAGGATAGTGCAACTAAGCTGAGTTTTGAAGAAAGCAATTCTGGGTGTGTCTAGGTTAAAACAGGCTTTTGAATTCTCTTTGGTGCTACGAAACTGTTGAATAACTATTTGTTATCACAAGGACCATATGTGTAAGCAGGTACATTTTTAGAAATCATTTCATACAACCAAATCTGTACATATACATTCATGCACACAAATTGTTCCTGGCTCTACTTCTGCTCAAAAAAAATAGCAAATTACTGGATTTAGCCATATATTACAAATCACTTCTAATTGCTTTTTGAGAATGAAAAAATAAGCAGAAAAGGAAATGGGAACATATAAAAGTAGGAACTTGGAAACACAGTGATGCACATTTTTTAAAGTAATGTCCTAAATTTTATGTATACTTGCAATGATATATATATATATATACCTGACATTCTCAATATCATGTCACAAAACCTATTTTTCTTTGTTGTAACCTGCAATAATTTCAACTGTCTTATGTGTTACAAGAAAATATTAATCTTAAGTTATTGACTACATTTAGAAAATTCTGAACATTGCAGTCTGGCACTAAAAAATGTCTTTTTTCCCCTATACAGAGTGGTGGTCCAATTAGGAGAAAATGAAATTATGGAGGGGTGGGAAATGTGCCTTCTGTGAAATAATAATTGCCCATGCTAAGAATGTGTGTTTTAAGAGGTATTCAGTGCTTGAATTAAAGGTGGTTAAAGCACTTACCAGGAGGCACTGCATCACAGAAAATGCATTTTATCAGTAAATTAGAATTTGATGAGAAAAATGGGCCCAAGAAGAAAATCAGAAATGCTTACATATTCTAGTACTCTTGTTACTTCTACTGCCTTTTAATTCTTCTTCAAATGAATTATGACCAGTCCTTTTTTCTCAACAAATCTTTAATATAGAATCTAAAACATCACAAGTTCAGCCTATATTCTGAGAATGGATAATCAACAAATAATGGAAAGTGCTAACTGTGGTTGAATGACAAAGTCTTCTTGAGGCAAAGAAAACAGCAACATTCCCTCCCCTTGCAGAACTATCTAAAACATTTGAACTGGCTTGCTCCAGGATCTGGTAACAGGGAATTCTACTATGTACATAACCATGATATAGAGTTTTGTGGTCAAGGGATATCTTGCCCTTGACAAAAACAACTCTAGATCATATGGGAATAAGCTGCGTCTTAAAAATTGATTTGAAATCATTAGTACCAGAGATTTGTGCCATTATGAAAAACAGTGACATATACAAGTGGAACTACAACTCTAGTATATTGAAGCTTCTGGGAAACATTTATACTGATAACAGGCAAGTGTGTAAAGTGGTATTCTACACTTACAGGCATTTATAAATGTCCATAGTTATCTGCTGAGTTCACAAAAGATGCTGCTTCTCAGTGATCATTATTAATTTAAATTTAAGGCTATTTATTATTTATTTTTCAGTTTATCCCAGATGTATACTGTAGCATTATCATCAAAGCCTGAGCATAGACAATAACCCATAAAAAATCCCCAAATAAATAGTGTGGTTGACAGGTGAATTATGGAAATGGTGAGCAATGGAAATTTGGGAACATCTTTAGCATGGCAGTTTACAATGGTATATGTTGTTTATCTTGCTTTACTGTGTCAGCTGGAGAATGTGTCTTCTGTGGTAATGGTACTTGTGACAAGTATAGTTGAAAAAATAGTGTCTCTTTTTTTCTGCTGAGTGTTAGAAGTTGAAAATAATAATGAGAACATTAAAATTGAATGAAATAAACATGGAGGAGAAAGCAGGTAAATGATTACATAAAGTTTTGTGGTAGAATACTGTGGCAAAAAGAATTCAGAAGATGATCAAAGAAAAGCATTTCAGCAGGTCAGTTTAAAAACTGGAAACTGACAAATGAAAATGGCACTGCTATCATATATAAGGTTAAGTACAACTCGCTCTCAAAAAAAAAAAAAGACAGCAGAGGGCAGCTATGTGGCGCAGTGGATAAAACACCAAACCTGGATTCAGGAGGACCTGAGTTCAAATCCAGCCTCAGACACTCGACACTTGCTAGCTGTGTGACCCTGGGCAAGTCACTTAACCCTCATTGACTAGTCCCCCTGCAATTTTTTTAAAGCCTGCACTGCAAAATATAATGCAAAAGAAAAAGAATATTGCATCAGTATTATAGAAGTAAGAATTTGACCTTGTCCCCTGTTTTTATGAAAAAAAGAAACGTAAAATTATATTACTTCACTGACCTATCAGTCAACCAACATATTTTTTTAAACAGGGCGATGGGGTTAAGTGACTTGCCCAGGGTCACACAGCTAGTAAGTGTCAAGTGCCTGAGGTCGGATTTGAACTCAGGAACTCCTGAATCCAGGGTCGGTGCTTTATCCACTGTGCCACCTAGCCGCCCCTCAACCAACATTTATTAAGCATTTACCCTGTACCAGTCACTATGCTAAGTGGTGAGAATACACAGAAAGGCAAAGGAAAGAGCCTGGTCTCAAGGAGCTCACAGTCTATTGAGGGTGACAATATGGAAACATCTGTGCATAAGCAAGCTATATACAAGATAAATTGGAAATAATCAAAAGGGATGGAACTAAAATTAAGGGATTAGATGCAGACTTTCATAGCATCTAGATAGGATCTAGAGTTACAATGATCATCAGAGACTATCTAGTACAACCTCATCATTTTAAATGTGAGGAAACTGAAGTCCAAAGTGATTAAGTGACTTTCCCAAGTTTATACAAAGACTAATAATAGATATAAGCTCTGAGATGACATCCTTGAATTCCCAAACCTGTGCCATACAAATTCAGCTCATTTCAACTCACATTTGTTATGTTGAGCCTAATAGCAAAAGTACTATTGACTTTTGTGACCTAGTAATAAAAATAAAATCAAAATATTTTGGGTAGTGTCAGGTATTTCTAATATTTTCCACAAAGAAACATAGCTGGGATAAACAATGAAGCCAATGGTTGTTGGCTAAAAACATCTGTGATCATGTAGGGGTTATTTAATTTCCATGTCTTTTTATAACCACTTGATTATTACTGTTAAAACAATATTTCAGTTCATGTACCTGCATTCTCTCTCCCCTAATAGGTGATAATATTTCTAAAATGAAACACTGAAAATAGAGCAGCAAAGTCAAGGTAACCATGACCAACTGAATTCTGCTAAATTATAGTTCCAATCCTCTGGCAAGATTGAAATATTATCACCTATGCCAAAATAGACCATGTGACTTGAGGTTTTACCCATCAAACCTACAGTAATGCTACAGTAGGCAGGTTAATGGCAAACTGAGAAGGCAAATCTTTTTCTATGGTTCTTCAGGGTTATGAAGATCTGTCACAGTAGTTCTCTGGCTTTTACTTACAGAGGATGGACATTTTCTGTGCAGGGCTCATAATTTCCCTTGGTAATCTGATAGCTTGTGAAGTAGACAGTTTTACATGGGAATTGTTAATGCAGAACCATTCAGAAATTTGAAAGACCTAAGCTACTAGTGCCACCCTTGGCTCAGGAATCCTGGAAAATTAAATTTAAGCTCTTTATATTTGAGTTTCTTCAATACGAAAACAGGAAACATAGGTATTCCTGATATGTTAAAGTGTCATTAATAAAAAAAGATGCATCTAAAAAAATTCCAACCTTTAGTAATCCCACACAGAAAAGTACACTATCAATAATATTACTCAAAATTTTAATTAGTTATTTTCTTTTTCAATTTCTAATAGGACAATAAATTCCAGTGAAAAGTCACAGGACATATTATAGAGCCTAGCTTCTTAAACTGTGGGTAACTGAATGTGGGGCAGGGTCATAAAAATTTTGGCAGTGTTTGATTTATATACTTATTTACTTGGGGTTGGTAAAAATTTCTTGTGTGAAAAGGGGTCACAAGTAGAAAAAGATCAAGAAGCCAGGTTACAGAGTAAAGCTTCTTAAACCTTGGGTCAAGACCCCATATAGGGTAACATAACTGAATATAGAGTTACAAAGATTTTGGCAACAGTAAAAGGTTATGTATACCTATTTTATATAACTATATAACCAGAGTTACATAAAAATTTATCAGGTGAAAAGGGATCAAGAATGGAAAATTTTTAAAAATCCCTTTTGTACGAAAGGTTTCCAATGTTGTCACAAATGGCAATGTGGGGGGAGAACACTTTCCCTTTGCAAAGGCAAAAGAGGGCCAATAGTTTCTGTCATCAATGTCCCAGTGCTTTCCCATTTCTTACCTTCAAGGCAAGAATTGAATACTAACAGAGCTCCCAGACAGTTGTGAGGAACTCACAAATGTAACATAGCAGAGAGGAGGAACTTCTGCTTAATACCTGGGCAACTCTAAATGGGACAATGCTACCAGATACATTGTTTTGACACTGCTGCAAAGATAGCTTAAAATTATCCTAGAAATTTAGTCTTGGTCCACAGCTGTGGGAAGAAGGAAATTCTTTAAGGAAAAAAATAATTGGCTCATCATTTATATATATAATTGAAGGGTGATCATTTAACAACTTCCCCCCACCAAAAAAAAAAATGTCCACTTTATAAAGCTTTATTCTTGCCTGCTCTTGCCAGCTAGTTTGGACACATTATATTTCAGAAGATTCCGCAATTCTGTCCAATTGTACTGAAAGAATAAACATTTTGGATTTTAAAGCGCATGAGCCTTCTAAAGTAAATGAAGCTCTTTAATGGCAGGTAACATGTTATTCAATAAGTTTATTTATTTACTCAAGAGAATAAAATACTCTGATTTCTTTTTTCTTTTCCTTTTTTAAAAATACTCTTTCACTGCTTTGTTCAATCTGCACTCACAGGCTTGTTATAGCCACACCTTATCCTAGCTATAAGAGAAAAAAAAAAGATGGGGTTGGGGGTGGGGAATAAATGAGGCTCACCATGCAAGACTTCAAAAGCTAAAGATTAACATAGGCAGCACAGAGTCCAAATGCAAAAAAGGTTCTCAAGTTGGTGGATCTGATGTTCTTATGGTAGCTTAGCCATAGTATGCCAATTAGATAGGCTTTCAATGAGGACTGCTTGTTATCCTTAAAGGAGAGCAGGGGGAGGAGGAGTAAGCCTGTCTTGTCATTACGGTGACATGTTGTCAGAGTATCTTTTCTAAAAGGAGAGAGAAAATGTAGAGGAACTTCATCACTTGGCTCTGAGCCAGCTCCTCTGGGGCTCTAGATTGAATTAAAATAAAAATTCATATTCATTGTATATTATTAGCCATTCAAAATGGGAAATGTGCTTGATAGAGACTAGATAGAAAGCAATCTATCTTTGTGTGAAGAGGATGACAGACATTTTTCAGTGCCCTTTTTATATGATTGCTGTTCAACTAAGTTTTTTCCCCTTTTTAAATTATCAGAGTTTGAATATGGACAGATTTCTCATCAATTAAACCCATTGCAAAATCTCATAAATAACATTGTATACTTTGAAAAATAATGATTGTATGAGAAGATTATACATAAAACTCAGTAAAAACCAACACTGATCTTCATCAAATGATGCAAATTATACCTTTTCCTACCCTTATAACAATAATTCCTAAAATTTATGTCATTGGCAACAATTAGCTTAGCAGTCCTCAAATTTATGCCTTTGAGGGAATATTGTGGATGGATTGGAAAATTATTACTTCAAAAAAATCATGACACATAAAAAAGAAAAACAGGCTATGGGGGTCGTGTTGAATGCATTTGTTGGTTATGCGGATGAAACTGAGAACATGTATGTATACATGTTCATTTGTATGTGTGCATACTATGGCTAATTATAGTCCTGGTTGTGTTTGTGTATGTATGTATATGTGTGTGAATACATGTATGTGTGCATGCATGTGTGTGTGCATATCTAGCCATTTATCTATTGCTATTTGGTCTAACATGAAATAAGAGCTACAAGTGTATTGATAAATGTGGACAGGTCATCTTAGTTTTACTCTACCATTTGTTCTTCCCACTCTCACCATCCTCTCTTTTATTCCTGGACTTAATATTGTCATTTATCTCTTCCCAGTTTCTATACTACATGTACCTCTCTCGATCATAGCAGATACTGAATTATACTTAAATACCATTTAGAAAGTCTACTTTTACCACTCTTATTGTAAGAATGTTAATGTTACAATCCTGTCCTAGATCTTTTACTTTGACCCTTCAAATAATGGACTGTGCTCCAATAGGCATCCCAACGAAAGATAGTGAATCAAATACCCTAACATTTTAAGTGAGGAGCAGCATCCAGAGGAATGGAAACTTTTGAGTGGCCCCAGGGATAAATAGGCATATAGCATGCAGAAATATGAGTAACATCATTTCATTTGGAGTCCTGAAACTAAAGTGCAATTGGAGACATTGGAGAGTATACTGGGAAGAGCCATAAAACACTGTGGAAAAGTTTTATAAATATGTATATGAAGAAAGGAGAAGCTACAAGAAGAGAAGAAAGAGGGAGGGATTCTTATCTATGAAGGAGTTACTGTGAGACACATGGTGCACTTAAGTAAAACTTCAGTTGTCCTTTAGGTTTGTTTTGTATGTTTTCTTTTGGTTTGGTTTGGTTTTTTGTCCTTTAGTTTTATAACTGAAAGTTGGCAATGGTTTTCCATTAAGAAATGCTCCTTTGAGCATTTGAACAAATGCTGAACAAATGTTCAACAATGTTGACCTATAACTAGGAAGTCACAGGCCGAATTATCCACAAACTGATAACATCCATTTATTTTGTTCATAGGAATGCTAATTTTCATCAGTCTTAGTGAAATTTCCCTCTTTTGTACCACCTGGAAATGTCATTTATTATTCTTAAACAATAATGGATACTTTTTTTCAAAGTCAAAGCCTAATAAATATTTCACAAACTATATTGTAGTGCATATAGTATGTCAAGCATTTTGATGTGATTTTCTAGAAGTTGAAATTTTATATTTGTGTTTCAAATATTAATATAGGCAGATTTGCATTTTGCTCTAACTCAATTTTCTAATTCACATACTATACATATATAAGATAGATTTTAAAATTTTTAATTTAAGAAATTTATACCTCAAGCATTCTTCAAATAATCTGTTTACCCTGCATGGATACTTAAACTCTGAATGTCCATGAAGCTAAATGAGGAAAGTAATTTTTGTGTGAAGAGGAATAAACCAATTTGAATACTGCCATCTGCATACATTACCCAATTTGAAAAATGTTAGAGAAATGTATATGAAGTATTTCAAAGATTGTCAAACATAACATATAATAAGATATACTTCAATGAATCTGTAACCTCAACAATGGGGTACATCCTCCAAGGCATTCTACAATAAATCAATTCCTTCTTGTCTTAAGCAATTCTTATCCATTTTCTTTCATAGATCATATAAATACATTGTTGAAAGCCTTCTTCTAGATTTTCATATTTTGTGGATATGGACAACTATGTAGCACTCAGACTGTGACTCCTCACCTTGTAATATGGCCAACCCAATATATTTCAAACCATATATTTCCTTAGGTCCATTTCCTTCTCTCACATGCTTTTCCTCAGTCTCTGACATGAGGTGGCTCTTCTTGCCTAGGTCAATCACTCTACAGATGTACTTGATCTCATCTCCTTTCTTCAAAAGATTTCTTCCTAATTGTACCTCTTTTTTTCAACCTCTCTCTATCAACTGGTTCTTTTTCTATTCCCTTCAAACATTTGCCAATTTTCCCCATGTTAAAAAAAAAAAAAGAAACAAATTTCGGTAGATACTACCATCCCCTCAAACTATTATTCTATATACTTCCTCACTATCTCAATAAAGGTCCTTGAAAATGTCTGTATTTAGGGCAGCTAAGCGATGCACTGAGCCTGAAACATAGGTTGGGACCAAGTTATGTAAGTATTTAAAAGCTAAATTTCTTGTTGTTCAGTCATTTTTCAGTGATATGATTCTTCACGATCCCATTTAGAGTTTTCTTGGCAGAGATACATGAATAGTGTGCCATTTCCTTCCCCAAGTCACTTTACAGTTGAGGAAACTGAGACAAATAAGATTAAGTGACTTTCCTAGGGTCACACAGCTAGTGTCTGAGACTAGCAATCCTCTATCCATTGTGCCACCAAACTTCTTCCAAAACTAAATAGAGAAGTGTACATTCCCTCCTAGAGATGATAGAAAGGCACTGGAATAACCTGAGTGGGAGAGCCACATAGTAGAACTACACTTGTGGAAAATCATGTTAGTAGCAGTGGATAGAATAGATTGGAATAGTGAGAGCCTTAAGGAAGACCAATTAAGAAATTGTGGCAATAGCCTAGATGAAAGATAATTAGGATTTGGATTAAGGTAGTATCTGTGTCGGTGGAAAGAAGGAGGAGTATGAGAGATGTCTTGAAGGTAGGAATAGGAAGATTTGGCAACTGGATATTAGTGAGAAGGGAGAGTGAGGAGCCTAGGACAGTGTTAACATGAACCTGAAACAATGGAATAATGATAGTGACTTCACCATAAATATTGAAGCATGGAAGGGGGGAGGTTTAGGAAAAAATTAATAAGTTCAGTTTTAGATATATTAGGTTTAAGAAGTCTCTGGGACATCTAGTTTGAAATATCCAATATGTAATTGATACTCTGTCATTCAGCCAAATTGAACTTTTGCTATTCCTCATATACAATTCTCCATCTCCCATCTCTTTACCTTTATACTAGATTTTCTATAAACCTGAAATACCAAGAAAATCCTCCTCAACTGTGCTTGAAAGGCCTCTTTTCCCTAAGATGCAGGTCAGGAACCATCTTCTGCACAAGGTACATCACAAATACCAAAATTACCTTACATTTAACTACTTTGCATTGATTTATGTTAATATTTTACATATGCTTTCAGTCTTCCCCATTGGAATGTGAACTCCTTGTGAGTAGGTACTAAATTATTCCTTGTATTTGAATCCCTAACAAGTAGTATGGTGCTTAGAACATAATAGGCGATTAATAAATACTTAGCTATTCACTGATGACATCTATTACTCCATTTTTAATACATAAATTATAACCAGTCTACTTTGGGTAACTTCCATTCAATTTATTTCACTGTTCTGTAAGTTTTAAACATATATACATATATGTATGTATGTGATATAAGATATATGATATTGTTTAATTTGAACATTTTGACTATGCTATACTAAAGATTAGTGGAAATCCAGCAGTTCAACAGCTAAGGAAGTAAAAATATCCAAAGACAACCAGAATCCAGAATCCAGACCAGATTCCAGTCTCCCTGATGTCTTCTTAACACTCAAAAAAGACAAGATTTCAAGGACTTTAAATGCCTTGGGCTGGTACTCTATCCACTGTGCTACCTAGCTGCCCCCCACACCTCATGTTTCTTGTCGAAGCACAGGTGGGAATGTAAGAATTCATTTTGATTTGGGGGACCCCATCTCGACTAAAATTAGAAAGCCTCGGGTACACCCCACATGGCTCCCTCTACCCCTTGCATGCCCTGGCCAGTGGGGATATGCACGGAAAACCCAAGCTCTGGCTCCCTCTGGCCAAGCCGGGCTATGCAAGGAAACCCTATGCCCAGGCCAGCCTTGGACGCCTCCTCTAGGGGTGCCAGTGAATTAGCTTGGGGTGTGTGGGTTTCCTGTGAGAGAAGGGTTTTTTTATTCTGGGGGGTAGAGTAGAGAGGAATAGATGAGAGGAGATGTGGGGAGTAGAGATGAGGAGATGAGAGGGAGAGAGAGGGAGGAGAGTTCACAGTAGCAGGACAGAGAGTTAAATGCAGAAGTACAGGGGGGTAGAGAGAGAGTTGAATGTGCAGTAGCAGAGTCCAGTGGGCAAGTTCACAGGTCGTATTTCCTACTTGTCTTTGTTCTTATTTCTAAATTGGTTCCCACATCAATAAACCCTGTTATTTTTGTTTATCTGAAAAGAGGCCTTTTAATCTCATTTCTTATCAGTCTGGCAGAAACGATTGGGGAGGGGGCAGTGTGGAAGAGATCCTACATTAAATTTGGCCCTTACAAATTGGTGGCCCTTACAGGGCTTAATGAACCTGGGGGATCTTTAAAAACAAACAAACAAACAAACAAAAACAACAACAAAAAAAAACCTTACAGATTGGTGAGCGCACCAGGAGTTACTAACCTGGTAAATCTTTAAAAACAAAAAAACCTTATAATATATAATGTTACATGTTATATGTTATACTCTTTAGCTGCCAACATACATTTTTTTCAATAAGTTTATATTTTTGCATTAGGCATATAGTTTCTTTATATGGAGACAACAAATGGAATGTTGATTTAAATAATACTTTTTGTCTTACACAAACATAGTCACAGATATTTCCTATCACCATTATCCAATGCTTATTGTATAATGGCTATATATGTTACAGAAAGTGTGCTAGATATGAAGTCAGAAGATCTGGACTTGGATCCCAGCTCCACTATTGAGCATCTCTGTATCTAAGACAAGTTCTACAACTTCTCTTTGGGGCTCAGTTCCCTTATCTGAAAAATTAGTGTTAGGAAAAATAACTTCAAGAGTTCTTTCTGTCTCTATAATCTTTATTCATATATCCAATAACTTCATGTGATAAATTCCCCCTGGACTTCAATGTTAAGAAAAAAAAAAAAAAGGTCTCACTAGATAAACTTAAACCATTTCCCTGTATCATGCAATGAATACATGACCTACCATGTTTCCTTTATTACTTTGGCAATTGGGGAAATCAAGGCAAAATTCAATGTTCAGTTGAAGTAGCTAAGTAGTCCCAAACATCCAATGCCATGTACTACTCCCTTCCTTTTACTTATTATTTATCTAATTTCATAAACTACCTAAACTTCTCTATGGAAGGTGGTGGGGATAAAAATCAACAAGCAAATATCCCCTTCTAAGTAAATAGTACAGATGAGAGAGCATGGAAAGGACTTAGCACACTAGGAACTCAATTGGACCCAACACTGCCCTCCTCCCCCAAAAAAAGGAAATTAGACATTTATTTATTCCAAGTATACAGTTTTAAAAAATATAAAGGGGTGGATCTTTCTGTTACAACTATTCATATCACTATTATTTTTAAAAGACCTTAGGCTAACTAACTGTTACTTTGTCAGGGGCATTGGAAGGAGGAAGGGAATAGCACCTGCATACATCAACAACTACTGAATTTTTACTGAGACCACTTCTACAATTCTATATATGATTCAATTTGGCAAATAGTCAGTGACTACTGTGTGAGATACACTAATTCTATGATATATGGGAACTGACAAAGTCAGATTTAATTTGGAAGACTGCCTTAGGATAACAGGGTTTGCGAAGTTTTCGGACAGTTAATGCATTGCATTTAAAAGTAGAAGTCATCTTGTCTAACCACTTTATTATACATATAAGTTAATTCTGGAGAGGCTCTGTGACTTGAACAAGATCAGAGGTAATATTTAAATGTAGGTCCCAGGACTCCAAAAGGATTGTTCTCTCCACTCTGATATGCTGACTCTCAAAACGTCAATGGCAATTTTTAGATTTAGAACAACTGTGATCTCAATTAAACTTTTAAGAATATGTAGTGGGATCAGACATTTCAAGCATATCTTCTAAAAATGAAATTATATTCATAAGTTTTCAGCGCCTAAACTTTCCTTGAAATGGGGGATTGAATAAAATAAATGAAATCCACATGTAATTGCCATTCTAACAAATGTTTTCTGCTACCTCATCCAATATCCCTTCATTCAATAAACATTTATTTCTTCCTTCAGCAAGTCCTTTGGCAAGTTACTAAAATTAGAGAAGGACTTCTACCTACTCCATTTTCCATTTCCACCTTAGTTTGAAAAGATAATGGGGAATGAAATGGCTAAAATACGAGAAAAAAGCAGGAGAAAGAAGAAGCCACCAGCTCAGTAATCAGTCTTGAATAATCTCACATTAACTGTGTGAGTTGAAGCTAACAAGTTACCATACAGAGGGCAATGCCTAAAGGACAGTGAGCTATTTCTTTTACTCCTTTTTCTACCTTTGTTTCAAGAGACTTGTTCCTGTGATGCTATAGGCAATTTTTCAGAATCAGTGCCATCTCGAAAGGCTCCCTGTGGATCACTTCTGGTCAGATTGGTCACATGGTCAAATGTCAATGGGTCCTATTCTTATCCTGTATTTTTTTTTGAAATCTCAGTTTCATGGAGACAAAACAAAATCCTGAGGCACAAGTCGCAGCACAGTTTGTAAAAGCTTGTCTTGTGTAAACTCAGCTTTTGAGCCAACCATTGGGATTTAACTGTAGCTCAGAGAAAGGGTTTGCCTTCATTCTGCCAAGTCTACAGCCAACCAGTAACACCCTGCAAGCCTCATGGAGCCTCTCCCTTTTGCACATCATTAATTTTGCTGAAGACTCCCCACTTCCCCCTGCTTTACCACTGCTGCTGCTGCCACCACCATATGTTGTCTAGAAAGAAGACAATGATCCCAAATCATGATTTTACCCTAGACTATTTTTTAGACACAAACTACTCTGACAGGATCTCTTTATGTGTAAGATGAGTGAAATATAAGCATTTAACTCTACATCAAAAGCTAACCTTTCAAAACAATGAAAAGAGAATTAAAATAAGACATCTTTTAGTACCAATTTTACTGTACTGTGAAATGAAATTTCTTTCAAAAATAACTGCCTCACATCCAAAGGGCATCTTCTCATGTGCACATACCAATTTTTCACCACATGACACCTTCATCAGGAGAACTGAAATTCTAGACAAGATAGTTTTAATGCATGTGGCAAAAGATTCCTTTCAAAAATTTCTTGTGAAATAAGTAGTGCCATTCTAGTGGAGGTAGGTAAGGGAAATGGAAAGGGGGTAAATCAACTCCATTGCGATCTGGAGAATGATGGAGTCTGGACAAGCAGTGGATAAAAAAACCTGTGGAGTTTACAGAGCCAGCTGCTGTGGATAGAATTCCCAAATGAGCAGATGTTTCCAGAAATCACCGACAGAACCTGTAGCAAATATTATACAGAGATGACCAGGGAAGTGACAATTTCCTCAGTTAAGGAAACAGCAGGATAGTCACAAGGCTTCCTGCAAGTAAAATAACTCTCAAGGCATATGTTGTTTTTCTTTTCTTTTTTTTTTCAGAGGTATTAGCAAAATTGTTGCCAAGGAAGATTCCTATTGCTTTACATAGTATAGAAGGTATTGTGCAAAAGAGATCCTCTATAGGAATTACTGTACTAGAAGAAATCGTGGCTCTATCATGAATTTCCTTGGCATAGTAAAACAGAAAGCATGAATAGACATCAGTATAAATTCAAAAAAACTGAAGCTTCTCTCTCAATTCAAACATTTAATGTTTCCATGGTAAAACAATCAATCTTAATTCTTCTAACCTTATTCCCTAGATGCATCTTTTAATCTAGGCATTTGCATTTTTTGAATAAGGAATAGTTAAATGAGTAGGTAACAGGTCATGCACTAAGTGGACAAAGAAGAAGAGAGGAGTAGTTGACAATTTCCTACTCTGTGGTACTGAGGCTTCTTTTGGTTGACCTGATAACAATAGAGAGGTCAATTAACTTTCTGGAGTATGTCTAAGATATAAAAGGGAGGGAAGTAGGAAGGGAGGGAGGAGGGAAGGAATGAGAAAGAGAACTAGAGAAAATGAGAAGGCGAACCACATGAAAGAATGAATTAATGACTGTAGCTTCTCATTGACTCTTTTCCAACTGAATTCCTATCTTCTTCTAAGCCCTCTAGCTCTGTCCAGGAAAATGGGATAGTTTTTGCCTCCATAAATCTTGCCTCACTATATTAAAATGATTAGTTTCACCTCATACAGTCTTAATGTGTGTTTATTCATAGCTGTTCTGTCAATGATCTGCTTGATATGTCTTCTCTCTAAAACTGCACATCACAATCTTTCAATGTCTTCTCATAAACATGTCTTGCCCATGACATCTCAAATTCTCTTACAATCTACACAGAACATGCTAAAGGTATTCCATTAGGTATTTTGACATTTGTGGAGGGGAGGAATTAGTGTAGCACCTGAGCTTTACAGCTGTTACTTCCTTGCTCTCACCAAATGAAAAGTCTATCTTTTTTTCCATTCACACATTAATTGGATTACTTGGATAATATATTTGATTCTACTTCTCATGTCCAAGTAATCCATGTCTTAACACTAAAGCCTATTATCACTCACTCTCCATCATTGCAACAGGATCAGGCAACATGTTGATTCCTTTAAGATTTTGGTGTACAGAATTTGAGACCATATAGTTTCCTATCACTAGAATAATACTGGTGATAACAAAAATGGTTTAGTGTCAGAAAGAAGCTTGTATTATTTCAAAACACTACAAATATTCCCAGGAACAATTATACCCTTTCTCTTCTAGTGATTCCATCCTAGGTATAATTCCTCATCTTGTCTAGCACAGATGTATGAAGAGATTTAATCAATATAATGACTGGTGAGCTCTATATCCTACTGTGTATTCATTGGATCATGAGATTTTGATATGGAGAAGACCTTAGAGATTGTCCTCATCAAATCCCCTAAATTTAATATATCAGGAAATAGAGGCCCATTGAGTTCAATGACTTGTTTAAGGCCTATAGGTATTAAGAAACATGAAATACAACTGAATGGTCAATAACTCTAAATTCAATACGCCTTCCACTAAAGTATACATTGTTGCTTTGTTGAGCTTGTATCTCATAAAACAATAATTTGTATCTATAAATAAATTATTGGGCTGATTTTTTTGTGTAGTCATGAATTTTGTTGAAATAGTTTTATTACTAAATGGGGACTGATTTTGTCAAGAACAGTGGTATCAGAGGTCATCATTTTTAAGGGAATGTTTTCTCCCATTTAGACTTTACATAAAACATATACTATGGTAGAGGTGAACTTGAAGGGTTCATAAGGCTTGAGGTCCATTTTTCAGGATTAGAATGATGTTATTTTCATTATAACTTGTGGGAATAGATGATTTAGTTAGAAAGCTCAAAGTTTCCAAAACTAGTAAAATGAAATTGGTAAAATTTTAACTCTCATACATTCACTATGGGGGACAAAGATAACAGAATTAATTCAATCCATAGATAAGTTTTGAACCTCAATATGGTTCTTTCTACTCCTTCATTCAGCAAACTTTTATTGAAGTAATAATCATTTTATATATTGTTTAAAACTGATAATCACAGGATCAGCAAACAAATTATCACTGTGATTGAATCTATCAAGGATTATGATGTGGTCTTAATGTATAAATAAGAGTTAACCATGTTGGCAAAGAGTCTCTAAGGAGGCCCTATGTTCTAGCCAGTCAAGTATATTATTATTAATATTATTCATTACTAATATTGTTAATAAAATGAACACAAGGAGATATATTCTCTACACCTTTTAGCTAATCACCTGATGCTAAAGATGTAGGTGGTGGTAAAATATAATTTGAAAAGCATTGCAGGTTTTTTTTTCTGTTATTTTTATAAAACATATCTGTGTATCTTACTTTCACAAATATTTCATGGAAATGAAAAGGGAGTCATTTGGATTGGTAGTTACTGACATCCTCTTAACCACTTTTTAGAGACGGCAATACAGCTCTAATTTTTCAAATTGTTTTGTGTGTTCCCTTCCTTCAGATATTTTAAAAAAGCAATCATTTTCATAAACTTCATTCAGTTCCTATAGATTTTGCATATCAGACTTTTACCAGACATGTCATGTAAATTTTTTCAATCTACTTGTGTATATATACACACGTATGTGTGTACATACAGACACATCCATATGCACACACTTACCTATGATGTACCATTACATTGATATTGTTCAGACAAATGTATTCACAGTTTTTTGATAATCAAATTTGTCTAGTTATATATTTTATGATTTCCTCTATCCCAGGCCTGGTTGTGAATTCTTTGCCTATAATCATCCATGGATGAAATAATCTTTAGTTTAAAAGAACTTCCAGGTGTTCCTTGAAAAAAAAATACTCCAAGACAGGGTATGGGAGATCAGATGTCAATAGGGAATATCATAGGCAGGCAATGCTCTCCCTTGTTTCACAATTCCACAGCTGATGGATCAAACTCACAGTGGGAAGCACACTCTGACTAAAAGACCAAAGTCATTCAGGAATCAAATTTATATAAAGTTTTTAGACAAACAACTGATATGGTCCTAATAGAGAATACTCCATTACCACAGAGATGAGACATTGGGATATAACTGAAATGAGGCACACTCTGAATTACCTAATAAAGAATGAGGAATAAGGGTTAGAGACCCAGAAATCTTAATACTAACTGGGTCACAGAATAACAAAGGCAGGATTTTAGGGGAAGAAATGCATGGTCTTTGAATCAATATCACTTTGGCATACTGGCATTCTCAGAACTAAATCTGAATCAGCCAAACCAGTTTCACAAGCTTACATCTTCTGGGTGTATGTGTATCTTTTTATATGTGAGTTGTTTATGCATTTAGATTTATTATATAATATGACATGACACTGCTGTAAACCTATTTTCTACCACAAGTGCTTGTTGAATAGAGTCTCTGTACTAATGGGGCAGCTAGATGGTACAGTGGATAGAACACTTGACCTGAAGTTGGAAGGACCTGAGTTCAACCTCAGATACTTACCAGGTGTGTAATCCTAGGAAAGTTGCTTAACCCCAATTGCTTTAAACATCCAGGGCCATCTCCAGTCATACTTATATATAACTTGCCAATGGACCCAGATGGCTCTGGAGGAGAGAGTGGAGTTGGTGACCTTGCACAGCCTCACTTAAATCCAATTCAGTGAAAGTCATAACATGACTCTGATGTCATGTTCCTTTTCAAGAATGAAGGACAAGTTCAGATTTCTTTAGAGTCTCTGAGAAGCTATTGGAGACAGGTCCCTGAGACTCAACTACAATGTGGGTTGCTGTTCCTGGGCCTCATGGGCATGACTGAAGGGCTTCAGAAAAGTAATGATCTGCTCAATGTCTGTACAAGTTTAAGCCTAGCTGAGAAGGTAACCTTCATAACCAGTGTAGCCTGCTGCATGGCAAATGCCAGTGTTGCCTCCCACAACCTGTACCACTTCAACTATAACCACTGTGCGATGATGACCCCAGTCTCTTTTTTTTTTATGAGATATTTTATTTTTTCCGTTACATGTAAAGATAGTTCTCAACTTTTGTTTATACATGCTTTACAATTTCAGATTTTTCTCCCTCCCTCCCCTTCCTCCCCCCTCCCCTAGACAGCAGGTAATCTGATATAGGTTATATCTATATATCTCTATACATATACATATACATATATATACACACACATATATATACACATAATAACATTAATCCTATTTCTGCATTAATCCTGTTACAAGAGAAAGAATCAGAGCAGTGATGCAAAACCTCAAAATAGAAAAAAAAAAAACAACAGCACCCAAAACAAAAGAAATAACATGGTTCAATCAGCATCTATACTCCACAGTTCTTTCTTTCTTTTTTTTTTTCTTGGATTTGGAGATCCTCTTCTATCATGAGTTCCCTGGAACTCTTCTGTACCATTACATTGGTGAGAAGAATATAGTCCATCACAGTAGGTCAACACTCAATGTTGATGATACTGTGTACAATGTTCTCCTGGTTCTGCTCATCTCACTCATCATCAGCTCACGTAAGACCCTCCAGGTTTCTCTGAACTCTTCCTGCTCATCATTTCTTACAGCACAATAGTATTCCATTGTATTCATATACCACAACTTGTCCAGCCATTCCCCAATTGATGGGCACCCCCTCAACTTCCAACTCCTTGCCACCACGTAAAGAGCAGCTATAAATATTTTTGTACATGTCGGTCCCTTTCCCCCCTCCATGATTTCTTTGGGCAAAAGACCTAAAAGTGGGATTGCTGGGTCAAAGGGTATGCACAGCTTTATTGCCCTTTGGGCATAATTCCAAATTGCTCTCCAGAATGGTTGGATCAGCTCACAGCTCCACCAACAATGCATTAGTGTTCCAATTTTCCCACAGCCTCTCCAACATTTATTATCTTCCTTTTTTGTCATTTTAGCCAATCTGATAGGCGTCAGGTGGTACCTCAGAGTTGTTTTAATTTGCATCTCTCTAATCATTAGAGATTTAGAGCATTTTTTCATATGGGAATAGATAGCTTTGGTTTCTTCATCAGAAAACTGCCTGTTCATATCCTTTGACCATTTTTCAATTGGGGAATGACTTGGATTCTTATAAATTTGATTTAATTCCCTATATATTTTAGAGATGAGGCCTTTATCAGAAGCACTGGCCTCAAAAATTGTTTCCCAGCTTTCTGTCTCCCTTCCAATTTTGGATGCATTGCTTCTGTTTGTACAAAAATTTTTTAATTTAATATAATCAAAATCATCCACTTTGCATTTTATAATATACTCTATCTCATGTTTGGTCAAAAACTGTTCTCCTTTCCAAAGATCTGATAGGTACACTATTCCTTTCTCTCCTAATTTACCTATGGTATCACCTCTTATGTCTAAATCATGTATCCATTTTGACCTTACCTTAGTATAAGGTGTAAGATGTTGGTCTAAGCCCAATTTCTGCCATACTATCTTCCAGTTTTCCCAGCAGTTTTTGTCAAATACTGAGTTCCTATCCCAGAAGCTGGAGTCTTTGGGTTTATCAAACACTACATTACTAGTGTCATTTACTACTGCATTTCCTGAGCCTAGCCTATTCCATTGATCTACCACTCTATTTTTTAGCCAGTACCAGATAGTTTTGATGACTGCCGCTTTATAGTAAAGCTCCAGGTTTGGTACTGCTAACCCACCTTCCTGTGAATTTTTTTTCATTATTTCCCTGGATATTCTTGGACCCCAGTCTTTAAATGCCACTTTATCCAGGACGCGTGTCTCTATGAGTGTTCACCCAACCTAGGACCCTGGATCTAGCTGGTGTACTCCAATTGGAGGAAGGAACAGATCCTGAATATTCTCCTGTGCAAGGAGGATTGTAGCCAGTGGTGGGAGAACTGCCAAACATCACATACCTGCAAAGAGAACTGGCACAAAGTTTGGAATTGGACTTCAGAGATTAACGAGTGCCCAGTTAAGGCTGCCTGCCACCCTTTCACATTTTACTTTCCAACACCAGCTTCCCCATGTGAGGACATTTGGAGTCATTCTTACAGTGTACACTCTTTAGGCTGGGGCAGTGCCAAATGTATTCAGATGTGGTTTGACCCAGCCCAGGGAAACCCCAATGAAGCTGTGGCTAAATATTATGCTTTTGGCTCTGTCCCAGGCATCTTCACTTGGAAGGCCAGTTTTCCCTTCTTGATTTTGGCACTGCTTTGCTTCTCTGGGGTTAACCCTTGTGAGGCAAGAAATCTAACCAATCTACATGTAAAACCATAGCCAAGATTTACTCCCAGTCTGAGACCCCTGGACCCCAGCTTTCTATCTGATACAGCCAGGCTCTCCTGAAACCCTGGCTTCCTCCAGATCTGGATGGTTCCTCCTCAGACTTGATCTGGAAACCGCCAAGCCCCTAAACTTTGGATTTCACAGACCACACCCCACTACTGAGTGGGGCAGGGAGGGAGTGCCTTTCTCCCCACTTTTAAGTGACTCCAACTCCACTCTCCTACCTTTTTCTCTTCACAGCGATATCCAGCCTTCCGCCTTCTATTCTTCAGGGGAAATGAAATATGATTTCTATCCTCTCTAAAATGAAATCATCTTTACTCCTTTCAAGTAGGGATTGTCTTATTGATCATATTTGTATCCCTAGTACCTGGTCCATATATGTTTAATAAGTTTAATAAATGTTGACTGATACAAAAAAAAAAAAAAGAATGAAGGACAAACAACAACAACCCTGTACCAATAGTGTATGCTTCTGGGATTCTCAACTACTAGTCTCATTTTAAATCTTATTTCCCTGGCTTATTCTATGGGTCTACTTTTCTATTTGTTGACTGGTAAACAACAACTTTGGTAACTATTGTTTTATTGATATCATTTGAAAACTACTGAAGTTATCTCCCATTCATTACTGCTATGACTATAATTCCTAATAACAACAATTTCTAACATATGTATAGCACTTACTATGCCAGAGACATTACTAAGTGATTTGCAGTTGTTACTTCATTTGAACCTCACACCAACCTTGTGCAGTAGATATTATTATTATCCCCATTTTTTTGAGGAAATTTACACAAACAGAAGTTAAGTGACTTCCTCAGTGTCTCACAGTTAATAAGTGTCAGGGGTCAAATTTAAACTCAGGTCTTCCTGAGTTTGAGCCTGGCATTCTACCCACTATTATTTCACCATTCCTTTAAAACTCTTGATTTTGGGGGGCAGCTAGGTGGTGCAGTGGATAAAGCTCTAGTCCTGGATTCAGGAGGACCTGAGTTCAAATCTGGCCTCAGACACTTGACACTTACTAGCTGTGTGACCCTGGGCAAGTCACTTAACCCTCATTTCCCTGTAAACAATAAATAATAATAATAATAATAATAATAATAATAAACCTCTTGACTTTTGTGCCTTCCTATGAATTTTGCAAAATTTTTGTCTAAAGCTATAAAGTTGAGAATGTGATTAGCATATCAATAAATCTATAAATTCAATTGTGTATTGTCATCATTATATTGTCATTCCCATCATAAACACTGACTATTCTACCAATTATTTAGATGTTCCTTTATTGTTATAATTTTATTTATTCAAGTCCTTTGTGTATTTTGTTATATTCAGTTTAATTCAACATATATTTTTAAAGATACCACCATAAGTAAAGTACTATGTAGGCACTGGAGATATAAAGAAAAAAAATGAAACAGTCCTTTATCTTCAATAGTTTGTGTTATGCTGGAGTTGAGGGAAATCAGTGTGCATACACATAAACAAAATGTGATACAAAATATATACATACAATAAAAAGTCTTAAGAATGAGAGAACATTGATGTCTAGGTTTCCATTTAATGTTTTTCTAACTCCCTGAGGGCTCATGATGATAGTCTAAGTGGTTAATGATAAAAAAAAAATGTATGCTACCTTGAGCAGTAAATAACTTCCCAATTATGATACAAAAATCAGTTTTCCTCAGTGACAAGGGTGTAT
This sequence comes from Dromiciops gliroides, assembly GCF_019393635.1. Lineage (NCBI taxonomy): Eukaryota > Metazoa > Chordata > Mammalia > Microbiotheria > Microbiotheriidae > Dromiciops > Dromiciops gliroides. The sequence continues at coordinate 358,154,550 of NC_057864.1, read as the reverse complement.
ATGTTTGAAACTGTATAGATTTGTTTCTGTGGTGATTCAAAATCAGTATGATCATACACACGATGATTTAGGTGTTTTGGCTGTTACATCAAACTCGGACCACTGTTGACTAGGACCAAAATGTCTTTTCAATATCTCAAGCTGCCTTCAAATTGTTTTCAAAGTGCCACAAGGTTTAACATTTCAGTGCAAACTAGTTCCCCAAGAATGGTCAGATACATGAATATTCCTCATTTGCATTTTGTTAAATGTATAGCCCCCTGCATTCATCAGCTGTATAATCATGTGGTCAAGATGACAAGTCTGCTCAAACCCATCATGGACTACCACAGCAACAAATTTTAACATTGCTTTTCATCGTAGCATTAAGATTTTCCAATTTGAACTTGTCCTCCACTTACAAAACTTCTTATAATTCCTGCAGAATGTCCTACATAAAATATTCATAATTATTTTATAAATATAGTTTTATAATTTCATTTTAGGGTTTTCATAATTATAGATAGAATAACATTTTATATTTTATAATTATAAGTATTTAACATAAATGTTAATTTGGACCTTTTTTCAGGCAAAATTTTCACTGCTGTTATTATAAGCACTTAATGAATACACCTAAAAGAATATTATAAGTACTATATTGAATTACACTAGGAATTTGCAACACAGCATTTGTTGTTGAAAGGGAAACACAAACAAATCAAAATATTAGGAGCCACTGGAGCTGGGGATCAGAAATGGACTTGTTTAGTTCCTGAGCTATACTTTGAAAGTAACTAGGTATTCTATAACATAGAGAAGATGTCATAAGCAATTAATTTATTACATTCTAGCCAAGCACCTGGTAATGTGCCTTGGGTGCTATGTGGCACAGTGGATAAAACATTGGGGGCTAAAATATCTGAATTCAAATCTAACCTTAGACACTTAGTAGCTCTGTGACCCTGGACACATGACAATCTTCTTCTTCAGTTTCCTCATCTATAAAATGGGAAAATAACACCTGCCTCCCAGGTTGTTGTGAGGGGAAAAAAAAGTAAGTTAAAATCTGTAAAAACACTTTGAAAATAATAAAGAGCTTTACAAATGTTGCTGTGGTAGTGGTTGTAGTCATGGTTGTAGTTGTTATTGTTATAATTATTATCCTCTCTATACTCAGTTACCTGTTCTTCAAACAACAGATACCATCTATCAGTGGAACAATTGTCAGTTTTTCCATCGGTTTACAAGCTCTTTGTAGGAAGCCTCCACTGATAAAACCTTTGAGAACCTGGTTTCACTTCCTTGGCACGAGTCATAAAATTAGACCTTTTGTGGAGGATTTTACACATTAAAAGAAAAACACTATCTAATGACAATAAGCACAGCAATGCTCTCTCAGCTACTGAAGGTGTTGGGACAAGTTCCTTAAGGTGTTGGATTCTCTATTCCAATATATTAGTTATTCCTCCAAGCCCTGGGCCATCTATAATTCTGACAAACATACCTCATGTGCATTTTCCATGTAATTTTTTTAATGTTCATCACATTTACTAAGTATCTATGATATACCAGGCACTAAGCTAGGTGGTAGGGGTACAGAAATAAAAATGATACAATCCCTTTTCTTAGCAGTCTTACTATTGAACAATTCAGGGCACTATACTAGAAACTACCCTTCCATTTGAGACTAATGAACTAATTGTTACTTTTTAGGCAGTGTCTTAGAAACTTCTTAATAAAAGAAGTCAAGCATGCTAGACTATGGTAAGCAGATTCTGTCTTCTTCATTTCTGGAAGATATTTCCAGCATTTGCTTTTTTCCTACTCCTGTAACTTTACTAAAAGTAGCTTCACAATTGCATCTGTGCATCTGTTCTTTCAGTATCCTAGGATGCTGTTAATCTAGGTCTGTTGACTTGAATCAATTGAGGGCAACTATTTTGGATTCTCTCAATTTATCTTGACACTTTCTTGGGTTTTACTGCCTGTTAACATTTTTCCATATATTTTCTGGTACAAAGATTATTCTGTTTAGAAATTTCAGCCTTCTGACTCTTCTTTATTAGCATCATCTCATACAATCTAATCAGTATACTGTGACTTCACTGATTGTCTCTTTGTCTCCAAATACAGTGCTCATTAATTTTACTTCAGGATTCAGCCTTTATGACATCACTGACCCCAACTATGAAACATAATAAAAAATATCTTAGAAACACTTCACCAAATGAAAAGTTTAAGAAAACTGATATTTCTGTTATCAAACGATATAAATCTTCTTCTTTTTTCTTTTTGTTTTTTTGATGGGGCAATGAGGGTTAAGTGACTTTTCCAAGGTCACACAGCCAGTAAGTGTCAAGTGTCTGAGGCCACTTTTGAACTCAGGTCCTCCTGAATCCAAGGCTGGTGCTTTATCCACTGCACCACCTAGCTGCCCCCCAAACAATATAAATCTTAAATCTAATAACCTATATGAAATTACTATGAAGACTAAAGTACTGTCAAATTTGCTGAGGTCATTCTTAGGATTATTATTTACTGATTATGATCTTTGGAGAAAAAAGAAAAGGCTATCTTTTTTCCTTGCCTTCACAAATTTCATTCAAATATAGGATTCTATCCCTTGCCTTCGTCTAGTCTCTCTAACTTGGAAATCACATATACTCATATCTTCTCTATATATATGATTCATAAATCTAGCGCTGATTTCTCACACAATGCTATCCAAATTTTGCCAAGCTCTGCACTTACAATCTAAAATTGACTTCAGTAAGGGTTCCTAACTTGGGGTCCATAGATCTCCAAAGGAGTCTGCAGATGAATTTCAAGGAATCCATAAACTTAGATGGAAAAAAAGACATCTTTATTTTCATGATCAATAATTTAAAAACATTCTAAAAGGGGGTCCATGATAATCTTCATGAGATTGCCAAAATGAGTCTTTAACATAAAAAAATTAAGAATTCCTGGCCTACAGGATATGACAACCTTGATATCACCATTAACATTCGATATTCAAAGTATCTAATAATAATCTCCAAATTTGCTTCTCTTGGTGCCGTTACTACAGGTTTTGGCATCACCCATCCACCCATTATCTCATGTCTGAAATTTTGGGTTTATCTTTGCCTATTCCCTCTTCTAATATCTGGTCATTTCCCAAGTCCTGTTGATTCTACTTCTGGGAATCCTCTTGTATCTCTCTTCTCTATTTCCCACTGATAGCATCCAATTATAGGTCCTTGTTAACATTTGTTTGGACTATTGAACTAGCATATTAAGAAGACATCTTGCTTCTATTTCCCCCCCTTCCCCACAGCCCAAAGTTATCTACTAGACTAACCATTAACCATTCAAATGCATAGATCCTTCATTGGCTCCCAGTTTCCTGTCTATCATTATGAATGGTCAATATAGATGTAGAGACTGTATAAAGTGACACATGTATGTTTTATTTTCTCTATCAGTATGTGAGCTCAATAAGAACAGGGACTGAATCTTAGCTAGCCTCTCTAGCTCCCTCAGGCTTAGTGCAAAAGTCTGTTTACAGTAGGAAATTAATAAAAAACTTGTTGAATGTAAATAAATAGAATTTAGAGTTGAGGATATTTTAGAATTGTCTAATTTAAATTCTCAGGCAATAGATTAAACTATCCTACAGCATCCCCTATATTCAATGACACTGCTTAGAGAGAAATGCAATGTAAAGAGATAAGAGACCACCTGAATCAATATTTGCTCAAAAATCTTAATTAGCTACATGTTTTATGGAGCCTAGAGTTAGCCAAATGGCTGAGTGGACTAAGTATTGTGCTTGGAGTCATAAAAATTTGTGTTCAAATGGGGTCTCACACATTTACTAAAGACTTGACCCCAGAAAAGTCACTTTAACCTCTTTGAGATTCAATTTACTCATCTGTAAATTGGGGGGGGGGGGGTAATAGCATCTCCTTCTCAGTGTTGTCCTGAGTTAACAATATGGCCTCAGACACTAGCTGTGTGACTCCGGTCAAGTCACTTGACCCTGTTTACCTCAGTTCCTCATCTATCAAATGAGTTGGAGATGGAAATGAGAAACCACTTCAGTATCTTTGCCAAGAGAACCCCAAATGGTGCCATGAAAAGTCACACATGACTTAAAAATGACTAAACAATAACAACCCAGAGTTGTTATTGGGGTTAAATGAGATAATATTTTTAAAATGCTTTACAAACTTAAAACACTACGTAAGTATTATTGGTATTTTTTGTAATTTTCTAACTAAGCATGTTGCCTCTTACTCCCAATATTGCAGAAAACTAAGAACGCATTTCAATAAATAGCCTATGAAAATTAATGTCAATTTTTATGAATCTGTTATTTCAAAAGATTTTAGAGATAAGAAACTAAAAATGACTTTAGTTCAATACTTTCATTTTAGAAGTTAAAAAAGACAAATCTTAGCTAACCTAAGTGATTTGCCTAAAATTATACAAGTTAGACTTTTTGGGGAAGCTAGGTGGCACAGTGGATAAAGCATTGGCCCTGGATTCAGGAGGACCTAAATTCAAATCTGGCCTCAGACACTTGACACTTACTAGCTGTGTGACCCTGGACAAGTCGCTTAACCCTCATTGCCCTGAAAAAAAAAGTTAGACCTTTCAAACATAAATTCAGTGCTCTCTGAACTATTCCTTGGTCTTACAGATGGATTACAATTAACATGCTTTATTGGCCATATTGTCCCTAAAGAGGTTCATTAATTAGATAGCTTTATTATGTCAAAGTAAGTAGCATTATTATAATTTGATATTTAATAACACAGTTACCATGATTTTTTTAAATGTACTTTCCAAAAATCATCAGGCATGGAAAACATTCATTTTGTCCATCCATCTTTATAATCATTCCCCATATTAAAAGAATAAAAGGTAGGGATCACTAGGACTTACAATCTGATGAGACAGAGAAACGAAGATGAACATATACACTTAATACTGTTTGGGAAAGGAATGTTCCAAGATTCCCCAGAAACTCATAGTACCATGATATGAAAAAACAACAGTAATACAAAGAATAGTCAGGTGAAACTCAAGTGTAGTGGAGTTTACTGTAGTATATAATGTTCCATTTATTTTAAGCTTTTAGATTCATTCCCCCCAGGCCTGCCCTGGTTCATTTTAGGGCTTAGTCTAATAAAGCAGTACCTATTTTCATAGCTGTTATAAATCATTAAAAGTTTTATTCTTCAACATAGTCCTCACTCAGGTCACTTATTCTCAAATCTCTAGTGATTTCCTGTCCTAAGCCTGAAGTTGAACAAAGAAATGGGGCAAATGAAATGTCAAAGCTATTGGTAGCTCCCCTTTATTCCTTTTATTTGATAGTATTTTTTCTTCCTAGTAAAGTTCTATAAATACATACAACTGATATAAGGATGAAAATATAGATTTATAAATATCCACCAATTAAGGGAAAAAATTTTCAACAGACTCTATAAAAATAAACAAGTATGTATCCTTGGAAATATGGCCTTGGGTGAAGAAAAATAAGCCCAGCAGAGATAAAACATCAAGAAGATAATAAGAAATCAAGATTATATCAATTAAGGTAATCAGAAATTGAATCCTCCCACAAAGGCTCCTTTATGTTTTGTGACTTGAAAAATAAATAACCTTTGGTTCTTACCAGCGAAGAGAGAATAAAGAAGGAAGGAGAAATAACCCAGCAGGAGTAACCCAGCATTATTTCTATCTTCCCTTTTTCTGTTTCTTTTTTTTTCCCAAAAATTCTCATCAGAGCTCCATAAACAATTAACATTAAAAAAAACTCTTATCTTAAACAAGTGGATACATTCTTGAACTTTATAGGGTTTTTAAAAAAAAATCAATGGGACCACTGGATTAAATAAACATTATATAGAAAGGGAGCATTTTATGAAATTTTGAGTGGTCTCTATAACTATCTCTTGTTCAAATAATAGGATCTTAATTAAAAGAGGGCAGCCATTTTTGTCCTTGGATTTTGTATAGAAGTTGAGGCCCCTGGAAGCTGGGTAATGTTATCTGCTGCATGAACAGATCCCATTAGTTTACTTGGCTGATACAACCTCCCCTCATGGGAAATTTAGAAAGCTCAATTCCCAGAGAATTGTGATGATGTTTAAGTGCTTTAGAATGTCTATGGAGCATGCATGTGTAAACATTGTGTAATTGTTTCCAATAGACTAACTTGGTTGGGAGCCTTTTATTGGCCAAATATAACTGGAGCCATTGTTTTTCAGTTTTTTCGGGCATATCTGATTTTTTCTGACCCTGTTTTGGGGTCTTCTTGGCAAAGATACTGGAGTGGTTTGCCATTTCCTTCTTCAGCTCCTTTCATAGGTGAGGAACTGAGGCAAATGGGGTTAAGTGATTTGTCCAGGTTCACACAGCTAGTGTCTGAAACCAGATTTGAACTCATGAAGATGAATCTTCCTGATTCCAAGCCCAGTGCTTTATCCATTATGCCACGTAGGTGCCCTATCTGGAGCCATTAGAACCTTCAACAGATACAGCCACCTTTTTGTTTTACTTTTTTTTCCCCAAGGGGAGTTAAGTGATTCTTCCTCTCACAGAGCCTGGTGAAGGTAGTTTCAAAGGCTGAGTGAGTGAGCCATAGGAATTCAGAAGTCAAAATACCTGAGAGGTTTTGTAACTAATAAGGCACCGACACCCTGAGGAGAAAAGATCAAGTGCCCATCTTCAGAAGCTACCTTCTAGACCCATGCCCATGAAAAATGAAATGAGGACTCATCCTACATGGTGTTACATTTGGACATAAACTTGCTGGGACTGATGCTATGTAGAAACTAAGATAAGTTTTGAACTTATTCCCCCAGAAACTGAGGTGGTGTAGAGAAGAGCATGCCCTTACCATACTGAAAGGAATATTTGTACTTTGTTCTTTATATATCTTCAAAGTAAACATATCTTTGTAAAAGTTAACTGTTATTAAGTATTTAAATAGAACTGGGTTGCAAGTTACTGGTTCCCTAACAATGGGAGAGGGAACATGGCCAGTGGGGTTTCTAGCTAGTGGCAGTAGAGAAAAGATAAAGTGCAGAAAGACCTCAGGGTACCCCACCATGCTGACAGGGAGATGTAGCAGGCCGAGTCTTGAAGAAATTGGAGTTATAGCATACATATTAGCCTAGACTAGTCATGTGACTCCTCTTAGGAAGAAGTGCTAGATTTCTTAGCTAAGGAAAGATGAAAAACAGTAGAAATGAAATCACAGTTATTGCATTGTGAGCAGCCACTCAACCAGAGCCTTCACATTCCAGGTCTATACTATAATTTTTCAAATTAAGGGATTCCTATTTCTCAAGGCACCATGCTTTCACTGTATAATAATGTTGGTATTCCCTCAATGGTACTATCAAGAACTATAGTCATTTTCAAGAAAGGAACATCTTATTTTTTTAAGTGCCCTGGATCAATAAATAGCAGTTAATACTAAAGCAACCAGAAGCAACTGGAAATGTTTGTTTTGTTTGTTTTGTTTTTTCTTTTTTTAACCAAACAACATCTAAAATAATTATCTTCAGGATGAAATACTCAGTTTGTCTCATTATTTTGGAAAGCTAAACTTGGCATTTGATGAAATAGTATTGATGATTTTAAAATCTCAGAACATACAGAAAATAATTCAAGAATCTGAATCTTTGTTCCAACTATAGCATTGCCTTATTGGATGAGTTTTATAGAACTATACTTGTGATCTACATGAGATAAGTCCCTTTATCAGTAGTCCCTTTATCAGTGAAATCACCTTAGCAACTTCTAGCCTACAATAATTATCTTGGAGCAGTGGTGTCAATATAAAATAGAAATGAGGCCTCTAAGCCAAACATAAGGATCCCTAAATGTTGCATATTGACTTAGAAAACCACATATAAAAATAATTATGTATGCTTTATTGTATTTTTATTTATTCAAAATAAGTCTTGATTTCATTTTAATCAGGTACCCTTAGGGAGTGTATTAAGCCACTTATTTAGCCCCTCTAGTTCCAAGCAGTGAGAGTTTCAGTTATCCAGGGTCATATAGAGAGAAAATATCAAAGGTAGGTTACAAACCTGGGACTTCCTAGTATCATCAAGGTTAGCTCTCTTATCACTGCTAAAGAGGGCTTTAGAAAAATCATTTAAAAATCTTAATGGGAAAAAAAAGCAGATAGGGACCTATCTTTCCCAGGCAGTATCTTCAGTTTAATTAGCTACTTTAAATGTGTCTTGGAAAAAAAGATTGTATAAATATAGGATATTATTTTCATCATATTTTCTTTCTCATTAAGATGTAAGTCCCTTAAGGGCAGGGCCTACTTCATATTTTTTTCTTTGTATTGTTGGTGTCTAATACAGTGTCGAGCACAGAGCAAATATTTGATAAATGCATGATTGATTTAATTGATTTTTATAGCCACAGAACCTATTGTAGTGCTTGGCACATTTGTTGTTGTTCAGTCATTGAAGTCATGAGTGATTCTTTGTGAGCCCATTTAGGGTTTTCTTGGCAAAGATTCTGAAGTAGTTAGTTTGCCATTTCCTTCTCCAGTTCAATTTACAGATAAGGAAATGGAGGCAAACAGGGTTAAATGACTTGCCCACGGTCCCACAGCTAGTTTCTAAAGTTAGATATGAACTTAGGTCTTCCAGACTGCAGTCTCCACCTAGCTGCCCCCATCAAGTAGATAAAGACCTTTCAAGTAGAAAAAGAAAAATGGTATTAGTTCTGGAGAGGTTGATTCCAGTTCCATGAAAGGAAAAAGCAAACACTTAGAGCTATCCAAAATGGAATGTGGTTCCTTGGGAGGTAGTTAAATTCCTCTTATTGGAGGTCTTTGAGCAGAAGCTTAGCACACAATAGATATAAATGTCTATTGATTGATCATGATATACAAAACTGGGAGAAAATCAAAGACATGGGTGTGGCAAAGCCACATGCTCTGTAGCATTGATGAGATTTTTTTTTGTGTGTGTGGGGCAAAGAGGGTTAAGTGACTTGCCCAGGACAACACAGCTAATACGTGTAAAGTATCTGAGGCCAGATTTGAACTCAGATCCTCCTGAATCCAGGGCCAATGCTTTATCCAATGTGCCACTTAGCTACTCCAATCTGTGTTTAACTTAATTTAGAATAATAGGATCCTTTATCTGGTTTCCCATTTATAAAGATCCAGAGGTGGGAAAAATTATTATTGTTATCAGAAATACAGACCATTTTAGAACAAAAAAATCTCCTCACAAGTGTAAACAGCATGATGAAATTCTTACTTAACAGTCTATATAATAATTTTTGCTAATTGGTAGATATATTGGTTAAATTCTCTTAAAAAGTCCAAATGTCCCAACCTATTTTAAAGTACCTGTTGAGACAAAATAGAGACAGTATTTCTCTGAACAATGCCATAAAACATTAAGAAACTGCTGTAACTGTGGCAGTTAGTGACCTCAGGACTACCCATCAAACTGTCCTAGCACCCCTAAAGGAATAGTGCTCACAGACAATTCCTTGTCACCACCTAATGCTCATATGCCCAGCCGTATTTTATGCACCACAGCCTTTTGTCCACACTGAGATGCCAAAGACAATTCCATTCAGAGAGTAAAGACAGGGCCTTTGGGTTTGTAATATGTGCATAATCATTGGTGAGTTAATATACCAGCATTAATTTGCCTTTTACTTTGGGAATAAATGCTGCCAACTATTTTAAAATGTGACATCCCTCCTGCTTACTCAGGTTGCAGATTTCTTTGTGCTAAATTGAGACCTTTTTTCTTTTTTCTTCTCCCTTCAGGATATTATGTTCATTTGTAGTGTCAGAGTTTCATCTGAGGGCACTAATGAGTTTGGGTTCCCAGTGACTCCTGCTAATTTTTTGTCATCTGTGAAAGGGTAGACTAATGAGAAAAACAAAATTCATACCCTAAACCACAGGTAAATTTTATTTGCAGTTACTTGGCTGAAAACTTTATAGGATGGACACAAATCCCTTTTGTTCATACTTTGCATTAAAAAGCATTCCCACTTCACTGAAATAGATGGCTGCATCAATGGCAGTGAGGATTTACCTAGATGAAGATCAAAGTTCATTCAAGGCAAACAGGAAGGCAGGGCCAGAATCATATGCTCTAGCATAAAAATGTATACACATGCATGATGATAACTGGCAAATCATGCCAATCTTTGTTAAAGTTAGGAGTACTTGATTTGAACTCAGAGCATATGGGTTCCAATCACAATCCTGATATTTAATACTTATGTGACTTTGGGCAAGTCACTTAACTCTAGTTTCCTCATCTGAAAAACTAAGTATCTTAATTAGGTGATGTCTACGGTCCCTTTCAGCTCTTAATGCATGTCCCCTAACATTTCTATTTATTCTTCTGATAATCCAGAACTTCTCCTTGACCTTGCTTCAGAGCTCTTCACCAGCTATTAGAACTCTGTTGTGACTCTAATAATTGACATGCTTCTGTTTCAGACACTTCCTGTTGCTTCTGACTCTTCTTTTTGTCACTCCATATCTCTGCTAACTGATCTCTGGGCTCTCCATGTTTGGTGCTACATTTCTCATCCCTCTCCAGTCAGAAGTTTCAAGCCATGGACTTCTACCAGTCTTTCCCCAGAAGCTTTAGTACTCATAAGCACAAATCCCCAGTCCCACATCATGGAACAATTCTTTTCTGTTCTCCTCCAGTAAAGGGCTGGGGTTCTAGTAACTCTTTAGCAAAAAAGAAATAACCAAATTAATCACCCTACAGAAAACAAAACAAAAACCAACCAAACAAAAACCCCATCCTTATAATTAGTCTATATTTCTCTCAGTTAGGTGGAATTAGGTTCCCAAATACATTTGCATAAATGACTTCTTGTCAGGACTTATAGAACTGGAATTTGAGAAGGGACATCATCACCATTGTCTGGATCTGATTCATTGGACTCTTCTTTTTCCTCAGCTTTTAGAGCAAAAGGTACTAAATTCCATTGTTAATGTAGTAAATGTAGTAGGGTTTTATCTTATCACAGTATTGGTGGTTTCCTGTATTTAGCAACACAGATAACCATTATCTTCCAATGTTTCACACTGGTTGTTGTCCTTCTCTGTGGAAGAGAACCAAAATGACACCACTATATTAGAGTCAAGTTACAGGGTACTGTAGTTGATCAGAACAATAGGACCTCTGAATATTCTACCCCAGCTTGAGCACAAATAATCCATGTGAACATTTTGGGTGGATTCTCTAAATGTTTGCACCTTGCATTTCTTTTGAACTAGTTCAATTCTTCCTTGCTCAGAGAGCACAGCACCTTCTTTGATGTGGGCACACCATGGTGGGTGGTCCTTTGCCAGTGTCTCCCATGCCATGCAATCAATTCCAAAGTTCTTCAGAGAGACCTTGACAGTGTCCTTATATGGCTTCTTCTGACCACCATGTGAGGGCCTTCCTTTCAAGTGTTCTTGTTGATTTATTATACTTTTTCCTGTTCATTCTCTCTAAATAAATCAAATTTATTGGATATTTATGTGACTTATTCTGCTTGACTACACTACCATTCTCCAATTTAAGTATACTGTAAACACATCATGACAGACCTACATACAAAGGATTACAGAGCTTGAGCTGAAATGGAGCAAATTAACACCCTCATTTTACTAATGAGAAAACTGAGGTGAGATCTCAGGGATAATAATACTTCCATTTCTCCCGGAAAGGTCACGACAATGTACCCACCATACCTGGAAATTTCCAAACAAAAATCCTCTTCCACCTTCACCACTACTCTCTATTATATTGTCTTACCCTATTTAAATGTTAATTCTTTGAGAAAAAGAACTTTCCTTTTCTTAGTATCCCCATTGCCTTGAACAGTATTTGAAATACAGGTGTGGCTTAATTCATGCTCCCCCCTCCCCTTCATCCATTACTTGTAGTTTTAGAAGTACTTGTGAGGCAGCTAGGTGGCCCAGTGGATAGAGTACTGGCCCTGAAGTTGGGAGGACATAGTTTACACTAGAATTTGTGCTGTACTATCATGTCTTATTCTTTGAAGAATGTCGCCCTACATCTAGAATCCACCTCCCCTCATTTAAACAAATCATTACACTGGATCTCTGTCCCAGGTTCCATCTGATATGAAAGGAGTAGTTACAGCTTAATAATGGAAGATATGTAGAGAAATGTCCAATGCCATTTTTAAAAGGAAGGGCCCTAAAGATTTATAATGTGATCCCACTTCAGTGAGACACGGGGTCACAGAGTCACACAGTAAGTGTCAAGTGTCTGAGGTCACATTTGAACTCAGGTCCTCCTGAATCCAGGGCTGGTGATTTATCCACTGTGTGATTCTTAGAATCAGGAAGACCTGAGTTCAAATTAAACACTTACTAACTATGTGACCCTGGGCAAGTCACTTAACTCTGCCTTCACTGTCTCATCTATAAAATGAGCTGGAAAAGGAAATGGCAAACCTCTCCAGTATCTTTTGTCAAGAAAACTCTGAATGAGGTCACAAAGAGTCAGACATTACTGAGAAATGATTAAATAACAACCCCTTTAAGGAGGGTTAAGGAGACTTGCTAGTCTTTGAGCTGTCCTACTATTATGCTCACACTAAATATCTCTAACTGAGGTTACCCAAACTCCTACACTGCACCAGGAAAGAGAATCAGCCTAATCTGGCTCTACATGCATATTTGACCAGACATTCAAACTGGTTTTTCAAGTCACCATGGTGAAACTTTAAAACTGCCTATATCTTTTCCTTTGTTAAAAATAGACAGAATATAAAAATCTACATTAATGAAATGTTATAGCTGAGATCTGAGGCAGACACAGGAGCAAAAAAAAAAAATCTAAGTTATGGTTCCCATAGCAACTGTAACTCAGTCAGATTTTACTTTTATGTTAAGTAAGTACAACTTCAGGAGAAAGCAAAATATTACCTTTCTGCAAAGAAATAGAATTAAGAACACAGCAACAATAGCCCTGAATTTCCTGACTTTCATGCCAACATTAAATATTAACTATTAACATATCATCACTATCTCAACATCAATATAACACACTTGTCATAAATTATTTTAACATGCCTTTCTTTCGATGTATAAAATGGATTTACTGTTTTAAAATGTGAAAGAAAATAATCTCTTAATGACACGTTAAATCAGAGCTTGACTTTATAATTTACCGATTCAGGAACATGGTTCCGGATGTAACTACAACATGTTATTTACTGAAAGTACAGTACATGAAAATGATATCTGATTACATTCACTGTCAGGTGCTTAAGCTTGACATTTTTTCAATTACTGCAGGTGTGAGCTAAATTTAAAAAAAGCAGACATGCAGTATCTTAAGGGTAGGGAGGGCATACACAATTCCTAAAGAATATAAGAATGGATGCAGTATTCACTTTTCACAAGGAGAAAAATAAATGAGTACTCACTCCTGTTATGTAGCGAGGTCTATATTGAATAGTTCCAAATAAACCCAGAATGACGATAATAATATGGATAAAATTGGCCAAGATAGGTGCCCACTGGTATCCAAGGAAATCAAATATTTGCCTCTCCAGCACGCAAACCTAGAATCAGAAGAGACAAGAGGCAGCTCAGTATGTTTCAGTGACAAAGACACTATATCAACATAACAGGCAAGCAACCTAAGCAAGACTAGAGTGGATTCTCTTGAGTTTGTTTTTAACCAGCAGGTTTTGTGGAAGCAATATTTGTCATTCAATTGGGAAGTGAGGTGGCAGAGGAACAGTCCCAACAGCCCAGATGATTTCAGGAGGGTTTGGGGAGATATCCAACAGTATTCACTAGCTGTCACATGTGTAGCAACTGGGTAAATGATGCTGTCATATGTACTATCAATCAGTTCATATCATCCAAGGAAAAATATATCCACATGAAGGCTCGGTCACCTTATTCTCACTAAACAGGATGGAAGGAGTCAAGTGAAGTCAAGAATTCTTTATGAAGAGCCTATGATGTGCCAGGTGCTGTGCTAAGTACTGGAAAGAAGATAGAGTTTTGGGGAAAGGAAACATTTTCTCTAGTCCTAGCTCTTTCACGAATGTACTCTGTGCCCTTAGCCTAATTTACCTTGTCTGGAACTCAGTTTCCTCATTTTTAAAATAACAGCATTGGGCTAAGTGATTTGGGGGGGGGCAAGGAAGGTTAAGTGACTTGCCTAGGGTCACACAGCTAGTTAAGTGTCAAGTGTCTGAGGCAGGATTTGAACTCAGGTCCTCCTGAATCCAGGACCAGTGCTTTATCCACTGCTCCATCTAGCTGCCCTCTAAGTGATCTTTATAGTCCTCTTTGGCTTGTATCTTATAATTCTATGAGTCTTTGTTATTCTTTGGTTGTTTATCAGTCATGTACAACTCTTTGTGGCCCCATCTGGGCGTTTCTTGGAAAAGATACTGGAGTAGTTTGCTATTTCCTTGTGCAGGTCATTTTAGAAATGAGGAAACTGAGCCAACAGGGTTATGTGACTCACCCAGGGTTACATGACTAGTAGGAGTCCTTTAGGTCAGATTTGAACTCAGGAAAATGAGTCTTCCTGACTCCAGGTCCAGCACTCTATAAATTTTGCCACATAGCTGCCTTATTTATAATAATGTCCACTCTCTTAAGAGCAGAACACTAGATTTCCCAATCTAGTTTATCTTGGACATGTCACTTAAGTTCTGTACCCCTTAGTTTCTCCATCTATCAAATAAGGAGTCTGGACTAGATAATGTGGAATGTACCTGCTGGTTCTAAATCTGACATTCTCCATGATCTTAAATGGACAGATGCTTAGTTTGTTATGACCAACTTCATCTGCTCCCTTTTAGGACTTCACATTTGGGGAAAAAAAAAAAACCTTCAGTCATCAAGTTGGGGAGGAAAACAGTAAAAACTGAGTCCACAGTTAATTCCCAACCTTCATTTTCTCCCTAGAATCAAGATCTCTATTTCAGCCAAGCTTCTTATTTCAATTACTAACAAAGGTAATTGGAATGGTGTGAATAATATCTTTTCTTTTTCTTTCCCATTTTCAAGTGTCCATGCTAATATACACATGAATGGTCAAAAGATAAAAGAAGAATTATGTAGAAAACTGTTCAACAAAACCAAGAAAATATGAGTCACTTATAATTATGGAATTTAACAGATATATTATAATAAACATTAGCTACTTGTATACAGAAAGTTTTCAAGTTCAAAGGGAAGAGTGGTTTAGGAGCATAGCTCTATAGATATGAGATCTCAAAGATTATTGGGTTTAACTTCTCAAGTGAGAAAAGAGAAACCTAGAGCAGCTAAAGGACTTGCCTAAGATCACCTAATTGGCAGGCATCTAAGCTAGAATTTGAACTCTAGTCCTGACTCCAAAGCCAGTTCTCTTCCCACAATTTCATTTCATCTCGTTTTAAAATATCTTAGGACCCAAGGGTATTATGCCCCTAAATAATAAAAACTCCTAAAAATGAGGTCTGTTTCCTTTCTTTGTATTTCTAGGACCCAGTACAGTATCTGAAACATAATAGGTAGTTAATAAATGCTTATGAAATGATTCAGTGTTTATTTCTTATTATGAATTAGTTGTTCAGAAGGTTCACTCATGTTTAACTCTTCATTACCACCTTTGGGATCTTCTTGGCCATGATACTGGAGTGCTTTGCCATTTCCTTCTGAAGCTCATTTGATAGATGAGAAAACTGAGGCAAAGAGGATAAAATTACTTGCCCAGGGTTACGCAGCTAGTAAGTTCATGAGGCTGTATTTGAACTTAAGTCTTCCTAACTTCAGACTAGGTAGTCTAAAATTAGATGAACTCTTAAAGCACAGATCACAAATTAAAGACTTCTTACATAATGATTTTCTACCTCTTTCAGTTTAGATAATTGGTCGGTTTTCCATGTACCAAGAACAGAGAAGGGAAAAACAAAAAAAATTTAAAGAAACACCCATACTGATTTTTTTTTTCATGCCAATCCCTTCTTCCCAAATTTCCTTTTTGGAATACATCATAGTAGTAATGAACAATGGTAGCCCAGCCCTATGTATTCAATTCTTATATTCTTACTGAGCTTCACCTGAAAGGGTATGAATGGGAATCTAGGCTCATTAGTTAGCCACTGGACACAAAGAGGTAGCAAGTCAGAAAGAAGCTCAAATCCCAAATAAAGCACTAACTTTCAAAAAACCTCCACAAAATTCCAACCTCATAAACCTTATAGTCTTATCTTAAATACATATTCAGCTATTACTAAATTTACTGTTATTATTATGCATTTATCTATGTACATTATATTATTTTTTCAATTAGAATCAATGAGATCCGTTTAAGTAACCCTTTTCAGATTGTCAGGGTAAAACCATCTTGTGTTTAATCATAAATGGCAGAATATTAGATGAAGAGTTGAGAGACCTTGAAGCCACCTAGTCCAACCCATTTACTTTACAGATGAGGATCTAAAGATCAGTGAGCACAAGTAACTTGCCCAAGGTCGCACTGGTTGTAAACAGTAGAGCTGGCTTTAAACACCAGATTTGTTTCCAAATCTTTTACACATCCTCTTGTACTATGCTAACTCCCTACATGCTAATCAAATGCATACTTATCATATAACATTTTTTAAAAAATGGACAATGAAGTACAACATTGTTGTTGTTATTTAGTCATTTTCAGTTGTGTCCAATTCTTTGGATCCCATTTGAGGTTTTCTTGGCAGAGATACTGAAGCAGTTTGCTTTCCCTTGTCCAGCTCATTTTACAGATGAGGAAATTGAGGCAAGCAATGTTAAATGACTTCCCTAGGGTCACCTAGCTAGTAAGTGTCTGAGGACAAATTTGAACTCAAGAAGGTGAGTCTTCCTTACTCCTGGCTCAACACTCTATCCACTGTGCCACTTAGATAACTGAAAATACAGGATGGTACCTAAAATATATTAATCTGCCTGAATTGTTCCCAAGAAGAATTAACAAAGCTCTAAAAATAGAATTGTTCAACTGCTTAGCTACCTGATAATACTAATTTCCATGTATATAGCACTATATAGTTACAGAGTTCTGGTCACATATGCCATTTTTCCTCAAAACTACACTGTGATATAGGTAGTACAAGTATTTATTACTTTAACCAAAGAGAAAATATGATCATAAAACTGAAGTAGCCTGGAAGGAAGTAAACAAATACTTATTAAGGAATTACAGTGTTCAAGAATCTGTGTTAATTGCTGTACAAATATATCCTTTCAGTCTCACAACAATCCTGGGAGGTGGGTTATGAAGATGATGATGGCGAGATGATGATGATGGTGGTGGTGGTGGTGGTGGTGGTGATGACAATTCCTATTTTACACCTGAAGAAACTGAGGCAAACTGAAGTTAAGTGACTTGCCCAGGGTCATACAACTAGTAAGTATGTGAGGCTCTATTTGAACTCAGGCCGTTATGACTCCAGGACTAGTGTGTTTTATCTATTGTACCACTAGAAAATATTGGCTCTGGAGTCAGGATATCTCTTAACTCCTAGTTCTGCCACTTAGTAGCTGTGTGATCTTGGTCTAGTAATTTAACTTTTCTGGGCTCTCCCCTGTAGAATGATGGGATTGGACTAGATGTACTCTAGAGTCTCTTTCACTTCTAGCCCTCTTATCTTGAGGTCTTTCAATTATACATGCATTACTCTTTGCCATACACCACATTGCACTTCTACCTTTACAACCAAGGTGACTACCATTTTTCTGCTTTTCCTATCCCTTGGATATACTTGCCTCTCAATACAATAGCTCTATGTGTCTACTAAACTGTCTCTGAAAAGTCAGTTCCACCTAAATCTGAAGACCAAAAATGTCCAGTTTTGTTTAACAATGGTTTGGTTATCCTCCTATTTTCTTAAAACTATGTTATGGAAAATGTATCTTCAGGGGCCCCTAAATACTTCTGTTTAACATAGTTTATTTGTGATTTCATAATTTTCTTAAACAAGGAATCATATTCAGAGAAATTTAATTAGGTGAGGGATATTTGAACAACAAGAATACTCACAATCCTTTCGAGCCTAGTGTAATGAGATTTGACATATATTTAGAACAAAAGTGCTAGGGAAAAAAATAGAATAGATTTCTATTGGCTTCAGTAAAAAAAAAAAATCAAGGGACCATTATATCAAATAAAATGTAGACATAATAGTAGAAGTTTAATAAATGTGTATGCAATTTTTTTTGTTTATTTGTTTGTTTTGTGGGGCAATGGGGGTTAAGTGACTTGCCCAGGGTCACACAGCTAGTAAGTGTCAAGTGTCTGAGGCTGGATTTGAACTCAGTCAGGTACTTCTGAATCCAGGGCCGGTGCTTTATCCACTGTTCCACCTAGCTGCCCCCTGCAATTTTTGATGAAGCACTAAGGGAAGAGTAATGGAGCTACAAAGTCTGACCATTACATGCTATGATATGAAGGCTCCTAAAAAGTTTTCCCAACCATACAATAGAATATGATTTGCCTCTCTTCACCTCTGACTCTTAGAATCCCTAGTTCCCTTCAAGGCCCAGCTCAAGTGTTTCTTATAGGATTCCTCAATTCCCTCTATGGTTAGTTCACTCCTCCTTTGAAAGTACTTCGTATTTCATTGGTATAAATGTCCAAATGATTTATCTATATTGGCCTACCATTCATTATCTGTATTAGCAGATATAAGATGCTCAAGGACAGGGATTTTTTCATTTTTGAATTTGTGTTCCTAGAGTCTAGTAATGTCTGGTACTACGTGGCAGGTGCTTAATAAATGCTTGATGAATGAATGATAAATCATTTGACTGTGTTTTACTTAAATTTCCAGTATCCTTATGGAAATAACCAAGATAAGTGAGCCAAGATAAGTGCTCCAGTGTGAATTTTGAATTTTATAGGTCAATCTATATAAAGAGTTCAAAAAGATTAACTCTGGAATCAAATAGTCTGCAAAAACAAACCAAAAAAAAGCCCACCTAATTTTATTTCATAAAAAGGTCTACTATCATCCAAATCAATATTTAGAAAGTAGCACTGATGTTGTCATCACAGACAAGATCCGTACAGATCACTCACCATCATCAATTAATATCTGCAGCGCTCCCGCTGAGTTCCTGTTGCTGCTGCACTACATACTAAAGAAGTGCATCTAAGTAGCATTGGCACATTTAATAAAGACTCATAATGTGATATTACAAATGCCCTAATCCTCAAACTCTATTTACATCTACATTCTTGCAAAAGGAACCAACAATATCTCCTATGAAAATACTCCATGAATGAAGAATTCTTCCCAGTACTAAAGCTGGAAAACTGAACTACCGACAGGCAAATATGACAACAAAAACCTGTTCTCACCCAGAATCAGATAAATGGTCCTGTCTTTACTCATTCTTTTACTGCTGACTGCAAAGGCACTACCAGCCACATGCACACATGAACATGCAGGCATGTGTGCATACATCTATGCATACATACATACACAGTGTATGGGTACATACACACAGCGAATGTATGTGTGCATGTACATAAAGACACAATACATGTGTATCATATAATTGCGTATATGTGTACACATGCATGTACATATGTGCGTATATACATATATGCATATCTATATCTAACTATACATATGTATGGATATGGATATGAATAGGGATAGGGATATAGATGAGAGAGAGAGAGATGGTGGAAGGAGGGAGGGAGGGAAAGGGAGAGGGAGAGGGAGAGGAAGAGGGAGAGGGAGAGGGAGAGGGAGAGAGTATTGAGTATTCCTTAAAAGGCTTCAATTTCTATCCTGATACAAACATTGTGAGGGAAATATCACTTATGTGCAGTGCCTTAGGGTAAAATTTAATTTTATAATTCTATTTTTTAAAGTATAATTGAGAGTACTTAAGCTAAAAATGTTTTCTCAAACCCTCCTGATAAGTACTGTTAAGTAAAGTTCTCACTGGGGCAAAGATGGTTCATTGAATACATAAATGGATAAACACTCCCATATTCTCTTATAAAAATTCTTCCACAAAATAGGGACAAAGAATTCTGGAAATTAAGAAAATCTTCTGACCCAACCCTTTATAAGTGAATGAATGAATTGAGGCCAATAGAGGTAAGACAGCTTCTCTGAGGTCGTGCTACATGGTGGCATAACTTCTGAAAAGCAACAAATTCAGTTGGATTTATATATTTTTATTGCCCCAAATAAACTTATTTGCTGGTTAAATGGAAAGTTTTCTGATTCCCTGGGTATCTATCACTTTCTTGTTGTTGTTGTTCAGTCATTTCAGTTGCATCCAATTCTTCATAACCCCATTTGAAGTTTTTTGGCAAAGATACTAAACCAGTTTGCCATTTCCTTCTCAAATTTATTTTCCAGGTGACAAACTGAGAGTTCAGTGACTTGCCCAGGGTCACACAACTAATAAGTGACTGAGGCCGGATTTGGACTCAGGAAGATGAGTCTTGGGACACAAATACAAAAATGAAACAATCCCTTTCCTCAAGCAGCTTCCCTCTGATGGTAGGCTGATACAGATATATCATTAGAACACATATACAAAATAAATGCAAAATAGTTTCAAAGCAGGAGTATATTAACCTACCTAGTTGCCCCATCTATCACTACAGATTTCATTTACCAAAAATATTCTTTGGCCTATGTTTATTTGCATGATACCTGACAGCTTGATGAATATACTTTAAAAATGGGGCCCTGGGGCAGCTAGATGGCGCAGTGGTTAAAGTACCGGCCCTGGATTCAGGAGTACCTGAGTTCAAATCCGGCCTCAGACACTTGACACTTACTAGCTGTGTGACTGTGGGCAAGTCACTTAACCCCCATTGCCTAAAAAAAAAAAAAAAATGGGGCCCTGGGAGCCGTAGTCTGTTTTGTCTAAAAGATAAGGCTGACTCTCAGCAAAATTACAAAACAAAAGGAGTTTGACAACTTTGCCTCTCTTTTATACACTCTTCCCCTTTGTTATTCTACTATCACCATCAGGCATGCAGTGAGCTCATCTAGTCAGTGATGCAGGTATCTGATGAACTCCTCTACAATAAAGAATTACTTAATGTAATTCTTCATGTAATTCTTCAGCTCCTTCTAGGAACATTTTTTCAAAGATAAGATTCTAGATAGAAGGTAATAGCAACAAGTTGAGGGTGTAGGGGAGAGTGGAATCTTGAGTACCATTAAGCAACATGTTTTGGATGGGAAGTCTTCCCATATCTCTTCAAATCATACCACATAGACAACTTCCCATAATATGTATTGCAAAGATTTTTTTTTTTCAGGGCAATGAGGGTTAAGTGACTTGACCAGGGTCACATGGCTAGTACCTGTCAAATGTCTGAGGACAGATTTGCATTTAGGACCTCCTGAATCCAGGGCCAGTGCTTTATCCACTGTGTCGCCTAACTGCCTCACAAGGATTCTTAATTGGGGATTCATAGATACCAAAGAGGTCTATGGATGGATTTCAGAAAGTCCATAAACTTGGATGGAAAATTGCATCTTTACTTTGAATAACCACTAACTAGAATTTAGCATTTCTTTTAATTATTTGAAAACATTATTCTGACAAGGGGTCTCTAAGATTTACCAGATTACCAAAGGGGTCAATGCCACCAAAAAAAAAATGTTAAGACCCTCTGACCTAGCCTAGAGGTTAGATTATCTTTACTTAAGTACATGAAATATAATCCTTTTGCCATTTAAAAAAACTTTACCCTTAAAAAAAAGCCAGATAAAAATATTTCCAGGTATATACACACTTGTATGTCCATATATACACACACACATATACATACATACAAGCATACATACATACATACATACATACATATGGATATATATATATACACACACACACACATATACATATACATACCTATACATATATGCATAGCTACTTTCTCTATAAACATTTCCAAACACATAAGTGTTTGGAATGGTTTAGAGCAGAGGTGTCAAATATAGTGCTACATCTTAGCCATCAACACTTCCTGCTGTGATCAAACCAGATTAAAATGTAATTGGGAAAATTTTAACAAAATAAATAGAAATAGACCATGGTAAATATGTGGTTTCTTACATCAATATGCTATGTTCAGGGATGCTTATGCAGCATTTAAGTGGCCTCCAGTTCTATTTGGATTTGATACCACTGGATTTGAGTAAACACACTGATTTTCTTCACTGTAATTTCCAATTTTAGTGTAGATACTGAGGAATATCAGACGAGATTACCATCTCTAGTGTCTGGAAGATGCATTTATCTGGGTCCAGTCCCAGTCTCAGCTCTGGGCAATTCATTTAACTTCTCCATATCCCAGGCAGTTTTCTTAGCCTAACTGATAGACAGGTTGTTCCTCTGTATCAGTGGAGGGAGCTTTCATTTGAGGAGCTAGAATTCTCATCTCATGAGCGCACTTGTAAGACTGAGAAGTTATCATCTGGCTACAGCTTTATAAGTTTATACATTTAGAATTGGAGGAAGACTTGGGACACACATAGTCCAACTTTCTTATGTTATAGATGAGGAAACTGAGGCCAAGAGAAGTTAAATAACTTGTTCATAGTCTCACAGTTAATAAATAGCAGAGGATGAATTTCAGTCTTGATCTTCCTGACTCCAAATGCAGAACTGCATTCACTCTGCAGTTTGACCTCTCACCAGATGATTTGGGGGTAGAATCAGGAGCCAAGAAGCATGCTAGAGCATAAGCCTACAAGTGCAAAAGTTTGAGTCCTTTTCCTGGTCTGCGTTAGACACTGAAAGAATTTTCAAAAGAGCTTTTCTGAGTTTCAGTCTTCCTTTTCTATATATTGTTTAAACCAGGCTTATATCTGAAGTACTTCTAAGATATAGAAGCAGCATAGGGTCTTGAATTGTTCCAAGGTGCTCAGATAAGTAAGCAGAAAACTCTAGTCCCTTGAATAGATTAGTATTATGCTAACCAACAACCTTGGGCTCTAGCTTCATTTTCATAAATCCTTGACTAAAATAGCTCTAGGCATTAGAATTAAAATGGTCCCAAATCCCAAGGGACCAAGCAGTGCTGGTAGCTCTTATGGAATTCAAATAAACTTCAAGGATTCTCTTGAAGTCTGAACCAAACTGTGAGTCTTTGCTCACAGAGTCTGCTTCTCATCTAGCTAACACTTCACCTCTGACAGCCCTGTGGTAACCAAATGCTTATTCTTACTTGGCGGGGTTTTGCTAAACAGGCATCATAGAAAAGAAAGTTCTATAATGCAAACACCTTGAAGGTCAGAGCTAGCTAGCACATGTTAAATAATTATTAATCCTTGTTACTACCATCATTGAATGATGCTTCACAAAGTTTTGCTAAGGTTTGCAAAGTGCTTTATATTCATTATCTCATTTGATACAACAGCCTCATGGAGTAGATGCTATTATGAAACAGAAAGAAATTCATTGTCTTTGTCATAGTCACATGTCTAAAGCAGGGATTTGAACTCAGATCTTCCTGTCTCCATTTGCTATACTCTAGCTACTGTACCATGGAGTTAATGCTTAGTGAATTGAATTGACCAGACATGTAAAAGAGAAGCAGGAAAGGGTTCAAATCATCAGAATTCTTGATATTCAGTGTCCATTCCTTTTCTCAATGATTCCCAGAACTCAGCTACTTGCGTGAAACCTCTGTTGGATTTTTTTCCCTTGTGATTGACATCTTTTGTTCATTTTAGTTCAAACATTCATTAAACATTTGCTCTGTGTAGAATGCTTTGATAGAGACCAGAAAAGATACAAAGATGCATAAATCATAGTCCCTGCCCTCATGTAGCCTATAAAGCAGATACCCTGCTGCTTCTCTCTCTATTTTGTTCTTTCTTCTGACTTCTTCTCTATGCTTGTCCTGATTGGCAATGTCTGTCATGGGCCCTAGTTGTACATCAGGTTCTCTTGCTCCTGCCTTTTTGGTCTGAATAGAGAAGCTTCTGAAGCCCCAAAACTGTTACCTTCCAGGGAAACCAGAACCCTGGGAAATCTAGAACTGAAATTCATGGTACAATGGAAAAGACACTAGATATGGTGTAAGAAGACCTGAGTTCAAAACCTACTTCTCACACTTGCTCACAAAGGTGACCTTGGACAAATTATTTAACCTCTCATCCTTAGTTTTATAATTTATAAAAATAGTGGGCTGAACTGGAAGTCCTGTGAGGTCCTTTCTGGCCTTCTATTTATGATACTAGAGTTGACCAAATACACTAGAGAGGCTTGATCTATGTCTTTTTCCCCAAAGTAAATGCCAAGAGAAGTATAAAGACTTCTGAAGCTTGGGGGATAAGGGCTGAAAGGTCTCTGCTTCCCAGATATGCAAAGGGACAAAGCTTTCTGCAAGGGCAAATCAATGAATGATGTTCTATCTGTGAGGCTTTTAAAGGTATCAGGTAAGAAACTTTTTTTTTGAGAGGTGGAATGAATAAAGCTATAAGCTCTAAGTAAAATGGAGGTCAAAGAGAAATTTGGCTCTCTTTTGGCAAAGGGAAATTTTGTTGTGGTTGTTCAGTCATTTCAGTCACGTCTATCTCTTCATAACCCCATTTGGGGTTTCCTGGAAAAGATACTAGAGTGGTTTGTCATTTCTTTCTCCAGCTCATTTCAGAAATGAGAAACTGAGGCAAATAGGGTTAAGTGACTTTTCCAGGGTCACACAGTTACTGGGTGTCTTATGTCAGATTTAAACTCAGAGAGATGAATCTTCCTGACTCCAGGCCCAGCACTCTAACTACTATGCCACCTACCTACCCATAATAATGTAAGGGGCTAAAATCCTAGCTATGATGTCTAAAATCTAATGAGTAGTCACCTTAAATTAGAAGCTTTGGCAAGAATTTAGACTTTTAAGTATTTATTAAAGTGCATCAGAAGTTGGTGAGGAGAGAGAGAGAGAGAGGTAAAAGGCAAACTTCCTCTAACTATCTAATAGACCCCAGCATCTGACCTGCCAAGCTGAAGTCAGGAACTCAAAAGACCTCACTCCTCCCTCCTTCTCCCAGAAACCTCCTGTGAAACAGGAAACAGGGTTGTCCACACACACACACACACACACACACACACACACACACACACACACACACACACAGCTCCAAGCTAATTGGTTGGTAGCACTGATTGACAGCTACCCACAGAGGGCAGACACAACTAACAGGTGGTAACTTCCAAATGCTAAAGTCACATGGTTTCTTTTCAGGCCAGAGCTCATGATGTTCCTCCCAGCAGGGGGTGTCATTCCAATTCTCATAATAGGAAATTTGGTTGCTCCAATAGAAGCTTTATCCTAGAAATAGTTAAATAATTTTTGCCAGAATTTATAATACTAGGGATGAGTACAAACAAGAGGTAAGTAACAACATTTATAATACAAGGGAAAACAGCAGTAGACTTTATTGGCACAAATAAAAGTTCCACAGTGTCATTCCTGAAAAGGATACATTAGAATTTTAAAAGCACTTATTAAGTGCCTACTATGTGCCAGCCACTAAGTATTATATCATTTTGTCCTCATAAAAACCCTGGGAGAGAAGTGATATTATTATTCATATTTTACAGATATGGAAACAGACATAAAGAGATTAAGTCATTTGCCTAGAGTCACACAGCTAGTATGGGTCTAAGGACAGATTTGAATTCAGATGTTCCTGACACTAGGTACTCAGGCAAAAAAAAAAAAAATGAAGGTATATATAAAAATCATTTGTCCTAACTCCTTGAACCTGGGCATCACTTAAGCAGTTACTTAAATGAACCATTTTACCTTAATAAAATGAAACCAACTCAGTTTTAATATTTTAAAAGATACAGTTTGATTCTCTGATAGTAGAAGGTTTCTAGATTGGGCACCTGAGCAGCCACAGATGAGTTAGTCATTCCCAACAATTTACCTGTCAAAGACCTCTTTACAACACCACATTTTGCCTGCTTCCATCAGACAGAAATACTCAAGCTTTTCCTATTCTGTCAGTGCCACATGCCAGCAACAAAATGACATTTTCCTCCCCAAACATGACTAACTTTATCCTACATGATCCAAAAGCACATCGTCAATCTAATCTGTTGCATTTACAAAAGAGACCAATAACCTAGAGAACTCTATATAAAACTTGGCGTTCCTTTTGTATGGAGCAAACTGCCTCAGTTTACCCAAATAACTCGAGACCACCAAGTCAAGCAGAGACAGATTTATTACATTCCCATAGGAATGGGCAAGCTCAATGCCCGAGCCGTGCCAACTAATACATGCCTTGACCTTATATAGGAATGTTGGTCAGAGGGGAAGTCCCCACACACACACTAGGTCGAGCTCACAATCTAACATCCAATCCTGTCTCACCCAGGGTGCGTGTTCAGCTCGTGATCAATGTATGGAGACATGCATACGTGTTCCAGGAACAAGGGGGAAAAGGGGAGGGGGAACAAGGTCAAACCAAAGGAAGAGGAAACAGGGGAGTGACAGTCAGATGTTTCAGATCTCACAGTTCCCACTGACTCCCCTCTCCCCGCCCCTGTCTCTAAAGATATTCAACCTGAATAACAGGAAGAGTCACACAGGTGCTTCAGCATTGTTCTGTAGTCGTGTTAATTCTAGAAGGATGACAGGGTTAAAATTTATCTTCGGCTATGTTGGGAAGAAAAGAATAATCCATTGTTGGGGACCCCAGGGCCAAGGGGATTCTGCTCTGAGAAAAAGAGACATGTCACTTAACATCTGGTCTCAACTCAATTGCTGCATCCTGTGCCGAGCCCCGTCCTTTCTTCTTGAGTCCTGAGTATTGAATTGGTAGGCAAACTCCCTGACCCACTGACTGGGGTTCTGACACATGATGGATTGCAGACAAAACTAGTATGTAGCTGACAAGTGGGGAGACTGAGCAGAAGTAAAAATACTGTTAATTGGAAATAAAACTTAAAGGAGACAGTGAGAATTTGACAAGCAATAAACTTCTAAACTAACTATACTGGGGCAGGGCTGGGTACCTTCCAGATCCCATCCTCAGAGTTTAATCTGACTCAAATCCATAATCATATCATACACTTTCTTCTCTCCTACCATCTTTAAGAATGTTTCTTCACTTTGAGCTCAGTGCTTCCTCTAGCATAAACATGGTAACTCTATGGTTTTCAAGCAGGGAAGGTCTGCAATATATCCTGGGAATACCCCTCCCCCCCCAACAAAGAGCAAATTTAAGAAACCTGTTTTGATACAAGATAATCATTGCCACATAGATTCCACTCCATTTCTTGACATATCTTAGAGAAACTGTACGACTGACTTCATTTTTGTGACGTGGTGATTTAATTTTCATCATGTGGCGATGTTATCAAAAGGGTACAGTGAAATAGATTACAGTAATTAATTCTATTTAATAGTCACCTCCTCCCCCAATAATTTGGCCAAGTATGCCATTTCCATATAATTCTATATGTCACTTGATATTTGATGGCATAAGAAGACAATTTGCTATTTCTCTTAGCTATTCCTGAAAAAAAAATGGGGTGGGAAAAGCTAACTCCTCTCTTCCCTCATCTTTCAGATGTAATGACTGTCCCCCACCTACACAGACAGTGATAAGGTCAAAAAGAGGTCAGTGACTGTCTTTTGCTTCTTTTATATCCAAAATGCTTAGCATAGTGCCTGTCACATAATGCGTGCTTAACAAATGTTTATTGATTGAGATTTCCCTGACACAATTATTACAGAAACAAATTTCACATTATAATCCCTGGATAGAGATGCTGTTTTCCAAAATGAATGCCTAAGAAAAGTAAAATTCCTGAGATGACATAAAAAATGTTTGATTTATAGTCAAAGACCTGGATTTAAATCCCATCATGCCACTTTCTTCCTATGTGAATTTGGACAAGTGATGTGGCTTCTTTAACCCTCACTTTCCTCATTTATAACTTGACTTATTAGTCTAAATGACCTCTAAGCTTCCTTCTAGCTCTAAATCAAATGATTTTGTGATCCTATGAAAAATAATTTATAATCATTTCCTATTTAATACTTACATGAAAGAAAATTAAATGTCAAAGAGTTTTTTGGTGATATTATAAGTGAAAACAATGATCTCAACTTTCCCAAACTACTGAACAACTTAGTAGCAAAGACTAACAATGATAATAGTGAGATTAATATTATTATTAATATTATCATTATTGTATTGATTCAGGGTTTCTACACATTTTTGTATCATGGGCCCACTTGGCAACACAGTGAAGCCTATGGGTCTATTGTCAGAATAATAGTTTTAATTAATTAAAGGAAATGCTAAATTTCATTTAGAGGCAAGTAAAAATAAGCATGTATTTTTTTCCATCAAAGTTCTTAGAACACTTGAAATCTATCCACATACCCCTTGGGGTTCTAGGGACCTTTATATTAGGTATTGAGTCAAGTACTCACTTAATTTGTTATTTGAAATTCCACTTAAGTAGTAGATATTTCCAATTTGGTGGTGTCTTAGAGGAATAATGAGAACAATTCACTTTTTTTTTTTACTCTTCAATTTTTTTAGATTACCCTAGGGGCTCTGTCTTATTATAATCAAAAAGGAATGAAAAGAAAAGCTGATATAATATACTATTTAAAACTAAATATCATGAGTAGTTTCTTTGCTAAAATTATCTATCAATACCTCATCATCTTCTATTTGGAGGGAAGATAACTATCCACATCACCCTTTTAATTCTGGGCAAAACAAGGAAACAATGACAGGTTTTATAAATGAATTATAGAGGAGAAAATACATTGCTAACAAGTCAAGACCTTATACATTCTCAACTTCTCTATTCCTAAAAATGGGTCAGGAGCTTCTAAATGAAATTAGTTACCATCAGATCTGGCACAGAACATGGAAAATAGGTGAACCTTTGACTCCAATATTAAGAGACAGAAATCTAAAGAGCATTAATGAGCAAAATGGGGATTGGGGTGAGGGGAAGTGTAGTATTCATAGGTAACTCTTAAACATGACCTGTCTTGACCAGAATGTATGACAAGAATATAGGGAAGAATTATGATGGCTTCTTCTCTATTTGCAGTCAGTGGCCAGATGATTGTACACCTCTCTCTCTATCAGGCCAACAACTAAAGTGGTTGGTGCCTCTTCTCTCTCTTTTCTTTGGGAATATGTAAAGAAGATAGGGCACTGTTGGTTCCATACCAAGCTGCATGCCTCCTTTTGCCTGTTGAGCCCCAGAATCTTCCTGGGTCTCATGCCTTTGCTTTGTCCTCTGATGGCCCAAAACAGAGGGCTGAAAGTTGTTCTGGCTTCTCCCAACCATGTAGCTCAGAAATGATAAACTCAACATCTGATATTGAAATTTAGGTAAAACAAGCCATTGTAGTTCTTTGCTGTGTAGATGCTACTATGCTTGTCTGTTTTTCTGAGTTTATTGTTAAAAATGTATATTCTCAATAAGCATTATTATACTCTAGTGCTCATACAACAAGTATGTGTGTGTATATATCTATCTCTATCTCTATCTCTATCTCTATCTCTATCTCTATCTCTATCTCTATCTATCCTTTCTGAGGCTAGGTGTGGCTTGTTAGCCTTGGCAGGCAACCTGCCTAGGGGAAGGAAACCCTGATTTTAAGCCTCCACTGCCTTGCGCTATACCCATATATGGGAAAGGCTTCGGAGTTAAACCCCGAAGAAAAATCAGGAGCTGGAGTCCCTTAGGCAGTTGGAGGTTGGACATCACATCCCTCTGGCAACTCCTGCCACTGCACTGGTGCCAAACTGTACTGGCTCTGCCTCTCCTTTGGATCCACCAATGTCATGGAGAGGGAAAACCTGCTGCATGGACAACAGCTTGTTTTCCATATTGATCCGCCCAGGCCAGTGCCCTGGAGAGGACACTCCAGCTACTCCTCATAGGGTAGATACAACACGGGATGCAGCAGTTACCGGTTATAAGTCACTCAGGAGCTGCGGCTCTCGTATTGGACTGCACAGCCACTCTGTGGCCTGTGGCTCTTCAAGGCGCTGATCCATGGTCATCCACGAGTGGTGGAGGCCTACTACTACTATATCCTTTCTGAGTCCAAATAAAGTAAAATTCAAGAGGAAGATTAACACTCAGCATATTACATTTTCTTCTGAGTTCTATACATCGCAATATTGTTTTTATCCTTTTGGAGGGGTTTTCTTTAACAAATGGGGGTGTAATGGATGGCAAAGCCACAAGGTATAGAAAATAGAGGGTAAAAAATCTGATGTAGGAAGACAAGGGTTCAAGTGTTGATTGTTTTCCAAATCATCTTTGTGAGCAGGCCACTTAGGCCTTCTGTGCTTCATGCAACTCATTAGGATTATAAATTATAGAACAATTGTTAATCTTTAGGATTAAAGAGAGCATTTTTAGACCCTATTGGCAAAACAAACAGACAGACAGATAGATAAATAAATAAATTAGTAAATAAGTGAATAAATGAATAAATGAAATGAAATGAAATAAATTATCAGAAAAATAAAATTCTGATTATTAAAATATCTAGGCCAGATATTGGTTTGTAATTTATATAAATATTTTTATTTCCTTATGCTTATTCATTAAAAAAAATACCCTTCAAGACTATTGTCTGTTTATGGTTCTAAAAGAAAAAGAAAAGGAAGATGACTAGAAAAAGGAAGCAATGAGATACATATGAAAATTTTTGAATCTCAGAAAGATTTTATTACATGTAGTAAGAGAGCCTAAACTATCTTAGCTGGGCTTCTATCTCCCACTGCAGCTTAGCAAAGTATGCTTTACATGGTGTACAATTAATATTTCTTGAATGTTTTCTCCAAATTTTGTATCATCCTTAAAAAAAAAAATACAGTGTCCTGCACACTGTGGTTGCTGAATAAATGTCTGTTGAATAAAAGTGTAATGAATTTAGTCTTGGTTTCAGATTTCTAAAATGGAAGAAAAAGAGTGCAGCAGATGCAATTAACATTTAAAAAATATTTAATCTGTCACAAGATGCCAACATTCACCTCCTCTAGAGATTGTGCTTTGCAATAGTTTCATTCTTTGGTAGCTTAACTTTCATTTACCGAAGTTTAAAGTCTCCCTGGACACTTAGGGAATGAGCTTGAGTGATCACAACCCAAGTCCGCTTAGTAGATGTATTTGAATTTTGATTTCTCCCTAGAGTCTGTCATTTTGTTCAGTAGAAAACTAACTTCCCAAGAGAACCTGGGCATATTGAAACAACAAATGTTTCTTGTGTCTGCTTGTGGGCCTCATTCAAAGCAAGCAACAGTTGCTAATGCAGGAACCATAAAACCATAGATTTAGAACTGGTTTGTTGTTGTTGTTCAGTCATTTCAGTTGTGTCCAATGCCTTGTGACTACATTTAACGTTTTTTTGCCAAAAATACTGGACTGGTTTGCCATTACCTTCTCCAGCTCATTTTACCAATGAAGAAATGGGGTTAAATGACTTGCCCAGTGTCATACAGCTTGAAGCCAGATTTGAACTCACTAAGATGAGTCTTCCTGACTCTCTATCCACATAGTGCTCTACCTACTGTGCCTACTAGCTGCCATTTAGATCTGGAAAAGACCTCAAATTCATCTAATCCAATCCCCTTATTTTACAAATGAGGAAACATACCCAAAGAAATTGTAGGGACTTGCTAAAGGTCTCATAAATAGTAAATTACAGGAGAAAGATTGGAAATTAGGTTTTCTGAGTGCAGACCCATCATGCTTTTCCCTACACCCTGCTCTTTCCCATCATTAACTATCTTTGCCTCTTTGCCTAGTGCTTTGCAATTCAAGTGTCTCCTCCTCACACATTAATTGATTCAGAAATACACTCTGTGGCCAGAATATACTAGCCATGCACTCATTAGAAACAGTATATCTTAAAATAATAATAAAAAAGGGCAGAAACTCTTGGTTAAGAAATATAAATTAAAACCATGCTCCAGAGGCATAAATCTCAGTTGTGACTAGAATCTATTTCAGATACATTTTCTTCTGTGTGCAATAGAACCCTATTACTAAGATTCATGCAAAAAACACCAGTGAACAAAGATAAAATGACCATGTACCAGGGCATACTCTTCTGTCCACAAGAGCAAGCATTTGTATAGTACTTTTAATTTTATAAATTTTACAAATACTCTCACATTTTATCCTCACAAGAACCCTAGGAGGTAGATGCTGTTATTATCCCCAAATTTATCAATTAGGAAACTAGAGCAGACAAAGAAATAAGTGACTTGTCTAGGGCTGCACAACTCATGTCAGCACATGCATTTGAATTTAAATCTTCCTTACTAGAAGCGCAGTGTTTTAACCACTGTACCACCTAGTTCCCTCATCATGTGATGATGATGAAAACTCGCATTGATATATGCCACTTTAAGGTTTGCAAAAGGTTTTAAGTATATCATCTCATTAGGTTCTTACCCAAATTCTGGGAGGCAGGTGGTATTATATCCCCTTTATAGAGGAAGAAACCTAGGCCTAGAGAAATGAGACTACTAATTCTGTAAAATATGATAGGAACTAAACCCATATAGACCCCAAGTTCAGTATATATTCAGCATGTGACTTAGAATAAGGAAAGAAAACAACTGCTAAGTTCATCATAGTGTAAAAAATATTTAACTTAACTGGGCTCTAATCTGTGGACTTTTGGCTGGCTATCTGACTGCTTTTAATTGGTAGAGCTATAGCTGGCTATTAGCTGCCTAAGCCAGTCTTGCAAGGGCCTGCCCCTTCCCCCACTGCCTCTCAGGCTGATAAGCAAACACCTTTGGGTTTTTTTTTTTAATAATCAAAGCAGGGTTTATTTATATGAAACAAATTTAGAATTGAATACAAAGAGAAATACAATCTGACAGTGTTTTAAACTTTCTTTCCTGCCATTGCCGCCTCTTGCCTGAGGGTATCCTGGCGGCTATGTGGCCAGCAGACATGCCTAGCTTGGACCAGTTCGCCTTCAGTCCTCTCCAACTTTCTCAGTCCTCTCCCTTTCATTCTTTAACTTCTCTCTCTGTAGAGACCCCCGCTTCAAGATAGTGATCCCCCTTTCTTTCCATACTGTTGCGACCCCCCAGCGTCTCTAGCATCTCTCACTACCTCTTCTCCACTTTCACTGTCAGCCCCCCAACCCCCTCCTTCTAAATTCTCTCTCTGTAGAGACCTCCCTTCCTTCTAACTCAAAGCCCCTTTCTTCTAGCATCCTCCCTGACTAACTACCCCAGTATTAAAAAGGTCTCTCTCCTTGGGAACCCTGGGGCCAAGGCCCCACACCCACCAAGCTAATTGGTGAGCCACCCTAGGGGCACCATAGAGCCCTGTGTCTGGCGCCCTGGGAGCTGGGGGCTGGACAAAGGAAGCTCTGGTGTTCCTCAGGCCTCCTGTGTGCCTCCCCCACTGTTCGTGAGCCACCCCCTGGTTTTCTTCTGTGCTTCTTAGTCTGGCTCAGAGGCCCCTGCAGCTGAAATGGAGGGGAAGGGGCAGCTCCATTTGAGGACCCTGAGGCTAATTTTAAGGCTTACAATAGGAATATCTACATGGCATTTTTCAAATCTCTTGGATCTCAACAAATGTTTGTTGTCAACATAGAAAATGTTGTGATCAATGCATACAAGAAAATGAACAGAAATAATTTCATTTCTCTTCTTTTTCTCTGCTCACGTGATAGCATTTCCTCCAAATCAGTTCAGATTTCTGGAGGGGAAAAAAAAACACTGCTATTTTTAAAATGGCAAAATCATATTAAACATATTAAAGCAGCCATCTGGAGAATTAGAAATCTCCAAATCAGGTGAGAATGCAGACATGTCTTCTTCTGACAAGCTGATAACTAGATGAATCTACAATGTGTCACACAAGTGTCATTATGAGAGAAACAATGTGTCAGCAGCTTGTACCTTTCCGTTTTTAACGAAAGAAAAGATATACTTGGATGAAATCTCTTTTGCAATTACACAGCAGATTTTTTTTAAAAGGTAACTATAGTTTTCTAAAATTTCCTATAGGAGATAGTTAGAAAATTCATCATTATCACTTGCTAATATTTACTAAGCAGCTTCTATAAATAATATAATGTTGGGAATAATGATAAACACTCCACATTTTTCCTCTTTCTCATAAACATTTTAGTTTAAAAGGAGTTTAGAAATCATATACTTCAACCTTCCTACTTTCAAGTTATGGATGAAGAAACAGAGACCCAGAAAGGTAAGAAGACTTGAAGAAAAAGGCATTTAAAAGAGATGACATAGTTCTATTAGGTTGTTGTTGTTGGGTCATTTCAGTCCTGTCTGACTCTTCAAGATCCTATTTGGATTTTTCTTGGCAAAGATACAGGAGTGGTTTGCCATTTTCTTCTACATCTCATTTTATAGATTTGGAACTGAGGCAAACAGAGTTAAATGACTTGCTCAGGGTCATACAGTCATACAGGAAGATGAGTCATCTTGATTCCAAGTCCAGGGATCTACCCACTGTACCATCTAGTTGCTCATGGTTTCCTAGTTATGTCATTTATATTTTTTAACCCAGGTATAGGATTAAAAAAAATCAACCACACAAGTAGCAGGTTAGGTTCATTTTAAAGCAAAAATAATTGATTAAAAAAAAAACGATTGTAAACTCAATCTGAGTCAATGCTGTGATGTGAAAAATCATTCAATTAATAATCAATTTATTGTGTCCATTCTGTATCATCTAGTCCCTGGGGATAAAAATACAAAAGTAAGAAAGCACCTGTCCTTTAGCAACTTTCTTTCTAATAGGAAGATGCAAAATGTTCCCAGAGAAGTAATTATAAAGTATATACAAAATAAATACTAGTGATGGGGAGGAGCATCAATAACTGGAACAATCAGATTAGATCTTTAGAGTGAGTTGGTATTTGAGATGAGCCTTGAATGGAGGAGTTAGGGGTTTTTAGAGGGTGGAGTGAAGGATAGATGATAGACTTAGTAAAGCAGCCTATGAAAAGGTAGAAACAGAATTGGGAACTGTACAGGGAAGAGCAAGCAAACAAATAGGTAAAGTATGGAATGATCATTCTGGAAGGATTGATTGAAGGCAGATTATGAAGAGTTTAAAATGCCAGACAATTTTGCATTTTCAACTAAACATAGAGGTGAATAATAATGTTCTTGAGAGTAGTGGAACATTCATCTCTCTTGTATAGGGAAAATAAATTCCTAACTGAAAGTTGGTGTGAACTAGAGAGATTTCAGGACAAGGGATAGCTGATTTAGTCATAGAATATCCAGACTATTCTGGGGATTATATGTTAGAAAGGACACTGACAACCTGGAAGGCATTTATGATGAGTGAACAAAAATGTCAGCCTTGAAAACAAGAACCTGATAAAAGTCTTCAAACATTTTAAAGACTGTACCAAGGACAAATTCTTTTTGGTCATGGAGGAAAGAAATAATTGGAAGGACTCAGATTTCTGGACAATTTTAGGAAAGACTTCCTAATAATTAATGATAGCCACACAAAAAATGGATAATGAGCCCTTCCTGGGTGGAAAAACACAGGTAGATACTGTCCATTTGTCAGAGTTATTGTTGATGAGATTCATGATCTGAGTGGGAGTGGGAGTAAATTGCCTTAGTGTTTTCTTCCAACTCTCTAAGGTTCTATAACTTCCTAAGTGGGCAAAAATTTTTCCCCTATTATTCTATGATCTAAGGGGCAGCTAGTTGGCACAATAGCTAGAACATTGGGCCTGGAATAAGGAAGACCTGAGTTCAAATCTGACCTCCAAAATGTACTAGCTATATAACCCTGGGCAAGTCACTTAACACTGTTTGCCCCAGTTTCCTCATCTGTAAAATAATCTGGAGAAGGAAATGGCAAACCATGGCAGTGTCCTTGCCAAGAAAATCCCAAATGGGGTCACAAAAAGTTGGACATGGCTAAACAACAATAATTATAAACTATGGTCTAAAGCTTCCATGTGATTCTGCAGTAACTGACCCATAAAAATGTTATAGTAATGCTAGAGAGTAATTCATAATACCTGTATTCAAACTCCAACTTCACCAATTACTTACTAGGCATTTGACCAAATCATTTAATCTCTTTGAGAATTATAATCCTCACAGAGTCTACTTCCCTGAGTTGTTGTTTGTGGTGAGGAAAGCATTTAATAAACAGCAAAGCACTGTTTAAACATGAGGCAGTGTTATGAAGCAGTGAGGGCATAACGGAACACTCAACTGTGAACTATGAGATGTGGCTCCTTTCTTGGTCCTCATCTACTTTTTGTTTTTTTGGTGAGGCAATTGGGGTTAAGTGACTTGCCCAGGGTCACACAGCTAGTAGGTGTCAAGTGTCTGAGTCCAGATTTGAACTCAGGTACTCCTGACTCCAGGGCCAGTGCTCTATCCATTGTCCCACCTAGCTGCCCCCTCATCTACTTTTAATTAACTATAAGACCATCTAATCACTCTATGCCTCACTTTGTTCATACTAAATGACAAAGTTTAGACAAAATAATCTCTAACTTTCCAGCCGACCCTAAATTTCCTATGTCTTTGAATATCTAGTAAAACTGGAAAAAATTGGACACATTCTTAGCTGTTGAGCATAGGAGAGATATGTCAGAGATTATATCAGTCAGCATTCAAGTATGTTAGTTTATATTTATATAGCACTTTGCTATTTATAGAATGCTTTCTTCCTCACAGTTTTATTAGATGAATTGAATAGGTACATTATCACCATTTTACAAATGAGGACACTGAGGCCCAGATCAGTTAACTGACTTGTGTTTGATCATGCAATGGCAGAGTCAGGACTCAAGTTCTATATCATACTTCCTCTATACTTTCCCTACATCAAACACCTCTCCCTTCTTGTTTCCTTTCTATTTTAAAATTTAAAGAGACCATAAAGACCCTATATGGAATTCCCATATCAGTTTCCTGGTCCCTCCCTTCTATCATCCACCCATTCTCTTCCTCTACCCAGCCCTGTTTGTTTTGTTTTGTTGTTGTTTGTTTTGTTTTGGTTTTGTTTTGGTTTTCCCACATGCCCTTTGTGTTTTGCTTATCAATCATTTCTTCCCCAAACTCTGAAATCTCTGACCTGGATCGAGAAACAAAATAGATCCAAGGTAAGGTGGGCTGAAGTCCTGATTAGAATGCATTTTCAAGTTACAAGGAGAGCATGAAATTGAATAAGGCTAACCTTTGGCAAAACATACAAATACACTGCTGATGTTTTTGCTATAGAAAGAATAAATATGGTGATTTTTGCTATTTTGTATATATGTAGGGATGTTTCCTTGTTTGCTCTTGCATTTTAAAAGTCAGGTGAATGACATGTGAGCATAAGACCTCTGTCACCACTCAGAGTGCATTATGTGCTTTTATGAGCTAAAGAAAAATATGCCATATTGTGCTTTCTTTTAAAATGCCTTCATGCTTGACACATGGCAGGAAATAACTGTTCCATTCAACACTGCTAAAAAAGACTCATTCAACATGAAAACTCTGTTAGCAACCTATATTGAAAGCTATATCTTAGATAACAAAACCAAAAAAAAAAATGGACTATGAATGCTAAGGGCTCATACTAATTGCTTTCATTATAATGAGGAAGAAAGATAATTAATTTCACAGAGCAATTCTATAAGGTAATATTTATCAACAAAAAATGCTCACATGATTTCTTACAGAGTTCCTGAGGTGCCTCCCCAATTATCTATCACCTTCACAAAACAAACAAAAAAACCCAGAACCCCTTCTTAGTTTGTGCCAAACATAAATGTACTTAGCTTCACATGCGACCAACAGAGAAGGTAAACTACAAATTTGTGAGAAAGTCACAAAAGAATGGTGTTTCTAACTCCTTTGGCTTTCTAATCTCCCTTTTCCCCTCCCTCTGATTTGATTTATTTGCTCCAATGACTACCACAATTCCCTTTGGGGGAAGCAACAACTCTAGTCCAATACTGCTGCAGAATCCCTTCCAGCAGTGTACTGCCAACAGCTGCCATCATTCAAGTGACATTTGCTGGCTTGATAATAGAGTTGCTGCATTTTTTTTCCTCTACTTCCCCATACCTCTTGGCCCCAGTGGCTCAAAAGGAGGGGGGTGATCACCTTGCTACCATGATGAGGCCTCAAAGCTCAGCAGTAATTATGATGCTGCAAGTATTTAGAGGATCCAGTAGCATCATGGTTAGGATTTGGAAAGCAGCCTGGTTAGTCCAGAGCTGTTTCTTATTTCTTCCAATTCCAAGTAGTCTGTAAAAAAAAAAAAGTAATCCTGGGTCATGTGATTGACTATGAAAGGAAAACTAAATTGGTTGAACTTTCCTGTGTTCTAGTGCCTAATACAAAGTAACTAACTATTTTAGATTAGTGACTTTGATCTAACCATTCTGAGGGCTCTCACTTGTTAGTAAATGAACTCTTTGAATTACACCTCAACATCTGATCACTTCTGTAATGATGATTGTAATGATGGTACCAGAGGTGTGTAGAATTGGTTTTGATCTCTTTTGTAGACCTATTGATGAGTGAAGCTAAAAGCTAAGTAAAACAATGTAAATAATAAGTCACACAAAATCTTGATAGATTTTAAAAATATAACACATAAAGAAAGAGTACTTTGGTTTTCTCCCAAATGACCATAATTCCAGAGAGAGAATGGTTGCTTTTGCTGACAAGAAGACAATAAACAACAATTTCCTATATTTTAGCTAATGCCCAAATAATATTCAATTAATCCCAGTGTTTTAGACAGTGTATAAACAAATTTAACCCCATATAAATTTGCATAGTCTATAGATATTTATTCACATTTAGTTGGCATGTGGAAATATCTGCATAAAGTTATAACATTTAATTATCTAAAATCCTCTCAATACACAAAGACCAATGCAATCAGCAGCTTTCAGTCTTCAGTTAAGGGGAAAGCTAAGTAGTCAGATTTTGAAGGGTTAAGAAGAAAGTGAGAGGGGGGCAGCTAGGTAGCACATTGGATAAAGCACTGTCCCTGGAATCATTAGGCCCTGAGTTCATATCTGGCCTCAGACACTTGACATTTACTAGCTGGGTGATCCTGGACATGTCACTAAACCCTCATTGCCAACCAAAAAAGAAAAGAAAAATCTTAGCACATATTGAGTTTAAGATGGCTAAATGACATCCAGGTAGAGATGGCAAAAGTTTTATTTTTGTTTTGCCTTTAGATAAAAAGTCAAAGGGCAGCTAGGTGGTACAGTAGATAAAGCACTGGCCTTGGAGTTCAAATCTAGCCTCAGACTCTTGACATTTACTAACTGTGTGACCCCGGGCAAGTCACTTAACCCGCATTGCCCTGCCCCCCCCCCAAAAAAAAAGAAAGAAAGAAAAAGAAAGAAAAGAAAAAAGAAATAGATGAATAAATAAATAAATGAAAAGTCAACATTACAATATTCAAAGTAATCTCCCTATCTTGTAATACTCCATGTTATCCCTGAAAAAGAAAGAAAAAGAAAAGTCACTTTCACCCCCACATACCCTCATAGAATATAGGAGCTTGTAGAAACCCAAGCATTGTGCTTTAGTCTCTAATTTCAAAGAAATGAAAGGCCGCTTCTCCTAGTTAATATATCAACTTTTCCCTCTGAAGGCAACCAATAGAACCTATTTCTACTTAGCTTATCTGGAAATATATCTGACACATGCGAAAGGCACAAAATTCAGTAGTTTGCCATCTCCAATATTTAAGCATCAGGAAAGGCAAAGCTCACTCACTATAAACCACCTGCAACAGTATGGAGTTGGTCCTAAAGTGTAGTTGTATTATAACATTCTTTATAGCACATATTTGTATACAAGGTGATTGTAAATAAAATGTTGCAAACTATCTGTAATATACTGAACACAGAGTTTATTCAGCTGGCAGATGCAGTTTTCCCCTTGCCCCTATATATGTGCATGAGTGATACTCCATGATGACAATGCATGCCCTTCACATCTCCAGCTCTCAAAATCCTTATCTTCCTTTAATGCTCAGCTCAAGTATTGTCTTCTACCCTAATTCTCTCTTTTGTTCATGCTTCCTGTTTCAATCAAATTTCCAAATATCTGTGTATGTTTTGTATAAGCTCTTATGATCTGAATGGCTTGAGATTGGAAACGGGTTCTTTTTTTTTTTTTTTGACTTTGCATTCATTATGCCTACACAAGATCCCACACAGAATATTCACTTGATAAGTATCTGTTGAATATATAAATTTGTTTGGACAAAAGTGTCATTTTTATTACATTGGCCCTGCTTTGAAAGGAATAGCAAGGTGTACATAGTTGATTTGCAGTTTCATGTACAATCATATTTTATTATCTTACTATGATATAGAAATGCTTGTTTTATTCCATATATTTAAAATAAAACAAAAATAAAATAAGTGTATGTTGCCTTGATTGCAAAAAAAAGCTAAAGAAAGAAAATAAAATATTTAAGAAAATCATGCTAAAAAACTGAATGTTAGCTACAACAGAGTTTGGAGTTCAAGTAGTCTGATAAGGTCATTTTACAAAGGAGGGACCCTGAAAAATCATCATTCATGAAACTATTTTTCCCCTACATCTTTCACTGCAACACCCAAAGAAACCAGGTTCTATATTCTAACTTTCCCATTTGTGAACATGGCAAAATGAAATAAATCAAAAATGGAAATCTACTAATATGTAGTTTTGTGACTACACTTGCTACTCCTTTCTCACAGCATCTAGTAAACTATGATTATTAATTTAAAATGCACTGTTCTATGAGGCTGTTGCATTTCAAAAGGACATTTCCCTAAACTGCTTTGGTCAACAGAGAAATATTAATTGACCCCATTATATCTTCTTACAGAGATGACACAGTTCATGAAGGATAGTGAACTTTACAAACTCTGTCATCCCTGTTTGCAAGGGGTTTATTTTATATGGAGACTGTGAGTTCTTGCTTCTAGAAAAATGAACAAATCTTATTTGCCCCCCCCTGGTGGGGGTAGTGGAGGAGATTTAGATGTCTGATTTTATTAGGTTGGTGAATTCTGTGCACAGAAACTGACCACACTAATGCAGATAGGCAACTTATCCATAATTTAAAGTGTGAAAGAGTTGGATGGATGGTTAAGTGACTTGCTAGGGATTATATACCTTTTTTTTGGTAGGGCAAAGAGGGTTAAATGACTTGCCCAAGGTCACACAGCTAGTATGTGTCAAGTGGCTGAGGCTGGATTTGAACTCAGGTCCTCCTGAATCCAGCACCAGTGCTTTATCCATTGTACCACCTAGCTGCTCCCCCACACCCCCAGGGATCATATATCTTATATCTGTCATGTATAGGACTTGAACCCAGGTCTTCCTGGGTCCAAGGCAAACTTGCTAAGCATTATCCTATGCTGAATCTCCTAACACTATTTCACTTTTGTCCTTGAATCTTCAATACCTAAAAAATTGTGCAGCTCCTCATCAACTCACAGCTGAACTATTGCAATAGCCACCTGATTAGTCTGGCTTCCAGAAGTCTTTCCTCACTCTAATCCACCCTACATTTAGTTGACCAACTCTATTGGCTCTTTTTCACTTCCAGTTCCAAACACAAAAATCCTCTGTTTGATGTTTAAAGCCCTTCATAACCTAGCCCTTCATCCTTCCCAGGATTCTTACATCTTACTCTCTTACATCTTCTCTGGATCTTCCTCATCCCTGAATTGTTCTCTCTCCTCATCAATATACTCTTTGGTTTCCCTGTTTTCCTTCAAATCCCAAGTTAAATCACACATACAAGTAGTCTTTCGTAGCCCCTCTTAATTCTAGTGTCTTCCCTCTGTTAATTATGTCTTATTCATACTCCATATTGTTCATGTATGTTTGTTATCTCCCCATTATATTTTGAGGAGGTCAAGAAATTCAGAAGTAAGATGATTTATTGAATATCAACATGTATACTGAATTCCCCTAGTATAAGAATAGGAATTCCCCTAGATAAGAAATCTATGATCTAGGTAGTGAACTCC
The DNA here is from genome assembly GCF_019393635.1 of Dromiciops gliroides. Taxonomy (NCBI): domain Eukaryota; kingdom Metazoa; phylum Chordata; class Mammalia; order Microbiotheria; family Microbiotheriidae; genus Dromiciops; species Dromiciops gliroides. The sequence goes on along the minus strand of NC_057864.1, from coordinate 358,112,500 downwards.
TTGAGAAAAGAGAAAGACTGATTTGGGGGCTAGTAGATGACAGCTACAATGATCTGGATTGGATGATAAATTTGAATACTATGAACCACAAAGGAAGAAAAGTCACTAAATGATGGTCTCAGAACAAGAGTCTAGAAATGGCTGTGGGCAACAAGGAGTATGCTGACACCTTCTCTAAAACCAGTGTGTTGGGGCTTTTGCAAGAAACTACAACCAGTTTTAGAAAGAATGACCATGTAATTCAATTTCATCAGTGGAGAGCCAGGCCTCTCACTACTTAAAGATAGAAGGACCAAAAGAGGAAGATTTACAAAATAAAGGGAGGTTTGTTAATGATGAATGGGAAATACAGAAGGTACAAGGGAAGGGGTGAGCAAAGCTCTTTGTGGACATGGGTTGGAGAGGTAGAGGTAAGATGGAACGGAATGGGAGAATTGGTAATGATGGATAGAAAGCTGGTTTGCTCTTAGGCAAACAAGAATTTAGATGTTCAAATTAGTATCATTGAGATGTTACAAATTACCTGTAAAAATCAATTTGTCATCGTTCCTTATGCTATACTTTTGAATAAGAACTCTGGGGAGTTTTCTATCTAGAGTAGCAAAGGAGATGGGATATATTTAAAACAGGCATTGTTCCTTTCATTCTTTAGCAAAAGCAATGAATAATACATACCATGCAAGGGCTCTCTAAGATCTTACTTTATACAGAGATTTAGGAGAAGATTACCTATCTACAGAAACCAATAATCAGTATACCTAGCATGAATTTGTGAGTTTAGCCAGTGGGGGATATCTCTCTCATGGTGCTTCTTCAGCAATATTCTCTCCTCCAACCTCCATTTAGAGAGAAGCACTTGATACCTACGAATTAAAAACTATGTCCTTTTTTTTTTTTTACCACTATGAGAGGGTAAAGGTAGAACCAGGGTAACAACCTTGCAAAGGGAGTAAAGTAACTCATAAAATTGCTGATTTAATTAAATAGTCAATAGCCATTGGAAGGATTCTATCTCATTCCCAAATCCATCCCCATTTTACCATAAATAGCTTTACAAGAACAATAGACTGTGCATAGGAAGAAAATGATAGGAAGCCCTCCAGGTGTCCAAAAGACAGAAAAAGCACTGAGAATCTATACTGGAGGTAGCATGTGTAAAAGACAGAAAAGCTTTGAGAAGTTTTAAGTGAAGAAAGGAATGGAATCAATTTTAATGGAGTAAGACTATGGGTTACTAATGTGGTGGTTCAAATTATGCTTTTGGCAAATAGAACCTCAGGTGGTTTGGCTATGTAGTAATGAGCTTCTGGAGGAAGATTTCCAGGAACGTTTTAATCATATCTTATCTTAGGCCACCTTCTGTTAAGCATTCAGAGGTGAGTTGCATTCATCCCCCCAACCTTGTTTTTTGCTATTAGTAGCAAATATACAAAATGGAAGCTTTTTGCTCAATGCTATGTGATTGGTTGCATTTGAATGCTGCCTCCCCAGGGAGATACAAGGATCACATAAGTATCAAGCAGCTGTGTCTCATTCAGAGTATCCGCATGAATTAAATATGCATATTAAGCTTTCAAAGTTAACAGGTATACAACTATGTAACCTAGCTCCTCCATGCTGCATCAGTTAAAAGAAACATTTGCATACCATTACTAAGAAGAGGGGAAAAAGAATACTCCTTATTCAATGTCCATGAATTCAGTCCTACATACACATAAACATTTTGCCATATACAAAGCATACAATCTTGTCCAGTACTCATTGCAGTTGCTGGCTGCATTACAGGAATAATACAGATGTGCATTTTATTACTGCACTCAAAAATGCAATTCCTTCCTAGGGGTGAAGGACAACAATGTTGCTGCAGGCAGTATAAAATAACCAGCCACAATAAGATCTGAGCAATTATTCTCTACTGAGGGATGCAAAGCAGAGCAATTGAACATGAATAGCTCTTTAGATCAACTAGACTTTTTTGTCGTGGTGGTTTGAAAAAGAGCCACTATAACATGCCTAATTCATCACCTGGTCTTATTCTCAAGATCACCCTATTAAATGGGTAGACTAAAGCAGTTATTATAGGACTTGATATGAAAATGAATTGGCTAAAATAATGACATCTATAGACATCATGATATTAGAGAAATTATTAGTAGTTCAGGAAGTGACATGTATTAGAATATATTATTGATTTATAAAAATATTTTGGATCAAAGTACTTAACCTGCCTCTTCCAGCTCTCACACATAGGTCAATATTATTTCCCTTAAAAGATTAGGGATTCTGATAGTTTTTTATTCCTAAAAAAAAAAAAAAAAGTTGAAATATTGTCTATCAGTACAGGGATATTAACTGAGACTTCCAGTGTCCTTCACTAAAAATAGAATCCCCATATAACCAAGTTCTTTATCAGTGGACTGCACTGTTGCTATGTTTCAGATGTTCTCTCATCTCAGGATAATTCCAGCCATTTTGGCTTTTCCCCAGCAATAATGGAGTAAAATCCTTGCCACAAGAGAAAAGTAAAAGAGCAAGAATCAATATAAACAGTCCTTCTCCTCCTTCCCTCCTCCCAACAACAACAAAAAGAGAGAAACCCACAATTGCAATACACCTCTTCCTAAATAATATCTTTGTAAGATAAATACAAGCATTTGGACAGATGTTTATGCCACAGGGAAGCACACAAAATACAAGCTCTATAATAAAGTATAACTGAGGAATCACAAAATAGATTTAAAAAGAGATCTCAGAAGCATAGTGTTTAATAAAATGACCTTTTCACAACAGGAACATACATATTATATATAGGGTAAATGATATAGGAATGAATGATCTACAATTTCAGAGTGTAAAAGTATATTTCCAGAACCTATTGTACATACTTTCAAATTGCATCAAAGATTGTTAATAGTGTGTATATAATGAATACTATTAGTTTTGTAAGAAACATTTGCATTCTCTATTTCATTTTATTTAAGTAAAAATAATGAGACCAATAACAAGACCTCACAGTAACTTCATAGGTATAATACTGTACAGGCACAGGCATTTAAAGCATTCTGGAAACAAATATTGCCAAAGCGGGATGAGTTTTAACAGTTGGCTCCTTCCTCCTCTTTATCCTAATGTTTTCGAATAGGAAGTCTGAGAAGGAAAAGAAGGAAAGAGAAAGAGAGGGGAAACATGTTTCTCTGCTTGCTCATGCCATTGTGCTTGTTTTTCCATCATTTTTAAAGAAGAGACCACTAAAGATCTCTGTTACTCACTCTATCTCACTGTCTATTCCTCTTCTTCCACCCTTCTCTCTTTCATTTTCTCTACATATCATTTAATTTATATTGCATGTGTATTTGTACACACACAGAAAAATTGTCCACTGTGTCCTATTAATCCAGGCCTTGCTCTTTTTGTTCTGCTCTTGGATGCAGGTAAGAATATTGAGTTTGCATCTGGTTTCATCTACTAGGAACTGCATGTTGCATAGGAGTATTTGATAGAATTTCTTGGCAGTTTTCCACATTGATGAAATCAGAAGAACCGATAATGATAATGATTGATAATGACGATAATGATAGTGGCTCATGATCCACTTTTAACACCTAATAATTGTTTGTTAATGTGAGAGGTGGTGGTCCTTTATTCCCAAAGAGGACCAATGACAAGAGGAAGGGGATATCTTGACTTGCAAGTGATGTGGATTTAAGTGAGGCAGGGCTGGGAAAACTCATCAGCCTCGCTCTCTCTTCTAGAGTCATCAGAGTCCAGTGGCAAGATATAGGCCAGGATGACTGACAGTGGCCCAAGATGCAGTGGGAGGCTTTGGCCTTTATAAGCTAAGGTCTTTCCCAGTCTGTTTGTCTGAGACAACACTCATTCAGTAATTAAAGGCTAGGTGAGAATGGAGGCAAAAGATGCCCTGATTTGCCTTCACAGAAGAAATAATCTGTAAGGCAAAGACCATCAGAGTTTCTGGCCAGAACAGAAACAATCGTTATTTATACTATTCTGAGTCATCAAAGCCCTAACAATAACCAAGTGAGACTTGGGCTGAGACCTATTGTTGGTCAATTAGTGAGAGACAGGGTGATCACTTAAACTGGCTCAGTTTCATTTACACATCGCTCAAATGTCAAAAACTATACTGACCCAGCCTATCTCATTGTACAGAAAATGATTTAAATTTAGATTTAGATAGTGAATGATGTAGATTGGGAAAAAATAAATATAGAAGTGGTCCTTACTATGTTGCATAATTGGGAAGAGTAATCTTTTTAAAAATTCAATTATTAGTGATTAGTAATATTGCTGAACAAATTGCTTAAGGTGCATTCTCCCTTTACCTACCAATCTTTTCATAACATTCTCAAAAGATTGTCCTTTCCCTCTATTTCCCCCACATCTTCAACTTCCATCCATTTTGATTCATGCAGACTATTTTACCTTTAATATTCTATAGTATACATTTAACTGTAATTCCCATTGGACCTCTAATATTTCCAAAGCCAGGCATATGATTTTTTGTTTTGCAGGGCAATGAGGGTTAAGTGACTTGCCCAGGGTCACATAGCTAGTAAGAGACAAGTGTCTGAGGTCGGATTTGAACTCAGGTCCTCCTGAATCCAGGGCTGGTGCTTTATCCACTGTGCTACCTAGCCTTGCCCAGGCATACGATATTTTGAAAACAAAAGCAAAACAACACATTTCTATAGTGGAATCAGTCTCCCTACTCTTCATTCAAAACCTTGGCATTTTTTAAAGTACTAAGCATTTGCTTGTAATATAAAGAAAAACAAAACAAAAATGTCTCTTCCCTCAAGGAGTTTATATTCTAATAGATGAGAAAATAACAGAAATGCAAATTAAAACAACCCTAAGGTACCACTTCACACCTATCAGAATGGCACATATAAAAAAAGGAAAATGTTGGATCTTGGAGGGGAAGTGGGAAAACCTGCACACTAATCCACTGTTGGTGTAGTTGGTGAACAATGGATCTAACCCATTCTCCAGAGCGATTTGTAACTATGCTTAAAGGGCTATAAAACTGTGCCTATCCTGCACTGCTAGGTTTATATCCAAAAGACATCCTGAAAAAGAGAAAAAGACCTATTTGTATAAAAATATTTATAGCAACTCTTTTTGTGGTGGCTAAAAATTGGAAATCAAAAGAATGCCCATCAATTGGGGAATGGCTAAATGAGCTGTAGCATAGGATTGTGATGGAATATTATTGTTTTATAAGAAATAAAAAGAAGGATGATTTCAGAAAGGCCTGAAAAGACTTATATGAACTGATGTATAGTGAAGTAAGCAAAACCAAGAGAACACTGTACACAGCAATATTGATTGATGAAGAACCGTGAATGATGTAAGTATTCTCGGAAATACAATGAATCAAGACAATCCCTAATGATGAAGCATACTATCCACCTCCAAAGAAAGAACTGCTATTGATTGAACACAGACTGAAGCATGCTAATTTTCACATTATTTTTCATTTTTTCTTTTATTCTAGTTTTCTTGTACAAAAAGATAAACATGGTAATGTTTTATATAATTGCACTTATATAACCTAGATCTCATTGCTTGCTGCCTCATGGAGTGGTGCAGGAAGAAGGGAAAGAGGGATAGAATTTGGAACTCAAAACTTTAAATAAAAATGTTTATTATAAAAAAAGAAGAGAAAAATATGTATGTATGCATGCAATTTGAAGGCAAGTCTTAGGGAGGAAAACAAAAGTAACTAGGGGGGGTGAGGAAAGGATTCTTGGAAGAAGGGAGAATTCAGTTGATTCTAAAAGGAAGTCAGTGATTCAACAAGGCCAAGTTTAGGAGAGAAAACATTTCTGGTATGAGAAATAGCAAATGCAAATATGTGGTGATAGAAGATGAAAAACCTTGTGTGAGAAAGCAAATAGGTCAGTACAGTAGGATTTTAGAGTACATGGAAGGTAGTACCAACTGATCATCAAATATCTTCAATTTTACCATTTCTATTATCTTTCAAGTCTGTCCTATTTCCACTGATACCATTCTCATTAATACTAGTATGGATTGTGGGGTTGCACAACTAGTTTTCTCACTTTCATCTCCCTCCCTAGGATCCAATATACATACCATTTCTGCATGAAACTTTCAAACATACAGGAATGATGCCACACATACAAATCCTTTCATTAACTACCTCTGGTTTCCTGAAAGTTCAAATTTATTAATCTGGCATTTAAAGCCCTGTCATTTGCTACCATAATATCTTCTAGCCTTATGTCATACTGCTTCCTTGCATGCTCCAATGAAATCAAACTATTTACTGTGTCCTCTCTAAGTCTATACTGTCATTTACTATGCCTAGAATATCGCCCCATTGCTACCTCCCCAAATCTTACTTTGCCTTTAAGATCCAGCTCAAATGTCACCTCTTCCATAGTGTCCTCTGATTTCCCTTGTGTTAATAATCCTCATAAAGCTGATAGTTTGAGTGTCTGGTTAATTATCAATTATCATTTAATTGATAATTGCACAAGTATGCCATATTCCCTTTTGACTGTGTGTCATAAGTGCAGAGACAATATCTTATTTCAACATTTTTCTCCTGAAGAAAACATTGTATTCTGCTCTTCTAAAAGATAGTTCTCAAAAATATATTGTTGAGGGGCAGCTAGGTGGTACAGTGGATAAAGCATTGGTCCTGGATTCAGGAGGACCTGAGTTCAAATCCAGCCTCAGACACTTGCCACTTACTAGTTGTGTGACCCTGGGCAAGTCACTTAACCCTCATTGCCCTGCAAAAAAAAAAAATATATATATATATACATGTATATATATATATATACATGTATATATACATGTATATATACATATACATATAAAGTTGAAGCCTCAAGTTAGTCAAGTATGAAGTTGTTTCATGGAACTTCCTCAAACTACTATCTTTGTCCTGTGTCAGCTCTCAATATACCTCTTTAGCTCTTATATATTTCAATGGGGGCAGCTAGGTGGTGCAGTGGATAAAGCACCAGCCCTGGAGGTGCTCAGGAGGACCTGAGTTCAAATCTAGCTTCAGACACTTGATACTAGCTGTGTGACCCTGGGCAAATCACTTAACCCTCATTGCCCCCCCCCCAAAAAAAAGTTTCAATGAATGGACAGTGCTTATCATAGCATCAAGTGAAAATATATCACAGAATTACAGACTTTGAGTGCTGACCTTATCAGACAGCTAATCCAATCCCATATACCAAAGGAATCTCTACTATAACAAAGTTAATGTTTAATTGTTGAGTCTCATCTTGAAGACCTCCAAGGAGTAGAACCCATCACCTCTCAGCAGCCCATTACATTTCTGAATGCTTCTAATTTTTAGGAATTTTGTTTTGTTTTTCCTTGTCATTAAGCCCAAATTTGCTTCTTTGCAGCTTCCTCCCATTGCTATTGTTTGTGCCCTCTGAGACCAAATAGAACAAGACTAGTTCCTATTCATATGAAGCAGCCCTTCAAATACTGGAAGATAGCAACCATCTATGACTTTCTCCAAGTCATTGATAAAAATCTTAAATAGCATAGATCCCTAGGGTTCCCATATTTATATTACCTGACATGTTGCCATTGGACCAGTAATCAATTACTCTAAGTCTGGGTGTCCAAGAAGTTCTAGGTCAAGATAATTATATTGTTATTTAATCCACATTTTACCTCCTTCTGTATAATATTAATGAGATGCTTTCTTTATCTAAAGCTCTGTTAAAATAAAGATTAAATAAATCCTCCCCATATTCTAATAAACTAGTTAATTATTCTCATATTCTAGTTTAGTGATAATGTCTAAAAAGGAAATGATTTAGTCTGTCATGACATGTTTTTGATGAAGCCATATTTGATCTGGGTAATTACTAATTCCTTTTTCAGATGTTTGGCAACTGTCTCTTTTATGATCCACTCATATTTTCCCTGGAGTTAAAGTTAAGTTCACTGGCATATATATGTATATGCATATGTGTATGTGTGTGTATGTCTCTATGTGTATATATGTGTGTGTATATGTATATGCATGTATCTATATACATTTTTGAAAATGATAAGCAAGCTCATTGTTTACCTTAGTAGATATTTCCCTATTACAAGTTCCATGGAATTTTTGGCAGGGACCACATTTTAATTGTTTTGGTATTCCATTCATCATCTAACCTGTTGGCTGGCATATAGTGGATACTCAATGGATACTAAGATGTTAGCTGAATAAATACTATCCCTCCTTTCTGAAAAAAGATCTCTCTCCATTTATTAATGAGTACAAATGACAAGAATCCTACTGCACTTTGTGTACTTTTAATTCTAGGGGAGGTCTCCACAGCTTGTCCATGAAGGAAGCACTATGACTAATCACTGGTTCCATCTGAATATTAATTATCACATAAGCTTTGACTTGTTCTATTTCCAACCAGGGCCAGTTTACCCTTCCTTAGGTGGCCTGGCATACTCTCTTTACCTCCCTCCTTCTTCTAGAGGCTTGTCACATTTGGTTTTGAACCTAGGACAACAGTTGGTTTTAGCCTCACCCATTCATCGTAATTTAGAAGGGTAGCTAGGTAGCAATGTGAATAAAGTGCCAAGCCTAGAGTTATAAAACAAAAAACAAACAAACAAACAAAACCTAAATTCTAATCTGGCCTCTCTCTTTTTTTTTTTTTTTAGTGAGGCAATTTGGGTTAAGTGACTTGCCCAGGGTCACACAGCTAGTAAGTGTTAAGTGTCTGAGGCCGGATTTGAACCCAGGTACTCCTGACTCCAGGGCCGGTGCTCTATCCACTGTGCCACCTAGCTGCCCAGGCCCCTAACTCTTACTAGCTATGTGACCCTGGACAAGTCACTTAACCCTGTTTGCTTCAGGTTCCTCATCTGTAAATTGAGCTAGAGAAGAAAATGGCAACAAACACTGTCTTTGCTAAAGATACTCCAAACATGGTCATAGAGTCAGACATGACTGAAACAACTGAAAAACAAAATTGTAGCTCAGAACTCCAAAGCTCAAGCAATTCATCAGCCTTGGCCACTCCTCAGGAGGAAGGATTACAGTCATGCACTGCCAGGCCCAGCAGTTCAATTACTTTCAATAAATATTTATTTTGCACTAACTCTGAGAAAAGTACTGCCATGAGCACTGAGAAGATACAAAGAAGTATGACACAGTTCTTAGCTGCTATCTAGTTCAAAAACAAAGGAACATAAAAATAATTAACAACATGAAATAATGTGCAATGGTAGCATATTAATGTGAAGTGAGTGGTACAAAATGTGATTTTCCCATCAGTGTTTGACTTTGGGACACATTTTTAAGGAGATTTCTTTTAATCCTCTAATTTTTCAACCTCTTGCCTTTGGATGATACTACCAGGTCATTCATAGGTGCATTTTATAGCATAAGGCATTTTATAGCCATATTTATGGAGATAAGACTCCATATTCACAAGCAGTGGTTTCAATTTACAGAAATCCTTCACATCATTTAAACCATATTGCATATTTATTGCCATTCACACAAATTTCCTGTGATTTACACTGAGACAGACTTCCTTCCTTAAGCTACTCTAGGTAAGATTGTGGTAAAACACTAACTTTATGCTCTAAGAAGCTCAGCATTATAGTGGTAGGAAACTAATTTCTTGGTAAAATTAGTTTTATGGATACATACAAGAGAAGTTACATTTTGTGGCAGGCAACGTTGACATAAATCAACAATTTTTAAACTGGGAAGAGAGGCAGTGTGCTTTAGTAGATATATTGCTGACTTACGAATTAAGAAAATGCCTGATGGCAAGTCCTGTTTCTGATACTTGATGAATGGTCCGAGGATCATGACTTCAAAATCAGAAGAGACTATAGTGATCATCTAGTCCAACCCTCCCATTTTTAGATGGGAAAACTGCAGCCCAAAATAGTAAAGTGACTAGTCTGAGGTCATAATGCTAGAAGGTAACATATTTGAAATTTGAACCCCAAACTTCTGCCTTCAGAGCCTGCAATCTTTCCACTATACCATGCTATCATGGGAAACTCAGCTGACCTCTTAGTAGCCCAGGCAACTCTATAAAATTATAAATTAGAGACAAAGAAGGAATTGCTAACAAAATCACAGGTCTGGAGATGCATATTAATGATGGAGATATGTAATATATATATGTGATACATATTCATCTTTATACCTATTTGTACATGCACAGTAATAATTCATGTTTGTATAGCACTTTAAGGTTTGCAAAAGCTTTCTTCATGATAAATCTGTTAATAACATTTATGAATAATTTCTACAAATATTATTATCTCTGTATTACAGATGAGAAAACTGAACCACCAAAAGGTTAAATGACATGCCCGTAGTTACCCTAAGTGATCATGGAGATATGTAAATGTGGTTCACCATTCCTTCCACTAATTCACATATCTATGCTGTCTCCTTGCTGTTCAAAAAACAATAGTGATATGAGACATCTATAACTTACCTAGCACCTCTAAACATTTCTGTTATTAAAAACTGCAGCACTGCAAAAATTTCTTACAATTGTTCATTAAAATAAAAAGAAAGAAACCTTTTGCTGATCATTTAGAGCACAATTTTAAGAGAATTATCTCTTACTTTGAGCATAAGCCAAATCATTTTACAAAATAATTTACCAATACCATTAAATTTGGAAGATAGTTCTTCCCTTAATATTCATTTATATTAACAGAACTAGATGTACTCTGTCTTAGGAGCATATGCACAGTCATATTTGGGAGAGAGAAAGACAACTGAAAATGACTCTGCCTGTTGGTTATCATGGGTGGCTAGGTGACTCAGTGGATAGAGTGCTAGGCCTAGAGTGAGAAAGACTCCTCTTCCAAGTTCAAAACTGGCCTCACATACTTAGTAGCTGTGTGACTCTGGGCAAGTCACTTAACTATGTTTGCTTTAGTTCCTCATCTATAAAATGAGCAGGAGAAAGAAATGGCAAATCACTCCAATATCTTTGAGAGGAAAACCCCAAATGGGGTCATGAAGAGTCAAGTATGACTGAAAAATGACTAAACAACAACAACAAAAAATTGGTCAGGATTGACTTCTTGACCTTGACTTAATGTAGAATTGGTTCTTTCTCTTTACCTCATCTCAGCTTCTCCTCGAAAATAACTAACCCAGACCTGAAGTAGTATCCTATAATCTTACCAAGATTGCTCTCAAGTGTATAAGAAACATCTAATGGGTACTTCCTTAATTACTTAGTCTGAAAAATTTCTGCCTCAGGGGCATGCTCAGCTTCTTAATTCAGTTACTTCAAATGGTTAGAAAGATTCCTCCAGGCACAGAGACTAACAGATGAAAAAGGAGGAGTAGGAAGAAGCTTTATGATGTAATTAGAATTATGTTAAATACCAAGATTTTGTGCAACTACTTTTGAGACTTTAGCCCCAAGGAGTTAATAGGTATCACTAATAGCTGCCTAGTATTCATCCTTTTCCAAAAATGAAATGAATTCAACCAGTGGGGGTGAAAACACAACCTGTGATTTTCTTGGTAGTAGAATCTCTTTGGACATGGAAACTCCTACTAATACAGGTGAGCACCTGCTCTGCAACTTTATTTTTAAAGCATTTCTCAGAGCACTGAGAAGTTGTAACTTGCCCACCATGGTCAAGTTGATTTGTCAAACACTAAACTTGAATTTTGGTCTTTGTACTTTTGAGTTTGACTCCCTGTCCACTATATAAAACTATGTCTCTAATCCAACAAGTGAGATTTAGAGAATTCCAACTGGGATCTTTATTGACTCCCCTTAAAGTCCTGTATTTTCATATAATGCTTACTTCAGCTAAAGCTTCTAAATTTAGAGAGACCAGTGAATTAATTAAGGCACCAATGATCATTTATTAAGCACCACTTTGTACAAGGCACTCTGCTAGGAGCTGAGGGGGGTGGGAGGCAGGACAAAGATGAATAAGAAATCATCTAAGATTTTATAAAATTTACATTTTCTAAAAAGCAGTTGAAGGCTAATTACTATTGTCTTCCCTGTGGCCTGGACACAAAGTCCAGTGTCAAAGACAATGGAGAGCAGTATCATGTCAGAGCAAAGGAGGTCAATAGAATCTTTGATTTCAGGAATAATTACAGGATGATTTGATTAACTTCAGCAAATATTAAGCACTTACTAAATATCATTTATATATTTATGACAAATAAAGATTTTTTTTAAAGGGTGGGCGTCCGAAATTTGCAGTCAGAGGATTTGGATTTGAAATCCTTCAATGACTAATGCATGAAAGACTTTGGGAACATAACTTCAACTCTTTGGGCTTCAATTTCCTCATTAGTAAATAAGATGATTTGATTAGAAGATATCTAGGGTTACTTTTGGTTCTGACTCCTACTATCCCTGACAAATTGTCTTCCAGTTCCTGCTTGAAGACCTCCAGGGATGGAAAATTCACTGACTCTCAAGGCATACCATTTCATTTTTGGACAGCTCTATTTGTTTGAAAGGTGCTTCCTCCATGTGTATTGAACTGAAATCTGCCTCTTTGAACTGCACATTCTGGGATAAATTAACTTTAAGCTCTAAAATTCTAAAATGTGCTGGCAAATACTGTTTCTCATTGAGAAAGATGCCTTAAAGACTTAAGAGGCTGTTTAGTATCTTTTATATCAAATTGCTTTTGCGATACATGAAATGATGAAATGTGATGAGTAAGAGTTCAAGTAATAAACCACATGGATTAAGTGTCTCTCAAAATACTCTAACAGATTAGAAAGAGAAGGGGGAAACTTTAAGGTGGAAAGAAGAGAAGAAAATGTCACTGGAATTGACCAAGACTAAAATCTGAAAAATAGTTTAAGACATGTTGCTGAACTAAATGTGCTGCCAGTTTCTTTCAACCCTAATTAATGCACCACAGAAGTAGAACTTTAATTAAAATAGAGGTTGGGGACAGAGCCAACATCCAGCAAGATGGGAAGTGGGGTAGCATGGCTGTGGATTTACTGATTTAAAAGCTATTGAACCAAAGCTTTAAGCCACTAGAAATAGCCTAGTGATTAGCAATGGTATAAAGTGCAGGATCACAATGTAATGAAAAATAACCCTCCCCTATTGAGAACATGTTCTCCTCTCTGCCCTTGCCACCCCCACCAACCATAGTCTATGAATCAGCTTGAAAAATGGGGAGAAAGAGCCTTCAAAACATTCAGAACAGTAACTCACACATGATTAGCACTAAATAAATATGTATTAAAAAATGAATGAATGAATGAGCTGGTGAAGGACTGTTTGAACATTATATGTATAAAAGGATAACACTCATGTTGTCCTCTTATATGTCATGGCAGTGTTAAGTTGTTAAGTACCATGACAAAATTAGCCTATTATTTCTGAAGCTACTTTGGAAGTGAATAGCAATTCAAGTTAGAGAAAAGATCCATGTAGTTGGAGGGAAAACAGGCCCTACCTATTGAATGGATTCTTTGCATTCTCTCCTTTGACAGTCTTGCAGGCTCTTTGAGAATTTGTTGCTTGTATTCCCTAGAATCTAGCACACAGAAGGTACTTAATAGATGCTGATTAGCAATAAGTATACATGTTATATACATCACAGAATCTCAGACTTGCAGGGGAACTCCAAGGTGTTATTAATATATGTGTGTGTATATATATATATATGTATATGTATATGTACATGTACATGTATATGTATATGACTATAAAATATGATATATGTTATATATGTATGTGTATGACATCTATCTGTATATCTATCTCTATCTCTATCTCTCTATTTATATATGACTAGACTATAGAGTACAAGGGTATAATATGTAGAAAGAATGGGGAAGTCGAGAGAAACAAAGCCTTGAAGAACTTTAAATGCCAAACAGAGGAGTTGTATTTGATCCTAGAGGTAAAAAACAATAAGAAAACAGTCTTTTAAAGCTCATCCTTCAGTAACATAACCTCTATGGATATGCTAAAATCATAAAAGATTCCTTAAAAGAAACAACCACGTAGAGAACTTTGTTTAGCAAACTCCAGATTATTAAGAAATAAAATAAGCAGAAAAATGCTCACTAAAGGCATTATCATTATCGTGGAAGATGGCCTATATGAGTCCAAATGGAAAAGAAATTCCCTAAACATAATAAAGGCTCTGAATAAATGCTTGTTGATTGATTGATCACACATTCATTTTTTATATTTGATAATTATCTTGTTTCATCAAATTATAGGCCTCTTGGGGGCATATATTAAAACCATAAAATCATCATTCATTCTTACAAAACAGTAATTCAATAAATATTTGCTTTTATAAATGATGATGCCATGCAAGCATTTAAAGCAGGTATTTTCCCTAGAGCTTTTTGTTTGAAAATACATATAAATGCACTGGGAGATCCAATCTCTGCATGGCATATTATAGATAATACCTTTTTTTCCTGTTTGGTTAGGCCCCATATCTGTAATATGGTTCTATTTGCAGTCTCAAAGTACATAACGCTCACTACAAAATGTCAATTGATCTCTCAAAAGCAAAACGAAAATCGTTTGATTGGGAACTGGAATATTTTGATTATATTCCTGCCTCTACCACCAACTTCCTGTATGACCTCAAGCAAGTCACATAACCTTAATGGAGGGCCTTGGTTTCCTAAAATGTTGGGGTGGGGAGACAAATCTTTGATTCTCTGAACCTCAAGGGCCCATCGTTGCCAATGAACTAGTCTAGGCTTCTCAGTCAGTTTTCTAAGCCCTAAAAAATTTGGATCCAACCTAAATTTGTAGCCTAATTTCACACAACTCAATCAATCAATCAGTCAATTTATTAAGCCCCTAACATGTTCCAGGCACTTTGCGAACAACTCTCCTTCACTCCATGGATGTTCCAGCCAATGCAGATTGCTCAGCATTGCAATTTTTCATCTTATTCTCTCTCATCTCTAAACCTTTTTTCATTCCTTCTCTTGTGCCTAGAACAGACTCTCTTCCATCTTATCTTTTTTAAATTCTTCCCTTTATTCAAGGTCTAACTCAGAGGCCATTTTCTTCATGAATAGGCCCCTGGTCACCCTTGACATAAGGAATCACTTCATTTCAATTTCTAGTTGCATTTTTATGACCTTCTTTGAACTGATGCCCAGGCACCTGTCTTGTCTCTGAAATTATAAACTCCTTGAGAGCACAGATTGGGTTTAGTTTCATCTGATTCTCTAGTACCTAAGCACTTAGTACAGCTATCTTTCCATGAAGGGTCTGCCTGATGAATTGGATTGCATCAGGTGTTTTCTAACCTCTTTGCTAATTCTGAACTAGTATTATAAAATTATCTAGAAACAGAGAATTCATTAAATAATGAATAGATAGATGATAGATGATAGATAGATATATACATATGTATATACCATTAAAATATTACTCAGATAAAGGAAATATTTTTTAAATAATGATTCCAGTATAGTTTAAGGTTTGCAAAATGTTTTACAAGCAGGATCCTATTTGATCTACAAAGCAACCCCAATTTGACTATGCTACAGGAATTGTAAAGGTATATCCCTCACTTAGAGATGAATAGAATGAGCTTCAGAAAGGCAAGTAGTTACCCCTACCTAGCTCATCCCTTAGCTACTGTGTTGGAGATGTGTTTCATAACCAAGTCTTTCTTGATTCCAAGCCTGGCACCATTCCCAATTCACTAGCTCCTTTAACTTCCAGTACCATCTTAGTACCAAAGGTAAATAAATGTCCTATTTGAATACTGAAGAACATAATATTCTCTGCCTCTTCCTTGCCTTCTTTCAATCCTAGGCAGCTTAACATCAGAATGGCAAGAATAGACCATGTTGAACAAGAATTGTGGAGAAATTAAAAAGCAAAACCACTACATTTTCAATATAAGCACTCCACACTTCCATCTAACTGCTCAATACCTCCCCTCATATGCATAATCCCCAACTGGCAGCCCTCCATCGATCATAAGTTATGTCCATTATCAATATGATTATCTGGCTTCCATAATGAGCACCATAAAAATCTAAACCGACGAAGCACATTAATAATAATGAAGTGATGCCGTCTTTGAGGCTTTTAAAAGCCCCATGAACATGAAGTATACTGTTCTTCCCTGTATTTATTAGCCTTTATGGGTACATGAATACTGCTCTTTGCAAAGCCCCGGAAGGTGACATGTCTGCCACAGATGAAGGGTGAAAACACAGTCAGAATTCAGCTTTTCAGTGGGAATAAATCAAAGCGAGTTACTCTGAGAAGGTTTGGGGAGGAGGAATGCATTGTTTTGACCTGCAGGATTAGTTTATCCTTGTGAAAACCTAAACTATAAGATGCAAAAAAGAAAAGAAAAACCCTACCAACCTTTACATGGAGAAAAGTAAGTGGTTAAAGAGTGGGGAAAATATAGTCTTTGCCTGGCAAGCCTTGGATAGAAAAGAAGAGAGACAGATGGAAAATTCCATTGAGTGCTTTATCAGCCACCTGTCACTCTCTGAATAGTGGCCAGTATCGCAGCTATACCTTATTAAGTTGCATGATGGAAAAGTTGGCGCTGTGAGGGGAAGGATTGTACTTTAAAGTAATGATGTGTTAAGATTACATTAAGCCTAAGAAACACAGGCTGTGGTTGCAAGGTCAAGTGGACAGGACAAAAATGATCATTTGATAAGTACTGGTAATAAGAATAGCTGATTTCTATATGATACCTAAGAGTTTCAAGAAAATCTCATCAATACAGTTATGGCTGTTATCATTTGAGCCGTGAGGAAACCGGGGCTTATGAAGGCCACGTGTTTTATCACAAAGCAAATGGCAGGGTTGAGAATCAGACCCAGGTATTCTGAGACCAAGTCTGTTCCTTGTTTCCATGATAGCTCGCTGTATGGGATGCTCTGCACTTAGAATTGGGTAGGTTTGGTGTAGTGGGAAAAGAACACAAAGTTGGAATTAGAGGATTTTGTTTTGAATGCTGTCGGGATGTGGCCTTGGACAAGACATTTCACCTCTCTTACACTCAAGTTCCTCACTTTTAAATGAGGGGCTTGAGTCAGGTGACCTCCAAAGTCCCTTCTAGCCCTAAATCCTATTGTTCTAATTTAAGTTCAACACAGATGACTCTGTTCTCACATACAAAATCTTAGAAGGACAATAGTGGTAAACAATGACCAAGCCAGACAGTGGAGAAAGATATGAAATATGTTGAAATTAAATAAGGCTTCCATGATATAGATAAAATGGTCATTTTTATTGGGGTATATGAGGTGCTCTGGGGGGACTAGCACCTCTTGTGTGAGGGTTTGCTGAGTCCCTTTTTAGAGCTGCTCATTCACCTTTGGTGTCCACCTTCATGCAACTCTCACCCATGGCTTCAAGAAGCTGGAGCATGGACAGCAGCCACACTCCAGTAAAACCATCTCAGCAGCTAGGCTAACCCAGAATGAAGGTAACCTATAGGCCTCAAACCTGTCAGTGAGTTAGGGGGCTGTGTATACCAAACATGTAAAGACCTTCCCCCAGGAAAATGGGCAGATGAGAACCCATTGTTCCAGCAGCCATAAAGGTAGCTGAAAGCAGGCACTATGGAGTACTCACAGCTTGATCAAGCATCAAAGATATCACACTACAAAGACACGACATCCTGGGCCAGCATCAGTCATCTTGAATTTTGTTCTGACACTGGACTGTGATGACTTAGGAAGAGACACATCACCCATAATGTCATTGGTCTTCTTCAAAAATGAAGGATGGGGCAGCTAAGTGTGCAGTGGATAAAGCACCAGCTTCCTGAATTCGGGAAGACCTGAGTTCAAATCCGGCCTCAGACACTTGACACTTATTAGCTCTGTGACCCTGAGCAAGTCACTTAACCCCCATTGCTCCACCAAAAAAAAAAAATGAAGGGTGATTAATAATTCTTTACATAGAGATGTGCCTCAGTACTATATTAGGATTCAGATAACAAAGACAAATAAAAATCCTATTCAAATACTGAAGAACTTAATGCTTGATTCCCTCCTTCTAATCAGGAAAATTCTACGACTAGGGACTGAACATAAGTGTTCACCTACATCTCTAGGTTGGAAATAGTGCTAGGCTTGGAGTCAATAGAGATTTTGCATTTGAATCTGACCTCTGACACTTACTAGCTATGGACTAGGTACTATGCTAAGCAATTTACCAAGATTATCTCTTTTGATCCTCATAACAACCCTAGGAGAGAGGTGTTATTATTATACCCATTTTATAGATGAGAAACCTGAGGTAGACAAAAGGTAAGTGACTTCTTCAGGGTTATACTTTGAGGACCAGTGACCAGATTTGACCTCGGGTCTTTCTGATTCCAGGGCAAGTGCTATATCCTCTGAGCTTCCTTGAAAAAAAGCTACTGTGGAGGGACAACTAGGTGGCACAGTGGATAAAGCACTGGCCCTGGGTTCAAGAGGACCTGAGTTCAAATCCGACCTCAGACGCTTGACACTTCACTAGCTGTATGACCCTGGCAAGTCACTTAACCCTCATTGCCCAGCAAAAAAAGAAAAGAAAGAGAAAACTAGCTTCCTTGGTTAAAAAAAGATGGAGTTCTAAAATATTTACTATTTACCCTTTTGTAGCAGTTTTTCCCACCTAATTATATGATTCACTTCTTGAAGGGAGTATTTTTATCTTTTTTTTTTAATCCACTCATTTTTCTATCTCACACAGAATCCAATATTAGTGCTGGGAATTCATTGCTAGGAAAGTAGCATATTTTAATAGATATAACTCTAGATCTGGACTCAGAAAAGTTGGGATTGAATTTCATTTTTGTCACTTACCAACCATGTGATCTTGGGCAAGTCATTGAACTAATTTTCTTCACATGTAAAATGTGGGATTTGGAATAGATGATCTTTAAGGTATCTGCCAGCCATAAATATTATTATCCTAGGTGCATACTATTTTTTATGACACTCAAGGACTGATTCACAGTGAAAGTGACATACATTTATGAAATTAGATGAAAACTAGGGGCAGCTAGGTGGCACAGTGTTTAAAGCATTGGCCCTGGATTCAGGAGTACCTGAGTTCAAATCCAGTCTCAGACCCTTGACACTTACTAGCTGTGTGACCCCAGGCAAGTTACTTAACCCCCATTGTCCTACCAAAAAAAAAAAAGAAGAAGAAAAGAAATTAGATGAAAAGTGAGAGAATTTGGGGAGATAACCAACAAAAGCATTGAGACAGCTAAATAAAGGAGTGAATAGAACTAAGTTTGGACTAAGGAAGACAAGTTCAAATCTAACCTCAGAAACTTATAAACTGTGTGACTCTGGGCAAGTTACTAAATTTCTGACTACCTTATTTCACAATTGGGGATAATAATAGCACCTGTCTCTCAGCATTGTTGTAAAGATTAAATGAGATAATATTTGTAAAACACTTAGCTCAGTGCTTGGAACATAGAAAGCACTAATAAATGTTTATTCCCTTTCTGTCTTCAATTTCAGTCCTAGCAACAATCACAAAACAATGCTTAGAGGCAGAACTGGGTTAATGAGATCAATTGGATCCTGTTGAATTACAAATATACATGAAATCCTATTGGCACAACAATGCATTGGCCCAAGAGTTAAGAGGTTCTTGACAAAATTATCTCAGAGAGAAGCAGCCCCAGTGTATGAGGATGTATCTCCATTGTCCTGGCCAGACTAGCAAGCTAACATGCAGTAGGAATGAACTCCTGGATTTTATAAGCAGAGATGCTTTGATAGTGATTACTAAGGAGAACTTTATATCAGATGATGAGAATAATATTTCTTCGAAAGCAAGCTTGAAAATGTGTTTTAGAAGCTTTTCTAAATTGTGAAACACTCATGAATAACCATTCTTGGAACTTCACAATAGATTTTTACAAACAATAGAAGACTGGTTTTAATCTGCACTTTAAATAAATTATTTCTTTATTTTTAATATATATTTTGTAATCATCTATTAATATCTATTCTATTATGTAATACCTTTTTTAAAAAGCATTGAAGAGAAAAAGGAAATAATCACTGGATCAAAAGAATGTATATGCAAAAAAATAAAAATGGGGAGAGGAGAGAGAATGGCAAAAACAAAGAGTTCATGGTGGTATAGCAGCTGTTGTCAAAGCTTCAGGGGATTTGTTATCTCATCAATATGGTTATTTCCTTCATGAACACAGCTTAAAACCCATCCATCTCTTTGCAACTTTGTCCATGTCATCCTACGAACATGGCATAAGGAGTCTACCCAATATGCTGAGAGCTTTCCTGTAGTTCTCTTTACTGTGAGAATTGGAATGACGCCCCCTGCTGGGAGAGATATTGCAGAAAAGCTCTGCCATGAGGAGAAAGCATGTGACTTTGAAACCAGGTGACTTTAGCATCCAGAAGTTACCCAATGTCCAGAAGTTGCCCGGCGTCCAGATGCTACATCTATAGAACCACCTGTGGGATCTGTCAATCAGAGCTACCAGCCAATTAGCTTGGAGCTGTGTGTGTGTGTGTGGATGACTCTGTATCCAGTTTCTCAGGAGGCTTCTGGGAGAAGCCAAGGAATGAGCAGGTCTTTCAATGGGAGACTTTGGCTTGGCAGCAGGGGAGGCAGATTAGGGAGAGCAGGCAGATATAATTCTTTATCCACGTGTTTCTCTTTACTAACCCCGAATATACTTTAATAAATACTTAAAAGTCTAAACTCTTGCTAAAGCTTCTAATTTAAGATGACCACTCATTAGATTTTAGACATCATAGCTAGAATTTTAGGCCCCTTACATTTCATTATGCAGATAGCAATGGAATACACTTGGCCTGCCCACTGGTTATTCCTCACTCTCAATGCATGACCAAATCAACTTTTCTTTTTTCTGGTCAAAGTTAATTTCTTCATATTATTATGGAAGATAGAATAATTAAAATGGACCATGAATTACAAATCATCCTCATGGTTAATGACAATAGGTTTTTATCCAGTTGGAAAAGCACAAGACTTGATGTCAGAGGACATGGGTTCAAATATTACTGGTCACTTACTAACTGTTTGGCTTTTGACAAGTCAGTTAACCTTTCTGGGCCTCAGTTTGTTCACTTAGAAAATGAGAGTTTTGGAAGAGATGTCCTCTCAGGTCCCTTTTAGCTCCATCTTTATGGCCCTACTTTTTATTCTATCTAAATTATACTTCTAAAGAATGGAAAGCTATAAAAAGAAAACAAACAGATTCCCCATGACTTTCCAAGTTCTTAGACTGTGAAGAAAGAACTCAGGCAGGAGGCCTCACTCTTGGCTGTCTTGGCAGCTTCATGGGCTCCATCAGCTCTCACCATAGGCAGCAGAATCACAGTGCTTTTACACCTGGATAGACAGGTGGTAAGAAATGAAGATGATGATCCTGTCCAAAGAGCCATGGCCCCAGCCAATTTATAATTCAGAGCTAACACAGAAAAACCCACCAGGATGCTGTGGCAGAAAAGAAAGGTCTGAATCAAACACCCAAGAAGGTCAACTGCTTCTTCTTTGAAAAGCACATCTTATCTATAAGAAGATGTATTCAGTGATACATTCAATTATCCATGCTATTCAATAAGAGTCATAAAAAGCCAATTCTGTATTAGATAATTTTGTTATAGAGGCAGAAGGATTCAGTCAACAAATATTCAATTATGTTAAATATGGATTTTGATTTCCAGAAACAAGAAGTGAGAAAAATGACCACTCTAAAAAATACATGTCACAATCAGTTTCTGAAACAAAATAATTGCATTCTCATCCAACTGATACAATGACCAACTTGTACTACTGTCCTAAGAGTGAAACATCATTAAGCTTGTATTATATACAATTTATTTATATGTGTGTATACCCGTATGTATGTATGTGTATATGTGTATGTGTGAATATATATAAATTTTAAGTGATCACAGGTTTTTAGGATTGGGAATAAAGGTAAAGGGATGCTATTAAACAATGTAAGAAGCAATCATAGCGATTTCAAATGAGATACTGAGAGTTTTTTGAATCTTGAGAATAAAGATATTTAGAAATGTGCCATGAGGATGAGAAGTATACAAATGGGAAAGATTTCTCAAGCGTCTTTAACAAGAATGAAATTTGTCTCTTCAAAGATAAGCTGGCTTAATGACTGAGAGGTTAACAGGGCTATTGGGAAAGGAGAGAGCTATTTAAAGAGATACAAGGTAGTTTAGGGGTTTAGGTTCTCTAGCCTAAAGAATTATATAGAAGAATTTGTGATGTTCTAAAGATAACTTCTCTGTGGAAACTAAGCTAAGTATGTGAGGAAAGAGAGGGTACAGACCCTCGTTTATATATAATACCTATCTAGTTAGCTAGTTAGCTTTCTACCTATATAACTACATACAGGCATATATAGATAATCCATAACCATTTTAAACATCATTCTATGGAAAGAGACAACACAAAAATTTGTAGATATGGATATGGATGTGGGTATGGGTAGTACATTTATATATACATATATATATACTTATATACACACATACATATATATATATATGTACATATATATGTGTGTGTGTGTGTGTGTGTGTGTATATAATAAAATGCAATAGCAACTAGGATGATCAAGAAATATTTCCTGTAGAAGGTGCTGCTTGATATCAGTCTTGAAAGAAACTGGGGACTTGGAGAGGTTGAAGAGAAAAGAGAGGACATCCCAAACATGAGGGATAACCAGTGCAGAGGTTGGAATTTTGTAATTCCATTCACAAAAAGATTGTAAATGGAATGTATAAGGACCAACGAGGAGGCAAGTCTGACTGCACTATTGATTGTGGGGTTGGAGGGTGGAGGACATACAATGTGTGTTAAGGTTAGGAAGGTAATGAGGACAGATTGTGAAGGATTTTAAATCCCCAAAGAGAAGTTTGTATTTATTATAGACTAGAGAGCCAACAGATGATTGACACACAGAGAGAAAAGGGAGGAGAGAAGGAGAAAGGGAGGAAGGGAAAGAGGGAGGGAGGGTAAAATGTCTACTAAATTCCTAGTCTATTGCTTCATCATGACATGGAAAAGGTCTTAGGTTATTAAATGTTGTACCAATGGAGCAAAAGTTCTCTTGACCCTTTTGCTAAGCTAGAAGGCTGCATACTTGCCCCAGCAATGGACTATTTCTTCCATCTGAGTAACAACATGGTAGAGTTCCACAAGGATTATCAACAGGCAGTTAGCTAGCAGGTCACAGATTAGGTAGGTCACAGCCCTTCATGAAGTCCATCTGCTAAAGCCCACAGGGGCTATACCTTGAATCAGAATAGAATTTCTATCTCAAATAAATCATAATGAAGCAATGTGGAATAGTGTAAAGTGTGCTAAGCTTGGAAGAAAGGAGCAGAAGAGACCTGGCTTTAAATCCTATCTTTGCCACTGTGGAGTGATTTAAACCTGTATAAGTCATTTAGCTTTTTCTACCCAGTTTCCCAATCTATAAAATATATATTATAATATATATTATATATAGATCTATTATCTATTATATAAACATATTTATTTTATATTTGTATAGAGATTATGTAGAGATCTATTATTTAGATTATTATATTTATAGTATCTACCTCCGTGTTATTAGAATAATGAGATTTTGTGTATATATATAGATTTATACACTTGTATATCCATATATACTACAAACATTCATATATACACATTTGTGTGTGTAATGTAATATATTCACATCTTTTAAAACATCTATTAAATGGCATCTTCTATTAACCTTACCCCATCAGAAATTAATAATAATAATAATAACAATAAACATTTATATAACACTTACTATGTGACAGGCACTATGCCACTAGTACAGTAGGCCATAGGCACCTTACATTAATTATCCTTTCATTTGGTCCTCCCATTTTACAGATGTGGCAACTGAAGCAAACAGGCTAAATGACTTGCCCAAAGTCACACACTTAGTAAGTGTCTGAGGTCATATTTGAACTCAGGTCTTCCTGACTCCAAGCCCAGCATTCTATCCATTGCACCACCTCAATGCCCTAAGTAAGAATAACAATCTTTCCTTCAAACTTGGCAAAGAACTTTGTTTTCTAATTCTCTAATAAACTTAGGTCATATGTCACAAAATATTTATACATATATCCACACATAAATATTTGTGTATGTATTTAATCCTTTGACTAAATTGTAAGCTACCATGAGGGCAGAAACCAGCTTTATCTAAACTTTGGCTATCACCCAGCTTAATACATTGATTTTTAAATAGCATATATTTAATGAGATCTCATGTAATAATGAAAAAAGAACTAGATTTAGAGGCATAGGACTTGGTTCAAATCTTAGTTTTGTTACATATATGATGGTAAGCAAATCACTTAATCTCTCTAGGTCTCAGTTTCCTGAGGTGTAAAACAAGAGAATTGGACTATATTAACCTTTGATTCCATTGAAATGACTGAATTTTTATACATTATGTTTCTACTAAAATAGTCTGCTTTGTAGATATGTATGTATTTGTGTTAGCTTTTGTATGTTTTTATAGTTGTCTATTATGTTACTGTCTACATTAGACTGAAGAATCATAAAAATCACAACTATGTTTGTTGATTTTTTTGTCTCCATATTGCCATTGACAAGTGACTAATATTAAACTATTATGTCAGGCAAAAGAACAACTTGTTAGGATTAATTATACCATTAATGTTGATCATTTTTCATGTTAATTAATATTAATAGAATGGGGGACTTTGATCAAGTAAGTGGGTACATGTGTATATAGGGTTGTTTGGGAATTCCCTCCAATACAGAAATAGTTGGACACTTCAATGAATCTGTAATTTCATGATGTGAATAATTCCTCCCAACTTTGTGGACTGGAAACCATTCAAACCTATCCATAGTTTGCAATTGTCCATGCCTTCCTATATATCCTCCAACATCCTTTAAGTCCTTCACTAGATCTCAGGAAATTTCATGGATAACAATCAAGAATATGGGTTCACAAGAGTCATCACTTAGTCTCTAACTGACTGGTCAATCAATTTTTCTGCACATTCATCTCATGTATGACAGCTTTTTTTTTCTTTTCTATTTCTCCAATGTAATTCTTCATTTGTAACAAATGGGAGCTTGCTTAAATGAATGCTGAACCACTCCATTGCCTACTGGGTGAGCCTCAACCTTAATTCTTTGGAGATTATGGTCTCCAAATGCATGACTATACTGTCACTTTTTGTGTCACTGCCCCAAATACTGCTGAAAACAAAGAAGTCCTGTGTGGAGTAAAGGACTACCAAAGAGGTGGGTACTACAATGAATGATGTTTTTAGTTTTTTAGATATCTTCTCTTCTTCCCTCCCTGCCAGATAGAAAAGCCTATTGTTGCTATTCAGTTGTTTCAGTTATGTCTGACTCTTCATGAGCCCATTTGGGCTTTTCTTGGCAAAGATACTTGGAGTGGTTTGCCATGTCCTTCTCTAGCTCATGTTATAGATGACAAAGGCAAACAGGATTAAGTGACATGCCCAGGGTCAAATAGCTAGCAAGTGTCTGAGGCCCTGTTTGAATTCAGGAAGATGAGTCTTCCTGACTTCAGGCCTGGCCCTCTATCCACTGTTCCACCTAGCTACCTTTATAAAAAAGCCTACACAGACTCAAAATGCATGCTCACCCATGCACGCATGTATACACACATGCACACACACACACACACACACACACACGAAACTCTTTTCTCAACTTCTTGTATGTAGCTATTATTGCGGACAGCCATCACTTATAAGCCAATCTACAGTGATGAAGACAAAAACATAGCAGGAAATATCTCCTTTCTTCTCTTGAAAGGGTACTTTGGTTTTTTTTAATTTCCTTGACTTTATAAGGAAACTGAGCCCCCCCAAAAATGAAAGTCCTTGAGCCTCAAGCAACCGCAAGTGAAATTGATAACTTTCTTGCAAAAGTGGATAGCTCATTATTGTTTACAAGAGGTGAAAAATATTCTCTAAATCTAAAACTACATTATTAATATTAATGGTGCTGCTTTGATCTATAGGGTGTTTGGATCTGCAAATATCCAAGATGTTTTACAATAAAAAAAGATTAAGAGCTAAATTCTCATAAAGCCTACATACACACAGGCTCCCAAATCCATAGAGAAATATATGTAAGTGTAAATGCCAGCCGTAATATAAGAATAACTCTGCATAACAACAGAAGGCATCATTCTGCTTTATCTGAGATTGGGAGAGATGACCACAGCACAGATTGACAGGTCTATGCAAAAGAGTATAGTAGAGGGAAAATAAAGATGACAATTTAATACATAAATATTTTACATAGTGCAAGCAGTAGGATCATCTTAATATGGTTTAAAACAGTGAATAAGGGAAGTAGTCTTTAAGCTTTATGATAGCTAGGGCTTTGCCATTCTATGATCCATCTCTTCTTTTGCACCTCAAGGTAAGTAGCCATAGAGAATTTCACAGGTTTTTTGCGCAAATGGCACATTCACCTCCAAATGGAAAACAGAGCAAGAAAAAAAGATATGGGGGCTCCAGTATCCTCACCTGTGAAAATAGAGGTTATAAATATTACACTTCTATTCCTTATAGAATCATTTGGAAGAATGCTAGGGAATTTGTAAAGTGCTTCACATAAAAAGGCTGGAGTGTATAAGTGCTAAGATTCATCATAAGTAATAACACAGTTTTAAGTCAGTCAAAAACTATAAATAAAATCAAAATGCCTCTCCAAAGACCTTCTGAAATCCATAAGTACTTTCCCAGCAGATTTATTAACACAATTTGTAAGTTAGAGTTATATATAAATGGGAAGATACCACATAATTTCATGGTCCCTGAAACAAAGACACTGGCATCCTCTCCCAGAAAAGTTCAGGCTCAAATATACTTCTTTTAAAACATAAGACAAGAACCATAGCATTTAACTACATACTGGAAGCCAAAAGCTCATTTTCTGGGATGTGTCTTTTAACACAGCTTTAAGTCAACTAATTACTTTTAAAACTCAAATGGGAAATAGATCATAGATCTCAAATGAGAAATAGATCATAGATCTAGAATGAACATTGGTGGCCAGCTAGTCTTCCACTCATAGATGAGCAGTCTTTGGGCCAGCAAGCTAAGTGTCATTTCTAAGGTCACGCAGTCACTATGGATGAGGGTGAAGATTTGAATGCACAGCCTTTGATTCCATACTTTTCCCACAGCATTTTGTGGTATCTCTCTCTGTAGTAAAGAAGCATCACTCTAAAATGGGGAATACTGGGTTGATGATATCAAAGAAATAATTTTGCAATCGAAAATAAGAGAATTAATGAAATGTGATCCTTTGTATTCTGAAATATCTCCTCATGTTCCTTAATCCACTCTCTGCTCTTGTGGTACATTAAGGTTGCCTACCATTAAAAAGAAATACATTTTCCCATTAAAAACCTAATGTATTGGGGCAGCTAGGTGGCACAGTGGATATAGCAGCACCCCTGCATTCAGGAGGACCTGAGTTCAAATCTGGCCTCAGACACTTGACACTTACTAGCTGTGTGATGCTGGGCAAGTCACTTAACCCTCACTGCCCTGCACAAAAAGCAAAAAAATGAAACGAAACAAAACAAAACCCTACTGTATTATGAATCAAAAATTTCATAATTTTAAATACTTATTTCTATCTACGAAGAAATCTCACTGCAGGTAGACTTCTTCATCTAAACATTTACCCTGTCAATCCATTTTCCCTACAAAATTAACATTTTTCAAACTGCACATATCAGAGTATTATATTTCTTATAATGAAATTTAATGCAATGAATCTATGTGAAGACATGGATATTTTTATGTGTTCATGTGTATTTGTTCTCTGTGTTTATCTGTGCACATATATGTATACAGACACAGACACATAGATATAATATATATGCATTTGTATATATATAAACATATATATACACACAGAGATGTACATATAAATGCAAATATGTGTATATATAAATATACATATACATATACATATACATACACGCACTATTCCCCCTAAAACTTAGGGGAAGCTGACAACCCACATTCAAAAGAAAGAGCATAAACATCATACACAGAAGATCTTACAATGTCTTGTTTTGTCAGTGACCATTCCTATATAATGGAATGAGAGTTCATCTGTTCTCTCCTGATGTACCTTACTTATCCTATGATGGCTTCAATTATTTTAGTAGAACTTTCCATGTTTTCTTAGCCTTCATAGTAAACAGAAGGCACAAAAGATAACTGATATTTCCTCTTCTGTTTCCTTAATCATTGCTCTCTGCTACAAAGACTAGTGTTCAGACAGCAAGATAGAGACACACTTAGGAAACCATTCACCTAGTGCCACCAGAAAACTGAGCTGTGTTTTGATGAGGATTTCCTAGATGATTTGATAAAGTTCTTGTGTCTCGGGGGTATTTTTGGCATCTGGAAAATAATGCTTCAGCTAAAATGGAAAACAAACCATTTTCAATTAATTAATTTCTGCAGCCTATGCAAAATGTTGTGTCTATGTCTAGCCAATGCATATGCAGAGAGGACAAATACACATGAGCATACACAAATTTATCCACATGTTTACAAACATGTTCATCACATCTAATTTCATTAGAAAAATATCTTGCCCTGACATTTGCAAGCATCGTTCATTATTATTTGCTAAAGATCCCAAATGACAAGATTAACTAACAGCATGAATCTGACTAATTCATATAAATATAAAACAACTTCCATTTGTGAGCTAAAAATCCAAATGTGATTATATTTTGATGAAACATTAAAGAACTGTCTCAGATTCTTTCATCCCCATCTTCTCTTTCATCTTTCATCCCATCTTCCGGGCGAAAGTCTTTTACTATATGTATGTGTGTGTATACATACACACACACACACACACACACACACACACACACACACACATATATATATATATATATACACACACACATATATATATATATGTGTGTGTGTGCACATGCGTATTTACTTCTGCTATTGTTTAGTTGAGGGGAAGTAAAAGGGAAAGCAAACAAATGCTTGTTAATAAAAAAAAAATAAAATGTAAA
This sequence comes from Dromiciops gliroides, assembly GCF_019393635.1. Classification (NCBI taxonomy): domain Eukaryota; kingdom Metazoa; phylum Chordata; class Mammalia; order Microbiotheria; family Microbiotheriidae; genus Dromiciops; species Dromiciops gliroides. The sequence goes on along the minus strand of NC_057864.1, from coordinate 358,083,373 downwards.
TAAATGTTCTACAAAGGTCCAAAGGTCTAAAATCAACTACAGAAAGTTTGATGTTGAAAGAAAAAAGGGAAAGGAGTATGAGAAAATGGCCTATGTTAGGAAGAGACATTTTGTTTAAAGCTTAGTTTAGACTTATTCTCATATTTAAATTTTTTATGTTTCCATCATGTTTTTTGGCTCTATTTCTGAAAAAAAGAAGCAGCCAAAAATTCTGAAAGAAATTTAATGTATATCAGGCATGTTCCAAGTAAAGGGGGGGGGGAGCTTAGAATGAATTATTTTAGGAAAGAAGATTAGATGACTATGATCAAATAGGACAATCAAATTACTAAAAGTATTAAACTACTGAAAGGAACTTATAGGGGTGAGATTTTCAGATATTAGTGACAACCTTTGAAATGTTACTAGGATGAGAGTTAAGGCCAAGGTAGAGGTGAATTTGCATATCTACCTCCTAGAAAAGTATGTTGCCTTTCAGACCAATATAAATTACTTTTGGAGACAATCCAACCTTGTAGGAATCAAAGTAAAAATTACAAGTTGCCCAATGTTTAATTCAGCTTTACTTAAGGTGAAATTGTTCATGATGTAATGTTGGCAAGAAATGTTCATCCGGATTTTTTCAAGAAATAAAAATATAGTTAGTAAAGCTGAAAGTATATTTGTATTCATAATAAAAGACACCCTTTTGTAATCTAATCCAACACTAAGTAGCACATGGCTACCTTCAATGCTAAGTAACAGGAAACCTGCACTTGAATGAGTTTACCGAATCATTCGATACCTCTGAACATATTAGTAGCTCTCATTCAAATAACACTTCATAATTTTCAAAGTGTTTTTCTCATCCCATACCTGTTAAGTAGGACATGCAATTATCATTATACCTGTAATTTTGGACTTGACCTGTGATTTTATTGGTGTAGTGAATTCCCAGTGCAGTTCTACACATGTTCCGTTGCATAGTATTAGAGAGTTTGCCTTAAAGAAAAGGACCAGGGTATGATGAATAGATGGCTAGTCTTGGAGTTGAGAAAACCTGGATCTGAGCCCCAGTTCAGATACATTTTGGCTACATAACCCTAACCAAGATGCAACTTCTCAGTGACCCAGGCACTGTTACCATTTTATATATAAGAAAATTGAGGTTTAAAGAGGCTCAAGGGCACAAAACTAGTAAGTGACAGAGCTGGGACTTGTAAATACTGCTTTTCATTTTGTGCCATAAATTCCTTTCCAAACACTGCACTTTAATTGTAATTGTCCTAATAAGGTTCAGACTGTTGTATAACATTTGCTGAATATACCATTAGGAACCAGAAACAGTGCTAAATATTCAGAGGGATATAAAATCTTTCAGTATTTAAAAAAAAATAAATCTATTAATGCAAGGAAATGCTTCCACTTTTCTTAATGTCAGTGATCCATGTCAGTTAAAAAAGAAAGAAACTCAAATATGGATAAAAGAGCAAAATTTCTTGAATCTTTCTGACAGAAAAAGAATTGAATAACCTTTCTCTAGGTATTGTTTATTCAGGGCTGAAAGTGAGGCATCTGGAAGGCTGCTTGGTAGGCTTGTCATCAATCAGCAATTGCAATATTTTTTTTTCAGAACAGCAATTCCTGAGTAGATGTTCTGAGTCTATTTCTGGGGCAATACAGATTGCTCACTAGCACCTAGAAACAGCATGCGAATAAGAATCACATGTAATTCTTAGATACTGGATTTTATTGTCTTAGCCTACAAAAATTGATATCTGAAAAGAAGATAAAACACAGATATCACTAATCAATATATACTTCTTTGAAGAGTTGGCTAGCACATGACTAATGTGCACAGCAAATGAACCATTCAGGTTGTTACCTGGGCCAAGGTAATAATCACTTCATTTTGACATGACTTAAATTGATGGTATTTTTGTATTTCTGTCAAATTACAAAACAAAAATTAATCACAATTAATGAGTTCACTTGAAATGTATGACCTCCTGCCGAAATGTCCCAGTCCAATACAATAGTCTAAGAAGAATTATAGTTGGAGATTTTGTAATGATAATGATGATTATGACAATGTTGATAGTATCAACAAAGAATCACTTTACATCTTAATACATCAATTTAGCTGTAGAAAACAGTTGCTTCATTAACTTGTAAAATAGTTCATGAAGCTAGGTGGTAAAGTAGATACAAGGGCTTGGAATCAGGAAGATTCACCTTCAAGAGTTCAAATCTAGGGGGCAGCTAGGTGGCACAGTGGATAGAGCACCGGCCCTGGAGTCAGGAGTACCTGAGTTCAAATCTGGCCTCAGACAGTTAACACTTACTAGCTGTGTGACCCTAGGCAAGTCACTTAACCCCAATTGCCTCACAAAAAAAAAAGAGTTCAAATCTGGCCTCAGACACTTACTAGCTATGTGATTCTAGGCAAGTTACTTAACTGTGTTTGCCTCAGTTCTCTATCTGTAAAATAAGAAAACCACTCCAGTATCTTTGCCAAGAAAAACCCAAAAGGGGTCGAGAAGAGTTGAACATAACTAAATAGCGACAACACAATAGTTTATAGAAGTATATTTTACCTGAATTCTAGCAAAAAAAAAATGGAATTTGATAAACACATTTATGCTCTAACCAAACTTTTCAGAATTGTGTAGATTTTGAGATCAATGGATTGGACATGCAACTTAAAAAGCTAGAAAAAGAACAAATTAGAAATCCTCAATTAAATACTAAATTAGAAATCCTGAAAATTAAAGTAGATTTTGAATATATCTTCCTTCTATGTTCAAACTTCAAAATTTGAATCCTATTTTTTCCATCACTTTCCACATTTCAGCTGAAAATTAAAGAACCTCCAGCTTTTCTGAGTGAAGACCATGCTTTTAACAATATTTCATTGAAAGGGATTCTATATCATTTACTTGCATGTGAGCCCACTAATTATATGAAGATTGTGCTCATTTGGACCTGTTGGTTCCTAGGAAACCTAGGAGAACAGTTGAAAAGCTGATCAATAAAATGAATTGAAATATGTGTTCTCTTTAAGTATTTCTACCAAGAAAAATGATTTTGAAAAGACAGAAATTTTGGGACCAGTGACATGATAGATTGATGTCATAGGGAAGAAATTGTGATATGTGGATATAGTAAGAATGGACAGAATAAAATTATTGAGGGCCCAGCCCAAAAACCCCCAAAAAACAACAACAAAAAAACCCCCAAAGAACAGCAATAGTGTAAGATATTCTGCTGGGAAGGAAATGGTTATTGTTGGCAATGCAATGATCCAATAAAACTCTGAAGAACTTATGAAAATTGCAATCCATGTACAGAGAAAGAACTGATGTTATCTGAAAACAGATTGAAATATAATTTTTTTGATAGTTCCTTAATCTGAAGTTTTGTTTTTGTCTGTTTTCTCTCACAACCTGACCAATGTGGAGATGTTTTCCATGACTACTCATGTATAAATTATATTGAATTACTTGACTTCTTGGGGGTGATGGGTGGGAAAGGAGGGAGGAAGAGAAGTTGGAACACAAAGTTTTTAAAAATTGATGTCAAAATTTGTTTTTACATGTAATTTGGAAAATAAAATTCTAAACAAACAAACAAAAAAGAATGTACAGAATAGAGTAGTATGTGGGAAGCTGTGTCTTCATACCCTTTGGCACTAGACCTTTCTCCCATTCTCAGTACATATGGTGGCTGCAATAATACAATGTTTTTTCCCCTCTCTCCTTTTCCCCTTCTTCATTCTATGATACTTCTCCCTTTTTGTTCTTCTGTTATATTTATATTTGCATTAAGTGGTTTGAATTATTGAAGGTATCATTCTTCATGGAGAACATCTAATGTGATACAGACTGGATGTAAAAGCAGAATGCCAGGTAGCTATTCTTACACATTTCGAAAAGAGCTTAATTGTTTAGCTACTCTGATCAAGACAATTCAAAAGAAACCTTGATTAAAAATGCTATCCAACTCCTGAGAGAGAATTGATGAACTTTGCATGCAGATGGAAACATACTTTTCTAAGTTTCTTTATTTTGTGTGATCTTTAATCTAGGATTTTCTTTGCAACATGGCTAATATGGAAATATGTTTTATGTGAATTCAGATGTATAATTGATACCAAATGGCTTGTCTTCTCCATGAAGGGGGAAGGAGGGAAAGAATTTGAAATTCAAAATTTTCAAAATTGAATGTTACATTTTTTATATGTAATTGGGAAATATTTAATGAAGTAAATCTCTCTCTCTCTCTCTCACACACACACACACACACACACACACATACATTAATAGCTTAGCCACAGTACCACCCTTAGTCTTAGTACCATGCTTTTCTGTACTTAGTCATTTTTCAACCTCCTGTTAGTGCCAGTAACTCCTTCCTTCCACTCATGCTTTTCACTGAGCACCTTAAACAAATCAGCACTACTACTGCCTCTAGGAAAGGGTATGTCAATTGATTACCCTATTGTTCCACTGACCAATCCTGTGACTTCCCAATCCAAAAAACCCTCTAAGGGTTACCAGTGTCCTATATATGTTGTCTCCCTTTATTAGAACTTAAGGACTTTGAAGGATAAGGTCTTATTTTCATGTGTGTATTTTTTAATCCTCATCACAGTGTTAAATGAACAGAAAATTCTTCACAAATTCCTATTCATTCATTCACATTTCCTAGATCCAAGGTATTAACTAGAAAGTGATTATCTGTTTTACCAGATTTCTTCATGGAATTCTTGGATGTAGGTGTGTCTGTTGGCCAAACAGTGTTGTTTAAAATCTAAATGTGTGGTTGCCTTAAATTAGAAGCTTTAGCACCAGTCTTTGGGCATTAAGCATTGATTAAAGCATACCAGGTATTCATGTGGAGTTCAGAAAGTTAAGAAAAGGACTAACTAGTCTAGAGTTCCAGCCTGGTCGGGTTCTTCCTCAAGTCCTCTGCCATGAACCTGCTTCAACCACAAACTCTCCTCAAACTGAGTGTGGAAGCTTTTTATCAGTCCAGAGCATAGGAGGTACTTACACACTGCTTCAAGCTGATTGGTTATCGTCATCCAAATCCATTGGTTTACTGGACTTGAAGGTAGTCTCAAGTTCAAAGTTGTTAGCTTCTGAGAACAATACCTTCTTAAGGGCTAGCCAGGTGTGCTTACAATCTAGTTAAATTGAAGTAGGCCAACCAGCAGTCAATCACTCTCACCTAATTCAATCAATTTAGATTAATCTCCAGGTGGGCCTTTGAATATCTGCTAAATCCCATTATTGTATCACATTCCCCCCTTTGTTTCCTCAAGAAACACGGGGGTGTTTCCTTGATGAAACAGTAAAAAAAGTAACAGAATATAATACCCTATGCTAACAAACAATATGTAAGTCAAGGAATTAGGTGTTCATTATAAATTGAATTTGCCCAGAAGTTAACAACGGAAAATGCACAGTTCAGTGAGATGTCATTTTGCCCAATGGAAAACTGTCAAATTATCCCAAATTGTCAGGCAACAAAAAGGTAATTCATCAAATTATAACTATGAGAACAGGTCCCAGTGAATACTATTTTGAAGATATATGGACATTAGAGAGTGAGTATGACAATGTCAGCCTGCCTATCCAAACTGAAGCAAGTTCTCCTTCCATTTAACTCCACAAACTCACTCAATCCTTACCTTTCAACTAGTATTTATATTACATGTATCATCATCACTGCAGAACCTAGGGAAAACCAAAGAGTGCACAGGAGAAAAAGACAATTTCACTTACCTGCAGAGTTAAGGAGGCTGCTTTGTGCTGACTAGTTGGAATCAAAATTATTTGTTTGTTTTCCCCTGCCTTCTTCCACCTGCTCTTACTTTTCCAGGACCTTCTTTTCTTTTATATAACTTATCAGCCAGTGAGAAACTGTGACTATAAAGATCCCCATTCTAGCCTGTCTTGCTATGCAATGGGAAATCTTGTTGACAACTTTCAACCTTAATTTAACACCTTTTTTAATTTCAAAGTTAATTGTCTCTCTAGAAAGAGTTGCTGCTCTTAGTGAACTGTTAGGCTTATAGGGACATCATTGTTTGACTTACACAAAGAGACATTTCCTTGAAGAAAATATGGTGCCAATTGACTTTGTTTCTTGTTAGCTGAACCCATTTTTGTTCCTTTTAGATAATTTAAGTGTTATGAATCACTGGGACTTTTTCCTCATGTTTTATAATATAAATAGGGGATAGTTTGATTTTAAAACACATCCCCTTGTTTTGCTTTACCTTAGCATGCATATGTATTGTAACATTGTAACAGTGGGCACTTAGTGATGGACTTGAGTTGTTTCATGTAAAGAAACATAGAAGCTCAAGAGCTGGAAAAGATCTTCGTCTACCTGTATCTGAAGATAAATGTTGCCTATACCAAAGCCTCTTAAACTGGATCACAACCCAATATGGGGTCTCATAACTGAATGTGGGGTTTGGAAAAATTTGACAACAGTAAAAGGTTATGTATACTTATTTTATATACCTATATACCTGAGATTACATAAAAAATTTCTCTGACCAAAAGGGATTGCAAATGGAAATAGTTTAAGTAGTCCTAGTCTAGAATATCCCAGACTACTTCAATTTGAAGACCTCCCCGGTTAAACCACTATCTTTCAGAGTAGCCCACTGGACTTTTTGACATGTCCAGTTTTTAAAGTTTTTCTTTACAGCAAGCTTAAAGCTGTCTCTCTGCAATTACCACCAAATGTGTCTATTTCTGTCCTCTGCAACAAAGAATATCAAGTCTAAGCCCTTGTTTTTCACATGAAAATATTTAAAATACTAAAGTATAGCCTTTGTTCCCTCCCTACTTTCTTCTCATTGACAAATATCCACAGTAATTTCAAATAATTTTCCAATGGCATCTCCTCTAATTATTTTACCATTGCAGTTTCCTGCCCTTAATTGTGCTTAGATTATAATTGTATTTGGGCAGGTAGGTGGCACAAAGGGTAGAGCACTGGGCCTGGAGGCAGGAAAACTCATCTTCATGAGTTCAAATCTGACCTTAGATACTTAACTTAGTAGCTGTGTAACCCTGGGCACATCACTTAACCCCATTTGCCTCAGTTTCCTCATCTGTTAAATGAGCTGGAGAAGGAAGTGGAAAGCCACTCTAGTATCTTTGCCAAGAAGGCCCCAAATGGGGTCATGAATAATTGATTGCAACTGAAAAGTGACTGATCAACAACAAAATACACAACATTCTAAGTATAATCCAACCTGAGGAACCATCACTACCATTGTTCTAAGACACTGTAATATTAGTGTAGACTAAGATTGCATTATTTTTTTTTCTTGGCAGATGCATTATACATTTGACTTCTATTGAATTTTACCATAACCTTTCATATGACTTAATCTACCACCAGTTTAGATTGCAACCTACTAAGCCTAATCAAAGAGTATTTGTTAAGTTGCTGTGGAAAAAGTAATTCATCAGCTGGTATCCAACTTCTGCAGAGAAGTTTTCCTGAACTTAACAAGTCTGGTCTTTGTATTGCAGACAATTTTTATTTGACACTGCTTTGAAATCTTTCCAGCATAGTGAAAAATCTTCTCTTCACTTAGATACTTTGGAGAGCCTAGAATGACCTCCATGAACAATAAGGCAAAATATGAATATTGGAGTGGAAATTAATCCTTCAAGATTTGTATTATATACTTAGAGCATATTCTAGTGATGTTCCCCTGTATTATATTCAACTGGACACCATCATTTGAATGCTAATGGTCATATTTGTTCTACTTTCTCAAAGAAAAGCAGCCAGGTAATTTCAAGTTGTCAGGACACAATAAAGTAACTGAACAATCTACCCAGTACCTTCTGTAGGATTTGAAAGTCTGATGCATTCGAAGATAGCTGTGACCTAAGGCAAGTCATTTAACTTCTTAAGATGTCACTTTCCTTATGTGCAAAATAAAAGGGTTGAGCTAGGTGGCCTGATATTCTTTCCAGGATTAAATGTATGATCCTATGATTCTTTTATATAAATGTTCAAAAACATACTTGGCGATGCCTGCCTGTTTAATTGCATTAACATAATGATATGCCAATTATCAGTTTTCTAAAAGAAAGAGATCTATACTATGGGATTTCTGAGAAATCAGTTGTTTTATGAACTATTAAAAAACTCCTAGGCTTTATCTACAAGACACCAGAACAAGTCTTCTGTCAAAAGAAATACTGCTTTGGGATAGAAGCAACAAGTCTCTGTACATCTGTATGTGAGTGTGTGTCAAAAATATTTTGTTGCTTTACAGACACAACCTTAGTTATTTAATATGAGAGAAATGATTATTTTTGTTTTATACTAATAACCAATTAATATCTGGGGGTCCTGGTTTTCTTCCCTTCCTATTTCCTCATTCTCTACTAGGTCAAATCAGCTTCTGAAGAATAGGGCTGATGATGAAATTAGATTAACATTCTCCTCAATCTTGTTTGAGACCCCACCCACCTGAGGAAGTTTAGTTCCAATCAAAGAGTAAAAAGAATCTAATCTAGGTAAAGTCTGTCCTACTCTTCAACTATATAAGTGGTTTAGGTGAAAGTGGATACCTTGTCTAGATTGCCCCAGGCAGGTGTGGACAAAGTGTTTTGTTTCTAGGATAGTTTCTTTGTCTAATCAGAATCCTACCCAAAGTCTCATTAGAATAGGCTTACCTCTTCTAATAGGCACACCTTGTATGTAACAAGGCCCATCCTAGTTATAATATTCATTCTCATTAGTTATTAACCAATAAGAGTTAACTTCTCCCTATCAGGAACATCTACTCTTCCAAGGGTATATAGACATCAAGAGGACCCAATGAAGGGTCTATGGTTTACAAAAGAAAGCCAAATGACCATTTTTATTAATTATCTGCTACCTATATTTAATAAAATTATTAATTACTCAGAATGTGTGTCCCTCAAACTTTTCATTCATCACAAATGACTGAATCATTGAGTGGAAAATGTTATTACATTAAGAAACACAAGGGGCAGTTATGTGCTGCAGTGGATAGAGCACTGGCCCTGGAGTCAGGAGGACCTGAGTTCAAATCTGGCCTCAGACACTTGACACTTACTAGCTGTGTGACCCTGGAAAAGTCACTTAACCCCAAATGCCTCATTAAAAAAAAAAGAAAGAAATACAAAATAGGTTTCATTCTCTAGCAAAATATAGTTCAGTAAAGTTAGAATTGGCATTTATCTGAGCAAAAATTTATGATGAAACTCCTTTGTTTCTTTGTATTTTTCAGCTCTGCAAGTATAAACTCAGAATTAAGTTGAAAATTCAGTATACTCTTTAATTTATGGATTACAGTGCTTTTATTCTGATTTTTCATTTCATAAAAACAATGCTCTACACACAGTGAAACAAGTTTCATGTTCTGTACCATTTATCTCTTAAGCCCTAATTACATTTAAATTACTCTTCAACTCTTTACAGTATTAACATAATTGTATGTCAACCAGTGAGATGTACTTATTGAAGGAGATGGCTTTAGAATATTTCTGCATGTCAATAATGCTTCTCCTCCTCACCCCACCCACCCTTGCTTAAATTTACAGTTCACATATCAGCGTTTAGTATAATGTGGTCATTTTCCCTCTCTTTTCCATCTGGAAATGAAAAGTTTCAAATAGCTTTAACCAAGCTATTTCTCAATACTCATTCTGAAGGACAGAAAGTAAAAAAGCTTAGTATTACTTTAATTATGTGAACCTGGACTGAATTAAATTTTTGAGCTTTCTGGTAGAAGTTGACAAGTAATACTTACAATAATAACAGTATAGCACTTTACATTCATTATCTCATTTACTCCCAACAACAATTCCTAGGCATAGGTTGTGTACCTATTATTATGCTAATTTAATCTAAGAAGAAACTGAGGATCCTAGAGTTTAGGGGATAAACCCAAGGCCATACAGCTGAAGTGTGTTGGGGGGAGGGGAAATATTAGGACATAATACAGTTACAGTTAACATGTCCAACTTTTACTAGAATAAGGACATTTTCCCTCTTTTCCATATGGAAGTGAAAGTTTCAAATTTAGCTTTAAGCTATTTCTCAGTACTCCTGAAGGTCAGGAAATAAAAAAGCTGCTGACATTTATGTGGCACTTAGAGGATTGAAAAGTGTTTTATTTAAATTATCTCATTTGTTCGTTATAAGGATCATACGGTGTAAATACCACAGGTATTGTTAAGCTCATTTTACACATGAGGAAAGTGAGGGTCAGAGAGTTTAAGTGACTCGCCCATATAAGTAGGATTTGAACTAACGATTCCACAAGTGTCCAGTCCAATGCTCTTTCTTGGATACAGATCTGTACATTTAAAATACTTTCAAGTGCTCTAGAGTTGAACCAAACGAACTTTTTTCATGTTCCACATGACAGTGAAAAGCTCAGCTTAAATGCAACCTTCTATCTAAGGTCTTTCTTGATTCCCCCAGCTGCCAGTCCTCACCTTCCCCAAATCACCTTGTTTTGTTTTTTTTTTTTTTTTTGCATATATTCAGATGTCTGGGCACTGTGGATAGAATGATATGCCTAGAGTTAGGAACACTTGAACATGAATCTGAATCTGGTGTAGGGGGCCAAAAAGGGGTTAACAGGAAAACCTAAGACCCAAGCTCTAATTTAGATATGAGCGCTAATAGGGATTCAGACCCTAGTTAATGGATAACTCAAGATTTGAGTCGTCATTAATACAAGTAAAGGTCTAGGTTCTCCTTACCCACATTAATCAGTACCCATAACAAGAACATAAAAAGGCAGGTCATAGAGACCTTAACTATGACAATGATACACTGACAGGGTATAGAAATTCAACCTGATAAACAAAAATATTTTGAAAGCAGACATGCGAATCAAAAGGTGACATGCTGAAAAGGTCAAATTTGTCCCCAGATTCACCTTATAATGTGTAAATCCCCAAAACACACCTCCATGGAAAAAAGTACCCACCTGGGGGGTTGTATCAAGCCCCCAGGAAGTCCAAATAAGGATAAGACCTCCCCTGTACCTCCCTAAAGTGGAGATTATTATGATGAGACTGATAATCAATTTATCCATACTATAAATATAACTCTTTCTCTTTCCCTATTCGAGAGAGATACCTTTCCACTTTTCTGGTTCTTTCTCTGTGTTCACTCACTATTGCAATAAAACTTGGGAAACTGAGTGGCTGAATCTTGTAATTCCTTTGGGATGACTCACAATCAATTTTACCCTAAATCCATCCCACATCAAATCCAGCCTCCTACACTTGGTAGCTTGTGACCCTAGGAAAGTCACTCAACCTCTATTTAGCTCATTTTCCTTATCTGCAAAATGGGGATAATAGCTATTTACCTTTGAGGGTATTGTGAGGATCAAATGAGATCACATTTATGAAGCTTTTAGCACAGTTCCTGGCACATAGTAGGTGCTATATGTGTTAGGGATGATCTTGACATGTACATATCTTTCTGGACAGAATGTAAATTCCCTTAGGGCAATACTGTTTCATTTTAGTTTGTGGTGGTACAGTAGATAGGGTGCTAGAATCAGGAAAACTCACCTTCCTGAGTTCAAATCTTGCCTCAGACATTTACTAAGCTATACGACCTTGGTCAAATCTCAATAGTTTGCCTGAGTTACCTCAATTGTAAAACAAGATGGAGAAGGAAATAACTAACAACTCCAGTATCTTTCTCAAGAAAACTCCAAATGGGATCATGAAGAGTTGGACATGACCAAAAAATGACTCAGTAACAACAAACTCCCCATGTGAAGCACAATGCCTGAGACATAGTCAGTGCTGAATAGACTATTAGTTCATTCATTATAATTATACACTGTGACTTTATTTAGAAGAATTTTTGCCAAGGTAGAACACTACTTTGTTAAATGATTCTGACCCCTCAATTACTAGCTTGTCTGTCTTCCTTCACGACTCAAATCAAACTTCATCTTCTGCAGGAGGCCTTCCCCAGTCCCTCTTACACTGCCCTCCATTTAATTTGTATAAAATGTTAAATGTACCTTGTTATTTATATGTTCTTTTCCCCATTCAAATGGGAACAGGTCAGCCATGCTTAAATCCCTTCTTGCTGTGTTTGGGACTCTCCAGGGACTTGCCATTAGGATGTCATAAGGGTACTTGACCACTTTTCTGACCCCCCCCCTTTTTTTTTAATCTCCTCAGAGTATAAATTCTTTGAGGCCTGGGACTGTCTTTTGGCTTGAATTTATAGCCTCAGTATTTAGCACAGTGCTGGGCACATGCTTGATAAATGCCTGTTGCCTTGCATGCTAGAACAATGGTTTCTTTTTTATCTGTTTCCTTAGAGTCAAACACAGTACCAGATCATTATAAAGTCTCTTGAATGAATGGATGGATAGATGGATGAATGAATGAATGAGTGAGTGAATGAATGAATGATAAAAGGTAGACTGGGGAAAAATACAACAAAATAGGGAAACAACAGTGATTGTAGAGTTAAAGGACCCAGGTTGAAACATTAACACTCCCACTCAAAATGCATTGATCTAGGCAAATTGCTTCTCCTATGAGGGTCTCAGTTTCTGTAAGATGAAGGGGCTAAATGACTTCTAGGGTCCCTCTCACCTCTGAATTCTATAAATCTAGCTTATTCTTTTATTAATGTAGCTGTGACTTTAAACTAGATGATGCTGAGACTATCCAAAGTGCTTTGTGGGAAGAATTGGGGGGTGAGGAAGGGAAGGAAGAACCTCCCCCAATAATTCTCTTGTGATGTTACTTCCCCCCAAAAAACTGAAAATTCAATCCTTTGTATAAATAGCAAAACCCTGATCTTTTTCTACATCTCCAGAATATAAATACTTTATCAAGGGTACAGTCAAGTTAAGTTCTTTTCTCTCATGGCCAAATAAACTTTTCCAAGGTATTACTGCAAACCCAGAGGTTGACTTGGGTAGAATGGCTGCATTTCAACCTTCAATCCTATCATAAAAATCGTACATTCTTTTAATAACAAGGACAAGGCTTAATAACTAACTTTTCTTTTTGTCTATACCCTGCTTGGATTTAAAACAACCAAAAAAACAAAACCATGATGGAGGGCAATGATCACCATAAAGGTAACACCTCAGATGAAGTTTCACTATTTTGAGTTAAAAATTTAAATCAAATGAATATTCAGTGGAATATTCAACCAGAAAATTAAATACAACCTTAAACAATCCAAGGACAATTGTAATTTATGGACCAGTGCCTTCTCATAATGTAAAAGAAATAAATAAAAAATTCAACAGGCTAAAAATAACAGTCAGCATTTACACAAGGTATTTTTTTACACATCTATATGCTGAATAGCAACATCATGCCCTAATGTTATCTTAATACCTGCACTGACAAGAGATTCTTCTTTTCAAATGTTCTAAAAAACCAAACCAGTACAATACTGGTAATAATAACTGTAATAACTGTAATAATAGCCATCATGGCAACAGAATTTTCACTCCTTGTTAAATTAAAATTGGATTTACATAAGCTAGAGTCTCCCTATGGATCTGTCTCCCAGGTCCAGGCCACAGTATCACTTTATAGGTGAAACTGACTGAATCAAGTCCTATGCTACTTTCATAACTGAAGCCTCACTGATGGGGTTCAAGGAGGCCCCCAGACACATTGAATTCTACCCCATAATGAATAGCATTACAGAAGCTTTTCAAGGTAGTTTGTATAAGGAACTCTCCAAATCTTCTCTATTTGAAGGACTATGTGTGAAGACAATAGATTTTACTTAGGTGTTGATGATATTACTTTTTTTTTTTTTTTTTTTTTTTTTTTGCGGGGCAATGGGGGTTAAGTGACTTGCCCAGGGTCACACAGCTAGTAAGTGTTAAGTGTCTGAGGCCAGCTTTGAACTCAGGTACTCCTGAATCCAGGGCTGGTGCTTTTAACCACTGCGCCATCTAGCTGCCCCGATGATATTACTTTTAAATGGATTTGCTAAGAGAGTACATACCCTATAGTGCTTTAAAAACACACAAAATAATTATTACATAATTACAATTGAAGTCATAGGCAAATCATTGCAGGTACCGGCAGAGAATAGAAGGGGATATTTTTAAAAACAAAAACTTTTTTAAATTTAGTTTTTTTTTAATTATAATTCTTCTCTGCTTATTTTTTTTTCTTTATTTTTCCTCTCATGTGGCTAACTCCATGTGTGGAAACTTTCTCCCACTGATGAAGTTTTACAATTCTTCCATAGCTTACACTCTTAGAGAGTATCTTACGGAACAAAGAGTTCATGTGAATTTCCCAGTGTTATATAGCCAGTGTGTCATTGAGGTAGAATTTGAAACCTGGTCTTACAGTTTCCAAGTCCAGACTTCTCCCTACTAAATCATTAGTTCTCAAACTTTTGGATCTTAGGATTCCTTTACACTCTTGGAAATGAATGCAAGTTTTTTTGGATTCACTTAGAGTTTCATAAACAAACAAGAAAAACCTAGCATTTTTTGTAATAAATTGTATTCCAATATGGATTTCAATATATAATGTTGTGGTATGAATTGCTATAATATGAAAATAATTTGTTGGGGTTATTGTGATTATGATTATAACAAGAGGTAGCTCAGGGGCATTGAACACCCAGTAGCCTCAAACCTAGGAAGACCATGGTTCAAATCCAGCTATGTCACCCTGGGCAAGTCACTTAACCTCTGTTTGTCTCAGTTTTCTCATTTGCAAAATGGCATAATAATAGTATCTATGTGCCAAGGTTGCTGTGAGGATCAAATGAGAAAATAATTGTAAAGTGCTTAGCACAGTGTCTGGCACTATGTAAGTGTTGCTGTTGTTGTTGCTGCTGTTGTTGTTGTTGTTATTTCCATATCAGAAACATATTGATCCATGACTCTGTTAAGCATATCACTTAACTTCTCAATATCCCAAAGCAACACTATATATCATGTACTTATGGAACTTTGTGAATACCGGAAAACTTGCACCAAAACAAGGAGACTCAGATATTTCCTATAATGCAAACAGACTGAAAATCCCATCTTTCTGGGATACGGAATGTGTGGATCATTTCACAATTAAGACTGGGTCATGATGACACTAAAGAATTTATCAGAGTGAACATTTTCCATTAACCCATTGGTTATTTGGAAGCATTCTCACATTGGCACTGTTTAGACAAACTTCTACTTGATTGACTCCTTTCCACTTCCCATCTGATGTTTTGGCAAGGTATGATAGACATTAAGCTACAAATCTGTTCTCTCCACCATAACTAGCCCAGATTGGACATTTCTTTTTTGCCCCCTTTTCACCTTTGTAAGGGATCAATTCTTTTTTTAATAGTATTTTGTTTTAATTTTGTCCAATTACATGTAAAGATAGTTTTCAACATGCATTCTTGAAAGATTGAGTTCAGAATTGGGATCAATACTTCTTGTTTTGTGATAATAAATGGCTTGAAGTAGGATAGGCATTATTCACAGGTAGATTTGACTATTTTTCTGATGGTGTGATTTTATATGTACTACTAAAATATTTTTGCTAGGTTAAAACTTGAAACCCCAGTTTTCATTCTTTCCCTTTTGGGACTCATTAAAATGCAAATATGTCCATGATTGACTACATGAACCATTCCTATATCTTCATAAAAATATGCGAGCTGCTCACAGTAGGAAATAGTTTGAGGGAGAGAGCTGGAAGAAGGGCTGGAAGTAGGGGGCAAACACTACTTAAAAGGGAATTGGATAGGAAACTGAAAACCCTGAAGACTGAATTCTATTCTCCCAATTTTTTGGGGGGGGTAGTAAGGCAATTGGGGTTAAACAACTTGCCCAGGGTCACACAAATAGTAAGTGTCAAGTGTCTGAGGCCAGATTTGAACTTATGTCCTCCTGACTCCAGGGCTGGTATTTTATCCACTGCACCACCTAGCTGCCCCCTATTCTCCCTAATTTTTGCCTGATTGCTTCCTAAGAGAGAAGGGAAGAGAATCATTCCTTATGTTTCTTCTATGTATCTGTTTCCTTTTGTAAGATAAATCAAGGATTTAAGTGAATATGATTTATACAGTTCTCAGCCTCACTCTCTCTTCTAGTCATCAAAGTTCAGTGGCAAAATAAAAGTCTCTCCTACTCTCCTTCCACTGAACAAAAAAAAAAAAAAAGAAATTGTTGTTGTTCAGTCATTTCTGATTCTGTGACCCTATCTGGGATTTTCTTTGCAAAGATATTTGAGTGATTTGTAATTTCCTTCTTGAGCTCATTTGATAGATGAGGAACTGAGATAACAAGGTTAAATGACTTGCCTAGGGTCACACAGTTGGTAAATATCTTTAGCCTGATTTGAACTCAGGTTTTCCTGACTCCAGGCTTGTGCCTTATCCATTGGGTCACTTAGCTGCCCATTAAAAAGAAAAAAGAAAAATCCTCATGACAAATATTCATAGTCCACCAAAATGAATTTCTTTATCTAGCTATGTGACCCTGAGCAAGTCACTTAACCCTCATTGCCCCACCAAAAAAAATTCCTTTATTGGGCATGCAAGAAAATGTATATTTCATTCTGCATTTGAAGTTAATTAGTTCTGACAAAGAGAGAAGGGTGTGTTTCATCTTCAGTATTCAGGTCTCTTAGCTTATCTGTGTATTGATAATAATTCTCAAATCTTTTAAAGTTGTTTTTCTCTATGTTGTCATTGTATAAATTTCTCTAATGTTGCTGTCATTGTATAAAGTGTTCTCTAAGTTCTGCTCACTTTGTTCTACATCAGTTCATTAATGTCTTCCCAATTTCCTCTGAAATTATCCATTTTGTCATTTCTTATGGCACATTAATACTCCATTACATTCATATACCACAATTTCTATCACCATTCCCCATAAAGGAAAGCTTCTATAGAGTTTTCAATGTTTGACTATCATGAATGAGTTATTGTAATATATGTTTTTGTGTATATTTGGTGACTTTCTGAGCTTGATTTCAAATGGCTGGACCAATTAGCAACTATATTAAGAGTTCTCTTTGTGGGTACCTTCTCTCCTTTCTTTTCCCTGAATTCCAACCTTTCAGCTTACTTTTGCGTGTTATCTTCCCCAATTAGAATATTCTTGAGGGCAGGGTCTGTATTTTGCCTTTCTTTGTATCTGGAGCACAAGGAACCTAGCGCATAGTAAGGGCTTAATGTTTATTGATGGACTATTCCTTAGGTGGTTTTTTTGTTGTTGGTTAGTTTGTTTTTTGAGGGGGCAATGAGGATTGTGACTTGCTCATGGTCACACAGATAGTAAGTGTCAAGTGTCTGAGGCTGGATTTGAACTCAGGTCCTCCTGAATCCAGGGCTGGTGCTTTATCCACTGTACCACCTAGCTGCCCTATTCCTTAATTTAAAAAAAAAAAATATTTATTTATTTATTTTTTTAAGTGAGGCAATTGGGGTTAAATGACTTCCCTGGGGTCACACAGCTAGTAAGTGGTAAGTGTCTGAGGCCGGATTTGAACTCAGGTACTCCAGGGCCCCTATTCCTTAATTTTTAAGAATTGTCAGAACAACCACCTAAC
Organism: Dromiciops gliroides; assembly: GCF_019393635.1. Classification (NCBI taxonomy): domain Eukaryota; kingdom Metazoa; phylum Chordata; class Mammalia; order Microbiotheria; family Microbiotheriidae; genus Dromiciops; species Dromiciops gliroides. The sequence goes on along the minus strand of NC_057864.1, from coordinate 358,065,785 downwards.
AGTCAGGATTACTCACCAAGTATAATGAAAAATCATAATGTTTGTGTGTCCTATATAAGATTCATGTGTATAAATTCTTACTTTTAATTCTACCAGGATAGCATGATATTAAATAATTCATCCTATTTTATCAAATTCAGCAAAAGTTAAAATGTGTACTTTGTGCAAAGCCCCATGCTGGGAAACCAAGTTAGACAGAAGGCAGTTAAGTGACTTAGTTGAGAGAGTGCTATATTTGGAGTCAAGAAGACCTGAGGTTGAATTCTACTTCAGACACTAACCAATTGTGTAACCCTGGGGAAAGTCAATTAACATCTCTCTGCTTCAGCTTCTTTATCTGTAAAAAGGGGTGGGGTTACTAAGAGATAGCAAGGTTGTTATGGGGATCAAATTAAATGATATTCATGAACCATTTTGCAAATCTTAAATTGCTCTATAAATGTTAATTATTATTATATGACATACATACTGATTTCAAGTAACCTCATCCAAAAGGAAAGGGAAAAGGTGGGGCGCACTGTACAAGTAGCCATTATTATATAATATTATATCATATAATATAATATTATATAATAACTACAAAGAAGAGGTCTAGATAATATGCTAACAAAAACTGGAAAAGGGATTGCTTCCTGAAGGAGAAGGTACCCGAGTTGGGCCTTGAAATAATGGGGGGACAGATATAGGAGGTAAGGCTTATTTCCAAGTATGGGAGATTGGCCATATAGTAAAGGACAAGGTGAAAATGATGGATAACCAGTTTAGCTAGAACGTTGAATGTATGAACTGGCACATGAAGAAAGAAGTCCAGGAAAGGTAAGGAAGAGTCAGACTAGGGAGGTCCTTGCATGTCAGTATCCAAAGTTTATATGTGATTGAGTATGAAATTGGGAGTCATTGAAGCTTACTAAACATAGGAATACTTATTCATAGTGGAATAATAATAGGAAGATTGTGTGAAACATAGAATGGAAAGGGCATGGATTTGGAGGTGAGGTGATATTTAGGTGAGAAGAAGTAGGCTGCATAGTAATAGTAGAAAAATAGAAAGGGGAAGAAGGGAAATATTTTGGCTACTTGTTCTTATGTATTTTGTAATAGATACCAGGATCATAGATTTAGAGAGAAGAGATCTAGAGGTCATCTAGTCTGAGCTCCTCTCCTTTTATAAATGAGGAAAGTGAGACCCAGTGAATTTAACAGAATTACCCAATAAAGGCAGGATTTTAACTTTGGTCCTTCTGGCCCCACTTCTAGCACTCTCTTCACTAGCCCACATTGCTTTATTTAAGATAAGTCACTCAAATAGCCCTTTCACTTTAAAGAAGTATGTAAATTATTGAACACATAACCAAACCACTTAATAAAGAACAAGTATTGTCTCTGGCCATGTGATCTTGTGCAAAAAGTTCTCCATTTAAAAAAATGCATTGTTTGAGTAAGTACTAACTAAACCACATTAAAATTTGTTATGGTTTCAGAAAATCCACTTAAACATTAAATAATCCATTCTCAATAAATGCATAAAGTGGATCATTTGGTAATATTAAATGAAGATATTAGCTATTGCACAATCTCATTTCCAATAAAAGACATTTCTTGCACTAAAAGAGACACAATACAATGTGCCAAAAATATTAACCATATGGAAAATGTGAATTTTCATCTGAATTGCTTAAAAAATAATGATTTTAGCCAATAGAAAAATACTTGGATCCTAAAGGAAATAATTTGCTGTTACCATTTAGCAACTTAGAGTCTTGAAAGAATTAGAACTGTTTCAAAATGAAGAAGGAATTCCTTTACTAGAAGATTGTGGGCCAATGTCAGGCTACTCTGAATGCTTCAGCTTATAAAACAATAAAATCTAGGTTTGTGAGCTTTTTAAAAAAATGAATGTCCCAGAAATAGTTCAAACAAGCTATAAATTTTGCTCTTGTCCTACCTATATTTTCCTTTCCACACTTTTTGAAGAAGTGATAGATTTTGATTCAGACGTGCTGTTTTAACTTCAGTTCTGGCAATTACTACCTGCTTTGTGCAGCTTTACCATAGCGTAAAATGAGCTTGGTTTATTTTTAATTTCCTTCCTTCCTTCCTTCCTTCCCTCTGTCTCCCCAAGACTCCCACAGACTAGGACTCTTCCAGCTTAGTTTCGGGTCTGGTGAATGGCTTAGGTGTTAAAAAGGAGGCCATATTGTCTAGTTGACTTTTGCTCAAAAGAATAATGAACTCAAAGTGTGATGGATGAGCATTTTTCTTCCCTAAGTCCTTTTCCTGTTCTCTCTCTCCCTCCTTTTTCCCCCTCCCTTCTTCCCTCCCTCCTTCCTTCCTTCCTTTCTCCCCCCCCCCCAAATCTATCTATAGAGTACAAATATTACATGAAGAAGCTAGGTCAAGGATTTGGGATCAAGAAGACCTGATGTTGAATTCTGTCTCAGACATTAGCTATGTAACCATGGACAAGGAATGTAATATCTCTCACCCTCAGTTCTTTCATTTGTTTTTTTTTTTAATATTTTGTGTGGTTTTTTGTTGTTTTTGTTGTTGTGTTTTGTTTTGTTTTGTTTTTTTCCAGGGCAATGGGGATTAAGTGACTTGCCCAGAGTCACACAGCTAGTAAGTAGTTCCTTCATTTGTAAAAATGAGGATAATTATAACACTTATCCCATAGGGTTGTAACAATTATTTTACCATATGTAAAGCACTCTTCAAACCCTAAAGTGCTAGAGAGGAGAGGAGAGGAGAGGAGAGGAAAGGGAGAGAAAGAAAGAAAAGACAAAGGAAAGAGAAAGAGAGAAAGAAGGAAAGGAAAGGAAAGGAAAGAGAGAGGAAGGAAGGAGGGAGGGAGGGAGGGAGGGAAAGAAGCAAGGAAGCAAGGAAGGAAGTAAGGAAGGAAGAAAGAAAGGAAACCATCTTAGGTCTCTATTTTGCTGGTACTGTAGCCAGTTTAACTGAATTTCTCCTGACCCAGACAATTCAAGCCAAATGAGATAACTCCCAATAGGTAAGTTTAGAGTCAAATCCATATTCTTGTGTATGGTTGAAAAAGGTGTTACTCTTTTCATTTGAACTTAGATGGACATTAACTACCCTTAAACAGCTTTGCACATATGGGGAGAGATCCAATCCAATACTTGTGAGGCTGGAAGCTAAATTGGACAATTTAACTGTGAGTCACAGTGCTAATCCTGTTTTATAGGTTATAAAGTCTATATCCTGGCATTTAAACCGGCACCTTTAAAAATCACCTTTTAAAAAAGGCAAGGTGATTGAAAAATGATCTAAAAGGAGAAAGGCATGAAACCAAGAGAAGATGAGTTGGGGGCAAAAATGTGAATAGTCCTTTGAGAAAGAAAAGTCAGAGGGGAAAAGTTTATCTGAAATCATAGATAAGTGTGCAGTAGCCAATAAATAACTCAAGTTTCAGTCCTTGCAATAACAATCGGACCAGACAAGAAAAAAAAAATTATCAAGGTAGGCAGAAACATATATTTCGCTCTTGTTGGGCTCTGTGTACTCACTAGGCATAATGAGGAATCATCTCCGAAACAAGATGTGACATATCCCATGATAGTAATTACAAAACACTTCCTTAAATACTAAGAGGCAAATAAGCTCTTTGCTCTTCATACATTTCTTTCTCTTCCTCACTAATCATCTTTTCCTTTTTTTTTTGGGGGGGGGTGGGGCAATGAGGGTTAAGTGACTTGCCCAGCACTACACAGCTAGTAAGTGTCAAGTGTCTGTGGCTTGATTTGAACTCAGGTCCTTCTGAATCCAGGGCCAGTGCTTTATCCACCGCATCACCTAACTCCTCCCCGCCCCCCCCCCCCCAATCATCTTTGCAAGAGAAAGAAACTTCATCTTGCTTTCCTGAGAGGTCCTGCTCTCCAGAATGGTAATGGACTGCCTGAACCACAATCTTAGAAGAGATCCCAAACATACTTCAACTAGCTCTTAGGGCTTCACCTCCTGCCCACCATCTGCCTATTTCTCTCTGCCCTTTCCAGAATCTCTTAATATGTTCTGTTCCCTTAATCAAATGTAAATTTCATGATGACAAAGATTGTCCTATTTGCTTATGTTTGTATCCATGGTACTTAACACAATGCCTAGTTCATAGTAAATGCTTAATAAAAGTTATATCTCTAGGGCAAAGACCAGCTTTATTCATAAACTGAGTGTATAATTTGAGGAGACTGCAGAAGAACCCCCGACTGAAAAACAGTTTCCCTGCTGGTTTTCTAGAGGCTAAAATACCTACCTTCTATTCTTCACCCTTTGTTAAGGTCACACATTAAGCCATTGACATGTTGGTATGAATTAATTTGTGAGCAAGTCAATTACTTTAACAGACTTCAGAGGAAATAAGGGCACAGTAAGATGTCTATTTTTTTTTCCAGGGAAGTGGGAGCTGGTGTGTGAGTTCAAAGAAAATATAGAACTAGAATTCAAGTCTAGAGAAGGCAAGCTTAGGTGCAGAACTACTACTGAGAGAGATCCTGTGAATTCAGGATGTAATATGGAGGCACTGGAGAGAGGTGGGGAAAGGTGGCTCAGATTACAAAAGGATGACAAGCATGTTATAAAAAAGGACATAAGAGAATGCCCCTAAACACTTTTCAATTATTTCATAATTTTGCCTAAGGGCCAGTCCTGGTCCAAACCATCTATTCAATGTGTCTCCAATATTAATTTTAGAACTTAGCTATCATGCAAGTATAAACCTTTATTAGAGAAAATCCAATGAAAGTTTATTTCCTCCATTAACATGACCATATTAATGTTTAACTATCACCTGTTCTCCAGTTACATGTCACAGGCATTAAAAAGGATTATATTTTCTGAAACTATTTTGTAAGTCGTTTTTTTCCCTCCAAAAATTGTCACTAAAACCCAAACCCCTAAATTCATTCACTAAACAAAGGAGTGTGGATTTTGTATTCAATCAGTTGAAAAGTGTCTGATTATGTAATTGTCCAAAGGAAGTTGAGATGGTGTCTACATTTTAGCTTGTCTATATTGTTGTTGTTGTTTGTACTTCATTCCTGAAGAAGACCATGATGTCATGACTTGCGATGAATTGGATTTAAGTGAAGGAGAGATGTGCAAAGTCACCAACCAAACCTACTCTCTTCTCCAGAGCCATCTGGGTCCAGTGGCAAGATATAGATAAGGATGACTGGAGATGGCCCTGGATCTTTAAGGCAATTGGGGTTAGGTGACTTGCCCAGAGTCCTACATCTAATAAGTGTCTGAGGTGAGATTTGAACTCAGTTGCTCCCAACTTCAAGGCCAGTGCTCTAACCACTTCACAGCCCTTAACCATTCTACAAATCCAATTAAACAGTGATTACTTAACCTAACCACCAGAGGGCCATATCTGGACCCTCCCACTATTCCCCATCCTGTTCTGAAAACTCACATCAAATCATCCTGTTTTTCTACTCACCTAACTTCCCATGAGACAATAACTCTCTCCCTAGCTACCACTCCCTTATATGTGTAGTCTGCCCTATTAGAATGTAAACTCCTTGAGAGCAGGAAATAAGCATTAATATAGCACCTACCCTATTATGTGCCAGGCATAGTGTTAGGCAGTATGGAAAATTATCTCATTTCATCCTTACAACTCTGGGAGTTAGGTGCTACTATGACTTCCATTTTAGAGTTGAGGAAACTGAGGCAAACAGATTAAGGCCACACAGCTAATAGGTGTCTGAAGCTGTGAAACTTAGCTACCCACAGGGATGGTCTCATTTTATATTTGTATCCCCAGCTAACTTGTCACAGTGCTTGTCTTAGACAGTTATTGAGTTATGAATGCTTTTTCATTCATTCTGAAGAAAAGACAAAGCAATACCCTTTAAAAAAATCGTTCAGGGTTTTTGTTTGTTTTGTGGTTTTGTTTTTTAAACATCTCCTCCTCTAAGATAATCTTTCATTTATAAGGTATACTTCTTGTATATACAAAGTTGTTTGTTTGCATGTGGTCTCATTAGAATGTGAATTCCATAAGGGCAGGGACCATGCTTACTACCTTTCTTTGTAACACTGAACAAATCACTTTGCTTGAATAAAGAACCTAGAGGGAGGGGGGGAGAATTGGGTGGGTGGATAACTCCCCAAAAGGAATGACTTGCAGGTGTCATGCAGATCATTACAAAGGAACTAGCTACATATAGACAAGAAGATCTGGGTTCAGATCTAATCTTTATTGATACTACTTGTCTAACCTTGATGAAATAGCCATTTCTATGGACCTCGATTTCCTCACTTATAAAATGAGGAGGATAGGGAGGGAGGGAAAAAAAATCTGAAACTGGAAAGCTTGTATAAACAAAAGTTGAGAACTATCTTTAGATGTAACTGGAAAAAAATAAAATACTTCATTATTATTTAAAAATATATTAAGGTAATTGTGAATGGCTTTCCAGCAGAATATAAATTCCTTGAGATTAAAAATTAGTCTTATTAGTCTCATAGGGACTAATTCACTTTTTGTCTTTGCAGACCTAGTGACTAGGAGAAAATATGTTTAATACGTGTTTGCTATATTGTTCTTGTTTATTGTTCTGGTGCAGTCAAAATGAAGATAAAATACCATTAAAAAATGAGGAGAATGAACTAAATGGTCTCTGAGCCTAGATCTTTGATCCTATTTACTTCAATTTTGTAAACAGATAAAAAAGTGATCTTTACTTTCTAACAGGGCTCTTATGCCTTGTAATAAATTAAAGCAAAAAGAATTAGATTCCAGAGCATTTGACATGCTGAACTCAAAATTTAACATTTTTAGATTGCTGAGGCCTTCAAGTAATGCCCTTCTGATCCCTGGGGCATTTGAGTTACCCACTGACAAACAATTTCTAGGACTTCAGGGTCTGGCATGTGATAATATTATGAGGTCAGTACCCACTAGCAATCTAAAAGCATGATCACTTGCAATTTATCAGAATAGGTGCCCCACTTCTTTCATGATTCCCTGGCAGGCGAAATAAAAGTAAAATTTAGGGCAGAATCATGTTTACTTTCATGATTCTCTCTGTGTTAGTCACCTTGCCCAATGCTGACTACTCCTAATTATGAAAAATCACATTCAGCTTTTTTTCTGAAGACAGTAACACTGTTAGCCCCCCCCCTTACACAGAAAAACAATCCATCCATCCATCCTTCCATCCTTTCTTCCTTCCTCCCTCCCTTCCTTCCTTCTTTTCTCCCTCCCTTCCTCCTCATCTGAGCCAATAAAAGCTAAATTGAAGCCTTATGGAATGGTGCAATTAGCACAGTAAAGTGCAAAAAGCTGTAGATAGAGGACCTGGAATCTGATCTGACCTCTGATGCTTGGACAAGTTATTTAACACCCCAGGAGTCAGTTTCCTCATCTGTAAAGTGAAAAGGTTGGACTAAATTCCTTCTGAGGTTTATTTGAGTTCTATATCTATGATCCTTGAGTTAAATTATCCCTGAGTCATTTCTCTTCCTGTCTTAGTTAAATCTACTATAGAGACTTTGCTGCATTTGGTTAAATACTATTCAAGAAAATAAAATGATCATATGTATTCAGTACATTGTTTATAATAGTAATGTAAAAAAAATCTCTTACCATTATGCACAGTCTCCATTCCAAATTCTTCTTTTCCTATTTTGCTGGCCTCAAATTTCAACCAATCACAATTAGTTATAAATATCTGAAGTACATAAATGTCCTATAAGCTCTGAGATTGTATCCACTGTATTTGATTGTCTTTTTTCCCTAAGATACATGCCAAATGGTGGGAATGAGCAAATCATTTCCACTCAATCAGAAACAACTATTTTGAAAAAAAAGTAGGCCTAGATTCACCAAAGGAAGAGAAGTAAGGATACCATTCAAATAAGATAAGAATAGAGCAAGGATTGAGACTTCTCTATGCACTGGAGCCCAAGGAATAACTGTATGCCCATCACAAAACATTATTGATCTCTTTTTGAACACTGGCCAGCACAATTCCTATGTTTTTATTATGTACACAGAAGCAAAACTATACTTTTGCAACATTATTTAGCAGTTTGCCATATAAACACCTCATTCCCATCTCAAAAAGTATCTAGTTTTTGAAACTAGCTAGTATATAGGGTATATATTGTGTGGTCATGCTGAGTAAACCTATTGCTTTCCAACTTCAATCAATCATATGAAGCCAAAACCATGAGATTTCAATTTTCTCTGCTAACTTCCATTTTGACCATCTAAGAAACTTTTTTTTCACTATGCCTTGGCTATTTACCATGACAGAGAGTGGACATCCAAATAGCCTCCCCTCCTCCTACACTTTCTTGTTGACTTGACTGAAACCAAAAGCCCTAAACTATCCAGAAGCAGGAACATCTTGGGAAAAAAAGAAACACACATTAGTTTTCAAATGGCAGTCAGCACTAGAGGTTTTGGATTAAAAAAAATAATTAGTTGATTCAACAAAGATTGGTCTATGGATTCCTAAGTATTCAAGTTTTAATTTTTTTCTTTAAGAGGGAACAAGTATGTGTAAAATAAGTAGCTTTAAAACCTATTTTTTTTCCAGATCCAATGTTCTTTTGGCATGTTTTCCCTACACCCTCCTGCTCCAGTTTTTGTTTTTTTGTTTATTTTGTTTGTTTCAAAAACAGGATTACTAATTGTTACATAAAAACATTAAAAATTATTCATATTTCTATGGGGTTGTGAAGATTGAGAAATATTTATGAGCACTGCTTGGGCCCTGATTAGTTTCTGTTTAAAACCTAATTCATAGAAATATTTATGGTAATCATACATCTTGGGTTTCCTGAGGCACTGCCGATTTCAAATATTCTGTCCCCTTATTCCCATAAACCACATACCTAATGGATTTGTGATCTCATCCATATAGTTATTCTAACAGAAAATTTCACCTTTTCCTATGCAGCTTTTGTCTCTCTCCTGCCCTAAATCCTCCCAGTGGGGGACTCTACCAAGGTATTATTGGTCTTCCTCTTGATAGTGCATGAATACTAATGGAGCAAAGGGCAGTGCTACTAAATCAATAAAATCAAAGTGCAAAAACTAGGTATGAATAAATCCTTAATCAATTTCAGAGGAATCAAGTGCTTTGATGAGAGCAGGCAGATTATGCCAAGAAGGAAATATCTTGTGATTGGCTGAAAGTATCTGACAGACCTCTGAACTACCAAGGAAATATCTTGGGATGGGCTGAAAGAAACAGATACTCTTTGGGCTTTTAAAAAACACAGCTGGCCAATCTATAACTATGCTATCTAGAATCGCTGAGTCTAGTAGTAGTCAAATACAGTGATAAAGGACTCCTTGAGGGAAGGGGGATCATATTTCTCTTCTTTCTCCATTCTATAGTTGATGATCTTATAAATTCAAAAGGTTGAAAGATCTGGGCTTCCATCAACATCAGTAGTAGTGTCTCCAGAGTAGCAATGGCTGATGATACCACCCACATCAGTAGCTGAGAGACTCACCAAAGACAAATTAGAAACACTAAGGAAAGGTAGCCTCAGGACCCTATAAGGATACCGATTTTCATAGCCTAGCTGAGAGCTATACCACTGATGTAGGGGTGGATTTAACTGATCAAATTGATCATGAGGCATCACAAAGAATTATAAGACTCAGTGATTCAGTTTCCAAAGTTTTATTAAAATACTGTGAGGCCACGGGGATAAGTGTCTTGAATAGGGGGATGAAAATGGTTACATTTATAATGAGAAAAAGTAGGTTTTCTCCTTATTATCTTAATCTTCTTAAGGAGGTACATGGGAGGTTTTATCCTAATTTGGACTTCCTGGGGTCATAAGACAACCTTTGAGGCAGGTACCTTTTTCCTTGGAGGTGTGTTTTGGGGGTTTACATGTCATAATGTGAACCTAAGGACACATTTGGTACAATTTGAACATGTTCCTAAAGACATGCTTAAACTTGTCAGACGTAGAGGGTCTCTTTGTTTTTGATATCTCTATACTTAAGATTTGGTTTCTAGGTGTCCTATCATCTAAGAATATTAATGGCTATTAAATGGTCAATGGTCCCTAGTTATTGTCTCTGTTGACAGTGTTGGTTGATAAGGACTTGAACCCTTTTGGTTACTGTACCATTGATCAGAACATAAATCTTAGTTTCTCTGTTAACCCTTTTAGGTACTATTGATCTTAGGTTATCTGTTAACCCCTTTTTAGCCTCCTCCATTACCATGAAAATTCTGTGAGGATTCCTTAAATCCTCACTTTCTCTTACATTGAATATCAAATCTGTCTATTAATCTTATCTTCATATCATCTCTCAAATATGTCCTCTTCTATCCTCTGTCACTACCACTACCCTGATGCCAGTTCTTATCAACTCATGCCTGGACCACATCCCATCAACCCTCCAGTTCATCCTCCAATCAGCTGTCAAAGTAATCTTCCTAGCAAGTCTAACCATGACACACCCCACTCCCCCAGATACTTCAATAAACTCCAGTTAGTCTTCCTCACTTTCAGGATCAAATATAAAAAATCCCATTTGATGTTCAAAACCCTTCTTAATATTAATACTTTATAAACTGATCAAGAAAAAAAAAGGCTTAAAGAGTTTCCCTTTTAATCAAATATTTTTTCTAATATACATGCATGTCTATAAATGTAATGATTCATAGTTAATTGATAAATATATGTATGTAAATTATTCAATTTTTCTTCTATGACCAGAATAATCGGGGGGAAAAAATGGTAGAAATTGACCTAGGGATTACATGACTTTCATATTGCAGGTTCACAATTCCGCCTGAATAGTCATCTCCAATCTGATAGACAATATTCCATAAAACTGTGACTATACACAGGACTAGGTTGAAAACATTAATAGTTGTCAAAAGGGGAATATTGACCTTCACTTGTAAGGAGTATTTTAAACACATGGAAAGAATTCAATTAAACAATCTTCTGGGCCAGGAAATTGCTTATTCAATATACATTTCAATGCTTAATTGTGCACTACTTGGGAAGACTAACATAACAATATATTCACTGTTAGAAATTTGAAACAGAATATTCAGTGGCCCTACAAAAGTTAAGACACTAGAGCAACTCTGCAGTTTATAGAATAAATATTCATACTATTACTGTTTTGGGAGCAAAAGGGGTAGAGGCAATCGGGGTCACACAGCTAGTGTCAGGCTAAATTTGAACTCCGGTCCTCCTGACTCCAGGTCTGGTGCTCTATCCACTGTGCCATCTAGCTGCCCCAATACTATTACTCTTGAGATGAGGGGCAGCTAGGTGGCACAGTGGATAGAGCACCAGCCCTGGGGATAAAGCATTAGACCAGAGTTCAAATCTGACCTCTGACACTTTACACTTACTAGCTGTGTGACTATGGGCAAGTCACTTAACCCTCATTGCCCCAGCAAAAAAAAAAAGAAAAAAAAGAAAAAGTAAGTAAGGCATGGACTCTTGTCTGTAGCTCATTATCATCAACAATCATGCAATCAGGATAGATTTAAAAATAACAAGAGTTTAGCAGTGACAGAAGAGGTAATGTGTCCAGACAAGAGGATTTGGTTAGACCTAAAAACTAAAGAAAAAAGCCACTTGGGAATGCCTTCAGATATCTGACTCTTTCATAATTTTCCATGCTAATATAATGAATCACAAAGACACATTCTGCTTTTACCTTTCTTGAGGGTATAATTCAAGCACATCTTCCACACTACTTGAATAAATACCCCTAGGCAGAGACAGTCACCAACTTTATACATACAAATGACCATCCATGATTCCTGACTAAACACATCTGAAGTCTCTACCCTCTTCTATAACTGCCATTAAAGCCCATTGTAAAAGTTAGCAGGGTGGTAGAATCAAAGAGTGACCTGGGCTTAGAGATGAAATAGAGTCTGAAAAGAGAGAGAGAAGCAGTGGATTTGAAATTCACAGTAAGTTAACAAATTGTCAATGTCCCTTGGTCCTGGGATCTGATATTCAAAGCCAGGTCTGTTGTTAAAATGGTTAATCTACCCAACTAATGACATTTGGAGTCAAGAATGAAGTTTGACTATAATAATATTAGACTGGTTTCATTTTGTAATTTTTTTTCATAAACGAACTGAAATTCTAAAATAGAATGTCCAGGGATATTTTGAACAAAAATGGCAGCATGAAAGAGATCACTGCATGCCTCCCAAGGTTATTACTTGGCTTCCTCTGAAACCCTTTCAAAAAGAATCCCTTCTTTGTTCCCAAACCCATAAGGTAAGAAAGCCCATGGAATGAGAAAGTATGGTTGTCATACTATTACACCTCATTCTAGAATCAGGAGTCCACAAGAATGAGGTCATTACTTTTGTTTTGAAGTCTATCACATTCCCTTTTTACCAATCTTTCTTTATACTATTTGTCATTTTTTTTTTTAACAACTTCAGGACACATATTTATTATTTTCTTGCATTCATTAGAACAGGGGCAACTAGGTGGCACAGTAGATAGAGTACAAGGCCTGGAGTCAGGAAGACCCGAGATTAAATCCAGCCTCAGAAATTTACTAGTTGTATGACCCTGGGCAAAACACTTGACCCTCTTTGCCTCAGTTTCCTCATCTGTAAAATGAACTGGAGAAGAAAATGATCAACCACTCCAAAATCTTTGCAACAAAACCCCAAATGAACACAACTGAACAACAATATCCATTAGAGTGTAAGCTCCTTTAGGGCAGTGGCTGTTTCACCTTCGTAATTGAATTCTTAACACCTAGCAGAGTGCCTAGAATGTGTGAGATAATAAATGCTTGAGGACTGATTAAATGACACTTCCTCACTTTACTCAATAACTTCTAAATCAAGTACATAATCTTCCTGTCTTATTCCCTGCCATCATTTTCACTAATTTGCACCTCCACATTGATGTCCCTTCTAAAATTTTGGCCCCTTAACTTCTCCAGTCCCTTCACATTCAATGACTTTCATTTTTACAGAATTTCAGCAACCCATGGATACAGTCCCTTCCACTCAAACCTTTGCTATTGATAAAATGCCCAATAATTTACATTTTTGAGCTTTCTTTATTCTAATAGTCCAAAGCCACCCTCACTTCTGACTTCTCTTGCCTCTTTTCTCACAGAATCACAGCATTTGACCTTTGTAAGTAACCTTAGCAATCATTTAATAAAACTATTAGAGGAAAGGGATTACTATCGCAAAGCATCTAACAAGTGATTCTCTAGCTTCTGCTAGAAGACTTCCATAGAAGAGCAAGCCAACCACTCTTGACGGGCCCCATTACCTTTTTGGACGCTCTAATTGTTAGGAAGTTGTTTTGTTTTCCATGAGTTTAGTCTGAATTTTGTCTCTTTGCAATTTCTACCCAATCATTGTTTCCTGTTCTAGCCCTTGGAGCCCAATACATTAAACCTCATTTATCTTCCACATGACAACTTTCTTGTCTGTCCTGAGTTATCTTTTCTCCAGGCTGAAAATTCCCAGTTCTTTCAAATCACCCTCATAGGACCAGGACTATAGGCATTTCACCATGCTTGTAACTTTCCTTGGATAATCTTGAACTTAACAATGTATTACTTCAATTATAGTGCTCAAATCTAAAGACAATAAGATGGTCTGCTGCCCTTAGTCTCACCCTAGTCTGTCCTTTAGCTACCAAAATAGTTTTGGTAATTCATGTCAACTCCCTTCGCTCCCCTTCTCCCTCCCCCCAAGAAACTCCAGTGGCTCTCTATCACCTCTAGGAACAAATACAAAAATTGTCTGGTGTTCAAAGCCCTTCTTAGCCAAGTTTTCTTCCCCCTGCTTTTTGAGTCTTCTTAGTCCTTACACTGAACTGTGTACACTTTGACCCAGTGACACTGGCTGACTTTCTGTTTCTCAAACAAAACACTCCATATGTTGGAGCCCAGCATTATCAGTAGCTGTTCTTCATGCTTAGAATGCTGTCCCTCTTCATCTCCAACTCCTGCCTCCCCTGGCTTTCTTCAGTTGCCAGTAAAATCCCACCTTCCACAGGAATCCTTCTCAATTCTTTCTTTGTTGGTTATTTCTAATTTATCCTGTACATAGCTTTTTTGAACATAGTTGTTGACATGTTGTCTTACCTATTCAACTGTGAGCTCTGCTGAATGCCCTATTTTTTTCCTGTAACCAAAGCTACCATCCAGGCTGAGACTGGCACCTCTCTTGACCTTAGGAGTTGAGGAATACTTGGGAGTTGAACTTTATAGTTGAGGAAACTTGGGCACAACTAATAAGTATGTGATGCCAAATTTGAACTGAGGTCTTCCTGATTTGAAAATTAGTGCTCTTTCCACTGAGCCACTAGCTGCCTCTATATTTTAGGGTACCCCTAAAATTGAGGGAAGATTATCAGTAAGGACTACCAATGGGGGCAATGATAAAGGGACTTAACCCAAAGGCAGGGAGACTAGATATTCTCAAAAACATTAAAGGTACCAAAGAATCCTGGAGGAGGGGTGAAATATGATATACCTGGCCTTTAGGCAATAGAGGCCAGAGTAGGATCAATTACACATGCATAGGCCATGCTCTACTTTTCTACATCTTGTTCTGGGATCAGTAATAAAATCAGTACTACCATTGTTCTTAGAAAGATGCAAAGAACATATTAGTTGACTATGTTCTGGACAAATTGGCCACTCTTGTGACTCTGTAGACACTCACCAATGTTGCCAGGTACATATACACTGTCTCTTTCATTAGAATATAAGTTCCTTGAAGGCAAGCACTAACTCACTTTTATATACTTAACACTTACTTAATATATTGCTGGGCAGTTAGCAGGCAGTTAAAATGTCTTCCCCTCCTCCCCCTCTTGGGCAATGAGGGTTAAGTGACTTGCCCAGGGTCACAAAGCTAGTAAGTGTCAAGTGTCTGAGGCTGGATTTGAACTCAGGTCCTCATGAATCAAGGGCTGGTGCTTTATCCGCTGCACCACCTAGCTGTCCCTTAAAATGTCTTTTTCATTTATTTATTCCTTTATGATTTTTCTGTTTCTAGTGGTGTATTATTTCATGATCCATATGATTCTACTTTGTTAGAACTAACACAGGAAACATTGGAAAAAAAAGTTGTTCCTACTAGCCATTGATATATTTCATAGATGAATGGATACTTCAGGAATAGTAAGATTAATAATGTCATTTTTTCAAATAACAAGTGAATCTTTTCTTTTTTTCCCCCAGAAATACATTTCTCAAATTGCATTGATTGAAATGGGCATGGCAATAAGATTTTATAAAAGGTATTACTTACGGAATGTTCATTTGAATACATACTCTTCTGGTTAATTCAGCCTTTTCTTTCTTATGTCTTGGTATACTCTAATAATCCCTAAAATCCTTATCCCAAATCAAAATAACATCTACCCTTAGGATCATTTTCTACTAAGACATAATGGGACTGGCCTCTTTTCCCCACCTTTTGGAGCACTAACTTATTCCTATACCATTTATTATTTTCTTTAAGATATCTTTTATTAATAAGTTTAAATAAAATAATTTGGAATTTTGAAATTCTATTTGGCACAAACAGTTTTCACTGGCCCAGACCAAGGGTACAGTCATTTTCATCCCTCCCTCTTCTAGATGCTGTTACCACTATAGACAACTGAGGCATGAGATTTCAAACAATAGCCTTTTTCAAAGTAACTTTTTTTTTTTTTTAGCCTTGGTCTCCCCTTGTCACGCAGGCTGAGAATGCAGGGGTTACTCACAGCCTGATCCCACTACTGATCAGTCATGCTCCATTTCCAACATGGGATGGTTTGCTATTCCTCAGAGAACTTGCTCTTCTCTTCTGGACACTCAGCATAGACCACTGGAGGTTACAACTTCTAAGCTCAAAAGAGGTGCCAATCTCAGACTGACTGGTATCTGTGGTAACAGGTCTATGACACCACTCAAGCCCTTATACACTTTCAATTACAGTCCTCATTTTTCTTTGTCTTTTCCTGTCATTAGACCTTATCTTCCTTCTTGTCATGTTCTGTACTACTGGGCAGCTTGTTAACCTGATAAAGTTTATTGCTGTCTAATGTTTTAGAGAGGAAGCAAAGGTAGGGGCCCCTTTCTCTTCTATTAGGCAAACACATTTGCATTTTAATAGCAGCATTCAAATGCTGGAGTCAATATCTTAACCGAAAGGAATAATCCTAATGGTAGGAATTTGGGACAGGTTAAGTAGAAGAGGAGATAATTTTCTGGAAGGCAAGCTTTTAATGTTTGTTAACATTAGCTTAGCTCTCCTTACAGGGGTAGGACCAGCCATGATAAATTATATGTAGGTATAAGTGAGGACACACACACACACACACACACACACACACACACACACACACACACACACAAATACATACACCTAATACATGCATATACATATGTATATGGATAAGCATATATATATATATATACATACACACATACATATATACATTTTAAAATTTGATTATAATGAAATATACGTTTTTATATTTTGAGACATCAGCTTTACCAGAAAAAACACAAATTCCACAACAAAAATGCAATACCAAATATCAATTGTTAACACAATTATAATTTATTCAAGAAGGATAAAATAGAAATGGGAAAACTGAAAAGAAATAGAAATTAATATGTTCCTCTAGGGACATTTCATAATTCCCTCAGTGATATACAGAATATTATGTAATTTGGACCAAGATGAAACTGTTGAGGCACAACACTCCAACAGAGAATAGAGGCCGACTACGTAAATTCACTAAGCAAATATTTAGTCTGACTTTAAAAAAAATTCTTCATCTCAATAGCTGCTTGAAAATATATGAAAAACAATATTCATGTTAGCACTGCTTATTTATGAATGTGTCCCCATAGGAGTAAAACATTATCCTTCTCAACTCTTCAGAGGTTCTAACTGAGAGAATAATTATGGTGACAAAATGGGAAAACTGTTAACTTCCTTTTCAATTATTTAGATATTATTAGGAGGCTTAGGGCACAAATTAAAGATGTTCATCCATTCATGTTTGCTGACAATATGATTGCAAACCATTACTACTTACATATTATAGCTAGCAACTATAGGTAGTTAATTTTTCTTTAAATGGGGCAATGAGGGTTAAGTGACTTGCCCAGGGTCATACAGCTAATCAGTATCCAGTTTCTGAGGTCACATTTCAACTCAGGTCCTCCTGAATCCAAGGCCAGTGCTTTATCCACTGTGTCACCTAGCTGCCCCTATAGGTAGTTAATCTTTACTTCTGCTAGAAATCCTGTTATTTAGAAATCTGATGGCATCCAGTTTGATTTTGAATTCCAACTTTTGATTTTAAATTTGACTTTTTTATTTCTGTTCTTAACAAAATATAAAATCTTGTGTCATAGGTTTTTTATTTTTGGGGGGGGGGGGGCGGACCCCCGCGGGCATGCGCCTTATCATAGGATTTTAAAAATAAATTAATCAATGCTAACCACAAAAATGCACGTTGCCTTAACAATAAAGGTAAATTAATTCTTAATCTGGTTATTTGATTCTATTCTATTCAAACATCTAAAACAAGTCATCATTGAATTCAGTATTTTTTAAAAACACATTTTATTAATGCTCTTTTTGCCGCATGCCACAACTGTTTATAGAACAAGTGCTGCTCACAAAAGTCCTCCCACTCCTATATGCCATTGCATTTTCCCCTCCCCTCAACACAAAGAAAGAGTTAAGGAAAAAAATTGTGAACAAATGAGATCTGTTTGAATGAGTACACAATTTTCCTCACCTGCACTTACCCATATCAATATCAACCTGAGACAAATATATTTCATCTGTTCCCTGGGCCATGATTGTCATTGTTAACTATGTTGCATTTCCTCTTAGTGTCACCTTAATTTACATTATTACAATCACTGTGCATAATTTTGCAGTTCTACTAATATTACCTTGACCAATTAATAAAACTTTCTCAAGGTTTTTGTTTTTAATTTTTCCTGAATTGTTCTTTTTGGTTTTGGATCTTCATTCAGGTCACACTCACTAACCATAGGGGTCCCCTAAGACTCTTTTCTTCTCCCCCTGTGTTATTTTATTTGGTGTTCTCATCAGCTTCTATGGATTCAGTGATCACCTCTATGCTCATGATTCTTGGATCCACTTATCCAGTCTTAACCTCTCTCCTAATCTCTTGACCTGTTTTTTTTGTTTGTTTGTTTGTTTGTTTTTGGTGGGGCAATGAGGATTAAGTGACTTGCCCAGGGTCACACAGCTAGTAAGTGTCAAGTGTCTGAGGCCGGATTTGAACTCAGGTCCTCCTGAATCCAGGGCCGATGCTTTATCCACTGTGGCACCTAGCTGACCCCCGTGATATCTCTTGAATATATCCTCTTCTCTCCTCTGATACTGATACAGATCCTTATTACCTCACACCTATGGTATTGAAATAGCCTTTTTGATTTTTCTCTGCCTCAAGTCTCACCCCACTATAGTCCATTCCCCCATTCACCTGTAAAAGTGATCTTCCTTAAGTGCAGGTCTGATCATGTCATTCCCTGATTCTATAAACTCTAGTGCCTCCCTATCACTTCCAGCTTCAGTTATAAAATACTCTGGAATTTAAACTCTTTCATAACTTGGCCCCCTCTTGCCTTTCCAATCTTTTTATACTTAACTCATCCCCACATACCCTGTAATTCATTGTCACCGTCTGTCTATTTCTTGTGCACTGTCTTTCATACTTGGGATTTTCTCCTTCCTAGTATTTGTCCTGGCTTCTTTCAAATCCCAATTAAACTTTCACCTTCTACAAAAAGCCTTTCCTGATCCATCTTATTACTAACACCTTCTATTGATTATCTCCAATTCATCTGGTATTTATTTTGCCTGTATATAAGGACTGTCTTTTAAATTTCTTTGCCAACAGTTAGTCAATAAACATTTATTAAGTGCCTGGCACATTGTTAACTATTGTTGTTCCTTATGTGTAATACTATTTCTTTACATGTATATATCATGACTTGTTCAGTCATACCCTAGTTAATGGGCACTCACTTTGTTTCTAGATTTTGCCAGAAAAAAAATTAAGCAATTCATTAAAAAAAAAAACATTTTTTACTATCCAATTAGTTTAACTGAACTGTCCTCATACACAGAAAAGCAAATAAGTAGAAATAGTAATTAAACAAAGAGATCATGCCATATTAAATGGGTACTGGGAAGAACAGATAGTTTAGATTTTTTTTTTTTGTGGGGCAATGAGGGTTAAGCGACTTGCCCAAGGTCACACAGTTAGTAAGTGTCAAGTGTCTGAGGCCAGATTTGAACTCAGGTCCTCCTGACTCCAGGGCCATTGCTCTATCCACTGTGCCACCTAGCTGCCCCCAATTATTTTGTTTTTAAAAACAAAATTATTCCAAATTAACATGGTGCTTTGTATCTGTGTCAGACAGAAGTGAAATGACTCAACAACAACATTATATATTCACTAAAGTCTTTTTATTGTAGTTATTTGTGAAAATATCATCTGTATTAGATGGTAAGCTTTAAGAGGTAGAGACTACTATTCTCTTTTGTATCCTTGATAGTTTTTAGACGAATCCCTTGAAAACAATGTGTGCTCAGGAACTATTTATTGAGTAAATAAATAAATGAGTGGTCAGTGTACTTAGGTTAATATCATTCAACCATGCACATTCAGAATAACAGTATAACCTGATACTTATTTAACATTTAATAAGATTGTCACAGGAGGGAGTTACAGGCAGGAGATGTCTGGCCCTATCATTTCATCCAGATAGAAAACTGGTGTACAAGCTTGCTCCAGTGATATAGATCTGAAATTAAGTGATCTGCCCATAGGAATATACTCAGCACCTAAATAATGACACATGAAAAAAATGCTCTAAATCACTATTGATTAGAGAAATGCAAATTAAAACAACTCTATCATATGGGATAATATGACAAAAAAGGAAAATAATAAATGTTGGAGAAGCTGTGGAAAAATTGGAACAATAATGCATTGTTGGTGGAGCTGTGGACGGATCCAACCATTCTGGAGAGCAATTTGGAAGTATGCCCAAAGGGCTATGGGACTGTGCTTACCCTTTGACCCTGTAATACCACTATTAGGAGTGTATCCCAAAGAGATCATAGAAAAGGGAAAAGGACCCACATGTCCAAAAATATTTATAGCAGTTTTCTTTGTGGTGGCAAAGAATTGGAAGTTGTGGTATATGAATGTAATGGAATACTATTGTGCTGTAAGAAACGATGAACAGGAGGAGTTCAGAAAAACCTGGTAAGACTTAAGTGGACTGATGCTGAGTGAAGTGAGCAAAACAAGAAGAACATTGTACACAGTAACAGCAACATTGTGCGATGATCAACTATGACAGACTTGGCTCCTTTCACCAGTGCAATGATCCAAGACAATTCCAAAGAACTCATGATGGAAAACGCTCTCCATATCCAGAAAAAAACTGTGGAATCTAGATGCATATTGAATTATACTGTTTCTACTTTTTGGTTTTTGTTTCTTCTTTTTTGAGGTTTTTCCCTTTTGTTCTGATTCTTCTTTCACAACATGACTAATAAATATGTTTAATGTGATTATACATATATATCACATTGCTTTCTGTCTTGGGGAGGAGGGGGAAAGGAGGGAGGGAGAAAAATTTGGAACTAAAAATCTTATGGAAACACATGTTGAAAACTATCTTTACAGGAAACTGAAAAATAATAAAATACTTTTATCATTCAAACAAATTTAAAAAAGAAGAAGAAAAAAGGAAAATGCTCAGCATGTACTGCAGGAAGAACTGAAACCTAGGTCTTCCTGAATCCAAGGTTAGTTTTGTAGCCATTATTTCCCACTGTGATTCATAGGATATCTGTTACTTCTTTCTCCATAATACCATCTCCAGTGAGAAAAACAAACCAACGTTCACCATTTATTGGAGCCCAACTTTGGAAATCCCCTTTTTGTCCTAACAGCAGTGTAACTTGCATCCTACAGAAATGAAGATGACTTTCTCCCATGACAGGGCTGTGTTCAGTGTTGGTTAATTAGCACACAGATGGCAGAAGAGCTGCCTGTATCACCCCCTACTATACAAATATCCATTTATATGCTGCACATACTGCAAACCAGAATATTAGCAAAAGTCTTGCTGTACTAAGTAATCAAGTCTTCACACTTGAAAGTTAGAGGGGAAGAAAGGTAATGATTATGAAGTTCCCACATTAATTGGACAAGCTTCAGGGAGAGGGGAGAGGCATAATTTATTGTTGTGTTCTATGTTCTTGTAATTTAATTCTGAATTCTTAGAAATAAAAATAAGTACAGAAAATCAATCCAAGTTGTTCTTTTACTGGTTGGTTGATTTTCTATCAACCAACCTTTATAATTGTCTCAGAATTTAGAACAGTTCAAATGAAAACTTGAAAAGTTTAATCTACAGTTGGCTTTAGAACATATGTTGGTAGTTTTATTGACATGTAAGTGTGTCTGATGATCTGGGAATTTACAGAATTCCAGAATCTGAAGAACTAACTGACTTGTCCTGAGCTATTTTATTCTGATCTCTTACTATCCTCTTCCTATTTGCTCAGTGGTGATTCTCTGTCTTATGATTCACAGTGGAGTAAGAGAGCATCAACTCTCAGCCTGTAACTGTTTTGCTTATTTAATTAATGATGCTATTTCCTTCTCCTCACACCTTTTGGACTGAAGTCAATATTTTAATATTTTTGTTCTAAAAAGACATCATCCTACATTCCACACTATAGGCTACAAGGGGTGAATAGAGGGACTGGTCAGAAGGTTAGGAAGAGAATGGGACTGGAGTATTAAAAATAAAATTTGAAAAAAATAATGCTGATACCTATTGATTGGGGAATGACTAAACAAGTTGTAGGAAATAATAAATATGATAAATACATAGAATCATAAGAAGTCATATGAATTGATGCATAGTAAAGTAATTTGAGAGGTGTCTAGATAGCTCAGTGAATAGAATGCTGGGACTGGATTCAGGAAGATCTGAGTTCAAATCTGACCTCAGACACTTACTATGTGACTTTAAGGAAGTCATTTAACCCTGTTTGTTTCAGTTTCTTCATTTATAAAATAAGTTAGAGAAGAACAATACAAAAATCATATAATTGGTCAGCATTACAGGGTTGAGGGATAAGTAGGGGTAGCATATATGTGAGATGGAGACAACCACTCTTTATTTCTAAAGGTTCCTTTTGGAATTTTATGGGTCCCAACTACATTCTGAGATCACTGATAGGGGTCCAGGTATGTAGACATTGGTAACTTGGGGGATTATATAAGACCACTTTTTTAATTGCTAAAGATGGGACAAGGTCAGGTAGTCTAGCTTCTTAAGAATAACACACAGACCTTGTAGAACAACAATAGGGGAGTGTCATGATAATTCCTATGATTATGGAATATTACTTGGGAAAATACATGGGACTGGAATATGGAAAAGAATTGGAGGACTGGAGAAGGGAAAGACCAGGAAGGAAGGCAAATTAGGAGGCTGTTAATAATCCAAGAAAGAAGTGTTGAAAGCTTGAACTAGAATGGAGGCTTTAAAAATGGGGAGAAGGGAAAAGATGTGAGAGAAGCTGTAGAAGTTTAATACTAGGCAATTAATTGGATGTGGAAGAAGCAAGGGGAGTGATTATGACACTGAAGCTGCAAACACAGGTGACTAGTAAGATGGTAGTGCTCTCAACAGAAATAGAGAGGATGACAAATGGGTACTGATTTTGAAGGAAAAATAATTAGCTCTGCTTTGGATATGTTAAGTTTGATATACATGACATTCAATTTGAAATATGCAAAAAGCAGTTGGTGATGTAGAATTAAAGCTCAGGAGAAGGAGTAGGGCTGTCTATATTAATAAAAACATCTCATCTAGATAGACATAATAAATGAATCTCTGGGAGCTATTAAACTCATTGAGATAAAAGGGATTGAGAAAGGAGGAAGAAATCTTTGCAAGATTCTTGGGGTGCACTTATTGTCAGGGACAGTAGATAAGGAGACCCTGAAGGTGGAAGTAAGGAATAATCAGTGGGGAGGAAGGAAATTTGTCAGAGGAAAGAGATTTTCTGTTCATTGTAAATTGAAATATTCAAGTTAGTTGATGATTAAGTTAACAAGAGTAACATTTATATAGCACCTATTAATATGCAAATTTTATAAATATTATCCCATTTGTTCCTTACACCAACCCTGAAAGGTAGATGCTATTATTATTCCCATTTTACAATTATGTAAACTGAGGCAACCAGTTCAAATGAGTAGGTCAGATATGAAATCAGGTTTTCTGACTCCAGGCCTGTTGTTCTATCCACTTCACCAACAAATTTTTTTAAATGTGTCTAGTCTTGGTGGGGAAAAGGCCACCTCCTAATTGGAAAATGAAGTAAAAAAAAGAGAGAGAATAAAAGATGATGAAAAGAGACTTTGAGATAGAGTAATAGAGGAGAAGTTCATGGAAAATTTGGCCTACTACCCCAGTAAGGTATGAGACACGATCATTTGCTGAGATGGAAGGGGCAAAAGATGGCATAGGGACTTGAAGAGAAAAGGAAAAAAATAGAAACAGCAAACCAATGTGGGAAATATGAAGAGTCAATTATGGAAGCATAAATGCATTGCCTTCCCATAGTGATATTCCAGTTAGAACTAAAGGACATACTTTTGTAGTCAACTGAATTTTATGACTTTCTCCAGTACTGTTCAGCATCCATAAATAAGAGAAGAGGAAGCAAGATGTTTGAGGCAATCCAGGGTTGGGATTTAACAAGGTATAAGCAGCAATAGAGAAAGCAAGAGATTCAAGAGTAGAGAACAGTGTACATGAAACTAGATTATTATTGTATAGGGTCAAGATTGCAAAGGGAAGGAAATGAAATGAGTACAGGTAGAGTCAAACTGAAATAGAAAAAGAGTAGTACATAAATTTAACAGTACATAAGGTTCCCTCCAGGCCACATAATGACTTAGAAAAACACATATTAATGTAATCTATGATCTATTGTATCTTTTCTTATTTGTTAAATATTTCTCAATTACATTTAAATCTGATTTGGCATCAATAGAAAGTGTTTCAGGGTCACAAATGAGGTATGCAGGTCAAAGTTTGACACCTCTGTTCTGGGAGACAGAGAAGGAATGCATCTTCTGGAATTAATTCATGGTGAGCGTGAAGCCTTGGTTTAGGAGGAGTGAGGCATGAGAAGCTATGGAATGATAGAAAGTTATAATCCAACAGAGATTTTCAGAGTTCTTAATCATGGAAGTGGGGCACTTGTAGGTCACTATGATATCAAAGGAATGATATTTCTTTATGTGACAGAAATGAAATGAAGGTAAAGAATATGAGAAATGAAAATGATAGCTGAGAGTCTATGGGTATTCGAGGGACACATATACATGCACATTAAATCCCTTAGTAAAAAACAGAAGTTGAAGCAGGAAGATTATAAACCCGGTAGTAAGACAGGAGAATATCCTGGAGGCAGGCTGATTACTGTCATCTGGACTGATAAAGAGAAAGAGAGAGAAGGGGGGGGGGGGAGAAGGGAGAGACAGACAGAGATGGATAAATTTGGATGGATTGAATCTAAAAGAAAAGTGAATCTAATAAAATTTTGATGTACTTGTGAATTATTCAAATCATTGTGGAAAATATTTGGAATTGTCAATCAATCAATAAGCATTTATAACATACTTATTATTTGTCAGGCACTACACCAAATGCTAGAGATAAAAAGAAAAGACAAAAATAGGTCTTTTTTTCAAGGAGCTTATGTTCTTTTTTTTTTTTTTTTGGTGAGGCAATTGGGGTTAGTTGACTTGCCCACGGTCACAAAGCTAGTAAGTGTCAAGTGTCTGAGGCTGGATTTGAACTCAGCTCCTTCTGAATCCAGGGCCAGTGCTCTATCCACTGTGCCACCTAGATGCCCCAAGGAGCTTATGTTCTAATAAGATGCACACATATACACAGAGAGAGGAATATCCAAAATATATACAGAACAGACAGAAGGTATCCTTAAAAGAATAGCCATGATCTTTTGGAGGAACTATGAAAACCTTCCTTCAGAAGGTGGTCCTTTAGGTGAGGTCTGAAAGGATTCCACAATACAAAGGTGATGAAGGAGAGCACACTACACATGAAGGATGGCCAGTGCGAAGGTACAGAGACAAAAGATGGAACTTTTCAGGCTAGTATTGCTGTATTATAGAGATCACAGAGAGCAGTACTGTAGTGTCCTAAAAGGCTTAAAACTGCACTGACTTTTGGGATGCCCTGTATATAGAAAGACTGACAAGATGGACAGGGGATGGGTTAAGAAGAGCTTTAAATGCCAAACTAAGGTATTTATATTTGATTCTATAGATAATTGGGAGCCACTGTTAAAATAGGGTAGATGACATGGTATGACTAATATTTTAGGAAAATCACTTTGACTTTGGAGTGGAATGGAGAGAAACTGAATAGAAAACCCAATGATAATGCTATTGCAGAAGTCCAGGTGAGAAATGATGAATCTAAACTAGGCAGAAGCCTATGTGAATGTTGAAAGGGGAGACATATGAGAGTAGGGTAGAAGGAAACCAAAAGCTCTGTGTGTGTGTGTGTGTGTGTGTGTGTGTGTGTGTTTAATTCCATAAGACTAATGAAACTGTTCATATCCTTTGACACAGAGATCACAATACTGAGAATATGGCCCATGTACACCAAAGAAAGAACAAAGTCACATTGAGGTCACATTTATACCACATATTTTCATAGAAGCCTTTTTATAGTAGCAAAACAACACTGGAAACAAAGTGTAATGGATGGCCATTGGCAGGGAAGCGAGGAAGTGGGGAGAGCTAAATAATTGTGGTATATGAATCTCATGGAATATTATTACTTCATTAGGAACAGTAGCTCTGAGTAGTTAAGAGAAGCATGGAAATGCTTGTATGAACTAAATCAGAATAACATCAGGCAGGATAATAATAATGTGAAGGAAAAGAAAAATAAAGTTAAAGTGAAAACTGAGTAGAAGTAATGATGAATCATATAGCCTCAGAGAGAAAACTAGGAAATTTACCTTCCTCATTTAATTACAAAGATCATAGATTTAGAGATAGAAGGGACTATCATGATCATTTTGTCCACCTTCTTCCTAAGTCTTGCAGATGAGGAAATAGTCCCAAGGAGATAAAATACTTGTCCAGGGTCTCATAAGTAGTAAGGAGCAAAGTATACTACACTGGTTCTTCAATTAAAAAAAAATAACATCCATTTATGCCCTTTTTAAAAAACATAACCATTTCCATATTTACTCCATTCATATTCAATGACTCTTCCCTTGTGACTAAAGAAAACCATGCACAAAAACCAACTGATGGAGTGAGCACATCTTGAGAGCGCATGCAACATCCTATACCTTTAATATATCCTTCACCAACTGCTTCCAGGAGGAGTCAGTGTGGTACAGTGAGAAGAGTGCTGGATTTGGCCCCTGAAGACCTTGGTTCAAGTTTTATCTTTTCCCCTTACTACTTAGGAGGTGGACAAAATGATCTATACTTCACTGTTCTACTTGTTTTATAATAATATTTGTTAAAATGACAATATTCTCTCACTTCACAAGCCTTACTCTGAAAATGAAGGGCCAATGTTCAGTCAATATTTTCACATAATCAGAGCAAAGGCTTTCCTTAAACAAACACACAGTTACCACTGGTACCAGAAGCGTATGTGTTCCTACTAAAGACCAAACAAAGGCTAATATCTTCAGTGGGGAAGAACCATTGCTGAATTCATGAATCAGAGGTTCTATTTATAGGCATTTTTGTGAAGGATAACTATCCCTTAGCTCAATCAAAATTTTAGACCTTGATTACAGATAACAGGATGGGAAAGTATTGACTGAGGTTCACAAGTCTCTGCTTCAAAAAAGCAAAGCCTTCAAACATAGTTTTGAGATATGAACAATTTATCTTGTGCAGGCAGACATGATGAAACTGAGTAGAAGTTCTCAATTCAAATAAAAAAGGTAAGGTTGAAAAAAGTATTGTAAACAGAATTTTAATTAATTAATTTGCTGATTCATCCTTCTTGCTTCCCAATGTGTCATAACTGAATGCAAAGATACACACTTGCATACATATATCACAGAGTATGGGATGAAGGAATGAACAAATTAGAGAGTTGGCAGAGATCGGGGCTGGATTCTAAATTCTGATTATTACTTAGGTATATGATCTTGAGCAAATTATTTAACTTCTTTTTGTCTCAATTTCCTCAACTGAGAAATGTTAATAATAATTTTCTCACAACAGTTCTGTAAGGGAGCACAACTAATTGTGAGGAAAAACAGTTTGTAATCTTTAACGTCTGATATCAGTGGGTTGTTATTCATAGAATTATAGATTTAAAATTAGAAGGGACCTTAAAGACCATAGAATTCAATGCCTTCTCTCCCACACACAGTGGCCACATTTTGCACATGAAGAAATTTAGGATTTAAGAGGTTAAGGTTCTTGCATAGGGTCACATAACTAGTAAAAAAAAAAAAAAAGTAAATGAGGGAAGATTTGGATACAGATTGTCATGATTACATATTGAGTACCCTCTACACCAAACTATCACAACCTTGTTTCCTAATACATTAATGTTTATCTATGCCAGCTCCTTTGAGGATAGCAAAGAACTATAAGTAAGCAAAGTTGGGCCTGAGGGGGGGCGGGGCGGGAAACCAAAACAAGATAAGATGTCTTAGGTTCTGTGTCATAAAACTCAGGCATTTTAGCTATAGGAAAGCCCTTCACACTCTGTTATCTGGGATCCTATCTCACAGATGATTAGAAGCAGCAAAGTTGATGATTATGTTGTGTGTGGGGGGAGGAGGGAGGAGATAAGATGGTAGCAGCAGAGAGAGAGAATCAAGAAGTAACAGATAAAATCCAGACTGTGAGGGAGGTGACACTAAAACAAAGCCTAAATAATGAAAAAAAAAGTGCATCCAAAGTTTAGCCTGATTTAGCATGAGGGGCAAATATAATTATGGCCATAACTAATACTGAAAAAAAGTTGAATTGGACTTATGAGAAAAAAAAAAAACCATTGAGCTGGAGATCAGGACAAGTCACTATAGATCTCTGTCACTAATTTACCACATGACCTTGGGCAAGTCATGCACAACCTCTCTCCAGTCTTCCTTTACTCATCTCTAAAATAAGAGGATTAAATGCTCTCTAACATTTCTTCCACCTTTGAGATTCTATGATTCTCTTCCTTGCTTGAAGGTATATTCAATGTACACAGTTTAAGATGGGGAAGTATGTAATATATTTTTTTAATTGTAGAAATTTTAAAATCTTGATCATTTAAAACAGCAAGTTTAATATAGCTGGAAAATTTACATATATATGTATATTTCTTCTTAGTGAATCAAATGATATCTATACACAGATGAAGTCCTTGAAAAAACAAAATCTTTTAAAAGTTATTGACAAATAATAAAAGGGCAATTTATTATTTAAATTATTTTAAAAATATTTATTAAACTTATTGAAATTATTGCAAATTAGAGAATAGGGCAGCTAGGTGGTACAGTAGAGGTCCTGGGGTCAGGAAGACCCGAATTAAAATCTTGGCTCAGACACTTACTAGCTGTGTGACCATGAGCAAGTCACTTAACCCTGTTGGTCTCGTTTTCCTCATTTGTAAAAGAGCTGGAGAAGGAAATGACAAACCACTCTAGTACCTTTACCAAGAAAGCCCCAATGGAATCATGTAGAGTTGGACATGACTGAAATGACTGAACAACAAAATAAAGGGAATATATGATAAAAGAATTAGAAAGAACTTAAGTTTTTCACTGATATATTCTAGAGTAAACTAAATTTTCCAGTCATATAATTGACTGAAAAAATGTAGATAATGCAAAGTCCCTTTGTTCTTGGGACATTTTTAAAAATTTTTTCCCAAAATTATAAGTTAAAAACTTTTTTGCATCCTTTAAAAATGATTTATGAATTTGTTTTGTGGCTATATGTATTCAAGCAAAACAAATTCTCCTAATGACTATACACAAAATTATCTATTCATATACTATGTCATAAATTTTTTCTAGTTCTGCTTATTTTACTCTCCATCAATTCATGTCTTTCCATGTCCTTTTGAAATCATACATTTTTCATTTACTACAAGACACCAATCCTTTGTCAATATTTGTTGATTATATTTTTAAAAATCAAGTTACTACATGGGACAAATTTTTGCTCTTCTCCAACAAGGTATCTACCATTTATATGTTTTTTTAAAAAAATAATAAATATTTTTCTTTATAGTTTTTAGTTCTAATTTTTATCCCCTTTTCCCTTCCTCTCCTCCCTCCTCCTTGAGGTGGCAAGCAATCAGATACGGGTTATAAATGTATGATTATGTAAAACAATACCATATTTGTCATTTTGTGCGAGAAAACAGTTAAAAAAATGAAAGTGAAAAATAGCATGCTTCAGTCTGCTCCATCAATATCAGTTCTTCCTTTGGAGGTGGATAGTTTGTTTCATCAATAGTCCTTTAGGATTGTCTTGGATCATTGTACTGTTGTGAATAGTCAAGTCATTCACAGTTCTTCATCAAACAATATTGCTGGCTCTGTGTACAATGTTCTCTTGGTTCTGCTCACTTCACAATACATCATTTCATACATGTCTTTCTAGGCCTCTTTGAAGTCATCCAGCTTGCAATTTTTTATAGCACAATCATTCATATGTTAAAATCATATAAGATTCCTTGAAAGATGTAATAAAGTTAGATTTATTTGTATTGTTTATGGCAAAACTTGATTACTAATATTACAGATTTTCTAATATCCCAGACTTAAAAATGGAAGAGACCTCATAGACCATCTACCTCACTTTCTTTATTTTACAGTTGAGGAAACTGAGACTCAGAGAGGCCATGTGACTTTCCTAAGATCACTGATTGCAGGACCTTTTTCCTACTGTACCATATACAGGTTATGACCTACAGCAAAATGGGCAACCTCCTATAATATAAGTACATCAGTAAAAATACATTGGTTAAAAAAAATGTGAGTGAAGCAAGAACTGGACCCATCATTGAATAGGAAGACAGCAAGTTGGATTGTCTTTGTAAGAATCACATTTTACTTTAAATAACTGTAAGTTACTTCCTGAATTAAAGTTCTATCTTAGCAATACTTCTGTATATTGCAAGTGATGAAATACTACAGTGTACTGTGTATGTATGTACATATGTACACACATATATTTAGCTCACCCAAAAGACAGCACAGAATGAAGGGTCCGCAATATATGTATGATGAAGTACATAACTACAAAATGTCATAAAGTTTGTCAAAAGAAAACTATCTGACCGGAAATGAATCTTCATGTATTGAGAGCATGGAAAAACCAATGAATAATCAATGTGCTCCCTTTACATGCATAAAATGAGAGAGATTTCAGGAAAACCCAAAGAACATTGTATTTACCCTGTCAGAGGACATAGATGAGAGTCATACTAGATGAGAAGACATGGATGGGTTGTAATCTGCATCTTGAAGCAAGTATCCATATCAGTGAGATCACAGATCCATCAAAATATGAAAATAATGTCTTGAACCTCACCAAGTGATAAATGATGCTTCTATCCCAAGCCTAACAGTTATTTTTGCTAGTTTATATGCATGTGTGTGTGCTCAATGTCCCTAAAAATGAGAACAGTTACATCAATTTATTTGAAACAGAAGTCTCCACATAAATAAAAAGGATGAATTAACTTAATAGATAGTCATAATGTATTTGGACACATATATTGTTAAACTAAATACCATGTAAATGCATAGTATCCTAAATTAAGCATGATTATATGATCTCAAAAGACAATTGAACATTTGCCTAGGAAGTGGTTTTAATTATAATTTGTAGCTTTTCTTTTATTATTTGGGGAGAGGTAGACAGATTAACTTATTACTCCTGGAACCCCAAGAAGTAAATCTGGTCTCACTGAACTGTTCTCATCCTTCTCTGAGGTCATATATTCCTGTATCTATTTGTAAGAATTAATCCCTATTAAGAAAATAATGTTTGTTCTTGAGCTTAATGCTGCTAAAAATACCATTTATCATGCAAATCAATGAATAGGATCAACCTAGTGGCCTGTTACTTTATGAATCAATGTTGGCCTAATTATATGTTAAGTCTCCACAATTGGACTCCACTGGAATTGAACCAATCTGTTCTAAGGTCAGTCTGGTGTAATTACCCCTCTCTCAATAGGCGCACGATTGTTCTAAGATGAATAACAGCAAAAAAGTCCACAGTGTTTTAATTGAGGATTATGAATGTGTGTGTGTGTGTGTGTGTGTGTGTGTGTATGTGTGTGTTGGGAAGAAAGGAAAAAAGAGATAAAGAGAAACTAGATAGAAAATCAGAGATATGACCTATAGTGGCAGACTGATTAACCTTTTTTTTTCCCTCCCACATGTATAGTTTAAAATGAAAAACAAAAACAAAATCAAATGGATGCATCATAAATTCACCAAGATACACAGCTACAGCTTATATCTACAGAGGCATTTAGTTGATGTGTAGGTTTCATTATCAATCAGTAGTGAATCATAATATAGCATGAGACACAATTACTTTGGGGATTGGTTTTAATAATATTCTAGAGACCACTGCCGTCTTAAGGATCTTACAGATGTATCACTGGGGTCATAATGTATCTTGAACCCTAAGGTCCTCAACTCCCTTCCTCTGTGTGGATCATAGATTAATGCTGGAAGGGACCTTAGAGACAATTGATTCCTACTCTTATTTTACAGATGAGTAAACTGAGTTACAAGGAGGTTAAATGACTTGCAATAGTCACACCACTAATGTCTGAAGGGAGATATGAGTTTGAGTTCTCCTGATTTCTGTCCAGCACTCACAAATCTATTCTGCATCATCATACCTCTAATTTCCTCACATTTGGATCACATTAATATTTTTTGCCTGCTTTAAATTCCATAAAACAGTAGAGATGAAAAGAGATCTTGTCGCAAAAGCCATCATATACCACCACAATTCCACCACCCCCTCACCAAGGAAACAAGCAAGCTAATTACATATAACAGGGTATGGCTGATTAAATTAACCGACAAAATTAGGTAGAAAGGAAAAGGTAGTGGCCAAACAAAAGTTCATATGTTAAATCAAATCCCTAGGAAGGAGATCAAGGAACTGGGTGGCACAGTGAATAGAGTGGTGAGCCTGGAGTTTGCAGTTTTTCTTTCTTTCTTTCTTTCTTTCTTTCTTTCTTTCTTTCTTTCTTTCTTTCTTTCTTTCTTTCTTTCTGTGGGGCAGTGAGGGTTAAGTGACTCGCCTAGGGTCACACAGCTAATAAGTGTCAAATATGTGAGGCTGGATTTGAACTCAGGTCCTCCTGAATACAGAGCTGGTGCTTTATCCACTGCACCACCTAGCTACCCCTACCCATACTTTCATAAGACCAACAATAAATCATAATTTAGTACTGTCCAATTAAATAAAGGATAGCGACAACCCTATCTCATACTCCAAATATGGTGTTTTGTGTATACTTCTGATGAACATAGAATTACAGTAGAACTCAAAGACATTTAGATATTATCTAGTTCAATTGGTCTGTTTTGTTGATAAACTTAGAGATCCAGAGAGGTTAATTGACTCATCAAAGAGCACACAACTGTGTGACTATATAAAATGAAGTAACATTTTACATAGCTATTAACAGAGCTGGGCCTAGAATTTGGGTATCTTGACATAGAGTCTAGTCCTCTTCGCACTTTTATTGTTGTTTGTCCTTTGTTCTCACAAGGGAACCATGACATTGGGGTGACATCATGACTTGTAGTGAATTGGATTTAAGTCAGGGAGGGCTGTGCAATGTCACCAGCCTCACTTTCTCCTCTAGAGCCATCTGGGTCCAGTGGCAAGATATATATCAGGACAACTGGAGATGTCCCAGATGTTTGAGGCAATCAAGGTTAAGTGACTTACCCAGGGTCACACAGCTAGTAAGTGCCTGAGGTGAGATTTGGACTCAATTTTTCCCAACTTCAGGGTCAGTGTTCTGTCCACTGCACCACCTAGCTACCCTCACACTTTTAGATAATGTTTAAGAATTGCACTAAATTGTCTTCCAACTTCTCAATTTTCAGATTCAAAAACATCTAAAATCCAATGGCATAGCTAGGCATAGATAATAATAGTTTAATAATTTATCAGTTGCTGCATCCTATATAGAGGGCCATATAATATAGACAAAAGGAACATTAATAGTTTGATAGAGATCTACTCTCATCTAGAAAAACTAAAAATCTGAGGGATGTTAAAGAGTTGAAGGACAGGGAGAGGAGGAGATGAAGAGAGGGAAAGCAAATGAAAAAAGGAAAGGAGAGGGGTAGGGAGAAAAATAACCAACCCTATGGTATAGATTATAAAGGAAAATATACCAAAAAATGCCCAAAGTGAAAATTGCCACATTTAGATACAGATAGCAGAATATATAACATTCCATACTTCATAATACATATAAATTGTTTTATATTAGTTTTAATATAAAGCAAAAGAAATAAATATTTATTTCTTCTTTGTTTCAAAGGCAAAAATATCTTTTATTATGACACATTTTAATATGGTCAGCCCATTAACTAACATATGGTGGGGGGGTGGGTGGTAATGTGCTCTATATTAGTGTTTCAATTCTACATGTAAATTCACTTGTCTGACACCCTGTCATACTAGAAGATAGATATTGTTCTGCTTGACTCTTATACTGAATCATTTAATACTTTAAATACTTTTTAACAATCTGTGGCACCAAACTCATGTGTCCTGCCAAAGATACTTGATGCAAGGGGAAATATATATTTAAAAAGAAAGATAGTGGATTAAAAAGATTTCCTTTTAAAGCAACATTTTTTTTTTAAGACAATCAAGGGCATTCATTCTGATCTTCCTTATCCCCCTACTTCATTCAGATCTCAAAACCTCTCTACATAATCCCCCCATTCTCTCCTCTCTTATTCCAGTTTCTGAGAAAGAGATGTTCCTTCTCTTTGCCAAAACCAATCAATCTTATACATACCTTTGCTGTCCTTCTCTCCCACTTCAACTAATAGCTTCCTGTTTCTATCATTCCTCACCTCTCTCTCATCCTCAATCTGACCTTATCTACTGGCTCTTTCCTCACTAACAGCAAACATGACCATGCTCATGTCTCTTCAGCCCTTGGGGAAAAAATCCTTCCCTTG
The DNA here is from genome assembly GCF_019393635.1 of Dromiciops gliroides. Taxonomy (NCBI): domain Eukaryota; kingdom Metazoa; phylum Chordata; class Mammalia; order Microbiotheria; family Microbiotheriidae; genus Dromiciops; species Dromiciops gliroides. The sequence continues at coordinate 358,031,451 of NC_057864.1, read as the reverse complement.
CCATGCCTTTTCAAGCTCCAGTCAGATCTTTATTTCCTTTCATTGCCAAACTCCTGCAAAAGGTTTCTAAACTCATCGCATATACTTTTTCATTTTCTGTTGACTTTTTCAACCTTTGCAGTATACCTTCTGCCCCCACCTTGTGAATGAAACTTTTATCCAGTCAATGGAATGGAAATGATCTAAATCAAATGGCCTTTTGTTTTTTCATCTTTCTCAAGCTCTCAGAAGCATTTACCACTATATACTATCCCTTTTTCCTATATTCTCTTTCCTTCTTTGGCTTCCATGACACTCTTTGCTCCTGGTTTTTCTCTTACCTTTTGATTTAACCCTTCACAGCTTCTTTAGTGAAACATCATCCTTGTTCTAACCCCCATGTGTTGGTGTGAAACTAGGATATCCTGTCCTTGTTTCTCTTCTACCTCTCTACTCTCTTAGTGACCTAATCAGTTCCCATGGATTCAATGATTAATTCTTCAAAGATAACTTCCAAATCTATATATCCATTCCTAATCTCTCTCCTGGTTTTCAGTCTCACAATATCAGCAATCTATTAAACATTGCTCCTGAAAGGTACATGGGAATTTCAAGCTCAAAAATGTCAAAACTTGAACTTACCTTTTCTCTTATTCCCACCCCTAATGTAAATTTCTATATTTCTGAGGAGGTCACCAGAATTGTGACTGCCAACAATAGTTGCATTCTCAGCATTATGCTTGGACTTTTCTCCCTTATTCCCCAATATTCAATCAGTTGTCAAGTCTTATTGAGTCAACCTTTACAAGTTTCTACTTCCATTTCCTTCCCTGGATTCAGATAGCCACCACATTAGTTCAGGCCTTTATCATCTCTTTCATGGACTATTAGATCTTCTTGCCTATTTCTCTCTTCAATTTATTTTTTATTTTTTTATTATTTTATTATTTTAGTGAGGCATTTGGGGTTAAGTGACTTGTCCAGGGTCACAAAGCTAGTAAGTTTCAAGTGTCTGAGTCTGGATTTGAACTCAGGTCCTCCTGAATCCAGGACTGGTCCTCTATCCACTGTGCCACCTAGCTGCCCCTCTCTCTCCTCTTTAATCTATCTTCTACACTATTGGTTTCCAGGTTTGTTTGTTTTTTGATTTGTTTATTCTGCAAGCTCCTTTTACTCGCACACATTATAAACCCACAGGGTAATTGAATACACTACTCATAATATTCTTTTAGAATATCCATTGCCTACTTATAATACTACAGTGACAATAAACCTATAATGCTTCAAACATATGCATGCTTATTGTCACGGATAAAAAAATATTTGTAATATTGCTTACTGTTTAAAGTATTACAAAAGCATTTTTAGCAGAACCTATTGGACCATCTCATGAACCTGCAAGGGGTTCACAGACCAGTAAATAGGAATTGCTGCTCAATCCCATTCTCAATTGTAAAGATACCAAGACAATTCTCTTGAGGCACAGATATGAATATGCTATGCCATGATCAAAAATTCTTCTGTATTTCCCTATTTTCAGTAGGATCAAATCCAAACTCCTTATCTGGCCTTTATATAACTTCACATTCTAGCTTTCACCTACCATTCCAGGCTTATTTCAGGTTGCTTCCCCTTATGCACTCTAGGTTCAAGCCAAATGGTCCCATTTGCTATCCCTAGAACTCAAAACAAATTGTTCCCATACTTGGAGGACTGTTTCTTCCCTGGCCTCTGCTTCTTAAAATACTTAACATTCTTCTCTCAGGTTAAGTACTACTATCTTCAATGAGGAATCTTTTCCAATTTTCCTAGGTGTTAATGCCTTCTCCATTGTCAACTTTTTATGTATTTCCATGACTGTATACATATGTTATCCCCTGGTAGAATGTGTATAAGCCCCTTGAAGTTAGAGTCTGTTGTTTTTGTTTGTTTTGTTTTGTTTTCCTTTCTTTTTTGTTCCTTTTAGTTTTTGCATTTCTAGGGACAGATGCAGTGACTTGCATATAGAATGAGCTTAAAGGTTTTTTAATAGATTCACCCTTTATAGCTATATATTCATCATGGATTTACACTCGCAACTGTGGCTTGTTTATTTCCTACCTTCAAAATAATTGTGTGTGTATGTGTGTATGTGTGTGTGTGTGTGCATGTGTGCACACAACACACACAAAGAGTGTGCTTTTGTTTCAGAGAAGGGAGTCATCAATAGTGAAGTCCACAGTTCATTTATGTAGTATTACTCTCTTTTGTCAATCATATACCTTTGTATCTTATAAAAGGAAAGACCATGCATAGATAATACAGACATCAAAGAACAAAGTACTCATAATATGACAGCTTATTGTGTTCCTGAAATTCTGAATGACCATGCCTATATTAATGGAACAATGAGGAAAAGCTTTCCTTTATCAATATTCCCCATTCATAAAGGGGGAAATTACCAATGGAAGGGACAAACACACCAGTTTCTGGAATTTTATCATTATTCATTTGTCCCAGGACAGTTTGTCATTCAGTGTGTTTGGCGCAGCCCTTTTAATGCTAATAGCCATATGTGTGCATTTAACAATTCTCTTGGAATCCATAACAGGGTCAAAGCACCTTGGTCCAGCACCCAGTCTCATTCCTATGGCTTCCTATTCACTTAAATATTCATAGGATACAGTTGTTCCAAAGAACACACACACCCTTTCAAAATCGTTTCTATTTTTGCCCACACTAAAATCATGTCACAGTTGGTAGAGTGATTGATTATATCCTGCTAAACACATCCTACATTTTAGTCATTTACGGCAGTGTTGACGCCATCAAATACCTTTCTATTTCATGTAAGATCGTGGGTAGCTTAATGCAAAATTACTTAACAGCCTTGTGAGTTAAAATAAAAGCAGACATACCTCTGCTGATAGCAACAAAAACCATGTGCATGTCAGGCAAATCAATGGTCTACTAAGGGTTTTGAATTTTATTTAAATAGTTTCCCTAAATGTTCAAAAAGTATCAGGAGTGATATTTTTGACAGTTGGCTAAAGCACCTACCTTGTTGCTTTCCTACTGGCTGGGCATTAAGGGAAATAATTGTTACAAAAGCTTCAGTGATTTTTCTGTAACTATTGAATGTTTAATCACATCGAATGGCAGAACTTTTAAGAATGAATGCTGATGACTGTGAAGGATCTATTACAAAGGGTGGAGTCTTAGCTGCAAAGGCTAGCTTTCTATTGACTAACAGGATATCAAGAGCATAAAGTATTCTCTGGTGAGCAATGCACAGAAGACAGGCCTAATGAAGTGCTTTTTCTACTGGACACCAGGCATAGTGGGCCTCAGGAAAAACATGGGAGAAATAGATCATTGCAAAAAGTAGAAGTGACACATAAAGAACTTATGGAAGAAAGAAGATGCAATATAACTGATTTTGGTGGGGCTAAAGAGCAGGAACTAATTGAACCTAATTCTCAGAGGAATCAGCTAATATGAATGTGTCTACAACATGCCAGGAATATAGATAGATAGGTAGACAGATAGACAGAGAGACAGACAGAGGCAGAGATAGAGATATATGTGTGTATACATATGCACATATATATTATATATATATATATACATATACATGTACATATACACATACATATATGATATATGTGGTATACAGATGTACATGAATACCTTTGGCCTCTAGAAGCCTATATTTATAAGAAAATAAGACCTTTTCCCCTTTAGGGGTTTTTTTTTTTTTTTTTGGTGAGGCAATTGGGGTTAAGTAACTTGCCTAGGGTCACACAGCTAGTAAGTGTTAAGTGTTTGAGGCCGGATTTGAACTCAGGTCTGCCTGACTCTAGGGCTGGTGCTCTATCCATTGCACCACCTAGCTGCCCCCTCTTGTGGTTTTCTTAAATTAAAACTTAAAAGTCCCTGAATGTATTTTGATTCAATTTATTTTTTAATAGAAATAAATAAAAGGGCCACTTCAATCCCAGAGCACCTTTACCCCTTATTTTCTTGTATTTAATAGCAGAAAACTAACCTGGGCATTTAAACTCACATTACATTCTGCTGTGGTTTCACAGGTGTGACAGTGCACCCTAATTAATGATAACAATAATAATAATAGTAATAACAACAACAACATCTATATTTTTTTAAGTTTTGCAAAGGACTTGATAATTCTGATCTCAGTTTATTCTCACAGCAACCAGGGAGGGAGGTGATAGTATTATTCACATTTTAGAGATGAGGAAACTGAAATTGAGAAGTTAAGTGACTTGCCGACAATAATGTGGCTAACAAATTTCTGAGGTAGGATTTGAATTCAGGTCTTTCTGCCTCCAGATTCAGTGCTTGCTCCTCTGCACTATCTTGATGCCTCACCATAAAGAGTCACAAAGTGGAAAATATCTCTTGGGAAGATGAGAGGAAATGGAGATAATCATTTAAACAATCAATGAGCATTCATATTTTACTGTGTCATGCTTTATGTTAGGTGCTGGGAAGATAAAGAAAGGTAAAAACATGTTCTCTATCCACAATACTGTGGTGGGAGGAGACAACTTACAAATAATAATGTATAGATTAGAAAAATACAATGTAAATGAAGGTAATTCCCGAAGGACAGCACTGGAGAGGAGTGGGGAGTGGGGGAAAACTGGGAAAGACAACTTGAAGAAGGTGGGATTTGAAGTGAGTATTGAAAGAAGCCAGAGAAGCTAAGAGGTGGGAGTGAAGAGAGACAGAATTGCTAGTACAGGGAAGAGGGAAAGAGTCAGTGAAAAGGCTTGAAAGATAGAATGTCATGAACAAGGGACAAGAAATAGGCCCATGTAGCTAGATCACCTGGTGCAGTGGATAAAGCACTGGGCTTGAAATCAGAAGACTCATCTTCATGAGTTCAAATCTGGCTTTAGACACTTATCAGTTGATTAACCCTGGGTAAGTCACTTAACCCTGCTTGCTTCAGTTTATTCATATGTAAAATAAGCTTAAGAAAGAGTAGTTTGCTATTTCTTTCTTAAGCTTATTTTACATATGAAACAAAGAAAGAAGGAAAGAAACCCTAAATGGAGTCCTAAAGAAACAGAAAGGACTGAAAAATAACTAAACATAGCTGAATCATAGAGTAGTACATAGTACATGGAGGGGAATAAAATATAACAAAACTGGAAAGGTAGGTGGGTGTTAGGTTGTGAAACTATATAGTTTTTTAATAAATTAGCATTTATCCTTTGTATTAGTGAATCAAGAGCAGGTTTTTCAGGAACCAGAAAAACTTCTTATACATGTTCTCTAGCCCTATTAAAATGTAAGCTCTTTAAAGGATCTAGGTATCCTTATCACAACTTCAAAATTAATTTTTTGAATTGCCATTCTGTCTGTCTTTTTCACCTCTTCCCTCCGCATGGGATAGGGTTGGTAGAAAAACAAAACCCTATATAACTTATATGTATGGTCTACTGAAACAAATTCCCATATTGACCATGTCCAGAAATATGTCTCATTAGGCATTTTTCTGAACTAGGAGGTGGGTATCATTCTTCATTACCAATCTCTAGAGTCATAATATACATACCCATATATATGTATATATATATTTACATACATACATACATACATACATACATATATATACACATATACATACATACACACACACACACACACATATATATATATATATATATATGGGGGGGCAGAGCAATGAGGGTTAAGTGACTTGCCCAGGGTCACACAGCTAGTAAGTGTCAAGTGTCTGAGGCCGGGTTTGACCTCAGGTTCTCCTGCATCCAGGGTCAGTGCTTTATCCACTGCACCACCTAGCTGCCCTCTAGAATCATAATTGATCAATCTTGAAAAGAGGTTTTAAGTCTTTATAAATTATTCAGTTTTATGTTGTTTTTAGAATATAACTTACTCTCCTGGTTCTGTTCATTTCATTCTCCATCCATTCTTGCAAGTTTTCCCAGATTTCTCTGTAACCACATCAAATAATATCTTACCCTGGGCAGGTCACTTAACCCTGTTTGACTCAATTCCTCATCTGTAAAATGAGCTGGAGAAGGAAATGGAAAATCACTCCAGTATCTTTGCCAAGAAAACCCCAAATGAGGTCACGAAGAGTTGGACACGACTGAACAACAAAATTATTTGACAAAGAGGCCCATTAACCTCATTTCAAGTCCTACTAGTCCAATACAAATCATTAAATTAACTTGGTAGGAAAAAATGAAAGAGGCTATTTAATGTTTTTACAAATCACTACTCTAAGTGCTTTCTTATATTCTAGTTAATGACATGTTAATTTCAAAGCACAGAAAGCTTATTTCTCTAGGATATCTGAGGGAAAAGGAAGAGTGAGTAACATCATATATTTGGTAGAATCACCTTGAAAAGCAAATGTTTTAATGTTAATAATCACACAAATTGACTTATTTTATTTTAACTGTGATTAGTACTGGAAAAATGAAACTGGCATTAAGGGAAAGAAATTGAAAAAGCTTGATAATGTTTTATATGATGCATCTTTTTTGAGATATAAAGAAAATTCTTTGACTTTATTTTTAAGGTTTCCTTAAAAATAAAAATTAGCTCCCTCTGAGAGCTGATTTCTGGAAAGTTCCACAGGGCTTTGTAGCCAAAACCCTACCTGTTCTGGTACTTTTAAAAAATATACAATCAAAGAACCATTTTAACCTGCATTTCATGGGAAAACGTTTGTTTCCTTTTAGAAGGGAATCAATGAAATTAGAATAAAAAATGTACTTGCAAAAAGTGTTGTATGGTGCTAATGTACTAGGAATTAGAAAAATTTTGAATCTCTCATTCACATCTCAAGACCTTCAACAAAATGGCATTGCGCCAAAGATTTTGATTCCTTAAATTCCTGGAATACTGAGAAAGCCCAAAGGAGAAATGTCTTCTGTTTAAGTAAATACAGTACAAAGTTTATAATGAATTGCTTTCCTTCCTTCCCTACTCCCATCTCCTCCCCACCCACTCCTCCCCAACAAATAAAGGGAATTAATTTAGAAGACAGGAACCAGGAAGCCCTAAAATCTATTATTGAACTACCATAATTCATTTTTTTCCTTCCAAACTATAACGCACTGTAAAATTGATATACAATAGAAGACACTCATTACCATTTGTTAGAGATATTTAACTTTCATTACTCAGGCAGAACCCAGAAACTACTTTAGAGCAAAGATTTAAACTCCTTGCAAAATGGAGAAATATATAGCTGCCAAAGGTAGTAATGGTAGAGATGACAAGATTATATTATACAACATTTTAGTAGAGAATGAAGGGAAATTATGAGAAGTATGTGTTTTTAAAATATCCAAAAACTTTTTCAAAATTTAAAAAATTGAGAAAACAGACCCTGCAGAAAATATGGTTGTCTACATCCTACTAAAACTTCTAATAGCAAGACTACTTATAAAGGAAATCAAAAATAAGACAATAGATGGTTGTGAAATTCAATAAATCTGCTGGTGTTTCTATAATAATCTATTCTCTTTGGAGAAGATAGTGGAAAGACTACATTTTGAACCCCTGTTTTGTATACAATATGTCATGGCAATGACAAATCATGAGGCACTCGTGAAGAGCAATTGAATCTATTTGCCTATCCATCCATCTATTCATCCATCAATCCTTCCATTCATCTCTTTTAAATCCATGATGGAGGTGATACATTTTAAATTCATCAAGAAATTTATCGTTATGATTTTCCAAAAAAAGATAAAATTTCAAAAGAAACAGAAAAGTTTAAAATGGAGCTTATTTTCAAAAGTAATTAAGAAGAAATTAGCAATAGTAATGACATGTTTTTTCATCTCTTTCTAATATTTCTGAAATTAGTTTATGGATGCATTAAAAGTATCTTTGATGAAAATATAAGAAACACATGGTCATTTATAGCTAACTTTTTATAGCAGATCACTTCTTGACAATGATAAAAAACATGTACCAACATTCTTCCAGAATTCCAGGCTCCGAGTCACCCCCAAAATGTTACATTCCCTCATTCACATATTCGGTCAGTTGCTAAGTCTTTTCCATTTTACTATCGATTACAATATTTCTTGCATCCATCCCTTTATTTCTACTTAACCCCTCTACACTAGCTCAAGTTCTCATAAATTCTCAAATGGACTATTAGAATAACTTTTTAATTAATCACCTTGTCTCCACCTTCTTCCCTCTCTAATCCATCCTACACACAGATGCCAAATGGGCAATTCTAAAACAAAGGCCTGACCATGTCACTAGAAAATTCCAGTGATTCCTTATTACCATTAAGCTAAAATGCAAACAGAGGGTTTAAATTAGAAGCTTTCACAGCCAGACTCCAACCTACTTTTACAGGCTTATTACATATTATTTTTCCTCAAACACAGGTCTAGCAAAAATGGCCTTGCTGTTTTTCACACACCACCCTCTATCTCCCATCTCTTTGTCTCTGCAAGGCTATCCCCCTCCCAGAAATGTCTAACTGCGTTCTAGTTTCCTCTGCTAGAAATTAGTAAATAGTTGGTGTTTAATATTCTACATCCATGCATCTTTTCTAGATTTCTAGAAAAGTTTCTAGAGGGCAGGACCTGTAATATCTTTGACTTTGTATCCTGAGCACTTAAATATTATGTCTGGCACAAAGTAGGTACTTCATCAATGCTTACTGAATTGATTTTAATTGAAGTTTGTTGTCACAAAAATCATTTACATCAATATCTCCCAGATATTCTAAATGCCTATGAATCATGGAATAGTATGATCTCAGAAGTTCTACAAGTAACCAAATGGGCAATGAAAAGATGCATTGGGGATGGAAGTATGCCAGAATAGATCACCAATGATGATTTAGTTATAAAGAAGCAATGTGGGGTAGCTAGTTGGCACAGTGGATAAAGCACTGGCCCTGGAGTCAGGAGGACCTGAGTTCAAATCTGGCCTCAGACACTTAACACTTACTAGCTGTGTGACCCTGGGCAAGTCACTTAACCCCAATTGCCTCATTTAAAAAAAAAACATTAAGAAAAAAAAAGAAGCAATGCAGGGCAGCTAGGTGGCACAGTGGATAAAGCACCAGCCCTGGAGTCAGGAGTACCTGAGTTCAAATCTAGCCTCTGACACTTGACACTTGACACTTACTAGCTGTGTGACCCTGGGCAAGTCACTTAACCCTCATTGCCCCCGCCCACACAAAAAGAAGCAATGCAAAAACCATCAAGAGAATGTGTTATTGGATCAGGAGATGGTCTCATGTATATATGTATTTAAATTAATGCACATGCATATATGTATATATACATTTGTGTGTGTGTGTGTGTGTATATATATATATATATATATATATATAATCTATATACATATGTATATTTACGTGAAGAAGTTGGTGGAGTGGTTTGGAAAGCTAATTTTATTGTCAAGAAAACCTGGGTTCCAATTCTGTCTTTAGCATGTATTCATGTATGATCCATATGACTCAACAAATCACAACCTCTCAATTCCCTCAGGAAATTCTCTAAGAATATTTTGCTTATTTGCATTGGTAGATATTTCTCAAACTATGACAAGTAGAATTTTTAAACCTATTATATGTTCAACAATTTTTTCCACTTAATTATAGTCCATATTTTGCTATAAATAATTTAAGACACTGTTAAGACAGTGTTAAGACACTGGACTAAATTGAAATATGTCTCTAATTCTGACCAATCTTAAAATTATAATTGTGGTGTCTTATCTTAGAAACAGCTCTTGGGACCTGGTTTATGCTCAAAATGGTGTTTCATTCTTGAGTATAAGTCATTAGTTGTGTAGGATACATTTGTATCAAGAGCAAGGTATTAAATCTTTCCATAAAAATGTTACAGATCAAGGATGTGAGTGGAATTAGATGAATATATGTTTCATTAACAATTACAAGTTTAAGGTCAGGTTTCTCAATACTTTAAAATTGAAAGAGAATCATAGACAAGGAAATTAGTTTTGTGATAGAATTAATGAAAGTATTTGAATGACTCCAAGTTTTATCATTTTGGCTAGCTAAGAATGGCTTTTATTTGTTCTTTAAAAATTAGGGCTGTTAAAGAAAAATTTACCAGCTAAAGTCTTTCTCTGCTGTGTTGCAGCATGGAGATAATGCTGGGTTTTTGAAGGCTATGTCAGTGGAACATGTATTATGCCAACTTCTGGTCTGATCATCAGTCATCTAAAGTTGGGAAGGCTCATTACTAAAAAGCTAATCATCAACTGATGACTTTTCTCACCTATAGTAACTCAATCAGACTATATGTAGAGGAGGAAAAGGATTGGAATCTATGTTGCTAGAGGAAACAAATATGCTGATGAAACACTGGGTCTTTGAAATGAAGAAGTATCTTGATACTTAAAAAGTAGATGATTTTTAAGGCACCACTTTCAAATATGTAGAGGACCAATATAACAAAATTTCATATGAAACAATGGCTTCACAAACCCTTAATTCCATGAAGCATAAATATAGCAACCTCGTTTTCCAAATATCAGGGCACATGAGTTCTTAATTGTTTAATAATGGGAAGTCATAGCTACTATCAGTTTTCTATTCCTTTTCTCTAAAGTAAGAGTGTTGGACTGTATGATCTATTAAAAATTCCCCTTAGTTCTAAAAGTCAATTCCAAAGCATTTTCCTAAATCAGCACTGAAATTAAATAGCTCCACTTTCAAGCCTCGGTAGAAAAATAAATGCAAATTTCCCTTATGATATCTGTATGGAGTCTGGGGTTCAGATTTAATTTATAATGAAATAGCTTCTTCTTTAGAAGGTGTGATTTTGAAAGACAATGGATCCAAACTCTTCAACATTCTGAAAGCATCTGGACATTTCTCACTGCTTGATTTCTTCTTTTTCCCTACGTCGTTGATATGACAGGAAATGCATTAGGCCAAAACACAAATAAAGTCATTACCCACCTGTACATGGGGTGGCAGCTGTCTGTTTTCATATCCATTTCTTCTGCTTTAAGTGACAATCAAATAAGTATTTTCAACATCTCCTAAAGCCAAGGTGGCAGTATAAAATTTCAATCTTGAAAAAAGTCACTTTTTCTTTAATGAGATACATGAATCTGAAAATGAGATTATCTGCTTTGTTCTAAAATTTTATAGCAATACAGAAGAGTTGAAGGAGACCCATTAAGAAACTCATTATATTGTAAAAGTTTCCTAAGACCCAACATAGTATCCCTGCTGCAGAATGCTTCAAAAACACAAAAGTGTTTCATATTTATATATTATGATTTGTATTATCACATAGATCAAAAAGTGGTAGCTTTTCAGAAAATATACTTTGGGGAGAGCTCTAAAAAGATTTCTTTTTCAAAAAAAAAAAGGGAGGGGAGAGACTGTACATAGTGTCAATGCAGAGAAACGTAGGTTTTCATAACTGAAGTTGGATTCCAGTATAGAAAAATATTATATGAAAAATAATGAGATCTCATTCTAAGAATATAGAGATTACCTCTACCACACAAAGAAAATAAATCTTTAAAAACTTTAAAGGAAAAAAATCTAACTAAAGGAATGATAGAATATATTTTATTTCTAAAAAATCATTCTGAAATCTTCCCTTTATTCTTTTAAATAAATCCAATAACTATTGTGCATTTCACATAAATGATCCTGATTTATTAATTCTTTAAGAACAAAATTAATTAACATTATGGTTATGAGTATACATTTATTGGTAAGAGATGAGGAATAGTGATAATATTCATATTCAAGAATCGAACAAGTCATATATTAATTTACAGGAAAAAAAACAACTTTGGGATTGAGTTCTATGATTTTAGCACTGTGGGAAATACTCATTAATATGGAGGCAGATAAGCAGCTAGTCTAAAACCTAATATATTAGGGTGCTTCATGGAGCATTAGGAGGTTAAATGATGTGGCCATGGTCCCACACCTGACTCCAGGTCTTCTGGACTCTAACTTCAGCTTTTTATGAACTAGGTCTCCTTCCTCAAAGTTAGCTAAACAAAAACGAAAAGGGAAATACAGCTTGGATAAGTAATTCATGTCAAAGTATAAATTCTCCTTACACTCTATTATGTCACCTAAAATAAAATAAAAAATATTATTGGGGTTAGTCAATAACTACTTGTTAGGCACCTACTATGTGTGAGGCACTGTTCAAGATGCTGGAGATACCAAAAAGTGGGAAAAGAAAACCCTGACTTCAAGAAACTCACAGTCTATTGGGGGAGTCAAATATAAATTTCATTCTCTTCTTTGTTCTTCCATTTTTTCCTTCCCTCAATCCATATAATCACAAGTCATTTAGTCACCCATCCACTTGCACTCCTGAACCAGCAATATTGGCATCCTTAGATTTATTCTAATGTGAGAAGAGGATTTCATTAATAAACTCCCTTGAAGCTTCTGAAAGCATCCCTACCTTGACACTTCTAATAGGGTAGACAGCTATAATTCCCAATCTGCATTTCTTAAAAGCAGATAAAGGTCATGAATAAATTAGAGAGGCCTACTACTAGATTGAGATAGAATAAACCGGTGCTGAAATAAAATCATAATGATTAAAAATCCTCACCTAGAAACATTTCTTTTCAGCGCTTAACATTTTGATGCAAGTAATATGTAGGCATTGAGGGGCATCACCAAAAAGTGATTGGTTTGCCTAGCCCCATGAATAAGTAAATTCCGTTTGGAAAAAAAAAAGTTCACACTTAACACATGTATTTATTTGTCTGCATCTACTTGCACTTATTTTTCAAAATCTAGGATGACTTTAATCCAAAGAAAAATGATTCATTGATTAACACTGAGCATATACACTAAAGTAGGAATAGAATAAAAGCTCCCACCCTGCCCTGTTTGGGTTTTTAATATATTTTTGTTGTGGTTGTTCTATTGCTGTATATTTTTGTTTGTTTTTGGCAAGGCAATTGGGGTTAAGTGACTTGCCCAGGGTCACACAGCTAGTAAGTGTTAAGTGTCTGAGGTTGGATTTGAACTCACGTTCTCCTAACTCCAGGGTCAGTGCTCTATCCACTGCACCACCTTGCTGCCCCTCATTGTGTATTTTAACAGACTCTTGGTCTGCAACAAAACTGAAAGTGCTTTCATTTAGTACAATGCCTAGCACATAGCAGGCATTTAATAAATGTTTATTGATTTATAATGGTTCCATGATTCCTCAGTTAACTCTGTAAAACAAACAAAAAAAGGAATCCTTGACTCTTGTACAAACCTTTTAAAAACTGATTTTCAAGCGGAGGATATATTGTTAAATGCATCCCATCCCTAACCAAATAAAATAAAATTCTCTCCCAAATGTCTGAATTTTTCAATTTTAAGTGACGCTAAATATTATTTTTCATTATACATTTTCTAATCATTTTCTCCTTCCACAACATAATGTAAGACTTAGTTTCCATAGCTTTTGTGAAACACTTCACGCAACAAACCTCTGGATCATTCTCATGGGTTACTTGTCCCATTGGGGCCTATTAGTATCCATCCCAAGATGTGAAAAAATTAGTTGCTCAGGGAAGAATTAGATCCAGTGGCTAAACAGAGATTTGAGGCTATTTTGCTTTGCCCAGAAACCAAATCTGGAACTGAAATTTCACTGTAGACCAGATATCTCTGTTATTTCTTATATGTACACCAGGAGCTCATGTAATTCATATAATCTACAAGAGCAATGGTACCAGAAAATAAATGTATTTCTCTAGACAGAATTCTATTTGGGATTTTGGTAAGGTTTCTGTACAAAGAATTACAGCAGGGGCAGCTATGTGGCAAAGTGAATAGAACACTGGCTTTGGATTCAGAAGGACCTGAGTTCAAATTTGACCTCAGACACTTGACACTTACTAGCTGTGTGACCCTGGGCAAGTAACTTAACCCTAATTGCCTCACCAAAAAAAAAATAATAATTACAGCATACTGTCAAAAACTCATCTATCCAGTACCCAACAAATGGGTAGCTAAGCCTCTTTCACTTCCATGGGAAGATCACTGGACTGAGAGTTACAAGACAAGTGAGCTCTGACACTAACTCATGGGTGACCTTAGCAAATGAGTTCACATCACTAAGTCTCACAAATCTCTGTAAAATCAGTGTTGGACTAAAGGAATGACAAGATCCCTTCCAGATATAACATTGGATTTTACTTCTTCACTCTGCACTTTTCCACTTCTCCGAGTGTCTTTCCCTACTTATAAATTCCTTCCTCCCTTCCCTTCCAATCTACATATTTCCAATTTTGTTTTCTCTATTTTATTTTTGCAGGGCAGTGAGGGTTAAGTGACTTGCCCAGGGTCACACAGCTAGCAAGTATCAAGTGTTTGAGCTTGGATTTGAACTCAGGTCCTCCTGAATCCAGGGTCAGTACTTTATCCATCGTGCCACCTAGTTGCCCCTGTTCCCTATTTTTAATAGTCTACTAAGCACACCCCATGTGAACTTGAACTTTGTTCTCAACAGTACTCTGTTATCTCGATCTTTTTACTCCTGCTTTTTTCATCTAAATTCATTTGTTCTATCCCTCTTCCCTTAGGGTCCTTTCCTAGATCCCTAGATAAGTGTGGTGTTATTTGCTTATTGGTGGATAAGAGCTTTCTTGAGTAAAAAACCAACTTCCATAATGATGGAAGCTTCTGGCACAATAAGAGAGGTAATGAGTTATCTAGGGACAAATAAGTTATTTAGTGGCCCTCCAATACCGTATTCTACATGTACTCTAGATTCATAAGAACCCAAAGGTTTTCTGGTCATTTTCTATCCATTTTTTCTTTGACAGAAAAATCATGTGCCCCGAGAACCATACAAGAAGTGATCTGGGTTGTGATTTTCGATACTCAGAGCATCTTTCATCCATAGATTTTGAAAAAATTTAATCATTTTACCAATAAAATAAAATGTTTTCTACCTAGCTATTACTTATTATAGAACCATAAGATATCATAGATGAAACTAAACCATTTCCCTGACTCTTGGAAGTATTTCTGTCATAAGTAAAATCTTAACTGAGAACTTGGAGAGGCACCCACCTCTGCTACCCACCCTCTCTTTCTTGTGCTCACTTTCTTGCTTGCTCGCTCCCTCCCTCCCTCAATCTCCTCTTTCTGTCTCTCTTTTCTTTCATTAGATATGCAGGTATTTAATACTGGATTGAGTGCTGGGCCTGTAGTTTCTATGACTCATCTTACTGAATTCAAACCCAGTCCCTGACACTTAATATCTGCATGACCCAGGGTAAGTCATATAACCTTATTTGCCTCAGTTCTTCATCTGTAAAATGAGTTAGAGAAGGAAATGGCAAGCCACGCCAGAATCTTTGCCAAGAAATCCCCAAGTAGGGTCATAAAGAGTTGGACACAATTGAAAAACAAATATCCACAAAAATCCAGATTCATACAATGTTTCCCTGAGACATTATTTTTGATCTTTTGCTGTAATTTCACATTTATGACTATAAAGCTGAAATAAACAATAACAATCTAATGTTAGGTGAAGGACAGGTAAGTAATGTACCAATATATTGAGGAATAAAATAAAATATATAAATTTAGCCCCATTATTTTATAAATGTTGTGGCACAAAAAAGATTCAAATTTGCATTGAGGGCCAATCAAATATCTGACACATTTTCAATTAATTCAGCATTATCATTAATATTCCTGTTTATGAGTCTCCCTAGACATGAAAAAATAAATTTCTTGATACACGGCATTTCAAATGCAAGGGATGGACTTAAAAGAAAAAAATGAACATTTTCTAGAAAAATTCCTTATAATGAATAGAATGAATATAACTGCTTCAATATAAGTAATGAGTCTAATAATTGCTACATATGAAAATGTGTTTGTGCATGCACACACATATCTGCTCACACAAGAATATACTCTTCACCAGAGACCCAATTTATTAGAACATAAATTTATCAACTACCTACAGATATTAACTTATTTTTCTTGTTGAAAAATCTATATACAGGTTAAAATATTTATTTTCTATGGATTATTGCTATTCTAAAGTCTAAATTAAGCCATATTCTACCCCTTTAATATCTTTCAACAAAGATTTATCAACTTGAGTTAGGAAGATACATTTGGAAGGGATAGCTATGTTACATGAGCATATTTATACATGTTCTTATGCTGGATATGTGTAGGCATGGATAGGTAGAAATATGTAGATATAATCTCTATATGTATATCTGTATATATACTTTTAAATGCATATTTATATAGATAGATACAATAGGGAAGAAAACAAAAAGGTAGCCTTTCATTTTATTAGATTTTTTTTTGTGGGGCAATGAGGGTTAAGTGACTTGCCCAAGGTCACACAGCTAATAAGTGTCAAGTATCTGAAGCCAGATTTGAACTCAGGTCCTCCTGAATCCAGGGCCGGTGCTTTGTCCACTGCACCACCTAGCTGCCCTCCATTTTATTAGAATTTAAAACAAAGTGGTGACTCAGAAACACATATTTGAGGGAAGATCCCACTTATTTTAAGATGTTCTTTTTTGATTTGTTTATTACAAAACAACAACAACAAAAACCAAAACAAAGCTGTCAAAGGTATTAGATCTAAGGAAAAATAAATGTTCAGCCATGCCAGAAAAAGGCTAAATTGACAAATGAATTGAAGGCCTTAATAGGGAACCCAATTCAATATGTTTTACAATGTCTTTACTCTAATAATGAATATTTTCACATTTCTCACACTCCCCTTGAATATTTGCTATTGCAATGTTGGGGAAATGATAAAAATGATCATAGTGACCTAAAAAGAATAAACACCTACGAACTTCAAAAAGTAGTCTGTGGAACTTAGGACCTATTTATCTAGGAATTCCATGCTATTTATGTTATCTTTTGGATAAGGTCCTCATCACTTATATGGGGTTTGGACTCTACAACACTTTACATCTTGATGTCCAAATCCTATATCAGGAAATTGATTTTTGTACTCTTTTTTTTTTTAGTGAGGCAATTGGGGTTAAGTGACTTGCCCAGGGTCACACAGCTAGTAAGTGTTAAGTGTCTGAAGCTGGATTTGAACTCAAGTCCTCCTGAATCCAGGGCCAGTGCTCTATCCACTGTGCCACCTAGCTGCCCCCGATTTTTGTACTCTTAAATGAGGAAATAAATTTCAACCTGAAGAGTTATTTTTTTCATACAGATAGCTCCTTACTTTCTCATACCCAAGAATCATGCAATTCACACATACATGTCTGTCTCTGTCTGTCTGTCTCTCTCTATATATATACATACATACATATACATATATATATATTCATTTATGGTACATCTTTAAAATTATAGAGCACTTAGATGAAAACTAAGAAATGCAGGCAATAGCCCAAATGAGTGGGATACACAATAACAAGTACAAGAAATGATTGATCTTCCTCACCACCATTCTTTTCATTCAAAGAAATTCTGAAAAATCATAGACCTGCTACTGAGAAAATGACTTGGTGAAAATATTTTTCTATAGTGGGAATAAATTTGGTATCTTGATATCAATTTAATTAAACATCATGTCTGCTTTGTATTCAGGGAACAACAAAAAATATTATGTCAATAGCCCGAACCTTTAGCCCACTGAGCCAAACTAGACTCAAGGATGGTCTTAAAACTTTTAAAGTAAAAATTAGTCTAACTCAAATGAGGGGAGGGGTTAAGATATTGTTCCTACAATACCTGTCCAGTAAAAAATTCTATAAGCAAAGTTTATGACTGTTGATCTCAGGTTTGAACATGTCACACTTCATAATTAACAAGCTGGTAGAAATTGGCTGGCTCAGGAACAATACTACTTAGCATTAATGATAGGAACATAATATGATGGTGCACCTAAAATCCATTACCTTGTTTATGGTTGTGTTACTATCATCATCACCACCACCACAAAATCATCACATCATCAATACAAAAGCTAATGAATATTTTCTATATGTAAAGCCCTACACTAGGCACAGTCATATAAAAAACCAATTCTTGCCTTCAAGGTATTGATAGCCTAAGTGAATAAATGACACATTCATTATATAATCATAGCCATAATTAATAATTCAATGCAGTATATAAGATTAAAATGAGTTGATATGTGAGATGTTAAGTAACAGCAAATAAGAGAGATGATAGGTAATAATTGCACATCATAAATGCTTTATTTAAAATTAAATTCTTAAGACTTTGGATTTAGCAAGACTTTACCAACTTGGGGATGTTTAAAAATAGATAATGCCACAGAAAAACAAGCATAAAACAGGTGATTAGAGATCTGACAGCCACTTTAATGTCAAATATGTGTATGAAGTAAGGGCATTGATTGATGAGAGATTAAGTCAAATTATAATAAAGAATAAAGATAGGAACACATTGCATACAGTAACTCTGAACCTGTCTAAATAAGCTGTTAACTCTAAAAAATGAGAATGATAAAAGTAAAGATGCTGATTCTGATGATCAGCATTTTTAGAAAAGTTACTGTCATCAAGATTTCAAAAATTTGTGATTACAGTCATGTAACTCCCTCTCCATCAACTCATATCCCTACTTGTCAATAATTTAATAAATAACTCTGAGGGAATTACCCACGGTTCATTGAGATTAAATGACTCCCCCTTAGTCACACAGTGAGGCAAGATTTGAACCTAATCTTTTAACTCCACATCTAGTAGCATTATATCCATTGCACATTGTACTTTGGAAAATGTTAACACATTAGAAAAAGTCACTTTAATAAGGACCTTATAAATACTGAAAAACTACCTTAGTCAACAGACACTTAGATTTTTTGAAAAAATGGAGAGATATGGTGGCCAAAGTCAAAACTGATTTATAAAATTTTTTTAAAAACTGATTTTTAATACAAACTCACCTGTTGAGTGTTAGTAAAGAGAGTGATGGAAAATTACTACTAGTAATGTCTTACAAAGGCATTTGAGGCAAAAATAAATGTTTAGAAATGAAATCCAGCTAAGTCAGATCATTCTGATAATATTTGTGAATGAATTTAGGAGGAGGTCAATAACAAATGCAAAAGATCTGCCAATTTTCCTATTATGATCTATTTTCATCAGCTATGAGAGACTTGCCACATTGCATGATCTATAACTTTAGTATCTAATGTACCAAGTGAGGGAAGAGTAGTGGCATTTAAGAAGAAGAATTCAGGAAGAACACCTGAACCCCACAAAATACACAAAAGGAAATAAGCACATGAACTGTTGCAATTATAAGAAGTTTTCTAGCATTTATTTTCAAGAAATCTCAAAGAGGAAGCTAACACCTTGTAAACGACTTTTATGCAACCCTTAGTTTTTTGAAGCACTTTAAATACATTTTCATTTGAATGCCACAAGAATCCTGCTATATGTATTACAGTAAAAAATATACCTAAAATATAGATAAAGAAATCAAGGTTCAGAGATGCTTTTACTTATGCATGATTAAATGATTCATAGGTTTTAGAGGCAAAATTAGAATGAAGGTCCTCTGGGTTACAATATTAACATTCAATCCACCACAAAATATTAACCCATGGAACTTTTCTTTAAGAAAAGGAACATAACCAAAATGATGAAAAAACAAACAACTAAATAATCATTATAAAATATTAGAATTTTTGCCAAATTTTTTTTGTCTTGAAAAATATTTCTCAATTACATGGAAACATGTTTAACATTTTTATTTTTACAAATTTGAGTTTCAAATTCTCTGTTTCTGTCCCACTCCTCCCACATCTTTGAGAAGGCAATCAATATAATATAGATTTTAATGTGAAGTAAGGAAAAACACATTCTTATAATAGTCAGGTTGCCAAAAATGGACAAAAAACAATGAGAAAATGAATGTAAAAACAATATGCTTCAATCTGCATTCAGACTTCATCAATTCTACCTCTGGAGTTAGATAGCATTTTTCATCATAAGTCCTTCAGAGCTGTCTGGAATCACTGTACTGATCAGGATAGCTAAGTCATCCACTTGATCATTTTATAATAAAGCTGTTATGGTGCACAAAACCTCCTGGTTTTATTCATTTCACTTTGCATGAGTTCATATAAGTCTTCCCAAGCTTTTTGGAAACCATCATGTTTGTGATTTCTTATAGCACAATAGTATTCCATCACAATCATACACCACAACCTGTTTATCCATTTCTCAATTGATAGGCATCCTTTCAATCTCGTCAGTTTGCCATGAGAAAAAGGGCTGCTATAAATATTTGTGTGTGTATAGGGCCTTTTCTTTGATCTCTTGGGATACATATCCAGTAGTGGTACTGGTAGATTGAAGGGTATATAGTTTTATAGCCCTTTCGTCATAGTTCCGAATTGTTCTCCAGAGTTGTTGGATTAGTTCATAATTCCACCAACAGTGTATTAGTGTCCTAATTTTTCTCCTTCTCTCTAACATTTGTCATTTTCTTTTTCTGTCATATTATCCAGTCTGATAAATGTTATCTCGGTTGTTTTAATTTGCATTTCTCTAATCAATAGTTATTCAGAGCATTTTATATGACTATAAATAGCTGTGATTTCTTCTTAAAACTGCCTGTTCATATTCTTTGATCATTTATCAACTGAGGAATGATTCAAAGGTCTATAAATATGACTCTGTTCTTAATATATCTTAGAAATGAGGCTTTATAAAAAAATGCTGTATAAAATTTCCCATTTTCTCCTTTCCTTCTAATCTTGGCTGCATTAGCATTATTATACAAAACCCTTTTATTTTAATGTAATGAAAATTATCCATTTTATATCCTGTGATGTTCTTTGTCTCTTGTTTTGTCATAAGCTCTTCTCTTACCTATAGTTTTGACAGGTATATTTTTCCATGCTCCCCTAATATGTTTATATCATCCATTGTTTCTAAATCATGCACTCATTTTGACTTCATCTTGGTATACAGTGTAAGTTGTTGGTCTACATCCAGTTTCTGCAAAACTACTTTCAAGATTTCCCAGCATTTTGTGTCAGATAATGAGTTCTTGTCCCCACAGCTTGGATATTCAGGTTATCAAGCACCAGATCATGAATAATAATTTATTACTCTGTATTCTGTGTCTTATGTATTCCATTGGTCCACCACTCTATTTCTTATCCACTTTAAGAGTGTTTTCATGATCATAATTTAGTATTATAGTTAGAGATCTCATACTGCTAAGCCACCTACATTCACATATTTTTTATTACTGAATCCCTTGATGTTCTTGACATAGTTTCTTATCCCAAATTTTTCTAGCTCTATATAATAATTTTTAGTAATGTGATTGGTAAGGCATCAAATAAATAAATAAATTTTGGCAGAAATTTTTAATTTTTATTGTTTTGGTTTTATCTACTTATGGGCAATTTAATATTTCTCCAGTGGCTAAAATCTGACTTTATTAATTTAAAAAGTGTTTTGTAATTGTTCATAGAATCCTTGGGTTTTTCTTGACAGGTAGATGCCTAAGTATTTTAAGTAATCTGCAGTTATTTTAAATGAAATTTATTTACCTCTTCCTACTGGGTTTTGATGGTAGTACATAGAAGTGCTAATGATCAATGTGGGTTTATTTTATATTTTGCAACTTTGCTCAAGCTGTTAATTGTTTCAACTGTTTTTTTAGTTGATTTGCTGACTCTCTAAGTATACCATCTTACTATTTGCAAAGAATTATACTTTTATTTCTTCACTGCCTATTCTAATTTCTTCAATTTCTTTTTCATTTTTATTGCTAAATGTAGCATTTCTAGTACAATGTTGCTCCTCACTTTACCCCATGATTTCCCTGGAAAGTCTTCTAACTTATCCCCATTACAGAGAATGCATGCTGATGGTTTTCAGGTAGATACTACCTATGATTTTTAAAAAGGCTCCATTGATCCCTATGCTTTCTAGTGTCTAAGAAGGATGAGTGTTTTCTTTTGTCAAAGGCTTTTTCTTCATCTTTTAATATAATCACATGATGTTCTTGTTTTTCTTATTGATATAGTCAATTATGCTGATAGTCTTCCTAAAATTGAACCAGCTCCACAATACTGGTATAAATCCCACTTGGTCATTGTCTGTGAGTGTGTATGACTCTGTCTTTGACTCTCTGTGTGTGTGTGAGTGAGAGAGAGAGAGAGAGAGAGAGAGAGAGAGAGAGAGAGAGATTGCTATAATTTCCTTGCTAGTATTTTATTTAAAATTTCTTTATCAATAGTCATTAGGGAGGGGCAGCTAGGTGGTGCAGTGGATAAAGCACCAGCCTTGGATTCAGGAGGACCTGGGTTCAAATCTAGCCTCAGATACTTGATACTGACTGGCTGTGTGACCCTGGGCAAGTCACTTAACCCTCAGTAAAGCCAGTAAAATTTAAAAATAATTTAAAAATTAAAAAAAAATAGTCATTAGGGCTTTTGGAACAAAAACTCATTATTTGACAAAAACTGTTGGGAAAACTGGAAAATGGTACAGCAGAAATGAGGTATAGACCAACATCTCATACCATATACTAAAATAAGGTTAAAATGGATGCATGATTTACACATAAAGGATGACCCCATAAGCAAATTAAGAGAGTATGGAATCATTTGCCTGTCAGATTTATGGGCAGAGGAAGAATTTAAGACCAAAGAAGGTATGGAGAGTAAAACAAAATATAAAATACATAATTTTCATTATATAAAATTAAAAAGCTTTTTTGCAAATAAAATTAATATAACCAAGATTACAAGGGAAGCAGAAAACTGGAAAAGAATTTTTGAAACAATTATCTCTGATAAAGGCTTCGTTTCTCAAATGTATAAAGAACTGAATCAAATTTATAAAAATACAAGTCATTCCCCAATTGATAAATGATCAAAGGATATAAACAGGCAATTTTCAGACAAATAAATCAAAGCTATCTATAATTATATGAAAGAATGCTCTAGATCACTACTGATCAGAGAAATGCGAATTAAAAGAACTCTCAGGTTTCACCTCACACCTATTAGAGTGGCAAATATAACAAAAATGGAAAATATTGGATGTTGGAGGGGATGTGGGAAAGCTGGAAGACTAATCCACTGTTGGTGGAGTTGTAAAAAGATCCAACCATTCAGGAGAGCAATTTGCAGCTATGCCCAAAGGGCTATAGAATTGTGCATACTATTTGATCCAGGAATACCACTGCTAGGTATATCCCAGACATCCCCAAAAAGAGGAAAAGACCTATCTGTACAAAAATATTTATAACAGCTTTTTTGTGATGTCTAAGAGTTGGAAATCAAAGGAATGCCCATCAAAATGAAGAATGGCTAAACAAACTGTGATATATGACGGTGATGGAATTTTATTGTGCTATAAGAAATGACAAGCCGGATGACTTCAGAAAGGCCTGGAAAGGCATGTATGTAATAATATATAGTGAAGTGAGCAGAAACAAGAGAACATTTTGCACAGAGACAGCAATATTTTTTGGTGAAGAACTGTGACTGACTTAACTATTCTCAACAACACAATGATCCAAGACAATCTCAAAGGACTATTGATGAAACATACAATCTACCTCCAAAGAAAGAACTGATATTGAGGGTCACTAGGTGGCGCAGTGGATAAAGCTCCAGCCCTGGATTCAGGAGGACCTGAGTTTAAATTCGGCCTCAGACACTTGAACTTTATTAGTTGTGTGACCCTGGGCAAGTCACTTAACCCTCATTGCCCCACAAAACCCACAACAAAACCAAACTTGATATTGATGGAACAGAGTGAAACATGTTATTTTCTACTTTAATTTTTTCTTTTCATCAAGTTTTCTTGCATAAAATGGCAAATATGGTAAAGTTTTATATAATCATACATATATAACCCATATCTGATTGCTTGCTGCCTCAGAGAGGGGGTAGGGAAGGAAAGGATAAAAACTGGAACCCCAAACTATAAATTAAAATGTTTATTACATTAAAAAATAGTCATTAGGGAAATTTGTCTATGATTTTCTTTCTCTCTTTTTTCTGTTCCTGGCATAGTTATCAGAACCATATTTGTGTTGTAAAAGGAACTTGGTAAGACTCCTTCTTTTCTATTTTTCCAAATAGTTCATATAGTATTGGAATTCATTGTTCTTCAAATGTTTGGTCGTATTCACTTGTGAACTCATCTGGTCCTGGGGATTTTTTTTTCCCTTAGGGAGCGCCTTGATGCTTTGTTGAATTTCTTTTTCTAAGATAGGGTCATTTAAGTATTCTATTTCATCTTCCATTAATCAAGGCAAGTAATATTTTTGTAAATATACATCTATTTTGCTTAGGTTGCAAGATTTTATTGGAAAATAACTGGGCAAAATAGCTCCTAAAAACAGCTTTAATCTCATCTTCACTGGTAACTTGATTTCCATCTTTTTTTTTTTAAACCTAATTAACCTATGACTTTTCCCCCCTATAAAATCAGCTCCTAGTTTTTATTAGTTCAATGTTTTTTTTTTTCCAGTTTTAAGTTTTATTATTCTCCTTTGATTTTCAGGATTCCCATTTTGTTTTTTAATTGATAATTTTTAATTTGTTCTTTTCCCAGATATCTTTGTTGCATTTCAAATTCAATGATCTGCTCTTTATTTTTATTGATTTATGTATTTAGAAATAGAAAATTTCCCCTTAATATTTCTTTGGCTGTATTCTGTAAATGTTGGAATGTTGTTTCTTTGTTCTTATTCTCTTTAATGAAATGACTGTTTTTATGATCTAGATTTTGACTCAATCTTTTCTTTTTTTTTTGGTGGGGAAATGGGAGGATAAGTGATTCACCCAGGGTCACACAGTTAGTAAATGTCAAGTGTCTGAGGCTGGATTTGAACTCAGGTCCTCCTGATTCCAGGGCTGGTGCTTTCTCCACTGTACCACCTAGCTGTCCCAACCTACTAATTCTTTCAAATTAGATTGCTTAGTTTACAATTGATTTCAATCTATGTTTCCATGGCCTTTAATTGAATATCATTTTATTTCATTATTACCTGAAAAGGTCATATTTAATATTTCTACTTGTCTGAATTTGGATATGAAGTTTGTATGTTCTAATACATTGTTAATTTTTGTGAAGGTGTCATTTAGAGCTGAGCAAAGGGTATATTCCTTTCTATTCCCATTTAATTTTCTCCAGAGGTCCATCATTTTCCGGCTTTTCTAAAATTCTATTATTCTCCTTAATTTCTTTCTTACATGTTATATAGTTATATTTACCTAGTTCTGAGAGTAAAATTTGAGGTTCCTGATTAGCATAGTTTCATTGTCTTTTTCCTCCCATAATTCATTTAACTTTTCCTTTAAGAATTTAGAAAGTATGCTGCATAAATATTTACTATTGATATTACTTTATTGTCCATGGTAACTTAAAAAAATATGTAGTTTCCCTGCTTCCATGACTTTTTAATTGTTTCTTGCTGGCTGCTTGCAATATTATCTCCTTGAAGTGGGAGCTCTATAATTTAGCTATAATGTTCCTCAGAATTGTTTTTTCCCCCATAATAATAATTTTATTTATTCAGAGTTATACCCAAATTACATGTAAAAACAAATTTTCACATTGATTTAAAAAAAAACTTTGCATTCCCAATTCTCTTCCTCCCTCGCTCCCCACCCCTCCCTATGAAATCAAGCAATTCAATATGTTATATATATGCAGTCATGCAAAATATCTCTACATTAGTCAGTTTGTACAAGAAAACAGACAAAATAACTTTAGAAAGAAGAACCAACAAAAAAATTATACTTCAATCTGTATTCAGATACCATCAGTTCTTTCTCTGTAGATGGATTGCATTTTTCATAAGTCCTTCTGATAGCATCTTGCTCATCATTTCTTTCAGTTACTATTGCTAACCATATTATACTCTTCTATTCCCTCCTCTTGATATTTACTCTATTTTCTATCTTCTTTTATCCTATTCCTCCTCAAAAAGTGCTTTGTTTTTTACTGCCCCCCTCCTTGTCCCCTTCCCCTCCCAGTTTCCCACAGGGAAAGATACATTACTATACCCACTTGAGTGTGTATGTTATTCCTTCCTTGAGCCAATTCTGATGAGAGTAAGGCTCACTCACTCCCCCACTCCTTCCCCATCTTCCCCTCTCCTCCATAAGCTTTTTCTGTTTCTTTTATGTGAGCTACTTTACCCCATTCCACCTTTCCCTTTTCATTTCTTCCACTGCATTCCTAGGAGTTTTTACTTTGGAATTCTTTGCAGGAGATGATCAGTGAATTTTATCAATTTCCATTTTACTCACTGTTTAAGATATCAGGGAAATTTTCCTTGATAATTTCTTGAAATATAATGTTTAGGCTCTTTTTTTATCATGGCTTTCAGATAGTCTAATAATTCTTCAATTATTTCTCCACAATCTATTTTCCAGGTCAGCTGTTTTTCCAATGAAATATTTTACATTTTCTATTTTTCATCATACTTTTGACTTTATTTTATTGTTTCTTTTTTTTTTAATTTTGTGGGGCAATGGGGGTTAAGTGACTTGCCCAAGGTCACACAGCTAGTGTCAAGTGTCTGAGGCCGGATTTGAACTCAGGTACTCCTGAATCCAGGGCCGGTGCTTTATCCACTGTTTCTTAATATCTCATGGAGTCATCAAGTTCCAGTTTCCCAATTCTAATTTTTAGGGACTTATTTTCTTCAGTGAATTTTTGTACTTTTTTCCCATTTGGTCAATTCTATTTTTTAAGTAGTTCTGTTCTCTCTCTTTTTAAAACATTAGACCAATTCTTTTATTATTTTCTTCAGTATTTTTTTTTGCCTCTTTCACCAAGCTGTGTACTCTTTTTTGAGTTCTTCCAGTAAATCTTATTGGGCTTGAATCCAATTCACATTTTTTTTTCCTTTGAATCTTTGTTTTTAGCTGTCTTGACATCATTGTCTTCTGAGTTTGTGTCTTGATCTTCCCTGTCTTCATATTAATTTTTTTTCTCCAGTCAGGTTCTTTTTTGTTGTTTGCTAGTTTCCCCATCCTATTTCTTGACTTTTAACTTTATTTTAAAATTGTGTTCTCCTCTTAGGTTTCAGGTGGCACTTTTCCCAGCTTCAGGTTTTTCATGTTCCTGTTTTCAGAGCTATTTCTGGGACTCTGTAAGTTTTTAGTGCTTTCCAGGTAGTATGAGCTAATGAGAGGTGTGGTCCCTGCTCTGGCCTGTGCTCTGGTCTTTACCCAGGAAGAAACTTTATTCCTTTTAGACTCAAGCACTAGTAATTCTCTTGACCCTGGAACTATAACCATGGATATCCTGTAGCCACAAGTACTATCACTCCTTTTAGCCTTGGAATTGTGACTCAGGCCCCTGCTTTCCCACAGCCATAATTACTAATGCTCCTTTCTGCCTTGGAACTGAGACCAAATCACCCCCCATCCATTACCTTTTCTTTTTTTTCCTTTTTTTTTTGTTTTTTTGGTGAGGCAATTGGGGTTAAGTGACTTGCCCAGGGTCACACAGCTAGCAAGTGTTAAGTGTCTGAGGCCGGATTTGAACTCAGGTCCTCCTGATTCCAGGGCCAGTGCTCTATCCACTGCGCCACCTAGCTGCCCCCATCCATTACCTTTTGACACTCAAGAAGCACTCTGTTTTGCTCTGCTCTGGAACTCTTAACAAAGCCCCTGCTCTCCTGCAGCCTCAAGCACTTGTGATCCTCTTTATGCAGGAACTGAGACATGGATATTTATATGGGACATGTAACAGGGTTCTGAACCCAACACCAAAAAAGGGTCTCTTATAATCTATTTCTGGCCAGTTGTCTGAGCTTGTTACTGTCAGTGAGTTTAGAATTCTTAAGCTACTGCTACCTCCAACAAGGCCTTCCACTGTGTAGCCTAGGCTGATAACCACACTGGTGTGACAGACCTTTCCTGCCAACCTCTTAAGTTATCTTGGGTTGGAAATTTGTACTACCCCATCCTTTTTTGGCTTTGTCATTCCAGAATTTGATTTGAGGTGTTATTTTAAAGTTATTTGGGGATGAATATTGGGAGAGTTCAGGTGAGTTCTTGCTTCTACTTTTATATCTTGGCTCTGCCTTCCAGAATGTTTAAAGCATGCAAATTTTAAAGGTATCTTCAATAAAATTATTAAGGAGGTAACGGGACAAATTTCATAATATGTTTTCTATAGCAAATCACAGATTTATGTTCATTAAAAAACCCTTGTAGTTATAGAGATAATGACATTTATTTTTGTTAATTTTTAAAACATTTAACTCAGGTTGTTTGTTTTTTTTTAAAAGCTTTGAGGGCCCTCTTGAAAAGATGTCAAATTAATATCAAATTTTATGACAGGTCTAGCTATACAAATAACTCTATTCACCAAACAACTGAGTAATATTATCAAAAAATGTGTAAAACAAGAAGATGTATGCTAAGTCATGGTATTTGCCAATTTCTTAGAGATTATCTGCAGAATCCCTAAAAGAGAATTTCCTATTGATTTTTATACACTCAGAATTCTCCAATTCCCAGATTATGTAATTTTAGTCTTAGGACATTACAAAGGCTTCTCAGTAAAAACTGGAATTATTCTCAAGCTGGGTTTAATCATTAACACTGGAAAAAACCACTGCTTAGGTTATCTAAGGACATCTCTTTGATGAGGTTATTCTATCTAGCTATATAGATCATAACACATCATGTCCAGCTATACTTCCTGTCCTCTCATAAATTAGCCACAGCAAACTTAATGTGTTTGGCACCTTCCCTACATTCTCTTGATACTAAAAATGTATAAATGAAACATATTAGCTGGAGTCTCACAGAATTTGAGAGTCCTAAGGGATCCTTATGTCCATTAAGTTGAACCCAAACACTAAATAAATCTGCACAACACAACAAAATGGTGTCCAACCTCTGAAGATCTCCAATGGGGGAGCACACCACCTATTCAAAAATGTCATTTTACATTTGGTTAGTTCAAAATGGTAGAAATTTTTTTCTGATCTCAAGTATAAATTTCTCCTTTGCAAATTGAACCAATTTTTCCTGTTTCTATCTTTCAGTTGTGAAAAGTAAGAGTTTAATTTGTCTTCCATAAGATAGATCTTTTGAAATATAACTATTATGTTACCCTGAGTATTTTCTTCTCAAGGCTGAATATGCTCTATTCTTCATTGATTCTTATTTGTCAAGGACTGCAGTCCCTTCACTCTCTTGGTTGCCATCTTGTGGACATCCTTTGGTTTAGCATTGTTCTTCTTAAATTTTGGTGTCTAAAATTGAACCCAATCCTATATGTATGTTCTGAGGAGGGTAGAGTACATTCAGACTATGACTTCCCTGTTCCTAAACCTATGTCACTTGATGCAGCCCAAGGTTGCATTACTTTTTTTTGTTTGCTACGACATAATGCTGACTCTTATTGAGCTTGCAATCTATTATGACTCACAGATTTTCTTCAAGACATTAATACTTTATACATACATCCCCCTGATTTGTAAATGTGAAGGATATTTATGTACCCAGGTGAAAGAATCTTTACCTTTATCTCCACTGAATTTTATTATATTAGATATGGCTCAGTTGTTCCTCCTAGCTTTGTGTCATCTGAAAATTTGGTAAACATACCAGGCATGTGTTCACTAAAATACCTATGATCTTCTTCAAAATACTCCCCATCATTCTTTCCCCCTTCTGGTTCCTGTTTTTTCTTACATGATTATACATTCTTTATGTACACTGCTGTCTCCCCGTTTCTTTTAAATATGGCAAAGTCATTTGGAGCCAAAATCCAATTATGTATTTAGCCCATTAATTCTTAGTGATACGTATTTGATTATATTTGACTCCTTATGCCAGGACCTGTAGTTTCCCTTGTCTAAACTTTTGGCATTTGTATATAAATACTTTCAATCTATGGGTTCTGCTCCTGGATCCTACCTTGGATTTTTATCCCTTGTGAATTTCTGTTATTTTTTCTTCTTTTTAGTGTCATTATAAATTATTATCTGTGGAAATACACATAGACAATCTCCTTCATTCACCATTAAAAAACCCAAACTTTAGTTTTAGAACCTTTATATTCCCAAGAACCCTCATAAATACATTGTTCCTGAGTTTTGTAAGGCATGATCCATCTTTGGTCAGTAATTTCTCAACTGTTGTTTGGCTTTTGTTCTCAAAGAGGATCATCACATCAGGAAACTCATGTCATGACTTGCAGCAAATTGGATTTATGTGAGGCAGGGCTGTGCAGAATTACCAGCCTCACACTCTCCTCCATAGCCATCTGGGTCTAGTGGCAAGATATAGATCAGGACAACTAGAGACATCCCCAGATGCAAGGGAAGACCTTGGCCTTTTTAAGCTATCCCAGGTCTCACTTTATTTGAGGTAACACCCATTCAGTAATTAATTTGACATATTTAAAATTTCAATCTGGGAGGGGAAGATCCTCAGGGTTTCTGGCCAAAACAGAAATAATTGCTACTTATATTCACTCTGAGATATCAGCACCCAAACAACTCAACTGTATACTAAAGTTGTGGTCCAGAAATCCAAATCCCATTGTCACATGCTACCTCTTTAGCCAACTGCTATGTTTCAAAATTAATATTTATTTTCTGCATAACTTGGCTTCAAAGGGCAAAAGGGAGAAATATGCATCCTTTTTCCCTATATTTTTCAGTTTCTTGACAAAAATTCATAATCATTACTAATACTTTTTGGGTTTTTAGTAGTGTAATTTGTGACCATATGAATCACAAAAAGTAGTTAATTATCATTTTCTCTAATAAGTCTTGGGACGTTCTCTTTTATATCTTAGACATATTCCAGAAAAATCACTGAGCTTTCTGTTATTCTTATCAGATAAACAAAGAAATGTTTCAGTGCCAAAGGGTAAGAAATTGTCAACTACTCATCTCTTCTTCGGTGCATGATCTTCACCTGCTCACCTTATTCACTAAATGCAAATACCTAGATGAAAATATGCATCTATCTGGAGAGTCCAGTAAGTTATACTAATGAATATTTTGGATAGACACTGAGGATGTACAATAAATTGGATACAAATTTACTTGATAAAAAAATCTGGCTGAATTACAATTGAATATTTTTATAGTCATTTTAATGATCCTAAGGTACTTGCTGCTACAAAACCCTATATCTTTGATACCTCTATTCTCCCAGGGATACTGTATGGCCAAAATTCTGGGAGCAGCGCAGTTTCAGAATAGTTAAAATTGTAAATAATGCAAAGCGTTATGGGAAATTTCAAGTTGACTTGTAGCATATTAACCCAAAAGTGTTATGAACAAGAAGTGCCAAAAATATATATAGCAAAAACATGTGCTTGAAATGGAAAAGGACATGGACTTGTTATGTATTGAGAATAAGAGAGAACAAATGAACAGTATTCACACCCTTGTGTAAGAGATAAAGAGGAAGGTTACTAGTGTATTGGGTAGATTCTCTTTGGAAGGTTTTTTAGGATATAGATGAGAATCACATAGGAATAAGAAGAAATTGGGGAGGTTTTGTCTATACCAGTGAGATAAAAGGTCAACCACTGGAATGGAATTCTTTCTTAAATCAGAGAGCTTCTGTATATTATTTGTGTAATGTGGTTTGCCTGGTCATTCCCAAATCACCTAACATGGAGGCTCCTTATTTCTGCTACCACACAGGTTGTAGTACCTTCCTTTGACTGGCTACATAGCAGGAAAGGCTGCATCTTTAAAATGAACAGACTAGCCACAGTCTCTTTTTACATGCTTATGCTGTCTTTCCAATGCACTCTCTTTTCCTGCTGTGTCCAGAGCATGAAGATCACAGATCACTCATAGCATGGGCACTACCAACATAACTAGTAAAAGAGTAATTATTTCCCTCTTCTATCCCAGCTCTGAGAAATGGGTGTTTGTTTGTCTTGTGTCTTTTGTCCTCCTCAGTTTTAGGTACCCAGGGTGGTTCTGACTAGACCCAGGAGTTGGAGTCATGGTTACTTTGGAACCAGGATTGCAGGTGGGATGTTACAGCTACCTAGCCTACTATAGGAGTCTAGAGGAGCAAAGATGACTAGAATTCAAGCCAAGGGTATATTGTAGACTGGAACTTGAGACTGCATTTTATAGGAACTGAGATAAGCTATAAACCTAATCCCCCTCCCCAGATACTGAGGTGGTCCAAGGGTTGGTATATTTGTTATTATATTTTTGAAGTAAATGTTTCTTGTCAAAGCCAAGTTTTTAGTAGTAAAATGGAATTGATGCAATTTGAAGGAACATCATCTTTTGGGGCTAGAAGCAATGGCAGAGAGCCCATGCCAAGCCCCCTTAAAGGTACTGAAGAACCTTAAGGGAATGGTGACATACCTGGATTTCAGTCAGTGGAGGGGGCCAGGGTAATCAGTTATAAGTGAAAACACCTATGTCATCCTTTACACTGCTTTCAATCCAAATACATGGACAACATGTTTCTTTAGCTTCTTTGAATGTATTCTTGGGTCATTTGTGTTTCAGGTGACATTGGTAAAAGTAAGCTCTGTTATTTAATTATAATGCAGATATCAAGTCATAGAATATCCCATTTTCTACTCATAGATATTCAGGTTGTTATTGCAACTCTGAAGGCTTATAGAGACCATTACAGAATGCACTGCTCCAATACTCAATTAAATACATTTGTAACTAGAGTTTTAGTTGGTTCCTGAAATAGGTATTAACAATTTTCTTTTATATTACCTTTCTAATGCCCTTATTATATATCTGAAGCAACCTTATGTCAGTATGTATATACTTAACTATAATGAAACAAAAGAATGTGTAAGCACCATAAGGTTTTATGTTAAATGAACACCACATTAAAACCTACAACTTAATAGAAGTCACAGTGCAAGGGAGGCTGATTGTCTTAATAACATCCAAAGTCAACCTGCAATAAACCAATATAGAGAGACACTTAAATAAAACACTTTCCATTGATTATTTCACCTGAGACAGTGGTAGGAAAATGATAAAATATATGCAAGTAGTCAGAAGTCACACAAAAAAGCTCTCTTTCAAAATGCAATTCATATTAAGAAGTTTAAGGAAAATACAAAATCAAACATTCAACAAACTCAGCAAGCACATGCTGTAGTAATTATTCAAGGATAAAAGGAAATTATAACTAACTCCTAAAAATGAGCCATTCAGTTCTTTTTAAAATGAAGAAAAAAAGTAGAAAAAGGCAAGTTCTCTGTTCTTTTCTGAATTTGTTCTTGTACTTGTAACAGAATAAACAGCAGCAGCTCCCAGCTAGAAAGTTAACATTGGTGGAGGGAAGAAATAGGGAATAGGGCACCAAAAGGAAATTCTGTTTTATTTTACAAAAAATGCAAATATCACAATATTGAGGCATTATTATAAAAAAAACTATTGAGCTACATGTCTGACTTACATGATGATTTTCTAACATAGATAACAACTTGATTCAGAGGCAAATTTTTCAATACTGTATTTCTACTATCTGTACATCTGTTGAGAGTGTCATTCTACCAAAAGCAGAATATCTGATAAATTGTTGACATTTAAAAAAAAAATAATCCACCAGAAGGCAGAGAAAGCAATGAGAGGGGCTGTTATATTCAGATTATGAATGAAAAAGAAGTGGTTAAAGTAGATGGCACAAGATCTTGTCATCTTAGATTCACAACTGAAAAGAATTCTAAATATATTCTAGTGGACTCTATGGCGACTTTAGAAAATAATACTTTCCAAAAAGGGCATAGAAAAAGAAATTTGAGGGGGCAGCTAGGTGGTGCAGTGGATAAAGCATCTGTCCTGGATTCAGGAGAACCTGAGTTTAAATCCAGCCTCAGACACTCGACACTTACTAGCTCTGTGACCCTGGGCAAGTCACTTAACCCTCATTGCCCCACAATTGCCCAGAAAAAAAAAAGAAAAGAAAAAGAAATGTGATCATATGGTCTGAGATGTTTAAATGGAATTTGGTCCAAGCAATATGGAGGGGCTTTAAGAAAAAAAAATGATTGTTGTGTAGTCATAGACTGACTATTCCACCAAAACAGAGGAGAACAAGTAGTGACTGTTGTCTAAAAGGGGAGAGAGTTGTTTGGATGAAGAAGAGTTACAGTAACACATAGGGAGAGAGCACTGAACCAAATTTGTTGCTGCTTAGAAGTACAGGAGGAAAATAGATGCCAATGGGGAATGATCTAGGTACATAGCTTCCCTAAGTCCACAGGTGGTGCACAGATATGCATTGAATAGTTTCCACATTCCAACCAAAGGCCCGAAGTCCTTTGGGGATGAAATTTATATAGTTTCATAGAAGGAGATACAATAGTACTAATAGAAACTGCCCCATTATCCATTGGGGAATGCAATATGGTAAACTGGGCTAGTGAAATGTGGGTATTTTCTGAATTGCCTAATAAGGGATGAGGGGCAGGGACTCAAGGAACTTAGCTCTTACTGTGCCACATACAGTCTTTTATGTCTTTGGGAAAGCCTCTAAATTTATTGAAACTCAATTTTCCCACAAAAATAAAACAAAACTCCACAACAAAACAAAACAAAACAAAAAACCCTATTATTGACATCAGCGGTCTAACAAGAAAGAAAAGTTACCAAGCTAAAATTTAATTCACTTCAACAAGTATCTACTTAGTAGTAACTATCAAGTATTGAGGTAAGTTCAGTAGATGAAAAGAGTGCTTTTTATATGCCTCATCCTTAAGGAACTACCAAACTATTTGAGGATTAAAAAAAAATGAAACAGAAAATACTGCAAGGGAGTATTTGTTATCCACAAATATTTATTTAAATGCCTGTTGTATGTTCCTCAATGTGGTAGGCAAGATGGGAGATAAAGAAGAGTAGGATGAGGCCCTTTCCTCTAAGAAACTGGAAACCTACTTGGTGAGACAAAATGTAATTCATATGCAATAACTGTGAATGAGAAAATGTGTTTGGCATGAAATTGTGTGGTATAGTATGTACTTGACTTAGAGGTTCATGGGACAGGGAGATTTATGAAACCTGTTCAAAAAAGACTTCATGGAAAAAGTAAGACAGGAACTGCATCTTTAATGATGGGTAAGGTTTGTTTAGGTGAGGAAAAAAGAGGAAGTTATTCCTGATAGGAAAGTAGCATATGTAAAGATAAAGAGTAAAGATGGATGTGGAATGTTCTGGGGTAAATGGTTGGAAAGGAAAGTTTGCTTTGGAGAGCAGTGAGAGATAAGGCTTTAAAGGAAGATTGGGACCAGATTGAATCCTTGAATATCGAGATGAGTAAGAAGCAATATAAGTATAGGCAATAAGGAACAGGGGAGTAATATGACCTAAATGTTATTTTCTGAAGATTAATTATCTGTCAATGGTTTGTAGAACTGATTAGTCAGAAGACATAAAGCAGTGAAATCAGTGTATCTTGGAATAATAATGTTTTTATGATTGCCTACATGGGGTGGCAACTGTGGGAATAGGACAGGGTAGGAGGTGGAGTAAAAAAAAAATGATACTAATGATGGGACTAATATCTACTAGCATTTGCCCAAGTCATGAGTAAGGGCAAGTTCTCCCTCCTCCTGCTTTCTATAGGGATTAATTTTCCTAAGAAGGAAAAAAAGCTGTCCTCCAAATCTGATTGGCCTTTGTTTCCCTTCATATAACTTACTAGCATAAAAAAGCCCACCCAAATAGTAGAGTTTAGACCTCTCAGATTTCATGGGTGGCTAAGACTATGTGAATCACAATGCCCTAATCAGCTGACTAGACATTTTCCCATAAGAACACAAGGAAGCATGTCTCCTACCTAAGGTGAAAAGGAATGCTACTGTATTTTTGGTGCACATACATTCTTTGTGAGGGCATAAAAATAACCCAAACCCTCTTTAACTATTCAATTACTTATGAGTTCTTCATTTTGTTCTAGAATTGAATCTGAACTA
Source organism: Dromiciops gliroides (assembly GCF_019393635.1). Lineage (NCBI taxonomy): Eukaryota > Metazoa > Chordata > Mammalia > Microbiotheria > Microbiotheriidae > Dromiciops > Dromiciops gliroides. Next base: position 357,995,553 of record NC_057864.1, on the reverse strand, counting down.
ACAAGGTGCTAGTTTTAGGCCTGCCTCCAACTTGTGTCTTCTCAAACATAGTATCACAGATCCCGAGTTGGAAGGAACCTCAGATGTTATCTAGTTCAACCTTTACCTGAACAGGATACCCTTTTAAATGTCACCAACAAGTAGTCATGTAGCCAGCTTTAAGACTATCAGTGAAAGAAAATCTATAACCTCTCCAGTGCCCCATTCTACTCTCTAATAAATCTAATTCTTAGGAAGCCCCCTTTCTCACCTCCAATCTTTTAAAATTATTTTCCCATAATCTATCTATGCACAGTCATACACACCATACCTTGACTCCAATATAGTGATATCATTTTGGTCCTATTCAAGAATGATGGACAACAACCAAGCAACTATCCTAAAATCATAACTAAAAAATTATATACATATTTGATTTTGTGAGTCATATTGTATATTTATATCTATACATCCACATACAATTTTTTGGAGAAAGAATAGTTTCCAGAGTTGTTAGTTTACTCCTATAGAGAAGTGTCAGTGAAGAACATCCTTCATCAATTCAGGGAAATAACATCTGTAATTTATAGTTTGAGAAAGTTGCCAAAGTCACTAAGAGTTGGCCAAGTCACCCATTTCCCACATTCACATAACTAATATGTTTCAGAGGCAGGATTTGAAACTACTTTTCAACTCCAAAGCTGCCTTTTATCTACTATACCATGTTACTTCCCAAAGAAAAGGTATATTGCAGAGCAGGTATTGAACTACTTGGTAGTTAAAGTTTTCTGAACAGCAGACCACTATGGCAAAGGAAACATATATCCAGTCCAACGATAACAACAAAAAGGCAAAGAAAAAACCCAAAATTTTACAAAATATGTATATCAATTTAAGGTTAACAAAACATTTTACTTAACTGAGTCAGGTAGTAAAAGTGTCATCTCTTATATACAAAAAAGGATAGTGGGGGGCATAGAGGCCGCACAACCTACCAAACGACAAGGTACCCCACCTTGCAAAAACTAAAACTTTGTATTTCCAAAATACACTCAATGTTTTTGAACAGGCACTTCCAAATCCTGAGGGATTTTATCAGTCAACAAAGGCTCATTCAGTGCTTGTTTGGTGTGGGTCATTATGCCAAGTCCCATAGAGGGAATAAAGGGGAAAAAGGTTTGGTCTCTGCCCTCAAAGAGGCTATAATCTAATTGACATTTAAAACTATTTTTGACTTTGTCCTACACACCATCATCATTAATATTGCTCATACAGAGCAGCCATTTCATAAAACCAATGAATTTTATACAACTACTTCCCAAGTATGATATGATGCACATTCACATATTGCAATGAAGTGGGCAAAAAAGGATTACTTTCTTTCTGTCAAGTCCAGTTATTGGCTGAAACAACAGAATAAAAAATAAGGATTTCTAATCAATATCATGTTATCCTGTACATTACAAGAGTGGCCAACAGGAAAGCCATAGCATATTAGCAAACAAAAATGAAGGTAGTGGGATGGATGAAGTCATCCTCCTAAACCAATAGTCAATTATGGAGAAATCACCTTGCACATGTAGAGGATAAGAAGAGAAAGAAACCATCAGTCATGTATAGAACCCATGTTGCTAGCTATGGCCTGTGATTCTGTGTATTTGTGACTAAAATTTATCTTGGACAAACTACAGAGTCTCTTAAGCAAAGAAATGCCTCCTGCCCCATTGCTGTGTTTTACCTCAGCATAAGTTGCCCATCATAAAAGTCATTATCAATTTTAAAAAGGCATTTGACTTTGAAATACATAGAGCAATACTCCACCCAGACTCTTTTTTTCTCCCTACAACTTCCCATGTGGAGACTCTCTAGAGAATATATCAAGCTCTCTACTAAGAAACAGCCTCAAGCACTTCATGCAAAACTCTTTATGTGGGGCTCCTTCAGGATCTCAGCCTTTGATGAAATTGCCAGGATTGGGGAGGGGGAGCATAGCTTGTCTAAATTTATTAATAACAATTAGGCTATTCGCTCAAGCTGTCAGACATTGGCTATTGTCTTCCTCTGTCCAATATACCTTGCAAGCTTTTATTAAAATGAATACAAATGAAAAATTTTGTTTAAATTACCAGTTTGGATTTGAGATGTTAAAAAATGATAACTGAAACTTGTATAATTTACAAGTAAAAGATATTAATGTAGTTTTCAAGAGGTTGAAGTAGAGAATATTTTGCAAGGCTTTCTGTTTTGATTTAAAGTCTTATATATATGCTACGAGCTTAAAGGCATTTCAAAAGTTCCATAACTGGCAGCAGATTCTTTACTATTCAATAAAAAAGATGAGTTTTAATTCCTTTAAATAAGAGTTTAGTTCAATTCCAACCATGTTCCTTTTGAGAGAAAGAAAACCGGAGGGAGAAAATCCTACACCCTCAAGACTGAACCAATAGTGCTCTAACAATCCTCAATAAAGATGTTTGTAAATGTATGATGCAAGTCTATTTCTTTCTTTTTCTTAATGAAGGATAACCACATTTCTTCTGATTTCATTTAAGAAACGGGAACAGACAATTGCCAATAAACTCAAATTATGCCTTTACAAATTAATCTTTAAAATTAAACCTGGATATGAGGATTGGTTGATGATAATGATTGATTGATGATGATAAAATGTATGTTACTTATTTTGCTGGGCTATTTTGCTGGGCTTTTCCCCCTTTATTCCCTCTACGGGACTTGTCAGATATAAGGTACCATATAAATGTTATCTATTATTATTGTTGCAATAATCAACCTCATGGGTTTATTGCAAAGAAATCTCTCTTTAAAGTACAATAAAAATGTAGTTTACTATAAAAATGATGAGCAGGAAGCTATAAGAAAAATATGGATAGGCCTACATGAGCTGATGCAAAGTAAAATGTACTGTATACAAAATAACAGCAGTATTGTAAGATAATCTGCTGTGAATGATAGTTATTTTCAGCAATGATCGAAGACAACTCTAAAGGACTTATGAAAATGCAATCCATCTACAGAGAAAGAACTGATGGTATCTGAATACAGATTGAAGCATTTTTTTGTTAGTTCCTTTTTCTAAAAGGTTTTTTTTTGGGGGGGGGTTGTCTGGTTTCTTTCACAACATGGAAACTAACATGGAAATTTTTTGCATGACTACCCATGTATAATGTAATGATCGGGATGATGCCACCTGCTGGAGACTTACTGTAGGAAAGCTCCATCATGAGGAGAAGGCCACTGAGGGCAAAGCCACACAGTTTTTCTTTGGTGTCAGGAAGTGCCATTTACTTGTGGGAGGAAGAGGGGGTGAGGCTGGCTCTCTCGCTCTCTTTCCTCAGGACTCGGCTGGAGAAGGGAGCTAAAAATGCACTCTCCCTTTAATAGATAGATGAATCTAGGCTTTTCTCTTTCTTTTCACCAAATTCTTATTCTCCTTAATAAATGCTTAAAAGTCTAATTCTTGCTAAAGCTTATCATTTATTGGTGACCACTCATTAGATATTTTATACAGACTAGAATTTTAGCCCCTTACAATAACTTATATTGAATTGCTTAAGTTCTAAAGAAGGGTGTGGGGAGGGAAGAAAGAAGAGAATTTGAAACAGAAAGCTTTAAAAAATTGACGTTAAAATTTGTTTTTACATATAATGTGGGAAAATAAAAATTCTAAATAAATTTAAATTTAAAAAAATTAAACCTTGGATTCTCAATTCACTTAGAACTCATCTAAGAGAAAAATAGATGAAGTTTACATTAACCTTAGAAAGTCAACATTTTCCAACGAACATCAGGCCATGATTAATTTCCAGGCAATCATACATACAGTGCTTTGAACAGTAGTGTGGTATAGTAGTAAGGGTACTATCTGGTTTGGGAGTCAGAGGTGCTGGATTCAGTCCTAGCTTTGCCACTTCTAACTCGTCTGACCTTAAGCAAATAACAATCTATGTGAGCCTCAGTTACTGAAAAATGAGGGGTTTGGGTTACATAAATGCTGAAATCCCTTTTGGCTCTATATTTAGTATCTAATGATCTTGAATTATGTAGAGACAACACCAGAGGTGTTAAACATATGACCTCATTATAGTCCATGTGCAGCCTGAACCAAGTGAAAATGTAATTGAGAAATATTTAATAAAATAAATAAAAATACAACAGAATATAGAAAATGCCAACATATATGTTGTTGTTTTTTTCCTAAGTCAATATGAGACCCACAGGGATCCTATGGATGGTTTAGTGGTCCCTGTTTCTATTTGAAGTTGACACTATTGGACAATATTATTTGGAATCTGGCAGCTGGAACAGCACTTTTTGTCCTTGACACTAACATTTTATAGCTATTTACTGTGATTCTTTACTTTGACAATAGTGATGTGTTCCTTGGATAAATTACTGTGCTTACATTGGACTGAAAATGGGAGAATTCATTATATGTTTATATACATATACACACACACACACACACACACACACATATATATATATATATATATATATATATATATATATATATATATATACATCTGACACCTGTATATTTTATATCTGATATTGCATGTTATAAAGTCAGCTAGATGTACATAGAAATCTATTTCTCATTCTAATAATTCTCCTCCTATAGGCTTCTCTCTCTCTCTCTCTCTCTCTCTCTCTCTCTCTCTCTCTCTCTCTCTCTTTCTCTTTTCTCTCCCTCTTTTTTATAAGCAGGGCAATGAGGGTTAAGTGACTTGCCCAGGGTCACACAGCTAGTAAGTGTCAAGTGTCTGAGGCCGGATTTGAACTCAGGTCCTCCTGAATCCAAGGCTGGTGCTTTATCTACTATGCCACCTAGCTGTCTCCCCTCTGTCTCTTTTTTCAAAAGCTTCAAATAATAAGAATATATAGTAAGTGCTACAGGCCATAGTCTCATAGTCCTTGAATTGGAATACCTTTCAGAGGTCAATTAATCCAAGACCAGAAAGTTGTAAGTTGCCCAAAATCATAGAAATATTATCAGAAGCAGGATCTGAAGCCACACCTTCTCAATCTATAGGCAGTGCTATTTACACTTTTTAAGCCTGCTTTAGAAATGATGAAAAATATTTTGAAAAGTAACATGTCCATTATCACATGAATTATTATCAGAGGGAATCACAAGATTCTCCCCAGAGCAGGCATAAAGGCATACCTCAAACTAGTTAAAATAGTTGGAGGGAACTGGGGAAGAAACCTTGAACCTTAGAACACAAAGCTAGATAGCTCAGGTCGGAGACCCCAGAACACTTCAAGGTCACCACTGGCAAAGCCACCACAAAGGTGGAAAGTTGTGAGAGGAACTATGGTGATTCTGAGTTCAGCTATGGAGACAGTCACATGGGATTCTACAAGCTCATTCGACTTGGCACAGACTGGTCTTTAACTTTATTATTACTTTGATGGCTACCATCTGCATCTCTGACTTGTATACCTGTTCAAACATTTTGCTCTTTGTTTCAAGGTGGGTTTGGTGGGGAGTTGACTTTGTTGCTGCCCCCTGTAAATTCCAAGTGAAGGTATAGTATGAATCCCTGGACTAAATCCTAGTTTTGCAATAAGGATAGTCCATCAAAGTTGGGTGCAGTTGCATGGGGCAAAAAATTGACTTGTCCCCCACAGTCCATCTTTAAACCCAAAGTTCATCTAAGATATAGACATTCCACAACCCTCTAATGGGAAGTGAAGGTGGAAGGAAAATAATTTGATTTGAAGGATGACTCAAGGATGGTGTTCCTCAACCCCCACGGGCTGTAGAAGAAGTGTAGTACAAAGGCAATGGGGTCATTGTCAAGATCCCAGTAGCTAGAGGAGCTAGTGGAGAAAATCACCCTAAGGTTAGGAAGGATGTAGGAAAAGGTCAATAGAAGATCTTGAGATCTGGAGACAGATGGCAGGAATATCACCAAGCTGGGAATATTCCATCCCAGATGGCAAATATCTATTAGAAGAGTCAGTTGTTTCTACCCTTTAAGGAACTAAAAACACTGATGATACTTTCTAAATTTGGTGCCCTTGGATAATGCTTGAGTTGTCCCACCCTAGTTATGACTCTGTCTATAAAGTGCAGTAGGTATTATATTTCCTGATCCCAAGTTCAGTGCTTTCTCCTTCATTGTGCTATACTGTATATCAATTTTCTATACTGTATCTATTTGTGCATAAGACTTCCATTTTATTTTATTCCACAATTCTATTAACTCTTCTATATTGGGGTTCTTATAAGAACTACAATTTCATTTCATGTGAGCTCTTCCTTACCTCCACAAAACTCGATTTCCTTAGAATTGTCAGACATATATAGTTTATCACTTTTCTAGCCTTCCTGTAAAGTATCCTCTATTGGAATAGTCCTTACGATATGATAGTCCCCAACATGACAATAAGGCAGCAAGTTCCACTCTTTCAATAACACTAACACCTTATGTTATACTTCTATCTCAATTTAAAAGTACATTCACTTTAACCTTTACAACCACCCAATGAGGTAGGTGGAATCATAGAAACTGAACTTAAAAGTTATTTGTCCTACCTGAGCAATGATCCTCTCTACAACAGCTCTAAAAGGTGTCCATTTAAGCTTCTCCTGGAAAGCTCTTAGTGATGATGAGGAGCTCACCACCTCTTCAGTTTAGTCCATTACTTTTTTTAATTGCTCAAACTTTTAGGAAGTTCTTTATGTACTGAAATATATATTTTATTCCTCACAGTGAAAAGTCATCAGCTCACCCATGTCAAAGATGAAGAAAGTAGCCTTAGAGTGTTTAAATAGCTTGACCAAGGTCATACTGTGGCAGGGCAGGGACTATAAAATAGGTAGTCTGACTCCTGGACTCCTGCCTTTTCTACTCTACTCTATCATGGTACTGTCACATTTGAGCCTTTTTATTTAATTGTGAAACACTGAAAGCAAAATAAATAGAGATGAAAATCTTTAGGACAGAAAATCTTTGCAGCTGAGCAACATCTAGGGTATACCAGAGAGCTGAATTTGAGTAAGCTCTCAGAAGTTTGTTTCCAATAAAATTAGCTCCCAATTTATTTTATCAGCATAATACCTTCCTAAGGTTTTAGAAAGTGCAATTTGAAAGGAGGCAGTCTGACAAATACAAGGCTGTAGGGAATATTATAAAATATGAAGGTAGTAGGAAAAGTAAACAAATAGTTTTCATTTGTTTCAACTTCTCCCCTTTCTTCCTTTAAAGCAACAGTAGACAAAAAAATTCTAGCTATTACATCATTTTTCTTTTCATTTTGATGATGCTGCCTTGGTTGGAGAGCAGGAGCAGAAATTATGTAAATTTATTAAGAACAATTAGGTGATTCACGGAAGCTGTCTTAGATTATCTGTTGTCTTTTCCTTTCCAATAAACATGCAAGGGTTTGTTTTTTTTTTTTTTTTAGTAATATAAATACAAATGAAAATTTCCATTTAAATGATCAGTTTGACTTTAGGAAACTAAAAAAAAAAACCCTTCTCCAATCCAATGTACTCTCTGATCCACTGCAGCACTGGCATTCTTTTTTGTTCCTTAAACAAGACACCCCATCTCTGAATTATGTGTATTTTCACTGGCTATTCCCATGCCTAGAATTTTCTCCATTATCATCTCCACCACCTAGATTTTCTTCAAGTTCTAGCTAAAATCTGATCCCCTTTAATACTAGGGCCTTCCCAATCTTGACTATTTCCATTTTATTTTGTATATATTTTGTATTTAAATAGTTATTTGCTTATTATCTCCCCATAAGACTGTGAGCTCCTTGCCAGAAGAGACTAGTTTTTGCTTTTTTTATAATCCCTAGCTCTTAGTATAATGCTTGGCATATATTAGGTGTTTAATAAATGCCTGCTGAGTGATTGACTTTTATGAAATTGGTAGCATCCTTCTTTCTTGTCAATGAAAAGATAGCATGTCCACGTGTAGGAGTTTAGGCAATATCAACCAGGTGAATTAGCAGAAGGGGCCAAATAAAAGGGTCAGTATTGAATTAACACAGTCAGTCAAGATCACTCAGTGATTAACATCTAGTAGTTCTCTATAAATATGGACCACTGAAGTTGTCATCAATTTCTCTTGGAGATGAGTCTTTCATTTGTTTTTTAATAAACTTTTTATATTCTAAAACATGCCAAAATAGGTAAGAAAAGCATTAAAGTCAGACCTTGGGGGAAGGGGAGACTTTGCAGGCTTTGATTCCACAAACAAAATACTGCAGCTCTCAGCTTCAGGCATTTTCTCTGGCGATAAATATCCCCCATGCCTGGAATGTTCTCCCTCCTTCACTCCAGTTACTGACCCCCATGGTTTCTTTTAATTCCCAACTAAAATATCACCTTCTAAAGGAAGCCTTCCCCAACCCCTCTTAATTCTAATGCCTCCCCCCTCGTTTCTTGTCCTGCTAGTAGCGGGGAACTCTGCCTGCTTCTAGCTACACTGAGCTAATTTCCCATATAGCAGGGGAAGTGTGACCTTAGCAAGGAGAAGCCTATCACTATCATGCTGATAACAGAATATCCTTCTACTCTAGACCACAGAATTTTTCTTTCTTTTTCTTTTTCTTTTCTTTTAAACTTTTTATATTGCAAATTCTCTCATTCCCCAGAGGCAGTAAAAACCCAGCCTTACACAGTGTGGTAAGACCTCCACAAAACTATAGTTGTCTCTTGTCAAAATAGATGCATGACATCCTTTGAATTCGTATGCTGTTTCCATTATGGGCCTACCAGTTTACATGATATATCAGAAAGGCTACAATTGAGAATATTGTCTTTCTTGGTCAACAGAGTTTAGTGGAAACAGGAGTGGGAGATCCTGGAAGGCTAAATTCAACAAGGGAGTATTTTACCTAGAAATAAAGAGGTGAAATCTTACTAGTTCATGTTACCATCCCAAATCTGAAAGCCTTCATTTTCTCCCCTTTGGACATTGTCCTCATTGTGCTGAGAGACAGTGTGGTATAATAGACAATTGTCCCTGAAACCAAGATGACCTAGGTTTATGTCCTGCCTCTGAGAGTCATGGCAAGTTGTTTAAAGTTTGAAATGCTCTAAAGTTACAGGAATGATGTCAGCCAGCATTTGCAGAGGGAATTTCATGACTTGGGATATCCCTGTATCAACGACATCATAAGCACAGTCCCTATACATAAAGCCCATATAGATGGAGAGATTTGGATTAGGCATCAAAGCACAGCAGAGATGGATGATTATCGTATCATTCTTAGAGGGAAGGGGAAAGGGAACTGACGTGGGCCTATCATGAATTCAGAGGACACCCTTTAATGTGTGATTTCAAAGACTATCTCGCTGTTTGCCATTTTAAAAACCTAATGAGGGGCAGCTAGGTGGCACAGTGGATAGAGCACCGGCCCTGGAGTCAGGAGTACCTGAGTTCAAATCCGGCCTCAGACACTTAACACTTACTAGCTGTGTGACCCTGGGCAAGTCACTTAACCCCAATTGCCTTACTAAAAAAAAAAACCAAAAACCAAAACAAAAAACCTAATGAGCAATAAGCACCATGCACTTTTAAGACTGTAATCCAACCTCCTTCAGAAAGAAAATGAATACTCTCTCACATCATGCAAATTTCATCAAATACAGTTTTACTGGAGTTCAAAATGTAGGTTTTTCAGGCTTTAGAAATATAGAACATAAACCATGTTTGCTTTTATTTGGAGCAGCTGTCACTAAGACAATTTCAAGACTAAAATATCCAAACGCTGTCAACAGCAAATATTGAGAGAGTACCCACTACATACATGGCTCTGTACAAGAGAGTAAACATAACAATGTAATGTATCCAATATTGAACACACTGAGCTGGCAAGGAAAATTGGGGTCAGGAGTTCAGAGAACCCCCACAGGAAGTACTTCTAATAAAGAAGATTACACTTGTTCTAGGCAACCTGTGGAGCAGTATTAATGAAATACACACATGGCCGTAATAAAGAACGATGGGTCTCAAAACATTGTCATTGATGAAACTTAGTTTCTGTCTTTAATCCAGTCTTTCATGTGATCACCAAAAAAATCATCCACAAGACAGTATTTATTTTTCTCAGCTGGCTACACTAAATCTAATTTTATGAATAGAGCAAGTAAGAAAAAGGAAAAAGAGTGCTCTTTTTCATAACTATTTTTTTGGGCAGGATTCTTCATTTCTTAGTAGGCAGGGTGCCATTTCCACATATGGCTCTTTTATGGTCATTTTATTGTCAGACACAGTCTGACCACTGCTGAGGAGATGGAGGGAGGGAGGAAAGGATGAGAAGACAGAGTTTTTAGTCCAAGTCAGAGTTTGGTCAAAGATTTTACCACCCTAAGGGAAACTGGGGAAGACTATTTTTAAGGACATGAAGGATGATTTCCAGTGGGGGAGTTACCAAGTCCAAGTCAGGTTCTTTTCCTGTCTTCAATATTTGTACACAGGGTAGAGGGACATGGTAAAATAGGCCTAGAATATTACATCAAGTTTATTTACTTCTTTACTACCTCATCTGTACACACAAAGGTCCTCAGTTTTAAAAGATACCTTCCCTTCATATTTCTACCTCACTAAGCTACTATCACATCTCTTACTTTTCACTGCTTAACTTGAAAAAGCTGTGACTTCTTTCAGGTTATTTCTATTACCTAACCTCTCCTGAATCTCTTACAAGCAGGTTTCTGCCTCCACATCTCTCTTACAAAATTTCCCCAGAAACCTACCTATCATCAAATCTTTTGGACTTTCTGGAGTCCCCCCCCCCCACCTTCTCTGGGGGGTGGGTGGTGGTGGAGGGATATGGAGTGGCATTTCCCCTTTGACTTCTCTGTGGCATTTGGTACTGCTGATCCCTTTTTTGATTGTTTTTAGAGGCATGGAGATCCAGCATTAGGCATCAAAGTGTAACACAGTGGGGGCTACCTTATGTTATTATTCTGTAGTTCAGTCATGTTCAATTCTTTGTGACCCTATGGACCAGAGCATGCTCATGCTGTCCACTAGCTTTTCTTAGCAAAGATAGTAGAGTGGTTTGCCATTAGATTAGGGCAAACAGAGCTTAAGTGACTTTCCCAGGGTCACATAGCTAATAAGTTTTTTAGGACAGATTTGAACTCAGGTCTTCCTGAATCCAGCCCAACTCTCTATCCACATAGCCACCTAGCTACCTCCACCTTAAAGTTCTGTTTAATTTATAATTCTGATAAAAGTGATCAACTTTTATTACTATTTACCATGATACATAACAGGAAGTCAAAATAATCACTGCTGAAATTTCTTTTCTTGGCTTCTTTCTTGAAAATACCAATGGTAGTATCATCTTTGAAATTGGTTACCACTCTAGCAATATTCTATATATTGAAGTCAAATGGTTGTCCCTTTCTTTTAAAATACCAGCATGTTTTTTTGTTTGTTTTTTGTTTTTGGAGAGCAATGAGAGTTAAGTGACTTGCCCAGGGTCACACAGTTCATGTCAAGTGTCTGAGGCTGGATTTGAACTCAGGTCCTCCTGAATCCAGGGCCCGTGTTTTATCCACTATACCACCTGGCTGACCCATGATTTTTTTCTAATCTGGATTATTTACTATTCTTCAATGCTTTGTCTCTGATGCTAATTTTAATGGTTAAGCTGTGATTGTTGATTATTTGACCAGAGGAGACTAGTGACACCTTGACATAACGTTAAAAAGTTGGATCTGTTCAAGTGGGAGGGGAGTAGGCATGAGATACTCCTGGCATAGAGAGGAGGAGGAAAGTTGGGGTGTGAGGGGAAGAAAATAGAGGAGAGCCATTTGCATTTTGTAAAAAAAATCTTATATAAATGAATTTTAATGCAAACAGATTTTCTTGTCTCACATTTTGAGGAGGAAATATTGCTAAAATTCCTGCATACTTTGGGTAGAACACTAGATTTCGGCAAAATAGTTTAAGAAACACTAAGAATAAAATGTTCAACTCTTGAATTTAAATATGTTATGTATGATGCTAGATCTACTCAAGATATAATTCAATTTCATAATTTATAATTCATAATTCTATCAATAAAAGTAGGAGTTTAAAATAGATTATTTGTAAAGTGTCTATATTTTATAGAGGGACCTCCTAAAATACCTCGGGGCTCTAAATTCTAAGATGCTGTGACTATATTTTTGTAATTTCTGTCTTAGTTGCAGTATCTTCATTCTCTACCTGACCTTTGAATGTCAAGGACTTGTCTGGGATCCTTTTTCTTTCTTTCCACTGTCTTCCTTGCAAATCCCATTCATTCCCATTGCCTCATGTACTACTTCTCCATACATGCCTGGAATGTGTATTTCTCTAGCCATGAACACTTTTCAGAGCTCTGTACTTGCCTCTAATTGCTGAGAAAACATCACTAGATACAAGTTTCATGGGTGACTCAAACTCAATAAATCCAAAACATAGTGGATTGTCTATTTATTATGTTTATTACCTACCCTGTTTCTCAATTTTATCTCATTTTTTCTGTCTATGATAGTACTATTCACTTTGTCTCCTATGCACCTAATCTTGGGGTTAGCTTTGACTCATCTCCTGTCTCTCCTTTATCCCTCTTATCCAATGAGATACAAAGTTGTGCGTTCCTCCTCTGTATCATGTCTTTCATACGACCCCATCCTCTCTAGTATCACTTCAAGTTTCCTAGTATAATATCTCTTTCCCATCTACCTGGACTATTGAAATGGCATGAGTTTTTCTGTATCCTTTATTATTGCTTTCAAATATGTTCACTCCACTACCAAAAATCATATTTGTTAAGTATCAAAGCCATTCAAAGGCTTGCAATTAATTACCAAGCAAGTCCAAACTCCTAGCATCTAAGTTCCTCCATAATCTTGAAGCAATTACATTTTCCAGACTTATATTACTGCCCCCAACATATTTTGTACTGTGCTGAATCTGTGATATTTTTCATTGCAAACACAAATTCTTACATATAACAAGCACTTAAGGAATGTTAACTGAATTGAATGGATTTTCTTAGGCTTTTCCTTATCTGTAGAATGTCTACTTTTCCACTTTTTACTAATTAAATTCTGACCTATCTTTGAAATTCTAAAGAAAATGCACCGCTCTCCATCAAGTATTGCCAATTCTTTTCAGTCCATTATGATTTTCTTCTTTAGATCTTGCAGTGCCCTGCACAAATCTTAAATGCCCTTATGATATAATATGTTATGGTATGGTAGTATAATGGAAGGAGCATGGGACTTATAATCAGTCGACCTGAGTTCTAATCCTTTTAAACATATTACTTTTACATAAACTCAGGTAGGTTACATTCCTATCTGTTTTTTTGCGTTTTTTTATCTGTACAATGAAAGACAGATTAGATCAAGTCATTTATTTCTCAGGTCCTTTACATATCTAACTCTTAGAATTCCATATATTTTTGTATTACTCTCATGCCAACCTTTAAGTTAAATGAGGAAAGAGATACGTCTTATCAGAAAAGTGTAGCACCCCTAGCAAATGGCAGAGGGTTCTATATTCAGTAGATCTTTAAATCATAGTGATGTGTTGTTGTTGTTGTTGTTGTTGTTGTTGTTGTTGTTGTTGTTGTTGTTGGAGAAATGGATGAGTCAATGAATAATAAAAGTGAATTCATTCCCAGGGGAGGGACCATGAGCCATAGGAGATAAAAGAAAATCAGAAAGGAGTCTGCATGCCAGCAGGAACAAAGTAGATGCTTGCTTTGCTCAAGAATTGATGTGAGATATTTGCTTACCTGGTTTACAGAGAGATAATAATCCTCAGCTGGCACTGGCACTTATTTTATTAGTGTATACCAAATTGCAGAGAGGCAGTATTGCATAATGAAGAGTGCTAGGCCTAGAATAAGAAAGACTTGGGTTCCAAGTTTCACCTCTGATGCTTACCAACTGTGTGACTATGGATAAATGACTTAACATCTCTGAATCTTAGAGATTCTGGACCCCTTTGTAGAATAAGGGTAGTAAAACAATATGCAATCTGCAGTGCCTTGTACTCAGATCATCTGCCACATACAACATTATCTTAGTAAGGGAAAACTGACTGTTATCCATGATTAAATTTAATTTGTTTCAATTATAACTGGATTTAATTATCCATGCTTTTCTTCTAGATGTGATCTCTCCATGTCATGGTCTCCCCAAATTTCTCCCATAGATTTAGAAATAATTTCTACTCAGAGATTTAAACCCAAAGTAAACTAAAGATAAATTAATTCCTTTGCAGGCACAACATGGTCAGAAATACCAACCTATTCCTGAAATTCCAAGTATGGTTACCCTAACAGCAGCTTTTCTGGTCAGCAGCATGTGACCTATTTCAGGTAATTAGTTCCCTAGCCACCCTGTCAGTCGGTACAGAATTATGGCTAGCCTATATGGCAATAATAACTCAAACTGACAAAGATATAATATGATCTTATGCATTATTATTAAAAAATTTAAATGTTCAATTTGCACAAAGATGATAAGCAGGGACAGATAATAATTAGATCCTGCCTCAAACTCTTCACCCCTTATTCATATGTAATGACAAGTAATTTGGCAGTGAAGCAACATAAACGCTTGCTTTTTCTGTGAGCACCATATGGGTTTTGAATTCTCAAAAGAGAAGGGAATGGTGAGGAGTGTCTCTCCAAGGTCACATGTGCTTCAATGAACATTGTACCACAATATCTCAGGGGCCTGAATACCAGAGGCCATCTAATGAATATTTTTTTAAATAAATTCATAAATGAAACATTTGTGTCAAAAGAGGGATTCACTATTGCCAGTTGGAACATATATTTGACCAGAGCTATCTTTGTAGATCTTTTTGGGGATGTTTAACAAAATAGGATTATTAAACACCAGGAAACAAAATGACTTTAATCCACATTTCCTCCCCACCTCCAGGAAGCTTTAGTTCAGTGGACTGGAAGGAGAGGTGTTTTCCTTTCATCACCATTGTACTTTCTATCATAGTAACTTTTCTACAAACCATAGCCTTCTCCACTTGCATTTCTATAGGATAATGGGTCTAAAGAAATAAGGGACCTCAAAAAAGACCTAGTCCAAACTCATCAATTTGCACCTGATGATTATGAGGCTTTGGGAAATTAAATAACTTACCCAAAGTTAGGCTGGCAGCAACAGAGGCAGTTTTTGAACTAGAGTTCTTTGACATTAAAACCAGTACTCATATTCCTACTATGATACCCCTCTGGCCTGGCTGAAAAAGTAAACTTATTTTTCTACGAACACCAGAAATGCTTTCTCTACATTTGAGCAAATAGTCTAAACTATGGAGAAAAAGCATTTGTTATCCAAACATTCTGCTTCCAAATTTCTTAGATGTAAGGTCGTGGGGTCTTTGTGACTTTTGCACTACAGATGTCACTTTTATAAATATTTGATAAATGTTTCAAGGCCATAAACACCCTTTTCTGATGCAAGAAACTGCTTAATTGGCTTGAAGAACTTTGCTGTGTGTGTGTGTGTGTGTGTGTGTGTGTGTGTGTATGTGTGTGTGTGCGCGCGTGCGCTCGCGCATGTGTGTAGCATATATGCTCAGGATTTGTAAGTATAGAAATGTGATCCCCATTCTTTGAAATGAAAGGATTTGTTACAAATCCAGTGCTCCAAACTGACTATAATACAAACAAAGAAAGAGTAAAAAATATGAGAATCAAAGTGTTTAGCAGAAAACTCACTTTCAAATGCTTACACAGCAGAATGATTGTCTAAAAAGAACACCACTCTCCTGCACTGACTATCCATTTGGATGTGTCAGTGGACAACCAAATCATTGTCTTAAAACTGATATTTAGCTTTAGGCTCTCTAGGATATGATTTAATTTATGCTTGTATCAACCTAGGTAGGGATAAAATATACAGAGCTCTTCAGAGGCAGAATGAAATCCAAACCTGCTTAAAATGATACCTGTTTTCATGGAACAGAAAGATTGTAGTTTGGTCACAGACTATAAAACAAGAAGCCATGTGTCCAAAGATCTTAGAGGTCCATAAACCAAGACTTCCAGGATTTTCTAACAAAAGATTTCGGGGGGGGGGAGGGAGGGAGAGGGAGAGGGAGAAAGGAAAAGGAAGAGAGGAAGAAGAAGAGAGGGAGGGGAAGAGAAGGAGAGGCAGACAGAGACAGTAGAGAATAGTGAATGAAGAGCTGGCCTTGAGCTAAGAAACCCTAGGCTTAAGTGTCTCTTCTGACAATGTTTTACATCTGAGGTACATAGAGAAATTATATGTTTGCTAATGGTGTCAAAATGTGTGATCTACATCATGGCCTATGTAGGTATAGACACAAGTAGGCCTAAATATGCCTACACATAGCACAACACACACCTAAAAATGACATCTTTACTAATGATGTGTTTTAGGCATGTGTTTTACACATCCCTATGCACACATAATACATATGAGTGTGTGTTTTTTATATGTTGTGTGTTTATGTGTGTTTTTGTGTATAAAATTTCTAATAAGGCACACAAGCATCCCAACAATTGTGTTTCTGGGGTTTGAATGACTTGAAGTTACTAAACAGTTCCTAATCTATCATTAGCCAGTTGGTATCTAATCAATTTGAACCATGGGTTGCTAACAGGTCAATTCAATCAAAATGATTGAATAGACCACCATACAGCCAGAGGGAATACTTCATTTACTCTCTTTGAAATTTCAGACTTACATCTTTTACTTGAAAATGGAGAACAACCAATCGCTTTACTTTACTAAAAGGCTTTGACAAAACCAGATTTGTTTATTAGTATGTACTTTCCCAAATTGGGGCATCTCTTTGCCTTAGTTTCCTCCTATGTAAAATGAGTTGGAGAAGGAAATGGCAAATCACTCCAGTGTCTTTGTCAAGAAAACCCTAAATGAGGTCAGGGAGGGTAACACACAACTGAAATGAGTTAACAACAATAACGACTTTCCTTTAATTGTTTTTTTATTTGTATTTTTCTACACAAGATATTTATACATATATATGTATACATATACATGTATATATATATACATGTGTGTGTGTGTGTGTGTGTGTGTGTGTGTGTGTGTAGATATAGGTATAGAGAAATACATATCTGGTATCTTTTCTACTATTTTTTAGATTTCCAAAATAATAGCTTAAAGTATGTGAAGAATTTTCCTCATAGCACCCCTGAAAAATAAGTGGTAAGTGCTATGTCCATTTAACAGAAGAAGAAATTGAAGCTTAGAGAAATTATATGATTTGCCCAAGGCCCCACAGGTAGTATGGAGCAGAACTGGGTGCTGCTGGAACAGTTAACTCTTTTGAGTTTCCAACACCACTCGATCAACATTTATATTTATTAAGCATCTGCTATGTGCTAGGCACATAATTTAAACTCATGAAGATGAGTCCTTTTTTGGAAAGTAAGCTTTTCCTGACTCCAGGCTCAGTGCTCTATCCATTGTACAACCTAGCTGCCTTCACTATGCCATTCAGCTTCTAAATATCTTCAAAGTATGAAGGTGGGAGCTAGATGTTCTGAAGTCTTATCAATAATAATGATATAGACAGAATTTAACTTTCTGGTTCCCTAGGCACAAATTTACCTCACCTGACAACTGATGCCCAGTAGGAAGTAAACAGACCTATTTGCATGTGCACATGTGTGCATACATGTGTTATAGTGTGTAACAGAGACTGTCATCTTCATGAAATCATACAGTTTGAAGGAATCTCATTTGGTTTCTTCTGGCCTAAGGCCCCATTCTCCTGATTGGTGAATTAACATGATATGTTTAGGAAAGCTCCCACCATGCTTTATTTCACTGCCTTCTTTCAGACAACAATTTTTGACAGCCTAACCAACTTTGAGCTCACATGTTTTGTTCCTCCTCTTCCCTGCCACCTCTTGACCTCTAGTTGTGGAATTATGGTCTAAGATCAAATAAAATCTGACTTTGAAAGGGATATCTCAATCTATTCTCCTATGGCCTAAGGCAACACCCAGTAATTTTCAGGACAAAAGTCTCTCTTCCATTCCACAATTCCCCAATATGTGTTGTTTCTTCATTTAGAATGTATGCCCCCTGATGGCAGCAATTGTCTGCTTTCATGCTTGTACCTTCAGTGCTTAGCACATTATTTGGATAATAGTAAGTGCTCAGTGAATGTTTTTCTCCTTAATTTACTTTATTCTTTCCTAGTTAATATCTTCTCATAAGAATCCAAAAGGACTAAAAATAATTCAGGCCAAGGAAAACTAACCATGTTGTCCCACTTAATAGAACTGGGAAGTGATCATAAACACATCAAGAGAGAGGAGGACAAACGTATTCAGTGTGCATGGGAAGCATTCATGCTGCTGGAACAGTTAACTCTTTTGAGTTTCCAACACCACTCGATCAACATTTATATTTATTAAGCATCTGCTATGTGCTAGGCATGGAGATTGATCCCAAAGATAAAGAGGTAAACATGAAATAGCCTTTGTTTTTTCCTTAATGTTATTTTATTTTTTCCAATTATATGTCTGTTATCACCTCTATTATTCAATATGGTACTAGAAATGTTAGCTTTAGCAATAAGAGAAGAAAAAGGAATTAAAGGAATTAGAATAGGCAAGGAAGAAACAAACTTTCATTCTTTGCAAATGATATGATGGTATACATAGAGAATCCTAAAGAATCAACTAAAAAACTACTTGAAAAAATTAACAACTTTAGCAAAGTTGCAGGATATAAAATAAACCCAAATAAATGATCAGCATTTCTATACATGACCAATAAACCTCAGCAGCAAGAGATAGAAAGAAAATCCCATTTAAAGTAACAGTAGATAGTATAAAATAATTTGGAGTCTACCTTCCAAGACAAACCCAGGAACTCTATGAACACAATTACAAAACACTTTTGACACAAATAAGATCAGATCTATATAATTGGAAAAATATCAATTGCTCATGGATAGGCTGAGCTAATGTAACAACAATGACAATTCTACCTAAATTAATTTATTTAGTGTCATACCAATAAGACTACCTAAAAATTATTTTATAGCATTAGAAAAAATGACAAAATTCATCAGGAAGAACAAATGGTCAAGAATGTCCAGGGATATAATGGAAAAAATGCACAAGAAGGTGGGCTAGCCATACCAGATTTGAAGCTGTTCTATGACGCAGCAGACATCAAAACTATTTGGTACTGGCTAAGAAATAGAGTGGTGGATCAATGGAATAGGTTAGGCACAGGAGAGTGTATTAAATGACTATAGTAATCTATACTGTTTGATAAACCCAAAGACTCCAGCTTCTGGGATAGGAACTCAATATTTGACAAAAATTGCTGGGAAACTGGAAGACAGTATGGCAGAAACTAGGCATGGACCAACATCTTACACCTTATACTAAAATAAAGTCTAAATGGGTACAAGATTTAGACATAAAGAGTGATACCATAGAAAAATTAGGAGAGGAAGGAGTAGTTTACCTCTCAGATCTATGGAAAGGAAAACAATTTATGTTCAAAAAGAGAGAGAGAATATTATGAAATGAAAGATGGATGGCTTTGATTACATTAAATTATAAAGTTTTTGTACAAACAGAAGCAATGCATCCAAAATTAGAAGGGAGGCAAAAAGCTGGGAAACAATTTTTATAGTCAGTATTTCTGATAAAGGCCTTCTTTCTAAAATATATAAGAAACTAAATCAAATTTATAAGAATTTAAGTCATTTCCCAATTGAGTAATGGTCAAAGGAAATGAAGAGGTAGTTTTCTGATGAAGAAATCAAAGCTATCTATTGCCATATGAAAAATAAATCACTATTGATTAGAGAAATGCAAATTAAAACAACTCTGAGGTACCACCTCACACCAATCAGATTGGCTAATATAACAAAAAGGGAAAATAATAAATATTGGAGAAGCTGTGGAAAAATTGGAACACTAATGCATTGTTGGTAGAGCTGTGAACTGATCCAACCATTCTGGAGAGCAATTTGGAATTATGCCCAAAGGGCGATAAAGCTGTCCATACCCTTTGACCCAGCAATACCACTTTTGGGTCTTTTGCCCCAGGAAATCATGGAAAGGGGAAAGGGACCCACATGTACAAAAATATTTATAGCTGCTCTTTATGTGGTAGCAAGGGATTGGAAGTTGAGGGGATGCCCATCAATTGGGGAATGGCTGGATAAGTTGTGGTATATGAATACAATGGAATACTATTGTGCTGTAAGAAATGATGAGCAGGAGGAGTTCAGAGAAACCTGGAGGGTCTTATGTGAGCTGATGCTGAGTGAGATGAGCAGAACCAGGAGAACACTGTACATAGTAGCAGCAACATTGTGTGGTGAACAATGATGATAGACTTGGCTCTTCTCAGCAGTGCAATGATCCAGAACAATTTCAAAGAACTCATAATAGGAAATGTTCTCAACATCCAGAAAAAAGAACTGTGGATTATGAATGCAGATCGAACCATACTGTTTCTACTTTGGGGCTGTTTTTTCCTTTCCTTCTTTTTTGAGGTTTTTCCCTTGTGCTCTGATTCTTCTTTTACAATATGACTAATGAAGAAATATGTTTAATGTAATTGTAGATATATAATCTATATTAGATTGGAAGGGAGAGTGGGAGAAAAATTTGGAACTAAAAATCCTATGAAAACAAATGTTGAAAACTACTTACATGTAACTGGAAAATAATAAAATGCTTTTATTAAATAAAAACACATAAGTTCATGTAAGTGTTTCCATGTTCTTCTGAAATCTGCCTGCTCATCATTTATATAGCACAATAGTATTCCATCACATTTATATACCACAACTAGTTCTGCCATTCCCTAGTTGATGGGCATCCCTTCAATTTCCAATTCTTTGCCACCGCAAAAAGAGTTGCTATAAATATTTTTGTAATGTAGGTCCCTTTCCCTCTTCCATGATCTCTTTGGTATTACTGGGTCAAGGGGTATGCATACTTTTCTAGCCCTTTGGGCAGAGTTCCAAATTGTTCTCCAAAAGGGTTGAATCAGTTAACAACTCCACCCATAATGCATTACTGTTCCAATTTTCCCACATCTCTGACATCTATCATTTTCATTTTTTGTCATATCAGCAAATCTGATAGGTGTAAGATGGTAACTAAGAGTTGTTTTAATTTCCATTTCTTCAATCAATAGGAATTTAGAACATTTTTTTCATATAAGTATAGATAGGTTTAATTTCTTCATCTGAAAACTACCTGTTCATATCCTTTGACTATTTCTCAATTGGGGAATGACTAATTTTCTTATAAATTTGATTCAGTTTTCTATATATTTTAGAAATGAGACCCTTTTGAGAAACACTGACTATAAAAATTGTTTCTCAGCTTTCTGCTTTCCTTCTAATCTTGGTTGCATTAATTTTGTTTATGCAAAACTTTTAAAATTTAATGTAACCAAAATGATTCATTTTGCATTTCAAAATGTTCTCTATCACTTGTTTGGTCATAAATTACTCCCCCCTCTATAGATCTGATAAGTAAACGATTCCTTCCTCTTCTAATTTGCTTATGGTATCACCCTCTATGTTTAAATAATGTACCCATTTTATTTTGGTATATAGTGTAAGATATTAGTCTATGCCTAGTTTCCAGCAAACTGTTTTCTAGTTTTCCCAGCAGTTTTTTTTTTTTTTGCGTGTGTGTGTGTGTGTGTGTGTGTGTGTGTGTTTGTTTTTTTATCAAATAGTGGGTTCTTATCCTGCAAGCTGGAGGCCTTTGGTTTATCAAACAGTAAATTACTATAGTCAATTACTACTGTCTTGTGTGCCTAACCTATTCCACTGCTGCTCTCAAATTCTATTTCTTATCCAGTACCAAAGAGTTTTTGTGATTGCCGTTTTATAATATAGTTTTAATTCTGGGACAGCAAGATCATCTTCTTGTGCAGTTTTTCTCATTAGTTCCCTTGATATTCTTCAACTTTTGTTATTCCAGATGAAATTTGTTGTTATTTTTCTAGCTATATAAAATAATAATTTGGTAGTTTGATTGGTATAGCACTGAATAAGTAGATTAATTTAGTTAGAATTATCATTTTTATTATATTAGCTCTGCCTACCCATGAGCAACTGACATCTTTGTGATTGTTTAGATCTCATTTTATTTGTGTAAAAAGCATTTTCTAATTCTTTTCACATAATTCCTGGGTTTGTCTTGGCAGATAGATTCCCAAATATTTCATATTGCCTATGGTTATTTTAAACTGAATTTCTCTTTCTATCTCTTGCTGATGACTTATGTGGGGTTTATTTTATATCCTGCAAATTTACTAGAGTTGCTAATTGTTTCAAGTAATTATTTTAATCAATTCTCTAGGATTCACTAATTATAACATCATATCATCAGCAAAACCCTTTTTTCTTTAGCATTATATTCTATTGGGAGAAAAGATGCAGTAGTACATGAGTAAGCAAATATAAAATAAATGCAAGTTTGTTTGTCAGATTGGAAGGTGAGAGGGAAGAAGTTAACCTAGGGCTATAAAGATCAGTGTCAGCCACTCCTACAATGACAATAATTACTCTGGGTGGATAAAAAAAGATTACTATCTTTATTATTTGGTAAGAAAAATTACTAGCAATTATCACAGAATAAGAAATATGGTTGATTTCATAGGCCTTGTGCTTGTAAAATCACATGCTATGGAGGTAGTCTTTTCTCATAGTAACTTAGATCCTTCCTCTCTCACCCCACCCAAATGGCCTCATATGTGTCTAGTCTGTGTGACTCTCTCCAAATCTGCTAGTAGTGAACCTTGGAAGATGTGTCGTGTCCTTGTTTTCCCAGGAGAGTGGGGTTCCTTGGGTAGGGGCCCAGCTCATCTATATTTATTTCTGGTTACCAGAGATGAAGAACCAGGAAAATGGATTATCAATATTGATGACTACTAGTAAAGAATGTCTTGAAATTAGGAGACCTGGGCTCTTTCATGAAAGTACATTTCTGAAACCTTCCCCATCTCTTCTCTCAAGGGATAACATCTGCAGAAGACAAGTAACTCATTTGAATTAGTATTTAAGAAATCTTTATCATTTGTAGCCCTTTATTTCCAATTTCTTTTCATAGGATCACAGACTTAGAGGTGGAAGGAACTTTAAATGTCATCTGGTCTAATCCTTTTATTTCATAAAGAAAATGAGTTCCAAAGATATGTAGCTATCTTACCTATTATCAAACGGTAGAAATGACAGTCATGATTGGAACTTAAAATTCTCTGTTTCAAAAACCTACCCCCGTAAAAAGAAACTATCCAGTATGGTCTGATTTCTAGCACTATACAAACAAAAATATATCTAAAGTTCTTCATTTCATCCCATGTGTAGCTAAAATCATTTTTCTTCTCCCTGAAATATAGAAAATATTTGTTCCTGATGAAGGTCATCCTCCTCAACACAGGCCGTTTTTAAATTTGTCAACAATAAGTTGAATTTTAATTTGACTAAAGATACTAGTTACCTCATGCAATTTATGACATTGGCAAAAATAAAATAATTGTATAATCTAAATCACTGATGAGAGTTAAGTTGACATTATGGCTATGAATATCTTTATGCAATTTAAGGTCAAGTACATTCTTTACCATTCCTGTGTCAAATAATACTGTACTTTAAGCCTATATGAAGAAAGCACCAAGGCATTAAGCTTTATCAATTGCATATTTTATGGCTTTATAAAAGTTTTCTAACTTTTTAAATAGACAAAATTTTGAAGAACTTTAATAGCAACATGTATACGTTCATTAATTCATTCATCCACATAAAATATATTTATTTTTCAACTAAGTCTGCATGGTACCATCAGGCTGAAAAAGCTAGAGGTTCAGGTTCATATTTGATACTTCTGAATAGGAAAATAAAAAGTTACAATTCAAGGCTTATGTAATTGTTAATTACTTGTATTATGTCTTTGGTAACAGATTTTTATCAGCTCTTAAGTAATATACAGAAATATCACTGAGACTGAAAAAAAGCCAAGACTATCATTAATCCAATATTTCTTATTGTCTTTTAAGGATGAATGGTAAGAAATTATGAGAAAGGTGTTTGAAGTATTATAGAAAGGTCAGATATGAAGTCACTGATAATGTTTCTGGACCTCAAGGGAGATAGTAGGCATGATTTTGTTAATTTTGATATATATATTCCAAGTTCCTAAAGTCTCTTTTCTATATGGAAACTCCCTTGAGGCTTTTATTTAATAACCTTAGACAAAATTTATTTTTATAATAAGCCTGAAATTTTACTGCTGAGATGATGAGTAACATTAAAAAGTAGACATTTTGAGTTTGTTCCTAAATGTGTGAGTGCTCACACACTCATGCACTATATCTTCAATCCATAGACTTTATGGGCCAAACTTGAAGATAATGCCATTTCTTTCCTTGTGACAAATGACCATACAGCTACCTTTTAAATAAAATTCTCCTTACAAATAGCTATCTCACTTACTCAATGAGGTTGTTTCATTC
Organism: Dromiciops gliroides; assembly: GCF_019393635.1. Lineage (NCBI taxonomy): Eukaryota > Metazoa > Chordata > Mammalia > Microbiotheria > Microbiotheriidae > Dromiciops > Dromiciops gliroides. The sequence goes on along the minus strand of NC_057864.1, from coordinate 357,971,057 downwards.
GGGTAAGTGAGATATATGCATAACATGTACTTCAAATAAACATTTAATTCCTGTAAAAATGGATATTATATGCTGGTCCCAGCTTAATGTTTCTTATGTGGGGCTGTAGTTGTTCCAAAAAAAGACTGAGTGTATTTACTGGTAGAATTACTCATGTCTCTCAATGGCTTGCAATAGAGAAAGTGCTTTTGGGAACTATTGGGTCTTGGCATCTGTTGGCGAGTTTCATTCAGAATAGATTACTGCTATTAGTGCTTAGTGTGCAAGAAAAAGACTGTTGTATTTTGCTGAACTATTTTTTCTACTCTACAGATCTGTCCCTTTTTCACTGCAGGTCCACCTTGGCCATCTGTACAGATTTCCCACTAGGTATATTATACTGAAATAAGACTTACTTCCTGTATATACACTGATGGGATGTACAAGCTAGTCCTTAAATCCCCTTCCCCCTCCCCCATAAGCCTTATTATTCTCATCAGGATGGGCATTACTTCCAGTTCTCTACTCTCACAATGGATCCCACAAGGGAAGATCAAGAGAAGGAAATGTCAAATACAGGCCTTTCATAGCATATGCCATGAATAGGATGAACCCTTTCCAAGGAGAATCAATTAAAGTTATGTGTGGAAAGTGCTATACAAACCTTAAAGTCTGCTTCCAGCCTTGGTTATCACAATTCTATTACAATTAAAGTATCAGGCAAAACACTCAGAAAGACCTTCAAAAGCTGATACATAGAAGCAAAGGGCACATTAATCTGGATACTATATCACAACAAAGATAATAATTATGAAGGATTATTATGAAGCAACTACTGGATAATTAAAATACATGCAAATATCTATAGCAGAAAACGGTTGAATGAAATTAAGTACAGATTGTTTATTGGGGGGATAAAAGTTATAATTATAGAGGGATAGATTGGAGGTGTGGCTTAGAGTATAGAAACACACTAGAAAGTTGTATTTATGGGCCAAAAATATCCTTAGGATAATCCTAAGGGATTCAAGAATTCATGACATAAATTTAAAAAACTAACACTTAAAACCCTTAGACCATTAAAATATAAGAAATTAAACTCTTGTTGGATCTAACTTACTCTCATGTTTGTAACAGCTTGAAAATGGGCTTGTCCCTTGGTATAAGAATACTTTAACATACAGATTTCTGTCTCGAAGGAGAGGAAAGATCAAATATAATAGGGCCTGAAAAATAATGAACCCAGTACAAATTCCTGAGTTGACCATGGAATTCATTTTTTCAAAGTCACCAAAATTCAAGCCTAGCAATGTAGCACTCAATGCTAGCTGCAGTAAATATAAATTATGGTCAAATTTTGCCTGGCAGGAAGGCAAGCAGGAAAGAAGGGAGGAAAAAGGGAGGGAAAGAAAGAATTTTTTAAGGTTTCAAAGAGTTTCAGTAGGACTGATGACTGTTAATGGATCTTGTGATTTTGTTAAACACAGCCACTAGATACAAGAATTTGTCAAACATATATAATATAGTATTTTATTATATATTAAATATAATGTAGTTAATTATATATTAATCATATTTATATGGCATGCTTTTATTATATATACTATATAACAATTGCTAAGTGATTCATATAAACCTATATGTTACTTGTTAATAGAAAAAATTTGCATAAAGATTCTTATCTGTTTTATATGTGGAGATATTAGGCCTTGGGAACCTTGTAGAGAAAGGTATTTTAATAGAAGTAGATTTTAGCATACCAGCAGGTTTGGAAAAATAGAAACAACAAGAGAGAGAAATGAAGAGACAGTGGTACTCAACTGCATATTTAAAAATTGTTTCAGAAAGGAAATAAGAAAGGAAGAGTTCCTGTTTCAATGTACTGGAAACCTGGAGATGCAACATGTCACAGACCGATGGGCCTGCTTTAGTCCAAATCTTGTACCATCATGCAAGGAGGCAACTCCCGTGTTGGGGCCAACAAATCCATCCCTACCACTTGCCAATGAAGTGTCACCCAGAGGACAATTAAAGCAGCCTAGCTGAAATAACAAGGCACCCTGAATGAGAGAGAGGAAGCAGCCAATGACAGGCAAGCCAAACCACCACCACCACCATCATCATCATTTTAACCACAATTACTAATCAGATCCTAATGAAGACAGTCTTGGTCTCTGAATCCAAGAGCCTTTGGGATAACAATGCTTCTAGCCCAGTGCCCTCAGCCATCATCCTGGACAGCAATACCTATGGAGATGAAGCAAGGAGCGTGATCCTGCAGATATTACATTTACAGCTACCTAAGACCCAGGAAAGAAGGTTCTTGCTACCAAAGTCTTTGGCATTTTCAAATCAGTCTACATCAGGAACTGTAATGATTTTTTTTAGAGTAAATGACATTAAAGAAGAGGCATTAATATCCAGTTTGCTACTGCCTCCTAAAGACCATGGGATTTATAGCTGAAACTTTCCAAATGAATCGTCTCCTGGGTAGAATGCGATTTTCTTGAGAACAGGGACCATCTTACTTTTTTCTGTTTGTATCTTTAGCATTTAGCATAGTAGTTAGTATTTAATAAATATTTAATTAATTCATTTATCATGGAATGCATGTTTTCTTGTACCTTAAGTCACATTTATATAATTTTGGTCATTTAATTTCTTTAGGAAAGAACCACAATACAATGTAATTTTTTTCTCTGTGAATTTTAATATACAGATATTCTTACCAAATACATACAATTTTTCACAGGGATATTAAGTTGAAGCCCTGAATAGACTCACTTTTATTTACTATTCAGTGTGTTGTTCACATGTATTCAGCTCCATTAGAATGACAAAACATTACAATATAAAAGTGTCCTATGATTTTATCAGCATGGAGAAATCCTTCAATGCTGTATAAGGGTAACTCATATGTAACATAATTAAATGAGTGGCCCAAATCACTGAGCAGCTAAGTGACTTGCCCAGAGTTACACAAAGAGTATGTATTCATGGCAGGACTGAAACTCCGATTTTCCTTACTCCAAGGCTATCTACTATGTCATGATAATACACTTTTTGTTCACCAGTGGTTTAAAAAACGGGGGAGAGGGATGGCTAGCTAGGGGAATATCAACAACATGTCCTCTACCCCAACTAAATTGCACAGTAGCTTTTCTACTTGTATATTTTCTGAAAATCTGAATGTTTTCTTTATTTATTCTTTCTTCTCTCTAATCTATTATTTACTCTAATATTATTTCATTTTAAAAAGGAAAACTGAAGGCCAATAATTTCTACAGCTCTAATCATTTCCTAAATAGTGAGGTTAGGGGGTTAGCTAAACACACAGGGAGAGTTTGTATAATGATATTACAGGATCTTCAGGGATAGAATTAGCTCTGAACTACTAACAATAACAGACGAATGCCACATTAACTAATGTAGATGTAATGAGTTCAATATGTTGCAATTTCAAGGTACTTTTCTAGATCTCATTTAAAGGAGTTTCTCTTCAACACTCAAAATATAATTTTTCTTTCTTGGGAAGGAAATAAAATTTTTTCATTCTTTTAGGTCTATGAGGACCTCTAAGCATAAGAATGGACTATTTAAAGATCAATTCTATAGAAAAGAAAATAGAAGCATGAGGACACTAAGAAAAAGAATCCCCAAATAGAAAATGATTTTAAGTTTTTGATTCCACAATTGTTTAACATCTATAAACCTCAATGAAAATTATATAAGTCCTAGGAGGGAAGAGAATCCCTCTTCCCCTTATCCCCCCTTGCCATAGGTATTTAAAAATAGAAAAGAGAAATAAGAAAGGAAATCATCAAATGGAGTAGGGTAAGAATAGTGCATAGATTATCAATAATGAGGAGGATAAAACACTAATAGGAAAAAATGCCAACAAGTTAATTTAGCAATATGTCAGAAATGCATGGTCCTCCAAATACAATGAGCTCATTTGTGAGATTACTTAGCTTTCAAGATTCACCAATACAACCTAAACTACCTGTGAAAGCATGATGCCTAGAAGCAGCCAGATTGCACGGTGGATAGAGCACTGGGCTTGAAATCAGGAAGATACCAATGAATTACTAGCTCTGTGATCCTAGTCAAGTCACTTAAACCTGTTTGCCTCAATTTCATCAACTGTAAAATGAACTGGAGATGGAAATGACAAACGATTCCAGTATCTTTGCCAAGAAAACATCAAAAAGGGTCATGAAGGGTCTTGTGCAACTGGAAGAACTCAACAACAACAACAAGGTACTCAAACTCTAAAGAAGACAACAATATTATACAACTACTCTATGGAGTTGACTTCCAGTCATGTAAAGAGTAAGATAAATTTTATCACAGAAAAAATTCCTTTCCGAATTGGACAAAATGGAGTTACAAGTGTACATATAACAAGATTTACAAGTGGCCAGGAGCACTCAAGGAAATTTTTTTAAAAGTTTAGGAAAATAATGGTCATTGATGTTTTTGTAAGGCAATATGGTATAGGGAAAAGAACTCTGGACATTTATTTAATTTAAAGACCTGAATTCAAAAAATTTAAGAACTTATGTACTTATGTGTTTATAAGACTTATGTCTTATCTGAATCTTTGTAGCTCCTCCAAGACCTGTATTCTTTATACAGAACCAACCGAATATTTAATAAACCCTTGTGATTCTTGACTACTAGATCTGCTTCTTACTAGCTATGTGACCCCAAGCAGATCACTCAATCTTTCTGATATATTCTTTCCTCCTCTATAAGACAATGGCAATGCCTTTATATAGGGTTGTTGTAAGAAACCACTTTGTAAACTATAAAGTGCCTCATAGTGAATTATTATTGTTACATGAAATGTATGGCCACAGGATGCCATACTAAATAAATACTTCTCTAAACATAAAAAAGCAGCCAAGAAAATAGATATGCTTTTTAAAAGAGTTGATGGCATTAACAATGTCTTAACATATATTAAAGTAGACAAATAGAACTATTATATATATATAATATATATATACACACACACACACACACACACACACACACACACACACACACACACACACACACACATAACTATAAAGGCAATTGCCTAATCACTTTCCCAGCATTTAGGATCCTGTTTTCCCAGCTGGTTCTATTACCAATAAGTTGACAGAGTGTTAAAAGCAGGTTTCCTAAGAGCCAGAGACTGTGCCTGAATTATCAACCAGAAGACTGGAAGTAGCAGACAGAACAGGAAGTTGATTATTCAGACCTTGCAGTCACAGGAAACTATGACAGATTGCCATGGGGGACAGCCAATAGTGAAAACTAAGACTGTGGGATGGAATGTTATGTGATATTCTATATCCAAACAAGTATTAGGAAAAGGGCACACAGCATTGACAGAGGCTGAGAAATCAAGGGCCAATTAAAACCAGAGGTAGAATTTTTACTGATCAACAGTTTTTAACCTGTTACCATGCAATTCTTTTTCTGTTTCTCAAGGGGGCAATACTTTCCAGCAGTGAGACCCACACAAAACATCTTGACAATTCCTTATAGTCACTATGGGGAAGAAGTTTTTGCTTCTCAATTTGTGTCTTCCTTATCTAGTCATTTGCTATCGGGTCTAACTTGCTTCCATCACATTCACATTTCAGTCCATTTGGGGCAGGGGGGTACGATCTCTCCTATCAAAGCTTGAGTAAGGTACTCATCTTCCTTATTTAACCTATTCCATTCATGTTCCACAAATGCTAGTTTTACTAGGTCTCATGAATTCAGAATTCCCATGGCTCCTGAATTCATAATGCAACAAATCTAAGCTACTGACCCTGGGTTTAAAAAGTCTACATTTATTATAGTGCTAATAATGCCTTTTCCTATGGTGGGGAAAAAACAACAACAACACTATGGTATTCCTCAATCTAGAGGCTCCACTATTCTCTGTATCTACCAGTCTGTTCTTTATCTTCATAGGCTTATTTCCTTGAACAATCTTGTTCATTCCATCTACTAGGACACTTCCTGTCTATTCTGTAAAGCTCTGCTTAAAACTCATGCCCTCTATGAAGCTTTCCCTGGTTAAGCTGAGCTTCATTTCCATAACACAGCCCATTAACCCCGTAATGGCCACCACATGTTCCTCCATCAGCACTGCTGTTCTCTATGTATCTAATTACAATCTCTCTATAAATTTCTGTATGGTGTGTAAGTTTATATTGTCTTCCCACTTGGAATGTAGGTTTTGTGTAGGCAAACGACAGAGTCAGAGAAACTTAAACTTGGAAGGGACCTCAGAGATCACCTGCTTCAACTCTCACATTTCACAAAGGCAGAAACTGCAGCCTATGGGAGTGAAGTCTAATGACCAGGGACACATAGTAAGTGGCAGAATCAGGACTTTGAACATAGCTGTTAGAAGTCTCCTGTACACACATTGAGTGATTTACCATGCCCTGCCACACACCCCCATACATATACACACTAGGACTTCTCAAACACCAATAGTTTTAGAACACTTACACTGAGTAGGCACTAAATTAATATTACTTATTGATGATGGTTATGTATTTCATGTTAAGTAGAGAATATACTAATTTTATGATAAAATGAGAAGAACTGTGGTGTAGCCAAAAGGATACCAGGGACTGAGGCAAAAGACTTGGATTCATGTTCCAGTCTTTCTATTTGCTACTTATATAACTATTCTGAGCTTGTTTTCTTACCTGTAAAATAATCTTCACCTTCCCTATCTTGGAAGCTTAGGCAGAAGACCAAAAAGGGCAACATATTCTGAATGGTGTGTCATTGCAAAGTGCCACAGACATGCCAGTTATGTTGCTTATGAAAGTCCTAAAATATAGATGGTTAGAGGAAACCACATTTCCTTTAAACCATGTAGCTGAGTGCAGCAATCCCATCTTTTCTTAAGGCCTATGTAGTAAAATAAATGAAGTAAATATGCTTTACTACTTATTTCACTGAGAACAAATGATTATATGGCTTGGTGAGTGGCTTCCTGCAAAGCTGTTATAGAGGAGTCCTGGCTACCCATGACTAATGAGGCATGTCTTCATTGAGCTTCCAGCCTCATCATTCAAATGAGTCTTCATCATCAAAACAAGCATTTTATATTTGTTCAAACTTAGTTGGAAACAAGAGGATGACTAATTTTCTAAGACAACCTTGAAAAATTAAATCTCCTCAATGATACACTTTTAGGCTGTTAGCTGGTTGCTGACAGGATCATAAATGTCTAAATCTATAGTGCAATCTCAGCTCTATAATCAGTTCATTTTAATCCCTTTAACATAGCACATGGCTTTCTTTTTCGAATCCAGAGCTTAATACGTATCCCAAGGAAGTCAAAGACAAAAAGAAGGTCCCTTATATACCAAAATATTTTAAACAGCCCTTTTTGTGGCAGTAAAAAATAATAGTATCAACTGGGGATTGACTATCCAAATTGTAGTACATGAATTAATGCAATGGTACAGCATTATAGGAAATGATGAATATTCAGAATTCAAAGACATTGAGAAGACTAAATTGATGGAAAGTGAAAGAAGTAGAACCATAAGAACATGTGCAAATGCCTACAGTCCAAACAAACAACAAAAAAAAGCAAAGCTGAACTGATTGTTGTGTAATTATAGTGACCAAATTTGTCCAGAGAAGAGGTGAGAAAATGCAACTTCCTCCCTTAAATACATATTATTTATGAGTGAAGGGATTATGAACAGAAACTATTTATATATTTTTATTGCTGGTTGGTTTTGCTGAAGTAAGTATTTTTCTCTTTAAAAATTTATTACGGGGCAGCTAGGTGGCACAGTGGATAGAGCACTGGCCCTGGAGTCAAAAGTACCTGAGTTCAAATTCGGCCTCAGACACTTAACACTTACTAGCTGTGTGAACCCGGGCAAGTCACTTAACCCCAATTGCCTCACTAAAAAAAAAAAAATTATTACAAAGGATGTCTTGTGTAGTAGGGAAGATTTGTAGAACTAAATTAGGGATAAGAATATTTAGAAAAAATGGAGTACCCATATAGAAACATGTTGGGAGGCAGAGGATATCAATCTATACTATGTTAAGGAAAAACCTATTTAGCCAATGTAAATTTCTTTAAGAAGAAAACCTCTAATATACAGAAAATTCCATATCTTGATATTAAAGAGAAACTCATCTATGGTCTAAGCATTCTACTACTTCAAAATATTTTACTTCCAATAGACAGTGTGCTCTAGTAATAGATAAGGTAGTGGCCTCAGAACCAGATAGGCCCAAGAACTGCTTCTTTTTTTTTTGTTTGTTTTTTGTTTTTTGTTTTTTGTTTTTGTGTGTGTGTGTGTGTGTGTGTGTGTGAGGCAATTGGGGTTAAGTGACTTGCCCAGGGTCACATAGCTAGTAAGTGTTAAGTATCTGAGGCCGGATTTGAACTCAGGTCCTCCTGAATCCAGGGCCAGTGCTCTAACGACTGTGCCACCCAGCTGCCCCCCAAAAACTACTTCTGATGGATATTGGCTCTGTTTCTGGGCAAGTCACTTAACTTCTTAGTGTTTTAAGCAACTCTCCCAAATTGCAGAGGTACCAACTTGTGTTGGCAGAGCAAGTTCCCTATATCAAGCAAGCAAATATCCCATTCCTGTCCATGTCCCTATCTGATAGCTTTTTTGGTGCCAGCAATGACACCTTAGATTGATGGATTGAAAGAACTAGTTTGTGGAGGTAAAATAAACTATCATTAAGACCAAATAGGCATCCACCAAAAATGTTAAAAATTACTAGAATTAATAAAAAATACTTAGCATCTTCCTTGTCAGAATCTTAGTTTTTAGTAAGACTACCTAATAAAATCCCCAAATATATATAGAAATGTAATTAACTTTCAAAGTTCTTCTGAGGATCTTATGAGAAAATTAAATATTTCATCTGGATTGTTATTTTGATCCCTTCAACTCTCTTTAAACAGTCAAAAACTGGATCTTGTTATCATTTTTGTCTGGCAGTCTCCCTCTCCTATTTCTCTTAGGGATTAGCAATTTGCTTTTGAATGTTAGTGACTAGTGTCCAGCAGTGACTTTAAGAATCACCTCCCAAAAGTAGTCTCTTTCCACCGGTGTCTTTTTTGTTGAAGATCTTGTGTATACCATTTCTGCAATACTGAGGATCACCCTAACCTTTATAATGATGGATCTGGATGTTACATTTTTCAATGCATCCACAAGGAATGCACAAATAACAGAAGGGATTGGAGAAATATCACTCAGAAACAACCTGCTACATATACTATCCAGTACTCAAGAGTCTACAGCTAAGTGGTTATGAGGACGAGAACTAAATAGCCCAGAAAATATACTAAAACAATACAAATATAATTGCTGTTGTTGAAGAGAAACCTTACTATTCAAGAAGATAGCAAAGCCAAAGCTGTGAACTTAGGTCTGCACAAAACTAGTAGGCAGGGTATTATTCTGTAATATTCAACTGGTAAGGAAAGGCATATATTTGCATACAGTTTTGTTTTAAAACCAGATTCATACAATTGTTGCGTAATTATTGGGTTAAAGTCATGTGCTTAGGACTGGGCTAGATGGATGAGGGACAGACAAAAAAAGAAAATATCATGATTAATCCCTGCTCATAAGTTGGTGAAATAAGACTAATAAAACTGGAGCAATAAAAAACTACAGTTACTATTTAACTAACATATAACTCTCATTATAATTAATGAGGGAACAATACAAATTAATATATAATTATATGTGAATTGTTGAATAATGACTCTAAGTGCCATAGGAGTTCATATGGAATTCTTGAATGGAGGTCACAGTGGTTGGACAGGAAATACTTCAAGGAGGATAAAGCACTTCTTTGGCCCTTAAAGAACTGATTATAGAATCAAATAATTTTATAACTGGAAAAGACATTCGATCTTGTAGATTGATCCCTTTATTTTATAAATGAGGGAAATGAGGTACAAAATGGTGAAATAACTTGCCTAAGATCACCGAGCTAGTCAGTGGAAAAACAACACAAAAATAAAAAACCAAGACAACACAAACAAAAACAAAGCTTAGAATGTAGGTCTCCTAGCTCTTGGTTCACTGAAATTGGCCTGGTAGGGTTTTGTAATGCAGAAAAGAGGAAGAAAACACAATTATTGGTGTCATTCTTGAACAAGGAAGTCAGGAACAAAATGCTACTTTTGGACTTGGCAGTCAGAATATTTGGTTTTGAGTCCTGGTTCTGCCACATATAGGTACCTTTAAGAACCTCAGTTTCTTCTTCTGTGAAAATTTTAGATGCACACCAATTTCTTAATCATCTCAAAATCTATGAAACCTCTTTCCTGTTGGCCTGTTGGAGTGTTCCCCAATTTGAACCCAAATTACATATGAGCATTACTTCAATGGCATTGAATTGGTCATGAATACTACATCTAAGAATTTCCTATAGAAACTTATAATAAATATTGAGTTTAGTTTTCATCTCTAACTCATCATGAATAATATTATGCTTTGCAAAAAATGTTTTTCATCTAAATTTTGAAAATCATGAGATAAGTCATCATCTGAAAGAATTTGAAAAACTGTAATGGCAACATGGGAAATGGCATTCAAGAAACTTTTCTAGTAGTGCATGACCATGGAGGCAACTGAATTCCCCAGATGTAGTGCTCAGCTCTGAATCTGCCATAAGGGATAGGAACTGTCCTAAACATTATCCAGAAGACTATCACTAGGCATCTCATCACACATTACATTTAATTAGGGTGATCTGTTTTTCCAGGCATCTCCATTTACAGAGATTTTGCCAGTTTAAATTAAAGTCTAATGAGATTGTGAGATTCTCATCCTTTTCTAGTAGAACAATGACGATAAAATAACAAATATTCAACATGATCTGTTCATAGAAGAGCAGCATATTAAAATATTACCAGTAATATGTTACATATAACTACATGCATATACATCTTGTTGATATAAGTCTTCTAAACTCATTCCTATGTTTTTCTCATATTTATGTTTCTTCCCTTAACATATTTATTAAGGTATTGAAGACAAAGAAATACATGCATAAAATAAGTTAAAAATAACTGGATAATTGCATATTCATGGAAACAACATATAATATGAATACACTTATATATATGTATATATACATATATACACATGCACACACAGTCATGTGTGCATGTGTGTATGGGTGTATGGGTGTATGGGTGTATGGGGGTGTGTGTCTATGTATATTGACAGTAAGGTTTTCAGAAGGACAACTGGCCTAATCTTTTTTTTTTCTTTTTTGTTTTTGTGAGGCAATTGAGGTTAAATTACTTGCCCAGGGTCACACAGCTAGTAAGTGTTAAGTGTCTGAGGCCAAATTTGAACTCAGGTCCTCCTGAATCCAGGGCCTGTGCTCTATCCACTGCACCACCTAGCTGCCCCTAATCTTTCTTCTTCTAAGGAGAAAGGATCAAATTATATTCTGAACTCTAAATCCACTTGAGAAAAAAAGGTTTTTTTTCAACATCCATTTGTCATTTAACAAAAGTTTAAACACAATGGATAAACCACACTAATTCCCCAAAGTCTTACTATTTGTTCAGTGTGAATTAGTTAAAATAGTATCATTAATGCATTACTTCATTTTAAAGATTGAGGGCCTACTCAAATAAACTAAAATATAATATATCATTGTTTCCCTTGAGGAATTGATTCTATACTTGGGGAGACAACTGGACATATATAAATTGAAATTTAGATAAAGCAAAATAACCATCATTCATATTGATGTAGTATTTTCAGGTTATAAAACACTTTCCACACAACCCTGTGAGAAAGAAAGTAGAAGTATTAATATTGTTATTTTATAGATCAGATGTCTGAGACTTAGACTTTATCTCAGTTCATTTTAATTCAGCAAAAATTTAGCAAGAACCTACCAAATGCCCAGAACAGTGCTGAGTGCTAAGGACACAATAACAAATCAAAGTAGTCTTGACCTTCCAAGAGAACATGTTCTTTTGGTGGGAAAACAATATGTGTGCAGGTATGTAAATATAAATTCTATAGGAGAGAAGGAAACAAGCATTTATTAAGTTCCTACTATGTTCTAGGTACTGTGCTTTACAAATATGACCACATGTTTTCCTTCAGAAATATCCTGAGAAGTCAGTGCTATTATCATCCCCATTTTGCATTTGAGGAAACTGAAGCAGACAGCTTAAGGGACTTGCCCAGGATCAAACAACTAACTGAGGTTGGATTTGGACTCTGGCCTTCTTAACTCCAGGGCTAGTGCTCTATCTGCTCTTCCACTTTTTTGTTGTTTAGTTGTTTCAGTTATCTCCAATTCTTTGTGACACCGCCAACCCCCACCCCCCCACCCCCAATTTGGGGTTTTCTTTGCAAAGACACTGCAGTGATTTGCTATTTGCTTCTCCAGCTTGTCTTACAAATGAAGAACTGAGGTAAACAGGGTTAAGTGACTTGCCCACAGTCATATATTTAGTAAGTGTCTGAGTCCAAATTTGAACTCAGGCTTTTCTGACTTCAGCCTAAGCACTCTGTCCACCGAGCCACCTTAATTCCACCCCACCCCCCACCTCCTGCCATTAGAGATACTCGGTGGCATAGTAAAACATCAAACCACGAGTTGGGAAGATCTAAGTACAAATATGGCCACAGACATTAGCTCTGTGCTAGGCATTTAACAAGTGCCTGGGCAGATCACTTAATCTTTGTTCATCTCAGTTTCCTCGATTGTAAAATGGAGATAATAATAACACCTACCTTGAAGGTTTATTATAAGGGTCAAATGAAATAATATTTGTAAAAAAAAAAAAGAGCACTTAGCACAATGCCTGGTACAGTGTTATATAAATGCACGTTTCCTACCTTTTCTCCGCCCCCCTTCCTATTTCAAGGCAGAACTGTTATAGTAGGAAAGTGTTTAATATGTGCTAGACTTCAATTGTCTAATTTTAATCTCTGGAAGACAAAGGAAACAGTGGGTCACATATAATCTATTCAGTTTGGTAAAGGAAACAGATTATTGGATGTTTATAGAGGGGCATTTCTTTATCACCACAACTTCAACTTACTCTAGTATTTAAGGCCCTCTAAAGTTTTCCTTTTCCTCTTGTATAAATGTACAACCAACCCCAATGCAAACTTTAAATTTAGCCAGTCTCCTCACTGCACCCTGAAAATGTTTTATTCCTTTCTACCTAGTGCAGTCTGTCTCTTCCCCTTAACTTTGAGTTTCCCCAAGGTCCAGTCCTTTTCCTTTTTTATTCTGTACACTCCTTAGCAATCTCAGTCAGTCTCATAACCTTTCTATGTAGATGACTCCCCAAACTGTATTTCTAACTCTGATTTCTTTCCCAAGTTCTCAAGTCCCATCTTCAATGGTTTATCAGACAACTGTACCTGAATGGACTGATGGAAATTCCAATTGAATACTGATTCAATCCCAGAATGTCTAAAACTAAACCTATTACCTTGTCATTTATCAAGTTGCCAATGTTCAAAATCTTAGTGTTTATAAGTTCTTCCTTTTCCTTTTACAGATACAACTTGTTACCCAGTCTTATACTCAGTGTCTATTACACCTCTTCTCTGATCCCCCTAATATCACCAATATTTCAATGAATCTAATCACAGACTTTTGCTCATTGTAACTTCTTTTTCACTCATTCATTCATTCATCCCAATACATCTTCTTTACATTCCCTTCTTTCTTCACATAGTCACAAACATCTTCCCTGTGGTCATTTAATTCTTTTGCCTGAAAACTTTCATTGTTCCTAATTTTCTACCAAGCAAAATTTAAGATACTTAATCTGTCATTAAACAATCTTCATAATATAACACCACATTGTCTTTTCCAATTTATATTGTATTGTTGAGTCATTTCAGTTGTGTCTGCCACTTCGTGACCCCATTTGGGGTTTTCTTGGCAAATATACTGAAGTGGTTTGCCGTTTCCTTTTCCAGCTCGTTTGATAGATAAATAGTTAAGTGACTTGCCCAGGGTCACATAGCTATTTTAGGCTGGGTTTGAACTCCAGAAGATGAGTTTTTCCTGATTCCCAGTCCAGTGCTCTATCTACTGTATCTTCTAGCCTACTCCACTCCAAATACATTATCCCTCATCTGCCCCACTTTGCTTTAAGTCAGTCAGTCAACATATATTTATCTGACCCTTACTATGTGCCAGGCATAAGTTTTTCACTGGGGATACAAAGAAAGGCAAATGCAGATCCTGCTCTAATAGTATTTACATTATAATTCAAATAAATATATACATACAAAAAATGAGTAGTCATAGAAGGAAATCACTAGCAGAAGAGGGGAAAGGGGGAGACTAGGAAAACTCTCTTGTGTATAAGCTTTGTTCTCATTGTTCCTTGTGCTTCAAACCCACTACTATTAAAAGGACATCTCCTCCAGGGACTCTCCACATTACATAATGATCTTTCCCTCAAAGGACCTCTCATAGTGTTTTGTATATAATACTCATGCCACTATTGTTTATTATTTTGCAGTATAAGTACCTACTATAAGTTAACTACAACATAGGTATAACTAACACATATTACACACTTATGAACATGAACCAGACTCCCTCCATCTCCTTCCTTTTCTTTCCTTCTCCCTCGCCACTCTCTCTTTCCATTACTTTGTCCCTCACTCCTACTACATTTCTATTTGGCTCTCTCAATCTCCCTCTTTTTCCTTCTGAAAGAAAACTATGGTGGAAACTATAGTTTCCATAGAACTCTATAGGGCTATAGTGGAAAGAGAATAAGACTTAAAATCAGGAGACTCCTTTGAAACCCAGGTGTATCAACCATTAGTTATATGGCCATTGATAATTCATTTAACTTAGCTGAACTTCAGTTTCCTCATTCATATAATGGAAATTATATTTATGCTATGTATCTCACAAGGCTGTTGGGTGAAATACTTGTAAATATCAAAACACAGTATGTACATGGCATGTTGCTGACATAAAGATGACCACATTGTGACTTGTGATACAATAGTATGCTCTTGGGTAAATACCTAATGAAATAATCAAATATAAAAATAATTCATAATATTCTTATAATAATAATAGATGACTATAATAAAAGAATGACTTTGTGTTTGTTTTGCTAGAGGCAAAGTATCTATTCTATTACCACTGGGCTTTAAAATACTTAGAATTTATCATCCATCAAATGAAACATGCTAAGGGATGGGATGACTTAGCTGCAGATGATGATTCAAACTAAGTAATACCTTCAATTTGTAATGATCTATATAAATGAAATGAAGAATTTTTAGTGACATAATACAATGGATGACAGCATGCATACCATCTGTTATATTCATGAATCTAAAGAATCATTCCATGATAGTGATTCTAGTGATTATAAAGTCATGGTAGCAAAAGTGGAAAGAATAGAATGAAGAGATGTCAATGGTAATAAATGCCAGAACAACCTAACTTTAAATCTAAAATCCACTGGAAGCATCACATTTATGTTATTAGGAAAAAGTTAAACTAAGGAAACAATAATTACTAGACCCTGTAGTAATGTCTAATACACCAAGAATGGGGGTAAAAACCCCAAACCAATGAAAACTACTAAAATGTGTGATTGCATATATAAACACATGTTTTAATCTACATGGGTATATTAATTTATATAAATTTGCACATATAAATGTGCATGTTTGTATGTATATGTATACATATATTTATATATACATATTGATTTAAATTTACTCTCCATTATCATTGGGAAATAGGATGAAGTAAGGGGAGCTTAAGAATATATTATCCTTCTCTTTTCTACCTCCATGCTTTGTAAGGCAACAACACTAAGAAGGTTTACAACACTTTGCCTCTCATCATGGGGGTAACCTGGGATAAAGGAATATCATTTTATAAAAATATATCTTCATTAAATTGTGTGACTTATTCATAATAAATAATAGATTCATCATTTTGTAATTCTGCCTTTTTAGCTGATTCAGATACTCATAACAATCTCCCATTATTATTGCTTTATAACTGGAAATACTATCACTGTGCATAAATGTCATTTAATATGTAAATGATTAATTGAATTAACAACATATAAGAAAAGGAAATGGAGAAGACACTGGGATAGAACAAAAGCAGAACATAATAAGCATCTTTTCTTTTGTAAGCAACAAAGAAGAATATATTATCATCCTTCATCTCTCCTAGTTCCTAGCACAGTAATTTGCACATAGTAGGCACTTAATAACTGCTTGTTCAATTGAATTAATACTAAGTTGTTTAATCTCTCAAAACTAAAAATTCTAATTCAATGATATATTTTAAGCATTCATAAGCTTTGATCATTTGAAAGAGGAAGGAGAAGTTGAAACATCACATAGTGACTGAGCATATTATAACAATAAGTAGGCAACATGCCCAAACACATCAAATCTAGCAGCAGCAGCAACAATAACTTCAGGCATGAGTAACATGCTGATTTCATTTAAAGCAATTTGGAGTTTTAGGATGGAGGCTGAGGGAGTGAGTGATAATGACAAATGAGACATCTTTACACATGTCATAGAGCTTTTTAAAATTAACATGGAAGTCAGACCTCAGAATCTGTAAATATTGACTAGGTAAAGAAATTTAGGTTTACTAGACAGTGGCATCTCCTTTTATACCCACATTCAAACACATACACATTAGTATGCCACAACCTAAGCTGGAAGATAAATCCCCTCAGCAGCAATCCTGACAAATAATCAAGTTATTGTCCAGCTTCCACTTGAAGACACCCCCTGCTGCAGTGGAAGAGTTATCCAAAAATTGAGTGGGTTACCTCACAACTCAGTGCTCCAGACCACAATCCAACACAATAACTTGCATAATAGTTGTCATTCTGCATTAGTAAAGAGTTTTCTTATTGCTAGGGGCTCCATCTACCAATGAAATCATAGATCTAAAGAAAAAAAATACAAATTACCCCCCAAAGTAGGAAATTTACTTTGGGCACACCCCTGTCTTACTCTTATCATATTTTCTCCTTATATCATACTTATTCATGCATATACTTTATCTTTCCACCCCCTCAAGTCATTAAACTGTTAGTATGTTAAGTTCAAGGACTGTGGATTTTTTTTTTCATCTTTGTACCCCTTATCAAATAGCACAGTACCCTTCGTATAGTAGGTACTAATTTTTTTCTGTTGAATTTTATTGAATAATTCGATTGTATTTACAACGGATAGTACAAACTAAAGAAATCAGTCCATGGCCCTGAGTAACTTAATTTTCAACGTGCATATTTTACAGACTTGGCAAAGCTACTTAGTAAGTCAATGGCAGTACAAGAAAAATAATACATACTTTTTTCTATTTCCACAAGGATCAGTATTCTGCCACCATCTCAGCAACCATGTTTGCATATTTGTCAACCATTTGCTGTCAGCCACACAATCATTGAGTATGTTTTGACAAAGTCCTAGTTATCAAGACAGACCTATATATCTAAACTAAAGCTACCAGAACCATAAAGAACATGGAAAACAAAAGTTTGTTGGAAAATCACTAGCCAATATGTATTGACAGAGTTGGCCCTAAGCAAAATTATATGCTATGTTTTGAATAATCCCTTCATACTCATTTTTGGTGACTGTTTTCTTCTACTTGTGTTATCAATCCAAATGCCCAGTGTCTTTATGCTATCCTTCACCTATCTAGGGCTATAGGATCTCTCTATATGCTTCTACTCTTTCTAAAAGTAATTTATGATCTAGTCTACATTTCCTTGTCCCTTCATCATCAAACTTAGCTGTCTTTTGTAGGCCATTTTCTCAAGCACTACATAGATATGTATTACCTTATCAGATCAGCATATCAGATAGTCACCATCATAGCTTATTTTATAAGCTATTTCTTACTGATGCATTTCTTTCCAATAACAGTGTATTGTTTTTCACTTTTAGATAAACAATTAGGTGTGTACAGACCATATATAATGTGTCATGTGGCTATTGTTTAAAGGGCTCTTTTCAATGTCTTAGCTAAATGAAATATCTAATAGGATTTCAGAAACTGATTGAAAAGATATTTGGAGTAGCTCAAGACAGTATTCATTTTAGCACAACTCAAAACTCATCATTGGCAAAGATAGCATTTACGAATATGAAGTATTTTATTGTCTACAAGGAAGGTATCTCTATCTAGCCAGTCCACCAAACAGGTTTGTTTTAAAATAAGTGAATAGAACTTCATCAAAAGGTGGTTTAAAGCCATGGAATGAAAGATAGGCAGCATGAATGATTCAATAACAACCTAAAAGCTCTTTAAAAATCATATTGTTTAATGTGAACATGACCATTATCAGATGTTTGGGTGCTTAGGACACAGTGACATCAAAGTGTTTTTTGTTAGTCAAATAACTCATTAAGGTCAGTTCTGTTCAGGGTATAGAATGGTAAATTGACTAGCTTTATGTGTTTTGAGTCTCAAAGTGACATGACTTGTACCCAAGCAATCTAGAAAAGCTAAGCTTAATCAGCTTCATGCAAACAATTCAAATCATTCAGTGGTGTTACTTCTCTCATGCTTATAATTGCATTTTCGAAAGAGGATAAAGTACTTTTATCATCTTCCTCATTTTCCAAAAGGTACTAAAATGGCTTATATGATGCTGACATTTCTCTAGCTCTTTAAAGTTTGCAAAGTATTTTTCATCCATTATCTTATTTATTCCCTGTAAGGACCCTATAAGTTACGTATTCTTTTTATCTTCATTTTACAAATGAGGAACCAATGGTCAGAGAGGTTGACATGCCTAGGGTTCCACAGCAAGTTAGTATCAGGGACAGAATCCAAATTAAATTTTTCCTGACTTCAGGTCTCTTGCTTTCTCTACTAAGCTATGTTGTCTATCTGGTGCCACTTATGCTGCCATGTTTGTATTATTAGCATTGTGATTCTCCTATATACCTAATATAGTAACACATAGGATCTTTTTTCCTTCTTATAGAGTGCCTTGTTACTTTGAAGTCAAGAAAGAACCTGTTTCACAAGAAGTTTTACCAAGATGAACTCCTTCAGCAGAGAAGTCCATTAGTCATAAAAATATAATATGAATATCCTTTTTGAATTTCAGGATTTTTCATTTTTAAAGAGATGAACTGTGATTTATAACTCTGATAACTTAAAAACAAGCCCCCTTTCAAAAGACATAGGTGGGACTATAGGAATAAATATGATCAGGGACCAACCAACTTAAAAGGAGATGAAAATAAAGTTTCCAAGAAGCAAAACATTTTTTCCTTGAAGAGATCTGTCTAAAGAAAAGATAACAGTGTTCAGCATCATTGAGGCATCAACAAGGATTCTTCTAAAAGAAATCACCCTGTAGACTACATTTGAAAAATTTTACTCTTGAAAATTTCATATTAAGACAATCAAGGGACTATCTCATAAGAGTAGCTTAATTATGCCAATCTATCTTCAGTATCTATAGTCATCCTAGAGGGACAAATAAGCCAGTATTACAGGATGACCCATTTAAAGGCAGCCTCAGTTAATTGAACACAACTTTAAAATTGGCCTGTATAAATAAGAAATTGTTAAATAAACTTCACAGCATGACACCCGATGAGCTTGCTTCTTGGAACTAATGGGCATTAGGGACTTCCAGTCTGTATGGATGCAATTTGATTCAATAAGCACCCATTATGCCCAAGACACTGTGCTTGGTGCTGAAGATACAAAGGTATGTGCCCCAAACCATGCTTAGAAGGAAGGAAAATATGGTTTAAAGGAGAAGGAATAAGGAAGGAAGGGTGTGTGTGTGTGTGTGTGTGTGTAAATATGTATATGTGTATATATATATATATGTGTGTATATATATATATATATATATGTATGTATATATATGATTAAAAGGGGAAAGATTAATTGTAAGAAATTAATCCAATAACAAGTTCTATGAGAAATTTGATGAAGGGTGATCACTTTAAATGAGTTAAGGAAGGTTAATGAAGGCTTCCATGGAAGAAGGAACTTGAACTAAGCCTATGTTAATAGAGCTAGCACAATCTGAAAATACAAAATACAAATGAAATTTGAAATGAATTTGGAAATACAAAAAAATATACCACACAAACTACTTGAAAGATTTTACAATCTGATCATTGAGTTAGAGTTCTAAAAGATACTAATAGGAACTAAATCAGTGCCTATTTTTTTAAAGTTTTACTTACTTGACACCCAATCCAATTCTTTGGGAGAAGTATACCCAAAAGACTAGGATCAAGTCAGGCATCCTATCATATACTAGGAACCTCTAGGACAATCTTGGGGAAAGATCTCATATCTTTAGGAATAGCTTACCTCTAAGATAATGTAGGCAGGACCTCCCAGGAACTGTTACAGTTACCACAGGGTTTAGATATGTAAAAGGCATAAATAAAACTGTTACAAAAATGTTAAGTGAAAAACATGACTAACAAACCAAACTCTGAGTGACTGGGGGGAAAATTGACATGAGTCCCAGAGGAGAGAAAATAAATATATGTCTCACCTCTTGGACAAGAGAGGGAACTATTAGGGAAGAATCTTGTACACATTATCTGATGAAATCACTATGTTGGATGTTTGTGTTGAATCATTTTTGTTTGTGACAAAGGGGAGTTCACTTTGAAATAATTGTCATGTAAAGAAATAGACAACACTAAAACATATTTTTAAACATGAAAAAACAAGGTGGCAACTATAGAGATATGATGTGTCTGCTGTATAGCACAGAAAGAACAGCTTTAGAAACAAACAGTTCAGGATACAGAAACAGCAGTGTGTAAACATTTCATTTGTAGGATAGGTCAGGGAGAGATTAAGGTACAAGTCATCATTTTTCACCCTCTAGATAATCTAACCTCATTTTTTTCTAGCTCCAAACATGGTTGACTTGGATTTGTTATGTTATCTAGAGGATCCTTTCTCCTTAAGCAAGAAATTATATCACCCATGGAGACAAAGAGCTAGAAGAAATGAAGCTTGATACCTCTGCCCCGGTCATAGAAATCTATACCAGCTACAAGAATATTCATGAATCCAGAGATTCAGCCTTAAACCATGAGAAAGCACCAAGATGGGAAAGGAAAATATGACCTTTGCAATGCAATGTTATCTGGTAAACAAAGACAAAAATGCTTCATTATAGGGTCATTAGGGATACATCTTAAGAAAGAGTTCCTTGTGATGTAGTCTAATTTCATGTAACTTTCAGTCAGTAGCAAAACATCTACTGAAAAAGAGCCATTTTTTTTCTACTTCAAGAGGCTGCAACATAAGGCAGAAAGAATTCAGGAAAAATCTTTCTTAGAAGCTCTAGCATGCTTGTAAAATGGAGATTGAAAACTGATAGATTTAATATATGCTAAAATACTCGTCTGCATTTGTGATCTCATTAACATGGGTCCACACTCCCTACAATATAGATCAAAACCCCTGTAGGTCTGCCCAAGCTGTACAAATCTTACCCATGGCACCCCATAAATCTGTCATAGAGAGTCCAGCCAATGTGCTAAGTGGCTTCCTCTAAATTTCTTGACATTGTGTGTACACCAGTGGAGTATGTAAGTACAATAATCCTTGGTAGGCCATATAAATATACAAATCAATGTCACATAGAGAAGGTTCCTAGATATTCCTTAATTTTCTGTTGTTTATTTTAATTACAAAATAAAAAGAGAACTGTAGGGAAAAACAGTTTCTCTTAATATTTAGTAAGTACTCTAAATGATCAGAGCAATTGATCATTTCTTTATCTAATTAACTGGAAGGTCATTTGGGTCTAAGATATTTGGCCTACTATTTAAAAATAAAGGGCTGGATAGTATCAAAATCTCTCTTATGAGTCAAACTACCACTTGCTAACAAGATGATTTTCATGTACCACTACAACTACATGAAAATGGCTTAAAGACCAGAGGGGTGGACATAACCCAACTTGAGGTCACTTCTATCTCAGAACTGGGAGGAGCTAAAAATGTGTGTGCTCTCTCCCTTGCTCAAACTGTCTGGTGTTACAGTCTTTCTACCTCTAGGCAATCTGATAAAAAGTTACATTTATTAAAATGACACCTTTTTTAAAAGTCTCTTAATTTTTGTAATAGTCTTCCCTGGTTTCAATTTCTCTTCACTCCAATCCGTTCTCCATTCAGTGCCAAACTAAAGTTCTAATACACATTTCTTACCATGTCCATTTTCTTTTCTAGAAGCTCCAATGATTCCTAACTGCCTCTAGGATCAAATACAAACCTCCCACTTTGATCCCCAAAACTCTTCATAATCTGGCTCCAGCCTACCTTTCTAACCTTGATACATATTACTATCCTGCATACAATCTATTTTGTAACTGAATTGGGATACTTCCTGGTTCTCATGCATAACATTCTATCTCCCATCTCTGTATCTTTGAATAGGATGCCTTCCATGTCTGAAAATGCACTCTATCCTCATCTGTTTCTTAGAATTCTTAGTTACCTTTTAAGTTTTAATTGCCACCTCCCACATAAAGCATTCCCTACTTACTTCACATAAAGCATTCCCTACTTACTTACTTTACTTACCTCCCCACCATCAGAAATGCTTTGTCTATACTTCACATATTCTGTATTTACCTACATGTGTTCATGTGGTTTCCATTTTTCCCACAACAATGTAATATACTTGTTGGCAGGGATTATTTTGTCATTGTATATGTACTCCTTGAACATTCTTCAATATCTGGCACAGAGTAGGTCTTTAATAAATCTTTGCTGAATGTAGGAATAAAGACAGCAATTTAACTTTTCCTTCCACTTCTAGTAAATGGTACCTGATTTTCCCATAAGTTTTCCTATGTCATTGCCAAACAGGCACCATTTATTGATTTTTTCAGCATGATTCAAACAAGAAGTTATTAAGATCATAACTAATAGTTGTCATTTTCTTTTCATCTACTCATCATATAAGGATTTGTAAGTATCATATGATAATACAGGAATAGTGTCATTTTATTAGCATAGGGAGCTAGTTTTCAAAGGCTAATTATACCACTGAGCTTATAAGGTATACAACTAACGTTTTCTGCCTCTATATGTGGGAAACCAGTGCCATCTCTATCATGAAATGGCAATCATTTTATTGAACTCCCAGGGTACTTTGTACTCAAGTTCAATTTTCTATAAGATGTTTACATGAATACAGCTTTCTTTAAAACATTTTCTAAACAGTGTTTTCTTTCTCATTTGCAAGGCATAGAGAATAGAGGTGCTAAAAGTAAAAAAAAACTGAAACATAGGCTATTTTTAAATTTATATAATGTTATTTCCATAGACATTATACCACCACAATGTCACATTAATCAACATTACATAAACATTTGAAACGTGTGCTGTTCAGTGATGGTATAATATGACCTAAAGGAAGAATACTTGGTAATAAAGATGGAGCAAGCTGACAATATCTTCCCATAAACCAGAAGGTAGGAGAAGTGCATCAACTACTTTACAACACACCCAGAGGGACTTCTTAGTACAAACTGCTGAAGGCATCCCAGATGGTGTAATAAGGACACATGATATTTGCTAACATGCTTGTTATATAACCTTCATTTTTTTGCTACTAATAGTCAGAAGGAATATCATTGATGCAACAAGTACGAGTAACACTGTGCATGGATAATTGACATCAGATGCAGCAAAAATTTAACTCTTTCCAGGAGCTAGAGTGGCAAAAGAATACATATTCAAATATATACAGAAATATGGAAAGGAATTTTGAACCCCTAATGTAGAAATGGTTTCTATCAATGCAGAGCACAGCCAATCTCTCAGTGACAGTACATGAGTCCTTGAGATTTGTTTGAGGTATATGGAGGTTTGGTGAACTGGCTAGACTCAAAGAGCTTATGATTATCAAAGGTGAATGTTGAAATTCAAGCCTTATTGAATCTATGTCCAACACTCTCTTCACTGTGTTAAATTACCTTTATTCTTTGCCAATATGTATGTATGCATGCATGCATGCATACATACATACATACATAAAGAGAGAGACAGAGACAGACAGGGACAGAGAGAGACAGAGACCGACCCAAACAGAGACAGACAGACAGACAGAAATATATTCATCCTCATGAGCATTTAGGATCACAAGAACATGGATTTAGACCAAGAAAAAGAAATTAACATCATCAAGTCCAATATTCTCATTTTACCTGTAAGGAAACAGGCCTAGATAGATTAAATTACTTGTTCAAGTTCATAAAGGCAGTAGATAATTTCTCTTATATAGATAGATTTTGTCAGGTGGACCTAACTTTAGAAACTAATTCATTCACTGTGGCCCTCATATGTAACATTGTCCCAAGGTTCCCTTATGGTATTATCTCATAGGTGAAATTATCCAATGATAATGGCTAAATTTCATGGTTTTATTTTGTTTTTATTGTAAGTAGCATTGAGTTAATTTATCACATATAAAATACATATATACATATATACATATACATATATATATAATGTAGCTATTTGTATTAACTTCATTTCTGAATAGACCTTTCCCCTGCCCCTTTTTCATCAAAAAACAAAAACAGAAACAAAAATATTCCTTCAAACAAAGAATAACAAAAAAGTAAGAAACAAAAGCAGTTCAGGAAAATCAACCACACTTCACAATATGCAGTATTCCACACTCATTATCCTTGCCTCTACAGAGAAAATTCCTCTAGAGTCCAATATGTTAAAGTCTTTATTTTTGTTCTTTCAATTTACAGGCTTTTAGTTATTGTCCATTTCACATTCTTGGTTTTCCTTACTTCATTTTGTATTAGTTCACATAAGTTTTCCCAAGTTTCTCATAATTCTTCATTTATGCCATTCCTCATGGCACAGTATTAGATCAATATATTAATGTACCACAATTTGTTTATCCATTTAAAAATCTCTCAAATGGTGTGGTATCCACTTCCCCATTTTACAGATGAGAAAAATGAGATTTGGAGACATAAGTGGAAATAGACACAGTCACCTTGTTAGTAAGTCATCGCCAGAACTTAACTGTAGGTCTTTGGACCACAATGTACTACATCTCTACCTTGTTATTAACCCCTCTCTTAGGAAAATATCACATATTCTGTCATATTCACTTCCCTCAATGTATTTCTTATCTAAGCAATGTCGTGATTACCTCTTGTGGCACAGGCTATAACCCTTCCATGCCTTCATATCCTGTGCAGTTTTGGTTTATGTGTTCCAATAATCCTCTAAAGGAGAGGATTGGGAGAAATCTACCCAACACTGGAAAGTCTTCCTCGAAATATCTTGTTATTAGTTGGATATAAGTATAGCCCAAGGACTTGTCAATGATTAACCCTTGTTACATGACTGGCCCACCTCCTTTTCTAGTTATATGTCTCTGATGATTTTTGTTATATCAACACAATGACACTAAGCCTTGGTGTAGTTTTAAGCTTTAATATATTAAAGTTATACTAAAATTTTGGGGGCAATCTATACCTTGCCAATTAAAAAGTGTTATAGTACCAGTATAAAGAAAATCATCAGAGATATATATGAATAAAAAAGGAGATAGGTCAATCATGTAGTGAGGACAATGGCTAACACAGCTTTAAGTCTTATTGTATCTTTAATCTTTATTCAGACTTTGGGGATACCTTGAATAATCAGCCTATTCAGACCTACCACCCATATATCCCTTGCCATTTGCTTCATCCAGATTTAATTCTTCCAAGACTTATGTCATGAGTTTCATTTGTTATGATTATTTATAAAAATGATCTACACATATATTGAGGGCAGCCAAGATGAAGGTCTGAGAATGGAATAGGCAAGCTTTCACAAATGTTATTCTATATCAGATCGTACTTTTACAATCATGTAACTGCCAATGTTATTGTGAACACAATATTCTGCTTTGCTTATTTTTTGTTGAGTAAGCCAAGTATTTAATTCCTTGAGGTGTCTCATATGCCAAATATACCCCAAATCACATGAACCATACCATTTATTTATTTGTAAAAACAATTAAGAAGGAATGTTCATATAGACGGACAGAACCTTCAAGAGGATGCATAAAATGTGGGGGATTCAACTTGAAAGCAGTTTATCATTCATCATGGATAAGGCAGAGTCTAATGAAGTTTATTTCTTTTGTGTAATGGGAACAAGACAGTTTGCAAGTTTAGTAAAACAATAGTTGGTTGTTCAAAGATTCCCTTTAGCACCCTGCTGGCACGGGTTAAAAGAATGACCAAAAGAAGAAAATGATTAGTCTGTGAATTTATCATGTTGAATAAACAGTAATGCAATTTGATCTACACTGTGATTAAGGATCTGGGCGTCATTTGTGAAGTTTTGTTAGGCTGTCAGTGCTGAAAATCCTTCAACTAGCACTAATTTTTCCTATTTGTGTAAAAAAGAGGCTAATGGCTTCCTTTCCCAGGGCTACTGCAAGAATTTCAGGTCAACACTAGGGAAAAGCTACAGGTTTATATTCAAAGGACAGTAATACAAACTTTCATTTGGAGCCTGGCTCAGTTTGGCTACCTGAGCAATAAATTCCAAAATGTAAGAATGACAAATCCTTTTAAAACTGTCCTATAAAAATACTGACTTGAACTGAGTCAAAGTGACAGGAAGGTGCTCCAAATTCATTTCTGATGAACCCAACATTCCAGTGCAGCATTTGACTTTAACTTCTTTATGGCCAAAACATTATGGCAAGAGCATGAGTATGTGAGTCAGTCTCTAAGGAAACTAAACTACACTGAATTCTATTAAGGATCTTTGTCAACATTAAAACAAAACAAAACAAAAAAACCTTCTATAGTAGGTAAAAGGAAGAGAATTCAAGTTAGTAAGAGAGGAAAACATTCTTAAATCATCCCACATCACTGTACCAGAAGAAAAAAGGACAATGGTAGCTACAAAATCAAAATTTTATCCGTCAATCAACAAATATTTATTAAGCATCTACTCTTTTTCAGACACTGTGCTGTGTTGGGAATACAAAGAAAAGCAAAAGGCAGTAAGGAACTCACTGTATAAATGAAACACATATAAGAAACTGAAAATGGCAGTGGGAAGGTATATGGCACACAGAGTCTGATGAAGTCCAAGAAATGCAGTTGGATGAGAAATTACAATTGTGGATGATTTGTGTGAAAGAAAAGGGGAAATACTATAGATTGTAGTTATTTTACTTATTTACTTGTAGTTATAATACTTATGTAGTTATTTACTTATCTCTGAATGTTAGGTTAACTTAATTTTATTATTTATTAATTTATCTGATTTTATTTTAAATTTTTGCATTGCTATTCTTTAAGGAAATTGGTCTATAGCTTTATATATTTTTGCTCTTACTGGTTTAGGTATTAAAACCATATTTGTGGGGCGGCTAGGTGGCGCAGTGGATAGAGCACTGGCCCTGGATTCAGGAGGACTTGAGTTCAAATCCAGCCTCAGACACTTAACACTTACTAGCTATGTGACCCTGGGCAAGTCACTTAACCCTAATTGCCTCACCAAAAACAAAACAAAACAAAAAAAATATTTGTTTCATAAAAAGAATTGTGTAAGACTCCTTCTTTACTGCTTCTTTTTTCAAAGGCTTTATATAGTATAGCGAATAATTGTTCCTCAAATGTTTGGTAGAATTCAATTTTGAATCTGTCTGCTCCTGGGGGGATTTTCTTAGAGTACTTATTGATGGCTTGTTTAATTTCTCTTTCTAAGATAGGGTTATTTAAATAGTTTATTCCATCTTCTGTTAATCTGGGCAATTTATATTTTTATAAATATTCTATTTCATTTACATTCTGAGAATTATTAATAACTCCTAATAATTGCTTTAAGTTCATCTTCTTTGGAGGTGGTCACCCTTTTCATTTTTGATACTGGGTAATTTGGTTTTCTTCTTCCTTTTTAAAATAAAATTAATGAATGATTTATTTATATTATTGTTTTCCCCCATAAAACCACCTCCTAGTTTTATTTATTAGTTCAATGTTGTTGGTTTTTTCATTTAATTCCAATTTTATTAATCCTTCCTTCATTTTTTAGGATTTCCATTTTGGTGTTTAATTGGGAATTTTTAATTTGTTATTTTGCTATTTTTTTGTTGTTGGATACCCAATTCATTGATCTGTTTGTTCTCTCTCTTTTACTGATGTACACATTTACATGTACAATTTCCCCTAAGAATTGGCTATATTCCACAAATTTTGGAATCTTGTCTCATTGTCATTCTCTTTAATGAAATTATTGATTGTTTCTATTACTTGTTCTTTTACCTCCTCATTCTTTAGAATTTGATTATGTAGTTTCCAATTAATTTTTAATCTATGCTTCCACTGCCCTTTATTAAATGTAGTTTTAATGCATTATGACCCAAAAAGGGTACATTTAGTATTTTTGTATATGGTGTTGCAGTTTTATGCTCTAGTACATGGTCTATTTTTGTGAAGGTGCCACATACAGTTGACAAAAAGCTATGCTCCTTTCTATTTCCACTATGTTTTCTCCAAGGGGCTGTTGTACCTAACTTTCATAAGATTCTCCTTAACTTCTTTCTTATTTTTTTTTATGGTTAGATTTATCTAGCTCAGAAAGGGGAAAGTTGAGGTTCCCCCCTAATATTATTTTGTTGTCTATTTCCTCCTCCTGTAATTCAGTTAACTTTTCCTTTAAGAATTTGGATGCTATGCTGTATGTCACATATTTGTTTGATAATATTACTTCTATATCTTTTTAGTAAGATGCAGTTTCTCTTCTTGTCCCTTTTAGTTAGGTCTATTTTTACTTTTGCTTTGTCTGAGATCATGATTGCTACCCCTGCCTTTTTGACATCATCTGGAACATAATAGATCCTTCTCCACCCCCTAATGTGTCTCTATTTCAAGTGTGTTTTTCATAAACAACACATTGTCAAATTCTGGTTTATAATCCATTCTGTATTCACTTCCATTTTATGAGTGATTTAACACAGAAGTCTTCTACAATCTCTGTATGAACAGTTGCCAGGACCCCTTTACATCTCTGACCTGAGAGTTCTTGAAGCTGCTGCTACTTCTTTTGCTTAGCCCCATCATTGGTATTTCATTTACAATCTCCACCACATGTCACAGATTTCTCTTTCCTTAAATTGTCTTGGGCTAAAAGCATGTCCCACTCTGACCTTTGTTGGCCCTGTCACTCCAGAATTCCATTTGAGGTGTTCTTTTTAAAATGTTTGGAGTGGAATATTGGAAGGGCATAAGTGAGTGCTTTTTTTACTTTCATCTTGGCTCCACACACCCCACCCCCCAGAAGTCCCATCTATGTATGCTTCTTCATAGCCTGTATCAAAATATCCCCAAATAGACGGGTCCGGTCATCTTGTTGGTAGTGGCTATGATTAAAATGTATGGTTTTATGAATGTAGGGAACTTCCATTGAGGAAATGTCTTCAACTCAGTGCTACCTTCCTACCTTTGGGAGTTGCCTGGAGCACTAAGAGGTTAAGTGGTTTGCCCACAATTCCACAGATAATTTTTTTTCAGACAAGAGAGTTTTACCCAGGTTTTCTTGACTGCAAAGTTGACCATCTATCCACTACAGTTGGGGTTTTTAATATGGTATATGAGAATAGATTTTAGGGAGTCTATGATTTTGGAAGATAAATAAACCATATCTTTTTTTTAAACTAACCATTAGGTTACTTTATACTCTTATTTTATTCATTTAAAGTATTATTCTCTGTAGTTCATAGGCTTCACTAAAATGCCGAGTTCCATGGTTCACTCAGACATACACACAGTTATGACACCTGAATGAATATACTATGTTATCTCTAGGTTAAAGGAAGGATGGAATATAAAAGTGAGATCAATATAAATTATGCTACTAGTTTAACTGGAAACATGTTTTTTCAGCTACAACAGATAGAAATATAAGCATTTTCCTTTCTTTTATTGACATGGCACTATTCTCCCCAGTGAGGCATAGAATTAAGAAATTCTTGAACCTGTGGTTAATCACTTTCAGTTTAATGTCAAGTATCATAAAATGCTTGTATTTCAAAAACATTTTACAGAATTTGAATGGAAAATACTGAGTTTTCTCATCCTGCAGGTCAATTCATTCAACTACTTGAAGGTACATTTTTCAACTAACATGTCCTGATGGGCCCATCAAAATACAATTCTAGTTTTTAAAAAAAATATCTTGTCCCAAGGGGCCACACTGATGTTACACATTATTTTGGGCAAGTGAAAGTATTTGGTAACACTCCCTTAAAATTTGTCATCAACATCCCTTCATTCATTCCTGCTTTCCACTCTGCTTCCTGATCTCGACTATTCAGACTAGTTTCTACACCATGCTCCAGTGGCCTTCTTTTAATGACTATTTCATCCTGGAATGTCTATTTTAAGGAGAAGCTTCCAGGCCAGACATGTTCACTTCCTTATTCCTCTCTATATCCAACCCCACTCTATGTCCAACATCATGTCCCTTTTGGGTACCTCCAAATTCCCCCAACTCCACTTTTCAGCTTCATTTTGTGTGTTGTAATTCCCATTTAAATGTAAGCTTCTCATGGACAGGAGCTATCTTCCTTTTTTTGTTTTTATTTGTATCCTCAGAACTTAATACAGCGCATGGCACATATTAAAAACTTAATAAATGCTTGTGGACTTGACATTGTCATATGGTTATTATAGATCTCTGGTGTCTTGAGTTGGTAATTATACAAATGATTCAGCTGATTCAAAATTCTTTCTTAGGAAAAGTGACCCTCTGTGTAGATATGACTATGGTCCATGTCTGTGTAAAAGTAGAACTGGCCTCCATCTGGACAAGAAGAAAAGGTGGTACCTTAAAGCTTAAAAATAGAAGATCAGATCTGCCCCCCTGAAATCTAGTAATCAAAATATAGGAATCCATTTTTAACAAACAAAAAGTAGTATCACATAAGACTCTCAGCAGCTGTTTCAATTTAGGATTACCTATGATACAGCACTTGCCAAAGGTCTATCTAGGATATTTGATATCTGCAAAGGGCAGCCTAATGGACACATTCAGTTTCTACTTATCTAGCTTCTCTGAAATTATCAGAAAACAAATGGCTTGGGGCAGCTAGGTGGTGAAGTGGATAGAGCACTGGCCCTGGAGTCAGGAGGACCTGAGTTCAAATCCGGTTTCAGACACTTGACACTTACTAGCTGTGTGAACCTGAGCAAGTCAATTAACCCCAATTGCCTCACAAAAGAAAAAAAAAAAGAAAATGCCTTCATCCATCACATGATCTCAGCTCCCCATATAAATTCCTTTACTGAGACTGGATTTGCTTTTATGCCCCCACATTTTATACAACACTAATAAAGGAAATTCTAATTTGATAGAAATACCTGTGTTTTACATAACCAGAGTAGATGCCAATGCTGTTTTTTCCTAATAATGATATAAGGAGGCATACCATCAACTCAATGATAATGCAAGGTACTCGTATTTTGAGAGCAAGATATATTCCACATAAGTAAATTACAATCTTATTTACCATTAGAAACAAATACTGCAAGGGATGTGAAAAACAAGTTCTACTTTTCAACTCCATCCTGTCCATTTGAACATTTGTATTCGATCACTAATGCACTCAGTCATTTTGACCATTGGCCCAAACATTCGGCTTTCTCATTTTACTGATGAATAAACTAGTAGCAGTAATTTGTTCAACATCAGTAAGTGACTTAGCACAGAATTATGATTATGATGTCCATGAATTTCCATTCTATTGTTTGCCTAGCACAATGCCACACACACACACACACACACACACACACACACGCTTTCCTATATATGATGATGTACTGAATTCATTGGATCATCAATAATCACACAAGGATTTATTCAGTACCTCCCCTGAGGCAGCATCAAGCTAGGTATTGTTGGTGAAAAAAACAAAAGTACATACTTAATCTCTACCCTTAAGAATTTTGCCAGAGAAAGCTAGGTGGCACAGTGGATAAAGCACCTGCCTCAGATTCAGGAGGACCTGAGTTCAAATGCTGCCTCACATAGTTGACACTTACTAGCTGTGTAACCCTGGGCAAGTCACTTACTCATCATCAATGCACCAAAAAAAGGAACCTTGCAATAATCTTAATAATGCACGACTACCACACATGAAATACAAGGAAGATAGAAAATGACATGCAGAATTGGAGAGTTTAGAGTATACATTTCACAGAACTTTGGAAGAAAGGTTTCTGAGCTGGAGTTCATTGATTATTTTGTGTTATAATAAATATAGTTCAACATAATTGTTTTTTGTAATTCTATAACTTTTATGTATTTAAAAATTACTTTAGAGGGGGCAGCTAGGTGGCGCAGTGGATAGAGCATCGGCTCTGGATTCAGGAGGACCTGAGTTCAAATCCGGCCTCAGACACTTAACACTTATTAGTTGTGTGACCCTGGGCAAGTCACTTGACCCTCATTGCCCTGCAAAAAAAAAATACTTTAAGAAGGGGTCCATTGGCTTCATCAGGCTGGCAAAGGTGTTTACGACACAAAACCTTTAAGAATCCCTTGTTTAGAAGGAGAAATCACGGTGGGCTATCAAAGAAATGTGTCAAGGAACACATTTTGTAGAAGATTATATATAGCTTCAAGGGAGGAAGACGTATATGTAGACAGCAGTGGTTAGAGTAGGGGAAGGATGTCAGGTAAAAGGAAAGGATGTGATTAGGGAACTATTTATATGCTTGTTCATTTGTGGCATTTCTTTCTCTCCTTCACACCCTATACCACTGTGAAACACTACTTTAGATCTCCACCAAGTTATTGTTTTTTATCTTTCATTCTCTAAGAGGACCATGATATCAGGGTGATGTCATGACTTTTGCTGAATTGCATTTAAGTGAGGGAGGGCTGTGCAAAGTCACCAACATCACTCTCTCCTCCAGAGCCATCTGGGTCCAGTGGTCAAGCAGACAACTAGAGGTGGCCCCAGATGTTTAAGGATATTGGGTTAAATGAATTGTCCACAGTCATACAGCTAAGTGGCTGAGGTGAGATTTGAACTCAGGTCCTCCCAACTTTGGGGTGCCCCATCCCTACCATGAAACTGTAAAAATACCAAAGCGATCCAATTGTAATTCAGCCATTGAAAAATAACATCAATCATTGTACAGCTTGCAAATACTGACCTGGATTTTGCTTTGTGGGTAAGCCATTCCCTGGAATAAGAACTTTACACTTATTTAGTCCACTATACTATCATTTAGGATCTTATTGCCCCAAAGCACTATATGATACTCTAATTACCCCTTAGCCTTGGCATTCCCATTTTACAAATAGAAAATACAGTTGCTATGTCAAACTCGAGACCTGAATAGAAATGATAAGCCCTGACAGACACTCTGTCCCCTCTAATGTCCTAGTTAATTGGAAATCAATTGTTCCCCTCTGGGGTTTACTGTTGCATCAGTGAATCCTGAATACACAATGACTTTTCCTCCAGCCAGCTAAGTAGCTGAAATTGAGCAGTGGCCAATACCTCTGAGCCGGGGCCAGAGCTGGAGCTCAACCTTTCCTAGCTTGACTAGCTAGCTCCCTAAGGCCAGCTGGCACTTCTTCACAGTGTTCTAAGCTTTAGAAGATACCTGAAATGTAGCATTTCCCTGATCAAGCCATCTGGTAGTTTGGAAAAATCATGGTAATCAGACCCAGAGACTTTGAAGTCTATGTTATGTAGGCTCAGGGGACCTAAAAGGCCAACTTCAAAGTCAATAAACCAGTTCTCTTGAGCCTTGTTATTCCCAGAAACTCAAACTTCTGAGACTTAACTATATTAGGTTCTACTACACTTTCTTGAGTATTAACCACTGGTTGACATTTACCAGGTCTTCCAAAGGAAATACAAATACAGTTGGACCACTTTGGCAAGCTCAAAACCTTTGTTACTCTGGGTGTGGCCCTCTTCTCTGCCCCAACCCTCATCTAATTAGCTACCAAATTCTGTCAACCCTTCCTTCCCAATGGTTTCTAGTTTATTTCTTCTTTATCATTTACACTGCTATGACCTTTTCTTGAAGCTCATAACCCTCTCCTAGGAGTGCTATCATCTTTTGTCATCTGTCTCTGTCTCCATTCTCTGCTCTCACTAATCTATTCCACATATGACTTCGATTTCAATCATCTCATTCCCTTGTTTTAAACCTTTGAGATCTCTACACACATACACACACACACACACACGTGTGTGTGTGTGTGTGTGTGTGTGTGTGTTTGAGTATTCAGATCATCATGTTCTAATACTGGCATCCAAGGATCTCCAAAAACTGGCTATATTTTATTGTCCCTCCCCACCTCCCAACAACCTCCAGGATCTTCCTTTTAAAAATATAAATGCTATAAATGTGGGCAAGGGAAAAGATGGGAAAGGGGGCAAAGGAAAAGGGGAAGAAGAAAAAGAAAATGAGAATAAGAGACAGGGAGTTGAAGAGGGATGGTAAAACAGGGAAAGGTGGGCTTCATAGGGAAACAAAAACCGAAAACAGAACAGGTAAGTGGGGCCAGGGCAGGGAGGGGGAAGAGGTCACTGCCTGGTATCACTTTCACTGCTTTGTTCATCTCTTTCATATGTGTTCTTTACTTTCTTTTTGCCAAAACAAAAATTATACTTTCTTTAGGGCCAACAACATAAGACTGATCTTCTCCACCCTGTCTTTTTAGGCTAACCCAGCCCACAATGACTCCTTATTCTGAATTCTGTCTGTATTTATATTCTTTTTAATTGCCCTGTAATTGTTACTTATATCTTAGCACTTCTATTAACTGGTAAGCTGTTTGAGGCAGGGACTACATTTTATATTGTTTTAAAATCCAACATGTTGAATTATATCCAACCAAGAATTTCAAGCCAAATGAAATAGAAAGTACTAAAACTATAATGACTTATCAAACCACAACTGTCATTTCCTTCGTGCCCTCAACATTAATTCTACAGCAAGAGAACTATATCCTCTTTTATATAGTCAGTCAACAAGCACTTATTAAGTCCTATTTGCCAAGCACTGTGCTAAGCATTTAAAAATATATTTCATTTGACTTTCACAATAAAACTGCAAGGCTGGTGCTGTTATTATTCTTATTTTACAGTTGAAGAAACAAAGATAATCAGAGGTTAAGTGACTCAAGGTCATGCAGTTATTAAGTGCTCTATCCACTGCACAACATAGTTTCCTCCAAAGGCAAGAATAGGGGATGCAAAGGCAAGCAGATATTACAGGATGCCATGAAGACATTTCTCCTTTATTTTCGTAATATGGTGCCATAGCCTTAAAGCCTAACTGCACCTATACAGGTAGTCATGCTTTTCTATGTTTTCTGGTTTCCCAGGGAAGAATCCATTTATATTATACTAAACATTACAAAACATTATGATTAGAAACCACGAGTGAGTTCTCCAAACCTCTCTCACTTTTTCTTACAGATGTGCCTCAAGTAAAAGTTTCAGCAGAATATTGGCTTCTATACTATTGTTCCTTCTCCACATCTTCATTAATATTGCTCTTTTTAGATTTAAATTGCTTTCCAACCCTATTACATGCACTGTATATACTATCAGCGGCACTCTAATTCAAATGAAGCACTCAAGCTTCCCCTCATGTCTCAGAGACCTAGAAATCTTTAGAGAAACAGTAAGTGGCTTTGTCAGGTAGTGAATGAAGGGGAAAAATCCCTTCAGTAAGGAAGGAAACATGTTCATTTTTAATGTACAATAGAATTGCTCTTTAATTCATGCATGCTGAAAATCCCATCATAAAGATCAGGGTCTTTAAAAATTAAGATGCCTTCTCTAGTTGACTATCAGAATCAAGTAATAGTAGCAATACAAGTAGTAATTGATCTTAACTGCAACAGAAAATGCATCCCATAGAAATATAAACCCATCCAGACAAATAAGAAGGATAGAATCTATTGACCTCTGAGTTCAATGCAAAGGATACATCCTCATTCCTTTCCAGTTAGCTTCTCAATGGAGTTCCCAGAGATGCATGAAGACAGGAAAGGTATCGTGTTGGCAAAACAAATGATCTCACAGCTAATGCTCACTAAAGGCAACAGAAATAAAATGCTTTTCTTATATAATATTTCCTAAGTATTTCTTTCAAAAGTAGTGTGGAGTAGTGGCTTGAGGCCTGACCTTAAAGTCAGTAAGACCTAAGTTCAAGGTTTGCCCCTGGCACATGCTAACTATGTGACCTTGACCCTGGGCAAGTCAGTTATCCTCTCCCTGTTTTCAGGGTTAACGGCAGAATTGCTGATCTACTTTGGGGGAGGGAGTTTCCATACTGATAATATCATCATCTCTTTCTTTTCAGAGTGTTCTAAAGGAAGAGCTAATGTAGTCAGGAGTGCTGAAGGTAAGAATGTTCTGAGGCAAGGGGGAAATGGAAAAGATTGTTTTTAGTTACATTGTAAAAAAGATTAAGATTCAAGAAGGGATAGAACAGCAAGGGCTATAGTTAGAGGAAGGTGAAAAAATCATAATGGGAAGGCAGGACTTTTAAACTTTTATGTTCTCTTATCTCTACCAAAATAAGAAAAAAAAGCAAACTAGGTTCAGTGGGGATGGGAATTAATATGACAGAGGGGTGTAAATTAAGTCTTCCTTTAAGTAACACTTGAGCTGGTCCTTGAAAGATGCCAAAGATTTTGCAAAGTGAAAGAAAAGAGGGAGAGAATCCCAGGAATGTGGGACAGTCTGAAAAAAATACAGAAAGTGGGCAAAAGAGAGTTGAGATTCAAGAAATATAGGATGATAATAAGAAAGAACGAACTGCCCTAGATGACTTCAAGTCCTGAAGATTAGAAAAAGCATTAGGGTACACAAATAAATGGCAGATTTGATCACCCAATCACTGGCAGTAATTTTTCTTTCATTTTCATTAACAAACATTGTTCAACCCCGTAAGCACTCTTCCAGATGATGGAGACACAAAGGCAAAGATAAAACCATCCCTGTCCTCAAGAAGATCACATTCAAGCAAGGGGAAACATGAACACAGAAAAATAAATATAAACTGTATCTTGTGTCTGCAAACTAGGCCTGCACAAAGTTGGAATCTGGCTCTTGACTATTTTTGTGAGGCTCCTGAACAAGCTATATTTGGCCCTCAGATCATAGTTTCCAGAGTTTGTGGACCCCTGATCAAAGAAAACACAAAGTAATTTGGGGGCAGGGAAAGACACTAGCAATTGGGAGAATGAGGAGATGAGTAGGTAGGGGATGGTACTTGGAATGTACTTCTAAGGACCCTAGGGACTTTATGAGGAGTAGGTAAGAAAGATTACATTCCAGGAATGGGGGGCAGTTTGTGTAAAGGTACAGAAATGGAAGAGGGAATATTATGGATGTCAAACCAGCAAGCAGGCCCTTTTGCCTAGAATGTAGATTGTGTGGAGAGTAGCATACCTAGTGTGATGATTGGAATGATGCCACCTGCTGGAGACTTACTGTAGGAAAGCTCCACCATGAGAAAGCCTCTGAGGGCAAGGCCATGCAGCTTTTCTTTGGTGTCAGGAAGTGACGTTTGCTTGTGGGAGGAAGAGGGGGTGAGGCTGGCTCTCTTGCTCTTTCATCAAGACTCTAGTGGAGAGGGGAGCTAGAAATGCGCTCTCCCGTTGATAGATAGATGAATCTAGGCCTTTCTCTCTTCACCAAATTCTTATTCTCCTTAATAAATGCTTAAAAGTCTAAACTATTGCTAAAGCTAATAATTTATTGGCAACCACTCATTAGATATTTTAGACAAACTAGCTAGAATTTTAGCCCTTTATACTAGAAAGGTTGGCTGGATACAAGTTGTGAATGGTTTTATATGTCTCTCAGTGGCAATTGAGAGCAACAGGAGTTTTCAGAGTAGGCCACTCATGTACTTTGAACTGTGCTTTATGGATATCTCTTTGGCAGCTGTGTAGGATGGGTAAGAGAGGGAAAAGATGGGCCAATTAAAAGGCTACTGAAACAGTCCAGATCATTGAAACATCCTGGCTACTGCACAACTGGACTTTTTTAATTGTCCAAATCTTTGGAAGAGGCAGAGGAGGAGAAAGTAGAAGAGAGGAGAAAGAGAATAAGAAGAAAAAAGAAGAAAGATGATGTCTGCAAACAATAAGGGCAACTGCTGATCATATAAAGAACAAAAGGGTTCATCAAAAATAGGTCATGGCAGATTAACTTCCTTTAAAAAAACACAACAGGGTTATTAAAGTAGTAGAACAGGAAAATGTTAAGGATTGAAAACATAGCAGTTAATCTATAATATACCATAAATTTGACTACACAGCAATTTGGAAAAAGATCGGGGGGCAGGGGGGATAGGGGCAAAGGAAATGAAAGCTCAATGAGATTAAATATTTTTATATATCAACCAAAAAAAATTAATATAATCTTAAACTGAATAAAGAGAAAATTAGTGATCAGAATTAAGTAGCTGAGTTCCACGGTATTCAGAGTATTGTATCAGTTCTGGGTGCCAAAATTTAGAAAAAACATTGATAAATCAGAGACTAGGCAGAGGACAGTAATAAGGACTGTGAAGAGCTCTGGAATTATTGTATACTGTACAGAGTGCTGGGTTTGGATTCAGGAAGAACTTAATCTAAATCCAACCTCAGATCTTTCCTAGCTGAGTGATTCTGGGCAAGTCACTTGTCCTTTCTCATCTTCAGTTTCCACTCTACAAAATGGGAATTATAATAGTCCATATTTCACAGGGTTGTTGTAAGTTAAATGCAATAAAATACATAAAGCACTTTGTAAATCTTAAAGTCCTATATAAATGTGAGTTATTTGTAACTATGCCGTTATGAGGAACAGTTGAAAGAACTGGGAAATAAGTCTGAAAATGAAAGTCATTACAGTTGTCTTTAAATTCTTCTAGGATTGTAATTCTGGGGCAGGGGAAGAGGGAAAAGGGAATTAGAGTTTTACTTCTTGGCTCCATAGCAAAGAAGTAGGAATACTGGGAAGAGGTTTTGGAGAAGCAAATTTATGCTTGATAAAAGGTAAAAACTCCCTAAAAATGAAAACGAACTACCCCAAAGTGGAATGAGCATTTTGGGGAAGTAGTGTGTTTCCCCTCACTTTAGGTATTCAAGAAAGGCTGGATAACTGCTGTTGAACACAGTTTAGATAGGATTACTGTTGAGGTATAGACTAGACTAAATGGGCCAATGAGGTCCCTCCCAACTATGAGATTCTGTGATTCTGCAGTCTTGTCTTTCTGTAAAGAGAGAAAATCTATCCTAGACACAAGTTCAGTGATTGTCCTACTATCATCAGTGATGATGTAATTTGAACTTTCCTCAGAACTCACTCACACTCTCACACTCTGTGTGTACATGTCTTTGTCTCTCACTTAAAGAAATATCAGAATAACTATCAATTTCAGAAATTATGATCATTTTAGCTCTGGTATTCTATCTTATGTTCTTTCTACTACAGACTCTCAACACATACTTTAGGATACTACCTTTTATAGATTTATAAATGACTGCCCACTTGAACAGCAAACTTTGTATCATTCTTGCTCATCTTTCAGAGGTGAAACAATAGGATTTAGCAAAATCCATCAGGGTAAAAAAAAAATCCATCGCTAGAAATCAAAAGACTTGTAGTAAAAATAAAACCTTTTATATGCTTATATTTCATTTTGAATTTGTACCCTGAGTGTCTAGGACACTGACTGGCACACAACCGGTACTTCATAAATAAATGCTTATTGATTGAATGATTTATTGGTGCTAAACCTTTTCCCTTATCTTCACTTCCAATTTCACTGGCTATCACCCTTTGCAAATCCATCTGAGAAAAACATTTTTTCCTGAAATATTATTAGAAGTTACTCACTAAAGGTTTCCCTGTGACCAAAAACAGGCCCTTGAAATATGTCTTTGAGATTTATTAGACTATATTAACAATATATTTTATTAATGAATCATACTGTATATCCTGTTTAGATAGCAAATACTAAGGGAATGTATTCTATTTCATATACACTGGGTTTGAAATGGAATCAGCCCACTATGCTCACTTTCTCTCTCACACATACACAGTCACACAGTCTCTCACAGTCTCACACTCATACTCTCCCACTCAATCTCACTCCCACTCTCTCACTCTTACACTCTTGCTATCTCCTCCCCTCTCTCTAATATGTATATGCATTATATATGCGTGTGTTTGTGTGTGTATGTGGGAGAGGAGAAAGCACTTTACGTACTAAATGTGTTTCTGAAAAGTTACAAGTAACAAATTTGAGGAAAACAAATCATATTTTCCCATTGACTGGCATTCTGATTTTATATGTGTCTGATCTTTATTTCTCATTGAAAAGAAATTATGAAGGGCTCCTAACATTTTAGCTTTTAGAAACACTTCTTTCCCACTAGTCCCATCTCTGTCAGGTTAATGATCTATAAACAAATATTTATATGTGTTAGGTAAACAAATACTAAAATCTACAAGGTAAGGGAGTTTGTTATTTAAAAATTTAATTCAATAGGTCCAGGATATCAAGACGGTGAGCTATGGCCATGACTTTAGTCACCTTAGTTAGTTGTTTCATGCATTACCATGGGCAAGAAAATCAACACCTTATAGCCAACCTTCTTTGGAAATGCTTCTAAACTTAGGTTACCCATGAAACAACAGACATTGGCAGAGAGTTATACTCCAGGTGGATTCTAGAAGTCCTTTTAGTTCAATTGGCCCTGACAGCCCTTCAGTTCCACTAAAGTAGTATGTGAGAGCCCAGGTTCACCTCCACACCACAATTAGACACTTCAGGAACAGAGTTTGAAGAAAAACTGAAGTAAATTCTTTTCTAAAACCTGTGCTCAGCATAGTGTCTGGTACATAGTATTTATTAGATAGATCTGAAATAATTCCTTGAATTTAATT
Organism: Dromiciops gliroides; assembly: GCF_019393635.1. NCBI lineage: Eukaryota > Metazoa > Chordata > Mammalia > Microbiotheria > Microbiotheriidae > Dromiciops > Dromiciops gliroides. The sequence goes on along the minus strand of NC_057864.1, from coordinate 357,930,068 downwards.
TTTTGATTGTAATGCACATAGTAACCTTCTTCCCCAAACCCCACCTGTTTTTCAACAATGTTGGTTCTGACTTGCAAAGAAATCTTTTCTACCAACATAGGTTAGTCATCCATTCCACTGCAATTTACCATGTTAAAGAGTTACATTGGGTTTTGAGAGATTAGATGACAGGATCAAACATCCAGTACATGTCGGAGGTGATCTCTGAACCCAAGTCTTCTAAGACATGCTCTATAAACTTTGACCCAGCTATCTAATTTGTTTTATGCTTTTAATTTCCATATGAACTATTAATTCACTTAATGAAAAGGATATCTTCTGATATTTTTTTTCAGAAAATTTGCCACGTTGGCACCATTTCTACAATGCCATTACTTCCAGCAGCAAGAATAGAGGACAAGAGTATAGAGTCAGGGAACTGGATGACCCCTGTGGAGTAAGCTTCATAAGAAGCCTTTCTTCCTCCCTGAAGGAGGATATGACTTCTCTCAATGACCCTCTGCCCAGTAATAGAAACTTCAGTCAAAGCAAGACCTGTTCCATGGCTAAGAGGTTGGCAATTGCCTTGAAGACACATATATGTTCTGGTTGTTGATGTTGTTTGCATGATTCCTTCTAATGCCTCATAATGTGAATAGAATCATTTTTTTTTCAGAGGGTTTGCTAATCAAGTGTTCACAGTAAAAGATGAAGAGGGAAGAGAAAGAGTCAAAGAAGGCAAGGAGAGAAAAAAAGGAAAGCAGAGAGAAAAGAACACCGGAATTTGAGGGAGAAACACAGGGTTGAAATTTTGCCTCTCCTACTCAGTACCTGTGTGACAATAGTCAAGACACTTAACCACTCTGAGCCTCAGTTTCCCTGTCTTTAAAACCAGAGGGTTATACCACATGATATCTGAGGTTCTTTCATCTATAAATCTAGGATCCTAAGAAGTTCTTAATTATCTGTTCTAATGGAAAAGACTATAGATTCCTAAATAAAAAAGAGCAAATAGTTCATTTTTATCTTTCATTAAGGGGAGGGGCAAGAAATGAACAAAGGGAGAAATAGACACTTAAAAACTCCGGAAAGACCAGAGTAAATGGGCTTGCAATCACAGCTCTAAGTGACATTTGGGGCAAGCCAAATAACAAAAACCACAACTCACTTTTAGAATGTGTTTGTGTTACAACTGTTAAGCGGGTGTGCACATCTTACAAAAGGAAGATATGGAAAAACAATAATTGTATGCCTACTTCACAGAGTTATTGTGGAAAGACACAGTTTTGGGGCTTTCTTTTATTCTGAATTTAAGAAATAAAGCAAGCATTTCAATAATAGCAGAATAGGGGAAAAGAATATTATTGCATATGAAACTGCAAATCTATTATATAGAAATTGGTATTCCTTTTAAATATATATTAAAAATCTCATGCAACTCTTTTTCCCTCCCCCTCAACATTGTAGAGATGACTACCATTAGACAGAAATGTGTGTATGTATATAAACTCATTCTATACATACTTCTACATTTCAATTCTTTCTCTGGATGAAGATAGTATCTTCTTTCATAAGTCCTTTGCAGTTAATTCAGGTATTTATAATAGTCGAAATGACTTGTCTCAAATTTGTTCTTAAAATAATATTGTTGTCATAATATACAACAATCTCTTGGTTCTACTCATTTTGCTCTTCATCTTTTCATGCAAGACTACCTGTGTTTTTCTAAGATCATCCAGCTCATCATTTCTTCATCTTTCTAGCAAAATACTATGCCATCATAACCATATCCCACAACTTGTTCAGCCTTTCCCCAATTGATGAACATCCCCACAATTTTCAGTTTTCTTGCCATAAGGAGAGCGGCTATAAATATTTTAGAAAATATATTTTCTTTTTTACCCTTTAATCATCTTGGTAAACAGACCTAGTAGTGGTATTGCTGGATCAAAGGGTATAGGCAGTGCAATAACTCTGGATGTAATTCCAGATTGCTCTGCAACTTTCAAAGACACTGTAAGAATTGCTGTTGTAATACTTATTATTGTTATTACAATGACTGTGTTCCTCAAACACTATCTAAAGCACCTGCCATCGAAAGACTCACTGAACCTTCGTTTACAAGTGAGTTGGCCCATATGGGCACAAACTATATGATTATAAATATTAGAGCTAAGAAAATTTGCTAGTATACCATATGCTAACAATAGGAAGAGGCATGATATGAAAAATAGGATTGGGTTTCCTACATTTCCTAGCACTGTTGTTTTTGTGTTTTTATGGAAAGAAAAAAAAAACTACACATAGCTTACTAGGAATTAGTTATTTGGAAATCTAGGTGGTTTCTGGCCAGAGCCCACACTCTGACTAATGGCAAAATGAACAGATTAAGTCCTTTGTGTCATTAATTCTTTTTTTTTTTAAGTGAGGCAATTGGAGTTAAGTGACTTGCCCAGGGTCACACAGCTAGTAAGTGTCAAGGGTCTGAGGCCGGATTTGAACTCAGGTACTCCTGACTCCAGGGCCGGTGCCTTATCCACTGCGCAACCTAGCTGCCCCTGTGTCATTAATTCTTAAAGCTACTAGCAATGTCATAAATCTAGAGAAGAAATGAATCTCAGAAGCCATGTAGTCTAACCTCTTCATTTTACATTTGACGATACCAAGTTCCAAGGTATTTACATCACTTGTCCAAGTTCATGTAAGTAGTAAGCTTCAGAGATAAGATTTGAACCCAGGGAAGAGGGAAGGGAAGGGGATAAACATTTATATAGTGCCTATGTACTAGGTACTATGCTTTTACTTTTTATTGTTTTGTTTGTTTTTACAAACACTACCTCATTTGATCCTTACGACAATCTTGCAATTATATTCCTATTTTGTTGTTGAGCAAGTGGAGTTTAAATGATTTGTCCAGGGTCCAGATTTGAATTCAAGTCTTCCTGATTCCAGGCCCAGTGCTGAGTCATCTAGTTCAAGAGACAGCACTCTTTCCACTTTACCATCCTGTTAATTGGACTGAATGTGCCAAAACAGCTTCCTTGTGCCTTGATTTTACTATTCTTACAGGAATATAAAAAGCAAAATTGGAATGGTAGAGCCAAATATACTTCGTGGAGCAATTATGTAATGAGGGAATTCAGTTACTCTCCCTCAAAAAATGTTGCTGTTTTGTTTTTTGTTTTTAAAACAGGTTGAGTTCCAGTTCCTTTTAAAATGATAGATAATTATTACAATAAGGAAGTGCAATAATCCTAAAGATTTCTGAGAATTGAATTAAGAGAATACAATTACTATTCATTGATAATTACATTCAGTTGGTAATATTAGCATTCATAGCATGATCTTGAGGGGATTATCATATGATATTAAAGGCATTAAGGATGCTGCCATACTAATGTATCACCTCAATTCTTCCCATCAAATTGAGGAACAAGTAGATACTATAATAACTTATTCATGTGAACACTTACTCAATTCATTAGATCAATGTTCTTTGGTTCCAAGGTCTTACTGTGATTTCCCTTTCCAAGTTCTGCTTCCTATAAGATAACTTTGCCTAATCTTCTCATCTATTCCTCCACAACCACCACAACAAAGAAACCCCTGAGAGCTGAGACACAAATATCACAAAGACACCACCTATCACATATACATGCAGACACACAGACCCTGCAATTTCAGCATTTGATACTTCAACCATCAAACCAGCTGTTATGACAGTCTATCTAATAGGACCCAGGGGAGCTGCTGGGCTGGATGTTTAATACAAACCATCTTGTTGAAAAAAATATGATCACTTCCTATTAAATTCCAAAGCAAGAAAATAAAAAGGTGCCCTCAGAGAGCTATTTACTGTATATTGATAGAGTTTATCAAATAGACAGATTGCGGTGCTTACTAAGGAATACAGACTACAGTGTCAGTAAAATCCTCAGGCTCTTTTCTCCATGAAAATTCAATAGAGAATACATGAAAAGCAAATACTGATTATAAATTGCTAGTACATATGCTAATTATGGAGTCAGTAGAACGGTGTTCAAATTTTGCCTTAGACACTTGGGTGTGTGTGTGTGTGTGTGTGTGTGTGTGATTATGGACAAGTCACTTCACTCTCTGAACTATAGTTCATCTGTGAAGTGCACAGAAGAAAATGATAATTATATTACCTAATTCACAGGGTTATTAGCATTAAACTTAAAATTATATAAACTTTGGTTTTTATTTAATACTCCAATGAACTAGGAATCCATGATGCTTAAGACTCATCCCCAAGCCCCCTATAAGCTACAGATATCAGATTCCTTTTCTCTCTTAAAAGATAGATATATAGATATAACCTATATCAGATTACCTGCTGTCTAGGGGAGGGGGGAGGGAAGGAAAAAAATCTGAAATTGTAAAGCTTGTATAAACAAAAGTTGAGAACTATCTTTACATGTAATGGAATAAATAAAATAACTTATATGTAAAAAAATAAAATTAAAATAAAAAAAGATAGTTTTTAGGTTACTATTAATTGTACATTATTCATGTTATTATTATATAATTATTTAATACTGCTATTATTATTAAATTTTCACTTAAACATTTGTTCTCTCATTCCCCCATGGAAACAAACAAAACAAAACTCATAGTAATAAATATATTTAAACAAAACAATGACTGTCACATCCAAAGATATACATCTCATTCTCTATCTTAAGAAACAATTTTCATGAGTTGCTGTGACTAATGAAGAACAAAGATAACCTGAAGGATAACCTTTTAGTGAATGAGCCTTTACAAAATCAGCTAAGATGGTACTCAGCACCCATTAGATATGTGATTGAAATCTAGTATGAAATGAATAAAATGTTAAATTCTATTTGAAAGGCTGCACACAAACTTAGCTATCTCAGTCTTCAAGTATTCATAATCATCTTTATTATTAGCACAAACTAAATGAACAAAGTTCTATCTGAAAGAACCTGCAGACAGACACATTGGTACTTTCAAAAGCACATATATTTGGAAATAAAAAACTTGGCAATGAAATTTCACTTAAAAAACCAAAAAATGCAGGAAGTCTTAGCCTTGCAAAGTGGCAGCAATGACCCTCGTATACCTATGGGTTGTCAACAAAGATCACCGCAGGGCACCTAGTGTCATTCTGTCTGTATGATATCCAAACAACTGATCTAAGAAATGACAATTTAACCAGCCAGTCCATCTTGTCTGGTTGACAACAGACTTGAAGGATTGTTTCACAGAAATGATTGGCTGTTCAGGCATCATGTTAGCAGTCTATTCCATTTCAAGGAGACAGAGTGGAACTGAGCTTAGAAAATGTACTAAAATTCTTTTTTTTTTTTAACACCAAATGTTTCTTTTCACAGAACTATTTTGCTGTTTGTGTTTTATTGGTGTGGTGGTGGTGGGAGAAGAAACAGAGAGTAGACATGATTTCTAACCACTTTTTGCTCCTTTTCAGGTTCCAACATTATGGAAGGGCACTAGGATATAGGATAAATGATATATATTAACTTAGCACATATCAACAAACATTCGAATTTATGTTGACATACTCGGGGTTAGAGATCTGGTCTCTTCAGCCTGGTTTTGGCTTCATACTCAGCTAATACTTGGCTAATGAGTGATAGGAGGTTTCAAATTCAAATCTTCACACTTCAATTTCAGGGCTCTTCCTTTTATACCACATTGTTTCATACTAATTTTAGAAATGAAATCATTTAAAAAATATTCATATAAGAAAAAGGCAGGGAGTAATCATTATCATTCTTATTTTGTAGTCACCCAATAAACTTATTGGTTTTGCTTAATAGTGTAAATCCAGTCGATTTTTGGAGCCAAAACTAGATGCTTGGCTTAAAGAAGGCCTAGGGTGCATTGTAATGGGAAGTCAGGAGCTGTCAGATGCTCAACTATACATGCAACTTAGATCTTTATGGCTCTCTTTACTAGAATGTGAACTTCCAGCATAGTCCTGGATGATATTCCTGGAATTGCCCAGGTTAACCAAACTCCTGAGGTCAGCCTAAGACAGGACTATACTTCCCATAACAACTAGAGAAAAATAAAAACACATAAAAGTATGCTTCTATATGCTTTTATATACCACACTCAAACTTCAACCCCAAAATTACCCTACATCCTTTAAACAGTTTCAAGTCCCGGAATTGTGAAGCATACCATATATGAGAATTAGAGTCATGTTTTCTGATTTACTCTTTTATCCAGAAGGAAATTAATTTACAGTATGTAGGTAGGAATTATTTCATGTGGATATTTATGAAGGAATTAATTATACAATAGTCATGGGGTCAGCTAGGTTATACAGTGGATAAAAGCACTGGCCCTGGATTCAGGAGGGCCTGAGTTCAAATCTGGTCTCAAATATGTTTGTTTGTTTGGGGTTTTTTTGGTGAGGCAGTTGGGGTTAAGTGACTTGCCCAGGGTCACACAGCTAGTAAGTGTCAAGTGTCTGAGGCCACATTTAAACTCAGATCCTCCTGAATCCAGGGCTAGTGCTCTATCCACTGTGCCACCTAGCTGCCCTGGTCTCAAATATTTGACACTTACTAGCTATATGACCCTGGACAAGTCACTTAACCCTCATTGACCCCCACAAAAAATTATGAAATAGTCCTTTAGTAAAAAAGTCAAACAATGAGGTATCTATATCTATAAATCTATATCTATATATCTCTACATATATACACAGATAATTCTATTTTTGTATATTCATTTATACATGTACACTTGTACTTACACATATAAATGTGCATAAACATGTATATACTTCCTTGTATATGTATGCATATATACATATGTCTATCAAACATATGTATATACACACATATGAATATGATAAAGGACAATGCCTTGACCTCAAGAAGCTTACTATCAAATTGGATAGACAATATTTATATGTATGGACAATTAGAGTACAAAAAACCCCACAGCCAAATCAGGAATTGATACAGTCATAAGTACTATAGATGGTGAGAAAAGGGAAAGATATTTAACAGGGAGTGTAATGTTATCATATCAGCTGCTGTGCTCTATGAATTAATCATTTATCTATCTAGGTGAATAAGTGTTTTGTGTTCATCTATACAGAATGGGAATGAGTAAAGTTAGAAATCCCTGAGGGCAGCTAGGTGGCACAGTGGATAAAGCACTGGCCTTGGATTCAGGAGGACCTGAGTTCAAATCCAGCCTCAGACACTTGACATTTACTAGCTGTGTGACCCTGAACAAGTCACTTAACCCGCATTACCCCGCGAAAAATAAATAAAATAAATAAAAAGAAATTCCTATGCTAAATTCTAATTCCCAAGCTTATCAGTTCAGGTTGGATCATTAAAAATAACTAGACATTGATTTGTCTATTTCATTTCCTTTGGTTTTAGAAAAGAAATATAAAGTTCAACAAAGAAAAACCTCAAGAAAAATAGTTTTTGCTCAAAAAAAGTGTTCATCTTAACTTTTTTAACCTCTCCTATCAGAATGTTTTATGAGACCACTATGTCTAAGTAGCAGATTGGCTTGTGTATGGATTCTTATCTTAGAACAATTTACTTTTCTTTTTCTCTGCATGACATTTTTTCTCCACTAGTCAGCAAACTAAATAATACCAATAAAATTACTAACTTCTGCTAAACCTCTGAAGATTAGAGATTAGACAAAGAGGTGAAGGCCAAACAGCTGGTTTCATTCTAAAAATTGACTGGATATACATTATTGGGCAAAACCAATGTTTTTTGGGTGACTACAAAATAAGAATGATAAGATTGCTCCCTGTGTGCTTCTTATATAAATATTTTGATAAGTAATTTAAATTTTTAGAATTACTATGAAACAATGTGGTATAACAGAAAGAGCCTTGAAATTCAAATATGAAAATTTGAATTTGAAACTTCATTATATCACTTATTAGCTAAGTGACCAAGGCTAAGTCTGGAGCCAAAACTAGGCTGAGGAGACCAGAGCTCTGACTCCAAGTGTCAACAATGTACTTTTTTGGGGTTTTTTGCTGGGCAATGAGGGTTAAGTGCCTTGCCCAGGGCCACACAGCTAATAAATGTCAAGTGCCTGAGATTGGATTTGAACTCAGGTCCTCCTGATTCCAGGGCCAGTGCTTTATGCACTGCGCCACCTCGCTGCCCCCAACAATGTAGTTTTTAAATAATAGAAAGAGTTGGTATTAGTAGATGGTTATCAAGGTTAGTTAGATAAAATGGAGAGCTCTATGTGCTTCTTCCTCATAGTAGTCACAGCCTAGGTCAGCTCCTCCCTTTCACCGACTGCCCCCCAACTAAGTTTTTGTCACTTGCCTTAAGGCACAAAAATGATGAGATAGCTCTGGGCAAATCAAACTCTCTAGGCCTTGCTATTTTTATTTTCAGTTGTAAAACCATGCTAACAATACTTGTACTACCTCCTTCCTGGAGTTGTTGGCATGAGAGGGATGTGTAAGTTTGGAAATACCCTTTAAATGTGAACTGCTATTGTAATCACTACCCTTCTCTACAATTTTTAACCCAAAACTCTTTCCACCTCTAAAGAAAAACAAATGGTTATCAAAAGTTGCAGGATAGCACTTACTACCATTCCTGGTTATGAGAAGAACCCATTTCCCAGGTTAGTCCTTGGAGACACAGGCTAGTATTCTTAAATCCAACTTTAAAGAAATATCAAAGAGAATTCATGTAATTAAATTCCAGCACAACATAAGATTTAAGCAAAATTGGGTTTGCATGAAAGGGACTTAGGAGAAACAGGGAGTAAGATGTTAAAATTCATACTGACAGAAAGTCACAGACAGGAAAAGGGAAAACAAAGTTGATCCCAATTAAAGTGAATTAACTAGGGAACAAACAGTGGAAATAATAAAACTGTAATTAAGACAAAGTTCTTTAGACAACAGAGTTTTATAACATGGAAATGGTTATTTGTTTTACATTTACTGCAGTCAGTTATATTTGTACATGTTTGCAATAATTTTTCATTTCACCAAGAAAACCTCCACTGTAGGACTAAAACATTCTCTGTCAAGTATCCATCTTATATCTCTCTAAAGGAAGGTAGCATTCCCATTCTCAAATACGCCAAGAGATTTGTGATCTTATTAATCTGGGCATCCTCTACAATGCTAAAAATCATAACCATCCATACTTTCCCATCCTGTGTGGCTTTTGTTCAAGATCTCTCTTAAGCCTTCATGTTGTAACATGGTCTTGGATTCAGGAGGACGTGAGTTCAAATCCAGACTCAGACACTTGACACTTACTAGCTGTGTGACCCTGGGCAAGTCACTTAACCCTAACTGCCCCCCCCCAAAAAAAGAACCTACCATTTTCCAAGTACTGGGGATACAAAGAGAGAAATTAATTAGTCCTTTCCTTCAAGGAGCTTAATATGTTTATTAGTTGGGGAATATGTACATATATAGGTAAATATATGTGATAATCAACATACATTCTTATTAATAATCAAACAATCACTGGGATAAAAAAAATCAATGGAAACATCGGAAGTTGATTAATCTAGAAAACCATCCTAGAAGATGTGATATGTAAAGTCATATGGAGATAGAAGTTAGCATGACATGATAGAGGCCACAAGCAACTTTTTTAAACTATAGCATAAAGTCCTTTTTTGGACCAACAATTAAGTCATAATATCAGGAAGATAAACTGATTTGCTGGAAAGCTTTGAAAAGCCAAGAAAAAGATTTGCATTTAATAGAACTTGTGATGATTTTTCACTAATAGTTCTTGAACAAATATCAAATGATGAAACTAGTATCAGAGAAAAGTAGGTTTATATAGGATGGGTTATTAGAAGGAAAGTCTAATAGTGGAGAAAATAACTAATCAGCTATTATAAATCACTATTTTCCTCTTCTATTACACATGCCACTAGGGGCCGTACTCCAGAACTTTAACAAAATAGCAAAGAGGATTTCTTTTTTTCTTTCTAGCTGTCCTATACTCTTCAGAGAAAAGTCAGGTGTTGATGTCTGCATCAGTACAGATGTTAGATCCTCCAGTAAGATAAAGGGAAGTTTAACTGTTTGCACTTGAGAATTCTGTGTATAAGGTGATAGATAGTGTCTCTCCTGATAATATATAGAACCTTAACTTGCCAGAAGGACCTCTTCCAAGAACCAAACTCATTTAGGGGATTCATTTCATGGAAAAATCTCAAGACATGGCACAATACAGAAACACATTTTAACAAATAGACTTTGACCTGACATCTCCTACCCTTCACTGAATTCATTAACACCTTACAATGCATTTAGCTTAAAATGAGTTCAGAGATGACTTTATGTTAAATTTGTTGTCCTATGTGCTTTAGCCATACAGAAAATCAAACAATATGAATGAATCATTGCATTAATTAATTTATTCATTCAACCAAAATTTAACTATCACTTGTATGCTAGAGACTGTGCTGTGTCCTGAGGATAGAAAAGAATAGAGATTTGACCTATTATTTCATTGATATTGGGAAGTCCAGGATGAAGAACATCCTTCCACCATTGCAGATTATAACCTCTACAAAGTATATTCTTTTTTTGTTGTTTGTTTTTTTATTTTTTGGTGGGGCAATGAGGGTTAAGTGACTTGCCCAGGGTCACATGGCTAGTAAGTGTCAAGTGTCTGGAGCCTGATTTGAACTCAGGTGTTCCTGATTCCAGGGCTGGTACTTTATCCACTGTGCCACTTAACTGCCCCTGAGATCATAGATCTTTCAAAGCATCACACTGTCAATTGATTGGTATCATTCAAATCTAATTGGTTGACCTGATTTTTAGGAAGGTTATTTTAAAATGAAGTTGGGTGAAAATGTAGGAAAAATGTAGAGACCCACACTCAAGCTGACTGCCACACAACAGTTCCCACCTAGAACTGTTTCATGTAGGCCAAATCTCATCAGTGAAGTCCTTAAGCTTACCAAACAAAAGAATTTGTCTCCACCCCAAGGCTCATTTGTGGGCTTGGGTTTGGATTGGGTTTGACCTAGATTTCATGAAATCTCTCAAGGAGACCTTGTCTTTGAGGGAAGAGGGGACTAAGGGGAGATTGCTGTGTCTCCCAAGGTGATTATTAATAATTATTCTCACTATATGTAAGGTATAATATTTTGGTTCTTTTTGTTCCAAACAAATTCTTGGCTATTGTAGTTTAAGCTTATAAAGCATACTTTTTTTTTTCCCAGAGGAAAATGGAATTCTCTTCACCCCTATCTATGACCTCATACCAGGAAATACACCATTAGAAAGGACAGGGAGAGCTAAGTTAGACTTAGAGAAGAAAAAAAAAGAAAGAAAAGTTTTTAGATAACTGCCTCAAAACAAGGTCAAGGAAACCTCCCTGGAGGCCTCTGGATACTCCCCCTTCTCATGACCTGAAGCCAAGTTTGAAACATCTTTTCAATAGGGAGAGAGCCAATGCATCCCAATCAATTAAGGAACTGACTGTGTAGTTTTTTTTTTTTTTGTATGAAGTTTGCCAATAACAACTATTAGAAAACAGTCTCTCTCTTCTTGGGTGACCTGACTCTACCTTTGTAAACTCCTATATTAGTTACCTGAAAGAATAGTTCTTTGGGGTCAATACAATACAACACAGTATGTGCTAAGGGTGTTTCTTCAAACACTCCCTGGGAAGCAGGAGAAGTAGATTTTTTTCTGTAGTAGAATGTTGGGAACAGAAGAAATTTTCTCTGTGTCAAAATAAATCCAAACCTTATTTAAGAAGGTCAATGCACTGTCGAATATCATAGTAAGGTCCATTCCCTGGTTATCTGCTATTTGAGGTTAGAAGCTCTTTCTTCTATTAGTTTTTATAATGGAGAATTGGATTATATTTTAGTACCATTTACAAGATTATTTATTGAACAATGATGCACATATATTGTATTTAATTTCATGAAACATGATGTGTCATATATAATAAAAGCCACGGTAAGAGAACTATATAGCAAATTTAAAAAGAAATCCAAATGAACCTAAATGATAGATACTAAAAATATTCATCTGGTATGGCTTAACTTTGTGCTATCCTACTGAAAGCTACCCAGACATGTCCTTTTAATTATTTGAGGATCATTCTAGTGAATACTCTTAGAATGCTCTCCGATTAGATTTCAGGTGGAATAAGAGGGACTTTTTTAAGTGAACACGTTTTTAGATCATACATGGAATATACACTGCAAGAAATTTCCCCACATGTACTATGAAGGAAAGCAAAGTCAAATTGTAGGAAATTGTTCCTTGAGTGTTTGGGCAAATTTTCAGGCACTCATATATCTGACTGAGATAAATCCAAAGAAATTTCAGTGATTCTACAGGTTGGAGAGAATGATTTGAGGATTGGTCATATGAGATACTTTTGGGTAGCAAAGGACTTAATTACTTATAATCAGCTCATTAATCCTTAATATCCTAAATTAGTCAATTTCATCAATAATATTTCCTTAGCTGTTCAGTCAGTTCATTTTAACTGATGTTAAATAATTTTATGATAAACAAACATATTAGATGAACAGATAAGCTAGTGATATTACCTCTGAGGTAATAAATTTTCTTCTGATATCACAATCTCAGGTGAGTTTTATATGGTTAATTTGAATAATTTTAATTTGAGAACACACAAAAAAATGTACAAATCCTTTTTTTCCCTAACAATAGTATCTGAAAATCCTGCCTTTAAAGCAGTTGAATTAACTTTTCCCTTTTCATTTCAGCAGAATAAACCTTTGATCCCTCCAGGCTGTTTCTTTTTTTCTGTTGGATGTGGGGTGCTTTATTATAACTGCTAAATGAATCACTTCTACCTTACCATGCAGTTGCTTTTTAAATGTTTGGTTGCTGTGTGTATTACTTATTGTGAAAGCAATTCCAAAAACAAGAATGAGTATCCTACGGCTCCACATATTACAGAGACTCTGATTATCATGGTAAACACTTAAGCAGCACATTTTGGATTCCACTGGGATATGACAATTAAGTGGATTCCACTGTAATGCAATATTCAACAGTATTAGCAAGCATTTTCAGCAGTGTGTGATCCCAGCTTGTACCTAACACTTTCCTCCAAAGGAAGTCAATATGTGAAGCATCCATGCCTATCTTTAGCAAAATATGCTAATTTTGCTTAAATGCTTAAGGTAGATATCGAATTGGAGGCAAATTCTTATTTGGGAATCAATATATGGTTATATAGGATAATTATGTTTCATTTGTATCTCCTGTTCCTCTTCTATTAAGATGTCAAAACAATTATATCATAATTATTACCTTTTAAAAGAAAACAGAAGGGAATCAATAAATGCCTTTTCCCCCACAAATAGTCCTTCACTCACAACAAAGCAATTTATGTATAGGGAAGTGAAAGAGAAGGAAAATACTCATTATAATACATATATGTGTGTATACATAGACATGCATATATTGGGGGGGGCAAAGGTAATGTGAAAAGAGTATGTTTACAGTTTGTTCTCAATAATTCACAACTACCATCTCAAGGAAGGTTACCATTTGCACGAAAACTAGAAACCCCTGGACAGAATGGGCCAGAAAATATTCAGACTACATGGAATCTGAGATTTTTATTGATATAAGTATTTCCTTCAATTATACAAATAGCAACTCTCCTGTAATTTCCTGTTCCATGTAACCTCCCAAATTCATCAAAGGGGATGCAGCAAGAGGCTGAGTGTCTTTCTTGCATTCATAAATTAAATAAGTAGTCTCTCCAGAGGTCACCATTTCCTCTAGCTACATGATCGTTCCTTCTTCTCCATTTTTATTTTGGCCATGCATTCCTTTTAAAATATCTTTTACACAACTACTTTTCAGGACTCTTGTGAAGAGCAGATAACAGATTTGTAAAGTTCCTGCCACACAGTGCCTGGTACAGAGTAGACACTTAATAAATGTTTGTTTCCCCTTATTCTGTATAATTCCTTGATTGCAATATGTTGTAACCTAGCCACTCCCACCTTGCACCTCTCCAGAACCACTTGGGCAAAAAAGTTTGCCATTTATTTGAACATGTAAGATTTAAATGATATTCCCCTTGTATTGTGGTGGTCTCCAAACATTTTATTATTTTTTGTTTGGTTGTTTTTTTTGTGGGACAATGAGGGTTAAGTGACTTGGACAGGGTCACACAGCTAGTAAGTGTCAAATGAATTTGAACTCAGGTCCTCCTGAATCCAAGGCTGGTACTCTATCCACTGCGCCACCTAGCTGCCCCCATCCAAACATTTTATATTATGTAACCTATTAGTTTAAAAAAATAGCATGTAGTTCTAATATATGTTTACTTATTTATAAATAATATACACATATTACTAATGGTTTTATTCATTATCACATACCAAAATCTTATATTTTTTTAAAGAATAAGATAAAGTTGAAATAATAGTTGATCAGAAAGGCAATAGGGAGCCACTGGAGTTTACTTAATATGGGAGTGAAATACTCAGTTCTGGGCCTTAGCAACATCAATTTACCAACTGTGTGGAGTATTGGACAGGGGAAACACAAGGCAGAAAAACCAATTAGGAGCTAATTATTATAGTGTACAAGAGTAGTGCTGTTGATCTGAATGAAGGTGGTGGTTGTATGAGAGGAGAGGAGAAAATGAATGTAAGAAATGCTATGGAAGAAGAAATTACAAGCTATATAGAGTATAGCAGAGCAAGGTACCAAAGATGCTGCTGAGGTTGTACGCCTGGGTAATTGAAAGGATATTTGTGCCCTTTGCAAAACCAGGGTAAGAAGAGAGTTGTGTTTTATGGGAAAGGCAATGTGACAAGTTCTGTAATGTACTTCACAACTTATCCATGCCTGTTCTTCCTGGGCAACTCAATGAGATCCAGCCAAAATGAAAAGGGTGGTAGGAAGTCAACTGGCCATTGCTCCAGAGTGCAGAATTTACATGCTCAGAGTGCCTGCCTCAACAACAAGGAAACTGGGTGGTAGAGTATAAGCATACTGGGAGAAAGGCATAGAATTTTGCTTGCATGGCTGCTTTAGTTGCCTAGGTTGCACTTAGATTATAACCATCCTGGGGCAGCTAGGTGGCGCAGTGGATAAAGCACTAGCCCTGGATTCAGGCGGACCTGAGTTCAGATCCGGCCTCAGACACTTGACACTTACTAGCTGTGTGACCCTGGGCAAATCACTTAACCCTCATTGCCCCACAAAAAAATGAAAAGATTATAACCTTCCTGAGGAGGCATTGTACGGTGAGTTTATTGGAGGCCAGTGGTGAAAGAAGACAGAATTGAGAAATATTGAGTGATAATGGGAAAAAAAGGTTTTTACAGATGTTTTGGACTAGCCAAAAAAAATTAATTACTGTGCAGAGGGTAGAATGTGACCTATCTGCATACCCTGATTGGTTGATCACAAATCCCTTATGTTTATTTTTTGTTTATTTTGTTGCCAATTTTAAATAGATTTTATTCTGCAGGACAAAAATTGCATTTCCACTTGTTTACAGTACTGATAAAGTACAATGTTGTTTACTCTTCTCCCTCTGCACACATTCAAGTATTTAGAATGTCCAGATTTACATAGTAGCTTAAATGTTATTTCTAAATTGCTACTGCCTTGGCTATAAATTGGAATCCTTCCATTTTGGGGAAGCTGTTTGGAATGTTCTTTCTTGGGGTGCATTTAGTCTACCTCCTCAATGGTGGGTCTGGAAGAAGCACCTTCAGATGGGGCTGCTCCATCCCCTGGGAACTCACAGGGCATGCCTCCTGGAATACCCCCTGCACTCTGGTATAGCTCAGCAATGATGGGGTGGGGTTCCAGACATTCTATAACTCTATCTGCTGATGCTCAAGTTCTTCTTTCTTGGCAGTCTAGTTCTTATCCAGCCAGTTGATTATTTCATTACATTTGTCAAGGATATTCTGTTTGTCTTCATCACTGATTTAGTCTTGAAGTTTCTCATCCTCTAAGGTAGCCTCCATTTGAAGGCATAAGATTCAAGACAATTCTTAGAAGACATCTCGTCTCTCTACTTCTCATTTTCAGTCTTGTATTTCTCAGCCTCCTGGACCATACACTCCATGTCTTCTTTGCTCAGACAACCTTTATCATTGGTGATAGTGATATTTTATTTTCTGTACCTGTGCTCTTATCCATAGCAGAAACATTGAAGTTGTCATATGCATCAATGTCAAATGCTACTTCAATCTAAGTAGCACCCCTGGGAGCAGGAGGCGTGCTTGTGAGCTCAAACTTGCCACACAGGTTGTGATCCTTTGTCATTGCTCTCTCACCTTCATAAATCTGAGTAAGCACTCCAGGTTGGTTGTCTGAAAAGGTGGTAATGGTCTTCATCTACTTGGTGGGGATGGTGGTATTGTTTGATCAGAACTGTCATTACTTCACCACCAGTTTCAATTCCAAGGGAAAGAGAAGTGATGTGCAACAGCAGAGACTCTTGCACATTCCCAAATTTATCTCCAAACAACATTGCAGCCTGAACTGCTGTACCATAGGCAAGAAACTCATCAGGATTGATAACCCTATTGAGCCCCTTGCCATTGAAGAAGTGTTACAGAAGCTTTTGTATTTGGGGGATCTGAGTAGAAACACATACCAAGACCATGTCATATTTCTGCGATTTATCTAACTTAGCATTTCTTAGCATCTTTTCTATAGATAGGTCCAGTGTGCCACAGAAGAGGTCAACATTCAATTCTTCAAAATAAGCATGTGTGGGAAAGGTATGGAAGCCAATATCTCCATGGAAGGAGTCAATTTCAACTCTGGCCTGGGTACTGGAAGAAAAGATATACTTTGGACATGCACAAGTGGTGCACAGATAGTGGACAGTCCTCTTATTCTCTCTGATGTCTTTCTTGCGATTTCACTTGCACTCAACCATAAAATGGTTGACCATGTGGTCGTCAAAGTTCTCCTCACCCAAATAGGTGTTGCCAGCTTTGGACTTGATTTCAAAGGTACTATCTTAAATGGTAGGAATGAACACATTGAAAGTGCCACCTCCAAAGTTAAAGATCAATGCATTTCTCTTGGCAACAATCTTTTTTTTCAAGCAATAAACAATAGCAGCAGCAGTTGACTCATTGATGATTCAGGGCATATTGAAACCAGTGATGGTTCCAGAATCTTTGGTAGCCTGATGCTGGGCATCACTGAAGTAGGCTGGTACTATGACAATAGCATTTTTAGTAGTCTTAGCAAGGTAAGCTTCAGCAATTTTTTTTCCATCTTAGTCAAAACCATAGAAGATAGTTCTTCTGGACAGAAACTTTTGGTCTCTGCTTTATACTCCACTTAGACCTTAGTCTCACTATATAATTCACCACTGTGAAAGGCCAATGCTTAGTGTCTAACTGTACAACTGCATCATCAAATCTCTGACCAATTAGACATTTAGCATCAAATACTGTGTTGGTGGGGTTCATTGCAACCTGATTCTTTGCAGTACTACCAATTAAGCACTCTGTGTCAGTGAAGGCAATATAGCTTGGGGTGATCCTGATTCCTTGGTCATTAACAATGATCTCCACTTTTTCATGTTGGAAGACTCCTGCACAGGAATAAGTGGTGCCAAGATCAATGCCAACTGTGCATTTCTTTGAAATGGTTGCTGGGGTTTCAGAGGTTGTAGCTGACCGCTGTGGATTAAGAAAGGCTGCTGTTGCACTAAGTAGACCCACATCCGTTGGGTTATGTCATGACCTCTAGAGATACAAAACCCTTAGAGACCAAAGTGATGTGGAAAGATCAATGGGCTTGGAATCAGGAGACACATGAGTTTACATTAGTTCTGAAAGATACCATGTAACCATTGACATGACACTTAACCTCTCTGAGTCTGTTTCTTTATCTACAAAATGAAGATCTTAACTTCGTGTACTAATTAACTTCACTGGGATGTTGTGTGGAAATCACTGTCTCAAACATATTTTAAGAGTAATTGTAATTATTAATAATGAATAACTCCATAGTAATGGACCAAAAATCTCTAGGCAAGAAAAGTAAACCACCATCACTGTTATCTTTGTCATAATCAAACACTCATTTGTGCACTTAATATTAGCAATGAAGTATCACCTGTGAGGAAATAAAGTATAACATACAAACACAGTTTATTAATCAACAATATGTGTGCAATATCCATTGTTCTTTATGGTGGGAAGAGTAAGACACAGGAAATAGAAGCTATAGTTTTTGCCTTTTAGGAATTTCCAGTATTGTTTAGATGCCAGAAAACCTGGGGAATATGTTCATACATATAAATATATGGCTTAAGTACAGTTACAAGGGGATAAGATAATTTAGAATATGTAGACACTTTTGAAAATGCATTGCTTCTTTCAGGCAACAAAGTGGTACTTATCACCCTATGTAAAAAGAGCAGTGGATTTGGAGTTGGGAAAAAAGTATCTGAGCTGAAGTGCCATCTTGGACACTTAATGGGAAGTGTGGCATTGGGTAAATTGCTTCACTTCTCTAGCCTCAGTTTCCTTATCTATAAAATAGAAACAATGATATTTTTATTATGATGTGTTAGGCTATTGGAATGATCAAATGATATGAAATGATATGCATTATCCAAACTTTAATTTTAGTTATTAATAATATTTATTATTGACCCATTAAAATTAAATTCTTGATCAAGTCCATAAAACTATGGGCCCTATAAAAGTAGAAACTCTTTAATATAATCAAGTAAGGATAGAACTTACTGAATAAAATCTGCTACTCCTGTTCTTATCTTTAGTACTAGGAAATATACTATTTATTGTGCAAAAATAGGAAATCAGATCAGATATCAAAAAAAGAATTTTTCTTTTGCCTTTCAGAAGAACCAAATTTAATTCATTTACCCCCTTTGCTCTTCTATCCCCATACTATTGGCCAAAACAACTAATTTGGTCTGTGGGTAAAAGTACTGAATCTAGATCTACAGAGAAATCAAATATGCATTTATGTATCTTTCTACACACAAATATACACATGTATGCATACACATATGTACATACATACATGTGTGTGTGTGTATAATTGGCACCATTTAGACACAATGGTCCTGAACTTGCTATTCAAAATTGTTTTTGTAAAAGCCAAATTCAGGGTTACTTTGTTTCTCTTTAGCACAAATTACAATTCTCAAAATTTTTTTAGAAATAAATCACCAGGAAATTTATGGATTTCTATTGCAATGGCTACATTAAAAAATCCCCACTGTCACATAAATGGAATTCCAGCCGATGAACATAGAATAATTTGCTGAGAGACAATCATTATCTATAAGCCACCTCTTTTTTTCTGACCAGAGATGCATCTTTCATCATCATAGATAGGTTAGCCTTTTCTTATCAAGTCTACTTTTTACAGTCCTTGCTATATTCACACATACAAAAACAATATGCAGAAAATTGACAAGTAAAATTCTGGCATGAGCTTCCTTTTAACAAATTTTGAAATGTTTGAGCAAATATCATCATAGCATTTACCTGCTGTGCATGGCTTTTTGGTAAAAAATTCTATTTGAGTTTGTCAGCAAGGTTAACAAGTGCCTTATTGAAAGGAAGGGTTTATGTTTCTTTTCTGTGAGGACAAGGAGAAATCACTTTCAATTCCACTACAAACTTGACAAGTCAGTTCTGTCTTGGACTCCAAAAGCAACAAGATGACATACAGTCAGATATAAATCAGAAGCTTTAGGGTTCCTTGAAAAGATTACCAGGCTAGGAGTCTAAATTCCTTGATAAGGGTTCTAGATAAGGCTTTTTACCACTTACTAGCCATGTGACCTTGGGCAACTAAATTCACTTAGGCCATCTGAGACTCAGATTCCCAATCTGAAATAAGGAGATGCTACTGCCTACCCCACAGAATCATTATGAGTTGAAAAAATAAGACAACATTCATAAGAGCAGTAGTAGGCCTCCACCAGTCTCAGACGACCATGGATCAGCGCCTTGAAAAGCCACAGGCCACAGAGTGGCTGTGCAGTCCAGTATGGGAGCCACAGCTCCTGAGTGACTTATAACTGGTAACTGCCACATCCCATGTTGTATCTACCCCATGAGGAATAGCTGGAGTGTCCTCTCCAGGGTGCTGGCCTGGGCAGATCAATATGGAAAACAAGCTGTTGCCCATGCAACAAGTTTTCCCTCTCCGCGACATTGGTGGATCCAAAGGAGAGGCAGAGTCAATACAGTTTGGCACCAGTGCTGCCGCAGGAGTTGCCAGAGGGATGTGATATCCAACATCCAACTGCCTAAGGGACTCTGACTCCTGATTTTTCCTCGGGTTGACTCCTGAAGTCATGACTCATGACTCTGTCATGGACAGAGAGATTCTAAAATATAAAACAATTACAACTTGTAATTAAACACACACACACACACACACACATACACACACACACCATTAAGCCAGGAACTAGCTTCTAGCCCCAGCTATGTTACCCCATAGTTTTTCCATCCTGCCCATGTCCATATCACCCTCTCTGGGTATCAGAGTTTTCCCCATCTAGGAAAGGAAGAGTTTAGATTTGATTATAGCTATTTCTCTCCTGCTTTAAAGTCAATAGATTTTTATTTATTTTTTATTTTATTTGCAGAGCAATGAGAGTTAAGTGTCTTGCCCAGGGTCACACAGCTAGCAAGTGTCAAGTGTCTGAGGTCAGATTTGAACGCAGGTTCTCCTGAATCCAGAGCTGGTGCTTTATCCACTGTGCCACCTAGCTGCCCAGTCAATAGATTTTTAAAAAATTATTAATGTTCATCCTTGATTCCTAGAATCAATAGCATTTCATTAGATAATTTTTCAATTATTTTTTATTGATGCCTATTATGAATTTCTAGTAAGGTTTGCCGCATTATTTAGCAAATAAATTAGGAAATCCAAAACATTCCTCAATACCAGGAATCTAGGTGAAAAAAAAAGCAACATTCTCTAGTAGAGTGTAATATACAAGACAACAAAGATTTATTAATTCATACTATGTGCATTCTGCCAAGCATTATGGGAAATATGAAATTTGTATTCCCTCCTTAAGAAAGATTACAGTCTAGTTTTGTAGAAGGATGACCACAAATCAAGTATCTATAAATCTCCTTATAAAATGAGAGTTTCACAGTTCTACCACCTACTCATCATGATAAGTTTTGTTGTGTGGTCATGTTGCCTTGCCCTTTAACTATATAACCTAGACAAGATTGCCTTAGCATTCAGGCTGACTGTGTGTTTTACTGAAATATGGTACTAACCAATTTTGTATTAGCAATGAGTCTCTCTATAGGAGTTGAGGTTTAAGATCCGTCCCCCTGGATAATATTTGAGTTATTATTTAACACATAAAAATGTGCAAAGCAGTTTACTCATTTCTTTGACTTCTTGGTTTAGCATCTTTGGATTGGTGATCCTGTTGGTCAACTGAGCAGCTCTATCTTTATGAGGATTTTATGATTCTTAAAAGAAACAATGGGAGCAATCTCTGCTCCATAAGATTTATTGCACATCTGGAACACTTATAGCCCTTTGATATTTCACATCAAAAATTTTCTGAATTGACTGGACAACATATTTTTTGTCTTTTGGTCACTTTTCACCAACACTGGGCCCTTGAATTACTTTCACACTCTGTTCTCAATGCCTCTTCGTGTCCACCAGTTTTGCTTGATCTTGACATTTAAATTTGAAGAATCAGGAGTTTTGAGTTTTCTTATTCATTACTTCAGACTTCACAAAAGGTCTGAGAGTAGACCTGTTTCTGGTGAAGTGATGGAATTTTTCTCTGTGGTCTAAGATGAACTTTGATTCCTACACTGAGAATGAATTTGGAGGAAACTAAGGAAAGGGTTGAAATGAAAATCGGAAACGAAATATTTTTTTTAAATGATGTTTTACTTGGGGGCAGCTAGGTGGCACAATGGATAAAGCACCGGCTTTGGATTCAGGAGGACCTGAGTTCAAATCCAGCCCCAGGACACTTGACACTTACTAGCTATGTGACCCTGGGCAAATCACTTAACCCTCATTGCCCCCCCCCCCCAGAAGTGATGTTTTACTTTACTACAAAAGGAAGGTGAAAGGAAGGACCAAAATCTCAAAGAGCAAAGCAAGACAATAATAAAGAAAAGAATGAGATGGAAAGTACACTAGATTTTGAGTCAAAAAATGAGCTGAAATCCCAAATTTGCTACTTTCCAGCTGTGTGATCTTAGGCATTCTACCTCTCTGTGCCTTCGTTTCCTCGTATATAACATAAGTGTTGTATGAAATGAACTTTAAGCCCCATTCTATCTCAGGAAAACTACAATTATAGTTCATTCTCCATCTTTCCCCAAGGAATAACCTAAGTTCACAGCCCTTTTTACTGCTCTTCATTTCCTTTTCTATTCCTTGTCTTTAATCTCTTTTTTGCTTAATAACATCTTTACCAAAGATAAGAGATTCAATAAAATCCACAATGGCTCATCATGATTGTTCAACAATTCTTTTCTATACTTGGAAGACTTTAATAATATTTTTTAAAACAAACAATAAATAATCAAACTATTGGTTTGGAGATTCTCTATGGATTTTAATCATCCATGCCTTCCCTATCTCCCTTACCAATAAACATTTTGAAAACCACCAAGAATCTCAAGCACTCAGCTTCTATCAAAAAGGAAAGTGACCCTTCTTAGAGGTTCTCATTCTAGTAAACTGATATACATTGCTGGAATGTTCTAATTACCTAGTGCTTTTTACCACAAGTCACATTGGCTGTGTATTTGGATTATATTCCTGGCTCATTCCTATGACTGCCACTATTAGTCTTCAGAGGTCTTCATGGTTTAATATCCCAAATGCTAGCCTTTAGATGTCTTCATTCCTCAACAGATCATAGCATCTCAAGAGAATTTTAAATTAGAAAGGATCAAAATCACTATAGAACTGTGTATACCTGTTGATCCAGCAATAACACAGCTATGTTTATATCACAAAGGCATCCTCAACAAGAGAAAAAGACCTATTTGTACAAAAATATTTATAGCAGCTGTTTTTTTTTTTGTGTGTGTGTGGTGGCTAAGAATTGGAAATTGCAGGAATGCCCATCAATCGGGGAATGACTAAACACGCTGTGATATACGTGATGGTGATAGAATATTATTGTGCTATAACAAATGACAAGCAGGATGATTTCAGAGAGGCCTGGAAAGACTTGTATCAACTGATGTATAGTGAAGTGAGCAGAACCAAGAGAACATTTTGCACAGAAACAGCAATATTTTTTGATGCAGAACTGTGAAAGACAACTATTCTCAACAATACAATGATCCAAGACAGTCCCAAAGGACTATTGATAAAACATATTATCAACCTCCAAAGAAAGAACTTATATTGATGGAACACAGACTGAAGCATGCGATTTTTCACTTTCATTTTTTAATTAATTTTCTTATACTAAATTACTAGTATGGTAATATTTTACATAATTGTACATGTATAATCTATATCTGATTGCTTAGCACCTCAGGGAGGGCAGGAGGAAGGGAGGGAACAAGGGATAAAATTGGAACCCCAAACTATAAATAAAAATGTTTATTACTTAAGAAAAGAAAGGATCATAATCTAATCATCTAGTACAACCCCCTAATTGTATGCAAGTGAAGTTTCTTGTCTCAAGTCACACATTAGCATATACTAGAATGGTGTATTAAGGAAACTGTTGACCTCTTAATAACAGGAATAATAATGACCACATTAGCACAGCACTTTGCAGTTTCTATAGTGCTTTACAAAGTAAGGATAATTTCCTGGCTGCTGGATTAGGAGTCAAGAAGACCTGTTCAAATCCTCTCTCAGACACTTTTTTGTGGGATCCTGTGAAAGTCACTTAATTTCTCTGAGTCTCAGTTTCTTCAGCTGTGAAATGAAGATAATAATAGCACCTATCTCATTTTCAGGGGTATGCTAGAATGTGCTCAGCATAGCTGGTGAGAGTCAAGTGAAATTTTCAATATGAGCATTCACAACTTTGAAATTGGGAATTAAAGCTTAATATATTGTTTGTCTGATTGTCTAGACTTATAATGAAAATTTTTGTAATACGGATAAAATGTAAAAGTTGTTTGTGCATAGATATTTTTGAGGCCAAGCATGTGATTCTCACAACAACCTGTGAGATAGATGTTAATTATCATCCCCATTTTATAGATGAAGAATTTGAGGCCTTGAGAGTTTAAGTGACTTCTCAGAATCTGAAAACTAGTGCCTGAGGCAGCATCTGAACCCAGACCATCTGGAATCCAAGAAGAGCAATCAGGGAATTACCCTCAGAGTCACAGATAATTAAAGGCATATTTCATTTTATTTTAATCTATGCAAGCAACCAAATGTGAAGCCAAAATTACTAGATTGAATAAGATTCTCTATTTAACAGAAATAAAATGTTATTGATTTTCATAGAGGAATGCTCAGAAAGGTGAGGTTCAAAAGAAAAAAACAGAAAGAAACTTTCATCCAGATGATACTTTCAATAAGACAAACTCTGGAAGCTGACTGTTTAGTCATAAATTCCTTTGAATTAAATGGCAATGGAAAAGAAAAAAATTGGGGACATTCCATGTCTTGACATCCATTTGGGATGAAAACTGCAAAGCAACATGATGATTTGCTTTTCATAATTTGTGACCTTTTAGAATTATTTTTCTTTCATTTTCTTTGGCTCATTTTAAAAATAAGGGACATGATTTCTTAGTCCCTTATCTTTATGTAAGGTCTCAGTTTAATACAATAATTTGCCACCAGCTCTTCACAACTCTGTGAAATCATCAATATAGCCATTGTTAATCCCATTTTATCGCTGAAGAAATTGAGGTTCAGAGAGGTCATATCTTTTGTACATAGTCCCATCAATTAAATGGTAGATTTGAGACTAGAATTGAGGTTTTCTGACTCCTACTATTCAACAATCAAATAAGTATTACTTTGTTATTCCTATATATTAATTATTATTTAAGTATTATTACTTAATGCTTAGTAAGTGCCAGGTACTAACTATCCCTAAGAAACATAAATTCCACTTTCCATAACCTAGAATCTATTCAGTCTGTCATAGACTTTGTTTTTCATTTCAATTCTGCCACCAACTATCTGTGGAACCTTAGGCAAGTAATAGCTACCTTTATAATTCACTTAGCCTCTGTCTGCCTCAGTTCCCTTAGCTGTAGAATGGGCATCTACCTCTCAGGGTTGCTTGGGGCATAAAATAACAATATTTGTAAAGTGTTTCATGAGTCTTAAAGGACTAGATATCACTGAAATGTGACACTATAATTTTTAAAATTCTTTACACACTATCTTATTTGATTTTCAAAACAAAACAACCTAGTGAGGTCTTATGCTACCATTTTATATTTTTCACATGAAGAAACTGAGGCCGATAGAGATTATGAGCCTCGCCCAGTGTCACAACAAAAGAACTGGAGAAGGATCTGAACTCTGATTTTCTTGCCTCTAAGTCCATAGTGCTATCCACAAGATCATACAGCTACCTTAAGTTATCTCGGAGCTCATGGTCAAAGTTTTCTCCTTTGTAAAAAAAGCAGCTTCCTGAACTGAAAAACTCATTTAATTCTATTCAGTTCAACAAGTATTTACTAAGTTCCTACAAAGTACAAGGCACTATGCTAGGCTCTGGGGATATACAGACAAAATGAAAAATAGTCCTTGTCCTCAAAGTGTTTTCATTCTACTTAGGCTATTGCATAGTAAACAGGCAATAAAAATTTCTGAAATTATAGGTTCTTAGGGATTTATGACAGATGTAATACCACACTTACAGTCTGCATTGTGTCTGTGGCGATAGATTCAACTCAAGTTGATGAAATTGTAGCATATTTGACTAAGAGTAATGAGCTAGTATTTTCCCCTTTCCCTTAAGCTTCTTTTGCAAAAACATTTCTGTGAAAGAAAACAGAATTTAT
Source organism: Dromiciops gliroides (assembly GCF_019393635.1). NCBI lineage: Eukaryota > Metazoa > Chordata > Mammalia > Microbiotheria > Microbiotheriidae > Dromiciops > Dromiciops gliroides. Next base: position 357,904,085 of record NC_057864.1, on the reverse strand, counting down.
GAGCAATTACCATGTTCTATATAAAGTGTCTAAATTTAGAAACAAGGCAGATATTACCATTCAATTCCAGCAAATGCCAGAACCAGAAAATTGTATTTAAAAGGCATTATGAATTTAACATAAAAATATAAGTGAACAAAACATGACCATTCTTACTAAACTAGCAATTAAAGTTTCTCAAGAAGCATTCTACCTTTTCCTACACAAGCCATGGGGCCTGCTCTGTCAGTCACATACCCAAATTGTTCTCATCACTTTGCAGTCATGCCTAATATTTTGTCTTATTAAAAGGCAGTAGCTATGATAGATTGAGTTCATCAAGAACTCCCACGATAGCCCCATAGCTCTGAGGACAGGAAGAAGCCAAAGAATCAAAAAGCCATTGTACCTTGAGAATGCATTTACAGAAAGTTCAATGATGACCCTTATTCCCTGGCTACCAGAAGTCCTATTGTATTATATTTTTCTTGTACCCACACTACCAAGAGTTAGAGCATGGACACCTGAGAGATCAAATTAGGAAACAAAACCTTTAAATAAGCTTTCCCCCACTCTGGCTGAGGAATGTGAACTCTAGTTCTCAACTGCATTCACCCTGCGATCAATTCAACTTCATGATACTCTCTCTAAATGTCTACTTGACCTTGTCCATATTGTTAAGAAGAGGAGATCCAAACTGGGAATCTATGTTATTCTAAAAATCTAAGAAAAGGACACCTGTATTCTCCTTCTTTCTTGGGGGGATGCAGAGGAGAGGGAGAAGGAAGAAAAAAGTGGGAAGGGGGAGAGAAGGAAAAGGAGAGGAAGGGAAGGATGATGGAGAGAGAGAGGGGGGAAGGGGAAAGAGAGAGACAGACACAGAGACACAGAGACAGACACAGAGAGATCACCAGTTTAACAAAGAATTGGAAAGAGAAGGGGGAAGGGAAATATAGGGAGAGGAGAAAGAAGAGGTAGAAGTGAAAGAGAATATAGATTAGCAAACTAATCAACATTTAGCCCATTCCACTTCTGAATAGCTGTATTTTTTTCAGGAAATTTGTTCTTTATATGGAATCAAAATCATCCTAGCTACAGCTTATTTTAAAATAAATGTTTATTGATGTCTTTTTTAGTACATCCCCTAAAATTCCTTTGGCATCCTTTTTCCTCCCCACTCCCAAAGAGTTACCCCATATAACAAAGAAAGGGGTTTTTTTAAAGAAAGAAAGAAGAGGGTGAAAACCCACAACTTTTACCTTTTATATTATTTCATATAATTTCATATTTTCAGATAATAAAATATTAGAACAAAGGTAAAAATCAACACTAAATTTGAATAAAAGGAAAAAGATCAGAAAAAGATAGTGTGCAATTACAACAGCTTCAGTTATACTCATAATATTGATTATGAAATATGGGGAATGCATAAAATAAATATATTGGATTTGATTGCCATAATTTCTTTTTTTTTCTTTTTCTTAATTAATAAAGTATTTTTTTCCGTTGCATGTAAAGATAGTTCTCATCTTTTGTTTATACAAGCTTTACAATTTCAGATTTTTCTCCCTCCCTCTCCTCCCTTCCCCCTCCCCTAGATAGGTAATCTGATATAGGTTATATATATATATATATATATATACACACACACATACATACATATACATATACATATACATATATACACACACATACACACACATACATATACATATACACACATATATACATATACACAAAATAACATTAATCCTATTTCTGCATTAGTCATGTTATAAGAGAAAAAAATTAGAGCACTGATGAAAAACCTCAAAATAGAAAAAAACAACAGCACCAAAAACAAAAGAAATAGTATGATTCATTTAGCATCTATACTCTGCAGTTCTCTTTTTTTTTTTCTTGGATTTGGAGATCCTCTTTCATCATGAGTTCCCTGGAACTCTTCTGTACCATTGCATTGGTGAGAAGAATATAGTCCATCACAGTAGATCAACACTCAATGTTGATGATACTGTGTACAATGTTCTTCTGGTTCTACTCATCTCACTCATCTTCAGCTTACGCAAGACCCTCCAGGTTTCTCTGAACTCCTCCTGCTCATCATTTCTTACAGCACAATAGTATTCCATTGTATTCATATACCACAACTTGTCCAGCCATTCTCCAATTGATGGGCACCCCCTCAACTTCCAATTCCTTGCCACCACGTAAAGAGCAGCTATAAATATTTTTGTACATGTGGGTCCCTTTCCCCCTTCCATGATTTCTTTGGAAAAAAGAACCAAAAGTGGTATTGCTGGGTCAAAGGGTATGCACAGCTTTATCACCCTTTGGGCATAATTCCAAATTGCTCTCCAGAGTGGTTGGATCAGTTCACAGCTCCACCAACAATGAATTAGTATTCCAATTTTCCCACAGCTTCTCCAAAATTTATTATTTTCCTTTTTTGTCATTTTAGGCAATCTGATAGGTGGTACCTCAGAGTTGTTTTAATTTGCATCTCTCTGACCCTGGATTGAGAAGGACCTGAGTTCCAATCCGGTCTCTGACACTTGACACTTACTAGCTATGTGACCCTGGGCAAGTCACTTAATCCTCCTTGTCCCACCAAAACCAAACAAACAAACAAACATATTTCTTGGCAATCATTGTTCAAATGTTTAAATTTCACAAATGGTATCAACAGCCTGGTGAGGGCATTGCTACATTTGTCACTTGACTCAATGGTGTAATTTGGGGGATTTTTTACATGATCCACTGTAATGACACCTTATACATAAAATTCATGATCCCTTGACTGAACTGAATGTGACATTTATAACATCCGCAAACTAGGCCAAACAAGATAGGTGGGCGGTTATCTAGTATTTGTTCAAATAATATTCACCAGAGCTAAATAAAAAAAACCAACAGTCTGGAGTTCTGATTCTTGAAAATTGTCCACCTCATAGACTTGTGTTTTGCAGACTTTCTACCAGTCAAGCTCCCTTGGGGCATTTGACTACATTTTACATTGCTCTTTCTTTTCTCCCACATACTGTAGACTCTGCACATACTTTCTGTGGGCAATTTTTTTCCACATTTTTTTTTCCTTTCAAACTTCAGTTGTTTACCCTATTCTACCTCATGTTTAATTGTTCTTTATGCATTTTACTTTTCATCATTCTGCATGAGCAAGGCATCATCAGATGCTTAGTCTGGGAAAACAGGGCATTTGACTGTTACATCTGCTGAATACTACAAAAATACTAAACTAAATGATAATTTCTCAGAGTAAAAAGATCTTGTACTCTCATAGATGCTTGTATTTTTTTAAATCTTAAAACTCATGGATATTACTTTATAAAATATGCAGAAAAGGTAGAAAATAGACATAAGCTACATATTCAGCAACTAACATTTGAGTTTTTTCCTCTCATCACATATGAAACATAAAGAAAATATTATTGTATTATTTCAAGAAATCTCATTCCCCTAGCTGAAAATACTAACAAGGTTAAAAGAAAAACTAAGAAGGGAATCATCTCAACATAACAGTTGTACAAAACAATAAAACCTTCCATTGTGAGGCAGCAAAGATGGCATAGTAGAGTGACAGGCCTGGAGTCAGGTAGACCTGAGTTCACATGTGGCATGACAACTATTAGATTTGTAATCCTGGACAAGATGCTTAATCTCAATTTGACTCAGTTTCCATATATATATATATATATATATATATACACACATACACAGAGTGGGGGGAGAAGGATAATAATAAGACATGCATTTAAGGGTTATTGTGAAGAGTGAGATCATGGTAAAGCATTTGAACAGTATCTTGCACAAAGTAAGTGCTATATGAATGTAAGCTCTTGTTGTGAGCACATATCAGAGAAGACAAAATCCAAACTAAATATAGTGTTACTGTGCCTCTCAATTTTGTCCCTTTATGATTTTTTTGCTCCAACCTCCAAGTAATAATAGTTAAATTGGTTATTTCAACTTTCCATCATTTCCCTGTTCATAATCAGACTCCAACATAAAGTTTTGCATAAAGACCAGGAGAATAAATTAGTAATGCAAGCAAAAAAAGTGATATCTTTGGTATTATGTAAAATACCTCAAGTCAAAAAGCTCTTTTAAAACTTAAGGAAAAAAATGGGGGGAGAGGGTAATGAAGATTTTACAAATGTCAGTCTAGACAATTCTAGGCAATCAAGCTCACAAAGAACTAAAAGGAATATTCCTTCAATGAGGCTAACATCATTAAGCCCAAAGAAATCATAGCCTTAACTGCTACCACTGCAGAATAACTCCTTCAAAAATTGATTTTCAGGTAGGACAAAACCTTCTTCAACTATAATAAAACTGTAGGATGGGAAACAGTATATTCCATGTAGAATTTAAAAAAAAAAACATTTAAGTATGGAAGAAGAGTGACTTGAAAGACATTTGACATTCAGTTGGGATCCCTACTCTACTGGTTTGCAATGTCCAGATTTTCCCCACCTAGAGCTAGCTAAGGCACCCTGAGGGAGAGATAGGAGCCCGCATGTACCAGGTATGTCAATAACCATCAGAACCTTGACCTTGAACCCACAAGAGTCTGCAGAATAGTAATGCCCAGTTCTCTTAACCATCATCTCTGTGATGATGCAGCCCGACAAGTGGTCTTGCTGGTGTTACTGAAGACAAAGGAAAGAAACCTCTTGTCGCCAAAGTCAAATGATTCCACATCAATAACTGATATAATTTTAGGGGGCAGATAGGTGGCAGAGGGGATAAAGCACCAGCCCTGTATTCAGGAGGACCTGAGTTCAAATCTGGCCTCAGACACTTGACACTAGCTGTATGACCCTGGGCAATTCACTTAACTCTCATTGCCCCACCAAAACAAAACAAAACAAAACAAACAAAAAAAAACAACTGATGTCATTTTATTAGTGGAAATAACATTCATGAAGAGGTATTAATAACTATTTTGCTGCTCCACCTAAGAACCATGAGATCTTTCCATCTGACAGAGCTGAAACCTTCCATATACGTTGTCTTCCCCATTGTAATGTCAACTCCTTGAAAGCAGAGACTGTCTTATTTTCTATTTCTACACAAAATTGTTAGCATAGTTCTTTACACACATTAAACAATTAATAAATGCTTGATTCATCCATTCATTCAATATATTTTTGTTTTAAAAGTAAAAAACCAAATCCAGATTTTGGAGAAACTAATGCATTGCAATGGCCTCAAATAAATTGAAAAAAAAAAAGAAATTAGCTTTATTAAGTAATAGGGATCATAGTGCCAATTTCATAGAGAAAAATAAAAGGACAAACGTATCACCACCACCACCAGAATTGAAAAATTTACATAACTGGAGGGAGGGAGAAAAATTTGGAAAGTCCATATTTTTTCCAAAAAATTCTTTCCAAAAATGAATGTTAGAAATTGTACATGTAATTGGAAAAAATAAAATACTATTAAATTTCAAAAAAGAAAAAAATACACAACTTGATACATTTCTAAGCTTTCAACCTTCAAAGCTTATTTGAAATGTATTGCCATTTTCCCCTTCAAAGTCCCATCGACAGAAGAATGAAGAATTAATGAATGAATGAAAAATTTATTTATGAAGCACTCTGTGCAAAACACTATGTAAGTGGTGGGGATACAAATGGAAAACAAGTCCTGTTCTCAACACATATATAAAGGAGACAAAACATATATAAAACATTTGTAGCAGTTCAACTGGAAAAAATGTCCTTAGGGGACAGTGGCAAAGCAGTTGATAATGCTGCTTCTTTAATGTAATTTTCACTCGTAAAAATCATATCACTTTTTGATATTGATGATATGAGAGTGCCGAGGACTGTGGTAGAAAACTTTCTTTTGCACATCAGAAATACATCTATTATCTAGAGTAAATAAACCTAGAACACACTCAAGAATCAGGAGGTAAGGGAGTGGAGGAAAGCTTCTGTGTAGATATAAAAGATTTGGCTACACAGAGGCCTCTTTTACTACCTTCAGATAAAAGATGTCACAAATTAGAGACTTGAGTACAAATTTATTTATACATGCTTTTATATTCCATATGATAATGGAAAATATTTTAATGTTGATTACTTCGTAAAATTTCATAGAGGCAAGTATGACAACACTGGATGGCAGAATTCCCTCTGGTGTGGCATAAACCATAGTAAATTCTCAGATACATCTTAAAATCATTGACAGTGAATTTCATAATGTCTATTTTAATATCATGTCTTAGAGCTTTCTGAAATTTTAATAGAATTAATATAACTCTGATTAATGGCAATTAAGATGCCCAGGTTTATGGGAACAGGGATATAAAGAATTGGATCAATAAAATGTTTTTTTTTCTAAACCTAAATTATCTAATAGTAGGCTTTTTGTGTTATAAAGAGACATATAATAAGATAACCAAGGTTTTATTAATTCTTCTTTAAAAGTGGATTGACTTGCCTATAATTCTGCTTTTTTTTCAGGTTATTTATATCTGAGGGAGACTGGTCATCCCAGTTCCACTGAGAAGGACCACATAAGAGCTTTCTCTAAGATGCCACACATTTTTAAAAATACTACCATTATACGTCTCAAAATCTCTTCCTGTGCCCTTTAATCTTATCCATGCAAGGCCAAGAAATGGTGGGATATGAATTGAATCCATTTAAAGGATCAAGGAGCCCTTAAAACAAACCAAGAATAAGCCCTCAAACAAACGCTATCCTTTCTTATAGGGAGGCATCATGCTGCCTTAGAAACCCAACCTCAGAACTAGCACTGCTGAAGTTCATGTCTCATCTCTGACAAAATCTGGCCATATGAGCCCTTGGGAAGTCACTTAACCTCTTAATGTTCTAGGTAATTCTATAAAACTGAAAAGGGTGTGCCAAGTTTCAATGTGAGGAAGCTAGTTTCCTCCACAGAAGTTGCAAACTTACAATTTACTTCTTATTTCTATCTCTTATCATCTATTTTGGTTTCCTTTTTCACTTTAAATCTCTTGGTACCTTACATTGGGTATCTTATACAGTGTCTTATATTGGGTAAGCGTCCTAACTTGACTGTGTGGTTTTTTGCTTACGGTGACCTGAATGGTATTAAAGACAGGGAGGAAAGAGCTTTCTGCCACTTGTGTGGCCTTCTCTATAGGATCTTGCCATCATTGAGTCCATAATGTTGCTTCAGAAAACTGCAGATTCCAAGAGCATAAGGAAATTATGTATCTGTTCTTTTGCAATCAAGTTTATTTGTGAACTATCCTGTAGAACTGTGTGAAAAAAAAATCATACCTAGTAGAATGACTTCCTGACTTATAGGAAAACAAACAAAAAAAAAAGAAACAAGCAAACAACAAAAAAAACCTGTTCAGGTAGGTTACTTAAAGACTGCCAAAACAACACAATGTTAAAAGTAATATTCCAAATATCTGAACTTTGTAGGAGAACAAAACAAATAGGAACAGATGACACACAAATGGGTGGGAGTGCTGTTCCTATTTGAGGAGTGGGTGGGAAAAGAGCATGGGATGGATTTAGTAACAAAAAAGAAATATGAAGACCAGGGAATTCATGCTACAGATTTGGATGTTCAACTCCAGACATGGTCTATCATGCTGTTTCATGGGAAACCTTGACCCCTGACTCCTTTTCAACTTTTTTTTAATGTGTTTTCTTTCCCCATGAAAACAGGGTTGTCTTGTTGCTTCTATTTATATTCCTAGTAATTAGCATAGTTCCTGCCAGATAATAAGCCTTCAGTGCTTAATTGATCACTTTATGATTTCATTAGATATAGGGAATTCCTAGAAAAGTAGATGTATCCTACTAATGAAGGTTGGTGCTTTTACTTCACTGTTAGAGAGTTTCCTGAAGTTAAATTTGGGCTAAATTTAATTGAGGTTTAGTGGTTTTTCTAGGTCAAATAATAAGCCTTCAATGCTTAATTGATCAGTTTATGATTTCACTAGATATAGGGAACTTAGTAAGAAAGTGTGATTTCAATAATGGCTATCTTATCCGTCGGTTATAACCTTATTTCTGGAATGAAATATCAGGTCACAGATCAAATGACAGCTTTGAAGAAAGGCTATTCAAACACTAGCATTAGGAAGTGGAAGGATGCCTAATAAATTGCTAATTGATATCAGTCATAATTGTTGTCCAAATGATTCACTAACCATCTTGCACCTCCACATACTTATTATCTCAATATACTATGAAGGCCATAACGATAGGAAAGTTGGGGCTAAGTATGCATTTGTACACATATCTTCCTTTCCCTTCCCTCCCCCTTCTTCCCCTCCCCTTCTTCCCCTCCCCCTTCTTCCCCTCCCCTTCCCTCCCCTCCCCTTCCCTCCCCTTCCCTTCCCTTTCCATGGGGCAATGAGGGTTAAGTGACTTGCCCAGGGTCACACAGCTAGTAAGTGCCAAGTGTTTGAGGTCGAATTTGAATTCAGGTCCTCCTGAATCCAGGGCCAGTGCTTTATCCACTGCACCACCTAGCTGCTCCCTAAGGACACATTTCAACCTGAATTTTCCTATGGTCCCTTGTTTGACCTAAGCTAACACTGACACAGAACTTTAAGGTTTGCAAAGTGTTCTGCAGATATATTATCACATTTGATCCTTGCCTAGTATGGGAGGTAGATACTATTGACACCCACATTCTATAGATGAAGATGGCTGTAAAAGGTTAAACAGCTTGTCTAAGGTCAAACATCTAGTGAGTTGGATTGAAAATCACATTTTCCTCACTCTCAGGTGAGTATCCTCTTATGAATAACTGCCCCCAATTATACATTAGCCCTATTAGGCTACACAATTGACATGCTATACCTAATTACAAGATTGTCTGGAATTGCAGAAAATATCACCTTCCTGAATACCTGAAATCCAGACACTGAATTTGGATAGTTGTAGCTGCCAGGTTAATTGGACAGCTGCCCCCAAATGAATGACCCAAATAATTGAAGCATCCAGAGACTTGATAAAATGCCAACCAGATTTGAATTCAGGCTTCTCACTAGTTGAGGGATTTCCAGAACTGTTCAGGGCATTGTGACCCTGACATTGTTAATGAAGACATGTCCACAAATGAAATTTGGTTATCCAACTGCTTTCAGGGATTGAACTGATTTTGAATTCTCTATGGGGGGAAATACCATCCTGGTTTTATAAGATATAACAGGACCTTAGTTATAAAAATCAAAGTCTGTATGTTTTAAAACACTGGGGATTGAACTTGGAGCCAAAGAACCATGTTTGCTCAGAATTCTTAGAATTAAAGAAAAAAATAATCCAGGCAACCTTTGAGATCTGGTGTTCAATTTATAAAGTTCATAAAATATATTAAACACATACAAAAAGGGCAAGAACTAAAAAGGGGAAGTATCCTTGCAAATGATCAAATGTCATGAAGGCAAAAAAAGTGAAACTAGAGCATTAGCAAACTATAAAGTTAGTCAATAAGCATTTATCAAACACCTAATAAATGCCAGGACAGGCTGGTAGGTGGCACAGTGGATGGAGGAGTGCTGGCTCTGCAGCCAGGCAGACTCAATCTTCCTGAGTTCATATCTGGCTACAGATTCTTACTAGTTGTGTTACATTGGGTAAGTCACTTTTAACCCTATTTGCCTCAGCTTCGCAATCTGTAAGATGAGCTGAATTAGGAAACCATTCCAGTATCTTTGCCAAGAAAAACCGAAAAAAACCCAGAGTCAGAGACAACTGAAAATGGCCGAACAACAACATGTGCAAGGCACTGTGCTAGGCACTGAGAGACAGACAGACAGACAGAAAGAAACAAAGAAACAAAGGAAAGAAACAAACAAACGAACAAAGGAAAAAGGCAAAAACAGTCTCTGTCCTCATATAAAACATATACAAAGAATATGAAAGGTGAGGTAATCTAGGGATACCAGAAAAGTCTCTAGAAATATATAACTTCTTTTCCTTTTTTCCTTAATCATCTTTAGAATTAGACCTAGTAGTGGTATTGCTGGGTCAAAGGGTATAGGCACTTTAATAACTCTTTGGGCACAACTTCAGATTGTTTTCCAAAATGGTTGGATCAGTTCACAATTCCATCAACAATGAAGTAGTGGGTAGAACTCTGGTGTTAAATGAAGGCAAGGCAACAAGAGGAGGAGGAGAGCCAAGAGAACATTCTAGACATAATATATTATACTGGAAAAAGTACTGAATCTGGAGTCAGGGGATCTATATCCAAATTTAGCTTCTGATGATGACTGTGTAACACTGGGCAAGTCAGCTAATCTCCCAAATTCTCAGTTTTCTTATCTATAAAATGAATGGGTTTGACTAGATGGCACATGTTATCACTTGAGCTAAGTCTGGAGGTTAACTAGGGATTCTCAGAGACAGAACTACATAAGGAGGGGGTACGTTTCAAGTTTAGGGAGCAGCCAGTGATGAGGTACATTTATGGGAGTTGAAATGTCAGATATGAGAAACAATATGAAGGCCAGTTTGGCTGGAAAATGGAGTGTGTGAAGGGGACTATCATATAATAAGGCTGGGGAAAAATGGATGGATCCAAAAAGAGATACAGGTGCAGCACCAGAAGGTTCACTGCCAACAGAGCCTTTACTATCACCATGGAGTGGGGACCAATCAAGTCATCATTATGCATGTCTCTGGTCTTTCATGTGACAATATAAATATTACAATGCACATTTCTGCTCTGAAAACAACAACAACAACAACAATAATAATCAAGCAAATGAAAGGAGAGCCATGGCAGGAGTCCAGTGAATTCAAAATGTAGATTAAAAAGTATCTTATTTTGTCCTTTACCACTATAATTCCAGTTATTAGAAACCCTGTGTTCAGATTTTACCTTTTTCTGACATTTGCTCTGCAATGGTAATTGATATTCTTAGTGAAGGAAGGTGAAACTTATATGATCTTCCCAATGGAATGGATCAGGAATAAAGCAAGGTCCAGTTTTTTAAAGGAGGAATCTTCCTAGGCCAGTTCCTAAAGAATTGTGATGAGATCTCTCTCCCACAAGCTTTCTCCTTCAGAGGGGACTGAAACATATTTAGGTGTTGGTTTTTTTTTTTCAAAATAATTGTCTCCAGGCTCTTTCTCTTCTAGGCACAGTGCTCAGCTGTCACATTGATCCTCCACCTGCTCGGCAGCTCCTGCCTCAGACTCCAGAGAGAAGGATGAGGAAGAAGGCCAGAAAGGAGCAGAATAGCTGACAAAGAAATAGATTGAGAAGATAGCAAGAAACCTGCCATGTGTTGGTTATGAAAGATGCCCATTACAGGGTGACTGTCACATTTCACCCATCAGCTAAAGAGTATGTGTCCTCCTGTCTCAAAAAAGCTACCTTAGGTTGATGGAAAGGAACTCTATTATGCATTTAAGATTTTCTCTTTCTGGAAGTTTGGGTATTTGTTATTTTTAATACAGTACAATACATCCAGAGCATCTGAACAGAATGGCCCAGTTAAAAGATACTTTCAATTGCATTAATTGGTTTTGAGCAAATATTCTTACAATGTATTCTTTAGTAGCAAGATTTTTACATGTGACTTCCTGTTTAGGGAAGGTAGTTATGGTAAAAATAATTATTCTGTAACTGATTTCTTTTCTTACACAAGCACATATGACAGTCATATGTTAGAGGTTTATTTTTTAAAAAATACATTGCTTTTTCTAGGCCCAAAATTTATATGGCCCTGGAATTAATTCTTGTCTTATTAATAGATAGGTCATTAGCATACTATTAATAAAATCTCAATTCTAATTCCAATGTGTATATGCATATATGAAAAATGAATTGAGATCAACATCTCCATGGCTTAATAAATCCTTTGCTCTTTTTGCAAATGCAATCTAGGTAAGCACTCTCTCATGCTCTGTGAGGCAATTAATTAGCTAAAGCTGTGCAGATTCCTGCCAATGCAATCAAAGAGAACACAGCTAGACAAGGAAGACAAGGAGGAAAAGGTAAAAAAAAAAAAAGGCTGACATGTTTCAAAATGCAGCTCTGGAATTAGAAAGATAAAATGATTATGAGGAAAACAGCACCACACATATATCAATACATATACCTTTATATTTCTACATATATATGGAGAGAGAGAGAGAGGGAGATGTGGGGGGGAGAGACAGTGAGAGACTGTTAAAGAAAATTAAAAGTTATGACTTGATACAAAGACAGTAAAAACTTTACTCTTCTAAATGCTAAAGAATTTTTTCAAACTACTTGTATTTTTATATCAGAGCAATAGGAGAGATTCATAAAGTCATGATAATACAAAGATATGTATATGCCTATCTAAACCATTTAGAACACAAACAATGCCATCTTACTTTCTCATCCCCCAGATTGACACAGGCTAGCAACACGAGTTTGTGTGTGTGTCATTAATATGTATATTTTTATGTATATATATATATATACATATATATACACACACACATGCATACATACACACATATAAAAATAAAAGATAAAGTTAACAATTTCAAAAGGAAGCAGTGTGGTATAGTGGGATAAGCATTAGGCCCAGATTCTGAAGACCAAAGTCCAAATCTTCTTCTAACATTATTTGTATGACATTGGGCAAATCATTTAATCCCCATGAGCTTCAGTTTCCTTAACTGCAAAATTTAGAGGATTCGGCACCTTGGTGGTAGAGTAGATAGAGTGCAGGGCCAGGAGTCAGAAAGACTCCTCTGACACTTACTAGCTGCGTGACCCTGAGCAAGTCATTTAACCTTGTCTGCATCATTTCCTCAGCTATAAAATGAGCTGAAGAAGGAAATGGCAAACCATTCCATTGTCTTTGCCAAGAAAATCCCAAATGGGGTCATGGAGAATTGGCATGACTGGAATGACTGGACCACAAAAAAACTTGAAAGGTTCAGTTGGAATAGGAAATTCAGGCCCCTTCTAAATTTGATCCTATGATGATAAAAATCTTTCTGCTAAGTGTGGATGCCAAATGCAATGTGGTTATAAAATCACTGCTTGTAGAGTCAGAAAGGCTATATTCAAGTCTTAGTTCTAACATTTGCAATGCATGTGACCTGGAGCAAGACTCTAAAACCTTCTTGGTTCTCAATTACCATATGTGTCAAATGGGAGTAATAGAACTCATGCAGAGTCAAATTTTTGTCTCCAATAAAAATTTATTTATTTATTTATGTTTTTGGGGGGTTTTGCGGGGCAATGAGGGTCAAGTGACTTTCTCAGGGTCACACAGCTAGTAAGTGTCAAGTGTCTGAGGCCAGATTTGAACTCAGGTCCTCCTGAATCCAGGGCTGGTGCTTTATCCACTGTGCCATCTAGCTGCCTCCTCCAATAAAAATTTATTTAAAAGGATAAGGAAGCTTTTCTCATTGCCAAGGCTAACTCTTTCCACTTGCGCCTTTGATTCCCCACACCACAACCTATCCAAGAGATTTGCCACTTTGAACAGCCCCTCAATGTAATCTTTAATCTTTGCTGCTGCATATTGATCTGCCCACATCTATGAGAGTGAGAGTGGGAGAGAGAGACAGAGTGAGAGAGAGAGACAGAGTGTGAGAGAGAGAGAGAGAGAGAGAGAGAGAGAGAGAGAGAGAGATCTTCCTTACACTATTACCCTCTCAAGTTATCTTCCTCTATCTTACCTTGATTTCATGGCCAATGTGCTAAAGTTTGGAAGGAGGGGAGGTACCTTTCTAGATTCTACTACTTTTCACTCACTTTTGAATTCTTTGCAAATTTTTCAACCCAACCACACTACTGAAGCTATTGTCTTCAAAATGGAGATCTTATTGTAACTGCTCAGTATAAGAAGCTTTTCTTAGTCCTCATGTTCATTACAATCTCTAGCTTCTGATATTGTATATATCTGTATATTCAATCTTCTCTGCACTTTGCATAACGCTGTTCTTTTCTTGTTCTATTTTCGTCATCAATCATCAACAAAAATTTATTTACCCCCTATTATGTGTCACTTACTGTGCTCATCTGATTTCCTTTATTGCATCACCATTCAGATCCTGCTCCATATGTCTGTTTACCCCATCTGCTCTCTTATCTCTCTAAACACTCCCCCCTCTTGGTGATTTCTTCAGTTCCCATGGATTCAATGACCATTCCCACAAAGATCAAAGATGAACACTTCCAGACAAATTAACTCATCTCTCTTTTTTATTCTTATATCCAGTTGACAAATTGACATTTTAACCATCACAACATCTCTTGCATTTAACTCCTCACCACTCATACTGCTACCACCACAGTCAAAGGTCTTAATTTCCCTCACTTTGATGATAACAAAAGACTTTTCATTGGAATCCTGACTTCTAGTCTCTTCCCTCCCAAAACACCAACAATCCAAGGTGCCCCAAATGGGGTTATTTATTATTTCTCATACATGTCACTGCATTTCTCATTTATGTACCTTTTCACTGACTGTCTCCAATCTTTGGAAAGTACTATTTCTCCATTTTTGTGTACAATCTATAGTGTTCTTTACTACTCAGCTCAAGTGCCATATAACCTGTCTCTAGACCTGTACTAAAATATTTCCAATTTAGTAATAACTATGCCCTTTTGGCATAGGTTTTGAAAGACCAACAACAACTGCATGCCAAAATGAGGCATCAAGTTCACAACTTAGCAGAGACTTAGTTGTTATGATAGAGAAACGAAACATTTATAGTTTTCCACCATAAAAATATAAGAATTGACTTATTTTCACAATCTACCGTTTTAAAGAAGAAATTATTCCCAGACTGCAAGGAGTTTCTATAATACATTTAAATCTCTGAAGCCAGACTGCCTAATTAGTCTTCCACTTGGCTAATTGGAATGATTACCAATGTATAGATTCACTCTATTGCATTGCAAGTCACCAAACAAAGGGGTCAATAGCATAAGTTCTACTTAATGCAATTGGTCTAATGGCCTTCTCCCCTTCCTATAGCCTATGTTTTGTTTGTCTAATTTCCTCTTGCTCTCATCCTTTGTTCATTTCATCCTGTATTCAACTAAGATAAACATATATTACTTTGATAAACTTCAAGTGTTAAGGAATACTGAATGTATTTTTAAACTCCCTTTTAAAATGTTATTTTCACATTAATCATTAGGATATTTCTCAAATTGTCAAGTTTTTCTTTATCCCTAAGCTATAACAATAACAATTTTACAGTGGGAATTAATCAACCCTTTTGACTTATTGGCTTTTTGTGATAGCACTCAATTTATTTCTGTGGCTCATTTCAAGTGCTTCAATTTCCTAAACAATTTATAGGGTTTTTTTAATAGCAAAATAAAAACTGGCACTCTTGGGTTTGATAAACTTAAGTAGCAATCATGAATTTTAGACTCCATTAAAAATGTAGTCAGTGAACTTATTGAAGGGCATGAAGATTCCTACAGTAGCATTTCAGTTGGATCCCGATGAAGCCTCTTACTGCTGAGTATATTGGGTTCCAACCCAGTGTGGATGAAATAAAAGTGTCCTGGAAAAATGGCAGTATTTTTAAAAAATCATTTTCACCTCTGGCATAGGAAACTGAACCAAAGTGAAGGACATTGCTTGAAGAGACCTATAAACATGCCTGTTTTTATCCTCTTGGAATCCTTATTGATTGAATCTAGAGGTAATGAACTTTCACCATTAGGTTACTTTTAATTTAAAATTGTCAAAGCCTATCCTTTCAGTCAGATTCACAAAACATTTAAAGTGGTTATGGTGAACTCAATAAATCTTAAAAATTCTTAACAAAGTGTGTATAATATTCAGGTATTCTAAGAAATCTGTCAATTTCATTTTTTTTAAAAATGACACCCACCCCCACCCCTCCTGAAAAGAAAGCTCTAAGAGACGACCTTGGATAACATAAAATACAACCTTCGTTTTACAGATAATCAAATGTCCAGCTCTTTGTGACCTTAAGCAAATTACAACCTCTCAAAGTCTTTGCAAAGGGGGATCATTATACTTCTGTTACAGCTGGGGCCTGGGGTGCGTAGGGCATGGGGGGACATTGTGAATAAAGCAAATAAAGCACTAAGTAAATGTGAGCCATCCTTCTTATTAAAAGTAGTTTTCTATTATAAGATTTCTTAATCACTCCCACCACCTTAATCCTAAGAAATTAATTAAAGAGAAAACAACAGGCATTTCTTTATTCTAAGCTCCAGTTCCAAAGTTTTCTTAACAGATCAATTATCGGGGACAGCTAGGTGGCGCAGTGGATAAAGCACCGGCCCTGGATTAAGGAGTACAGGAGTCCAAATCCGGCCTCAGACACTTGACACTTCCTAGCTGTGTGACCCTGGGCAAGTCACTTAACCCCCATTGCCCTGCCCCTCCCCCCCAAAAAATCATTAAAGGGCCTACAAATCACTTAAAAATAAATAAATAAAAATAAACTATATCAACATGCACATCTTCAAAGTAGTTAAGAATTAAAAAAAAACAGATGAATTATCTGTAAGAAATACAAATTTTTCCTCATATAAAATGGCAAGTTTTTTTCATTACTATTTTTAGCATTCATAGACTCACTTCTCCTGAGAATTCAGAGCCTACACGTATTAGGGACTACCTCTGATCTTCTTTAGTTTGGAAGCTTATTAATCATATAGCAAAGAATAGATAGTGCTTGAGGATCATTCAGCTCACTGTTTAAGGCAATTTTCCTAGACCTACTCATTAAAAACATAAAAGGATCAAAATACAGTGACAGGAAAGAATTCTTGAGGGAAGCTCAATCTACTTTGGTCTTATACTAAATTGTCCTTCCTTTTGACAAGGCCCAATCCACAGTAATGGCATAAAGGTTTCACTCCTATCAATTACTGCAATAAGTTCAATGGAATCCCCATTAGACAGTAACTTTTCATGTAATTTTTGTTTAATGTGGAAAAACTGATGAATGTATGAGAACATTTTTTGGAGGGTTAGGAGAAAGGAAAGACATAAAGCCAAAACTTTACTCTTTCTTCCAAGAATGCCATGAGGTTAATGGGGATGAAGACTAGACCTATGATTTCACTGTTGAAGAAAAGCTCTCAGTAAGGACCTTCCTGTTCAAATTTGGGTCAGTATTCTTTTCAAATTAAAGTCTTAGAGAGTTGCCTAGAAGCTTCCTAAACTACAGGTTGCAACCTATTATGGGATTGCATAACTGAATGCAGGGGTTGTGAAAAATTTGGCAACAGTAAAAGGTTATGTATACTTATTTCACATACCTATATACCCAGTCTTGCATAAAAATCTCTTACGAAAAGGGGTTGTGAGTGGAAAACGTTTAAGAAACCCTAGACTAGAATAGTGTGAGTTAAATGAATCACCCAGGGTCATACACAGCCAGTATGTGTCAGAGGTGTGTCAGAGTAAGATCCTGGTTGTGAGGCCAATTATCAATTTATTATAGAATGCTGCGTATCTATGAAGGTAATGAAAAACAAAATGAAATAAAATAAAAAGAGGACATGAAAGCCCTTTATAGGTCACAGGAGCTTTGAAAACCCAAGAGACCATCTCTGCTCTCAAGGATTTTTAGCCTTTTTCCTCCCCCATCAGTTATACTGTTTCCTACATACATTTAAGATGCAGATACTCCTCAAAGTCTTGCTTTTCCCAAACTAAAATGTGTAGCAATTTGGAATAGTCCCAATCAATCAAGGGAGTGAATATTTAAGGTGTTTTCAAGTTTATTAAATTCTGTATTATTTTGTTGTTTGGTCATTTTTCAGTCATGTCTGATTTTTCATGACCCCATTTGGGGTTTCCTTGGCAAAGGTATTAGAGTGCTTTGCCATTTTGTTCTCCAGCTCATGTTACAGATGAGGAAACTGAGGCAAACAGGGTTTTAAGTGTCTTACCCAAGGTCTCACAACTAATAAGTATCTGATGCTGAATTTGAATTCAGGTCTTTCTGACTCCAAGCCTCATGCTTTATCCACTGCACCACCTAACTGCCCACTCATATGACTTATATGGAAACAAATATACCTATTTCTAAAAAGTCGTGACTTTTTATGAAACATTATGTATTTATATAAACACAGTTGTTTTCTATACCCAAAGTGACTGGGACATTAGGATGATACAGAGAAAGCACAGGGACTCTGGAGCCAGAGGATCTGTTTTCCTATCTTGCTTCTCATGTTTTCTAACTGTATGACATTGAGAAAATTAAGTACCCCATTACATTGTAAAATTCAAAAAAGGGGACTAGAGGACTGGGGCAAGTCACTTAACATCTTTGCCTTGGTTTCCTCAAAAGGAAAATGGGGATGTACCTCACAGGATTGTTGTGTGGCTGATGTAATAGTATTTGTTAAGTACTTTGCCTGATATCTGGCACAGGGAAGGTGCTATATACACATATATATATATATATATATATATATATATATATATATATATATACACACATACATATATACATATACACACATATATATACACACACATATATATATACATATATACATGTGATCCAATGAACATTGCCACTCCACCTGCACATACCTATTTTTTTCTTAATGCTTTTTGCCCAATTCCATAATTCTCTTTTCTAATTTTTTTCACAATTCACTTTATATCAACAACTTTCCTGTGTGTGTGTGTGTGTGTGTGTGTGTGTGTGTGTGTGTGTGTGTGTGTGTGTGTGTGTGTGTGTATGTTTTGGAAGTGGCTCCCCCCCTCCCCACAATCATTCAGCGACAATCTCTTGTCAGTGGATAAATATTCGCATATCAAAACTCTTGAGATCAGAGGGAAAATCCTGTACTATATCTTCTCAAAAAATGCTGGTGGTATTAAAGAAAAACCTCAACACACGATGGAGAATGTGAACTTTGCTTTTTTTTTTGTATGTTGTCTTTCAGGGGCTTGAAATGAGACAGGAGATTGGAAGGTGTCCTTTTTATGGGGTTTGGATGGCATTCTTCCTGAATATATTATAACTGAACAGGAGGGCTCCTGAAATCTCCTCCCACCATCCTGCCTGCGTCTCTGTCCAGGGCTAGGATATGCCTGCTAAAGTCTTCTTGGCAATCTTTCCTGATCTTCTAAATAGGCTCAGCTCTTGTCATGGCGAGTGGCCTTTTCGGCTGAGTGCAAGTATCAGCTGCCCCATCTATGCTTCTGGCCCTAGGAAAGGGAGACCCATGCTGTGAGCTTGGCTTAAGTAGGCAGCAGGCAGCTCAGCTGTGGCTAGGGCACCTGGTTACCTCTGAGGCAGGAAGCTAAGAAATCGTGAGGATAGATAGTCCAGTTCCCTCTTCCCTCCAGCTCAAGCCCTAGGCTTAACTCATTTACTCTATGTAGATTATCTAAGGGCAAGGTTATTTTCTCTCCATTCCTAGCTCACATACCCTTTATGACTAGCCAGATTTCGCTTTAGAGATATAAATCAGTGTTAATACTGTATTTCAAGAGAAATACAATTAAGAAAAAAAGTAGGAGAGAGGGAAAAGTATCCTATAGGATCTTCTATCCCAGGGTAGGAGTGAGTTATCTATTTTTTTTCTCTATAATAGTTTTTCTCCTCTATGTGTCAGTGCAAACATAAATAGGGAACTGACTATTAAGTGGCTTTATCTTTCTACCAATTTAAGAACAAGAGGTTGAGACAAAAAAAAAAAGACACCATGCCCTACAAGACAGCTATCTCTACTCTTCTTTCCTTCCTGATACTTTGGGAATGCCTTAAGGGTGGAAGTTATGGGGAGGATGTACCATTACCCTAATAGCTAGAACTATGGATTCAGATTTTTAACAAATCAGTTACTGAAAAGTAGTATTTTGTTCCAATGACCTGAGGGTGGAAAACTGCCTCTACTTCAAGATTTCCTACTAAATAGAGCAATTATTATTCATCTACTCTTCTCATTTAGGGTCCTTACAGCATGTTTTATGCTAGTTTTCCAATGAAACAGAATACAGTGATGTGAACCCTTCATCTTCCATAATCTTTGCTTCACGTTGTATCATTTCCACCTAGTGAAATGGATGGTATGCTAGCCTTTGAATGAGGAAGAGTCAAATTCATTCTCTGACATAGACCAGCAAGTCACATTAACTTCATTTCTGTATCTCTAGGCAACATGAGGCTCAAATAAGCAATTATTAAAAATTACAAGTTTTATAAAACTATTAGTTTTTATTTTTCCCCTCAAAGGATTCCCCTAATTTCCCTAAAGGATTTCCCCCAAAACACTCCTTTTCTTTTAGACTTTTCATAAACTTATAAATGAGCTAGTATAAATATCCCAGACACACTTATGGACTACATATACAATTATGGAGAAGATGGTATAATATTCTGAGATCAGGGATCTCATTCCAATGCTTCTTCCATCTCACCCACTCATTTCACCTCAAGAGAAATCATGTTCCCCATTTTCATCTATTTTTCACAGTCCACTCTTTAGTTAATGTTACCTAAAGTGATCTTTTGCTCATAGGTTCTTTAAACTCTGTCCTATCTTCCAACTCTTACCCAGTTACCTCAGGAAAAAATATTCTCAACTGTTGTCTCTTTTTCTCTGTCCTGCTACCTGCTTCATTCTATTTGTGAGAGAAAAAAATTGACTCTAATCATGGATGATACAAAAAATGTAACAGTATAGCTAGTGAGATACCTGTATTAGGAAAACAGTTTTGAAGGGAAATTAGACATAAAAAGAATTAGTTCCATTAACCTCTCCTCTTCTTAAAAAAGTGCCAGTAAGTCTTCTTAATCTCCACAAACTTCCATGTTCTGCCACATCCACTTTTTTTTTTTTTTTTTTGCCGGGCAATGAGGGTTAAGTGACTTGCTCAGGGTCACACAGCTAGTAAGTGTCAAGTGTCTGAAGCTGGATTTGAACTCAGGTTCTCCTGAATCCAGCGCTGGTGCTTTATCCACTGTGCCACCTCGCTACCCCCTATCCAATTCTAAACTCACTAAAATTCCACATCAATTTTAAAAAGAAAATTATACTTTATATTGATTTTTCCTGGTGGTTAATTTATAGGTACTATAATCATTATCTATTTTTCATTATAAGAATAATTTGATCACATCACTTCACTTCATTTTGCCTCACTTTCCTTATCTATAAAATATGGGATATGAATTATATATAAAGATTAGATCAGCTTCCTCCCTGTTTAAAAATTGCCTAATTCTATGGAGGCTTTTATTGGTTGGCCTAAGAATCTAGCCACCATTTACAATGTTGTTTCATTGGGGGGAAAAAGTGCCAACTAACCAGTTGTCTAATAATTGGACTGTTGGAAGGCACCCTGAAAATAAGTAGGGGACTTCCCAAATCCTTTGTCACAATGGTCTATAAGTTTTAAAGTAGGAATTGGGTGCTTATTTAATAGACTCTATTTTAATGGTGTTGATAGGGCTCAGAATAAGGTAGCTATTTTATTCCAGAGCCACTTCTGCTGCTCAAACCACTCACCAGCAAGAAGGCCGCATGCAGTAAGCATGAGCAGTTTATAAATGTCAGCAAAATCCTATGAATAAATGACTGCCTTGGAGCCATCTTCTGAGTGTCTCTTATTTAGAATAATGTGTACTTTTTTATAGGGGAAAGAAAAAAAGTGTCATTTGACAGTTTATGTACCCTGCCTCACTCCCTTTAAATGGTATTGTTAACAAATGAAAAACATCTGCAAGTTGAAGTTGTTGTTTCAAGTTGCCCATTTCACAGCAATTTCTGGAAATGTGAGCATGGTATTAAAATCAGAAGGCCACTTAAGGAGGAAAGAATACTTCTGTTAGAGGGATAAATGAAAACAACCTATTTGGTTAGCATTATACTGTTTTATCAAAGACCCAGTGTTTGTGTATACCAGTGAGAAAGAGAGGGAGTGTTTATGAGCTCTCTGAAAGGATTGATTTTTGCAAGTCCCTGATTTAGCTGGAGGGTGTTCATATATATTTTGTTAGCAAAAGGGTTAATGGATTCGACCCTTTGAGAAATTCACTTCTTTTGCATGCATAGAATATGATGGATAGTTAACTGCATGCACATTGGTAAACCGAGGTGAAAACAAATTAATTGGAAGGTATAGAGTTTATTGTTTATTTTTTGCTTGATAGATGGATCTCATTATTTTCCTTGGGCAGACAAAGCTATAACAGTTTCCAGAGAAAGGAAAAGTGGCAGCTCTAGGAAACTGCTTACAGATGGACAGCCAGCAGGCTAAAAATATTACTTCTGTCCACCTCATCAATAAGCTGGCTCCATGAAGAATGCCAATTATTCTTTTCCTGCTCGAGCTGCCCTTTGTGAGGCATAGAGCTGGTTATTGATAACCGGGTATGGAGTGCAAAATATATACAGTAACACAAACTCATTTACTATGGTAAATCTATATTGGATAGCTCCACTGCCTTTCATGCCATTATTTAAAACGGCAGTGTACACTCATCAAAGTCGAAGAGGATTATGCTGATACTGGGTTTTGCTACTATCTTATTAATGATTAATGATACACATTTATTATTCACCTATATTTAGAAAGTCTGCATTCTGCCCTGCAAGAAAATAAAGAAAAAAAAGGAGGGGGGGGGCATCACTTAGTTCCTGGGGCTGGGTCTTCCATCTTGCATACATTTAAATGTTGTAGCCACAGGCCTTTGTGTCTTCTCCTTGGTGATACCAGAAAGTTGAAAGTGACAGCAAAACAAAAACAAATGAAGAAAACAGTAACTTTCTCCATCACTAGCAATGAATCCTTGTTAAATTCATAAGGCTACATTTCTAGATTTATCCATATTTTAAACATAAAGGGTGAAAAAATTATAAAACCTTAATAGCAATTACTGTGAGAGAGGGGGGGGACCTCCTTTCAATTAAAGGCACTGCAAAATAAATGGCATTCTCTGGGCATCAGCACAAAGCTAAGAGATTTCATTGGCCTCATTACTTTCATTGCCATGCAGTCATTTCTCCCAGTCTATTGTAGGACTCGGGTTAGGAATGTGATCTCTCTTGACATTTGCAGAGAGAATGAGTATAGATCAGTTCACCTAGAATCAGTGGCATTGTAGTTTAGAATCCAAACACACTAGGTGTGTTTTGTGACAATATGGGTGGGGTGAGGGGCAATGTTTCCTGGGAAAGGAGCAATAGAGAAATTAAAGACAAATTCGCTTGAAATTGGGACTTAGTTTCCAGTCTCTGTAGCATCCTTCCTACTTCCATCATTCCCTGAATCTCTTTGCAATATCTGATCACATGGCTATGTCAAGATAATTCCATTTCCAAACTATATTACAAGACATTTACAGTTCTTTCATTTGAATTAGAGACATGTAACCATAGAAAATGCAGGAGTTGAAGATCAATAAGGAACTACTATGAATAAGTGTACACTCTCCTCCCCACAGATGACCTTCAGACCCACCTGTGCTTGAAGACAATGGCACCAAGTCTGAGTTGGAGTATCTGCAGAGAACATAAACACTGAAATATAACTTAGACTTTTTAAAAGATCATGAGTAATGTAGAAATTTGTGTAACATGATTGTATTGTATAACCTATATGAAATTGTTTGATGTCTTAGGGAGGAGGGAGGGAAGGGAGTGAGGGAGAAAATTTTGGAACTTGAAATCTTACAAAAATGAATGTTGAAAACTCTCTTTACATGTAATTAGAAAAAATACTATTTAAATAAATGAATAAATAAATAAAAATCTCCAAAAAAGTGCTACTTTGCTCTATAAAAAGTTTGCCATTATAAAAGGCGAGATGCTTTGCTGAAGACTAAAAAGAGTAAATAATTAGGAAAAAGGAAAATTACAAAAGACCAGGATTGATAGTCACCATTTTTCTCTTTATTTTATTTTGGTGAGGCAATTGGGGTTAGGTGACTTGCCCAGAGTCACACAGCTAGTAAGTTGTCCGGTGTCTGAGGCTGTATTTGAACTTAGGTCCTCCTGATTCCAGGGCCAGTGCTCTATCCAATGAGCCACCTAGGTGTCCCTTTTACTCTTTTTTAAAGAAAAGCCTATTACTTGGGTGATGGGGGAGATTTCATTCTGGTGAGTGTCACTCTATTCATTAAGTGAGCTTGCCACCTATGAATGGGCACATATTTCCCTGGTGGTATTTATGGAAGAACCTTTATTCATCTGCTGTACAAAGCTATTAGATGGCACCTTGTTGAAGAAGAGTACCTAGGAATTCATTTAATTACCATAAGTATCCCCATGTCTACTATATGAGAACTAAGCATAATGTAAAAGTACATGAGGTTATAAAAAACAAGCATACTAAAACTTGTACTTTCAAATGAGTGCTGTCCTCTTCAGGTAGTCACTTAAGGATGCTATGTTCTTATTCTAATGAGGCTGCCCTGGCTCAAAACATTTTTGCACCTCTTTTTGAAATTCTTTTAGGAGCCTATGACACTTCCTTTGGAATATGCTCAGCAATTGCCTACTTCACCCTTTGAGGATGGATTTGATATTTTGAAAGAGCCAAGACACTCATGATTATAGCAAATACGGTGAGTGATCAAGGTAAATAATACCATTTGAGGTATAAGTATAAAAAATGAGACTGATTTTCTTGTGCATGGCTCATAAACTATTTCTGAAAGCAATTAGAAAAGAGGCATTCTGGAAATGGTGCATGAATTAGCTCATTCATGGAAGAGAATGTACAGTTCTTTGGGGAAGCTAGATTTTTGCAGAACACTGAAAGATTTCACAACTGTTTTTTGTTTTGTTTTGTTTTGTTTTTGTTGTTGGTGGTGGTGGTGGTGGTTTTGTTTTTGTTTTTTGGCCTGAGCAGTTAAGAGTTCCTCCTACTGTAGGATATGGTCTCTGGCCAGTTGGTTGAAATAATTTGCTTTATAGTGATTATAAAGGAAGACTTGTACTAGGCAATGAGGAAAGGTGCAAAGGAATTTGCAGATGGTTCCGGTTTGGAAGAAAAAGAATTATGTAGAAGCAATTTGGGGGGATTCCCTATTCCAGTTGAATTTCATTAGCCACAATGTCTCCCACCTAAGATTCCTAGGGACAAAAATAAAAGTAGAGAGACAAAAGCCCTCATATTTTCTAAACCGAAAGAAAAATCCTGCCAATAATGAGAATTCCAGCCTAGGAAGGGATAGCATTATTAGTATTCTCTCATAACATGAGGGAAAAGAGAACATGCACCTTATGTCATCCACAGCTGGGTGGACTGTACTTGGGGTCATTTTATTTTATATTTATTTTTTATTTAGAATTTTCTCCAAGTTACATGTTGTGGTAAAAAGTTTTAACAGTCGATTAGATAATGGAGAGACTCCAATTTTTTTTTAGGACCACCCTTTTGGGGAGGAGACCAACGGCATGAGCTACGCACACCAGTTCGGCTGCGATGCACGCCAGATTGCCTGCTGAGCACTCAACTTCCGGGGTGCGAGCTTAAAAGGCAAGGAGAGAACAGAAGTGGGGCCTTTTTTCCTGCTCCGCTGGTCTCCTGGCTGCGCTGCACAGACAGAGGCTGATTGGAGTTCGACTTGGCCTGGCTCTCGGTTAACAGCACGTACTTGACTCGGTCTCTCTGGTGAGTTTTATATGGAATATAGACTAAGCCTAGACTTAAGACGATTTGTATTGTATTTCTACTTTCCTATCCTTCTAATCAACATCACTACCATACAATAAAAGCTCTAACTAGAAAACCAGAAGCTTCTTCCATTTACTAGTCTGGGAGATAAATTAAGGGAAAGGTTAAGTAGGGGAGATTTATGATCTAATATCCAATTTTAAATCTCACAATGTAAAAAACAATTTTCACATTGATTTTTTAAAACTTTGTTCCAAATTTTCTTCCTCCCTCCCTCCTCATCCCTCCTCACCCCTCCCTAAGAAATCAAGCAATTTAATATGTTATACATGTGCAGTCATGCAAAACATCTTCATATTAGTCAGGTCGTGAAAGAAAATAGACAAAATAACTTTAGAAAGAGGAACTAACAAATACAATTATACTTCACTCTGTATTCAGATACCATCAGTTCTTTCTCTGTTGATGGTTTACATTCTTCATTCATCTTTCTGATAGCATCCTGCTCATCATTTCTTTCACAGTTACTATTACTAACTGTATTACCACCCTCCGTCCTATTCCCTGCCCTTGATATTTCCTCTATTTTCTATCTTCTTTCACCCTATCCCTCCTCAAAAGTATTTTGCTTTTTATTGCCCCCTCCCCCAATCTGTCATCCCTTCCTTCACTTCTCCCTGCCTTATCCCCTTCCCCTCCCGCTTTCCCTCAGGGCAAAATAGATTAGTATATGTACTTGAGTATGTATGTTATTCCCTCTTTTGGGGTTATTTTAAAGTTGATAAAAGTTTGTCTCTATAATATGCCACTTAACTTAATCAGAAAACTAAATTGGCTAAACGTGTTATAGATTCAAGTGACTCAACTCATTGAGAATAAGTACCTTGTGCTGCTTCTCTTTATGTTTACTATAATGCCTCACAACTAGTAGTAACTCCTCAATGAATATTTTTGAAGCAATAAATGGATGGATAGATAAATGGTTGGATTACTTTAATGTACTAAAAGTGATTTTGTATCAGTATTCTAATTCACAGGTAAAATGCTTAAAGTACAGAAGTTCTAAAGTGGATTCAATGACACATAATACTTAAAAATGCCAAGGAAGAACAAACGGTTCCCTGTTCCTTAGTCTAATATTGATTTCATTTAATAATTCAAAGGCTCAAGCTAGGTAATATAGTGGATAGATTATTAGATCAGGATTTAGGAAAAGGAGTTCAAATCCTGCCTCAAATAGTCTCACACTTCCAGTGTGATCATAGACAAGTCACTTAAATGTTCTCTAACTCAATTGTATTCTTTTTTTGTTCATTTATTTTCAGTTGTGTTCAACTCTTCATGACCACATTCAGGGTTTTCTTGCCAAAGATTCTGAAGTGGTTTGCCATTCACTTCTCCACCTCATTTTTACAGATGAGTAACTGAGGCAAACAGGGTTAGGTGATTTGCACAGGGCAAGGCAGCTAGTAAGTGTCAGAGCCCAGATTTGAACTAAAGAAGATGATTCCTCCTGATTCCAAGCCCAGTGATCTATCCATTGGGCCACTTGGCTGCCTCTCTGCAACAGTATACTCATCGATAAAAGAGATAATAATAGCACACACCTCACAGGGCTCTCTTTATTTTATCTGTGAGTAAACTATCTATGAGAATTAAACGAGATAATATATTTAAAGTATTTTACAAACCTTAAAATGTTAGCTATTATTAAAAGCAATAATAATAACAATTAAGGTGCTGGACTCAGTGGTCTCTTAAGTTTCCTTCTAACTCTAAATTATATGACCTGTGATCTTGTAGAAATTATTAGGTTTTCAGAATATGGCAGTATCTCTCTCCCCATATTGTTATAGGATATAAATGCTGTTGTCCAGGTGAAATGGAAAAAAAAAACTTACTAGTTTCATAATACTATTGTTTTATTCTAATATTCCAGTGCATTTGTGAACTCCTCAACGTATTCATTCCTTTGACTAGTGTGTATCAAAACTTAACTATAGGGGGCAGCTAGGTGGCGTAGTGGATAAAGCACTGGCCTTGGATTCAGGAGTACCTGAGTTCAAATCCGGCCTCAGACACTTACTAGCTGTGTGACCCTGGGCAAGTCACTTAATCCCCATTGCCCGCAAAACAACAAAACAAAACAGAAAAAAAAAAACTTAACTATACTTCTCATCCCATGTTATTCTTATGCATACATGTCCTAGTGATAAGGATGTTGGTTTTAAAGTTAGAAGATTCAAGTTCACCCTATATTTGTCAACTCTTTAATCATATGTGTATGTGTATGTATATATTTGTTGTTGGTATTTTTTTCATTTTAACAACAAAACCAAAACTAAGACACCCTTTAAAGAAAACTTCATCAGATTTTAGACTAAAAGTCATTACTATACTTTCACAACTGTAATATTGACCACAAAGCAGTTTTCTCATGTTTATAAAGAAATATAGAATGCTAAACAAAGAGTTAATTTAAATTGTATTTCTCATAGGACTGACCGTCAGCTAAAATTTTAATATTTTCGTTTGTTCTACTGGAAAATGATTCCCATGAACTAAAAGCAAACAAAAATAACTATACAGGGGTTTTTATTTTGATTGTTTTGAGAAATTAGCAAATACAAATTCACATGTATATATGCATATATGTATATCTATAGACATGTATACCTATAGACAGACATATCTGCATATATGATGAAGCTTGACATTGGCCTGGGAGATAGAGAGCCAGCCTCAAACACCTGGATTCAAGTAGTGTCTCCAATAGATGTTATCTGTATTATCCTGGGCAAACTGCTTAACTTCTCTCTAGTCAACAAGCATTTATTAATTGCTTACGTTCCAGGTGCTGTGCTAAATGCTAGGGATACAAAAAAAGCAAAAATACAGTCTCTTTCTTTGTGGAGTTTATGATCTAATGGAGGCAAACATCATGTAAGCAAGTAGGTAAATTCAAGACAGGAAAAATAGCAATAGCCTTTGTGGGACCAGGAAGGCCTTCTTGAGTAGGTGGGATTTAAGCTCAGTGTGTGGGGCAGGGAGGGCAGGGAAAAAAAAAGCAACACAAGGGAAGCTAAAGGCAGAAGTTAGCATGCTGGTAGAGCATTCAACATAACTCTAAAATGAAGTTATAAATCCAGTAAGCTATCATAGGTCCAAACTCTACCCCCTCATATGCACCAAAAATAAACAAAAACATGCCTTTTATTGATAATGATATGAGCCTTCAGTTAATTCTAACATATCAAGCCTTATTCATCCTTAGTCATCTATCAGCATTTTTACTTTAGTCAATTGCAAGTTTTTTCTTTAATTTCTGTTTGCCAGTGATATTGGAAGGTAAAGAAAATCACTCACAAGCCTTATTTTTATGAAATCAGTCTTCAAAGTGCAACAAGGTTCAAATACAGGAATCTATGATCATGCAGTTACATTGATTTTTGGCTATCCCAGAAATACAACTGATGTTTAAAAGAAAGTTTCTTTCTAGTAAATGCCTGTGAAGGACATTTTCCATGGAACTACCAGCTTTATTTGACACTGATAAAGGATTACAAACTGGATAATCACCTCAAAGAGAGACTGTGTCTCCCACCTGGGGTATACATATAAAACTACTAAGACATGATAAATGTTATTGAAGAATTCCCATACAAATCTCTTTTGTGAGATAACAACGAATTAATGTTTTGCTTTTCCCCCATCTTTTCTTTCCATGAATGATCTAAAGAGTAAACCAGTGGGGCATCAATGAATCAGCAGCCATCCCAATGGTACCTGAACCAAAGGGGACCTTGAACCCAATCATTTTCAGTTCTTCCTGGGAGTTGCTATGGATTTTTGGAGGGACTGCTAAAATAGAGCAGATAGAAGATGGAAGAAATGGACATTGCATCATTTTCTAAGGTCTAATTATTCTTCATTTTGATCTGAATAAGTATCATTTCTCCTAAAGCACTGGAAGTCAGTCCTGAGCAAGAATTAGAGATACTAGAGGATATTAGGGTTTTATTTCTTAGCCTAGAGGTATCATCTGCTTTTTCCAGGGCACTGATAGAACCTTGATAACAAACATTTCCTTTGTCCTACCTTGAGTCCCATCTTTTAATAACATCACATCATTAGTTCATAATAGTCCCAAAGGATGCTAAGAATCCTATTCCTAGGAAATTCATGTAGTGGTCTGAAATCATGGTAGTTGTTGGACTTGCTGAACAGTAGTCATCCAACCCTGCATGAGGAACCAAGACTCAAAACAAATTTTCACTGAAATAAAACATTAGCAATTTCCTTCAAAACCAACCCACCTCAATCCATTGAAATTTATCAATTGTAATGAATTCTGGAGACACAGGCTATCCATTTTCTCTGAAGTCCCCAATGAAGTGGGCTGGGAATGTCACCAACTTAATAGAAAATATATATGTATAAGACCAGATAGGGTTTCCACCATCACAACTGTATTCAACATGAGTCATTATCAATAAAATATTCATTCTTTCTGAATCCTCCTGCAGCTGCCTTTGAAGTCAATAACAGCCATTTAAACTACCATGTTACAATCTTTCTCCATGGAGCTCAAAGCACCTGGGAAAGATTATCTAATTAATCTTAATGCATGCAGAGAAGTGCTAAGGGGATGTAGAAAAAGATGAGAATTTGTCTATAAAGTTCACAGGGACTATCATTTAAATTCTATCAGTTACAATATAGTAGGAAACACAACCCTCTGGCTATGAGAATCCACTTAAAACTATCAAGATAGCTCATAAAATGGATTTCAATTCACAACTATTGTAGGCTATAAATTGAACTTGTGTAGAAACAGATTATTACTGACTCATTTATAATGTTCAAGTTACTTCCTTTCATCTGCAAACCAAAAGGAGAGGATAATAATCATTTATTAGTCCAGATCATCACCCCCAAATGACAATGAATTTCTATTAGCTGACTCAAAAGGTGGAATATGCAGCTTTACACTTGATGCATATTTGAACCTGGTCTCTAAGAATCTCAGTTTACAATTTGGAAAAATAAAAAGAATAAAGTACTCGTCATTGGATATTGTTTGGAAAACACATGAGATGTGAGAATGACACTATCTCAAGAGAGTTATTTATTTCAAAGAACAAAGAAAATGAAGATTCTATTACCTTTTTTCCAAGACAATGCCAGGGATGAATATTCATTGTGTTATGGTATAATTAGATATCTATTTCATAGGCTTTGAAGACTCAAGATTCACTTCCACAGCTGTGTCCCTATCTCCACAAAGCTCAAACAGAGGCCCTGAAAGGAATTTGTGTCCTTACCTATTTTAAGTGGTAGGGATTTCTTAGTGAAGCTCATTTTTTTGCTTATTGAATGATGAATGAAATGATAAGGGATATTGCCTTTGCTTGTGTTGTCCCTCAAAAATCCAAGGGCAGAATAGGAGTAAATTCCAGACCCACTATGGATATAGGAGTATCAGCTTGGGAGCAGAATGACCCCCTTAGATTTCCTCTAACACCTCTCCCTTCCTCTCTCTCTCTCTCCCCCACTCCCTCCCTCTCTATAATACATCCTTACTATATATAATACACACACAGACATATATATATATATATATATATATATATATATATATATATAAAACACAAGGATATATCCTTACTATTATCTATGGCTTCAGAATCCTCTTATGCTCTAGAAATGAATAATACCTTAGCCAGATCAGTTATCATGCTCTAACTCTGCCACGATAGCCATTCTTTGAGGTTATTCAAAACAATAATATTTCAAATTTGTAGAGTTTTGTGGTATAGATTTAAGATAATTTAATACACATAATCACAAATAGAATGTAAATGTAAGTTCTTAGAGGGCAAAGGCTATTTCATTTCTTTTGTATCCCCAGCACTTAACAGTGTCTGGCATAAAGATAACATTATATGGTGATTATGAGTTGTTTTTTCATATAAATCTCATAATAACCTTAAGTATGAAATACTTCACTTAACAAGTACAGAAATTGAGATATAGAGGATAAGTGGGTCACCCAAGTTCACATGACTAATTAGTAGCATAGCTAAGAATTAATCCCAGGTTCTTTCCCTTGCAGCAAGATACCTCCCTAATACAGACTAGTCAACCAGAAATAAATGTTATATATTCCTCCAGATTTTTATGTTTGTGATCGTTTAGAAATAGATACCAAGTAATAATAATGCAGTATTTTTAAAGTCTATGACTGTCATGAATAATGGAAAACCTAGCTCAAACATTAAAGACAATTTAAAAATCTGGCTTTAAAAAAATTGGCTCCACACACCCCCTTGAAGAACATTTGATGAATTCATACCATTAGTCATGTTCAATTTATTAAGTGTTTCAGCCTTTAATAATCAATAAAATTCAGAATACAGGCTTAACATGATTGAAGAATGCACTCAGGAAAATTAATATAACAGCATTAAGTAGTTTGCCACATGTCTTTTAACAGAAAAATATTGCTTATTTTTTTTTCCTTCCTTGCTTTCTTTACTGACAACTGCAGTTCCCAATAATTCCATATTTCTATTAAGAAAATTCTTCTCAATCAAGGGGTGGTAAATAAATGGCACACAGACTAAACTATCTGTACACTGGAACACCAGAAAGGATTACTAATATACACCAAGGAATACAATACTTCATACAAAACACAGAAGTCATTCTCATTTCCTGAATGTTTGCAAAATAATGACCAGGTCCATGTAGAAGTTTTTGTAGGCTCCAATATGAGACATGGGATAATAATCAGCTAAAAAGGAATACTTCCTGATCATTTCTCAGTAGCCAGTGGAGAAAATCTCTTTAAACAGCTGAATTTCTTTTACCTTTTCAATATCAGTCACAGGATATATTTGTCTTAAGTACATACACATGAAATCAAGCATGGAGATAAAATTTCATAGTGTGTAGTTTACTAGAATACCCTCATGACTGTCAAAGAAAATGATGATTCTATCTAGTACTGCGGGGGCAGGGAGGTGGCTCAGTGGATAGAGTACCAGGCCTTGAGTCAGGAAGACTCATCTTGGTAAGCTCAAATCTGAACTCAGATGCTTACTAGTTGTGCAACCCTGGGCAACTCTACCTCAGTTTCCTTATCCTTAACATGAGCTGGAGAAGGAAATGGCAAATCACTCTAGTACCTTTGCCAAGAAATCCACAAATGGGTTCAGGAAGAGTCAGACATGGCTGACAATGGACTGAATAACAACAACAATTTAGTGGTAGTACCTGAATAGCAAAGTACTGCCAGGGCCACAGTTAATGATGCTGCTGCCATCTGGACCAGAGCGGTATGCTGATTCATTGTTGAAAGAGTGAGTAGCCATTTTGGATTTTTCATTGGTAACTTGAGAAAAGATATGAGATATTCAAATTCTCCAGTGAGATTTATCTTTTTCTTTTCTCTTCCCTTCACAATTGCTTCTAGATGGGTGATTTAAGTAACAAAGGCACCTCTCTTTGGTCAGGGCAAATAATGCATTTATCTTGCTAAGATAAAACAATTCTGTACAGTAGTTGCAGATGAGCCCAACCCACATGCCACCTAACTACCGTTGCCAGAAATGAGAAAGATTAGAGCAAAGCCTGCAACCAGCTTGGCATTTCAATGAAAATGTTTACACCGAGTTCCCACCTAATGTTAATTTGAACAAAGGTGCTGAACCTTGTCCCTCTAAAGACTTATGGCATAAATCATACAGCATTCTTATTACTCCCCTCCTTATGCCAGCATGTCTAACCTTCACACTCAGAAGGGATTCCCTCCAGTTTACACACATCCTTGATCTTTGCCCCCTTACTGAGATTTCTGAGTTTGAGGTACTTAACCTTATAAAAAAACTAAGCTTGATTCTCAAGACAGACTATGGAATCTCCTTCCCTGGATTGCTGAAAATAGGCAGAAAACTGGACAGGAAAGGAGCTTAGCCCTCTCTCTATGCCAATCTCCCCTCCTTCCCTGGCCCCTGCCTTTAGGATATTTCAGTTGTTGGTTTTATTGAGATATCAAGACATGCTATTGTCTGATTGTCCATTGAAAAGACCCTGAAGTTCCTCATTCTGCGCATTCACAGGTATCAGAATAACGAGTGAGAGCTAAGGACAGCCATATATCTAACACACTAAGGCCTTTCAGAAAAGAGGGCCATTTCTAATTACTTTCCAGTATATCCAAGCGTAAGAATGGATACAAGCGTAAGACTGTCCCCATGTATAACATGCATTGTCAAGTACTATTTTTTAACTGGGCTTATGGTGTAAAATATGCTATCACATCCTTTAAATTAGGCAAGTAAGTGATGTGGTGGATGAACTCAGAGATGAGTTTGAATCCTAGTTACCCTGGGCAAGTAACAAACTCTTTCTGCCTCAATTTCATTATGTGCAAAATAAAAAATAATAGCACTTATTTCAGATCATTTCTGTAATGATCAATTGAAATTGCATATGTAAAGTGTTTTTTTAAATCTTAAAGCACTATATCAGTGCTAGTTAATATAACTATTAATTTTTTTTAAATTACCCTCAAGCTATTCACT
The DNA here is from genome assembly GCF_019393635.1 of Dromiciops gliroides. NCBI lineage: Eukaryota > Metazoa > Chordata > Mammalia > Microbiotheria > Microbiotheriidae > Dromiciops > Dromiciops gliroides. The sequence continues at coordinate 357,869,942 of NC_057864.1, read as the reverse complement.
TTCTTTTTGTTTGTTTTTCAGGGCAATGAAGGTTAAGGGACTTGCCCAGGGTTATACAGCTAGTAAGTGTCAAGTATGTGAGGCTGGATTTGAACTCAGGTCCTCTTGAATCCAGCACCAGTGGCTTTATCGACTGTACCACCTAACTTCCCCGTGCTATTCACTTTCAAAGTCCGATGAGATGGAATCTCAAATAGTTACTCATAACGTAATTACTGTTACTAAAAATACTACCAATAATGACAGATTATTGACAATTAATTTATTGTATATTTCAGGGAGCAAGAGTTTGTTAAAAGCCCCCCCCTAAGAATTAGATTAAAATGACTTAATACATAAATTCATCTAATCTATTAATAATGGGTAACTAGTGCTTGAAGTACTAAGATTGAGTGAGAAGGAATGGAGTTCTGTTGATGTGTGAAATTTTATTTCACTTAATTGGCTATTTCTGAGCATGGTTTTAGCCTTATGTCCAGGTCTCACAAAGAAAATCTGACCTCCCACTCACATGGTTAAATAAGAGGAAGTATGTGTGCATGCATATCTTTCAGGTACACTGTCATATCATTAGCCCATCCTTGACAGCCTTGGGGTCTTTCTTATCAATAGTTTCCCAGGGAAATATAGACAGAATGTGGGATACAAGACCTACAGAATGGAATATCCAAATAAGGAAGAGCCCTATGTGCTACATTTCAAGTACATACAATATGAGCTAACCATGCATGAGGAATTTATGCAGCCTTTTACCCAATGAGCATCCTGCACATGTACTTCTATACTTCTGATTCATGCGAGTATAGACAAAGAAGGCTTTCTGCCAAGTACACATATATGTATAAATATCAGGGAAAGTCAGGGAGAGATTTGATGGGAATTCACATAATATCTGTCAGCCATGCCAGACATTGACTCCCTGTTTGTAAGTCTCCTTTAAATAAATTATCTCTTTCACCCTGAAGCTTCCAGAGTCTTTCTTTGGTATGGAGTTTCTATCTTGGTACAGGGCAGTATACACCTGCAGCTGTACTGGTAACTCAACACTGAGCAAGTGGACCCATACCACAACATCACACTTCTCTTACTTTCTTTCTTCATGTGTAGTGAGAAGAGAACATTCAATGACCCCTGACCCCACAAAAAAAGTAAACAAATTGAATTCAATTTAATATTTTATTTAGACTGGAGGTGTTGAGGAGAAAAAGAGTTTAGATAAGGCATGATCTTGATATAAAATAATCAATGAATAATCTCCCCAATATACTTGAACATTTCATTTTTTTTTCTTTTGTTGAGAGCATTGACATCATCTCAGTTGCCCAAGCATATAGACCCTCACTATCTTTCAACCTGTACTTCCTTCCGCATATTCAATCTATTGCCAAGGCATGTTATCACCTTTGCACTCTCTCAAATATATTCCTCTTTCTCTTTTAATACTGGCACCAACCTGGTGCAGACCCTCATATCCTTCTGCCTGAACTAGTATAATAGCTTGCTGATTGGTTGGCTTGCCACAAGTGCCTCCCTACTCCAATTCATCCTCCATTAGGCCACCAAAATGATTGGTTACTTAAAGCACAGGTCCCATCATGTCACCCCATTAGTCAAACTCAAATGGCTTCCTATAACTTTCAGGATTCACTATTTGGCATACCAAGCCCTTCATAAATGATCTCCACCCAATCCCCATGCCCATCTTTCCAGTCTTCTTATATCTGTAATGATTGAAATGATGCCACCTACTGGAGACTTACTATAGAAAAGTTCTGCCATGAAAGGAAGGTCTTTGAGGGCAAGACCACGCGTCTTTTCTTTGGTGTCACGAAGTGACGTTTGTTGGTGGGAGGAGGAAGGGGGAGCCGGGCGCTCTGCCTCTCTCTCTTTTCCTGAGGACGCTAGTGGAGAAGGGAGCTAGAAATGCGCTCTCCCTTTAATAGATAGGAATCTAGGCCTTTCTCTCTCTCTTTTCCAAATTCTTATTCTCCTTAATAAATGCTTAAAAGTCTAACTCTTGCTAAAGTTTATAATTTATTGGCGACTACTCATTAGATATTTTAGACAGTTTAGCTAGAATTTTAGCCCTTAACACATCTTACATCCCACCATACAAAGGCATTATTTAACTCAGTAACACTGGCTTCCTTGCTATTACTGAAACAAAACATTTCATCTCTGCTCTGGGCATTTTTTTACTCCTCCTCCCATGCATGGAATGTTCTCCCTCCTCATCTGCCCCTCCTGGTTTCTTTCATGTTTTATCTAACATACCCCTATCCACAAGCAACCTTCCATAATCCCTTTTAATTCTAGTCCCTTGCCTCTGTTAATTGCTCACTATTTCTTAGGTATATAGTTTTACATGGTTATTTTCATGGTGTTGCCCCCCCAACCCCCCATTGGTGCTTTTCAAGGGCAGGGTCTTTTCTTTTTCTTCAGCTCCCCAGTAATTATGATAGTGCCTGACACATAGGTGGCATTTAATAAATGCTAGCTGACTGAAAAGCATAACTATATCCTTAAAATTGGTATTTGTAATAAGAAAACAAAAAAACCCCACCCTACAATATGTTGTAAAATGTTTTCCCATTCCCTTTTGTCCTTGTGCCCATCTGCTAGATTTTATGAGACTAGTTGTAGGGCAGGTGGGTAGTGCAGTGGGTTGAGTACTGTGCCTGGAGTCAGGAAGAGATCTTCCTGAATTCAAATCTAGCCTCAGAAACTGCCTAGTTGTGTGACCTTGGGCACTTCACTTAATCCCTTTTTGGCTGTTTCTTCATCTGTAACATGAATTTGAGAAGGACATGGCAAACTGCTCCACTATTTTTGCCAAGAAAACTTCAAATGGGGTCCCCAAAATTTGGACAAAACAGAATTGACTGAATAATAATCATTTGTCTCCTAAGTAAAAACAATTTAACAGTCTTGGTACTGCTGCTTTCTATGTCTAGTTTATTGTCTTTCCTTGTTCTTGTTCTTTGCAACCTAGTGAAGATTTATTCCTGTTGTTCAAGACTTTAAGTATCTATGGGAACATTTGTATTTAATTTTATACACTCTCTTAGTTGCTTCTCACATTCTTTCAAAGTAAAAGTGAATTATTTAAGTATCACAAGAACAAAGACTACCTTCTAACCATCCTGAATGAATTAATGCAAAGAATGACAGTACACACTTTCCTTAGAGATACCTGATCACTCACAGAATTTTCACTTAATAAAAAATCACTTCATCTTATGGATTTCTCAAATTTAGAAGGTACATTTAATAATTCTTATCAAGAACAACTCTGAATCATGTTTAGAATAAGTATTTCTAAGTGAAGTGTTTATACCCTGAATGTCTCCAAACCTGAACAGCATTTCAAAGTGCCTTGAATGTCTATGTTGGGAAACCTGGAAAATCTTATCATTCACTGTGGTCAGCATACTCTGCTTAATCAAATATTCTGGTTGATAGAATGCTTTCATATGCCATGGATTAACAGTTAAAAATCTACAAGATAATAAAATACAGAACATGAATGCTATATTGACCATATTTTAATCCATTTTTCATGATTCAAAATGAACTTGAGGATTTTACTATACCTCAGGGACTTCATTATTGTCAGTTATCATTATATTGCAGGTACCCAGAAATTTAAATTAATAAAGATTTATAGTTGATAGAAAGTTGGAGTAACTACCTTTTAGAGTTTATTACTACAGCTAGGGAATAACAATTAGTGGTTCTAAGATTTAGTCATTCAGTTCAATCATACAGTTATGTAATTTTAATCTCTGTGCTAAATTTTACTGAAATTCATTATAAATTCCCCAAGCTCTGATGTCCTTTAAGAAAAGGTAATCAAGTGTCATTTTCTTTCAAGGTATACTAAAAAACTGGGGGAAAATTCATCTTGATCCTTTGTGATAATGAAAGTAATTCAGCTGGCAAGACAATTTTAAGTTAGCATGGAACTAACCAAAATGGAAAAGAAATTAAAGAAGAATTAAAAAGATGTCCCTTTGTTTTGAGAAATTTTGCGTATGCGGACTTTTAACTTCTGAAGAAAAAAAGAACATAACTATCAGCATTTCAACAGCACAATTTTTGCTTTAAGATAGAAAGTTGCCATGTTAAAGGTGGAAATTATGGTGATTTTAGGGCTCTGTTGAACAGACATAAATCTTTGGAAAGTGCTCCAAGAAAAAGAAATGCTTTTATTTGGTAATAATCATTTCAATTCAATTATCATCTTTGAAAATGAGACTTTCATAATAGATTAGCCATTTTAAGGCTACCTTAAGCACATACAGTTTGTACTGATGAAACTGCTTAAAACATTTTAATTGAATGGTTCCAATGTGGCATTTCCTACAGCAATTTTGTGAAAAAAAGTTTTTATTTTTTAAAAGTGCCATTACTATATCTTTTTATAAGGTGTTATATATAAACCATTTTTTCTAATGTTAGCTCAACACTATATTGGTTTTTAAAAAGAACAATAAGTTTTCATGTATATATCTTTATTTGCATGTATATGTATATGGAGGTATATATACAATATAAATACATGATATATATTTATATGCACATATGCATATGTAAATGTAACATGCAAATAGCTTTCAGAACTAAGTACAGTGTCTGGCAAATAGTGGGTAAATTCTTATTGACTTACTGATGTTATTAGATGTGTGTACATATATAAATATAAGCTGTCTTTATAAGTAAATATATACATATTATGTATATATATGTACTTCGGTATATACATGGAAATGTGCATATATATGTATACATTTATGTGTATGTGTGTGTGCACACGTGCAAATGGATAGAGAGATGAGAGTCTAGATATAGAAATATGTATACTTTGGGAGAGTCACTGTTAAATTCTTTCAAGTTTCACCAAACATTATAAAATCTTTTAATTTTATTAAGTACATTCCCCCTGCCAAGATTCATATAAGCATACAACAACTAAAATCTATGTAGGAAAGCTCAATATATTAGCAATACCATTGGCTTTTATTCATAGAAATGGGGTTCAAGTCCACTATTAACTTGCTGTGTGACCTTTGGCAACTCACCTAACCTCTCAAACGTTAATCATCCATAAAATGAAGAGTTGGACCAAAAGACATCTACACCCCCTTCCAGCTGTTAATCCTGTGAAGTAATATTATATTCTGTTACTGTTCTATTATTGTGATTCTCTACTTCTGTCTCTGACATGTACAACTACATAACCTCAAGGGCTATAGCAAAAATAAGCAAATCCATAATTTGTTATATTTGAGTGGACCTTTGACACTTTCCACGGCCAATTCTAGAATGGTCTGTGTGAAACAACAGAATGAGTCTGTAGCATTCCACTCAGGGTTAGATTTCCTGCCGAGAAGTTTGCATTTTCCTCCAGTATTAGCTTACATCTGGTATCTTTCAAAAAAAAAAAAAATTGTGCAAGACCACTCCTCCGTGAATCTTACTTGATATGCAAATTTATAATATGTGAATAAAAGGAAAAGATAAATTCAGTTGCTTACTTGAGGCACTTTGTTTCCATGACAACAGGTATTTGATCAACCCAAATTAGGTAAGCACAGTTTTGCTATAAATTTCTACAGAAAGAATCTTACTATTAATTTGGCCCCATTATACATTTGGGGATGAGCTATTAGTCCCCAAAACAACAATTTCTCTCTGGTAAATCTCAGCAGGCAGCATCTAGTAGAAATCAGATTTCCTAAACCTACCATAAACAAACTAGACTCTGAATTCTAGAAATCAGAGAGAAAGATGTTTAGTAAAAATATATATTGCTTCTTTTCCCCACCCCCATCCCCTATGGTTCTGAGATTTCTTTGAGGAAAAAAAGGATTATTAGGAAAAGAACTTATTGATTGATGGATTCTATATTTGGTGGTTGGAGTCCTTTGAAAGTTTTAAGCACTTCTAACAAAATCCAATTCTTGCAAGCAAAATGTGAATTTCATTATTATATAAAAATTAAACAAACATGAATCTCAGTGGTAAATATCAAAAGAATATTAAGATATTAAGTTAAATATTGGATATTTACTAAGAGGGTCAGAGATTGATAGGGATTAGTAATAGTAACCTTTTAAAACTATAAAGTATCAATTTCAAATTACAGAAAATGGGTTAAATGTAATTTATATACTGGAATAAGCTGAAACACATAATCACCATCTCCATGAATCACCACTTAGCCTCATTTCTAAGCCCCTGATTCCAACAAAGGTTACTAGGCTACCATGCTTGTTTTCTCTTTGATGGGCATTAAGTGCTTAATTTTGAGGATTTCAGTGATCTTTGAGACAAGGGCAGCCACAAATTGTTTTTTAAACAAAAGGGTAAAAACTCAACATTTATAAACAAATCTCTAAAGATTTTTCCTTGACCCAGTGAATAAACTTAGCAATTTTTAAACCTTTTAATCAAGCTTGTTATTATTTAAAGGAACTGAACTAAGTATAGTATAATATTTACCTTTGCTGCCCAAACCCCCAAAACACATTTATTACTTTACATGATAAAGCAGGAACTCCTTAAAAATACCTTAATTTTTCTATTCAATAATAAAAGCTAGCATTTATATAGCACTGACTTTTCTGTTCAATAATAGCAGGTATCAATTACATAGGGATAATAATGGCACCTACCTCTAAAAGTTGTTTTGAGAATCAAATGAGATTATACTTGTACAACGCTTGGCACATTGTGGGTGTTACACAAATATTAGCTGCTACATCATTATAATCATCATTTTTCTAGCCTGTGATCACACATAGTAAATCTCGTCAGAAGAATTTGAACCAAAGTCTCTGGACTTCAAGTACAGTACTCTACACTGTTGTTCACTGTATTTATACAGCATCCTTTAATAAATGACTTATCTAGGTTCAATCAATGCTATAAAATCATATTCACACACAGTTCCAAAAGTATTAGTGTAGTTTTTTAAGCTTTAAAATTTAAAAGTGCACAAAAATTTGGGGATATCCTGTATTTACCAATGCTCAACATAATGGGCAGAATGAATATAAAGAATAAAAATGGGGGGCAGCTAGGTGGTGCAGTGGATAGAGCACCGGCCCTTGAGTCAGGAGTACCCGAGTTCAAATCCGGCCTCAGACACTTAACATTTACTAGCTGTGTGACCCTGGGCAAGTCACATCCCCAATTGCCTCACTTAAAAAAAATTAGTTCTCTAAAAATCAATATATACTAAGGAAATTATCTGTCTCTGCCACTTATATACGCTATCGAAGAACCATTCCATCTTTCTCTTCCCTTTCACTACTAAACCACAAAAACTTATGTATGTTGGATGGCTCCATTTCTTCATCACCCGTTTTCTCCCCAGTTTCTTTTAACATAACTTTTCCACCCATCATATTACCAAAGAGTGCTTTGTCAAAAATTATCTAATTACCTGGTTACCAAATCCAGTGGTCTTTTCCCAGCTAGCTTCCTCCTTGACCTTTCTCCATTTGACATTGTTGGCTCTCTCCTCCTATGGACTCTCCTTCCTTGTTTTTGACTCATCTTCAAAAAGACCATACTCTTAGTTCTCCTTTTATCTCTTGAACTGCTATTTTTCTGACTCAGAGAATCACATCATCCAAATTGGAAAAGACCTAAAAATTAATTTAATTCAATCCATATCTGAAAAATAATCTCATCCACAAGATGCCCCCAAAGTTATTATCCAGCCTTTGCTGAAATACTTCTACTGTTTTGGGAGTCTGTCTTCAAAACTCCTACATTAACCCACAATTTGGTTCTTTGCAACTTCCATTTATTGCTCCTGGGTCTGTGCTTGGGGATGGAGCAGAGCAACTCTTCCATATAATAATCATTCTTCCATATATGGTCCTTCTGAACACACACACACACACACACACACACACACACACACACACACACACACACACACACACACACACGTGTGGCCCCCCTCCCCTTCCAAATATACCCCTCCTCTGTAGACTAAGCATCTCTAGTCATAGATCATGGATGGAGAGCTGGCCTGAGTGAACATCTAGTCTATTCCCTTCAATCAGTCCTTATATCTACATACTATGCACTCAAATCCCTTCATCATCATGTATGTTTCCTCCCTCAATATTTATGCCAGCTATATTAATATACAACCCAAATCATAACACTTAGGCCTAAATATGATGCTATAAAACTAATCCAACCAAGACAGAGTGGAAATATATTATTATCTCTCTAATCCTGAACAGTATACCTTTCTCAAGGCAGCCTAAGATGCAACAGTTTTCTTGGCTTCTATATTAGACAGTTGATTCATTTAGATTCCAATCTTTTAAAATATCCAGACTGTTTTCTAATGAGTTACTGTCTAGTCATGGCTGTCCCATCTTGTCTCTGGGAAACTGAATTTTTTAAGAACATTTTTCCCTAACAAATTTCAATGTATTCAATTCTATGCATGTTCTAATCTATTAAAATTTTTAGAACCTGTTATTTAAGATGTTAGGGCAGCTAGGTGGTGCAATGGAAAGAATGCCAGCCCTGTAGCCAAAAGAACCTAAGTTCAAAACTGGCCTCACGTACTTACTACTTGGGTGACTCTGAACAAGTCACTTAACCCTGTTTTCCTCAGTTTCCTCATCTGTGAAATGCGCAGGAAAAGGAAATAGCAAACCACTCCAGTATTTTTCCTGAGAAAACCCTGAATGGGGTCAGGAAGTTAGACATGTTCAATTGACAAAACTCCAAACCCAACATGTTAGTGGCCAATCTAGTCCTCTTTATGCACTGACCTAGTGATAATATTGCTTTCTCCAAAACAAATCTTCAGTGGCTTTTTCTTCCCTAACAAATGACATTCAGATTTCTGTGCTCTGGTTTCTAAGTGCTGCATAATTGGCTGCCACTCTTTCTACCTTTGTATCGTGTGAATCCCATGTTCTAGCCACATTCTGCTACACTGTTCCAAAAACTATTCCTTTTATATTCTCACTGCTATACTCTTACTCATACTGTCCAAGTTCATGTCTATCCACACCACTATGAAAGCCTTGGAATGGATATCCAGACTTAGCCCTTTATTCTCTTTGTTGGCAAATTCCTACTCATCTTTTTGAATGGAGTCCTCCCTAATTTCTTTCCCTTTGGACTTCACACAGCCCTTTGTTCTGCACCTCTCTAATGTACATCCCTTTGATGTGCTCTCTGTGTGATTCTTAGATCCCTTCCTTTTTCAGATGAGGAAACTGAGGCAAACAGTGTTAAATGATTTGTCCAGGGTCACGCAAGTTGTAAACAACATGAGGATAAGGACCTTGTCTTAGCTAACCTTATATTTCTGCATCACCTAAAGCTTTTCTCGCCTTAATAAATGCATTAACATGGATACAATTGTGATACAAGTTAGAATGATCATTTTATGATAGAGAACAAAAAAGATTGGTTAGGAAGGAGGTGATCATATCAAGCTGGAGGGGAGTTGGCAGTAAGGGTGCATAAGTAGCAATGTGACCTAAGGGGGGAGAGACATGAGATGGCCTATGCCAAGTGGTTGAAGGGTGCTATTAACTCACCCGCTATCTTCCCTCAGATCCCAGTGGAGTCAGCCAGTTGACAAACATCCTGCAAAAGGGCCCAGGAATTTGCAGTCTCACACCCTGCTCCTAGTCAGATATTTGTAGCCATATTTCAAAGGAACACTTCCTTTCATGAATCCACCTGGAATTATTCTGTACTGGTTCTGCAGTTCCAACTCCTTTTCATCTATGATTACCGAGGACCCAGTAAAGACAGTTCTCACACCAAAAGTCCTTTGCCTTTTCACGTGGTTCAACATCAGAAATCTACATGATGTTATCAATGCAAATGACATGAAAAATGTATATGCTGCAATACTGTCCCCAGAAGAACGACCAGATCTTTCCATCTACCAGGTACCAAATCCCTTTTCTTTGTGTTGTCTACCCTTGTAAGGTTGTGAGCTCCCTTAGAGGATTAAGGTCTTTGCTTAGCACAATGCTAGGTACTAAGTAATTCATGGAGGATTCACACCTTCCTTTAGTTGGCTGGTTCCACATTCAACTTCCATTTTAAGGAACAGGATACTAGCCATGTCTTTAGTCTTCTCCAGTCTTCTCCATTCCTGACTCTATGGACTTTCTCTACCATGACACAGAGGCCTTCTCACTCTGAAAATTCACTATACCCCAAACTTCACACAGAAAGAACATTGTGCCCTTATGACCCCTTCCTCTCATTGATTGGTTCCTCATAAAACTCCCGTTTTTAGGAAAACACCCAAGCTAGTCACATCTTCATTTCTCTCTAGGATACACTTATGAGTCTCTGGAATTTATTTCCAACATCCTCTCAGCCCCATGTCCCTGTCCTAGTCAGAGCTCAGGAACCATCTTTGAGCCTGTATTTGTAAAGAAGAAAAGAATTTTAACAAGTAGAAATAGGGAGCGAAAACATTTTTTGTATTCCTGAATGAATTTTCCAAAATACTGAGGCTGGAGAAAAATGGATGAGAAGAAGAAGAGAAGAAAAATGAAAGAAAGGAAAGATGAGGGGAAGGGAAATGAAAAGGAAAATGAAAAAGAAAAACCCTCAGAGGGAAAAGAGGATCAGTTGCTTGTTATGGGGCATAATTCGCACTCCAAAATGATTTATGTTGTTTCTACTTTAGTTAAATAGTCATGAGAGGGCTCTCTCCTCTGGTGTTTACTTTTTCCTCACAGGTAGACAGGTTCTACCTTTTTTGTTTCAGTGATATTTCAAGGAGCTTCTCAACAAACTGATGGATACTGATCAGCACTCAATACAAGATAGGTTAGTTTTCAGCTAAAGCAATTGACCTACAATGCAGTAGGTCAGAAAAGACCATTTAAATTCTGAACTTTCTGAGTGACCTCCCTTATCCATTGGGAAGATGAAAAGAATAGTAGGAGAGAGGCAGGGGATTATGAGCCAGAGGAAAATTATGTTGTATTCATCTTCAGCAGACTATTAGAAAGAAGTGTCACATAGTAGTAGCGCTCATGGAAGAGGAACTTTCAGCCTTTCCTGATTGGTTCCAGTGTGCATGCCTGAAAAATGGTTCTTGTTTTCAGTGATAGAGATACTCAGGGCAGGTGTATGGAGGGTGATTTTCTGGTGTCCATGAGTTTGTGTTTTGTAATGAAGGAGAGAAGAGGATAGAAAGAGCCCGCAGGAATCTTAGAAAAACCGGGCTACTATTCCATCCTCATGAGACTTTTATTAGTTCTTCCGTTTGTTGAAATTTCCTGCATTTTGTTGTTGTTCAGTTGTGTCCAACTCTTCATGACCTCATTTGGGGTTTTCTTGACAAAGATACTGGAATGGTTTGCCATTTCCTTCTCCAGCTAATTTTATAAACGAGGAAACTGAAGCAAGCAAGGCTATGTGACTTGTACCTAGATAGTAAGTGTCCAAAGCCAGATTAGAAGTCAGGAAAATGAGTCTTCCTGACTCTAGGCCCAGCACTCTATCTATCCACTGTGCTACCTAGCTGCCCGTCCTGAATTTACATCAGTTCTGAAGTTGAGAGATAAAGAGGCAATTTTAAAAACTACAGTACATTTTATAATAACATGGCATATTGGGTAATTACAGAGTCATAAGGATATAGAAATTAAGAACTGGATGAGACCATGGAGATCTTCCTCTCCATTATAGAGGCAGAAAAATGGAGACTTAGATGAAGCAATTTGACAAAAAGTCCATGGCATAACTAGGACTAATTCAAAGAAAATGAGTTCAAATCTTAAAAGAGTGCTGTGTCTCAAAGGTTCCAGATAACTTGATAAAAAGTAACAACAAAAAAATCTGTCAAGGCCAAAGTGTTTACCACTAAATTAACCATTGATATCTTATCCAACTCTGCTCAACTAAGGTGATATTTTCAGAGTAGTAAGTATTAGACATTTATAATAAGGCTGGTATTTTTAAACTAAATTCATTTTTACCTAGGTTCCTGAACTTGTTTCCTGTGTTTTTTTTTTCCTTCTGAAACCATAGAACACCATGGAAAATTATAGTCATTTCCAGACTTTGAATTCCCACAAGACTGTGGTCCCTACCATAAGGGTCCATCTTACAAATCTCCAACATCAAAATGCTGCTCCTTGTTCATACTTGGCTTTTACTTACTATTCAAACTCATTGTCTTATGATATTGAACTTCCAAATGTGTGTTACTACTTATTGAATCACATTTACTTCCTAATCTTACATTTTAGCTTCCATCTTGCTAATCTACTGAAATATTTTTCAAATGCCATTAACAGTACTCCTTGGCTTCTAAGAGAACTAGATTGTTGTGATGGCCAAATGGCTAGCCTAATTATTTTGTTTACTATGCAAATAAAATTGATGAATCTTTGAGGGTTTTCTACAAATTATATGAATTTTTCAGTGCTGTTATAAGTTTTTATTGGGGCAGTAAGGAAGGAAAAATGATTAGCCATTGGAGTGAAACAACTGAGGGAGAAAAATGAAGAAAGAACACAAATACAAATCCCTGTATAAAAGAAAAAAAGGAAAGAATAGTCCTGCTGCCCATTGGTTTCATCTGACCACATCTGGAGTGTTGTGTTCAGTCCTGGGTGTCACATTTTCTGAACACATCAGCTTGACAGCATTCAGGAGATGGCAAGCAGGATGGTGAAGGGCTTTGAGTTTCTTCTCTATAATGATTAGAATGAAAGATGATTAGCTCAGAGTAGAGAAACTTACAATGCATGATCACTATTTCAATTATTTCTGTGGGAAGGGAGAGAAGAGTAGATGGGAGGAGAGATAGGGAGAGGGAGAGTTATTGGATTTGTTCTCCTTGGCCCCAAAGGTCAGAACTAGAACAATGGATAGAATATGTAAAGTGGAGAATCTAGATTTAAGTTCATAAGATCATAGAAGGAGGTAAGGAAAAGTTCCCTAACGGTATCTGGGAAAATCAAGGAATCCCTTGATTATGTGGAGTTCTTGCTTTGTCATAGTAGGCGCTAGGAATCACATACAGTTATTTGTGGTAGTTTCTGAAGGAAAGAAGTGGGGCTCAGAAATAACATGAGGATAAAAACTTCCCTGGTGGTAAGAGGTGAAACAAGATAATCTTATTTTTTAAGGTAGGAGAGAATTTCTTTAGTGGATAGTTTGCCAGAAGTATTATAGGACAATACATTTATAGTTAAAAGACACATTAAAGGTCAACTATTCCAACCTTCTTTTAGAAGAAACTGAGACTTAGAGAAGTTATGTGACTTTCCCAAGGCCTCACAGATCATCTGTATTAGAGCTTGGATTTTAATCGAGATCTTTCTGCTGTGCCATGAAGCCTCTAAACATTTAGGAACAAGACCATCCTCAGAAACCATTTAAAATTCACCAACAAGCACAAACACCTTCTAGAGTGTTGGGGGGGAGAGGGTTGGAGAATGGTCATAATTCTGCGATGATGTCATCAAATGTCCATTTTTACAATAAATTTGTAATACACGCTGTCCCTGCCCCCTAGTTTTCCCGTTTCTCTCCCACTCTTTTCAGTGAGGAGGTTGTTCTTTATTAAAGAAGGCAGCATCCCTAAACGGCATAAAGTACAAGACAGGTCTCTGCATGGCACCAAAGAGAACAATTAACCATCTGCAGGTAGCCTGGGACTTTGTGGAATTTGAGTGATAGCATTCTAGTTGGGAATTGCCAGCCACAATGCCTGTCAATTCTAACCTCACCAGCGTTCACACAGGAATACTGAACTGCAAAGATAAGAATGAGGCTTTGATAATCCAAATGCACTTTGATAGTACATCAACAGAATTTAGTACCGAAGAGCAACATTTTTAAAGTTTCTAAACTTTAGCTGGAGGCAGAGGGAATACCAGAAGGAAAAAAAATGAAAGCAGCTCTCCTCTTCAAAAGCTAATCTTTGTAATGCTTTCATTAGCAGTTAAAAAAAAATGAAGCCTACTCCTTTGAAATAGAAAAGAAATGGATTTGACGACTGATTGCTAGGGGTATAGTTTAAGTCCCTAGTTTTTCACCAACAGGCAATGTCAAGGGTTTCTTTTACTGCTGTTAGACACGTAAAGGGTTTTGCTTGTTAAGGAACCAAAACAGCTATACAATGGAGAGATTAGCCGATGAACTGTTCATTTAGCTCTTCCAATAAAAGGATAAGTAGCTATTAGATTCAAAGTGGAAGAGGAGATGAAAAGCTTTTTTCTTCCCAAAGAAAATGTCCCTGTGGGCCTACTGGGAAGGCACCATTTTCACTTTTAAACAAATACCATGTAACAATATTTGGACTATAGGAGCTAGAGAAACTTAAATGGAAATGGCAACTAAGGAAATCTATAATTTCTAGAAGCCACCAGGAGAAATCAGCTCTGAAAACAAACCAAATCAAGCCATGTAGTTGTCCAATAGGCCTGCCAGGAACTTAGGGGCTGCTTCTAAGGCAAGATCAAAAAGTTTGAATATCAGATCAGGCTGCTGACAGGAAAGAAATGACCGAACGTTCCATGTTATCAAATAGCTACTAACCAGAATAAACATATTCCTTAAGTTCACCTTTGAAAGCAAAAGGAGAGTTTGGTCTGCCAAATGTCTGCCGAAGTGGTTTCTGTGGCTAGTAAATCAATGGCATTACAAATACAATGTGGGCTGAGGTGTAGGACAGAATTCCTAATTATACAATCTCCACAGGATATTAATCCCTAAATTAAAGGAAGAGTCAATAACCACTATTTATTCCTTTGTCACTATTGGAAACTGTCTTTTTTCATGATCATAGTGGTAATTCTGCACTATTTCTGGCAAGAATTTCACTCTATGATTTTTCTTCCCCCACTATCATTATCAACTCTTCCCAGACAACTAAAACTTATTTGGAAGGCACTAGGAAACATGGTGGCTTTTTGACCTTTAAAATGTCTTGCCTCTTTATTGGACAGTAGGTAAAGAGCAGAAAAGAAAGGATTGGTATTGAGGAGAGAGTGTGAAAAAATAAGAACAAGTTTCCATACATCCTTGGAATAGAGTTAACTGAATGTGGTTAAAAAAAATACAATTCAATTCAATGGACATTTTAATTACTCACTTACTACTATGTGCAAGGAAGGGCAAACATACTGCCACTGCTCTTTTTGGTGAATGACATTATTCCCAATGCAAGCATATATCCAGAACAAATATTTATCATCTTTTTTTTTGTGTGTGTGAGGCAATTGGGGTTAAGTGACTTGCCCAGGGTCACACAACTAGTAAGTAGTAAGTGTTAAGTGTCTGAGGCCAGATTTGAACTCAGGTCCTCCTGAATCCAAGGCTGGTGCTCTATCCACTGCATCACCTAGCTGCCCCTAATATTTATCATCTTTAAATTTAAATGTAACAAACCAGATGCTGATTTTTCTTAAATAGTATATGTAATTATTATTTGTAGAGAAAGGGTGAAGAAGCTACTTGTATCTACCAAGACAGATCATAGAAGATAGCTAGAACATAGGAAGACTAATAAAAGGATGCCCAGAATTCTCAGGGGGAAAACAATGAGAAAAGAGCTAGTCAATAGATAAAAGGCTTCAAATATTTATACACAAAGGGAAAATAAGAAAATGAACTCAAGAATTTTTATAGCAAGCAGGCCATTTTTTTTTTACCTCTTACAAGTAGGAATCCCTGAGATTTGATGGAATGAAATAAATAATCAGAAGATAACTCTCAAACATGGAATGCTAAAGAGCTGAAGAAGAATTCCAATGGGGAAGAAAAGGAGGAGTTGTTTAGAGAGACTGGTATGAAATAACACTCATTCACAAATTTTGATCCAATTTAGAATTTAAGACATATGAAGAAGATGGAAGCAGTCACATGGTAAGTAGCAGAATAAAGTGTCTGGCATAGTCATATAAGACTAGTGTCAGGAGTATTAAAGCTAAGCACAAGTTAAAACAGATGAGAAAACTTAAGGATACTAAAAATGATTTGGTTTGTTTTTCAAACTTATATTTAGCAAGAGCATATTACATCACTTCTAGGGGAAGCTGATATTGGTTAATAGAGAGAAGATAGAGGTATTCAATTATCATTTTCCTTCAGTTTTTTCCTGAAAGTCAACATTTATTAAGTACCTACTAAATGTCAGGTCCTGTGCTAAGCACTAGGGCTATAAAGAAATGCAAGAACAAACAAAAAATGAAAAAGAAGTCCCTCTTTTTAAGGATCTCATTGCATTGGGAGAGACAACAATATAATAATTGTATACAAACAAGATATATACATAATAAATTGAAGACAGTCCCAGAGGGGAAGGCACTAAGGATTCTGGTAGAAGGTGGGAGCTAAGCTGAGACTAAAATGAAGCCAGGAAAACCAGGGGGGTAGAGAGTAGGAGCAGGAGAGATTTCCAGGTATTTAGGAAAACTAGTGAAAATGCCCTAAATCAGGAGATTGAGTGACATACATGAAGAACATTAAGGTAGCCAATTTCACTGTATTGCCGAGTACATGAAAGAGAGAAAGGGGTAAAAGGTATGTAAAAATAGTAAAATGCAAGGTTATAAAGCCAAACAGAATATTTTCATCCTTCTAATTTAGAATGATCTAGAAAGGACAAGAAAAAAAATGGCTAATAGAGTTAAGGATCAAGAAAAAAAATGTAGAGAAATAATGAGATCTCACTTGGCTTCCCTTGACAAATTCAAGTCAACAGAATCAAATGAACTCCATCCAAACCCTGAAAAAAAATTTTGAATAGGATTGCAGACACACTAAATGTGACCCTTGAAAAATAGTGGACAATAATATAGGTGCCTCAGGACTGGAACATGTCAAATGTTTCATATTTTTCAACAAGTATTTTTTTCCCAAGGAGTCTACAAAGCATAGACCACTGATCTTAACCTCAATCCCTAGCAATTTTTAAAAATGTTATTAAACGGATTGCTAGTAAACAAGCTGTTTTTCCAAAATTTATTTCTTTTGTGCCATTTCACATACTCAATAAATCCAACGGTTGTAGAGAGATAACTAAATTTTTTGGAGAAAGTGAAATTATTTTAGAATTCCCAAGCTTTGCCTTGGTCTCTATTTCTAACATAAATATTTTACACCAGAGTTATCATATGGATAAAAGGCACAGAATAATAAAATCTCTAAGAACTGATATTATCATCTAAACAGAAATTGAAAGGCACATAGACTATGCAAATAGGCTACAATCCATTATAAATAATGGATTACAAAGGAGAATCTTAGAAAAGAATATCAGCCAAAAAAAAAAACATACAACAGAAAATGAGAAATGAGAAATAAAGAGAAGAATAATAGAGAAAATGAGAAATGAAGGATGAGAGTCTGATGAGATCATAGGTACATCTGACCATTTAAGAATCAACTTGGAAGGAAATTTCTAGTGAAGTGTCGCAGTGATCTGGCCTTAGAAATACAATGTTGAGCATTTTAATTAATTTGCATAAAGGCACATGGAGTATTCTAAATATGTTTTCAGATGACACAAAGTTCTGGGGATAACAAAATGACAGAAATGGGATAGAAAAATAGCTCACTATAATTCTGGTCTCAGTAAGTTAAGATGAAACTTAAAAATGATAAATGGGAAGTCCTAAATTTAAAACAGCAATACTAATAACATCATAAACATAAAATTCAGGGAGGAGGCAAGGAGGCAAGGAAGGAAGGAAGACCTTGGGGTTTAGTGAACTTTAAGGTCAATATAAACCAAAAATATTATATGGTGAACAAGAAAGCTAATACCAGAAGGTAGATTTAGATTTGTTTAAGAAAAACACCACCACCACCACCACCCTGAAAAAGAAGAAATTTAACAGTTAGCAAGAGTCCAATGGTCAGTTTGGGGATGTGGTACATTTGGCCTCTTAGGTCTTCTGGTAAAGGCTAGGAGATTACTTAGCAGGTTATGCCGTAGAAGGTAATCTTATTCAATTATGTTTCAAGTATATTGAATAAAGGCAATGGTGTGTTGGAAAATGTTTAACAACTTGGGGCTGGTGTGCGTATGTAAAATACATGCAAAACCATTCAGCTTAATCTGAATTAATATTTTCTCCATCATTTAAGTCTAGTTTATCAACAAAGTAATCATTCAAACCGTGATTTGTAGTGATTGATTTCTGAGGTATAAGTGCTCACTGAAAATTGAACAGCTGACTCATGATTCAGTATGATCTGGCTCCAGTACATCTCTGCAGAGTGATTCTTGTTCAGAAAATCCTCAAGGATTGAGACTAGGAGTAGATAACCCCAGTGGTCTCTTCCAACTTTGGGTTTCTGAGATTCATTTACTAGCTTTTAAGCTCATATACAATCTACATTATGAATTTTATCTTTCTAAAATGAAGTTAACTTTGCACAGGTGGGAAAATTTTTCTTTCTTCCTAGTCTCTACCTTTAATTCTGTCCAACTATCATTCAAATAGGTGTTTTTGGTTTTAAAAAAATCTGGTCATCTTGTTATTTTTAGTGAACTATACTCCAGTTCAACTTGCTCGCTATTCTGATGCTAGGTCAACAGAAATAAAATAATAAAAAATGAATAATAAAAAAACTTTAGAAAAAATGCAATTTGTTAATTATGCTATCAAAGGTTTAAATGTTAATTTTGGGGGAAACACTTTGCATATGGATAACAATCATATGAATGAATACCATAACTTTCAAAGATTTATCCTGGCTATAGCTATATAAAGCCATCTAGAATTAAATACAAGTGTGTTCCTCTCAATTCATGCCCTTCATTGCCTGAGATTCTGGTACAGCCACTAGAAATCAAAAATAGGAAAGCTAAAGCCATTTTACAAGATGTCTAAACATTCAGTTGCATTATCCTCGTTTCCCTGACAACCTTCTAGCATTCATGACCCAACCATATTCCCACCTGAGTTAGAGATCAGTCATTTAATAATTCAGAAGGCTTTCTCCTTCTCTTGGTGGGATGGTATTCTCTCAGGAACTATAGAATGGTCCATCAATGCATACTTCTTCCAGTCCTATTTTAAGCAACAAGATTTATGTTTTGTTATATTAACCCATTCTCAAACTATTTTGTACCGTGTGTATTAGAAAGGGAAAACAAAACCGTACATGTGATAGAGATACTTATGAAGCCTAAAATAGTTAAGACAACTACCATTAGTTGCTTTTGTTTCTTTTTCCGTTACAATGTTATCATTTTTTTTTCAATAGCCTATAAACTGGGTGAACATACAAAGGGGAGGGAGGGCAATTTTTTTTTCTACAATTAGTCTTCTAAAAGCTTTAAAAAAAAACTTTTGTATTTCTAAACTTTAAAAGTTTGAACATAAATGCCCAAGTTGTTTTTAACATCCCAATTAAATTCACTTAGTTCTACATAATAGGAACCTAATCTTAGACTTTTTCTTTTCACCAAGATATATGCAATGTGCTATACCTCCATACAAAGAGCAACTCACTGTTTTTTGAATGCTTCCCCTCCCCAAATTTTCACTTTCTGAATCATTGTTTCTCTTTATTCCCCATAGCACTGAGAGAAAGAAACTTCTTTTGCTTTGTATTTTATATTAAAGTGAGTCTGTCATGTTAGCAATAGGCCAAGATGTTAGGTTTAGTAAAAACATAGGGGTTGGGTGCTGTTAATCAATGACAGCTTATTGATTTTTTTTTTCCCTAAAGAACAAGCTCATATTTATTGTGCTTATATGGAAAAGTAGGACACTGGGTACATTGATAGTGCACATCAATAATAAAAAAAACAGAGAGAGAGAGAGAGAGAGAGAGAGAGAGAGAGAGAGAGAGAGAGAGAGATACAGGCACTGAGACAAGGGGTGGGGAGAGAGAGACAGGCACCAAGACAGACCTATACACACACTATTTGTTAGCTTGTGTCTAAATCAGGTTCAAATTCCCCTTCTAATAAATACTGTATTACCCTTGGCAGATCACTTGATCTCAGAGTGGCTTGGGAAACTCTAAAACTATATGTTAACAGAGAAGGTGCTAATTTACACTAGTAGAGGGTATTTCCTAACTAGGAGTTCCCTTTGCTCATAAAATCACAGGCTGGTAGAATATAACAGGCATTATATATTATTGCTGCCCTTTGTACTTTTGCAAAGGATCTTGTTTTCAGGTTTTCTGTCATATTGACATGTCATATTGTATGTTTCTTTTACACTCAGAGTAAAAATATGGCTAATATAAATAACATACACCAAAATAGCAATAATAATAATTATGAAAAATAGGCAGAGCACAGCATTTAAAAGGCCAGCCTTACAGTCCAGAAGACATTCATTCAAGGCTTTTCACCTACTTTCTAGGTAACCTCTCAGTGACTCAGTCAATTTTCTAAGACTATAAGTTACAGATAAAATGTAAACTTTCCTGTCAATGGAAGGACTTTCTATGTCCAGTGTTCCCTATGCTAAGGAAAACACAGATTTACGGATGGAGAAACCCACCCAAAGGGCCATTGGGAAGTTTATTTTTATATTTATTTATTTATTTTTTATTTTTTATTTATTATTTATTTTTTTTTACATTTTTAAAATTTTATTTATTTATTTTTTGAATAGAATTTTATTTTCCAAAATATATGTAAAAACAAATTTTAACATCAATTTTTAAAAAAAAATTGTTCCAACTTCTCTTCCTCCTCCATTCCCAACCCCCACCCACTAGAACTCAAGCATTTAAAAAAAAAATTTTTTTTCTCTTTGACAATTCCTCAGTTTGAAGTTTTGGGAGTTTTTTGACTGTTTTCTCTTACAACCTAGCTAATGTGGGAATGTTTTCCATGACTACTCATGTATAAGTTATTTTGAAATGCTTGAGTTCTAGTGGGAAGTTTAATTTGAGTCCTCTGCCTTTAAGTAATCACCTGTTTAAATAATTGAAGATATAGAACTTTTTTCATCTTAAATAGTTTTACTCATAGATAGTTATTAGTTTAATGTAGATCACAAAGAAAGTATTCTTTCATCCTGTTATGTCCTATAAAGGTGTTTTTTTTTTTCCATTACTCTCCATACAACTTTATGTTGAGTAAAACTAGGGATATAAGTTTCAAGCTTTCATTGCTCTTCCTACTATAGTCTTATATTTGCCATATTTCTGTTACGCTTTTTGAATGAAGTATTTTGGAGGATCATAGATATGTAGCTGGAAGTGAGCTCAGATGTCATCTAGCCCAACTCATTAACTTTAAGACTCAGTCTAAGACCCAGCTGACTTGTCTTATTTTACACAAGTAGTAAGCAGCCACTTCAGAATTGGAAGCAAAGTATTCTAAAATCTACCAACTTTTCCAACGGTCCACACTCCTCATCCTGCATTATTTTGTCCAGTTTTCCCTTAGCTTCTTACTTCCCTCCCACCCCCATGTCCCTGCCAGGAAATAACAAGTGATTTTTCTGGCTTTATTTGCCCATTCTACTCTCACACTCCTACAGCTCCCCAGCTGATCTCTCCCAGGGAGGATGAGATACACTGGGAATAGAAATAGCAGAGAACACAGCTGGGCTACTCTAAGTCATGGTGATGGTAACAGTTGGCACCAGAAGGAATAAGAAAAAACAGGTGTTTATGCACCTCCTCTGCCTATAACAGTGTGGACCTCAGCTTTCCATTTCTGGGGATACTAGCAAGCAAGGATGTGATGCAGGCTTTACATTACAGTGGGCAAAGACCAGGAAGAATTCCAGAGAATTATACAGAGAATGGTTGTGACCAAAACATGTGGCTATCACCTTTTTTTTTTCTTTTCTTTTTTTTTTTTTTTAAGAACACAGTTTCCTAGGACTTACTCCATCAAATCCAAGACTGGATGCTGCTCTGAAAGATTATTGTCATTAAAATATGGAAGAAAATACAAATGGAAACACAGTTCATTTGCTTTAACTCTAATAGTAAATGTAGGGAATACACTCCAAAAGGAGCTTCGTAGGAGTCAGTGCATTTTAGCATTTATGTCAGATGCTATATTTTAAGGTAGTATCCTCACAATTGCACTTTGAAAAGGTAATGCAATTATTTCTATTTAAATCAAATAATCCACAGGTTTTGTTAAGCACCTACTATATGCTATGTGGTTACAATAGCAGTAACACTTATTATTATTAATAATCATCTCAAGAAGGAACTTAACTTCTTCTCATGAGGAAAATGAACGTCAGAGATTTAGCAACTTGCCCAACATTACGCTGATAGTAAATGTTAGTCAGGATTTTACCCCTGACCTACTGCTACTAGGATCCTTGCTACTTCTACCATCGGTGCCACCTCTCACTAAATCATAAACATTTGAAGAAAAAGTGAAAATAAATAAAAATATATATGTGTGTGTGTGTGTGTGTGTGTGTGTTTATCTTACTATATGGATTGACCAGGGTTACACAGCTGGTGTCTGAAATCACATTTGAACTCGCGTCTTCCTGACTGTAGGCCCAGTGCTTTATCCACTGTAGCACCTAACATTTACTTTCTCCCAACACTTTTTCCACCACATACTCACTCTTTATCCCATTGTCCTCATAATCCCAACCTTTCTTCTCCTTGGCAACTATTCATACTAAGGTAATTGATGACCAGATGCCAATTTTAATGACTTTTTCCTTGCTCTCCTCTCCTGACTTTTCTATAGGATTTGACACTATTGGTCAATTCCCTTTTTTTTTTTTTTTTAGTGAGGCAATTGGGATTAAGTGACTTGCCCAGGGTCACACAGCTAGTAAGTGTTAAGTGTCTGAGCCTGGATTTGAACTCAGGTCCTCCTGAATCCAGGGCCGGTGCTCTAACCACTGTGCCACCTAGCTGCCCCAGTCAATTCCTTCTTAATATCGTCTCCATTCTTGCTTCTGAAACACGATAAAAAGCTAGCTGTTGTCTCCCATTGTCTCTATCAATCCTCTGTCAGTCACAGTTTCCTTTCTCTTTCTACCACCCTTAAATCTCAGCTTACCTCAAGGGTCTTCACTTATTCCTTTTTCCTACTTCCCTTGGCATTCCTGGGCTTCACCTATAATCTATGCAGATGAGTCCTAAATCTAGAAATCTATCTAAAATCTTCTTCTCAGTTCCAGACCCATGGTTTCCACAGTCTACTAGATATTGTGATGTTTAAAATCTAATTGTGATGTCTAAAATATAATGTGTGGTCACCTTATAGCACCAGTCTTTGGGCATTAAGAATTTATTAAAGTATATGAGGAGTTAGTAAAAGAGGGAGGAAGAACACATGGAGTTCAGAAAGAAAGAGCCTAGCTCCCTGGACCAGCTACTGCTACCACGACCTCCAACCCAAAGAGAAAGATCCCCATTCTCCTTGAGTGGAAGCTCCCTGTGGGATTGCAAGAGGGGGTGGTCCCCACACACAGCTCCAAGCTAATTGGCTGGTAGCATTGATTGACATGACTTACAGGCGGTTCTATGAGTAGATGCAACTTCTGGATGCTAGTCACATGCTTTTTCCTGGGGGGGGGCGGGGAGGCGCATTGCCCTGGTTTTTACAATGTCTCTCAGCAGGGGGGGGGGCACCCTGATTCTCACAATATTTCCATCTGGATGACCCCTTGTTAGCTCAAATTCAATGTATCTTAAGCCAAATAGGTCATCTTTTCCCACCATCAAAACTCTTATGAATTTCCCTAATTTAGTTAAGGCACATATGTTTTCCCAAATACCAAAGCCTAAACTCTATCTGAGTATCATGTACTTAGAACAGGAATATATAAAATTCAGGAACTTGGGAAGCTCTAAAAAACTTATCTTCTTATTCACATATTGTCATCTCTACCACTTCAAGTCCTAAAATTCTCTTTCTGAATAATCATAGGCTAGCCAGGTCTTCCTGGCTCATTTCTCCCAATCTACCCCCAAATCTTTCAACATAGGACTATCAGATTAATCTTCCCTATGCCCAGTTCTCATCAGACCAGTCCTCTGCTCAAAAACCTTCCACTGTTTTCAATGACAGCCAGGTGGTACAGGGCATAGGGTACTGTGTCTGAAGTCAGGAAGACCATAGTTTAAATCCAGTTTTAGACACTTACTAGTTGTGTGGCCTAGGGCAAGTCATTTAACTTGTTTGCTTCACTTTCCCCAATTGCAAAGTGGGGATAATAACACCTATCTCCCAAAGGGGCTATTAGTATAAAGTAAAATAATATTTTGTTAAGGGCTAACAGTGCCTGGCACATAGCAGACATTAAGTAAATGTTAGATATTATTACTATTAAATTGCATATCAATACTGTATGAATTTCAATCTTCCAAATGACTTCCTTATATCAGGAAATCATAAAAGATATCCATCCTACTTTATCTGACATGACTTCTTTCCTCATTCTGTGCTCCCAGTAAAGATGATTACTAACCATTCTCTGAATGAACTCATTCTACCTTTCAAACCTCCATCAACATCTCTGATCCACATACCCATAATTCCTCTTCCATCTCTGCCTATTAAAATGATTTTAACTTACCCTGCTCACCTCTTCCATATGGCCTTGAACAATGCCTTTGGTTAGAAATAATTTCTCCCTACTCTTCTATGACATTGTTTGCACCTCCACAGATATTCATCATATACACATTTTTATTATTGCTATTTGTCTATGTCTTACCACTTCTATTGGATTAGAAACTCCTTGAGGATAGGATCTATGTATTATTCATCTCTGTCTCCTCCCAATGCATCATGGACTGCATTGCACACAGTAGGATTTTTAATAAGTGTGGATTGTCTTTGAATTTGTGTCATATTTTACTACATCCCAGGGATCCAGTAACCACTAGAGGGCTCAATTTGAACACTCAGTGACCAAATGACATATCTGTAGGAATCATGACTTCCAATCAGTCCACCACAGCACCAGATATTAGAAATGGAAGAAGAGAATGGAGGTCCATGTTATAAGGTTAAGTGTGTGTAAGACAGACAATAAGAATAAACTTTACTTTCATCACAAATGAGCTTGAAGTCAACTGGAGCTGCCTAGCAATTTATTCTCTAAGACAAGAACTTAACAGGAACACATTGAAAAAGGAAATGGATAGCTTCAAATAAGGCAGTTAGGAGAATAAGTGAATAGACCATTAGAACATATAAAACTCAAGAGGGTGTAGTTTCAGAGATTTAACTCTTATTTTTTGCCATTACTTCTTGCCAATCTAGTACCAACAATGCAACTGATAAAGTAGAGACTATTACATGGCACTTTGACAGAGAATCTCCCACATATACTTGCTGTGCAACCCTGGACAATTATTTTTCTTCCTAGTGTTCCTGGCACAATCTTTCAGCCTCAGTTTTCTCCACTGTAAAATGAGGATAATGATGGCACCTACTTCACAGGGCTGTTGTGAAAATCAAGAGAGATCATATGAAGTGCTTTGTAAGCCTTCAAGCACAATAAAAATCATAGCTATTATTGTAAAGGGCTAACATCTACTTCAGGAATTTTCAAGTTCATGTTTTGACTTTAATACCTAATAGTGTTCCCCACAACTGAACCATGTATGGTTCACAAGTTTTTTTATTTTATTTTTTATTTTTTTAACAAACCATTTATTTATCTCCATCTTTTATGTCTAGGATGTAGTATCCTTGTATTAGAAGCTGTTTTTCTTTCTAATCTTTAGAAGTTATTTTTGGCTCACATTTGTAAACAATGGTTCTGCCTCCTTAAATCTATCTTTAATCCCCATGGGGTAAATACTAACTTTTACAGTATAAAGTACAAATTCCCTACCCCTTCTTGGCCTATGATATTCTTTTCCATGTGCCCCCATATTTATTTTCATAAAGGATCTATCAGGTGGAGTGGCAATCTTCTATTTTATTTTTTAACATTTTGATGTTACCAAGGGAAAACTCAGGATGTCCATTTTGTTACATTTTATTCCTACCAGAGTGCAAATTTTCATAAAAAATGTGCTACTGAACACACTAATATACACACACACACACACACACACACACACACATACACATAACACAAATATAGTTGGAGTCCTAGACATCTTGCTTATCTTAATGTAGTCCTAAGATTGCCTTTACTTTCTTGGCCATCATGCAGTATTGATTCATGTCACACTAATAAAGCATTAAAATATCCAGATATTTTTCAGAGGGATCTTTTTATAATTCTGAATCTTGTACTTGTAAAGTGTTTTTTTAAAT
This sequence comes from Dromiciops gliroides, assembly GCF_019393635.1. Taxonomy (NCBI): domain Eukaryota; kingdom Metazoa; phylum Chordata; class Mammalia; order Microbiotheria; family Microbiotheriidae; genus Dromiciops; species Dromiciops gliroides. The sequence continues at coordinate 357,843,709 of NC_057864.1, read as the reverse complement.
CTAACTGTAGGACATTATATTTGATGCTATACCTATGAAAAACAATAAGAACTGATGAATTAATAACGCCAGAGTTCAAATCCTATCTCTAATACAAATCACTTCTATAACCATGAGCAAATTACATATCTGTTTAGTATATTGGCAATGTAACTTTCAGTAAATAGACATTTATTAAGTACCTGCTATGTATCAGTCATTATGCTAAATGGTGGGGATACACACACACACACACACACACACACACACACACACACACACACAGGCAAAAGTCAGCTCCTATTCTCAAGTAGTTTATAGTCTAATGGGGGAGACAGAGACAAGATATGTACAGGATAAATTGTAAATAATCAGTAGAAAGGACGCAAAAGAATTAAGGTGGTTCAAGTGAAAAAAAACTCAGAAAAGGTGAAATTTTAACCAGGACTTGAAGGAAGCCAAAAGAAGGTAGAAATGAGGAGAGTGTATTCCAGGCATAGGGGACAGCAAGGGAAAATGCTAAAGGATATAGAGTAGATGATGTAGAACAGTTGGTAGGAATTCCTTGTACCAATGACATTATGACTTTACATTTATGCTTAATAAATTTTACCTTATTGCAGATAGCTCAGTATTCCAGCCTATCAATTTGTTTCATTAATCTTGACATGATTATCAACAGTGTTAGGTATAGACATTACTCTTGACCCTGAATTCTCTGCATATTTAAAAAGTAGACCATTAATGACTTTGTTCAAGTCATCAATGAAAATACTAGGCAACACAGAGCAAAGGACAAACCTACAGGGTACTCTACTGAAGACTCTCTTAGTTGACATTTGTACATTATATTAGGTTAATGCAAGACTTTCTGACTAATATTATTATAGAGGTTACTTCATTCAATAAGTTATTGAGTATTATAATCAAATAAAGTACTAAATAGGGAGATATATTTTTATTTTCACTTTAGAAAAAATTCCTGTTGATAGCCATCTTTAAAAATCTCTCAGTATTTAAATGACATTATCTATATCAAAGCTTCTTGAACTGGTCACAACCACATGTGGTGTCATGTAACAATGTGGGGGGTCGATAAAAATTTGGCAGCAAATATTTGTTTTGTATACCTATTTTGGATACCTATATACCTGGTATCATGTAAAATTTTATTAGGCAAAAAAGGGTCACAAGTAGAAAAAATTTAAGAAGCCCTGGTCTGTATTATGTATAATAATAGCATATCTTCACATTGTGCTTTAAGGCTCACTATTACACTATCTAATTTCATTGTAACTTTAAATAAAAACCATCAATATTAATATCCCCATTTTATAGGTAAGAAAGCCAAAGGCTTAGAGAAGAAATGAAAAGACTTGACCATGCTAAAATAACAGTGTCAGGATGGGTGTGCTTTCCCTTTTTGTGTGCTTATCCAAACTCTCCCACTGCATCTTGGGCCAATTCCACTTGTCCTGATGTATATCTTGCCACTGAACCCAGATGGCTCCCAAGGTGAGTGAGGCTGGTTATTTTGCACAGCTCTCCCTCACTTAAATCCAATTCATAGCAAGTCACAAGATGCCATGATCCTCTTCGAGGAGAAAGGACAATTAACAATCAAGCTTATTCTGATAAACCCTCACTATAATGCCTCATTAGTGAAATCCATATCAGGGCAGCTTGGTGGCACAATGGATATAGCACTGGCCTTGGAATCAGAAGGACCAGAGTACAAATTCAGTTTAACACTTACTAGCTATGTGGTACTGGGCAAGTAACAACCCTGAATGCCTCAGGGAAAAAAAAAAAAAAAACCTGAAATATTTAACTAACCATTCACACTGGGAGAATAAAGATAGAAAGGGGGAAAAAAAAAACCTACTTAAAAAAATGTAATTGAAAATATAATTAAGTTATTGCTTTTGGTCTTAATGGCTTCATCTGTAAAATGAGGGGGATTGGATGAATAATTAAATTTGCTACCATATTTAATATGATAGGAAATCTGAGTTTATAATCAAGAAATATGCATTAGAATAGACAAAGGTATTTTGCTGTATTATAAACTTAGAGGTATGTAGTTTTGTTTGTTTTTGTTTGTTTGTTTGTAATAGAGAAGAAGGGATTGAACAGAGAACATATAAGAATTATATCCTGGAAAGACTAAGTAATGGGTAATTTACAGAGTACCTAGAGCAAAAAGCCAAGTTACCAGAAGGGTTATCAGAAAAACAAAAAGAAGACTAAATGATATCTTTAAAAGGTGATTTTTTTTTTTAGTGAGGCAATTGGGGTTAAGTGACTTGCCCAGGGTCACACAGCTAGTAAGTGTTAAGTGTCTGAGGTCAGATTTGAACTCAGGTACTCCTGACTCCAGGGCCGGTGCTCTATCCACTGCGCCACCTAGCTGCCCCAAAAGGTGATTTCTATATTCATTTATTTTAATATAAATATATGTTATATATGGTATAACACAACTATTTTTCTATATCTTGTGACAAGATTACTAGCTATGATTTTTTCCCCGTTTAAATTAATGTCTTACAAAGCTTCTCTCTCGTCTATAGCATTCATAAAGTACTACTGAGACTTAAGTCTTTAGGAGGGCAAATACAGAAAAGATTGAGAAAATTATCTGTAGTTACATTTTATTAACTTAGTCATTTAAATTGTTAATCATTTTTCCTAGTAGGCTTATTTTATAGAGAGCTTATACCTTTATCCAACTGAGTTTTACTTTTCTTTTACTTATAAATGAAAATTTTGATTTATCTATCATTTTTTCCATTAATTTACAACAATAACAAAAAGGTACTTAAAAAAACCCAACAACTTTCTAGGTCCATTGGTCTTGAAAACCAGGTGATTTTTTTTTCTTTTTTCTTTTAATTTCACTAAGCTAAATGGCATAAGTAAAAAATTACCAAATTTTTACATGGGTTCACATAGCTTTCAAAGGAATCTGATGTAGACCCAGTCAATGTAATTAAAGCCAGTAATTTAATAAGCAAAACTACTGTTGGTACTAAATGACATCTGGTAAAACCAGACCAGGCACAATGATTATTTTTCAAATAAACTTCACACACACACACATCAATGAAGGTACAATACCTGCAACAGTGCAGTTTAATAGACATGACACACTGGAAAATAAAATTTGAAATTTAGTTCTACATGCTAACTAGCTGAGTGACTTTGGACAAGTTACTTAATCTCTACAACTAAGATTTGGGGTTTTTTTATGTGAAATGATAAAAAGTTGAATAATAAGACAGACTATAAAGGAATATTTCAACTATCACAGTATATGATTCTAGGAGTCTGCTTCATCCTTAAGTTACTTTAAACTACATATCATGATGAAAGACATTTAATTTTTTTTAATTTCTGGAATAAAACAAGCATTTCTATAACATAGTACAATATAAAAGATAATTGCACATTAAACTGCAAATTATCCACAACTTGCTATTCCTTTCAAATAAACAACAAAATCATGTAGATTTTTCCTCCTTTTCTCACTCTTCCCCCCCACCCCCATAGAGGGGCTTAAAAGATTTAATCTTAAGGAAATCTATGGTGAATGTGTCTAGTATGGCATTTTGGGAGTACATAACATGAAAAGATAAAAAAAATAAGTACAATTCATATGGGTTTTTTTGGGAGGTGGTCTGGACATATTATCAAAATTTAACTATGTTTAATTGGGTGGGAGCACTGTAAGTTTAAATGCCCCTGTGATACACATGGCCAGTGTTTATCAAAGACAATAATTGAACTTGCCTCTTAAGTCCATGCTTTCTCTGCATAAAATGATTGATTCCCATAATAATCAGCCACTATATATAGAAACAAAAGTGTTTGTTACTAAAGGTATAAACTCTTTAGAAGAAATGCACACCTCACTTAACAAGAAACTAGCAGAATATAAAAGATAGGCCAACATTCCTAGGCCAAACCTATGCCAAGTTTTAAAGTCAAATGATTACCTGAAGCACTTTGATATGTTCTTTTATCATTTAAAATTTTTTAATGTTTTATTTAAGTTTGATATTACAGAATGATATAGCTAGATAAATTAACATTAAGGGAAAGTGTTGCAGAAGTTATCAATGTAAATGTTTCTGAAAAAAAGTCAATTCCTCATCACTAATAGCTCAATGTCCTTCCTTTGGCACCACAAGCCTTAAAGTTTAGCAGAGATTATTTGTCAGTGAATTCTTAATTATTACTGCTCTCCTTTATCTACTTCTTAAATCAGAAACAATTTGCCTTGTGCCACTTACTCATTCTAACACCAATATGTACTCTTTCAAAATAGGTCTGAGTTTAATATTGGACAAGGAAAGAAGGAAAGGTGAAAATATATATATATATATATATATATATATATATATATATATATATATATAGAGAGAGAGAGAGAGAGAGAGAGAGAGAGAGAGAGAGAGAGAAAGAAAGAGAAAGAGAAACGATTGGAATGACGCAACCTGCTGGAGACTTACTCTAGAAAAGTTCTGCCATGAAAGGAAGGTCTTTGAGGGCAAGAACATGCGTCTTTTCTTTGGCGTCAGGAAGTGATGTTTGCTAGTGGAAGGAAGAAGGAAGAGCTGGGTGCTCTGACTCGCTCTCTTTTCCTGGGGACGCTGGTGGAGAAGGGAGCTAGAAATGCACTCTCCCTTTAATAGATAGGAATCTAGGCCTTTTCTTCTCTCTTAACCAAATTCTTATTCTCCTTAATAAATGCTTAAAAGTCTAACTCTTGCTAAAGGTTATAATTTATTGGCAACCACTCAGATATTTCAGATAGTTTAGCTAGAATTTTAGCCCTTAACTACACACACACACACACACATACATATATTTATAAATTTATAAATTATGTGGGTGTTAGAACAGGTATCCAAGATTTTCACATGCATTCTATATTTTCATCTAAGTCCTGAAGGGGAAAAATTGCTAGCCAGAAATACAAAGGCATCCTTTCTCTCTTTTTAGGCCACTTGCTGCCAAAAGAATTACATCCAATGCAAAAAATATCAATGGTATGCTTGAAATATTCATATTCAAAGGACACTTGACTAGGCCCATTCTTTTTGCAAGCACAAATGAACTAGCCAGGCTCACCACTGATCAATGGGGTATGCAATTTGATATCCACTTATTTGGGCAGGAACAAAATTACACCCACTCTAGGAAAGTGGCCCTTAGAACATATGACCCTGAAAATGCCTCAGATATATTCTAAACACTCGATCCATTTTTACATGAGTCTTAGGAAGCAAAAAGGCCATTTGTACTATAGCCCCAGCCCTGGCCTCAGATTTATGCTTACCAGAAATTCAGAAAAATCACTGCTACTCCCTACGCTGTCCTCTCTGGCAATATTATCCTATCACGAGGAGTGACCTGGAGAATTCTCATACTGATGTTTATTGCAGGCCCACATGAACAATCCATTAATTTTTTAAAAGAATAATCAATAAGCTGTATACCTTTTGAGGCACTGATTAGATTGTGCAAGTGCACTAATAAAAGACAACCACTATTAAAATATTTTAATAGTTTCTACTGAGCATATCTTTGATAGGACAAAGAGTAAAAAATAAAGTAAAATAAAATTCCTATGAACAATCACTTCTTAGGTTGTAGGTTTTTTGTTTTGTTTTTAGGAAAAAGATGAAAACTTTTCTATGTTGCACCATAGATTTCTGGACTGTTTAGTTCAGGAGCTCTGTGTAAAACTTGCTTCAGGATTACAGGATTTTAATATACCCTGCCTAGACACCAGAGAAGGACTTTGGAATTTCCTAGCTGAGATGTACATTTCCCTAAAAACAGACAAGCAATGCATTTTAAAACCAATCTAAGGGATTATCTTTTAGATAGATGAAAATGGTATCTAATGAGTGTTTCCTCAGTGATCCAGGTTCCTTCTAACCAAAGAATGATATATAGTGATAGAGAATAGGTGACAATAAATATTTTATTCCTCTGGAAAACTAAATTTAAAAAAAAAACAAGATGCATGGTTATGAAATTTACCAGCATGGCTTAAACTGAGCTTTGAATTCAAAAACATCAAAAGTTTATTAAAAAAAAACTAGTCTCTTTTTTTCCTTTGTTTTAATTTTGTATTTCACATTACTCCCCAACACTTTGTTTTGGGAAAGGGAGGGAGGAAAGGGATGAGTGCTTATATTTAATAGGAAAAAAAAAAGACTTCAAATGCCTGCTATGTATGTGAGGATTTTAAGATTATCCTGTATGTGGCTGTTAGACTAGGAATCAAAATCATAGACTAGCTATGTTTCACAGTAAGCTCAAAACAACCTAGATGTCTGGGTAAGATCTTAGGTAACAACAAAATGTAACGGGGGAAAACAATTATACACACACATACACACACACACATATATGTACACATATGTATGTGTATATTCATTCATTCATACATATACATACACACATATATACATATAAAATATATATAAAAGCTTCAGAGTCAGACTTCCACTCTACTCCTGACTTTGCCACTTACCTTTAGGAATTTATTTCATGTCTTTGGACCTCATTTTTTTCCCCAAAAAATTTAAAGAAGGGAGTAGACTGTTATCTCTATGGTCCTTTCCATCAAGGGACTCTCAAAAAGTGTGCATGATACACTTTAAAGTTTAAAGTTTAATCTGCATCATAGACATTTTATTCATCACTTAAATCTAGACAATCCATAAAACATCAGGCCTTGATTTGTTGTTATCAGTGTAAATATTCACACTGAAAAGTTAACATTTAGTTCTCTGGAAACAGGTATAAGCAGGTGCCAGCACACCCTGACTTCCAGCTTTAGTGAAACTCTATACTTTGTGAAGGTACATATAGGATGTAATGCAGAGATATCTACTCCACTTCCTCAATACTAGCTGGATTCCCAGAGTTATAACTACTAATTTTGGCACCTGTGCTAACCACTGCTTAGGGAAAGCAGCACCAAATGGAACAATCAGGAAAGCTGCCCTCAATGCATGTTGTAACTGAAAATGGGAAAATAATACAGGCAGTAATTGAGACGAATTCATAATGTCTTGGATTTAGATCTAGAAAGGATTTAGAGGACATCAATTCCAACCACTTTAAAACATGGCATCTGAGAGTCAGAAGAAATCTGAGATCTTAGACTGGAAAAATATTTCACCCTGTCCTCTTGTGTGTTCTGCTGCTCCAGGAATTGTCTTATGGCATTTAAAAGTATTCAGAGGGGTCTTGGGGAGCACTCAGACAAATCACTGCCTTTCCTCTGCCATCTTGGCTCCACTGAGATCTGAGGTCATCTAGGGCAACTCACAGGATTTAGAGTCCCATGTTCTTACTACCCTCCCAGAAAGGCCTTGGCAAGACTCCCTCCCACAATGCATAGGCCAGAAGGCAACACAAGGAAGAATGTCTTTCCTGGAAAAAGGAATCTTCTCAGCTTGCAGAAGTGAGATGTTGGTCCACCTATAAAGAAGGATGGAGAGGAGGAAGAACATGGGGTAAAGCTAAAGGAGGGAGACACAGCAGGGAGAGAAATGAGGCAGCATAGGCTGGAGATTTCTTTATCTGATGGAGAAACAAAGGGAGAGAACAAATAGAACGCAAACCTTCTCTTCCTTACTTTCTGGCCAGTTGCCACTAAATTTCCTATCTAAGCTGTAGTACAGATGGCATTATACTAGTTAAATCTATGAGTATTCACTTCCTGAGTTCATATCTGGGCTCAGATGCTTACTACCTATTTGATCCTGGGCAAGTCTCTTAACCCTGTTTACCTCAGTTTCCTCATCTGTAAAATGAGCCAGAGGAGGAAAAATAGTAAATCGCTCCAGGATCTTTGTCAAAAACAAAACAAAAACAAAAAATAAATGGGTTTAAAAAGAGTCAGACATGACTGAAAAATGGTTGAACAACAAATTCACTTCTGTCTTTGTGAAAGGGATTCAGTGACTGTTCCTCTTCTTAAATATCAGTTAGCCTGGAAGGCTTGGGGCCCAGGGGGGAACATCCAGAATCAGAGAAAAGGCTTTGGGAATTTGAAAGAGATATGGACCACCCTCTCAAGGGTGGGCTGCTGAGCAAAGAGGTTTTTATTTCGATGCCTGCATTAAAACATGATTTGGTTCTTCAAAGTTGATTAGCATTTGTGGACCGTGGCAGGAATTCATATAGCAGTTCAATCTATTTTGAGCAAAAACTGATCATCACTTTTGGGGAAAGCATGTACTAAATTGCCATGTTAATCAAGGTAAATCAAGCCATGCATATGAATGTCTTTTTAAAAAACAATCCTGTAATTCAGGTTATTACCTTTAGAGTTAACTAGTTTTTGACTGCATGATTGCTTGAAGCTTTATCTGGTGAGGTCTTTATACTCATAGATTTTTCAGACATGATATAAAAAGCCATATGTAACAGAAAAAGCCATACCCACGTCCACTACCTGGAAATCGAGCCTCTTACACATTTACAGAGCACTTTGCAAGAGGAAATAATTCAATATATAGTCACTGATAAGGGAAATTCATTAATTTCAACTCAGATAAACAGAAGAGTCATATCAGGAAGAGGAAAAACCCTTAAAACTGGAACAGGGATAGAGTCATTTGGTCACTAGTTTGGTTCTCCTGGTAACCAAGTATTATCTATGAATACAAAAAGGTAAAGATTATAGGATAATGGAAACATATCCAAAACTGGGAAGGAACTCAGAGTTATCTAGTCCTATCACCTCATTTTTAAAGACAAGGAAATAGGAAAGTTAAGGGATTTGCCCAGTGTCACATAAGTAAACAGAAGGGTCAGAATTAGAATTTGAAAATAAATTGGGGTTGACAATAAGCTGACAAAGTTGTTAGGAAATGAAGCTTTAACTTAAAAAAAAGAAACATAATACTAAAATATATGGCTAGGACAGCAACGTTGTATTTCAAGTTTATGATCTTATTTTTGAGGAAATAAGATGACATTTTAATAAGGCTTATTGAAATTATATTGTCAGACAATGACTCGATTTTTTAGCTTGAAAAATTTTAGTCATTGTAATATTGAATTTAGTGAATATTTAAGACAACTAGGTCATACAGTAGATAGTGTGCTGGGCCTGGAGTCAGAATGACAGCTTTCTGAGTTCAAATCCTGCCTCAGAAACACCCTAGCTTTGTGACGTGGCTGTGGGCAAGTCACTTAATCCCTATATGCCTCAGTTCCTCATATGTAAAATGATGTGGAGAAAGAAATGGCAAACCACTCTAGTATCTCTGCCAACAGAATCCCAAATGGGGTCACAAATAATCAGACAATCAAAAAACAACTCAACAACAAATAATTAAAAACTCTGGAAAAATTATATATACATATATATACATATATATATATATATATCATATAGTACAGTAATTAGAAGTAATATGAAATAGTAATTGAGGACTATTTCTGAAGTCAAGAAAAGCTAGGTTCAAATCCTGACTGACACATACTGGCAGGGTAATCATGGCCAATCACTTAATCTCTCAGTACCCCAGGCAACTCTCTAGGATTGGAAATTAGAGGCAATTTGCCCATCTTCAGTGGTTTCCTGGGTGGGAGTTCCCCTATCCCAACAAAATCATATACCTGGATATAAAAGGTTAATACTACAAATAATAAATATTTTATTAAACTGAATTGCATGAGGTCATCTTCCCTTTATACTCAGGGCTCTGTTTCATGCTCTTTATGTAAAGTGTAAAACAATGTAATAGAGTTGAGAGGGAGAAATGATTATGCCAGGAGAGTAAAATGTATCAAGGTAAGTTATAGTAATTTGAATAGGTTATGAAAGGGAAGAGACTGGTAAGGAGTGATTTTTATAGTCTGTATTATATAAGCAAAGGCAGCTAAGTGGCACAAAGGATAGAATGCCAGGCCTGAGGTCAGGAAGACATCTTCCTGAATTCAAATCTAGCCTCAGACACTTATTATCCATGTGACCTGAACAACTCCCTTAATTCTGTTTGCCTCAGTTTCCTCATGTATAAAATTAGCTGGAGAAGGAAATGACAAATCTCTCCATCATCTTTGCCAAGAAAACCCCAAACAGGGTCACAAAGAGTCACGCTACTGAAAAGGACTACACTGAAATTATATAATGAAATTTCATTTCTGGCTAATAGTGACTGCTTTCTACTTATGCTCATTAATGCATTCAACAATATTAATTGAGCACCTGCTATATGCAAAGTTCTGTGGTGAAGATAGATATGAATAAGAAAATCTATCCTCCAATAGCTTAAACTTCAGTAGGAAGCAGGAGACATTAGTAGGTCTTTAATCCTATATTCCAACCATTAGAAAGGAGAAAGGTTTTAAGGAAAGAGTCCTGGATTTCCACCAGAGAAGTTAAATCCTGGTTCTGCTCTTCACTATCCTTGTATAAGTGATATCACATCTCTGGCCTTCAATTTTCTCATCTGTAAAATGAGGAATTTGCAGTTGATGGCCATTAAAGGCTGAATCTCTGTAACTATGATCCCTAATCCCCTTACTTTAAAAAGAACATCAAAATTACAAAAAGGGACCATAGGTCCATAGTTTTGGAGTGAGAAGAGACATTGGAGGTCATCTAGTTCAACCCCATCATGTTGTAGAACAGCAAAACAGATCCAGAGGATTTAATAACTTTCTGAGAGTCAGAGATAGCTTGTAGAAGAGCTGGCATAGAGCTGCTCTCTCAGAAGTCAATAATTACCTTGCAATCACAAAATCTCCTTTCTCAAGGGCAGCTAGGTGGCCCAGTGGATAATGCACTGGCCATGGATTCAGGAGGACCTGAGTTCAAATCTAGCCCCAGACATTTGACATTCACTAGCTGTGTGACCCTGGACAAGTCACAATCCTCATTGCCCCTGCAAAAACAACACACGCACATGCACACAAAAATCCCCTTTCTCAGTCTATATCTTTAGCACTGGACACTTTGAACAGTCTATATTTCTCCTTTGGGTGCAAGTCAGAAAGAGGCAAATTAAGGCTTGAAGTCAAGAACAAAACTTCCTTAGAATCAGAGCTGTCAAAGTAAAATGGGTTACATAGAAGAAAGAGTGGTATACTTCCTTGGAGGTCTTGATTGACCACTTTTCGTGTGAATTATAGTGGAGGTTCCTTTTACATATGGATTTAGGGATAGATGGCCATTGAGGTCCCTTCCAACTCTAAAATACTATCATTCTGTGGTTCTATGCCTATAACTGAGCCTCATTATTTTCTCCCTGAATCTTACTTCCATTCCTAATTTCCCCATCTTTTTCAATGGTATCATCATTCTAATAGTCACCATGCTCGAAACCTGGGAGTCATGAAAGATTCTGCAATGTTCTTAATCCCACACATTCAATCTGTTACCAAGCTTTGTCAAGTCCATTTCTGTAATCTTCCCCATATCGGTCCCATTTTGACTGTTACCACCCCTAGTTCAGGTCTTAATTGCCTTTTGTCTAAACTATTGCCTAATTGGTTTCCCCAACTCAGTTTTCTTTCCCCTTAAAACTTAGTCTATATATTATTGTCAGATTGGTCTTCCTAGTGAATGGACATTCATTACCATAATAAAGCATATAATCCTGTCCTTGCGACTAATTATGTCATTGAAATGATGAGATTTTTGAAAGCTTTAGCATTAGTGCACAAAGTATCACTGGTTATAAGAAGCTAGAAAGACTTCAGGTAAAGCACCTGGTAACGAATGGACAGCAACTTAGTCTGTTGCAGCTGGATTCTAAGACTGCCCAACAAATGCTAAAAATCAATAAGGTTTTGGGGGCAGCTAGGTGGTGCAGTGGATAAAGCACGGGTCCTGGATTCAGGAGGACCTGAATTCAAATCTGGTCTCAGAAACTTGGCACTTACTAGTTGTGTGAGCCTGGGCAAGTCACTTAACCCTCCTCATTGCACTGCCAAAAAAAAAAAAAGTTCTAGGTAGTATCTAGGTAGTGTAAAACAAACAAACAAACAAACAAAAAGTTTTATTCTGCACATTTTAACCTGTGAGGAGTGTCTGCTAGTTTAATTTGAGACTTCCAGAACCAGGAGAAAGGAGACAAAGTAATAAAGGGCAAGAGTATAAGAGGTAACCAAATTAGTCATCTGAGGGATAATGATATAACCAGATTAGGCAAAGAATATGTCTGTGACATGGTTGGTAGAGACTAGTCTGGGCCTCAGGTAAGATAATCATTAACTATAGCAGAAAAAAAAAATGGGAAGAAGCCTTTTGACCTAGTGCCCTAGTTAGAACAAGCCTTTATCACTTCTGCCAGTTCTGTGCAGACACAATTAAACTCCCTCCATGGGGTCTGCTAGGGTACATGGATTAGGGTCAAGGATTTTACTTGGGGGTGTTATTTTTTTTAATTTTAGAATTAAATTTATTTTTCTAATTAAAAAAATATTCTCTCTATTCTTCCACATTGAAAGGGAAAAATAAAAATGAACATGCATAGTCAAGCAAAACAAATTCCTGCACTGTCCAGGACCCAAAATCATCCAAATCTGTACTCCGAGTCCATGACTTTTCTCTGTAATAAGTTACATGCCATATTTCATCACCTTTGCTCTGGAATTTGGTAATTACAATTATCAGAATTCTTAAGTTTTTCCAAAGTTGCTTCTCTTTACAATGATATCCTATACATTATTCTCACTTCACTTTGCATTAGTTGATATATCTTTCCAGGTTTCTATAACACATAGAACACACACACACACACACACACACACACACACACACACACACACGGGTCCCTTTAGTCTTTCTCTGAGCACTTCGGGGTGTAGACCTTGTAGGTGTAGGTATTTTATAAGAAAGGCCAGGGTCTCAGTCAGGCACATGTGATTGGTTTCTAACCCATTATGTCACAGGCAGGAGAAAAATACCAATTAGCAAGAATAGTGGTTTCTAAAATTAAAAATGCTAGATATGAAGAGTTCAAGAGGACAGCTGGGCAAGTTCATGTCTAGGACAGGGACAATTCACAGCAAAAACAAACAAACAAAAAACCATTGGCAATAGGATAGTGTTATTTTTTTTTAATGGGGCAATGAGGGTTAAGTGACTTGCCCAGGGTCACACAGCTAGCAAGTGTCAAGTGTCTGAGGCTGGATTTGAATTTAGGTCCTCCTGAATCCAGGGCCAGTGCTTTATCCACTGCACTACCTAGCTGCCCCCATGTTGTTCAATTGAAAAAAAAAAATCCTAAGGACAAGATTTTTAAATTTCTGCTGACTCCATGTCTCTTAACCATGGACTAATCTAGCTAAATTCAAAGAGCCCTTCATTGAGATGGCTGCAGGGTAATAAACTCTCCAAAACTGACTACCCAAGGGTAGATATGTGATCTGCATTGCTTTTATTGGGAGTGAAAAGACATATCAAAGTATAGATTCTTGAAGTACTTAAATACAGATCAGAGATAAGATGATTTTAAAACTGGAATGGACCTCTAATCTAATCTATTGAATCTCCTTCATTTAAGGGACCTCAGGTTAAATTGATAGATCAGTTTTATTGCAGTGAATGTAAGTAGAGTGAGTGAAGGCCTTAAAACCAAATAGTGGAGCCAAGATTCAAAACCTTCTGAGTCAGATGCCAAATAAGGACCAAACTCCTTAGATGGACATTCAAGGTCTTCCACAAGATGGTTCCAATCAATATTTCAAACTTTATAATTCAATATGTCCATTCACATGCTCCAGTAAATTGGACCACTGACTATCTTGACCATGTTTACATGCTTTTTCAGTTTGCCACCATTACATATGCTGTGTGTTTTTAACAAGAATGCTCTTTCCCCATCTACACTATCTGACATCCTATCCATATTTTAAAACCTCACTGAAATGCTGCCTGCTTCATGATCATTCCAAGATTCCCCAAAATGTAAATCAGGTTTCTCTCATCTGATCGTATAGCACTTTTTATTCTCTTTATATACTCATCACAATCTTTTTTTAAAATCTATTTCTATGCATGCCTTATTTCCCCATATTTTGTTGTGCACTCCTTTGGGGGCATTATAGGAAATGTCTTTTTTGTACTTCCATCACTTTCACTACACCACTGTGCATAGTAGGCCCTTAAAAAATGTTTGTTGAATAACCAGGCATTGTGCTTGACATGGTGAATTTCTTGCCTTCTTTTGTTTTGTTTGGCTGTTTTTAGTTGTGTCTGACTCTTTGTTACCTTTTTTAGGGTAATATTTCCTTCTCCAGCTCATTTTATTGAGAAAGAAACTAAGAGAAACAGGGTTTAAGTGATTTCCCCAGTCACACTGCTAGTGAGGCAATTGGGGTTAAGTGACATGCCCAGGGTCACACAGCTAGTAAGTGTCAAGTGTCGGAGGCCAGATTTGAACTCAGGTACTCCTGAATCCAGGGCCAATGCTTTATCCACCTAGCCACCCCAAATAGGCACATTTTTAAGCCAAATCATACTCAGCCCAAAACTTCCTAGTTCATTTCCGTTTGACTTTTAAAATGGCTTTTCTGGAAGACTACAGTTTAATGTGTCAGATAGTGGCAGTTTTATTAATCATACAAGCACATGTTAGGTTTGTATTAGTACTTTTAAAATGCCTAATGAGAGAGCTTCATTCTGGCAAATTTTAGACTTCTTTAAGTGATGAGCTATGTATGCCCCTACAGCCTATTATCATCATATTGCCTTGTAATGAAGGAAAGAATATACAAAAGATTCCCTTTAATCCATTTTTACTATGCTTCTTTAATCTTGATTCTGAAATCAACAAGATCAAAATTTAAAGTTATAATATGACCTACTCATCTTTATAGGGTAGGGATTTTTGTAACCACTATGTGAAAGTTATCTGATGTAAATATATGTGAGTGGAAGTAGAGCACATTAAGACCTTAAACCTAAGTGGTAGAGTCAGGATTCAAAAATCTTCCAGAGTATATACATATATAGCTACTGCTAAGGTTTAAGCTCTCATCTTCTCTTACCTGAATAATTACAACATTCTCCTGACCAAGTTCCCTTCCTTGTATATGTGTATGTCCATACATGTGTGTATACATATATACACATGTGTATATATACATATATGTACATACATATATACACATACACACAAATTGTTGTCATTTTAGTTGTGTCTGATTCTTTGTGAACTCTTTTTGGGATTTTCTTGACAAAAATACTAGAGTGCTTTGCCATTTCCTTCCCTAGATCATTTTATAGATCCGGAATTGAGGCAAACAGGGTTGAATGACTTGCCCAGGGTCACACAGCTATTGTTTGAGGCCAGACTTTAACTCACAAAGGTGAGTCTTTTTGATTCCAAGCCTGGTACTCTATCAAGTGTACCATCTAGCTAGCCATATGTGAGAGAGTGAGAGAGTGAGAGAGTGAGAGAGTGAGAGAGTGAGAGAGTGAGAGAGTGAGAGAGTGAGAGAGTGAGAGAGTGAGAGAGTGAGAGAGTGAGAGAGTGAGAGAGTGAGAGAGTGAGAGAGTGAGAGAGTGAGAGAGTGAGAGAGTGAGAGAGTGAGAGAGTGAGAGAGTGAGAGAGTGAGAGAGTGAGAGAGTGAGAGAGTGAGAGAGTGAGAGAGTGAGAGAGTGAGAGAGTGAGAGAGTGAGAGAGTGAGAGAGTGAGAGAGTGAGAATATTCTGGCAAGAGTATATTGACTGTGACCTCCAACTAATTTCAATAACATTTAATTATTCTTTGTGATTTATAATATCTCCTTCATAGCAACCCAGTAAGATGGGTAGTACTATGATTACCATCTTAATATTATAGATGAATACCTCAAACGAAGTTCTATTCCACTACTACATTGTGGCAGGGAGGTGATGCTTAGATCCCTATGGCTATGGTAGTAAACCTCAAGTTCTGACAAACTAGGAAGATTCTGTATAAGGGCCTGTGCAGGGCTTGTGTCATTATTATCTGTTATAGAAGCTCATCAATAGGTGGTTAGCTTCAGGATGATGGATTTTGTTTTAGTCACAGCAATCAAAGACAACTTGAACTCAACTGGGTTATCTTTCCCATGAAACACATTCCTTTTCCAAACTTTGCCATTTATGTCTGAAGTACCAACATCCTTCCAGTTTCCCCAAGTTCATAACCTTGCCTTATCCTCAACTTCTTTCTCCTTCATTCCATATATCCATTCTGTTGCCAAATCTTGCCATCTTCACCTCCAAAAATCTCTTGTACATTGTCTTTATTGACTCATACAGCTACTACTAAGATTTAAGCTCTCATCTTATCTTGCCTGGATAATTGCAAAATGCTCCTGACAGAGCTCCCTTCCTCAAGTCTTTTCCCATTCTTTTTCATCCTACACATTCCTGTTAAAGAGATTTTTCTTAGATGCAGATCTGATCATGTCACTCCCTTACTTAATCTCAGGGGTTCCCTATTAGCCTTAAAATAAAATACTCTCTGTTTAGCAGTAAAAGCCCTTCTTACCTAAGCTTCAACCTATCTTTTCAGTCTCACTGGAAAATACATTATCTTCCTTACTCTGAGATCCAGACCAATTGGCCTTTTCCCTGTCTTTCAAATATCACATTCCATTTCTCCTCTCTGAGCTCATGCCTCAGATGCATTCCTTTCTCACCTCCATTTTAAAGGATCCTTATCTTTCTTCAAGATATAGGCATAGCATGAAGCTTTTTCTTATCGCCCCTTGCTCCACCACCCTAATGATAGTGCCCACCTCCATGAAATATCCCTGGACCAGGTATTCCAAAAAATTCTTAGTGCAGTTTTGGATTATTAAACCTACTTAAAGCTATCAAAACTTAAAACTACAACAAGATTTTTGGTATATCCTGTATTCAAATGCTTTGTTTTCATTTGTATTCACTTTATATTTATTCTACATACATACACACAGGTTATTACAAAAATCTTAGTGTAATTTCAATCTATTAAATTTTTTCACTTATTAAAGCTTAAAACTGAAGTAAGACTTTGGGACATCCTGAATATATATGCATGTGCGCGCGTGCACACGCGCACACACACACACACAGAGGCACATTACATATACCTATAGACACTATATATGTACATACATAAATACATGTACATTTACATATGTTCATTATGCATATCTACTTGTCTTCCCCATTCAAGTTTAAATTCCTTAAAAGCAAAGATTTCTTTCACTGATTTTCATGGATCTTCTAATTTATGCAAGTGTGGTTGTTGCTTTCTCCCAATGAAGTTATCCTGGGAGGCTATATTCAAACAAACAAATTTATTAATCTTTTAAGTGTTGAAGTACAGATTAAGAAACTAAATGTTGGAAAGTTTCTATTACCTTAACCTCCAAAGTCCCAGAATGAGCAGATGGAGTTGCAGGCCTAATGACTGGACACAGAATTTCTGACTCAAACTGGCATTCTTACCATTATATAATGCTGAATTATGAAGAATAACTAACACCTGAGTTTGCAGGGCAAAATGTCTGGGATCACATTCACCTGTAGCTACTGTAGTCAACTAATAGTGGACCCAATTCGATAATATTCAAAGAGGCAATTATAGGCACACCTGGCTAGTTTCTTCCTTAGTAGCAGAGATATTTCACTAGAATTACACACTGATACCAGCTCACAAATACATACTCTTAAATCAAGAAAAGCAACCGAACATCTATGGGCTGATGCATGCAAGGAGATGTTATCATTACTAATGATCCAGTTACAGTTAATGATTTTATTGCTAACCAGGGGCCGAAGTAGTTAGGTTAAACTTACAGAACGGTTTCCTGGTACCTCATGTTGTTTTTATCCTCAGCTGAGCTGTTTGAAAATGCAGTTCTTTTAATGAACTATGAAATGAACCAATAAAACACTCTGAAGCATGAACTGGGCCAGGAAATTTCGTGGTGACAGTTATCCAAGATACTAGTATTCTGAGCTATGGGTTCAATCAAAGGTTGAAGGGGGGAAATAGTACAAAGGGAAGATTTGGAGCCTGCTTGAAATATATTTGTTAATGCCACACCTCTAAAAATAGATGCATTATGCCCTTATTTAGTATTTACCTAATTTTAGCTTAGAATTACTTTTATTTCAGTACTGATTTTTTTTTTGGGGGGGGCGTGTGCAGGGGGGTAGAGAGAGAGAACAGACTGAGTGGCTTACTACTGAGACTTGAATATTAAACAAAGACAAACTAGTTTCCTGGAGTATTTTGTGGTGACTGTGGGGGCATTTTGTGTAATTTTCCTTCCTGATGTTCCCTACAAAAGTGAATTGATAGGAAAATACCTGAAATTTTCTTCACAAAGTCCTTCTGCTTAGGAAACTGTAGTTCAATCTAAATAGAGTAAGTAAATAGAAAACATAAACACAAATACCAGAATTTTTGTGAGAGAAAAGCTTCCTAAATGTATATAGAGCCATAGGGGAGGGAATATCTTATTTGTACATCGAAATTTCAAGTCTTTCTAATGATCTCAAAAGCAGAAATATTGAAGATGACCTGAACAGTAAACCTAGTCATTTGTTCCAAGTGAGCAGTAAAGAATTCTAATTTAATTTATTTTAGTGCCTGTTTATGTCTTTGGGGGACAGTGGTCGGATAAAACATGTCATTGGGCTAATAAATCTGTTGTGTTTGCTTGACAAGATGAAATATGCTATAAGCTACTTGGACAGTATGTACAAAACTACCATTTCCTCCTTAGTTCCTGAACAACCATCCCAATATTTCTTCAAAATGAGGAACTGTTAAATAAACAATTCATCACATACATACCCTCCTGTTAAATAATCCTATGCCAAAATAACGATATTTATAATAAGTTGTTACATTCAGGTTAAAGCAGGACCATGTATGTACCTAATATTACTGATGTTGTTAAGTTTGATCCACTGTAGAATATTCTCACTGTTGGTTTTGAATTATATCTATCAATTTTTTCTTAAACATGAGTGAAGATAGGTAAAGAATATATTTATTATATTGAAGAATCACAGGAAAGAAAACTGGGTGGGGGGAGAGACAGATGGTGACAAGATAGTGTCAGAGACAGAGACAAAGATAGCAGTAATCAGAGACAAAAACAGAGGGACAGGGAGACAGAGAAAGCTGTTAATTCTTGCCAACACTTTTCCAAAAATATCTCCTATTGACATAAGTTAATATTTACTATAAAGGGATTGTTCAGGGTTACTTCAAATGCCGACTCCTACAGAAAATCTTTCCTGATCTCTTCAGTTGTTATTGCTACTCCCCCTATCAACATAATTACTTCAATTATAGTTTACATTTACTCATCTGCGTTCATGTTATTTCCATCCATAGAATGTAAGCTCCCCGAAGGCTAAGACTGTCATATCTCCTTCACATAGAATAGGGTCTTGAACATAGCAAGTACTTAAAAAATGCTTGTTGGATTGAATTGACTCCAATTGTTATATATAGGACTTCTGCAAGAATCATTCCTGTGGTTTGGTGCAGACACCACATAATGTCCTATAGTTTAAACAAGGCAGACACTTAATTTTTCTATTAGTTTTCTATTAGTTTAACTGAGAAGTTTTAATTGACAAGTTGTGTTAATTTAAAGATAAACATGAAAATTTGTTTTTATGTGTAATTCAGAAAATAGAATTCTAAACAGGAAAAAAAAAGATAAACAAAAGGAAAAGAAGAGGAAGATAAAATATGAAAACATGAGCCACTAGCAACTAAGTGGTAGTAGATATTCCTAGTTACTATTATAGGCCTTCCCTTTACTTCAAATGGCCACTAGTATTGAGAGTAGGTTGGATTCAGGTCAAGAGAAAATGCCTGGGAGTAGGGGGGAAGGGAGCATTTTGATTAGTGCACAGGTGATGTGAAAGTCATATTACAAAGTGCCTTTTATTTATCTACCTCTTAGAAAGCAAACTCTCCATTAGAAGATGAAGTGATCCACCTCAGAACGGAGGGTAAAAATATCTTTTGCCAGAAGGGGAAATTGTTTTTCCTTAAAATGTTAAAGGGAAAGATTCCCCAAGTTATGCTTTGCAGTAATCAAAATTAAAACTTGAAATGCTATGTCCAAAGCAGGGCCAACAGTATCATTTCAAAACCAGTCCACAGCCTTCTGAAACACTCTAACTTTTGAAAAACCAGTGGATGTTATACAAGTCCTGAATGGTTGTTTAGAATAGTCTAACTAGCCGTTTAGAAATTGAGAAAGTACTTCTGAAAGGATTTCTCAGAAAGAACACTACAATAGGAAAACAATTGTTGATAGGATAGAATAGTTTCATCTGCTGTTGTTAAGCCTCTTGCTATTCCCAGACAACCTCGAATTTCAAGTTTCAACAAAATTGCTTTTCATTTCTTTTAATTAAAATCATCCATTTTCAAAGTAACTGAAAGATTTGATTTTAACAGATATTTTATATTTACTATATCGCTCATAATGTCAGTTAAGTCAGTATTTCGGGGCAGCTAGGTGGCACAGTGGATAGAGCACCGGCCCTGGAGTCAGGAGTACCTGAGTTCAAATCCAGCCTCAGAAACTTAACACTTACTAGCTGTGTGACCCTGGGGAAGTCACTTAACCCCAATTACCTCACCAAAAGAAAAAAAAAGGCAGTATTTCAAAAATTTGTATTTTCACTGGTGGAAACACTCCCTACATGGATACAGATTGCAAACCTTACATGTTTCAGTAAAACGTCTTCATGAATTGCTGTGATCAAAAATTTTAAAAATACAAAATCATCAATTCCTATCATCCCAACAACCTTTCACAAATTTAGATAGACTGGGTTTGTGGCCAACAGTACCACAGGGCCTTTAAGTGAAACCTTTCCATTAGATCATTTCCATACCATGTTTTATTTTCTGGATATTAGTGTAATTTACTATTATAATGACAAATTCTTAAGTCATAGGATTAAAGGATCATAGATATAATATTTAAATGACTTAGGAGGACACCAACCACCTCATTTTATAGATGAGAAATCTAAGACAAATAGGTTAAACACCTTGCCAAAGATTTTACTCGTACTGCATGTCAAAGATAGGATTTGAATCCCCACCATCTTACTACAGAATAAGTCATTTAGTAGTTATATTACTGTTGCCAAGGTGTGTTTTTTCCCTTTTTGTAAATGTGATTATTTCAAAGAGACATTAAGTGTTGTAAATAGCTAAATAAACACAGTGAAAGATTTATGATCAATGGCTCCCATATTAAACATATATATAAAACACTGCAGGCTACAAAACAGAAATACCTTCCAAAAACCAGTGAGGATTGTTTTAAAAGCCTATTCAACATCACACAGTGCCCTGGATTCATGCACAATGTTCTCATTAGTTGTTTTATAAAGAGCAGAACAATTACTGCTAGAATCAGAAAAGTTTTCACCTAAAGTGATTGAAACTCTTCCCAGAGCTCATTTCCCTTCTCAGAGGTAAGCCAGCAAACTCAAAGGCACAAACATGTACAGTCAAATGTTCCCATTTTGCAAATGAACAACCGGTGTAGTCTCAACTTTGAAGGGAGGGAGCATGACCTTGCTGCTTGTAGAGTGTCAGAAGCAGCTGGTCCTTTTAAGTTGTTGCCCGATGTTTCGCTCTCTGTGTGTTTCGTGATGGGGCTGCCAAGCACAAGAGAGGATAAGGCAAGAGAGCACCGGAGATGTGAAATCTTTTTCAAAATGTAACTAATGAGCTCCAAAGAGTTCTATGAAGTGTATATTTCGAAAACATTGGGCCCGGTATCATCTGAGATTATGAGACAAAGAAAAATATAAAACCTGAAACAAATAACTCAATTAGGGAGTATTGCACCTCACACAAAGAAAATGAAACAGAATGAAAGTTGAGTGGAAGAAAAGGACATCTCGAATCAAACCACTGAGCTGATCACGTAGATTAGTATGAAGAGACATCTCAGCATAAATGAATATGCTGTCTGTAGAGATGAGTAGGGTGCCCAGAACACCAATGTGGTGTAATGAAGACATCTAGCCTCAGAAAAGGGAGATGGGTTCAAGTCTAAATACACACCTATTGCCTCTATCATCTTAGTCAAATCACATAACTTCTCAGTGGCCCAAGTAATTCTCAGAACCTCTAATTTTCTGAGAAGGTACATTTCTGCATTGGTAGAGAAAGAAGTTCCTCTCCAGGCACTCCCACACCAATAAAACCATAAGCCCAGTCCCCATCAAAAATAAAATTTGATTGGGATTCATAAAAATTCAAGATAATGACTCCAGATCTGCACAAAACAAATATTTATAAGATGAATAGGCAACAATCAAATATAAAGGGGATCTTCTATTAGAAACAGAGATAAAGCCCAGCACGGTCTGCCCCAGGCTCAGGGGGCACCTGGTCGCCTGCGGGCGTCCTTGCGTTGCAGTGGAGCAGCAATCAGCAACCATGGCTACACGCCTGTGGCCCCTGTTAGGGTTTTGCATTAAGTCCAGCTTCTCTGGTGGGTCCATATACCTCGTTTATGATCAGGGACTGCTGAGGTCGAGTTCCCAGGGTCAGTCTGCCCTACGAAGGGCACAGGAGGCAATCCCAGTCGCCTTCAACCATTACTCAGAATTACTTTCAAAGCACATGGGTATCCGGCTGGAGCTCCCATCCATGCCACATTTCAACATTAACCTCCTAGAGAACTAGAACTCAGGCATCAACAGCTTGATGTCTTCACTGCCCACCTCAACGATGCAGGCATACAGTCGTGAAGACTGGACCTACCTGTAGGGCCAGAAGTGAAGTTCCAACCCCTCAGGAACATTGGCGGGGATGGTGGGGGTGAAAAGGACTTGGGTTTCAGGACCCAAAAGCTGTGGGATGACATCTGTCCCCCTGATGGCTGCTTGTGGCAATGCCCTGCCTAAATAAAGGACTTTAGAACAAAAAACAAAACAAAAAAGAAAGAAAAAAGAAAAAAAGAAAGGGGGGGGGATCACAACCTCTATCCCTGCCCTCACTCCCAAAAAACAAAACCTAATAAATCTTCAAAAGTTATTTCCCAATTCAATGGTCCAGTTTTAGTCGTTTGATTATCTCACTTAAACAGAAAATATAGTCCAGTAATCAATCTGTCCCAGAGGTTGCCTTTTTCTTCTTCTTCTTTTCCCTTCTAGGAAACATTTTCAAGAAGGACAGAAACTCATCATAAGCACTGACCCAAATCTCAGGTGAGATTGTCATTCTTCAGCAGAAATAGTAGCAGTGAGTGGTGATAGCCAATGTTATCACTTATTAGCACTCATGTCATATATCAGTTTCCACTCTCCAAGTGTCTATCTAGGGAGTTTCTTTACTGTTACTTATCTGTGCTGCATAAATGACCTTATCTGATGTGGCCAGTCAAGTTGTGGCTCTCACCTGTTGCTTGCTGCCAAGAAACAGTAACTTCTCAGGTTGCCTTTCACCAAGACAAACATGAGATTCAAAAGCTTGACCTATTTTTTCTCCTTGAACATCTCCATTAGAAGCAGGGGAATCAGTACTACCTTTCTAGCCATTGCCACAGTCCCTGTTAATTCTAAGCTGCCATCTTAAACATTCACCTTTTCAGAGGCCTCATAATGGGATTTGTTCTGACTGTCTATAACTGCTTTACCCATGCCTTTCCCTCTCTTACCCACAGGGCTTTTGGGCAGAATGAATGCTTTGCTGAATCAAAAGAACAGCACAGCCTTCCATATTTACATAGTTACTGTCATCCTAGAGGATTGTTAAATACTTTACTCATTGACATATACATTCTACAAGGGTCTTTACATAAAGGCTCTGGAATATAGTCATCTCTTAGTCAATTGATATAGTATGAGAAGTTCATATGTTTCCCTTTTAAAATAAAATATGTAATTAAAAAACTACTTAGCAGTTTTAAGGTAGGAAAGGAAGTGGGTCTTGTAAATCTGCTCTCAGCTGGCAGGCAGAGGGAGTATAGATTGATGAAATGATAAGCTGGAGATACAGAACCACGTTTACCTCTTAACAACACAATCATTAAAGGAATGGGCCAAATCACAGAAATTTGTATTCTTTTATGAAGAAAGAAATTAAAAATATTGTTCCTCAAACAAGAATATAAGTATAACCTCTTCTTTCAAAGCTTGCTACACTGTACTTAATGGAGGGTATCTGCATTGTCTAAACCATTTATTCTGTATGTCTCTTTGGATGTGTTTGTATGTTGCCTCTTCCATTAGACTGTGTGAGCTCCTTGAGAGCAGTGACTATCTTGTATCTTTGCATTCCTAGGGCTTAGCACAATGGTTGGCATATAGTAGGTACTTACTCAATGGGTGTGATTTGACACTAAGGATCATTCCTGAAGAATGCAGTCAGGGAGAAGATGAATGCATAAGACCATCCTCAACATAACAGCATCTTCTACTTTCAGAAGGATCAGTGTCACATTTAGTAAGAGCCCTGATATTTTCTGGAATTGGAGTTTCCTTTCCTGATCCCTCTAGATTCTATCTTCAGGACAGCTAAGTGACACAGTAGAAAGAGCACCAGGCCTGAAGTCAAATAGACTAATTTTCATGAGTTCAAAGTTGAGAGGCAGTTAGGTGGCTCATTTGGTTTCAGACACTTACTAGCTGTGTGACCTTGGGCAAGTAGCTTAACCCTGTTTGCCTCACTTTTCTCATCTGTAAGATGAGCTAGTGAAGGAAATAGCAAACCACACCAATAACCTTGCCAAGAAAACCCCAAATGAGGTTATTTAAGAAGGGAAGTGAAAAACAACTGAATATCATAGATTCTATTGTCATCTCCCTTCTTAAATAGTCATGTATATATTAATTTGTTTTTCTGTTATACTACCCAGTTAGAATATCAGCTCCTTGAAAGCAGGAGCTATATTTTTGTTTTGTTTAGTTGTCATATCCCAAATGCCCAGCACAGTTCCATATACATGAGAAGGTTTTTTTTTTTCATTTTTTAATAAATGTTGGTTGGATAAGTTTCCCTTTTCCCAATGTTTTCTAATTTTTAAATGTTTTGCTTATACCTAAAGTTCAGACTTCATTGTGTCTATGATAAGCATAGCAAGGTGACCCTACCCCAACCTCTGACAGATTCATAAGGAATTGTAGTATTGCTCAAACAAGGGCCCTGTGACCCTAAAAAATCCAAGTATCTGGGGCTTGGAAGAAGAAATGAATTGTAGTACAGATTACTTTCGAGGAAATCAATGTTAAATGAATGAATTTCCATTTCTTTTGCTCTAAACTCAGAGATATAGTCTGCTAGGGAAAAATACTCTTTGGATGTTAAAATTACATAGAGGAAAAGAGCAACCTGATGATGGCTGATATTAACAAAGCTTAAAACATTAGCACTAATCAGGTGAAGTGATGAAAATGTCACCAAACAAAATAAAAATGCTAAAAGTGAAAATAGATCATTGAAGTGCCCTGACAGTTTGATTATCTGCTTCTTCCTAACATCAGATGCATCCTGTCACCATGATGATCCTAATATTTAACAATTTTGTTAAGTTTTTCATTACCTTTAAATTGGATGAATACTTCTAAGTCTATATCTGAAGTAATTGTTTTAGGCTTCTTACACTTTTCCCATTGTTTGAATGTAATGACCTTTCCCTGGTAATACAGGTAGACTTAGACATAATTATCTTTTTATAAGAAGAGATAACATACATAACAAAAGAGAGAAATGTATATTTCTTACTAATAATAATACCTAGCATTCATATAGTGCTTTGAGGTTTGCAATGCGCTTTATAAATACAATCTCCTTTAATCTTGACAACAATTTAGGAGTCAAGTGCTATTATTATACCCATTTTACAGATGAGGAAATGGAGGCAGACAGAAATTAAATTACTTGCCCAGATTCACATAGCTAATGAGTATCTGAGGCAGGATTTATAATTAGGTCTTCCTGACCCCAGGTCCAACATTCTAATAACTGTGCCATCTACCGGAATGTGTAACTATGTAGACTGGTTGATGTCAGATGATCACCAAGAAACCATAGTTTTTGATCTCTGGGAGCAAAAAGGCAGCACCTGTTTCCCATTGTTATAATAAGATGATCACCTCCTTTCACACTCTGTGGCTGCCTATAAGCAACAAGCAGAGAGAGAGGGGGAGGGAGAAGGAGAGGGAGAAGGACCCTTTGGGTTGGTGTTTAGGTTGGCCCATCACTTTGTAGATTTCTGCAGACAAATTTCTATTGGGGAGAATGAGGGACATCAAAGAAGCAGGTGAAGCCTCTTTCATAGTCTCTGAGTGGCTTTCCCTATATGTCTGTTATTAGGTTTCTCTGTGTCAGGTCGATCCATGGAGATAGTGTGTTTATTAGATTATCCTATGATTGAGAGAAGGTTTAACTCACCCCCCCCCAAAAAAAGACCACTAGATGGCTTAGCAATGATGATTGTGTTGCAAGATCAGAGAAGAAAGACATTTGCATAACACCCTCTGAGTCTATTCCTATTCTTTTGACCTGCTATTATGAGAGTGACTTTGTATAAAGTATTTATAAGTGACCTTTTTCAATTCCCAAATTTTCCTATTTAACAGATGACTGGGGTCTTCTTTAGGAGTCGTAAGTATATCTCAACATTGTTTGCTCAGTCTATTCAATTGGTGAAGGGTAATTGCACAGTAACTAGTTGTTAGACTTTAAAGCTAATATATATACTAAGCAGAGCTGGGCATTCCCAGAGGAGGCAGAAACAGGGGAAAATGATAGTACAGGGCTCCCAAAATCTGAAAATGTGGAGGATGCTATTATATATGGTGATTTGTTATTGTTTAATTTATGTGGTCGACATATTTTGAATGAGGAGTATGTTCTGTTTAGAGAGGTGCCCCTCTCTAAACCTCAGTGTCCACTATTTATAAAATAAACAAATGACCTCCAAGGTCCCTTAGAGTTCTGTATCTATGGTCCTATGATATGTAGGTAAAATGTTTCTTAATTAAGGCCACTTCTAAACATAAGTAGCCGATTCCTTATGTTAGGTAATAATACTTTCCAATATGACCAGGCAGTGGGAATTTGCCTAGGGTAGGCTTTTTTTGGTCCCTAAATATATTCTCCTTAGTAAAAGCAGGCAGGATCAGAGATTGGAGTGAGGAAGACCAGAAAAAAGGAAAGAATAGTTGTATGTTTTTTTTTTTTTTTACTACATTTCTAATGTCGGCTTCCATTCACTGCCACATTTCTCAAAAGAGTGCTCTATAATACTGGCTCCACTTCATTATCATGCATTCTTTCCTCAGTGTCCTCAAATCTAACTTTTATCCAAATGCACCCTAGCATTCTACTGAAACCTAACATACTAGGTTATGAATGATGGAATTATCAGATCCAATTGTCTTTTCTATGTTATTCTTCTTAACTTCTAGATACACTTGCAATCATTAAGCTCTCTACTTAAAATATTTTCCCCTACACATCTCTATCCAAGACCATACCTATTGTATTGCTTCTCAAATATATCTTCTTTATTTTTTCCCAGGCTCTTTTTTTTCCAACTTCTTAATTTCCCAGGGTAAAGTTTTAGGATTTCTGCTTCTCTCTACTCTTTTTCCCTTAGACTACTATGACGGAATCTCTCTACCTCTGCTAAGAATGATATAACTTCTAGTTAATGTCATCATGGAAGACATGGCATTACATAGGATCACATAACTAGAATAAGATGGGATCTTAAAGATCAATAAATCCAAATTCTTAATTTTACAGATAAGGACACTGAGGTCAAGATGTTACATAACTTGCCCAAGGTTGCAAAGGCAGTAATAATCAGTGGTAATAGTATTCTTTCTGCTACAACTTACTGCTTCCTTCTTGGTATTTCAGTTAGGTTTTAAAAGGAGAGTAGCATTTTGATAGACAGAGATGGGAGCATTCCAGTTGGAGGAAACAGCATGTGTAAAGACAATAGAGACAGCAGCAAAGTGAAAAATATTTTTAAAATGGGAAATAGCTCAAAAATAGGTGGTGTAGTAAAAACACTAATGAAAATGGACATCACAATTAACTTTGGGAGCCCTATGAATATTATGCAATGAATCTGGAAATTAAAGATTTTTGAGTGCAAGTTTCAAGCATTTATTTTGGAACATGAATCTGGTGACTATGTAAAAGATGGATAGAAGTGCATAAACACAGGAATCAGAGATGCAGGAGGCTGTTACTACACTAGCCAGATAATTGATTGATGGTTATACTGGGGAAATTATGATAATTGACATTTATATAGCAGTCTAAGATTTACAAATCACTCTACATGTATTCTAGTCATACATATACTATATACACTGTAATCACAACAACTCTATGAGCTAAGAAATGTATGTGTAGAAAGGAAATTCCCTTGGGATATAAATCTCAGTGGCGTGTTTTGCCCCTTAGTCACACATTATTTGAACCCAAATATCTGACTCTAATTCCAGAAGTCTCTCTACTATGCCATAAAGTGGCATCGTTATTCCCATTTCACAGAGGCTTCTTTTTAAAAAGGGAGGTTTTAAAAACTGAGGCAAACTTTTAAGAAGTTAAGTAACTTGCCCATAGTCTCATAAGTGGTGTCAGAGGCAAAATGTGAATCCATATCTCTCCTCATGTCTACCATTCTTGTCATTAAACCATAGAAAGAGATAAACATAAAACACATATAAAAGTAACAACTGATAGGACTTGGTGGTTCATTGGAGGTCAGGAGAGGGGCAGAGGCCAAAGATTGCTACACATTTTAAAATCTTAGTAACTGAAAGAAAGGCAGTATCATAAATTCAGTTTTAGACATATCAGGTTGGAGATAATTATAGGACATCTAAAGAGGAGATGTGAGTTTATAGCATGAGAAAGAGGCTGGAGATGTAGATAGAAATCTAGCAATCTTCTGCATGAGGGTTCTATTTGAAGGACAAAGGGTGAAGTAATAAGCCATATTGGAAAAAGGAACCCACATTTAGAAGGAAAAAGGAGAAAGGGGAGCTAATAAAAGGGATACAGAAAGAGCTACTAAAAGGTAAAAGGATGGGAACATCACAAAGGCTGAGAAGTTAGAATTTCAAGAAGTAAGGTCTAGTCAATTCAACAAACATGGCCTACTATATGCAAGTCACTATTTTAACAACATCAATATGTGCAGTGGATAGGGATTTTTTTTAAGTTCATATTGAATTTGATAATGAGGATAAGACTGGTTATCCTTAGGCAGTTTCAATGCAATAATAGATGAGGAAGAGGAAGATAATTTAATTTAAGAAGTTTGGAGGGGAATAAGAGAAACAAAATTATAGCAAAGTCAAGATAAAATTTTGTTTGGGATAGTAAAGAATAAATGCATTTATAGAATTGGGGCCTATAGACAATGGAGCAGGATAGATGAAAGATGAAAGAGAAGCAAAGCATAACATGGAGGAAGGTTTGTAGCAAATGGGGATTGAGAATAGAGTTAGAAAATGGAAGTGACAACCTATTTTTTAAAAAAATAATTTAATTTAATTTATTTATTTTTGTTACATTTTAAGTTCTGAACTTTCTTCCTCCCTCCCCTGCACTTGAGGTCACCATCTCTCTCTCTCTCTCTCTCTCTCTCTCTCTCTCTCTCTCTCTCACACACACACACACACACACACACACACACACAAAACAACACTATGCATACTTTTATTTATTAGTTCTTTCTTTGGAGATGAATAGCATTTTCCTGCATAGCTCCTTAATAGTTGATTTGAGGATTTGTACTATACAAAATAACTTGATTGTTTAAAATTGTTCTTCAAACAATATTGATGTTACTGTTTAGAAAATTCTCTTGTTTCTACTCCACTTTTCATTATTTTGTTCAAATATTCTAAATATATATGAGATTCTTCTAAGTAAAAGAAATTTTAAGGTTATGAGTATGTGGCAATAAAAGCAGATTAAATGAGAAAAGACTGAAGAAAATGATCTTGATATTCATTAAATGGGAGGTAACATCTGTTAAGAGTAAGACTGGAATTTGACAGAAACTTCTGGGAAAACTGGAGGATGGTATGGCAGAAACTAGGCATAGACCAACATTGTACACCTTATACTAAAATAAGTTCAAAATGGGTACATGACTTAGACATAAAAAGTGATACCATAGGTAAATTAAGAGAGGAAGGAATGGTTTACCTCTCAGATTTATGGAAAGGAGAACAGTTTATGACTAAACAAGAGATAGAGAATATGATGAAATGCAAAATGGATGATTTTGATTACATGAAATTAAAAAGCTTTTGTACAAACAGAAGCAATGCATCCAAAATTAGAAGGGAGGCAGAAAGCTGAGAAACAATTTTTACAGCCAGTATTTCTGACAAAGGCCTCATTTCTAAAATACATCAAGAACTAAAACAAATTTCTAAGAATCCTAGTCATTCCGCAATTGAGAAATGGTCAAAGAATATGAACAGGCAGTTTTCTGATGAAGAAATAAAAGCTATATATTGCCATATGAAAAAATGCTCTAAATCACTATTGATTAGAGAAATGCAAATTGAAATAACTCTGAGGTACCTACCACCTGACACCTATCAGATTGGCTAATATGACAAAAAAGGAAAATAGTAAATGTTGGAGAAGCTGTGGAAAAATTGGAACACTAATGCATTGTTGGTGGAGCTGTGTGATCCAACCATTCTGCAGAGCAATTTGGAACTATACCCAAAGGGTTATAAAGCTGTGCGTACTCTTTGACCCAGCAATACCACTATTAGGTCTTTTACCCAAAGAGATCATAAAAAAAGGAAAAGGACCCACATGTACAAAAATATTTATAGCTACTCTTTTTGTGGTGGCAAGGAATTGGAAATTGAAGAGATGCCCATCAATTGGATAATGGCTGAACAAGTTGTGGTATATGAATGTAATGGAATTCTATTGTGCTGTAAGATTCTTCTCAGCAATACAATGGTCCAAAATATTTCCAAAGGACTTATGATGGAAAATGTTCTCCAAATCCAAAAAAAAAAAAAAAAGGAACTATGGAATATAGATGCAGATTGAACCAAACTATCTCTATTTTTTTCTTTTTTGAGGTTTTTCCTTTTTGCTCTGATTCTTCTTGCATAGCATGACTAATTCAGAAATATGTTTAATGTGATTGTACATATATAATCTATATTGGATTGCTTGCTCTCTTGGGTAGGGGGAGGGAGGTGAGTGAGGAAGAAAAAATTGAAACTAGAAATCTTATAAAAACAAATGTTGTGAACTATCTCTACATGTAACTGGAAAATAATAAAACACTTTTATGGAAAAAATTAAAAATTAAAAAAGAGTAAGACTGGGATGACAATAGATGGTTTGAGGGGCAAAAGACACAGAAAAGGTTTGGAAGAACTGCACTGGTTAATAAAATAGGGAATCAATAAGAAATAAATTGCCCAGAAAATGAGGGCTGCCAAAGTTAGATAATACATAATTCTAGGGGGACTCAAACCACCACAGCTTCATGACTTTTTCTGGAAACGCTCCACAACCTGGAAACAATTGATTGTAGAGATGAACTAGACTGGCATTAGTAATGGTAAAAAAAAAAAAAAAAAAAAAAAAACTGGTCTATTTGCTGTTTCTTGAAAATGTCTTCTCTTCCCATCTCCAAGTCTTTGATCAAAATATTTCCTTCACTTGGGATAGCTGGTCCCATTGTTCTCTATCAATTTAATGTCTACCTATCCTTTAACTCCAGTTTAAATATCACTTCCTCTTGACACTCTAAGAATTGATTTCTTTATTCTATAAAGCATTATGCTAATTATATCTAATTATTCATTAGACAATATAGCTTGCTCTATTAGTTACCTGCCGGAATATGTCCTATAACCATACAGACTGTGTGCTACTTGAATGCTGGGACTGTGTCTTATATATTTTTGCATGAAGCATTCACATGCAAATAAATATGTCTACTAACTGATTAATTGATAAGAACAGACACAGTAGAAAGAAATAACGGAGATTCATTATTCATGCATAGAAAAAGCAGAAAGAGGAGACAATGGAAATTATTGTCAAAGTCATAACGTTGTAAGTAATATTGCCAAAATGCATTCAAAAAGACATAAAAAGTCAACAAGTAGTTATTAAAAACCTATTATATGCCAGGTATTGTTATTTACTTCAAGGTTCTATGAAATCATTGTTATGGATATGCTTTTTAGGGATGCAGATGACAATCCTTCAAATTCATCACTTAATTCCCAACCTTCTGATGATGAACTCCTTCATACATAGCTGAGCTGGTCCTCAGAGATGACCAAGTTATCCTCTAGGCCCAAACTTAAATCCTTAAGTTCTTAATGACAGGCAGGATATCTAACTGTCAGCAGCCTCCATTAGAATGGCCATTAAGAACGCAGGATGGGGGAAGCTAGGTGGCGCAGTGGATAGAGCACCGGCCCTGGAGTCAGGAGTACCTGAGTTCAAATCCAGCCTCAGACACTTAACACTTACTAGCTGTGTGACCCTGGGCAAGTCACTTAACCCCAATTGCCTCACTAAAAAAAACAAAACAAAACAAAAACAAAAAAGAACGCAGGATAATCTCCCCACCATAACAGGGAATCAGGAGTAGAACATAAGTTAAAGCATCAAAACAGTTCCCTGTTCTATAGTCTGTGAAGCTTTTTAAAGATCGCTTTCCCACGACAGTTTGTGAGGAAGGAAGGTAGGGCATTTCAGAGATTTGGAAACTAAAGCTAGGCCAGATATTAAATGTTTCATGAACTTTGCACAGGTATACATAGAGCATTCTGTTCTCTGATCTTGTAGTCAATTCTATAAACATGAAAAATTGATGTTTGTGTTCATTCCATGAATTCCATCCTTCATCTTGATTTGCAAGTTCAAACTGGAGAACTTGCAAATAAGTACTTTATGGTTTATCTAGGAGTAATGAGTAATTTTATAATATTCAAAAAGAGGGGAACAAAAGGTCGGAAGATTTTAATGATTTGGTAATGATCACCTAACTATTAAAGATCAGACACTGTTTTTGAACCCAGATGTCCAGGTTCCGAACTCAGAATTCTTTTCAATGCATCCAATCATCTAACGAAAAACCTGAGAACCTATTATGGAAGTTTGTTAATTGCAATATATTTTCCTTAGAGTAAACTTAATTTTGATTTAAGCACATCCTCTACACTTTTTGTCTCCTTAAAAACTAGAGACTACTCTAACATCTCTAAGAGAACATTGTGTAGTAATGACTAACAGAAGTCACTTTGAAAAGTAAATTTTTATTCTTTCAAAATATTAATGATATATGTGTAAAAAAGGCATGTGATCTTTAAATATCACTAGGCATAATATTCTCACATTGATGTATAAATGCATATGTATGTATTTATAGAAAAAGATATGATACATCTGCTCTTGCCTACCATGATATACTTGGCAACAACATGGTTATCTACAGACACTCCATTACCTTTTGGAGTATTTGGAATAGGGGAGTATAATAACGTGCCCCTTTCCTACTTGGGTACTGCCAATGCTTTGTTTCAAAGCATTTTGCTGCCTTTATCTATGAGTCAAGTGATCGGAACTGGTCCTTGGAGACTCAGGTCAATGTTACTTGAAAGTGAATCCTTTTCTACTACCACCATCAGCACCACCCCAGCTGCTGGTGACACCTCCCACCCCCACTGTCACAATGTATCTACTTGGTATATGGCTTGCTATGTGTATGCTCCCACCCCTGTAAAAAAAAAAAAGAAGTTCTCTGGTGAGCAATGGCTTATTTACTTTTGTCTTTGAATCTCTCAGCAGCATTTCAATGCAAAGAATACTGAATTTCAGTCACAGGACCCGAGTTCAAGTTCAAACTCTACCACTGTGTGACCTTGGACAAGCAAACTCTCTGAGATTTTCCACATCTGTAAAATAAAGGGGTGGGACTAGAAGACTTCTAAGGTCCTTTAATGTTCTAAATCTATGACAATATAATTCTATACTCCCTTCTGAGAGGATGGTAACCTAACGCCAGCATTAGACCCAAAGGACTACTAATTTGGAGTCAAATTCTATCCTTTTTTGTAGAAATGTTTGCATTTCTTTGTCTTCAAGGCATGGCTAAAATTATATACTCAATTTATAGGGCTCATTTTAGTTAGATTTCCATATTTTGTTAGTGAGATACATTTTTCCCCCTGAAAGTCATACACTTACAAGTAAGTAAGCATTACATTCTTCTTTTCCTTTGTTTCAGATAAAATTGATAGTATAGTGGGTTGGGCTCAGTCTGTCCAGGCATCCTATAAGTCACTAACTTTATCAGATACTAAGAGTGGGAGTCTAAGAAGTAGAGTTAATAGTGCCCCTAAATCCTTTCCCAAAATAGCACTAAGAAAGTAACAATAATGACACTTTAAGGTTTGCAATACACTTTATGAATATTAACTCATTTTATCCTCACAACAACCCTAGTAGGTAGGTGCCATTATTATCACTTTCTTGCAGATGAGAAGACTGAAGGTCAGGGAAGCCTCATGTCACACAGCTAGTAAGCATTGGAGATGTGATTCAAGTTTTCATCCTTTTTGACTCCCAGTCCTATGCCCTTTTTCTACATCCTGCTGCCTCCTCACTAAGTTAAGTCATATGTGTAAATGGCTTTCTGGATTCTTTTCTGCTGTTCCTGATGTAACCATTGACTTTATTAGGAGGCTTGAGGCAAAAAATAAAATAACTCTTTGGGCCTTACTTTATTCTTGAATTAATAAAACATTTCCATAAAAGTAAAGTTTCCACTGTCTGCTTTGTGGAACTTAATAAGGAACCATATAAAAAGGTTTTTAGTATTGAAAATAACAAATTTCTGGCTTTCTACTATTACTACCTTCATAGGGGAAAAAACAATTAACTTACTAGTTTATTTGACCTGTTTGCCTTAACAAAGTATACCACATGGAAATACCTGTTCCAGAGCTTTAATAACTCACATTAGAGCTCAGGCTGATTCTGAATGTCAGCAGAGCTTTGCTAGAAGCTCAGTACACAGTGTAGGTAGTTCAAAGCTTGCCAAAGTCTATTTATATTCTGTATGAAGGCACCTTCTCATCTACAGCAGGGCTGTGAATTCCTATAGACTATAATGCTGCAAGGGCTGTGTGAGGGAAAAATTCATCCTCTTCTCAATAATTCTCAGGAACTCAGCAGCGAGGTGACAAAGGCTTTATTTTCTTCTCATGAGAAGGAGGCACCCTAGTGTGCAGCTAGTGGGTGCCCTGAAACGGGGCTCGCAGACCCTGTTTTATACCCTAGTTCCTAATGCGAATGGACCTTCCCCTTTTTCATCACTGGTGGGGGTTACAATCTACGTGCAAAAACTAGCTAATCGGAACGCAGTATTCCCACCCCTCTTCCTTGTATGGGCATAACTCAGGAGTGGACCTTATACTTCCTTATATGGACAGAACTCTGGAGAGGACCTAATTGAGACCAGGGCTCCTTGAACCATGTGACCTTGTTAACCTGAGGGGGAGGAGGGGATCTGAGACCTTTGTCCTACAAACAGGTCAGGGGAGTATGACTGACTGTTATATCCACATTGAGAGGAGACAACTACCCATTTCTCACAGGCTGTCAACTCTTTTTCACTATATTTCCCCCCAGATTCTTCTTCTCTTCCACCTCTCTCTCTCTTTCTCTCTCTCTCTGTCTCTCTTTCTCTCTTTCTGTCTCTGCCTCTGTCTCTCTGACTCTCACTCTAATTCTTTTTGCAATGAGACAAAACAAATTTAATACAGTAACCTTAGTCAACCAGTTCTGCTTTCATCCAGATGTGGTGATTCATCAAGACTGTATTTCTGTCTGTTTCTTTGCATAAAGGTGGAGCAAAAACCTAAACATAGGCTAATGTCCAGCAGTATTCATTAATGCTCTTTTTCCTCTTCACTAGAGGTTGTGAACAAAGAACTTTAGAAGAAAAAAAAGTTTAGCTCTTTAAAAAAAATATATATATAGGGAATATAGGGAACATTTGGATATTATTTCCACCTGAACTATTCTTTGAAACAAGATGAATACATTATACTCCTCTCTGGGTAAAAGATAGCCAAATGGGTCTAACTGGAGGTTACAGACCATAAAAAAGGACTTCTTTTCAGGCCCAGACAGTCTGAGAGTTGCTTGTGCCCATCAGGGAAGGCTGTATTGAAGTGAAAATGAATGTAATAGAAGATCAAAGGTTCAGCTATGCAAATGGGAGGCAAGGGATTCAACCAGAGCAATGCTCCACAAGCAATAAAGAGAAGGAAGGAAGGAAGGAAGGAAGGAAGGAAGGAAGGAAGGAAGGAAGGAAGGAAGGAAGGAAGGAAGGAAGGAAGGAAGGAAGGAAGGAAGGACAGAAAAAGGGTAGGTGGGAAGGAAGGGAGGGAGGTAGAGAGGGAGGAAGGAAAGAAGGGAGGGAGAGAGTGAGAGAAAAAGGAAAGAAAAGAATAGACAGGAGGAACTGATGAATGAATGGTAGAACTGAACAAAATGGGTTATCTTTTTGTTCTAAAGTGAAAGGTTAAGTATCAATGAAAGATAGGGCCTGGATCTATTATTTCTTTCAAATAAAGAATTCCTCAATGAAGGAACATCCTCCACCAATGCTAATCATAATTTTCTATTCAATTTTTAGTCTTAGAGATCTGCCTAGGACATTGCAGCATTTAACTAGAAAGCTTAAGGAATATAAAAGAAAAAAGAAAGAAAGAGGAACAGAAAAATGGAAGAATGTAATTTTATCACAAGTATTTTTTTGTCCAGTTAAGACAAATGGTCTTTTCACTATTCAGCATGTCAACATATAAAATGGCTGAATTTGAATTGTGAACTTTAGGGAGATCTTGCTGTATTTACCTGTTTTAGAAGTAACCTAATTAGTTATATGCTGGATATCTTCACTTAGAAAAAATCTTCCCTCTGAATTTAGAACATTGGGCATCAATATATGATTATGAATATATTTTAAATAACATGATTATTTCATCATTAAATTTCTGAGAAATTTTGTTAAATAGAAGCCATGCGGAAAGAATGATGTTCCTGTATATACATCTGTTAATTCCAGTCATTGTTTTCTTCAAACTGAGCTCATGTAGTATTTAGTAATACTTGAAAAAAAAAGTCAGAGTTTTGAGTATGATGAGGACACAGTAGAGTATAATGAAAATATTCAAAAGACCTGTTTTTTAGTTTCTGCTAGATTTCTCTGTAGCTGCATGACATATTAGATGTCTCAATTTCCTTATCTGTAAGTAAGAGAGTTGAGCTAGAACTGATTAAAACTAATTATACAGAGGCAGTGAGAGGCAGTGGCAAGATAGGTGGACTTGGAATCATAAAGACCTGGGTCTTTATATTACCTCTTACAATTACTAAGTTTGAGCTTAAAAGGTGGTAATTCCCATGAATCTTATTTTCTGTAAAATAAGAATAATGAAAAATGGCACTACCCCACAAATTATTGTGAAAATCCAATGAGATCAGTTTGCCAACTGTAAAAAACTATACAAGGCAAGTATTATTGTTATTGTTGTTGTTATGATGGTGGTGGTGGTGGTGTATTTCTCCAGATATCCTCATTTCTGTTAATTGGATTGTCATCAAAATATCTCAAATTTAGCCTTGTAGTATTCATAATCCCTTCACTATTGCTCTTCCCCCAACCCATATCCTGTCAGTCACCAAGTGCTATCAATGTTTTCTGTCTTCTCCATCCATCCCTATCTTCTATCCCATTGCCAGCACTTTATCCCATCAGTTGGTAAATATGAATTTATTAAATGCTTACGATGTGCTAATCCCTGTACTAATTACAGGTGTTCATTACTTCATAGCTCATAATCTCCTAATCTAGTCTTTCTTATACATGACTGAAAGAAATAATTATTGATAACCAATAATTTTGGAAGATCTAGAGTTCTCCTCTTCTTCTAAAGTCCTGATTTTATAAAGTTAAAAGTTCAACCTCTTGAAAGACATTATTAATAATGAGATAGAATTAATTCTCCTCAATCTTAGTCACCCCCCACCCAAATTTACAAGGATTTGAATATAAGGTGGAGAAACTCATTGTGTTCTACTCAAGCTTGGGTGGAGACAAATCCTTTTGCCTAGCTTGCCCAAGGCTGGGGGAAGGGGAGGTTTCTGAGTATAGAGACAATTTCTCTGTTCAAAGGTGATATGATATTACTCTCAACCCCTCATTGAACACCTGATTTTTGAAGGGTAAATAAACTGTGAGTCTTTGGTCTAAGAGAGACTGCCAAATGACCATCCTTTTTTCAATAACCTGCTGGCTTTATTAATGAAATGTTTAAATTATTCAGCAACTATATCTCTCTATCTTTTAAATCATCATACTACTAACAGATGACTCCCTAAAACCTTATTTTGGACATAGGTTATGTCCTGAATATCACAAATAATAGTTTCCCTGAAGTGGTAGCATGCATTGAATTAGCTCTATTCAAAGTTCTCATTATGTAAATATGGTAATTGGTTCCAGCTCAATGGAAATGTGAAGTGCAAATTTGAATATTGAGATCATTTGGGGGAATTTCTTATTTGTACTAATAAAGATCTGACTATGTGTATATATAAGTGTGTGTTTGTGTGTGTGTGTGTATACACAAATATGTATGTGTATATGTATGTGTATATGTATGTATGCGTGTGTATATACATCTCTTGCTGCTGGACACAGATGGCTCTGGAGGAGAGAGTGAGGTTAGTGACCTTGCAAAGCCCTCATGTAAATCCAATTCATTGCAAGTCATGACATCTGCCATGGTCCTCTTTGAGATAGTAGGACAAACAACAACAAGATAAGCTAACTTTAGAGGGCAAACAATAAGCTCCTTACAGGAATTAAAGAACTATTTTCTGTTTTTGTCTCTGTATTAAATTGGGTCATCCCACCTCTTACATTGTGCATATTCTCTTCCTTTTTTTAAATGGAATCCAATTCTCTTCCTCTTTTTAATATTCATTTGGCTTTTAAACTCATGACTCATTAATAGCTTATATTTCCAAGAAAGGATTTAATAATATTCTATTATTTTGCACCTATCTGTGCATTTACTTCCTGTAAAAAGTAGTCACACATACCCATATAGCCACATGTATCTGGGTGGCACAAAAGTGGAGTATTTTTAGAAACACAATTGATTCATTGTGAATTTTGAAAAATCAAGACATGGATAGATAAAAAGCAGTTCATTTTATCTTCTGTCCTCAAGGCTAATGGGAACTATTTAAAAATGTCTTCTCTTCCTTGCCACCCTCCCTCCCACCTTTCTTTCCCTTTAAGGCTGTGTCTATATGAGGAGGGAGTCAATAGATATATCAATTATCCAGCTAGTTTTGAATAATTGAATTTGAATTATTCTTGCTTCTTGCCACCCCAATGTACTAGCTAATTACTCAAGTCTCTGGCTCCCTTTCCTCACATAGAACCAGGTTTAGCTAATCACCACATTTTTTTTTTCCTGAGCTAAATAACTCTTTTAATAGCCCCATTTCTAAACTGACACCAATGCCACAGCATTTTCTTCACTTGAAAAAAAAGGTTTAGATATCAAAGTTATCATAAAGCCCTTGGAAACTGGTCTCTAATGGTTGTTTTGCAACATCACTAGATGGCACCACAGAGAAGTTTTGTTCAGGTCCAGAGAAAATGCATCCTTTTGAAATGGCTTATCACATTTATGGAGTTAGATTTTTTTGTAGGCAGGCCAATGGAAAAATGGTTGTAATTCTTTATGTAGTTATGGGTTCATATTGTTGAATAATAGGAACTATAGGATATTTGGGGGATGATGGTAGAGAAAATACAGGGGAAATGAATTATCACCTAGAATCTAGCTCTAACCAAAGGCGAATCAGAAACCAGCTTCCTGTGTTTACATTTGGCAGACAGAAAACCTCCTGGGTTTAGCTCTGGGAGAGAATTTAAGATACCCATTCTGACAGACTACTCTAGCTATAGAGAGAACTGAAAAAAAAATGTTCAGAGAGCTGCAATAATAAGAAGTTGAAAGAGGATGGGGTAAGCTGTGCCTTGATCTGGCTGCAGGGAAGACAACACTCTTCCCGGTCTGAAAACACAAAGATTGAAGCACTGGAGTTGTTAGAATTGAAATGCTTGAAATGCTTTGTCATGGTCATCATGTACCCTGTGGTCTCTGAGTGCTACCTGAATAGAAGCTAACACATTTCAAGGCAAAGAAATGACAAATACTTCCAAACTTGGAACCATAGCTGATTATTCTCACTTTCTGATATTTTACATCTATCAAAATTCAAGTTTGAGGCACCAAATGGCTCCCTTGGACTTTAGCTTTTAATTAACCGTAGAATTATGTTTTCTACAAAAAAATCAAATCTGGAATCAGATAGAATGAAGCACACAGCATGCCATACACCATTATCTCCTTATTAGTCCTTCCGTGGTCACTTTGATGTGTCTAAGAACATTTCTCCCGTTGCTTACAGGGAAGTCAGAATATCTGATAAGATGGTAAAGTCAGGGCTTTAATGGATGTTTTTCATTATGTTTTATACAAGCCTCCCTCCCTGCCATTCCACAAATTGTGCCTTCATTTGTTCTTTCATATTATATCATATCAAAATTACAAAGAATACTCCCTTTAACAAGGCAATAATAATTAATAAAAAGTGATACATAAAAGTACTCAAGTATGGTGGTTTCTACTTTTTTCTTTTTCTTTTCTTTTCTTTTTTTTTTGGTGAGGCATTTGGGGTTAAGTGACTTGCCCAGGGTCACACAGCTAGTAAGCATTAAGTATCTGAGGCCAGATTTGAGCTCAGGTCCTCCTGAATCCAGGGATGGTGCTCTATCCACTACACCACCTAGCTTCCCTGGTTGTTTCTATTTTAATAATAATAATAATAGCTGACATTTACATAGCACTTACTATGTACCAAGTCCTGTGCTAAGTGCTTTACAATTATTATCTCATCTGATTCTCAGAACAACATTGGGAGTTAGGAACTATTATTATCCACATTTTACAGTCAAGAAATTGGATTAAACAAAGATTAAGTGACTTTTCCAGGGTCATTCATCTTAGAATTGTCTGAGGATGGATTTGAACTTTGGTCTTCTTGACCACAGACCCAGAGCTCTATACACTACAACAGCTAAATATACTGGCAATATTAAAAGATGGAAAGACTCAATATGAGAACAATTATCATATTATCTAGAGGCAGAAATAGGCAGGAAATGTCTAACAAAAAGTAAGAAGCCTACTACCCCTCCAGTGTAAAACTTATACTTCTTGTAATTAAAACAATACTCAATAGGTTTAGGAACTCCCCTATCGCTAAGAGAAAGGGCATAGTGAAACCTCACATCTGGAATAGATACTTTATCAAAGGACCTTTCCACTCCTCTTTATTGAAGGGAGCCAATAAAATCCCAGTTCATAGACTATCTGATCAGCCACAGTCAGACACCTTGTAACTTGACTTTAACATAGTAATGTCATTTTGGTCCTCTTAAAGAAAGAAGGACAACAACTGATGCTGTACAATCCATTTTGTTGGCTCTCTGACCAGAAATGCTAAGGATAAATATTGTAAGAAAAATTATCACTGGGAAATGTGCTAGGTCTCCCAGGAAGAAACCTGAAGGACCTTGTGAATGAAGAGACCTCTGTGTCCATTTTGCTAGACCATCCTCCCTCTTTTCTCCCAACTTCATCATTCTGCTTTCAACATTTTCTATCCTTAAGCATCACTTCATATCCCAGGGCACTACAAGCTAAGCCACAAAAATGTATGTGAGGTATTTATCA
This sequence comes from Dromiciops gliroides, assembly GCF_019393635.1. Classification (NCBI taxonomy): domain Eukaryota; kingdom Metazoa; phylum Chordata; class Mammalia; order Microbiotheria; family Microbiotheriidae; genus Dromiciops; species Dromiciops gliroides. The sequence continues at coordinate 357,801,840 of NC_057864.1, read as the reverse complement.
TATGAAAGCTAACATAATACCTATATTGCCATGTTAAAGGGCATTACTGTGTGTTTTTAAAACATCTAGCTCCCTGCTTTCCTATATAAACAGGTAGCATAGAGGGTGTTCCAACAGTGTAAGAATTTTGGGACATCCTGTATGTGCATCTCACCAATACCTTTCTGGAAACATCAACTCTCAGAAAGCACTGCTCTTAATTAAATCAAAAAGCCAAAGCAAAATAAAATAGTTTCTACCACGTTGGAGCTTCTGTACTATAGTAATACACATGGGAGGCATTTATAGACAAATTAAAATATTGGAAGCTATCTCCTCCATTTACAACTAGGACTGACACTGGACCTTCAGTATTACCTTAAGCAATTTTTTTTTCCTGTGACACTTGATAACACAAGTGAGCAGTACACTCAGTGACATTACTTTAAAATGAAAATGGCAGTGACATATATATATATATATATATATATATATATATATATATATATATATGTATATATATATATGATAATTTCCATTAATAATATGGGCTATATTACCTTGACTGTTATTGTTGTTTTAGTCCTCCATTTTCCAAACTGTGCACTTCCTGTTTGAGAAAACCATGTCATTTGAATTATTCCATGGATTTGAAAACAACTCCTCCAAATATTCCCTTGGGTAGTCAACTTCATTTAATATGCATTTAAATAGCAAGAAGAATTACATAATAATGAATGGAATTTTCAGCCATTTAAATTATATACCTCACTTGAAAATGGAAGTAGAAATATGACTGGCTATATGAAATAACAGCCTAATATCCCTAAACAACAACAATACCACCAACAAGAAAAATGGAAAATCTAATGATCTTGGCAGGTATAAAAGGTCATCTTGCAGTTTTTACCTTGTCCTTCACTGATCCTAAATATAATTTTCATTCTGATTCCATCTGAGAGGTAAGATTTCAAACCAACACAGATCCACAAAATCCACACTGGTCCTATGGAATCCCTAGTCCAAAGATTTTAGACCAGTGGCCACCTACTTTTTTGGAGTTGTTAGGTCACTCAAGCATTGTTTAGTTTTGTGATAATTTCTCTATTAAAAAAACAAACAAACAATGCTACATTTTAATGTACTTTTAAAAATTGTGCAGAGTAACTAGCAACCTTTTACGAAAATTCTGAAACAAATCAAAAAAACCTACAATTCCCTAAAATAAAACCAACAAAAACCCTGAAGAACTTGGATCCTAGATTTAGAACTGGTAGAGAATTTAGATGTTATTTATTCTGGCCCACTCATTTTTTTTTTTTAAACAGATGAGAAAACAGAGTCCCACAGAAATGAGATGGCTTATCCAGGTACACAGATGTGAGGGAAAAATCCATCCTCTTCTCAATAATTCTCAGGAACTCAACAGTGAGGTGACAAAGGCTTTATTTTCTTCTCATGAGAAGGAGGCACCCTAGTGTGCAGCTAGTGGGTGCCCAGAAAGGGGGCTCACGGGCCCTGTTTGATACCCTAGTCCCTAACATGAATGGACCTTCCCCTTTTTCATCACTGGTGGGATTACAATCTACACGCAAAAACTAGCTAATCAGAATGTCGTATTCCCACCCCTCTTCCTTGTATGGGCATAACTCAGGAGTGGACCTTATACTTCCTTATATGGACACAACTCTGGAGTGGACCTTATTGAGACCAGGGCTCCTTGAACCATGTGATCTTGCTAACCTGAGGGCATCTGAGACCTTTGTCCTACAAACAGGTCAGGGGAAGTATGACTGACTGTTATATCCACATTGAGAGGAGACAACTACCCATTTCTCACAGCAGAGTAGTGTTTTGTTTGGTTTTGTTTTAAGCAGAGCTATTATTTGGATGTTGGGTTTTCTAATTCAAAGGACATCTTTAAAAAAAATGAAGACATCTTGCTGCTACTATCTTGTATTTTGTCAGTGATACAATACAGACAATCCATAACTTGGGGATGAGACTAGATTCTATCATTCTAAGATTTGCATGAAAATGGGGAAAATGGCCAGAATTTTCTATATGTATATAGAATGTTCCAAAATGCATATTTAGAAGTTGAAACTATTAATCTTAATTTGGTTCAGATATTCTGAATTTGAACTATTAATACAGGCCACCAATAGAAGGGGAGGAAAACAAACCCATGTTTCTTCTTCAAAATGGAGAGGGAAGAAGATATTCAAGGAAATACATAACATAATCATATAACCTCCTTTCCCACCATGAAAATGAAGGCTCAGTATATCCCAAACTGAAGATAACTCTTCCCTTTTCCCATTCCCAATCCCCAAAAGACCTAGTGATTGCACATGTTAGGTATACAAAAAGTATTTGATGAATGAATGATAGAATGAATTATAAGACAGCAAGGTACAGTAGAAAGAGCACTGGATGTGTTGGCAGAATATGTAGGTTCAAATCCTATCTCTAATGCTTACTATCTATTCTGTGTGTGTGTGTGTGTGTGTGTGTGTGTGTGTGTGTGTCTGTCTGTCTGTCTGTTTGTCTCTGTCCCTCCCCTCTCCTTTTCTTACACTTATAATATATTAGGCTAGTATGAGCATGTAAATATTTGGAAATATATATGTATTTTGGATTTTTCCCCATATTTTATGTCAAAAAACTTGTGGAATTAAGATATATAACATAAGAGTCACCTTCAAAAATAATGAAAAAGGGGCAGCTAGGTGGCGCAGTGGATAAAGCACTGGCCCTGGATTCAGGAGGACCTGAGTTCAAATCCTGCCTCAGACACTTGACACTTACTAGCTACGTGACCCTGGGCAAGTCAGTTAACCCTCATTGCCCCAAAGAAAAAAAGAAAAAATAAATAAAAGAAAGAGAAAATGAATATAGCTTCAAGGCCAATATGACTCAAAAAATCATTATAGGTATTTTTATATATAATATAGGTCTCTGCAATGAACCTAAGGTGAAATAACCTTTGTTATCTCATATGAGCTCACAGAATCCCTATAAGGTAAATACTAATAACTATAAATTAATTTTATTAACTTGTGATTTTCTTTCTATGAAAAAAAAGCAGGGATAACTTGAAATAGAGAATATATATAGACCTATGATTTCAATGATATAGTAAATTCTAAAAAAGAGGAAGTAACCCCTACCAAATGGGGTATCATCTTACAGAGTTGCTTAGAGCATTAAGTGTTCAAATGACTTCCCAGGTCACACAGTCAATATTTGTCAGACACAGGACTTGAACTCAGGGATTCCTGGCTTCCAGGCTAATTCTCTATCCATTATGCCTTGCTACTTTTCTCTTAATGAAATATCCAGCTATATTTTTTAAAGTTTTATATTTTAAGATGTCCCCAATCAAAATATATTCATAACAAAACACTTTTCTCAGTACCTTCAAAAGAATATCAATTATACTTTAACAATGTAAAATTGTGTGTCAGTCTGAGCAGTCTTATGCCAAATCATAGCTCAGAGGGACTTTTAATCACAGTATAATAAATGTCCTTCTTTTAGAGGGAAAAAAAAAGATCTTAAAAACATTGACAAGATTTATGTCCTGAGAGCTAATTTCTCTTAAGTGCTACCAAGGGCCTAAAATGTTTAGTTCTAACTTCAACATATAATCGAGAAATCTTTAATACTTATTTGCTCAAATTAGCCTATAAAATTTCAGTGGGAGCAAAATGTGTATATCATTTTCCAGTCAGTGAATTTGAAAAAAAAACACAACATTCACCTCTGAAAATGTGGAAATTAGTGTTTGACTTTGATTATACATGGATAAGTTGCAAAGCTTCAAAGGAAAGGGAAGAGAACATTCATTTTGGAATCCAGAATGGGTCATTGTTTAAGTTCAACTACATTTTTAAGATAGCACCACCAAAAGCCATACAATTTTGTTAGCTTTCATTTTCCAACAATCAAGAAAAGTATTTATTGTGAAATGACTTTTCTTAATTATTAAACAGAAAGCCATGAAGTTGTGTTTGACCAAAAGTCAACAGTAGCAAATATAAGAAAAAGCAAACCTGTGTTTACACTATTCATGATCCAACTGTCACTTGCTTTAGTAGCTGTATGGAAAATAATGATCAAAACAAAAGCCTAAGATACATACTTCTATTTCATGTGGATAAATCCCAGATATTAACATAATTATATTAATGAAATTCCCATAGACTACTTTCTAAGCTTTGAATATTGTCAAAATACCAGTATTTAGATTTTTACATTTACACCTTTTTATGATTCATGGAGATGATAATCAGAAGTAAAACCTCCCAATCTATTAAGATAGCAAATTAATTCATTAAACAAACCAAACAAGCTCTTTGGGGTATGTCAGGTGTCTGACTCCAATCATGGATTTTAACATCTTTTGCAAAAATAACAATAAAAACAACAATAATTACTGGAAAGATCAGAGGCAGGATTGGATAGGGTTTGCAAAAGCCATGGTGGCTCAGAATTACATAGGACAGGGCAACTAGGTGGTGGATAAAGCACCGGCTCTGGATTCAGGAGGACCAATTCAGGTCCAACCTCAGACACCTGACACTTACTAGCTGTGTGACCCTGGTCAAGTCACTTAATGCTCATTGCCCCACCCCTCCCCCCAAAAAAAATTACATAGGATAATCATACATGGATGGATTGTGATCTACAGCTGTAAAAGAAGTATTAGACAATATCAAAGATACATAGATGTTAATTTAGAACTCAAAGGAGCACAGAGATCTAGATTTAATCTAATCCCCACATTTTACAGATGAAGATACTGAGATCCAGAGAGATAAAGTACTTTGCTCAAACTCATATAGTAGCAGTTAGGTGACTCTATCCACCGTGCACTGGGTTTGGAATCAGAAGGACTCATCTTCCTGAGTTCAAATACAGTCTCAGACATTTATTAGTTGTATGATCCCATGCAAGTCACTAACCCTGTTTACCTCCATTTCCTTATCTGTAGAATGAAGTGGAGAAGGAAATGGCAAGCTAGTATCTTTTCCAAGAAAACCCCAAAAGGGATCACAAAAAGTCGGACACAACTGAAACGACTAAACAACAACAAAAAAACATATATATATGAATTCATATAAGTATCAAAGTAACAACAACAATGCTATGATGATGACTTTGATGAATAAAATAATTTTCATGTATGCCAGCCAATACGAATCGAAAGCTTTCAATGCAACAACTTTTACAGTCTAATTGTGGAGTATGTTTCATAGCTTCTAAAGATCCAACCAAAAGACATCTCATCAGAGACTGGGGGAAAGTAAATCATGATGTAAATTTAAAATAGCATGATCAATTTAGGGGATGCATTTAACAGTACACTTAAGAGGAATACCTTGCACTGCTCTGTAATGAAGCCAGCCCCAAAATGAAAAGATAATCTTGTATGCCTACCCCTTTATTATCACATTAAAGTAGGCTGCCTCTTTAAAACAGGGGCCTTTATTCCATGGTAAGTGTAGGGAGTACTAAAAATCAAGATTAACATTCTCATTCTACACTGCCACTGATTTGCTAAAGACAGGAAATCATTTAAGCACTTTGAACTCAGTTTTTACCTATGGAAATGGGAGTGATATTTGCCAACTATCAAATGAACTAAAGGACAAAATTCAAGGCACACGGAAATAGTATTTCCTTCTTAAAGGTCAACTTAATGATAGGAAACCATCTTTAAAACACTTATTTCTAAAAATGAAGTAATTAACACACAACCAACTTCAGGTTTTGAAAATATTGCCTAATAGTCTAAAAGCAAATGGATTGTTACTAACCAGGAAACTTATATTCAAATCTTCCCCTCCCCAAACTTATATAGACAGCAACAAGTTGGGAGTGGAACAATAGTATTGTATTTTTACTTCTTGAATCACAGATATTCAGAACTGGAAGGGGCCTCAAAGCTTATCTAGTTTAACCCAAGATGTTTAGGATCAGTGATTAAGGTCCAAAAATTGAATGTCAGCTTGTCTCAGAGTCCTTTAGGATTCTTGCATATATTTCCCCATATAAGCATTCTATTCCATCTTGCATTTTAAGAAAGTTTTGCAGTGATTGATGAAGCCAGAAAGGCAATCCTACTTCCTACATTTTTTAGACCTTTATGCTTAGTAAAAATTATATAGATATTTAAAGTTTTACTTTCTTAGCAACATTCCTGACATTTCTGAGAAGGATTCATCCTAAATGAGATTTAAAAGTTTTAATAAAACCATACAAATCTAGGCAATCTGCTAAGGAAACAAATCACAAAAAGGTTGAAAGATCTCTGGGTCTAACTGCATATGCAAATACCAGAAAGTGTACCTTATCTCTGGAACAATTAAAATTCTGTAAAGTTTAAAAAAGACTAAAAGATAGCACACAGGAAGTATAAATTTACAGAATCAAAAAACTGTCACTTTTTCTTGGGGAATAAGAACACTTGGAATCAATGGCAGTTTTCCCTAGGCTGGCATCTAAGTCTTGGAATATGCCTGGTACTTGACCCCAGAAAGAAAAATAATGCACCATGAGGTAAACACCACCCATATTGGACTGAATGAAAGTTAAACTTTTTTCATACATGATTCTTTACCTATATGCAAACCCTGAAAGGGGGCAGGCTCCTCATCTATAATAAAAGACCCAATCTCTGATAAGCAGACTTCTAGTATTAGCCATCAGATTCCTGGGGGTTGGAATATTCCTGGGGCTAGAAATTTATCTCCTACACTCTTCTGACTCTCAGCTTGCCTGAATCCTTCCTAAAATGTGGTACACAAGATTGAACATAAATTAAATAATCCTGAGTTCAAGAGTATGTACATAAGATTACAGAATTTAGAGTTATAAGGGTACCTTGAGACCATGACATTGAGCTCGCTTAATTTACAGATGGGAAAACAAAGACCAGAGAGAGACAATGCTTCTTCAAGTTCACACATGTAATAAGTAACAGAGCTGAGATTTGAAATGAAAGTTTCTCATTCTAAAGACATTGCTATTTCTGTCACCCGGCTGCCCAGTTTTACTCCTAAAACATTTGCAGCAACAGTGCAGAAACAAGGAGAAAGAGATGAGGAGAAATCAAGCAAACTACAAGTGTTTCCATGTGTAACATTCACCATTAGTTTTCAGACCTCTGTTAAAATCTTGGTTGCTACTGAAACTGCTTTGACTGATTGTGCCTTTTCTTTTATTTTTCCCTTTCCTAGATATAAAAAGAGGAACATTCTGACCTGACAGAAAAGGTCTCTAGCTGCTGTTTTTTTTCCTTGCTTAGGCAGCTAAATCAAACATTATAATAAAAAGCAGCTACTCAAGCACGGATACTAATCCTGCCATTCTGCCTTTGCCACTGAGGAAGTTGGGAAATGTGTCTTTCTAGGGTAACCACCTGCCACCACTACAGCATTGACTCTTTAAGGCAGGACATTGTGGAAACTTGTTCAGCCACCACAACAAAAGTCTTTCCAGATTCTTCCTGGATAAGAACCATCATTTCTCTTCAACATTTAGGTTCCCTGTAGGCACATTAATCAGGTGGGGCCATGCCAGAATAATCAACAAATCAAGCTCTTAGCCCTTTTTTTATCTCCAACCTAAACTAGGTAGATTGGGCAAAGTATAGATCCATTTTATCTATGCACAAGAAGAGCCACAGAGGCTCTAAGTCCTGTTTGCTTTCTTAATAGTCACTTTTGTCCTTGCTGGAATTTGGGGAAGGGCAGGGTAGAGGATGCAGGCAATCAGACTGAAAATGGAAATCTACACTGCATAAAGACAAAATGAATTTTATTAGCTACATCAGTATTATGAGAGGTAATTAAAATTTATCTTTTTTTCTTGCAATTAGCACTCAGAGTAACAGTAATAAATTTTACACATAGTCTAGTACCACTCAAAAAAGGTATGACATCTTTTCCTTTTTCTAAAATATCATACAAATTGCATTCAATGGAATCCTTACAACCCAATGGCCTATAGATACCCTGTGAGTAGTATAAGTCAGGGCAGATGCATTACCATCCAAAGAAATGGCTTTTGGGAAATATTAGATTCACTAAACCTTCTGTGAAGTATGAACTAAATGCATGGCCAATATAATAACTCTGGGAGAAAATTCACATGGGAAGTGAATCACCATAGCTTTGGTGAATGTCTGGATTGCCCTGTCTTTTGCTCTTAATTAATCACTAAAATTTCTATTACCTTCAACAACTACCCACCTGTTAACAGTTACTTTCCAAGGATGGAAAAAATTGAGAGATTGAAGACACATATGTTTTTGTGGCTATGTCTGGTGTCTTGGCTAGAACGACAAACTTTTTTTTTTTGTATTTAAAAACAGAAATAAAACAAAAGTTGAACTTTAGGCAAAAGTTCACACTTGATAATCTTAAACTTGTTATTATAAAAGTCTTCGTTTATATAACCTTCAATTTTGAATATATTCCTTTCCCTTTTCCTACTCAGAGAGGCATCCTTATGACAAAAATGTTTTAAAGAAAAAGAAATGGAAAAAAATACGCAAAACAACAGTTCAGGAAATGACCTAACATATCCACTAAGTTTGACAGTAAAGCATCTTTTTTAATCTACCAACCACTTCTCAAGACTTGGGCACTCCAGCTATTCTTGGAAGCAGACATTTGTGATCATTTCTTAGCCACAGCACAATACTAAGCTTACTGCTGGCATTTATAGAACATTTTAAGGTTTACCTCTCACACTATACAGAAATTATCTCACTGACCTCTAACAACAGTCTTATGAGCTAAGGCATTATTTTACACTTTCATCAGATGGAATCACTGAGGTTCTGTGCAGTTAAGCAACTTAAGTAAATTCCAGTCATAATTCAAACCCAGGTCTCTCAACTCAGTGTTGAACTCTTTTCATTCCATCAAACTACCTCTCAAATAAATATGCAATCATGGTTTTTAAAAAAATTGTATATGCAAAAATTAGCTATTCTTTGGATAAAGTTATATTCAACTTTTTTTTGAACAATTATAAAAGATCCTTTTTCTCTATATCTCTTTTGCTATCACTTTTCATATTTATTTGGCACCCTCTACTTTCAATTTCACATGAAAAGAAGGGATTTGGGTTATAACAATATCATAAAAATGCATTTTGGACAGCAGTTACCATTATCTTAAATGTATACTTTTACTCTTTGCTTTGGAAATACTATATTTGCATTTAAATTAAATCGGAAACAACTAGAGTTTCCTCCTTGAATCTGTAAAGTCCAATTGCTTTATTTATCCTTTTAAAACTAAATGCAAAGTTATACCATTGGCATATTAAAGATTGGTATAGGATCAAGCTGTGGTTTGCTTCTCATGTAATTTAGGAAATATATTATGCTTCAAACAGAAGAGGAAAAAAAATTAGCAAATTTCAGCAAATTATGTTCTCTCTGTGTCTACTTGCTTAGATAAAAATTTCCAAAACTTCAAAATGAGAAATTTGAACTAGCTCTCCAAGGACCCTTCCAGCTCTAAATCTTATGAACCCATGATAGATGTAAAGCTTTGTATTGTAGACTACCCCAAAGTGAAATACTACCTAAATCAAAGGTGAAGTCACTCTATGGCTATATCAATTTATTACAGTAAAGGGAAATTGAGAATTGCAGAATGAGGTAGACCAAAGCACATAGTAAATAGTGAGTCGGGAAAAGGAATGCCAGAAAGGCAACTAGCTTGCATAATAGATAAAGTACTGGACTTGGAGTCATGAAAATGGGTTGAAATTCTACCTCAGACACTTAGATACTCTATGATTCTAGGTAATTCACTTAACATTCCCTTCAGTTTCCTAATCTGTAAAATGAGAGAGGTGGACTTGATGGTGTGAAAGGCTCCTTCTAAATCTTAATCTATGACCCCATCACTTGAGGAAATTAGAGAGCTGGATTTTATCCCATTTCCCAATCCTACACATCTCAATGGGAGTCTTCTGGGTTAAGTTTGTAGAATAATGAATTGTTCTGTTTTCTGAATCTGTTTATATTGGCAATTGTGACACCTTCTCATCTTTTAAATTTTTTTGTGGGTTAAAATAAAGGCTTTCCTAGCCACCATTTATCATAAGAAGTAGCCTAGTAGAGTAGATTTGTTGTTATTGTTGTTTATTGTTGAGTAATGTCTGAATTTTCATGACCCCATTTAGTTTTTTCTTGGCAAAGATACTAGAGTGGTTTGCCATTTTCTTCTCCAACTCATTTTACAGATGAGGCAACCGAGGCTGATGGGGTTAAGTAACTTGCTTAGGGTCACAGAACTAATAAGTATCTAAGGCCAGATTTGAACTCAGGAAGATGAGTCTTCCTGACTCCAGGCCAGGCCCTATCCTGCTGTGCCACCTAGCCACCCACTAGTAGATATAGAGTTAGCCTAGTAATACCTGGATTCAAGCCCTGCCTATGATACATAATATCTGTATGACCCTGAGTTCCCTCAACCTCCTGGTTGTCTAGGCAGATTTCTAAGAGAATAAATGTCCACCTACAATAGAAAAGGACATTCTTCACAAGCTTCATAAGAAGGCCCCCACACCAAGGAAGTTACAGCTATCACCAACCTTGTAAATTTATTGCCTTAACTAATAATATGAGAATGGGGAGAAAAATAAACAAGGGCTGTACTTAAGGTATGAGTTACCATCTCATTTGTCACTCGAATGCACTACCATGGGAATTCTCTAACATTTCTACCATGCCTCCTGGGGCAGTTAGGTAGCACAGTAGATAGAATACTGGCCCTGAAGTTGGGAGGACCTGAGTTCAAATATCACCTCAGACACTTACTAGCTGTGTGACCCTGGGCAAGTCACTTAACCCCAAGTGCCTTAAACATCTGTGGCATCTCCAGTCATCCTGATGTATATCTTGACATGGAGCCAGATGACTCTGGAAGAGAGTGAGGTTGGTGATTTTGCATAGCCCTTCCTCACTTAAATCTAATTCATTGAAAGTCATATCACCTTGATGTCTTGGTCCTTTCTGAGAAAGGAGGACAAACAACAACAACCATGCCTCCTCATTTTCTCTTTTAGTACCTTTTGTGATTGTGTTCAATCATTAAGCTCCTTGTAAGAAGTCAACTAATATGTCTTTATATTAAATGAAGAAAATACTTTTAACAAAATTAATTAGATTTGGCAATTATTTCATTGAAGAAAATAGTTTTAAGAAAATTAATTAGATTTGCAATTATTTCATTGTGGACCTTTGAGCATACTTTGTTTTTTTCAGGGCAATGAGGGTTAAGTGATTTGCTGAGGGTCACACAGCTAGTAAGTGTCAAGTGACTGAGGCTGGATTTGAACTCAGGTCCTCTTGAATATAGGGCTGGTACTTTATCCACTGTGCCACCTAGCTGCCCCCTGCAATAAATATTTTTGTACAAATAGGTCTTTTTCTCTTTTTGAGGATGTCTTTGGGATATAAATCTAGCAGTGATATTCCTGGATCAAAGGGTATGTACAGTTCTATAGTCCCTTGGGGCATACTTTCAAATTTCTAGCTGCTTTTTAAATAAGGTCGATTAATTTGTTTTCCATACTTTTGTTTTCTTCCTCTCTTTTCGTTGCCGTAAGAATATATTTGAGTAACAAGAAATGAGATGTGTGAGAAATAAATTTCTATCAGTGATACTTCCAGAATTTTTACTCTTCCTATATATCGTATTGTATTTAAGATAATTTATACTTGACGAGATTAACAGGGAAAAATATCCTAAGCATAAATATGCATATATTGAAATTATATTTATAATACATATATGTATATAATATTTGTGTGCATTTGTGCATACACATATATTGGCATAAATACCTACAATTTTTACTCTGAAATAAAGAAAAATAGTATATGTAGCTCAGGAAATTTATGAAAATTCTATTTTCTGAAACTGGTTTTATCCATTCTTTCTGAGGAAAGAGAACACAATTTTTTATTTTAACTTAAGTATAATGCTTACCAATGTTTTGTCTAATAATATGTCATTGATTGATTCTTTCCTTTTCCTTTCATTTTAAAAGAGTTATATGCTTTGTCCTTTCTTCTGAATGCAAATGAATACCCACACCCACACATATATGGAACATTTATGATATGGGGAAACAGTATTAAGCAGTTATATGCCTATATAGTCAAAAGGACATATAAGCAATCCTAATTTGATTCTAGTCCTTTTGACAAAGGCCTCAGAAACATTCTCTATGAGTATAAAATCATTGCTAAATGGTAACCTTCAGGGCTAAAGCTATCATAATTATGGACTCATGAAATGAGAGATGAAAAATATCTATCTGGTCACCTCATTCATCATCATCCAGGGCAGAATTGCTTCCTACAACACACATCTTACTGTTTCAGACAGTCTCATTTCATAACCCCCCAAGCTACGAGCAGTACTCCCCTTCCCATTAATTTATGGCTCTTAAGCCTATAAATCTTAATTCCCCTATTCTTAATTTCTTCCCATTATTTCTAATTCTACTATCTCTAAATCAAATATGTTTTTCCTTCTAGATTTTACTCCCCCTTTCAACTTTCCACAGATATATTGTTTCTTAGGTTTTATCTTTTCTCTAACATAGCCTATGATGACTTAGTACCTTCAGGGTCTGTACATGTCAGCTTTAATATCTGGGCTCTTCCTATAGTCATTCTGTATGTGGCTTCATTCTTCCAATTTGAGTAGATTAACAACACTGAGTAGTATCTTTGTTCTTACTCTGAGTGCCCTAGCTTATTTCTTATCTCTACCATGTTTTCATGAACTAATTTTATTGTCTTTTGCCAGTGCTTTGGAATATGAGAAACAACATGGTATAGTGGAAATGAATCTGGACTCAGAAGACTCTGGGTAAGTCTCTTTACCCCTCTGACTTTTAGTTTCCTCATCTGTAAAAATAAGATATTAGACTAGATTGTCTCTAAGATCCTTTCCAGACCTAAGGCTAGAAAGTTCTGAAGCTGATGCAGCTTTTCTTCACCCTGTGCCAAGACTGATCATTTTCTCCGAGGTTCTGATTTAGAGCTACCAATAGTCTGTCATAATACTCCATTTTTGGTAGTGCTGATAGAACAGGTAATGGTTCTACTCAGATACTTAGTCAAATTCAGTTCTAACATTTAAGCAGAACCATTCTTTTTTTTTTTGCAGGGCAATGGCGGTTAAGTGACTTGCCCAGGGTCACACAGCTAGTGTCAAGTGTCCAAGGCCAGATTTGAACTCAAGTACTCCTGAATCCAGGGCCTGCACTTTATCCACTGCACCACCTAGCCACCCCCCAGAACCATTCTTTAAACAATAACAGAGAATCACATTTAATTATTCAATAGCTGAAACAACTGTAAGTGTTCTTATTAGTATTCAGCCCTTATTAAAAGTAAATTGCACTCTCCTGATCTTAACAGACTTTCCATTTTGTGATTTTTATACCTAGTATGATTCTTGGTCATTCAGAACATGTAGTAGCCATGGGTATTTAAAAATGTTTAGCAGCAATGCCAATAAAACCAGGATTAATTTTTAGCAATATATGCTTGAAATGTCCAATTTTCTAACCTTGAGTCTTAACCATTTGTAATATACATTGAAATCTTAATTGTCATTGACCTAAGCAAAGTCAAGTCATGCAGAAAACAACAATGCTATCTGACATGCATAAGCTTTTTAAAAATTAAATTATCTTGTGACTTTCACAAAAGTCTTCTTCTACACGTCTTTAATAAACTCTCAGTCTTTTCTTTTTAAAATATTTTTTACCAGTTAGGTCACAATGCTTATTTCCTGTAATGCCTAAAAAAAGGTTTGTTTTACTTTTTCAAGTAATATAAATTATAATAAAACATTTACCTATGGGCAAATAAAATTTATTTCTCTCAGGCCCACATTTTATGGGCTGCTTTGCCATCCCTCAGTCCCATGCTGATATTTTGAATGGGGAAAGAAGCAGCTTGGGTAATTTGAATAACCCTGTTCAATTGACCCCAGAGGCACAGTTGGGGTAGAAGGGGACAAATGTGATATAAGGGACAAGGGGATCCCTTGAGACTCTTGAGCCCTGGGAGGTATCAGCACAGCTCTCTAGATACTAGAGGGAAAAAAAACCAACTTTGTATTGCAGTTACTATATCTCATACCCAATATTGGGAAGTTGGAAGAGATTACAAGAACATTGCAAGGGATTCTGTGCTCCTGACCTCTTGGAGAAGTCTTATTTGAGGCCAGAGGTCATGAGAAGTATAATGGAAAGGATAATAAGTGAATTCCAGAGAAAAACTAAGGAATGGAACTTTCTGACACCATCTATTGGAAATGGAGGAGAACCACAAATGGAATAAATGGATAAAATGACAGTTCATAAAATAAATGAAAAAAAAAGACTCATCATCTAGAAAATGAGTGTTGGAAAATGATGCTACATAGGACAATAGGGGCAACTATTGACATCTTCTGGGAACTTTGGAAGCCTGAAGGCAGAAGGCAGAACTATATTGTCTACCTATAATTATAGGAGGCATGGAAGATAATGTTGTTGAGGACTGATAGATGGCCTACCAGGGTTGCAAAGAGCTCCAATAGGAGGACCATACTGAAGTCATATGAGAAATCACACTTTGAGGGTTTTACCCAAATTATCACCTTAAGTAAATGAGACTAAATAGTGCTCTTGGACTGGGTTGCTTCAGAGTTGGGTGTGAGAATATCAGTTCTGGTTCGTATGTGTTGTTTTTGCTTGTTTTTCTGTTTTTTTAATTAACTTGTACAAAAACTAGTTCATTCTTTGGAACTTGAGAACTATATGCTTGCAAAGAAATTCTTGACAACATGCCAGGTAGCATCAGACAGAAAGTTCCTAGATTGCCTAGAAGAAATAATGAAACCTCAAAGTATACCTGTGCCTTTCCTAGGCACTTCTTGCCCAAATCACATCTTTTCCATATATTACCTCTCAGATCTTAGACACAAAATGAATGAGTTGGAATAGATAATGTCTTATTAGATGTCTCGTAGTTCTAAGTCTATGAACATTTTGTCCAAAAAGTATAAAGGAAACTAAAATATTAAAAACACAGTATAGTACAGGACCAAAATGGTGGTGTAAAGAAAGTATTCAGCCAAGATCTCCCCACTACCACCCCCAACAACATTAAAATAACACCTTAAATCAAATTCTGGAATGGCAGGGTCAACAAAATGTCAATGTCAGCCCAAGACAACCTAGGAAGTCTGAAAAAGGGATCTGTGATATGGGGGTAGAGGCTAGCCCAGGTCTCACATGGAGGAAACACTTGTGCTGGGACTAGGTAGTGGTAACAGAAGCAGCAACTTTGGGAGTTCTCAATAAATAGATGTTAGGGGTCTTGGCAACTGGTTAGATACAGGTTACAGAGGGTGCCTGTGCTAGCACAGGGACCAGATGCTGTTTGGCAACTCCCTTGCCTATATCCACACCTTGGGTATAGAACAGACAGGAATACTTCATCAAGAGGGAGTGGATGCCCTGAAGAAAAGTACCTCTTTTGGTGAAAGGGGATCAGAGATCCTGAGGAAAAGTATTGCTTGCAACCTCAAGGCAACACGGTCTCTGGGGAACAGTAGAACATCTAGTCCCAAGGAATCAATTGTCTAGAGGAGCAGTATCAATTACAATCCCAAAGAATCAGTGGCCATTCCTAGGTAAAGACCAGGGTGCAGAACAGGAGAGCAGTAAAAAACAAAAAACAAAAACAAAACCTCTCCCCTAGTAGCTGTACAACTGTGTTGACACCTCCCATGGGTCAAGAGTCTCAAGAACGCACCTTGTCCCTTATCTCCCATTTGTCCCTTTCCACCCCAACAGTGCTTCTGGGGTCAATTGGACAGGGTTATTGAGATTACCAAAGCTGTTTCTTTCCCCATTCAAAATATCAGTGTGGGATTGAGGGATGGTAAAGTAGCCCACTAAATGTGGCCTGGGAGGTGGTACTTCTAAGATAATATCAATATAAAGTTAAAACTCAAGAAATAGAGTGGAAGAATTAGCAAATATAAAAAAAAAACACCTGATTATTTAAAAAAGCTATTATAGTGATAGGAAAGATCAAAACAAACGCAGAAGAAGACAATGAAGTCAAAACAACCACAAATAAAGCCACGAAGAAGAAATGTGAATAGGACACAAGCTTCCAAAGATTTCTTAGAAGAGTTAAAAAAGGATTTGAAAAAAAAAAATGAGACTGGTAAAGGAGAAATTAGGGAAAGAAGTGAGAACAAAGGAAAAAAATATGAAAAGACAATTAACAACTTGGTAAAAGAGGTAGCCAGGTAAAACATTGGATAGAGCACTGGGCTTAGAGTCAAGAAAACTTATCTTCTTGAATTCAAATCTGGCCTCAGACTTTTACTATCTATGTGTCCCTGAACAAGTCACTTAACACTGTTTGCTTCAGTTCCTGATCTGTAAAATGAGATGGAGAAGGTAAGGCACACCACTCTAGTATCTTTACCAAGAAAACCCTAAATGGGATTGCAAAGAGTCATACATGACTGAAAAATCACAACACTGAACACAAAAGAGGTACAAAAATATTGAAGAAAATAATACTTTTAATTAAAAAATTGGCCAAATGGAAAACAAGATTAAAAGCTCAATGAAGAAAATAATTCCTTAAAAATTAGAATCAGGCAAGGGGAAGTTAATGACTCCATGAGAATTCAAGAAACAATCAGAGTTAAAAGAGTTTTAAAAAATAGAAGAAAACTTGAAATATCTCATTAGGAAAAATAACTGGTCTGGAAAATAGATCAAGAAGAACTAATTTAACTATTATTTGACTACCTGAAAGCCATGATCAAGCAAAGAGCCTAGTTATCATTTTTAAAGAAATTATCAAGGAAAACTGCCTAGAACTAGAATTATCCTAGAACCAGAGAGTAAAATAGAAATTGAAAGAATCCATCAATTGCCACCAGAAAAAGATCCCCAAATCAGAACTACAAGGAAGACTATAGCCAAATTACAGAACTCCCAGACCAAAGAAAAAAGACTTCAAATAGCTAGGAAGAAATTCAAATACAGTGGAGCCATGGTCTGGATCACAAGATTTAGCAGCTACCATGTTAAAGGAGCAGAGGGTTTGGAATATGATATTTCTGAAGGCAAAATACCTAGGTTTACAAACAAGAATAACCTACCAAGCAAAACTGAGTATAATCTTTTGAGGGGGAAAATGTATATTTAATGCAATAGAGAACTTTCAAGGAAAAGACAAGAACTTACCAGATAATTTGACTTTCAAATAAAAGACTTATGAGAAGCATAAAAATGTAAACATGAATGAGAAATCATAAGGGATTCAATAAGGTTAAACTTTTTACCTTTCTATATGGGAATATGATACATTAACATCTAAGAACATTATCATTTTTAGTGTAGTTAATAGGATTCTACATAAAAAGAGGGTGAAAGAATGAGTTGATTATGTTAGGATGATGTAAAAAATGTATAGGTGAGAAAGAGAAATGCTTTGGGAGAAGAGGGGAAGGGAGATGAAGAATGAGGGAAATTATTTCACAAAAGAAGCACACAGGAAAGCTTTTACAATGGAAGGAGAAATGGGGAGAGGGGATAAAATGTGTGAGCCTCCCTCACATTTAAATTGGTTCAAAGAAGAAAACACACACACACACACACACACACACACACAATTGGTAATACAAATATATTACCTAACAGGGAAGTAGGAAGGAAAAGAGTAATAGAAGGTGATAAAAGGGAGGATGAATAAAAGAAGGTAGTGATCAGAAGAAAAACAAATTTGAGAGAAGGGACAGGATAAAAAGACAGGAGAAATAGAAGAAAATAGAATGGAGGAAAATGCACAGTTAGCAATCATAATTGTAAATGTGAATGGGATTAAATTCACTCATAAAACAGATGCAAATAGCAGAATACATTAGAAACCAGAATCCAAAAATACATTGTTTAAAAGAAATACACTTGAGGGGCAGGTAGGTGGCACAGTGGATAGAGCACTGGCCCTGGATTCAGGAGTACCTGAGTTCAAATCCAGCCTCAGACACTTAACACATACTAGTTGTGTGACACTGGGCAAGTCACTTAACCCCAATTGCCTCACTAAAAAAAAAAAAAAGCTGTTTCACTTAAAAGAAATACACTTGAAACAGGGAGACACTTACAGAGTTAAAATAAGGGTCTAGAGAACAATCTATTATAGTTCAGCTAATGTTAAAAAGACAGGGTTAGCAGTCATGTTCTCAGATAAAGCAAAAGTAAAAAATAGACCTAATTAAAGGGGATGAGCTAAAAGGCACTATAGACTATGAAGTAATATCAATAAATATCAAACATATATGCACCAAAAGGTATAACATCTAAAGTCTTAAAGGAAATGTTAAATGTATTACAGGAGGAATTAGACAGTAAAACTATACTGGTGGAAGACCTCTATTTTCCCCTCTCAGATAAGATAGATGTAGCCATAAAATCAATTGGAAAGAAGTTAAAGAGAGGAATAGTTATATATGATAGACCTCTGGAGAAAACTGAATATGAAAAGAAAGGAGTATAGCATTTTCTCAGCTATATAAGGCATCTCCACAAAAATTCATCATTTATTTGGGTAGAAAAACCTCACAGTCAAATGAAAAAAAGCAGAAATATTGAATGCACTCTTTTCAGACCATAATGCAATAAAATTACATTCAATAAAGGGCAATGGAAGCATAGATTTGTTAATTTAAAAATAAATAATTTAATCCTAAAGAATGAGTGGGTCAAAGAACAAATCACAGATACCACCAATAATTTCATTAAAAAGAATGACAACAATGAGACAACATTTTCAAATTTGTGGGACGTAGCCAAAACAGTACTTATGGGAAATTTTCTCTCTCTTAATCCATACATCAAATAAAAGAGAGAAAGAGTAGATAATTGAATTGGATACACAACTAAAATAATTAGAAAAAAAGAACCAAAAGGTAAATCCTCAGAAAATCAGAGGGAAGATTAATAAAATGGAAAAAAAATAATTAAACTAATAAAACTAGGCAGTGGTTTTACAAAAATGAGAACAAAATAGATAAATAATTGGTTAATTTGATATTAAAAAGAAAGAAGAAAACCAAATTACTAGTATCAAAATGAAAAGTGTGAATGCACCACAAATGAAAAATAAAATTAAAGCAATGATTAGAAGTTATTTTGCCCAATTATGTACCAGTAATACTGAAAGTCTAATTGAAATGGACAAATATTTAGAAAAATATAAACTACTCAGATTAACAGAAAAGGAAACAGAATACTTAAATAATCCTATCTTAGAAAAAGAAATTGAATAAGCCATAAATAAGCTCCCTAGGAAAAATTCCCCAGGACCATATGGATTTACAAATGAATTCTACCAAACATTTAAGGAAAAATTAATCTCTATACCATGTAAACTATTTGAAAAAATAGGCAAAGAATCTGTCCTACTCAATTCCTTTCATGATAGAAAAATTATTTTGGTACCTAAATCAGGGGGAGCAAAATTGGAAAAAGAAAACTATAGACCAATTTTCTTAATATTGATGCAAATATTTTAAATGAAATATTAGCAAGATGATTATAGCAATATATCACAAAGATCTGTATAGCAGGAATACAGGGCTGGTTAAATATTAGGTAAATTATCATCATCATTGACCATATTCATAATAAAACCAACACAAATCACATGATTATATCAATAGATGCAGAAAAAGTCTTTGAAAAAATACATCAATTTTTGTTAAAAACACAAGAAAGCATGGAACATTTCTTAAAATGATAAGTAACATCTATCTAAAACCAAGAGCAAGCATTGACATGTAATAGGGATAAACTTAAAGCCTTCTCTGCAAAATTAGAGATGAATCAAGGATTTCCATTATCACCAATATTATTAAATATTATACTAGAAATATCAGCTATAGAAATAAGACAAAAAATTGAAAGAATATAAATAGGAGATGAGGAAACAAAACTATTACTTTGCAGATGATATGATAGTACACTTAGCAAATCTCAGAGACAACTAAAAATATGTTGAATCAATTAACTTTAGCAAAGTTGCAGAATATAAAATAAACCCACATAAAAAAATCAGCATTTCTATACACTACTATCAAAAATGAACAGCAATAGATTAAAAGAGAAATTCAATTTAAAATAAGTTCAGACAATATAAAATACCTGAGAGTCTGCCTGTTAAGACAAACCCTGGAACTTGATGAACACAATCACAAAACACTTTTGATACAAATAAAGACAGATTTTAACAATTGGAGAAATATTAAGTCTTTATGGCCAAGCCAATATAATAAAAAGAACAATTCTACCTATTAAATTACTTACTCAGTGACATAAACATCAAACTCCCAAATAAGTATTTTGTAGAGCTAGGAGAAAATAACTAAATTTATCTGAAAGAATAAAAGTAAAAGAATATCAAGGGAATCGATTCAGACAAAATGTGGAGGGCAACCTAGCAGTTGCAAATTTCAAACTATATAATAAAGTAGTAATCCCCAAAACAATATTGTTCTGACTAGGAAATAGAGTGGTGTATAAGTGAAATGGACTGTGCACACAATACACAGTATTAAATGACCATGTAATCTAGTGTTTAATAACCCCCAAAATTCAAGTGTTGGGGGTATGAACTCACCATTGCACAAAAACTGCTGGGAAATATGGAAAGCAGTTTGGCAAAAACTAGGCATAGCTTAGCATTCCAGACATTATACCAAAATAAGGTCAAAATGTTTAATTATTTTCAGCTATAAAGGCTAATACCTTAAGTAAATTAGAGGAGTATGGAAAATGTACCTGTCAGATCTATAAATAATAGAAGAGTTTATGACCAAAGAACAGAAAGAGAGGATCACAGCAAGTAGAATGGATAATTTTTAATACATGAAATTAAAAACTGTTTGCACAAACAAAACTAATGGAGCAAAATTAAAAGGAAAATAGTAAATGGAAAATTTTTACAGCAAGTTTCTCTGATAAAGGACTTATTTCTCAAATATATAGGGAAGTGAGCCAAATTTATACAAAAAAGAGCCATTACTCAGTTGAGAGATGTTCAAAGGATATGAACAGGCAGTTTTCAGAAGAAGAAATCAAAACTAGCAATAATCACATAAAAATGCTCTAAATCACTACTGATTAGAGAAATGCAAATTAAAACAACTCTGAGATACCACCCTATACCTATCAGATTGACTAACATGACAGAAAAGGAAAATGACAAATGCTTTTGGGGAACTGTAAACCAGTCCAATCATCCTGGATAACAATTTGGAACTGTGCCCAAAGGGCTATAAAACTGCATACCCCTTGATTCAGAAAAACCACTATTGGGTTTATATCCCACAAAAATAAGAGAACATGGGAAAGTACATAGTATATACATATTTATGTATATATGTTTGTGTGTATATATGTATGTGTGCCATAAATATACACATACCCATATATATAATACTATATATATTACAAATAAATACTTTCCCATATTCTTTGATTTTATATGTGTGTGTGTAAATGACTCTGTGTTTGTGTGTGGTGGCAAAGAATTGGAAACTGAGGGGATGCCAATAATTGGAGAATGGCTGAACAAGTTGTGGTATATTCCTATAATGGAATATTTTTGTGCTATAAGAAATAATGAGCAGGATGTGTTCTGAAAAACCTGAGAAGACTTAACAGAACTCATGCAAAGTGAAGTGAGCAGAACCAGGAGAACATTGTGCACAGAATAATGCTGTAAGCTTGACTAACTGTGAACAATTAGCTACTCTAATAAAGACAATGATACAAGGCAGTTCAAAAGGACCCATTATGAAAAATATTGTCCACCTCCACAGAGAGAATTGATGAACTTTGAATGCATATTTTTTAATAAAGTATTTTATTTTTTTTTCCGGTTACATGTAAAGATAGTTCTCAACTTTGGTTTATACAAGCTTTCCAGTTTTAGATTTTTCTACCTCCCTCCCATCCCTCCCCCCTCCCCTAGACAGCAGGAAATCTGATATAGGTTATATATATATAACTTTGAATGCATATTAAAGCATATTTCTTATACCTTTTCTATTTTTCTTCTTTGCCTGTTTTCTTTTTCAACATGGATAATATGAAAATATATTGTTCATGATGTCACATGTAAAATCATTTATCAAATTGCTTGCCTTCTCAAGGAGTAGTGAAGGAGGGAGAAAAAGAATATGGCATTCAAAATGTTAAAAAATTAATGTTAAAAGTTTACATGGGGGCAGCTAGATGGCACAGTGGATAGAGCCTTGGATTCAGGAGTACCTGAGTTCAAATCTGGCCTCAGACACTTAACACTTACTAGCTGTGTGACCCTGGGCAAGTCACTTAACCCCATTTGCCTCACTAAAAAAAAAAAAAGTTTACATGTAATTAGAAAAGATTTAACAAAATGAATAAAATATATATTAGAAATACATTTTATCAGGCGTATTGTGTGTCTTTCAAAGTATTCACTATATGGTTAACCAAATAATTGCATTGTTCTTTCTGAGAGATGTTTAGGAAAATAAGATGGCAAAAAGTGGCTTTTTCTCTTGCTGTCTCAACTGCCTTTTCTATTTTACTCTATTTCTATAAGAGCTATGTTATCTTTTTTCAATTTTAGAGATTTTATATAAAGTAGGTATTCTATGCACTGTTCTAAAGAGCTTTGAAGGTCCCTTTTGTAAGTATCTTTCATTGAATTGTTAGCTTTATAACACATAACTTCCAAATCCAGTGTAGCATAAGGTAAAGTCAATACATTGGTAGTTAGAAAACTGGGTTCAAATCTCATACCTGCTACTGTACCTATTGATAAGTAGCCTTAAACAAGTTATTAGAATTCTCTGTGACTTAGTTTTCAAGCATTCGGTAAAATCTTTTGAAATCCTTTTTCCTCTTTTCTTCTTCCTCACTTTGTCCCCTTTAAACTATTTCAGAATTTTGTATCCAAAAGTGGTTTAAAAAGTATGTATATCTTGAAAAATCATTTTACACAATTATAGTAAGAGCCTTTCTGCCAATAAAAAATAAGATGGCCCTTTGGCTGTCATATGTAATATTATTAGGATAATAGTAGCAAATTAATGGATGCTCATGTCAAGAAGAAAGTGATCAAAACTTATTTAACTATGATGAACAATAACTATATTATAAAACTATAAATATAAATATAACTATGCAACATACTTTACATCATTTGTTTCTTACAACTGTCCAATGAGATAGGTACTGATGAATTTGGTCTTACCCAATCTTGTGTCAAGTCACAATAAAATAGCGTTATAATACTGGAGTCTGGGGGTCAGTGATAATACTTCAATAGACTTTGCATGATTGAATGGAAAAGATGATTTATCCCCCTCTAAATATACAAGAGATATGATTTTGACCCACTGCACAAATGTGGAAAAGCAAAGCACTTTTTAACTGGGTTTTATTTTTATTATCATACACAATCATATAGCATACTAGAGACCCTGGTGTTATAGCACTCTAAAAATTTCACTGAGGAGGTATTCTCTCAGAAAATAAATAATAGAATGCTTTAGAAATGCTTCTCAATGCTTGAGAAACTGGGATCATTTGGTTACCACTATATCTGGATATTCTCTGGCTCAATTCCTTGGGGTATAAGGTAAACCTGAGAGGCCATTAGGACAAGCCCTCAAATAATGAATTATGATGCAATGTGCTGGATACAGCACACCACAGAGACATGACCTCAAAACAAAGTATATACATTCAAAGAAAGCCACCATCCTCCAATATCTTAGCATTTCTTTTTTTAATATAAAGCAGGGAAGAATTTCTAAATGTTTATGATATAAGCACAAAAAAATCAATATTTTTAAAGCAAACAAAGCAGAATTTTTTTTTAATGAGGCAATTGGGGTTAAGTGACTTGCCCAGGGTCACACAGCTAGTAAGTATTAAGTGTCTGAGGCTGGATTTGAACTCAGGTACTCCTGATTCCAGGGTCAGTGCTCTATCCACTACACCATCTAGCTGCCCCAAATAAGCTAGACTTTTTTTTTTTTTTTTTTTTTGCGGGGCAATTGGGGTTAAGTGACTTGCCCAGGGTCACACAGCTAGTAAGTGTTAAGAGTCTGAGGCCGGATTTGAACTCCTGAATCCAGGGCCGGTGCTCTATCCACTGCGCCATCTAGCTGCCCCACAAAGCAGAATTTTTAAAAATAAATATTACATTGGCAGAAAAGTGAAAAATAGATTGGAAAGAAGAGAAACCACAAACATTTATATGATAAGAGGCGAGAACAAGAGACCATACAGAGGTAATCAGGACCTAACAGAGTAGTGATCATGGGAATGGAAAGGGAGAGAGATGTGAGAGATTCCAATAGGTAAAATAAAAAGACTTTTCTAACTAGTAAGTGGGGGTTCCAAGGTTTCCAATGGTTCCAAGTTTTTGAGCTTGGTTAAGAGGAAGAATGGTACAATCAAAAGAAATAGGGAATTTAGGATTTTGAAGAAAGATTACGAATTCAGTTTTTGTAATGTTGAATTTTAAATATCAATGAGATACCTAAGTGAAAATGTAGTAGGGGATAGAAAACAGCAGCTCAAAGAAGAGGTTGGGGGATCATCAAAATTAGGTATTAAAGTCATGGGTATGGATGAGAGAGACAAGAGAATGTCAAAGGAGCATAGAAGAATGGTCAATGACTATGTCTAAAGTGAAGAAAAAGGAAGAGGCAGTGGAGACTTTAGAAAAAATGAACCTGAGAGGTAAAAGATATAGGAGGGACTATTATCAGGAAAACCAATGGATGACAGTATTAGGGAGAAAATACTCCCCCCCCCAAAAAAAATAGCCATAGCTGATTTTGCAGGGTGCATGTAAGTTTACAACACCCTTGACATACTTTACATAATTTGTTTCTGAACAACTGCCCAGTGAGCTAGATACTACAGGTATTCTATTCATTTCATCATGATGAAACAAGTTGGAAGAAGTTAAGAAATTTGACTATGATTACAGAGCTAGTAGATGCTGGAGGTGGTATTCAAATCTTGAACTCTCCTGACTTGAAACTCTCTGTTCCTTATACCAAAGAAGTAGCCATATGGTACAGTGCATAGGCCACTGGAACTGGAGTTAAAAAGACCTGAATTCAAATCTGGCCTCAGATAATTGCTAGTTGTGTGCCCCTTAGCAGGTAACTTAACCTTTATCTGCCTCAGTTTGTACAATGTTGAAATGGGGATAATGATAGAACTTACCTCCTAAGGTAATTGTGAAAATCAGATGAGTTCAGTGACCTGCTTAATAAATGATGAATACATCAACAACTTACCCTCTAATTATTGGGGGAAAATTACCTAGGCACCAAATCATGCCCAGCATGTTAAACTTTAAAAGAATTACTTCTTAAGGAGAACAGGTATTTTTCTGAATTGTTTTTAGGTATTATTTTACAAATATTTCTATTTTGGTGACTGTGGAGAAAACTGTTCACCTTGTATGCAATACACATTTTCATGTGGAGACTATTCATTGTTTTACATAATGAATATAAAGTCTATATGTAAATCCAAGGAAATCAATTATCACAGAACCTCTTACAGAATGTAATATCGCATATCATTTTTTCTCTATAAAAACAAATTCAATTTACCTTAAAATGTATCAGTGCTTTATGAAATAATATTACCAAGAGGGCCACTCAGAAGATGCTTCATGTATAAAAGCACCACATCCCTAATGGAAGAAGCCAATTTAATGGGCCTATCACTGGTAAAGCTTGGTCTTGTCTAACTGATAGTCCTTTTTGGGCAGATCTCCACCCCATCTCCACTCCCTTCCTTCCCCTTACCATGTACCTTTCTTCCCAGTTATGATGAGCAACGTTCATTTGAGAGAGCTGCACATAGTTAGGTGGGGCACTCTAGCTGAGGGCACTAAATGAAATGAAGCTAATTGGCCTATATACAAATATGACCACATTAATACTAAACACTGACCAACTTTGCTAAGCAGTCATAGACTAATGCTTAATTATGGGTAAGTAGAATAAAGAATTTTTGAATGTACAAAAGTTTGTTCTAGAGAGCTATGGTTCAGTAAAACACTAGGAATTTCTCTAACTTGGTAAAGGGTTATATAATATAAAATGTGACCTAATTTACCCTTTATACAGTCATAAATGGCTAGGGATAGAATTCACTTTATTAATAAGAAACTAATTTGCTTGTCTACCAAAGCAAGACTTTGTCAATTCTCTTGTATGCAGTTATCTGTGAATTTTTGCTTTCTAAATGTTCTGGTACAGATGCATACACTCGATGGGAGCTCAGTCATTGCTGTGTTGGGATGCTGTTAGCACTAATAATAAATTGAAATGGCTTTACCCATTGCACAAAGACAGCTGTAAGAGGAGAAATGCAACACAATTAGGGAGGTGTAAACTAAGTATGCCAGGTCTCTTCACTTTAAAGTATGTTTTCATTCAGAAAGAGATTACAAATCAAAGTTATACCTAGACAGAACATTTATTTTTTGAGTAAATAACTAACAAAATAAAGCAATTAGGATTTTGAAGTTGTCTATAAATCAAGGTTTTGTTTTTATTTTGTTTTTATCTTTTTCTTTAAATGATAAATACATAGTAGGATTCCTCCTGGAGAAAGGGAAGGATCTAGTCCTAAGAAAAGTAAGAAAATAGATGGAGAAGCTGCTATGTGGGCCAGTGCATATAGCATTAGACCTGGAATTAGAAAGATCTGAGTTCAAATAATACCTCTAGCTGAATGATATTGGGCAAGTCACTTAACCTCTCTCAGACTCAGTTTTCTCATCTGTAAAATGTGGATCATATTACCTACTTCACAGATGCATCATGAAAATCAAGTGACATAAAGTATCTTGCAAACCTTTATTATAAGAGTTCTGTCTATTCTTACTATTAACAGCCAATGAAAAGTATAACTATTCATTTCAATTGTGATACACACTCAAGCCTATTCCAGATACTCAGCTGGTATTGTACGTATTAACTATTCAAATCACATAGAAAATAAATTGTAGGTCTCTAATCAGTAATTTGGGCAGCTAGGTGGTGCAGTGGATACAGTGCCAAGACTTCCTGAGTTCAAATCTGGCTTCAGACACTGACTAGCTGTGTGACCCTGGGCAAATCACTTAACCCTGTTTGCCTCAGTTTTCTCATCAACAAAATGAGCTGGAGAAGGAAATGGAAAACCCCTGGAGTATCCTGGCAAAGAAAACCCCAAATGGAGTCATAGATAGACAGTATTGAACAACAACTAAATGATAATAGGTAGTTTGCCCTCTAGAGAGGAGATCTGAAGAAGGAAGTGGAAATAGTAAGATTGAAGAAGAGTCAGTTTTGTGGGACAAAAGAGGTTTAGGCTTTTTCTGCTTGACCTCTGAGGGTAAAATTAAGGATAGTGGGTGGAAATTACACAGAAGAAAATTTAGGCTTAATAACAGGTAGAACTTCCCTCTCCAAAAGTAGACTGGACAGCCTCAAGAAGAACTATCCAAATTAACTGCAAAGAAATGACCCATGAAGGAAGACACTAGCTGAATCCAGAGAAAGAACTGATAAATAGAAGTATGAATAGAATTTTTTTACAATATATACATATTTGTGTCTAATGGTAGCTATCTCTAGGATGGGGAGGGAAGGGGAAAAAAAGAAAGTTATATGACAACTTTATTATATATTTGAAAGAAATAGCAAGTTGTTCATAATATATTTATAGTTTCATGTACAATCATACTTTTAAAAATTCCACTGTTACATAAATGTTTGTTTTATTTCCTAAATTTAAAATAAAATAAATAAAGTTTTAGAAAAAGAAGAGGGAATAGAATACCCTTCATTAGAAGTATTCAAAGAAAATCTGGAGGACTACTTTGTTTGGTATATTTTTTGAGAGGATACTTTATTCTGATATATTGGCCTGGTTAACTACTTTTTCTTTCTTTCTTTCTTTCTTTCTTTCTTTCTTTCTTTCTTTCTTTCTTTCTTTCTTTCTTTCTTTCTTTCTTTCGTAGGGCAATGAGGGTTAAGTGACTTTCCCAGGGGCACACACAGCCAGTAAGTGTTAAGTGTCTGAGGCCATATTTGAACTCAGGTCCTCCTGAATCTAGGGCCAGTGCTTTATCCACTGTGCCACCTAGCTGCTCCCTTGGATAACTACTTCTAATTCTCAAATTCTATGGAGTGTTTACACAGAATCATAAATGCTTAGAGTTGGAATTTTAAAGGTCATTGAGTGCAATCTTGAGATTTCTTCAGAGGTAATGAAGTCCTATAAGGAAGTAAGAATATATAAAATTCCATCAAAGAGAAGGAAGAATTACAGATGCATATCTCAGATGAGTAATCTAATCTAAACTCTTATGTTGGGAACTATGGCACCCTTTCTAAGCAAGTAATTCATATTCGGAATGAAAGGTTATCTTGGCAAGCTATTGCTATTTCTGCTCAGGTTACCCAAAGGACATTTGAAAGAACAAGCATGGCTAGGGATACATAAATGAGATTCCCCATCATTAATTAAATAAACAGCTGGTGGGAGGCCTCCTGGGAAAAGACATAGGAAATTAGTGAGGAAATTAGTCTTACCTGTTAGTATGCATATTTTCCCTAAATAAGACATATCTTCACAATTCTCCTGAAGAATTACATTCTTGCTCTGGGTTAGGTGAATCAGTTAAAGAAAAATTTAACCATTAGATATACATATCTCACTGAGCTCTACCAGAATAATTCATGGACATTTGACATGTAGACTATTCTGATGGGTGTGGGGGGGGATGTTGGGGGGAACCAAATAACAAATTTATAATGGAATGTGAAAATATTGGAACATACTTGTACTGTTCCATCTTCTTCAAATGGAAAATGACATTAAGTTGGTTTTATTGGTAGAAGAAAAGTAAGCATGACATATCTCCTTCCTTCTTTTTTAAATTATATTTTTCAACTTGTATTCACTTACACTTAACTAAATGCTCAGAAATGGAAATTTGGTAGGAGTGTGACACTCTTACTAAGATAGCTGGGGAAAAAATGAACCTCTACAGTTAGAATTTGCATTGGGTCTTTTTGTCTGGAGGATATTTGGAGGGGAGGCATCTTTACTGAATTGGGAGCCAGCCCCATTATCAGGAAGATAAGGCAAATCCCACTTCGACCACACCTTAGTTGTGTGACTTCGGGCAAGTTGCTTAGCCTCTCAACACCTTAGGTACCTCCCTAATCAGCTGCTGATCCTTCCTGGAAGAGGGAGTTAGTTTCCTCTTTGGAAGTTCTCCATACCAGTTAAATTACAGGTCCACTTGGAAAAAAAAAAAGGAATGAACAAAACAAAACCTTTTGTATATTGTTTGCCTGTAAATTGGCTTGAATCCCTCAGGTAACTTACCTCCCACAAAATAGCTGGCTATGAAGACAGTGATCATGTTCCTAACTATTTGTGAATATGTAAAGTGCAGACCAAATAACTCCACTCAAAATCCCTCCTGCAGAAGGAAGTTCTTCTTTTCTCCCTATGATGAAAGATATCACTTGCAAGGAAGCTGTCCCCATGGGAGAGAATATCCTTTAGTGTCATTCTGATTCACTTGCATAGTTTCTTAACTACCCAAAATAGAATAATTCTATCCCTTATTCCCCCTGAAGGTGAAAAGAAAAGGCACAAACTGAGCTGTGGATTCTGTGAATTTTCTATTCCTTTTGATTGTGCTTTAATACTTCTCTAAACATTTGTTTATATCACTCATACTATTAGTTTTTGCTATCATCCCTAGGAGAACAGGGCAGTTCTCAAGCTCTCAAAAATATTTACTCAGTATCTCTCTCTCTACAGGTGCCAGGCTGCATTAAAAGAGGGAATTTCCTAATCCAATGAAATCATATGTGCTGTTAATGGCAAATGTACTAATGAAAATCTTACATTTCCACACTCCTCCAAAGGGACTGTCTCCTTTATATGTGTGTATGTCCAGATAGTAAGCACTTAATACTATTTCATTCATTCATTCATTTCTTCATTTACACCTCAAATTTCTCTGACTTTTTGTTCAACTGTTCCTTCTTCATTCTTGTTTCCAAGAAGGAGCTGACTCTTCTAGCCACCTATCTCCTTGATTCTCATACCTATTTCCTTTAACACTTTGTGCCATCAATCAGCCAGTCTCTCTCTTACATTTCCTACTTCTTTTCTTTCCATCACCTCTTTGCCCCTGTGCTGATAAACACTGTCAGATCATCTGGATTATAAAACATATCATCTTGAAATTCTCTCTCCTCTCTTTCACTGTCAAACTTGAAAAGAGTCTGCTGTCTGTCCTTCAATTTCTTATAATCCATTCAGTTCTCAACCCATCGAAGTCCAGAATTCATCTCCACAGTTCTACAGTCTTTAGTTAACCTATATGACTTGTAATCATCAAATTTAATGGCATTTCTCAGTCCTCATCTCCCTTGGTCTTCCTTGAAATTGTACATTGCTCTCCATATATATATATATATTTCCTATTTGATTCAACCGAATAATATTCTCTTATTCCTCCAGCATCCATTTCTTCCAGTGGTTCCTCTTAATATTCCAATACTTCATCGATCCCATGATCTTATCAAAGAGTGACTACTTTCAGGAATGCAGGTTGCAGCCTATCTATGCCCGCCCATCCTTAATATCCCTTTGAAACTTTTTCATAAATCAACCATAGGAAGCACACTCAATTCAGTTGGGGCTTTCTTCATTTGTTCTTGTGTAATAAAATAATGGAATTTGGCAGACACACAGGGGCCCCACCTAAAGATTAATTTGTTTGAAGATTGTTTGAATTGGGTGAGAATGAGAAACTGACGAAGTACCTACTTAAGGGTGACTGGATGGAGACCACACCTGGCTGGCCCTGAGTGAGTTCTTCTCAGAGGCAGTGTACTACTGCCATCAGCAAGAGACCACTCTCAACCAATCAGCTTGAAGGACCTCCCCTTTCAGGGAGGGAGAGAGGAACTAGAAAGTGAGTGCTTGCTCAGGGAAGGGGCTTCTTTTTTGTGGAGGAACCAGCATGGCAGGAGACAGAGAACAGGAGGGCCCTTCTTGGTCATTTGGACACTGCCTTAGTGGTGAGAGATTTCACATGGGCTGCTAGGAAAAGGAAGGTTTCTTTCTCTCTGGCTATACCAAATAGATCCAAGAAGCTAGGATTTCTATGCTATAAGGAATCTGTTGTCAATCTCTCTCTCTCTCTTCACTAACTTATATATATTTTTGGTGAGGCAATTGGGGTTAAGTGACTTGCCCAGGGTCACACAGCTAGTAAGTGTCTCAGGCCAGATTTGAACTCAGGTCCTCCTGAATCCAGGGCCGGTGCTCTATCCAGTGCGCCACCTAGCTGCCCCTAATATATATATATATATATATATATATATATATATATACATACATACACATACATATATATATACACATACATATATATGGATTTATTAATA
Source organism: Dromiciops gliroides (assembly GCF_019393635.1). Lineage (NCBI taxonomy): Eukaryota > Metazoa > Chordata > Mammalia > Microbiotheria > Microbiotheriidae > Dromiciops > Dromiciops gliroides. The sequence goes on along the minus strand of NC_057864.1, from coordinate 357,770,227 downwards.
TATATATACACACATATATATATATATTTTTAATAAATCCTTAAAAGCCTAAACTCTTGCTGTGATTTTAGCCAGCTTCCTCCCCTAAAAACTGGGGGGCAAGGAGATTAGGACCCACATTTAGACTTTTGACAACACATTTGACATTTTGTATATATATATATATATATATATGTGTGTGTGTGTGTGTGTATGTATATATATCTCACTGGAATACATATGGTGTCTATCCTTTGGTCTTACTATATGACAGATGTAGCATACAGACCTCTGATTAGAGTCTTTATACAATGTAATCTTTCTAATACAAAACTCTTATCATATTGCTCCACTCTTCAAATACCCTCAATGACTCCCCATCTCCTACTAAATCAATGTCTGAACTCCTTAGAGCCATGTTTAAAGCCCACTGTAATCTGATTCTAACCTAAGATTTTTAGATATTTCACACAGTTCCATTTCCAATAGAAGATTGGTTACCATTCCCTAACCATGCCCCCAGGACACTTCTCCATCTTTGTTTTTGCCCAAATCATGTCTAAAATATAGCTCCCCCCTATACTGATGCATAGGAAAATCTGTCCATTAGGACCTAGCTCAAATGGTGCCCCAATATCTTCATTAAACAGCTAGCTGGTAAACTTGATAGCTCACAGGACTTAGAAGAAATACTTGAGTTCAAAGCCTGCTTCAGATACCTTTTTTCCCTTTAATAGTATTTTATTTTTCCTAGTTACATGTAAAAATAGTTTTCAACATTCTTTTTTGTAAGATCTTAAGTTCAAAATTTTTCTCCCTTCCTTCCCTTCCCCCTCCTGAAGCCAGCAAACAGTCTGATACAGGTTATACATGTACAATCATGTTAAACATATTTCCACATTAGTCATGTTGTGAAAGAAGAATAAAAACAAAAGCAAAAAACCACAAGAAAGAAGGGGGGGCAAACAAAAACTAAAAAGTGAAAATAGTATATTTTGATCTGCATTCAGACTCCATAGTTATTTCTCTGAATGTGGATAGCATTTTCCATCATGAGTCTTTTGGACTTGCCTTGGATCATTGTATTGCTGACAAGAGCTAAATCTATCATTGTCAGTCATCACACAATGTTGCTGTTACTGTGTATAATGTTCTCTTGGTCTGCTCACTTCATTCAGCATCAGTTCATGTAAGTCTCTCAGACACTTTTCTAACAATATGACCCTGGACAAATCACATAAGCCTTCTCATGTTCAGTTTCCTTATTTGTAAAATGCAAATAACAGCATCTCATAATAATAGTATTGTGACAATCAATTGAGATAACATATATAAAGCACTTTTGTTAAAGATGTATATAAATTCTAACAATATATAAATTAAAAGTAGTAGTAGTAGTAAGCAGAGACATCATAGTTTTCATAGTCATTGTAGTAGTAGTAGTAATATAATACACTTTGCATTGTGACAAACTGTGATGTTTCATTCTTTTGGGGGGAGGGGGAGGTGTCATAACACCGGGTCTCCTTATCTTTCCCAGCCTGGAAATGCAATTACTACTTATAAGCCTGATATCACTACTACCATCAAGCTTTGACCTGCTCCATTTCTCACTGGGTTGGTTCACCCCTCCTTAGAAATCCCTGTGACTTCCTGGTCTTGGGAGTATAACAGCACTTTTGTTCTTCACATAGTACAAACACCAAATCAGCCTTAGCTGACTATAGCTCACAGCTCCTGAGCTCAAGGGATCCACTAGCTGCAGCCTCCCCTGGATTAGGGATTTCAGGTATATAACACCACATCCAGTCTCATCATTGTTACCAAAACACAGATAGTATTTTAAGATCTCTCAGAGGGGGGCAGCTAGGTGGCACAGTGGATAAAGCACCGGCCCTGGATTCAGGAGTACTTGAGTTCAAATCCGGCCTCAGACACTTGACACTTACTAGCTGTGTGACCCTGGGCAAGTCACTTAACTCAGAGTCTATCATATTTTTTTTTTTTTTTGGTGAGGCAATTGGGGTTAAGCGACTTGCCCAGGGTCACACAGCTAGTAAGTGTCAAGTGTCTGAGGCCGGATTTGAACTCAGGTACTCCTGAATCCAGGGCCGGTGCTTTAGCACTGTGCCATCTAGCTGCTCCCAGAGTCTATCATATTAACTTGCACATAATAGGCACTCAAATGTCTATCTAATTGAATTAAGAAAGAACTATTAGAGCAAGACCCACTAAATATTTTTCATTTTCTTTGGAGTAGATTATTTTCAACACAATAATTTGGGACTCTCTTCAGGGTTTTAATTTTTTAAAGTATCCTTCCCTTTCATCTCCATAATAATGAATTAAAATGAGAAGAGAAAACGTGGATTTTGTTAGAGTAAAAATACATCTTCAAAGCTAGTAGCTTCAAGAGATAAACCCATTGCAATTTCATTATCCTAGAGAATTACAAATGTTTTATGTTTTAACTTCTGAAAATTCCTTATGTTGTAAAAGACTAGTAGCAAGTACAGAGGTAGTGAATTTTCTTTCTCTAAAGTTCTTTTCTTATGAAGATAGGGGAAAAGATGTCTTACATCATATAAATATACTTTTCTGACTTCTCCCTGAGCTATCAGGAATTTAAGCTACAATCCCTCTTCACTTCAAATATGCACTGATCTTCCTTCTGATTCAGTTGACTTTTCAAATGAATATAAATTTTAAGAAATATATTGTTCAAACTAGTACCTGATCTTGTGTGTATACAAAAAGAAAACTATTCTCCTGTTCTGCAAACATACTATGGCTTCATTTTGGAACCAGGACATGCTCTCATCTGTTACTCATGCTGTTTGGTGTTCAGTACTACAGAGAAAAATGTTGTCTCCTACATGCTAGAGACCCAAACTGAGAACTCCCTTGCCTCCAGAGAATGTTCAAAAAATGCTTGCTAAGGAGAATCCTGTCCTACCAACATGTAATTGCATAGCTCACTTTCCCTTTAGCACAATTTACTATGCTTTGGGGTTGCTACTGTTTTTACTTCAAAGTGTCCACCTTTCATTTTTTGGATCATTTCTTTTTTTTTTTTTTCCTTTTTTTTCTTCTTGAGGGGACAAGCATCTGTTTCTTAAGAATTTACCCTTTCCTTAGTTAGGGAAGTTAGAAAGGCATTCACCCTAAGCAATACTGAAAGGTCAAGGCAATTTGTGTGTGTGTGTGTGTGTGTGTGTGTGTGTGTGTGTGTGTGTGCATGCACGCATATGAGTAATTTATTAAAATCTATTCAATTTTCTGTCTTTATTGGGCTGTTCTAATTCTGAGCTGCTAACATTCTCTATAGATGACTTAACAGATATTAGATTCATTTTCAGGATTAGTATAAAGCACTCCTGCTCTTTTGCTTCTTTCTCTTACATCTCTAGCCTGAAGATTCTTATGTTTTGGGCCATAATGCCAAGAAATCTTTCATTAAACTGAGTCTTTGGGTGATGCCTCCTTCTTTTGAAAAGGAGTGCTTTTCTTAGTGGACTATATTTCTTGACTTCTTAAGTCCCACTTGCTTTTACACAGCATTTAAAAAGATAAGTGAAGATCTTCCTATAACTGCTTCAAACCTTTTGCTGTCTGGAATCTGACAGGTTATATTAGTTGGATTCACAAAGTTCAGGACATTCTTTCTGTGAAACAATCCACAGTATCAGGTAAAAGGAAACTTTTGACCTAGAAATATAGGTATAGAGGAAGCTAGAGAGTTCCATCTCTTTCCATGGTGAGATGTGAGCCTGAACCCAATAGAGTATAGCTTTATAGCAGGATTTATTTAATTTTTACAGCTATGTGCCAGAACCACTATTGGCCAAACCTCTTAAGTAATCAGTGTTCATCCCTCTATCTCCCTTCCAACCCTAGAACCCTGGTCATTCCCTAACCCCTAACCTTTCCTATACCCTATCTCAAGAGGAATTAGCTCTCAGTAGCTATTAACTAATCCCAGGAAGTTATTATCTTCCAAGAGCATTTGTGTTCTAATAGGAAAATCTTGGATACAAAAAGCTTTCAAAACCCAAAGTCTTGAATTCATAATGGTAAAAATCCTCAGGCACCATGACAGTGGATGAGGGAGTTATTTGTGGCTAGAGCATACTGCCCAGCAACATTCTAATCACACTCTATCATCAGCTGTGGAGTGACAGTTTTGGACATGGTCCATGTAGCTACTCTGCCACTACTTCTTTTTTTATGGGGCTTTTTTTTGCTCTAAGCCAGGAAAGAAATTAGTAAATACCCATCGTTTTAGGTCATGAAGGAAATTGGGCATGAGACCTAAAAACAAATAAATAAACCTAGTAAACTCTTTTTTTTCCCCTTCTTACTGTAGCAAATTCCTGTTATATTTTTATGGGGATTAAAAAAAATCTCATATCCAGATATCTTAGGAATTTAGGAAATAGAAGGGGAAGTTGTAGGAGATAGAAAGATAAATGCCAATGAAAATTTCAAAGGTCAGTGAAATTGTCTTTGAATTATAGGCACTTAGAAAGTGCTTGTTGACTAGATTTCACTTGATTTGAGAATATTTGACTCTTCTGCTTAGTGATCTCACTTCTCCTTTTCTTATTGTTTTGACCACTATGGGAGACTCTCTCTGAGCTAATGTTCTATCTGAATATGTTATAGATTACTTCCTAGGAGAGATAGAACAGTATTATGTCATACTTTAGTTTCTCTAGAGAAATATGTTCTTTCATAAAGTGAAAACTGACCTTCAGTCCATATCACTGTTGTTCACCAGAAGGTAAACCTTTAACAATTTATAGTATTCACTTTGCTATTTTTTTCCTCATAAGAGATTATCTTGGCCCTATGCAGGGTTCTTCTATAAATTATCAAGCAAGTTAAGACTAGTTGGAATTCCAGAAATTGGAGCAAGTGTCTCTTTTCAAAACATCCTTTGAGATGAAATGTCTACAGGGAAATAAAAGGTCTCAGTCACAGCTTCACAAGGTTCCCTAACCCCTACTTCCCCATCTCATGTCCAGAGGAAGGACTTCTTGTCTTCATACTAGTGTTTTAGCAACATGAGAACAGCTGATGGCAGATTCTACACCAAATGACAAGGAGAGAGGGGCATGGTTTCACCATGTTTAATGGGAAATTCATAAGGCCTCCATGAATTGAATAGGACTTCCAGCAGCCAGTAGGTGTGTTAGCCTTCCACTATATGTGTCCTCTAAGCTTGAGGCCATTTTCCCTTTTTTTTTTTATGCTTCAGGGCAATGAGGGTTAAGTGACTTGCCCAGGGTCACACAGCTATAGTAAGTGTCAAGTGTTTGAGCCTGGATTTGAACCCAGGTCCTCCTGAATCCAGGGTTGGTGCTTTATGCATTATGTCATCTAGCTGCCCCACCCATTTTCTCTTGTATGAACTCTGGATGGACTTATGAAAGAGTGTGTTCCAGATTTGGTGGGGAGGAGAGGTAGTTTGTAGTATAACTCCTACATTTTGTGCTAAGCAATATAACTGTGCCACCTTAGTAAATATCCCTTTCTAAAAATTTCTTAAGTCTGACTCACTGACATTGATTCTCCACTAATAATCTTGAGGGAAGCAAAGGATCATGGGCTGAGTTGATGGCATTAGAACATTCACTCCTTGAACACTCATGGTATCCCTACAATCTGGAAAGGAAGATATATAGCCAAGTTTAGCGACCCAATCTGGCAGTGAGACATGGAATTTGGATAAGGAACCTTACAGCTTACATGGACTACATGAACTATTGTTATTATTGAGATGATGGGAAGATAAAAGAGATGTCCCAGAGCCAACTAGAGGTCAGGTGTGGATTGGCTGGAGAGAGTTTGAGAATCTTTAGCATAAAGGTAACAGTTGACTGACTACCAGAGGCAGGTTTCCCCTAAAGGCAGAAAATCACAGGGTCATAACTAAGCTTTGTGGAATGCCTAAGGTCAGTAAGGGGATAGACTGAAGAAGGGGAGACAGTGAAAGAATAATCAAAAAGATAAGAAGAAATTTAAGGCAGCACAGAGGATTAGAAGCCAAGAAAGGAATGTTATATATCTCTTAACCCATCAGTTCTTTGATGTAGGGAGACAGGTGTCAATTATATAAATATATTTCTTTTTGAAGAAGCATTGCAGAAGCAATATAACACTATAGTGTTTTAGTGCAAATATTCATCATAGGTTGGTTTTCAGCCTGTTTGGTTGGGAACCCCTAGAGAAAACCAAAGTGGTTTCTTATCCCCTAATTTCCATATATACATGCAAACAGAAATTTGTATATTAAAATGCAATGAATAGATGTCGTGTACTTCAGGGTTTGGGTTTTTTGTTGGTTTTTTTTTTTTTTTTTGCTTCACTAGCCCTGGTTTTCCTTTTGTTTCCTTATTTCTGCTTAAGAATTTCACTTCTTCTACTTTCTTTCCTAGCCACAGAGTGATTATGTCAAGAATACATTTGAAACAAAAGGTTGGGGGAGAATTCCAACAGGTGTAATTAATGTCAAGTGCTCTAGCAAGTGGTAAGGCTTTCCTGCTGCCTTCTCCACCTGCTGCCTCTCTGCTGCTGCCTCCTTAATGCTGTGTCCATCTGTTGAAAATCTGCATCCAAAATGCATCACTTTACATCCTGAGAGGCACCTGAACCCTCTTCTCCTTCTTAAGTGAGCCCTCTGAGTTACCACTTTATAGGCGCAATTAGTTAAGTGTTGGGATGCTACTGAGATCAAGGGTACCATTTCCTCACAGCATTTTAAATATCTCAAGACTGTGGGCTCTTTTTTTTCTGCTGGTGATACTATAAAATGATGAATTACCATGCTTATACCACTTGTTAAAGCAGGAATCAATCAATAAGGCTATCAATCATCTTTTTATTTATTTACTGACTCTGGATCTCCCAGCATGATACTATGATCCCACTAGTAATCAGCTTGGGAGCTTTCACCTGCCTTTTTTCCAATCAAGGTCTGTTTGCCCCTTCTAAGGCATGTTGGTCTATTGGTGAGGGACATTGAGCTTGAACTTTTGTAGCTCAGAGTCCAAGAGTTCAAAGAATCTGGCAGCCTGAGCTTGCCCGATAGCAGGGATTAGAGATGTGCACCACAATGGCCAGGTATGAATAGTTTTCTTTTTCTTATTTTCCATATTTCCTTTACTCCCCCAAAAAAGAGTAGATATATGTAAAAGAAGAAAGCTAGGTGGCACAATGGATACAGGGACAGGACTGGAGTTGGGAAGACTCATCTTTCTGAGTTCAAATCTGTCCTCAGACATTTACTAGCTCTGTGATCTTGTTCAAGTAATTTAACCCTGTTTGTGTAAGTTTCCTCACCTGTAAAATGAGTGGGAGAAGAAAATAGCAAACTACTCTAGTATCTTTGCCAAAAAAACACCAAATGGGGACATGAAGAATCAAACATAACTGAAAATGACAATAATATGTGTAAAAGAATACCATCACATCTCTCTTTCCACTGTGGTATTGTTGATGTTTAGTTTAGTTCAACAAACCTATAGGTAAATAGATAAATTATTGAAGGATAGAAGGGCAGATATATAAAGTATTTATTAAGTACCTTTTATGTACTAGTGAATGGAAGGACAAAAATGAAACATCCTGCCCTCAAACAGCTCACATTCTATTTCAGAGAAAGCACAAATACATAGATAAGCACACTATAAATACAAGGTAATTTTGGAGGACACTACCAACCACAGTAATCCGGGAAAAATCTCTTGTAGGAAATCAGACTTGAAATGAGCCTTGAACGAGTTCCAAAAGGCAGAGGTGAGGAGAAAAGGCATTTCAGTTGTGGAAGGTGTGGGAGAGTTCAGTCTCTACCAAAACTTAAATCTCTTCTGTTCTGTACAGACAGAATTAGAGGTGATGGGGAGGGCAAGTAGAAGGAATGGAAATGGGTATAAAAGAATATCCAACTATTTGTTGACTCTACAATGTGAGCATTTATGCCTCAGAGATAGGTAGAAGCTACAAATCAGGGCTTTATTTAATTTTGTTGAATGTCCGGATTTTTTTTTTTAAAGTGATGGAGAAAATATTAATAATTCTGCTTTAAAAGTCTTTCCAGCATATTAACCCCCTAAAGAATCAGTTGTTAAGTAATTGCTAACACACCCCTATCTACCACATACTTAATATGCCTCTTTTCCCACCATCATCCCTATAGGGAACTGGATAGACATAGACAAATGGTCAGAAAAGGACAGGCAAGGTAAGCAAAAATATAAAGGACAGTATAAGAATCAAAAGGAAAGTAGGAAAGAGAGCATGAGGGGAAGATTCAAGTCCACTCCCATGTCATTGACCTTGGCCCAGGAATTGGGGAAAGGGTGAAATTAAAAGCTATAATGATGCTATAAAGTATTTAGAGGAGAAGCATTCTCAATCACCTCCATCACCACAAGTTGTACTAAGTAGGCTTTAAATGAAGAAACTTCCCTCACTCCTTCAGATCAAAGTCCCTGATATTTGTCCAACAATAGAATTACAGAATCTTTGAGTTGCAGGAATCATTAGGTTCTTGTCCCTTGTCCTTTCCTTTGCAAGAATCCCTCTTGACAGCCCTGAGGGATCATATAGTCTTTATTTCTTCTTGAATACTGTTCAGCATCCAGCAGCATATCAGTTCACAAGAAAGCCAGTTCTGCTTGTTAAATGGTTCAACAATATTTCTGAATTCTGTTTTTTTTTTCCATTTACAAGAAGCACATTCTGCTGCATTCCTGTACTATTAAAAAATCAAATCTATTTACAATTTAAAGTGGGAAGGAAAATGCATGCTGTCAAAATGTCTTTGTTGTTATGTCTTTTAGCAGCATGCCCTGATGTCCTGAGCACTTGCTTGGGAGTCAGAAATCCTGACACCCAGCCCTTCTGTGGTATTAGATGACTCGGTTTGCCTCATATACAAACTTATTCAACCAGGAAAATGCAGACAACACTATTTAACAATGTACTGGAGTGTGATGGGAGATATTATGCTTTTTATAAAAGATGAGGAAAAGACCGGGAGCCTCCAAGCATTCTTCCTGCTTCTCAATTTGCTCACTTCTTAATTAATTTGACACTTGTGGACTTTTGACCAGAAGCAGCCTTAGGAAAAACTGAGAAGGGAAAGTCTTTCTTCCCTGTTCTCTAACTTGTCCTTCCTGTCTTTTATACTCTTTTCTACTATACCCTCGGCTGATTTCCCTGGACACCCAGTGTGTCCTCCTTTGTACTGAGACATCTCATTGAAGAATCCTGTCAATCTGCCAAGTAATGTCCCAGATTCCAAAAGTGTTATATGGTTCTCCCTACCAGTTCTTATCAAGGTCTCATTAAATCTTCCCTTCCTTTAGTGGCCAGATCTCAGCTTATCCAAGGAAAATCAAAATGATAAGCTAATTCATGTTAAGGTTATGATGCTAAGGGAACTACTGATTAGAGTTTAAGTTTCACAGTATTTCATAGTACTTCTCTCAGGGTTATTTACATTTTAAAAGAGGTCATTTGCAGAAACAATGCCTTAACTCAAAGGAATAAGATCATGCATTTAGATCTGAAAAAGCCCTTAAAGATAAACTATTCAAATCCCCTCATCTACAGATATTATATGGCATATAATATCAGGAAACAGAGGCCCTGAGAAAGGAGATAACTTGCTTAAAGCCAAACAATTAGTACATGGTATGTTTATTGACCCCAAATACAATGTTCTTTCTTTTATATAAAATAGTGATTTTTCACTTGTAGATTTGGAGCCTCGTGGAAGTTTTGTGAGGGAGTTATTTGAGAGCACAAACACATCATATATATTATCTTATACTGAACATCACACTAAAAATTAGACCTATCCTTGGGACCATCCTCATTTTCAAAATATGAATATTAATGTGTACTAATTCCAGGTTATTATAAAGAAGGAGGTTTGTAAATCAATAAAAATTATGTGAAAATTATATAAATTCTATATCATATATAATTTTTATAAAAGACATATCAACTATTATATTTAATTGGATAAAGTTTGTGGTATTAATACTTTGACCTAGGCCATTAAAAGTCACTTGTGTTGACCCATAATGTGTTTTATAAGTACCCTAGAATTTGTGATGTGTAAGGAATTTGGTCCTTACAGATGTTTGTTTATTTTATTTGACTCTAATATGCTGATAAACCTAACTTTAAAGAATGAATATAATCTTGCTAAAATCACACTAAAAAAGTGGCCTAGAGCAGGGCTTCTTATACTTTTTCTACTTGCAACCCCTTTTTGACCAAGATATTTTTATGTGACTCTGGCTATATAGGTATATAAAATAGGTAAACAAAGCTTTTTACTGTTGCCAAATTTTTCATAATCCCCACAATCAGTTATGTGACCCCCACGTGGGGTTGTGACACATAGTTTAAGAACCTTTGGCCTAGAGTCAGGAACACCTGAGTTCAAATCCAAGCTCAGACACTTATTAGCTGTGTGACTCCAGGAAAGTTTTGTGACCTCTGTCTACCTCAGTTTACTTTTGTGTACAGTGAAGATTAACATATTACATACCTACCTGGATTGGTGTGAAGATCAAATGAGAAAATGGATGTAAAGCACTTTTCAATCCTTAAGAAAATGCTATATAAATGCTTGCTATTTCTCCTCCTCCTCTACAACTATTACTATGCCTACTACTATTACTATCCCTACCCCTACCCCTACCCTTACCCCTACTTCTACTCCTACTCCTACTCCTACTCCTACTCCAACCTCAGTATTATTAAAATGCCCTTATTTTATGACTAAGCAATCCCAATGCTAAGTATATACCTACAAGGAGGTCAAAGACATAAAGAATTATCTCCTACGCACCAAAATTTTCATTACAATACTTTTTTGTGATAGCAGAAAACTAAAACAAAGCCCATCAATCGAGGAATAATTAAATTGTTGTACATGAATATAATAGAATATTACTATGTTGTAAGAAATGATAAACATAAAGAATTCAGAGCACAGCAATATTTATGTAAACTGATGTGGAGTGAAAAACAACTGGGTAAACAGTAGATACAACAATGACTATAAGAATGTAAACGGAAAGAGAAGAGGGGAACAAATTGAACATTGTATAATTATAAGTCTGGCCTAAGAAGAAAGTTGAAAAAAATGCACCTTTCTTTGATTATTGCAGAGGTGGAGAGACTGGGAAGATCAAATATTGCATATAATATCAGGAATATTTGATATTTTGTTTAAATTGAATTGCCCCTCCCTTTTCATTTGTGATTCCTATTTTCTACATGAGGAAACTGAGACTCTTTCATTTGTGATTCCCATTTTCTACATGAGGAAAGTAAGACTCAGATAGCTTAAATTATTTATCTAGAGTCACACAGCTAGTAAGTATCCAAGGAGAGATTTGCCAGGGCTGGTATTCTCTCAACCATTCCACTCTGTCCCTTGTTTCTTTCTTTCATTCCTTCTTTTTTATTCTATAGTACAATGTGTGGCTTGAGAGGTAGGGAAAAGGGAGACAGACATAATGGAAAATGAATGTGAAAGGTTTTTAATGACTGATTCAGTGACAAGGAAAGCAAATATATAGCAAATTATAATGTGCAATGATCAGAAAATATAGAGCTTTATTTTATAATATAACCTTTTCAAAATGTATATCATACATTGGTAGAAGTTTGATAAAAAAATAGACCTAGCTTATCTGTTTTTTAAAATGTTTTTACAGTTTATAGGGGACTACAATGAGGTCCAAAGAAATGAAGTATTTTTCCCCAGGATAATATAAAGCTAAGATTTGGATCTAGTTATTTTGGTTCCAAATGCAAGTTTTTTTTTCCAGCTATACACTGTTGTCATTTACTGTCCTTTACAGCTTCTCATCTTACTCCTTTTTTGATGCTTAAATTATTAAATAAGTAGTATAGGTACTTGGCTTTCATTTCCTCATCTTTTACCTTTTCTAAGTTCCCCTCTGTCATCTAAGTCCCATTGCCATTATTGAAATGGAACTGCTCTTTCCTAGGATGACAACACCTTCTTTCTTGACAAACCCTGTGACATCTTCTCAGGTCTCATTCTCCTTGAAACTGGCCTGTACTATGACATTGCTGATCTTCCCTTCTTTGAAAATCTCTCCTCCCTTGATTGACATGATACGTCATGGTAGTAGTTCTCAAACCTTTTTGAATATTCTTTCTCTCTCCATTATTTTTTCCTCTGTCACTCTTGGTTTCTTAAGACTTAGTCCTCAGGCTTTTTCTCTTACTAAGTTGGGCTACTCAAATAGTTCAACTACTACCTATAGCCAGAAAGGTGGCTCAGGGGATAGAGTATAGAGTTTGGAGTTAGGAAGACTCAACTTTGAATCAGATCTCATATACTTACTAGCTAAAAGACCCAATTCACAATTTTTCTCATCTGCAAAATAGGGGTTGTTGTGAAGATCAAATGAGATAAAATGTAAATCACTATGTAAAAATTAGCTATTATTACTATGACCTGTATTTCAATGACTCTCAACCCAAACTCCAGCCCTATGTTACCTTCAGTATATTACTACCTGTTCAATCCACCATCATTTCCTTTTTAAATGTTTTATCCTAGAATTGATTTTTTAAACTACAAAAATAACAAAAGTTTTTAGAACCTGATACATACACACATTTATATAGATGTATATATTCACATGCATATATATGCATATTAACACTACAGATATACATTTATTTATATACAGTTATCTTTACCATCCCAAGTTCTACAAAATTTTAAAAAAGGAAATCTGTAAAAATTACAAGGGAGCTATAATGTTTACTAAGGGGATCATTTATTATAACCATAGCTTGAGTGGAAACAGGAACAAATAGACCAGGAAGGCCAAGACCCAATCTGTTTCTTTCATTTCCAAAAAGCCATTAATTTAGTGATAGTCATTCAACAACATGAGACCAGAAAATGTAGCCAAGAGCAGGAGATCAGAACACAAATTGGGACTCTATGACCTCTATGGTCCCTTGTAACATTAAGATTCAAACAATTAATAGAAAGGGCAGAAAGAAAGTGAGTAATATAAATCAAGGTCAAATCAAAGTCAAAGCATGGTCAGTGAAGGCATTTACCAAATAGTCAGGCAACCCGTGTAAGGCTATTCTAGTAACAGGGGCTAAAGACCTAAGTATAGGGGCAGGAATTCACCCATTATATTGCTGGAAATCAAATGCCAACCTTATCCAAATGTTTTTATTTCTATTAATAGTGCTACTATTTTTGCAGCTTTGGATATCATAAGTCTTTCTAGGCAGCTAGGTGGTATAGTGGATAGATTCCTGGGTTTGAAGTCAGAAAAACCTGAGTTCAAATGTGTCCTCAGACACTTAATAGCTATGTATCCCTGGGCAAGTTACTTAACCTCCGTCTCAGTTTCATCAACTATAAAATGGGTCAGTTCCGTAAAATGTAAATGGAGATAATAAGAGCACTTATTTCACAGCATTTTTCTAAGGATCAAATGAGAAAGTATTTGTAAATTGCTTAGCACAGTCCCTGACACATATTAGGCACTAAATGAAAACATTTCATTTCCTTCCTTCCTTCCTTCCTTCCTTCCTTCCTTCCATTAATGACAAAAGTTTCTTCATTAGTCTTTCTGCATCTGGCCTATTTCTTCTCTAATCAAACCCTATACCCCAGGTAAATTGATATTCCCAAAGCAGAACTCTGATCATCTCTCCCCTACTCAAGAAATTTTTGTGGTTCTCTATTGCCTCTACAATCTAATACAAACTGCTCTGTTCAAAATTAAAGTCCTTCAAAATCTGGCTCTAGTCCATTTTCCAGGATGATTACCCATTTGTATGAGTGCATACATGGATGCATGCTCACGTGGGGACACACACACACACACACACACACACACACACACACACACACACATGCACACACACTCACAGAGTGTTCCAACAAAACTGACTTAGGAACAGTTTTCCATATGTGACATTCTATCCTCTACCTCCAGGCTTCCATACAGGCTATCTTTTGTGTCTGGAAAGCTTTCTTTCCTCAGCTCAGCCTCTTGAAACTTCTATATCCATTTAAGGTTCAGATTAAATAAGTTTATTTAACCCTAAATGTGTCCCCTATCTTTCCTGATTTTTCCCTGTTATTAGTGCCCCAAAAATTATATAATAGAAATATACACAAATATATATATATATATATATATATATATATATATATATATATATATATACATATTTTCTCCATATATGTAAGTGTATTTATAGTTGTGTATATACATATACACACACACACACACACACATATATATATATGGCTAAAATTCTAGCTATGATGTCTAAAATTTAGTGAGTGGTTGCCTCAAATTAGAAGCTTTAGCAAGAGTTTAGACTTTTAAGAATTTATTAAAGTGCAATCAGAAGTTCGTGAGGAGAGAGAGAGACAAAAATCTAGCTATCTCTAAGAGACCCTAGCATCCGACCCACCATACCGAGGTCGGGAACCCAAGAGGTCAACCTTCTTGGGGGCTTCTCCCAGAAGCCTCTTGTAAAACAGGAAACAAGGCTGTCCACACACACATAGCTCCAAGCTAATTGGCTGGTAACTTTGATTGACAGTACCCACGAACAAACATCATTTCCTGATGCTAAACTGACCTTTGAAACCCCAGAAAAGGTCATGTCCAGATGCTAAAGTCACATCATTTCTAAATCACATGCTTTCTCCTCATGGTGGAGCTTTCCTGCAATTTCTTTCCAGCAAGGGGTGCCATTCCAATTCTCACTATATATATATATATATATATATATATATATATATATATATATATATATATATGTAAAATCTTGGCTAGTTATGTAGTTTCCTATAAAAATTGTATAGCAAAGCAAAATGTGGTCTAAGCCTTATGTTGAGGCCCAAGGACCTAGGTTATAGCAATGACTATCAGGCTGCCACCTGCCTACATGCTCTATTCTGTCTGGGTCAAATGGAACTTGTGTTTCTGTTGGTGAAACTAATAATGACTTAGAGGTCTGCTGGTGAGTTATAATCCCTTGCTTTGGGGCCTTCTAGTCTCCTAGTCTCTGCATATTATCTAGGTAATATAGGAAAAAGCATCTCTCTCTCCATACACAAATATCCCCATATATATGCATGTGGGTACAGAGACATGTATGTATGTATGTATGTATGTATGTATGTATGTACATAGATGTATGTGTATGTATGTTTGTATGTAGCATCAGAGGTAGGTAACCAAAGGTCTATTTATAGTCTCTGCTGGTCAGTCTATATGTTTGGATTTCTCTTTCTGCTTCCTTAGAGATAGTTCTAAAGTATGGACACATTTAGGGTTAAGTAAACTTCCAGGGTTAGAGTGCCCTAGGCAGGGGACCCAGGATGACCATAACAACACTGTGTGAAAATTTCAAGCAACACCTTCCTAATACCAGTTTAAAAATATTTATGCTTGTAGTAGAATATGTGTATGTATACATATATATATATATGCACATATAAATATATGCATGTATATACATATATCTATAGAAATATAGTTATACATATATAGAAATACATGCATATGTACACATATGAGTATATAGAAATATATGCATATATTATACATATATGTATATGTATGTATCTATGTATGTAGAGAGAGAGATTGAGATTGTTGTTTTTCTTGATCCTTTTTTAATTGATTCTATGTTGTTTTAAGGGAAAGTGTAAGCTTGGCTTCTGGATTAGGGAAAAACAGCTCATGAGTTGTGCTTCCCAAGAATGAATATTTTTTTTTTCCTTATTGAGTAGGGAATATGGAGAAGGGGATTTAAAAAAAAATAAATATGAGCTGCATTCTTTTCTGCCCTTCACTCCCTTGATTTTTCTATGTGAAAAGGTAAGATTGAGTAAATATTCAGTAAGCATGCTGAATGCTGTTGGCTAAGCAAAAGTCAGTGGTGGTCATAACACCCTTGGTAAGGAAGTCATAGCCAACATGGATCCTTTTAATATAGAGTTGTTTGAAATCCAAGAGCTATGAACAAAATTGAAACGTAAATTACTACAAGAAGAGAATTTAGGGTGATTCAGAAGCATTTTAATCAAATCTAGGAAATGTGTCAGGGTTAGAGTCAAAGAGATTAATAGAAAAGAGAGCAGATTTATAATGGTATTTATTTCTTTAAGAATATGTTCTGGGGCAGCTAGGTGGCACAGTGGATAGAGCACCAGCCCTGGATTTAGGAGGACCTGAGTTCAAATCCATTCTCAGACACTTGACACTTGCTGTGTGACCCTGGGCAAGTCACTTAACCCCAACTGCCTCACCAAAACAAACAAAAAAAGAGAGTATGTTCCACACAATCAAAATACCTATTAATAGCTAGCAGAAGCATATACAAATGTGATTTCTTTGAGTGGTAAATAAATTTCTTTTGAGAAAATCTTTAAATATAGACACATAAAATGACAATGGCCATACTTTGAAACTAAGCATCCATACCTGCTTTCTAGTTTTTTCATTTGTCAATGGAATCACCCAGTAGTGGATTAAAAACCTCTGGAGAGGGGGGCAGCTAGATGGCACAGTGGATAAAGCACTGGCCCTGGATTCAGGAGTACCTGAGTTCAAATCCAGCCTCAGACACTTAACACTTACTAGCTGTGTGACCCTGGGCAAGTCACTTAACCCCAATTGCCTCACCAAAAAAATTTAAAAAACAAAAACAAACCTCTGGAGATTTTAGGTACTAAGACTGGAAGCTTTACCCCATAGCTTGGTATGTATGTTGGGGGGGGGGGTGTTGTGTGTGTGTGTGTGTGTGTGTGTGTGCTTTTTTTTTGTAAACATTAATATATGATACCAAAGAGTATTAAAATAAAATACAGAATTGTTATTGGAAATTAGTTGTAACATAATCTTTTATTCATGAGTTGCTTTTAGCATTTAAATTTGCATTTTAAGACTTAAAAATTCTCATAAGTACTCTAATGGAGGCAAGGAAATGACATTTTCCCACCAGAATTTTCTTCAGTTTACCTCTTAGATTTGTCTCTCACTGCTCCAAATAGTCCTTCTAAGAGTTACCAAAATAACTTTCTTAAGAAACAGATATTACCACCTCCCCATAACTGCTGTCTTCTACCTCCACGTTCATGCACTTTAGCATAAAATATATACTCCAGTCCCTTCACAATATGGTTCCAATATACTGCCTTTAGAATTTTATCACACATTATTCTTTTCAAACACTCTCTGTTTTGGTCAATTTATACTACTAGCTGTTCTCCACCCCCATAATTTCTTTTCTATCACTGAATATTCACATAAAGCCTCCCCCAAGCCTGGGATACAACATTCTGCTCCTCTTTGTCTTTCAGAATCCTTATCTTCTTTCAAGTGACATCTCAGGCTTCATCTTCAGGAGGTTCCTGATAGCCCTATTTGTTAGTATTCTTCATCTCCAAATTATCCTAGAATATGTTGATCTCCACCTTGTTCTTGTTGCTCCCAATTTTATTAAATACCTGCCATATTTTTGTGTATTATGCATGTTCCTTAAACATGTTTTCATTTGTAGCACCAACACCATGCATAGTGCCTCATGCATGGTAGGTATTTAATAATTGCAAGTTGAATTTCAATTAAAATAGCCATTTTTTTATAAAGGGCATAACAGTTTATTTATGTAATTCTCTTAATAAAATACAAGAATATTGATATTGGGTAAAGATATCAATTAAACATAATGGATCTGGAAAAGCGACAAAGAAAATTATGAAGGGAGTTGAGAGCCTTCCATACTAGTACTTTTTTACTAGTAGTAAAAAGGAAGAGCAAATATTATTATTTTTTTAATGAAATGTTAAGCTAAAAAAGAACCCAGATGTAATGTAATCTGACCCTCTGATTTTACAGAGGAGAAAACTAAAATCCAGAAACAATAGAAAACTTGAGAAAGTTCATTCAGCTTGTTTTTGCCACAGTAAGGACAATGCACTTCTTCTAACTGCTAGACCAGGGTTTTCTTTTTAGTTTGGTTTTGGTTTTGCTATATTGTATGACTTCAAGAAGTTCTAAAATACTAGAATTAGAAGAATACTTGAAGCCTTTTGATTGGATTATCCATGTAGAACTAATGGAAAGAGACAAGAAATTTCCAGTCTCGGGAGGTATGGGAGGGTTACCATTTGCACTAGTGGAGAAAGTATCGATATTGCTTTAATTATTCATTCATTTAATTAAACTATATTAAGTTGATTCTAGAAAATTGCTTAGGTTTATAATACACATGCATACACTATAGAACATCTAAATGCTTTCATATGAGTGTGTATGCAAGTGACCACAAAGCACAATGTTGCCATTTTGCTTGAGAACTGTATTCCACAACTTCATTAGAGCAATATTTCACAAAATTGTACTCTTTAATTTCTGGGGGGAAAATAATATATTTCTAATTACACAAGATAAAATAGTGTTATGTTGGATTTGCTTACAATTTCACAAATAAACACATGGATAAAAATATACTACTATTTACAAATGTTTATATATTGGGGAGAAAATGCCTACATCACCCAACTTCATAATCAAGTGATATTTCTCACTAATGAATCCTTCTTAAGATGCTGTTTATATTCTTTGGAATAACTCAGAAAGCCCAAATGTCTAAAATATCCTGGCATGGTAATCAACATTACTGAAAAGCTTGTAATCTTTATTTTACCTTGATTTAAGGAAAATTTTTCTTATAATTAGAGTTATCCAAAAGTGCCTCAGAAAGCAGAAAGTTTCTTTCTCACAGAAGATATCTAAGGGATTCATGGTCATTTGTTCCATAGGTTATACAGAGAGTAATTCTTTTTCAATTATGTGTTGAATAAGATGGCCGCTAAGGTACCTTCTAATTATGAAATTCTGTGATTCATGGGGCCTTAAAGTGATAATCTAAGAAGGAACAGAGCGTACTTGCTTATTAAGATGTCTTCCATTCTGCAACCACTTCTGTTCCCCAAAGCTTCCATTTAAGAAGGTATTTCCCACAATTACACAATTCCCACAGTAATTCCCACAACTACTGAATCTTATAAAATAAACATAAATTATGTACTAAGTTAACACATTTTGTATTTTTCCTTCAGTTATACATTTTTTCATTGTTGCTTTGTTTTTAATATCCTTTAAACTAAAAGGGTTTTTTTTTGAAGGAAAGGCTCCTTTATATACTTTATCTACTCCTTTTTTTCTTTTAATAATCCTTGAAATCATGTATTTTCTTGACTTGAAATAATACTGAGAAATCCTTTTTTTTTGGCGGGGGAATTAATTCTTCCTTTTAATAAATCCTCAAGAATGCATATATGTCCTCTCAGGTTTCCTTTTGAGTTTGAATTTGATAAAATGGACACTGGAAAAGTTTCCTTTGAACTCAGGAGAAAAAAAAAAACCACAAACAATGATCTGTGTTTTTAAGTGAAAAGGCAATAACATCTTAGATGCTTCTTGAAATCACCTTAATGATGCACAAAACTCCATTATAAAAATCCATAAATTTTTGCCTACCTTAATAGGATCCCTCTCTTCCTTTAAAACACAGTGTAAGCACTTTTACATGAACCCTTCCTGATCTTCCAAATTTCTAGTTCCCTCTTTTCCGAACTTTGTTTTTTGTTACTTTTTATTGACTTGGGGCAGCTAGGTGGCACAGTTGATAGAGGATAAGATATGGAGTCAGGAATACCTGAGTTTGAAGCCTGCCTCAGATATTTCCTTATGAATAGATCCAGTCAAATCATTTCTCTGTAGGAAAATCTAGAGTGGTTGCCTATTACCTACAAAATTAAAATTTCATTGTCTGACATGCTCAGGGTGCTCCATGGTACATCATTGCCCTTCCTTTCCAGCCTTACTTACTACATGCTACACACAAGGTGTAGAAGGGAGAGATAGTTTAGGAAGTAGAGAGGAAATAAGCATTAATAAAGTAGATACTATGTGACCGGCACTGTACTAAACACTAATGCAATTCAATAAAATCTCGTTTGATCCTCCTAACAACTTGTCAAGTAGGTGCTATTATTTATCCCCATTTTAAATTTGAGGAAAATGAAGCAGACAAATGATAAATATCTTTGCCTGTATTAATGACCCAGCTACCAAATGTTTGAAGCTAGATTTTAACTCAGGTCATCTTCACTCCATACCCAGTGATCCAGCCACAGCGCCACCTAGCTGTCTTTAAGCAATCATATAATATGCTTGCAAATCAAATTGGGATATTCAATTCCCCAAACAGAAGCAGTGCTTTTGCTCAGGTTGTTCCCTCTCCTTGAATTACCTCCTTTCTTCACCCCACCCCCAGGCTGTATTACTATCCAAATCAATTAAAACGTCACTGCTTCTTACATGAAATTTTCTCTGAATCCCCTAGTCAATATCAACCCTTTCTCCCCTTGGCCTTCTCCTAATAATTGATTCTACACTATTCTAACAAATTTGTATAGTTTTATTATAACATTATTCATAATTATCATTTCCTCTCATGGACTATAAGCACTCTAAGAGCAAGGTCCATGCCTTACTGTCCCTCCTCTAAAACTTAGCATGGGTTCTATAAGGATTTGAGTAGTCAAGGCTTAATAAATCTTTTAATAACATGCTTTTTTAATTTTCCTATGATGTGAATTGGAAGGGAGACAGTATGTTATAGATGATCTAGTGGTGTTTAATTTGGAGACAGAGAACTCAGTTTGCAACCCAGCTCTGCTGCTTACTACCTGTTTAACCTTGGACAAGTCCCCGTGCCTCTTGGGGCCTCTGTTACCCCATCTATAGAAACAAAAGGATCATCCAAAGATGCTTTTATAGAAACAAAAGGATCCTCTAAAGATGCTTTTATATCTAATTCCATGATCCCAGGATTTCTATAGATAACGGAAGATTCAGGATCCAAAAACCTCAACCATTTAGAACGATGGGCTGAATCTAATAAGACTGCTTAATATGGTTTACAGAAAAACCATCAACTGTGGTTCCAAGAATCAACTTCACAAATAGAAGATTGAGAAGACATGGCCAGATGAGAATTCAAATACAAAAGAGTGTCAACAGTGTGACATGGTAGCCAAAAATGCTAATATAACCTTTAGTTGTACTAATAAGGACATGTTACATCAAAAGAGGTAGGTAATTCTCCTGCTGGATTCTGCCCTTGTTAGACTAGATATGGGATATGGATTCAGTTCTGGGGACCACATTTTTAGAAATAATAGTGACAAGTTATAGGGTATCCATGGGAGGATGACCAGGATCTTGAGGAGAATGGAAAGAGAACAGAAGATAGAGCAATGACTACATGTTAGGGGAAAATTGACTTGATAAAGGGGAAAAATCCTAACAATTGTAGTTGTTAAAAACTAGAATGGGCCTCCTGAGAAAAATGGTGAATTTTCCATGCCTGGAGGTTTTCAAGAACTTAGATGGGTCCCTTATAAGGGATAATATAGAAGAGTTTCTTGTTCAGGTACAGGTGAGACAAGATGAGCTTCAAGAACCCTTCCAATTAAGAGTCTATGATTCTGGGGCAGCTAGGTGGTGGAGTGGATAGGGCACCAGCCCTGGAGTCAGGAGTACCTGAGTTCAAATCTGGCCTCAGACACTTAACATTTACTAGCTGTGTGACCCTGGTCAAGTCACTTAACCCTAATTGCCTCACTAAAAAAAAAAAAAAAACAAGAGTCTATGATTTCATATCTGACTCTGCTTCAATACTATGATAATGGTTGTTGCTTTATATGATTAACAAAATACAACCAGTTGTCACTTTGTTTGGCACTAGCTTTCATTAATTGTCAGTACATCCATATATATATCTATCCATATATGGATAGATATATATACATATATATGTTATATATGTATATATATATATTATATAAGTTCTAACTAGTCAACTGGAACTCAGGATGCAGCAACAAATCAATCTGTGACACAATAACTTTTTTTTCTTAATTAATGGCTTGTATCTGCATATGTATACAGATACAGAATGCTCAGGAAAAAAAAAAAAAGATTACACTCCAGCAGACACAGCATTATGCAGAGAAATGCCAGGAACAACACATTAGCAAATGTGTTTGATTGCTCCCATCTCTTCTGTATCTTTCTCTGGCCCACAAACAGGTGAGTTTTAAACAAGTTTGATTATAGGAATAAAAGTATTTAATGAATCAGGAATAATTGTAACATAATAAAGGAGAAAGGCTTTATGCACAATTTTAAGACTTATTTCCCTTTGTTATAGAAAACGAGACACAGGAGGAAAGTTGGTACATTTATGGCACTGTTTTTACTGCTTTGTCTCTCTTTCTAGAATGTCAGTTCCAGATTTACAATTTCCAAGGTTCATTTTCAGATGCTGGGAGGATAGTGACAATTGTAGGCTCTCCAACTGTAACAAAGACTCACTCACATCTCGCCTTGCAAAGCCCTCTAAGTACATATTCAGTTTCATTGTGCTATTCTGCAAAGATTATCTAATAAGGTTGAAGTCATTCATTCTTTTTTTCCCCTTTGAAATATGAACTTCAGAAGATGGCAGATTTATTTCCACATCAGCTCCAAATGATCTGGACTTTACATCCCCATGGAAGCAAGTATTTTATCTCAATTGTCTTGGATGGTCAGTTCTTGATCAACAGCTGCCGGCTGTGGTACTCAGCTATACAGACCTTTTCTCAGGAGAAAATGCTTAGAACGAGCTGTCCTGTTCTCTGATAGTGTGCTTCTTATTAGAAGCATTCACACTTAGGACAATTTTTTGAGTTTAAAAGAGTTCTTCACTTTTGCATGCTTAGGATTTTGTCTTTTATCTGAAAAGAGTGTAGCAATGTTAAAGGATTGTATAGGATCAAGCAAGACCCTTCAACATTTTAAAATACTGCATTATTGTAAGTACATCTACAACTGGAATCAATTTATAATGCAAATTAAACATTTAGATGAGTTTTAAGAAAACACACCACATCACATCACATATTAGATTTTTTAAAATGCAAAAGTAAAAAAGAAATCCATCATTGCCAAATGAAAACAGCAATAGTGTGTTCCAGTTGTATTCCTACCAATAAGAGCTGATCCAAGTCTAGAATTCTGTCCAATATGCTAGGTTGTATTATTACAAAAATAAAAAGCTGTCGAATATCAATTTTTGTTGTTGTTCAGTCTTTTCAGTCATGTCCAACTCTTTGTAACCCCATTTGGGGTTTTCTTGGCAAAGGTACTGGAGTGGCTTTCCTTTTCCTTCTCCAGCTTATATTATAGATGAAGAAACTGAGGCAGATAGCATTAAGTGACTTGCTGGGGGGGGGGGGGTCACATAACTAGTATGTGTCTGAGGTCAGATTTGAAGTCACAAAGATGAGTCTTCCTGACTCCAGGTTCAGCACTCTATTCTACCATCTAGCTGTCCTGCATAGAAATAGCTACTTATATTATTAATATTTATATTATTATTGCATGGTCATTGCAATTTAAAATGCTTTGGAAATGTTAACATGCTAGATGCATTCTAATTAGTAGCTATAACATGATAATGATATGAATAACATCAGTATTATTAAATGCCTCACTACAATAAGTTCATGAACATTTCTAATTTTCCATATGTCTCAAAAAAAGAACTGTTTTTATAACAAAAAAGTACATAAAGGCAAATCTTTCACATGTGTGTTAGACATTATAAATAAAGTTCCCTTTAATTGTTTTAAGTCTTGAGCTCATCATGTTAAATAATAAATTATAAAAACTGAACAAACCTGAACAATTTAGTGCTGAAAATCTAATAGAACACACTAAGATGTTAGTCTTTAAACATAGGGCTTTAGAACAGTCAAACCCTATATATTGATGGGCTCTGTTGTGAAGAAGTATGGAGACAACTAGGTACAGCAGAAAGCTGCTTTGAATATTTATTCATGGAATGATTTATTACCTAGGAGAAGCAGGCACCTTGACTTTCCCTACATCTCTCTCAGAGAATTTTTGGATTCTCTTGGTTATGCACCTTGGTGTTCGGAGCCAGAGCACAGTAGAAGTTCGGCTCCTATAGTATAAATGGATTATGGTAATGCAGTTCTTGTCCACTTGCTGTTGTATTTTGTTCTTCTGTCAATAAATGGATATTGAATAAAAGACACCAGCCTACAAACTACATGTAGGAAGTTGTAGGGGAGAGGAGGTAATTGTTACCCCTGGCAGAAGGGTAATCAAGCCATCTAAACTCTGAACTGAGGGTTCTTCAGAGGAACCTTACCTGATTTCTTTTTCCCAGTTCTGGGGATGTATCTGCCACTTCCAGAGCTGAAACACACATTAATCTGAGTGCTATGATTTAAAAAGGAAGCTTTCCTACCTCAATTCTACCAGATATTAACATAAAGCAATAAACTTTCCCTCTCCCACCTTTTTTTTTTTTTTTGAAATTGGGTCTCCAAATCTCATTCATGCTAGAAGTTCAGCAGCTATTCATAGGCTTGATCCAAATACTGTTTGGCATGGGAGCTTTGACCTGCTCTGATTCCTACCTAGGCCAGTTCATTCCCCCTTAGACTGCCTGATAGGCTCCTGCTCATGGTAGGTCACTATATTGGTGTTAGACTTAAGATGGACACCCAATCAACTTTAGACCTACTATAGCTCAAAAGTTCTCATTTTCAAGAAATTCACTTAATCTCAGCCTCCTTAGTAGCAGGAACCACAGACAATTGCAATTCTGGTAGAGTTAGTATAAGATATCACTTCTAAGAATATTAGTCAGAAATGGTAGAGGGTGAGTTACTATTAGGTCCTCATACCTTATTGAACCACAATACTTCAAATATTATCAGTATGCCTTTATAGATCCCTACAATTGCTAACTGCTTCCTTCTAAAATTACTTTCCATCTGCTTTGTATAAAGTTTATGGGTCTATAGGTTTTTTCTTACGTTTTTCATGTTGTCTCTATTAGAATGCGAGCTCCTTGAAGGCAGGGACCAAATTTTTGCCCTGCTTTGGATCCCTAATGCTTAGCCTGTGCATCAGTATTTATAATGAACTATATCCTAAATTTTATCTTGTAGATTTTGGTGAATTAATCCAACAGGAATCAATAAGCCAAAGGAAGAGAAATGGACGTTTTGATGTCAAGCCCCCAGGAGAGTACCCCACCTATTGAGCCTAGAGTCTTGGTGGGGGCCTCTGCCATAGGTTATGCATGTTAATGTTATATATGATTATATCACACTTCAGCCCATGACTTTTATTTCTTTATTGCAAAACTGGGTTTCTGTTCTGACCAGAAACTCTGAGGGTATTCCCCTCCTAGATTAATTCTTTTGTAAAGGCAAACTAGGCTATCTTTTGCCTCAATCCTTACAGCCTTTAACTACTGAGTGGACATTGCCTCAGGCAAACTGAGACTAGTGAAAGGCTTAGCTTAAAAAGGCCAAGTTCTCCCAATGCATACAGGGCCATCACCAGTCATATTGACCTATGTCTTGTCACTGGACTCAATTGACCATGGGGGAGAGAGTGAGGGTGATGACTTCGAACAGCTCTGCTTCAATTAAATCAAATTCACTTGCAAGTCAAGACATCACCTTGCTGATATCATTGGTCCTCTTCGAGAATGAAGGATGAACAACAACAATAACAATGCTTAGCACAATTCCTGGCACACGTCAACAAATGTTTGTTGACTCACTGACTGGTATTCTGAAGAGTATTGTATGTTCTTTTCACTGACACAGTTCCAAACTCTCTTCTCAACTTAATACATGATCTTCATATGTTTCTGAGAGCACCAAAATTCATCATTCTGCAGCCAGCCTTGGTGATAAACCTCTCCAGATTTACCAAGGCTTGTGTTCAGCCAATACACCTAGTATTCATCACTATGATCATAATTTACTTGAGGCCTGTGATAGGATTGACTTTCTCCCAACACCTAGCTGAGTTTTGCTCACAGTGGGAATTCAAGTTTAATTAGGAGGTCTGGGAAAAGGGAGATGTAATTTTAAAATATGGAATATTTCAAGGCAGGCTAGGCCCAGATGGGTTGTCACAGTTGTGGGGAGTAAAAAGTGGGAAGGGAGGGAGGGTGTTGGAAAGCCAGAAGTCAGCACAAGGATACTAGATTTCCTGGGAACTAAGAGAAATAGGTTATTCAAAAGTGGGGGAAAAGCTTTAAAGTCCAGGGAGAGAACACCAAAGATCAACTTCAATTAATTCATATTTTTGCCTTGAATCAGCTCCTTCCCCTTTTCTTGCCTGGAGTTCTTTGGGAAAGAGGGAGAGTGGGGAGAGGGAAAAATAATGGAGGACACAATGAACAAAACATAAAGTGTGTGTGTGTGGGTGGAGTAAGGTGGGCTGCAGGGAGTCAAGAAGGGTTTCTCAGGGAAGCCACAGTATTTGACCAATAAAACAAGGAGTGTGTAATGTTTTAAAATATGATTATTATTCTTTTTACGCTGCTCTGCTAAGCACTGCATGGCTTAGTGACAATGATTCTTAAAGGTATTTTTTGGTATCAGACCCATGATTCATTAGTACACTATTGAACTAGAAAGCAAATGTCCCCTGTAAATTCAGATCACCACCTGCTCTGTAATTGATAATCTGGAACATTGAGAGAGAGGTTAGTTGACTTGCCCAGGGTCACAAACCTAGTGTTTATCAGACTTAAACCTAGGTCATCCTGATTCCAAGGCTGCCTTTCTATCTGTTACTCATTGGCACCACTACTTAAAGGGATGTAATATGCAGAGGTAATTCCCTAAGGATACATCAGTATCCAAGATTAAGTGCCTTGTAGGTGTTGTGGTATTAAGCCATTTTTCCCTTCATGTACTAGATTCATTTAACCTATAGTATATGACATGCTGGATTTATGTTGTTTATATGAGAGTCAATCAAAGTCCTCCTTCCCTTTTAATGAACTTGATAGCCATAAAAAACCAAACCACAATTGAAGTTTCATAAAACTCTACAGATAAAAAGATAACTTCTTCCTCTTTACTGGAGCCCTGGATAGTGCATTTCCTGCACATTGACAATTCATCTCCTAGTATACCCACCTAAGGACTTACTTACTTTTCAGAGGCCACAAATTAATTTTCGTCTAGTTGGTTATGGCTTTTTCTTATCATGTAAGAAGGTCACTTCATCTTAAGGATGGGAAGTCATAATAGTTGACTTAGAAAACATAGTTCTGCTTACGGTGGAGTAAAGTACAATACAATATATACTACTGATATTATAAAGGATTTTTAAAGAAATGCAGTACTGCTGCTATATCATGTATAATGCATATACATAATCCATTTCAGGGATTAATATCAGAATGTATCAAATGTAAGAAGGAAAAATCTAAACTTGAAATAGCCACTTTACATTCCTATTATTAACTATTGCAGGGGTTTTTTAAAAATAGGAACTCTTTAAAAATGGGGGAATGAAATTCTTTAGTACCATGTGTTGAAGGCCTTATTCCTTGGAAAGCCCAAATAGATAATGGAATACACTCACCCAGTCCTTAATGGAGCTGTATACATAGAGAGACCTAGATCAGCTTTTTCAAATGATAAAGGTAACCTCCCCCCAAAAAAGCTGTTGTTTTGAAAGCAACAAATGGGAACACACAGTAAAAGATGAGTAACTTAAAAAAAAAAAAAAGCTATTAGACCATCATAATTCCTTAGCCTCTATATTTTTCAAAGCACTTGCAATACATTATATTAATTTGCTCATAGTTCAGTTCAATCTAGGGTTCACTGTAAATCAACTATAAATCTGTTTTAAAATTAAGGCACATGAAATTGCTGTATACTTTAGGGAGAGGAAGGAAAAGACATTGCTGCAAGTTAAGCGAAATATCTTTTTTTTTTTTTTTTTGAGTATTTCCCCGTATTTTTGGATGGTGTGTTATGCCTCTAACTGCAGGCAATTTTAAGCTAAAGTCATCTGTTCAGGAAAATATTGATTTATAACATAAATACTCAGTTATAGAAGCATTTGGAGATCTTTCAGCTGAATTCATTTTTATTCTTTCAACACTGACCAAGAAACAGCCAGAGTATCTGGCCCTCTTGAGTGCCACACTAATAAATGTCAAATCAGATCTGAAGTGTATCTATCTGACTGCTTCTTCCTCCTACTTAAGACAACAACTCAGAGAGAGCAATCCTCTTCCTGGAGCAGTTACTCCCCCAAAATTTACAAGATGGAGCAGGCAGCAGATTGAATGGGGAAGAAGGAGAGAAGAAATTTCATAGTTGAGCTCACCTGGTTTTAGCAATGTGTGGGCTTGTTTTACATTTAAGAAATGAGCGAAAGTTTAAAACATCTCTTACCCAATCTTGCGTCCCTTTATAACTTCTTAATCTTTTTAGATACCAAAATATCCACTAACTTTGAAAACAACCTGTCCAGCATTTTTTCACTTATCCTATACTGAGACCCTTTGAATGTGTGCTTGAATATATTTTTAAAAATAATTCCACAAAATATGTAGGTGATAATAAAACAGCCTCTTCACTCCATTTATATGGTTTCCAACAGTGCTTTTCCCCTCATTTCTGTGACTATGAAGAGTTTAGGGGAAAGGATCATGCTACACTTGCAGTTCTCTCTATTTTATAAAGCGGGGAGCAGACAACTAACCTATTGAATGGATAACTAAACTATGTCAAACAGAATGTAACACCATGATAAAAAAAGATTTAATTAATTTGAGATATAATACCATCTCAGGCAAGTTCAGCTTTCCACTGTTATTTTCTCCAAAAATTCATGTACTTTATATTGCTCCTTATTTAAAATTTTCTAGCAAATGTTTGTGGAAAAGGAACATTTCAAGAAATAATAACAGAATCTTGGAATTGGAAGAGACCTCAAAGGGCATTTAGTTAAACCCATGCCCAAACAAGAATTCCCACTTCAGTTCTGTCCAATTTTACATGAATCCGTGTACTTTGTCTATGGGGTTTTCTTGGCAAAGATACTGGAGTGGTTTGCCATTTTCTTCTCTAGTGTGTCTCCATTTTACAGATGAGGAGCTGAAGTAAATTAGAGTTAAATGACTTTCCCCAGGGTCATATGAGCTAATGTATCTGAGACTGGGTTTGAACTCGGGTCTTCCTGACTCAAGGTCTAGTGCTCTATGCATTGTACCACCTAGCAGCCCCTTACTCAACCTGTGCTTAAAGACCATTAGTAAGGATGGATAGGGTGGGCATGGTTTGGAAGCGGAATGAACTAGAGTTCATTGTACATTGGGCTAGTTCTATCCTTAGAATATTTTTTCCCTTAAATCAAATCTAGGGTCATCTCTTTTTCTTATATGTTACCCATTATTCCTAGTTTTTGCTAATTAGTTTTTTGAAAGAGATTTATCTCAATTCTTCCTCTTCCCTCTGCCCACTTCCCCCACCAATATTGCGAGAGTTCAGAAAATACTTTTTTTTTTTAAATCCTGTTTTGTTTTAAATTTAAATGTTGGCTCTGCTCTACTTTTAAAGAATATGCTATAGTGGGTTAAAGAGTAACTTACTGCTATGTTCAATGAATCTGGAATTTACAAATTTGCTTAAAATGCCATGGAGCTTCTATGTAATTTGAGAACAAGTTTGGCCAATGTAGGAAAATTATGCATCTTTTGTAAAGGTTTCTTATTGTGATCGTTAAAAATTAATATATGTACTCAACATCTTGAAACAAATATGCACAATGCATATTAATGATATGCATAATGATTTCTGTGCCCCATGGTAATTAGTAAAAAAAATAGTAAACATTTCTAAAAATTACTCTAATTTGCCACACTTATACAGGCAAATCTAGTTGTTATTTTTTTCCTCTTCTCTTTGTTATATCTCCCATTTTAATTAATAACCTCAATGTTACCTCTTCCCTAGACACAAACCCCAATGTAATCCTAATCTTACACATAGCCCTTTAGGGCAAGAGGTCTGAATGTGACTTCTCATCAGGCTAAGGTCTCTTGTGTTCTCCATCCACATGGTCTCCTTCCTTCTCTGTCCTCCTCTACCCTTACATTGTCCCTACTTAAGAAGTCCTTGAGCAACCCATCCACTACCTCCATGATCTTTGACTACCATCTGATGGCTGGGAGTTGACAGTTCAAGTAGTCTTCAGAGAAAACAGGCCCTGGGTCCTGGGACTATGCCAGGAATTTCCAGAAACAATGCAAAACTCTCAGCTAGTCTTACAACTAGGCCTCCAGCAACTGGGGTTCAGAAACATGCATAAAATAATTAATTGCAGATTAGTCTTTGTTGAAGTGGATAGTAGAGAAGTAAGGGCAGAGAAGAAAAAAAAATAAGAGGTCACTATTGACTGGAAGGGAAATAGGTTGAGAGAGAGGGGAAAAGAGTGACAGTAGCCAGAATATTTTTACCACTGTAATGGGAATTCCAAAATTATACTCAGTTGCCTGTGTGTTTTTTTTTTAATTTTCTTTTTTTTTTTATTAACACTTAACAACAAACACAACCATGGCAATCTACAAAGAAGATCAAGTTGGATGATTAGCTATAAAACCATGAATGTTAGGTAGTTTGGGTTTTTTTGTTTGTTTATTTGTATATATGTGTATAGACAGAGGAAAGAGTGCTAGAATTGGAGTCAGGAAGATCTGAGTTTAAGTCTAGCCTCAGACACTGTGTGACCCTGAGCTTAATTATTTAATTCCTACTTGCCTCAATTCCTCATCTGTAAAATGGTGACATCGTGGAGAAGGAAATGACAAACCACTTAACATCTGTCTGTCTCCTTTTCCTATTCTATAAAACGTGAATAATCATAGTACCTACCTCCCAGGACTCTTGTGAAGATCAAATGAGATAATATTTGGTTAAAAAGAAAAAAAGCTTTGTAAACCTTAAAGGGATTTTTAAATATATATACATATGTATGTATGTGTGTATATATATATACACACACATATATATATGTATATATACTAGATATTTTCACTATTTTAAATGTTTTTATGCCTTCTGTTTATTGTCATCATAGTTATACTTGGTATCCCACTTCCCTTCCTACAGAGCCATCCCATATTACTGGTAGTATGTTTTTGGAGAGGAAAAGAAAATCAGCACAACTGATCAATATGTTAAAAAAAAAATTGGAAATTTGTACAATGTGTAAATACCTATGGACTTCTCCCCTTCACAAAGAAGTAGGCTGGGGGTGTCTTCTCATATTTTTTTTTTTTTGCGGGGCCATAGGGGTTGTGACTTGCCCAGGGTCACACAGCCAGCATGTGTAAAGTGTCTGAGGCCGGATTTGAACTCAGGTATTCCTGAATCCAGGGCCGGTGCTTTATCCACTGCGCCACCTAGCTGCCCCCATTCTCATATTTCTTCATTTGAGTCTCATTTGATCTTTATGATTAAAACAAAAATTTACTTGTGGTTTTTGATGTGTTGGGTTTTTTTTTTCCCATTTCCATTGTTGTCATTACTGTGTATTTTGTTTTCTTGGCTCTGCTTATTTCACTTTGTATGGTTAATATACGTTGTTTCAGGCTTCTCTGTATTCATTACAAACATGATATTAACTATATTATTATTATTTTTTATTATTCAATGCAACACCATAGTTACAAAATTACCCTGTTCCCTAGGATTCCCCCTGCCTCCTGGCTTCTTCTCTACTCTTGAGTCAGAGCACAGAATTAGAAACAAAACAGGTAGAAAAAAATCACTGGATTTGGAGCTAGAAGGTATTTTAGAGATCTATGCCCTAATTTTATAGCTGATGACACAGAAGACCACAAGGGTTAAAAAGATTTTGCCTCAGCACAAACTTCTTAAATAGCAGTGCCAGAATTCTAATTTGAAGTTTCCTTAGTTTCTTCAACTAGAGCTGGACAGAGGCTACAGATTCACCAAGTTGCCCTGAGGCGGTGAGGGGAAATTGGTGGGATAGCAGCAGGGGTATGCTTGTAAATATTTTTAAAAAAAACTGTCTGAGGAAAAATGCGGGATTCACTTTGATGTTTTTAATCTGCATTATTAATATTTTCACCATCAGTTTAGTCTAGATAATCAAAAATATAATAAATCAAGCCCTGCTTTATAGCATTTTCCTGATTTCTGAGTTTGAGTTGTAAATACTAACATTGAAATTTCAAAAATTTGCTCACCCGTGCAAGTTCAAGCTGCCTATGGCACACCCCTGGATGTTAGCTTCCCTTCCAGTGTGCCCAAACCTGAGTTATTTTGATATTGCCTATAGATTTATTTCCTTTGCAATTCAAAAGAGGGGATCACAGGACCACAAATACAAAGTATTCAAAATCAACCATCCCCTTGAAACTTCCAGGGTGACACCCCCTGAATGAGAAAGATCTGAGAGAAGAAAGCACCCAAAAGTAGACACATATTTATACACACCAACACTGCCGTTGCTAGAATTGTTTCTGCCCTTTGTCCTCCAGGATTCTCTCCTTGAGAGAATTCACCTTATGTTGAATGAATAAGCAGCTTTCTAAAACTTGGTAGTAATGCTCATTTTGGCTTACTTTTACCTCTGGAGACAGCAGGAATTTAAAGGAGGTATAAAGGGGAGTGAGTATATGGAGAAAAGAAAGCTAGGGCTAAAGACAAAATTCACTAACACATCATTTTCCTCTAGAATTATGTTACTGCTTTATACTGTGCAGGAATGATTAAAATCTGTGGGCAGATTCATTATAGAAGCTGAGATGTACAATTTACATGGAACAATGATCACAGCTAACAAACACACAAGATATCTGAACACATACCCCACCAGACAGAGGGCATGCAACTTTATGCAACTTAACCCGGGTATTTTTTTTTTTTTTGTATTTGCCTTGGGGACAAAAATGTCTAGTTCTGGCTTTGGGGAATACATCTTAGCCTGCTTTGTTCCATGAATTGAAAACAAAATAAATTTTTTATACCCAAAAAAATTAAAATTATAAAATATGAAGTTATAATCTCAGTTAAAAATGAGCAGTTTCAGCATTCCAGCTCTTCTTTTTTTAAATTCATATTAACTTACTTTGGTGATTGTAGATTTAAAAATATATGTTATGGGGCAACTAGGTGGTGCAGTGGGTAAAGTGCTGGCCCTGGATTCAGGAGGACCTGAGTTCAAATCCAGCCTCAGACACTTGATACTTACTAGCTGTGTGACCCTGGGCAAGTCACTTAACCCTCATTGCAGCACAAAAGCAAAAAACAAACAAAATATATGTTACTAATTATCCATTATATTTAGAAATACAACGAATTGAGCTTTTGACAAATTTGATATTACCACAAAGAAAATATATAATTTGTAAAAAATACCATGACTCAGGGCCTAAAATGAATGGGTGAAACTAAACTATTAAATGGTTTATTTTTTGAAACTTTTTGGCATAGACATAGATCTGGCATGGACACTTATGAAATACTGTTCAACCTCACTTGGATCAAATGAACTTTGCTAAGTTTCACTTTGATACATTTTAATACCTCCAATTGTTTTGCAGGCAATGTGTGCCTAATAAATGGCAGCTAGAGGAATGAATGGATATTGCCAGAGGAGAAGGGGTGCTTAGGGGGTAGGACAGACTGATGTCCTGGCCTGTCTTGTGAGAACTGCCAGATGGGGCTTACACCGGGAGGGAAAAATGAAGAATATGTGAAGTAGGCTGGTCCGCTAAACAGGATAATGAGTTCAAGGAAAATGACCTGGTGGGGCATCCAGAGGAAGAAAATCCTACTATTCTGGCAAGATCTAAGTTTCCCAGGGAGCTAACCAGGAGGGCACTGGGGAATAGTCAAAATAACAATTGGGTTCACTCCAAGGTCCTGTTGAGGTTACTAATTTACCAGGGAGGGCATGTGATGACCAAGAAGGCCTCTCTCCTCACCTCTTTTTTGATGAGGGGTTGCCTGTAACGCTGACAGCTACAGTCAAAAAATGCTGCAAAAGTCCCTTAGGATTGTAGTGTGAACTTCAAAGAGTCCCTTTGGGATCAATTAAAACCTGCAAATATTTATCTAAGCAGTCACTTAATGGGTACTTGACTAATGTGTACTTAAATTCTAATGAGAACTGATAGAGTCCTGTGAATTGGGATTTTCTTTTTTTTTTTTAAGACAGAATTTATACACTGAGCATTTGATAAATGAGTACACTATGCTACTAGGAAACTAGTGGAGTCTGCCCCTCAAACCACCTCCCTATGGCTCTTCCAGCTGGCAAATTCTGTTGATTACCTGAAGCAATGTAGTCACCAATACAGCTACCTAAATATTCATGAGAGCCTCCATTGAAAGGAGAATAAACAAGTGTGGTAATTTAAAATATGTTCACATTTAATGATTGTGGGAAAGCACATGGATTGTCCAATTTTCATGCTGATGCCCCCACAGAAGAAATAAATGGGCATCTACTGCCTAAGGGCAGAATCCGATTAGTCTTTGAAAGGAATGTTGGGACATTCAAATGTGATTTTATTACATGTTAGGGCCAATATCACTTACAAGAGAACAATAGAACTCTATCCAAGGCAGGGCAACTAGGGCTTTGCCCAGGATGCTGAATTTAGAGGGAGCCCAGTATAGAGTGTCTTGATAACCCATTATCAGCTTAGAAAGATCAGAATGTAGCAAGAAGTTAGCAAGGTGAAATAATTAGAATAAGCAGTTAAAAGACTAAGGACTTGGATGTGCTTTTTAAGTGGCAACTTCAGCCGTCACCTGAGATCACTCCTCTCTCCTCCCCCGGTAACAAACAACATCACAGCCACCTGCCTCCAGCAATCCAGTTGAGGGCATACTTCATATCACTTTCCTAAGGTATTTTTGGAAGTTTCCCTGGTTGCAAAAATGTTAAGTTATGATTATGGGGAATACATCTTCAAAATTGTAATGTCAAAATGTGATTTCATATAAACTTAATAAGGAACCCACTTTTGCGTAGATTGAAGGCAAACTTTATAGATACACTTCTATACATTTCAAAGACAGGCAAGATAGCAATTGTGCTAGAGAAGAGGCCAATAGGCATTTTGAATAGAGGGTTGTGTGTGTGTGTGTGTGTGTGTGTGTGTGTGTGTGTGTGTGTGTGTGTGTTTCACAGCACAAGCATAGGCTGAATTGTAAATCTAGTGGCTGTTAGCCTACTATCATAGCATTTCAAGCTGTATCCCATGCTAGTTATCCCTGATGGAAATCTGTAATTATTGAAACTAAACAAGTCAATGCATTTGAATTAAGGGAAACCACACTGTAAATTTTATGGCTATAAGTTTTGCAATGCACATGGGATAGAATAACATAATAAATAATAGGACTTAAGAGGCAAAAATAGTTTGTAGGATAGCAGTTGAAAACTAATAATGGTTCAGTAAAAGGACTTGACTCAATTATCACATAAATACACAGGCTAGCAGTGGTGGGTTCAGCTGTGGTTACAAGGAAATCTGAAATGGAAATCAAATGCTTTGAAACTAGTTGAGCTGAATATCACAAAACTTGACTCAGAAGAAACCTCAGAGACTAGTTCCTTCAAGGTAAACCTGAAAAAGTATTCCCTCTATGAGACACCTGACAAGGTATGCTGCTGTCAACTACCATGCCTGCCTAAATCTCTTCTGCAGGTTAAACAACCTAATTCATTTATCTGATTCTCCTATGAATAGAATTTGCCCTTTGATGTCCTGGTTGCTCGCTAGACAGTTTCCCATTTATCAGCGCTCATGCTAAAATGTGATACCCAAAACCCATAACTGCAAGGTTCAGCTTGTGCCATCCATCTCCTTCAAGATATCTTTCCTGATTTCCCTAGTTGTTAGTGTCCTAGCCAAAAATCAGTGTGTATTTGTTTTATATGTGCAATTTATTCTATTTACTTCCATTATAATTTGTCTCCTTTTTTCCAATATGTCTCTTCTCCAATCCTCCAACATATTCCTATTAAAATAATCTCCATAAAGCACAGGCATAATCATATTATTGCTCCACTCAAGAAAAGCTTCAGTGAACATATTTTTCCTTCATTTAATAAGGAAGTTCTCTGGTATGTGCATAGAGTGCTTAGACCTGGAGTCAGGAAGACCTGAATTCAAATTCTATCTCAATGACTTATTAGCAAGACAGCTCTGGACAAGTCACTAAACCTATTTCATCCTCAGTTTCTGCAACTGTAAAAGTGGGGGTAATAATAACAACTATTTTTCAGAGTAGTTGAAAGTATCAAAAGAGATGACATGGAAAAAACTTTGCAATCCTTAAGCTCTGTCAATGCTAGCTATCATTATGAGTGATACTCTATTCCTTATTGCACTAACCTCTTTCTGCACAGCACAAGGCAAGTTCCTAAAGTCAGAAATTTTCCTACCTTTATATTTGTAGCTCCAGTGATTGATAAATATTAGTTAAAAGAATAACTTATAACTGAACACAACACACTGATACCATTTGACTAGAACAGCTTATAGTGGAATAACCACTTCTTTATTCCTTGATTCTATAGGCCTCAAAAATAATGAGAGATCTCTATTCCTTTAATTCTTCATAGGACAATATTTAAGAGTTTGGTCTTCTTCCTTAATGAAAAATCACTCCCCAAAACTTCTTTCAAAAGCGAAATTCTAGGGGGCGGCTAGATGGCGCAGTGGTTAAAGCACCGGCCCTGGATTCAGGAGTACCTGAGTTCAAATCCGGCCTCAGACACTTGACACTTACTAGCTGTGTGACCCTGGGCAAGTCACTTAACCCCCATTGCCTGCAAAAAACAAAACAACACAAAACAAAAAAACAAACAAAAGTGAAATTCTAGAGAAATACAAGACTGTGAACTGTCCTTCAGCTTTTACCACTGGAAATACTGGAAATAAGTAAAGCATCCACCTGCAGCATAGTCTAAATTAAGGTAAATAAGCCATTCATGCAAGAAATTAACACATGGCAAAAATAATATTGAGCTTCAGGGCGAAAGCCAACCTTGTGTCACAATGAAAATCAAAGAAGCTAACTTGGAGAATGAAATCTCCAAACAGCATCTCATTAATATAACAGAGATTGAATGCATGGACCTACTGAGCAAAAAGAGAATTCACAACCAGTTGCCGTTACTCATGCCACATGTTTAAATACATTATTTAGTATAGAGCGATATCCATTCCTTCACTAAAAGGTTTAGAGTTGTATAGAAATGTGTATTACTTGTTTTACTTTTATTATAGAATTTTACTAGAATTTACTTTATTCATAGTAATAATAACATATAAGCTTATTGCAGACAAAGAATAGTCATTTTTGTCTTTACATTCTCAGCATCCAGTACTTAGAAGGCACTTGATAAATACTTGTTGATTGACTTAACATATTAGTAGTTCTATTAAGAATCATAATAATTAGAGCATTCCAGGAATGAAAACAGGTGTCTTTGGACCCTCCCCAACTAGGAGTCTATAAGCAAAGATTAAATGGCCACATGTTAGGTATGATATAGAAGGGATTTCTTACCTTGCAGTACTTTGGAATCCATGGCCGCT
Organism: Dromiciops gliroides; assembly: GCF_019393635.1. NCBI lineage: Eukaryota > Metazoa > Chordata > Mammalia > Microbiotheria > Microbiotheriidae > Dromiciops > Dromiciops gliroides. Next base: position 357,732,610 of record NC_057864.1, on the reverse strand, counting down.
GAGCCACTGTGAAATTATCTGATTCCATTAATTATCATTTTGTTTAGTTCCACACATGTGCTTTAATCAGAAATTAATTTCTGTCTCTGATTTGCCACCCACTTTTCATGAAATTAGAAAGGACTTCCACAAGTTAATGAAGCAGTACTTCATAGTTTTGTTATCCATTTTCAATTTTATCATGTCATTTTTTTTAAAAAATTAAGTATTATGTCATAAATAATTCAATTTAACACAATTATTATGATATTAATAAGAACTGAATATATCTCATACTGCTACAAAATTTGTTTGTGATTCTATAGGACCATTAGGTATAAATCTTCTTGCTACTAGGAAACTGGAAGTGCTTGTTTAGGAAACAAAGATGATCAAAGATCCTTATTTGCTGCATTAATAAGAGGGGGAAAGCTTTTTGTCAAAAACAAGAAAAAGGAAAATGAAGAAAAGGGCAAAAAATGGAGAAGAGGAAGAGGGGAAGGAAGTATTCAACTAAATTCACTTATTGTGCACAGCAATGTATTAGACCTTGCAGAAAATTTTAAAAAGACAAATATTAAAAAGATAAATATAGTCATCACACTCATGAAGTATATAATGGTAGGGCAACAGGAAAGAAGTACACTATTATTCCCTAGTCTCTCCCTCAAATAACTAGGCAAAATAAAACCTAAGTGAGGTACAAAGTTATTCAGAGGGGTATTTTTGTTTGTTTTTTTAGTGAGGCAATTGGGGTTAAGTGACTTACCCAGGGTCACACAGCTAGTAAGTGTTAAGTGTCTGAGGACAAATTTGAACTCAGGTACTACTGACTCCAGGGCCGGTGCTCTATCCACTGCGCCACCTAGCTGCCCCAATTCAAAATTTTAAGAAGGAAAAGATATTAGGGAATAAGAGAATTAATGACACAACCTAAGCACTGAAGATTCTCTAGGCTGAAGTAAATGGTGGAGAGTGTTGGCAGAGGAACAGTGAATAGAACAAAAAATGTAGAGAGAGAAGTGTTAAATAAAATGACCTTAATAGGCTATTCAGCTGAAGCAGATAGATTGTGCAGGCGTTAAAACACTGAGCCTGGAGTCAGAGAGTTCTGTTCAGTTATTTTTCAGTCATATTTTACTCTTCATGACTCACATTTGGGGTTTTCTTGTTTTCCTTCTCCAGTTCTTTTTATGAATGAGGAAACTGAGGCAAACAGGTAGTAAGTGTCTGAGGCCAGATTTAAACTTAGGAAGATAAGTCTTTTGGGTTCTAAGCCTGCCACTCTATCCACTGTACCATCTATCTGCTTGAGTTCAAATCTGGTCTCAGATGTATACTAGTTCTATAACCCTAGGCAAGTCACTTCACCTCTGTCCCAGTTCCTTCAAAATGGAGATAAAAATAGCACCAGATTTGTTGCAAGGATTAAATGAGGCAATACTTGTATAGGACCAGTCACATAGCAAGTGCTTAACAAATATTAAGCTTATTTCATTCACTGCCTTAATAGGAAACTCTTACTTTTCAAAAGAAAAAGGAAAATCACATTTTCCCCTTCTTTTCTGATGACTTTCTGAAATATGGTCTGAGAAAAAGGACAGGCTAGAGATAACATTTCTGAAGATCCTGTGTAGAATGGTAAGTTCAGAGTTTTAAAAAAACATACTGAAATGTATTGTCTTATAGTTATGAACACACTGATTCAAGTTATTGGAATAACAAGCAATCAATGCTCCTTTAAGATTAACTGTTAATGTGAATGAATGAGTGAATGAACGAATGAATGAATGAATGAAAGAAAAATATTGAATATTTACTAGGTACAAAGCACTGGATATAGAAAGAGAAAAGTAAGATAACCCTAAATTTCAAGGAGCTCACATTCTCATTAAGGAGACAAAATGTATAGACAATTTCAGCTATAATTCATCTTCGGGGCAGGTAGGTGGTGCAGTGGATTAGCACTGGCCCTGGAGTCAGGAGGACCTGAGTTCAAGTCCAGCCTTAGACAGTTGACACTTACTAACTATGTGACCCTGAGCAAATCAATTAACCCTCATTGCCCTGCCCCAAAACAAACAAACAGTTATTATTCTAGCCATTGTCTTTTTCTTTTCAGGGCAATGAGGATTAAGTGACTTGCCCATGATCACACAGCTAGTAAGTGTCAAGTGTCTGAGGCTGGATTTGAATTCGAGTCCTCTTGAATCTAAGGCCAGTGCTTTATCCACTGTGCCACCTAGATGCCCTCTAGCCATCGTCTTAAGCAAATAATAAGTATATAACAAATAATAGCTGGCTCAGTGGATAAAGCACCTGCCCTGGATTCAGGAGGAGCTGGGTTCAAATTCAGCCTCAGACACTTAACAGTTACTAGCTGTGTGAACCTGGGCAAGTCACTTAACCCTCATCGCCTCACCTAAATAAAAAAATAAATAAATAATAAGAAAAATAATAGGGGCAGCTAGGTGGAGCAGTGGATAGAGCACCGGCCCTGGAATCAGGAGTACCTGAGTTCAAATCCGGCCTCAGACACTTAACACTTACTAGCTGTGTGACCCTGGGCAAGTCACTTAACCCCAATTGCCTCACCAAAAAAAAATAAAATAAAATAATACCTATCTATGATAATTACTTTTTTATGCTAGTTACTTTTCAAGCAAATTAGGACTGTTGATCAAATATTTGTTTCCCCTGACATTACTTCAATAAAATTAAGCATTGATGTATAAACTAGTGATCTAGGCACTAGGGATATAAAGAAAAAGTAAAAATAATCTATGACCTTAGGAAACATATTCTATTGACAGGATATAATATCTACAACATTTAACCAGATAATTAAACATAAGTTGATTTGAGGAGGCAGAGAACAGGAATACAAAATCAAGAAATATTTATTAATTACCTACAAATGAATCAGGCATCTGACCAAATTGTGAGTTTACAGAGACAAAAATTAAATGGTCCCTGCATTCAAGAAGCTTACTTTATCATCTTTTTTTGGATGAAACATGTGCATAAATAAAATATGTATTAAATATATACAAAGGATTTTTTCTTTTTGAGGGAGAAACTAGCAGATAATAGGATAAGGAAATACCTCATGTTGAAAGTAGAGTATGGGGGCAGCTAGGGCCACAGTGGATAAAGCACCAGTCCTGGATTCAGGAGAACCTGAATTCAAATCTGGCCTCAGACACTTGATACTTACTAGCTGTGTGACCTAGGGCAAGTCACTTAACCCTCATTGCCCCACAAAAACAAAAATGGAAGTAGAGTATGAGCTAAGCTTTGAAGCTCAAAAGCTGAGCCCTTGAAAACCTAGTAAGATCAAGAAAGGTTCCTATAGGAGCTAGCAACTGTTGAGCCTTGAAGGAAGCAAAGGATTCTGAAAGACAGAAGTATGGAGTTAGCACATTCTAAGTATGCAACTTGTGCAAGGCACAGAGATAACAGATAGAATGTTAAATGTGGGAAATATCAAATAGACCAATTTAACAAAAATATTAAGTCATTTAAGGGGAATGTTATATATCTGGAAAGGTGGGGAGAAGCTGGACTATTAATGCCTTTATATGTCAGGCTTAGTATTTTTATTCCATTCTTTTTTTTTTTTTTTTGGCAGGGCAATGAGGGTTAAGTGATTTGCCCAGGGTCACACAGCTAATAAGTGTCGAGTGTCTGAGGGTGGATTTGAACTCAGGTCCTCCTGAATTCAGGGCTGGTGCTTTATTTACTATGCTACCTAGCTGCCCCCTATTCCATTCTAAAGGAAAAAAAGATGGTCACTGAAATTTTTTCTTGAGGAGAGCTTATGTTTTATCGAGATTAGTTTGATAAAGATGTATTGGAGAAGGATTGAAGAAGGGACATGCTGGAAAAAGGGAGACCAATTAGGTCTTTAGTCTAAATGAGAGATGATGTTCTGGACTATGGTGATATCTACAAAAAGATGATTCTGAGGGAGACCTGATAAGATCTGGTAACTCACTAGATGTGGGCAATGAGGAAGAGGGAAGAGTCAAGATGACTTTGAGGTTGAGACTAGAAGATACTTCTGCCTCCATTATAGGTTGGCTCAATACACTTTGATGTTGATTAATTTTTATAAATGAGACTGGTTACATTTCACAAGTATATTTGGACTTCAAGTTTTACATTTCACACCAAAAAAGAACTAGTTCAATGCTTTTTTTAAAAAAAAAAAAACAACACAGAGAGTACCTTAAACAACATTTAATCCTTAGGTTTGGTCATAACAAGCATACATGTTGGAAGCAAACTTTGAAGAGAATCAAATAAAATGGAGATTTATCTGCAGATATACTGTTATACATGTAGTTATCACGTACAGTTTTCATATTGCAGGGAGAAATAGGAAAAATCACATAAGCATATTGTCCAATAAATTATTTGATATAACCTATATTATTCATCATGCTACAGGCATAGTTTGCATCCTTATAAAACTTTCATCAAATTTTGTATTTTATAAATTACAGAATAGTTTTTCTGGGTTTTCTAGCACACAAGAAATAATGTAGATGGCTATTCAGTATATATTTTTCTCCTTTAAATAAATGACAAAGCAGATTATTTAAGATAACCATGTGAGCTTTGAAAAGGTAGACATAACAGATCTTTAAGCAAAAAAAAATTCTTTACATTTGTGGGGTTCCTTTTGTAAAAGATATATAACTTGGGGGGGGCAGGGCAATGAGGGTTAAGTGACTTGCCCAGGGTCACACAGCTAGTGCGTGTCAAGTGTCTGAGGTCTCATTTGAACTCAGGTCCTTCTGAATCCAGTGCCAGTGTTTTATGCACTGTGCCACCCACCTGTCCTAAGATACATAACTTTTTTAATAGAATTTTATTTTCCAAAATATATGTAAAAGCAAATTTTAACATCAATTTTTTTAAGACTTTATGTTCCAACTTCTCTTCCTCCCTCCATTCCCACCCCCCACCCATAAGAACTCAAGCAATTCAAAATAAATAACCCTGAAGAAAATTGCAAATCTACAGAGAAAGAACTGATAGTATCTGAAAACAGATGGAAATACATTTTTTAAAAAATTTTTTCCTCTTTGACAATTCCTTAATCTGAAGTTTTGGGATTTTTTTGACTGTTTTCTCTCACAAGCTAGCTAATGTGGGAATGTTTTCCATGACTACTCAGATACATAATTTTTGATAATTTAATTTATCTCAATGACTAGATACAGCTCTTCCATTTAAAAAAGTGATGTTTGAGTTAAATGACCACTGATATCTCTTCCAAAGCTAAAGTTTTATGATTCTGAACCACTTCTAATATGTTTCTATTTCTGTCACTGTTTCTTTATTGGCCAGGTGAAGGGTTGCCCCTCACCTTGCTCTTTGATCCCTTGCCAAATTCTGTTTCTTTCAGTCTGTCTTTTCACCACCCATGTGGCATACTTATTGTATGTGCCTAGAAGGCATATGTAAAATGTATTAATTTTACTTTAATTAGATTGTCTTTGTAAGCATCACTGTGTCTAAATCTTTCTGGTCATTGTTTATATTTTCAATTTCTAAAAATATTTTTAGATATTCTAAATATTTATATTAAGATAGAAATTTCCACAAAAGTTCAGTTATTTGTGGATCCTCATGAAATATCCCCTTTTCCCTGTTAACTGAGCATGGGAAAGTCATGTCTGTCAAGAAGGCAGATTCAGTTTAAGATTAGGATGAATTGTTTGCTAAAAGGCACCAAGAATTTCTGATTGGGAAGTAAATGTCTTCCTTGAATACTGTTCATGGAAGATAAGGTATGTATCAAATGAGATAACATATGTAAATCCGATGATGCATGTAAAAGCAGTTGACAAAACTTAAATATAAATGCCATATAATTGTGAACTATGGTGACTCTAAGTAATGATGATCTGGTCTGTCAGTGTTCTTCAAACAATGTAGTACTCACAGCTAAACACGATACTGTAGATAAGATCTGATAAGGAAGACTATTTAAGGACACATACCTTAATTAATACAGCCTAAGACTGGAATACTTTGGGGTTTGTTAAGTGATCCTTATTTTAAACTTACAGTCTCCAAAAAGTCCCAGATAATTTTTACATTAAGCTTTGTCTAGGGATGTCAAATCCATTTTTTATTTGTGCAGCTGATTTTTTTAGAATGTGATGTAAGACTTTGAATTTATTAATTTTAAGTTTCAACTTATATTAGAACAGTCCATCATCTTATTCTATTGAAATAATTTTTGTCCCTGATTCTGTCATCCAACATGATCACTACATTCTGTAAGCTTTAAACTATCTGCAGATTTGATAAACATGCTATCTTTGCCTTCAACTAAGTCATTGATAAGAACATGAACAGTACAGATCTGCTTCCATGGTGATATCAATCCATTAATCATTACTCTTTGCCTCTGGTCATTCAATCATTTCAGAATTTATTTATCTATAATATTGTTTAAGCAATGTCTCTTCATCATGTTGACAAGAATAGGAAAGGAAATTCATCAGATGGTTTTCTAAAATCCTAGTGTTCCCTATGCATAATTTTTTCCATGATATGTCAGTCTAATAATTTGTTTTTTTTTCTCAAAGGTAAGAAAATAAGTTTAGTCTGGCAGTTAATGATTATAGCTAACATTTATATAGTTGCAGCTACGTGCCAGTCACTAAACCAAAAGCTTTACAATGAGTATTTCATCTGATCCTCACAATAAACCTGGGAGGTAGGGATTAATATGGTGCCCATTTTTTTTAATGAGGCAATTGGGGTTAAATGACTTGCCCAGGGTCACACAGCTAGTAAGTGTTAAGTGTCTGAGGCTGGATTTGAACTCAGGTACTCCTGACTCCCGGGCCAGGGCTCTATCCACTGCACCACCTAGCCGCCCCGATATGGTACCCATTTTACACATTAGCAAACTGAGGCAAAGTTATCAAATGCTTTTTCCAATGAAACACAGTATTCTACTACATCATATAGCTGTCCTAATACCAAGCTAGTTCTTATGATCACTAATTCCCTTCATTTTTTAAAAATCTAAGTCATTTTAGAACATTTACTATTCATCCACAGTAACATCATTAGCAAGACTCCCCTTTTTTTCCTCACTGGAATGTATGTTTTCATTGTCAGAATGGCATTATTTTGAGGTTCCAATCCTTCTTAGGCAACTTTCATGTTCATTTTAGGCCATGGTACCCACTTATATTTTTCTGAATTTTTTTACATTGGTTTTCTAATCATTTAGATTTTTCTAACGAACTGCTTGAAATTCTCCTCCACATCTATCATGAATTTTAAAATACAATAGTCACTTTCTCCAAGGTTCTCTCCAATTCCATTTCAATAAATAGTTCTGGGAAGCTAGGTGGCACAATGGATAAAATACAAACCTTGGAGTCTGGGGGACCTGAGTTCATATCTTCCCTCATATACTTTTCAGCTGTGTGACCCTGGGCAAATCATTTAGTCCTGTTTGCCTTAGTTTGCTCATCTGTAAAAAAGAGCTTTAGAAGGAAATGGCAAAGCACTCCAGGATCTTTGCAAAGAAAACCTCATATGGGGTTGTGAAGACTTGGACATGGCTGGAAAAACTCAGCAACTAAACTAATCCAACCTTACTGTTCAGAATCACATCCAGTATGATTGTATCTCTCATAGATTCTGCTTTTTTTTGAGGAATGTTATTATTTCCAATTCATGTCACTGACTATTTTACTTCTTCAACAACAGTATTGCCACTCCTACCCTGAGGCCTGCTTTCAGCATTGTGAGTTTCTGACCCAGACTGGTAGCTCATGAAGAGCTCTATCTATGCTCACTTCAGTTCTGGCTTAACCCTCTGGACTTCTCCACTGCCCCTTCAATAGCCTTGCCTCCTTTCTTTACCCTGTCTTCCCTTTAGTCCACTTCCTCCTTTATGTGCTGTCTCTGCCCATTAGATTATAAGTTCCTTGAGGATAGGGCTGTCTTGTTGGCTTTATTTGTATTCCCAGTGATAATTCTAGTGGTTAATAAATACTCTATCACCTATTATTACACAAATTCAATAATGTACCATTGGAACCAATCCTTAGGAAACTAGTCCTGTCATCATGGACTCCTACCCATCTCACTCCAAGCTCCCATTTCAATTATTATGCATCCTGTTGCTATTAATTAGGTAATTCTCCCTTCCATTCACAAGCTGTCCTATTAATTTGTTTTCTATTTTGGCAGATTTACCAAGGGAAAATGGGCTTATATTAAATCACAATACATTTAAATTGGACAGAAATAATGCTTTCTTGACAATCAGGGAGATCAGATGTTCTGCAATGTGTTCCTCAAAGAGGTCAGGTAATCCTTGTGTCTGTGTTTCCTCAAAAACAGCAAAGAACATGAACTCTATGTCTTGGAGAATTTAGAAATACACTTGCACATGAACTGGAAGCTGATAACTTCTTGTGGTTCCTTCTAGTTACAGGATTTCTATAAAGAGTACATTAGCAGCAAATTGAAGATGTAAGAATATATGTCTAGCACAGTCCTATGCTCCTAAAAACAACTTAATAAATTTTTTTCTGAATAATGAAAGAATTGATATGTAAATGCTTATTAATCACCTGATAGCTAGATGGCATGGTAGCCTATAGTCTGGAAGACCTAAGTTCAAATCTAGCTTCTGATATATACTAGCTATGTGATCCTGGAAAGTCATTTAACTTCTGTTTTCCTCATCTGAAAAAAAAATGGAGATAATAATAGCACCTACCTCTCAGAGTTGTTGTGAGGATCAAATAAGGTAATAATTTAAGTGTTTCACACAGTGTCTGACACACAGTAAATGCTAAATAAATGTTGACATTCTTTAAAATATTTCATATTTTGGGACAATATGTTTCTCCCATTTAATGATAGCATGATCATAGTGTTATACCCTTCTTAGTACTCAAAAAATACTGGAAGGGGGCAGCTAGGTGGCGCAGTGGATAAAGCACCAGCCCTGGATGCAGGAGTACCTGAGTTCAAATCTGGCCTCAGATACTTAACACTTACTAGCTGTGTGACCCTGGGCAAATCACTTAAACCTAATTGCCTTACCAAAATATATACATACATATATATATATATATATATATATATGAAACTTGTAAAAGCCTAGATGGGGAATTAGAAAAGAGGTTTAGAGGCTGTCTACTAAAACCCCCTCATTTTGCATATGAAGAAAGTGAGGCCCACAGAGATTAATTTACCTGTCTAAAGTCATATAGGTATACCCTCAGTCTTCTGACTGGAAATCTACCACTGTCTACACTATATGCCATTCTATCTCTCAAATGGAAATAATCAAAACCTTTGTCCTTAGCCAAGTAATAGAATGGTATTTATTCTATTCCATTTCATTCATACAATGTTGGCCTTTACCAATAGCTACAATAGAACACACAAAGTGATATAAGCATTTGGGGCATAATTAATTACTGATTCTATTTGTGCTATTGATATCTCCCTTTGATGTTTTACAATTGGGAGAATTCTTTTGACTTTCTTATTCAGATTGTGATAATCATTCTGGTTTCAGGTTGCATGTCTGTCCCTAAGCAGTCCTTAACTTAGATTGTTCCTTGGATATTCTATAAATGTAGTTTCCACTAAACAAGCTATGCCATACAATATAGCTCCTTAGTTTTAATTCTCTGTTAAAAGAGACCTATTCTTGAAGTGTGTGCCAGGGAATCGGGTGGTCCCACCCACTAGTTATATGTCCATTGACAGGTTGCTTACCATCTCTGAGACTCAGTTTACTCCTCTTTAAAAGCAAGTTGGAATATTAATCACTGTGGTCCCCTTTGCAGTTCTAACATTCTGTGAGAGGATGGAATAAAAGAATCACTGTACCCCTCAGTCTTTTCCTTTGCCATATTCACTTCTTCCTGATAGCAGGTAGGGCAGTGCCAGAGAATAAGTACAGGCCATCATCATTGGGTTGGGGTTTAGAACACCTGCTATATTGCATAACAGCTGTCACTTCAAAGTCAGTCTGCTTCAACAGCAATTGCAGATTGCTCTAACTCTGGGCACTCACTCTTTGCTGTGGGGTTGTATTAGGCAATCACACTGTAGCACAAAGTCAGCATCTGAGCCAATCTGAGCAATTTTCAGGGGCTACTCCAAAACACGAGGGCTTTCCCTTTTATTCTCCTCTACATGAAGAGCGTTTTGAAGGACCTTGTTCTGTTCCATGCTTCCCTCTCTTCCCAGGTGCCCAAGGTATTGACAATATGGTAAAAAACCAAACCAAACAAAAACAAAAAGAGGACAATAACATTTATATAGTGCTTTACAGTTTGAAAAGCACTTGCCTCATAATAACCCAGTAAGTTAGGCTTTTAGGATGTCCAAATATCATTCAGTTTAATTTGTTCATTTGCAATATGTTAAGTGCCCATTAGGCAGCACTAAGAACTGTGCTACATGTTGAAAATACAAAGACAGGTGTGGCATAAAACTTGCCTTCAAAGATATCACAATCTATGAAAGGCTGGGGTGAGGAGACAGGTATCTAATGGGGGGAGAGTGAGATAAGTAAAAAGGAGACACAAGTTCAAAGTAAGTTGAGAACCAGGGAAAAAGTGCTGTGAAAAATTTGAGGAAGGAAGGATCATTTTCACTTGAACCAGACAGAGGAGTTTTCATGTAGGAGTTAGTAACTTCAGTGAACCTTGAAGGAATGAAAGTATTGCTCTCTGGTTCATTCTTTTTTTTCTGTAGGGCAATGAGGATTAAGTGACTTGCCCAGGGTCACATATAGTAAGTGTCAAGTGTCTGAGGCTGGATTTGAACTCAGGTCTTCCTGAATCTGGGGCTGGTGCTTTATCCACTGCACCACCTAGCTGCCCCCTCTATAGTTTATTCTTATACTAGTCCTCTGATAATAATAATAGTCCCCATTTATAAAGCATTCAACAGTTTAAAAAATGCTAAAATTTTACCAAGTATTAAGATTTTATGAGATTTGTTGTTTTTCATTTGTGTCCAAATCTTTGTGATCCCTTTTGGGGTTATCTTGGCAGAGATACTGGAATGGTTTGTCATTTCCTTCTCCAACTCATTTTACAGATGAAGAAACTGAGGCAAGCAGGGTTAATTTACTTGCCCAGAGTCACATAGCTATTAAGTATCTGAGGCCAGACTTGAACCCAGGAAGCTGAGTTTTCCTGACTGCAGGCCTAGCACTCTAGTCACAGCACCACCTATTAAAGTTTTATAAGATAGGCAATATGATTATCACTACATAATACAGATGAGGAAACTAAGATTCAGATAGGTAACACAATTTTTCCAAAGTTACTATAGCTATGAAGTGGCAGAATGTACACTAAAATTTAGGGTTCCTTGTCCAAATCCACTGCTCTTTTAATAACAATAGTTAACATTTATATAGCACGTACTATGTGCTAGGCACTATGCTAAGTGCTTTACAATTACTATCTCATTTGATCCTCACAATAACCTTGGGAGGTTAAACTGCTATTATTATCCCCATTTTTTCAGGTGAAGAAACTGACATAAACTGGGGTTAAGAGACTTACCCAGGGCCACACAGCTTGTAAGTGTCTGAGGCTGAATTTGAACTCAGATCTTTCTTATTCTAGGTTTGGAGCTCTATCCATTGTGCCACCAACTTGCTTCATTATGCTTCCTCTCCAGCAAAGATATTAGACCGCTGTTGTTTCAACAGGCTCTATATGGGTCGTATCTACAGAAAATGGATGGCAGAAACAGTAATAGCCAACCATGCCTCATGGCATTCCTTTGACCTTAGACCCCAAGGCTCAACAGAAGGGGCTGCTTCAAGTATGGAAGTAGAAGAAAGAGAATTGGCTTTTCATGGCTACTTAGCTAAAAGTGTCAAGAAAGTTAGACTGGGTGCTCTTTGCCATGATGAAATGACTAAGATGATGTCTATGCCCCCAAACATTTTCTGACCTTGCCAACTCTTCTGAATAGAGTCCTCCTGCCACCTGTGTTAGTAAGGTGTGGGAACTCCATTCCCAAAGAATTAACACTTGGTGTTGGGCGTATGTCACCCCACTTCTGAATTGAAACCTTCCTGTTCTTTGGCATGTACTCCTATGCTCCTTTCCCTCCCCTATCAAGGGCTTCTACTGTCATGCCAAACACATCCTGGCACTGGAGGGTAGCCTGTGGGAACAGGTTTCTCTCAGATACAGACTCTTCCTCTAACAACTAATATTCCCGAAATCGGTCTGTATTTACCCTATGGCAATGAGGTAGCATGGCATGGAGCATATAAAACTGGTGTTGGAGCTAAGAAGACCTGAGTTCAAATATAGTCTCCAATATATATTGCTGTAATACTTGCTTAAAACACGCTATATATTTAACCTGTAATTTATATATAGGAACAGTGGAATATACTTATCTGTGTAAATCAGTACACATTTGTGTATGTTGTCTGTCCTTTGTTTGTGAAGAAGACCATTGATATCATGGGGTGATATCTTGACTTATGCATGAATTGGATTAAAGTGAGGAAGATTTGTACAAAGCTGTCAGCCTCAATCTTTTTTCCAGAGTCATCAAAGTCCAGTGGTACGATAAAAATCAGGGGTAGCTAGATGGCGCAGTGGATAAAGCACCAGCCCTGGATTCTTCAGGAGGACTTGAGTTCAAATCTAGCCTCACTTAACCCTCATTGCCACACCAAAAAAAAAAAAAAAAAAAGGATGAAAATCAAGGCAACTGGCAACTGGTGATAGCTATGGATGATGCAATGGATGACGTTGATATCTTCAGTGTTTCACCAAGTTCTAAGTGTCCAACAGTGCCTGCTTCAGTCACCTACATTGCCATTTGAACGAATTGTTCGCATCTGCCCATTCCACTTAGGGAAGTCTTCACATGCTTGGTATAGACATCCCCCAAATTCCTCTATGGATATGATGCCTGTCAGTTACCCTCAGCCTGGTTTAGCCCATCTGTTGAGACGGTTTACCTAGGTGTGGCTACTGAATGTGCTACAGCTTCTTGGAGCCACTGGTAAGAAGACTTCAGTGAAGGTGGACACCAAAGGTGGATGAGCAACCCTGAAAAGGGTTCCACAAACCCTTACCACTTTGGTGTTAGTGCTCCCTGAAAACCCCATCCACCCCTGTTTTTGGATATATGAATATAATGAACATAAAATTTTAGCTTAATGGTAGCTGGCATTTTTAAGTCATGATTTTTTCCAGTGATACATCCTTTTGTCCCTGATAACAACTATTTTAAATGTGAAAATTATTTGTTCAAATTTCTTTTCTTGCTATCTATATATAGAAACAATAACAAGAGTAATTAATGTTTCACCATTTCACTTCCAGTTTACAAAATTAAAGTGTTAGATGATCAAATCTATCTAGTATCTGCAATTAGCACCAGTTCTGCAGCTGCTCTCCTCTCCTTTGCTAGAATGCATGCTCCTTTCTTGGAGCTGTTGTTTTGTGTAATGCACGTGATGTTCAATCCTCAGAATACATCTTCCAAATAAATGTGACTTCTTTTTTTTCTCTTTAAGGCCAAAATTGAGAGGCGCCATATTGAGATTTTCAGAATTAAAGTCATGCTTTTAGAGCCCATATTTCTGTTATAGTGGATAGAATCAGCAGCTTTGTCAGTTTCACTGTCATTGTTACACTATGCTTTCCAGATGTTTAGATGTGGCATTGACAGGAAATGTCATGGCTTGAGTGTCATTTTTTTCCACCAATAGAGAGTATGAGCAATAATAGAGGCACCTTGGAATTGCAGGGTTATCTATCAGTTTCCCACAAAGATCTTCAGAAAAATTATATGCATATGTCATCTGGGAAAAAGATACTGCCATCAGCAATTTGGGGATAATTAAAAATGTGTTACAACTCATACAGATATTTAATATTTGAATAAAACACAAAGAGTCTTTTGTTAATCTGAGCCTCAAAGCTCTTTTGTCTATATGCTTAGATCCCAATGTCATTAATATGATTTTGAAAGCTTAAAAATATGACCATTGTTGAAAAACACATTCTACTAATGATATCTAATGAGACTTCTTTCATTGATAAAGAGCTTTTAAAAATTAAACACTTCCACACCTTCTCAAACACACAAATTTCAGATTAGAAGACAAAGAATTTTAAGAGCTAGAAGGAAACCTCAAGTTCACTTAGCTCAATTGTTACTTTTTCTTTTTTTAAAGTGATGTTTAGCTTCATTTCAAATAAAATACATCTTGGTGTTTTGTTTTGTTGTTTTTCATGGTGCGTGTCTTCTTTTTAGTTTACATTTTACAAGATAGCAGTTTCATCATTAATGCCAGTAACCAGGTCACAGGTCAACTATCTAAATAGATCTAGGAAGGACTCACACTAATTCTTACTTCCTTCAAACTAGAAATAATACTGAAATGTAGGTTCTCCAGGTTCACACCTGCAATTTTCACCAAGAAACAAACAAAAAAGGCTGTTCTAATTCTACTTACTTTTTCTAGAAATCAATTACTATGGAAAATTATAAACATGAGTCTGATTATGTTACATTTTTTTTCCTTTCAGGGAGTGGTTAAGTTGGGAACTTTAAAATTTATTTTATAATTTTATTTTAGGGGATTTATTTACTTTTTGTTCTGAACTTATCAAACTTCACATGAGATGGGCATTTCCATATGCATAGAAAAGCAAAATAAAAGGATTATACATGAAAGTGTGAGTTTCTATTATGCGCAACTTATGTTTCTTTTAAAATATATAATAAATTCGAGATGTAGCTTTCTCAGCTGTTTTGTTTAACTGTGATTCTTTCTGGCCTTTCTTCTATATTTTCTGTGCATTTTTAAACCCTCTTTCTTTTCTTTTTTGTTCTTTTTGTTTTTGTTACTGTATACCATCCATACTACACTCATTAGGAGGGAAAAAATTGAAAAAATGTCCTCATAACATATATGTATAGTCAAGGAAAATAAATTGGGAATAGTGTAATTTCTGAAATTATAGTAGGAGAAAAATTACCATAGGCTTAGACACATTAGAGAGTACTAAGATAATTCATTTACTAAGGACTTATTTTTTTTCTGGGGCAATGAGGGTTAAGTGACTTACCCAAGGTCACACAGCTAGTAAGTGTCAAGTGTCTGAGACTGGATTTGAACTCAGGACCTCCTGAATCCAGGGCCGATGCTTTATCCACTGTGTCACCTAGCT
Source organism: Dromiciops gliroides (assembly GCF_019393635.1). Classification (NCBI taxonomy): domain Eukaryota; kingdom Metazoa; phylum Chordata; class Mammalia; order Microbiotheria; family Microbiotheriidae; genus Dromiciops; species Dromiciops gliroides. The sequence goes on along the minus strand of NC_057864.1, from coordinate 357,717,389 downwards.
GCCCTACTAAGGACTTCTAATGAGTCCATTTCAAAGGAGGCAAAACAGAAGAGTGCCATCCCCCCCAAAATACTATTCAGTTTGTTCTGGGAATAAATGTTTGTTTATGCTTCCAACCAGAAGTCAAACTTTCTATCACAGGTTTCTGGAGGATTCATAAGAATGATTCTGATTTTTTTTTTTTTACTCGTAATGTGGACTCAAAAGACAATATGGATAAGGGTTAGAAATTTGACCTGATAGTCAGAAATATCTATTTTCAGATATGACTTTTGACATATACTGCTGGGTGATCCTGGACAAATCACTTCATTTCTCATTGTCCAAACAACTTTCTAAGACTTGAAATCACAGAAAAGCAGTCAAATTGCATGAGCTGAAGTTCTTCCACAAAACCTCCCCATAGTGAAGAAATTACAAGTCCAGTCCAAAACCAAAATTGCAGGCTTTTGCAAAACAACTAGGGAGTGACACAAATATTCAAGGACAAGAGGGAGCCTCTGAAAAGGGGAAGTGTTTCCCTCTGGACCTCAGTTTGCTCCTCTATAAAATCACAGGGTTGATCTTGATGTTTTCTAAGGTTCTTTCTTACAATAGACTGATAAAAGATCCCCTCTACTGTATATACATGTGTGTATGTGTATATTTCTATGGATATATACATATAAATACACACACGTATATATATACATACACCCCCACACACATATATATTCACATACATATACACATAACTAGCTATACAAAAGAGCATATGACATATGGCAAATGATCAGGACAGATAAATGAATAACTGGATATTAAATAGATACAGGGATTGAGAAGAGTGAGTTCTAGGGGGCAGCTAGGTGGCACAGTGGATAAATCACTGGCCCTGGATTCAGGAGGACCTGAATTCAAATCCAGCCTCAGACTCTTGACACTTACTAGCTGTGTGACCTTGGGCAAGTCACTTAACCCCCATTGCCCCAGAAAAACAAAGAAAAAGAAAAGGAGAAGAGTGAGTTCTTTTTATAAGCTAAGGTAGTCACAGAAACATTCTTACATGTACTAGTCTTAAAACTAGGCTTCTGAAAAAAGCTAAGAATTCAGAAGTAGGAGGAGAGGCTCTCAATTGTGTGTAGAAGGAGGCAGAAAAGAAAGATTGAGTAAACAATGATGCAAGAGGATTCCCTTGGGCAATTAGTAATAGGACATATGCTTAAAAGGTAAACTGGGAATAGGTTGTTGACCTGTCATGTCAGGCTAAGGAGTATGGATATTATTCTGTAAGCAATAGGGAGCCACCAAATATTACTGAAGAGATTAGTAATGTGATATTTTAGACAATCTAATCTGCTCACAGTATTCAGGATGGACTTAAAGCAAACATGTTAGATGTATAAGAATATTTGGATAATATTACAATAGAACAAATCAAGATTTAATAAAAACATTGACTAGGATAGTATTGACAGGAATGGAAAGGAAGGGAAATGATGGAAAGGAAGAGTAGTACAAAGGAAATATTTAAGTCTGAATGCATATTTTAAGAAGGTTGAATTTTATTTCTAGGAAGCCCCTTCCCAAATCTATGAAAGTAACCTTCATCTCATCTCACACTTCAACTTCCTTCCAAATATCCCTATCTGGCTATCACACTGGCCTCACAAATTCCATATATCCAAAAGAGAACTGTATCATCTCTCTGTTTTTCCCCACTTACAGGAAGTTGGTAGTTCATGTGATGAGAGATGGGAATAACATATGGAGAACACAACCCTTCAAATTAAAAACACCTAGAGGAAAGTCATCACTATACTAATTAGCTCCTCTGTAAGTAACTGTAGAAGAATATAGACACAAACCACAAAGGACATAGGACAAAAAGAGCTATGGATGACTTTTGATGTGTATCAATAGCAGGAATGCTCAATTAAAATAGATCACAGATTCACCAAAATAATGAAATCAATCTCCCCACTATGTCCACAGTAGCCAAGTATAATTATTATATTTAAAATATAATCATGGGAGGGCAAGTAACTTATTATATCATAGTACTTAGTGTTTATCACCGCCCCTAGAATTGAAATGAAATCTAAAGAAAACAATGCAAAATGGAAAGTCGACAGCAATGAATTGGATACCTTGACAACTCTCAGTAAGCCATACTCCAAATGTAGTTAAATTAGATGTGTTTTTGAAAAATAAATCATAGACTAGAAATAGTTATACAAATAATTGAGTCCAAAATTAGTTCTTTCCCTTGAAATATCCAGATAATTATGGAAACAAAAATATGGAAAATGGTCTTAATTAACCTCAAGAAAGTTAAGTGGTATCACCAGATATCAGGAATTATAAATTAAAATGATGTTCTTTAGTGCATCATTTTACAAGGCACTTGCTTAGCTTTTTATTTCATTTCATTTTGGTGCTGGACAGGTTTGAACATCTTATGAAATGTTGGTAGGTAGAAGCTTGCCTCTAATAGTTCTATTTCCAATAGAATCTCAATATAAATTTCTTGATTGATAATGATAAAACATATCATGGACTTTTTTTCCTACTGTAGTGAGAGAGGTTGATAGTACAGTATTAAGTCTATGAAGAAATGATTTGATCTTAGATATAATCAGATCCATAGCTTAGGCCTATCATTCCTTCTTAGTATCTTAGCATTTCTGTCCATTCATTTCATTCATGTCTGACTTCTTCATGACTCCGTTTGTGGTTTTCTTGGCAAATATATTGAAATAGTTTGCCAGTTCCTTTTCCAGTTCATTTTATAGATGAGGAAACTGAGGCTCACAGGCTAAGTGATTTCCCCAGGGTCACACAGCTTGTAAATGTTAGGCCAGATTTGAACTCAGGAAGATAAGTCTTACTAACTCCAGGACTGGAATTCCATCCACTTCACCATCTAGCTGCCTAGTACCTCTGACTTTAAAATTCTAGGTTATCCTATACTGATTTCTAAAGGTTATCTATAGTCTCTGCTCAAAAGCAACATCAAACAAAAGAAACAAAATGTTATTGTTTTCCTGACTTTCTTCAGTCATTTAAGTTGATCAACTTTAAGGCATCTTTGAGATAATCCAGTCTAGCCCCTTAGTTTATGTTATAAAACAGGATAATGAGGCCCAGGTAAAGAAGGGGATTTGTCCAGGTCATAGACTATCCAATGACAGATTTAAGACTAGAACCCATATGTTCGGACTTGTAGCAAGTCAGTAATCATCTTACTACAATATGGCTTTCTTAAGATAAACTCTAGAAGTAAGGGGAGAGAGAGAGACCTGCTCATATCACTCCTCTATTCAAAAGTCCCCACTGGCTATTTACTGTCTACTGGCATTCCAGGCCCTCCACTCTATCTTTCCAATCATCTCCCAGTCTATTTTTCCATGTACCCTCTCTGTCTGGCAAAATGGCCCATTCTTTGTACCTCGTAAATAGGGAATTTTCAACCCAGTTACTTAACGGCACAGTTTCTTACATCTGGAAAGTTCTACCTTACCCTGCTGGATTCCTACTCATTATTTACATTTCAACTCAAGAACCACCTCTTCCCTGAAGGCTTCCCTGATTCCCATGTGTGGACAATTTTCTCCCTTGGACTTCTTATAGCACTTTGTTTTAAACCTCTATTTAAAACAGTTTGCAGTCTTAAGGGACCATAAATTTAAAGTTAGAAGACTAGAAAGTATATCATCCAATCCCCTGACTTGACAGATCAGAAAATAGACCCAGAAAGCTCAAGTAACACGAGTAGTAAAGGACAAAAAAGATTTAAACTCAGTTACTCTGAATAATCTATATATCTCTACATATGTATATATGTGTATACATATATATATATAGTGTGTATACATATGTGTGTGTGTGTGTGTATATATATATATAGTAGAAGCTTAAATGCTTGCTGAATTGAAGTCAGGAGGAGAGCCATAAGCTTAGTACTCATAACCCTTATGACTTACCTCCTATAACGTCTTTCTATTTCAAATGTAGTAACAAAATTGTTTATGTAAATTGAATGTCACATCTTCCATCACTGAAAGGAGAAAAGTCAGAAACAGGATTGCTATTGGTTTTCAAAAAACAATAATAAAAATCAAGGACCAAAAAAATGACACTGTTTGTTATCATATGAGGAATTGATAAAAGAATTTAGACTAGAAAAAATAAAGAAAAGCACTCATTCAATTGGGGCAGTAAAATAATGAGTAGAGATCGATTAAGCATGCAAACCCCATGGAAGCAACATCTACTGGATGCTTTGCATTTTATCTTTCTAACCTTTTTTATCTCCAAAAGACACAACTTTCCATGTAATGCATACCAAAACAAGGAAGTACTATGACTTTACAAGCAATACTTCAAATGACAAGAGACAAAAGCTGAGCTGTCCTCAAAGGAAAAAAAAAAAGTGATCACCAACTAGAGAAATGGTCAAAATGCTATTCAAGAGCAAGTCTGCACAGTATAGAGATTACACATGTAAAACAAACAGTTTGAGTCAGATATACTTTGTAACCTTTCTCTGCAACATGAAACAAATAAAAATCATAAGAACTATCAGGTCCCGTTGTTATCTCAGGCTTAAAATAATCAAAAGAACTTTTTTATCTTAAAAAAAACAACCCTTCCTGTCTTCCAGACTTCCATATTTATGCTAAGAGCATGACCATTCTTCAAATCTTTAATACTCCACTCATCCTGTCAGTTTAAGACTTGTCAATGAAAACATCTCCAGAAACATCTCTCAAAAACATCCCTCCTATTCTCTTCACTCACATACCCACCTTTTTGGTTCAGATATCATCACTTCCTGCCTGAATTATTGAAAAAGCTTCCTATGTGGTTTCTTTGCCTCCAGTCTCCTTTGTTATCAATCTATTTTTTTACATGAAGTGATATTCCTAAAGCACAAATTTCATCACATCACTCCCCTGTTAAACTCTAGAATAAAAAACAAATTATCTGTTTGACATTTCAAAACTTTCACCAAACATGCTTATTCAATGACTAATTAACAGACTATGACTGATTGCCTGGCCCCAACCTACCTTCATAGCCTTTTTACATATTACTCCACTCCATGTACAGTTACATATATTAGTGTGGTCAAACTGGTTTTAATTTGTTCATCACATATATCACATCACTTTCATACCTTTGCACTGACTCTCCATCTTGCCTGGAAAGAACTCCTACTCTTTATGGTCACTTCTTAGAATTACTAATTTCCTTCAAAGTTCAGCTCAAATTCCACCTCCTTCACATGTACTTTCCCAACTAGCTATTAGTGCCTCCCTTAAGAAATTACCATTTTTTATTTTGTACATATTTTGTATTTTCTTATGTTGATACATGTTGCATTCCTCCACTCCCAATCCAACCTTGAATAGAATGTAAGTTCCTTGAGGGGAGGGATTGTTTCATTTTTACCTTTGTATGCCTGGAACCTAGCCCTCTGTGCACCAGGCATTATTTGTCTTGGATACAGTGGATACTTAATAAATGCTTTCTGATTGGCCGATTGGTTTTGTTATCTTTTTCTTTGGGGCTTATCCTGCCTTCTATTTGATGGTGGTCCATGGTATAACTGACTACAAAGACAATGAATCATGACCTTTGTAGGATGTCTATAACCCTGAAACATTTGATATTACTTCTTTTCTCTTACATGTCCAATCAGGGAAGAAAATAAGTAATGAAAATAAAAGAGTTTTTATTTCAACTGAGAACTGAGGTTATCTGAGCATGTAATTAAAGGGAACTTTAATGAACATGTAAGCCTAAAAAGATATTTTATTTAATCTCTGCTCCATTTCCATTATACATGAGAATAAAGGAATCCAGAGTTCTGTATTCTGATTCTTTGAACTCCTAAGTTGTTTCAAATTTGGTTGTTTTACCTTGAGTTATAATCTTATTATTCTCCCACTTAATTAAACCACATATCAAAGCTTAACTGAAGATCAGAGTATACAGTTCCCCATAATAATCACCTCCCAAACACATTAACTATAATTTCCATTTTTATCTACCTTTGAGTTTTGTTTCTGGTTATGGGGATATAGTAGAGATATATAAGGGGATACAATAGAGCAAACAAGTGCCTTTGTAGACCACCTAATTCCAATCAACTCATTTTACAAATGATAAAATCAAACCCTAGAGAGGAATTTGCCCCTGATGCTTTCTGACTGAATGAGCAAGATTCCATGGCTATACCTCATGCCTGAAATTCTCTCCTTCATCATCCCTTCCTTCTGATTTTCCTCAAGTCCCAGTTCAAATGTCATCTTCTACTCAAAGCCCTTCCTGATTTACTTTAATTTTAGCATCTTCCATTTGTTGATTACTTCTGCCATATATTGTTTGAACATGATTGTCTTTACATTGTCTCTCCCATTAAAGTTGACTTTTTTTTTTTTTTGCGGGGCAATGAGGGTTAAGTGACTTGCCCAGTGTCACACAGCTAGTAAGTGTCAAATGTCTGAAGGCGGATTTGAACTCATATATTCCTGAATCCAGGGCTGGTGCTATATCCACTGTGCCACCTAGCTGCCCCCCTAAATGTGACTTCTTAAAAGCAAAAACTGTGCCTTTCTTCCCCCTTCCAAATTTAGCATAATTCCTGGCACATAGTATGTACTTAATGAATGCTTATTGACTGACTGTTATGTAGTGTTCATGTCAAAGCCAGAATTAGCCCAGGTTATGTAACAATTCAGGCCTCTTTCTATTTTACTAAGCTATCTCAAAGCAAGGAACTCCATTCTAAACTTTTCTTCTGAGAAAAGTTAAAAGTTGCTCAACACTGTCAGATCATAAGTTTGTATTGGATTATCACAGGGAAAAAAAATGTTACTGCCACATCAACCTTGAGAAATTATATCAAAGGAGGAAACCAAGTCTGACATGTAGGCAGCCAGAGCAATATCTACTGCTACACTGCTGAAACTTGCCAGTCAGCGGATATCTGAGGCTTTGTTTTCCAGACAAAGAGAATGTCACTTGTAACATGCTCATTATAAAAGGTTTTTAGCTCACTTTAAAATATTCTTCTTTTATTAAATAACCAAAAAATGGGATATATGCTTTGAAAGAAATTCTTAAATTTTCAAAATTTATTTAATTCTGAATATTTTAATTCAAAATTCATTAATTCTGTTGCTAAAAGGAAATTATTATGCATCTAAAACAGAAATGGAAACAAGTCTTTGAGTCATCAACTCATGTCTTTGGTTTAAAATTAAAAACTCTTCTGGTTAATAGATTCTTTTATACTTTTTTTTTTTTGGTGAGGCAATTGGGGTTAAGTGACTTGCCCAAGGTCACACAGCTAGTTAAGTGTCAAATGTCGGAGGTTGGATTTGAACTCAGGTCCTCCTGAATCCAGGGTCAGTGCTCTATCCACTGCACCACCTAGCTGCCCCTTGTACATTTATTAATACCTTTTCTCAGACCCAAAATCTGCCATGGGTCTTCTATACCACTGAAGTCAAATTCTTTCCGTCAGGTTCCATATTGACTGAGAAATTCACAAATTAATATTATCTATGCTGTGTTTTTATTTTGTTAAAAAAAAGCAGTTACATTTTAGTTTGGTTCTGGCTTACACTTGACAGATTTTCAAGCTGAGAAGTTGAAACTTCCATATATGTCCACAGTGAATAATAAAAATACCTGTCTCTCTATACACAGAATAAATGTATCCTTTTATTTTTAACATTAATTATAATTATTTAATATATTTTTGTTCATCAAATATTTTATTTCAGTTTACTATAAAAAATACCCTCCTCCTTAGACAGACACCACAATAATACCTTGGCTTTCACCCCTCACTTAAAAAAAATCAACTAAAAACAATCTGATGCTTAAAATAAAATATAGGAATTGTTTCTCAATCAGACTTTAGTCAAGAATATATCTCTATTTCTTTCTGTCAATATTTTTGATCCTGGAGATTGGGAAAGGGAGGGAAAGATATTGTCAGTAGTCTACAGACATATTTAGTTTTCTAGTTACACCATAAATAGAAAGGACTGCATTGTTGAAGACACAGCACACAGAAAGTCTAACTAGAATAAAATTCTTAGCTAGCCAACAAGGAGAAAGAAAGAAAAGGAGGGCATGAGGGAAGTATAATGAAAAAAAGATTGGTTCTGAGTCAGGAGAAACTAGGGTTCAAATTCCACCTCTGGCACTTCCTAGCTTTGTGAGTAAAGGCAAATCACTTAACATCTCTGAGCCAGAGGGTTACTGTAAGGATCTGATGTGTTATATGCAAAGTGCTTTTCAAATCTTAAAGTGGTATGTGAGCTTGTATTATAATTCCCATTTGTATTCACATGTGAACCTTATAGCTAGAGAGAAAAAGAGGAAATGAAGAAATGGGCAAATTATCAGTATAAAAAACGAAAGCAGATTTTATTTTCTTGGTTTGTATGAACTAACCTGGTTGATTTTACTGACAATATTCCCTGAGACAATGTCCCCACTTCAGTTTGCCCAAGAGACATTTCTAAAATGGAAAACCACACTTTTCTTCCTTCCTTCCTTCCTTCCTTCCTTCCTTCCTTCCTTCCTTCCTTCCTTCCTTCCTTCCTTCCTTCCTTCCTTCCTTCCTTCCTTCCTTCCTTCCTTCCTTCCTTCCTTCCTTCCTTCCTTCCTTCTTTCCTTCCTTCCTTTCTTTCTTTTCTTTTTCGTGGGGGCAATGAGGGTTAAGTGACTTGCCCAGGGTCACGCATCTAGTGTCAAGTGTCTGAGGCCGGCTTTGAACTCAGGTCCTTCTGAATCCATGGCTGGTGCTTTATCCACTGTGCCACCTAGCTGCCCCCAAGCACACTTTTTCTAGTAGTGAATAATCCTAAACAATTAAAGGGTTAGGGACTAAAAATCTCAGTCAATTCTCAGTGCATTCTAAGCCTAGTCAAATGCATTTTCCCTAATATATAACATTAAATGGGAGAAGTACACATTGTTTTTTTATCATAGTCAAATTTCTACAAACTAAAAAATTGTTAATATATTGTGACATGGTACTGGAGCATATCCAGACCATCTAAGATAGAGTGACCAGCTTCTGGGAGAAACATTCCGTGTTCTCTATAATGTGTGTATGTAGGAGAGTAGACATATGATAACCTTCTATCATTATGTGACTCTTTTCCTTAATATGTTTGAAGTTCTCTTTTGTTTTGCAATGGCAGAATTTTAGTTCATCAATTCTGCTGCCCTTTAAAAAATTTCCATTCTCACTCTTCCTCTACCAATAAGCAAATATAAATGTGTTTGAGTATATATGTATACATATAGATAAATATAGATATAAATATAGGCATAGGCAAAGATATATATGTTATATATATACATAGAGAGAAAGATACACACACAAATATATATGTTGCTAGTTATTCTTATTTTTGAATTTGTTGTTTGTGGGATTATATATATACATATATTTATATATACACACATACATATTGCACACATATATACATATATAATACAGATACACACACATATATAAGTGTATATAAATATGTATGCATATATGTATATGTGCATATCTAGCTATATCTGCAAAAGTATGTATATAGCCACTTGTCACATCCTTGCTTTTTATTCTCCAATTTCTCCCATTTCACTATTCAAAATAAAACCCAAATCCCTATGTATCTGTTTTTGGAAATGACTAAATTTCTTTGTGTAATTGTGTCATCTCTCTTATTAATTTACAGCCTATGGTATTTTTTTCTGATCAGTATTTCTATTAAAATTAACATTCTGCCCAGTGATATTAACTTTTCTTTCAAACAAGCCATATGAACTTGTATCAGATTTCATAAAAGAGATCATTAAAAAGCCTCACACAAGAACAAGTGAGAAGATAATTCAGAATCTTGCCACGGGGTTAAGAAGAAATAGCAGTCATTTTAGGCTGACAGTCATTAGACAGTAGCCAAAAGATGAAGATCACATATTAGCTGATTAAGTTCAAATGTTCCCTGTGGAGAAAAATTACAAATTTTCACACTAGTCAATACACTGTCCTACAAATTGCTGTTGTGAAATGTATGTGTTATTAGTTACTCAATACTGGTTTCAAAGAATTTGTAAGGCTCTCTATGTGAACAGTAAGCAACAAATTGAGAGATGTCTTATACAACCTAAGCAGAGTCAGTTAAATGAGGTCCTAGGATTGACAAGATGGTAGAATAGTTGTTTTAAGTATAACTTGTCAACCTAACAACCTGAAAATATGAGGATATGTGTCAAATCATGAGTAATTCAAGCAAAATCAACAAGATAACACAAAGGTACCTCAAGTTGGCCTTACAGAACAGCATCAGAAAACTAATTTTCCCTAGCATTAACCCAATTCACAAAGCATGCCCAGCCAGCACAAGCAACCACACTATGTAAGGTTATATATGTGTCTGACAATTTTTCAAAGCTAAAGTACTTCAGTATTTAAATGTAATGGAACTAGAAAACCAATAGTGGTCATTCCTTCCTTCCTTCCTTCCTTCCTTCCTTCCTTCCTTCCTTCCTTCCTTCCTTCCTTCCTTCCTTCCTTCCTTCCTTCCTTCCTTCCTTCCTTCCTTCCTTCCTTCCTTCCTTCCTTCCTTCCTTCCTTCCCTCTCTTCCCTTCTTCCTTCCTTCCTCCCTTTCAGTCAGGAAACCAACAAGGCACTTACAAGCCCCAAATAAGAGAGGTTGTTAACTTCCAATATTAGGTATTTATACAGGAGAAAGGTTTATTCTACAAGAGTGGAAGAAGAACAAGTCCTAAAATAAGGAGGATAACTAGCAACAAGTTATTCAGAATACACAGTGAAAAAAAAGAGACAAAAGGTTCAAGAGAAAAAGAGTTGGCATAAACCTAGTTCTTAAGCAGCTAAACTAAAAGTGAAATTCATAAAAGCACAAGGAAAAACATAGTAAGAATTTTTTAAAGCCACAACACAATGAATAGGCATTATAATTTAAAAGAAAGTGAACCAAGAGCCTCTATTGAAAAAGAAAAAAAAGAAATTTTAAAGATTTTCCCCAAATCTCAGAAGAGCAGTGATAGAAGATTGTACAGAAATAACTAAAGGATGCAAATAGGTTTTCTTCCTCCCCCCCCCCACAAGTAAAAACCTGAATACCATGCTGATTCAAAGAAATAGTGTAAGAACACTGCCTAGAACTTCTGAGAAGAGACAAGAAAATACTAAATAATCAATTCCACAGATTACAACCAGAGAAAAGTACTTCAATATCTAAGGCAGGTAGTGGCTAATTTGAAAATTTCTAAATTGACCAACAACTTATATTAATGACTTTCTCCTCACTTTCATGAATGAATCTCTCTTCTATAGGCTTTTTGTGACTATGCTTTCCCATAGTTTTCATTTTACCCATCTTATCACTCCTTAGTCTGTTTTTCTGGGGCTGTTATTGCTAATTTAGAAAGACGGTAGCTGTTTCAGTTGAGTAATGAAGACAGAAGCTAGACTACAAAGAGATGAGAAATGAATGGGAGAAAATGAAGTGAAAATATCCAAAACAGATAATTTTTAGAAGTGTGTGTGTGTGTGTGTGTGTGTGTGTGTGTGTGTGTGTGTGTGTGTGTGAGAGAGAGAGAGAGAGAGAGAGAGAGAGAGAGAGAGAGAGAGCGAGAGACAGAGAGAGCGAGAGACAGAGACAGAGACACAGAAAGAGATAGAGACAGAAAGAGAGGCAGAGAAAGACACAGAAACACAGAGACAGAGAGAATGAAAGACAGATGAGACATGGAGATAATACAGATAGATATTCAGTGTGAGAGAAAGGTGAATATAGAGAGGGGCAGCTAGGTGGTACAGTGGATAGAGCACTGGCCCTAGAGTCAGAAGGACCTGAATTCAAATCTGATCTCAGACACTTGACACTTGCTAGCTACGTGACTCTGGGCAAGTCACTTAACCCTAAATGCCTCACCCCCCCAAAAAAAAGATGAATATAGAGAAATCTATATTCAAGGGGATGAAATTAATAGTGCATGTAGAGGGATTGGTCTTGGTGAGGAAAAGAACCATTTTATCTAAAGGAAGAGACATCAGGGATGATGACAAAGGCTCTGTGAAATATAGAGAATGTGAATAGAAGGATCTCCTGGCAAACTGCTTCTATTTTTCCAGTAGAGTATGAGGTGAGGTCCTTTGAGGAGAAGGTGGAAGAATGCTTTGATGTGGGGGTATTAAAGAGAGATGACAAGGTTTGGAACAGCCACTGTGGGGAATGTGAAAGAGAAACAATTAGGGAAGAATAAAACTGTTGCCTTGCCCAAGGGCCCAATTGGTATTAATCATATAGATTGGAAGTAGATCCAGTCAGCTCAGTCTCACAACTTCCAGCACCATTCAGAAGCACTTGAGAAGTAGAAAAAACAGATTATGGTAGAGAACCTTATCCAGGGTTGAAGTTTCTAGATGTAAACAGTGGTAGTATAAGGGAGAAAAGGATATGAAACTAGAGAATAGTTTAATATTGAACTGATCAACTACAGGATAAAAACTGGGAAGGAAGCAAGAGATTAGGGGTGACAATTTGGGCAAATTATGAGAGGGCTGATCCTATAAGCAAGAGGACTAATTTTTGAGGTTCCTGATGCTCATTGAGTAATGTAGAAAAGTAACACTGCTTTTATGTAGCTAAAAATAGTAGTGAATAATAGTGAATTGATGTTCAAAAACAGAATTACTCTTCTTGTTATTCTTATAAAATAGATACTATACATTAATTTCAAATGTGCACTTAACAGCGACAACAACTTACATATTACAAGATTTATTGGGGTCAAAAGCACAGGACATTTCTAAAACTATCCCTGCCTCTGGATACCATTTTGTATCTTTAAAAAGACAACTAGTCAATATGCCTTTGTTGTTGCAATATTCTACTGAAGTCAAATGTTTTTTCATAATAATTGTGATCAGCTGTGAATTCATGTGCTTTTCTATTACTGCATTCAAAAAAAGATAAATCCATATGCTTTGGAAATTTTAAAACTCAGTATCAAATGTTGGAAGGCAAACCTTATGTAAATTTCACCTCATATTGATTTTTTCTTTCCATCATATTCATAGTGAAGTCAAGTCATGCAAAGAAAATCAATAACTAAACATTAGGGAGGCATTGTTCATACAAGCCTTTGCCACTTCTTTGCATAACTATCCCTGATATTTTATTTCCCATCTTATATAATGGGGCAAGTTGAAAAATATTTGACTGAATAAATTAAATATTTTACCTATGAAGATTAAAAAAAAGTTTAGACACTCCATTTTTTATTCTCTATATTTCATCAATAACAACCATTTAAAAACACATTCCACAGTTACTATTGAATAGAATGGCATAATAGAATAGTGTTTTACAAAGATGTTTGCTAATCTGATGGGTTGGGGAGATTATTGTCTCTCAGGTTTGAAATACCTAGCAACCTAGGTAAATTCAGTAAAACTTATCCCCAGATTGGATAAAAAGTAATGAAATTTTAAGACATAGCAAGTTTTAAAGACCATCTAATAAAGCCCAAAGTAGTTTCAATTTGATTTGGTGGATAGAGGACCCACATCAAGGAAATCACTTTAATGAAATAAGATCTTCATGTCTTTAGATTGGGCCTTTGGCTTTTCTTAAAATGAACCACACTTGGTTAAGACATTAAAACATTATATGAAATTATACCTTACTACAAATAAGTCGATCAGATCCTCACTTGAGAATAGATTTTGATATGTAAACAAATTGTAGAAGTAGAGGTAAGGGAAATACTTAAGAGGAGAAAAGAAAAAGGAAGGTAAAGTGTTGGGAAATTCTTATCTAATTTATTATTTTGCCTAAAATCTGTCTTGCATGTGATGGTGTATATTCCACTGATAATTAAAAGTCTTGGCAAAGCCAATGCCCATGTAATGCTATCTAGGGAACTTCTATTTTTATAGAATTAAAATTTGGATAATGAAACTAAGTCTTAGAGAGGTTAACTGAATTGCTGTGTTTCCACATTAGGCCTGTTATTTGAACCCATAGCTTTTGACTTCAAATCTTGCTAAATTTCAATTATAACCATGAATTACCAAAATTATGACTACCTGTGCATTCAGAAGTAAGTAATTCTATGTGCTGTCCCTTGTTCTAATGATTTTATTTATTAAACCAGGATTTTTCATCAGCTTCTTTATTGCCTATTAGTTTTATGTTCATTCAAATTCTGATCTGGGAAATTAGGATGGCTATATCATGATTGGTTCAGGAACCTCAATTTAAAGATAATCTGTTTTTACTTCTTTGTATATCCTCTCTCAAATACATACCTTACTGAAATCAGTCTCATTTTGTCTTCCTCCCAATCTACCAGAGATTACTGTGTTCATAATTTTTGCAGAGACAGGTTTTTGTTAAATTGCTCTCTTGCTTTAGTGCTGGACACTCAGATGTACACGAGAAACAAACCTACCACTTTTATGTTTATTCAATAAGCTCCCTCCCCCTCCAAAAAAATGAACTGAGCATAAAATATTACCGAAATATTTTTGAATCTTATTTCACTTTTCCTGTAAGTTAATACCAGGGATAGAGGTAAAAGTGATGTTGTAGGTTTTCATGATACTGGTATAAAAGAATTGGGAGAGACACTTAGAAAACTTTAACTCAAAAGGAAACAAAAAAAGAAAGCAAAGTATTTTAGCCACATGTCACATCATTAGACTTGGCTTTCAAATAACTGTAAAGAGCTAACACCTCATAGAGTGTCCTCCACTTTCACTGTCTACACAACCACCTTTGTATCATCTTAAATTTGTTTTTTACATTGTGGTTGCCAAAGGGCTCTCCCACAAATTATTTCATAAGATCCTCAAAACAACCATAAGATATAGATATTATTATACTCATTTTACCAATAGGCAAATGGAGAGTTGATTTTAAGTAATTTGTTGACAGTCACATGAAAGTAAGTGAGAGACCTATAGCAGGACTAGAATATGGGGCTTCGGATTGACTCTCTTAACAACAAAAATAAATAATATTTATATAGTGCTTTAAAATTACCAAAGCTCTTTAAAATTATTATCTCATGGGAGCAGCTAGGTGATACAGTGGGTAAAGCACCAGCCCTGGAATCAAGAGAACCTGAGTTCAATTCTGGCCTCAGTTAACACTTCCTAGATGTGTGACCCTGGGCAAGTCACTTAACCCTCATTGCCCCACAAATATATATATATATATATACTCACATACACACACACACACACACACACACACACATATATATGTATATAATCTCACTTTATCCCCACAACAATTCTTGGAAGTAGGTGCTATTATTATCCCCATTTTCAGATGAGGAAACTGAGACATAGAGAGGCAAGTGTCTGAGGCCAGATGTGAACTCATATTTTCCTAACTCCATATCCAGCTCTCTATCCGCTACATCCACCTAGCTGTTTCTGTACCAAAAATATGTGTTATTTGTTCCCTATATACAGTATATCAATGTAGAGCAATTTCAATAGCTCAGCAAAACCTCCATTGCATTAAAAACATAGTGGAGAAAGAATACAGAAAATATAATAAACCAGCAGAATTGTGCTTGGATATTGGGAGCAGCATTCTTTATATTTCTTTGGAACGATTGTACAATTGGAGTTTTAGAGTTTCTCTTGTCCTACTCTGCCACTAATACCATGTTCTAATCTATATTCCTGGGATTGGACTTTCCTATTCATTGTAGATAAAATTTTGCTCACATATAGGAATAATAATAATTTAGTGTTTAATACTTTGCAAAGCATTGGTATATTAATTATATTCATTGAATCTCACATTGGAGATATGGCAAATAATATCACCTCCATTTTGCAGATGAAAAAACTGAGGCTCAAAATCATTAAATGGCTTGCCCAATATCACAGAGTTAGCCAACATTAGACCTGTAATCCAAATCTAAGCATCTTGAAAACAACTTCAGTGATCTTCTCACTACTATAATATGCTGCCTTCCAATTCCTAGCATAGTAGGTGCTTAATAAATGTTTCTTTACTAAGAATAAAACCATTCATAGGAACAGGGAAAGGGGCTGGCTCTGTGATTTCACAGGTATAGGGAACTCCTATGTGAGGCAACTTCAACCCTCAACACAGGTTGACAAGTTCACTTTAACTTAGGTTTTCGAACATTGCTTGGGGCACCAAGAGGACAAGTTAGTACAGGGTCAGGCAAGAAATATGTGTCAGAAGTAGGATTTTAACCTAGGTCTTTTTCTTTAATTTTTAATTAAATTTTTTTTTTTGCAGGGCAATGAGGGTTAAGTGACTTACCCAGGGTCACACAGCTAGTGTCAAGTGTTTGAGGCCAGATTTGAACTCAGGTCCTCCAAGACCAGTGCTTTATCCTACAAAATGGCCATTAATTTTATCTATCTATTTATCTATTTATCTATCTATCTGTCTGTCTGCCTGTCTGTCTGTCTGTCTGTCTATCTGTCTATCTATCTATCTATCTATCTATCTATCTGTCTGTCTGTTTGTTTATTTATATGCTTGTTTGTTTATTTATTTTTTCAGGGAAATTGGGGTTAAGTGACTTGCCCAGGGTCACACAGCTAGTAAGCGTCAAGTGTCTGAGGCCACGTTTGAATTCAGGCCCTCCTGAATCCAGGGCTGGTGCTTTATCCACTGCCCCACCTAGCTGCCCCATCCTATCTATTAATATAGAGCATTCACTGAACCCTTGGAGAGGAAATGCATTCTATGTAATGAAAAAAATACATGCTTATATATTAAAAAATCATTTGGTATTGGAAAGGTAAATGCTATAATTTCAGATTCAGTATCCTAATAAAATAGTTCTAGAAGCCTTAAAAAGCATATCAGAAACACCTGCTGGTTCCATCTAGGGATAATATAAATAAATAAGGAACAGAGAGCTTATTAATAAGCAACCTTAAGCTAAAGCATGGTATTTAGTCAACATTTGTAAGAGATTCCATGCAAAGATTAATTTAATAAAGGTTAAAAGAGACAAATATGAATTCAACTGCTAACTTAAAGCAACAAGCTCATGACTGACTTAAGGGAAGGTAAAGCTATGGTCTATGTGGACTGGGGCCAGGAAGTTGAAGAGAACATGGCTAATGCTTAACTGAGTCTCAAAGGATTATATCCCGGACTCCTAGGTAGGCCATCATAATTTCCCATAAATTGTTAGACCCCTGCTACATATTAATAGAATATCATGCCATGTCTGAGTTCTAATCATTAGTCTTATTTTTCTTTCGAAATTACCCTTGACACACTAAGCAGTTTGCCTACTGCTTCAATGAAAAGTTCTTTTAACTACTGTGACTGTCATAAATGAAGATAACATATTGAGTAGCTTGCTCGATGTTCAAAGAATAATTAATTTACTAGTAATTTGGGGGTATATCAAATTTTCAATATTTCACTCAGAGGCAATAAGATCCATTTAGTTCTAAACATTCAGGACTTTGGGAGTTTGAATGTGTAGGTGTTCTAAATGTTCATCTTTTTAGCTATAACAATGGCCTGAAGGAATAACTATGTTTGAATAAGTACCTAATTCTCTGCCAAAAGTGACTTAGGCTGCCAGCATGATGTCAAAATAGTTCATTCAAATTCTTAAAAATTAGGTGAACCTGTTTTTTTGGTATTTTATTTTAAATAGCTGATTAGTTTTTCCCCCTTAACAATAGTTATTATGATGTTTTATATACCTATTTCTTGAGCCTGGAAGGAAATACCTGATGAATATAGAGACCTGTATGATATGTATTCAAAATGTGAAGAATGATAATGATGAGTGGCTAACATGGAACTGTGTTTTGCATATTTCACATGCATAATTGATATCAAATTGCTTGCCTTTTCAAGGAGAAAGGAAGGGCTAGAGGAAGGAAAAGAATTTGGAACTTAAATTTTTTTAAAGAATGAATGTTCAAAATGTTTTTACAAGTTATTAGGAAACATTTAATGAAATAAATGAACAGATATTGGGGAAATGACAAATAATAATTAATTAAATATTCATCCATTATATTATCACACTATGTTCAATAAAAGTCCTACTTCACTGCCTCATCCTGGCTTTGAATGCTACCCTGAGTTCTCAAATTCTTTCAGTAATGGTCAGACTAACTAAATTCAGATAGCTTCAGTTACTAGCAATATGGGACTCTAGCAATGATATTCTTGACTACAGATTTTATTTTTTTTTTTGTGGGGAAATGAGGATCAAGTGACTTGCCCAGGGTCATTCAGCTAGTAAGTGTCAAGTGTCTGACACCAAATTTGAACTCGGGTCCTCCTGAATCCAGGGCTGGTCCTTTATCTACTGAGCTACCTAGCTGCCTCTTGATGATAAAAATTCATGAAACTATCTACTAAATACATAGAGTCTACAATTTCTGTCAGTAAAGTATCCATATGGATGAAAACATAAATTCTGAAATAATGAAATATTCAGTATTTGGCTCCTGCCTTCCCAAAGCTTTCAGTCTAATAAAAATAGGTGATGTTGGTGTTCATAGTAAAGGACAAACAGGCCCTGTTTTCCAACTGATGCATTTCATATAAAACTTGCATGTATTCTTTTCTGTCATTTCCATTTTCTATATAATATTCTGATACTCATGGAAGAAGAGATAACTAAATAATTTTAATCTTTTTTTTTTTTTAGTGAGGCAATTGGGGTTAAGTGACTTGCCCAGGGTCACACAGCTAGTGTTAAGTGTCTGAGGCCAGATTTGAACTCAGGTACTCCTGACTCCAGGGCTGGTGCTCTATCCACTGAGCCACCTAGCTGCCCTAACTAAATAATTTTAGGGGGAGAAGCAATGGTAAACAAAACAGTCACATGAAACCCCTTTGAAATGGAAAGAGATAGATAGATGACAGGCAGATAGATAGGTAGGTAGATATATGGATAGATAGATGGATGATAAATAGAAAGATATATAGATATGATAGAGATAGAAATAGAGATATAGATATATAGATATATGTATGTAATTTTGCTTTAAATACACTTAGAGCACATAATGACTACCTACTATATAAAAATATGTAATAAATATATCATCCTGTTATACAATGTTAAAATTATTATTTTCTTTGGAATATATCAAGACTACCCACATTCCAAACTGAACACATTCTGATCAACATGTGGGTTCCACATACATTATTGAAATGGCCACTGTGCTACAGTTTAATTATGTCCCCTGTAATCTGTTGATACAATTACCTTCAAGCTGCAAGAAACAGCTAAAAAGTATAATTAAGGATTTTATCTACCAGTGGGGGGAAAAGAGCCTCGCTTAAAACTTACTTTAAATTCATTATCAGCTCTTCTTCAGGTGAATTGAAGCTTCCAAATTGGAAAATTACATGATATGTAATGGCTGTAGATATACATACTGGTTGAGCCAATGCACATATTCTATCTGACAAATCAAATATATCACTGCTCAGGGAGGACCCATAACAAAACTTTGCTTCTGACTAATCTGCAGCTACGTGCAAGATTTGGCTAAATCACAATTGAAATTGGAAGCCATATCAGAGACAGGAGAACCTCCTAAAAGTTAATCATAATGAAACAATCATTTGGAATAACTTGACAGGAAGACCAGTCAGAATCAGTGATAAATTTAAGTCATTCACTTCCATTTAAAATACAGTTTTATTATGCCCAAGGATCTATCCATTGCTCTACTTAACTATTCTCAACTAAACTATTTCTAGGTATGGTACTGTTCTTGCTGGGCCTTCTTTAAGGTAGGTTCTTTAAAGTACTAACACTTGAGAAATTAATGCCTTAAAAAAAAGTTTTCTCTATAAAAAGTTAACCACTTTCACCCGCTTTGCAGATGCAGGCACCAGGAGTCCTAGTCTTGGTTTTGTCTGCCAGATGCCAATCCCCACCACCTCTGCTTCCGCTGTCACCCCTAGCCCAGGCATCTGTGGCCATGGCCAATCCCAGCACTTTGATATCGCCTTTGATAACAAGCCCCTTAGCTGGGTTACTTTCAAGCTCTTTGAAGACAAGGTTCCAAAGACAACAAAATACTTCTGTGCTCTGAGCACTTGAGAGAAGGGCTTTGGTTATGTGGAAATTTATTTTGATTTGAGGACCCTACCTTTGCCCTGAGATTAGAAAGCCTTAAGCCCTCAGGGTCTCTTCTGTGTGAGAGGTGCTGGTGCCCCTCCCCCTCCACTTCAGCTGAGCCAAAAAGCCCTGTGGGCTGTATGAGACCCCAGGTCAGACAGCCGGAGGGAAAAAGCCCTCAGCTCCCTCCGACTTGAGCGGATCTATCCCAGAGATCCTGGGCTTGTCCAGGCTGGGCTCTGGCATAGCCTGTGCCGAGGCACATGATGCTCGAGCGTCTACCCAGCCCCAGCCGCAGCTCTGGCTGGTGGATTAGCTTGGTCTGTGGGGGTGCAAAATAAAAAAAAAGCCCTGACATTTGAGTGGAGAAAAGGAAAATATATATATAGGCTTGGGAATTAGACTCAGGGGGCGGAAGGACAAGATAGGTGGCCAGTGGACAAGATTAAAGGAGGCTGACAAGATTAGAAGGATGGAGGAGAGGGGCTGCAAAGGAGGCCAAAAGACAAAACTGAGGGAGCAGACAGACAGAACAGGAGGCAGTGGAGAACACAGAAGCAGTCAGCACAGGGTACAGGTTGGAGAAAGCGAAGAATAAGAGAACACTAAGGAGAGGAAAGTTAGAGGCAGGGGGATTTACAAAGTAAAAGGGGCTCGGGTTAGAAAGAAAGTAGTTGAGCGGTGAAAGTGGGACATACCCTAAGGCAAGAGGTGGGCGGCTATGGCCCCTATTGTATTAAAAAAAGTACCAGGTGGAAAGGCAGGAGCAGTCAGGTTGTACATTTTATTTCCCTGTATTCTTAATTTTAAATAGTATCTCATAAATAAACTCTGCTTTGATTATTTAGTTTAGAGGCTTCTTAATCTTTTGCTTATCAATTTTGGGAGTGGAGCAGTGTGGTGGAACTTTATAAAAGGCCTGTATTAAGACAATAGCAGTCAGATAGCCAGTTAGTCAAAAGTCCCCAGATTAGTCCTCCAGTTAGATTAGACCACCCAAATTAGGCCAGTAAATCAAATATTTCCACAGTTACAAGGGATCCTGCTTTCATAGAATCATTCCTAGGTACATGGGCCAGGGTAGTGACTTCACACGCCATAATGGCACTGGTGGCAATTTCTCCCCATCTCTGGGGAGAAATTTGCTGATGAGAACTTCATCCTGAAGCACACTGGTCCTGGCATCTTGTCCATGGCAAATGCTGGACCCAGCACAAATGGCTCCCAGTTTTCCATCTGTATTGCTAAGACTGATTGGTTGGATGGCAATCATGCTGTCTTCGGCCAAGTAAAAGAACGGATGAATATTGTGGAAGCCATGGAGCGTTTCAGTTCTCAGGATGGCAAGACCAGCAAGAAGATCACCATTGATGACTGCGGACAACTCTTATAAGTTTTCTGTTTTGTTTTTTGTCTTAACCATCAAGCCATTCCTCTGTAGCTGGAGAGAGCACCCCTGAACCCCCTCTACTCTTATACCTTATAATCCTTGTGCTTTCACTTTCTGCAATTCTCTTTGGATTTCATTTCCTTTTTCCTTCCACAAGTTGGCTAAACAGAGTTAAGTTTATGATTATGAAATAAAAACTAAATTACCAAAAAAAGTTAACCATTTCCTCATAAAGGGTATGATTTCAGAAAAAAAAAATGGATAGACATATAAACTGCTGTAAAGTGAGTAAGCAGAACTCTGAGAACAACTTGCACAATAACAGCAATATTGGAAAGATTATCAACTGTGAAAGACTTAATGACTCCCGTCAATACAATGATGCACCACAACTCCAAAGGACTCATGATGAAGAATACTATCCACCTCCAAATAGAGAGATTTTTTCAGAGTATAGATTGAAGAATCTTTCTTTCTTTCTTTCTTTCCCTTCCTCTTTCTATCTTCCTTTTGCTTTTTTCAGAATATGATTATTATGGAAATTTTGTTTTGAATTACTCCATATTCATAATGGATTTAATATTTCTTACCTTCTCAGTGGATAGAGAGTTATCAGGAAGAGGGATGTAACTGAACGTATAATTGATATTTTAAAAATAACTATTTTCTGTATAAATCTACTTTTCAGGCAATTGGGGTTAAGTGAATTGCTGAGAGTCACACAGATAACAAGTATCTGAGGTTGGATTTGATTTCTAGTCCTACTGACTCTAGGGCTGGTTGCTCTATCCAATGTGTCACCTAGCTACTCTCCATAACTGAATATCTAAAGATTTTGCTAAGCAAACCTTCCTTCATAGAGCGATACATAATTAAGAGTTGGACTTCCGGGGCAGCTAGGTAGTGCAGAGGATAGAGCACCGGCCCTGGATTCAGGAGGACCTGAGTTCAAATCCAGCCTCAGACACTTAACACTTACTAGCTGTGTGACCCTGGACAGGTCACTTAACCCCAGTTGCCTCACAAAAAAAAAAAAAAAAGAGTTGGACTAGCACAGCCCAGGTCTAATATCATAATCCTAAAATCATTGGCCCTAAAATTAATCAGAATACTATTCATCTGAAAACAAAACACAAAACCAAAAACAAAAGGGGGTGGAGTAAGGGTGGAGGATTAATGGAATTGCAAGTTCAGCAGGAGTCAATGGTGTGATCTGGTAGGAAAAAATGTAATTTTAGGTGGAATAAAGAGAGATATGGGATCCAGTATTATGGAGGTGACTTACAAGGTATATGGTCCAGTAATAAACTGCTGCTGTACTCTGATCTGACCATAGTACATCTGAAATATTGTGTTCAATTGGGGGTACCACAATTAAGGCCAGAAAGACACACGATAGCCTGGAGAATTGCCTGATTGTGGTAATCAAGATAGTAAATGCCTCTAACTCCATGCCACATATGTCAAGATCATTGGAGGAGACTGACGAAGTTTAGCCTGAAGAACAGAAGACTGATAGAAAGAGTTGAGGGGAGGGGATATGATAGGTTTGTTTCAGTAACTCAAAGTCTCTCATTTGTGAAAGAGATTAAATTTGTTGTTTGGCCCAAGAGGAGAACCCAGAATAAGAAATAGAAATGGCAAAGATGTGAATGCAGGCTTGACTTTGGGGATGGGGGAAAATCCTAATAATTAGAGCTACCCCAAAGTGGAACTGGATACTTTGGGAGGTAGTAGGTTTCTTCGAAATGGGGTGGATGACTACTTATGAGATATATCATGGTGGAGATTTCTTTAAAAGTATAGCTTATACTGGATGGCCACTGAGGTCATTTTCAATTCTGAAAGTCTGTGATTACAGTTAAAAGGCAAGGAGAAAAAGCAAGACAGTGAGCAATATTATATTTATAGGACATAAAAAATCACAAAGGCCACCTCAGGATTCTGTTCTTCTCCAAACACTGCAAGTCTTTCACAGTTTCTGCCAGTATCATAGAATGATATTCATCAAGCCACAGTGGTGATGTGCCAAATGAGCTGCTATCACATACAATTAAGGTAAGTTGCTTTAGGACAAGGCTGCCAAGCAGTGATTAAAATTTGGTTAGGAAGAAGAGGGGAAAGGCAATGTGGTATAATGGATAGTTTCTCCCAAAGACATGAAGAACTAAATTCAAGTTTTTTGGCTGTGAGACCCTGGGCATAACACTTAACCTCTCAGGGCTCTAGATAATTTTCTAAGAGCAGTTTTGTTAAATTCAGATAGAAATAGATCCCTGTAGGGACATATTGACTTAGAAAACAACAAATTAACTTTATCTATGTTTTATTTTATTTGTATTTATTTTGTCAAACACTTCTCAATTATATTGTAATATGATTGCCTTGGGTTTGACAATAAATATCTGCTGTGAGAAAATAAATTTCAGAGAAAGTACAAATTCATATTGGTAGAAGGTATGTTTCTCACATGGGTGTTCTCTATAGTGGGAGTTTCCTAGAACAAAGAAATCATAAGTCTACTACTTATTGTTATTCCTAAGAAAGAAGGAACTTAAATATGCATTTACAATTCAATCCATGCCTGCTAAAAAGGTTTCAAATGAATGGTATATTTTTTTTTCAGCAACAAACATTTATTTTATTTTCCATTTACATGTAAGGGTAGTTTTCAACATTCATTTTCATAAGATTTAGAGTTCCAAATTCTTCTCCCTCCCTCCCTCCCTCCCTTTCCTCCCCCCTCCACAAGATTGTAATCAGGTTATATATGTACAATCCACAAGTGTTCTTTTTATCAATTCTTTCTATGGCGGTGCATAGTAAGCTTCCTCATTAGTTCCTTGGGATTGTCTTGGATCATTGCCCTGCTGAGAGTAGTTAAGTCATTCATAATTGCTCATTAAACAATACTGCTGTCACTACACACAATGTCCTCCCAGCTCTGCTCACTTCACTATACATCGACATTCATCAGTCTTTCAAGGTTTTTCAGGGATCATCCTGTTTGTCATTTCCTGTAGCACAAGACCATTCAACTACAATCATATAACACAGCTTTTTCCATCATTCCTCAATTGATGGACATTCCCCTGATTCTCAATTCTTAGCCTCCACCAAGAGTTGCTATAAATATTTTTTGTACAATTCCCCCCCCCCTTTTCTCTTTTTCATGATTACTATTGTTAACTGGTTCCCTTACATCCTATTCCCTTCCCCATGATATTTATTCTAATATCCATCTTCTTTTATCCTATCACTCTTCAAAAGGAATTTGCTTTTGTCTGTCCCCTCCCCCACTCTGCCCTTCCTTCTTTTGCCCCTCTCTCTTTATCCCCTTCCCCTCCTATTTTCCTGAAGGGTTATAGAGATTACTCGACCCAATTGAGTGTGTACATTATTCCCTCCTTGAGCCAATTCTAATGAGAGCAAGGTCTTTGAGTCAATTTTGATGAGTGTTTGGCTCATTTACTGCCAAGATTAAATAGATTACTCCACCCAGTTGGGTGTGTCTGTTAGTCCCTCCTTGAGGCAGCTCTGATAAGTTTAAGATCTTTGAGCCTTTTCTGATGAGTGTAAAATTCACTTACTGCCCTGCTCCTCTCCCATCTCTTCCCCCACTCCATAAGCCTTTTCCTGTTACTTTCATGTAGGATTTCACTTCTGCCCTTCCCCCTCCCTCAGTGAATTCCCTTCACCCCTCAATTTAACTCTAAAGATGTTATCATCTAGCTAAGTGACACAGTGGACAAATCATCACCCCTGGATCCAGGGGGTTCCCAGCCAAAACCCAGCCTCAGACACAAGGCAGTCACCCACTGTAAGACCCCAGGTATGTCCCTCAGCTCCAATTTTTTATGGTTCTCTAGGGTCTTGTATTTGAAAGGCAAATTTGCCATTCATTTCAGGTCTTTTCATCACAAATATCTGAAAGTCTTCTTTTTCATTAAAGTCCCATTTTTTTTACCCTGAAAGATAATGCTGAGTTTTGCTGGGGAGGTGATTCTTGGTTGTAATCCCATTTCCTTTGCCCTTTGGAATACTATATTCCATGCCCTCTGGTCCTTTAATGTAGAAGCTGCTAGATCTTGTGCTATCCTGACTGGGGCTCCACAGTACTTGAATTCTTTCTTCTTGGCAGCTTGCAATATTTTCTCCTTGACCTGAGAGCTCTGGGATTTGACGATAATATTCCTAGGAGTTTTCCTTTTGGGATCTCTTTCTGGAGGTGATTGGTGGATTCTTTCAATTTCTATTTTAGCTTCTTCTTCTAGAATTTCAGGGCAATTTTCCCTGAGAATATCTTGGAAGATGGTGTCTAAGCTCTTTCCTTGATCATGGTTTTCAGGTAGACCAATAATTTTCAAATGATCTCTCCTGGACCTATTTTCCAGGTCGCCAGTTTTTCCCAGAAGATATTTCACATTGCCCTCTATTTTTTTATTCATTTGGATTTGCTTTATTGTGTCTTGGTTTCTCATAAATTCACTGGCTTCCATTTGTTCAATCCTAATTCTTAGGCAATTATTTTCATCAGAGAGCTTTTGTACCTCCTTTTCCGTTTGGCCAATTTGACTTTTCATGCTGTTGACTTTTTTCTCATGTTTTTTCTGCATCACCCTCATTTCTCTTTCCATTTTTCCCTCTACCTTTCTAACTTTATCTTCAAAGTTCTTTTTGAACACCCCTATGGCCTGTGACTAATTCGTATTTTTCTTGGAAGCTTTAGATATAGGGGCCCTGATGTTGACATCTTCCTCTGAGGGTGCCCCTTGGTCTTCCTTGTTATTGAAGAAACTTTCCATGGTCCTCACCTTTCTCTGCCTACTCATCTTTCCTTTATTTTACTAGACTTTTAGCTCCTTAAAGTGGGGCACTGTTTCCAGGCTGCAGTATCCCAAGCTTAAGAAATCCCAGGTGGAATGATTTAAGGAGAATCCAGTTCTTCCCTCACCCAGCCTGTTTCCTGGTCCTTAGATGACCCCAGACCAACGTGCTAATCAACTAGCTTTGTGTGTTCTGGTTGTTAGCTCTGATGAACCTGTGTACCTCCCCCATCTGGGCCACTACTACTTGAGCCTACCTGCTGGTTCTCAGCAGGGGTGTAAAATCCAAATTCTGCCTTAGCACCAGCTTTGACCCCCGTAGTCTCCCCCCTGCCCAGGGCTCAGCCCACTTACCAGACTGTGAGCTTAGTTCCAGACAACCCTGGCACTTCAGCTGATTCAGAGGCTCTGGGGGGTCTGCTTCTCTGGTGAGGCCTTCCTGGGACTGGATCTGTGTCAGGGTGACTGTGGGGTTGGGCTCAACTCCTGTATCAGCACAGCAGCTCCCTCCTTCCAACCTTCCAAGCCATTCTTGGTTAGAAGATGATTTCAGCACATTCTTCTGTGAATTTTGCTGCTCTAGGCATTTTCCTACGGCATTATTTGGATGTTTTTTGGGGTGATCATGTCATGAGTTTATGAATGGTATAATTTTTAAAATAGAAATTCAGCTTTAAATACCATACAAATAATTTAGATAGTAACTATTAGCATGCTTAGAAAAGTGCAGACCTGGGAACTCCTATAACCAGCTTGGCCATTCAAAAATATGCTTTGGTGAAATTATGCCAACATTTCAGGACACAATGAAGAAGAATGAAAATGAATGAAGTTTAGAAATGCCCAGGCCTATTCATTCTTCTTGACACCCAATTAATAATCTTTTTGTTAAAACTTTAAGAAGTTATCACACCTATCAGATTGTCTAATATGACAAAAAAAAGGAAATAATACATGTTGGAGAAGCTGTGGAAAAAAGTTGATGGAGTTGTGAACTGGTCTAACCATTCTGGAGAGCAAAGGGCTAGGGGACTATGCATATTCTTTGACCCAGTAATATCACTACTAGGTCCGTATCCCAAAGAGGTCATTAAAAAGGGAAAAGGATCCACATGTCCAAAAATATTTATAGCAGCTCTCTTTGTAGTAGCAAAGAATAGGAAATCAAGGGAATGCCCATCAATCAGGGAATGGCTGAACAAGTTGTGGTATATAAATGTAATGGAATACTCTATAAGAAATGATGAGCAGTCAGATTTCAGAAAAACCTGGAAATATGTAGGTGGACTGATGCAAAGTGAAGTGAGCAGAACCTGGAGAACATTGTACACAGTAACAGCAACATTGTGTGATGATCAACTGTGATAGACTCAGTTCTTCTCAGCAATACAATGATCCAAGACAATTCTAAAGAGCTCATGATGGAAAATGTTTTCCACATCCAGGAAAAAGAACTGGGGATTCTGAATACTATTTCTACTTTTCTTTTTGTTTTTTGAGGTTTTTCTCTTTGGTTCTGATTCTTCTTTCACAACATGACTAATGTAGAAATACATTTAATGTGATTGTACATATATAACCTATATCAGATTGCTTTCTGTCTTAGGGTAGGGGGAGGGAAGGGAGGGAGGGAGAAAAATTTTGAACTAAAAATTTTATGAAAAAAAATTTTGAAAACTATCTTTACATGTAACTGGAAAATAATAAAATATTTTGATGATTAAAAAAAAACCTTTAAGAAGTTATCTAAAGTTATTACGCCCTACTAAACACAAAGTTGAAGACTATGTGAACACTCAATAAAACCATGTTTTTCCCTTTTACTACACAGCAGATCATTTGTTAGTCTTCCTCTCAAAGGTATGTAGGATAGTCTTCCCACTGAACTTGTAATCAAGAAATAATTGAGTAAGTACCAATTGCAGCCTTTAAAAATAATTCCTCAAGGATAAGGGGAGGGGAAAATAATGAATTATTCCTGGAAAATTGGAGGCCAGCAGCATAGCAGTGATCAAAAGCACAGGCCTTACCATAAGGAGACCAAGGTTTTATTCCTGAATTTTCCACTAACTTCCTGTACTACTTTGGGAAAATCTAAATTAGTCTCTCTGGGTCTCACTTTCCTTATCGATAACATGAGAGATTGACAAAATGATTTCTGTGATCATCCGGCTCTAAATTTTGAAGATGCTTTGATAGTTGTCTACATATTAAATGACTAATGTTAGCATTAGAAGAATGCTTAAAAAGAAAGTAGTATATATAATATATTAATAAAGAACACTGGAATCACTTCTGAAAAATCTTCCCTTCACATAGTATAATAAAATCCCAATTTATACAACATTTTTATATTATGTTTTCATTGGCTGTTCTCCATGCCTGGAACTCTCGCCTCATTTTAGCCTTCTGGCTAGCATGGTCCCTCCTAGATTAACTTAATTTATCCTATATTTGGAAATGCTTGCATGTTTTGTTCCCCTTTTAGGTTGTGAGCTCCTTGAGAGGTCTTTTATCATTTTTGTATCCTCAGCACTTAGCACAGTTCCTGCTGGCACAACCTTATTCAATAATGTAACATAATATATAAATACTCTCACTGCCACAAAATACTAGTTCAGCAATGGTAAATGGTGAATATCTTGAATTAATTCAATATTGAAATGAAGATTTTCTAACTTGAGTAAAAATCTTAACTTGGAAAGAAGTTTCTACATGGGAAGACCTATTTGAACTGATACAAAGTGAAATGAACAGAACCAGAAGATCATTGTACACAATAACAACAATGATGATCAACTGTGAAACACTTAGCTACTCTGATTAATGTAATGACAAATGACAATTCTGAAGGAATCATGAAAAAAATGCTACTTGATGAGCTCAAATGATCAGTACAAATTGAAGTATATTTTTTCCTTTTTAAAATTTTTACACCGTGGCTAATATAGACATATGTTTTGCATGATTTCACATGTATAATTGATATGTTATGTGACTTTTTACTTGGTGGGGGTGGTGAAAGAAGGAGAGAGAATTTTGAAATGAAAAATATTTTAAGACTATTAAAATAAATAAGTTATGTTTTAAAGAAAGCAAAAGAAAGAATTTCCTAGTGATAGACCTACTAGATGAACAACAACCAGTGAATGATTTTTATGTGAAAATAAACAAGGAGGTGGCAGAATATACTGGACTCAAACAATGAGAGATAGAAGATGCCACATGGTAGAATTTACTGAAGATCTTTGAGCTAAAACTAAATAAGGGCTCATTGAATAGGATTATAAAAGGCATTCTTGCTCAGGTACATGCTAAATTTGATTGTCCCTGATATTCCTTCCATGTCAGAGATTCTTTGTATCTGTAATTTGATGCCTTTTAAAGAAAACATAAAAGTCCGATTGTGAATAATTTGGCAACATAAGAATAAGAAGAGTTCTATAAAGTCAAGTCTGAGTGCAGATTTTAAGGAACAATTTAAACTACTGCTATATCATAATAGGTCTTCAATGATAGTACTTGTAACCTCTCTAGGGGTAAAAAAAAAAATCTAAGCATTAAATTGAAGCACTAAATGGAAATGCCTAAAACAAAAAGCAGCAGTTTAAAAATGCATAAGACGTTAGACTATTAGAAAAAGTTAAATGAGAACTACCCTCCATCAGAATTTGGCTTAATTTAGTATATAATATACATGTAAAATTAATAAAATATTAGCTTTATAAAATAAACAGCACCCAAAGTAGTTTAAATAGTAATGGGCCTCTCCAACTTCATGCATCAGGGTACAAAGTAATTGTGACCTGAGGTTAGAAATATTTTTTGTCTTCGTTGCATCATCAGGTTAATTTCATTATGAAGAAAGTTTCACCTTTCTCTCCTGCTGATATAACAAATTTTGGATCTGAGGATTAAAGGCTGTCCTTTTATCTTGACAGGTTCTTTATAACGCAGAGAAAATTTTCCCCCACTGGCAAAAAAGACTGAGTTTCTTGTCCATCATTCCATTTTGGATGTTTTTTTCAATACTGTCAATATTTTGATGCTTTAAAAATTGTATGGTTTTGTATGTGAGTTATCAGGGATGAATATTCATCAAAGGTACCTAACCTTTTCTTGATGTACATATCTATTTGCTTCAGCTATCCCTCAGAGAACAGGTACATAGTCCTAGACCATGCCCCTACTAGATAACTTTCCATCTTAGGAAGACCTGAAAGAATTTGTACTCCATTCTCTAAGACTTCAAGATGACCCCTCCAGCAGGATGAGGTACTGGAGTAAAACTCCAGTGACAGCATACTGTCAATAATGGCAAAATCAATTTAATTTGTGGTAATTGTTGTTATACATAATAGCTTCACCATGGTTTTGAAATTTGAAAGTTATGAGACCTTGGAGATATTAACTTGCAGATATATACTTACATATGTCAACATCAGAGATACTATTTCCTAAAAGATGTTAAGATCTTGACCATAATTGTCTTATATTATTATTATTATTTTGGTGAGGCAATTGGGGTTAAGTGACTTGCCCAGGGTCACACAGCCAGTAAATGTCAAATGTCTGAGACCAGATTTGAACTCAGGTCCTCTTGAATCCAGCACTGGTGCTCTATCCACTGTGCCATGTAGCTGCCCCTTATATTATTTTTAATAAGACAGTCACCTAGTAAGAATATCCATGTGTTTGTGTGCATCCCCATGAGCTATCTACTTTAACATACATATCATTTGTATCAATATGCTACATGTATAGTTGTACATTCAATGTCATTCTAAGGACATGACCTGAAATTTAATATGATGACAATGTAACATTTCCATTAATGTGCTAAGTTCTGTTCAAATAATAGAGCCAAAATGGTAGAGCAGAAAATCTGCAATGTCATCTTGTGGCATGCAATTGTAGAATTAAATTAACAGGCCTTTTTTGGGGGGTAAGGCAGAAGCAGGGAATGTGTCTCCTAAAAAAGACTTAAAGAATATAACAATCAGTTCATTCAGAGGGGTTATATCTGCTTCATATGCAGACTTCAATGGCATTCAGGAAACAGCTGTCAGATATAATAAAAATACATGATAAACAAACTCAAGTCATCTTTTAAATTGATTTTAATCTAGCTGCATCTAGGCATCATAAAGCTTTCCATTAATGGTAGGGTGAATAATATGAATGCAATTAGTTAGCAATTCACTACAACTTAAAAAAATATACTGCAACTCAGTCTACTATTAATACATTTCCAATGCCCAATGAAGTATATCATTGGTGAGAGCAATCAACAATCAAATGGTAATTAGTCATACTAATTCATTCAAGCTTAATTTCAAATTACAAAGGAGAACGCTTGATTACTGATAGTAGTAACAATGGATTATGGGACAATGTAACTCAATAATTTTTTTGACAGTGACTGAAATTCATTAGATTTTGATGGCTATTCAAACAGCTCCTGTGAAAACATGAAGCCTTTACCTAACATAAAAATCACCACCAAGTGAATCAGATTATTGCCATTATTGACAGTATCCAACCACTGAAGTTCTACTCCAGTGCCTCATCTTGCTGGAGGGGTGACCCTGAAGTCTGCATCAGGGAAATACATGTTCTTTTGTCCTTTCTCAAGCTGAATAGGCACCAAGTAGGCAATTGGTCTATGACTATGTATCTGTTTTCTGAGGAACATTCTAGGTAACAAATACAGAGACATACACCAGGAAACCTCTGGACACCTGATGACGAATATTCATCCCCAGCAACCCATAACATATGGAGGTACTGCTGTCTCTATTGGTGAAGGAAGTATCACGTATGTACAAAATCACACATTTTTCAAAGCATCGCAATATTGGCAATATGAAAATAATCGGATGTCAAGTGATGAATGAGAAATGAAATTTTCTTCTTGCCAATGGACAAAAGCTTTCTTTGCTATAAAGAAAGTACTAAGATAAAGGATGGTGATGTTGTTGCACCTGATGAAATCTCCTTTCTTATCTTCTCTTAAGTTTATACAGGTAGCAGATTTGATCAATTGCTTAATCCTTTCTTGTAGATATCTCTTTACAAGGCAATATCAGCTCCAGTCTCATCAACTGAGGAATTGTGTCTTTCACTAGTTAAATTTTAAACTACCTTTGTAAGCAGACACTACCATTGCATAAGTTAAGATTTTCATAGAGAAAAAGAGCATTTCATAAAGCTACCTTTTCCCCCTCCTGTATTGGCATTATACTTCATTAAACACATGCTACATTTAATGATAGAAAGATAGATCTAGATAGAGATAGATATATGTATGTATGCATGTATATACATACATATTATATGAAGAAATTTTAGGGTCTATGTATTCTGTATTTCTTCTTTGGGGTGTTTCTAAACTATTCAAGGTTAGACAGAAAGGGAGTTCTGCATCATTTCCACACTGGAAATATATCACAGTCTCCATTGTCCTAACAATCTGAAATATTAATATCATAATTTAATGAATTGTATAAAAATGAAAGCATATGAAGTTATAGAATCTTTCTTCCTTACTCAAATATTGTATGAAGGAATTATCTTTCACACTATGAGCTTGGTGTTATGCCTGCAAGTCACTAGACCACTGGAAAATTGAAATTATTTAGGGTAGGTCAAAAGTCACAATGTTTTAATAACTTTTTGAAAATTATTTTTATTTTTTGCCATTTATGAGATTTTATTTTTCAAACATAAAGTACATTTATTTCCTATGTATACTGCATTGTAAATTAAAAATAAAAAATGAAGGAGTTATTAAATAGTGAAACCCATTTGTGACTTTTGGCCATCCCTGTATTATTTAAATAAAGTTTCCCACAGAATCTTAAATTCTTGCCTTGCTGAAATTGTCATTGTTCTAAAGGTAGAGAAAACAATGAAAGGAACCAGAGCTCCCATTTCTATGGTGCTTTTATGTCTAAAAAGTACTTCCTTCACGGTAAGTCCTTGACGTAGAAAGTGTGAATTTATCCCAATTTTCTCTTTCTCTTTCTTTCTTTCTTTCTTTCTTTCTTTCTTTCTTTCTTTCTTTCTTTCTTTCTTTCTTTCTTTCTTTCTTTCTTTCTTTCTTTCTTTCTTTCTTTCTTTCTTTCTTTCTTTCTTTCTTTCCTTCCTTCCTTCCTTCCTTCCTTCCTTCCTTCCTTCCTTCCTTCCTTCCTTCCTTCCTTCCCTCCCTCCCTCCCTCCCTCCCTCCCTCCCTCCTTCTTTCTTTCTTTCTTTCTTTCTTTCTTTCTTTCTTTCTTTCTTTCTTTCTTTCTTTCTTTCTTTCTTTCTTTCTTTCTTTCTTTCTTTCTTTCTTTCTTTCTTTCTTTCTTTCTTTCTTTTTCTTTCTTTCTTTCCTTTTTTGGCGGGCAATGAGGGTTAAGTGACTTGCCCAGGGTCACATAGTAAGTGGCAAAGTGTCTGAGGTGGGATTTGAACTCAGGTCCTCCTGAATCCAGGGCCAGTGCTTTATCCACTTTGCCACCTAGCTGCCCTTTTTATTTTTAAAAAAAAAATTTTTCCCCAATTTTCAAGATAAAGAAACTGAGGCTTAAAGATATCATTTTTTTTTAAGTGCTTAAAAAAAACTTACTCATGTAAAGAATTAATTGTTATTTGAGGTTTTTATGACCCTATCTTTTGGCTAAAATTAAAAAAAAAAAAAAACCTTGGCGCGCACTTGCCTCTGGGGCTCCGCAAATGGCAGGGTGCTCCACCCACTGGTTGTAGCTGTCGCCATGGCGCTGGCACCTCACATCATCACCACTCGCCAACGCCTACATGGGCCTGGCAAAATTATAATGATTGGAAGCCTAGTGAGGGCAATCATGTGACTGTCAGAGTGGCCAGCCAATTGGCTGGGGGCTGTGCGTGGTCAGCCTGGGGTCTGCTGACATGAGGTGCCAGAGCCATGGCAATGGCTACAACCAGTGGGTGGAGTACCATGTGTTTGCAGAGCCCCAGAGGCCAGTGCACACACCCAGGTTTTTTGTTTGTTTGTTTGTTTCTTTTTAATTCTAGCCAAAGATGGGGTCATAAAAACCTCAGCTAACAATTATTCTTTACACTCAAAGTTACATCCATAGGTGTGTGTCACAGTCTGGCTTAATTTAATTTGCTTCAATTCAAAGCATCTTATTATTTAAGGCTTGCCACTACCCACCACTATTGCTGACCTTGTGTCACACTTCTTGAAAAAAATATTAAGAAATTGAGGGCTTTATTTTCAAGATCCCTCTTCTTGCTACTTATCTCATTTTCCTGTTTCGTCTTTTACATACCTCTGAAGTGTCATTTTTCCTTGTGAAGACCAATAGCTATACATATATCCTTAATTCCATCATTGCCTGTCTTCTCTAGCATATTGCCCCCCAATTCTACTCCTGTCTCTCTATAGTCTTCCTCCTACTGGTTCCTTCCCTGACACCTAACATCATGCTGTGGTCTGCCCTAGCCTTAAAAACATCTCACTAAGTCCTTCAATTCCCCCTAGCTATTCTTCAAGTTCTTTTTTTTTTTCCAGCTAAAGTCCTTGGAGGGAAAAATTCTCTTAAAAATACCCAGCAACATGACTTCCAGTCTCAGTATTCTATTGAAAGTTAACAATTATCTCTTGATTGCCAAATCTGATTGCCTTTTCTCAATCCTCATCTTTGTTGACATCTTTGAAGCATTTTACACTGTTGACAATCCTGTTCCTTTTGGATCCTTTCTTCTATGTGGGTTTTTATGACACTGTACTTTTACTTGTCCTATGTATCAAACTGCTGCTCCTCAGTCTGTCTTGCTGCATCTTCATTCATGCCATGCCCCTGAAATGTAGATATACCCGGAGGCTCTGTCCCTGGAATTATTTTCTCTCTATCCTTTCATTTGATGATCTCCTCAGCTTCAATGGATTCAGTTATTATCTCTAAGCAGATGACTCTATAATCTACATATCCAGTTCTATTCTCTCTCCTGAGACTTCAGTCCCACATCATTAACTGTCCATTAAACATTTTAAGTTGCATGTGCTATAGACATCTCAAACTCAATATGTCAAAAACTGAACTCATCTTTTCCTCCAAACACACCCCTCTTCTGAAGTTCCCTTTAACTGTCAAGGGAACTATCATCCTTCCATTTGTCAAAGTCTACAACCTTTATCTATTCTCGACTCCTCTCAACTCTTCTTCACACAACATTAGTCACTCAGACTTGCTGATTCTATCTCTATGATGTCTCTGAGATGTGTTCCCTTCTTTCTTCTTATACAACCACCACCCTAATAGACTCCATCATTAACCCCTTGCCTGCATTATTGCAAAACACTTCTCATTTAAAAGAAATACCAAGTTGTACATAATAGATTAGCAGTTTTATGTGCAACCATCTTTTTTTAATTATGTTACAGAAATGTTTGTTTTATTCCATAAAATGAAAATCAAATAAATATATTTTATAATCTTTCTCATTGATCTGCCACAAATCTATATCTACTCCAAGACACTATCTTCACTAAATTCATTTTCCTAAAGTGTAGATCTGACCGTGTTGCCCTTCTATTCAAAAAACTCCAGTGAAACCCTATTGCCAGATACATATATACCCACAAACATACTTGGGGTATGTATATGTTTATACCTAAGTTCCAATATATGCATGGTGCATATAAATTAAAGATTGACAGTAATTGATAATATTTCTTTTTCTTTTGTGCATTTAAGCATAGTTTCCTTGCTTCACTCATTTAAATATGTTTAGTTTTCCTGTTGTCTTGTCTGAAATCATGATTGCCCTCCCAGCTTTATTTTTTTTCATCCTTGAAGCATAATAAATTCTGCTCCAGTCTCTCGTTTTAAACTCTTTGTGAATTTTTATGTTTCTATAGTATATCTTAAAAATAACATCACTGGATTCTGCTTTCTAATCCATTCTTCTGTTTTCTTCCTTTTTATGTGTTATATCCTCCTATTCACATGCATGGTTACAATTGTTAACTGTTTACCTTCTTCCATTGGATCCTTATGTTTTCCCCTCTTTCTTCCCTGCCCCCATCTTTATAAAAAGAGGATGGAAAAATAGATTGGGATATTATAATCACTGGTGATCTGTAATTGAAGTAACATGCTTCCATTCCAGTAGTTCTCCTTTCTTCCTGTCACTGAGGCCATTATCACTGGCTCTAATAAAAGAAAAACTCTCCTTTTAATTCTCCTCTTTAAAATCTACTCTCTGAAGGTGAAGTATGGTTCAGTTTTGACTACCCTCTGCCTATATCCCTTCCCTTTAAATCTCTCTCCCCTCACTCTGTCCTTACCTGTTTTGCTTTTGACTTTGATGTATTTCTGCAACACTGTGTATGTGTGTGCACGTAATACCTGGATACTTCATCCAGTGTGGAGAAGAGTGAGATTTATATGATGATTTCTCCTCCCCTGAAGAAAAGGGAGAAATACTTCCTCTATATTTGTATACTTTTCTTGACTATCCCAATTATGAGAAATAGCAAGTCCCGCTTCTTTCCTCCTCATTTCTTCCTCCGTGTATTTCATTTTTCCTCTCATTTCTTTCTTCTCATAATATCATTCAAAACACCCCAGGTCCCCCATTTGTCTTATTTAACTCCCTCTGTGATCTTTGAAGATATAAGCATTGTGAAGTGATGCTTTTCATCTCTATTTTTATTAGTAAGCATTTGATTTTGAATCACAGAAGTCACTAACTTCAAGGGATTAAATTATTGAATTAAATTTAATAAATGTTTATGAAATGTAGATGGTAGAGGGCTAAAATAGGCACTGGGAGGTAGACAAATTTTCGAAAGGGCATGAGTTCTGCCATCTCATAACACAGTTTCATAAGGGAATGTGAAACATACACAAAGAACTATAACTCAAAATAATACAAATAATTAAGCTGTCCCCTCCATGTGGCAAGTCTTTGTGTGACTTTCAGGGAGGCAGAATAGACACCCATTGTTTCTTCTTCCCCCATCCTTCTCCAAGAGAGTATTTCTTGGCAGGTATAAAGCTTGACCAGAAGCTTAGCCGATATGCTCTCCTAGGAGAGAGGAGGTTCAGGTTATTTGATCACTGTTCCTTGGGGGAGAAAGGTCCTTAAGCTTTGTATCCAAGAGTTGGTATACCTCAAGCTCTATACCCAAGACTTGACTTCCTTACTACCAAATACCAGTTCCATAATTAACAGATAGCAAAGAAAACCATTTATCCAAGTGGATAGAAAAACAGAAATCAAAGAAAGTACACATGGAAGAATTTATACCAGACAATATAGAACAAAGGAGCTCTACCATTGGGAGCAAGGTATCTCAACTCAAATGGTATAGAGTCCTAAATCTAACCTAAGAGAAAATTCCCCAAAATCTTGAATTCAATAAGGTATAGATAGGATCATTATAGAAACTGCTAGCTCCATTCAAGCCAGCTTCTTTCCAGAGTCTTATTTTCCCTTCAGCAACCTGAAATGAGGTTGGCATCATTCATCTATCTTCTAACTCAAGGCTAGAAGTCAGAAGTGCTCAAAGCAACTGCAAAGGTTGAAGAGACCCCAAAGACACTGAAGAGACTTTCTGTTCTCCCAGACTCACCACCTCTACCCTTCTCTTGACTTTGCAATGAGGCACTGATATACACCAATGAGGAGAGATTTTCATAACAATGGGCTTTAAGACTCAGATTACACTCACAAAAAGTAAAAATATTAACTAATATTTATATGGCATATTACCAGAATTATCCCAATGATAATTCCAATGATTCTATTAGGTAGATGCTTGATGTATCATTATCTTTTTTCATAGGTCCAGCTTCTAAATGGCAGAGACACTAGTCTGGCTTTTCCTTGTGTCCTTAGCATATACTAAAGAACCCATAAACAATAGTCAAGAAACATTTGTTAACTGCCTCTTATGCACCTGGACCTGTACTAAGCTCTAAGGATACAAATCCCCTCAAAATAGAATTCCTGCCCTTGAGGTACTCACAAGATACTGGAAGAAAATACCCGTCTCCTCCAAAAAATCCTGGAAAGTGAAGAGGGGAGGAGGGAGAGAAGGGAGAGATGCCCAATGCAGAGGCACAGTGATGTCAAAGAAGTCCAAAATTAGTTCAGGCAGGAAATGAGGACATGTCTGATGAGATGGCAGTCCTGCTCCCCATCCTTCAGTGGAGGAGTCTGGGGCTATGCTTTTCAATCAGAGGGGCAGAGGATTCTGATGAGACATGTATAACAAAGCTGATTGGATTTTGCAAGATGTGAGATTTCCCAAAGATGAGTTTACTGGGGGCATGATGGAGAAGTCCTAGAAGTTGTGACATATTGTAATCAATTAACCACACTTGTATGTGGGAGGGAGGTAAAGAGAGAGAATGAACCATGATTGAGGTACACTTATTTCAAATATACCTCATGTGGTAGCTAGGTGGTGTAGTGGATAGGACACTGTCCCTGGAATCAAGAGGACCTGAGTTTAAATCTCACCTCAGACACTTACAAGATATGTGACCCTCGTGTTTATTTTTTGTTTTGCGAGGCAATGGGGGTTAAGTGACTTGCCCATGGTCACACAGTTAGTAAGTGTCAAGTGTCTGAGGTCGGATTTGAACTCAGGTACTCCTGAATCCAGGGCTGGTGCTTTATCCACTGCGCCACCTAGCTGCCCCTCGTGTTTATTGATGGATGGATGGATGGAGAAATTTGTGCTCATGTGATCACCAAAAAAGCCATCTTGTATACTCCCTCCACCTCACACCCCATTGGCAGGCAGCTAGGTGGTACAGTGGATAGAGCACAGCTTCTGGAGTCTA
The DNA here is from genome assembly GCF_019393635.1 of Dromiciops gliroides. Taxonomy (NCBI): domain Eukaryota; kingdom Metazoa; phylum Chordata; class Mammalia; order Microbiotheria; family Microbiotheriidae; genus Dromiciops; species Dromiciops gliroides. The sequence goes on along the minus strand of NC_057864.1, from coordinate 357,678,182 downwards.
GAAGACTTGAGTTCCAATCTCACCTCAGACACAAGAGCTATCTGACCCTGGGCAAGTCAGTTAACCCCAATTGCCTTAAAAAATGCGGGGCCATCTCCAGTTTCTCTGACATATGTCTAGTCATAGGACCCAGATTGCTCTGGAGGAAAGAGTGAGGTTGGTGTTCTTGCCCAGCCCTCCCTCACTTAAATCCAATTCAGTGCAAGTCATGACATCACCCTGATATCATGGTCCTCTTCAAGACTGAAGGATAGGGGCAGCTAGGTGGCACAGTGGATAGAGCACCAGCCCTGAAGTCAGCAGTACCTGAGTTCAAATCTGGCCCCAGACACTTGACACTTACTAGCTGTGTGACCCTGGGCAAGTCACTTACCCCAATTGCCATACCCCCCAAAAAAGAAGACTGAAGGATAAAGAACAACAACAACAAATACAACAAACCGATTGGTACTTGGCACAAGTGAAAACAAAACTAGATTGCAGTAATTTAGGGAGTTTGTTCTCAGAAGGCTGAGTTCAAGTTTTTTGGGGGGTTTGTTTGTTTTGTTTTGTTTTGTTTTTCCATTTCAGGTCATGCCAGGGTAAGAAAAACCTAAGTATAATGGCCACCCTGAAACTATTCTTTCAATAGCCTGAATAGCCCTTTAACTTTAGGATGTGCCATTAGGATCAGACATCTTCACATAAGTCAACTCAAAATGCCCTCTAGTAAGCATTCAGTCTAACTAATAACACAATGTTGGCTGATATAATGTGATACAATGAGAAACTGAAAAACTGAGATATGAGCACCTCTATTAAAATGTCCTGGTTTCAGCTTATTATTATACAGGTCAAGCATCACTTTCAATGTACTCATACAGCACTGAAACACAGAAAATAAAATCTCTCATGTGTCAAATCCTTCCAATATCATTCAGTGAATTGCAGACCAAGTCTCTACTTGAAAGTGCAAGATGTAGCTTACCCTTCTGAAGCTTCTTCACTCACCACTCTGCTCTAATAGCAGCAGGAGCTGAAAATAGCACAAGGAGAGGATGCGTGCAGCCAGACACTACAATTGCCATTTCAAACATATATGATTAAAAAAACCAAACCAAACCAAAACAACAACCACCACCACCACCTGGGGCCACATTTTGTTGCTTCGTATTGTTTAAGACAACCAAATAATTAAGTTTTGTTTGTTTTTCTAACACTACTCTTTACACAAATAGCCCATGGCTCTTATAGGAACATTACAAAGGAAGAAAGACCTCTTACTATTTAGAAACTTAATTTCCAAATGGAAGGAATGGAGAACGATTTCTGTTTATTCATTCCTCCTTATGTAAATCTAACACATGCAACACAGATTTAACTACTAGTTATGGGAGCTACATCATGACATTTCCTTGCATAGAGTTTAAGAGGAAAAAACATAAAAGACTAAAGATTTCATTTGTCAACTACGAAAATGGAAGAAAATTAAACACACATTGCTAATGCTTAGACAAGCTCTATGCCCTCCTTAGCCCTTGCATTTGAATAAAAATTCTTAGACACTCAGGCATACATGTACACACATGTACACACAGACACACATATGTGTTCTTTTTTGGCTTTTGCTTTTCTTTTTTTGTTTTTACTTTTAAAAGTAGACAAATATATAATCACATTATGTAAATATAATAATTGTACATTTCTAATTTCTGTCCTTATTTTCAGAAAACCAGGGCAATTTATTCATAAGATAAAAAAAAAACACAATGAACTAAGATAACTATAATTGTATCCCAGAACATAACACATAGGATGTCCTAAGCAAAGTTTCCACAAAGAAAACACTTTGGAAAACAATCATATGTAGTCTTAAATTAAGTTTTTTGTCATAGTATGATGTGTTATAGCCATTTCTTCCATACACTTAGTATAATTCAGGAATTATTTATTACTTGCCTTCCCTGTGTGAAGTAGAGGGCCAAGTAGTACAGTGGATAGAAAGCCAGCTTCAGAGTCAAGACGACCTGGATTAAGTTCCATCCCTGAAAGATACTGATTGTGTGACCCTAGACAAGTCACTTAATGGGCAAACAATGTAAGCCAGAGGTGTCAAATGGAGGCCAATGCACAGCATCAATTTGAGCGCCTCAGTCAGACTGGGATTGTAAGGGGCTAAAATTCTAGCTATTTTGTCTAAAATATCTAATGATTTAAGTATTTATTAAAGAGCATTAGTATCTAATGATCAGAGAGAAAGGTAAAAATCTAACTATTTCTAAGAGGCCCCATCATCTGACCTGCCATGGCGAAGTCAGGAAACAAAAAAAGGACAATGCTTCCTTCTTCCTCACAGAAGACTCCTCTGAAACTGGGAACATCCCCCCGCACCCCCCCACACACAGCTCCAAGCTAAATGGCTGGTATCTTTGATAGTACCCATGAGCAAACATCACTTCCTGATGCCAAGGAAAAGCTGCATGGCTTGCCCTCAGACACCTTCTCCTCATGGTGGAGCTTTCCTACAGTAACTCTCCAGCAGGTGGTGTCATTCCAATCATTACAGTATTAAACTGGGGAATATAAACAAATAAATAAAAATACAATATAACATTAATAATTTTAATATATGGTTTTCTAAGTCAACATGTTCCTGCAGGGATCATTACATATGGTTTGCTAGCCCTTGTTTCTATTTGAATTTGAAACCACTGCTTTAGGTAACTAGGGATTACATGTTTCGGATAAAATGATGACCTGCATGGTCAGAGGAGGTTTTCTCATCTCAGAGACACCTGTACCACAGTCACAGCTGCTTGAAATCACAATTCCATGGGATATATGGACCATAGCTCACATATTTAGAACTAGAAGGGACCTTAGGGGTCAGTAAGTCCAACTCCCTCATTTTATAATAAACTGAAGCACACAGGGTTTATTTAACTTGAGCATTGTCACAAAGTTAGTAAGTATCTGACCTAGGATTCCAGCCTATATGTAAGACCAGCACTGTAACTATACTGCCTCTCAGCAAAGACCAAAAACAAAACAAAACAAAATATAATAAAATAAAATAGCTGATGATATCTGAAAACAGACTGAAGCATATTTTTTTTTGACAGTTCCTTAATCTGAAGTTTTGTTTTTACCCATTTTCTCTCACAACCTAGCTAATGTGGAAGTGTTTTCCATGACTACTTAATGTATAATTTATACTGAATTGCTTGAATTCTTGGGGGTGGGGTGGTGGGAAGGGAGGGAGGAAGAAAAGTTGAAATAAAAACTTTTAAAAAATTGATGTCAAAATTTGTTTTTACATGTAATTTGGAAAATAAAATTCTAAACATATAAAACAAAATAGCCCTCCAAAAACCTCAAGGCAATTACATTTTACTAGGATAATTATTTCTACAAAGAAATCATATCCTACCAAATAATAACATCATATATAATTGAAAAAGCAATGCCTACTACACATGGGCCTTATCTTGAGTGGTGATGTGCTATGTATGCCAAGAATTTTATTTTTTTTTCTGCTTATAGCTTTGAAATATCAAGGTACAGTGAAAAAAATCACAAATCTGAATGTCAGGAGATTTGGGTTCTAAACCTGCATTGGCACGAATTAGTTCTATGACCTTGTGCAAGTCACTTCAACTCTCTTTGCCTCAGTATTATCTTTGTCAAATGAAATTAGATGCTATCAAGGGCACTGCAGCCCGCCTCTGCCCACATCTTCTGCCTCTTGGATTCAGGGCTCAATTCAAGTGACACCTCTGTATTTCCCAAACCCCAAAGTTGTAGAGCTCCCTCACTTCTAATATTACTTTATTTTCTTTGTATATATTTTGCATTAACAGTGCCAGCCTCAGAGCCATGAAGACCTGGCTTCAAGTCCCATCTCCCACAGTCTGGCTGTATAACTCTAGATAAGACACTTGACATTCAGTACCCTGGGAAAACCTCTCAGACCCTCTAATGTAGACATGGTGCTTTGCTTTGTAGAGGGAATATCTTCTTACAGGAGTTCCTTCTACTAGTGAAATCATATGTATAGTCGCCATTTCCACCTCTATGAGCCCTAAAGTGTGTAAGACATTGGGAACTGTAAATAATAAAATTCAATAATCTAATAAACACAAATTCCTTGAGGGCAGGAATTATTTTCACGTTTGTCTTTGTAGCTCTAGTGTTTGGCACAGTGCCTGGCACATAGTATGCATTTTATACAAACTTAAAAAAACAAGTTAAACAATCTCTGATTTCATCAAAGACATTTGCTTATTGACATTCAGAAGTGTGTGCATATGTTTGTGAAACTATCTATACAACAGGTAATTTTTTGTTCTGCACTTCAGATTAGAATACATTACCTGTAGCTTCCTTTGAAGGATGCTAGGAATCATTGCTATTTATATAAGCTTGTTCCATAGGTCTCTGTGATCAAAGAATTTGTGACCTGCTAACTATACAGATATGCTGGTCCTTGGACAGCAGATATAGTTGGTCAGCAAGACAATACTGGGAGCTTTTCCAATTCAGGGGAACAAGCCAGAGCTTGTAGTCAGTTGCCATAGCCTTTCTGAATCTCCACACCTATTGAGTCATTAAAGGAAGCATATCAATTCAAGAGATACCTCAAATGCCTTGTTTTGTTGGACTCCAAGGTGGGGGTGGAGGGAGAGAAACCAGTGACATAATTTTCCTGTGCTATAGGATTTCAAACTAAAACCTCTGAAACCTCATGGACAGAAAACCATTCAGTCCTATTAAAGAGGGAGCTGAATTCTCCCAGACTTGCATCAGTCAACAAATCAGTCTACGTGCTGGTTTTATGGCATTTTTATCTTTGATTTTCAAGTAAGGGAATCAGACTATTCCTAGCATCACCTGCTCAAGAATTAGTATTCTTTAGTTTATAAAGTGATTCTTCTATTCTCCCTGTTTCTGGATATCCATTTTAATGAGGAAATGGGGCTGTACTGATCTAAATATAAATGCAAAAGTATAACGTTAATGTACAGAAGCAACACTAATAAGGCACGCACTATGATTAAAGCAGTCAAGAGCAATTCTCTTACAGCCTTGGTAACCATGGGGAACTGAAGCATGGAAGATGGGGATTTAGATCTTGTGAATGGATAATTTATTTCTACTAGATGTCACATATTATAGAAGCATCTTCCCAACCAGCTTAGAGGCAGACTACTGAATTTTTCCTCAACATGTCCACTAGGGATACAAAATGAAATGCATGTAATAAGTTAATGAATTACAATATGATGCCTCAGAAAAAAATAACATGAAAATTACCCAATAGATTTCAGTTATCCAAGACCATGTTTGTTTATTTTCCCCCACTAGGGCTACCTATATCAAAGTAACTGCTAAGCTATTTGTTATTGACAGAGTGGCTTAAGACCTCAGCTCACTTGGAAGGAATTCCAATTTCATACAGAAAATTTTAGTAAATCAATACAATTTGCATTACATTAGATTATACTGCCAAAAGAACAGCTTTTCTTTAAATGATCTCCCACTTTGTATAACTATCCATTTTCATCAACATGGAGTTTTTTCATCAAGACTCTCTATAAGCCTGAGTGTATAAAACAGCAAAACTCTTAGCCAATGAATCCAAGGCAGGGATCCTTCCATTTAGAGCTTCCAAACAAAAATGTTTTGCTGTTTTGAATAAATCAACCAATGATCTAATTGAACCCTTACCCCCACTTAATTATCTGATTGTTTGACTGATTTAATTAGATATTTAATTCAACAATTCAGTGAATTACTACTCTTCAGTTTAACTTTAAAATCTATCACTTGATTGAAAAGTGCTCTTTTCAAAGTTAGTAATGATTTCTTAATTTCTTATTCTCTGTCCACATCTTTTTAGACATCTCTGCTGATCATTGTTCTCTCCTGGAATCTCTCCCACCTTGGTTACTATAAATCTTCTCTCTCTTGACTCTCTTTTTATATCTTTGAACACTTTCTCTATTTCCTTTGCTACATGATCATCCATCTCCCAATTCTTTTTTTTTCTTTTTTTTTTTTTAGTGAGGAAATTGGGGTTAAGTGACTTGCCCAGGGTCACACAGCTAGTAAGTAGTAAGTGTTAAGTGTCTGAGGCCAGATTTGAACTCAGGTACTCCTGAATCCAGGGCTGGTGCTCTATCCACTGTGCCACCTAGCTGCCCCCCAATTCTTCAACATAGGTGATCACCACAACTTCTATTCTGGGTCCCTTTCTCTACTTTTTCTATTTATCCTTTCTTTTAATCATCTCCCATAAGTTCAAGTATGACACTGGACTTGGAGTCAAGGAGATCTTAGTTCAAATCCTGCCTCAGACACATAACTAGCTGTGTCACTCTGGCAAGTCACTTAATGTCTGAGAATGCACACACATATGCATACTTATATGCATACATAGGCATGTATGCATGTGTAGGTATGTGCATATATATAAATGACTTACAGATTTACATAAATTATTTTTCAACCTTAAAACACTATAGAAACATTACTACCATTATGAGTAGGGATAGAAGTAGGAGAAATAATATATATGTTTCTCTTCCACTTTGCTCTAGTAGAATGTAAGCTCCTTGTGGGCAGGAATTGTTTCATTAGTACCTTTGTATCCTAATGCCTAAAAGATTATCTTGCATACATACAGTAGGTACTTAATGATTTTTAATTGAATAAATATATCCTTGTTGTGGGAAAAGTGATATTAGCTGTTTGGTTTTATTATGGATAAAATACCCAGTTATCTGATTTTTTTTCTTTTCCATGGGCTGATTTGGCATAATAGAAAAAAAATCCCTTAATTCTTCTACTCTTCCTGAGCTACAGTTGCCTTTCTTGATTTTTCTATCATGTTCAAATTCTTGATTGGGACAATGGTGTCCTGAATTTACATAGTTAAAATGATTTTAGAAAATAAGTAATTGACATGTTTTCTAAGTAATTTATGAAACCTATGAGTGCTTTAAAATACTGAATTTTTAAAAACTCAAAACAGATAGATGACTAAAAAATATGCCTCATGAAACCTAATGCTTTTTTTCATTTTTTTTGCTCTGTGTTTTTATTCATTTCCTATGTGACAGATCATGGGATGGTGGATTTAAAACTAGGAGAGACCTTAAAGCTATTTGGTCCATCTCGGTCATTTGACAAATGAGGAACTGATTCCCAAACAAATAATCAATTAGAACAAGAATAGCAACAAAATAATAAGAGATTACATTTTGTATAGCACCTACTATGTACTAGGCACTAAGCTAAATGCTTTGCAAATATTATCTCATTCAATCTCCTTAGAAGATAGATGCTATTATCCTACCCCTTTTGTAGATAAGGCAATTTAGGCAAACAGAATAAGTGATCATCCCAAGGTCAGAAGGCTAGTGAGATTCTGAGGTCATATTTGAACTCAGGTCTTCTTGACTCTAGGCCCAGAGCTCTACACAATGCACTACCTTGCTGCCCCTTACAAGCATTTCCTAAATGCCTATCATGTTCCAGGCACTGTACTAGGCACTAGGAATTCAGAAAAAATATTAAACTGCCTATATCAAATGATAACCCCTGCTCTCAAGGAGCTTATGTTATTTTGGGAAATAAATAAAATAAAATGCACCTGTATACAAGAAATATACTTAAAACATATGAGGCAATTTGGGGAAGAATTTGAGATCATTAAAGAACTCATACAGAAGGTAGCATTTGAAATGAGTTATGAAATAAACAAAGGATTCTAAGAGACATGGGTGGGAAATGCATTGCAAGAGCATAGAAATAGGATATGCATCAACATTGAGTGTTGACCTACTGTGATGGACTATATTCTTCTCACCAATGCAATGGTACAGAAGAGTTCCAGGGAACTCATGATAGAAGAGGATCTCCAAATCCAAGAAAAAAAAAAGAAAAGAACTGTGGAGTATAGATGCTGATTGAACCATACTATTTCTTTTGTTTTGGGTGCTGTTGTTTTTTTTTTTTTCTATTTTGAGGTTTTGCATTACTGCCCTGATTTTTTCTCTTATAACAGGATTAATGCAGAAATAGGATTAATGTTATTATGGATATATATATATGTGTGTGTGTATATATATATGTATATGTATATAGATAGATAGATAGAACCTATATCAGATTACCTGCTGTTTAGGGGAGGGGGGTGGGAGGGGAGGGAGGGAGAAAAATCTGAAATTGTAAAGCTTGTATAAACAAAAGTTGAGAACTATCTTTACATGTAACGGAAAAAATAAAATACCTTATGTAAAAAAAATAGGATATGATAATTCAGTGCTATAGTACATAGTTTGGTGACAAAACATATGAAAGAAAAATATATTGACACAAGATGATATGAATAAATCTTCAGGAAAAGAGCATCAAATTAAATATAGTGGAAGCACTGACTTAGGAGGAAAGGTGAAAAAATAAGTAGATACTACTTGGGATGAATTGCAGTTAGGATGATAACATTTCACATCTACATTAATACTTGAAGGTTAAAACCATCAAAGGGGAGCAGAACTTTAGGGGTTATACAACAGGCTATTACTAGAAATAATAGGATGATATTAAGCAATGTGAAGCAGCTACCACAAAATATATTAAACTGTGGAACATTAACCCAAGAAAAATTGAAGCACAGTCAGTGATATCATTTAGTACTGAAGGGAATTTTGAGAAGATAGAATTGGGAATGATGTCTCTTTGGTACAGGACTTACATAACCTACTAAGTGACATTTCCTAAAACTACACATTAACCTTGTGAAGTTGTGTGTGTGTGTGTGTGTGTGTGTGTGTGTGTGTGTATCTTACAAAACCCAACATGTAATTCTAAGACAACACAAGTTCACAGAGTGTGAAGGAGGAAGAGATCATAGGATCACAGAGCCACCGTAAGGAACCTCAGAAGCCATATAGTTTTTATCCCACCTCTCTGAAGCTTAAGATGTATAAGTGACTTGCCTATGATCATAGGTAGTACATGTCTGAAATGGAATATTAATTCATAATCATCACTCTTTCTATTGTACCATGACCTCATAAATGGCAACTTCCTATTTTAACAATTTCTTTTGAAAAACAGGCAGGTGCTAAGCTCTGCTACTTCTAATTGCTGAAGGACTTCATTCTTTCAGTGCTCTTCAAGTTCAGCACACTGGGGAAAAGCTCTGCTCAGCCTGCCATAGTTATAGTTTTGTCCAAACCAACCTTTTCCTCATATTCTTAAAACAAGCATTAATTAAACACTTACTGTATAACAGATACTGCACTAAGTGATTTACAAATATTATCTTATTTGGTCCTTAAAATAACCCTGGGAAGTAGGAACTATTATTATTTTCATTTTAGAGTTGAGTGAACTTGGACAAGCAGAGGCTAAGTGAATTACCCAGGGTCATACAGTTCCTAAGTGTCTGAGGATGGATTAGAACTCAGCTTTTCCTGACTCCATGGCCAGGGTTCTATCCATTGTACCAGCTAGTTATCCATTTACAGTACTTAAATAACATTATAGCTTTATGACTCTCAGACAATCCCTTCTTAAACCTTATATAATAATAGCACCTACCTCCCAAGTCTGCTATAAGGATAAAATGAAATATTTGTAAAGAGTTAGCAAACTTTTAGGAGCTATATTATATAATAGTTATTGTTACCACTACTATTACAACTACAACTGCTACTGGTACTACTACTACTAATATACTACTACAGTACTACCACTACTGCTGTTTGACTACTACTACTATCCTACTATGTGTTAGTCACATATAGGAATATGAGACAGTGTAGTCAATAATAATTATAATATTATAATATAATATAGTATCATAATATTACGTCAATATAAGAATGTTGTATTGTTTAATATTATCACAACAATACTATAATACGTTATTTAATAATAAATATTATTGGTAAAAATTATAACAGCTAACAATCATAGAACGTTAAGGTTTACAAAATGCTTTGCAGCCATTATCTCTTTTGATGCTCCTAATAACTCATTCAAAGCAGTTATTACAGGTATTATTGTCCCCATTATATGCACAAGAAAGCTGAGGTTCAGGAAGTTTAAGACATTTGCCCATGGTCACTCAACTGGTAAGTGGCAGGGGTAGGAGTCAAACCCAAGTCGCTGCTGAATATAGATTAAATTCTTTTTCACTATTCCATGCTGTCTCAATAAAAAAAAATCTTCTGAGCTTCTTGGAAATAATTATTATATTGATACAAGCAGAAATGTTCTATTCATTTTGTTCTTCCTCTGAGAGAAAGGAGTTAAATTCAGAACAAAATATCATGCCCTGGTGTTCTTTTAGTTATCATTAATTTTAATACTATCTCTAGCTTCCTGGACACCATGATACACAGATCAAGAAGATTCTCATTATATCTATGTGTTTTTCTTTTCACCTCTTCACCAACAAATCCTTTTTCCATTATAGATTTTCATGAGAAATGCTGCTGGGATGCCCTTTTTATCATTAATCAAATCGTGGTGGCTAATGGATTATAAATGTGTGCTATAAGCAAAAACACATTATAGTTATTCAACCTTTAATTATACAACTATTTCAATGACATAGTTGGAAATTGATGAAGATAGCCTAGATATTTATTTGTGGAGAGATTTCTTTTTTAATTTTGCTAATTGAACAACAAAATTACTAGAGATGCACAGAAGCAACTGGTTTAAAAAAGATATCCTTTTTATATTGGATTGTATTATAATTAAAGTAATTATCAATTATCCACAGCACATTTTCTTTTCAAATTTTCAAGTCCCTACAAATTGCTTGCTTTATGGACATCTTACATTTTCTCTATTTTCTCTGCATGTAGCCTGCTAGGAAACCCTTAACCATTTCTTTTACTACTGAGAAGGTTTCAAAGAGAAATTTGCTACTTAGGTTGCTGCTTTGTGTATTAGAAAGATAAGCACTTAAGAGTGGGTATTTAATATAACTCACCTATCATTAAATGCAAAATTCACCATTATAATATTTTGGAAGATAGATATCAATCCTATGATTGAACACTTCTATTTATGGGAAAGTTACTACTGGGTGATGCAGCCTATTCCATTATTGGACAGATCTTGGCTAATGCTGGCACAGCTCAGTGTGTGAATGTGTGTGTGTGTGTGTGTGTGTATGTGTGTGAGTGTGAGTGTGTGGTGAGCCCCTTTCACACTCTGGCAAGGACTATGAATCCCTTTGCACAATAATGCTTCTAAGGAATAAAATAAAATATATTAAGATTACAAAGGAAACCAATTACCTTGAAATAAAATTCTAAAAAACAAAAACAAAAACAAAACAAAACAAAAAAAAACTTGCTCATGGACTCCAGAGTAAAAAACATTGCTCTTTAAGGTTCTTCCCTGTGCTCAGTGAGTGAACTGGATTAGGTACAATATATGCAGAAGAAAATGACCGTAGTAACTTTGTGTTTGATAAAACCAAAGATGCAAGCTTTAGGAGCAAGAATTGGCAATTTGACAAAAAATTTGACAAAAACTGGATAGCAAACTGGCAGAAACTAGACATAGGTCAATATGTCACACTGAATATAAGGATAAGCTCAAAATGGTTACATAAAGAAACTGAGCCAAATTTATAAAATCAAGAGTAATTTTTCAATTTATTAATGGGCAAAGGATATGAACTGATAGTTTACAGAAGAAATCAAAGCTATTAATAGTCAGAAAAATATCCAGTCACTAATAATTAGAGGAAATAAAATTAAAATAACTCTGAAGTACCACCTCACATATTTCAGATTAGCTAACATGACAGAAAATGAAAATAACAGATGCTAGAGAGGATATGGAAAATTAGGTATACTGATGCACTCTTGACTGAGCTCTGAACTGGACCAAATATTGTGGAAAACAATTACTATGTCCATATGATTATAAAACTGTGTGTACTCTTTGACTCAGCAATAAGGCTACTAGGTCTATAACCCCAAAATATCAAAGAAACAGGAAAAGGAATCAGATGTGCAAAAACACTTTTAGCATTTCCCTTTTGGGTGACAATGAATTGGAAATTGAGAGGATCCTCATTAAATGTGGAATGTCTGAACAAGTTGTGGTATATGATTGCACTGTAAAAAGACAGAAAAAACTTGAGCTGATGCAAAGTGAAGTGATTAGAACCAGGACAACATTGTACACAGTAACAGCAATTTTGTAATGAAGATCAACTGTGAAAGACAGGTACTTTGATCAATACAATGATCCACAAGAATTTCATAAGACTCATGATTAAAAATACTATCCATCTCTAGATAGAGAACTGATGTGTTCTGGGTGAATATGGAAACATGTTTTTCACTTTTTTATTTGTCTTGCCTTTTCTTTTTTCTTTTTTGGCAACATGGCTAATGTATAAATGTTTTGCATGACTTCATGTGGATAAAAAGTATTATATTTATTGCCTTATCAATGGGTAGGGGAGGGGTTGAGGGTGGGAAAGGGTTTAGAATTGAAAATAAAATAAGACAAAAATGTAAAAAAGGTTTTTCCTTTTGTTAAATCAAACTGCTGACCCCAAAAATTTCCCCAGATTGATTCTATTCCTACCCTCTGGCCTCATGGAATAAGTCTATAATCACTGACATATAATAAGCAAAATATTTGAAAACCTCCATACATGTCACTAATTAAACCTAAAATTGCAATAGTTTTTCACAGCAGCAGTGTACACTATTATCTTCTATTGAGATTATAGTAATTAAAATTTCACAAGCCTTTTTCTTAAGAAATACTATTAAGTCAAATCTCCACTATCCTGTATTCATGCAATTGATTTTTCAAGCCAAAAGAAGGATTTTGAATTTATTTCTATTATATCTAATCTTTGTATCTTATTTTTATTCTGAACTTAAATTACAAAACAACAAAGAATTTCTATATACATACAAAGTTTAACAGAAAAAGAGGATAGTACATGAAATCGTGAATCCATGTCTCTTGCTTTTTAAAAAGCAAATAAATGTAACACATTAGTTTCAAAATTTTATTATTCACCTGTGTTTCTTTCTTAACTTTAAAAAAATTCTCTGCAATTTAAAAAATATTTCATTGGGCTTCCTCTTTTACATGTACACACACACACAATCAACATTGCTATGTCTTTCTCCCACTGCACTAATAATTTAAAATAGAAGGGAAAAATCATGACAATCATAGTAAATCAAAACTAATCCACACAATTTGGATCCACTTTGTTAATCTGTCAAAAATAATTTAGAATACAGATTCAGACATTCAATGGATTATCTATCCTATCCACCTTTGTATCATCTGAAAATGTGCCAAGTGTATCTTTATTTTTTTCCAATGTGCTGAATAGAATCTTGAACAGAAGTGTCCTTTGAAATATTTTTAGAAATGTTCTTTTGAAGCTGAAATCAATTAATTCATTTCAACAGATTCCTTGAATGGAAATTGTTTCCACAAGATGTTCCTTTAGTTAAAGTTCCCCATCACTGATATGTTTTTCTGTTTCCATTTTGTCAATTATTCTAGAAAGTATCATCCAAATCTTCCATCTGTCTGAGTGATCTATAGTATAATTCTAATAATGGTGTTACTTTTCTATTTAATCCCTTTTTTGGAACCCCAATGTTCTTTATGATGGTTGGTTCAATTTCAGGTTCAACTTCTTTGATTTCTATGTAAAAATGCATCTCTCTCTCTCTCTCTCTCTCTCTCTCTCTCACACACACACACACACACACACACACACACACACACACACACACACACACACACACACACCCCTTTTGCTAACAGTCCAGAATTTTGATATGATATAGAAAAACAAATCCTGGTTTTGGCACTTTCTATTCATTTAGTTGGGGGCAGCTGGGTGGTAGAGTGGATAGACCACCAGACTTGGAAGCAAGAAGATTACTCTTCCTGAATTCACATCTGACCTCAGATACATTCTAGCTTTGTGACCCTGGGCAAGTCACTTAACCTGTTTGCCTCAGTTTCCTCAACTGTACAATGAGCTGAAGGAAATGGCAAATCACTTCAGTACTTTTACCACAAAAATCCCAAATGGGGTCATGAAGACTTGGACATGACTGAAAAATAACAATTGTCAATTTAGGTAGCTATTTTCATGTATCCTTCCCTCTTTCAAAATCATGACCTTTCAAAATCATGAACTGAAAGAAATGAAAAGGAGACCAACTAAAACTATTCTTTGCATTACCTGTAATCTATTAATTGTCATATCTAATGGCTTTTTCTCAGGCTTTATCATTTGTGACCTCTTTGTAGCCTTTCATGTTGTTATTCATTCTCTTCTCTTCTTTCTAAATTTTTGGGCCACAACTCTTTCCTTGTTCTCTTCCTGTCCATCTGACTATTCTTTCTTCATCTTCTTTGGTGTATTCTCATCTGGAACACACCCTTTAATCACAGGTGTCCCACAAGTTTCTGTCCTGTTCTTCCTCTATACTATTTTACTTGTGAATATCATCAGCTCCCACGGATTTAATGATCATCTCTTTGCTGATGATTCTCTATCTCTTTGCTAATGATTCTCAAGTTGACTGATTCACATTACCAACTGCCTTTTAAAGTAGATGTCCAGCAGACTTCTTAAACTCAACATGTCCATAACTGAACTAATCTTTTTCCCCCTAAACTCTTCCCCTTTTCAGACTTGCTATGGGCAGAACTATCCTCCTAATCACCCAAGCTCATATCTAAAATATTATTCTTAATTCCTTACCATCCTTTACTGCCACCCCATCCAATTTGTTGCCAAAGTTTGTCAATTTCAGCAATGCCCCCTTCTTCTTCTGATATTGCTGCCAATCTGGAGCAGACCTTCACTTCCTCATGCTTGTGCAATTCTGTTGGTGCCAAAGTGATTTTTCTAAAGTGTCAATCTAATGATATAACCCTTCTCCCCTACTCAGATAAACTCCAATGGCCCCTTATCAACTTAAGGATCAAATACCAAATGCTCTATTTAGTGTTAAAGGCCTCTCATAATCTTCTACTCCCCACCTTTCCAGTTGTCTTACACTTTATACTTTCCCTATCTAGTATCACTAGCCTCCTTATTGTTCCTTTAAACATTTTCTCTTTCTAATCTCTTCCCATGCCTAGAATGCTCTCCTTCCTCATTGCTGCATCTTAGCTTCCTTCAAGTCCCAGGTAAAATGACACCTTGTCATAGGAGTCCTATCCCAACCCCTCTATTGCTCTATTATTTACTATTTATCATATATAGAAATATATAGAAACAACATATAAATCGATATGTACAAATAACATACATTTATATGTATGTCATCTATACACCCATACATCTGTAAATGTATTTCTATCCATAAATGTACTGTAAATAAATGGATTTTTATGTATATACACATACATATAAATGTACATGTTTTTTTGCAGGGCAATGGGGGTTAAGTGACTTGCCCAAAGTCACACAGCTAGTAAGTGTTAAGTGTCTGAAGCTGGATTTGAACTCAGGTACTCCTGAATCCAGGGTCGGTGCTTTATCCACCGTGCCAACTAGCTGCCCCAGTGTACATTATTTATACATATTCATTTGTATCTCCCCCCATTTTACTGTGAGTTCCTTAAAGGTAAAACACAGTACCTGGCACATAGTAGACAATTAATAATTGTTTATTTATCGATTGACAGAATGACAGAATTTGTGATTTGGAAGAGATTTCAGTAGTCATTACTGTTCAAACCATATACAAATACCCAATATACCCTAGCTCAACAAGCAGTCATCTAGGCATTGCTTGAAGACCTCTAAGGAAGTGGAACACACCTCTTCTCAAGGCAACCCATTTAACTTTTGGATAACTTTGATTGCAAGAAGTTCCCAATTTCAAAACTAAATTTGCCTCTTTGAAACTTCTACCCATTTCTCATGCTTCTTTCTGTGAGGCCAAACAGATCAAGTCTAATCCCTTCTCTAAATGGTAGCCTCTCAAATACTTGAAGAGCTAAGCATTCTTCCCCAGCCCCCATTCTTCTGCTTTACCAACTATATATGTCCAGTGTCTTCAGCTTCCTGCCAGTCTTCAAAGTCATTAGGAATACATTGAATACTCTATTGCCTCCTTCCGTCATTCATACCAGATTCAATGGAAATGAATAATAGTTATTGTACTTCATGTTTTTGAAGTCTTAAAAGCCACACCTATGTGTTAGATAATATCCTATCATAGAAAATGGCATTCTTCACATTCAGATTGAAAAGCATGCCTGTACTCTTCAGTAGACAGTCACCAAGAACTATGAGATGTCTGTTCCTGGTAAAATGACTTAATTCTTCATACTTCTCAGTTCCTCTAAATCCATCATAGAATTTCAGTGAGTAAAGTTTGTGTTTGCTTCTTCATCAGGTTTAAATTCACTTTCCATGTGAATAATATTATAGAATTTCTGCTTGTTTTTATCCATGGTGCCACCAATAAAAAAATGACAATAACATATTACCTTCTTGATATCCTAGGATAGTTGATAGTAATGTGGCACTGATGTCTTAATCTATGAGTCACTAGCATGATGTATATACAACAAAAACCCAGAGATAGACTAGATTATTCATATAATGTTTAAGGATTTTTAGCATTGGGTATTGGGTATCCAAGTGGTGCAAAGGATAGAGTACTGGGCCTGGAATCAGGAAGACTCCTTTTTCTGCGTTCAAATTTGGCTTCAGATATTTACTAGCTGTGTGACTCTGGGGAAGTCACTTCACTCATTTGCTTTAGTTTCCTCACCTATAGATAGGGATAATAATAGCACCTACTACCCAGAGTTGTTTTGAGGATCAAATGAAATATTAATTGTAAAGTGTTTGGCAATCAGTAAGTTCTATATGAATTGTATGAACTATATTAGAAACTGCCTATTCTCACACCTGTTCATGTTACCCCAGTGGAGCAGGGCAGAAAAAGATGGTTTGATAACTACTTTTCTTCTCCAGATGCTATGTTCCCAATTTGATATGAAGTGATGATAGTCAGCCAGGTGTCTAGTAGAAATGCTTGTGTGCCTAACAGAATCTCCAAGTCTTCAAAAGCAGTCAATCCACATAACAACAAGTAATACTTTGCTCATGTATTACTGCATATTCCATTTCTGTCACATAAATTGTTA
The DNA here is from genome assembly GCF_019393635.1 of Dromiciops gliroides. Classification (NCBI taxonomy): domain Eukaryota; kingdom Metazoa; phylum Chordata; class Mammalia; order Microbiotheria; family Microbiotheriidae; genus Dromiciops; species Dromiciops gliroides. Next base: position 357,660,995 of record NC_057864.1, on the reverse strand, counting down.
TACATTGTCTGTTCCCAGTTGGAATTGTACTGAAGCAACTGAGCCCTGGTTAGAATAGGTAGAATGGACATCTCTCTGCTTCTCAGTTTAATTCAAACAAACATGCAGCACTTACAAGATGCAGAGCAACACACAAGGCACCCTTCTGGGATTATGTCCAAATAGATACAATATGCATGTCCCTGGAAATATATAGGAATTACAGTTTCACAAATCAAATAACATTTTAAGTTCATTAGGCAGGACTTTCTATTTTAAATATTTAAGGATGGGTTTGAGACAATCACCACCTAAATTTATTTTCTATCTAAATTCAGGATCCCATGAATTGAGAGTTACTTCAGTGAAGATAAACCTATAGTTTAAATGCAAATTTGAGAGAGTGTGATGTTAATATTTCTATAAATCTTAAATATAAGCTAAGTAGGAAACAGGCAAATCAATCAATCAGTATTCCTGAAGTTTCCACTACATGTCAACATTGTGCTAAGCACAGACAATCTAAAGACAAAAGTGATACAATCACTACATTCCAGGATATTATTAAACACATACACACACACACAAACAACTCAAGAAAAACCAAAATAATAAAATGTTAGAAAAAATTATATTTACACAGTTTTTTCAAAATATATCCACAGTCAGAAAAAAATACTTTTTAGGTAATATTTCTCTTCTAGGGATATCCAAACATATACTCCTGAATTAGAATTATTAATTTTTTAATTTTTTTGGGGGGAGAAGTGAACAAAAGCATGAGCCAAACAATAGATTTTTATTAATGAGAGGGGGGTAAGGGAAAAAGCATTTATATAGTTCCTATTGTATGCCAAGCACTATGATAACTGCTTTACAATCATCTACTCTACTCCTTTACATTTTACAGATAAAAAAGTTGAGCTCCAGAAAGGTTAAGATGTGTTCTTTATGCAAATAACAAGAAATATACATTCATGTATATGCACATAAATGTGTATATTGTATGTACACACATTACACATGTGTGTGATATAGGTGTACGTATGCACATATATGTATGTGTGCCCATTGTATACATATATGTATGTATATGCATATATATATATACATATATGTATGTGTATAGTATATGAATTTTATTATCTGAATGAATTTTGAACATCCAGAAGATTGTACCCCATTTTCAGTTGTTTCCAGTCATGTCCAACTCACTGTGACCCCATTTGGGGTTCTCTTGTCAAAGATATTGGAGTGATCCTTCTCCAGCTTATTTTATAGAAGAGAAAACTGAGGCAAATTGGGTTAAGTGATTTGCCCAGGGTCCCACAACTAGTAAATGCTGGCTTAGAACAGGAATATGAGTCTTCCTTACTCTAGGTCCAGTACTCTATCCACTGCACGCCTAGCTGCACTGCCCTCAAGAGTAAAATCTTTATGCATTATATGCATAGTCTAATCTATTTCTGGGGGTTTTGTTACATATATATCATCCTAGTGGTTTACAGAGTAAGACACATTCCCACATTCCTGTCATAAGTCACTTGAGAACTATCTTAATATGATCCCATGCTTTGAACTGCATTTAAAAAAAAATCCATAGTGAAGCATTATATATGAAATGCACAAATAGGAAGCCTTTTAAAATGGCCACACACAAGACAACAGACACTAGAAACAGCTCTTTAAGAGAGAAAGATAATGCATTTTCTATGCAATAGGCTAGTTAATGCCTCTTCATAGAATTGGATCCAAGCTAGCTCCCCACTGAGCAATCCAAATTATAACACTAGTTACAGTACATCAGGTTTTGCTGTAAACTGCCTCATTTCTCTTCACATATTATATTGCTTTTCCCTCCACCCTCCTTAGCTTCCCATTCAGTGGTCAGATGAGATGAAACAATTCTGAATGTACACAATAAAAATCTCTTTTAAAAACACTCTATTGAAATAAATTAAATACATGGTCACACCCAAATCAAAGATAGCCTATTACTTTGATATTCATTAATCTTGCCTCTGGACTCTTTCTTTGTACACATTTCATGTTCTCTTTTACTGTGCACCTGATGGGACCCTGAAGAATAATACCTGCTAATTCCTTTCATTCAGACTGAAACTGACTAAAAAATGAATTCAAATTGAATGCTTTCAAAATATATTTACCATTCTGTCATAAAGAACTTCCTGCCTCTAAAAATCAAAATGGTTTTCAAAAGGAAACATGAATTGAGAATTTTTAAAAAAGTTGTTACCTACTAACTTTGTACTCTCTGCATATCCATTATGTGAAACCTCTGATTCTTTCGAATTCTATACAAATATTAAGTCAAACTGTACATATAGAATTTCCCCAAACAATCCACTATCCTGGAGGTACAATTTTAAAGGCCTTACTGGATATTTACTTTCAGCTTTTCAGATTTCTATTCATTCTATTTGGTCCATTATTTTCTCTTTGTTTGATCTTCAATTCTTTTCTCCCTCTTCTTTCTTTCTTTCCTACATTCCTTTTTATCCAATTTCCAAATTTCCCAAGGCAAAGTTTTTGGCTTTATGCTTCTCACTACTCTTTTTCCCTTTGACTCCTATGATGGAATCTCTATCTCTGATAAGAAGGATACACCTTCTAGTTAATGTCATCATGTATGTGTGTACATAGATATGTATATACATACATATATACAGAGGTGGGGGAGAGAGAGTAAATAAACAAGGATGAAATTAGCTCTATATAGGAAGCAAAAGAGGTTAAAATTGGAGGGGGGATGGGGTTAGAGAAATGTGGAGATGTCCTTTTCTAAGCAGAGCTTAAGGAGGAAAAGGGGTGAGCTGTATAAGAGGCTTCTGTGAAGATATTCTAAAAGCTCCCTAAATCTGATGACTCTGGAATAGCCAGATAATCTTGTTTCCCATTTACTGGTAAGGCTCTAAGAGGCCCCAGTACATTCATTCACTTATTCAGTCATTCAGGCAACAAGCATATATTAAGCACTATGTACCAGGGACAGTAATTCAAAAGGTTAATAAATAAAGTGGTCTTAGCTCTCATGTTCAAATTCTGTGAGGGAACAGTCCAGAAACATCAACTGTACAAAACTTGAAATTAATCTCTTGGTCACATTGCCTGAAATTCCACAAATTAGATAACCATTTGGGTTTAACACACATCCTTTTGTAAAAAGTACAAATAATACTGGAAGGGTTACAAGCTAGGTCACAGCATTTTAATCAAATAGGTTTCCTAACACCTAGCAGTGATCAGCCACTGAGGGAATTTTGATTGAAGAATATTGGTGAAAATGGTGATGGTGATGGTAGTAACTAATAGTAGTGATGCTATGACAGTACGTTAACATTCTATAGCATCTTAAATATTTTTCTCATTTTAATATTCATCAGCCTTGTACATGTAGTATTTCTATTTTACAGAAAAAAACTAGCTTCTCATGTTCAAATAAGATGAAGTGACTTTCCTAAGGTTACATTTTTTTTTAGTTTAGGGCCAGGGCTAGAACCTCCACGCAATCCTATCTTCACCATACTACTTGATTCTCTAGGAAGAAAGAGGGAAGAGAGTGTGAGGATGTTTGTAGCACAGGGGCTTTTGAGGATGTAGCACTAAGGAACTATGGCCAACAAAGCCTCAGGGAAAATGGTAGAGGGGGTAGAAAGCAAGGTAAAATCATTCTGAAAAAAAATTGGCAATTTTTACCTATGAGTGATAATATCCTTTCATCTCCTCCCAGAAACTATAGGGGAGCTAGAAGGCTTAATAGATAGAGAGTTATTTACTCTGGGGTCAGGAAAATCTGAGTTTAAATCATACTTCAGACATTTATTACCTTTGTGACCTTGGGTAAGTCACAAGTTTCCAGCTTTTCCTTCCTCATCTAGAAATTGAGGATAATAATAGCATCCATCTTATAGAGTTATGTTGAAGACAAATGAGATAAAATATATTAAATTTTTTTGTAAACCTTAAAATTCTACATAAATATTGTTATTAACAGTGGTAATAATAATTAATAATAACAAAAGAATTCTTCTTTTTTGTAAATAACCACCAAGAAGAAAGGCAACTCCAAGCTCTTGCCTCAGAGGGTAAAAGGAAGCTTCTCTGAGTTTCTCCAAATAGAGTTATCATTGCATTTGCATCTATCAATAAATATCATATAATTTTAACAAGATAATCTTATAAGGAATAACATCTAATCTCACACATATCCATGAGAAACTTGAAGACAGCATATGGAATTTCAACTCCAACACTTTTATGGAATCAACAAATAAAAACATTGGAATCATTTATTCTCTATATTTTGTAGTCAACTGTTTGACCACGAAGATGTTATCTCATATAGACAATTGTATTCAGAGTCCTGTATCTTCTTTTCTGTTATTTCCATCTGTGATATTACAAATGTGTGCAATTCTTTCTCATAAGTATTTTATAGAAATAAAAAGTGGTCATTTTTAGGTAGCTGATACCTTCTTGGTAAGCATCTCAAAGTTACATAAGGAACCATTCATGATTTTCTAATCCCTGAACCACAGAACGTGAGAGTAGAGCCATTTACTACAACCTATAAATAAAAGTAACCCCCTCTACAACATACCCAACCAGTGGGCATCCAGTCTCTCAAGGCAACACATTGTACTATTTTTTACTCTGGACAATTGATTTTTCCATGCTTTTAAATTTCTCAGAATGATTTCTTATGTGTACATTTGCTCCAGTCTTATCACCTCCTCTCAACTTAATTTTCCTAACTGCAATTTCCACTTCTCCATCTTTCACATCAAATATTGAAGTGTTAGAGTACAAATAAGTTAGTTCTGTTATCACTGATGATCAAAACAGATCAATAAAGAAATGTTAGAAAATTCTATTTTCTAATTTTTATTTCAATTTTGATCTCTATTTTAATCTATTGTTTCTTTTGTGTTGATCTAGCTTCATTAGGTCTTGTACCAAGCTTTCTTCAGATTTTTCCTCTTGTACTTTTCACTCCTTTGTGAGATGATATGATTTATCAACTCCCTCTGTTTCTATTCTGAACTGATGGTTCCTTGGCTGTTTCTTCTCCCTTTAGCAAAGAGATAAGACAAGTTTGTTGGCTCAGGTGGTTTCTGTGTAATTTTAGCTTCCTCATTTCAGTGTTTCCATCCATACTTTGGAAGACTTCTGACTGCCTCTGCTGCTTCTCTCTCTCTCTCTCTCTCTCTCTCTCTCTCTCTCTCTCTCTCTCTCTCTCTCTCTCTCTCTCTCTCTCTCTCTCTGTCTCTGTCTCTCTCTCTCTCTCTCTCTCTCTCTCCTTGGTGGGGCACTGAGGGTTAAGTGACTTGTCCAGTTTCACACAGCTAGTAAGTGAAAAGTGTCTGAAGCTGGGTTTGAACTTAGGTACTCCTGAATCCAGGGCTGGTGCTCTATCCATTGCACCATCTACCTGCCCCTCTTCTCTCACTCTTTGCCCCCTTGCAATCTATATTAAGATCTTATCACTTAAATGAGATGTCTAGAATTACTCATTGTTACTCCCTGCTACCTCCCCAACTCAGTCATTTAACCAGAATGGTCTCTCTGTTCTTCACACATGAAACTCCATATACCAGACCCATTCCTTTGAAGTGGCCATTCCACTTGCCTAGAATGTACTTCTTCCTTACCTCAACTTTAGAGAGTCCCTCCTCTTCTTTAAGATGCACTTTAATCCCCATCTTTCTTGATCCCCCCCCCAATTCTAAATGCCCTCCCTTCCAAACTACTTTGTAAATATTTGCATTTATTAACTTTACACTTTCTTGTACATATTTTATGCATATTTGTTGTCTCCCACATTAGAAGGTATACTCCTTATAAATAAGGATCTTTTCTTTTTAACTTGAATCCCTGGCAGCCAGCACAGTTCCTGGCTATAGTACATACTTAATAAATGTTTTGATTGATTGATTGATTGGTGTCTCATGACCAAGTCCAGAGCTCTTTGTACTAAACTGCATTCTCTTACTATCTCTCCTTCTGACTCCATGTCAGTAACCAGTTATTTCCTTCTTAAAAAACAAACAAACAAACAAAAAAGAAGCATTTCGTTAATGAAGTTATTCCATTCTTACTATGTTTAGCCCCCTCCAACACTCTTCTTAAAGAAAATCAATAGCATAGAGGCATGAAGTTTATAAGTGGTTTACAAGCCTTTGTTTTTTTTTAATTCTTAATTTTCAACCGTATTTTTCCAAAATATTTTTTTATATTCTCTTCTGCGTGGCACATAGTTAAAGAAGTTATTGAGTACAATGGTCATACATTGATTTTTTTTGGAAAACCTTGGTAAATTGGATCATGAAAACTTAGATAATATAAATAAAAAATAAGGAAAGCAATTAGCTTATTCTAAATAGTCCCAAGGAACATACTATACCAGCATTCTCTCATTATAATTAATGAGTTAGAAAGGAGTATAGCAGGTTCACACATAGGGATTTGTTTGGAGTCTGGCTCAAATAAAGAGCTTTGATACTTAGAAGTCAGCTATATTTGAAGATAGAAGTTCCAGGTCCAAGTTCCAGTTTGGGTAGTTACTCCATGTGAGGCTTCAGTTTCCTCAACAATAAAAGGTGACTATATAAACCTTAATCAGCAAGCATCATCCAACTATATGAGTGACATTCTCACCCATCACTTCCAGGACATCATATATCAATTTGGTCAATGGCTAGATAACCCAGGCACTTCTACAATGATCCTTTAACCTTTGGGCTTGCTAGGTTTAGCAGAGGGCTAGGTTGCTGCAGGAACCCTGTCTAAATAGATCATTTAACCTGACTGGTATTGTCACTAGTTTATAGAAAGTCAGTCTCTAAAATTAATCTCAATTCCCTTAATGTGTTTACAATTAATATAAATAGTAGAAAAAGAGTATTCTCTGGTTTTGGTACACCCTCATAGGATCACATTTTTAGAGCTGGTAGGTACTTTATATATTATCTATAATCTATTTATCTATATCTTTCCCTTTTAATCTATGCTACAATCAAATTCTTAATATCCAGGAGAGCACATAATTACTGCCAACTCTGATGAAATGAATAAATACTAATGAGTACTTAGCAGGTCAGAATTATAATATGGGAGGTAAAATGTTGTCTATCAGACTAGAGACATAGTATAATAGCAAGAACAGTGAATCTAGAGGAAGCCAAACTAGGTTCTAATCCTTGTTCTGCTGCTTTATTTATGAGTGACCTTGGGCAAATTGACCTCTCTGGACCTTAGTCTCTTATCTGTAAAATTATAAGTCTGGGCCCTCGAAAATTCATTCCTTCCATAAATTATATGATTCTACAAAGAGGCCAACTAGTTTTGTCTAGAAATCTCCTTTAATGAAATTATTAAAGAGAAGGATTTAAAGTAATGGGAGTAAATTGGCCTGTGCTATTTTTGCATTTGTGAAGGAAATGTCTTCATCAAATAGAAACTAAAATCAAGAAGCAATCAAATGTTATCATGGGAGAAAGCTGATAAAATTCTGTACTGGGTGCCAAATAGGAAATAATGAAGAGGCAGCATTTATCTAAGGCAAATAGTTCTGTAAGCATGATAACACAATAAAGAAAGCAAATAACTACCAGCACTTTATACCTTTGTTGTTAGAGGGGCAATTTACTCCCTTAGAATTAAACTACAAGGACATTTGGTAGGAGGAAATGGAGACATGCAATTAGTCAGTCAACAAACATTTATTAAACACTTGCCAGAGAATTGGTGTTCCCCAAAAACATTGGCTACCCCTCTCCTAACATTTTGGCGTGTGACAGAATGTGCACAAATTCATTCTATTTCTTTTAAAGACTAATAATTTAATTCGTAGTTGATTAGGAGAGGCAGCAAGGTATAGTGGATAAAAGGTCTGCTTTTGCATTTGTTTTGTATTCCTAGTGCTTAGCACTATGGACCAGGCACATAATCAGTGCTTAATAAATTCCTGTTGAGTGGCTGATTGGGTTCAAGTTCTAAGTCTGACACAGATTATGTGATGTTAGGCAGGTTACATGACATCTTGGTGACCTGAGTAATTTTCTAAGACTAAAAGTTGCAGAACCATTACCAATCTGCATTGGTGAAGTCAGAAATACATTAATGAAACCAGCAGTCTAAGCCCCCCAAAATATCTAGATGGTTCATAGAAATAAGAATTCCTAAAAGATACCATAAGAACCTTTCAGTGATTCAAAAACAAAACCCTGGATTCTAGTACTTGTGAATAGTTAACATCAAAATTACCCCAAATTGTCATTTCATACTAAAATACTGACAGTCTCTTCATGTATTAAAAGAAGGATAAGAAGAAAATGCTTTTATAAATTGGTGATATCTGCTAGTCATTTTTTTTTTTTTGCGGGGCAATGGGGGTTAAGTGACTTGCTCAGGGTCACACAGCTAGTCAGTGTCAAGTGTCTGAGACCGGATTTGAACTCAGGTACTCCTGAATCCAGGGCTGGTACTTTATCCACTGCGCCACCTAGCCACCCTGATATCTGCTAGTCTTAAGAGTTCTTTCCTTGATCACAAAAGAATGAGTTCGATTTGGCTTAAGAGCCTTCTGAAAGTTGGTGGTTTGATTTTTACCACCACCAGTGTCAAGCATCACAGTATTGATGTTTCTCAATACACTTTGCAGCAAATGGCCAGTTCTGGTAAGTGACTGCTATTAGTAGTGATGAGGAGTCAATTTGAAGGGGTGTGGGAGAGTGAATTTGTATGTGGGCAAACCAAACAGGAAAAAAAAAAAACACCTTCCCAGTAGGAAAAAAAAAATTCAACCATACCACTGTGTAGTTTCACATTATTTATTGCTTAAGAAATGCATCTGAATCCCATTCTGACTGATTTAACAAGTGCCCCTACAGACTATGAATGAGGAAATCTGTACAGACCAGGCTTAAGAGCAGGAAGAGTATTATTTAATACTTAGTCTTTATGTATGCAAACTGGACCAAGTGCAGCAGGTGATAATTTAGCCTTAAAATCCATTCACAGTCTCAAAAGAGAAAGGGAGGGAGCAGTTCTCTCATTACTGATTCTCCTTGGACTAAAACATTAAAATGCATGACCCCCTCCTCCACCAGCAGCCCTAAATATCTAATGACCACATACTAAAAGCAGAATTGTATTTTCAAACTTCAAACTTACAACTTGTTTTCTTTGTTTTTGCTACTGATGGCGAGTCTTTTGAGGTTTTTAAAGATCAAGCATTGGTCATTTTAATGGAACCTTGCTACTGAGTTTCACAGCACAGAAGACAACTAAAAGCATACTTAAAAAAAAAAAGCTAAGTATTTTCTTTGTCAAATGGGAAAGCATGAGAAAAAGATCTCATCAATTACAGGACGACTAACTAGAAGCTAGAATGGAGGCAGTTGTTATGCAAACCCAGAGTAAGGCCTTGCTTTCTTTACTGGCTTTTGAAGTCATTTTCGGACCAAAGGAACAAAATAATTCTGTTTCTTCCTTTTCCTCTTATTGCTCTTAAAACAATAAAAGAGAAACAATTGATAAGAGGTCTAGTCTGGTGTGGTTAACTTGCTTCATTCTACCCTTCCTTATATTCATACAGTAGACATAATTTTCTTTTCATTCAAAATAAAACTAATTCTATTAAGATCCACTGACTAGACTTTCATACAATGCAAGCAAGAAACTCATCACCCTTCTATATTTATCTTAGTCATTTTGGATGACTTATTCCTTCCTCTCACTCAACCCACATGTCCAATTGGTTGCCAAATCGTGTTAATGCTACCTCCAAACTTCTCACAATTTTGCCCTTCTATCTGTTCACATCTACAGTCACACACTATTTCAGACCTTTCTCATTTGGCAATAGGATGATTATAATAGCTTCATTAGTGGCCCTGCCTCAAATCTTTGCCCTCTCCAATACACCTTCCACACTAGCTGACCAAATGATTTTTCTAAAGGTCACGACTTACTATGCCATCTTGCTACTCAATATCTTTCAATGGTTCCCTCCTATCTCCATAATAAAAATATAAACTCCTCTGCTGAGCACTTAAATCCTTTAGCCTGGTGACAATTTATTTTTCAAGCCTTATAAATTGGGCTCCATCATGTATAATGCAGTGCAAACTGGCCTTCATGCTATTCTTCATGTATGACATCCAATCTTCTGTCTCTGTGTGTGTGTACTAGATATTCCCATGTCTAGAACGTACTTTTGCATCATAGAATCCCTAATTTCCAACAAAACTAAGCACAAGTATTTCCTAATCTCCAATTTCTAATGGTTTTACCCACAAATTACCTCCTCTTTCTCTCTCCCTCCCCCATCTCTGTATATATGCATGTACCTAAACATCTATGCACATAGATATATGTATATATACACATATACATATATATGTATGTATATGTTGATAAATATTTTGAACTTTTTCATTTTTGTATCCTCAATGACAAGCATAGTGCTGGGCACATAGAGAAACTTAATGAAAACTTCTTGATTTATTAATTAAAATCTGCAAGTTAAAGCTCTGAGGGATTTAATCACCATTCAGCCAAAGTCACTAGCAAGATGGATTTCTACACAGAGCTTAAGATACTTTTTTTTAAAGATGGGTGGGAGGATGTGGACCTATTATTTCATTAGTTCAGTGATTTCCAGGGTGGAAACTCCATTCACTGATTCATATCAGAAGCTTGTCTTCAAATGAGTCTTAGAGAATTGTTGAGAGCATGGAAAGGTTAACTTGCCAGTTATCACACAGACAATGTATAATTCATAAACCCAGGTTTTCTTGACTACAGAATGTCTCTGGATCCATTGAGCCATGATCTCTCTTAAGTGTCTTAAAGGAAGAAAGGAAAAAAAGAGGAACTCATCATTTGAATATTTTCCTCTCTTCCAGTATATCTTTGAATAGCACAAATGAAAGGGGAGATTTGTTAATTGTTAGGAAAAGAAAAAAAAGTTCAATCCATATATTTAGATTAATTTATTTCTGACTATGGCTTTGGCTGTCTGTATTTGAACTGTTGGCAAAATTCCTCTGGATTTTCTGCTGGGTAGGCCCAGTTTTGGTTAATAGTTTCCTAGATAACAGTTACTAATATGTGTACAACTTATTTTGCATATTATTCAACACAGTTCTGGGAATCCATGAACATTTAATCAAATAAACGGTTACTTTTAAGCATATGAGCTCCCTAGCCTATTGTACTAGATGCTCTGTATCTGATAGTGTTAAGAAACTCCTTTTCATTCTCAAAAACATGCCAAACAAAATCTTTTTCATTCCCACTTCCTCTTTTCATTATTAGAAATGAATATACTTGGGTGTTTTACTTTTATAATTTGTAAAAAAGGCATTCAATGAAGATGTATTCATATACATACAATAAATAAGAAAAACTATAAATGGTGAAAGAACCTGACTCAAGAAATGTGTTTACAATGGACCGTAGAAAATAATCAAATTTTACTCACAACTAAATGATGGAAGTCTCAATTCCTATGCCTTATCACATTCCCTGTGTCTTGCACTATGAAACACTGTAAGGAGTGATGCCTTTGAAATGAAAGCACCTGGATTCAAATCCCACTTCTGATACTTCTTCCTGAGGCAACTTAGGTAAGTTCTTTAAGTTCTCAAAGCTTCATTTTCTTCATCTCTAAAACGAAATGGATGGACTAGACAAACTCTAAGATCCCTTCCAATTCTAAATGTTTGCTACAATCTAAATCTGGGAAACACTAGAAAGCCTGAAAGGAAATGTTCAATTTTCAATATAATCCAGGTCTGAACAAGGATTTATTTTCAGCTTTATTTGATTTTCACTGCAAACAACAAGAAATCATTACAGACTCCAGGGTTCAGACATAATACTCTATGTTTGAAGTAACTTCCATGAATAAAGCATGTATTCTGTAATTCTTATGGAATTTTGCTCTTCTTCAGAGGCAGCTCCAAAAAATTCTACTAGTCCAATTTTTGTCCATGGTGAGGTTCTATATCCAAAGGGAGATATCCCAATGTCTAAGTCACATGTACGGAGACCATGTTCCATTACCACAGCTGCCGATTTCCAGTGGTGTGATGAGAAGTTCTCCTAAGCAGAATTCTTCTGGGCTACCTTTGAGACTTATTTATTCTCAATCACGTGACCCAAAGGGAACAATTGATGTTTTCTACATGGAGAAAAGTGATAGATGGAAGGAAAGATATTTAGGAAAATAAGATAATATTAATCAAATTCTTTCATTTTGTACACATGGCCTCAAGGTTTGTTGCTAATTCCTTCCCCAACCCCAACCCACCTGAATAAATCTTCATGTTCATTTCTTTCTTTATTTTTTGCAATTAAAATGAGTTAATAATTTTTAAATCTCTTATTAAACTCTTAACTAAGTGCAAAGCACTGAGAATACAAATAGGAAAGACCCTGCTCTTATAAACAAGTATTTTTTCTTAATCTGTAACCTCTTGTCCCTTTCAAACAAACAAAAATTTACCCCCCTCAAATTAAGCTTTCAATCCATAGCTGCATCAACTAGCTAAATCAATCACATTAATAATATCTGAAAATGCATGTTGCCTTCTGCAGTTCAAGTCCATCACATCATTGTCAAGAAATGAGTCAGCCTTTCTTATTACCACAATGTCCATTATTTACCTCATATAAATATATTTTTATATATACCCCAAAAGTTCACCAATGACTAAATTGATTTCCTCTTTTATTCACTGGAAAAAGAACCAGAGAACCAGAAGAACCTCAAGAAATTATCCAACTGATAAAATAGTAGTAGTAGTAGAACCACTATTATCATAACTACTAATAATTGTCAATGAACATTTATATAATTCCCTCAAATTTGCAAAACATTTTGGGACTATACATACATATGTACACACATAGATGTATGTTTATGTATGTATATATACGTATACATATATGTATATATGTGTGTGTGTGTGTATATATATATATATATGGAGAGAGAGAGAGAGAGAGAGAGAGAGAGAGAGAGAGAGAGAGAGAGAGAAAGTATGATTCACTTTTTATAGATGGAGAATGTGAATCTGTGAGAATTAGTATGACTTGCCCAGGGTGACACAGAAAGGAGAGTCCAAGGTGGAATTAAAACTCAGGTCTTTCTAAATTCAAGTAGCACTTTGCTATTGGCTACTTAAAATCCTGAAATTAAATTTGCAAGGATACTAGCATTGACATTATATTGCAATGACTTTAACAATTGTAAGTATATATGTTTGTTTATATAAATATATACATATGTAGAAGCACACATAGATATAGATATGTAGATATAGACACATACCTATATATCTATATATACATATCTATGGGTATATATATATATATATATATATATATATATATATATATATATATACACACACATATATATATACACACATATATATATATACACACATATATATATAATATAAAAAATCTTAGTGCTGCTTCAAGCCTTAATAGCTTAAAATTTCAGAGACTTTTGTAATACCTTGTATACACATGCACACGTCTATATGTGTGTATATATAGTTCCAAAAGTCTGACATGTGAATATGTATATGTATATATTTGTGGGGGGAGGGAGAGAGAATTTGGGGTGACTAAGCTATTTAAAAAATAAATGCACAAAAGAGAACAGAAGGGGTCACAAACAAACAGTTCATTTTAAAAAAGCTACATGCTGACCATTCTGGAGAAAAATTTGGGACTATGCCCAAAAGGCTAAGAGACTCTTTGATCCAGTAATACTACTACTAAGTCTGTATCCCAAAGAAATCATAGAAAAGGAAAAAGGACCCATATGTATAAAAATATTTATAGCAGCTCTCTTCGTTCTGGCAAAAAAAAATGGAAATCAAGGGAATGCCTATCAATTGGGGAATGGCTGAACATGTTGTGGTATATGAATGTAATGGGATACTATTGTGCTGTAAGAAATGATAAGCAGGCAAATTTCAGAAAAACCTGGAAAGACTTAAGTGGACTGAGGCTAAGTGAAGTTATCAGAACCAGGAAAGCAATGTATACAGTAACAGCAACAACTGTGATAGACTTGATTCTTCTAGACAATTCCAAAGAACTCATAATGGAAAATCGTCTCCACATCCAGAAAAAAGAACTGTGGATTCTGAATGCAGATTTAACCATTCTGTTTCTACGTTTTTTTGTTGTTATTTTTTCTCTTTTTCAAGGTTTTTCCCTTCTGTTCTGATTCTTCTTTCACAATATGACTAATGCAGAAATGTGTTTAATGAAATTGTACATATGTAGCCTATAATCAGATTTATGTCTTGGGGAGTGGGGAAGGAAGGGAGGGTGGGAGAACAATTTGGAAGTAAAAATCTTATGAAAACAAATGTTGAAAACTATTTATACATGTAACTGGAAAAGAATAAAATGGTTTTATGATTAAATTTTAAAATGTAAAAAGCTACATGCTGGATTTGTTCATTTAAAGGAGAGACAAACTAAATATAATAGAGACTTACAGTTTCATATATAATTGTTTTGCTTTTTATGTGGAAGTGATTATTCTATTTGGTATCTTTAAGTTCAGAATATTTTCCAAAAAATAAAATATCATCTCATTTGCTCCACATAATAGCCCTATGAGTTAGAAGCATGAATTGTTCTCTTTTAACAAACGCTAAAAGTGAGTCTGTGAGAAATTGTATGACTTGCCCAGGGTGACACAGGAAATTCCTGGGTCAAATTAAAATACAGGTTTTCTTAAAATTCAAGTGTTGCACTTTGATTTTGGTCATTTAAAATGCCAAAATTATATTTGCAAGGATTCTAGTACTGATACTAACATTGACATTAAATGACATTAAATTAAATTGACATTGTGACATTAAATAATGAAATACTTCTTTTCCATACTTACATTAACTGATTCAACATTTATTAAGCACCTACTCTGTTTGATTCAGAAACCAAAATAAACAAATTAAAAAGTATTTGCCTAAAGAAGATCGCATTTTATGTTCATAATGACAAAAGTGTAGATAAAATGCAGGTATTGCTCTAAAAGTAATATCTTACAAAATGATATTTAAATAAAAAATGTTTCTCATTCATGATTGATAAATGGAATCTCAGGTCAAAGATGAATTTTAAACAGAGCTACACAATTGAAAATATTAGTATAGAAAGATAGAAAATTTGAAATTACCCTTATTTTTCTCAGTTTTTCTTACTGACTCTTTTTTCTTAATAGAGGATTAAGAGAGTTCTTATAAGATCTAAGTCTTCTCCCCTCCCCACACCCAATGTGGTTCATTAAAAACTCAAGGCAAAAAAGAAATGTTTATCACTGAGATAAATGGAATTATAAATGTCTTTTCTATTGAAGTGTCTTTTAGAATGGGCCTATTTTTTAAAAAATCTATCTGATAGAGAATAATATACAGCTTTTTATTAAATGTTAAATGGCTTTCTGTAAACTTTCGCAACATTTATTGCTTTTAAAAGTATAAAACATCAGGACATGATTACCAAGATTTCTGATGAGACTATTTTATAAATGATACAATAGAAATTTTATTTATTTTTTAATAATCATGTATCATTCATAATTATGAAAGCAGTATTAACCCCTGCAGATAATCTAGAGCTTCCCTAAGACCATTTCCTTTTTCTTTTTTCTAAAAGAGATGTAACAATTTTATTTATGATCTTTCTTCAAGAATGATATTTTTCACTTCATAATAAGTGATCAAATATTTGAGGTATGGAAGGTAAAAGTTCACGTTGGAACACAGCCAACCAGAGAGAGTAATAAGTCAAAAATGTCAACAAAAGCTGAGATAATTTGCCATGGTTAATTTGGGTAAAATTTGAATTAATTTAGTCCTATATATATTTTTTGTTTTGTTTTGGTGAGGCAATTGGGGTTAAGTGACTTGCCTAGGGTTATACTGCTAGTAAATGTTAAGTGTCTGAGGCCGGATTTGAACTCAGGTCCTCCTGAATCCAGGGCCAGTGCTCTATCCACTGTGCCACCTAGCTGCCCCAATCCTATATTTTTTAAACTTTCTATATTATATTAGCATCTAACAAATTTGCTTAAATTCCTTTTTTTAGCTTCAAGCGAAAGTCCTCTAACATTTGAATGGTGAGACTCAATGAAGCTAGTGAGGGTTTATCCATCACTATATTTTAAATCATTAAACTTATTCTTATTAAAGGCTCTAATGTTCAAACTACAGGCAGTGAAAAGTTTGCTTATTCTATTTTGGGGACTTGAAAGAAAGACTTTTATATTCACTTTTTATGTTACCTAACCATCTATTACCATTTCTTTTTTTTTATCTTTGGCATTGAGTTCTTAACTTCTAGATCAACTACAGTATAGTCTCCTCTGGCTACTTTTTAATAATATTTATAACAACTTGTTATTGTGGAACCACCATGGCCCTCAAATCCCACGAGATCTACAGTAGCCTTTTGAGCTTTTCCAATCTTCTTGAAAAAGAAAAAATCAACCTCAAGACCAAGAAAATGGTAGGTTAATGACTTTCTTCTTAATTATAGTTCCATTTCCAAATATAATAGTGTTTTCTTTCACTCTCAGTTGTAAAGCTGTGTCTTTCTCACACAGACAGATATTTAAAGACACAAAATCCCTGTATTTTCCTAATGCTGGCACCAGAATCCTTGCTGAGGATCACTTTAGATGCTTGGAATTCTGATGTATTAACTTTGTTGTGTGGTAAAAAAATATGAAAGGTTTTTAACAGTCGGTTAGGATAACTGAAAGATGCCAGTTTTTTTTTTTAAGGACCACCCTTTTGGGGAGGAGACCAACAGTCCGCCTGCTGCGCACGTCAGACTGCCTGCTACGCACTCGACTTCCGGGGTGCGAGCTTAAAAGACAAGGAGAGAACAGAAGTGAGGCTTTTTTCCTGCTCTGCTGGTCTCCTGACTGTGCTGCACAGATGGTCTCTCTCTCTCTCTCCAAAGGTGGCCTTCGGTTTTGGTGAGTTTTTATAAGGAATATAGACTAAGCTTAGACTTAAGACGATTTGTATTGTATTTCTACTTTCCTATCCTTCTAATCAACATCACCTTGTGACTACCATAACAATAAAAGGTCTATCTAGAAAACCAAAAGCTTCTTCCATTTACTAGTCTGGGAGACAAATTAAGAGAAAGGTTAAGTAGGGGAGATTTATGATCTAATATCCAATTTTAAATCTCACAGTTGGTATGGTTGAGAATAATTGGTCTTCTCTTAATAGTTCAAACTCTCCATTAAAGATGAAGAAGGTATGGTTGAACCATCAGGTCAGTAGGGGGAGAGTAATTTTTGTCTTCTACACTCCTACAATAATGTCCTTTGCCACAGGGCATGGGCATATAGTTTAATTTTCTATCACTAGAGAAGCATGTTGAGGACTAAGACTTTGCCATATTTTAATTATATGGGAAGCATTCCCATTTAAATTCCTGAACTGGACTCTAGAATACTATTCTGTGAACCAGTGGTATTGGCTATATCATTTATACCAATTGAATATCAAGGAAAATGAAAAAAATAAGATGGGTTTGCAGAATTTTATTCTTTCCTCTCATATGTATAAATATGGTAACACTGAAAGAAATCTTCCTTTGCAATACAGGTATTTTTTAAGGTAAAAGATATAAAAAACTAAAGAAATTCATTGCAAAAGCTTTAAAAATAAACTAGAGGGGCAGCTAAGGGTCACAGTGGGTAGAGCACCGGCCCTGGATTCAGGAGGACTTGAGTTCAAATCCAGCCTCAGACACTTAACACTTACTAGTTGTGTGACCCTGGGCAAGTCACTTAACCCCAATTTCCTCACAAAACAAACAAACAAACAAACAAATAAATAAATAAATAAAAATAAACTAGAAACTTTCCTACACTAACTATTGACCTCTATATCAGATTTCTTACACAAATTTCTATAAAACTGTTAGAAAGTTGACATCTATAACTATAAACTCACACATTCACATCTAAAGAAACATTTTTATTCTCTAATTGCTCTTCCCTTCCTTTCCAACATATCTATCCTTACCTTGCTCTAATGTTCCTGTCCCCTTTATAACCCATTGTATTTATTAGACCAATGAACTTCTCCTTGACTTAATAGAATCTCTTCTATACCTTCTTGCTTTTATTTATCTATTTTTTTTACCTTTTCACTGAAAACTCCCCTTTTCTCCTCTTCTATACAACATCTTGGGTTGTATAGATTTTTTTTCTAAACACTTTTATAAGATTTTGTTTGCTTTGTTTTCACTAATTCTTTTCTCATCGGTTGTGAAATTTGCTTCTATTATTCCTGGTCTATAAATGTATTTATTCTCTTTGAATTCCTCATAGAATTTAAGCTTCTAAAGTACCAACTCTGAACTCCCTCTTTAATCAATTTCTCTTAATGCCTTAAAGATCTTCGCCCATTTGTCTTCCTTTTTTCTCTTTTGCCTTACTCTTAGAAAGATATCAGTTCACAAATGGAAGTAATTTGGATAGGAACAATGTCTTATGTTAGAAATTACTCTTGGGGCAGCTAGGTGGTGCAGTGGATAGAACACTGGCCCTGGAGTCAGGAGGACCTGAGTTCAAATCCAGCCTCAGCCACTTGACACTTACTAGCTGTGTGACCCTCGGCAAGTCACTTAACCCCAATTGCCTCACAAAAAAAAAAAATTACACTGTATCTAAATTCGTGTGTTTCATTGTTATCCTATAACCTCCTCATGTTTGTTCTCCATACCATTGGTGACATTATCTCGTTTCTGTATCCATCCCCACTCCTCATTTCACTGCTATGTGTCAGCTGCCCCTAGGAGCTTGTAGATCCTCCTAATACAGGATGTTGTCCAGGTAGGCATGACACTCTCAGTAAAGGTGATCTTCCAATGGGCTAATTTTCCCCAGTTTAAATCCATCATGAAATTCCTACCTCCCATTCCAATCATACATACCACTTGACCTGTGTGAGTGCTCTTCTGTGGAATTACCTTTCCCTGGTGTGTTGAGAGTCTCTTCTTTGGTGTCCCTAGTTTTAATCCCCTTATTCTGACATCTCTCCCATTTTCCTGCAACCCCTCCTCTTTCAGTGAGTCTATATGAGTCATCATCTCTTCACTGATTCATGGATTTTGTCCTATACTTTCCATCTCTCTATTTATATACCCTCACATTCTTGCTATTTTATGTTATAAAACAAATTTATTAATCTTTAGGGGGCTTGTGGGATTTAGTTTGATGTGCATCATCCTACACCTCCACCATCAGCTTTCTTTCTCTTTATATTCTACTTATATATTTATCCTTTTGTTTCCTATTTATTTATCCTTTTGTTTCCTATTTATTTATCCTTTTGTTACCAATTTTTCTTTATTATTCTATAAATCAGCCTTTCTTTTTAAAATATATTCTAAAATTTGATATGCTTTATTTTATTGCTTATTTACTTGGCATTTGTACTTATTTACCTTTCTTATGTTTGTGTGGTTTGTGTTGTCTGCAAGTTGAATATTCTGCTTATCTCCTTTTCTCCCTTCACAATGATTCTCTTTTGTTGAATCCTAAGCTTTTTCCATTGATTATTATTTTCAGGTTTATAGGGATGGCATTTTGAATTATGTCTTAAATTCTTTTCTTTTTGAGAATATGTTATTCTAGTGCATTCATTGATTTCTTATCTATGTTGAATAATCTTATATTAAGATTCCCTTTACTTTATTTTTGTTTATTTATTTGTTTGTTTGTTTTGAAGGGCAATGGGGGTTGTGACTTGCCCAAGGTCATACAGTAAGTGTCAAGTGTCTGAGACCAGATTTGAACTCAGGTCCTCCTGAATCCAGGGTAGGTGCTTTATCCACTGTGACACCTAGCTGTGCCCCCCCCCCCCCGTTTCCTTTATTTTTGAAGGTATTTCTACTGTCCATTTGCAGAATTTGACCTTTTGTCTGGAGTTGTGAAATTGATCCACTATGTGTATTGGAATTTAAAATCCTTTTGTTTTGCCTTCTTATTTGGTTATTGCTATTTTCTGGAGGTGATCAGTAAATTCTTTCAGTAAATATTTTCTGTATTTAAAGGATCTAAACAGTATTCTTACATTTAAATTATTGCATTCATTTTTTATTTGCTATTTTTTGGGAGACCTGTGAGCCTTAATTTGTCTCCATGAAGTCTTTTTGAGGCCAATGGCTTTTGCTTCTACAGAGATCATGTGTTCTTTTAATATTATTGCCTTTTGCTTCTCTTTTGCCAGACTTTTCTCCACTTTAGTATTTTTGCTTGAATGGATATCTTGTTTTCTTTCAATGTTATTGATTTTGGTGTATCCATTTGCAGACTGCCTTTCATTTCTGTATATTTGCACTTCTGATCAATTATTCTCTCTTCTGTTCTTTGGTAAAATTTGCTATCATGGATTGAAGTTTTTCTATTCTGCCAATTATTTCTACTGTACAGGTCATAAATGATGCTTTCACAAGTCCTATTTTTCTTTGAAACCATTCAGAAATATCCTGCTGTGGTTCTATGCTCCCTTGGGTATCCATAAGACCCTCTACTTGATCAGTTGTTTATTCCTTTCCCTTTTCCTTATAACATTAATTAATAAATGTCTCTAATCTTTTACCTTATCTAGACATAATATTCTCTTCTTTTACTAATAGCTTCCATGTCAGTATACCTGCTCTTGTTCAAGGTTTCTGAGTTGTCTTGCTCCTGAGATCTTTGGTAATTTCCATTTCTCTCCCCCGCTCCCATTATTTTCTCCTCTTGATCATGCTTTAATTCTTTCCTTTTTGACAAGAGTTCCCCTGGGGGCTGGACCTAAAGACATCCCAGACTGTAGCCCTGCTGACCAATTCACATTTCATTTGCCTCAGTTTCCGCCCCATTTTTAGGGGGATGTAACCGGCTCCAGGGGGATTTCAGGTCTAATGAAGTACACACAAGCACACATATTCCCTGTCCAGTTTCCGTCATTCTTCAGTTCTCTGACTGAGGTCTGTTTCAGCACAGAGCTCTGTCATGCTACTATCTCAGTCACAAAAAGCCCCTGCTTTTTGGATTTTCCCTGGCACTGAGAGGAGGCAGGTGTAGCTGTGTTCTGTTGCAAGGTCAAAAATCAGGTCTCCTGCCATACCTTCATGGAAGGCAATTCCTGAGAGGGTGTTTAAGTATTATTAGCCTTTCCCATTCTTAGTTCACTAGATTTTTAGTTCATGTGGTTTCTTGATGTCATAGACAGAGATAACTGAAATTGTCTTGTGTCCTGTGCATAATTCCTGTTTTAGAAAAGTTTCAGGGATTGTGGGAAATTGAGAAAATGCCAAAACCTCCATATTTTTTATTATTTTACTAAGAAGTATTTTAAAAAGTCTAAATCTGTTCATCTTTCTTAAATTTCCATGGTAGAAAGAAAACACAACAAAACTTTATTATGGATTCAATAATTTCTAATGTTATAATTGTGGTTTTCAAAATTCATTGAGAGCTATAAGTTCTGACATTCATTGCTAATTATTTATTTTATCTACTTCATTTATTTTTTGAATCATTTGAGAATTTCCTTTTGTTGTTCTATACTATGCATTGATTACACAAGATTAATTCTGTGTGTCCTCAGGTACTGATTTACTTTTTTTTTTCTTCTTGGAATATTTGTTGAGAGCTTTGTAATTTGTTGAGAGCTCTTTTAGGGTTTAGTACTCATCCTTCTAATTTCAGAATACTCTCTAATGATTTTTATATTTCTGCCATGTTTTTTTCTTATCTTCATTCTCAAAATCTTTGATGTTCCCACCTTTTCTTTTCCTCATTCATCCATCACTCACTTTTTGATCCCTCCCACCTGGCCTGCTAGGTACATCTCCAGTGCTGGATTGTACAGATGACTGAGCTTCTTGCATGTTGGGCAATGTTTTCTTCAGGCTCCATTGTTGTAGTGTAGCTCTACAGATAGGATAAAATGAATTTTAGCTGTTTTATTACTCCTTCCTTTAAAAGCAGATGCTACCTGTCATATTTGACCACTTTAGCAGTTCTTCCTTTGATTGTCTTCTTTTTTCTCTTTATCTGGGGTAAATTAATAACTTCTACTTTTTGCAGAGTTCAGGGAGGGGAGGTGTTCTGGAGAGAATCTCTTTAGCTTTGGGGGTCTCTAATTTAGGAGCTGCCCCAGGCAGAAAGTAACATGATCCAGAAGCCTCTACCTCCATCTTCTTCACATGAGTGGACTGAATAAATGTCTGTCACTCATTTCAGAGTGAGGAGAATCAACATCTTGTGAGGTATGCCAACAAAAACTATAGCCAAACAGGATCCCAATGTGTATCTAAAGTACAAGTCAATAGGCTGCTTTGTGTACCACACATGTAGCACATAAGGTGGTTAATATGGGGTACTGAGTGAACATTTTAAGGATTAATACTCTCTAGTATTAATTAATAAGGATTCTACCTTTCTGTGGTTCTTTCAGCTTTAATCTTGTAGCTCCAGCTGCAATAGATGTATAACTCATGTAAAAAGGAAATTTTGAGTGGTGACTGGAGAAGGTGTCCAGCCCACCTGCTTGTTGGTCACATGATTTAAAAATCCTCTTCTTCACTCTCAGATTAGGACTAGGGCCATATTATATTTTGAAAGAATAATTCCTTCTCTCCTTAAAAGAATCTTATATAATTGTACATAACAAATCTGTAAACAAAAACAAGAATTATAATTGACATCATGACTATGAATGGGCTGATTTGATTTTAAACATAAACACAATTGTTTTAAGAAAGTAATGAGATGTCTAGAAGTCCAAATCTGTAATCTCAAGTAACTTCTAATAAAAATTATTAATTTATCTTATTGTATCTATACACATGATATATGTTTTAATTCAGATTACATCAGTTGAGTATTATGAATCAGAGATTTTTTTGTAAAACTCAGGTGAATCAGTCACTTCTTTAAAGGTTTTCCTTCCACTTACAGAGGCTACTTTGCTCCTCTATAAATATGAGTCTGTAGAACTAAGGAAATGGTGAAGGGAACCCTTTCTGATGTCTCTATCCTATTGATGCATGTATGTAACTCCAGAGGAAGCCAGAAGCACTTCCGGCCTAGGCTGACCTCTGCTTGACAGTAGAAATAAGGCATATGCATATATTTATCCATGTCACGTTTTTCTTCTCTCTCCCCTCTCTTGTAGCACAAAGTGAAAGGTGATGCTATATTGTGCTTGTGAATCTTTGATATGAACTAGTCTGGGGGCAGGAAAAGTGTGATAAAAACTCTTCTTCAACTATGATTGAAGAATAATTCCTTAAATTTAGTTTGGCAAGCAATTTGAAAGAAAACCTAGAGATTTTTCAGTTTCTATACAGATGGGGACATAAAGGGACTAAGCTATTCCTATCTAAATTTCCATGCTATTTAGATTTGTTCCATAGTGATGGATTTATAAAGCTACATTCTTATTCTAATTTAACTGGTGAGAGAATTACAATAAACATTTTTATTACTTTCAAATTAGTGTTTCTATGTGGAAGTGACACACGTTATATTTATGTAGTCATCTCCAATGTTCCCTTGCATGAGTATATATTCAGATTAGTAAAACTAATGAAACAGCATTTCTAGACCCTCAGTAACACCAGCACAGTAGAGTAATGTGTGACAGGATCTCTCTGCAATAAAAGAATTGAGAAGGTAATAAAATAACTTTGAAGTTTCACCTCTCAACATAAAAATGCCAAAGATGATAATAAAATAGTCAATGTCAGGGCACACTAATACATTGTTGGAGCTGTGAAATGGTCTATCTATTCAGTAAACTAATTAGGAATCATGTGAAAAAGCAACACCCTATCATTTGTGCCAGAGATCCCCCTGCCAGCCATATATACTCTGAGGAGGACAAAGGTTAAAAAGTAAGGTCCCATAAATATCCAAATATTTTTAATAGTACTATTTGTTCTACCACAAACCTAGAGGCAAAAGTGAGTACCCAACAATTGGAGAACAGCTAAACAGATGATGACATATAAATTTTATTAAATATAACTACCCTGAAAGCAATAAAAAATTAGTAAATTCAAAGGAATAAGGGAAGTTTTAAATAAACTGCTTCAGACAGAAACCAGCAGGACCAGGAAAACAATATACAAATAATGGCTACAGCAATGGAAACAAAAAGAAGAAAGTGAAACTGACCAATAGGGAAAAACCAATTCTGACCCTAGGAAAAGAAGAAAAGCATATTTCTCCTTTTCATGGAGAGGTGAGGGTCTATGGGTATGAAATAGTGCATACTGTCAGATATAGTCAATATCTTTTTCTTAACATAAGGGAGATAGATATCCAGAAATAACTGTGGCACTTAAACAGAAGGCATTAATCAACAATTTCAAATACATGAGAGGAAACTATTATCTTTCCAATGTTTACTGCCCACTCACTTCTTCCTGAAGAAGACTATGCTGACTTTGGAATGTATACTACTATGAATTTTTTTTCCTGCCAGTCCTTTTGAATTTGACCAGTGAAACTGAATTCGACCCATGTCTTCTTCACACTCATATCATGATTAGGAGCACAACCTCTCCTTGTGAGGGTGGTTCTACCTTCCCTTATGGAATCGCTGGTAAAGAAATTCCCTCTACCAATGCAGGCTGATACTATCTCTGAAGTTTATAGTCTAGAATTTGAGAGCTTACCAGAACACATTGACTTGGCAAGGAGACACAGAACACATATGTTTGAGAGCAGACCTGAACCCAGGTTTTCCTGGCTTTGAAACCAACTCTCCATCTACCAAAACCATGCTGCCTTTCTGAAACTAAGAATATGAACAGAAATCATATTATCACTCTTGATAGCCAGTTTTAGTTTAAGAATAAACACAATTGTTTTAGGTTTTTAACAAACTATTTGAAACAACAAACACCTGACCTCAAGTGTTTTCCCCCTTTTTTTATATATCTTATGGATCCTGTCTTATATTTTTATATCACTTCTAGGTATGATCCATCCTCACCCCCCCAATTATCCTTTGTAATAAACAAACATGTTTAAGCAAAAAAAAAAAAAAAGATACTGTCCATATCTGCAAACACATGTCTCATTCCTTCCTTGTGATCTGACAGCTCTCCTTTGAAAGCAGGAGGAATACTTCACCATAACTCCTCTGAACTCACAACTCTTAAATCTTTGTATGTTGTTTTCTCCTTAGGAATTTCAAAGGAAGCAATATGTGATTTTCTCTCTTTGTGTGACCACATCATATTTAATTGTATATATTCAACATATTTGTTTGGTTTAGGTTTTGTTAGAAATAGGAGAGGACTTGTGAGTTTGGGGGGGAAAAACTATGTCAGTGTGGCATAATAGGGAGAGAAGTGAATTTTTAATCAGAGGTACTCAGTACAAATCATTTGTATGTATGACCTTGAGCAAATCACTTAATCTCCCCTGACTTCAGTTTTCTCACTCATAAAATGGTGGAATCCAGCTAGATTAACTCTTATGTGCTTTTAAACTCTAAATCTATGGTGTCATGTCAATTTTCAAGTTGATGAATGTTGGGAAGCATCAACTCACTCTAATGATTGGAATAATGCTCCAATTTGGAAATGTTGAAATGAATAGGTGGCACAGTGGATAAAGCACTGCTCTGGATTCAGGAGGATCTGAGTTCAAATCTGGCCTCAGACACTTGACACTTACTAGCTCTGTGACCCTGGGCAAGTCACTTAACCCCCAATACCCCGCAAAAACAAAACAAAACAAAAAACAAACAAAAAAAGAAATGAATAGGAGATAGAAGGTGAAAAGTAGGTAACTTCATGACATAAAGCTATCATAAAAGTTTACTTTTGGTTAACATATAAGGTGAGATTTTGAACCTACTTCTATAATTGAGAATTGCTGCTTTTAATTTAACCACATATCAGGGACCCGATACTCATTTAAAGCTCAGGTTGGCCTTCTTTTATTTGGAAGGACACTGCTCTCTAGCAGGTGTGCAGAAAGATATGTAAGTCTCTTCTTGCTGTTATCAATAACATCAGCTTGTGAGCATGTATTTTTCATGTTGAGAGTGATTTTTCTTTCATTATCACAGTCTAATGTAGGAATCAAAAACATTAAAGAAGGAAGAAGTCAGATTGATGGCTCATGTATTTAGAATGCAGGTGGGGTGATAGTGTTGGTTGTGCATTTTAAGATACAGGCACAAGGAAAATGTCACAGGATCCTAGATTTACACCTAGGAGGCACCACAAAATTCATCTTGTTAAGCATCTCATTTTGTAGATGAGGAAAATGAGACCCAGAGACATGACTTACCCAAACCTATATAAGTTGTGCATAGCAGAGTCAGTATTTGAACTTAGGTTCTTTTTTTTTTTTAAGGCAATGGGGGTTAAGTGACTTGCCCAGGGTTATACAGCTAGTAAGTGTCAAGTGTCTGAGGCCAGATTTGAACTCAGGTACTCCTGAATCCAGGGCCGGTGCTTTAACCACTGCGCCATCTAGCTGCCCCTGAACCTAGGTTCTTAATTCGAGATATATTTGTCTTACCATTATGCTACAGTTTTTCTTCAGCTATTAAAAGGAAATGAAAAGGGGGGTAGCCACGTGGCACAGTGGATAAAGCACAAGCCCTGGATTCAGGAGTACCTGAGTTCAAATCTGGCCTCAGACACTAGACACTTACTAGCTGTGTGACCCTGAGCAAGTCACTTAACCCCCATTGCTCCACAAAAAAAAAAAAAAGAAGAAAAGAAAATCAAACTCTTCTCACTTGTAGCATGGCAGAGAGAAAGCAAAATGTGGCAGGGGTTCAAACCACACCTATAACATCATCCAACAAACAAAAAAAGGTGGGGAGGATAATAAACTTTCCTGGGAGTAGTAGATGCACCAATGTAAAATAAGTCATTCATTTGGTGAATAAGCTTTTATTAAATGCCTTCCCTATACAGGCTCAGGCTGCTAGGTGGCACAGTGCAGGGCTTAGACTCAGAAAACTCATCTTCCCAAGTTAAAATCTGGCCTCAGACAATTACTAGCTTTGTGACCCTGGGCAAATCACTTAACCCTGTTTGCCTCAATTTCCTCATCTGTAAAATGAGCTAGAGAAGAAAATGGCAGACCAGTCCAATATCTCTGCCAAGAAAGCCCTAAATGGGATCAGACGTGCTTGCTGCAATGGAACAACAGCAAACCAACAACAACAACAACAACATGCGCAGGCTCTGTCCTAGAAAGAAACCTTGGTTTTGAGCCTTGACATCTGAAATCAGTTTCAGAATTTACTGGTTTTTTTTTCCAACCTCAATAACTCTGGACTTAACCTCTTTAGCTGTACATTTCATCACATGAAAATGAGAAGGTTGGATTGGATGACTTTTTTTGTCTTTACTAGCTATTAATCTATGATCTTTAATTCTACTTCTACCTACATATCGATGTTTTAATAAGTTACTGTTTTTCAATGCAAATATCTCTTTGAAGGATTAACCTATTTTCTGTTTCCGATCCTATCATTTTTTCTAGGGGCCAACCTTTCATACTCCTTCACATACGTACTTGTCAAGTCTATTCTCCCTCCTATTAGGAACCACACCTTCCATGAAACCTTCCCTGATTCCCCACCCCATCACTATTGAAATTAAGTCTTCCTTCCCCAAATCTCTCATATCTGATAGATGTTTACTATACAATTATCAAAATATTACACATATTGTTTAATTATATGTATGTATACACTTACTAAATGTATATGCATATGCATATATTACATTACTGGCATTTAAAATCCTTGAGGGGAGGGATTGTAATATTTTGTTTTGTTTTTCATTTCCAATATTTAGCACAATGTTTGCAAAATAGCAATTAATAACTATTTGATGGATTGAAATGAATTATCAAATCTTATTTAGATATGATTAATATTTAGCTAAGATTCACAACACTGAGGGAGTACAAGTTTCTATTAGGGGTTAACGGAAAGGAGTGGTCATTTAGGAACATGGAGTTATACCGGTGGAAGAGCTAGAAGTGATAAAGAAATAGGGACTTTGAGCAACCTGAAGACAGCATGGGATTCCTGGGCACCTGTGGAGTAGGAGAAAGAGATTCAGAAAGGGAGGTGGGAGAGTTCTTTTTTTTTTTTTTGACCAGGCAATGAGGGTTAAGTGACTTGCCCAGAGTCATACAGCTAGTGTTAAGTGTCTGAGGTCAGATTTGAACTCAGGTCCTCCTGAATCCAGGGCCATTGCTTTATCCACTGCACCACCTAGCTGCCCCTGGGAGAATTCTAAAACAAAATTTCCTTACTTTGCAATTTTGCCTAGAGCTCTGAAGGGAACTAAGAAACTTGAAATTAGACTCCAGCTGCTACTAGTATAGTCAGTAATTTTGTTAATATATGGATTTTACTAGAAACCAGAAGGTAGATCTTCTCATCTTGGCTCTATCATTAACCTTAAAAAATGCAATTCAGTCAATTTTCAGTTAAAATGATAAACTTGAGAAGAAGTCAGTTCAGTGGCCTGAAATGAAGGGCACCTGATTCTTTAAGTTCATTTGAAGTCTCCAAAATTTCCGAAGTCTCAAAAACTATGTAAGTGGAATATAAATTTAGAAAGGTCTTACCATGCTGGAAACATTTAAGAAAGGTCCCAGTCACCATCTATGGCTCCTTTCATTTTTTTTTCTTTCTTTTTCTTTATCTTTCTTTTTCTTTTTCTTTTTCTTTTTTTTTTGCAAGGCAATGAGAGTTAAGTGACTTGCCCAGGGTCACAGAGCTAGTAAGTGTCAAGTGTCTGAGGCTGGATTTGAACTCAGGTATTCCTGAATCCAGGGCCAGTTCTCTATCCACTGTGCCTCCTAGCTGCCTCCTATGGCTCCTTTCTAAAGACAAGCCTAGATAAACATACAGTGAACATCTTGTGCTAAATAAAATATCAATCAGCTTTATCTTGTCATTTGCTGACATAGCAGGGAGGCCATAGTTGCCACTATGACAAACACATTTGCTCCCAGGTCGATAAACCCTGTGAGAACTTGTTCTTGGGAGCAACCACACATTCAGTGAGACATCATGGAAATCCAAATCAGGTAAATGTAGAACAATTCCAGAGGGATTCTGAGAAAGTCACAAAGAAAGCAGCAACTGCTCCTGAAAAGAGGAATAGGGGATCTGCAGCAGGGCAGGAAGCAGCAAACCGAGGTTTCAGACATGAAGAAAAATACACTCATATAAGGCTGTTGAGCCTGTCCTTACAATGAAAACATTGAAACTGAACCTGCAGCAGGGCATGCAAATACTACCAATGGGGAAATTACATCACCTAAGTTGCCATTATGAGCTTGTAGGAAATATAAACCAAACCTTCAAGGAAGGAAGTGTTATTCACTACATACTACACAAGGCTCCTTCTAATGCTTTGATGAAGGTGTGAATGCCAGTTCATCTGTACTGCTTGCTGCCTTAAATTAATAGTAAATGTCTTTGTTAGACTGGTGCATACAGGGGATATGACAATCCTCTGACAGTTAGGGGCCCAAATCAGGGAAGACCTTTTGTGTCACAGGGAATATTAGATAAAGACCTTTCCCCCAGTGAATATATATTGTCTTGCAGAGGCAATGATCTGATGATGAAAAATTACATTTATCATCCCTGGATAATGTTTTGCCTAATTTGCATGAAGCTATTAGTATCTTAATTTGTATTGGAGCAATTTAATTTTCCCACTTTTAGTAACCTTTCAACTTCAGATTACGAACTTTCACCAGTATCTTCAGTTTCACAAGGTTATTCTGAATTTTGATGTTTTCTCTGAGTTGCTACAGTCTATCAGATAAGGAAGTCTAGTTAATACATGTTTTTAAGATAGCAATGTCCTTCCCATCAGGAAAGACTTGGATTTTATTCTCCTTGACTTTCACTGAATGTTATTTTTGTGGTTTGTAACTTACAAGAACCAGATTCTTTCCAAGTCAAGTCACCAAGTTAATCTGATACATTTGTATTTGCCTAGTTAGCCATGTCAATCCAGCAATTTAGGCCAGTTACGCTCTTCAGATACAATTGTATTTTTTCTGCTCTACAATTTGGAAAGGTTAAATAAAATCATTGGGGGGAAAACAATAACAATCTTTTGTTCTTGGAGGACAATTTATAACTGATATCCCTGATATTTTACACAGACATGCCCCACCCCCCACAGGAAATCACTGATTTAAGTATTGTGTTGATGCTCTATAAACTTTCAAAATAGCTGTATCAGGTAATGCAATAAGTTATGATATTTAAGCTTTTGCTATGAAAGTATATTCCTTTCTTTAAAAAAGGAGAGGTTCAATAAATATATGGTTTTGTTTTTTTGTTACTGTTTCTGGACACGTAAAATATGTTCCTTGTAAAAAAAAAATGTCTTACAAGTGATGTAGCATAAGACTTCATGAGGTTCATCTATAACAATTTGATAACATGTTCTGACTTCAAAGAATCATTTGCTCTCCATGTTTAGTCATCAGGAAACCAATTTTTAAAGAAAAAAAATTTGGAGATTTCATGGCCAATTGAGTAAATGCAACCTCTTTAAGAAAAACATAACTGCATATTTACACATCAGTACTATTGTAGATTTTCTAAAGAATTACAAAGAGTCTAAAAAGTCTACAATCCTACTTTTATGTGCTTACAGCTACTTAGGAACAATTACAGACTAAGAAGTAAATAGTGCACAGATTGAGAAGTCCCTAGTTACCATTTCTTACAGTTGTCAAATATGTAGTAAAAACAAACAAACACAAAATTGTTGTTCAGACTTGGGTTGCTACTTATTATGTCATTCTAGAAATTTCAACTATAAACAATGATTGGCAAGAAGATAATATCAACCTACAACCCTAGAAAGGTAGGAAGGAAGGAAGGAAGGAAGGAAGGAAGGAAGGAAGGAAGGAAGGAAGGAAGGAAGGAAGGAAGGAAGGAAGGAAGGAAAGAAAGGAAAGAAAGAAAGAAAGAAAGAAAGAAAGAAAGAAAGAAAGAAAGAAAGAAAGAAAGAAAGAAAGAAAGAAAAATTATGTCCGTGATGAAAGAGTTAGTATTTATATAGCACCTTAAGGTTTGTAAAATGCTTTAGAAGTATATCTCAGGGGCAGCTAGGTGGTGCAGTGGATGGATCACTGGCCCTGGAGTGAGGAGGACCTGAGTTCAAATCCGGCTTCAGACACTTATCACTTACTAGCTGTGTGACCCTGGGCAAGTCACTTAACCCCAACTGCCCTGCAAAAAAAAAAAAAGGAAAAAAAAAGAAGTATATCTCATTTGATCCTCAAAATGACCCTGGGGGGTAGGTGCTATAGAGCATTACAGCAAAGTTGAGATTAATGTCAATAATGAATCCCCTGAAGTGAATGCATTATTTGAATTTACACTACATATTTCTATTGAACCAGAAACACTGACTATATTTTACATAATTATGATTTTGAATAATGCTAATTCAAATGCATGCACCTAGCTAAGACCATAGAAGGAGAAGAGAAACTCCATCAAGGAAGGTATAACCATCATCACCATCAATGGCATTTATTAAGGTCAAAAAAAGACAGAAAGAAAAAAGGAAGGGATAGTACTTTTCCTAAGATCCCATGCATATTTGGAATGCAGGCATGGCCTTACTTCCTTAATCAAAATTTCCCCCTCCCTGGGGCAGCTAGGTGGCACAGTGGATAGAGCATTGGCCCTGGAGTCAGGAGAACCTGAGGTCAAATTTGGTCTCAGACACTTAGCACTTACTAGCTGTGTGAGCCTGGGCAAGTCACTTAAACCCCAACTGCCTCACCATAAAAGAAAGAAAGAAAGAAAGAAAGAAAGAAAGAAAGAAAGAAAGAAAGAAAGAAAGAAAGAAAGAAAGAAAGAAAGAAAGAAAGAAAGAAAGAGGGAGGAAGGAAGGAAAAGAAAAAGAAAAAGAAAGAAAAAAAAGACAGAACATCATGCAAGGCAAACTCTAGCCATGTTGATAATCCTGTCTTTGTCTCCATTGAAAGCTAACTCTCCTGTCTATTCTTCTCTTCTCTTCTCTTCTCTTCTCTTCTCTTCTCTTCTCTTCTCTTCTCTTCTCTTCTCTTCTCTTCTCTTCTCTTCTCTTCTCTTCTCTTCTCTTCTCTTCTCTTCTCTTTTCTCTTCTCTTCCTCTTTCCCTTACTGTGCCCATCTTTCATGGTACTTCAGGGGCCATGTTCACTGTATGCCTTGAATATTACAGAAAACTTCATTGTCTGAATTCATAGTCTATTCCTCCCAGCGTAGGAAGACACAATTTTCAACATTTCCTAGAAGTTCATGCAGTCAGATCTCAGAAATGTCTTCCATAAATCCTAGAAAGACTTACATGAATTGATAGAAAATGAATTAGCAGAACCAGAACATTGTACACAGTAACAGCAATATTGTATGATGAAAAACTGTGAATGACTTTGCTATTTTCAACAATACAATGATCCAAGACTCATGATGAAACATGCTGCTCATGTCCAGAGAAAGAACTGATAATATCTGAATACAGACTGAAGCATAGTATTTTCTCTCTCTCTCTTTCTTTCTTTCTTTCTTTCTTTCTTTCTTTCTTTCTTTTTTGCATCTTCTTTTACAAAATGACTAATATATAAATAGTTTAAATGATTGCATATGTATAACCTATAACAGATTGCTTGTCATGTCAAGGAGGAATGAGGGACATGAGGGAATAAGGGAAAGATAGAGTCAGGAACTCAAAACTTTAAAAAATAAACTAATGTAAAATGTTTTAATTAGGGAAAAATAAAAATAATACTTTAAAAATTGTCCTTTGCCCACAAAAAAGGGGGAAAAAGTTCTGAATAACTGGTTATACAAGCTTAAAAAAAAACCCATATCCTTATGAACTAGCAGCACAGAATCTTAATACCTGGGGATCTCATTTAGCATTTTTCCCCAACTTCCAACCAGCTTCCTGATGCCAGCATTAGTGATCACATTGGTTAAAAGACTTTGATATTAAAAATCTACAGATGTCTTCCATCTTTTAATTGTTTTTCCTCTCCCTTTAACTTTACTCTTAAATGCCCTGCTTTGACTTTAATTAGTAGAATTCTCTTCCAGCTTTTTTCAAAAAGTATTTTCCCACTGCTCCTTTCTTTTATTAGGCAATAATTTTTCATTATTTTTTGTAAATCTTTATAAATAAATTAATATTCTAAACCAATGTTGATTCTTATTGTCACATCTGTCCACTTAGCAAGTAAGTCAGTATTTGCTAAGGCACATTTTAGACTTTTTATAATAATAATCACTTTTTACCACTTATTAGCTGTGTGACCCTGGGCAAATCATGTAACCCCAATTACCTCACACACAAAAAATCTCTTTTCAGGTCAGCTTCTTATGATGATTGGTTATATTAATTAAACTTCTTCATGAAATTTTTAGAGTTTATATCTTTTATTTAATCCAAATTGTATTTTCCTCAATAACTTACTTAACTTTGCCAGGGTAGAGAAACTATAATTGCATTCTGTTCTTTTTCCCCCATGTTTATTTTTCTTCTAACTCTGAACTCTTTTTACTCTTTGTACTAACAAGTCCATGGTCTGACTGTACATCAACATGATGACTTATCCTCACCTCCTCAAGGTTATTTTAAAAAACCTACATAGCATATAACAAGAATCATTTCAATAATTCAAATGTATACGCACTCATATATCTTCAGGTTTCAAAAAGTATTTTTTTATAAGAACTCTGTGAGATAGGTACTACATGTACCTTTATCCACATTTTACATGGTAGGAATGGTAAACTGTACATAGTTATACACGTACTGTTATACATGGTCACATGGCTATTAAGCATTGAAACTATGACTTGAACTAAATTCTCTTGACCTATCTTTGCATGAGACAAGGTGGTACTAAAGAATAATACTTCTATTATCAGTAGAACTGGGTTCAAAAACTACTCTTCCACTTATTACCTGTATGATCTTGGGCAAGTCACTTAACCTCTATGGATATCCTTTATGGTCCCTCCCATAAGATCCTATGATGCCATTATTTCAAGTCCAGTATGATCCAAACTATATAGTCCTAACATTGTTATCCAATAACAAATGAAAATACATTTAAGTGTTTACTATGTGTCAGTTATTGTGCTAAATAGCTGTTGTCCTATCAGCCAAAATGTGAATTACAATTCCACTGTATTCTAGAAATCTTTCCATAGCTAAAGATGAAACATTTTAACAAAAGAAGATAATTTTGCTCTTATTCATTTATTAGTATCCCATTCCAAAGAAGATGGAGAAGAAGAAGAAGATTTTAATCCTAGGTTTTGATTCACAAATAAGTCATATATATTTGAAAAACTGAGAAATTATGCTAGCTAATATGCTTGGAATTTTTTCCCTCTTCTCCTTAGTTTCCTGGCTTTATGCAAGACTCAGCTAAAATCCTACTATCTGTAAGAAACCTTTCCCAGAACCCCTTAATGATAATGTCTTCCTTCTGAGATTATCTCCAATTTACCTTGTATATATATTGTCTGTTCATAGACTTCTGTATATTGTTTTTCCCAGTAGATTGTGAGATCCTTAAATGCAAGGACATTTTGTCCTTCTTTGTATCTCTAATGCTTAGTAGACTACCTGGCAAATTGTAGGGGTTAATAAATGTTTGTTGACTTGACATCTCATAGGAGTACGATATCTATAAAATCACATATACTAAAGGATAGGAATATATATACAAAATTTGACAAAGTATCTCCCCCAATGGGGTGACTTTAATTTACCAGTCATTCAGAATATCGCTTTCCAGCAAAACCTTCCACTCTATGAAGATGCATGATACAATTATATCTAAAAATACAGAACAATGTATCTCTGATAATTGCTTAAAAGTGCATATGTACTCTGCAGGGCAGAGGCAATAAGCTCCAGTTACTGTTCCTCTCAAACATAATAGTAATTTTAATAGTTGTGCCATAAGTCTGAGCAATGCAATTAATTCGATGGCATTTATGGGAACAACCAGCCCCTGGATGTCCATATGAACTTAGCCACTGCCAGGTAACATTTATATGCTGGGTACACAAATAGCCTTGTCACTCAAGAGTCACTCTTTAATGCAAAAACACCACCATATCTGTCTAATTTCAATCATCATCAGGCACTTCATATGTAGCCTGTAAGAATGAATGACAGGAGCATTACAGCCACTCTGGATAATCTATAATAGTCTGACACCCAAGATGGATGGCATATATGTCATTCTGACTAGTATGTGAACACCTAACAACTAACAATCAAGCTTTGATAATACTGTTGCCCATATATCACTTCTGGGTAAATTTGGAACTGTCTCAGAAAACTGAAGTGGTACAAATACAAGCCTAAAATTCACTATTTAAATTGATTACCAGAAATGGTAGAAAAGGGTGTCTCACATTGGCAGTAACCTTTTTTTCTTTGCTACCCACTTTGTACATGTGAGCTTTATGATGTGTTAGGATATTTTCCTTCAGGTTTCAAGCATGGTGCTGCCTCCTATTTTAATGTATCCAGTACTATAAAGTTATAGAAGAGGAATGTTAATTTGTTCTTATGTTATGTGCAATAAAAAGGTAGATATTTCATTAACTTTCCTTCTTTTTATTATAAGAATTTAAAGAAATATTTAAATATCAATATAAAGTAATAATCATAAGATGTTTATATAGCACTTTAAATTTTATGAAACACTTTCCTTTTTAAAGAATGTCGTGGTATAGTTCATATTTTATCCCCATTTTGCAGATGAAAAAAATAGGCTCATTGAGGTTGTGACCAGTGTGTTATTGCATAATTTATGACAGAATGAGGTTTTGGATCTAGTTTTCCTGACTCCATGCCCAGAACTCTTCCCACTGCACAATTCGACTTCACTGGGAATTTATGGACGATGAGATAAGCATTACTTTAAGTCATATGCACTGTTATAATGAAAGCCTTCCTAAATTCTCATATAAATTAAATACAAATAGAAAGAAACTTTATGCACTGTTACATGCTAACAAAATACCATAAACAGAGAGTAACTGTGGACCTAGAAATCACAATGCATGTACTAATTGACGGCCTACCATGTGAACAACATACAGTTAAGCCATGAATGGGTAATCCAAATTTTTAAAAAACTTTTTAATTATATATCACAAAACATATTTTGAATCTAGGCTTGCAATTTAACATACTAAATAGATGAGTACAGGAGAAGCATAAAGTCACATACACACATTAAAAAATTAATATAATTATGAGCCACAATTTTTAAAGCGCAGAAGGCTGCTGGTCAGCTCATCTTTTGCCAGAGAGAGAAAGGGAGGGAGGGAGGGAGAGAGAGAGAGAGAGAGAGAGAGAGAGAGAGAGAGAGAGAGAGAGAGAGAGAGAGAGAGAGAGAGAATGAGAACAAGTAGGGGAGGGGAGAGGGGAGGAGAGGGAGATAAAGAAGTTTGTGGAATTTTGTAAATGTTATATTCAAATATGCTACAACTTTACCATGTAACGCATATGATATAATAGTTCTATGGAGAAACCTAAGCATTTAAATTTAACTCACCCAAAATTTACTAGGCATCTTTTTTTGCAAAAAAGCATTATTCTAGGATTATAAGGATACTAACAGGAATTAAAAGCAGTAATTGCTCTCAAGGAGCTCAAAGTCTCTGACTGAACATTGTCAGCATGAAATTTTCCTCATCTCTGTGTTTCAGCTACTGCTATTTCCCTTCTCTAAAAATGAACCACATATACACATGCCCTACACAATGACAGCTACCTACATGTAATCATATCACCCACATATGTACATATCCAACTCATTGCCAGCTTCCACATAGTCAAGTCATTCCCTTCCCTTGACTTCCATTCCCCTCCCTTCCCTAGCCTTCCCTTCCCTCACCTTCCCTTCCCTTGCCTTGACTTTCCTTGCCTTGCCTTCCCTTCCTTCCCTCCCTTCCCTCCCCTTCCCTTCCCTTTTCTTCCTTCCCTTCCCATCCCTTGCCTTGCCTTCCCTTTCCTTCCTTCCCTTGCCTTCCCTTCTAATAGAGCTGTTTACTTCCTTCCTAAAATCTCCCCTACTTAAATCATACTAGGTGAAAAATTTCTACGCTGCTCAAGAAAAGTTAACCAATTTTTCATTTGTTGTTCATCCTTCATCCTCAAAGAGGACCAATGGCATCAGAAGGGTAATTTATGATCATCATTGGTCATTATAGCCTGAGGATTCATCATCTACTGGCCAACCTACTGGTCACTGGATAACAGAAGGGACTTAAGAGACCATCTAATCCAACCCTTTAGTTGTACAGATGAAGAATTGGCAAATAGGAGATTAAGGAGCTTACCTAGTATTACACAGTGTCAACCAAAAAATAAACAAGTATTTATAAATGTAAGGCATTGAGATAGGAGATGGAGGGTACTACATGGCACCCAAAGAGAAAACCAATGTGTATGAATCACAGAATGAAGGAAGAAGAGAAATGTCTGACTAGGCTAGAAATATAGGTCAGGGTCACATAGTATAGGACATATAAAAAGTGAACAGAAGATATTATATTTAATCCTGGAGACAATAGGAAGCCACTGATTTGGTTGAGTAGGGGAAAGATGTATTTGCACTTAATGAAGGTTCCTTTGGAAGTGAAGTGAAGTATGGACTAGGGTGGGGGGAAATTTGAGTCAGGTTGACAAAGAGGTTGTTGTATTAGTCTAGGCAAGGGATAATGATCTCCTGAACTATAGACATAGATGTATGAGTAGACAAAACGGACTGGATTCCAAAGATGTTCTGAAGGGCAAATAGCAATATTTTGCAATTACTTGAATATATGAGGTGAGGAAGAGTGAGTAATATGGGAAAACACACCACAGGTGGGAAATGAACTAATTTCCTCTAATATAGAGAAATTATCAGTAGAAATTCTTTACCTAGAAGCCATGATTTTTTAAAAAACATATTTCGATATAATTGTTTTCCTTCATAATCCTATGTATTTTATTTTATGCATTTAAAAACATTATTATGAGAAGGGGTCCATAGACTTTACCAGTCTGCTACAGTGAGGTCATGACATAAGAATGTTATGGACCCTTGTTCTTGAACCAGTGCTCTTTCTTTACTCAACCATACTGTCTGCCTTAGTAAAAAGCCTCTCCAAATTCTGGTAGTTTCATTCCTGCACAAAAAAAGCTTACATTTTTTTTTTGCTGTTTTGTTGGGTTTTTTGTTTTTGTTTTTGTTTTTTGGTCACGCTCATACTCAAAGCCCTTCCATTTTGAAAGACCTGCCAGAGCTTGTGATTTGGTTTCATAAAACTTATCTTATTCTTTCCTGATGACAGTTACGTGGCTACTTGTTTTTCTCCCACTCTCAGCTCAATCTTTATATTGTAAGCTCCTTGAAAGCAAGACCTGTGTCAACTCTAGCTTTGTATTCCCAGTTTTTAGCAGAATGTCTTATACATAGTGGTTAATGATCAGGCAATCCTGAAGTTAATTTTAATTAAGATGAGTATACAAACAGATATAACCCAAAGCCCAATATAATTATGGCCATAAGATGGGTCTTAAAAGCTTGGTGAATTCAGAGGTGCATGATATCACATCCCATTGGTGGATCAGGAAAGGCTTCATAATGGAGGTAATAATTGACATGAGCCTTGAAGAATAGGTCAGATTTCAACAGGTATAGAGAGTAAGACATTTCCTGGAAGAGAAGAGAAAAATAGGAATGAAGGGTTGAAGGGATAATATGGGGAATGATTAAGGAACAGAGGGAATATATAGTTTGGCTGAAACATAGGGTACAGGAAGGGGGAATGGGAGAGGTATGGCTAGAAGAGTGGGTAGGGACCAAATGATGGAAGATCTTGCATGACAGAATGAGGAGAGCATACTTAATATGTAAGGTAGTATAGAGCCAAAGATGGTTTTTGAACAGGAAAATAACATCTATAGAGATATTCCTTTAAAAATCTAGCAGTAAAATCTGACATGTTCGGGGGCGGCTAGGTGGCGCAGTGGATAGAGCACCGGCCCTGGAGTCAGGAGTACCTGAGTTCAAATCCGGCCTCAGACACTTAACGCTTACTAGCTGTGTGACCCTGGGCAAGTCACTTAACCCCAATTGCCTCACTAAAAAAAAAAAAACAAAAAAAAACTTAAAAAAAAAATCTGACATGTTCAAAATCATCTAATCCAATCTCATCATTTCTCAAATTAAAAAACAAAGTCTTAAAAATGTGTCCAAGGGGGTGGCTAGGTGGTGCAGTGGATAAAGCACCAGCCCTGGATTCAGGAGTACCTGAGTTCAAATCCGGCCTCAGACACTTGACACTTACTAGCTGTGTGACCCTGGGCAAGTCATTTTACCCCAATTGCCCTACAAAAAAAAATGTGTTCAAGATCATACAGATAATTAGTAGGATAGCAGAAACTTGAATGCATATCTTCTGAAAGGGCATTTTCCCTAGAGTTAAAGGACCACAATTCAAAGCCAAACCCTGATACTGACTGACCATGTGATCCTGGGCAAGTCATTCCTCTTTTGGCCTGAGTTTCCTCATCTGGAAATGAAAGGTTCAGACTAGATGGCTTCTTGGTTGCCTTTCATCTCTGGATCCAAGAATGCTATGAGTTTGAACTATGGCTCTTTGCAATATACTGTATCTTACTCCTGCTTTTGTCAGGTAACTGCATCATATATTATTATTAAAGACAAAATGGCTCCAAACTTGGTGTGTGTGTGTGTGTGTGTTTGTGTGTGTTTATCATCTAAACTCATTTAGGCAATGGAAAATGTTTATGCTTTAAGCCATCAGGCATTGTGTTAGTGTTGTTTTCTCTCTACCAAGAGGGTAAAGTGATAAAGCTCTACACATGACATATGGTTCCAAACTGTATAAGCAACCAAAGGAAATGGAAAATCAGAGGAGAGGATTTTAAAAATTAAAGCAGCATTTGACTGCTCTGCATTACTGCTGATTTGCAGAAAAGTGCCCAGGAAAAAAAGAGATGAATGATGGATATGGAGTAGTAGAACAAGCAATGGAAGAAGTGTATTTTAAATATTGCTCTGGAACCAAAATTAAATCACCCTTATGTGGTGTTTATAGCCTAAGTCCTGCAACAAGAACTAAATTACTGTTAGATTTTCTTTCTATATGTAGATCAATAGAATCTAAGAAGAGACAATGGTCAAATATGGGGAAAGAGAAGAGCATATCATTTTAATATTCAATACTCCCCCTCATGTGCTCTCCCTCTAAGCCGTGAAAAAGATGTAATAATTCTAAGAATTTAAGGTCAGCTACATCTCTGTTGTCCCTAAACTTGTTGTTAACCCTTGAATTGTGTTTTACAAAAACAGGTAATGTTAATAAACTCCTCTTTTTCTGAATTTTGTCAATTTCATAATAATACAGATTTCAGGGGATAGGTCATACACCTCTAATTTTCTGCTTTCCCAAGATATGTTTATGATTCTTAAAGTTCCTACAAGTTTTTTTCTTGACCTTTTTACTCAAGAAACAGCCAATGAAACACTTGGAAATGCTTGTGGTATAGTTTGAAGATGTACCCTTCTACTGCTGATTTAAGAATTATATATACATGGCACTAAATGTGATAGAACCTTGGTAAAAATCTATTTATGTATGAGCAGACAAGTTCTATTAAGAGGTTTCTATGGAGAAGAACCCCTTCTGTCATTGTAAAAGAAATGGTTGATCCTGGGCAAGACAACAGTTGAAGTAAGCTCATACTTTAAGGTACATACTTTACAGCTAGGTGACTCAATGGATAAAGTGCTGGGCCTGAAGTTGGGAGGACTGGAGTTCAAGTACATCCTCAGAAACTTAATATGACTATGGGCAAGTCACTTAACCCTGATTGCCTCACTTCCTTCATCTGTAAAATGAGCTAGAGAAGAAATGGCAAATCATTCAAGTACCTTTGCCAAGAAAACCTCAAATGGGGTCACAGAAAGTCAGACATGACCAAAACAACTAAACAACAACATACATTCAAAGGAAACATATACATTCATTCACATTACATATTTGTTAGAACTGGGTCATGAAAAATGTTGGATTTCATTTCAGAATATCTGGATTCAAATTCCAACTTTTCTAATAATGAGCTTCTTGACTTTGAGCAACTTACTTCATTTTTCTGGGCTACAACTTTGTCAGTCAAATGATAGAACTGGAGGTGATGATTCCTAAGGTTCCTTCCAGCTCTAAGATCTGTTTTTCCATTACTGGTGGGCAAGTGAGATAGATAATATTCTAAACACTTGAAATCACCCTCTATGAGTTATTGTGGAATAAAATATTTCAGTCATTCAATAAATATTATACCAAAATGCTAATTATCCCAATTAGGGATTAAATAATTGTCCAACCTATTTGAGTCAATCAGTCTTAAAATGTGTCTTGTTCTATCTCTATAATTTCTCTTGGCAAGCACCTTTTCTTAACGTCCCTTAAAGTCTATGCCAATTAGTTTATGCTATGTACTATAGATCCTGAATGATTCTGTTAATGATTCATGCTTATGTTCCTAGCCTAATGAGCTAAAAAAATTTTCCAGATGCCTCAAAAACATATATTCTAAGAGTAGTTTGTAGAACATTGCCCTAACCTTTAAGTATGGCTTATATAGAAGGATTCATAGATCACTAATGTTAGAGCCAGGAAGAACCTGACAGATATCATTGTGCAGTATCCTCATTTTCCTGTATCCAAGGACTTATATGTAGGAAATGAGTGATTTGGGACTCTCATCTACCTCCTGTGAATCATTTAACTCAAAGTTCAGTACTTTTCCTACTATACCATGCAGAATAGATTTCAATCTCTTACAAAGGCCTGCTTCATCTCTTTAGCAGTTAGGTATAGTCTACACAAGATATGATGTAAATCAATCACACAATTAAGAAACAGTCGGAATATGCTGTTAAGCTTTTTATGTAGTCGAACTTGCCCAATTGTTGCCAAAGTTCAATTCAACTACTGGTAGGGGTAAAATCATGTCAAATCATATTGTCTTTCTTTTTAAAAATCTTATATTTTTTTCTATAAAGTGACATGTAAAGTTTAAGATTTTGTTATATAAAAGTTCTGTAAAAGAAAATAGTCTGTATAAAAATGAATGTAAGACAAACAACAAATTTCATAATAATTCATACATATTGTGTTTTAAGTTTACAATGAGTCTTCCTTTCAACATCCTTGTGAGATAAATGATGCAAGTAATATTATCACCAATTTATCTGAGGAAGGCTAAGAGACACTAAGTGAATTACCCAATGTCAAGTAATTAGTAAGTAGCAAGATACAAAACAAGGTCTCCTAATTCTCAGTTGAGTGCTCTATATAGAGATGTTTATTTAAATATTTATTGGTATCTGAAAGTTATCTTCTATAAAGTTGCTATATCCATCTGTCTTAATATAGTTACATTTTAGCTTATTTTCCCTGAAGAATAAGTATCATAGAAAGCTTGCTAATTACTCTCTCAATTAACAATGCCTAAGGCTTATGCCCTATAATTCCATCCCCACAGTTATATTAGCTCCTAAAAGTTGGTGCTATATATTTCAATTGCAGGGCAATTCTTTTGAATGGGTTATAACATTTTAATGATAATAATAGTAATAGTTGGCATTTATATAGCATTTTAAAGTTTGCAAAGCACTTTCCATACACTATCACATTTTATTTTAAATTATATATTATATTAATTATATCCACATAATTAATATGATATTAATATACTATTAATAATATATCTCTATATATACATAACATGCAAACTATAGGCATACATAAATATATATATTTATGTATGTATACATATATACACACATACGTATGCTGCTTTATGGCAACAGATCTTTATACAAAGTATATTATTCTAATCCTATAATAACTAAGAAATATATAGTATGATTATGACTATCTCTATTTTAAAGATGAGAAAACTCAGGCTAAGAACAGATAAGTGATTTGCCCAAGGTTGAATAACTAAAAACTTTTTATGTTTTTTTTTTTAGGGGAAATGAGGATAAAGTGACTTGCCCAGGGTCACACAGCTAGTAAGTGTCAAGTGTCTGAGGCCGGACTTGAACTCAGGTCCTCCTGAATCCAGGGCCGGTGCTTTATCCACTATGCCACCTAGCTGCCCCCAAACTAAAAACTTTTAAAGCCTGAACTGAGACCCAGATTTCTTGTCATCAAATCAAGTACTCTTCTTTCTGCCTCTTTCTCTGCCATTGTGTCTGTCTTTGCCTGTTTCTATGCCTCTGTCTCTTTCTCTCCTCCTCCTTTCTCTCCATCCCTCCTATTTATTCCTTCTCTTCCCTCTCTCTCTTTCCCCAAAATTAAAATTTCAATTTTAAATCTGAAATTCTTCTCATGTTGTTAGTACCTTCCCTACTTGCAAAATGCCCTCAGAAGGATTGCTATCATGCTATGTAGCTTTTCCATTCTTTTAGACATTGATGGTTGTGACGAAGGACAAAAGACCAACCTGGTGAACAGCAGGGCAGACAACCCATTCTTTTTCACACTGACATCTTTAATAATGTTAAGAAAAGAATGGAATTGTTCAAGGAATCACATGATCATAGCATTCATTTTCCAGCTAGAAAGAACCCTAGAGACCAGATAGTCCAATCCTTCTACCCCACAGTTTACAGAAAAGAATATGAATAGCAGATGAAATCTATTTTGTATAGCCTACCAATGGTATCATTTGAATATACCTGTCATTCAGTTAAGGGTTAGACTAGATGCCTTGAAAAGCCTTACGGGCAATTACATGTTGATCAACTGTGACAGAATTGACTCTTCTCAGCAATACAATGGTCCAAGATAGTTCCAAAGGACTCATGATGGAAAATGCTCTCCAAATGCAGAAAAAAAGAACTGTGGCATCTAGATGCAGAATGAACAATACAATTTCTATTTTGTTTTTGTTTTTCGAGGTTTTTCCATTTTGCTTTAATTCTTCTTTCACAGCATGACTAATGTAGAAATATGTTTAATGTGATTTATATCAGATTACTTGCTTTTTTGGGAAGTGAGGGAGAAAAATTTGAAATTAGAAGTCTTATAAAAACAAATATTGAAAGCACCAGCCCTGTATTCAGGAGTACCTGAGTTCAAATTTGGCCTCAGACCCTTGACACTAACTAGCTGTGTGACCCTGAGTAAGTCATTTAACCCCCAGTGCCCCGCAAAAAACACCAACAAGAACAAAAAAAACCCAAATGTTGAAAACTTTCTCTACATGTAACTAGAAAATAGTAAAATACTTTTATGATTAAAAAAATTTTTTAAAGAAAGTTCCTAGGAGCTATTTTTTGTTCCAGGTGGAGCTTTAAAGTGAGCTTTAAGATAAAAACTGCAAGGCAAAATAGTATTTTTTTCTTTTTTGTACTATGAAAGTTTAAATCTACTTGAGAAGGAAGAAT
This sequence comes from Dromiciops gliroides, assembly GCF_019393635.1. Lineage (NCBI taxonomy): Eukaryota > Metazoa > Chordata > Mammalia > Microbiotheria > Microbiotheriidae > Dromiciops > Dromiciops gliroides. The sequence continues at coordinate 357,616,388 of NC_057864.1, read as the reverse complement.
ATTAATGATCAAATTTGATTATGAACCATGCCATATAGACTTTTTTTCAAATCACACAAGGTAGGATCTCCTCAAGTTACAAAAGAGCCATCCAGAATTTAATCATTGTCAAACTCTAGTATATTTGCTAGGACAGCAAGTATGAAAACTAGGGAAAGTGTGGAAAAGTGAGGAAATCAGAGTGTAAAGGGATCAAATAACTTGCCTAAGATGGTATAGTTTGCAAATGGCAGGGATAAGATTCTATCCCAAGTCCTCTGGTTTGAGATTCTAAACCAATTTTCACTAAAAGACACAGCAAATTATTGCCCAAGCATTGTTACACATAAAAAGCTAATACCTAGTTAATTTCAGTGTCACTCATTGAATAAATCTGTTTGTTTATTCCAACAGAGCTTCTGAGCAAAGGCTGTGTGGCTCTTAATCGATGTCACAGAATCTGAGATCTAGAAAAACTCTAATGAATATATCTCCATTCAGGAAAGGCACTATTCATATTTTACAGATGTGTCTACTGAGGCTCAGAGAAGCTAAAACACTCATCAAGGTAAGCAATTCAGTTTGCCATTTGTCCCATAGAAGAATTTAGCAGAATTGTGCTGTTAGCTCAGTGATGGAGAAGATGATATACCCAGTATTAAAACCATTGCACTAATCCAAATACCCTTCAGATATATTTTGCTTGTTTAGAACCATTCCACAAAAGTGCTACTCATTGTTTAGCTTCTGAATATATCCATGAGTTCATTATCTGTCTGACGGCCAAGAGAATTTTATTTCTTTTTCTTTTAATTTTCATTGATAAATTTTCACTTTCATATCATCTTCAGTTCTGAACATGTCCCTCTCCTTCCCTTTTTAGGGAACTAACACTTGTAATGAAGAATAAAAGAAGACGGGGGAAAAACAATTCAGCAAAACCAGCCAAGACATCAACCAAAATTGACAGTATATGCAATGTTCCACATCCATAGTACTTCTACTGTTGCAAGTAAGGGAGGTAGATATATTTTTCCTCTCTTCTTTTAGGTTGTTTGATCATAATAATTTAAGTTATTATTCATTTTAATTTTTTTAATTTCTCAATTTACAACTTTGCAGCCATTTACATTTGTGTCCCTGTTCTTGCTTCACTCTGTATCACTTTTTATGTCTTAATTTAAAAATGCAATTAGAAACATTTTGATGTTTTTAAGAACCTTTTTTAAAATTTTGAGCTTTTGGGAGAATATACAGCTAGTAGGGGTATCTCTAGGTCAAATACTATAGACATTTTAGTCATTTTCTTAGAATAATTCCAAATGACTTTCCCAAATAATTCAATCACTTCAAAGGTTGACCGATAGTGTATTAATATGCCTGTCTTTCAACAAATCTTCTAACACTATTCCCATCTTTTATCTTCTTTAACAACTTTTATGTGTGAGAGAAAAAAATCAGGTTGTTCTTAATTTCATTTTTTTTATATTTGTTATTTGGAATAATCTTCCACATGATATTCATAGTTTTCAGTTCCAGAAGTGTTGTTATTTGGGAGTCAGTGGTTTCTGGTACCAGTTTCAGTACTGTGTGTTCTAATCAACTTATTTCTTCCTTCAGGGCATTTGATATCAAATATTAAAATCTCCTAAGACCAACAATATAAAAGATGGTGTTCCAGCAATGATAATTCTACAAAGATTAAACCATATTCTTCCCAGAACACTTCTTCCCCTTCCCTTTTGTCCATCATGCCAGATGTTAATACACTGATGATTGTGATACAATAGTCTCTCATAAATGACATCTCATGAAACACTCTATGACCATTTGAGTTCTTTGAGACAAGTGACTATTATATTGTACTGCTAAAAGTAGATAGGCATTTTTCTGTAAAAGGAAGTCATCTAGAGAAAAATGCATAAGGAATCACATTTTTCATTACCTGTTCATCATTTAGAAGACCAGTTGAAAAAGGCTACAAACATAGAGCATTATGGGATCACTAGGTCTCTTTTCTTTTGATAATTGTTTGCATCATTCTATATTTTCTAATGGTTCATGAGACCACAGTACTTCCAAGTTTCTATTGACATAGTTCATTCTACAAGTCATCAGAACAGAAAAAAATGTTTACTATTTGAAAAGGAGGATCTATATTACAAAAGAGGTAGATAGGTAGATAGATGGATAGAGGGAAGAATAAATGGATGGATAGGTAGATATAAGAATGAATGGATAATAGGTAGGAAGGAAGGGAAAATAGTCTGTATTCAGATAACATCAGTTCTTGCTCTGGAGGAGGATAGTATTTTTTTCATCATGAGTCCTTTAGAATTGTCTTATGATCATTGTATTTTAATATGTTTCCTTTTTACTCAAATATTGTAATTTATGGAATAAAAATATTACTCTTAAAAGGGGCCATAGAGATTCACCAGACTGACAACAGGGTCCATGGCATAAAACAAGTTTCATGAGTCCAGGATTAGACAGATACCCCCTAATGTCCCTTCCAGCTCTCACATTCTTTGATTCTGTGATCTTAAGGAACATATAACCTAGATGAGGAGACAAGACATAAACATATAAAACTATTCATTATAAAACAAGGCAATTATATGATTAAATGCACTTTCCCCAAATGTTCTGTATAATAAGTATGCTAAAAAATAATTCAGATGAGTAAAGGATTCCTGGGGACTTGAATGATCATGGAAAGTTTTAAGAAGAGAAGTTTAAAAAATGTAAAGAATATGTAGGATTAAGTAGGTGAAAAGTAATGAGAATGGTATCTGTGGCTGGTGAAAAGTAGAAATGGATATTTTATATCACTTTCTTAAGCATGTGTAACTTCTTGGTTTTTAGGGGAATGTTTCTTCAAACACATACAAACATCCCTTCCTAGTTCTTCATGATCCCAATTTTATTCCTTATCAGGATGAGTTGTTTTTGTGACTTCAAAATTTTATTTACATCCCTGCCCCAAACTTTGAGCTGATTTCTCTCCTGTAGCCACTAAGGCCATGGGATCCAATAGTGTTTATAGAGGGATTTGGATTAAGAGAGTTGCACAGTGCAAGAAGGCAGGGATGGATTATCTTCAAAGCCACTGGAGGAAGTGCCCACATCAAAGAGACCATAGATATACTGACACTGAAAAATAGCTCATGGAAACCATGTAATACAATAGAAATTTGGCTAGATTTGTAGTCAGAGGGCCTGAATTCAAATTCCATCTCTGAATCCTACCTGTGCAATTTTGGGCAAGCCACTTACATTCTCTAGGCCTCAGTTTTTCATCTTCCAGCTTTAACACTTTTCAACACAGTGGTTGCTACATAATCCTCTGTGAATTGAATCGGTTTGGAATGAGCTTTGGCAAGCCACTCGTTTCATCTCTAACCCTTTATTATTTAATATCTCCCTACAGACTGAAAGGAAAGCAAGTGTCTGATAATGATTCAAAAATAAAGTGAAATGGAAAATATATATAATTCATATCAGATAAACAATGCAATATTGGCTATGAGTAAGACAGAATAATAATATATGACAATTGTTAAATCTCTATTTCTTATGTCAATTTTTTGGTTATTCTTTTAGTCGATTGCGTGCTGCCTTATGAAATGTATAAAGGTTAATACATGGTGCTTCTGTCAAGATTTTCAAGCTATTCCTTTGAATGCCATGTCAGTTTTATTTTTTAAAATATCGCAAATACCTAGATTCCTTATATGACTAACTTGTTCTATGCCAAAGAAGGTACTGTATCTGATAGTGTTTATAATCATATCAGTACAGAAGGGTAGCACCCTGGCAGCAGGTAAGAAAAAAAAAACAATAACAACAACAACAAAAACAAAGCATATAACATTGATTTCATTCCAGGTGCTGTGCTGTAAAACACTAATCAGAGAATTCCCACTACAAAATCTGTTGTCTGCAAAGCATATTTTAGATGTAAAGGTTAAAAATGAAAATACCCCAAAGAGCTGAATTCAATTGGTATCTGAAGCTGTTTTCCAAGAAATATCTTAAGGCTGATTTCTATAATTTTTTTCGAATTTTCTAGCTTTTTTTCCCCCAATATGTCCTCTGTCACCCAATTAAGTGAGCCACCACCACTGTTATTGTTTTTGAGATCTGGCAATATGCCTGCAGACAGCAGTGAATTTCTGCTTGATTTATACTAAGCTGGTAACAACTTTTGATGAAAGGCACAGAGCAATAGCTCATGCTGTTAACACATTATCAAATTGTAATGATCACAGAGTGCCTGATTTCATAAATGGGGAGACAATGTGGTGAAGTGGAAAGACCAGTGGACCGGGAATCAGGAGATCTGAATTTTAGTCCTAGTTCTGTGACAAACCAACTGTGTGACTTTGAATAGTTCAGCCTCTAACTTTTGTTTCCTTACATGTAACATGAATGTGAATTTATTCAAAATAATAACTGACATTTAAATAGGTTTGTGAGGCATACATGATATCATTTGAGCCTTATGACAACCCCCATGATCTCTATTGTTATCCCCTACATACACGCATGCACACGTATACACATACACAGAGTAATATCAATATCTCTATAAAAAAAAAACATGAGAATATCAAGGATCAGAAAGTCTAAGTGACTTGCCTATGGTCACATAGTTAGAAAAATGTTAAGGTAGGATTCAACATCAGAGCCTCCTGACTCTAAGCACATTCCCATACAGGAGGCACAGTGGACAAAGAGCTGGAACTGGAATCAAGAACACCTGAGTTCAAATCTGGTCTCAGACACTATGTGTCCCTGGACAAATCATTTAACCTCTGTCTGCCTCAGTTTCCTCAATTGTAAAACTAAGATAGTAATAGCAATTGCTTCATAAAATTGTTGTGAGGACCACATTTATTAATATTTGTAAAGATCTTAGCACAGTGCCTGGCACAAATTAATACTTAATAAATATATGTTCCCTTCACTTCCTTTCAAGAAAAGCACTCTTGACATTATACTTTTCTTTTTTATCATCCTTCTACTAGTTCTTTTATTCTATGACCATGAGAAAAGCTGTCTTTTTTAAAAAAAACACCAAATATAAGTTAATCACCTATATTTATCAGGGCCTATCCTAGAAATATATGGAATAAGGAGACACTTAGATGGCTAAGCATAAGTCCTCACCTGCCCCAACATTTCTAATTTACCAAATGGCTGTCGCTCTATTATCCTTCTCTATTTATCCTGAAATTACAACCATTAGTGTACATCATTTAGGTTAGCTAAACATAGGAGAGAAAAGTATTCAGTTGTCAGGAGGTTTTCTTTTAGGGATAAATGAATAAAAATGATTTAATATTAAGCCCTCACTATGTATCAATCATTATAGAAAGGACTGAGCTTACAAATATATATATATATATATATATATATATATATATATATATATATATATATATATATATATATATATATATATATATAGAAAATCAGTCTCATATTTCAAGGATTTCATATTGTAACATGAAGGTTCAGCTACAGGGTAGACTTTTCCACAAAGCCCAGTCATCCTAAGGGTTCAGTGGCAAAGTAGATAGCAAAATCCTGAGAGTTCATTGACTGGTAAAATGGTCATGCCTTGAGGTCTGGTAGGTATATCATGAGGGCAAATGTCAAAACTTGGTGAGTTAGAGAGTAGAGTGGCCAGATGAATGATAAGGACTTGTACTAACTAGAGGTCATTAAGAAGTCAAATGTTCAAGGCTATTGGTCTTCCATCCTACTGGAAGAAATACAGATGGTAACTTCCAGATCATTCAATTGGTATACCTGGGAGTGATAGTACTGTAGAAAGAGCCAGCTCATAGCAACTGGGAAGAAGAATGTGAGCATTAAGATTAAGATGAAGTGGGAGCTCTGGCTGTCCTCCTAAAGGGGTGGGGATGAGGAATCAATTTCCAACCAGGAAGAAAAGGGGATGATGGCAAAAATGTTGAGGGGAAGGTTAACTCATTTTTCTTGCTCTTGGCAGATCTTATAGAATCAGGACAGGAGGGAAGGCTCCACCTGCCTATGGTCAATGGTTAATACCCAACTTTGCTTGAAGAGAAGATACAAATATCTATCTTTGTAAAGTGATTCATAACCAGTTGTATAGCATATAGAGGGCAGCATTATGCAGTAGAAAGAACACTGAATTTGGAGGTGGGGAGGTCTGCATTCTAAAACTGACTGTCTTACTGACTACCCAGGTATAAATCATTTAACCTCTTTGGTACTCAGTTTCTTCATCCATAAAATGAGGGGAAAAACAACAGATTGTATGGTTTATAAAGTTGCTTTGCAGTTCTAGATTGGTGGCTCTGTGATCATAGATTCCAAGCTGGTTACAATTAATGCCGAATAATGTTGTTTTGTTTTGTTTTCATATCCAGGGTTGAGTTGGCAACAGGAGAAATCAAACCAAATTTGGCCAGGGCATGATGAACAGATAGCCCCAAAGAGGAAAGATAGATAGATAGGTAGGTAGATAGATAGATAGATGGATGGATGGATGGATGGATGGATGGATGGATAGATAGATGGATAGGTAGATAGATAGATAGATAGATAGATAGATAGATAGATAGATAGATAGATAGATAGATAGATAGATAGATAGAAAGAAGATAGATAGATAGATAATGGACAGCAAACCTAGAAAAAGGCAGTGGAAAAATGCTCTGGCAGCATGTGGCAAAGACAGGATCATCATCCATGGGAACAGATCTTCCAGAGCAGGACCACAGAAATTGAGAAACAATAGAAGTACCCAGTTATAGTAAGTAGGGTACATAGTTAGAATTGGACAATAACAAAGTTTAAATGATGAGCTGCTGAGCCACCAAATCATTGACCTGAGGCTCTGTTCATTGAACTTTCCTAAAAATAAGATGGATCCCACGGTATAAGGAAGAATAGAAAACAATCAATAGTTCAGCAAGCATTTATTAAATACTTAGTATATGCCAAGCTCTGTAGTCAGTACTAAGGTTACAAGTACAATAAATGAAACAATTTCTACTCACCAGGAGTTTCCATTCTAATGGGCAAGACAACAGGGGCATATATGGAATAAATGTGAAGAAAATAAGTATAAATCCAAAATGGTTAGATAAAAGATAATCTGCAAAAGTAGCCATTAATTAGCAGTTAGAAGAAAGACCATATGGAAAATGGTGCTTGAGAAGCTAAAGGTGGGGCAGCTAGGTGGTGTAATGGATAAAGCACTGGCCCTGGATTCAGGAATACCTGAATTCAAATCCGGCCTCAGACACTTGACACTTACTAGCTGTGTGACCCTGGGCAAGTCACTTAACCCCCATAGCCCTACCAAAAAAAAAAAAAAAAAAAAAGAGAAGCTAAAGGTGACTTCCCTGACTTCATTCCAAATTCCACTCAAATTTCACATTCACCTTCCTATTCACCTTCTTCCTTCCTCAGTACCTTAACTCTCTGGAATTTTCTCCAATTTACACTGTATCTATCTTATGTGTACATAGTTTCTGGATGGTGTGTCCACCATTGGAATATGATCTCCTTGAGGGCGAGGATTGTACTTTTGCCTTTTTGTTCATATTCCCAGAGATTAGCTGAGTGCTTGGTGTTACATAGTAGGTGCTTGATAAATCCTTATTGACTGACCAAGTAAATGTTCCTGCACTTGAAGGTGAATAATGGTAGATACAATTTACATAATGCTCTAAGTTACACTGGGATTTCTTCACAACAGACTGATAAGCTAATTAGTAAATCATAAAATTATAGAGTTAGAGCTAGAAGGAAACTGAGAAACCCTTCAGTCCAACCCTTTCATATTACAGAAGAGGAAACTGAAGGTTAGAGAGATTACATGATTTGCTAATGTCACACAGCTAGTAGAATTTGAATTCAAGTCTTGCTAACTCCAGTTCTAACAATTGCATTGTCCAGTATACCACCCATTGCCTTAGTAAAAATAGTATTATTCCCATTTTACAACAAAACCTAAGGTTTAATGAAACAATGGATTGGCCTAACTTTGTCTAAGTACTATAAAATATAGGATGAGAACTTAGGTATCTTGATGACAAAGTCAAGAACTGTTCACAAGACACTTTTACATCTTTCTTAAATTAGAGAGTTGCAGCAGCAAGAAGCCAAGAGGTCATTTGAATCATGGCCTTCCCAATCAACATATTGGTGATTGTCCAAGAGTACCAGAAAAATATGCCAATACTGTCATTTCTGCAACTAAATCTATTATTTTTATATGTCATGCATAGCTACATGTAATTAATTGGACCAAGTTAAAGTCTTTCAAAAACATTCTTCACTCTGTAGGAGATAGGGCTCATGAGAAAACTAGATGGAGTTAGAGCTGGAAGAGACCTGAGACACCATCAACTCCAATCCCTTCCTTTCATAGATGAATAAACTGACTCAAGGTCATACAACTAAAAAAGGATCTAAGGCAAGATTTGAACTTTCTGATTAGAGATACAGTTCTCTATCTAGAGTTATTGATATTACCTGATAGGTAATCTTAAAACCACAGTAAGTGAATATGTTCAATTAACCTAATATAAAGCCTCTAGAATCTACTGGCATAGTTTTGATATACAACAAAATATGACTGAGTTGTTGTTGTTTCCCCTCAACCTTTCATTTATCTGTCATCTTACAAAAGTCACATCAGCTCTCCCTGAAAGTGTATGACTGACAAGGTTACACAGTAGCTGATCCAAGAATACTTTAGTCAAGATCTTAACAATGATGGAAAATCCCTCAGAAGTTGCCATAGATATGTTGCTTTTCCTTTTGATGGTTCTGATGGTATACTGGAAACCTTCTGTACCCACCTCACGTGTGAAGGAATATTTGGTAATGAATTAACAGATCTGAGACTCTTTTTGTAGATCAGATACATTACTCTTTTAAACAGAGGGATCTATATCTGGAATACCAGTTCTGTGTAGCTTTTTTAGAATCTTACTCTTGATAAGGGGCAGCTAGGTAGTGCAATGGATAGAACAAGGGGCTTAGAGTTGGGAAGATTCATTTTCATGGATTCAAATCCATCCTCAGACACTTACTAGCTGTATGACCTCAGTAAGTCACTTGTTTGCCTCAGTTCCTTATCTGTAAAGTGAGCTGGAGAAGGAAATGGCCAAACACTCCATTATTTTTACCAATAAAACCCAAATGGGGACAGGAAGAGTTGGACTCAACAACAATAGAAATATATATATATATATATATATATAACAGTAGTAATTATAGGATAATTGCCATCCCAACAAAGTTCTTCCCTCTACTGATAAGTATAAGTCAGATAAATCCTACTTACTTTTCAAAAAGGAATACAGAAATACAGTTTCTAAGTAGACACCCAAGTCTAGAATCATGCCATGCTAGAATTGCCCAACTTCTTACTTACTATGTTTATGACCCATTGGTGCATCACTTAACATTTAAAGCCCTTGATTTCTGCATCTGTAAAATTAGTAGTGGACTAAATGATGTTCTAAGATCACTTCAAGCTCCATATTTATGAATTTGTGATTCTGTGTCTGCATAGCATTTTGTTAATTTTGTTTTATTTTGTTTTCCCCTAATCATCAAACTGAAGCTCAAGGGTAAGTGATTTTGATCTAGGAAATCTCTCTTAAGTGATGAAGATGTCAGCTCCTTTCTGTGTTAGCTGATAATATTCCTGAGTTACTGAGGTTAAAACTGCTGGCCAAACTAGTGATGAACCTTTGGCTAAATTAGTGATGAAGCTCTCAGAACATAGCTAAGCTAGTAGTCAGGCATAAAAGATAAAGCCTTTAAAAGACGTATGTTATCATTATATAAAACAAACAAAGAAAATTAACTAAACACACTGGCAGTACTATTCACAATGAAGTAGAATTTGATGGTATTGGAGCCCATGCAAGGCAATTTAGTTTCAAGGCCCCAAAGGACTTGATCTTAAGGTGATTTCATTTTAAAAGCTTTTACCTAAACTGAGCCTTAAACACAGTCTTGTGGTAGGCTTTTGTTATATTGGTTTGATTTTGTTTTGTTTTTAATAATAATTCCCTCTAACTGTCATTAGTAAGAACTGTCATGTTACTCATGCCCTCAGGAATAAGCTCTTCCCTAAGTAAAGACAGGGTAAAAGAATATATTTACTTGAAATTCTCTGTAACTTCATTATCTTCTTCCCTTTTCAGGGGTTTTGTCATTGTAGGTAAAATACACACACACACACACGTGTACACACATATGCGCACACAGAGACACAGAAAGAGTTCTATTGGTCTTTATATTCAGCCAGCTTTGAGATAGTAACAAGAACATCAGTGTCAATTCACCTAAAAGCAGAGATTCTGGATTAATTATGATTTGGCAGGAAATTCTGAAAAAGGTGAAATAATCTAAAGAGCACAGAATTTGGAATCAGAGTGTTTAAGTTCATATACCAGCCCTGTTATTTACACTTGTAAGATTTGGGGCTTAATTAATTTCATATAAACAGAGCGTCACACAATCATGGAATTATACATATAGGGCTGGAAGGGACCTTAGAGAACATTTAGTCCAACTGCTGCATTTCTAGGGCCAATGAGGCCAAGCAACTTGTTTAATGTATACAATGTCATAGGCAGAATTTGAACTCAAGTCCTCCAAATCTAGAGCCAGTGCTTTTTCTACTGTCCTTGAGTCTATCTACTTCAACCCATACCTCAGCAATGATCATTTCTATAACAAACCAGACAAAATGACCATCCAGTTGTTGCCTGAACACTTTTGGTGAGGAGAAACAGACTACCTGTTGAAGCATCCAATTTTGCCTTTAAAGAAAGCTAAAATGGTCAAGTATTTATTGATACCAAGCCTAGAGGTGCCTCTTAACAACTTCTACCCAGCACTTCTAGCTGTACTTTCCAGTAATAAGTAGTATAAGTTTAATCCTCCATGTGAAAACTTTTCAAACATTTGAAGACAACTATGACCTCCCCACTCCAAGTTTCTTATTATTTGTTTTTACCCCAGGCTAAAAATTCCCAAGTCCTTCAACCAATTTCCAAATTGAATGACCTTGAGGACATTCACAATCCTGTCAATGTCCTTCCTTAAAAGGTATATACAAAATTAAAAACAATACACTAACACCATCTGTAATTTGGATAGTGAAGAGAACAGTGGACAGTTATCATCTTTCTCTTTCTAGACACTATTGAACATTTTGGTACTTGGGTCCCAAATCTGTAAAATAAAAGATTTGCACTGGAAAGCCTCTAAGGTGTTTTCTTTTTTTTCCATTCTCTATCCTGTATACTTGTAAACACTTGGCAAAAATTAAAAACTACCTGTGTGTTCTTGGGTAAGTGACATAATCTCAAGTGGCCCAAGTTTCCTCATCTTTAGAATTAAAGGGTTAGGAGCAGCTAGGTGGCTCAGTGGATAAAGCACCAGCCCTGGATTCAGGAGGACCTGATTTCAAATCTGACCTCAGATACTTGACACTTACTAGCGACGTGACCTTGGGACTTACTTAACCCTCATTGCCCCGACTTTATATATATATATATGTATATGGGTTAGATTAGATCAATAGTTCTCAAAGTTTGGTCCAGGGATCCCTGTGCATTACTGAGACCCTAAGATCAAAAATATTTTCATCATCATCTAATTTTTAACAGGAAAAATATCAATAGATGTAGCCCACACAAACAAAAGCTCTTGGAATGTGGAGGTCATCAATGATTTTTCAAGTAAACATGTCCTGAGACCAAAAATTTGAGAACTGCAGGACTGATTGGTCCCTAAAATCCCTTCTAGCACTAACTCTTTAATCCTATGATGATAGATAGTTGTCTACCATCTACTTTAAATATTTTCAAATAGTCTTTTTAGAAATAGAAAGAAATGCCTAGAAAAAGACTGAAATTATTTAAAGTGCCTAAGGTCCATTCTCAAAAACCTAAATTGTTTGAAATTAATCCATGGCCTCTAGCCTCTCCCTGCCCACTTCCTTTTCTTAAAGTCCAAATAGCTCCAATTTATATGTGAAGTGTAGGACAAACTACTTGGCTCCAACCATAAAATGAGAGAGTGGTAAATGGTCACTAAGTAGATGATTTTTTAGTTTCAAAACCCTATGAATCAATACATTTTTGGATACTGAATAAAATATGTGATGACTACAATTAAATTTTGGCAGATACAATTTTAAGTGTAATAATCCTTTTCTATTGACAAATGTGTTGCAACAGTCCATGAGCCTATATGACAGGCTTTTTGCCCTTTATTTTGAAGGGGGCATTAGCTGTACAAGCAATTAGGTAGGATTATGCCAAGAAGACTGAAGGAAGAAATAGTTTAAAAGATAATGGTTAACAAAATATTCTTTAAAGTAAGAACATATGAGTTATTCATACAATTTTGAAAGCTTCAAAAGCCATCTCTGATTGCAAAAGAAATTTGTAGTTTCCCTTTTTTATGTGTGCTCTGTATTTTTTTTCCACAAAAGATATAATTTATATGGAAATTTCTTCAATACAAACTTTCATAGTTTAAAAAAGTAAATATTTTAAAGACAGTATATAATCATACAACAGAAATACACTTACCTAAGCAGTATTTAGAGAATAGCAGCAATTAAGGCCACACAAATATGCATACATAACTTACAAACATATAAACACACATATAAAGCATGAATGTTATAACTTCTATAGTGTTTACTGAAACCTATTAAGATACAAATAATAGGGGGCAGCTAGATGGCACAGTGGATAGAGCGCTGGCCCTGGATTCAGGAGTACCTGAGTTCAAATCCAGCCTCAGACACTTAACACTTACTAGCTGTGTGACCCTGGGCAAGTCACTTAACCCCAATTGCCTTACTAAAAAAACAAAACAAAACAAAAAGATACAAATAATAATAGTTGACATGTATATAGTACTTTATAGTTACAAATTGATTTACTTGTATTATGAAGTAACCAGAGGTAAATAGTTTTAAATTCCATAAAATTCTACATTAAATAAAACACATGCAAAATAAAATACAATTGCCTTGAAAATAAAATGTCATATATAATATCTTACAATGTAGACTCACCAGTAAACTTTTTTTTTGTTAGAGTTGATTCTGACATTAATAAAATTCATGGCACATTTTGGAGATAACATTTTATTAATTGTAATTGTTGTTTGTAAACTTTTATTCATAACTTTTTTGCATCAAAGTCATTTCTGAATATACTCTATATCCCCAACTTTCACTTTGCTCCTCTGGCCATATAACATCTTCCCTTTTAATTACAACAAAAAAATAACATTTAAAAATTGACACAGAAAATTTGTCTGACAACATATGCAAGTTTCTATATCCATAGTTCTCTACTTCTGTGAATGTGTGGATGAAATGAATTGGGGTGTTTTCCCAGTGGTATGTGACTTCAATATATTCATTCAAGGCTTTCTCCAAGAAAATCATTGTCCCCACAAGTAAATTGGCGGGGAAAATCTTTCTGTTTATGCTCTCATTTTGCAAGGCTGGATCAGCAAGGAAAAGAACAGTCATGAAAAAAGTGTGATATGTTCCCATATTGATACAAGGTAAAGTTGGTCTCACCATATGGATAGGGAAACCAACCCATAAAACACAGGATTGGCCATAATCATGATCATTAAAACTACCAGTGCTTTGTGGAAGCTACTTTGGGACTGGAATTATCATGAAGCAGTCATGATTAAAAATATTTTAATGAGGTATTTTGTTTTTACAGCATATTCAAATATATATATATGTGTGTGTGTGTGTGTGTATGTACCTAAAACTACATATGTATGTATGCACACACACACACACACACACACACACACACACACACCAGTTCAGCAAAACCAACCAACACATTGACAATGTTTGAAAGTATATACAACTTTCCACATGTATAATCTGCCAGCTTGGTCACTGCAATTATACAGAATTCAGTTTTCCTTTTGAATAATTTCCATTTGCATTGTTGTAATCATTGCACATGTTTTTCCTGGTTATTTTAATTTACTATATATCACTAGATATAAATCTCTCCATGCTTTTCAGAATTGTCTAGTATCAATAATTTGATCACATTTTTATGTATATCTTGAACTCTTTGACAGTATGTTGAGGCCAATTCAAAGATCCACCTAATTTGAATTAGTCCTTTTATATTCTCCTATCTATTAAAGGCTTCATAATATTGTTTATTTTCAATTTTAAAATTTTTGTATGATATATTTCCTGTGAGATGAAACTTTAGAATTGTTTTCATTTATATTAATCTTGACCAAGATTTGGAGCAATCTTTCATGTGACTTAATAATTTGTACTTTTTCATATCCTTTGACAACTTATCAGTTTGATAATGATTTTATTTATAATGGCCCTGTGTTTACTCTCTTCTCAATATATTTTACTAACTTTTTCCTAAACCTAGTAAATATGCCTAGATTCTTCTATAATCTGCTAATTTGGAGCATGGAAATATGTTTTGGTATAATCATCTCAATTTTTTAAGGTTAATCACTGAAGAATCTACCTATGGCTCCCATTAGAACTCATGCTGCCTGGCAGCTCTTTAACTCTGTGAATGACTATTTGAAGAAATGGAATAAAACTTCAGTGGGAGGGATTTGTAATGAACTACAAAGACTTCTTGACAGTGGTTGTTGCTAAAGAAAGGACTGAGTTGCTAAGAGAATCTATGGAATTTGGAGGACTTTAAAAAGAGATATATTCTCATCTTGTATAATTTAGGCATGATCTTCTCTAAGGACTAAAAATGGACAAGACTTTCATTTGATTCATCCCAGCCTTATGATGCTTTGATAGCAACACCTACTGTAATAAAACCACAAACTTTCTAAATCAGGTATAAAACTATATTAAAGGGAGTCTTCTATGTACAAAAAGGCTAAAAGGCCTTTAAAATAGCTCCTTGGTATTTATCTTAAATTACTCTAATAAAATGTTTCTTCTGTGCCTCACTTTTCACATGTTCAAAAGGATATATATATTTTTCAAAAATATAGTCTTTAAACAACTAAATGCCATCTCAAGTTCCTGTACATTCCTTTGAGTCACTGATTCTAAGATATATACTATCCTGAAGCCACTACTTTCACTTCTAAAGGAATACTATTGCCACAAAAAAATAAAGTCACTCCATATAGTTGTCTACACTGCTCCTTCACAATGCTAATGTTTAATCTTGAACAGGGAAATCACTGGACACATCAGAGATGGAGCAGCCAGTGGTACATGACTCTAGCTAGTCAGCAGGTTGGTTACATTAAAAGATAGCGTTTTTCCCCTCAGGTTCCAGGAAAACATTACTGAGCATGCTTGTGGATGGAAAGGGAAGAATAAATAAACTTCCTACAGCACAGGTCTGACCATGCCACTTCCATTCTCTGAAAATATCATTTGCTTTGTCATTGCCTTTCGGAAAAAATTAAAACTCCTTAACTTGATATTTAAGACCCACTACAAAATGAATTCTTTTTTTTTCAGGCAATGGGGGTTAAGTGACTTGCCCAGGGTCACACAGCCAGTAAGTGTCAAGTGTCTGAGGCCGGACCTGAACTCAGGTACTCCTGAATCCAGGGCCAGTGCCCCAACCACTGCACCATCTAGCTGCCCCCAAAATGAATTCTTAACCTGGGGTCAATGAACTTGTTTCTTTTTGGTTTTAATATTTTAAATTTATTTCAATATAATTTGTTTCCTTTGTAATCCTATGTATTTTATTTTATATGATTAAAAACATTGTTGTAAGGACTGCTAAAGGTGTCCCTGATGGAAAAACAAACAAAGAAAACAAAAATGAAAACAAAACATTTAAGAATCCTTTCTTGGGGCAGCTAGGTGGCGCAGTGGATAAAGCACCTGCCCTGGATTCTGGAGGACCTGAGTTCAAATTTGACATCAGATACTTGACACTTACTAGCTGTGTGACCCTGGGCAAGTCACTTAACCCTCATTGCCCCACCAAAAAAAAAAAAACAAAAGAATCCTTTCTTTACAAACTGACTCCATTCTTTCTTTCCAACTTTAATTCATGTTATTCCCCTTCATAAATTTCATATTACAGATAAACTGGACTATGAACTATTTCCAAACTCAATATTTCATCTCCTACTTCCGTGCATTTGCACAAACTATCAGTCATGCCTGGAATAAATTATTTTATTCATTTTTGTCTCTCAGAATTCTTATATTTAAGTCTCAGCATAGGTGTAACCCCAAAGCCTTTTCTGAAGCCTTTAATTGGTAAAATTATTAGTAATTAGTAAAACTTTTATCCCTACTCAAATTATCTTTTATGTATTTACCTGAGTACATTGTGTATCTTTCAGGAATAATAATAATAGCAGTTGACATTTGATAGTAATTGGTGGGTTAAACAGGGAGGGAGGAAGGGAGGAAGCAATTATATAGTACCTACTATGTGCCAGGTCCATGTTAAGTGCTTTATAATTATTGTCTCATTTGATTATATCATCTCATTTGACTTTTACAACAACCCAGCAGGGTAGGGGCAGCTATTATCCAAGTTTTAACCTGAGGCAGAGGTTAAATGATTGGCTGAGGTTCACACACAGGTAAGTGTCTGAAGCCAGACAGATCTGAACTCAGATCTTTCTGACTCCAGTTCCAACACTCTATTGCACAACCAGCTGTTTTCATTAAATTAGTTTTCTGAATCCCTGTAACAGTGTCTTGAACAGGGTAGTCACTTAATAAATGTTTGTTGCAATGAATCAAGAAAGATAAATATATAGCCAAACTTGGAATTGTGAATATTTCTGGAATATATAGTGAAACTGCATAGTCTCGGTGAAAGATTCTTACTTTGAATGGTAACAATGATCCTTCTACAAGTGTTCTTTCTCCCAAGGAGTAGAACTATAATAAATACACATACACATATGCATGTACTCAGACACACACACACACACACACACACACACACACACACACGCGCGCGCGCGCACACACATACAAACACAGAGCTCTTCTGAAAAATGAATCACTCTGTGCTGTAAATGTTTGCTTATTCTGTCTTTGATAGACTGTTTTGCCAGAGGCATATTCATTTTGACTCAGTTTAGGAAACAAAATAAATATATCAGTTATTTCTTATCAAATGACATTTGGCAGTTTGCCTTTTTTTTAAATGTAAAACCAGAAATACTCCTGATAGAAGAAATCAGATATAACTCAAGTACAAATGATTTCCTCCAACCCAAAGGCAGCAAGTTGAGGAAGCTTCAGGCCTTTGTAAAAAGTATAGGCATGGGGTAGCTAGGTGGTGCAGTGGATAGAGCACTGGCCCTGGAGTCAGGAGGACCTGAGTTCAAATTCGACCTCAGACACTTAACACTTATTAGCTGTGTGACCCTGGGCAAGTCACTTAACCCCAATTGCCTCACCAAAAAAAAAAAAAAAAAGTATAGGCATGTGGCTCTCTTGGTCTCTAAGGACATCACCATGAAATTACACAAATCAGCATTAAGAGAATTTATGCAATAATAAAAGGAAAACAAAATTGACTGAAAAAGAAGTAAGCTTATAATGGATAAACAAATTATGATATATGAAAGTAATGGAATAGCCATAAGTGAGGATGGACAGTTTCAGAGAAAAGTGGAAAGACCTGTATGAGTGGATTTATAGTGTAGTAAGCTGAAAGAGCAATTTATACAATGAAAACAGAATTATAAAGAGAAGAATCTTTGACAGGTTTTAAAATTCTGACCACTGTAGTGACAAATCATGAATTCCATATGACCTAAGATGATGTCCCATATCTACCTCTTGACATAAGGGTGATGGATTCAAAATCTAGACTGAGGCATATATTTTTGGACATGGGTAATAGCAGAATGGTATGGGCAGTTAAGTGGCACAGTCACTTACTAGCTGTGTGACCCTGGGCAAGTCAATTAACCCTCATTGCCCTGCAAAAAAAAAAAAAGAAAAAAGAAAAAAAAAAGAAAACCCAAAAGAGTTGGACCCAACTCAAAGGACTGAAAAAAATGACAGAATATGCTTTACATATTTGTTATGAGTCCCCCCCCCTTTTGGGGTTCTATGGGAGAAAGTGGGAGGGAAAGATAATACATGCTTGTTACTTAAAAATAAAATAAAAAAGAAGAGAGGAGAGTATTTGAACAATGTCAGAGCCACCCTAGCATATTTCAGGTAAGAATGTTTCAGTGTCAGGTGAAGCAAGCTGGTCTCATTGTTCAAATATGCACCCAAACTTTATGTACAATGAAAACTCATAGTCTTATAAATTTAGAAATAGAATAAATTACCACAGAAGCTATTTAGATGAACCCTTTTATTTTACATAGGAAAACAATGAAGTCCAGAGAATAAAAGCAACTTGACTGAGGTCACACAAACAATAAAGTAACAGAGCTAGGATAAAAGAATACAGGGAGAGAAGACTTTCCACTAAAGCACACTGAGTTGTCTACCAACCTGCATTTCATAGCCTGAGAAGCATATAATTTTCATCCACTTTGTTTTTCCATTAGATATAGTTAGAAAAATCTCTTTCAAATTATAATACATATTACCAAGGAAGCTTCCAAGTATTTACACAGAATCATGGAATCGCAGGGGTAGTAAGTCAACCTTTACCTAAGAAAGAAACCTCTTTTTCATTTTAAATTGCAGCTTCTCTATTTATTTCAATTGTATAGAACTGAACAGAGGACTCTGCATTTCACTCATGTAAATGGTAAAATACGTCTGCAAACCCTCAGTGCATTATAGAAAACAAACTCATATTACACATTTTGATTTGGACCTCTAGCACTTTTACTCTTCTATCTTCGTCTTCAAAAAGGAATTGCCACTAGCACGGATCAAGGGCTTTTTATCTTCCCTAGGAAGTCACTATAACTATAAAACTGATGGTGGGAAATAGCTAAAATTTTGGAAGCAAGAAAATTGATAATTATAGGCAATCTGTGTCACTTAAAATACATTAGGTTAGAAATTTATTAAAAAGATGATGCTCTGTCTCCTAAGACAGGCAGTTGCCATATATAAGAGTAGCATCTATTATGTTTTAACTATTTCAACTCCATTAGAATATAAATGAAAAGTGCCCCAGTGCAAATATTCCTGTAATTCTTATTATATTATCTTTCCTTATCTAAGCAAAAGGGGAAAGAGTTATCAAATTTCTGTAAATTTAAACTAAGGTCACAAAATGATACAAATTTTCATATTTTTGTGGTACATGAGTAACCACATGGTGTTAAAATGAACTAATACACAGGTGCTTCTTCACAACTCCTGTTATCAAGTTTATTGGTCTTCCATTTTAATATCATGGTCATTTCCCAAAATCTCCCTTAAGTCTGCATGTCCCCTGAGAAAAAGCAAATAAAACTGCCTGGAAGTCTTTGGGATTGTTCTTTGTCACCCCTCTAGATTTCCCATCATATGTAAATACATAGAAGAAATATGTCTTGTTAGCCTCTACTTTCAAACAGTTGTAAAAGGAGAATAATAATGATGTCAAATTGATTCAAAAAAGATATGCATCATGTTAATATTTTTTTAAAAATATAATATACTTTTATTGTCAGTAAGTCCCACAGAGCAAATTATAGCATTTGTGCAACACCTGAACATAAAAGGCTGGAAGTCTTAAGATTGAAATTTGAATTGCAATTCATGATGCAATATGACAGAACCTCCCAAAAAACTGTGGTCTCATGCCAATTTGTCCTAAGGACACTAAATTTATAAAGTTTTCATTAATAGTAGAGAAATGAAAAATATTGGTGAATTCTGATTCAACCCTGAACTCAATGAGAAACAATATGTAACTAAGAGGCCCAATATGTTCTAAATAATAACTGGGTAGAAATAATATTTTCTGTTTTATCTAGCCATCGATTAAGCAAAAATCTTCAAAGCTGTAATAATATACCAACTCACTGTCATGTCACTTAGACTAAGTCCAAATGGAAGATATCCAGTTTCATGAGTGGTTTGATTAATATCATCTACAGGTTATATTCAACATTGTATTATCTGATAACATCAGCAGCAATAAGGTTGTAACCTCCAGACAAATGCTCAGAAATCCAATAATGTTTGATGCCAGCATGGTAAAGAACATTTATGGAGAATGGATAAGAGATTACTCAATCGAGAGCTTCATGAGAAACCAAAGAAGGGAGACCACAAGTATATTAAGCAGGGGAAAATTCTATGAAAGAAAAATAAACCATACCAAGTGACCTAGCATTTCTGTAAGGCCCTGAAGTACTGGGGGGGGCGGGCAAGGCATCCCATAGGTTGACTCATTTTATTTATTTTTAAACAATTTTTATTGATATTTTATGTTTCTTACATCACCATATCTCATTTATTCTTCCCCTTCTCTCTCATAGAGAGCCATCTTATATGACAAATAGCATTTTTTGAACAGGAAAAAAAAGTCAGTACAATTGCTTGATACATTGAAAAAATCTGAAAATGTGTAACACCTTTGGGCCTCTTACACTCCATCAAAGTTTAGGTTGGAGGTATCTTCTCATGTGTCTTCTTTTGAGTCTCACTTGATCGTTATAATTTTGTTATAATTAATTTTTGTGTATCATTCTATTTACACTGTTATGCTTCCTCTGTATAGTGTTTTCCTGACTGTTTATTTCACTTTGCATCAGTTCATATTGATCTTTCCATGACTCCAAGGATTCATCACACACATAATTTCTTTTTTTAGAGCAAAATTGTCTATTAATACTCACATCAAAGTACAAAAGTAGAAGACTTTGCATAGACAGCAGCAATTCAGTTAGGGATAGAGTCACATACAGCCTCCCTTGCACCCACTATCCTATGCAGCAGCATACAAGGTGGTAGCCCAGACAAGCAGTGAAACATACTCCCAGTTTGAAGGCAGAGCTTCTGGATTTACCTTGATTTCATAGAAAGTGCCTGCAATGGTAGCTACTATATTGCTGGTGGGATGACAGAGCCAGGGAACCAAATAACATGAGCCAAGAGCAAAAGTGAGGTTTTAAAAGATTAATGGAAAGGCCTATTATTCATGATGAGGAAGGTGAGATTAAATATAAAAATGCTGCAACTCAAAGGAGAGTTTCAGCAGCCAGTTCTAACTAGAAATGGGTAAGGTTAAGCCTTAAATGTACCAGTGCTATGTAACAGAAGTCAGACTTAGGACCATGGACTCATGCAGTTATTTAACAACAAAATTTTCTACCATAGACCTGAAAGTTTTAGTTCTCTTATTCTAGAGAGGGTCTAAGGTTCCTTACAGACACCATTGGTGGTTTCCATGAGAATCACCTACTACCATGGTGGCACACAAATTTCTTACAACACAGTAATGTCCCATTGCAGTCAAGTATCCCCAATTTAGTCATCCCCCCTATCAATCAAAGGCTATTTTAGTTATTTTATTTTCATAATCCTAAATTGCTTTCCAAAACAGAAAGCTCTACCAACAATGTATTCATAAGCTTACCTCCTCACAACTGCTTTAAAATGGACTATTGTAATTTTTGCCAATTTTCAGAATATGAGGTGAAACCTCAGTTTTTTCTCTTATAATTAGTGTCCACAGCATTTTTCATGTGCTTGTGAATACTTGGCAGTTTTTTAAGAACTAAAGTTTATTCATATTATTTGACCAATGATTTATTGAGGAATATCTATATTGTATATAGATATATATATATAATAGACAATCTCTATGTAAAACTATATATAACATATGCTATTTATAACAATATATGTAACATAATCTATATGCATATTATATATATATATGATATCAAACCCTTATCAAAGAAATTTGATGCATTTCCTATTTGACCACTTGCCTTCTTATTCTAGATGCATTAATTTTGTCTGAGCAAAAAACTTTTGAAAGTTCCCTTTTCTCCTGTGAACACAGTATCCTATTCCTTCAGTTGCTTTAATTTTTTAAGGTAACCCTGTTCCCATTGTATTTCTTTTTCTAATTCTTGATTCTCTCTTTTCATTTAGTGCTCCTTTTACTTTAGGATTTTGTTTATTAGTTCCCTTTTATATCCTGATTTTATCTGGTTATATATTTCTTCCTTCTCTCTTTCCCCCTCAGGTAGTCAAATAGTTCCTCTCCTCCTCTTCAGCTAGTCATCTTCCTTAGTTTTTAAATTTCACTTTTGCCCCCATTTCCAAAAGAGGATTTCTCTTATTGTCTTCATTATTCCTCTTCTCTTCCAATTCACTTTCATTTTCATTCTCTGACCCCTCTAATTATCTGGTAGCTCTTTTTTTTTTTCTATAGAAAAAATGCAGTTCATGCAATTCAAGCTTCCAAGGTCTGTGTTCTAGGTTTTCCCCTCTGGGTGCTTTCTGCCACTGCCTCATACATAGGACTTGGCTAATCATTCCCTTCTCCATTGTGCCTCACTTCCAGAACAATGTCAATTATTGCAGATGTCAGAGAGAACACTACTTCTTGGTAGAACCCCTCCCTCACCACATTCCCGATTATGCAGTCGACCACTGATCAATCCTCTCTTGTTAATCTTTTTTTTTTCAACATTTGCCTGGAATATCCCCCCTGTACCCATGTTCTCCCACTCCTTTAGGTACCATATATTGCCCCCAGAATTTTCAACACCTCACCTCCCAGGGCAAATAGACATTTTAAGCACCCCAAGCCTCATCTAATGTAAGGTCCTCATCCACCTTTACTCACAGTATCTCTTCATTGATAGGAGCATTCACTAGTGGAGGACCCTCTTTGAGAACTAAGGACAAACAACAAGACCCTCAGACTTCCAAAATAAGGCCTCCTTGTTCTCCCATTTCAATCTTCCCCCTTCCCCATCACCCATTTCCCTATAGGCTCTTCTCCTTCTAAGACTATAGAGGCCACCTTCCTCTCACTGATATGCCTTGATTTGGCCCCAGTGTATCATTCTCTTCTTTCTAACACTCTGTTCTCTTATCCCCTTTACCTTCCTATGTTGTAATGTAGTCCTATAAAAAAAGCATTGATTCACCTGTGGACAAGGTGTTGCCGGGTTCTGTCCATAATACCCACTGTCCACTTTTTCACTGTTACTTCTTCAAGATCACCCCCTTTTCCCTTGCCTCCTTATATACACTTAGAAAAAAGTCTCTTACTGGTCTCTCTGTTGTCACTCTGTTGTTTTTACTATCCTTGCTTGATGCTTTTATTCAATCCCCCTGCATTTCTGGGTTTTGTGTTTTCTGTGTGACTGTCTGTGTCTGTCTGTGTATTTAAGTAGCAACTCATGTCTTCAGTTTTAGTTTTGTTTTAAACTTTTTTTATTACTGAACAACTATTTTTTGTCCTGTATGGTTGTCCTATATGGTTAAGATCAGATTTGCAGGATAGGTTGCCCTGAATTGCATCTTGAGCTCCAATGTTCTTCAGAACACAATATTCCAAAAAAAAAAAGGGGGGGGGCAGCTAGATGGCGCAGTGGTTAAGCACTGGCCCTGGATTCAGGAGTACCTGAGTTCAAATCCGGCCTCAGACACTTGACACTTACTAGCTGTGTGACCCTGGGCAAGTCACTTAACCCCCGTTGCCTGCAAAAAAAAAAAAAAAAGAACACAATATTCCATTCACTCTTCCGTTTCCTTGTGAGTACGGAATAGTCTTGCATTAATCCAATGTCCTTTCTTTTGTATTGTAATGTCTTTCTCCTGATGGCATGAAAAACTTGTTTCTAAATTTAATTGTTATTTTTAACCACCATGTGTTTTGGGATTTATACTCTTGGGTTTTTTTAAGGAGGTGATATGTGGATTATTTTCATTGGAATTTAATTTTCTAAGTTTAAAATTTCTGGACTGTTCTCTTCCATTATTAAATATTTTGTTATAATGTTGACATTTTTTCTTGTCATGGTCTTCTGGGAGATCTATGATCTTTAGATTGTCTTTGGGCACTCTATCTTTGAGTTAAGCATGTTTTGCTTGCATAGTGAGTATATTTTCTTTTAATGTTCCTGTGTTATGTTTGTTTTCTACCAGATTGTCCTTCACTTCTGTGTATTTGCATCTTCAAGCTCTTGTTTTCTCCATTTTTTTTCTTTGGTGAGGCTTGCCATGCAGATTCAAGGTTTTCTATTCTTTTCATTATTTTTTGCTGTGCAGGACATAGATTCTGCTCTCATGATTTTCATTGATCATTTAAATCACTCAGGATTACTATATTTTACTTGGGTGATCTGCCTCACTCACTCCATTCATCAGTTCTCTGGTCCAATACTGCAATTCAGAGGCAGCTTTCTGTAGCACTGACAGTTCAGAACTTTGCAGCATTGATAATTCCAGGTTGCTGTCCCTAGCAGACTTTTGCACCTGAAGGGCTGTGGCCAAGTTAGTTGTCAAGCCCTAAGCAAAAACGTTTGTAGCATTCAGTCATGGATCTCCACAGCCCTGGAAAGAGGGATGGAAGGCTGGTGTGTAGGAGTGGGTTTTGATGTCAGTCTGTGTCATGTCTTTGGATCTACCTGTACAACCTCAGGACAAGTAGTGTGGGAGGTAGGGAAGCAGTGATGACTGAGCTCAGGGTCCGTGAGTGTAAGTTTCTGGATTTTTTTAAAACTTCAGATCCTGATTGGATCTGAACCTTGGAGATGGGTTGAAATTATGATATTTGACACATAATTTCTGATTTGAAGATGTTTAAGAGGTTACAGGTATAAGAGAAAGTGTCCAGTCTGCTATCTTGTTGCTCACATGACCCCCAAATTATGAGGTTGACTTATTTTAAGTAATGACAAAGAACTTACAATGTAGCAAAAAAAAAATGAACAATGGATATCAAAAAGGTATACAAATTCTGACAATAACCAGAATCTAAGATCATAGTGCTTCTGCCATGCTAACTCTGCTCTGAGCAAATCACTACTGTGTTCAGTTCTAGACAAGACATTTTAAGAAAGGTTTTGGTATGCAGGAGGAGAGTTTCCTAAGAAAGGCACACAGAATTGTGAAGAGTCTCAAGTTCATGCCATATGAGAGTGAGTTAAAGGAATTGGGGATATTTAGTCTGGATTATCACTATTTCCAAGTACTTTCAAGGCTATATGAGGCATTAGACTTGTTCTACCTGTCTCCAGAAAACATACCTAGGCACAATAAGTAGAACTTGAAGAAAGACAGATTTAGTCTTGATGTAAGGAAACACTTTCTAAAAATTTGATGCACAAAGTGACTTCCCTACTGTGGATGAATAACCACTTGTTAGGGATTTTGTAAAAATCCATTGTCTTCCAATTCTGTGATTCTGCTAAAGAATTAGAATTCAACCTACATATATGGATAGCAGTATAATCAACAACAGCTTTTGTAGTGACACAGATGCCATGTTATTACATAAAAGTTTCTGAATGTCCCTTTCTATACTCTGTATCACTCATTAATTTAGCTCACAATGAAGAAAATATAATAGGAAAGAAGAGGAAAAAAACAATATATTTTAAAACTAGGGAAATTAGTGGAAGGCTATAAGTAGTGCCAATGACCGTAACTTAGACTATGTTCTTTGGATACAATGTTTCTTCTTTTAAAGGAAACTACAACATGAAAAAAATAATGCTTCAAAAAGCCAAGAACAAAGAAAAATTATGTTGGAACATAAGAATGAATAAAATACCCATGATGTGAAATAAGATATAGAAGAAGAGTAGACAGACTTTGAAGTACTTCTAGAGTTTTCAAGGAGCAGAGGTATCATTTAAAAATGAGAATGTCCTACAGAAAAGGAAACAAAAGACATACAAAGCAGGTCCCCTGAACTCTATTGTGAGTGAATTAAACAGACTTTCATCTCTTGACTCCATTTTTTGTTCCCTACTCTATGAATAGCCTGACCAGACAGGCTGACCCAGCCTCTCTGACTCACCTTGAGACAGCCTCCTCAATGTCTGGCTGCCATAGTTCTGCTTTCTATTCCTGCTTCTCAGATATTCAGTATAGGATATATTGCTTCCCACTCCATCAATCTTTCCCCAATCCTTCTTTATAATTTCTCTGTAAAAAACTGACCAATATGAGAGATACCACTCCTGCCCTCAAAAGAACAATGCCCTTCAAGTTATTCTACCTATAATTCAGTGATAGACTTGCAAATTAATGATATTTGATAAGAATTTATTTTATTTTACCAGCCTAAATATAGCTAAAAAGTTAATTTTATATTTTTGTATTATACATTTTAATATAATTTATATTATATTTATTTCATATTATAAATATAATTTTATATGGTATTGCAAAAATCTTAATGCTTTGGGGATCCTTGTTACAAGGGCCCTCTGGGATAAATAAATTACCATCTTAGACATTTACTTCAATTCATTGTCATTTGGTATGTCATATAACACACACCTAAATGGCAAAGTTACTTTAGGTTTCACTTTTTTTTAAGTTAAGGATCTGTATCATTATGCTCTTTTCAATTGTGTAAATTATAAGCTATTTATCATTTTCATTCCATGCTGTTCTACTCCATGTACTTCCACATGTTCTAGAAAGAGTATCCATCCTGTTCAATATAATTTTTAGTCTGGATCTCAAAATCTGAGGGATACTAGTGCAGTGCTTTAACTGTCTTATTATCTCTCACTCTTGCTTTGGCTAGCCTATTTGCTTTTCTGCTCATGTGATTTACCTTACTTCTGGTCACTTAGACAAGTTCTCAGTCAAAAGTCACTATTGGTAGTGTCCTGCAACCTACTTGTACTCATCAGGTTTTTATGCTATTTTAACATTTATAGCCATATATGGCATCACCAAAATGATATTAGCAGTAAAAAGCATTAATTTTTGTAGCAGTGATTGGTTTATGATCATTTAAATTGGTGCATAATTTCCCAGTTTCTCCTCCTATTCAGTTCTACACTGATTTTTGTGCCACTGTGGTACCTTTCCAAAACAATATGTGTATTTTGAAGGACTAACTCAATAAGTAGCTAATTAAACACTGAATTGCATTCTTTATAAATGCATTTTTTTCCTCTAGTATGTATGATTATACTGGCTTCTTCCAAGAGACTATGGATGTCATGGAACCAACCTTATAGAGTTCCAGAGTTTGATGCAATTAGCACAAACGCTATTTTGTGAATAGGAGTATTTGAAGAACGATGCTTTCAGTATAGGATCCCTGTTTTCCATTTGACTGAACGTAACAATTTTCATAAAATTGGCAGGCATTTTTAAAGAATACATATTCACTCACATTAAGCTTCATGCGGGGCTAATATCCAGTGGACTTTTGAAGTTAATTTGGTGGTCAGTCACATCTGTCATAGTCATAGAATTTGTGTGTGTGTGTGTGTGTGAGGCAACTGGAGTTAAGTGACTTCCCCAGGGCCATACAGCTAGTAAGTGTCAAGTGTCTGAATCCGGATTTGAACTCAGGTTCTCCTGACTCCAAGGCCGGTACACTATCCACTGCTCTACCTAGCTGCCCCACAGTCATAGAATTTTGTCACACATATAGGAAATACCATGTGTATAATATGTACAAGGAGGACAGTAATTAGAATAATATTTCATTCTATCAAGTTAATTCTTTTTAAAAATCAACAAATAATAAATAATGTGGGTAAAACTTAAAGCGATAAAGAAAGTAATTATCATTTATGGTAACTTCTCATTCAA
Organism: Dromiciops gliroides; assembly: GCF_019393635.1. NCBI lineage: Eukaryota > Metazoa > Chordata > Mammalia > Microbiotheria > Microbiotheriidae > Dromiciops > Dromiciops gliroides. The sequence goes on along the minus strand of NC_057864.1, from coordinate 357,588,652 downwards.
TTATGTGACAATGAAGATGTAGTTTCTATAGAAAAAGCATCTAGGAAAGGCTAATTTCTTCCTTCCTGTATTTTATAAAGGATACCTTTGATGTATGCATAAAACATTATCAAAAAGGTTTGGTAGAGATGAGAATATAGAAATACAGATGTCTGCTCTTATAATTTTTAATATTTTGATAAAATTATGCATGAGAAGTAGAGTTGCATGGGAGATCGAGAGCCAAGCCTTGAAGTCAAAAATCTCTGGATTCAAGTATCATCTCTGACATATTTTGTGTGACCTTTGGTAAACCATTTGATAGCTTGATATCCCCAAGTACTTCTCTAAGATTACAATTATTGATCATGATAATTATTGTTCTGCTAGAATAATTATTGAGGTGAATTGGTAGAAGGAATTTCCTTACAGGAAGTTCCCTACATTGATAGAAGTCATAAATTGGGGAGTGGGGAAGAAGATCATCTGCGACCTTTTCAACTTTGGGGTAAATAAGAAAAATTGAACTTCCTTTTTGAAATCCAAAATTAGACTTATGGGCCCTTTTATCATTATATCAGCTCTAAGCATCAATTTATTTTATATGTATATGATCATGTCTATCTATTCTTTCCAATTTTTTATTAAATTCCACACCCATTTACCCATTTGGGAAATAAAGAAAGCAAGGTTAAGTGTAGTATCTACACTATTATACATTGCCAGTGAATATTGATTGTCATAGAAATAATGAAATATTTGCTACATGCATATTTATTTATTGTCTTCTTTCCATGTTTATCACAAATTTTAGTGGAATGCTTTGCATTAGCTGCCTCTCCCACCAAACTATCTGTAGTATCATTTCCCCGTCAACGGATTTTCATTGCTTTTGCCAAAAATCTTTGCAATGTAAGTTAAAATAGATATTATAATTTGTAACTACTCTGCTAAATCTGGAATTCTCTCCAGCATGGTGCAACAGTAAACGTGTTGGATTTGGAGTCAAAGGACATGAATTAAAAACTTTGCTTTCCTACTTTATTTCTGTGTGACTTTGTTCAAATCACTTGACTTCTCTGCTCAGTGTCAAAAAGAGAACCTCTGACTAGATAAAAGTACTTTTATTAAAAAGGGATAATAAAGAATTACTATTGTTATGGTTTTTAACTATAGCAAAACAAAATAACATAATCACATTAAATATTGCATGTAGAACTTTTCCTTAGTGAGTAAATGACTTAGGGAGATCTTTTCTTTTTTGGAAGAGCAAAGGTTTGAGGTATATGCAAAGTATGGATAATGATGCACTTAGGGATACCTATATTTGTTTTTTTACACTGATTCTTTAACTCAACATCAAAAATACAACTGGGAAAAAAAGTAAGATAATGACCATTTAGGGGTTATAATTCACAACAGAGGGGCAGTGTAGTGTACTGGAGAGAAGGGTATCCAGCCTCAGAGTCTCTGGGAAGACCAAGGTTCAAGCCCTGCCCCGATGCATATTAACTTGGTGTCCATGTGCAAATACATTAATTTCTAGGTAACCTCAGGCAATTTTATAAGCTAATAAATTAATGATGAATTGCCAGGCTACATCAGTAAAAGGCATTTCCATACCAAGAGTTACAACATATAAAGCAAGTCTAAATCAAACCTCAAAACATCACCTCCCAGTAAGAACAACAAATTTTATTAAATTTTATCACTATAACTCATATTATCATGATGAAACATATTGCTAAAATTCCTTAAGTTTTTAAAATGTCCTTCAACTCTGCAATGTCTTGAAGCAATATCTTGACAAGTTAGCCACTTGACTTTCTTTTATTTTTATTTATTAATTTATTTTTTAGTGAGGCAATTGGGGGTTAAGTGACTTGCTCAGGGTCACACAGCTAGTAAGTGTTAAGTGTCTGAGGCCGAATTTGAATTCAGGTCCTCCTGAATCCAGGGCTGGTGCTCTATCCACTATGCCACCTAGCTGCCCCTTGACTTTCTTTTAAATAAAATGTACTGCCAAAAGAAAAAATGACCTATTTGAACAAAAATATTTATAGTAGCTTTTTTTGTGGTGGCTAAGTATTGGAAATTAAAGGAATGCCCATCAATTGGGGAATGACTAAACAAACTGTGGTATATTAATGTGATGGAATAGTCTTATACTAAAAGAAATAACAAGCAGGATGATTTCAGAAAGGCCTGGAAAGACATGTATTAAATGATGTATAGTGAAGTGAGCAGAACCAAGAAAACACTGTGCACAGAGATAGCAATACTGTTTGATGAAGAATTGTGAATGATTTGACTATTCTCAACAATACAATGACCCAAGACAACCCCAAAGGACTATTGAGGAAACATACTATCCACCTCCAAAGAAAGAACTAATATTGTTTTTTTTTTATTTTTTATTTTAGTGAGGCAGTTGGGGTTAAGTGACTTGCCCAGGGTCACACAGCTAGTAAGTGTTAAGTATCTGAGACCGGATTTGAACTCAGGTAGTCTTGACTCCAGGGCCGGTGCTCTATCCACTGCACCACCTAGCTGCCCCGAAAGAACTAATATTGATGGAACAGACTGAAGCATGCCATTTTTCACTTTCTTTAATTTTTTCTTTTAATCAAGTTTTCTTGTACAAAATGACAAATATGGTAAAGTTTTACAAAATCATACATGTATAACACATATCCGATTGCCACCACAGGGAGGGGGCATGGGAAAGAGGAAAAGAAGGATAAAAATTGGAACCCCAAACTATAAATAAAAATGTTAATTACAACAATAAATAAATAAAATGTGAATCTTTAAGTAGATCAAGCTTCACTTTGTTCTTTATACAGTAATTTTTTGAAGACCTGCATGCTTTTTGTAATAAAGTAGAATTAGATAGAAAGTAGATGTTCATTTATTGGGGAAGAGCTAAACAAATTGTGCCACATGGATGTAACAGAATACTACTGTGCTATAACAAGTTATGAACATTATATAGAGAGAGAAACATGAAAAACTCATGCAAACTGAAGCAATATGAATAAAATAGAAGGAGGAGAACAATACACACCATGACTATAAGAAAATAAGTGGAAATAATAACTACAAAATAATTTTTTAAATTAATGTTGTGAAATTATATTGAACAATCTTGGCCTCAAAGAAAAGATATGAGAAGACACTTTCCCTACATATGTATGTGTGTATGTATACATATATGCCTGCATATATAGGTATATGTATGTGCACACATATATGCACATACATATGTAGTTGTGTGTACATACACATATTTATATCATATAAATATATTATAAAATAAATCATACATTATATTAAATAAATTATAATATATATGTGTGTTTATGTAAGCATATAAGTATATATACACACATATATCCACACCCCTAACATATATCCACATGCACATACCTAACATATATACACATATAACATATATATGCACATGTATTTATGTATATATGTGTATATAATTGTTGATTCTTGTGTAGTTTTGCTAAACTTTTATTCTTTTCTTCTCCTTTTTTTCTTTTTTTTTTCTAAATAAGTGATAGTTCTCTGAGAGAGGGCAGGGGGAAATGTAGAGGATGCCAAAACAAAAGATATTAATATTTTTAAATAATGAAAAAGAAAGAACTGTACAATGTATATATATAGACAATCTATAACTTATACTTATGAATACCCCATACATACAAACTAGCATCCAAGACTGTCCCTCTTACCCACCATAAAACCCACCCTTCTGCTGGTTTAAAACACAAAAAGGTGGCAGCAGCTAGGTGATGCGGTGGATAAAGCACTGGATCTGGATTCAGGAGGAGCTGAGTTCAAATCCAGCCTCAGCCACTTGACACTTACTATTTATGTGACCCTGGGCGAGTCACTTAACCCTCATTGCCCCACAAAACAACAACAACAACAACAACAACAACAACGACAACAACAACAAACACACACAAAGGCAGGATTCATGTAGAAAGCCATTTTTATTTACATAAGTATATTAATATAGTTGTTAATAATAACATATATTCTTACTACTCTACATTTTGTTTTTAAGATATTATAACAATCTGTGAGATATAAATAGTATAATTATTATTATCAGCACTTTACAGATAATTTAACTGAGGCACAGAAAGGTAGATTCATGTACCCAATATCAAAGTGTAGTTTGGGGATCTAGATGGCCAATCTAGTTCTTCTAATGAAAAGCCTAGTGTCCCAACCACTCTATGACAGTTAGAAATAGACACTTAACAAGTAATAGGTACACAGCAGTATCTGCTCTTTGATAGTTAGGTGTAGTCAAAATAATTAATTCTCTATTTTAAATGAAAATGGATTAAACTGAATTTTATTCACTGGCCTGGAACTCAGGCACCATATAACAAAGAATAGAGCTATATATTATGAAAGGACCTCAGCAGTCATCTAGTCCAATTCATGCAATAAAAATCATCTGCACTATAACATAATTGATAAATGGTATACTGGATGAGGATATAACATCATCAAATTATTTCTATGGAAAAAATAAGTTCCAATTTTGAAACAACCAACTGACAAATTAGTTAATGCTTTTATCATGTAATTAATCAAAGGAACTAGGCCTTCACTTATTGACCAACATTGCCTTTCCTTTATATATAACTTGGACTGCCAATTCTATTGATTTTTTTTGGAAGAGATGTGATTTAATTGGTATAAGGAACTTCTAGTGAGGAATTCCTTCTAGCAAGTAGATCAGCCAAGGCTCTGCAACTTATAGCATTAGAGAGTTGTCTGAGGGATACTGAGAGGTTAAGTGATTTTTCTAGGGTCACACAGCCTTTTATATTTCAGAGGAGAGATATGAATACAGGCCTTCATGACTAGGAGGCCAGTTTTACACCATAATTTTTTTCCAGTTGATTGTATTTTGATAAATGTTGTCAATTATACAGCACTTTGAATTTTATAATATTTATATTTATGTAATGAATATATGCATGTTTAAATATGTATAATACTAATTATAGCTATCTCACAGGACTGTTAAATAAAATTATATATACATATATAGTATATAAACATATATATCATATATACATATGTAGTATATAAATTTATACATATATAGGAACAAATGAGATTACAGTAACATTTTATATTACATATTATAATTTATATATTATAGATAAATTGCATATGCCTAGTTTCATTAACAGACAAATGTTATTCAATATTCATCTGTAGCTCCCTCCTTTCTCCAAGTTTTGATTTCTTCCCATTGTGCCACTCTGCCTTACTACCTCTTCAAAGCCTATTTTATATTTCTCCCATAATTGTGCCAAGCATCTAATAAACTATGATTTCTTAATATGTTTTCTCTCCTTAAAATATAATTGCCCACAAATATAGAGATGCCTCACTTGTTAGTGATAAGCACTAGAGAGCAGTGGACATCTTCAGCGTTCAGATGCCCAAGATGTCCATATGGCTTTTCTTTGTACTGATGGAGAAATAGCTCCAAATATTCAAACACTGATCTGCTGTGTGGAAAGTGCTAGAACTGGGGTCAGAAGAACCAAGTTTACATATTAGCCTTCCCAATTCTCACCTGTGTGAGCTTGAGTAAGTCACTAGACCTCTTTAGGGCTTCACTTTCCTTAATTATAAAATGAGGCCTTTAAGGCCTCTTTCAACTATAATTTCATGATTTACTATGATTATTTGTTTCTGTAATGTCTCTGATTCCTGTTGGCAGCCTCTGAGGAGCAAGATAAGCATACTCCATAGTACAGTTCCTAGCACACATTGGGACCATAATAAAAGTAAATTTTATTGTATCATATGGTAACACAATGTATTGTATTGAAATGCACTGCACTGCACTCTCCTATACTGTATTGTGCCAATTTGTATTATATTGTATTGTGTTGTACTGTATTGTATTGTATTGCATTGCATTTTATTGTATTGTATTGTGTTGTGTTGTGCTGTATGGTATTATATTGTCCTCCCATGTATACAACTATTTCCAAAGTTTGGGCATAATTGAATTAAAATATAACTATCACTTTAGCAGCATTTTTCTAGTGAGAGGGTTTCAATTTGTAGCTCTTACCCTGTTGCTTGGGAACATCATAGTGCTCAGCAGTAAAGAAAAATGAAATTCAGGAAAAGTAAATAGGGCCAAAATTTTTCCGTTTCTATTCTCCTTTGGAGCTGTTGTGTTTGGGTGGGGGGGTGAGGGGAGTTGGAGAATGTGTAGTAGTGAAGAAAACATGAAGAAGGCCTAGGAAGCAGAGATATTAAGAGAGGTCGATGTGAAAAGAAAAAAATTATTTAAACTCTCTTTGGTTTAAAAAAAAGGACTCACTGATGTATAATTCATTTAGATTTACACAAATGATTACACAAACTGAATGAAAAAGAAAGGGGGATTGGGGAGCACTTGCAAATGATATTGCTCCCAAGCTGTTCTAGTCTGTCAGTGTAGTGCTTATCACTGAGAAAAGGCTGAATGTTTCTCATTTAAAGATCCACTTCAAGGCTCAGATTGTGGAAAATCAAAAAAGGAATGCTTGTCCCTCGTTCAAAGAACTTTTGTGCCACTTATTCTAAAGCATGAGTATCACGCTGCTATTCCTCTTAAATCCCAAAGTCACCACAATAGGACATCTGTGGGCCGTGAGCAAAATCACCTTTTTAGTTTCATTTCACTCTTTCCACTACCAAAAGGAAAAAAAAAATCTTTCCAGGGCCGACTTTAAATTTCTTTGCAAATGGTAGGCCACAATTTAAGGCTAAAGAAAGGAAGCTTCGAGTTATGAAGACCATATGAAAAAAATGCTACAAATCACAAACAATATAAAAATGCAAATTAATGCAATGCTAAAATTGCACCTGGCACCTATCTGGTTGGCAAAGTTAATAGAGAAAGGAAAAAGACATGTTGTAGGAACTGCAGAAAAATGGGAACATTAACACACTGTTGGTGGTGGAGTTATGAATTGATTCAGTTATTTTGTAAAGCATTTTGGAATCATGGCCCAAAATGTCATTAAATTGTATGTATCCTCTGCTCCAGTAATACTGCTACTAGCGATATATCCAAAAGAGAAAAAGAAAGAGGGAAGAGATTCATATGCACAAAAGTATTTATAGCATTTCTTTTCATGGTGACCAAAAATTGGTAATTAAGGGTGCCCCAAACAACTCAAATTATGTATGGGAATGTAATTGCTATTGTGCCATAAGAAATGATGAAGGGGATCATTTCAGGAAAACCTGAGAAAATGTATCAACTGATATAGATGGAAACGAACAGAGGAGAAAAATGTATACGATATTAATGGCATTGTATTTGTAGCAGCAATAATAGTAGTAGTAGTGTTCTACTACTTCTACTACTACTGCTACCACTAATACTACTGATGACAATGACAAGGATGATGATGATAACTAGAATGTATATGGTTCCTACTGTGAGAAAATAATTATTAATAATGGATTTCTTGGGGGGACCCAGAGATCAGTTTAAGTCCTTTTTCCTCCCCCCCCACTCCAGAAAGTTCAGTTCTTGTCTGGGAAAAGTCCAAGGGAACAAAAGAAATGGAAATAAATTCCTGTCTAGCTCAGTGAAGAACCACACCTAGATACTGGACACACCTGTCTTTACTCTTCCCAGAGGTCATCTGCAGAGTTCATTTTAATTTAGACCACCCTCAAGTAATTGAATGATGCTAACACATTAACTTTGATCAATGTATAATGATCCACCTCTATCAAAAGAGGATAAAACCATTGGCCATGTCAGGGTTGCATTCTTGACCTGCTCCCTTGGCTCAGAATGCTTTGCTTGGTGCGTGCTCTTCCTCTTATATCAATGTAGATATGAAGGCCTGAGACTATGAGAAGTTAGGGAGACCCACAGTAAATACTTTACTGATATATAATATTAATTAATAATAAAATCTTACTTCCAACAATGGTATTATAGCCATCAATATATAAATATCAATCAATTTATATATATATATATATATATATATATGTATACATATACATATACATACATACATATACACACACACACATACACACAGACACACACACACATATATATAATTTAGAGCTAACTTTGCTGCTTTTAAATTGGGGAAGTTCCCCCTCCTAGGAACAAAGATAACTATTTCTTTATTTGCCTATAGCATTATAAATATCACAGTATGTCACCATGATTTCCTCTAATGCTTCAGTTATCTGTTCTGTGTGTGGGGGGGTTATTTAATGTCAATCTGGCAAAAGGGGAAATGGGTTCAATTCTTAGCTCAGACCCTTCCTAGAAGTGTCACTTAAAAACTCTTTAAAACCCAGCTCCCTCATGTATAAGAATGGGGAAAAAATAGCATCTATTGCACAGGTTGTTGTAAGGACCATAAAAGAGAATACATGTAACGTCTTATGTAATTATGGCTTGGTATCATTTTAATAGTTGTTATTATTATAGATATTAGTTATTATGATTATTATTATTATGACTAAATAAGGAGAGATCCAAGTCCTATAGAGAGAGACTAGAAACAGTTAAGAAAATATCAGGGAGTGAGAATGAAAATCTTTTACTCTTATTCCATTAATAGCAAATTAATTGGTCTATCAGTTTCAACTATGTTTAATTTCTCACATATGATATTCCTGGATATTGAGGGAAATAATGCTTATAAATACCTTTTCTAAATAATGGGGACACTGGAAACTGTAAGGACAGATAAAATTTTTTTGTTGTCAATACTAGTACTTAACAAATTCCCAAATAATTCTATACTGTACTATACTATGGGGGAGGGAAGGAGAGGAGGGTAGCAGGGAGAATGAATAAAGTTTCATGGTAGGAAGAAATTTATATTTTAATAATTATTGTTCTTTTATACAAAGTAGCTTAAAGAAAACAATTGTATAATGCTTCCATGAAATAAATGAAGAGGAAATTATATTAATCTAAGAGTTAGAAAGATTAAATGGCTTGTCCATAGCCACCAAGTGGCAAAGACTAGATTCCAAATCAGGTCATACATAGAATTACAGAATTTCAAAGATGAAAGACACTTCATTGGCTCTCTATTCCCAACATTGTCTGAAAAGAAATCAATCCTCTCTACATTATACTTGACAAGTATAATTCAACCTTCACTTCCAGACTTCCAATGACGGTGAATCCCTACCTCCCATTCAGCAACCCATTCCCCTTTTGGACAACTCAATTGTTTCAGAAAATTTTCCTAACATCAAGTCTATTTTTTTACATTTTTACCCATTGCTCTTTTTAAAATTTTTTTGGGGGCCAACCAGAAAAAGCCTGATAGATTTCTCATATCACAGCACTTCTGATACTTAAATACAACTGTCAAATTCTCAATAAGTTTTCTCTGGCGAGCCATCTTCCATTCTTTAGAAAAGATCCTCATGATATATGAGGATCACTATTCTGGTGGCTCACCTCTGAATGATATCCAGTTTATCAATGTTCTTGCTAACATGTGATGCCAAGACATGAACACAATACCACACATGGGACTGGGGTAGGAGAAAATACAGAGAGACTATCACGCACTCCTTCCTATACACCACGACTCTACTGATGAAGCCTAAGATAGAATTAGGTTTCTGACTCTTAGTCTAGTGATTTTATGACAACAACTCCATGCTTATCTGTCACCACCTTCTGCAAAAAAACATGATCCGTTTCTTTGGATGGAGTTGGTTTTTAAATCTGGCAGAAGTGACAAGCAGAAGGAATTGTACAGAAGTCTACATGTAACCAAATATCTTAACAAAACTGTTTCAAAGCTATTCAAGAACTGTTCTGGAGCCAAATTAAAGATCCTGGCAGAGACCAAAGTCAACTAGAAAGGGAAATATGCTCCTAGTATCTGCCTGGTTCTTGTCAAGATTATCAATTCACACTTTTGCAAGACCTACACATTCACCAGCGTTTTTTAAAATGTCATTTCTTTGGAGTCCTCAACTAGTTCTATTTTTATACCCCAAACACCTCTTGGCCATTATATCTTTCTGAGTGTGAGAACTGACAAATGTCTCTTTTCCCAAGAGCCACTGTTATTGGATCTTCTAATAACAGAGTTGAATAAGAGGTAATGCTGAGACCTTCCCTTCCACATTATTCTCATCCTCTTTGGGTCTAAAAGTATTATATAATGAGATCTCTCTTCCTAAATCCAGGCTTTTCACTTGGTACAGAATTATTTTACTAATGGAATAAAAGCCAGGCAGTCATCTATTTTTAAATGGTGAAATTAATGTAATAAAAAAATATTATCTACCTATCATCAAACCACAGCAGTTCTTAATAATTTTCCATCTAAATCTTCTTGAAAAGTACTTTAACTGATTTGTTACCATTTTAATGATACTTATTCTATTTCTTGAAATGACATGGACTACTGTTGGAAAACACAATCCATAGCAAATTCAACACAAGTGATTTTATCAGTTTTTAAATGAAAGGGAATCTTAGTGTAAACATGGTAGGAGATTTGTATTTATAAAAGTTATGGGTTTCTGCCACATCAGCATTTACTGATTTGTAGATTGTAATCTTCTTAAATTCCATTTCTACCACAAAGTCTCTCTAGGTTTAGTCAACACAGCTTTTGGGATGCTTTTTTTTGGAGAAGCTCTTCCCATTCCTTCCAGTTCTTCCCCCCCCCACCCACATATGATACTGGATACCAGGTAAGAGACCTAGATACATCAACCAATCAATCAACATTTTTTAGATGCCTCACATGTTCCAGGCACTGGGTGTAAGGTGTGGGGTCATCTGCATGGAGGTGATAATTGAACCCATGGAAGCTGACAAGAGCACCAAGTGAAATGAAAGAAGAAAAAAAGAAGAGACCCAGGAAAGAACCTTAGGAGCAACCCATGGTTAATGGACATAATCTGGATAAAGAACCAGCAATGGAGCCTGAGGAGGACTGGTCAAATAGTTAAGAAGAAAATCAGGAAAGGGCAATGTCACAAAACCTGAGGGAGAGACTGGGACAGCTAGGTAATACAGTGCATAGAGTACTGGGTCTAGAGTCAGGAAGATGTGAGTTCAAATCCAGACTCAGACAAGTAAAAGGATACTAAATAGTACCTACCTCTTAGGGTTGTTGTGAGGATCAAGTGAAGCAAAAATTATAAAGTCTTTAGGACAGTCCCTGACATACAGCAAGTGCTATATGAAGTTAACTATCATCATCATCAACATTATTATTAGCTATTATTAGGAATAGGCAGCTAAGTGGCACAGTGGATGGAGTGTTAGGCCTGGAGTCAAGAAGACTGATCTTCCTGAGTTCGAATCTGGCCTCAGACACTTACTATATATGTGACCCTGGGCCAGTCACTAACCCTATTTGCCTCAATTCTTCATCTCTAAAATGAGCTGGACCACATCAGTATCTTTGCCAAGAAAACCCCAAATGGGATCATAAAGAGTCAGACATGACTGAAACAGCTGAACAACAACAAAAAATTATTAGATTATGTATAGGAAAAGACAGCAATAGACAGTATCAAAGGCTAAAGATAGGATAAAAAAGGTATCAAGAATAATAAAGATTGAGCAAAGACCATTAGATTAGGTGATTAAGAATTCATTCTGTAACTTTAAAGGGAGCTGTTTCATTTGAATGATAAGGTTGGAAGCCATATTGCAGAGGGCTAGGAGATGAGTTTATGGAATGGTTATTGTGAACAGATAACAGTATGAAGACAATGACAGAAACAGAAATCAGAAAAGTGAGAGCCATTAAACATCTACTTCATGTCAGGCCTGTGCTAGGAATTGGCAAAACAAGGACAAAACAAACAAACAAAAAACAACAGTAAATTATGAGGTAAGATCCCCTGTTGAGAGGAAGGAGAGATGGCGGTGCTGGAGATCTGAAGCTAGAATACAAGCTATTCCTTACACACACACACACACACACACACACACACACACACACACACACACACACACACATGCATACACATGCATGCACTCATGCATGCAGGCACATGTACACACACACATAGCCTATGGCATAATCAATAATTCATTTTATCAAATGGTTATTGAATACCTACTACACATAAGGCATAGGGGTAAATGCAAAGCTATTTAAGACATAATTCTTTTCTTCAAGGAGTTATCTAATTCGGAGAGAAGGTGGTGAGACAAATATTCAATTAAGATGACTCCATCTTTGGTTTCATGTCAATTGCTGATTCAGGAATAGTAAATAATCCCATAGATTTTGAACCTTTCCAAGTGGAGGAGGTGGTAGTCTTCCAGCACAATAAATAATATCTAAGATTTGTGTTGTAGTTTAATTTTTTATTATAATTATTTTCTCTCTCTCTCACTCACACACACATACACCTCCTTGGGGGGGAAAAAACAAGAAAAAAAGAAAGAAAAGAAAAACTAAGTCCTTTCTACAAGTATGCTGTTAAAGAAAACCCATTCCTATATTGGCTATTTCCAAAAAAGGTGTCTCATTCTGCTGCTCTAGTCTATCATGTATCTGTCACCATATGGGCACCATTCTTTATCATCAATTATTTAGAATCTTGGTTTGTGATTGCATGGATCACAATTTTTTGTTGTTATTTTTCTGAAGTTTTCATTCTTATGGTGTTGTTATTACACTATAGATTGCTCTCCACTTTACAAAAAAATTAATTCATACCATTAAAATAGTTGTTTATTTTCATGAAATATTTTATCTTTAAATTTTAAAAGAAAAACAATATAAAGGTCAGAAAAATAAAATTTTGTGCAGATTATGCACAACACAGTTTTGCTAAACTTGGTAACAATAATTGGCTTTTATTTTCCTGACCAGAAAACCAAATAGAAACCCAAAGGTTTTCTTGCCCTTGTACTTAACAATTTGACTAAATTCCAAAACTATATTAGCAGCAGACTTTTTACTGTTTGGAAGAATAACAAGTTCTTATTTTTGCATAGCAGTGAACACATTAAAAAATATTTTTCCAACAATTACTTTAGTTGATACTCAAAAATACCTGATAAAGTAAATAGAGCAGATATTAATATAACTATTTGATAGAAGAAACTAAGGCTCAAAGAATTTAAATTACTGGCCTAAAGTTATGTAATTTGAGCTATATGGAGCTGGGATTTGAACTCAGATCTAATTCCAGGTCCAGTACAGAGAGAAAAATGTTAATTACAATCAATGCTTTGGAATTTAAGAACCAATTTCACCTACCTTTAATTAAGAGCCCCTGATCTAAATCAAAGCTTCTTAAACTATGGGTCACAATCCCATATGAGGTATAACTGAATGTGGGGGGTCATGAAAAATTTGGCAACAGTAATAAGTTATTTGATCAGAGAAATGTAAATCATAATAACTCTGAGGTACCACCTCACACCTATCAGAGTGGCAAATATAACAAAAAAGGAAAATATTAGATGTTGGAGGGGCTGTGGGATAAATGGAATGCTAATCTACTGCTGGTGGAGTTGTGAGCTGATCCAAACATTTTGGAGAGCAATTTGGAACTATGCCCAAAGGTCTATAAAACTGTGCATACCCTTTGATCCAGCAATGCCACTGCTAGGTTTACATCCCAAAGACATCCTAAAAGAGAGAAAATGATTTATTTGTACAAAAATATTTATAGCAGCTATTTTTGTGATGGCTAAGAATTGAAAATCAAAGGAATCCCTGTCAATTGGGGAAGGGCTAAACAAACTGTGGTATACATACATACATGTATATATGATTATAAAGGAATATTATTGTGCTATAAGAAATGACAAGCAGGATGATTCCATAAAGGTCTCAAAAGACTTATATGAAATGATATATAGTGAAGTGAGGAGAGCCAAGGGATTGTTGTGCACAGCGACGATATTGTTTGATGAAGAACTGTGAATGATTTAACTACTCTCAGCAATACAATGTTCAGACAGTCCCAAAGGACTAAAGATGAAGCATCCTAACCACCTCTAAAGAAAGAACTGCTATTGATTGAACACAGACTAAAACATGCTATTTTTCACTTTCTTTTTTTATTTGTGTTTTCTTATATAAAATGACTAATATGGTAATGTTTTACATAATTGTATATGTATAACTTATATGTGAGTGCTTATTCCCTCAGGGAGGGGAGAGAGGAGGGAGGCAAAGAGGGATAGAATTTGGAACTCTAAACTTTAAATAAAAATGTTTATTATTTTTAAAAATAGCAAAAAGGTTATGTATAAATATTTATATACCTATATGCCAGGTTCATGAGTGGAAAAAGTTTAAGAAGTCCTGATCTAGATGAACTCCTCAGCTTCATTTGCACTGTCTCATCTATAAGTGGAGCTTCAATTGAGAAATAAAAATAAATATATAAATCTAGAGCCAGCAATGATGAAATTCAAGGGCAACAAATTTCCTCTTCACTATCTTTGGAGCCCTGTCTTACATCAACATTACTACTGTCATCACCTGGCTTGACACCAGCCTTGGCCACAGCAACTAATGGCTTCTATAAAAAATAGGCTGCTGCTGATTGGCCTAATGTGGATGGGGACAGGAATTGTGAAAGCATTAGGTTTTGCTAAAACATTTTTACAAATATATAATTAGCTAGCAGGAGGGGTGGCACCTATAATTAAATGGCATTCAGCCAAGGAATCACTTCCCCTTTTTTCACCACACTCCCTCTGATCATTTTTTTTCTTTTTCTCTTCTGTACCAGGGTTTTGAATAATGTGATGGAGAGGCTGACATCAAATATTAAGACTAATAATAATACTAATGAATTTTAAATGCAATATGGTGAAAGCAGCTAAAATAAATATGGAATATCTTTATCTACAATCAACAAGCTTTTATTTAGTACCTACTATGTGCCAAGTACTGGTGTAGACCAGAGCTATCAAACTCTCAGCCCTAAGATGCAAGCACCCTCTCCCTCCCAGCCAGTGCACCAGAACCATATTAAAATGTAATTGATAAATATTTTTAAAAATAAATAAAAACACAAAGAACAAAGATAATGCTAATATGTGGTTTTCTAAGTCAATACATGGCCCTCAGGGATTCTTCTGTAAGGTTTTGTCTCCTCCTTCCTATTTGAGTTTGACAGCATTGATGCAGAGAATGAGCTGCTCATCTGAGAAACTAAAGTTAGGGGATTTTCACCTGTTACTAATAATCCCTACTACTGGTAGCTGCCCTATAAATGTTGAAAATTGTAGACTTTGTACTGGTTATTGCCACTAGTTCCAAAGTGATGAAAAATTAAAATAAAGAACATTTCCAAAAGTTTTAGGATTCTAATAATTTGATCCCAGTGGCCAAGGTGTTGGGCAAGGCCATTTGGGTTCCCAAAGGCTAGGACAACAGAAACCAAGCTTGGCTGGGTCCCATCAAATTGAAGAGGATCTTCACTATGGGGCTGTGAGGGAATGATGCCTTTCATCTGAGGACCTCTATCATTCTAAGAAGCTCATAATTAGAAAGTGTGTGTGTTTGTGTGTGTGTTCAAATCCAGGTCGCTGATTACAAATTCATATATATGGCTATATATATATAGATATATACACACAAATCCATATGTAAATACACACATATATGTATACGTATATGTATATATGTACATACATACATACATTCTAATATTTACTAATCTGACTATGGACAAACTCTTTAAGACTCAATTTCCTCATCTGAAAAATGTATTTAATAATACTTCTGTTCAAATCTGGCCTCAGACACTTGACACTTAGTAGCTGTGTGACCCTGGGAAAGTCATTTAACCCCAATTGCCCCACCAAAAAACAAACAAACAAAAATAATAATACTTCTACTACCCGCTTCTCAGAGTTGTGACAAAAACATGTATTGCAAACATCCAAACTATTAATTAAACCTGATAAACTGTAAGCATAATAGCAAAACACACAAAAAGAAAGGAGGGCAAGTGAAATTCTGCAGTTTAATTTGCATCAGATTTTCTGAGGGTGAAAAAGTTCTTTGTTTTTCTTGCTCTTGATCATTGCTGGTTCTAGAATTTTTTAATTTTTTTGTTTGTTTTTGTTTTATTTGTTTTTTCATCTAGTAATAAAAGTTCATTTATACATAGAGGGAAAGTCACAATACAGTGTATGTGCAGTTACACAGTCCACTGAGGCATATGCTCTGCCCTTCTGTACCATCTCTATGTGTCTCAATTTTGATAGTAATTTACAAGATCTATAAAATAATCATGGTGTTATTCTCTGGTAACTTCTAAATATGAGGTCATGTCAGGCTACCAGACATGTAATACAAAGTAGAAGAACAAAGCTTTCTGTTTAGTCAGTTAACAATGACCTTAGATCCTTGTATGATTAGCTGAAATGCATCTGTGTGGATTCAGTGAGCTAGCCAAGTCCTTTGCACACACTTCCCTTTCTAATGTAGAGCACTAAATTGTGTGCTTTTCTTTCCCTCATTAGAGGGTTAACTCCTAAAGATCAGAACCTGGGTCATATTTATATCTGGATCCTCATACAGGAGAAAGCTTAATAAATGTTTGTGGATCTGAATTCAGTATAAATATGACTTGTATCACCAGCATTGTGAAGTAGAAATGTGACCAATTACTTCTCCAGAAAACAAGTTCAATATATATCGCAAATTTGCATAATTTCAAATATGATTTCCCTTCATTTGTCTCTTTAATTAATTTTTTTGAACAATGAATGTAAAGTGACTTGCCCAGGGTCATACAGCTAGTAAGTGTCAGGTATCTGAGGCCATCTTTGAATTCAGGTTCTCCTGAATCCAGGGCCAGTGCTTTATCCACTGAGCCCCCTAACTACCCCCTGTCTCTTTAATTTATTGTTTGATTTTTATGCTCTTGTTATATATTAAGTCTTCTGCTTTTCTTTTATACTGGCAAAATGAAAATATTTCATAAACATATTTCAATACAAAAACACTACCATGATAATATTAACACTTGAATATTCAAACTGTATCAGACAGTGCTTTCTGTTTGACTCTTATTGGCTCTTCAGACTCAGAAGAGATGCTGAAAAAGTATCCTTTGAATAGAGAAACAAAAAGTAAACTAGATGGAGGTGGTGTAGTGGATAAAGCACCAGTCCTGGATTTAGGAGGATCTGAGTTCAAATATGACCTCAGACACTTGACATTTACTGGCTGTCACTTAACCCTCAGTGACCCACCCCCCCAAAAAAAATTAGTTATAGGGGCAGCTAGGTGGCATAGTGGATAAAGCACTGGCCCTGGATTCAGGAGGATCTGAGTTCAAATCTGACCTCAGACACATGACACTCACTAGCTGTGTGACCCTGGGCAAGTCACTTAACCCTCATTGCCCTGCAAAAAAAAAAAAAAAAAAGATGAAGAAAAAGAAAAAGTCCTATTCCCCTTTAGAACCAAATCATCTTTTTCCCCCACAGAAGGTTCCTTTTTTTTGTTCTTTTCTCTTATTTTAGACCTAAATTACATAGAACATGCAGTGTTTCATTTTTAATACCCCGATTTAAGTAAAAAGTATAAAAAAAGCAGCTAGCTAGATGTGGTCAATAGTCAGGACCCTAAGGATCACAGTTGTCTACCAGACAAGTACAGATTCTTACAGAGGAGTAGGCATCATTTAGCCTCTAAATGGACCCCGACTACTTGATCAACCCTCCTTTCCTTTGCTTTTCCTTTATGTTCCTTCCTTTATCTATCTTCACTCAAGATCATAATTTAAATACACAATTTCATTACATCATTAATGTATAGTAAAAGCAGAAACACCAATCATATATTTCAGTAGACTCTGAATCCAGCCCTTCCCAAAACAGAAATGTATTTTAAACTAGAGTCCTTCTCCCCTTTCTTCAATCTCCTAGCCCACAGCTTGAGAAGTAAGAAAAAGAACTAATAGGGGATTTGGTTTCTTATAATTAACCTACCATGTCCCATGAAACAGGAGCTTGACACAATTACAACTTACAACTAGATTAAAGTGTGCTATAGAAACTTCTGTGAATCTCAAGGTCACTGCATGGGCAAACAGGAACACAAGATCACTCATCTGGGACCCGAGAACTCTACTCCTGCAGAGTCCAGAAACTCCACTCGCAGGCCTATTCATGCATCTGTTTTCACTGAAAAACTAATGCTACTCAAGTACACCAGAAAGTAATGCTAACAGGGCAATGCCTGACTGTTAGAAATCTTATGGGAAGTCAAGGGGCACAACACACCTCAGCTGCCAACATGTCAACCTCTGACTTTCACTTTCAAAACTCTCATGAAGAGCTGGATCTGACATTACCTCCTTCCTCTAGGAAACAAAATTCTCAGAAGCAAAGGGGAGAAGGGTTGGGGTTAGGTACAAAAATAGAAAAAAACTATACCAGGATGCCATAGTCCTTACAGGTATTTAGGATGCCCATTACATGTAGACACAGCCTATGAGCATTTCAGTCACCCATAAGTCTTTGGGTAGGGCAGTAAGAAACTGTACAGAATTGATCAAGATCATCTCACAATTTTATCATGTTTTCTATTTTACAAAGTACTTTCAAATAAGTGCATTCATTCAATCCTCATGACAATTCTGTGAGGTAGGCAGGACAGTCATTATACTCGTTTTACTGATGAGAAAACTGAGATTTGAGAGATGGTTTACCCAAGATCACACACTTGCTAAACATCAGAACCATGGCTCCAGCCCAGGGCTTCAGGTGGCAAAGTAATGCTCTTGCTGATATAACAAGCTGTCTTTTCATCAAATTAGGCAGGAATATTTGTCAATATCCCTTATGTGCAAGAGACTGTGGGGGTTGCTGTTAAAAGGTAACTAAGATATTTAAAACACAGACAACCAACCACCAGACAATAAATTATTTGCATATTTTTCTCAAACCCATGGTATTCTAAAATTCTAAGGAATATTTTTGGTATTAGATTTTTAATATAGAAGAGTTTTTAAAGGGCAAGGTGTGAGAAAATTATTACCAGGCCTCCCTCCACCCACCCAGAGAGCCTGCCTGACCTTTCTAAGGTGAGCCCAGCATCAGGAAGTTACTTCACAAAACCTTGTTCCCACCAGAGGATCTGTACTCTGACCTCAGCATTTCCTTCAAGTCATGTCAATCAATTCACTTGAATGCTACCAGCCAATTAGTTTGGAACAGTGTGTAGGGACCACCTTTCTGCCAGACTGCAGGGAGCTTCCACTCACTGAGGCATAGGGATTGCCTCTTTGGGGCCTGAGATTCATAGGTAAAGGGGGCTTTTTCTCTTCTCTCTCCCTTAGATCCTAGCTAGGCTTTCCTATCTTTCAGAGACACATGTTCTCTCTTTACTAACATCTAATATACTTTAATAAATGCTTAATCCCCCCAAAACTGGTGCTAAAGCTTCTAATTTCTAAGTAAACCCTAGTTAGTTTTCCCTACACTTGGGACAAAGATAGGCTACTATACATTAAATTTTAAACATCACAAAGGAAATCACCTAAAATTTCATCATAATGGTCACTCCCCTTCTATTATTTTGATAGAGCACTATTACTATAGCTGAGTAAATCATAACGCATGAAATAAAGGAGTAAAATGCTCCATTCAAATCTGCAGTGTTAGTATTGCCATCCTCGTTCTTCTGCTGTTGATGCATCATCTGCTTCATGAGTTAATTCTGGGGCTGGCACAGCTTTCTTCTTTTAAAATCTGACTTACTGTTGTCACTTTAATACTTCCTTACTGGAAGTGCATTCTACTTAATTATCCTGATGGTATAGAATATCTCTGAATGCATGTCAAGACTATCCAATCTGTCCAATCACATACTGCTTAACTAGAATGGTGCTCTCTTATTATTCCACATTTCTTTAAACATAGGAGAGCAATCCTAAAAGTGAATTCATGCTGCATTTTTTTGAAGAGGATTTGAAAAGTTTTAATGAAGAGAGTCAACCTAACATAAAAATTAGGTCAGATTGTTAAGCACTTGTGATCTGGAGGGACAGATTTCAGCAAACACCAACTTCTGCAAATCAGCCAACTTTGCTAGGTCTCAACATTGCTTTAATTAGGCTAGACAGAAAGTAGTATACACTAATATGTGTCCTGGCTAAATTCCAGCTTTGGATAATTGCAATCTGGACTGCCTAAATTTCCACTGGTTTCAGGAGTACAGTGTTCTTTTCCATTCCCTGTCTTCATTTTACCCTGTAGTGATGTTTTGATAGGTATGGAGGTAGAAGGTGCCTGATTTCTGCATTGATCACTGAAGATGGCATTCATTATAAATTACCTAACTATCAAGATTTATTCAGTGCCTACTATGTGCTGTAAAGCATTGAACTAAACAACCCTGCCTTACCCCACCTAAAGAAGTACATAGCTCTTGTCTACCATCATGGGTGTATGAAAAAATAACTTTTATAAAACACTGATCTGCCTCAGTTGAGCAATTTAGGATGATAGGAAAAACAGAAGGGTCTGCCTTCAAGGTCCTTGTAATCATTGCATTTCAGAGTTTGGTGTGACCTTAGAAATGATCTTCTTAAGCCAACTCTTTTTATGAGTGAGGAAACTGAGACCCAGGATAGTTTAATGATTTGATTGCATACAAAAAATTTCTCAATGCTATGACTTCAATTATGGCTAATTCAATGTTTCTTTTATTTTGGTAAATGTGTATTACATTTCATCTGTGTTATTTTTGCTAGAGAAAACTGAATCAAAGTGATTTGTGGAATGATTGTATAAAACATAATGCTACTGAAGAACCTTTTCACCTGATTCTCAGAGGGAATGAAAATTTTACAATATAAGAAAATCATAAAACTATCAAACTAAGGGTTTTATCTCAAGGATTCAAGTAGTTGATCCATCCTGCTTCCAGGCATGCAAATTAGAATGGGCCCATAGCCCTGTGGCTAACAGGGAAGGGGCAAAAGGAACAAGTTTCTGCCTCAGTGAAATTATATAAAAAGAATGAATTACATGAATGAACATTAAAAATACAATCCAAAAAAAAGGAAAAGAAAAAAGAAAATACAATCCACAAATGTATTCTACACTTTTTTTTGACAAGCAGGCTTTCAAATATAGTCCCAAAAGTCTGATTGGTGAAAGCCTTGTCAACTGATGAACATGTCTAAAGACAATTAAAAATATATTTCCTAAAAGAATGAATTAAACCACTATAGCAAATGAATACCTTGAACAGTGCAAGCTCCTTAAGGACGGGGGCAGTATCTTCTGATTTTCTAGCATCATTCCACAACACCTAGGTGACCCCTGGACACCCAGTGGATGAATATTTATTAGATAACCAACAAGAACATTCTTTCTTTCTTTTTTTTTTCTTTTTTCCTTTCTTTCTTTCGTTTTCTTTCTTTCTTTTTTTTTCTTTTTGGTGAGTTAATTGGGGTTAAGTGACTTGCCCAGGGTCACACAGCTAGTAAGTATCAAGTGTCTGAGGCTGGATTTGAACTCAGGTACTCCTGACTCCAGGGCCGGTGCTCTATCCACTGCACCACCTAGCTGCCCCCAAGAACATTCTTTCTTAATTCTGATCTTAATCTTTTATGTGCAATATAAACCAAACCACTAAAGTTGGAAGCCCTGGTACCCTCTAAGAAAAAGTACCCTTCACGCCCACAATTATCATTGTGTCTCATCATATTAATCTTTTTTTTATCATCATATTAATCTTATCCTGGTACTACCATGCTTGTGCCAGTAATCTTCAATCAGTCCCCTTCATGAAGAGATAGAGACAATTTTTATACAGAAATGTATTTTGTAAACAAAGTTCATACATAAATACACAAGTATTCTGTATTAGACAAAGATAATCTGTCAAGTGAACAATTACAATATTCACTGATACAAAAAGCCAGGTCTCATCTATTAGGTCCCAAAGAAAACCTACAATGGCTCAGATTTCACTGAGAAAAAAATCTCTGAAACATATCAAAAATATAGTTGAGCAAAGAATATTGGGTATTTTTTAAAAGCATTTTCAAATAAGTCTAGGTTCAAAGTTACTGCTGGATTCTACATTTTTTTGGTGGGGCAATGAGGGTTAAGTGACTTACCTAGCATCACACAGCTCACAAGTGTCCAGTGTTTGAGGCCATATTTGAAGTCAGGTCCTCTAAATGCAGAGCTGGTGCTTTATCCACTGTGCCATATAGCTGTCCCCTGGATTCTACATTATTATATCACCTATTCTGAATCTCCCTTCCCTATCACTAACAATTTCTTCCAAGCTACTTCTTTAGTAGATTTGTTCCTACCAATTTAAATTTGAATGGAAACTAACCCAATCCCCCCTTACTTCTTTGTTTTTGTTTTTTTTTTAGTGAGGCAATTGGGGTTAAGTGACTTGCCCAGGGTCACACAGCTAGTAAGTGTTAAGTGTCTGAGGCCGGATTTGAACTCAGGTACTCCTGACTCCAGGGCTGGTGCTCTATCCACTGTGCCACCTAGCTGCCCCCCCCCTTACTTCTTAATCTCACATCAATATACAACTTAGTACTATTCCAAGTCACTCACACTCCCTGACTTTCCAACTGTTGGCCAGGAATTTCTGTTGTGTCCTATGAAACCTTCTGTTCTACTAATTCTTTCATATTTATATAAGTTCTGCTTTCACCTCCTTGCCTATGGTGAAAGTTGTCTTTCCTGTGACTATACCACTTCATTCATAACCTTCTTAGTCATTTGAAATCATGGAATTTGGAGCTTAAGCAACCATTATGATTTTGTAGTATAACCCTTTCAAATTAGAAAGAAAAACCAGTGTACTTAAGTGGCCAAAATGTGAACTCTACTCATCTGAATGTCAATATAGTGAACTTTCCATTTTCCTTCCCTGCCTTCCCACCCTTCTTTCCTTACTTCCTTCACACATATGTGTGTTTAAAATTATTCTATATATTTATCAGTTCTTTCCCTGGATACAGGTAGTATTTTCCTTCATATATATTTTTTAGTTATTTTTGGTATTTATGTTAGAAAAAATAACTTATTTTCTCAAAGTTGTTATGTTCCTGGGTATTGTAGTCTGGGCCTGTTTCAGAGCTTCTCTGGTGCTTCAGATTCAGAATCCGAATGAAATCATACCCTCATAAGTCATCCAATAAATAACAAAAGGAGGCTTACTTGGCTGTGGTAGGAAAAAGAAATTCAGCAAGGGTATAATATTGATTTGGTTGGTTTAATTTTTAAAAGCATGAGGGAACTCCTGATGCCTTCTGAGCTGGCTTTTCTATTTAGTTCATCAGGAAGCTACATCAGTGATTCAAGCCTTGGTCTCCTGGACAACTTAAGTTTCAAGGATAATATTTTAAATGAAATACAAGCCTAGTCTACATGGGCTTGAACTTAGAAAATTATTCTCAGCATAATTTACTTCTGCATTGCTAGGGAAACTTTTAAAAAACTGTGAATTTGATCTATTACAAGGATAGGTCATATAACCTCAACTGGACCTCACTTCTACTTGGCAACACACTCATAATTTGTTGATTCTCTATCACACCCTCAAAAGGATAATTTCCCACCTTTTCCACTTTCTTCAAGACCTCAGCTTTCCTCTCACTCTCATGACATGAGCAGTCTACCTTCTTTTTCAGTCATTCATGTCTTTGCTCTCTTTTGTATGTAAGTCATCACTGGTAATGCAGTCAACTTGTACCCACCATTGCCCTTTTGGCAATGGAAAGTTTGCTTTTATAGATATAAGGTTAAGCCTCCATGAGAACATATTGCTTTCCTATTCACCCCCAAATCACAGGTTTTCAACCTTCCAAAGCAGTATGTCAATACTTCTACCATAATTTTTGTAGGGAAAGAAGTCTACATTGACACAGTCTCCTACTGGCACTCTTTTTAAGTGAAAAAAAAAATAAAGCCTATTTACTCTTTATGGAGGTTGGGGTAAAACACAGCTCTCAGGAGCAAAGGGAGAGGGGTTAATCATTGACATCTCTTGAGGAAGGGAAAGGGAATGTTCTTGAATTCAGTCTCACAAAAGAACAGCAGCTGCTTTGGGTAGTAGCTCTCACAAAATAATAGGGTATAGAAACGTGGTAGCAATGTGCCCCTGTGCATGTGTTCCTGAGAATCAATCTGTTTCTTCTTTCCCACATGTACAGAACACATGACCTCAACTTCTACTTTACTGAAAAGACTTATGTCATCTGACCCAACTCTAACCCCTGTGCAAATGACTCTTGCATCTACTTTGCCAACTCTAACTGCTCTTCTGAGATAAAATCCTCCTTTGAAAATAGCCTGCTAGTCATCATTACCTAGATATCTTGCCAGCAACTCATATTCAATGACCAACACAAAGTCGTATTACAACCTACATCATTTTTCTCCCTTCCCAATATGTATACCACCCCCAGATTACTCTTCCTAGAGCAGAGCTTAGACTATGTCAATCTTTCAAAATGTCTTTCATTATTCTCTATTTTCTACTGAAAAAGCCCAAATTCAAGGATATCTATGACATGGCTCCACTCTATCTTTCTAGCCTCATCTTTCATCACTCCTTGTATAAGTACCTTACCAAACTGCCAACCCTCAAACACAAACCATATATTTTTGTTTTTGTTTGCTTGTAATTGTCCTTTGGCTCAGGCTGAAATGCTCCCATCCATTTATTCTCATTAAAAAACTCTTGAACATATCTTAATTGAAAGTGCTTATGCTCAAAGGGTCTAACAGAATCAGAAGAAAGAAGAAGCATCTAGTGGCAGGTGGGAAAATGAACTAAAATAGAAGCAGTGAAGGAATTCATCGAATTATTTCTACTTTCATCAAATAGAGATCCATGAGTAACTAAGCACTATTACAACAACTGCATTCAAAGTAAATAGATAGCTTTTAAGTAAATCTAAACTGAAGTAAAATTTTACTTTAAAAAGGGCCAGAATAATACATTTTGAATAAATAGTCATGGCATTTGCCCATAATTTCTCATCAACACTTATTTCTCTTCAACACTGATATTATCTACAGCAGGTGTGGTTTTCATCAAAAGATTACAGAGGACAGTAAATCATTTTGAACTACTTAATGCCAATACAGTCTTAAAATTTAATCTTTTCAGAGAAGTATGTGGCAATTTATAGCTAACTCCTCAGTCATTAATACCACAATAATGTGTATCAATTTACAAAAGAATAGCTACTCACTCATCTTCTCAGTTATATTTTTAGATTCTAATTTCCAAGAAAATAGGAACTGGACAGATTTAACTTGATTTGTTCAACCCTGAACAGTGCTGTTCATGTAAAGACACTTAATAAAAACTATTTGACAATGCTGATTCAGTCATTACTAAATTTCCTCTTACTAAAAAGTCCTTTTTGATTCATTTCATCCTAAAACAATTCCTTAACAATTTATTCTGTTCTGTATTTTACTTCGAGTTTAGGTGAGAGAGGTACTTTTTCTCCTGTTTCTTCTGCTGTTCTATTGAGCATTCAAGTCCAATTCTTGTCAGATAGTTGTTTGTTTTGTTTATCTGTTTTACTAAACGTTTTGTTTCAATGGTGAGTAAGTTTTTCTACCAACTTAAAATAGCACCACCTATGTACCTGCTACTTCTAGGGAACTGCCTGTGTCACCAAGAAGTATATCAGAGGTGGGAACAGAATTCAGGTCTGAATCCAAAGTCAAATTTCCATCCATAGGAAGAGCTCGTAAAACACCTTATGTTTTATGAGCAGATGACCAACAAAATCATTCAATAAAAAGAGCTCTATGAGTTTTTCTTTAAAATATCCAAGGAGATACCCATGACCAACAAAATATTTTGTGTCTCAAAAGGACTTTTCAATCAAAACACCCACTTACTTCTTTCAATATGGATTCCATGCCTTTGGCTCAGGTCCTTGTTTAATTTTGTCCTCCATGACTCAATGACAAAATATAACATGTGGTAGGTATCTCTATTACTATGGAAACTTCAGCAAATTTGTTTAGGACAATATGCACCTGCAAGTTGCAAATACACAACAAAGCTGGTTTTGCATGCAGCAGTTGTATTAAAATGTCTTTGGCCTCCATTCCTTCTTCTCTGATTCAACACCAGGTAATGAGGTAAGTGACTCAATTTAGAAGACTAATTAGCTTTTCATGTCATGGATGTACTAGTTAGTGACCTCTAACAGTAATGTAAAAATGATCTCTAGTAATTTAATAACCTTAATAGCTCAAGGTCCAGTTACTGAAATAAGAGGTTCGGCATTAAGTATTTATCATAAATGATACAAGTGTGACAAAAGCAAGTCTACCACCTCTTAGTTCCTAATAAACATCAAAAGGATATCCTTAGAAAATGGCAAAATGAGGGAGCAAAGAGAGGGAGAGAGAGAGAGAGAGAGAGAGAGAGAGAGAGAGAGAGAGAGAGAGAGACAGAGAGAGAGAGAGAGAGAGAGAGAGAGAGAGAGAGAGAGAGAGAGAGCAAGCACAGTGAAATCACCATACTTTGAGACAAGAAGGTTCATGTATACAAAGTGCAAGTCATTTGTATTCCATTTCCATGATTTTAATTGCAGCTTTTCATTATAATTAAAATAAAGTCAATGATATTATTTCAAGTGACTTGAAAAAATTAAAAGATCTCCAAGCATCTAACATTTTATCAGGGAGTGGTTTATATGTAGTAGCAAACTTGGATTCAGATAAACATTTTTTTCTTGAGAAATGTCATTGATACACATTCACTTTCACAAGATTTCACCACAAAGTGGTGGTCAAATTGCATCCTTTAAAAAATAATCAAAATGACATTTGATTATTTCTCCATCATTTCTGTAATATAAACCCATGGTTTCTCCCCAGAGAGGGAAAAAAAAGAGTCTCTATTGGGGGAGGGAGGAAGGAAAGGAGACTCCAATGTCAGCTATAGATAATATAACATTCCCATATCTACTTTTAAAAAACAAAACCCTCAACAACTGTGATTTTCCTGTCCTCCTCCTGGAATATTAAATGATACTTCATTCAAAGTAGGACAACTTTCACTAAACTGTATTAATTCCTTCTGCTAAGGATAATAAGTGCACAGGCCTAGGAAGAAAATGCAATAGTTTAAGAAACCACAAGTTACATCTCCATTATCCGTTTGGCACCCTATATTTCAAGAGCATATATAGTGCTTAATCCTGCCAATTTCTTTTGAGGGCAGTGGGGGTTTGCAAGACTTCAAAACAACAACAGCGATAACAAATTTTCTGCTCAATATAGCAGAGCTTAATCAGGGTTTGAGAAACCTGAGAAGATAATCTTCATAGACCCTTTTGCAGTCCAGATAAAAGCAATCAACACTAGTTCTACCAACCAAAAGAGGAAGCAAGGGGTTAGAAGCAGAACTGTCAAACGAAAACTTTGAAGAAACAATTGCCCTCCATAGCTGGTGGGACAGCAACAGAAGAGAAGTCACAGGATAAATACCCTTATTCTGACCTTCTTAAAAACCATACTGATAATATTTCTACCTACCTCAAAAAGGTGAATACAGGGTAGACGGGAGGTAATTTTAGAGGGGAAGGGAATAGCAACTAGGGGGATTTGGAAAGACTTCCTGAAGAATGTGAGATTTGAGCTGTCTTGAAGAAAGCTAGCCAAACAGAGAGGTAGGAGGGAATAAAGTACTCTAGGCATGGGGGTCAATTAATGCAAATATACAAATTTGGGAGATGATGATATGTTCTAGGAACAAGAGCAGTCCATTACTGACTCAGTAGATAGTAGTAAAGTCTAAGAAGATGGGAAAGGTAGAAAGGGATCAAGTTATGAAAAGCTTTAAACAGCAAACAGAGGATTTTGTATTTGCTTCTGGGGATAAGAGGAAGCCTCTGGAACTTACTGAGGAGAAGAGAAGAGAAAGGAACTAGCATTTATTAAATACTTACTGTATTCCAGTTACTGTAGCACTTTACAAATATCATTGTATTTGATCCTTAAAACAACCCTATGAAGTAGGTGCTATTATTGTCTCCATTTAACATTTAAGGAAACTAAGGCATACAGTTGATCAGGAGAATGGTCAGATCGAAGCATTATAAAAGTCATGTTGGCAGTATTGTTGTTATTATTATTTGTCCTTTCTTGAAAAGGCCCAATGATATTACATGGTGATGTCTTGACTTGTGTGCGAATTGGATTTAAGTGAGGCATAGTTGAGTGAAGTTGTCAGCCTCACTCTCTTCCTCAGAATCATCAAAATCCAGTGGCATGACAAAGGTGAAGACAACTGACTATGGCCCAGGATAAAGTGGGTGGCAGTATAGTGGAGCACAGACCGAAATGGGGAGAGACTTGAAGCAGAGGGACTGGATAGAAGGCTATTCCAATACTACAGGTAAGATGTAATAAGGCCCTGAATTAGGGTGGTGGCCATGTGGTATGTAAATGATGTTGTGAAGGAATAAATGAAAATATCTGGTTACAGATCAATCTTCTAGTCTAAGGGCAGGAAATAGGGAGGAAAGGAAGATGGTGACTAAAAAGGGAGAGTGACTGGGGGCCAGTATACAAAGCTACCATAATCAAGGGTGGTGGGAAAATTTTGATAATATGATTTTCAAATGAGAAGACGTTGCTGAGCAATGATAATAAATAAAAGTCTGGAAGCAGCAGTGGGGAACAAGGAATGTTGGCCCTTCATGACCAATGCGTTAGGGGGTATATTTCTTTTCCTTATTTTTTCTACATGTACTTATATATACTTTTGGTTTCCCCCAGTAGAAGGTAAGCACCTTGTCAGTAGGGGTTGTTTCATTCATTGTATTCACATCCCCAGTGCCTAGCACAATACTTGACACACAGAACTTGACACAGGTACTTAATGCTTTTTTAATTGATTGATTGAATGTCAATAACTCAGCATGCCCAAAAGCAAGGTCATTATCTTTCCCTTTTAATTTCCTTCTCTATCTTTTGATAATAATAAATTTGTCTGTGGCAATGCCAATCTGATTTCCTTAGTAATCTTGTTGCTGTCTTTATTTCTTCATATTCCCTTACCTTTAATATACAGTCAATTATTATCAACTCCACCTAATTACCCCCTAGCATAGGCCCTCACTACCACTATCTAGACTGTTGCAAAAATCTATTTTAGGGTCACCACTTCTCCACTTTATTCCCTTTACTATCTATACTTAATCCTGCTGCCAAAATAATTTCATTTTACCCATAAATCTCATCATATCCTTCCTCTGCTCAAATATATTCAATGGCTCCTTATTGCCTCTCACAACCTGATGCCATTATTCCTTTAAAGCCATATCTAATATCCACCTCCATGAATCCTGTGTTCCAAACAAACTGAATAACTTTCTGCCACTAGTTTCCCTCTAAAAATAAGGGGAAGAAGATAAAAGCATGCACTTCACTTTTAGGCCTTTATCTGTGCCTTTGCCCAAGTGGTTCCCTATGCCTTTAATGTCCTCTTCTGTACCTTTTTGAACTCTTATAGGCCCAACATAAATGCCACCTGATCTAAGAATTCACTCAATTACACCAAAGCCCTCTCTTCAGTTGGTGATGACCATTCCCCTCAAACTTAATGTATCACTTGGCTTAGTAACTCTATCATGTGCCACTGTAATATTGTGTAATATAGTTTGGTGTGTTCATGTCATCTCCCTACTAGGTTATGTTCTCTTTGAGGCCAGGGATGATGTCTCATCTAAACTTCCTATCCTGAACCATTCCTAGTTCTATCCATAACATTCATTCGATGAATACTGTTGGCTGGTGGTGGGTATCTTCTATGTATGCAAAGTTGACAAGTTATTACCTCTAAAAGATCCCTTCCAGGGTACTCCCTTTCCATCAAAGAAAATGCTAACTGCTCCTCACTCTTCTTTATTATTGATGCTCATCTTTTTTTTTAATCTAAAGGAGACTAAAGATAACATTCTTACAGGTTGCTACCTGTATACTTCCTACAGCTACGAATATTCCTTTATGACAGAGTAGTTATACTCCTCCATACACAGCAGATTCATTTCATTTTAAATCCTTATCACTAATAATTTTACATATTTTACCTACATCATCTGATTATATTCACATTCTTAGTCGTTGATTTAACATAAAGTCTTCTGTTTTCTGTTTCCGGCTTATCAATGGCCATAGAGATCCACAAAAAGAGTTTTGTTCAATCAGGGAAAGGCATGCATAGTTCCTGCTTTTGAAAAAAAATTAAGTTACTAAGACTCATTTGTTCTCATGAGAATATAGCATTGTTCAGTTTTTAAATATGTTACTGTTTTATAATTTATGCATTGATTAGAAAACAAAAGTATAAAACCCCTTTCTGTATATAGTGTCTATCAACCTAATATCTTATATAAATGTAAAAGTTTATTATTCATTTACTCCATAAGTGAGTCTGGACTTGGATACAGATATACATGCACGACGTTTTAGATGTTTCTTTTAAAAGAACTGCTTCAGATGTTTTTCTGACATGTTTGACCAGGCAATGTTGCCTTGACTTCTGAGCTCTAGGCCCACATTTCCATCAGTTAGACATCACCATCTGGATGTGTATAAGCCCTTCAAACTCACTATACCCCAAACTGAGCTGAGTATCACTCTCTGTAAACCAATTTCTCCTTCTGACATTGCTACTTATGTTATAAATATCAGTCAATAAACATTAATTAAATGCCTACTCCATGCTAGGCTCCATGCTATTTAATAACTTAACATGTCCAAAACCAAGGTCCTTGTTACTTATGTTAGTGGCATCACCATTCACCCAAGTTCCCTCATTCAAAACCTTGTAACTATCTTTAATTCTTCTTTCTCCAGCACATTCCAAATCCAAGTGGTTACTAGATCTTACCAACTTTACTACCATATTGTCTCTCCTATACCTTCTGTTCTCTATTATATAAGACCTTATTATTATTCATTAAATTATTTTAAGATTTTCCTAAGATACCTTCTAAAGTCTACTCTCCCCACTTTCCAACCAATCATTCATACCACTACTAGATTAATTTTCCTAGTATGTCTACCTGGTCATATTGTGAAATTGGGGATATGGTCCCTGCTTAATAATTTTCAGTGGTGGACTATTTCCTACTGATTACACATCAAGCTATTCTGCTTAACATTGAAGGTCCTCTGGCACCACCCTATATACAGCCTTAGATCACCTGACTATCATATACCATATACTTCAGTCAAATTATATTTTTCTTACCCTCCAAACATACCCTACTCCTTCCCAAATCTTTGATTCTGTCCATGATTCTTATGCCTGGGGTATCCTCCTTTCTCTGCTTCACAAGATCAATTCTAACCATTCTTTAAAGCCTAATTAAATATCAAAACCTCTAAGAATCCTTTTCTGGATATCCTACAATAGATGATGACATACCATCCCCCAGACCATACATTGTCTTTAATCCAATTTGATAAACAAATCTATTAATATCATTACATATGGTTTTTTTTTGTGAGGCAATTGGGGTTAAGTGACTTGCCCAAGGTCACACAGCTAGAAGTGTCAAGTGTCTGAGGCTGGATTTGAACTCAGGTCCTCCTGAATCCAGGGCCGGTGCTTTATCCACTGCGCCACCTAACTGCCCCTCATTACATCTTAATGTGCCTCAGGAGTCTGGAAAAATGATGTCCTTCTTTTTTTAAAAATCAGAATTTTAAAAATTCTTACTTTAATGACTATGTCCATCCTGATCAAACATGTGGGCTAAAGTTATGTAAGCCAAGCACAATGCTTTATCTGTTCCAAATATTTTTTTTCTTAGTTTTATAATCTTTGTCTACACAGTCCTTAGAAAATGGAGAGGGGAAGAGGGAAAAACACTGAAGTTGTTTCAATGATCTTTTAGAAGCTTGCATGCTGAGATATCAATGACAATGTTTTCTTTATTGATTGACACTCTGCTACTTAGAGCAGAGCACTTGCCCACACCCAGGCTTCTGACAGTACAATATACTGAGAAAAGGAAGAGCCTTAAAAGCAGGGTGACTGGATTAGAGTTGTCCATTCAGAAACAGGGCATAATCTTCCTTTAATGTTCTCTACCCTTTCTAAGTCCATCCCTGAATATTGTTTGGTCTCACCAGTTTAGTGTTAGCTTAAAATGTGCAAGCTGTAATTTTGCCTCTAATTCTCCGGGGAAGAACATAGAGGTGACAAGCTGGCCCAGGGGATACAAATTTTGTCCAAATCTCTAATATTTAACTTCTGTTTAAACAAAAGAACATAAGGCAAGTTCAAGTAGAAATTTGCTCAATCTCTTCCAGTCATATCAGAAGACAAAATACATTGGGGGGTTCTTAACCTAGGCTCTATGATATGAATTTGTAGATAATAGATAGACAGATGGATAGATAACTCCATTTAAATATAATTGGTTTTCTTTGTAGTCATATTTGTCTTATTTTAAGAATTTTTAAATGTTATTCTGAGAAGAGATCATCAAATTGACAAAATATGCATAACACACAAAAAGTAAGAACCCCTATCACTAGGATACCTCTTTCAATTGTGGGAACAGATGAGTGGCTATGGCAATAGTTGGAAGTCTAAAAGAACGGGGGTAGGGAATAAATCATTTTAAGCAGGACATCCACCACCAAAATGTTATGGTGTTTTGAGGGTATACCATGACAAATTCTATTCTCATCATAGCCCAGGGGCAGAAGGGAGTTGTCACAGGTTACTATAAGCCTGATGACTTCCTTATGGTCTTCAGCCTACATGTCTTACATAATAGCATTCATAAAAACTAAAATTCTCAAGTGACAGTATGAGAAATTTGAATGAGCTTGAAATCCATGACAGGCTTGCCATGTCAGAGGTAGAAAATCACCAGTGGTATAAAGGCACAAGCAAATAGGACATGGTTCATCATGTAGAAAGTGGTAAGGTTAATATTGTGTGATTATAATGACCAATCTTAGACTGAGAGAATAGCTGAAAAAATATTCCTCCTATCTTTCATTGTAGAGGCAGGGTGGGATACTGTGGGTATAGAATGTTGCCTATGCAACCATTTGATGTGGCAGATGCGTTGGTTCATTTTGCTAAACTGTGCTTTGTTTTTTATTTTTTTCACACTAATAATTTGTTGTTCTTGTTGTTAAAAGAGAAGACTTGCTGGGAGGATTGAGGACTACATTGGGAAATGAATGTGATTTAAAAACAAAAAGCAACAATAAAATTTAAAAAAGAAAAAGATGATTGCACAGCTTAAATCTACCCTTTATTGAAACCAGTTCTTCAGGACAGCCAATTCATGAGCCATCTTGTGGGGAAAGGAATCTACAGATGCTATGAAGAAGGGCAATATGACTTTTGATGGGATGGTCTGCATAGTGACACTGGATATATTGGTCTCTATGATAAATTCCTTATGAGAGAAAAATTAAGCCAAGATGGAGGCCTAAACTCATTAAATGCCTAATAGAATGTCTTCAAATGTTCCAAAAGGTCGGTTACAGGGGCTGTCTGAGCAAATGAAGCAGCAGTAGTCTGTCCCAATTCACGTGCAAGTGTATCAACAAGGCAACTCTTTTCTTCCCTTCCTGTACTGCCTTAGGTCTATCTCCTCATTTTGTCTTTCCTTTCGCCCCCTCCCTCCATCTTATATTAATTATCACGTCTCGGGGCTCAAATCTTTTGTTAGATTGGATAGTCTAGTGACAGTTTAGACTGAGAATAATGTCTGATAGATAATTCAACTCTATCTTCTGAAAATGTCTTCATTTTAGAGAGGAGGCTTAGTGCTTAAAAGTATGATACCCACTTATATATGCTATTTTCAGATATTTTTCGATGCTTATGATAATGCTTTCCAGGAATTTTCTCCAAATTCCTTGTACATATAACTTAGTTTTGGATTATTTAGAATTAATTTCTTTCTATTTAGGAAACTGGTCTATAATATTTAGTTCAACGAACATGATGTTACCTGCTACAATCAAGTTACCACTTGGACATGGAGGATATAAAGACAAACCCACAAAGTAGTACTTGCTTCAGGGAGATCGTTTTTTATTGGTGGGAGGGGGACACAACATGTATATAATTAAGTAATGACAAGTGATTTCAGAAGGGAGACACTGATAATAACTACAGAGAATAATAATAAAAGGCCTGAGCTGTATTTTGAAGCAATTCAAGGATTCTGTAAGAAAAAAGCACATGCCTGATATGGAAGAGTGTGTAGGTGTGTAGTGGTTTGGTTGGCAAAGACCCAGAAAGAGCCAAGAGATTGACATGTCCTCATGTCCAGGGAGTGCTGCTGGAAATCAAAACCCATATGCTATCCAATTGCTAAAAGTCCCTAAGAATTGGGAGTGGAGGTGGGAAGGAAACTTTCTCATAGGAGTATTTGGAGAAACTTTCCAAATTATTATGACTAATTCTTACACTGTTTATTAAAGGATGAAAATGTTTCAAGCTAGCTCCATCAGTCAAATGATATAATAATATCCCCAAACACCCCCCGCCACTCAGTCACAGTATCAGTTTTTGATTAGTCGTTTGGAAAGATTAAATTGTCAATGCTCAGCTCAAAGTTTAGTTCAAATAACACAATCATTATCTACTCCTGACTTACTAGGGAGAAGTATTTGGAAGCTTAGAGACAGAGATAGGATAGCTGATGGCAGAACTAGTTTGTTTTTTGTTTTGTTTTGTTTTGTTTTTGTTTGTTTATTTGTTTTTTAAAGAGCAAAATACCTAAGTCTAATCTTTGCTGGTAGAACTTTCCCCAGTAACCTTTTACTTTTCTCTTCTGCCTCCTTTCTGCATCAGTTCAATACTTTAAGGACCAGTTGCTATGCTATTATCATTTCCATTTCTTTAGCTTCTAGGTAGGACTGAAACTACAGTTTGAATTAGGCAAACTCATTTACTAAGAAAGCTTCTCCTTACAGGCATTTCAGGGAGCAACTGTTAGCAGGGCAAATACAAAAACGAGCAATTATCAGTGAATTTGAAGAAGCTTAGAAACCCTTTTATTTTTTTTCCAGACAGGTTATAGAGGCTCCCCCCACCCAATTACCCAGATAATGGCCTCAATTCTGCTTCACTTTGCCTGAATCAACACACAGTCCCCTTTACACTTTAAATAAATGTCTTCCTATTTAAATATATCAGGCTCCAACCAAAAAGCCTAGCTTTCATAATACATGCTTACCTAAAATGTTTTATACCAAAACATTTGTTAATTTACTCCTTTGCCTGTAACCAGAGTCCTAGGTCCCCGTAATAGACTAAACTCTATTGATTAGTAGAAGTATGTCAGTTAAGTACATATTTGAGATCCTTATTTATTGTTGTTGTTCTTCCCTAGTTCTTAAAAAGGATTAATAACATCAGGAGTGTGACGTCTTGACTTGCAAGTGAATTGGATCTAAGCAAGAAAGAGCCACTGTGCAACATCATCAGCTTCTCGCTCCCCTCTAGTCATTGGACACTAGTGGCAAGCATATGTCAGGATGACTAGTGATGGCCCCAGATGCAGTGGGAAGCTTTGGCCTTTTCAAGCTAAAGTCTTTCCCAGGTTTCAGTTTGAGGCAATACCCACTCAGTAATTAAAGGCTAGGTAAGAATTGAGGCAAAAGAAGGCCTAGTTTTCCTTCACAAATCTGGGAAGGGAAGACCTCAGAGTTTGACATATTTACAGAGAATGTTAGTGTACCTTAGAGATCACTTATTCTAATCCCACAATTTCATTATACAGATGAGAAAACTGAGACCTAAAGTGAGTAAGTTACTTGTCCAAAGTTACATACCTAATGCATAGCACATTCAAGCTTAGAACCAGTCTCTGGGATTGGATAATCAGTGCAGTAGAGATTATACCATATGAGGACTAGTTAAAAGCAATGGAAATGTTTAGCCCAAAGAATAGAAGACATTGATGGGGATTGAGGTGGTAGTGGAGGACTCACAAAATCTACCTTTAAGTATGTGAAGAGCTGTTCTATGGAAAGCGTATAGAAGTTGTTCCTCTTGGCCTTGAATTAGAAACAGTGGGTAGAAGTTGAAGACAGGCAGACTTTGGCTTGATTTAAGGCTAAACTGCCTAGCAATTAAAGCTACCTAAAATTGGAATGGACTGCTTCAGCAGAAAATGATGAGAAGACATCTTCAAAAAGAATCTTTATAGCTCCTGGTTGGGGATGTCATAGAAAGGATTCTTATCCAGAAATGAGTCAAATGAAATGTTCTCTGACCATTCCTCCAAACTCTGAGATTCTAGGATTCTGTAAAATCTCAGCCTAGTACTTTTTCCACTAAGTCCCACTCCTTCATCCTACCACTAAGAGGCCTCTTACTTTCAGGAATACACTTTTGCATTGAATTAAGTGATTTTGATACTCTGTTTCAAGAACAAGATAACTATTATCAACTAATCCAAAAGGGCAAGTCTCCTCTAGCTGCTGGTGACATACTCTGCAGAAGACCAATGAACAGAAGACTTTTTTCTCCTAGACATAGTCAGAAAAACCACAGGAAACTACTGCCAACTCTCATAAATGACAAGTAGCATGAAATTGGAGCAGTTACTAACTCTACAGGGATATGGACTTCCCCTTTCTCCAATCACCTATTAGTAATGGAGGACAACAGACTCTGGAAGGAGGCTCAAATATGAGAGGGAAACCCTCTCCCTAGATTACTTTGGGGATTGAGGGGGAAGAGGACAACCCATTCTCGATCCAAGGGAAAAGGATTAAAAGTTGGGTTATATCAATAATTATTAAACATTACACTTTCCTTTCAACTGCCTCCCAACCTAACTGCATTTAACTGATATTTAGTTAGAAGAGGGGAGAAAAAAAAATAATCAAACAAAAAACCCATGCATTGACTCTTCATCATAACTTCCTCCAAAATAAACTGCAATTTGAAAGAAAGGAAAATATATGTTCTTTGATTTAAGTTATCTCCTGTTGCATACATTTAATATGCGTGAACCTTCATGATTGTCAGATATTTAGAAACCCTTTGCTATAAGTCATTGCTACCAATTGAAATTCAGCAGGGATGACAAAGGACCAGAAACCCTTCTCTAGATTTTGTTTCCACTGACAATTCCAAAAGCAATCATATGTATGTCTATTGCTTTGCAGTCAACCCTGCCCCCTTTCTCTCAACCTAGATGTGATGGTTACTTGTGAATGAGAGAAGGTCAGATAGAGAAGTTAGTATTAAACATTTTATTTGTGTCTAGTATTATAATTTTATTAGTACAGGAACTTCTAGTAAGAAAGCTTCTTGAACCAAAGATCTACAACCCTTTGGCAACTTATTGTTTATAGGACTTGCATGGGGCAATGAGAGATTAACTGACTTGCTAGGTAAATTGATTCAGCCAGTGTGGGTCAGAGGTGCCTCCTGAGGTGCATCTTTCTGACTTTGAAGTAAGCTTTCTAATCGCTATGCCATGCTTGCTGCCTGTCATGATTAAACCAAATCCAACATAAAATCTTGGTGTTATTGAAGTCTCCCAGACACTTAAAAAAACTTTAGGAGCATCTTTGACTCTTCCTTCTCCCTCAGCCATCACATCTAATCACAGGCTAAGTCTTAGCCAAATCACATACCAAGTCTTATCCATTCTACCTTGTCAATTTCTCTAGCATAATGTCCCCTTGACTCCCACTATAACCACTGGAGTTTGAGTTTACATACTTACAATTGCTTACCTAGATCCTAGGTTCTTAAACAGTGGGTCATGACTCCATATGAGGTGATATATCTGAATGTTGGGGTCACGAAAAATTTGGCATTTCCCAAATTTGGAAAAAAATTTGTATACCTATTTTATTATATCTACATACTCAATGTCACATAAAAATTCCTTGGACAAAAGGGGGTCAGTCACAGGTTGAAAAAGCTTAAGAAGCCCTGGCCAAGGGTTCCCTAAATGGTCTGCCTTCCAAACTCTTCTCTCTCCAATCCATCCTTTGTATCATATCATCCCAAATTATCTTCTTAATGCACCACTAACATCACTCCCTTGTTCAAAAAATCTGTGGGCTGTCATCTGATACCCCAGTTAATACATACAAGTTCACCCACAATAAGGGTCCAGTCCTTCTCCAGCCTTCTCTCACACATAATCCAACAGTCAAATAGACCAGTTTATAGTCACATTCACATCCTGACCTCTTACCTATCCATCCTTCATTCACATCAGCCCATAACCTGGAATATTCTGTTTCCTCACTTCTATTCTATACTTTGTGAAGTCTAATCTGATCTGGTAGACATCAATTCTCTCCATTCAGATTATTCATAAGACTTTGTCAAAACTCCTTTTCCTTATCATATTCTACCTTGCATTACAATTGCATGTGTATGTCTTACTCTTGCATGAAAATAATAAATCCTAGTAAGGGCAGAGACTCTAAATAATTCTATCTCAATCCCAACATCTACTAGACTGATTTGTAAAATGTAGTACTGACAACTCATGCTTGTTGAATTGAGTGGGAGGAAAATGTTAAGGCATAAAATCAGGCAGGCACAAAAATACTTTAAGAGGTCACTAAATGGCGAAATGGATAGAACACTGTACTACAGACAGGAAGACTTGGGTTCAAATTTAGTCGAAGACATTCATTAGCTGTGTCACCCTGGGAAAGTCATTTAAATGCTGTCTCCCTCAATTTCCTCATCTATAAAATGGAGCTAATAATAGCACCTACTCCCCAGGATTATAGTGATTATAAAATGATAGAATATTTTAAAACATTTTGCAAAATGTAAAAGCATTATATAAAATAGCTAGCATTTATATAGAGCTTTAATAGCTTTATATACAAAGCTATATAAATGCTATTATTATAGCAAAACAGCATTTTTAAA
Organism: Dromiciops gliroides; assembly: GCF_019393635.1. Classification (NCBI taxonomy): domain Eukaryota; kingdom Metazoa; phylum Chordata; class Mammalia; order Microbiotheria; family Microbiotheriidae; genus Dromiciops; species Dromiciops gliroides. The sequence continues at coordinate 357,549,716 of NC_057864.1, read as the reverse complement.
AACACATCCACAAAGAAACCTTTTTTGAATGTAATAAATAAACAAGTTTACTGAATATTTCAGAAAATGTTCACAGGAATTAAATGTAAAATATGATCCATACAGAAGTATAAAACTTTTAACTTACTTGTTGCTCATATAATGCTTTATTTTTTTTATAACAAACTATTCTCCCTCACAGGCAGATGAAAATAAGTTCCAGGACTTAAAGTAGATAAAATTTGAGATGTTCTCTTTAGACCTAATGCTTTTCTAAAGGGTGAACTATAAGAGAAGGAAAATATGTAACTTATGAGGGAAAACTAGTCCTTTTTAATAAAAAGACCCTTTCATACATCAGTATGTTTTCTAGTACATATGTATATATATACATGTATATATGTATATATGTATGTATATGAATGTATATAAAAGCTATAAATATATAAAGGTCAATTATTGTATGTTTATATAGACACAGATAGATGGAATATAGAGACAAAGAGACAGAGATAGTGTTAGAAATAGAGACAGCATGTTGAAATATGAAAGGAATATATAATGGGAGGATATACATTTGCAGGAAGCCCAGTTGGCAAATTACAATACATGATCAGGCATCTTATAGCCAGTCAAGAGAAAAATGTTGATACAACATTATTTATTCCCTTTTAGATTAACAGAGCATATTTCAGCTATTTCTTTTTGATTGGCAAGAAAAAATCGTTTTAACCACTCTAATTGTAATGATTTCTATTAAAAAGCACTTCTTTTAACCATTACTTAAGAAGAAAACTACATTCATTACAGAAATGCTTTCTGGTCAACTTTACACAATTAATCCATGTGTCTATACTGACTGTCACAATAAAGAAAAAAATATGTCACAAGTTAAGAATACAAAGAAGAAATAGATATGTGTTTGGGAGGAAGAAGGAGTCATTGTATTACATAGACAATGAAAATTTAGATGCAAAATTTCTCTTCTGAATTTTGGAAAATCTGCAGACATGCAAGTTAACATGTTAATTCTATTAATATTAGATTCACAAATTGTTCAAGGAAATTATATTTTCTTTCTTTAAAATTGTGCTTTCATTTTATCTAAGTATATAGCTCAATTAATACTTTGAAATTTTGGTCATGAATAACAACAACAATAATAAATAATAAACAGCAAACAAAAACAACAATAACAATAACAAACAACAATTTTTATAATATACAAAGCACTTTCTTTAGGAGAACTATGAAGTAGGCATTATTATCTTTCCTTTATACATGAGGAAACTAAGATTTAGAGAGGTTAAATTACTTGCCAAGATCACATATAATTTAAATATTCTGTTTAAAATATGTAGCTATACACAAATTAACACCCTATTCTTTCAGTGTTTTTTCCACAGTATACAAAAAAGATCAAAGCCAAGCCAAGCAAAATAATAATAACAACCATTTCTTGTTTTAACTAGTTATTATTATTGTTATTATTATTATTTTTATTATCCATGCTTCTAATAGACTAAATTTTTGGTTCAAAACTTTCATTATTACTACTAAGAATAACTTACAATAACCTTATTATATAAGCAATGAAAATATTTTTATCTCCCTTTTTTCCAGACAAGAAACTGAGGAGCTAAGAGATTCAGTGTCTTGGCCATGGTTACACCTATTAAGTGTTAGTTTGGCGATCTGAAACTAGGTCTTGTGATTCCAAGAGTTCTTTCTACCACATTGGCCTATTTCTTCTATCAACTTCTATAAAGCCAAAACTCATGCAGAATCTGAAGCTAAGGTTAGCTGTAACCCAAAAATCACAACATTGTAATACATCCTTCTATGGCCCAGTCAATGCTCATAAACATATTCTATCCTTTAATAAAGCCTATGCCACAGTTTTAATACTTTTCTGTGAATGTCAAGGAAGTAATTTCATATAGGTGTTACTCTATGATCTTGGGTAAATAGAAAAGAAAGAGCTGTGTGTGGATGTGCAACTGAAAAATTCTATTGGTCAGTAGAAGGGAATAACCCAAGGTTTAAACTTTTCCTTGATACTTTCTCTCTCTCTCTCTCTCTCTCTCTCTCTCTCTCTCTCTCTCTCTCTCTCTCTCTCTCTCTCTCTCTCTCCCCGAAGTATGGGTCGTAGCAAACTGATATTGAATTTTTAAAAGAAAAGAATTACAATGCTGCTAGACAAAATAAAAAGTAACACAAAATCAAGATAATCCATCAACAAGTAACTCATTTCTATGTAGCACTTTAAGAATAATAGAGGGGAAGCTAGTTGGTGCAGTGGATAAAGCACTGGCCCTTGATTTAGGAGGATCTGAGTTCAAATCCAACCTCAGACACTTGACACTCATTGCCCTGCCCTCCCCAAAGAATAATAGAATAGTTTATCCACAACTATGAGATATACAATGCAATTATTATCTCGTATTAGAGGAAGAAATAAGGCTTTGACTTGGTCAGAATCACACAGCTGAGAATTATCCTAGGTATAATAGATCTACTGACCAGAAAGATTAGCAACACATTGCTAACATTCATATAATGCTTTCAAGCTTGCAAAGCACTTTACAAGAGTCTCACAAGAACCCCGTGAAACAGATTCTACTATTATCCCCATTTTATAGGTGAGGAAACTGAGGCTAAGAAATGTTAAGTGATTTGCCCAGGGTCAGATAGTTAGGAAATGTCTGAGGTAGGAGTTGAACTGAGGTCTTTTTGACCCAGAAGCAAGCATGCTGCCCACCACTACCTGACGTAGTTTCCTCAGGTTTTCAGTTCACCAGTCTACCTCATGATCCTTTATATTACCCTAGTCTTTTAAAAAGTATAGTGCATACATCTGAGAGATTTTTTCCTATTTTTTAAAATATTCTGTGTTTGAGTTAACATTCATAGCACTACATTATCACGGTTGTTGCATTTTATGCATATGATAGACAAAAAAATAATGTACAAATATGGCATACAACATCAGTTTCAGAAAGACATCTATGCTTTAGGGGAACAATTCACAAACATGACAAAACTTGCCAAGGAAATATATAATATTTACTTTATCTATTTTCAGGGAATTTAATTTGAAAGCCTTCTTTCCAAAGCAGCAGTTAAATGCTACACAATTAAGAACACTACATTATATCAGCAGAGGCACCAAGGAAATATTGCATAATGATAATAAATCTGTGTTGGTGTTTTCCAGTCTGTCTATGTAGTCATGGCCTACTTCTTCTACAAATGTATGTACTTCTAGGAGTGCTTGGTAATTGTGCAGTGGATGGCAACTGATGATTCTTAATTAAGTTTAAAATGTGCTTCCTCACACAGCTGCACACACATGTGCATTGAGCTAATCGTTAGTTGCACCTGCTCCAAGTTTGGAATATTTCATAGTGCACATGGCAAGAATGGCATTTTCAAGTGTTAATTTGTTGAATGTAAATCAATATATTTTTTCAATACTTGATGGCACATGCTTCTTGATAATTGTCACTTATATACACCAAATGCGAAATGTAAAAGTTGCCTGGTTTGAGTTGCTGACCTGAACTAGCAGTGACTCTTTAGATATCACAAAAACAAAATAAAAAAAAAAAAGATCCTGGAAAAACTCCTCCCTCTCTACTACCTCTACCCCACCCCCACACATAATTTTACTTGGAAAGATATAAGGGATTTTTCAAAATGTATATAAGAAAACTGTTTCCTTCCAAACAGACACTAAGCATTCTAGCCTAACTTTTTTTTTTCTCTTAAAGCACTAAAAAACAAAATTGAAAAGAAAAAAAATGTGGTTTCTGCTGCAAAGTCCACTACAACAAATGCAATACTGATTTTAGTCTCCAACTGAAATCTTCAGTTATGGAGCATTAAGGGCAGAAATGATAAAAAGAAATTACCTACTTGAGATTATGAGCTTAAACTCTTGATTCTGCAAATGCAGCAAACCTGGTTCCAAAGATCACATCTGTTTCTTTAAGAATCACCCAAAAATCTGAAGTTAGCCCAGCTACACAGCTGCAGAGATTTTAATTTGTGATGAAGGAGAGCATTTCCTTTTACTTGAAATGAAAGTTTTTCACAATCTCTCTGGAATGGATTTCCCAGTACCAACTGTATTCCCTATTGGGTGGGGGAGGGGGCATGACAGTGGCAGTTCTCAAATACTGTCAAACATCCAACAATAGACATGTAACTTAATTAATATTGAAGCTGAGAAATCATGATTTAAATATTTAATACTTTTTGTCAAAATAATAACTCTGATCCAACAGGACCAGGGATGATACATACATACATGTGAAACCACAATTGACTTTTTTCTTCCTGAAGAAGAGCAAATGAACTCGACATACTTTTTCTCAAGTTCAGATAATGTGCACAGTATGAAGCTCTCAGAAGAGACAGTGCTTGCCTGATCTGGAATTTTGAATCACCAAAATTCAGTGACATGAAAAGGCAAACTAAGCAACCCTTGGGTACCAAGAATGTAAGTATTTATAAGCAAAAGTCATAAGACAAAATAACATCTTAAGCACTTGAGGAGTAAATCAACAAACCTGCATGAACTTTGGTGTCAATCAAAAGTACACAGGGGTAATACTAATTCTGAAAACTTAGTTTATAATAATGTCTTAATACAGCATTGCAGAGGTATCAAAAGTATTCTACATAAACAAAAGAAACATAAATTTATGCTTTTTATGGATCTACATGTTTCTGCCACTTTTAATATTTTAATCAAAGGTATCTATCAAAAGTTTATAATATTATTTTTAAAAGCAACAGTGATAAAGAATTAGTTAAATTTGGGGCCTTCTAAAGTGTATGATTATCTCATCCTATCAAACCAATTGGCTTTTCTTCATCCTTTGTTTTTGTTCTGCATCTGCATTAACATGGCTGCTAATTATATTAGTCTGGTGGCACATAAAGTCTGGATGGGAAACTCATATGATTCTAAGTGAAAGTATCCGTTGATACCCAAATTCATGTTTGATAAATTGACCACTTTTATTTCATGCAACTGAGTTGGGAATTCTATTTTCTATATCACAAGTAATATGACAGCTCAGCCATCTATTCACACTCAAATACACACACAAAGAAGCTTTTAGCCTTGTGTTTCCTTGTATATTTAATTCCACCTTTTTAAAATGCACTCTATAATCATTTTGGAAGTTTAAGATTTCTTTTTATTCAGAATATTACATGTACTGTTTGCAATTACATATAGCTAACTTCCATCAGAGCCCTACTAAGTTAAATGTTTCAAAGTTAAATCACCATTAAACAAAATTCTGCATAAATGTTCCTAACCACCCACTCATTCTCACAGTTCCATGCTTTTTTTTTTTACACAATGAGTTGGCAAATGTGTTGCTTTTCTTAACAATTCCTCCAAATGAGAATGTTTGAAGATTCTCCTTATCTTCTACCATTTGTATGCAATTTAGATTTTTCAAAGACATTCTTTTGCACAGATAATGTAAACTTTCTCATTTCTTTTTTGTCTCTTTCAGTTGGAATAGGAAACATTTAATCTGAAACTATGCTAAAACCAGGCTCAAAGAAATAAATATGCTTAAACATTACTCAAAAAGGGAGTTACACTCTTAAATTTTTATATATGGTTCTCCTCACTTGCTTTAAAGACCAACTACAAAACTGAGTAATTACCAGATGAAAATACTCCTCAACACATATCACCAATTGTATGTGGGTGTGTGGGGTGTTACTGGCAAGAGAATTACAACAAAACTACAACATACCCAGAGCATTTATACAAAAAGGAAAGATTCAGTCAAACATAGGAAGAGAAAAAAATGTGCATTTGGTGACAACTGATATACAGTAAAGTACATGTAAGGTATTTTGGTCAGTTCTACTAGTAAATTCTTTCCTGTATGGACAGGTTTGCTGATTTAGCTCTCAGAAATCTGTTTCCTTCCTGGATTTACTTTAGCACCTGCTTTCATGAAACAACTCTTGAGAATGCTGATAGCCACTCATACCAAGTAAGGCTTTCCAAGCAAAGAAAGATATTTATCAGATTAGAAAAAATCCCCATCAAATAGTATATGCTAACTTGCTGTTTCTTTCCCACAACAAATTAACCACTTAGAGACTATACTATTTGTCTCTGAACTTCTTCTCCCCCTTCAGATCTCTTTTCCCCCACCTCTACATTTGTATTCTAACGAACTGGAACTCAAAGATGTGACATTTTCTATTGTTGGGTACTTGTCATTGTACAATTAATAAGATTCCTCACAAAGTCCATAATCCAACATCCTATGTGGACAAAAAACACTATCTTAATTAGGAACCCTTACTCACAAAACATAAGATAATACTTTCCCCCAAAATGCTTTCTGGCTGGATCAAATTTAGAGTGCTACTGTTTCAGTATATGGCAAATGTTTTTGTTGAGTTTCTCTCTTCTTTGAAGAATTTCTTAATTTTTGCTATACATACTTTTAAAAACCAATGCAGTTCATTGAATGGCTATCAGTACACAGTTTGTCCCATTTAGGTGCATGTTTCCAATATTTTACTTCTATAATCCTTAAGGTTAGCATATAAATATATCTAACTATATGAAAAGAAATAGCAGGAAAAAGTCAAGATTTTCACATTTCACTGGTTTAACACTTGTACAACAAACTGTTTGTTCCCGGCATTACTGTTCTATATTTATACTAACAAAAACATGTAAGCCATAAATGAATAGATACGAAATACCACTTTGCTTAAAGAAATCAAAGCCACCAAGTTTAACCCGTACCTTTCAAAATGGAATTCAGAGGGGTGTAAGAAATGGGTGGAGTAGGTAAGAGAGTGAGTGTTGGGGGGGAGGGGGTCCTACTTCTGTACAATACAGTAAATCTACCTGAAATAATTTCAGATAGAAGCAATATATTTTCAACCTTTCCTTTTTTCCCTCTCTTTCCTTCATTCTGATCAACAGCAAACCTTTTTTGTGTACTCCCCTGTCTACTATCACAGAGGCACATTAGAGAACAAGAGGACCCAAGTGTCACTTACCAGTTGCATGCCACAGATAAAGATAAGCGTGCACCTGCCACTGCAATAACCCATGGTTTCCAAGACCCCTGCCACAGCCAGACTGTCCCACGTCGGCCACCGTCGAGCCCCCACTTTATCCAATCAGATCGCGGGGAAGGACAGGAAAACCTGCGGAGGGCTCAGGGGCTCTTGTCTGCTGCTGCCAGCGTCCTGGGAAGTGACAGGCATTAGGACCTGCTGGAGCGGCTCCGTGTCAGCAGCAGCAGCAGCAGCGGCGGCGGCAGCAGCGGCAGCAACAGTGGCAGCAGCAGTAACAACAGCGGCGGCGGCGGCAGCAGCCGCTCCAGCAACACATACCTTCACTCCCTCAGTGCAAACAGCGCTCCTCCGGCTGCGCCTGCGGGGGAAATGCGCCAGGTGCCAGGAGCAGCAGCAGCAGCAACAGCAGCAGCAGCCTCCGCACAGCACTGAGGAACCCACAGTCATCTGGGCTCCAAAGTTTCACCCCCTCCCTCCCTCCTCCTCCTGGCCCCACACCCACTCAAAGTGCCAGCGCTGCCGCTCGGGCTCCCTCTCCAAACACCTCACGGGGCTGCGGAGTCAGAGCCCGGAAGGTGCAGCGCACGGGGCGCCCTGGAGGCGGGGGGACGCACGGGATGATCCCTGCCCAGCACTGCCACTCTCCAAGGTGGTGATGCTGCGAAGCTGCCTGCAGGAGGTGCGGGGTGGCGGTGGGGAGGAGGAGGAAGAAGATCTTGGAGAAGGAGGAGGCAGAGGGCGCGGGGGGCGGAGGCGTCCGGGCTCCTGTGTCCCGGGCGGGCGTCAGCAGCTGATGCTAACACAGTGATGCTCCTTCCAGCTCAAGCTTCCCACCGTCCCCCCTTGCCTGCCAACACCGCCCCCCCCTTTTCTTCCACCACCCGCCTCAGATGTGTTAATCCCTAGCTGACAACAAATCCCTTAACCCACCCCGTGCCTTGCCACCCCTCGATTTTTCCCCCTCCCCTCTTCAAAGGCGTCAACTTCTCCGGGCTGGTGCTGTGCTGCTGCTGCAACTGCTGCGGGTGCTGCGGGTGCCAGTCACAATGCAGGAAGGGAAAGGGAGGAGATGGTGGCGACGATGGTGCTGGTGCTGGCGTCCGCAGCAACAGCAGCAGGCAGAAAGGAACCCAGGAAGCATGTCAGTCTGTCCGTGTGAAAGCTCTGACTGTCTCAGTCCTGCTCCCGCAGCCCAGCCTGGAGCACAACACGCGCGTGGCTTGTGTGTCTATGTCCTCCAGAGTGGGGTGGGTAAAAAGGGATGGGGAGGGGAGCTAGGCAAAGAGGGGTGGATGGGTGGAGAGAAGGGTGCTGCACCAGCATCCCAACTGCTCAAACACATGCAAAACTGGTCCTCACTAGTGCAACCACCGGCCTGAGAAGGTGGAGAAAGAGAAGCAGCAAGTCACGGTCAGTGTTGCTGCCCAGCTCTGCGCCTGTGGTGCTGACTCCATTCCTTTTCGTGAGTGAGGGACCGGAGTAACAGGGGTAGGGGCCACTCTTGGGGTGGGTTACAAGTGGAAGTCAAATAGGATGGGGTGGGGGAGTTGAGACCACTTTTTAAATTTTAATTTTAATTTTTTGAAGTGGGTAGATTGAGTTGCTTCTTTTTGAACACGCTTCTGTTGTCACTTTTTTTTTTTAACTGAGCCAAGAATTGGCACCAAAAAAGCTGCAGCCTCAAAAAAGTGTCCTGATAAGAGTCTGGGTGTCTGTTCATATTGTCAAGTACTGGAGACTGCCCCTATAACTGGAGTTGGTGCCAAAAGGCGCTCCAGTTATTTTAAGTAGCGTAATATTGGAAGCTTCAGAGCCCGCTGCTGCCCCCTGCTGGCCCAGAGCTGAAGCGCCTCGATGAGCTCTGCATGGGGGCGGTCTGTCTCAGAGGACCTGAGTGCTTTGTGGGTGTTAGGGACACTGGTATAAAAGGACATAAAACCCCTCTGAGAAGTGCAATACACAATGAACATCTGACTCATTTTTTTCGAGCGAATTAAAGGACAGTGACTAAATATCCCTGGGAATTGAGTAGATAGAATTAAAAGCGGGGATTTGACAAATCTTGAGTTAGAAGAAAACTCAGAATGAGTGATGGAAGACTTTGCCTAAGATGAAACCTGAAGCAGCATAAGGAAGGACAGCAAACTGTGCTTCTGTAGAGGCTGCTCCTTAACTATCAAGATTAATCTCTATTTTGAAATATTTCTCACTCTTAATATGAAGATATTTTCACTAAATTAGAATTTCTGTGGGGTATAACTATGCCTGGATATTTGAATAGTAATGTTGTCAAATGAGCACTTTATTTGAATGAAAATTGTGTTATACTAGGATGACTGAAAATACAGAAATAATGACACCTCAATGAGTATCTTTTTTTAAGTCTAGGACTGAACTTCCAAGATCAATTTTCATTGCAAAGTGAAGGTGACCAGTAGATTTTTTTTTTTTAGTAAGGCAATTGGGGTTAAGTGACTTGCTCAGGGTCACACAGCTAATAAGTGTTAAGTGTCTGAGGCCAGATTTGAACTCAGGTACTCCTGAATCCAGGGCCAGTGCTCTATCCACTACCCCATCCAGCTGCCCCCGAACCGGTAGATTTTATAAACTGTTTATAATTTAGGAAATAACTTCTCTGAGTCTCAGTTTCCTTGTATGTAAAATGGGGGTCCTAATATCTCCAAAGCTTTCCTTATAGGATTGTTCTAAGGATCAAATGTGATGATATCTAGAAAACACCTCATAATTATAAAGTAATATAAAATGAAAGCAATTATTATTAAACTACAAAATTTAAAAACATAAACTAACATTTTCAAAAGTATCCTTATGTTTATGAATGCATGTAAATGGGCAGAATATTAAAGAGTAGCTATAAATAGCAACAGTGTATCAATTTACAATTTTATTTATTTTGACAGTTTGCATTTAAAATGTAGCTCCAGGAAGAAACTGGGATATTATTGTGCATTACTATATCAATTATTATCATATTATTTCTGTAACACAATATGACTCCATACAGAAGGAATGGGCAAAATCACTATGTAGGTTTGAATCTTAGTACTACACACTAATAGGATCAATATTCTATACATCAAATAATGGTGATATGCAGATGTGCATGCATTTGTTACCCCTTTGCTCAATCAGTTTCCATTGTGGACTCCCTTTGAACAAATATCTAATCCCAAAATTTATGTCCACTTGATTAACAAATGTTCCTTTACCATGACAGGTTGTGCTCTGCCTAGTCATTTGTTTCCGACCCAGTCAGTTCGAATTGCTTTATTTATGTCATGTTTCAGAAAGTTGAGAATTGTATACAGAGAACATGAGTGAAACATACCCCAAAGAATACTGTTTCATTTCAAACGAAGGTAAAATCATTTTAAAATCAAGGCATTTTTGAGATCCTTCCCTCCTTACTGCCCCCCTCCAAAAATAAAATCAAAGAAGTGCAGACTACTATATTTCATCAGTTAAAGAAATAAATACTTGAATAAAAAGTGGTCACTATTCTACCTTTCTAGACTCATACTAAAGCTCTCCATGAATTCTTCTGTAGTCCAATCAAACTACCTCCTACCATAGCCCATATGTGTCACCTCCCCAACCCCCCACCACAAACACACCACCACCACCACCACCACCACTTATCTTTGCCTAAGCTCTTTCTTGTACTCCCAAAACCTTTTGTATCCTCCTCATATAGAATTTTCAGTGTATAGTTCATACTTTGGGGGCAGTGACTATTTTCATGTTTGTCTTTGTATTCTAAGCACATGGCATAGTCCCTTGAGCACAGTTGTCCAGTACTGTCCAACTCTTCCTGACTTTGTGGACCATAGCATACCAAACTGTCCATGGGGTTCTCTTGGCAAAGATATTAGAATGGTTTGCCATTACCTTCTCCAGTAAATTAAGGCAAATAGAAGTTAAGTGACTTGTCCAGGGTGACACAGCAAATAAGTTCAGAGACCAAATTTGCATTCAGGTTTTCTTGACTCCAGGCCCAATGCTCTATCCACCTAGCCACCTAGCTGCCCCCTTTGCAAACAGTAATCACTTGGTAAGTGCTCTATTGAGTTGAATTGAATTGAATTAAAAAAACATCTTTGGGAAAACCCCTATGTTCCCCTATAAGTAAAGATTTCTTCCTGGAGTCTCACATAATATGATGCTATCTCTTACCTACTTCTTGTGTATTTTCATGAATGTTAATTTGTGTATATGTATCATATAATGCTATTTGAGGACATGCTACTGGAAAGCAGACTACAGCTTTTGAACCTAATCTTTCAAATTGGTTATATTTTTTAAAAAACATCACAATCAACAACCTTTTAATAAAGGAAAAAACAGTTAAGCTAAACTGGCAATCAGTTCAGAAATTGTTTATACCATTCTCTACTTATAATCACCTACCTTTCTACTAAAAGGAGAGCAGTTTTGTCATCTTTTCTCTTTCAATCAGTTATTAAGCACCTACTCTGTACCATGTACTATGCTTTTCTCTGGGGATATGTTTTTAAAAGCCCCTAATCTCAAGGAGATCACAGTCTAATGAGGCAGACAACATGCAAACAACTATATACAAACATAGTCCCAGAGAGAAGGCAATAAGACAATAAGGAGGAATAGGAAAGGCTTCTTGTAGAAGGTAGGTCATTAACTGAGACTTCAAGGAAGCCAGAGAAGCTACAAGGCAGAAATGATAAGGGGGAGAGTTCCAGGCTTGGAAAACAACCAGTGGTGATGCCCAACATCTAGAAACAGAGTGTCACATAAGAGGAACAGCAAAGAAATCAATTTTACTGACTCTCAGAATGAGTGGAGGGGGAGAAGGATGTCAAAAGGTTAGAAAGTTAGGAAGGGTCCAACTTATGCTGAGCTTTATAGGCCAAATAAATGATTTTATATTTGATCCTAGAGGCGACAGGGTGCCACTGGAGGCTATTGAATGGGAGGGGGATGGGATAAGGTCAAACCTGCGTTTTGGGAAGATCAGTAATGAAGATTGTTCATTGAAACTAATCTGAATTCAGACTTTTTTTATTCCTGCTTTCATTTATATGGTTGTGCTTAGGTATAATGCTCTCACTTTTCCCCCTCTGTATCCTTCACAGAACTTTTCCCATGTTTTCCTGACGTCATATTCTAGGATAGTGATAGTCATATATCACAGTATCTTCAACTACTCACCAGAAATCATCCCTTATCAAAATTGTATATCTTTCAGTAACTTTAGGACACTGCTTTACAAGCAATAGGAACTTTATTAATGTTTGTTGAATTAAACTGTATCGTCTAAAATTATTCAGATTGAACAATTCACTAAGAATTGTATAAATTAAGGATTTATATACAGTGGGTAAAATCAAGTAGAAAGGATCACATTTACTCAAATGAGTTCAAATATTAGAGCAAATTCAAGCTCACTTCTTTCTTCCAAATGTTTTAGCTCTTAACTAGAATAAGTCTAAACAAATGATTGGTTTTTAATACAACTATAGTAATGTGTTCACTATGTCTTCTTTTCAATGTAGTTCAGATTTATTATTCAGCATTAAAGTATCTTTCAAGCTAATAGAGTTACTTTATAATCTCTTTATTTGCTGTGCTTTCCTTGCTTATCCTTCTACAATCCTAATAAACACTATTTTAATAGGATATAAAAAATGACAAAGAGAAATGTTAGGAAAGTAGATGTTGTTTGTTCACTTATAATAGGATTAGTCAAAATTCCAACACAGTGTTGTGTTTTGAGCTTCTGGAATAAAGAAAAGTAAAGAGATTCCACAAACTTATCTGTACCTGGTTTATGACTCTGGAGTGAAAATGCAATTGAGAACTGGAAGAGACTTTTGATATCATCTAATTCAATTCTCTCATTTTACAGATGAAGAAATTGAGAGCCAGAGAGGTTTAATGATTTGTGCAATGTCACACAGAAGGCAGCAGATACAGGATTCAAACTACTTTTTTCCTAAAAAAAAAAAAAAGTTATGGGGATGGGTATTAGATTGTTATCCCCCTTCCTAAAAAAGACATATTATATGTCATAATGTGATAATACTTGATGAAATTTAATGCAAATTAAAATTAATTTTTTTTAAGTTTATAACATCACATATAATAATTAAAGACACATGGAAGGTAAAACGAGAGTGGAGAATCATTGCTGTCCATAGGGTGACTGATGATTCATCTGATAATGGTGAGCATTTCTAGCTTGAAATATTTGTTAGGTCAGATTTTCAATTTTTTATAATTTTCACTTGCAATATAATTTCTTTCAGGTCCTATGTCTGGACAAAATCTTATGCATGATTTAGTGTTCTCTTAAACCTTGGGTAACTATTTCAACAATGTGGGTTCTCAAAATAAAAGACTCTACTTCCTAACATTTGTTATAGTCATATATTCAGCAGTGTACTTGGATCTTATATCCCAAACTTCTATAGAGTACATGGTATAATTGTCACTTTTGAATAATTATTACTCTCTACATTATGAATTTCATGTTATTAACCATGTGAATATACATACATATGTGTGTATGATTTAACTGAATCCAAACACATTGTTGTACTTAAAAATAACTATTTTAATAGATATATTGTAAAGCTGTCTAGGTTTTCAACTGTATCCTCCATGCTGCTATTAGAATATTCATTCACCTAGTCAGTCAACAAACATTTATTAGGTACCTTCTATTTGCTATGCACTCTTATAAACTAAAAGTATTATTTGTATTTAAATAACACAACTATTAACCCAGAATTTATGCATTATGTGAAGCTACAGGAAATTAATTCCAGGGGAAAAGACATGTTATATCATGTTTTTAAATAATCATATGTCTTGAGTTATTGGAGAAATAAACTGATTCCTCCTAGAAACATTAAAGAAATCTTGAAATTATTTTTATAACATACATGCTATAAAGATTGAGTGCTAAGTATTTTCTACTTCTTCTATAGGTCTCCAACCCTTGATTTCCCGTATGACAGTTTATACATTTTGCCGTCACAAACTTTTGTGAAATGCCATAAGGTGATTACAGGCTTCACATTTTACATAGTGACATAATCAGAATGTCAAACAGTGTCAAGCTTGAAATCCTTTAAATAAGAGTAGCTTCTGCTAAGAGTATTATTAAAGGGTTTTAAGTTGGCAAGTTTCTTAAGCAAAACTTCCCCTAAACCTAGAGGAAAATCCAATTGAGTTTATCTGAGAATTTACTTTCTCTTTGCTAGAGGAAAAACAGTATAATATTAAACATGATTTGGATGTTCAGTCGGGGGAAATGATAAACATTTATTAATTCTTAATTAATAGAAGGTGGTATTCATTAATTATATTGATCATACACAGAAATAATCTTTGTTTTTATTGGCTCTTCGATGTCAAGCATTCTAAAATTTTGTAGATTTTCAAAAACCCTTAAACTCTGATGTTTTAAAAATTAACCAAGGGATAACTCAAATTTTAATGAATAGGCATTTCAGTGGCTCAATGAGTCTATATTGTTTAAATAAATGTATTGTTGTTGGACTAGGAAAAATACTCTCTATGATTCCATTTAATCCCTGCAAGAAACAAGACTTTCCTCATATAAGCTACAAAACTTTTCATTTTCTTTCACCATCTTACATGGTTGTTTACTGCTTCCTGGATTCAACACATAGATTCTGTCACAGCTGATAGAAGAAAAACAATTGAGACCTTCGAAATATATAATATACACGACACATGAAATATATGTGTACATATAATGTTATATCACATCATATCATACATGATCATATGTTTCCTTCAATTTATTACACATTTGTTATATTTTATTAAATTTCACATGTTGAGTTCTATCACAGCAGAGAATATACCATAATAATATTATATTGTTTTATCACATATTATACCAAATCTTTTAAACATATCAACAGCAATCTAAAACCACATAAATGGGATTATACATAGGTATTGCTTACTCTTGAATTGAATACCAGATTAATTTAATGAATATCTCTGTAGTGATTTATATTTGTTAAATGTTACATAGTACATGGTAACCCATCTTCATCTTTTCGCTCTGACTGCCACAACTTTAATTTATGACTTCTTTACATTTCTTTTGGACTACAGGCCTCTTAAATGGTCTTCTAATCTTCTATTTCTCCCATCTATAATCCATGCTCCTCATTGCCAGTTGTCTTCCTCCCAATTCCAGAAGAACTGATTATATTATTTCTTTGCTATAAGACTTTCAGTGACTTCCATTCCTTGTTATACCCTACTGCCCTTTACATACTTGTACATTCTTATCAAGCTGGATTAAT
Source organism: Dromiciops gliroides (assembly GCF_019393635.1). NCBI lineage: Eukaryota > Metazoa > Chordata > Mammalia > Microbiotheria > Microbiotheriidae > Dromiciops > Dromiciops gliroides. The sequence goes on along the minus strand of NC_057864.1, from coordinate 357,534,309 downwards.
ATTCTTCACCTCATCTGATCCTATTGCCTCCATGCATATTTTCTTTGTTTTCAAAAATAATCTCTGACATCTTTTATTTTTACATTGCCTAAAATTCTACTTGGATTTCTCCCACTTTCCATTCTGAGGGAACTTTCTTATAACAAATAGTTAAATACAGGAATAATAATAATAATAATGAGAGTAATAAAGAAAACCAGCAAAATACAATAAGTACATTGAAATAAATACATTGAAAATACATATAATACAATTGAAATACATACATACAATTGAAAATTTGTACCATACATTGACAAAAATATGAGAATATAGCAATGTTCCACACCTTTGATAGCCTCTACAAAGGTAGCATATTCTCATAACTCCTTTGGGGCCATACTTGTTCTTTGTGGTTTTCAACATTTTTTATTACTCTTTGGTTGTTTTTCTTTTTATGTATATAGTTGCAATCATTGTCTATTTCATTTTCTTGGCTCTGTTTACTTCACCTTGTATCAGCTCATATAAATTTTTCCATTCTTCTCTGCATTCTTCATATTAATCATTTTTACAGTACATTATTATTCTACTTCATGTATGTTCCATAGTTTGTCTAGCCATTCCCCCAACTGATAGACATATACTTTCTTTCTAGTTCTTTTCTACCATAAAAAAGTGTTGTTCAAATGTTTTGGTGTATGTTCCATGATTTTTCAAAGAACATTCCCCACACTTGCAACATTACTATCACTACCATGATGACCCAGATCTTTACATTTTGATATCCTACTGAATTATCTTCCTTCTGTAATTTGGTTAGGGAGTCTGGGAATCTCTCTCCCACAGTGGCTTCAAGTTCTAGACATCCAAATTGTGTTCAGTTTCGGGTGAACTTGGCCTCTACAAGAGATCAGGTTCTTTCTTAATGTCTATGAATCTTTTTGTTCCCACCCCAGAGGCCCAAGGGAAAGTTACTTAAAATTTAAGTTTGCCTTAGATCTAGAGTTTCCTACCAAAAGGAAAAGAAAGACACTAAATATACAATGTAAATAGTATTGCTATTTATTTACTCTATAACAAATAAACACAACACAACAGATTTATAAGCTTACATTGACAAATATTTAAAGCATCAGTCATCCATAATGCATATTATACCATCCCTGAAAGTTGATACTTAAAATATTTTAACATTAAACAATTAGTGAAACTTCCAAACAGCCAATTCACCCTCTCATCAGCTCTGCATTTTCCAAACAATTAACTCAATGTCTAAATCTTCTGACAAACCAGGTCATGGCTCAGGGCTCATTTACCTGTCAGCGGTCATCTTCTTTGAGAAGAGTGCCATTATAGAAAACTCACATTGACAGGTAGTTTCAAGTAAGGAATATGGGAATTCACAAACTCCTGAGGTTAAGGGTTTGCATCCAAGCCTGGAAATGTCCATATTAGGATAAGTGTTTGATGACCTATTTAGAGGAAATCAATTTGAGGAAAAAGAGACCCTGAGGAACTAGAAGCATCATAAAAGTCTTCCAGTAGGAACTGGTATATCATTTGAGCCTTGAAAGAAGCTCATAGAGCTCAAATAAGAGGAAAAGGTGGTGAGAGAATACATTCCAATATGTAGGTCTGTTCAGTGCCACAGAGACAGGAGATAGAATGCTGAGTCTGGAGGGCTGAACTATAAAGTACATGAAAGGGAATAATTGAAGTATCAGAAAGCAAGTTTCAGAGCTTGGCTCAGGTTCAGCCTCATCCAAGATTCTTTCTTCATTTCCTCACTCAAAGTAATCCTTCTCTTTTGAGTCTCATATCCTTCTCTGTATGACTATAAGCTCTATAAAGGCAGGAATGTATAATTTCTTTATATTTATGTGGCCAGTACTTTGCATAGAATAAAATGTACAAAATAATGTTTAATACATATTTATTTTATTAAATTTTTATTTGTTACAACAACCCTGGAATTTATATTATTATGTTCTCCCTGCATTGTTAGAGCTGGAACTCAAATCCAGCTTTGGGGTTACATCCCTCACCCAGTATTCTTTCTTCTGGGCAATGCCAAATACCTGTGTATGAATCAATCTGTAGGCATATATTTAGCACATTCAGATTTGACAAATCACAAGCCTTTGATAGAGCTGACTTCAGAAAACTACAGAACTCTTTCCATGACCCCAAACTTCTCTCAGGAACAGTGACCTTTGTTGTGTTTTTTTTTTAATAGCAGTGCTCTATCAGTATTTGAATCATGGGACACTAGTCTCAGAGGAATTAAAAATGATAATCCCATGGAGGAAAATGGAGAGATACATGGTTGATGTAAGCAGGTTCTAGCATATAATAAATGAGGAACTCCAGAGACAAATTGGAATAATCAGGGAAAGGATATCAGGAAAATACATGACAGAAAAAGAAGATGGGTGAAGTATATGGCAAGAGCTAGGGATTTAATATTTTTATATCAGGAGAAAATTAGGAATGGTCTGTAGCATATTTGGTAGATCTCTTGTGAAAAACTTAGGGAAGTATATGGACAACAGTAGGGCAAGATGGCCAGGTATGAATGGTTTATGATTCATACACTGAAAGGAACAATCAAGTTCATTAAATCACAAATCCATTAGAATGACAATTAGGAAAGAATATTTGATTTACAAAAGGATTTACCTTAAGGTTTCTTTGAATGGTGAATCACCTTATTATGATGTACTTTATCACAAATTAACTTACACACAACTTTATAGGAATATCTGTATGGTATTACATTTATACTTATCAAATGTCCACCTAGGCATGGAGTTATACCCTAGCCAAATAAATTATGAAAAAAGGAATCCCTGTCTTTTTAGAATGCTAAATTCTCAGTTGACAGATTATCTTGAAAAATCACACTGTATTCTTATCCAAGTCTCAATCATTTCTCACTGTGGGAAGGGATAGGTAATAATTTCAGTTTTATTGAACATTCACATTCAAGTTCAGGAAGAAAGACATTCCTTCTGGTAAAGATGTATCTTATTTTATGCATTGGGGCAGTTTTCAAAAATCTACATGTAATTATTTGGACTATACTGAATCAAAGCACCGTTTTAAATAAATATCAATTATTTGAATTATTTTAAATGCCATAGGAAAATTATTGCATATATTTTAGAAGCAATACAGATGTACAAATAGCCCTTTCCTTGCCAAATACATATCTGTCTCTCTCTCTCTCTCATACACACATGTGTATGTGTATACATATATATTATAGATATATAGATGTATAAAAATGAGTGGTATATATCTTCCACGCTCATCATTTATAATTTCTCTCCTGTCAAGTTTAATAGCCCTTTCTCAATCCTCTTTATTGCTGACATTTTTGCTGTCTAACTCTCTACACTAGAGGGGTCAAACACAAAATAACCCACAATATTCCAGAGTGCACCTGAAACCAATTAAAATGTAAAACCTGAAATTACAATGTAAAGTGGGAGGTATGTATAAAATAAATAAAATGCAACAAATCATACATAATTTTTGAAACCAAATATGTTGAATACAGAGATCCTTTTGTAGAGTTTATTGGTCCTGGTTTTATTTGAGTTTGACGCTATTGCTGTAGGCAACTCACTGTGTCTAGATATGCTGCTCTGTAGCTTTTCATAACACTGCTCTCTCCTGGTTCTCTTCCTACCTGTCTGATTATTCCACTTCAGGCTTGTTTGTTGGACCATCATCCACATCATACCCAGTAACTATAGGTGTATACTTTTCAGTGTAGCAGCACAAATTCTATCCTGTGTCCTCTTCTCATTTGCCACTAAAGCCTTTCATATGATGACCTTACCAGTACCTATTAATTCAGTTAATGTTTCCAATCAGGTGATTAATATACACATATACATATGTGTATGTGTGTATATATTTATATGTGTATATTTCTATATCTATCTATCTATTTATCTATCATCTCCTGAAATACAGGCCCACATAACGAATGAAAGATTTTGTTGTTGTTGTTTTGGTTTTGTTTTGTTTTTTGGTGGGGCAATGAGGGTTAAGTGACTTGCACAGGGTCACACAGCTAGTAAGTGTCAAGTGTCTGAGGCCGGATTTGAACTCAGGTCCTCCTGAATCCAGGGACAGTGCTTTATCCACTGCACCACCTAGCTGCCCCCTAGAGATTTGTTTTTAAAATTTAGGGGGATAGAGAAGAATAAAAGAAGAGATAGAACTGATGTTTTATATGACTAAGGAAAAGATAATGATTAGAAAAAAATGATAAACACTTACAGTCTCTCAGACACTGCCATAAGTGCTGTAGATACAAAGAAGAGGCAAATATAGGCATTACCCCCAAAAGAACTCACATTCTAATGGGGGACAATAGAGAAAAAATACCTATTCAAATTTTATTTTTCTTAATTTTTTTTCTTTCAAGAAGAATGATCTTTGGACTAGAAAGAAAATGGGGGGAAATGACTAATGTGGAGTAGACACCCAGGATAAGTAGAAAGATGCTAATAAAGTACCAAGCTGTATTTGATTAATTCAAGCCCCCAGGTCCAGATGACCTACATACTTTCTTCCTAGAAAATATAGGAGATATGATTACTAAGCCATCTCAGTGACCTTGGATGGACTGGAAAATAAGATATGAATCACAAAATTGGATGACAAATATACAAATTTTCAAAAAATAGAAGAGACTGGAGCCTACAAAATCTTAACTCTACATGCTTGACTTTCAGTCCTGGAAAAGTTCTGAGACACATTATTAATTAGATGACTGGTAGTGAATATCTAATAAACAATGATTGTAAAAATCAATGGATAAACATTTATTAAGGGCCTACTATGTGTCAAGCACTCTGCTAAATATCAGCATAGTTTCATTCAAAACAGGTTAAGTCAGTTTAATCCCATTTTTTTCTTTCATTTTTTTTTGATAGAATTACTAGACTGGTAGATTAGTGAAATGCTATAGATATAATTTGCCTGAATTTTTAGTAGAGCATTTGCTCCCTTCCATGCTGTTATTTTAGATTTGAAACTGATTAAATGGGCAGACCCAAAGATTAGTCATTAATGGCTTAACATCCTTGTAGGAAAGAATTCTCTTATAAATCTATAAGATGACTAGAAAAGCTATGCCTTTCACTGTTATGAAACATTTTTATCAGTTACTTGAATAAAGGCATAAATAGAAAACTTATCAAATTAACAGATGACACAATATGAGGAAGTAAAGTTAATAAATTGGATAAATATACTCAGGATTCAAAAAGATTTTATTGGGTAAAACATTCTACTGAATCTACAATTGAATAGAAATTTCTTTTGGAAAACAAAAATTTGGGTGTAGTTTCATTTTATTATTATATTATGGCTATGTATATTTATTTCCACTGATAATAGATTAAATTAGAAGATTGACCAGAAAAAAATCAGATTTAATTTATATCCCACCTTTGTTTAACTCACTGTCAGTTGAGTGTAAGATTTTGGGCTGTAATATGTATTTCATTGTTCTCTATTGTTGGGTTTTTATAATTCTGTTTTTTTTCTTTTTCTTTTCTTTTTTTTTTTTTGGGTGAGGCAATTGGGGTTATGTGACTTTCCCAAGGTCACACAGCTAATAAGTGTTAAGTGTCTGAGGTCGGATTTGAATTCAGGTACTCCCGAATCCAGGGCTGGTGCTCTATCCACTATGCCACCTAGCTGCCCCTATAATTCTTTTAAAAATGTATCTTACTTCAAGGAAATATGAAAAAATAACTCAAGTAATATGCTTATAGAGTTACTGCAATGGCTGCTGTTTGTAGAGAAGTCAAATTCTTCAAGAATTATTCAAATTCATAATGAAATCTGTGCAACTATGAAATTTGTGCAAAGAAAGAACACCCAAAAACAAAGAAAAAAAGAAATTCAAGGCCTAAAAGACTCTTGATACACACAAAAAACCTAATTAATCCCCAGAAAATAAGTATAGAGCTTTACATAGACTTGGTAAATGACAGTCTGTTATTGATTCCTCGGCATTCAAAAGCAGATGTCTTGAAGTTGGAAGAATAAGAAAACTACCATTGCTATAAATTTATATGTGTGTGTATGTTGTCAAAAGCAAAACAACACAAAGATTTTATTACTGAATATTGGAAAAAGTAACAATTATGGATGAAACTCACTTTTTCATTGAAGTCATGCCAACATCATTGAATAAAGAAATTCACATGAGCATATATAAAGTCATTTTAATCAACTATGAAATCCCTATCCAAAAAAGTATTTTGTTACATTTCACAGTTTTGAAAGTCTTGAAACCAATGGGTGAATGTTGATCTTTAATTAACATAGTGACCTGTTGAACAGAATTGTTCTAAAATTACAGAAATTTCTAAATTGACATAGAAAATATCATCATGAATTGAGATTATGCCACATATAAAAGAATAAAACATTTTTGTAGGACATGGAGTTAAGTTTCAATGACTTTGGAGTTCATTTACTTCAGACACCACTGACAACCCATGCCTTAAATGAGACTAAACTTGGAAAAAATAGAGTGTTTTAAAAGGATGCATTTAATATCTTGTGTAACGTGTGGTTTCATAGTGAAGAGTTAAAGAATATATGTCAAGAGCAGCTAGGTGGTGCAGTGGATAAAGCACCAGCCCTGGATTCAGGAGGACCTGAGTTCAAATCCAGCCTTAGACACTTGACTTACTAGCTGTGTGACCCTGGGCAAGTAACTTAACCCTCATTGCCCTGCAAAAACCAACCAATAAAACAAAACAAAACAAAACAAAACAAAAAGATTCTATGAAGTTAAAGAATATATGTCAAAATGTGTGAATTCAATAGCAAATAATGTAAAGCAAGTGAATAAAGGAAAATGAGATAATAGCATATTACATTTTGAAGGTATAAAAATTATGTTTATTGTATACATTAATAAACTATTTCCTTCTATCTCAAGTGGATTACAAGCACTCTGATAAACTTATATTAAATACAGATAAATGTAAAGCTTTGTGCTTTGTTTCCAAAAGATCAATTCCTAGTACAAGTTGTGAGAAGCTAAACTGAAGTTTATGTGAAAAATATCTGGGAAGTTAAGTGTCCTAAAATCTGAATATTAGCAATGTGATAGTGCAGACTAAAAAAAAATGCAATATTAGACTATATTAAGAGAGAAATGCTTTTCAAGGTAAAAGAGGCGATAGGTTCATTATAGTTGGTTGCTACCATTATAGTATTATGATAAATTCTAGGTGCCTCATTTTAGGAAGGTCCACTTGTTGGTTATATTGTAGAGAATATTCTTTTTCAGTAAGCACTTTCCTTTAAGGGCTGCTTTCTCTCAGGTCTTAGATATATCAATTTCTTCCAAAGGACTTGAATGGCTATATGCTCCCAGTTCCTCCCAGAATTTTGAATTTCTGCCCATATTCCTAAATAAAATGGCCCCAAATCTGAAAGGGATTGCACCTTACATTATTGAATAAGGGGTATGGAATAAATCACCTCTAAGATCCCTTTCAACTCTAAATTTCTGACCTACTGATTCCTCCTTTGAGAAACACTCTGCTTGAAATTTACGGATTTATCATTAACAATTCAATATATGATAGTAACAATTTTGCAATATTTTACACAATAGATATGGCCCATGTTAAAGCAAAAAATAAAACTAAAGTGGAAGCAAATTCTATAACCATTTTGCTTTCAAGTAAGACAAAAATAGTTTGTTTAACTTATATTGAGCTCAAATGGGGTTTATATTAGCAATATAGACTCTTTAGTTGGAGGAAGAGAAAATTAAAGCAAAAGCATTCCTTAGTAATAACCATTTAGATGTCTATACTCAAGCTGTGTAAATAACAAGGAACTCTAACTTCAGTCATAACAAGCATTCATTTTTTTCAATGAAATAGGACTTTTTTTAACATTTAGTTGCCATGTAAATGCCTGCAGATATTACAATTTTATCACAAAACCTCTTTTAGTATTTAATAGTAGCAAAGATGTTCACCTATCTCAGAGAGTTACTTGGATCCCCAGTAGCCCTTAACAGTCTGCTCTCTCTATCACATATCATGCAATTAAATTGGTGTTCAGTCATGTCTGACTCTCTGTGACCCCGTATGGGGTCTTCTTGGAAAAGATACTAGAGTGGTTTGCCATTTCCTTCTCCAGCACATTTTAGAGATGAGGAAACTGAGAGAAACAGGAATAAGCAACTTGTCCAGGGTCACATAACTAGTAAGTGCCTGAAGCCAGATTTGAACTCAGGAAGAGGAGTTTTTCTGACCATGTAGGCAGGGTATATAAACAATTTTATAGTCTAGAAAATGCTACTGTTGAAGAATTTCTCTTCAAGACTAATTGCTAAGATCTGTAAAGTCATGAGGTATTCTATTTTATTTATTGATACATAGCCGTTTATCCTTTAGAAAGTCATCTATTAACTAAGGATACTGAGGATGATGTGATTGTGATGGTTGGAATGGTGGTGTGGGGAAATGAAAAGAGCAAAAGATTCATAGTTTGACAATCCCACATATGTAATTTTGTTAACTGTGATCTTGATCAAATCAATTCACCTTTTTTTACAGTTTCCTCATCTGTAAAATATGGAGAAAATTACTATGTGTTACCCTTGTCATGGGTGAAAGATATATCTTTTTGAGGGTCTCTGAAGGAATCTTTTTATTTTAATGTGTGTGATAGATACCTTTTTAGAGGACAGATTCTTAGGTATTATTGGCTCTACCAAATCATTTTAATAGTTAAGAGTGGTGCAAATGATATTAAAGGCATTTTGTCATATGTTTTGTCACTGCCCCTTAAGACCATGAAAATTTTCCCTCTTGCTTATGGCTGAAATCTCTTCTGTGTTGTTTTGACTTTTCTCTTTGTATTCCTAGTGATGGGCACAGTGCTTTGTATTTGGTCAAAACCTAATAAATTATTTTTCATCCATCTATTTATCCATCCATTTATCCATTCACACATCCATTTATTATTTCTGTTTTTCCATGCCTTTGCACAGGCCATTCCTACTTCCCAGAATATCTTGACCTCTTCTCAATGTATTTTATTCAAAAATTCTTTAAAATCTATTTTATTCCAAAAATATTTTTATAAAAGTTAAGGGATTTTATAAGAACCTATATACACATATATTATTGTATACTGATACTTTGCTATCTATGTATATGTGTGTATCTCCTTTAAATTGTTAGTCTTTTGTTTCCTTTTTATCTTTTGATTATTTTATTTATTCCATAAGGCAATATTTCTCTTTTTTAAAAAAAAATAACGCCCTTTAAACATGAGAAATTTGATTTTGTTATTTAGGTTTTTAAAAAATATTTATATCTATAGACCTCTCTTGTGTTTCTATTTTATATGCTGCTTATAAATGGACTAATCTGCTCATCTTGGTTTTCTTTTTCTTTTTTTAGAAATATCTCATATCCCTCTCTTTTGGAATATTCATTTTTTCCCCTGGGTGAGAAAGCCCAGATTTGCAAGATATGGCATTTGGATATGCAGCTTAGACTCTTTGCCTGTATTGTTGTCCAGTCATTTCAGTTGTGTCTGACTCTTTGTGATCCAATTTGGTTTTCCATTTCCTTTTCCAGCTCATTTTACAGATGAAGAAACTGTGGCAAATAGGGTTAAGTGACTTTCCCAGGGTCTCGGCTAATATGTGTCTGAGGCAGATTTGAACTCAGGAAGATGAGTCTTCCTGACTATAGGCCTGTCATTCTATCCATTGTATTACCTAACTACCTGTAGGTAGGTTTTAACATATACTATGCCATTTTCTACTGTAATTTCTTTTATTTTGTTTTAATGGTATTTTATTTTTTCCCAATTACATGTCAAGAAAATTTTTAGCATTCATTTATATAAGATATTGAGTTCCAAAATTTTCTCCCTGCCTCCCCTCATCTCTACTGAAAATGGAAAGCAATTTGATATAGGTTATACATATGCTATCATGCAAAACACATTTCCATATTAGTCACAGTTGTGAAAGGGGAAAAAACGTGAAAAAGAATAAAGTCAAAAAATACACTTTTATCTGCATTTAGACTCCACCATTTCTTTCTCTAGATCTGAATAGCATTTTCCTTCTTGAGGCCTTTGTATTTGTCTTCTGTGTTGCTGAGAAGAGCCGAGTCATTCATAGTTGATCATCGCATAATCTTGCTGGTATTGTGTACCATGTTCTTCTGGTTCTGCTCATTTCGCTCAGCAACAGTTCATGCAAGTATTTCCAGGCTTTTCTGAAATCTGCTTGCTCATCGTTTCTTATAGCATGATACTATTCCATTATATTAATAGATGACAATTTGTTCAGGCATTCCCCAACTGATGGGCATTCCCTCAATTTACAATTCTTTGCCACCACAAAAAAAATGTATAAATATTTTTGTACATGTGAGTCCCTTTACCTTTTGTATGATCTCTTTGGGATACAGACCTAGTAGTAGTATTGCTGGATCAAAGGGTTTGCACAGTTTTATAGCCCCTTAGGCATAGTTCCAAATTGCACTCCAGAATGGTTAGATAAGTTAACAACTCCACCAGCAGTGCATTAGTGTCCCAATTTTCCCATATCCTATTCAACATCTATCATTTTTTTCTTTTTTGACATTTTAGTCAGTCTGATATGTGTGAAATATGTCATTCCCTCAAATTCACCTTAAATCCATACCCTCTGTCTAAATATATTCCTTCTAGCTATACTATTAATGATGCAGTTTTTAAAAATTATAAGCATCATCTTCCTATGTAGGGATTTAAACAGTTTAGCTCTATTGGATGGATTCCTTAGAATTTCTGTTCCCATTTTACCTGTTTATGCTTTTCTTTGCTCTTGGTATTAGAGATCAAATTTTTGGCTTAATTCTGTTTTTTTTTCCTTATGAAAGCTTAAAATCCTTCTATTTCATTGAATAACCATTCTCCCCCCCCCCCATATGTATTATGCTTAATTTTGCTGGGTAGGTGAGTCTTGGTTGTTGACCTAGCTCCTTTACCTTCAGTAGTATCATATTCCATGACCTCTCATTTTTTAATGTGACAGCTTGCTAAGTCCTGTGTAATTCTGATTGTATGTCTCCAATAATTTACTTGTCTCTTTCTGGCCACTTGCAGTATTTTTAACTTGATATGATAGTTCTGAATTTTGGCTATAATATTACTTGGAGTTTTTATTTTGGGATCTCTTTCCTGAGGTGATCATTGGATTCTTTCAATGCCTATTTTGAACAAAAAAACCCACCAAACCAAACCAAACCAAAATCAATGCCTGTTTTCCCCTCTGGTTCCAGAATATCAGGACAGTTTTCCTTGATAATTTTTCCTTCCTTCCTTCCTTCCTTCCTTCCTTCCTTCCTTCCTTCCTTCCTTCCTTCCTTCCTTCCTTCCTTCCTTCCTTCCTTCCTTCCTTCCTTCCTTCCTTCCTTCTTTCCTTCCTTCCTTCCTTCCTTCCTTCCTTCCTTCCTTCCTTCCTTCCTTCCTTCCTTCCTTCCTTCCTTCCTTCCTTCCTTCCTTCCTTCCTTTTTTTTCTGAGGCAATGAGGGTTAAGTGACTTGCCCAGGGTCACACAGCTAGCAAGTGTCAAGTGTCTGAGGTCGGATTTGAACTCAGGTCCTCCTGAATCCAGGGCTGGTGCTCTATCCACTGTGCCACCTAGCTGCCCTTCCTTGATAATTTCTTGAAAGATGTTGTCCGAGTCTCCCTTTTGATTATAGCTTTTAGGTAGTCCAATGATTCTGATATTGTCTCTCCTGAGTAGTCAGCCTTGAAAGATAGTCTAGAGGGCTTTAAATGCTAAACTGAAGAGTTTGTATTTTAACCTAACGGCTTCAGAAAGCCACTGAAAAAGGGAGTGGTATGGTTCAATAACATATGTGTTATGGGAATAGTAATAAATTTGCCAGTGATGGATTGGAGAGGTGAAAGAATAGATGCTTACAGACAAAAATCAACCCATCAATAAACATTTATTAAGTGCCTACTATGTGTCAGGCACTGTGTTTAAGCACTCACCAATTAGAAGGCTATTGAAATAATCTGGGTGACCCTCTCTCATGTGTATGTATGTGTGTATACACATACACACATTTATAAACACACATATATACATATGTGTAAATATGCATGTGTGTATATATACCCTTTATTTGTGTATGAATATCAATCTCTAAAGCAGAATCTTTGCAGTGCTAAAAGTTAGATAAATAAAATAGGTCCTTATTTATTTCAACTGATTTAGATGTAGTACTGCCTGAATGTATGTAAAATGAGTACATGATTTTTCAAGGGATCTTCCATTCCCATGATTTTGTGGATTGTGTGACTATTTATGAATTAATAACAGATTAGTTCCTGAGGTCCCAAACTGACTATATGTAAATATGGATTTCTTAGCATTTTGGTTTTGGACACTTTTTAGACTTCATATGACATGTCTCTAGAATCCCTACCTAACACTGTCAAAGTAAAAATCTCCACAAACTGACAACATTCATCATTTTTTACTGCTACTACTTCTAGTTATGTGCTAAAACAAAGCTCAGTATGGATGTGAAAGCAATCTTTGCTCAGCCAATGGTCAATTTGAATCATTGCATCATTATTAGGAAAGCATGAGCATTAGATAGCAGAAAGGGAATCCAGGTTTAAAGTCACTAGGCTGTCTGTAAATTGGGATTTGTTACAGTTGCTTTCTCAGAATTCTATTAAGATACGTTGATACTTTAGAGAGGACCTTTCACAAACTGTTAATTATAAAAAATAATCCTTTATTCATCTCGTGAATTATTCTAGTTAAAAACTTCTACCAGATAAATCAAATCAATAAGGAAAAACTCCACAGTACTGTGCACAAATGCAGGTCTGTCTTTGTTAGAAGAGGAAGAATTCTATTGATTAGAGAGATGCAAATTAAAACAACTCTGAGGTACCACGTGACACCTATGAGATTGGCTAAAATGACAAAAAAGGAAAATAATAAATGTTGGAGAAGCTGTGGGAAAATTGGAACATTAATGCATTATTGGTGGAGCTGTGAACTGATCCAACCATTCTGGAGAGCAATTTGGAATTATGTCCAAAGGGCAATAAAACTGTCCATACCCTTTGACCCAGCAATACCACTTTTGGGTCTTTTTCCCAAAGAAATCATGGAAAGGGGAAAGGGATCCACATGTACAAAAATATTTATAGCTGCTCTTTATGTGGTGGCAAGGAATTGGAAATTGAGGGGATGCCCATCAATTGGGGAATGGCTGGATAAGTTGTGGTATATGAATACAATGGAATACTATTGTGCTGTAAGAAACAATGAGCAGGAGGAGTTCAGAGAAACCTGGAGGGTCTTGTGTGGGCTGATGATGAGTGAGATGAGCAGAACCAGAAGAACATTGTACACAGTATCATCAACATTGAGTATTGATCTACTGTGATGGACTATATTCTTCTCACCAATGCAATGGTACAGAAGAGTTCCAGGGAACTCATGATAGAAGAGGATCTCCAAATCCAAGGAAAATAAAAGAACTGTGGAGTATAGATGCTGAATGAACCATACTATTTCTTTTGTTTTTGGTGCTGTTGTTTTTTCTATTTTGAGGTTTTTCATCATTGCTCTGATTTTTTTCTCTTATAACATGACTAATGCAGAAATAGGATTGTTATTATATATATGTATATATATATATACATATATATATAAAATCTATATCAGATTACCTGCTGTATAGGGGAGGGGGAGGGAGGGAGGGAGGGAGAAAAATCTGAAATTGGAAAGCTTGTATAAACAAAAGTTGAGAACTATCTTTACATGTAATGGAAAAAAAATTAATTAATTAAAATTTAAAAAAAAAAGAAGAGGAAGAATTAAGAGGTACATTCCACCAAGATTAGTCATTCCTAATATGGGGTTCAAGAACTTGTTTATTAAAATATATGACTATTTTAATACATTTGCTTTCCTTTGTAACCCTATGTATTTTATTTTAAGGACTAAAATCTTACTCTGAGAAGGGGCCCATGAGCTTCACCAGTGTGTTGGAGCCAGCCCAAACTGGCTTTCAAGCACCTACTGTTAAATTTTCAGTCTGAGCATTTGAACCACAGAAATTGTCAAACACTACAAATCAGCACTTGAATGATTGTTTGACTGATTGTCTTAGGTTTAAGAGAGTGATGGAAAAAATGTCAATACAGATTAAACTTCAAGTGTCCTGTGTACAGTTCCCTCCCCCCATCCCCTTCAGAAAGCCAGTTATTTACTTACAAAGTGTACCACTAGGTAGGTCCCTGATCCACAAAAAGGTTAAGAACCACTGGCCTGCTGAATTTCTTTGTACTAGGCAACTAAGTGGTACAATGTATAGCGCACTGGGATTGGAGTCAGGAAAACCTCAGCCTCAGACACATACTGGCTGTATGACCCTGAGCAAGTCACTTAACCTGTTTCCCTCAGTTTCATCATCTATAAAATGGGGATAATAATAGTACCTATCTCCCAAGCTTGTTGTGAAGATCATCAAATGAGATATCTATTAAGTGTTTAGCACAGTGTCTGGCACATAATAAGGTGGTATATAAATGTTAACTATTAATATTATATTATTATCACCATGACCTCAGCAATGATGCCTGCTTCTTCTCTTATGCAAATGGATAGCATAAGAGTTCTTCATTTCTGCCTTCTATATAAAACGTGCCAAGTTTCCCTATTAAATTGAGATAGGATGACCCAAAGCAGCCAGGATCCCATATCTTCTTGTTTTTCCCTGAAAATAATTTAGTTCCTCCCTCAGGGGTGCTGCCTTCCTATTACAGTCTGGTTCTTTGCCTTGTCCCCATCTACCAATTCTCCCACATATTCAAGCTTGCTGAGGAAGAAGTTAAAGAAAAGTCCCAAAGCCTAGTAATGATTCCAAGGGTTCTTATCCTCATATTCCTCACCTTTGCATCAAGGAGAAGACGGAAAAAATCAGTCATACACTTGCAGCATGTTGCTTATGCTTCATGGATCTATATACCTGTAAATAATGCGTTTCTGGATTTGAATATGGACAGTCTTTTTCAACAAACTCAACATGCTTGAAAACTGGCTCCATATCAGCCAAATTGTTAAAGCTCCATTGAGAGTTTCTAGCCCAAATTACAGAGACTAAATTGTAATTTAAATAGATAAGTATATAAGTAAATGATCCATTGGAGGAAAATGATATGTTGGATTTTAAATAACTTGGTGTTATTATTTTGAGGACAGAAATCATACTTTGAAAACCACAAAAACTTTTAGAATTCTAGTACTTCACTTAATTGAAAAGCATTTATTAAGCACCTACTCTATACTGGAGATGGTACTAGATGTTAACAGCATAAGGACAAAACTGAAACATACCCTTCCTTTGAGAAGCTCAAATAATTCCGAGGCAACAGGGACATAGATATAACACATTTACAAAACAAAGGTATACTAACTCGGAAGTATAGGAGGGTACTAATACCTGGGGGGATCAAAGTAGGCAGGAGAGACTACTTAAGGTGAAAGAAGCTAGGGATTCTAAAATACAGAGATGAAAAAAGAATCCATCTATGGCTTAGGGGACTGCCTGTGCAAAATTTCAAGGAGAGAAAATTGAATGTAGGAGAATTTGTCCAGGGGGTAGAATCTATAGAGAGGAAAGGGGGGAGGAGACATGCAGTAAGCCTGGGAAGGTAGCATGGGTCCCTATTGGAAAGGCCTTGGAATGTCTCAAAGAGAAGTTTTTACTTTGTCCTAGATGCAATAAGGAACGAATGGAGCTCCTTGAGCATGGAAGTGACATGGTGAGGGTGTGCTTTAGAAATATCAGCTTGGGGGGCAGCTAGGTGGCACAGTGTATAAAACACTGGCCCTGGATGTAGGAGGACCTGAGTTCAAACCCGGCCTCAGACACTTGACACTTACTAGCTGTGTGACCCTGGGCAAGTCACTTAACCCCCATTGCCTCACCAAAAAAAAAGGGGGGGGGAAAGAAATATAATCTTTGTAGTTCTGCAGAGAAGGAATTAAAGAGAAGAGATTTGCAGGAGGCAGACAAATTACCTTAGTTCAGGTAAGAGGTGTTGGAGGCCTGAACAAGGGTAGTCAGAGTGTGAGCATGAAAAAAAAAGGAATGTATGTGAGAAGGTTTGTGGAGGTGTAAGGGAAATTAAATATTAGGACCTCAAAATAGAGAAATTATGGACATTTGGGGGTGAAAAATGCTGGACATTAACTGCAATAGTAATCCAGTTAGATAGGTAATCCAGAGAGTTTGTAATATTTTACTGGCACAAAACCTTTTTTTTTTTTAACCTCAGCTTTCGCTCTGGCTGCTTTTAGCAGCACACAGAGGCTGGGATGAGTGGGGGCAGGGATTGGATTCTTCAGCAGCTTCCTTGGTGTAGATGTATAGCTTATGGAGGTATATGCATAAAGATAATAGATGAACACATGCGAGTGCATGCCACTTACAAGAGTGAGTTTAATAAGAGGAGAGATCTAGTGCAGAACCTTGAGATACAAGGAAACCAAGCTGCAGCAAAAGAGAATGAGACAGAAAGGTCAGAGAGTTGGAGGATGACCAAAAGAGAGCAGTGTCAAAAAACAACAACAAACAAACAAACAGGAAAGACAGAACATCCAGCAGAAGATGGTTGATAGTTTCAATACTGCAGCTCATCTTAAGAATGAAATCAATGGGAGGCAGCTAGGTGGTGCAGTGGATAAAGCACTGGCCCTGGATTCAGGAGGACCTGAGTTCAAATCTGACCTCAGACACTTGACACTTACTAGCTATGTGACCCACAAAAAAAAGAGAAAAGGAAATCAATGATCCAAGACTATTCCAAAGACCCATGATGAAAAATATTATTCACTTCCAGAGAAAGAACTGATGAGTTCTGAGTGCAGATTGAAGCATACTTCTTTAACTTAATTTTTCTTGTATTTGTGTGTATGTGTGTTTTCTTTTGCAACAGGGATAATATGAAAATATGTTTTGCATCTATTCACAAGTCTAATTGATATCATATTGGTTGCCTTCTCAAGATAAAGGAGAGGGGAAGGAGGGAGAGAATTTGGAATTCAAAATTTTAAAAGATGAATATCAATTTTTAAAAATGTAACTTGGAAATACTTAATGAAACATATGTATATATGTGTGTATGTATAAACATGGAAATATTAAAAGAAGTATGTCAGCCAGTTGACTAACAATTATGAAGGGCCTACTATGTACTGGTCTCAGGCAGTTACTATGTGACCCCAAGCAAGTCACTTAACCTTGTTTGCTTCTGTTTCCTCATCTCCTTTTTTTAAATTATAAAAGTATTTTATTATTTTCCAGTTACATATAGAGTTTTCAACATTTATTTTTATAAGATTTTTAGTTTCAAATTTTCTCCCTCCCTCCCCTCCCTCCCCTCCCTTCCCCTTCCTCAAGACAGGAAGGAATCTGATATGGGTTATATATGTACAATAACATTAAACATATTTCCACATGAGTCATGTTATAAGAGAAGAATCTGAGCAAAAAGAAAAAACCCTCAAAAAATAAAAACAATAGCACCAAAAACAAGAGAAATAGTATGGTTCAATCTGCATCCATATTCCACAGTTCTTTTTTTTTTTCTTTCTGGATTTGAAGAGCATTTTCCATCATGAGTCCTTTGGAAATATCTTGGAACATTGTATTGCTGAGAAGAATCAAGTCTATCACAGTTGATCAACACATAATGTTGATGATACTGTGTACAATGTTCTCCTGGTTCTGCTCATCTCACTAATCATTAGTTCATGCAAGTCCTTCCAGGTTTCTCTGAAATCTGCCTGCTCATTGTTTCTTACAGCACAATAGAATTCCATTACATTCATATACCACAACTTGTTCAGCCATTCCCCAATTGATGGACATCCCCTCAATTTACAATTCCTTGACATCACAAAAAAGAGCAACTATAAATATTTTCTTTACATGTGGGTCCTTTTGAGAGGGTACTTGAAAGAGGGATAGCATGAGATGATGGTAAAGTCAAATGAACATATTGTTAAGTGTGGTAGAGGTGTGTAAATGTTTGTAGGATACAGGGAAGTAATCAGTGAATAGAGACAGATTGAAGAATAGAGAGGGGGGTATTCATGGGAGCAATATGCTGGGGAACATGGGAAGAGATAGAGTAAAGAGCACAAATAAAAATACTGGCCTTGAGGAGAAGGGTCAGTTCTTCACCTGAGCCTGGAGAGAAGGGGGAGAGAAAAAAGTTTGATGTAATAAATTTAAGAGGTAGCATAAGGGAGAAGATAGAGGCAAGGATCTTTATTTTCCTATTTAAACATGTCAAGTAGGAAAGGAAAGACAGTGGTGTGTACTGCACTTGAGGATAGAAGGAAAGATTGAAATGTCTTAATCCTTTTCTTTCTTGATGAATAATAATGGCTGTAGCATGTGAATTTTCTGTATGCACAAATACAAAACTCTATTATACTATCTTATTTCTGACAGCAGAAGAATGTGTTCCATCACATCATAGGAAGAATCTGTTGAAAACTTCAGGAATTAACAACCACCACACTTTCATGCATAGAAGTCACTCATTTCCCTTTCCCGAAACAAAGACAGGCAAAGGAAGTTTAAGAGAAAGAGCAGCCGTGTCAGTAATCATCAGTCTGGAGAAAACAGAAGGTTTCCAGCCTCATTAACAATGTCTTAATTAGATGTCAATCAGGTTACCAGGGACTTAAACTGAAATTTTTTTAAAAAATAGTGAAGGGCAAATCAGAAGTCTAGTATTTCCTTCTAGCTCAGAACATAGAGCATTTTGTTTTGGAAGGTTGAAATTGTCACTATTTTTTATGTACAGAATACTTAATATAAAAAGAGTTAGGGAGAGTAAGGCATTTTCTCATCTCAAACCAAGAAACAGTTATTGTTATCTTTCAAGTATCCACTGTGTATCTGGCATAGCTCTTAGCACTATGAAGGTTATGAAACATTTTATGGACTATGAGTGAAGGGCTTTTTGTGTTGTTTTTTTTTTTAATAAAATGAATTTTACTTTGGGAAACATCGGTAAACCAGCTAACTATTTAAATAAAACACATGAGGGGGGCAGTTAGGTGGCAGAGTGGATAAAGCACCAGCCCTGGATTCAGAAGGAGCTGAGTTCAAATCTGACCTCAGACACTAGACACATACTAGCTGTGTGACCATGGACAAGTCATTTAATCCTCATTGCCCCACAAAAAAAAAATCACACTTGAGTTTTTAATTTGTATTATATCAAAATCAGGATTCACAAGTAGACATCCATACAGATAAGGAGGAGGAAATAGGGAAACCAGACTCTTGAACCTCACTCTTATCTGAACTGGTCAAAGAGGCAAAGTATATATACACATACACACAAACACACAGCTGAGTACAGAAATAAAGAGATCAATAGGGTAATAAAAAGAAAAGGACAGAAGACAAAAGAGAATAAGAGGGAAAGTAGATTAAGGGAGGATTAGTTCTAAACTGAAGAGTCTAACTAAATATATACACAAATATTTATAGCTGTCTTTGAGGTGGTAAAAATGATAATCTATGGGGTTTTCCATAAATTGTGTTGTAGTTGGACAATTTTTTTGGAATTTAAATGGAAGAGAATATGATTATGTATTAAGAAATGACAAAGTGGATGGTTTCAGAGAAATCTGAGAAGATTTGTGTGAATTCATACAAAGTGAAGTAAATAGAAGTAAGAGAACAATTATACAGTGTAGATTATAATGCAAAGACAAATGACCTTGAAAGAATTAGGAATTGATCACCATAATGACCAACCATAATTATAGCAGATTAATGATGAAATATGCTATTCACTTCCCTCTCACTTCCAATAGAGAGGGATTTAAAAAAAAAATCTGACTTTAAATATTTCAAGGATTCATGATTTTTCTGACATGGATATTTCTTCAACAAATACAAATTACAACTGAGGTACAATTTAGAAAATGGTCTTTGAGAGTTTCAATAAATAAGTAAAAATCACCCTGCATTCAAACCGGTAATGAACCTTCCAAAATTGTGTTTTGTTGGTTCTAGAACAACATACTATCCATTGTGGGGCTCAAGTTGAAGCCTTGTCACATTCCTAATGAAGCTAGAAGAGCTTGCACTCCCTGGGACAGCATTCCAGAACTCTGGTAACCTATGTACCAGATTGAGGCATCAGAAAAGGACCTCAGTAAAAGAAGGAAAATGAAAATTCACTTTAATTATTGACTTTTCCTAATATGTACCAAAATTAAGACAGTCTGATGATTTATATTGTTTTCATTATACATCTTTGGTCCCAAAAGAAGACAGTCATGAAAGACAGCATCCGAGTTTAATGAAGACCTGTCAAAGATAATGCTCAATAATTAATTTGTTTACCCATTACAAGAAGACATGAACAAATAGATACCTTGTCTAACATAGTCTATTTTTTAATGTTTTTATTTATTTTTATTTTTTGATGAGGCAATTGGGGCTAAGTGACTTGCCCAGGATCACACAACTAGTAAGTATTAAGTGTCTGAGGCCAGATTTGAACTCAGGTCCTCCTGAATCCAGGGCCGGTACTCTACCCACTGCACCACCTAGCTGCCCCTAACATAGAGTCTATGATGGAGAAGGAAATCAATACAATTTATTTTCACTTTAATAAAGTTTTTAATACTATCTAATATTGTACTATTTCAAAACCTTGACAAATTATACTTAGAGTGACCAATCTTTCTTCCTTTTCAATAAATATAGTTTGATTCTTCTGTGTCAAAGAGTAATATCTTGCCCATATTTCCAGCAAATGAATTTGGTAAATCTGACTTAGTGAGTGCTGCTCAAATATAATAAAGACGGCAGAAATTAACAAGAGTCAGATGCACAAATTTTTCTATAGAATTGGGTCATTGTTTAAATATTTCTATGTATGTGGAACAAATATAATGTCACAAGGCATATGAATTCACAGTAGAGGATTATGGACAAGTTGAAAGTTAAGTCAGTGTCATGATAGGTATAAACCAGATAATAATTTCCATTCTATTATTAACATTTTGTCTGAGAACTTTCACTTTAAGCCACATTAATTAAATGGTCAATAAATATTTACACGAAATATTCAGGTGTGATATTCTTTGAGTAAACAATCCAGGGTGAACACATTCCACTGGGAAATACAGAGATGAAATCATTCACCAAGAGCTCCTTCTTCTCTCCTGCTTCCCACGTCATATTTCACAGATGATTTCTGTCACTATCTCCACCTTCTTCCGTTTCTCACTTAATGTTTTGCCCTTTTCCTTACCAAGGAAAATATCTTTAGTTTTGCGCAAATGATCCCAACCCACCCCATCTTCTCCAGAAGATGTTTTCTCTATCATCCCTACTGATCTTCAATCATTCCTTATCTACTGGCTACTACAAACATGCTTTAATACTCTCTTCTCTTTAGGTTTTCATTATACTATTTTCTCCATGTTCTCTACACTATTCTGTCCTTGTTCTCCTATCTCTGTCCACTTGTTATCAGCCCCTTACTGGATCTTTGTCCAGGTTACACCCACTAAGCACAGGTGTCCCACACTCTGTCCTATGCCATCTTCTCCCTCTCATAAGCTCCCATTGATTCAATTATCATCTCTATGCAGATGATTTTCACATCTGCCTTTCCAGTTCTACTCTCTCAGCTGACCTTCAGTCTCATCATTAACTACATATTTAACAGCTCAAAACCTCCCCAAACCCTCCCCCCTTCTTAACTTCCCTATTACTATTGAGGGGGCTGTCATTCTTTCAGGCCCCCAAACTAGCAACCTAAGTATTCTCCTTGACTTTTCATTAAATCACACCCCACTCTCCTATATCTAATCTATTACCAAGTGTTGTTGGTTTTACCTTCATACTCCTCATCTTTGCCCTTTCTCTCTTCTGTGATTATCATGACTCTAGTACAAAGAACTCACCACCCCATGCCTGGACTATAGAACTAGCTTTCTGGTTGGCCTTTTTACCTCAAGTTTCTCCCCATTCAGTCAATCTTCCATTCAGTTGCCAAAGTAATCTTCTTACAGCACATCTTTGACCATATCAGCCTCCTCAATAAACTCCAATGGCTCCCTATCATTTCCAGCATTAAATATAAATTCCTCTGCATTCAAAGCCCTTCATAATCTTCCCCCTCACACATTCCTAATCTTCTTATACCGCATCTCCCCCTCCCCCACCATCACATACATAAACTCTTTGTTCCAGTGATTCTAACCTCTTACTTATTCCTATAAGAAAGCACCCCATTTCTTAACTCTGGGCATTTGCACAGGCTATCCTTTATGCCTGGAATTCTCTTTCTTCTCATATTTTCTCCCTGACTTCCCTGGCTTCCTTAAAGTTCTAGCTAAAATCCCTTCTTATAATTATCTCAAATCTATTCTGTATATGCCTAGTTTGTATATAGTTGTTTGAATGGTGTCACCCTACCTTGACTGTAAACTCCTTTTTAGGTTAGTAAGTACTATCTTTTGCCATTCTTTGCATCACCAATACCACAGTGCTTGGCATATAGTAGGCACTTAATAAATGTTTATTGATTTAAAAAATTAAGCATCAAGATTATTTTTACTTTATATTGCAAAATATAAGTACCACATAGTTAAATAAAATACTCAATTAGATTGTTGAAAAGATTGGCTAGTGAGCCCAAAGAGTGAGGGGGAAAGTGCCTATCCCAATATTAGAGCCAAATTAGTTCAAACTTTCAGGGGATCTTAATCATACGTGCTGAATAGGAGCTAGCAGCTGTGCTAAGTGACTCGCCAAAGCATTTAAAAAATATTGACAAATAGAATATTATTTTTCTTTAGCTCCAAGATTTCATTTCTGATAGTTTTACTGCCTATGTGAACAAACTAAAAGAAAACTCATATCTTGGAACATTAGATCTATATATAGCATTTTCTACTTAGTTGAACAGACAATTATATGAAGGTCCCATTGCTATCTATGACTTTATAGTGACTCAATAGCTATGAAATATCTAACTGATGGATACTCACATTACATATTAGCTGTTATTTTTTACATAATCAATGAAATTGTCCCTGGATTCAAGATATAATATCTAGATATTATTTTATATTAGTAAAAGTATCATAAATCAATGGACCGAATATGAGACTATAAAACTCAATTCTTCAAAATTCAACAGAAAATCATACATTAATCATAGTCTCATGCAGATACTTTCAGAATGAGTTTAACAAAAAATTAAAGCTTTGGATATGTTTCATACTTTTTAAAAATCATATGGAATTTCTCTTGAAAGATTATCATAAAAACACTGGAATTTTAAATTTATTAAAATACATCTTATGTTAAAACATACATGTAGTTTCTCTGAAATTCCAAGTTGTTTTTGAAAATTTCTTTATAATCTATAGGTTTTTTGTTTGATTTAGTCACAAATTCTAGAATTATGCAAATCAGAACCATCAAGATTTATATACTAGTTATAATTCATGTATGAACAACAGTGACCTCATGTGGTTAATGCTTTATGCCTGAACCTCTATTAGACTAAGAACAAAAGACAATAGTCTGGGGTGGTCATGATAATTGGCATTAGGGTAACTGTTTGGAATTTTCTGCTTATGCCTTTCCCTCACTCATTTTTATTTTTATATAGATGACTACATGCTGATGACTTGTAGGACAGTAGGAAATCATCACTGGTATGCTTACTAGGCTAATTCTTTCAACACAAAATAATATGTTACCATACCTACCAACTGAGCCCAGAAGCCATCTTTACATTCCATTGATTGCAGTGGTAAATTTGCTCAAAAAGTATTTCAAGAAGCTAAAAAGAAGTGGAAAGGAAAAAAATACAGGGAGATAAGTAGGGAACTAGATTTATGAAAACAAAAATGAAAATGACTCAAGAATACTGGGAAAATTTAAGATTCAATTCTATTTTTAAAAAAAGAGATGGTGGAGATAGAAAAATGCTTATTATCTGAGATTTGTATTTGAAGCCAAAGACCACCCTCCAAATCAATGTATGGGATTCAACTAGTGCATGTACATTCAGAACCTCAGAAAGGTGAGGAGACCACATTGTACAGTTGTAAGAATATATGACTCTGGAGGACTCAAGTTCAAATCTCAATTCTGAAACACTGACTTGTATGACCTTTGACAAATACATTCACCTCTATGGGCTTCATTTTCTCACCCATAAAATGAGATCAGAGTGAATACTCCAAGAGTTCACTTCTAGTTTCAGATCCATGATTCTATGTATGACTAATAATTGAACTTTATTTGATGATGAAAGAAAATTCTTGGAAAGGTTTTTGTTTTCTGATATTATACAAATCTCTTCTAACTTTGTTTCCTTGTGACCAAGCATTGATAAAGTTATAGATTTAGAGGGAGAAGGAAGGAACCATAGACATCAATTAGCTTCATGATTCCAGTAAAATTAAAAAAAAACAACTTTGAAGATGGGAAACAAGCCTCACTGTATAAGTAAAACCAAAATCTGATTACCATTATACACTTAATTCAATTACTGCTCTAAAACATTTAAATTAAAATACACAAAATTTCTTATTTCTGCTTAATATTCACTCTCATATAATCTTACCTCTCATAATTGATACTCTGGCATTAGACTCTCAAACAACTAGTTACTTGTTCTTTGAAAAGTGAAACCATAGTTTATAATGATTACTTAAAGAAAAGTCCTATGGAAGCAACCCTGGTTATTGAAGGCCATATTTTATTAGTGGATGAAAAGCATTTCAAAATTACATTTTCTTGAAGTGTATTTTTAATAGCATTACCCAAGGAAATATTATTATTTTCAGTCTGATCAATTTTCCAGCAAAGGTTCAAAAAATAACTTACCATTAAGAAAACAATAATCAAAGTTTCATTCCTCTTAAGAGCACACATCTGTGCCAAATTTAAAATATGCACATTTTAGTTTCATCCCAAGAAAGAAATATGTGATTAGTTTTCTCATAATCTCTCTCTCTCTCTCTCTCTCTCTCTCTCTCTGACAATGAGGGTTAATGACTTGCCCAGGGTCACACAGCTAGTATCAAGTGTCTGAGGCCAGATTTGAACTCAGGTCCTCCTGAATCCAGGGCCGGTGCTTTATCCACAGTGCCACTTAGCTGTCCCTTATAGTTTCTCTTTAAAGAACTAGGAAGTCTTTATTTTAATCTTTACAAAAAATTTAATGGAGATATAATTGAACATAAATGATAAAAATGATTGAAGTAAAACCCAAGATAAAAGATTGTTTGAAGAAAATGAAAGCTGTCATTATTTGAGGTTTTGTTTGCTTATTTGTGAATCTGTTATTTCATTTGTATAGGGCTCTCCTTAGTAAGAATACTTCCTTTTCCAACTATTCAATGATTTACAGTCTTGGAGGATGGTCTGAAGAACCGAGAAGTTAAATAATTTCCCAACATGCACAGATTACAGGTGTGAAAAGGGGTGAACTTTGAATTTAGTCTTTCTGATTCTATGTGGACTCCACAATGAGAAACTGTCAGGAAAGAGGGGAATGAAATGAAACAGAGTTTCCCAAAGGAGTTTCTTCATGCTGTTCTTGGAAGATTATTTTTGGAATCACAGAATCTCAGAGTTGGAAGAGACACCAGAGGTCATCAATCCAATCCTTACAAAAAAAAAAAAAACAATCTCTGCAACATAAAGTAATCTTCCAATATTTTCTTGGAGATATCTTATGAAGGGAATTTACCACCTTCTAAAGGCAGTCAAATCCCTTTTTGGAAAGCTCTTATTAGTAGTATGTTTTCCATTTACATCCAGCCTAAATTTTTCTTTCCTCAATTTCTCTGTATTTTTTCCTAGTTCTGTCCTTTTGGGCCAAGAAGAAAAGTTTAATTGTTCTTCCATGTGCTAGCCTTTCAAATGATTCAAGACAGCTATCTAGTCCTAGAACATTTTTTTTTCTTTATGATAGCCATTCATGCATCCTTGATCCTCATAAGGCATTATTATGAGACCCTTCATCAATCCTAGATTCCTTCCTCTGGATACTTTCCAGACTTTCAATGTTCTTCCTAAAATACAGTAGATATGAGAGCTGAGTATACTACTTCATATATGGTCCAAACAAGATTTGTTTTGGATTTTAGATTTTATTTACTGCATCCTGAAATTAAATTAGTTTTTTTTTTCACTTCCATGCTAAATTGTAGATCCATTCTGATCTTATAATTCATTAAAATCTCAAAATCTTTTTCAGGTATATTGCTATCTAGACAGAACTCTCCAACCTTTTACCTTTGAAATTGATTATTTTAACTGAAGTGCAAGACTTTATATTTATCCCTATCAATTTTCAATTTATTCTTTTGGTCTACTCTTCTAGGTTGTCATAATATATTGGAATTTGATCTATAGTGTTAGTAATTCCTTTCATCTTAGTCTTCAGCAAATTTAATAAGGTTACTAAATATGCCTTTAAGTTGTAGATCAAAATGTAAAATAACTCACTGTCATCCTTGAGGCACTACAATTGAGACCCCTTTATAAGCTGACACCAAATCACTAATGACTATTCTTTGTGTCTGGATATTCAAACAGTTCCAAATATGTGCAATAATACTATAATGTGCCCCCATTTCTTCCTTTTTTTCTACAAATATACCATGAAAAACATGGTCAAATGTTTTCATAAAATCAAGGTAAATTATTTCTACAGCATCACTCTAATCTACCACACTAACAACCCCATTCAGAGAGGTAGAGATGACATCGATAGAGATCAGATCTTGGTCAGGATATCTGAGTTCAAAATCAGCCTCAAATATTTACTAAATGTGTAAGCTTGGGCAAGTCACAATCCCTGTTTACTTCAGTTTCCTCAATTTTGAAGTGCAGATCATAAAAGCATCTACCTAGCATTCTTGTCTTGCTGTAGCATTTTAATTTGGATTATTTTTGTCCTTGATCTTATTTGCCAATTTGCTAGGTGTACAGTGAAACCAGAGAATTATTTTACATTTTCATTTCTTCTTATCACTATTTATTTGGAACAATCTTTCACATGATTTTCAATTATTCTAAAAACTAAAAATATACTTTGCTCAGGGCAATGGCTCTTGGTACTTTATGCATCTATGTACTAATTTCCTATAATTTGTTCTCCCTATTATTATTATTCATTTATTTGTCCTCTCTTTTGGTCTTTCCTTTACTCTTGCAATCCAGTGTGATTTAAAGATCTATCCCTCCAAATTTCCTTACTAACTTCTTAAGTAATATTATATTATATTATTTTTTTTCTCAAGAAGCATTCATTTAATTTCTCCTCTCCTTTATGGTGGAGGTGATATGATGTAGTAGAAAGAATGCTGGAGCTAATTTTGGAGGACCCAAATTTGAATACTGGATCTGCCATAAAGTAGCATTATATCCTTGGACATAGTGTTTAACCTTACTAGACTTTGCTCTATCCTAACTATGTAGGTGGCAGGAACATTACCTCTTTTACCTTCTAAGTATGTCACATGAAACTCTTACCTGATTTCTTTTAAAAGACATGCCATGAATTTCCTTCATAGCTGAACTCCTTTCCCCCAGCTGCTTCTAAAATCCATTATTTAGTATTAAAATTCTGAGATTTAATCATTACATTATTTGTAGCTTCAAGCATGGGGATTTCCCTAGTGGTAATCCATAGATTTTCAACAAATAATCAAATTTTGGGGGGAAGTTTCCTTTTTGTAATAGCATTATATTCATAATCTATATCATATTGTCTTAGCAGACTTATGACCCTTAAATAACTTACTTTGGCCTGTATATAATTCATGTGATCTTTCAAAATTGTCTTTTCTAACAATTTTTCTCTGATTTCTGTATTTTTATGTTCCAAATATCTTGTTTTATTTTTTCAGTGCCATTGTTAATTTGGAGAAATTCTGTCAGATGGTCCAAGTTATCTATTCTAACTTGTCTATTTCTGTTGCATATTTCTGCTTTTATAACTCTATTATAGTATCTTCTTCTCAAGGGGGTATTTTATAAAAATAAGAGTGGTTCTCTAATTGATAAATGGTCAAAGACTGTGAATAGGATTTTTTCAGAAGAAGAAAACAAAGCTATCAATAGTCAAATTTTAAAAATGCTCTAAATCACTATTGATTAGAGAAACGCAAATTAAAACAACTCTGAGACACCCCCTCACATCTATCAGATTGGTTAACATGACCAAAACGGAAAGTGACAAATGCTGGAGGAAATGTGGAAAAATAAAGGCACTAATGCATTATTGATGGAGTTGTGAACTGATCCAACCATTCTGGAGAACAATTAGCAACTATGCCTAAAGGGCTATGAAACTGTGCCTACTCTTTGACCCAGCAATACCACTACTGGATCTGTATCCCAAAGATACTACAGAAAAGAGAAAAGAAGCCATTTGCACAAAAATATTTATAGCAGCCATTTTTTGGTAGCAAAGAATTGGATATTGAAAGGGTATTTATCATTTGTGGAGTGGCCCAACAAGTCGTAGAATATGATTGTGATGGAATACTATTGTGCTATAAAAAATGATGAACAGGATGGGTTCAGAAAAAACTTGAAAGATTTAAATGAACTGATTTGGAATAAAGTGAGCAGAACCAGGAGAAGAATATTGTTCACAGTAACAGTAATAATGTAATAATGGTAGCTATGAAAGATTCAGCTCCTCTAATTATTATAATAACCCGAAAGCAATTGCAAAGGACTCATGATGAAAAATGCTATCCATCTCCAGAAAGAGAACTGAAGAACTGAGTACAGGTTGAAGCATGCATTTTTAATGTAATTTATTTTTCTTGCTTTTTTCCCTGAAACATCGCTAATATAGAAATATGTTTTACACTTTTTCACATGTATAATTGGTATCATATTGCTTGCCTTCTCAACAGGTGGGGGAGTGGCTGGAATAACAGAGATTTGGAACTAAAAATTTTAAAAATTAATGTTAAAATAAGGTACCATTTAAACAAAAGAAAATTTTAAAAAGAGCAAAATAAGCAGAAATAGCAAAGAATTTACACAATGATAACATTATAAAGAAACAACAACTTTGAAAGACTTCAAAAATCCATTCAATGTGATGATAAATAATTATTCTAGAGGACTGGAGATAGAGTGTGCTACCTACTTTCTGGCAGAGAAGTGATTGGTTTAAAATGTAGAAT
This sequence comes from Dromiciops gliroides, assembly GCF_019393635.1. Classification (NCBI taxonomy): domain Eukaryota; kingdom Metazoa; phylum Chordata; class Mammalia; order Microbiotheria; family Microbiotheriidae; genus Dromiciops; species Dromiciops gliroides. The sequence continues at coordinate 357,504,989 of NC_057864.1, read as the reverse complement.
GAGGGGCAGCTAGGTGGAGCAGTGGACAAAGCACCAGCCCTGGATTCAGGAGGATCTTAGTTCAAATCCGGCCTTAGATATTTGACACTTACTAGCACTGTGACCCTGCACAAGTCACTTAACCCTCATTGCCCTGAAAAAAAATGTAGAATGAGACTTGAATATTTAGACATGGCTAATTAGGGAATTTGCCTCACTTGAACATGCATATTTGTTTTGAGGCTTTTATTTTTTGTTGTGGTTGTGGTGGTGGTAATGCTGTTGGTAATGGTGGTGGTGGTGTTTGTTGTTCAGGTGTGACAGAAAGTTGGAGGAAGAGAAAAATACACATGAATAGGAAAATATAATATAAAACAAGATCATAAAAATTACAAAATAAAAAGTATAAGACAAACAAAATATAAAACACAAATTTTAAAACAATGAAATAAAGGGGTTATTTGTATTTTGAGCCATTCTATAAATAGTTGTTCTATGATCTCTAGACATTTCTTTGAATTTATTTTATTACTCATCTCTTCACTGGAATTTTAGCTCCACTTTAAAGTATAATACTCAGTCATTCTCTTGAGGCCTGCAAAAAAAAATTCTAATTCATTTTTTTTCCTTCTGTCTTTATTCATCTCCCCTTTGGCTTTATTGGTTTAGGCTTGCTCCCAGTCACACTATGTGTGTGGCAGGGGGATGGGGTTTCAAACTGAGTCCTTACATTGAGGGTACTAGTAGGAGCCATCACACTAGGTCTCTGAAACACAAGGTTGTCAGGTTTTTTATGCTAGCTCCCTTCAGCTCTTAGTATGAGCTAGTACAAAACAATATGAAAAGGAAACAAACATTTCAACTCTTTAATGTTATTTCATCAAGCATTTAACTGTTATTTTTGTCTTATATTATTGATGAAGTTTTAACAATTTGCATTTGATGTATCCATTATGGATTTTTGAGATCATTATTTCTTTTTCCAGTTTTTTACTAGTAATCTTTTTTAATCGTAAAAGTATTTTATTATTTTTCAGTTACATGTTGAGATCGTTTTCAACATTTATTTTTATAAGAATTCTAGTTTCAAATTTTTCTCCCTCTGTCTCTTCCCTCCCCCTCCACAAGACAGCAAGCAATCTGATATGTTATATATTTACAATCATATTAAACATTTCTGCATTAGTCATTTTGTGAAAGAAGAATCAGAACAAAAGAGAAAAACCTCAAAAAAGTAGAAACAGTACAGTTCATTCTGCATCCAGATTCTACAATTCTTTTTTTCTGGATGTGGAATACATTTTCTATCATGAGTCCTTTGGAATTATCTTGGATCATTGTATTTCTCAGAAGAGTTAAGTCTATGGCAGTTGACCATCACACAAAGTTGTTGATACTGTGTACAATGCTCTCCTGGTTCTGATCATTTCATTCAGCATCAATTCATCTAAGTCTTTCCAGTTTTTTTTCTGAAATCTGCCTGCTTATCATTTCTTACAGGACAATAGTACTCCATTACATTCATATACCAAAACTTGCTTAGCCATAACCCAACTGATAAAGAATCCCCTCAATTTCCAATTCTTTGCCACTGCTAGTAATCTTTTAAATATGAGTTTCTAGAATTGTTCCAGGCATTAAGTCAAACTCATTGGCCTCACTATAATCCAGACTTGATTCATTTTCCTTTCTTGAAAATTGGGACACTTACTCTTCTTATCCTTTAGCATATCTCCTATTTTCCATGATATCTAAAAGTTATTAATAATGACTTTAAAATCACATCTGTTAACTATGTCCAGACTTTATAGTTCAATTGGACCAGGTGAATTGAATCCAATAAGGACAGTTTAGTTTTCCCTTACTTTCTTTTATCTTATTTAAAGGTTGGAGTACTACATTCAGATTCTTGGATTTTTTTTTTAGTTTTGTTGTCTATTTAAAATGAATGCTAATATATTTTTCAACTATATATGTCCCATCATTGATGAGCCAAAACTGAGCAAATGACATCACAGTAAGTTAAAGATCATTTACCTAAAATAAACAAAAAAAGCAAGGTAAAGAGCAAAGGGCTAAATCAAACCAGCACTCCATTACCCATTCTCTATAATCTGGGAGACTTTGAGTCCATTCTTTTCCACTGATTGTGCTGTCTCATTAGTATGCACACAAGGTTACCAAAATGGTATGAAATCTCTCAACACTGCCAGTGTGAAGCCTCAGAACCCCACATCACTCCTTTCTAGTATGGATGTAGTAAAGCCTCCAGCATTATCTTTAATCATGGTCCCAGCAAATGGTGAACTCTTGATGTTCCAAATGAGCTGCTACTTCAATATCTGCATGAGTGAGGGAAAGCCAAGTGCTACGTCCAGAAGAAGTGAGATAAAGCCCAAATAAAGTTTCCTGGACCTGTTCTCATGTTTCTCCTCCTTACTCCCTGCCTTCATTTCTTTCTCATTTGGCTCTGGGATTATTGTACTGTTCCAAATATTGCATTGTATCTCTCTCCAAGAACAGCTGCCCTGATTGGTGTGATCCCTACATCCAAGTGCCAGTCATGCTGCTACATATGGGCAATGTGAAAATATGTCAGAAGCATCCATTTCTGGCAGGACCAATTTCAACTAATCATTGTTACTTTACTATCAGCTCCCTGGAAACCATTTTTTTTTGTCCTTTTCAGTTCAAAAATTATTTGCTCAATAGATCAATCAATAATTATTTATTAAATATCCATTATGTATCAGGTAATTTGCTAAATATTGGGTATACAAAGAAGGGGGAACCCCAATTTCTGTCTTCAAGTAGCTAACTTCTAATAGGGAAAACAAGTAAATAAATAGGTACATATAAGATATGTTCTCCTTTAAAAAAAATCAAGTAAAGAAAACAATGGGCAACATCATCTTCTTCACATAATTCCCAATTTTCTTTAGCTCGATGATGAGAAAGGCAAAGAGGAATGAGATCCAAGGTGAAGCATTTTTTCTCAAAGGAGGAGTAAAGCTACTTTTCTCTGCAGTCAGGGAGGAGAAAGAGAAGAAAGAGCTGATGTTTAGACCTTCTGAGGAACAGAATAGTTATCCTTAGAAGAACTTTTACTCAATCCTTATGGAAACATTGTTGAATTTCCAAATAAGACATCTTTTCCCTTTCACAGAAATATCTGACCTACATCTCTTTGTTTTTTTCCTTTTATGCTCTGACCCTTATTGCAGCACATACAACATTATGGTCCAGCTATTAATAGGCTTCTAACCTATTCCCATTCAACACTTTTTTGGGGGGAGAGGGATCAAGAATACTTACACAATTATCCTTTGTAAGCAACCATGACCATCCTAGAAGCTAGTGCCTATGGCAAAGCTGGGAATTGTAAGAGCAGCAGTTATCTGAAGATTTAATAAATGGGAGCTCTTCATATTAGCAAGAACTTGGGAAGCAACTGAATTTCCTCAAAATTGATTACGTCCTTGGTCTTTCCAATCTTAATTTCAAAATATCATATCTGTTCCTTTTTCACTATTTAAAACACAACCATAATAATTCAAGTCTTTAAAAAACCTGGGGGCAGTTAGGTGGCACAGTGGATAGAGCACTGGCCCTGGATTCAGGAGGACCTGAGTTCAAATCTGGCCTCAGACACTTGACACTTACTAGATGTGTGACCCTGGGCAAGTCATTGCCCTGCCAAAACAAAAACAAAAACAAAAACAAATAAACAAAAAAAACCTTACCTGGGGCTACTGCCTCTTATTGTTCTCCTTGCCTTTTCCACTTTCTCTTCCACACAAATACCAAATTCATCTTCCTAAAGCATAGTTTTTACCATGCCACTCAATTGCTCAAGAAGATTCAGTGTTGGGGCAGCTAGGTGGCACAGTGGATAAAGCACTGACCCTGGATTCAGGAGGATCTGAGTTCAAATCCGGATTCAGACACTTAACACTAGCTATGTGACCCTGGGCAAGTCACTTAACCCTCATTGTCCCGCAAAATAAATGAATGAATGAATGAATGAATGAATAAATGAATGAATGAATGAATAAAAAATCTCCAAGCAAGAAGATTCAGTGTTTCAGTATTGTCTCTATGATTAAACATAAGCTTCCTTGTTGGGCATTCAAAGCCTTTCATAATATGGCTCAGTTTTTCCAAGTTGTTTACACATTGTATTCTGTTCCAGTCTAGTCTGTGCTCCACTCAAAATGGGTTGCTTGTTGTCTCCTATTAAAACCATTCTATTGCCCTCTTCAGTACTTTCACTTACTTATTCCATTACCCAATCCTAGAATACCCTCTTTCTTCACCTTTACATCTTGGGACCCCCAGTTCCTTTCCCAGTTCAGTTCAAGTATCACTCTCTCCTTCTTCCCTTATTACTAGAATTTTAGTGCCCTGCCTGTACGACCTCTAATCACTCCATTCCTTCAGTGATTATGTTGAAAATACAGGCATCAGATGGGCCCTTTTTAAAAAGGATTTGTGGGGGCAGCTAGGTGGCACAGTGGATAAATCACTGGCCCTGGATTCAGGAGGACCTCAGTTCAAATCTGACCTCAGACACTTGATACTTACTAGCTGTGTGACACTGGGCAAGTGACTTAACCCTCATTGCCTCAGAAAAAGGAAAAAAAAAGAGATTTTTCCCACTTAATTAGGCTGAGTACTTGAGAATGCCTTCTCTGCCTTGTCCTCTCCCTTTCACTTCATTATTCCTCCCGTTTCCCCTTCCCTCCTCATTCCCATTCCTTTCCCTTTCTACTTTTCCTAGGATTCAGCAGGCTGCAAATCAGGCACTAACCCTAGACTTCAAGTCAGCCAAAGGTGATCTTTCAAAAAAACCAGAAGGCTTCTATGGCTTTTTAACTTGAATTACAAAAGGCCAAGCCTGCAGGGAATTTAGTAGCTAGAGTTTTGTAGAAGTGCATACTGCCCTTCTTGACTTCTCATGACCCATTGCCATGGTAACTATGAAGATAGAGTAGAGTAGCATTCTATTTGAATTAATGTTTTTAACTTATAAAAAGTATATTATTATAATCTGCTATTAGTAAAAATGTTTTTACTTTGTAGATAGACAAATGCCTTAACTTACCCTAATGATAATAGGAGGGAAGGCCCAAAATCAGTAAAAATGTTTTTATTGCATTTTGTGGTGCATGAGTTAATTATTGCATTTTTACCTCCAGCCTAAATCACTGAACTAGACAAGGTTAGTTCTGAACCAAAAACAAACAAAACAAAACAAAACAAAGCAAAAGCAAAAGCAAAAGCAAACAAAAACCCCTTGGATATGGATATATATATATATATATATATATATATATATATATATATATATATATACACATACATACATACATACATACACACACACATATATACATATATATATATATATATGTATATCTATAAATATTTCTTTAGCTATGTCAAAGTTCTCTATTCTCCAAAGAACATAACTCCTTGAGTCTTGTTTTTGTCTTCATGCCCTAGAGACTGGCAAATAAGAGGTATTGAATAAATGTTTCAAAAATGGAAATGAATCGAATCTAACTCACTTATATGAGGATAGGTATATTTCTTGGTTGGAACTAAAATGATGGCAGTAGAGTGAGAATTATGGGATAGAGGGTTGAACTGAGAGTCAAGAAGATCAGAGTTTAGCTGTGTGACTCTGGGCAAGTTACTTAACCTCTTTCAGTAATAGTTTTGTTATCTATAAAATGAGGATAATAATAACTCTCACAGAGTTGTATCAAATGAGATAGCATATCTTAAATGTTTAAAGATCTTAAAGTGCTATATAAATGTTAACTATTACTACTATGGAAAAGCCTACTGGGGAAGGTTGAGAAGGGGAAGAGAGGAATGGGGAGATTGAAGGAAGGTGGATAGTGTCATTGAAGTCCTTATGGTGTCTGATCTTGGATCTTCCCTCCTTCTATTATTACTAGGGCAAGTTAAGACATTTGTTCATCTACATTAGTCTAAAGTTGCTCTGGAGCATTTACCAGTATTGAGAAAATAATGCTATATTCCCAAACCAGCCTATCAGATGGTACTGCTTTGAATTACCCCAAATGTATTTATGTTCAAATTCCACTTCCTAAGGAAGTCTTTATTTAGAAGCATTTTATAGAAGTAACAGATTCAATCAATTTGGACAATTCCTATTAACTTTGCAGTTGAAAGTTATTAAGAGAAATTCTCACTGAAATCTCTTGGAGACCATGTATCTACCAGGAGATTGGTAAGAGGTAAACATGGTGGCCATTTTTGATTAACAGATCAATTTTAATGAATACCTAGGAATATATAGGGAGCAGCTAAGTGTCTCAGTGGATAGAGTGCTATGCCTGGAATCAGGAAGTCTCATCTTTTTGAGTTCAAATCTGGCCTCAGGAACTTACTAGCTATGTACTCCTGGGCAAGTCATTTCAACCTATTTGCCTCAGTTTCATTATCTGTAAAATGAACTGGAGAAGGAAATGGCAAATCACTCCAGTATTTTTGCTAAGCAATCCCCATATAGAATTATGAAGGCACACACACAAAAGCAAGCAAAAGTAAACTCTCATAACAAAATAGATCCTTTGAAAAGTCAGTTTGCTGAATTGCCTTGAATTCAATTTTCTTATGATTCTGTTCTACTCAGAATATCAACCACCCATCCTGAAACTTACCTGTACATACCCCTTTCTTCAGCTCCCTGTTAGCTAACATGAAGGTAGAGGTAGTGTCCAAATGCTAGCCCCTTCCACTGGGATATTATTACTACTAAGAGAACATTAAACAGCCTGAAATTGACAGAGAAAATACATTTATTTAACTGCTAAAGGGACCTCATTTAGTGATATAAAAATTTTCTTGAAGAATAGGAATTGCTATCTAGGAGATTTTTGTAAAATAAAAATATCAACTCACATTTAAATAATTCCTTAATGTGTGTAAAATATTTCTTTCCAATAACCCTTGTAAAGCAGCTCATATAATTATTTTTATGCCTATTTTTATAAAGAAGAACCAGGTTAAGTGCCTTGCAAATGTTCTTATAAATAGTGCCTGAGGCAGGATTTGAACTCAGATCTTCAGATCACTAAATAGCTTATGTAGAAACATTTAATTGAATGAAAGGTGGTGGTTGATGAAGGTAGTACAACTTAAAGGCATAAACATGACATATAAGTAAGTGAATTAATATTATCCTTAGGAAGTAGGTATCAAAGACATGAAAAAGTAATAAAAGAACTGATTATTTAATTGCCTCAGGATGAACATAACAATGCAATGAATATGCCAATAACAAAACAGTCCTTAGGAACTGAAACCTTTTTTCATTTTTGTTTTTGTTGTTGTTGTTGTTTTGCTGCTCTGATGCAGGACTCAAACTTTTTCCACTCACAACCCCTTTTTGTCCAAGAAAATTTTATGTGACTCCAAGTATATAAGTATATAAAATAGGTATATATAACCTTTTACTATTTGTTGCCAAATGTTTTCTGATCCTCACACTTTATTATGTAATCCTATATGGGGCTGCAATCCACAGTTTAAGAGGGTAGGCTCTATAAGATACATACGATTTTTGCCAACGGTCTTCCTTTCTAAACAAAAGTTAGTTATGAGGCTTTTTGCATTTCTTTTTCCTGCTTGAGTATCAGCACAATAGGAGCAAGAAAAGAATCTGCACTTTATTTCTAAATACCCAATAGGAAGCTGTAAAGAGATTCATGCATAATAATAGGATGTAAATTTAGGTAATGATTTGGAACTTCTCCAAATGCAGTATCAGCCTATAAAACAACAGATTCTCTCAGAAATTCATTGTAGCTGAGACACAAAAATTCTTGTAATACTACTGCAGACTGATGTCACAGGAGCATCTGTAATGACTCTTTTATTGAAGAAATAAACACCTTTTTATTGTACAAGGGAAAGAAAGTAGACATAGGGAAAAGTAACTGAGTTAAAGATGGGGATCTTTATGTACATATGTGTATATATTTTTAAGTTTTCCTTTCATTCATTTGAGTTAATTTCTCTGATTCCTAAGATTGCCAAATGAAAAAGTGGCAGCACTCTGACAGTGGCACACTAGAGTCATTAGGAAAAAGAGGCGTTGAGGTCAGCCATGCTCAGTTTGAAAACATTAAGCTTCCAAATATGCAGTTTTCTTTCTTCCTTTGTTTCTTGATCTGAGAGAATGGGTAAAGTGATAATTAATGTGTAGCACAGACATAGGACTAGTTTAGAACTGCTGCCCTCATGCCATCATAGTAGAATGATTACTTTTACTTGGTCCTGTTCTTACATTCTGAGCTCAAAGGTGACATTTTTTAGAACCAATACCTGAATGGATAATAGATTGACTTGCTGTTTAAAGAGAGACAACTAAAAAGAATACGAGTTTTTATCCCAAAGATGATGGCGATGATTATTCTTATAAAAATAGAATGTGTCAATACACAAAGTAACTATGATTTCTGAGTCTAGAAGTTTATTTTTCTAATGCCCATGACTAAACCATCTTGAAGATTACTTCTCTAATACAAAATTGATAGTCATATAATATTCCCCATAGCTCAAAGAGAATAAATTCTTAGCTCTGGGTCACATACTATAAGTGTCAGTGGTAGGATTTGAATCCACATTTTTCTGGTTCCAGATCTAGTATTATACTACATCATTACCTTATAAATATAAGCTAATAATATTGTTTCAATTCAGGTGCAATAAATAGGTACCTGCATCACTGTCTCCTAAGCATTATTACTTATTTATAAAAACAACAATGCTATCAGTTAATATTTTGCTATTTGATTTCCCCCATCCATCCTAGTTGATGAGTCACATTTGGGACAAGTAAAAGAATAATGAAGTATTAATATGTTCAAATGAACTGATGTTCCAATCTGCTTAGATAGCATAGGAGTCCCATGGGGTGTGCCAGAATCTCTCCTACAGTGAGTACCCATAACTAAAAATGTAAATTGGAACCAGCAGAGGTTCATTGATTACATTAGGGATGTGGTACAGGGTATTTCTGAACAACTGGCTGCAACTAGCGAAGTGGCTTGAGAAAACAGAATAGCCCTTGATATGATGTTAGCAGAAAAAGGGGGAGTGTGTGTCATGCTGGGTGGCCAATGCTGCACCTTTATCCCAAATAACACTGCCCCTGATGGTTCAATAGCTAGAGCCTTGAAAGGCTTAAGTATGCTGGCTGAAGAATTAGCAGAAAATTCAGGGGTTGACACTACCTGGATGGGATGGATGGAATCCTGGTTTTGGAAATGGAAAGGTTTCACTGATTCAATCCTCACCATTCTCATTATAGTGCCAGGAGTTTTATGCTGTATCTTTCCCTTCCTTTGAGGGTTAAATCAGGGGCCAATAGAGACTTCTCTTACAAAGGTTACTCCATTTGGGAAAGTAAAGGCAAATAATCAAATGCTAATATTCACAGATTTAGGCCAAGAGGCAGAGGAGATATTCAATAAATGGAATAAGAGGAGCCCAATAGTCAAAAATAAAGAGGAGGGATTGTGAGAAAATGGGTAGTTGTCTCCTTTCAATGTGGATATAACAGTCCTCCTGACCTGTTTTTAGGACAAAAGACTCAGATCCCCTCCTCCCTCTCTGGCTAACAAAGTCACATGATTCAAGGAACCCTGGTCTCAGATCCACTCCTGAGTTATGCCCGTATAAGGAAGAGGGATGGGAATACTGTGTTCCAATTAGCTACTTTTTGTGCATAGATTGTAACCCTTGAGTAATCAGACCAATGATGAAAAAAGGGAGGGTCCATTCGTGTTAGGGACTAGGGTATAAAACAGGGTCTGCGAGTCCCCTTTCTTGGCACCCACTAGCTGCACACTAGAGTGCCTCCTCAGGAGAAAGAAATAAAAGAGCCTTTGTCACATCGCTGCTGAGTTCCTGAGAATTATTGAGAAGAGGATTGTTTTCCCTCACAGTATTAATATGTTCGAATGAAGTGAAAAGAACAATCCCTTCCCTATTGCTTCTTTATGGAGTGTAAAGGAATTTCCTTAATGAGACTGGAAGGGCAGTCTGTTGTAGGCTAGCTAAAGAACAGTCATTCCTCTGGTGGTCCCTAAACAAAATTCCTGAGAGAGAAAGTCAAACCATAAAGTCAGGGCAGCTAGGTGGCACAGTGGATAGAGCACTGGCCCTGGAGTCAGGAGGACCTGAGTTCAAATCCAGCCTCAGAGACTTAACACTTAACACTTACTAGCTGTGTGACCCTGGGCAAATCACTTCACCCCAATTGCCTCACTAAAAAAAAAAACCAAAACAAAAACCCCCCAAAATAAGAAAGTCCACATTTGTGGAGAATGATCCCTATCCTGTCAGTGGGAATCATGATGCAAATAATGTTGCTTTGGGAATCATGTTGCCTTGATTATATAATACCTACATGTGTGCCACTCTTCACTGTATATAAGTGGGGTCCCCTCCCACTTTCCATTAGCCATGGCATCTAATCCAGGGCTATCTCCTACCATCCTGATATATATATATTGCCATTGGACCCAGATGGGTCTGGAGGAGAGAGCTAGGTTGGTGACCTTGCACAGCCCTCTCTCACTTAAAAATCCAATTCAGTACAATTCATGAGATCACCCCAAGGTGGACCATAGTCCTCTTCAAAAACAAAAGACAAACAAGAACAAAAGCCAATGCATCTTATGGAGGAATTACTAATCTAATAGGACACAGTAAATCCAGGTCTGTAGTTATACAAAGAGAGTTGTAGTAAGGAAGTAGTTTCAAGGAGTGTGACTCTTAGAAGGAGAGAAGGATTAAAACCATGTATTCAATGAAGAATTAGCCCTATCAATTTGGACCTTAACTGTGAAATATAGCAGACCTCATGAGCACAGTTGAGAAACCCACCCAACAGAGATGCTATGACCAATTAGGAACAATATGAAAGCACCATGTTAAGAGAAAGCACCTTTAGGTCCTAAAGTACTGCATGCATGAGTTGCCTACATATATGCCTCACTACTCTAGGCACATGCCTACTCTTCCCACTGTCACCTTGTATTTGTTGGAGTATGAAAACTAGGTTCATGAGGGAAATATTTTATAGTTACTGTTCTCTTTATGCCATCTTAGTAAATATCTTTGCTTTGAGTTAGTTGTTTTTACTAGCTGATGATTAAAGGTAAGCACCCTAGTTATAGCTTATGAACTATAGTTTTAGAAGTGTTTCCTTGCATCTGGGAGTGCTTGCCTTCTTGGGTAGCAACCACAAACTTATGAATAGCAAATTGGGGAGGTATCCCTAAGGGGTGCTATGTAACAATAAGCAATGCATATGAAATTTTACTATACTACATTAAACATTTTGCTGACATAGTCTTTTAAGTGATGCTCTAGTTCAGTTGAATGGTCAAGTTGAAGGAAGGGTGATATAGACTCAAAAGAGGTTTCTGCCAAAGGATCCAGGATTTTGTTTTACCCTATGCATTTCATGTTTTCATCAATGACTTGAGCAAAACAAATTTGTGGGGGATGAAAAACTGAAAGGGACAGCAAAATCATTGGACAACAAAGTCAGTTTCCAAAATATTTTAGAAGGTTAGAATATTGAGTCACATTTAGTAAAGTGGACTGTAATAGGGACAAATATAAAATCCTATACTTTGGTTAAAAACATGACTCCATAAGTACAAAAAGAAAGAGGGATGATTAGATGGAAATTTGTTTAAGGGAAAAAAAACCAACCTAGTAATTTTAGTGAAGAACAAGTTCAATTTGAGTTAGTGATGACAGACAAAACCCTAATGTGATCTTAAATTAGACTGAGAAGCTTAGCTCACAAAAAAATAGAGGAAATTCCCATTCTGTGATAGACCTTGGTCAAACCACATACAGAATAGTATGTTCAGTTCTAGATGCATTTTCTTTAAACAGGGCAATGAGGGTTAAGTGACTTGCCCAGCGTCACATAGATAATAAGTGTCAAGTGTCTGAGGCTGGATTTGAACTCAAATTGTTTTGAATCCAGGGCTGGTGTTTTGTCCACTGCACCACCTAGCTGCCCCCTAGATGCAGTTTCAGGAAGAACATTGATAAGCTAGCGAGGTTCCAGAAGGCAACTGGGATGATTTAAGTTCATAACATGTTTAGATCATTTGAAGGTACTCTGGATATATAAACTAGATACATGAATGTTTGGTGGGGTGTGAGGGACAGAGAAGCATAACATAACCCTTGTTTTCAAGTATTGGAAACATTCTCATGGGGAAGAAATATTTTACGTATTCCCCCTCATTCCACAAAACTAGGTGCAATAGGTAGAGATTGTAGAGACAGATTCAGGTTTTATGTCAAGTAACACTTTCTTCTTAACAGTGAGCACTATTCAAAAGTTGAATTGGCTGTTTTTGAAGGTAGCAGGTTCCTCTTCACTGGTAAACCTTAAACAAAGGCTCATTGACCACTTGTCTGAGATATTAGAGAAGGCATTCTTTGTCATAAATGAGTTGAAATAAATGGCTCCTGAAGTCCTGTGAGTCTATAAAATAAAGGTTCCAAGATATTAAACTAATGTTCTAGATGTACATAAACTATGTAAGTCTTAGAAAACTTTTTGTTCTTTTCCACCATTCTAAGACAGTCACTGCAGAAATAGGAGATGACCGAAGATGATGGCCATTTTGCATTTCATTATTAATTAGTATGGCAAATCTAATGAGAATATGTAGTTTATGGAAACTTATTCCTCTAAATACCTATAATACTTTACAATTAAATAGTCTAAATGGCAAAATGAAGTACTAATCCATAGCAAGGCAGCAAAAAAAAGTTTGGAGATGATAATACAACTTGACAATCACAAAAACAAGCTATATTATCATCTCCAAACTTTTTGATTGCTCAATATGGAATGACAGATGAAGACAAACTCATCTACAGATTGAGTTTCTTCCCACAAAAAAGCACAGAATTTCAGCAATGCAGGCCATAAAGAATAAGAGAATAAGGAAAAAATATGGAAATAAGAATTTTGCTTCACACTACAAAATAAACTAGAATACACGTCTTTGTCAAAAATTGAAGTTTCTATTGTTAAACTATACAATGAAATCTGTCCAAAAAGAAATTAAAACAAGACATAATCCTAGCTTTTGTCAGAATTAAGGGCTTACTTACAGTAGTACTTCTAGTTTATTCTTTTTCCCTCTGAACACAACTTATATTTTAAAAGTCTCATAGTAGGAAGTTTCTAGTTCAGAGATTTTTAACATTGGGGGTTTACAAATCAGTCTATCCAGTGATTTCCAAGACTCTGAGAACTGGGATGAAAAACAATGACATCTTTATTTTCACTAACCTCCAAGTGAAATTAAACATTTCTTTCACTTATAAATTTAAAAAATTCCTTGGAGAGAATCTGTTCATGGTTTACACCAGAATACCAAAGTAGTCCATGATGTGAAAAAATTTAAGAACCACTGCTCTAACTCATAGGAGGAAGGCCTCTTACTTAAAGGTAAGGACAGTAGAAAGAGACTGGCTGGTTTCCCAAAACCATTCACCTAGTCTGATAGCAGAAATGATGTACCCTTCAGAAAACCATCCAGATTTTAATACATTATTTATGCTTTCAAATATTGGCAGCCTAACCCAACCTAACATGAGTCCAACTTTCTTCTTAAACCTTATTGCTGCCCCAGTCTCAGCCCTAAACTTCATTCTGATGCTATTACTGGTGCTGCTTCTGAAAAATGCAAATTCATAGATGTCCTTAGCTAGAGAGCTCATAATCTACAAGAAGTGCTAAAGCAAGATTAGCACCTCCGAGAGGCAGCTCTCCCTGATGTAATCAGGAGAGATGAAAGAACATTAAAAAAATAAAAGAGAGATTTGGAGAGAAACTGTCAACAGCATTTGGTGTTGGAAACAAATCCTTTGCTGCCTATAAATCTTTAGCACCAACACAGTGAAGTATTTACAGTTGTTTCTCTTGTGGGAAATAACTAGACAATATCCTTTGCAAATGGGGAGGATCTCTTGTACTCCCTCCATATCCCCCAGAGCACCTATCCTACTCCTAGGCAGATGTCTGAAAACAATCCTTGGTGATTACTTTAGCTGAACCTCCTTATAGGCTCAGAGTCTTTGTATGCCTGGCTCTACTTACAGGTCTGCTATTCTTCATTTTCAAAGATGCTTTTGAAAACAGTATGCATGTATAAGTGTCTTGTACCTCATTCCACACTGGGAATCCATACACACACATATACACACATGTGTGTATATGTGCATATGCATATGTATGTATATTTATATATGCTGGTATATTTGTGTGTATATGTGTGTATGTATGTATGTATATAGTTTATTCTTTTGGAAGTGACCAGCCACTGATATTTAGAATTCTGGCAGTACTGGATAATTAGTTTTTTGAGGGCAAGGTGTGTCTTACTCGCCTTTGCAACTCCCCTGGTGCCCAATGTACACTATTGTGTCTTACACAAAGGATCATAAATTACAGATTAGGAGCTAGAAGGGATCTCAGAGGTCATCCATGTCCAATCCCCATCATTTTACAGAGGTGCTCAATAAATAATTTCTTGAATGAATGAATGAATGAATGAAAAGAGAGGTCTTCTCACATCATCAGTTTATGATTGTGATATCATAAGGGAATATGTCCCATACAGTGTTTTTCTGATAGCAGTAAAGAGACAACTTATTGCATTGGAAAGTGCCCTGGCCTAGGAATCAGAAAATATATCATACCGAATTTGCATCTTGGCTCTGCCAATTATTAGCTGGATAACCCTGAGTAAGTTATTTATCCCCTTTAAGCCTCAAATTTCTCATCTGTAAGATGGAGATAATAATAATTCCATTATATTATTATTTCAAAGAAGGTATTGTGAGATTTGATCAACCAATCAATAAGCACTTATTAATCATTTACAATGTGCCAGGCACTGTGCTAAGAACTAGCAGTTCAAAAAGACAAAAGTAAATCAGTTCTTTACCTCAAGGAGTTTATATTTGAATAGAGAAGATAACATGTAAATACAGTAACCTAATAAATGAATGATAGGTAGATAAATGATAGATCAATCAATAGATAGATAGATAGATAGAAACACCTAAACAAAATGAGTTCCAGGTAGTTTAAGGAGGGTGTATATACTTACAGCATAGGGAATAAGGAAAGGTTTCACGAAGATATCACCTGAACTTAGTTTTGAAGGGAACCCTGGATTCTGAGGGGCTGAAGTAAGAAAGAATCTCTTGAGACATGGGATCAATCAGGGCAAAGGCACAGGGTCAGGCTACCCTGCTTGTGTAATAGCAACTAGACAGATATGGCTATATTGCAGCATGCATGGAGTGGAAAAATGTATACGACTGGAAAAGTAGGAAATGAAGAGATTTGGATGGCAGACAGAAGGGTTTATGCTTTATCCCAGAGGTAATAAGGAACCATTATAATTTATTTAGGAGGAGGATAATATGATCAGTCCTGTGCTTTCAGAAAAATCACTTTAGCTGTGGAGGATGGAGTAGAATGGGAAGAAATTTGAAGAATAGAAGGCTTTTTCAGTTGTCTAGATGAGAGATAATGAAGGCCTGTACTAGTATGATGGCTGTGTGAGTAAAGAGGAATGAGGATGTGCGTGAGATGTTACTGAGACAGAAATTACAAGATTTGGAAAATGTTTGGTTGTGTGGGGTGAGTAAATGAGTTGACTGACAATGAGGTTGAGAAGTGAGGTGACTGAAAGTTTAGTGTTGCCCTTCACAATGATAGGAAAGTTCAGGAGAATGAAGGCTTGGGAGGTTGGAGAAGAAAAGTAATTCTGTTACGGACGTGTTTATTTTTAGGTACCAAGGGCAAAGCACTCTGTAAACTTTAAAGCACTTTGGGAATGAAAGGCATTCTTATCCTGCCTAATTCATGAACCACACTATCCTGATAATGCTTCTTATGCTCCCCATGCTTTCTTCTTACTCTGCAACAGTTTCACTTACAATAGGTGCTTGATTATCTTATTTATATGAAAACACAATAGTGTTATAATGAGGGGCAGCTAGGTGGCACAGTGGATAGAGCACCAGCCCTGGAGTCAGGAGAACCTGAGTTCAAATCTGACCTCAGACACTTAACACTTACTAGCTGTGTGACCCTGGGCAAGTCACTTAACCCCAAATGCCTCACCAAAAAAAAAAGTCAATAAAAGTGTTATAATGAAATTCATGGAGGTGCTGTGTTCTTAGGAATGGAGTTTCAATAATGGCAGTTTGGACTACTCTGAAGGTTATCTACTCCTGACAACTGATATCAGAAATGGTTTGTAGTGGCATTGTTGAAACCATTAGAATAGAGATAGATAAAATAATAACAAAATTCATCTGGAAAAACAAAAAATCAAGAATATCCAGGGAAATAATGAAAAAAAATGCACAGGAAGGTGGGTTAGTGGTACTAAACCTGGAGCTTTACTATAAAGTGGCAGTCATCAAAACAATCTGGTACTGGCTAAGAAACACAGTGGAGGATAAATGGAATAGACTAGGCACAGGAAATGCAGTAGTAAATGATACTAGTAATGTAGTGTTTGATAAACCCAAAGACTCCAGCTTCTGGGATAGGAACTCAGTATTTGACAAAAACTGCTGGGAAAACTGGAAGATAGTATGGCAGAAATTATGCATAGACCAGCACCTTATAGTAAAATAAGGTCAAAATGGATACATGATTTAGACATAAGAGGTGACACCATAGGTAATTTAGGAGAGAAAGGAATAGTATACCTATCAGATCTTTGGAAAGGAAAACAGTTTATGATCAAACAAGAGATAGATTATATTATAAAATGTAAAATGGATAATTTTGATTACATTAAATTAAAAAAATTTTGTACAAACAGAAATAATGCATCCAAAATTAGAAGGGAGGCAGAAAGCTGGGAAACAATTTTTATAACCAGTATTTCTGATAAAGGCCTCATTTCTAAAATATATAGGGAATTAAATCAAATTTATAAGAATCCAAGTCATTCCCCAATTGAGAAATGGTCAAAGGATATGAATAGGCAGTTTTCTGATGAAGAAACCAAAGCTATCTATTCCCATATGAAAAAATGCTCTAAATCTCTAATGATTAGAGAGACGCAAATAAAAACAACTCTAAGGTACCACCTGACACCTATCAGATTGGCTAAAATGACAAAAAAGGAAAATAATAAATGTTGGAGAAGCTGTGGGAAAATTGGAACACTAATTCATTGTTGGTGGAGCTGTGAACTGATCCAACCATTCTGGAGAGCAATTTGGAATTATGCCCAAAGGGTGATAAAGCTGTGCATACCCTTTGACCCAGCAATAACACTTTTGGGTCTTTTTTCCAAAGAAATCATGGAAAGGGGAAAGGGACCCACATATACAAAAATATTTATAGCTGCTCTTCATGAGGTGGCAAGGAATTGGAAGTTGAGGGGATGCCCATCAACTGAGGAATGGCTGGACAAGTTGTGGTATATGAATACAATGGAATACTGTTGTGCTGTAAGAAACGATGAGCAGGAGGAGTTCAGAGAAACCTGGAGGGTCTGGCATGGGCAGATGATGAGTAAGATGAGCAGAACCAGAAGAACATTGTACACAGTATCATCAACATTGAGTGTTGATCTACTGTGATGGACTATATTCTTCTCACCAATGCAATGGTACAGAAGAGTTCCAGGGAACTCATGATAGAAGAGGATCTCCAAATCCAGGAAAAACAACAACAACAACAAAAAAAAAACTGTGGAGTAGATGCTGAATGAACCATACTATTTCTTTTGTTTTTGGTGCTGATATTTTTCTATTTTGAGGTTTTTCCTCATTGCTCTGATTTTTCTCTTATAACATGACTAATGCAGACATGTGTTTAATGTTATTATGTATACACACACACACACACACACATCTATATCTATATGTATATGTATATAACCTATATCAGATTACCTGATGTCATGGGGAGGGGGGGAGGGAGGGGAGAGAGGGAGAAAAATCTGAAATTGGAAAGCTTGTATAAACAAAAGTTGAGAACTATATTTACATGTAACGGAAAAAAATATAAAATACTTTATTAATTAAAAAAAAGAATAAATAAGAAAGGGCAGCTAGGTGGCGCAGTGGATAGAGCACTGGCCCTGGATTCAGGAGGACCTGAGTTCAAATCTGGCCTCAGACACTTAACATTTACTAGCTGTGTGACCTTGGGCAAGTCACTTAAACCCAATTGCCTCACCAAAAAAAAAAAAAAGAATAAATAAGAAAAATGGGGTGGGGGAAATGCTATCTTGCAAGATCTGGTAGATAACTATGATGACTTCCACATGGGTCAGAAAGTGCTCAGATAAAGAAATAGAAAAGACAAAAACTTCCAAGCAGGTATGAGAAACAGTGGAATGGAATTTAAAGAAAAAGTAATAGAAAGATCATTTAGTCACATTTTTCTTAGATAGGTATTTATGAGAGCAATATGATCTTTCAATGGGTCATACAATGTCAAGCAAAAAACACAGGTCAGAGATCCTGAGTTTGAGTCAAAGATCCCAATTTTTTATTAACTTAATTCCCTTGGGCAAATCATTTCACCACCCTGAGTCCCATTTTACACTTAGAAAAAGATAGTTTGAATTTTTTAAATTACACACACACACACACTCATATTCACACATATATACACACCTCAAAATGATACAGAGCACAACCCATCTATTCTTGTCTATTTGTAACTATTATTCCTGTCCTCCCCGAAGTTTCCTTAGGTTCTGTACCCAATGTATTGGGGGTCTTCTTTTCTATCTCTTGACAGATGAGGATACCAACCAGGGAAATATGTGAGTTGTTCATTGGTTATCCTTTGCTCCCTCAATGTGGCCAGTCCACCCTCTTATCCTGAATGTGTATTTCTTTGATGACATTAAATTATGCCACTTTTCCTTGAAAATTCTTTATTTGTAAATTGATATAACTGACCTGTGCCCATGCAGCACTTGGTACTTTTTGTGTGATTTTTATGATTCCGTTGTTTAGAGACTATAGTGACCCAGAGCTCTGAGTCATATAATAAAATATGATGAAACATCTGTGTCAGTGACATCACAGAAACAAGTATTTGAATACTTATCTTAGAGGCTATCTCAAAGAGGCAGCTGATGGCATGGTGGATGTGATGAGTTCAAAACCAGCCTCAGATACTTATTAGTTGTGTGACCCTGGGTAAATCACTTAACCCTGTTTGTTTCCGGTCCCTTATCTGTAACACTTTTGGGGTGTTCTGTGAGAATCAAATGAGATAATATTTATACAATGCTTTGCAAACCTTATGGCACTATATGAATTCTAGCTGTGATGATGATGATGATTGTAAAATTCAAATGAGGGAAATATAATTTTAAAAAGAACTTTATAGGTCATTTATCAAATGACTCTCCTGCTTAGAAAATGGCTATGTCTTATACTGTATCTAATAAAAGATTATTTTCCTGATCTGACCACATGACTACAATATTCTTTTCCTTGTCTGATCAAGAAACATACTAGATAACTTACAATTTTTTCTAGCCCAACATGCCCAGTATGAAAATAAGTACTTATCTTCTTTACATGTACAAATAAATCTTTATCACCTTCTTTTACAGATTTATTCTTTCCTTACATGCAAATCAAGTCCCTTTCTTTTTTTTTTTTTTTTTTTGAAGGGCAATGGGGGTTAAGTGACTTGCCCAGGGTCACACAGCTAGTAAGTGTCAAGTGTCTGAGGCCGGCTTTGAACTCAGGTACTCCTGAATCCAGGGCCAGTGCTTTAACCACTGCGCCATCTAGCTGCCCCCTCAAGTCCCTTTCTTTTAGTGGAGCTGTTTATTCTTTCTCTACACCAAAGAGAATTCTTTCCCTGTACTCACTATCCTACTAATGATATTAAGCCTTTCATTTTGGAAACATTGCAGTATATGTAAATATATCCCTTCTGAATTACTTTTGAAAACTCTCCTGGCCTGTACAAAAGCATTTTGATTAAGTCCCATCCCTCTTTTGTTTGCCAGTACTCTGTTTTATGATGTTTTATACTTATATCTTCCTAGATGAACACACCCCAAACTTTTCCCACAAGCACAAAATATAATAGTCTAGATATCTGGCTCAAGAAACTAGTTCACACTGGCCCTCTGGCTAAATAAAGCAGACAGGACTGAGTGAGACCCTTCTTCCTTGACAAATGACAATGCCGTGGTTGAAATAGTCAATCATTTTTAATGACCCATTGTGAGAAGAAATGAGCAGAAGCAGCAGGAAGAGGCACTGCCAAGAAATGGAAGTCATTGTCCCTGTCCTCCAAGTGCTTATACTCTCCTGGGAGAGTTTTTTATCATGATTTTGTTATTCTATAGCATAGAAAATTTTATTTTAAATAAATTAATTTGTTCTCTATGTCAATTTTTGCCTTGTTCTCGATATCATATTTTGCTATCATCAATTTTTTTGCAGATGGCTCAAAATTCATTGTAAACACTGTCAGTAGTTATATATGAAAAGAAGGGTCAATACAATGAAAAGTAAAGACTGTCAAGAGTTTGGGTTTATTTTAGTATTTTTAAAGAGGGCTCTTTAATCCCTATCATGACTTTAAAACCTGATAGATATTTGTTTTTCAGTGACTGAGCAATAAGTTCTGTTTTATTATTTATATGTGGGTAGCTTTATTTTGTTTTTGTTAATTTAAGCTCCCAGCTGCCAGTTTTCATTTCAGCTCCATGGAAGTAGCTGTCAGGTCAGCAAAAGTGAAGCACGAATTTCACAAATATGAGAATCTTAAAATTCTGATTTCACTGGTCCCCATTATTCTGACTTCCTGTTTTGATAAATGAGTAGAAAGACATAAGAATGCTTGATATCTATAATTTCTTTATTTAGTTCAACCTGTTTACCTTTTGAAACCCCAAAGAATTAGGAGATATATACACATATAACCACATACATATGTATCTCTCTATAAAGAAATATACATATATACATATATTTGTGTGTATTTTCAAGGACAAAATTTTCATATACATTGCTCCCCTTTCTAAGGTAGCAAGTAGGTAATGAGGTGGTCATGTGTCTAATAGGATGGGGAACCACTGTAAAGGTTGGGATGACACCACCTGCTGGAGACTTACTGTAGGAAAGATCTAACATGAAGAGAGGGCCTCTGAGGGCAGGACCATGTGGTTTTTCTTGGGCGTCAGGAAGTGACATTGGCTTGTGGGAGGAAGAAGGGGGAGGCTGGCTCACTCTCTTTCGTGTGGACTCTGGTGGAGAAGGGAGCGAGAAATGCGCTCTCCCTTTAATAGATAGATGAATCTAGGCCTTTCTTTTTCTCTTCACCAAATTCTTATTCTCCTTAATAAATGCTTAAAAGTCTAACTCTTGGGGCAGCTAGGTGGGGCAGTGGATAGAGCACCAGCCCTGGAGTTGGGAGTACCTGAGTTCAAATCCGGCCTCAGACACTTGACACTTACTAGCTGTGTGACCCTGGGCAAGTCACTTAACCCCAATTGCCTCACAAAAAAAAAAGTCTAACTCTTTCTAAAGCTTATAATTTATTGGCAACCACTCATTAGATATTTTAGACAGTATAACTAGAACTTTAGCCCCTTACACTACATTGTCTCCAGTTCCCATTAACTCTTCAAAAAACTAACAAAATGAGGAATTATGAGTAAAAGGTAGAACTAGTTCAATTGTTTCCACAGGACAAGAAAGCAAAAAGTTAAACAAGATAGGGGCCTTATGTATGAACAATGGAGACTATGAAACCTTAAGGCATTCACTCAGCACCCCTTTTTCTATGTTCTGGCTTACAAAAACTGATCCACAAGAACATACTTTGATAGCCAGTCTCAAAGCTCTTCTGGTATATTCCATTATTGCCTTCCCTCAATGCCCTATTAGGGAAATTAGGGAGAATGGACTTTGATAATGCCCAGACACATGAAGAGAAAGGGAGAGAGAAGAATGTGATTTTTTTCCCCTTAGAGTGGCCTCTAGATTAGTGCTGCCCCAAGGGCAGCAGAAACTCTATCCTGAATGTTCAACCCAATATTACCACAACCACAACTATGCAAAAAGCATCAGATTCAGCCCATTCAGAGGACTAAAAAATTAGAAGGAACTAGAATAGAAGCCAGTGTGGTTGGCTCTATGAGATCTAAAGTAAAGTGGATTGGGAAATACCTGGAGTCAATGTAATCTCCCAAAAAGCTCTTTCAGGCAGGAACCAAGGCTGGTGAAAAGTAAATTTTTCAACTTGGGAGCTGACTAAAACTGCTTTGAGGTCCAGTTCTGGTGGGTAAATCTACCATCAAAAGGGGAGGAATCAGAAAGCGAACAATAGGAGAGTGTTGTAGAGGGGGGGTAGGGAGGCTAAAATCACCAACATATCAAAAAGCAAGGAAATGCAGTGAAAACCTTATAGTTTAAGCATATGTATCAACAGAAAATATATGAAAACTAAAAGGTAAAACAAAATTTTGCAAACTTTTCCAAACAAATATTGCGTGCAAAAGGAAATTGAACCTGGCCCAAGTCAGAAAAAATGCTGCAGGTTAAATTGTAATATAATTAATACTGAGAATTATAAGGATTGGGCCTGTGAGGGGCCACTACTATACTTCTAGTCTGTGTGAAATAAGAAGAACTAGGAGAAAGAAAGACAGAGAAAGAGAGAGACAGAGAGAGAGAGAGACGGAGAGAGACAGAGAGACATAGAAACAGAGAGACAGAGAGAAAGGCAGAGACAGAGACAAAAACAAAGATAAAGCCAGAGAAATGAGAAGACATTTCCTTTCATTCTTGTAACGTAAGGGCCCATGCATAAGAAAAAATCATATAGAGTTAGATTTTTTGATACCTTGATTGGTTTTACTGAATTATATCTTTTCTTTCTTCTTATTTTTCTTTTAAAATTTTGTTATAAAGGATAGTTCTCAAAGGGAAAGGAGAAGAATATAGGACAATAAGCAAGGTTAAAACAAAAGTTATTAATTAAAATTATTTTTAAAAGAAAAAAGGCAATGAAGTATCATTTGATAAGTAAAATATTGCTATTAATAGATAAGAAGTTAAATTTACTAGCACATGTTCATTCAAATTACTTTGTAGTTCAAAATTTCTTGATGTTTTTCATATCTAGATATACTACTCTATACTGCCAGACCAAAGAACTAAGGAACAGAGGTAATAAGACAGCACAAAATGTGTGGGAAGCTATGTGGCACACCACTAAGCCTAAGGGAAAGAGTTGAGCCTCTAGTTATGATGACTTCTGTCTCCCCAAAATCACTTGGTTCATAGACCTAGGCTAATGAATCATGAGTCATCCAGCATGGGAGAAAACTGAGATACTTTGAGATCCAGCCCCGAGAAAAATCACCATCAGAGTGTAGGGAGTCAGAAAGTGAGCAACAAGGGAAAATGAAAGGCAAAAAAAAATATTGAAATCACCAAAGGCCTTTGAAGAAAGCAAAATGAAAGACTAAGAGCATAGACAGATAAGTCAGAAAGAAAAACTTACAGCAGAATGAAATATGGCTTCCATATCTAATAAACAAGTTTAGACACCTATAAATACAAACCAAAAGAAAATTATTCAATACTTGAGAAGTTAGAAGGCCCTGTGGAATTTGAGGAAAAGATGGAACCACAAACACACTGTGCTTGAGTAGTTTAAAAGAGAAATGAATATTGTGAGGGCAGAATTTGTGGTTTTCACTGCAGAAATAAATGATAGAATAGAAAAGCTTAAATCTGTGATAGGTAGTCTCACCAAAGAAACAAAAGAAAAGACAAATGATTAGAAATGAAAACATACAGCAAAAAACAATAGCATTGACAGAAAATTGATCTATTCCAGTAAACAATATTGAACTTGAAGAGAGGATATAGAGAATCAACCTAAGGATCATAGGTCTCTTATAGGAATAGAGGTTAAAAAAAAAAAAGAAACCTGAACACTATAATGAAAGAAATAACTTCTGAACACAGAAAACAGAATACCAATTGAAAGAATTCATAGATCACTTCCAGAAAACAAAGCTGAAAACACCAAGCCATGTAGTGGTTAAATTTAACAGCTCCTTTGAGAAAAACCTTAAAATAAAAAAGAAAGGCTATTCAAATAACAAAAATATTTTCCATACTATTTATTATGCTATAAGATATGAAAAATCCTGGAATGACTTAAATGAACTGATGCTGAGTGAAGTGAGCAGAACAAGAGAAAATTGTACATACATAGTAACAGCAACATTGTGCTATGATCAACTGTGATAGTCTTAGCTCTTCTCAGCAATACAATGATCCAAGACAATTCCAAAAGATTCATGTTGGAAAATGCTCTCTACAACCAGAAAAGAACTATGGATTCTGCATGCAGATCAAAGCATCCTATTTTCACTTTTTTTTTTCTTTCTTGTGATTTTCTTTCCCCTTTTGTTCTGATTCTTCTTTTACAACATGACTAATGTGGAAATATGTTTAGTGTGATTATACATATATAATCTATTGTAGAATGCTTCCTATCTTGGGGAAGGGGGGAAGGGAAGGAGGGAGAAAAATTTGGAACTCAAAATCTCACAAAAATGAATGTTGAAAGTTATCTTTACATGTATTTGGGGGAAAATACTAGTATGTGAAAAAATTATTTCATATCTACCAGAAAATGTAAGAGGGGGTGGAATAATGTGTTATGAAGAGCAATGAAACTCAGGATACAGTCCACAATGACCTTCCCTTCAAGTCTGAACTCAACCATAAATGAATAAATATAGATATTCAATAACAAAGATGCTTTTCAAAGCATTCTGAGAAAGAAAACCAAACCTAGGTAGATTATTTGCTTCTTTAACACCCCAGACAACAGAAATGCAAAAGGGATGAATAAATATAACAGCCAAGGACAGTAATGTCAAAAGAGTGCCAGCCAGCTAGGAAACCCTAAAGTTTGAAACTATATATCCAGGAACAGGGAGGTAATAGCCTGGAACAGGAATTATCCAGGGGCACTTGAGTCCTAAAGCTATGTCTGTATATCTATTGATTACAGATAGAGAGCCTGTAGGGCTTTGGCAGATAGAGCATGTTTGAGCTCCACTATGTATTAAACTACACCAACACAGTTCTCTAACATAAGCCACTCTTGAAGTCCTTGAAGAACACAATGTTCAAAACCAGGTATAAGAAGCAACAGAACTCTGATACAAAGCAGGGCCAAGCAAGGTTCCATTATTCCTTCCAAAAATTCATAGTGACTTTCCCTGCCATAAAATCCTAATTCAGAAAAGCTAGGAAAATGCCAGTGAAAAAAATAATGTTATGGATCCCAGAACACTGGTGCTACAAATCTAGAAGAATAGAACAAGCTTCTATCAGCAGGGCCTGATATCACTCTTCAAAAAAGAAAAATGAACAACAAATAAGAAACAAACCAGCCTCAAATAAAAACACAGATTTTAAAAGTAATTTACATTATAATTCCTGGAATAGCTGAAATGAGTATTTTTTAAGTAACCAAAAAAGGAATACTATAGATGGAATCATAAGAAAGGATATGAGAACTCTTTGGAAGAAAATACTCATCTTGGTACAGAAAGTAAACAACCTGTCTCAACTAATAGATTTCCTTGAAAATTAATTTGGACTGAACAGGAATGAGTGGCTCCTTAAACCTGGAAACACTAAAACAAAATTAAAATGCTGAAAAATTATCATAAAATATAATAGATCTCCTACTAAAAAAAACTGGCCTAGAAAATTAAGTAGAAATAATCCAAGAATAATCAGACTACTTGAAAAACCATGACCCCAAAAGCCTAGGTGCTATATTTCAAGGAATCATGAATGAACTGCTAAGACCTAGTAATGTCAGAGTGTAAAATAAAGTAGAAACAATATACCTGACTCTTCTTGGGAGTAGGGTCGGGGAGAGGGAAACAGGGAGGGAGAGCTCCAAGAAACATCATAGTCAAAATCCAGACCTTCCAAGTTCTGTAAATAGTCAGAAAGAAAGAGTTAAGTACCAAGAAGCCACAATCAGAATGACATATAGATGCTAGCTAGCACCATAAAGAAGAGGAGAGATTGGAATCCATATTCCAACAGGCAAAAATATGAATTTACAATGAAGAGTAATTTATACCTTGCAAAACTAAATATAATCCTTCAGGGGGGAAATGGAATTTAAATGAAACAGAAATATCCAAGTATTCCTGATGAAAAAATTTGAGATGAGTAGATATTTTGAGATTCAATCATAGGAGTCAACCAAAGCATTGACACATTGACACAAAGCATTTGCACAATTTGAAGTGAGTACATAATGAGGAAGTATTTATATTCTAGAAGTGGGGAGAAAAAAGTGTCCTTTAAGAACCCTAATGTTGGGGCAGCTAGGTGGCGCAGTGGATAGAGCACTGGCCCTAGAGTCAGGAGCACCTGGGTTCAAATCCAGCCTCAGACACTTAACGCTTACTAGCTGTGTGACCCTGGGCAAGTCATTTAACCCCAATTACCTCACTTAAAAAAGAAGAACCCTAATGTTTTTTGTTTTTTGTTTTTTTTTTTAGTGAGGCAATTGGAGTTAAGTGACTTGCCCACGGTCACACAGCTAGTAAGTGTTAAGTGTCTCAGGCCAGATTTGAATTCAGGTACTCCTGATTCCAGGGCCGGTGCTCTATCCACTGCGCCACCTAGCTGCCCCGACCCTAATGTTTTTTAAAGGTTATAGAATGGGTAAATAAGGCAGAAGACCTGGGTGTTTACATAGAGAGTTTGGTGTAAAAATACATTAAACTCAAAAAGGAAATAGGCTGTAATAGGAAAGAGGAAGAATTAAGAGAGAAAATAGATGAAAGGAGGAATTAGTCACAAGCCAAAGAAATTACATTTCAAGACAGTTTATCTTCCTAGAAAGAGGAATAAAAGGAAATAAAGGTTGAGATCATGTGATAAAGAATGGAAAAAGAGGAGCAATAGTGGAATAAGCACAGAACATCAATTTCCAGTCATTAATATTGAACACACTTCTGTCTCACCAACCCTTTCTTCTTTATAAAGAGTGGGGCAAACAATGGAAGAGAGGAAAAGTTGTAAGAGGATAGGTTAGATGGAAATTAACAATAAGTATTTGCAAGCATAAATATGAATATGAAGAACTCATTCATAAAATGGAAGAGGATAATAGAATGGAATAGGATGCAGAATACAACACTCTGTTGCTTGTGAAAACACACACACACTTGAAACGTACTTTGTGGGAATTAAAAAAAGTAAGGGCATCAGTCAGTATATCAGACAAAGGAACAAAACTGAAAGAATTAATTAAAAGTCATGAATAGTGAAACTATATTATACCAAAAAGCACCATAGCCATATGTCCTTAATTTTTGTTGCTCCTATTTCTGAATTTTGGCTGTAAAACTTTTTCAGTTCCAAAAAGAGATAGCATGTTGTAATGGAAAGGGGTCATGTTTGGGAATCATAAGACCTTTTTTCTGATGATGGATCTACCATATTAACTAATTCACCTGTGCCTTAATTTCTCTTATCCTCTGTTTCCTCATCTACAAAATGAGGGTGATATCTGTCCTTTCTACCTCACTGGGTTATAAGGAGTCAGTGACAGTGTTGATAGAGGTACTTTGGGAGGGAAAATGCTGCCTTAAAAGATATATCATAAAATAATTTAATGAATTTCTTGTCAACTCTACCCCAATTGGCATGTCTTGATACTCCACCTGATCTTATGTCAGAAAGCAGAAACATTCTCCCAACCAAGGGGTCTTCTATCTTACTGTCTTACAGGAGTTGTAGAAGAAAACACATGGCACAGCAGGCAATGACACAGACCGCAGGAAAGTAATAGAGGTGCATTGGTGACTCAACCACAGATGGAAGATAGTTACAGGGCTTTTAGGAATCATTAAACCAACCCCATCATTTAACATGTTCAAAAACTGAGGTGTAGAAATACAAAATAAGTAAGTTAGTGATAGAGCTGGCACTAGAATCTGGATCATCTAACTCCTAAACTCTCCTAAAAATTTCCTTTCATGGTTAGGCCATATAGAATTCTTTTCTGTGGTTGTTAGACAGTAGGTGAGTATGTCACCATGATGCATATAGATGTTTTAATATGTGTCTTATTTAGATATAAAATGCCTTTGATTGATATCTAGAGATACAAAGATGAAGTTATAATTTGGTATTTTTAGAGCTGACTACAGGCTAGTTGCATGGGACTTAAGCCATTTCTTGGCAGAACTTAGGTTTTTTTTTACCCTCACGCCCCCTCAATAAGATTAAAGGAAAGAGTTGTGCCTAAGATTTACAGTGTAATTCTTTTGCACTATAAGTAATAATTAAGCAAGCATTTTAATGATGTTTTCTGAATCTGTTTATTGCAAAAGATTTAATTACAAAATAATTTGTTCCAGAAGATTTTCTGTTGTACTAATCATGGTACTTATCTTCCTTGCTCTTTCATCTTTTAAAGCTCATTTTTATTACCTTTTCAGCTTATAAATTTCTCATCACCTCATAAATTTTTCCATTTCAAAACAGTATTTCTTCCCCTCCCCCATGTTGATCTGTCACTGCTGTACCAGCTTTCAAAATACAGAGGAAACCTATGATTAATCTTAGTGCTTAGGGAAAATTAGTTTTCAAAAGCTAGAAATAAAATTCTAGCCATGTCTATATCCATGTTACCACAGTCATGGAGACAGGAAAGCTGAGCAGTGGGAGCAGAAAGGCAGCATCTATTGCCAATAACTAACAAAAAAATAAGCATATCACATGCGCTTGAACATAGCTGTGACATAAAAACTGGGAAATTAGAATGTCAGTGATATTGTTCCTAAACTTCCCCACTTTTAAGGTGGTTTCAAAGCTGGTTGTGTGGACAAAAGGCATTTAACCAGTCAACAAGTATTGCTTAACTACCTGCTATGTGCCAGGCAGTATGCTAAACACTAGGGATACAAATAAAGGCAAAAGTCCTAATTCTGAAGAAGCTCACAGTCTAATGAGGGAGACAGAATGCAAAGATTTATGTACAAATAAGTTATAGGTACAATGAACTGGGAGTATTCACATATGGGAAGAACCAAGAATAAAGAGTGAGAATAGCTTCTTTTAGAACATGGAATTTAGCTAAGATTTGAAGAAATCAGGAGAAGCCAGGAGGCATAGATGAGAAAGAAGAGAGTTCTAGATATTGATAACAGCTGGTGAATATGCCTGGAGTCAAGAGATCAAGTATCTTATGTGAGAAAGAGCAAGGAAGTTAGTATCACTGGATATGAGTATATGGAGAGGAGTAATATGTTAGAAGATGGGAGAAAGAGGGGACATTTTATGAAGGGCTTTAAAAGCCAAACAAAAGATTTGAAAAATTTGGTCCTAGAGATGATGGAGAACCACTGAAGTTTATTGAATAGGGAAGTGATAGGATCAGATTTGTGCTGAAGGATAATAATTTTGACAGCAGAATGGAGGATGGATTGAAGTGGAGAAAAACTTGAGTCAGGGAGACCAACCAGGAATTTATTCATATAGTTCAGGCAGAAGGAAATGAGGGTCTATACCACAGTGGTGGGTATGTCAGGAGAAAGAGCAATTATATTCAAGTAATATTACAAACATAGAAATGAAAGGATGTGGCAACAGATTGGATATGTGGAGTGAAGGAAAATGAAGAATCCCGAATGGCAACTAGGTTGAGACCCTGGATGAATCAGAGGATGTTGGTACCATCAACTGCAATAGCAAAGGTAGGAAGGCAGGTGGGAATAAGATATTAAGTGAAGGCATATGGATCATGGGAGAAGAGTAAGAGAGGAAAAGAAAGAGCTTTTAAGTGAAAAATGAAGGAATTTAGGATATTTTCCCTGCAGAAGAAAAAATTTAGGAGGAGACTTGATAGCTATCATTAAGTATTTGAAGGGCTGTCTGGTATATCAGGGTTTAGAATTGCTTTGCTTAGACCCAGAGGGCAGAATAAGCATCAGTGGATAAAAATGGAAAAGAAACAGATTTAGGCTCTTTTTTAAGTAAAAAAACAACTATCAATTTTTTTCCGAGAAATACAAGGCAAAGTTTGCAGCTGAAAGAGGAAAGGGAGTTATGGACACTTGAGGATCAATGAAAAGGTTTGGAAAAGCTGCTTTGGCATAATAATGAACTGATTAGAGATTTATAAAATTATTACCCTGGTAAAGTGAGACACTAGAGAATATTACATAAATTTGTATTGGGCCCATGCAGCATGGCTTCATGATTTTTTTTCACAGATTAAGAAATATGGGTGTAGAAGTCAAAGCAGCAGATAGTAGGAACAATCCAAGGCTGGGGTTTGACAGGAGAAGAATAAAAGGGCAAGGCACTCAAGAAGACAGCATAGAGTTGAAATCATTTAACCAGAGGTTAAGATGGGGAAAGGAAGAGACTAACGAGTGCAGAGCTGATGACCTATGAAATAGGATTGGTGGGATTGTTGTTGTTCATCCTTCATTCTCAAAGAGGACCAATGACATCATGAAATTACATGTCTTGACTTGTGAATGAATTGAATTTGAGTCAGTGCTGCACAGTCATCAGCCTCACTCTCTCCTCCAGAGTCATTGGAGTCCAGTGGCAAGACATAAGTCAAGACAACTGGTGATGGCCCAGTGGTGGGATTAGCGATCACAGTTAAAATGAAAAACAAGATTTGAAATTGTGAGACAGAGGTCGAGTGAAAACATATTATGAACAGATGAAAAAATTTCAGAGTTCACAAACCTGGATATGGAACATTTGGGATTGCATTAGAATTAAGGGTATGTCCATTTCTGCATGTAGTTGTGGTAAGGTGGAGGAGTGGGCTATTGGAACTGGATAAGATGAGGAATTTAGAGGTTAATGTGTTTGAGATATCCATATATGTTAAAGTCCCTTAGCAGGAATTGGGGAAGAGAGAAAGAATGTGAACCAGGTGCAAATCATTGGAAGACATGTCTTGGAGCTGAGTAAATGGCCACCAGAATCTTAATTGTGATTAATAAGGACTGAATGAAACTCAAATGAGGGGTTATTGAGTAGCCATATTAGAAGGAAAACCTAGAAATGACAATGAGGAGCAAGAAGTGTTTCCAATACCCCATCACAACCAGGGAGTTGAGAATATGAAACAAAACACAATGAGTACTGAAAAGGTTAGCCAGGAAATGTGTGTCATTATAAAGGAGCCACCTCTCAGTGTATGAAAGAAGATAGAGGGAGAAAGAAAGGAAAAGGTTTAAGATGAAAGGTACTTTGGGGGAAGCTAGGTGGTACAGTGGATAGAGCACCAGCCCTGGAGTCAGGAGTACCTGGGTTCAAATTTGGCCTCAGACACTTAACACTTACTAGCTGTGTGACCCTGGGCAAGTCACTTAACCCCAATTGCCTCACTAAAATAAATAAAATAATTAACATTAAAAAAAGATGAAAGGTACTTTGTTACTTGTGGTATAGACATTCTAGAGAACATAATGGAAGTGTTGGGTAGCTTTTAGAATGGTACATTTTTAGGGGAGGATTTTAGTTGAGGAGGAGGGTCAGGGGGAATGAAGAATGGACTTTGAAGAATGGTGTCCAGGGAATCAAAATTACTCTAATGGGGAGGGTACAATGATGTGGAATTACCTTAATGATGGAAGATTCAAGTTAAGTTTTGGGTGGAGTTTTCCCTGGATCAGACAGCTAAGTTTTGTTGGAAAGGGAAGGGGTTGGGGAACAAAGGTTTCCTACACTGGGGCAAGGCAAACCCTGTGGAGCTCTATGTGGCCAGAGCATGATAGAATAGCTGCTCAGGGAATTGATATCCAAATTGATAACATTTCCCCATCACTTTGTTAAGTCTAGAGAATCAATTCAAGTTTGTCTTACATACAATTTTTTTCATCAGAATTCCAGTTAAACATTTACCAGCAGACCCCTAGTTGACACCTTGGTTTATCATATGCTGTTCCTAATATTTAGATTTAACCCCTTCCCAGCCACTAAAAAAGGATTTAAAACTCTCATTTGAACTCCTGAGATATACAAATTTAAGTTCAGGGCTATAGTCATCAGCTATACTCACAGATTGAACACTTTATATTATAGCTTGTTATTTCCCCCCCTTATTTTTTCCTAGACCTTCCTGCTGAGCCTAATGTTGTCCTGGGCAATGCTATCTTATAATAGCATCATTAATGCATTACAATCAAACTTCACTGTAACACTGAACAACTGCATTGTAAAACCATTCAGTCAGTCATCCTCAGTGGAAATTTGATGGTCTAACTATGGGACTAGCTGTTCTTGTCTAATATTGTGTCTTCACAAAACCAATTTATAAGGTTAGATAGGGTATGCCTTTGAACAACTATTTGCTCTCATCTAATTTCAGAATCAGCATCTGGAGAGTTTGAGGAGGCACATCAGAAATCTCACCTTGATTATTCAGGGACCTCTAAGGAAGTCAAATAGAACATTCCTGAGAATGTTTTAGGCCATACTGGACATCCTCCTCCCCTTGAATAAATAAATATATGTCCATATATAAATGTGTGCATATATATGCCCATGTGTGTGTGTGTGTGTGTGCGCGCGCACGCATGTGCATGTGTGTATGGCTATATGAACCTACGATAATAGATAAAAATTAGAAATGATTTTAAAGATCATTTACTTTACATCTCTCATTTTACAGATGAGGAAACTAATGCATCAAGAAAGTTCAAGTGACTTGATCAGGGTAACAGGTGGTAAATAGAAGAGCCCAAATTTAAATTCGGGTCTTCAGATTCCCAATTCACAGGTCTTTCTACTTCAGCATGATATAAAATGAATCTAAATACTTTATCAATAAAGAAAAAATGAGTTGTATTTTCCCTGGTAATTGGTAAAATAGAATGTTTAACTAGAAGCAGTTAAGTGACACATTGGATAATTGACTATACCTAGAGTCAGAAAGGCTTCAGGTTAAGTCAATTAACTTCTGGTTGCCTAAACTGTAAAACTGGTAACATAATAGAATCTATATTACAGGGTTGTTATGAGAATCAAATGATATAATTTTTGTAAAGTGCTTGGCAGTGCCTGGTACTTTAAGGTACCAAATAACAAATGCTAAAAATGCTTTTCTCCCTTCCTTCCTTCCTTCCTTCCTTTCTTCCTTTGTTCTTTCCTTCCTTGCTTGCTTCCTTGCTTCCTTCCTCCCTCCCTTCCTTTCTTTCTTTCTTCCTTTGTTCCTTCCCTCCTTCCTTCCTCCCTTCCTTTCCTCCTTCCTTTCTCCCTTCCTTTCCTCCTTCCTTCCTCCCTTCCTTCCTCCCTTCCTTCCTCCCTTCCTTCCTTCCTTCCTTCCTTCCTTCCTTCCTTCCTTCCTTCCTTCCTTCCTTCCTTCCTTCCTTCCTTCCATTGTTCCTTCCTCCCTCCCTTCCTTTATTCCTTCCCTCTTTCCCTCCTTCCTTCCTTCCTTCCTTGCTTCCTTCCTTCTTTACTTCCCTGATTGCTTCCTTTCTTTCTATTTATTGCAATGTGTATAAACAAAATACTCCCTCCCTTACCCAACTAAAACACATACCATGTAATGTTAAGCCTGTGCCCTGGCAGCTTTGGAGAATACATATATGCTATTTCTACAGTGGAAGAACCCTAGCATTAATTTAGATTACACAAAACATGAGTGTTGAGGGAGACTGTACAGAGCCAAGGTGAGAGCAAAAATGCTGATTCAGTGGTCTTGCAAAATATTCTGTATTTGGGTATATAAGTATAAATCTCCATGGAAAGAATAGTATTCATTATATTTGTTCTTTTTATACATTGTGGGGGAAGGCAATCACTGAGAGTTTGTGACATTTTGTGTTCTAAGCATTTATTTTATAGTAAAGAAAATAAATAGGGGTTTCATTCATACCTGGTATACATTGTTCTATAGACATTGCTTCTATTCTTTTTTTGGTTTTTTGCAGGGCAATGAGGGTTAAGTGACTTGCCCAGGTCACACAGCTAGTAAATGTCAAGTGTCTCAGGCTGGATTTGAACTCAAATCCTCCTGACTCCAGGGCTGGTGCTTTATCCACTGTGCCACCTAGCTGCCCTCCTCTATTCCCTAGATATAAGATAGATATAAGTAAATTAAAACCTTAAGTGATTTTCCCTGGGGGAGAGAATAAAGATCCAGAGAGTGGGAAGAAAAAATTGAGCCCTATCTACATGGGTCAAACTTTCTCAGAATTTAATCTCATACATGTACTTGAATCCAGATCTGAGAGGAGATTCAATGGAAGAGAGAGTCAGTATCTCACCCCCTCATGGCCCAGATTTGGGGCTAGGAAACTATGCTCCAGTACTTTGCAGTACTTGGTAGTCATCAGTCACCCAATCAGAAAGAATAGAAATTGGTACCAGTTCAAAGAACACAGTGACTGACCATGGTAATTGCTTGAACTAATAAATTTATAGGGGAAAAAGAAGCAACACAACAAAGCTCTTTCTATTCTGTACAGAAATGCATCAATAATTCATGTAACACTTTGGAATACAAATACAATTTTTCATAGCTTAGTTTCCCCCCCAAAAAAGTCTTTAAATTCCTCCCTTTGCCCCTCCATATCATGTTAAATTAAGTTGTAGAACTCTCCAAATTGGCTAAGTGGATTGACAATGGTTTTACAGAATCTAGGCTGCCAACCAAGTGCCAACTCAGCACGATTTTGAATGGCTGGTAAATGAAGCTTCAAAAAAACCCTACAATTTAGAATGGCAACACTAACTTAACAATGATTAAAGCAGAATTACATGACTATTACAATAATACACATCAGAAAAATAAAAGCCTCCTCCCTGAAATTCGAAGGCTAGAACAAATGAATACTGGAGCTATCAATCAATGAAAAAAAATGTTCTGAGTGCCTATGACATGGATGACTCTTTTCTAGATGCTATGGAAGACAGAGACATCTAACAGAAAGCCCTCACCTTAAAGTATAATTCATTTTTATTAAGAAAAAAATTAGGATATTCTTTCTTCTGGGTTCTCACAAAATCACAGATTTTGAGAGTTGAAAGGCCATCAGTGGCCATCTAGTATAACCTTTAAACAAAGGAAACCCCACTGTAACATACCAGACAAGTGGCTGACCATCTGTTCTCTACTTGCAGAGATTTAAGCAGCAGAAACTGGTCACTTCTTAATGCACTCCATTCTACTTTTGCACAGTTCCTATTGTTAGGAAGTTTATTTTCTTGACATTTAGCTGAAACTGGCCTCCTTGAGAGTTCCAAATACTACTCCAGGGTCTACACTTTGGGTCAAACAGAACAAGTCTAATCCCTTTTTCACATGACGACCTTTCAAATAAATGAACATGGTTTCCATATGCCTCCTTCATCTTCTTTTCTCCAGGCAAAATATCCCCCATTCTATAAACTGATTCTCATATATCATAAATACAAGGTCCTTCATCTTCCTAGTTGTCTTCGAGACAGGCTGTATCTTCTTAATGCCCTTCTTAAAACATGGTGCTCAGGATTAAGCACAATATTCCAAAAGAGCTATAAGAAAGGAAAATTATAGCAGAATTATCACCTATGTATTCCTGAAAGCTACCTCCCATCTTAATGCAGCCTAATATTAACATTTATTTTTTATGACTATCATATACTCCTCTTGACTCATATTGAGTTTTCAGTCCACTACAACTTGCAGATATTTTTGAGAATAAATGATGTCTATCTATGGCTCCCCATCATCACAGAATTCATTGTTTGTACCCTAATGCAATATTTTACATGTCTCCCCTATTGAGTTTTATATCATTGGATTTAGTCCAATACTATAGCTTTTCAAGTTCCTTTTGAATCATTATTCTGTGATCCAGTGTGTTAACTATCCTTGCGAACTTTGTGTCATCTGCAAAATTGAAGTCTTTATTTTATTTTATTTTTAATTAATAAAGTATTTTATTTCTTTCCCATTACATATAAAGATATTTTAGAGATGAGGCCTTTATCAGAAGTACTGGCCTCAAAAATTGTTTCCCAACTTTCTGCCTCCCTTCTAATTTTGGATTCATTGCTTCTGTTTGTACAAATTTTTTTTAATTTAATGTAATCAAAATCATCCATTTTGCATTTTATAATATACTCTATCTCTTGTTTGGTCATAAACTGTTTTCCTTTCCAAAGAACTGATAGGTAGACTATTCCTTTCTCTCCTAATTTAACTATGGTATCACCTCTTATGTCTAAATCATGTATCCATTTTGACCTTATTTTACTATAAGGTGTAAGATGTTGGTCTATGCCTAATTTCTGCCATACTATCTTCCAGTTTTCCCAGCAGTTTTTGTCAAATACTGAGTTCCTATCCCAGAAGCTGGAGTCTTTGGGTTTATCAAACACTACATTACTAGTATCATTTACTACTGTGTTTCCTGTGCCTAGCCTATTCCATTGATCTACCACTCTGTTTCTTAGCCAGTACCAGATAGTTTTGATGACTGCCACTTTATAGTAAAGCTCCAGGTTTAGTACCACTAACCCACCTTCCTGTGAATTTTTTTTCATGATTTTCCTGGATATTCTTGATTCTTTGTTTTTCCAGATGAATTTTGTTATTATTTTTTCTAGCTCTATAAAATAATTTTAGGTAGTTTGATTGGTATGGCACTGAATAAGTAAATTAATTTAGGTAGTATTGTCATTTTTACTATATTAGCTCTGCCTATTCATGAGCAACTGACATCTTTCCAATTATTTAGATCTGATTTGATTTGTTTGAAGAATGTTTATAGTTGTGTTCATAGAGTTCCTGAGTTTGTCTTGGCAAGTAGACTCCCAAGTATTTTATATTATCTACCGTTACTTTAAATGGAAAAATTGAAGTCTTTATTCAAAATTCTTTAAGTCAACAAGCATTTATTAAGTGCTCCCTATGTGCTGGACACACTATGATAAGAGATACAGACACAAAGGAAAGTGAAGGATCCCATTCTGGGAGCTACAATGGCAGAGAGAAGCCAGATGTTGCCTGAGCTCTCCCAAATTTCCCTTGGAAACAAAGCTAAATTAAGCCTCTAAATGGATTCTGGACCTGCAGAACCTACAAAAAGAAGGAGTAAAATAATTTTCCAGTTTAAGATAAACTAAAAGTTCTTCAGGAAAGGTCTGTCTCATCTGGGTTAAAGGGGAACAGAACTCATTGTGGAGAGTGTCTGGGCAAGCCAGCAGCGGGCTATCAGACACAGCACAAATCAGCAGCTGGGGACCCCTGGTCCTATATAAGCACACTAGTGGCACAACAGGCCTGTTTTGGGGCTCCCAAATTAAATATATAAGGCAATCTGCCAAGTGGGGGATCTGCTACTCAACAGGTACAAGTAGGCTAAGTCACTCCAGTGCAGTTAGCAAGCTGCAAGGTACCGAGATCTCAGAGCAGAAAGCCATTGACTAGGCCCCTGACCCCTAGGAAAACAAGCTTGGGACAGTGCATGCTATATCCCAGAAGCAGAGCTCAACTATAAAAGGCATGAAATAGGCTAAAATATGAATAATAAACAGAAAAGAACCCTAAACTATAGAAAATTAGTATGGAAACAGGGAGAACCAAAATATAAACTCAGAGGAGGACAACCGTCAAAATGTTTATATGTGAAATCTTAAAGGAAAAGAGGATTCAAGGTCCTCAAGACCAAAAAGCCCCTTTGGAGGAGCTCAAAAGGGATTTTATAAACAAAATATGAGAGGTAGAAGAAAAATTTGGAAAAGAAATGACTTATGCAAGAGAGAGACATTACCTTGGAAAAAGAAAATAATACCTTAAAAATTACAATTGGACAAGTGGGAAAAAAAAAGGTGCAAAAGCTAACTGGGGAAAATAATTCCTTAAGAATCAGAATTGGGTGGTTGGAGGCTAATGACTCAATGACACAACAGGAAGAAGTAAAGCAGAATCAAAAGAATGTAAAAGTGGAAGGAAACATAAAATATCTCTCTAGAAAAACAACAGACCTGGAAAGTAGATCCAGGAAGTACAATTTAAGAATAACTGGACTACCTGAGGATGATGATAAAGAAAAAATAGCATATTTCATGACATTATCAAGGAGAACTTCCCCAAAGTCTTAGAACTGGAGGAAAAAAATAGCCACTGAAAGAATCCACTGATCACCTCCTGAAAGAAACTCCAAAAGGAAAACTCCAAGGAATATCATAGCCAAATTCCAGAATCATCAGGTAAGAGAAAATACTGCAAGCAGCCAGAAAGAAACTATTTAAATATCCAGGCACAACAATCAGGATTACACAGGAGTTGGAAGCTTCAACATTAGCAGATCAGAATACTTGGAATATAATATTCTGGAGGGCAAACAGACTTGGATTACAATCAAGAATGTAATACCCCACAAAATTAAGCATAATCTTTCAGGAGAAGCAATAGGCATTCAACAAAATAGTGGACTTTAAAACCTTCCTAATGAAAAACCCAGAATTGAACAGAAAATTCAATCTATAAATGTAAGAAGGAAGAGAAACATAAAAAGGTAAAACATAGGGGAAAAAAACATGTTATTCAAAAAGGTTAAAATGTTTACAGCCCTAGACAGGAAGAAGATACGTGTAACTCTTGAGAACTGTATCTCTATTAAGGTAGATAGGAGGAGTACACATAGACAGAGGATGTGGGCATAAGTTGATTTTTATGTGATGATATAAAAAACATTTAAGGGGTGACAAAAAAGATTATACTGGGAGAAGAGGAAAGGGAAGGCAGATAGGGGTAAATCACATCACATGAAGAAGTACAAAAGATCTATTACAATAGAAGGAAAGAAGGGAAGTGTGAGCATTGTTTCAATCTTACTCTCATCTGATCTGGCTCAATGAATAACATACACACTGAGTTGGGTATAGAATTTTATCTTACCCTATAATAAAGTAAGAGCAGAAAGGGGAAAGAGGCTGGTGGGGTGCTGATTGAAGAGAGGGTAAAACTAGACGGCAAAAGGGGAAGGAAAAGGGAGGTGGGGCTGATAGAAGGGAGGGTAGATTGAGGGAGGTGGAGGTTAGAAGCAAAACACTGGTGAGAAGGGATAGAGGGAAAGGAGAGAAGAAAGCATAAGCAAGGGGAAAAATAGGATTCAGGAAAATACACAGTTAGTAATCATAACTCTGAATGTCAATGGGATGAACTCTCCTATAAAATGGAAGCAGATAGCAGAGCAGATTAAAAACCAGAATCCTGCAATATGTTGTTTATAAGAAACAATTTGAAGCAGAAAGGTACATACAGAGTAAAGGTAAAAGTCTGGAGCAGAATATATTATGTTTCAGCTGACATAACAAAAAAGAAAAAGAAAAAGAAAACAAAACAGGGGTAGCAATCCTTATCTCAGATAAAGCTGAAGCAATAATTAAAGGAAATAAGAAAGAAAACTACATCTTGCTAAAATGGTACCATGGACAATGAAGTAATATCAATGCTAAACATATATGCACCAAGTGATACAACATCCAAATTCTTAGAGAAGTTAAGTGAGTTACAGGAAGAAATAGACAACACCACTTTATAAATGGGAGACCTCAACCTCCCCCTCTCAGAACTAAAAAAATCTAACCATGGAATAAATAAGAAAGAACTTAAAGAGGTGAATAGAATATTAGAAAACTTAAATATAATGACTTCTGGAGAAAATTGAAGAGGAATAGAAAGAAAGTTATCATTTTTCTCAGCAGTACATGGCACCTGAACAAAAGTTCACCATGTATTAGGGCATAAAAACCTCACAGTCAAATGCAGAAAGGCAGAAATATTAAATGTATCTTTTTCAGATCATGATACAATAAAAATTATGTGTAATAAAGGGCCATGGAAAGATAGACCAAAAATTAGTTGCAAACTAAATAATCTCCTTTTTTTTGTTTTTTAATGAGGCAATTTGGGTTAAGTGACTTGCCCAGGGTCACATAGCTAGTAAGTATTAAGTGTCTGAAGCCAGATTTCAACTCAGGTACTCCTGAGTCCAGGGCCAGTGCTCTATTCACTGCACCACCTAACTGCCCCAGGAAACTAAATAATCTCAACCCAAAGAAAGGTTATACTGGGGCAGCTATACTATAAATAGAAGTCATCTTAAAGGGAAGCATATAGCAACAGAATAGACCAGGAAAGGCTTCCTTCAGAGTCTATAGTCTTGAAGCAAAGGCTTTGAGTTAAGTCTTAAAGGAAGCCAGAGAGTTAGAGAGAAAGCAATCAAGGAATTTTTAGTGAAAAGGTAGCCAGGCAATGGAGTAGACTGTATGAAAAGGAGCAAATTAGACAATGTAGAGTATATATAAGGAGTGTAACATCTAAGTGAAAAAAGTAGTATAAAAGATACTTTTGGGGCAGGCAGGTAGCACAGTGGATAAAACACTGGCCCTGGATTCAGGAGGACCTGAGTTCAAATCCTGCCTCAGACACTTGACACTTACTAGCTGTGTGACCCTGGGCAAGTCACTTAACCCTCACTGCTCCAGAAGAAAGAAAGAAAGAAAAGAAAAAGAAAAGAAAAACATATGGTACGAAGAAGCTGCTACACTGAAGGAGAAAGCCAAAGGTAATGAAAATTCAATATGTTCCAGAATTAATAAAGAAAACTAATAATGCATATTGGTGTGACAAAATAAGAAATTACTTCTAGAATTGAGGAAGACTACAATTCAAATGATGATGATTTAATTACAGATTGGTATCCACTAGAAATTCTGGTGGTTTCTTCTACTAGTCATCTCAGTCAAAAACAAAGAGATGATAAAACAGGAATACAAATTCAAAATAAGATAAAAGAGGATTGAACTCCAAGGCAACTCCTTTTACCCTGATATGGCAGTTGTAGAAAAAGAACAGATTAAATTAGTAGGTGATCAAAATAAACAGCATGTTATTTAAGAATGTAAAGTAATCATCAAAAAATATTGACAATAAAACATCTAGAAATTTAGAAACTAAGCATAAGGGTATAAGAAATATTAAATCTGTTTTTGGACTCACATATGATGTACTAGATAAATATGGAAAGGTAATTATTCAAAAAGCCAGACATAATTCTGTAGAGCAAATAGGTGATGTATATTTGAATATAATTACCTTCTGACATGCTATATTATTTGTTGAGAGGTGTTTTTATTAGTTCATAAAATGTTGATATATGTAGGTATTATTACTATATTTGCATATGTAGCATTGTGCATGTCAGGTACATATTGAATAGCCTATTTGCCATAATTGTATGCATATTTCTTTATCTACCTATTTGTCTATTTCTCTGTCTATCTGAAATTTTGACTTGCAAAGGACTACAAATTCTGGCATTGGGGTTAAGGGGAGATTTATAAGGTACATTATCTCTTTAAGGACCTTTTCAAAAGAAGCAGTTAATTCTGGAAAGTTCAGGAAAAAGAAATTCCTATTACTTGTCAAAGGGTATAAGATATTCATGGTGTGTGTGTGTGTGTGTGTGTGTGTGTGTGTGTGTGTGTGTTTAACTATTTGGGGGTAATATGCTGAGTTTTCTAAATTATTTGTTGCTACTATATATTAATGGCTATTTATATAATAATGACTATTGCACCCATTTTGGCAGTAAATATTTATTATTTAAATAATTTAATTATTTAAATATTATTATTTAAATATTTGAATATTAGTAAAGAATTGACCTTGGGGCAGGAGGGACCATATTTCTAAGAGAGAGAGCACATGTTCTACCAGCCTAACCTGTCCTAAGAGGAGAATGCTCACCAACCAACAGCCTTCCCAAACCACGAGTGGCTCCAAAATGGTGTCAGCCCAGGGCCTTGAGTGTTCTCCGATTTTATCCTCTTTTGATAGAAGTAGGTTACTATTCACTGATCAAAGTTAATTCACAAGCACCACTCAATTCTATTGGTTCACATGACTTGAGGGTGGTCAATATTAAAATGATCTCTACCAGATGACATCATGGCCTAATGGGAGAGACCCCCTGAGGGGCAAAGGCAAAATCCAGATAGGTGTGGTTTAATCCCATAAAATCAATTTAGTTTAAATGAAAGAGTCTATGTCTCCTTTTCTATTGTCCCTTTGGTCTCACCCTGAGATTAGAACTTTCTCAAGGATTAACCTTTCTGAAATGAGGGGGAAAGTAAACCAACTAAAACTAGGTCCCTGGGTACCCAAGAAATTCATTATTAAGAATTATTTTATCACAGTGTTACTTTAGAGAAATATATTAATACCTAACATGAATAGAAAATGGCTTTTGTTTTAATATAAACTGCTAAAGTGTGTGTGTGTGTGTGTGTGTGTGTGTGTGTGTACATGTGTGTAAGGAAGTATCTTTCAAATGGGATTTGGACAGAAGAGGAAATTATTTGTATTGTAAAAAATTAGAACCCAGAACTTGTCAACAATGTAGAGTAATATTTTACTTGTTTGGTAACAGTTTAATATTATAAAGAGGCAATAAAAACATTTTATTTGTAACCTAAACCCTAAAGTCGATTGTTGTTGTGTGTTTTTCTTTAATTTTTTCCCCTAAATTCTATTGTTATCAGACTTTATCCTCATCAGTGGAGATAAAGTCTCGGGCTTGATCATGAGTAGCAGGGTAGTTGGTGAGAGCAGGAAAGAACAGAGATCTAGCCTCATCTTACTTTTTGGGTTATTCTGGCTTCCTGCTTCAAGAAAAGATAGGCAGTGCCAACCTCTTTTCAGGTTCATAAAAGAAGAAAGACTCTGGGAATAAGCTGTCATGTAGAATTTAGATCATATCTCCATTCCCAGTTTGCTATACTAGAGACTTCATTGAATTTTTCCTCTTGCATGATATCTGGGACACTCTTAGTTGATCTGAGCTGTCTTGCTCCCAATGGGAGAGTCCTTTAATTTGTATTTTCTGGTGTGAGTGTATGTATACACATTTATGTGTGTATATGTATACATGTGTACATATATGTGTATGTGTATATATACATGTATATATATATATACATATGCTTTCTCTGATCTCTGTTTTTATATCAATTTGAATAAATGGGGCTCTTTTTTTAACCATATGTGGATCCTACATTTTCTCGTTAAATAAAATAAAATAAAAACTGCTACCTTGAAAGTTCAGTCATGGAGAACCAGAGAATAAATCCCACCCCATGCCACCTCCTTTCCTGTTTTTTGTCCTTCATTCTGAAAGAGAACCACAAGATCTGAAGGTCATGTCATGACTTGCAGTGGTTTGAATTTAAGTGAAGGTGTAGCTGTACAAAGTCACCAGCTGCACTCTCTCCCCCAGAGCCATTTGGGTCCAGGGACAAGATAAATATCAGGACTACTGGAGATGGCCCCAGATGCAGTAGAAGATTTGAACCTTTTTAAGCTAAGGCCTTTCTCAGGAGTC
Source organism: Dromiciops gliroides (assembly GCF_019393635.1). Lineage (NCBI taxonomy): Eukaryota > Metazoa > Chordata > Mammalia > Microbiotheria > Microbiotheriidae > Dromiciops > Dromiciops gliroides. The sequence goes on along the minus strand of NC_057864.1, from coordinate 357,461,472 downwards.
AGTTGGCCTGAGGCAATGCCCCTTCAGTGACTGAGACTAGGTAAGAAGTGAAGCAAAGAATGGTCTCCTTTACCTAGCCAAAACAAAGAAATGAATGAATACATAAATTTAGGGAGGGAGACACACACACGCACACATGCACGCATGCATGCACACACACACACACACACACACACACACACCCACACACAGAGGTTCAGTGTCCCAGAAGTATTAGTGCAATTTTAAGCTTTAATAACATCAGATGTATAAATGCTACAATCTTACGCTAAATAAAATTTGAAAAGTTAATTATCTTTCAACATGACTGCTGTCCTGTGGTTGACATTGCTCCAGTGGATTTTCAAACTTTGCAAACTTTCATCAGCTGTTATTCAATGACTTAAAGGATTGTCTTTGTAATCCTAGAATTAAGATAATCCAAAGAGTATGATTTTGATGAAAATGTGATGGTTTTGACATAATTCTACAAAAAAATCTAATCCAGACAGATCATGTGACCAAGGTATCCAAGAAAGAGGACTTCTACTGCAAATCCACAAATTTGAAAGATGGTCATCTAGAAACTGTTGTACATTCAATGCATAATGAGAAGGCACCCTGCCCTGCCTTATTCAAATTTAAAAATTTAAGGTATTATTTATAATTCTCAAAACTAAAGTACAAGTGTAATGTAAATAAAATTTAAAATGATGTTTATTGAAAATTATTAGCATTTAGACTTCTGAAGCTATTAAAGCTTAAAACTTACCTAAGACTTTTGAGACCCTTCTATATGTAACCCTATATAAACTTTAAAGGCAAATACACACACATATACATGGGGTGGGGGGGGGACATTATTTCTTTTCTTCTATTAACTGAAGAATGTGTAATGATATTTTTTTAGTTCTAAAATAAAGAGGAAAGCTGAAAATTTGGGGTAGGTTTCTATGTTTCAAAGTCTTTACAGCTTGGCTGATCAATTAACTGAAAAATTAAGTAAACACTCTAATGGTAGTCTTCTGTATTTAACCTAAAACTGAAAGTCTTTGAGTCAAAGTTGAAAAACTTAAGAATATAGATATAAATGTCTATTTTTAAAGTTTCTTAGTAAATACAAATTTCCTGTGAAATTAGGAAATTATATTGAATAACATCAACTTTTCTAAGTTTCCTAGATTTACAGGCAGTCATGTTACTTAAAATCATAGAATTCTAGAATTGTTTGAACTCAAAGAGACCTTAGAAATCATCTAAAGATCTACTGAAATCTTCTTATTTTACAAATGAGGAAACAGAGGAGCCAAGTGATTTGACTAAGGTCACAGAATTAATTAGTGGCATGATTAGGACTAAAACATGGGTATCCTATGCTTCCTCCACTATTTCATGCAGCAGTTAATTCAAGTTGAATTGTCAGTTGCACTACTATACTGCCAACACATTTTCTCTAATTTTTCTTCAATGATGTCATCCCAGAAGCCACTCAGGAACAAAATGAAAAGGGGGCAGATACATGTAAAAACAGATGAGCAAAATATTGTTTGTCACTAAACATTGTCAAATTAAGTCCCTTAGGAGCCTATAAAAATGAAATTAAATCCCCAGGCTTATTTAAATTATATCCCAGGGTACTGAAACTAATTGCAAATATGATCACAGAACTACTGAAGATATCAAATGAAGTAGAAGAGGTGTTACATCTTAGGAGAGCAAGATGCTATAGGTCTGAGTGCAGAAGATGACTGAATTTGTAACATCTTGCACTGTGAATGGATTTTCACTTAAATGTTTCCACAAATACTGAAACAATTGATAAAGGGGGATTGCTGGTTTTCCTGGCATTCCTGTTGGGGGAATTTTAAGCTTTTGGATAGTAGAATGTGAGCCTAGATAAATACATTGATTAGATAAAATTAGATAGATACCATGGACAAATAGATTGAATAGATAGATCCATTACCAACCTATTCTTCTTTTTTTTTTTTTTGGTGAGGCAATTGGGGTTAAGTGACTTACCCAGGGTCACACAGCTAGTAAGTGTTAAGTGTCTGAGGCCGGATTTGAACTCAGGTACTCCTGAATCCAGGGCCGGTTCTCTATCCACTGCGCCACCTAGCTACCCCATTACCAACCTTTTCTTAAGACAGCCAGTACAGCAAGGTTGTGTCTCCATTCACCAAGTCTGTGGACTGCCTTGAGAAGAGGTTGCCTGTACTGAATGAAAAGATAAAAGCAGGTGAGGCACTTTCTGCTGAAGATAAGAAAGAGAATGAGGAGCTCAAGAAACTTCTCCCAGAAATCAAAGACATATGTACACATACACATATATACACATATATATGTATGTGTATGTGTATATACACATATAGGTGTGTGTATGTACTCACAAATACATAACATGACTGGTTGGTTGGATACAGGAAATCACAATTCTTTAGTAAAGTAGATACATCTAAGGATACATTGCTACATATTTATGACATCTAATATTGATTGGGTCCTCACTGTTTTATTGTTCCCTGATAAATCATCAAACTGCACACAATAGCTATTTCAAATCTTCTCTTCCCTCAAGATGTTTACATACCCCTCCCAATTAGCAGGTGACTTTCCCTCTCTTTTACTGAGAAAATTGAAGTCATTCAATGTAAGTACTTACTCTTCTCTTCCAGAGCTAAGAGCCTATGATTTCTCCTACATCTGCCAGGAATCTCCCCCTTCCACCATCTTTTTGCTCCTCTTACCTTCGTTCTGCCTCTCCTTTACTGCTGCTTTCCCTGCTACTCACCAACATATCCAAGCCATCCCATCTTAAAGAAACAATAACAAAAATATTTACTTGACCATCTCAACCCTTTAAACAATCTCTTCCCCTGTCACAAAATCTACTCTGAAGAATCAATGGATCTATGATCCCATCTATGTGGGTACTTTATTCAGTGGTACAGATCAGAAACAAAGCATCTATACTTTCTTACCTATTCAGGTCTAACATGTGTCCTTCTATAAATTCTTCACAGTCTACAAAGCCTTGCTCTGGTTTCTTTGCCCTGGCATTCATTAAGCCCCTACTCTGTGTCAGGGGTTATGTGCTAGATGCTGAGTACAAAAATATAAATGAAGCAATTCCTGCTCCCAAAGGCCTTCCATTCTAGAAGGAGAGACAGTATGTATATTTATGCAAATACACACATATGTATATGTGCATATATATGTACAAAAATATATAGAAAACAAAAACAAGGAAATCTGCGAGGCTATTAGTAGAAGTAGAAATCAGGAAAGATACAATGTAGGAGGTAGTACTTGAGCCCAAGCTTAGAAGGGTACCATGAATCCTAAAAGTTAGCGATAAGGAGGGAACGTATTCCAGGTTGTGGAACAACCTGTGAAAGGCAGTGAGAAAGGAATATCACGTGTAAGAAAAAACAAAAAGGCTATTTTGGCTAAATTGAAGTGTGCAAAATGGAATATAATTAAAGAGAAAAGATAGGTTGGAACCAAGTTTTTAATGCTTTGATAGTGTATTTTGGCAATTGTGTACAGAATGGGTTGCAGAATGAAGACTTATGAATCTGGGATACCAATTAGGAGGCAATTGTGATAATCCAGGTGACAGGTGATGACTGTAAAGTGGTAGCTTTGTGAATAGAAAGAAGTGGTCAGATGCAAGAAAAGCTGAGAAGATAGAAACAGCAAGATTGTTATAACTATTGTTATGTGGGATGTGAGGGAGAGGGAAGAATTGAAGATAATTCCAAAGTAAAGAACCATGTAGGTTAAAAATGGCAGTGCTCTCAACAGAATAAGATGTTTAATAGAAGTGTAGGTATTTCTGAAAAGAAAAATTAATTTTGTTTTGAACATGTTAAACTTGTAAAATATTAGTTTGAAATATTAAATACTCATTTGAAAACTTGGGACTAGAACTCAGGAGAAAGACTAGAGCTAGATATAGATCTGTGAGTTGTCAGCAGATGGATGGCAATTGAATTCAGGAAAGCTAGTAGTCACAAAGTGTGAGAGTGGAGAGAGCAGAAAATGAACCAAAACAAGAATGTTGGAGTATATCCACAGTAGGCATTTAAGTGGATAGGATGTGGATGAGAAGTCAGCAAAAGAGACAAACAAGGAGCCAAACAGGTAGTAGAAGAACCAGGAGAGTGTAGTGTCATAAAAACTTAAAGAAAAAAAAAGAGTATCCAGGATATCAGATTGATCAGCAGTGTCAAGTGCAGCAGAGAGATCAAAAAGTATTAGGACTGAGAAACTTTCATAAGACTTGGTGATTAAGAGATCACTAGTAATCTTGGAGAGGGCAGTTTCAGTTGAATGTTTGGATTGAAGTCAGATTGCAAAGGGTTAACAACTGAATGAAAAGAAAAAGTAGAGGCAAGGAGCAAAAATATCTTTTTCTAAATGTTTGGCTGAGGAAAGGAGGAGAAATATATAGGACAGTTGCTTGAAGGGATAATAAGGAATAGCAAAGGTTTTTTTTTTTTTCATTGTTCATATTATTTGATTTTTTTTGGTGGAGGAGATGTTTGGGTATATCTCAAGACAGCATAGAAGGAACCTGGAGAGTTAGATATTGACATTTAAAAAGTGGGGGATGATTGAATTTGCAATTTACTGGAGAAGACAAGACAAGACAAAAAGACATGGAATCATGATATTTATTAAGGAGTTGATCTTGTCAAGAAGATCTATCTCATAATCAGACAGAAAATGGAGATAGTTGTGAATGATCCTATGATTATTTGAGGTGAAGAAAATGGGAGAAGATAGAATGCCCAGGGAATGTCTTCATTTTTTCAATAAAATAGAAACTGACACCAGATGAAAAGAGAGGAAGAGTTTTAGGAGGTGTGAAGAGGGAAAAGAAAGTTTGAAATCTTTTTTGAGGAGTGGGATAGGGAAACAAATAGGGAAGAATGGGAAAAAATGCCTTCCTACATTGAGGGCAATGTTGACATCAGATGATAGATGTCTTGTGACTCCAAGTAGACTAGTTGTGTTACTTGCTCCATCTCCACTTGGCAGCACAAGAATATGAGTTGAGAAGGCAGATGACAAGAATGATCTAGGGCTGCAGTTTGTAAGAGCTAAGCAGATAGCATATAAGCAACAACAATACAAGGGATTAAAGAGTAGAGGGTAGTATGAAGTCCAACTGGATGAATAAAATTCAAGATTGAGAAAGAATAAAAGTAAAGTCAGAGCAGAGCATGAGTGATAGCTTCAAAAAGTGGGGGAACTGGGGGCAGCTAGATAGCACAGTGGATAGAGCACCGGCCCTGCAGTCAGGAGTACCTGAGTTCAAATCTGACCTCAGACACTTAACACTTACTAGCTGTGTGACCCTGGGCAAGTCAATTAACCCCAATTGCCTCACTAAAAAAAAATAAAGTGGGAGAACTGGATGAATGTTAGAAATTGTCTTTACATGTTACTGAAAAAAATAAAATACTATTTAAAAAATGAACATTCAGCTTTTTTCACCATCCCCTGGCTCTGAAGTTGTAATGGGTGGCAAATATGCACTCCTCCCTGTTTAGGTGGGTTTCATGCACTTATTAGATATCACTTTTTTCAACAACAGTTGAGATAATTGAATTTTTTTTAGATGGGTGAAAAGGAAACTTAAGGGAGGATAGAATAAGTGTTTCAAAATGTTTGATTAAAAGTGCAGAAAAGAGGAGCAGCTGGGTGGCACATTACATAGAGCAGTGGCCCTGGAGTCAGGAGGATCTGAGTTCAAATTTGAACTCATATACTTACTATCTATGTGACCCTGGGAAAGTCACAACCCCAATTGTCTCAAAAAAAGAAAGAAAGAAATATATAGAAAAGGAAGGAAACTTATTCTGCATTATTCAAGAGCAGTCATTGTTTCACTTTTTTGTCTTTTTGTTCCCAGACACTAGCACAGTGTCTGACACAGAACAAGTGTCTAATCACTGCTTGTTTATTGAATGCTTAGGTATGCTTTTTTCTTTTTGTTTTGTTTTGTTTTGTTTTGGGGGGTTTGGGTTTTTTGGGGGGTTTCTTGGGGGTTTGGGGGGGTTGCTGAGCAATGAGGGTTAAGTGACTTGTCCAGGGTCGCACAGCTAGTAAGTGTCAAGTGTCTGAAGTCAGATTTGAAATCAGGTCCTCCTGAATCCAGAGCTGGTGCTTTATCCATCGTGCCACCTAGCTGCCCCCACTTAGGTTTTCTAGAAAGCAAAGATAGGAACAATTAAATGAAGTCACTGGAAGTCATATTTTTGCTCAGAATAAGGAAGAACTTTCTAATAATTGTGATTTTTTTCAGCAGTAGAGTACTGTCCCTTAGATGTATTTGCCTACTGACCACTAAAGGATTTAAGTCAAGGCTAGAAGCTCATTCCTAAAGGAAATTATAGAATGAATTCTTGCTTTGGGTTTAAAATGGACAGACCACCTCTGAGGCCTTGCTTTAAAAAAAATGAGAACTCGGGGCAGCTAGGTGGCGCAGTGGATAGAGTACCAGCCCTGGAGTCAGGAGGACCTGAGTTCAAATTCAACCTCAGACACTTAACACTAGCTGTGTGACCCTGGGCAAGTCACTTAACCCCAATTGCCTCACTAAAAAAAACCAAAAACAAAAACAAAAACAAAATGAGAACTCATATGTTCAAAGACTACCATTTGGCCTCATTTTTATGTTGCTATGTAATTAGTTTCATTTAATTCCATGTTTATGTTTCTTTTACCAAACTAAATCTGGGTATAACAGAAAATACCTGGATTTTCTATCAGAGGGCCTAGATTTAGATAGTTACTAAGTACTGCCTGTATGACTTTAAGCAAATCAACTTACTTGCTTTGCACCTCTGTTTGTTAGTTTCTCAATTAAATGTAAATAAAAATTTATAACATTTGCTTTTTTTCCTTAAATTTGAATTCCATATTCATTTCCTTCCTTCCTTCCCTTCTTCCTCTTTGAACATATTATATAGATTATAACTGCAGTCATAAGAAAAAAATTCCATATTAGCCATGTTAAAAAAAAACAGACCAAAACCAAAATAAAAGACACCAAATCTAAAAGCAATAAAAAAAGATTTTTTTTTAAAAGTATGCTTCAATCTGCATTCAGACTCCATCACTTCCTTCTCTGGAGGGGGATAGTATTTTTTCAATATAAGTCCTTCAGAATGTTCTTAGAAAATTGTATTACTGAGACTAGCTAAATCATTCACAGCTAATCAGCATACATTGTCGCTGTTTCTGTGTACACTGTTATCTTGGTTCTGTTCATTTCACTTCGAATCAATTCATCCAAGTCTTCTCTGAAACCATCTAACTCATTTCTTATAGCATAATAGTATTCCATCAAAATCATATACCACAAATTGTTCAGCTCTTACCTACTTGATGGATATCCCCTCAATTTCTAATTCTTTGTCATCAGGAAAAGAGAAGCTATAAATATTTGCGTGCATTTAGATTATTTTTCCTTTTGTTTGATCTCTTTGGGGTACAGACCTAGTAGTGGTATTTCTGGGTCAAAGGGTATGCACAAATTTATAGTGTTTTGGGCATAATTACAAATTGCTCTCCAGAATGATTAGGCCAGTTCATAACTCCATCAGAAGTGCATTACTGTCAGTATTTTCCACATTCCCTCCAACATTTGTCATTTTCCTTCTTTTTGTCATATTAGCCTATATGATAGATGGGAGGTAGTGCCTAGATTACTTCTTAAAATCCCTTCTAACTGTAAGTGTATGTTCCTGTTCCAAGTGATTGAAGGCAGAACATTTCTCTTTTGTTACTGAGGTAATGTTTAACAAACATTTGGTTCCCAATTAAAAAATGTTTCTTAATTGGACTGGATAAAAGAGGAGAAATCTTCATATTAACTAATCCATCTGTAATCACTTGCATGATTCAATTAAAATGTAATAAATAATAATGAATGCATGGAATAAACAAAAAAATCTGATAAACTCTTGGAGTTCTTTATGTTACAGTGACAAATTGCTTCATCTCTTAGTTTTGATTGATATATCATTATATATCAATGAGGATTAATTTGTAAAATGCCTCATAGACTTTGATTGACATCAACTGACTGGCTAGCTGTTCCTTCATTAATGATAAGACAATTACAACATTCTCAAGGGTAAAGGAGTTATTAGTTAACCACTGAATAGAATTCCCAGAATCAGAATTTTCTTTCCCTGTGAAGACTGAGAATTTAGAGCCTCAGTACTCAATTTGGGTTATCAACCTTCACCATTAATATGCATGCTCCCATAATTTAATTTTGCAGAAAATGTTTGATATCAGTAAATAAAGACATTCATTTAATATTGCCTTGCCATGCTCATTTCCTTCCCAAGGATGACCAAAATAATTGTGGCTCTTGGTTACTATGCAAATATATAAGCAGACAGCAAATAGGTATTCTTAAATCAGTGCTGCCTAAGTCATCACTGTCAAACAAGGGTATTTTCAAGAGTGGCAAGTTAATTGTATCAGTTGTTTTTGATGGTAATGGGATTTAGTAGCTATTCACTAAGAAAAAAAGACATACAAATGAACTTAATATAAGTACAATTCTCTTTTGTGATAGAGAATACTACTGGGTAGTTTGTGGAGTCAAATATAACAGTTTATTGTACATCTTATTTGTAACATGGATGCTGGACAAAAAAGCAAAACAACAGCTATAATCATCTCATTAAGTATGGATTTTTAAGAGTTTCAAATAGTGTTGCATGAAAGGCGAAGTTACCACTCCCCTTGATAAGGATGGAAGAGGTCCTAGTGGCCTTTACAACACAAATACGGTTGAGACATTGCCACCTACTCTGTGGCAAGAGTTTCAAATAGCAGCTGTCAGCTAGAGGAACCAGCCTGCCAGTGTCTCCCATTCCCTCCTGTCCTTTACTGTGTATGTCAGAACCTATTTCCCTTTACCTGCTGGGCTTTGTCCAGCAGACTGAGAAGGGCTTAAAATGCTTTCAGTGCTGTGGTCAATGCTGTGATCACTTTCAGTTATTTAAATATATGCATAAACACATTAATACATGCATACACTTGTGCATATATGTATAATCTTTACTGATATTGAACATTTTTATAAAATTAGATTATGAATTAAAGTTGATAATATATTTAAAAGATGTCCTAGTGTTTTTCTTACTAGCCTGAATTTAGTCCCCCTATCACTCCTTCTATCCCATTCTTTCCATCTTCTACTCTTTGGACAAGGAAATATTTAATCTTCTCTTGATTAAAAAAAATAATTCACTTCAATTGTAACCACCCTCTAAAAATTAAGGAAATCTATAGGGTATCATCACATCACATAGACAGCATTTCCACACATGCACATGAAAAGCTAATTGGTCTTGAGGAAAGGTTGCAAAGTTTTAATAGATTTGCTGTGCATTGGAGCTCATCAAACATTGAGTCTGAATATTCTATGAGTTTTACACTCCATCTTGTTTTTTGATTTTTTGTTTTGTTTTGGTTTTTTTGGGTGAGGTAATTGGGGTTGAGTGACTTGCCTGGGGTCACAGAGATAGTAAGTGTTAAGTGTCTGAGGCTGGATTTTAACTCAGGTCCTCCTGACTCCAGGGCTGGTGCTCTATCCACTGCACCACCTAGCTACCCCTACACTCCATCTTCTCATGCAAATAATATAAAAAAGGTGATGCAATTTTTCCCACATAATTCCAGTTATATGTTATCTATATGTGACAGTTTCTTATTTTTTTCTGAATGTAGAGTGAAAATTCCTTTTTAAACCAGAAAAGAGTAGAAGGTAAGAGTACTCTTTTCCAAAGAACAGAAATAAAGGAATGGGAAAATGGAATAATCTTAGAGGTCTGAATTTCCGACTGGTGTACGAAAGGTTAGAATGTTCTTTAGGTAGTCATTTCTCCTCAATGGGACTCTTTATCTATACAATCAGAGTGTTGGACTAAATCATTTTTGCACAGTCTCTCCATTTCTATCTTTCAATGATTCTTTGGTTTTAAGAGCTTGTTGTGTTCTTTGGAGATACAAGGGACTATACACACATACACATACATATATACATACATATGTAAATATACACATACATGCCTGTATATAAATATATATATATAATGTTACAAGAATATATACATATACTTATTTATGTATGTGTATATATGTATATACACTAGAAATATGTGAAGTAGGTATGTTGGTATTATGGGAAGGTAAACTCAACAGTTTTATAGTTTTATTCTTTACATAGTCATATTCCTCTTTTTCTTTTCATTGGCCTTGTAATGAGGGGGCACAACCTCATTTTATGGTTGTAACTATAAGTAGATTAAAAAAAGAATCAGCACATCTCTGATCTGTAATAGCCTTTAAAGCAGATGTGGTGCTCTATGCCACATGAATCATCCTCTGTCTTCTACAGGACACATTCTACTGAGTTATGTTTTTTCCCCATGGCTTTGCTTAGTAACTTCCTCAAGTACTAAAGTTATTAAATTGTATTCAGAACTGTCCAACTTTGGAGATAGTATGGCAGTGGCAGGGCGGTTGGAAGTCAGCTTTGGAAGCAGAAAATCATGAGTTCAAGTTCTGCCTTTCCTACAGAGTAGGTGTGTAGGTAAGTTAATCTGTAACATAGTCAGCAAGCACTTATTACAGATTTACTGTGTGGCGGGCACAATACTAAGAGCTGAGTCTATGAAGGAAGGTATAGGTAAAAATCTAAAACTATGAGTTGCAGAGGAGTTGTCCACCAGAACTTACCTACGTCCATAATACGGAAAAAAGCTTCTAAAGCTTTATGATTTCACAAACTTGATTCTATGCCCCAAATTTCAGCAACAACTACATGGCAAAAGCACTTGGCTCCCACAAAAATAAAAGTACATGGTTTTAAAAGTCTTATGCTTTTAATAGATGAGAAGCTTTCTTTTCCATATTAAAACTGATATGAGGACATTGTAAATTCTCATTTTAAAGAACCAGTTAAGACCCAATTTCAATTTATAATATATAAAAATGAAAGAAAAATTAACTCCATTCAAAATTTTTAAAAAAGAACTTGGCATGTTTGGTCATCACAAAAAAAGAATTTCACAGAATTAGATATTGCCCTTTACTATATTATAGGTTTCGATAGGCAACTCAATTCCAGAACTATTATTATGGCCTCAAAGTCTTAGACTGAAAGTGAAAGATGAGCTTCAGCTGCAAATATGTAGCAATTATCATGAAATGAAGTTCATTGCACATTTTTGCTAATCACCATGGTAACCTGCATCCAGTAGATTTTTCCTTGGAAAAATTCCAGACTTGATCAAATGTTTTTCATTTAGAAGTTTAGATTTTTTTTTTTTACTTAACCAGTTGCTTATTTTCTGTTTGATGAAAGACTGGAGATTTATACATAAATACATATATAGAGAGTTTGACTTCTGATTGCAATATTCAACCAAAAAGACTTTCTCCAAAGTTACCAGTTATCCCTTATTCACCAAATCTAATGGTCTTTTCTCAATTCCCATTTTCTTGACTTGTCTTTCATCCTCTTTTCATTTATACTATCTTCTATCTAGGATTCTGTAGCAATACTCTGTCCTGGTTTTCCTCCTACCTTATTTAATTTTCCTCAGTCTCCTTTTGGTGGCTCTTTGCCTGGGTTACACAACCTTATAATGGGTATCCCACAGGGCTCTCTCCTGTGGTCTCTTTCTTTCCCCATAGATATAATTTCTTCACTATAGATATAATTTCACTTGTTGATCTCATCAGCTCTCAGGAATTAAATGATAATCTCAATTCTGATGATTCTTGGATCTATTAATACATTAATATTAATGTTCTTTTAATCATAAAAGTATTTTATTTTCTAGTTATATGTAGAGATAGTTTTCTACATTTTTATGAGATTTCTAGTTTCAAATTTTTCTCCCTCCCTCCCCAAGACAGCAAGCAATCTGATATAGGTTATATATGTACAATCACATTAAACATGTTTGCATTAGTCATGCTATGAAAGAAGAATCAGAGCAAAAGAGAAAAACAAAAACAAAATAGAAATAGTATGGTTCAATCTGCATCTAGATGCCACAGTTCCTTTTTTCTGGATTTGGAGAGCATTTTCCATCATGAGTCCTTTGGAAGTATCTTGGACCATTGTATTGCTGGGAAGAGTCAAGTCTATCACAGTGGATCAACACACAATGTTGTTGATACTGTGCACAATGTTCTCCTGCTTCTGCTCATCTCACACAGCATCAGTTCATGCAAGTCCTTCCACGTTTCTCTGAAATCCACCTGCTCATTGTTTCTTACAGCACAATAGAATTCAATTACATTCATATACCATGACTTGTTCAGCCATTCCCCAATTGATGGGCATCCTCTCAACTTCCAATTCCTTGCCACCACAAAAAGAGCCGCTATAAATATTTTTGTACATGTGGGTCCAGTACCCTTTTTTATGATCTCTTTGGGAAAAAGACCTAATAGTGGTATTGCTGGGTCAAAGGGTATACAAAGCTTTATAGCCCTTTAAGCATAGTTCCAAACTACTCTCCAGAATGGTTGGATCAGTTCACAGCCCCACCAACAATGCATAAGTGTACAAATTTTTCCACAATTTTTCTAACATTTATTGTTTTCCTTTTTTTGTCATATTAGCCAATCTGATAGATTTGAGCTGGTGCCTCAGAGTTGTTTTAATTTTCATCTCTCTAATCAATAGTGATTTGGAGCATTTTTTCATATGGTAATCGATAGCTTTGATTTCTTCATCAGAAAACTGCCTGTTCATATCCTTTGACCATTTCTCAATTGGGGAATGGCTTGGATTCTAATAAATTTGATTTAGTTCCTGATATGTTTTAGAAATGAGGCCTTTATCAGAAATACTGGCTATAAAAATTGTTTCCCAGCTTACTGACTCCCTTCTAATTTTGGATTCATTGCTTCTCTTTGTACAAAACCTTTTTAATTTAATGTAATCAAAATCATCCATTTTGCATTTCATAATATTCTCTATCTCTTGTTTGGTCATAAACTATTCAGTCCTCTCCCTATGGTATCACCTTTTATGTCTAAATCATGTACCCATTTTGACCTTATTTTTGTATAAAGTGTAAGATGTTGGTCTGTGCCTAGTTTCTACCATACTATCTTCCAGTTTTCCCAGAAGTTTTGATCAAATGCTGAGTTCCTATCCCAGAAGCTGGAGTATTTGGGTCTATCAAACAGTACATTACTAAAGTCATTTATTACTGTCTCCTGTGCCTAACCTATTCCATTGATCCACCACTCTATTTCTTAGCCAGTAACAAATAGTTTTGGTGACTTCCACTTTATAGTAAAAATTCAGATTTAGTACAGATAGACCACCTTCCTGTGCATATTTGTCATTAGATCCCTTGATATTCTTGAGCTTTTGTTCTTCCAGATTAATTTTGTTATTATTTTTTCTAGCTCAATAAAATAATTTTTACATGGTCTGATTGATATGGCACTAAGTAAATTAATTTAGGTAGAAATGTCATTTTTATTATGTTAGCTTGGCCTATCCATGAGGACTTGATATTTTTCCAATTATTTAGAACTTATTTTATTTGTTTGAAAATAGTTATGTAATTATGTTCATATAGTTCCTGGGTTTGTCTTGGAAAGTAGACTCCCAAGTATTTTATACTGTCTACCATTACTTTAAATGGCTGGATTTCGTTGGTCATGTATAGAAATGCTAATGATTTATGTGGATTCATTTTATATCCTGCTACTTTGCTGAAGTTGTTGTTTCAAGTAGTTTTTTAGTTGATTCTCTAGGACTCTCTAAGTACACCATCATATCATCTTCAAAGAGTGAAAGTTTTGTTTCCTCCTTGTCTATACTAATTCCTTTAATTCCTTTTTTTTTCTCTTATTGCTAAAGCTAACATTTCTAGGACAATATTAAATAACAGAGGTGATAATTGACATCCCTATTTCACCCCTGTTCTTATTGGGAATGCCTCTAACTTATCCCCATTACATATAATCTTTACTGATTGTTTCAGGTAGATACTGTTTATTATTTTAAGGAAAGTTCCACCTATTCCTATTCTCTCTAGTGTTTTCATTAGGAATGACTACTGTATTTTGTTAAAAGCTTTCTCTGCATCTATTGAGATAATCATATAATTTTGGTTAGTTTTGTTATTGATATGGTTGATTATATTGATAGTTTTCCTAATGTTGAACCAGCCCTGTATTCCTGGTAAAAATCCCACCTGGTCATAGAGTAGTTTTCTTGCTAATATCTTATTTAGGATTTTTTTGCATCAATATTCATTGGGGAAATTGGTATATTATTTTCTTTTTCTGTTTTGGCCCTGCCTGGTTTTGGTATCAACACCATATTTGTGTCATAAAAGGAATTTGGTAGAACTCTTTCCTCACTCATTTTTCCAAATAATCTGTATAATATTGGAATTAATTGTTGTATAAATGTTTGGTAGGATTCACTTTAAACCCATCTGGCCCTGGAGATTTTTTCTTTAGGATTTCATTAGTGGCTTGTTCAATTTCTTTTTCTGATATGGGCTTATTTAAGTATTTTATTTCCTCTCCAGTTAACCTGGGCAATTTGTATTTTTGTAAATATTTATCCATTTCATTTAGATTGTCAAATTTATTGGCATATAGTTGGGCAAAAGAGTTCCTAATTATTGCTTTAATTTCCACTTCTTTGGTGGTAAAATCACCCCCTTTCATTTTTGATACTGGTAATTTCATTTTCTTCTTTCTTTTTTTAAATCAAATTAACCAAAAGTTTATCTATATTATTAATATTTTTCATAAAACCAGCTCTTAGTTCTATTGATTAATTCTATAGTTTTCTTACTTTTAATTTTTTAAATTTCTCCTTTACAGGATTTCTAATTTAGTATTTAGTTGGGGATTTTTAATTTGTTCTTTTTCTAGCTTTTTTAGTTGAATGCCCAATTCATTGATCTCCTCTTTCTCTATTTTATTCATGTAAGCATTTAGAGATATAAAATTTCCCCTAAGCACTGCTTTGGCTGCATCCCATAGGTTTTGGTATGTTGTCTCATTATGGTCATTCTCTTGGATGAAGTTATTGATTGTTTCTATGATTTGTTATTTGACCCACTCATTCTTTAGAATGAAATTATGTAGTTTCCAATTAAGTTTCAGTCTACCTTTCCATGGCTCTTTATTACAAGTAATTTTTATTGCATCATGATCTGAGAAGGATGCATTTACTATTTCTGCCTTTCTACATTTGGCTATGATGGGTTTTTTTTTGTCATAATACATGATCAATTTTTGAATATGTGCCATGTACTGCTGAGAAAAAAGGTATATTCCTTTCTATCCCCATTCAATTTTCTCCAGACATCTATCATATCTAACTTTTCTAACATTCTATTCACCTCTTTAACTTCTTTGTTATTTATTTTGTAGCTATATTTATCCAATTCTGATATGGGAAGATTCAGTTCTCCCACTAGTATACTTTCGCTGTCTATTTCCTCTTGTAACTCATTTAAATTCTCCTCAAAGAATTTGAATGATAGACCACTGGGCATATACATGGTTATTATTGATATTACTTCATTATCTCATTATCTATTGTACCTTTAAGCAAGATGTAGTTTCCATCCTTATGTCTTTTAATTAGATCTATTTTTGCCTTTGCTTTGTCTGAGATAAGGATTGTTACCTCTGCTTTTTTAACTTCAGCTGAAGCATAATATATTCTGCTCCAACCTTTTACCCTTACTCTATGTGTATCTCTCTGCTTCAAATATGTTTCTTGCAAACACCATATTGCAAGATTCTGGCTTTTAATCCACTCTGCTCTTTGCTTACACTTTATGGAAGAATTCATCCCATTCCCATTCACAGTTATTATTATTTCCCTCTATCCTATTACCCCCTTAGTACTTTTTCCCCCTTCTTTCACCCTATTTCTCCTTACCAGTATTTTGCTTCTGATCCCTGCTTCCCCCAATCTGCCCTCCTGTTTATCAGCCCCTTTCCCTTTTCTTTACCCTTTTCTTCCCAACTTCTTCCCTCCCTTCTATCAGTGCCCCTCTTTTCCCCTTACCCTTTTACTTCCCTAAAGAACAAGCTAAATTTCTTTACCTAAATGAGTGTATATGTTATTCTCTCTCTGAACCAAATTTGATAAGAGTAAGGTTGAAACAATGCTCATCCCTCCCTTCTTTCCCTCTATTGTAATAGGATTTTGTGCCTCTTCATATGATGTAATTAACCCCATTCCACCTCCCCTTTCCTCTTCTCCCCATATACTCCTTTTTTTCATCCCTTAATTTTCTTTATATCATCACATCAAGGAAAATTTATATTTGTACCTTCTGTGTATACTCCTTCTGCCTCCCCAAATAGAGATATAGTTCTCAAGATTTATAAGTATTATCTTCCCGTGTAGGGATATAATGAGTTTAACCTTATTGAATAACTTTTACCCCCGGTTTACCTATTTAAGCTTCTCTTGAGTCTTGTATGTTAAGATCAAATTTTCTATTAAGTTCTGGTCTTTTCATCAGGAAACCTTGAAAGTCCCCTATTTCACTGAATGTCCATGTTTTCCCCCAAAAGAGAATGATCAGTTTTGCTGGGTAATTGATTCTTGGCTGCAATCCAAGCTCCTTTGCCTTCTAGAATAGCACATTCCAAGTCTTGTGATTCTTTAATGCTGAAGCTGCCAGGTCCTGAGCAATCCTGACTGTGGCCCCATGATATTTAGATTGGTTCTTTCTGGCTGCTTGGAGTATTTTCTCCTTCACCTGATAATTCTGTAATTTGGCTACAATATTCCTTGGAGTTTTCTTTGGGGGGTCTCTTTCAGGAGGTGATTGATGGATTCTTTCAATGACAATTTTATCCTCTGATTCTATAACATCAGGGCAGTTCTCCTTGATAATTTCCTGGAATATGGTGTCTAGACTCTTTTTCTGATCACGGCTTTCAGGTAGTCCATTAATTCTCCAATTGTCTCTCCTGGATCTGTTTTCCAGGTCAGTTGTCTTTCCAATGAGGTATTTCACATTTTCTTCTATTTTTTCATTCTTTTGATTCTGTTTGACTGATTCCTGGTGTCTCGTGGAGTCATTAGCTTCCATCTGTCCAATTTAAAATTTTAAGGCATTTTTTTCTTCAGTAGGCTTTTGTACCTCCTTTTCCATTTGGCCAAATGAATTTTTTAAGAAATTCTTTTCTTCATTCAATCTTTGTGCTTCCTTTTCCAAGCTATTTATTCTTTTATTATAATTTTCTTGTGTTTCTTTCATTTCTTTCCCCATTTCTCTCAATTAATTTTTTTTTGGGTGAGGCAGTAGGGGTTAAGTGACTTGCTCAGGGTCACACAGCTAGTGTCAAGTGTCTGAGGCCAGATTTGAACTCGGGTCCTCCTGAATCCAGGGCCAGTGCTCTATCCATTGTGCCACCTAGCTGCTCCATCTCTCAATTGATTTTTTATATCCTTTTTGAGCTCTTCCAAGAAGGCTTTTTGGTCTTGGGACCAATTCCTCTTCCCTCTTGAGGCTTCACATGTAGGCAGTTTCAGAGTATTGTCCTCAACTGAGTTTGTGTTTAGCTCTTCCCTGTTGACACAGAAGCTCTCAATGGTAACAGCCCTCTTCTGTTTCTTACTCATATTGTAGCAATTTTTTTTTTTTAAGTTGAGGTCTATTCCTGGAGCATAAGAATCACTGACAAGGATCACTGTTTCAAGCTTATTGTGCTGGGGGATAGGAGCTATGTCACTGGTTTCTACTCTGAGGCCTCTATGGATTATAGATTCCTCACTTCCCTGTCCTTGTTCCCTGCACTTGATCCAGGTGCTGGGATGGCCCGGCCAAGTCACACCTGTCCCATGGGTGGCCCTCCAGATGGCAGACTGCCCTCTCAGCTGGTGCTGGTGGATCTCACACAGGATCAAGGGGACCCAGTTACTCTTCTATGGCCAAGAGTTTCCTGCTGACTTGTCTAGACCCCCTCCATGCTGCACTGTGCTGTCTGAGCTGTGCTGTATGCCCTTTTTGCTTGAGTGAGACCGACCTTTCCTGAAATCTTCTAAATTATTTCAAGTTGGAAGATTGTGTCTCTCTTTTTGTAGGTTCTGTAGTTTCAGAATCTGTTTAGAGGCTTGAATTAATGTTCCTTTTGAGGGAACCAAAGGAGAGCTCAGGCAATTTGCTGGCTTCTCTCTGCCATCTTGGTTCTGCCTCTCAGCAGCAATCTTTCTCCCAATTTTTAGACTAGCATTTCCAACTACCACTTGGGCATTTCAAATTTGCTATTCTTTAGACATCTTAAACTCATCATGTCCAAAATGAACTCACTATTTTCCCCTCAAATCCTGCATCATTTTTCAGCTACCCTATTACTGTTGAGGATGCCACCATCTTCCCAGTCACCCAGGCTCTCAATCTTGGTGTCATCTTCACCTTTTTAACTCTCTCTCTCCCATATCTAATCTATTAGCAAGTGTTATTGATTTTCACTTAAAAAAATTCATAAATATGTCCCCTTCTTTCATCTGTCACCACCATAATTATAGTACTTTCTGCCATCTCCTAATTCCTGGACTATTGTAATAGCCTGTTGGTTTGTATCTCTGCTTCAGATGCCTTGTCTCTCTTAACTCCAGGCTATCTTCCAATCAGCTATCAAATTGATTTTTTTCTCACATTTCCTAATCAGGACTTGGTCTGGGATATTTTTATTGTAGAGTAGTGGGGGGTTTGGGGGATGAGAGGGATGGTGTGCTGTATTACTTCCTCCTAATCCACCATCTCAGCTAGTCATGTCTATACCTTTTTTAACACAAATATTTCTCAACTATTAATTTGCTTTTATATAATTCCTATATTCCTATAAGTTGTTAGTGTAACCAAACTAAATAGCATATTTCCTTTGATTTTTGCTTCTTTTTTTCTGTATGAGTAGCTCTATAGCAAAAGTTATTTGAGCTTGTATATATGTCTATATCCCCTTGTATTACTACTACTACTACTACTACTACTACTACTACTACTACTACTACTACTACTAGTACCACTACCACCACCACCATTACTGACAAAAATAATCAGCTGACTAGTTATATAACAGTTCACATTGGAAAAAAGTAGGAATTTTTATAGAATTGAAATTCAACATGAGTTCTGTCCTTGTGCAAATTATTTTAAATTTTAGTTCAAGAATTATAATTTATTATTATAATTATTAATTTTATCATCACAGATAAAATATATTATTGAATCTTATTAAGAAGTTTTTAGACCTCGATTTTTCACCCTTTTTAATATATCTTTCTCAGTTCCATGTCTTGTTCAAATTTTTATAATCATGACATTTATGCCTTGTTACAGGAAAATAGCTGGTGTAGGGGATAACTGGGTTTGGGAGCAGGAGAGAATTCATTTAAAATCCCAGATATTTCTTACTCTTATTAAGCTGTTTGATCCTGCCATTTCGATATCTTTCTTCTTCAGTATCCTCATTTTGAAAATGGAGATAATTATATTTGTACAACCTATCTCATATGACTGAGGAAAGCATTTAGTCACATTTGCATAGTGCTATAAGGTCCACACAATTTTACAGTTTCAAATCTGTGACAGGGTAGCTAAAGACACTAAGGGAATAAAAGATAGTATTAACAGAACAGTAACATTAAAAAATATAACATGAGAAAATATGTAATCCTTCTATATTCTACCCCAGTCAGATCATATTTGGAGCAATGTGTTCAATTCTAAATCACTCTACATTTTTGTTAGGCTTTCTATCTCTTGCCTATACACTGCCTATCCACCAAGACCCTGATGCTCCACCTCTCGAGAGTACCTCTGACTATTAGCATCTTTTGTTTTTTTCAAAATTTAAGTAAATTTCTATATGAGGCTTTTCCTCATTCCTCCAACTAATGCTGCCTTCCTTTGCCCCTGGAATATTGTGTTCTGATTTTGTATATTTTATGATTTGCACCCACCTTATAAATATATGCATTATTACTGCCAATAGAATGTAAGCTCCTTGAAGGCAAAAGTGGTTTCACTTTTGTCTTGTATTCTCAGAGTATATACCATGTATGGCACATAATAGACCATAAAATAATAGAACATAGAATAATATGTCCTTAATAATAGATCGATCGATTTGGGGCATTATATTTTCTGAAGAAGTTGCAATGTATTCATATGAGTGAGATAAGGGTTATAAAAGAACTGGAAACTGTCATATAAAGATAGGTTGATTGATCCAGGGATACGTAGATTGAACAAGGGATGATGTAGTAGAGACATGATGACAGTCTTCAACCCACAAAATCTCAGAGTTAGAAGGGAGCTCAGATTCTATTTAGCTCAATTCTTACCTGAACAAAATCTCTTCTATAACATTCCAAACAGGTGATCACATGTCCTTTGCTTGAAGACCACTGAAAGTTCTCTATCTGAGATTACCAATGACCTCCTTCTACCCAAATCTACTCATCTTCTCTCTTATTGACTTCTCATCTGCATTGGATATTCCCCATGTCTCTAAATTATTCTTTTCACTGCCATGATATGGAGTCAACTCCTGAAGTGTTGTTGTGGGTCTCTAAAGAGATAATGTATATATAGTGCTTTACTTTATAGTATTCCTCTAGATTTATTCATTTCTTCATTAAAAATAGCAGCTGTTTCATGGATTTGTTAGTCCTCCTTCTCACCCTGGGATTCTCCCCCATGACTCCAACTCAGATCTGAGTATGGGCAAAGCAAGTGAGTCCTACCTCAGTGCTAGCAAAGAGATCCCCTCTAACCTTCTTTGGAACAGTTGTTCAACCCCTTTATCATCTGTGGGCTGAGAATCCCTTAAATAGCCACTGTTGCTATTGATTCAGTTGCTCTCAAGGTCTGCTCCTGATTTGCTGGGGCCTGGTATGCCCTGGCGCAGTCTGCTCTGGACTATGCTCCACTCTCAGCCCAGTACAATAGACCCTCCCTGCCAACATCCTTAGTTGTCTTGGGCAGGAAAATTATTTCACCCTGTCATTTTGTGGGTTCTGCTGCTCCAGGAATTGTCTTATGGCATTATTTAAAGGTATTTGCAGGTGTTTTAGGGAGCACTCAGGTGAATCACTGCCTTTCCTCTGCCATCTTGGCTCTGCCCCTCATGGATTTGTTAGTAAGACAGCACAGTGCTTGTTACAAAGAAGGTACTTAATAAATGCTTGATTTATTATGAGAATAAAATGTGATAATATGTGCAAAGTGCTTTGCAAAATTTAAAGTATAATATAAATGTTAGCTGTAATTATATTTGGAAGGTGTCCAACCATAAAAAAGTGATTAGGCTCTTTTCTTGGTCATAGAGGACAGAACAAAGAGCAACAAATTCTAGATGCAAAAAGCAAGATTGTTGGATAAGGAATAAAAATAATATTTAAAGTTGTCTAAGAATTAAGTGAACTTATTTAATAAGTAGTGAGTTCTATATCATGTGAGCCTTCAGGTGGACATTGGGTATGTTTCAGAGCAAAATGTCCCAATAAATTCTTATTCTACAAACTCCTTTCAACAAGAATAACAATAATGTGAACCTTTAGGATAATTTAATATACTACTATTAATATCCCTTTATATTTATTTATTCAGTGTTTACAACAATTACAGGGGGCCATCTCCAATATCTTGCCACTGGACCCAGATAGCTGTGGAGGAGAAAATGAGGTTGGTAACTTTGCATAGTTTTGCCTCACTTAAATCCAGTTCCTTCAAGGCATTATATCACCTCCCTGATGTCATGGTCCTCTTTGAGAATGAAGAACCAAGAACAACAACTAATTATGGTGATAATTTTTGTCCCTAAAAGCTCTAAATTAAATTTAAATTTTATAATTATTTATAAAATATGGATTTTTGCACTATGATTGTAAAAATTCTACAGGTAAAATTTTAAACCTCTAATTATACACTTGATATTTTATGTGTTATATTCTGTAAGAATAAAAAGAAATGATCCAGTAAGATCCCATATGCTTACTATTATCTCTAACACAAAATTAAATTTCCTTATTTTACAAATTTTATAAACTGAAACATTTTAATGAAGTAAATTAGAATTTAGATGTTTAGTATGTCATAATAATCCTACATCAGCTTAATATTGATATTGATTTTTTTTAAATTTAATCAAAGGTTTAAAACATTTGTCTTACCACTAGACAAGTGCAGTCTTAAATCTGGTTACAAATTTAGTTTATTTCTGTATTTCATTTTACAGAAGACTAAAGTGAAAATGTTTGTTCACACAATTATGTGTAGAAAATGGTATGAGAACTTTATAAACTCTTTGCTGAGAGATGGAAATTCAGTTTTTACTTTTAGCAACCTAAATTATCAGTAAAACTGATATAAAATAAAGATATAAAACATTTGTTTCCTTCTGTGTAGTGGTAAGCACTGTCTCAAAAGATAAATGTATTCCCAGTTCAATTGAATATATTATTTCATATTTTTAAATGTTTATACATAAACTAACATTTGTATGAAAAGAAACTCTTCAGACATGAGTTTCTGCTCTGTTACCATTAACACACTGGCTACATACACTCACAGAAATTCTTTTTTTTTCTTTTTTCTTTTTAGTTTTCAACATTTATTTTTGTAATATTTCTAGTTTCAAATTTTTCTCTCTTCCTCCCCTCCTTCCCCCCTCCCCAAGACAGCAAGCAATCTGATATAGGTTATATATGTACAATCACATTAAACTTATTTCTGCATTAGTCATGCTGTGAAAGAAGAATCAGAGCAAAAAGGAAAAACCTCAACAGAAATTCTACTAAATGCCTAACCACTGTTGTCAAACAGTTTCTTTGAAAATTCACTAGATAAACATAAGCCAAGGACAACTCTAAATAAATAAATAAAAATAGCCTTATTACTACAATGAGAAGGAATAGAATGTTTATTTCTGTAGAACAATTGTGATGATCCATGATAGTTTTAATTTTAAAAAAAAAATATACAGGCCCAGTAATCATGGTTTTCAAAAAGTCTAGCATTTGTACTATAAGAATACAAGCTTAATATCTTGATCATGTGATTATAAAGATAAGTATAATTACAAGTGACAGAGGGGAATGAGGGAACTACTCTGGCACAGTGTAATGAATGAAATTGAAGGTATACATGTTCATTTGACGATCCATTTCAAATTTGTTTGCTTGAATGTTGAACCCTTGTGATGACTTGGAAACAATTTGATGACAGGTTGAAGAAACTCCAAGAATTGCACTTAATTAGAAGTAGTCAGTTTAATGTAATAGCTGCACAAACATAAAAAGTGCTGTTTTCAAGTAACTGAAGAAGCAAATTTATAATTCTTCAAATTTTGCTACAGAGGAAAAATATATTTGGGACATAATTGGGCATTTATTTACTGCTTAAAATATCATGAGGGGTATATGAGTGTTAGGAAAGACTAGTATCTTTTGGCAAATAGGCTAAACCAAATTGACAGTAACCAACAGGTCTCAGACCTATCAGTAAGTTAGGGAGGTCTCTACTCAAAGCATGTAGAGATTTCTCACAGCAGAATGGGCAGATGTGAAAGTTTTCTTTTAATAGACCATTAAGGTGAAAGCAGGGTCTGTTAAGTGCTTAGACCTTGAAAGATGCCATGGTCATGGGTTGTATCCTGAGCCACCATAAGTTTTCTTGACTTTTGCCTTGCCACTGGATTCCAATGACTCTAGAAGAGTGATGCCAATGACTTTGCATGAATTTGCCTTGCTTAAATTCGATTTATGTATGAGTCAAAAGTCATCACCCATACTATTTTGTCATTTTTACTTACCACAAAGTCCTGTGGTGATAGGAAAGTGACAAAGTAGCAGTGTGGATATAGTGGGAGCTTTAGTCACAATCTTGTACACAAGTAGCCCAGATTATATGGTCATCTTCTCACTGGACTGAAGCAAGAGTAGGATTCAGCAGCCCTCTTGGTGTCTGAGCAGCCTTTTTTTAAGGACCACACTGATTACCTCCTGGCTTGAGGAAGAGGATAGAAAAGTTGCCCTAAAAATTGTCTGCTTCACTAAACCTCACCCCATCCTGCTTACTGCAGTAGGCAAGGATCCTACTCTGTAGGTGAAGAACAAAGAAATGTACAAAACCTTTTAAAAATATGATTCCAGTCATCATGGGTACATGGAATATGCACACACTTAGGGACAACAAGAGATCCAGTGGATCTGAAGGACAAACATCTCTCTCTCTCTCTCTCTCTCTCTCTCTCTCTCTCTCTCTCTCTCTCTTGTTGTTAGAGAAATTGGCAGGCATAATATCCAAAGAGAAGCCCTGAGTGAAACAGGACTGGCAAATGAAGGCCAACTTATGAAGTCAGATCTAGATACATGTTTTTCTAGATAGGGAACACTATGAAACTAGTGTAGGTTGCACAATCAAAACTAATCTAGTCAACAAGCTTGTATGACTCCCAAAAGGAGTGAACAACAGGCTCATAACAATGTGATTGTCACTTGAAGGAAACTGCCACACTTCCATCAATAGTGCATATGCTTCCATCATGATGAACCCCTATGAGGTCAAAGAAAAATTTATTAAGACCTGGAGACCCTCATCATCAAAAGAGGAAAACTTGTAATTCTAGGTGATCTAATGCCACAGTAGACACAGATAATCAGACATGGCAGGGAATCCTTGGGAAGAATGGAGTCAGAAACAGCAACAACAATGATCACTTAGCACTGAAGTCTAGTATATCTCATGACCTTTTCATCACAAACACTGTCTTCCATTAACCTAAATATAAAATGTCATGAATGCATCCTCATGGAAAACATTGGAATTTAATAAATTATGTCATTGCAAGGAAAAGAGCAAGATATGACAAAGGTGATGCATGGTATACAGTGCTTGACCAATCATAGACTTGTCCTCTCCAAGCTAAACATTCATATTCAACAAAAGCTGTGACCCCAAGAGAAGACAACTACCAGAAGACTTCATATCAGCAGATTAGAGTGCTTCTCTGAGTGTGAGCAGTTTGTTGCTGTGAGAAAATAATGGGATTTGGCAGATACTCAAAGGCTCACCTGGAGATTAATCTAAACTGACTGAATTAAGTGAGAGTGATTGACTTTGCTGATTAGCCTACTTCAAGTTAATTAGATTGTAACCACACCTGGCTGGCCCTTAAGGAGATATTGTTTTCAGAAGCTAAGGACTTTGAACTCAACTTGAGACCACCTTCAAGTCCAATGAACCAATGGATTTGGATGACACCTACCAATCAGGTTGAAGCAGCGTGTAAGGACTGTCTCTGCTGCATACCTATAAAAAGCTTCCACACTCAGTTTGAGAGGAGTTCATGGTTGAGAGACCAGACTGGAACTCTAGGCTAGAAAGGCCTTTTCTTAACTTTCTGAACTCCACGTGAATACCTGGTATGCTTTAATAAATGCTTAATGCTCAAAGACTGGTGCTAAAGCTTCTAATTTAAGGTGACCACACATTTATATTTTAATCACATTGCTAACATGGAGGAAAAGCTGAACCAATGCACAGTTGGCAATAGTGAAACAGAAAAAGAGTGGGCAGCTTTCAGAGAGAGTACAGTACTGCATTTACTCGTCTGGGTCATAATACTCACAAATATCAAGATTGACTTGATAAAAATGATAGGGAAATTCAAAAGCTGATAAACAAAAAATGACAACTCCATAGGATTTACCAGCAAGATAGTTAATCTGTCTCTAAGAAGGCAATAATCAACTCCATCAAAGGTAAAGTGCAAGTGAAGCCGAGAAATGCAAAATTCTTAGCTCAGTAAAAGGTAGACAAAATTCAGTTCTATGCTGCTAGAAATAATCAAAAGTTCTTTTATGATGCCCTGAAGGCTATTTATGGGCCAAAGACCTGTGGTACATCTCAACTACTCAGTGCTGATGGAGCCACATTGATTAGTGCTAAAGATGTGATCCCAGAAAGATGGACTGAATACTTCCATAGTGTTCTCAACAGACCAACATCAACCAATGTTGAAGTCATTGACTGTATATCTCTCTAGCTAAACTTACAGCTGAAGAAGAGATTTTGGCTCTTCTCATGTGGCAAAAGTGCCTGTTGCTTATTCTATTCCAACTGAGATTTACAAGGCAGGAGGACCACTGTTCATACAAAAGCTGGATGAAATCTCCTGGGTTCTATGGCAAGAAGTTATCCCTCAGGAGTTCAAGGATGCTCCTATTGTCTATCTTTATAAAAAAAGAGGAAATAGATTGTCCTTTGACCATCACAGTGGGGGAGGGAGAACATCTCTTAGTCATTGCTGGCAGGATTCTTGCCAGCATCCTCCTTAATAAGCTGATCCTTCACCTGGAAGATAGTCATCTACCTAAGAGCCTGTGTAACTTCAGAAAGGGCCAAGGAATGGTTGATATGATTTTTCTATACAGCAACTCTGGGGGAAATGCCAGGAGCAGAACAGTGGTCTTTAAAAAATATCTGTTGATCTGGCCAAGTCCTTTT
Organism: Dromiciops gliroides; assembly: GCF_019393635.1. Lineage (NCBI taxonomy): Eukaryota > Metazoa > Chordata > Mammalia > Microbiotheria > Microbiotheriidae > Dromiciops > Dromiciops gliroides. Next base: position 357,434,911 of record NC_057864.1, on the reverse strand, counting down.
ATACTGTTATTCATGAGGGTTTGTGGAAAACCACAGCAAAAATTGTTTGACTGGAGAAGTGCATCAGTATTGTATGTTAGTTTCATGATGGCATGCTAACATGGGTCCTGGATAATGTATGATGCTCTCCCTCCTTCCTAGTCACCAATGGAGTGAATCAGGGCTGTGTGCTTGCTCTGATGCTTTTTAGCATGTTTTCAGTGATGTTGTCAGATACCTTCAATGATGATAAAAATGGTATCAAGGCCAGCTACCACACTGATGGTAGATTATTTAATTTGAGAAGGCTATAAGACAAGACTAAAATAGAGGGAGAGGCGGTATGTGACTTTTTGTTCACTGATAATTGTGCACTCGATGCAGCCTCTGAGGCTGAGATGCAACAAGGTAAATATCAATTCTCTGCTGCTTGTGCTTATTCTGGCTTAACAATTCACACCAAGAAAACACAGGTTCTCCACCAGTTAGCACCACATCACTCCTTGGAATCATCAGTTATAGAAAATGGAGAAATTTTAAATGTTGTCCATAAGGTCACTTCAGTATGGTTTCCAAAGACATACGTATAGATGATGAGGTTGATTTATTCATTGCCAAATCTAGCTCAGCATTTGGAAGGATCCACCAGAAAGTGTGAGAGAGAAAAGGTACTAGATTCCCTACCAAACTGAAGATAAACAGAGCTATTGTGCTGACTTCATTACTGTATGCCTGTGAAACCTGGACAGTATACCAGTATCAAGCCAATAAATGGACTCATTCCCATTTGAATTGTTTAAGAAGATTCTGAAGATCACCTAGCAAGATAAAGTCTGTCTGGCACTGAGGTCCTTTCTCTAGCTGAGCTGCCAAACATTCAGACTCTACTGCAGAGAGGACAATTCCTAAGGGCTAATTCCATTGTTCAAATACCAAACCTACATTTGCCTAAAAGACTATTTTATGGAGAACTCACAAAAGGCAAACACTCACACAGAGGTGAGAAGAAGAAAGTGTTACAAGGGCACTCTCAAGTTTTCTCTGAAGAACTTTAAAATCGATTGTGAGATGTGAGAATCACTGGCACAAGATCACCCAGCACAGCACGCTTGAATCAAAGATGATGCTGTTCTCTAGGCACAAAGTCAAATTACAATAGTTAAAAAAAACACAAAATAAACAGGAGATGCACAAATTTAGAAACATCTCTACTCCAAATATTCATATGGACTATTTGTTCCCAAACTGTGATAAAGCCTTTGGAGTTTGTATTGGTCTGATCAGCCACAGTTGGACACACTATACCTTGACTCCAGCATAGTGATACCATTTTGGTCCTCTTTGAGCAGACAATAACCAAGACATCAATTAGGAAATTTTTGGCATGAAGCCCTGAGGCCACTGTATGAAAAGCCACAGGAATCATAAACTACTGAATGTATTGTACTGTTGTAGAGAGAATTCCTACCCAAGGAAAATTAGTTAAGTCTTAAGTTTCCTTCTAGCTTTGAGATGTTATGCTAAAGTCTAAAGCATAGTATAAATATATACATATTTTAATGCAATCATTTTTTCTTTTGAGTTGTTATAAAATTTGGACTTACAAGCTAAAATACTCTCATGTAGCTTTATTATTTCAAAGGGATGGTATTCATTGCATAAGTGTACCTAAGCATTATTTCAAAAAATATTGATGAATTTTTGTATTATTAATTTATACTTTTTGTACAATGGCAGAGTTAGAAATACTGGGATGTTCTGGGGGATACAGAAACAATGAAGAGCTATTTTAGAGGGAATTGAAATTCCCTCTATCAATTTTATCAATATTTACTGCCTGGTTGTCCTTGGACAAATCACTGGGTTTCAGATTTCTCATCTATAATATAAAGGGGTTGAACAAGATGACCTCTGAATTGCCTTCCAGATCTAAATCTATTCGCCCATTAAAGGTCTTGCTTCAAGTGGATATATATTAAGTTGCTGTTGGAAATTGCTATTACCTTTGTGCCTGAGTGATTTATTTAAGAACTCTTTAATATGTTGGCTCTTTAATAAGATAATGGCTCTTCTAATTACCCAAATTCAATAATTAGAGTGCCCCAAAAGCTTTAAAAAATAAACAAAATTACTTGGGAGTTGAAATCAGAGAAACCTTGATTCAATTAAATATGTTTATGTTTGTGATAGGAATACTTAAATTACTTTGTTACAGCAGTAGAGAGGGAAAGACAGTTGATTTAGTTTCTACATATTGGTTGACATTCAAGGGGAAATTTTCTCATGAATTTTCCAATTTAGGCCCGTAAAACTAGGGAAATTAAATTAGTCACAAAGATTGTTTTCCTGGCATTTTTAAAAAACAGGTACACCCATGTATAACTGGTAGAAATACAAATTGATTTTTTTTGAGAACATCTTGTAGTATACAACAAACATTTAAAATATAATTAAAGCCTTTGACCAGATAATTTATATATTGTAAATTTAGCCTAAGATTCTATTATAAATACAAAGACCTATCTGCCTAAAGATCTTTCAAAGAACTGAACATAATCTAAATATTCAACAATTAGATCATATCAGAATAAATTATGGTATAGCATATTAGAATACTACAATTTATAACAATGACTTCTGAGGTCCATTCCAGTTCTAAATATACCATTCTATAAAACTAAATGTGGGAGGAGGCAGAGCCAAGATGGCAGGGGAAAGGCTGTGACTCTTCATGATCCTGACAAATCTGTCTACGTACTTAAAAAAAAAAAAATGCCACAAGACAACTCCTGGAGCAGCAAAACCCACAAAAGAACAGAGTGAAACAACTTTCCAGCCAAAGATGGCTTAAATAGGTAGCAGGGATCATCTGCTATACAAGGTGATAGAGAAGTTCAGCACATAGCCCCAGGCAGACAGCACATCCAGAGCCTCAGAATCTTCAGAAACAGTGGCTTATTCTGAAACTTGGCTCACAGACAGGTGAGGGGGTCCAGTGGTTACCTGGGGGTAAAGAGTGGGGGGTCTCTGCAAGAGCAGGGGTAGAACCCAGGAAGCAGACTTGAGTGGCAGAGCCCCAGTGGGGGAGGGGCACAAGAACACCAAACTTTCAACCGTAGAGAATCAGATTTCAATCAGATTTCTGCTTCCAGGTTAAAGAGAAAGCAGGTCCATGGTTACTTACAGTCTAGGCAGGCTGAGAACAAGCCTAATCATACGACTTGGGACCCCCTATAGCTTGGAACAGTGCATGCTAGAAGCAGCACTACACTTTAAGGAGTTAAAAGCCAAGAAATAGGCGGCCAAGATGAGCAGGCAGAGAAAGCAGCCGACCATTGAAAGTTTCTTTGGTGGCAAAGCAGATCAAAACACACCCTCAGAAGAAGGTAGTAACAAAGTCAAAGCTCCTACATCCAAAGCTTCCAAAAAAAATGAATTGGTCTCAGGCCATGGAAGTGCTCAAAAAGGACTTTGAAGATAAAGTAAGAGAGGTAGAGGGAAAAGTAAGAGAGGTAGAGGAAAAAATGGAAAGAGAAATGAGAGTGATGTAGAAGGGTCATGAAAAAAAGTCAACAGCTTGAAAAGCCAAATTGGCAAAATGGAAAAGGAGGTGCAAAAACACACTGAAGAAAACCCTTGCTCAAGAATTAGGATAGAGCAAATAGAAGCTAATGACTTTATGAGAAATCAAGACACAATAAAAAGAGAATAACATACACACTCTAGTGGGTCTAGTAATATATTTTCCCTGAGGGAAAGTGGGAGGGAAAGGGGACAAGGGGGGGAGAGGTGAAGGGAGGGAAGATTGGGGTAGGGGGGTAGTAAAAAGCAAAACACTTTTGAGGAGGGATAGGGTGAAAGAAGATAGAAAATAGAGTAAATATCAAGGGGAAGAAATAGGATGGAGGGTAATACAGTTAGCAATAAGTAATTGTGAAAGAAATGATGAGCAAGATGCTATCAGAAGGACTTACAAAAATGCAATCATCTGCAGAGAAAGAACTAATGATATCTGAATAAAGATTGAAGTATAATTTTATTTGCTAGCACCTCTTTCTAAGGTTATTTTGTCTGTTTTCTTTCACAACCTGACTAATGTGAAGATGTTTTGCATGACTACAAACATATGATTTATATTGAACTGCTTGATTTCTTAGGGAGGGGTGAGGAGGGAGGGAGGAAGAAAATTTGGAACACAAAGTTTTTTAAAAATCAATGTGAAAGGGGAGGCTAGGTGGCACAGTGGATAAAGCACCGGCCCTGGATTCAGGAGTACCTGAGTTCAAATCCGGCCTCAGACACTTGACACTAGCTGTGTGACCCTGGGCAAGTCACTTAACCCCAATTGCCCCACAAAAAAAAAAAAGAAAGAAAAAAAATCAATGTGAAAAAAATTTTTACATGTAACAGGGAAATTTCTAAATAAATAAATAATTTTAAAAACTGAATATGTAAATTATAGAGGATTTAAATATCCATATTAAGTGATATGAAGTGAAGAAAGAAGAACCAACAATGTGTGTATTTGTGAGAGAGATAGACAGACAGCAGGCAGGCAGGCAGAAACAGAGACAGAGAGAGAGAGATGTAAACAATAGCCAGAATCAAAATTTATACAAATACAGAAATTAGCTTTCTACTCTCTATGGGGATTTGACTTATGGGTATTAGTAACTAAGGGGAGCTAAGAGTACCAGACAAAAGACATACTTGAGAGTAATGATATGGATAAGAATGTGGTATAAGCAGAAATGCAAAAAAGTAACCAGAATGCTGTGTGAAATCAATCCAAACACATTAGTTAGTAATAACAAACCGAAGCATCCCTTTCCCTTTTAGTCTACCATCTCTGCATTCCTGTGGGTCTGAACAGCAATAGCTAGTAAATTATAATACACAATGTCTATACTAAATTAATTAAAATATAGATATGCGTTTAAAATTATTTTCTATTGTTTTTCAAAGTATATAAAATTATTTAATAAAATGAAAACAAAAAAAACATTTTACAATATTTATCCCTCTTTTCATGTATCCTCTAATTTCATGTGATCAACAAAAATACTCATGTGATATTTCAGTCAAAATTTAACAGAATTGTGAATGGTGTCAATTTTCCCTTTTTAATATCCACAATTTCAGTTGCAGTAAGAAAGAATTTCATAACTACATTAGGTCATTACTAATATATATATATAATTACAATAGTTGGATAAAGGTTAATAGAATCATCAAAGTTGTTTTCTTTGCATAATCTACCAGCTGTCATATTTTGAATTATAAATGAATCTCTATAATTTGCTTTACCTTTCTCTGCAAGTGCTAGTAGTTTTCAAAATTTTACTGTTTAAATAGAATATTCTAACATGAAGTATTTCTATGTATAGATACATTTATGCATTCAAAATTGATTTCATTTATTTTATTTCCTTGCATACCTCCCCTTTTAATTTACTTGAGATTAGAGGTAGTGTAAATAATAGTTGACTTTTGATTATTAAAACCAACTTGAAAAAAGGAAAATGAACCTCAAACTTTCCCCCAAAGCATCAAATGTTTTAAATGAGTATTTGAAAGTCAGTGAATTTTTTTCAGTTACCAAAAAGAATGTTCCTTAGTGTTTTCAAAGGAGATTTCATATCTTGGCATGGCATCATGATTTATTGTGGAGTGTGTGTACTCATGTATGTATATGTATATATACTGTGTGTATATATGCATGTGTATATACATATGTACTTAGTTCTAGAACAAATAGGGCTTACTAGAGATTCAAGGAGCATACGACATGCATCAATAACGATTATGACCTGTTTGTAGTCTACAGATTACCATGTAGGTAGCACATTAAAGGGGATAGAAGGGTTAATATTCTTGCTGTAGATATTTGACTAACTGCAATTTTGTTGCCTTTGAACAGAGATGTCTTATAAATAGAGAGAACTGATCTATGTAAGGCTTTCAGATATTGTAAAAGAGGTTATTGTATTGTTTACATCTTGGAAGGTTTTTCTTTTAATTATTATTGCTATTTTTTATGCCTGAAAATGGGATGACCCATTGAGAAGACAGCAGCTATGTTTGTATATGTATGTGTGTGTATGTTTGTGGGTATCAACATCTCTGTGTATGTGAGTACTAGACTCTGGAGATAGAATAATAAAACATTATAAAGTCCCTGCCTTCAAGGATCTTATATCCTACTGGAAAGGAAGGATACAACATGCACACAGATGATGAAACCAAAGAAAAAACCAGTTTTATATGTCTTTGAAGAGGGGAAGGGACAGAGGGATGATGAAAAGGCAGGATGAGGAAAAGGTACTTTGGTAAATGTATTAGAAATGAAGGAAGAAAAGGAATATAAACGTCAAAAATGAAGTGGCATTACATTCCAGGCAAATAGTGAGGAAGATAACCTGTGTCACTGAATGGAAGTATAAAATGTAGTTGAATTTGCCTAGAATGTAGATGGTGAGGAAAAGAGTAATGATAAATAAAACTGGAAAAGTAAGCTAGGCTAGATTGTGGAGGGTCTTAAAAGCCAGCCTAAAAAGTTTGTGTTTTATGCTGCAGGCAACAGTGAGTCATTAAGTGTTTGTTTAGTATCAGAGTGATGTAGTCAATCCTGTGCCACGGAAAAGTTATTCTGATAGGTATGTGAAGGATGTGTTGCTTGGAGTGGAATTGGATATTTGTAGTGAAAAATAGGTGAGTATTAAAATATTTACATTCAAAAGACCTAGAGAATATTTGTTTGCATTTTTTTCCTCCCAGTTTCAGACCTGGCATCATGGTCTGTGATTCTTTTTATTTATTTTTTATTTTTTTGCAGGGAAATGAGGATTAAGTGACTTGCCCAGAGTTACACAGCTAGTAAGTGTCATGTCTGAGGTCAAATTTGAACTCAGGTCCTCTTGAATCCAGGGCTGGTGCTTAATCCACTATGCCACCTAACTGACCCTGAGAATGTTTTTTCTTTTAAATATTTGTTCATTTTTAATTTATTTTTAATTTTGAGTTCCAAATTCTCTGCCTCTTATTCTTCTCCCACCCACCTAGAAGGCAATCAATATGATATCAATTATACATGTGAAATCATGAAAATTTATTTCCATATTATTACAAAACAAGCAAGAAAAATAAAGTAAGAAAACTATATTTCAGAGTTCATCAGTTCTTTCTCTCAAGGTTAATCAGTTATTTCTCTTTTTTGTGATGATTCTTTTGGAATTTTCTTTGATCATTTTATTGATCAGAGTAGCTAAATCTTTCACAGTCAATCATCATTAAAATATTGCTATTACTGTATACAATAATATCCTGGTTCCATTCATTTCACTCTTCATCAGTTCATGTAAATCTTCCCAGGTATTTTGGAAAGCATCCCACTTATCAATTTTTATAGTATAATAGTATTACATCACAATCATATATGACAACTTGTTTGGGCATTCCCCAATTGATGGACATCTATACAATTTCCAACTCTACTACCATGGAAAGAGTTATAAATATTTTTGTGTATATATATATATATATATATATATATATATATATCCTTTTTATTTGATCTCTTTGGAATACAGACTTAGTATTGCTATAGCTGTGTGAAAAGGTATGCACAGTTTTAAAGAGCTTTAGGCATAGTCATAATTTTTTCTCCAGAATAAGTTGGACTGGTTTGCAATACAACTAACAGTTTATTAAAGTACCTGTTTTCCCTCATCCCTTTCTCCCTTCCAACATTTATCTTTTTGGTAGGTATAAAGTAGTTCTTCAGAGTTGTTTTAACTTTCATTTCTTCAATCACTAGTGATTTATAGCATTTTTTCATGACTGTATGTAGCTATTATGTCTTCTTAAAACTGCTTATTCATATCCCTTGACAATTTATCAGTTAACTTATTTTTTTTATAAATTTTACTCAGCTTCCTGTATATTTGAGAAAAGAGGCCTTTATTAGATACATTTTCTGTAAAAATTTTTATATTACTTTATTATAGATTCCTTGAATATCTCTTTTAATTAGGTCCATTTCTGCTTTTGTTTTGTCTGAGATGATTGCCACCCCTCTCTTTTTTAACTTTAACTAAAGAATAATAGATTCTGTTCCTTCTCTTTATTTTAACTCTATGGATGTGTATCTTTCTCCTTCAAGTGTTTCTCTCATAAAGAACATATTGCTGGTTTCTTGTTTCTAATCCATTCTGCTACCTCATTCCATTTTATGGGTGAGATCATCCCATTCACATTCACAGGTATTATCATTACCTGTGTATTTCCTTCCATACTATTTTCTTCTATTTATATTTCTTTCTCTTTTTGCCTTTCTTCCCAAAGGTCTGTTTCGCTTCTAACCACTGCCTCTATTATTCTGCCTTCCCTTTTATCATCTACATACCCCCTTCTCTTATCCCCTTCCCCTCGTCTTGCCCAGTTGGGTAATAGATACAGGTATAGATGTAGATATAGGTGTAGGCAGAGGTATAGGTGTAGGCAGAGGCAGAGGCAGAGGCAAAGGCAGAGATAGAGATAGGGATAGATAGAAATAAGTAGAAATGCACACAAATATACATATATATACACCCACCACACACACATACATACATATAAATGTTTGTATATTCTTTCCATTTTGAATCAACTCCAGTAAGAGTGAGATTCAAGCATTGAACACTGCCCCCATTTCCCCTGTACTGTAAAAGTTATTTCTTGCAAACCTCTTTTTATATGAGACAATTTTCCCCATCCTACCTCTCCTTTACCTATTCTCCCAACACATATTTAATACCCCTTCAATATTTTTTTCATTCATCCCAACAAAATCAACTCATATCTGTGCCCTTTGTCTTTATATACTACTTTTAACTTCCCTAATAATGATAAGGTTCTTAGGAACCACATGTATTATCTTCCCATATAGGAATGTGAACAGTTTAACTTTATTGAGTCTCTTATGATTTCCCTTTCCTGTTTACCTTTTTATGCTTCTATTGATTCTTATTTTTGAGCATCAAATTTATTCTTTGGCTCTGATCTTTTCATCAAGAATGCTTTAAAATCCTCTATTTCATTAAATATCCATTTTTGTCTAAAGGTTTATACTGATTTTTGTTGGGTAGGTGATACTTGGCTGTAATTCTAACTCCTTTGCCCTCCAGAATATTATATGCCAAGCACTCTGATTCTTTAATGTTGAAACTGCAAAATCTTGTTATGCTGATTGTGACTTTACAATGTGTGAATTGTTTCTTTCTGGCTGATTGAATTTTTTACTTTGGAATTTGATTATAATATTGTAGGGAGTTTTCATTTTGGAGTCTTTCAGAAGGTGATCAGTGGATTCCTTCAGTTTCTACTTTATCCTCTAGTTCTAGAATACCAGGGCAGCTTTCCTTGAAGATTTCTTGAAAAAGGATATGTGGTCTCTCTTTTTTATCATGGATTTCAGGTAGTCAAATAATTCTTAAATTATCTCTCTACAATCTATTTTCCAGGTCAGTAGTTTGTTTGTTTTTTATGATGAGATTTTTACATTTTCTTCTCTTCTCTTTCATTCTTTTTTATTGATTCTTTATATCTCATGGAGTCATTAGCTTCCATTTTGTCCAATTCTAATTTTTAAGGAATTATTTTCTTCAATGACCTTTTATTACTCTTTTCCCCTTTGGCCAATTCTACTTTTTAAGGAGGTTTGGTGAATTTTTTACTTCCTTTTACATTTTTCCTAGTCTTCTTTTTAAGGACTTATTTTCTTTAGTGGGTTTTTTAGTAGATGAAGGAGGAAGGGAGGGAGCAAGTTGCTGAAGGATGCAGTAAGGGAAAAACTCACGGACACAAATAGTGACCTTTCTTGGCAAGAAGGATAGATCATCCTCTGATACTGAAAGAAAGGAGAAGAGGACATGTGAAGGATATTAAGGTGTGGAGGAGGAAGATGGAAAAGCTAACCATGAATGACTTTGATTTATTAAGAATCACAGAATTAACAAATTACAGAAAATGAGAATCAGAAAGGAACTCTGAAGACATTTAGTCCAACTTCTTTCTGAATAAGAATCCTCTCTACATCATCAGGGACAAGTGACCATGAATATATTTACTTTAAAATATGCATTAGGGGGTATCCTACTAATCATGAGGCAGCTCATTCAACTTACAAAAAACACTAGATCTAAGGACATTTTTCAATATATAAAAATCTGCCCCTTCAATTTCTATCCTGTTCCTAGTTTTGCCCCCTGGAGTCAAGCAAAATAAATCAAAACTATCCTTCAGATAACACTCATTCAAGTTCTTGATGACACCTATCATGTCTTTCAAATTTCTTTTCTTCTTCAGATTTTATTTTACAGTTCAATGAGATGTCATAATAAGCATTCTATCATCCATTAACCATCTATCTTATTTCTCCTATTATGAATCCAGGGATTTCATGATTTCTGCTTCAGTAACCAATCTTCCATTGTTGGTCAAAATCAATCATTTAGTCAGTCAACTAACATTTATTAAGGACTTGCTATGTGTCAGGTACTATACTAAGCACTGGGAATACAAAGAAAATGGCAACAACAGCAACTCAGCCTAATTCCTGCTCTCAGGGAACTGAATTCACATTCTAATGGGGGGTGGAGAGGTATGAGAAAAAACATCATGCTTCTCTTGGCACTCTTTCCATCTTTTCAAAAAGATAATTTAAATTTTTATTTCCCAGTTACATGTAAAAATAATTTTAACATTCTTTTTTAAAAATTTTGAATTCCAAATTCTCTCCCTTTCTCTCCCCTGAACAATCATTGAAAAAGCAAGGAATTTGGTATACTTTATACATATGTAGTCATGCAAAATATATTTCTATATTGGACATGTTGTAAAAGAAAACACAGACCCTACTCAGCACAAAATAACACAGGAAGAATAAAGGTTTTGTTTTTTTTTTAAGTATGTTTGATTTTCATTCAGATTCTGCCTGTTCTCTTTAATGAGATGGATAACATTTTTCATTATAAGGCCTTTGGAATTATGTTGGATCATTATATTGTTGAAAATAGCTAAGTCATTCACAGTAGATCGTTGTACAATATTGCTATGCAGAATGTTATCCTGGTTCTGCTCATTTTACTTTGCATCAGTTAATATAAGTTTTTTCAAGCTTTTCTTAGAGAATCCTGTTTGTCATTTCTTATAGTATAATGATATTCCATCAGAATCATACACCACAACTTGTTCAACCATGCCCCAATTGATGGGCAACTCCTCAATTTCTCATTCTTTACCTTCACTAAAAGAGCTTCTATGAATATTTACATAGATAGATAGATAGATAGATAGATAGATAGATAGATAGATAGATAGATCCTTTTCCTTTTTTATGTCTTTGGGATACTGACCTAGGAGAGATAGTGCTGAGTCAAAGGTTTTATATCTCTTTGGGCATACTTCCAAATTGATTTCCAGTCTGGTTGAATCAGTTCACAACTATATCAACAATACATTAGTGTATCAATTTTCCCATATCCCCTCCAACATTTGTCGTTTTTGCTTTCTTATTAACTAATTTGATAGTTGTGAGGTTGTACTTCAGAGTTGTTTTAATTTTAATTTCTCTAATCAAGTGATTTAGAGCATTTTTTCATATGACTATAGATAGCTATGATTTTTTCTTTTGAAAACTTCCTGTTGATATCCTTTGACTACTTAGCAATTTGGAAATGGCTCTTATTCTTTTGACTCAATTCTCAATCTATTGGAGAAATGAATCCTTTAATAGATAACATGCTGTTTTTCATAGTGATGATTACTATGCATTTATTTCCCTCTTGTTTTGCCCTGTTAATCCTATTTTCTCTCTCCTTTCATCCTGTTCATTTTCAAAAGTCTTTTGCTTCTGAATATCACCTCCTTCAATCCACCCTCCCTTCTCTCAGTTCCCCCTTCTCTTATCCCCTTTCCCTCCTCCTTTCTGGTAGAGTAAAATATAATTCTATACCTAACTGGGTGTGTATGTTATTCCCTCTTTGAGTCACTTCTGATGAGAATAAAGTTCAAGTGCTCCCCCCACCTCCTCCATCTTTCCCTCCACTGTAAAATTTCATTTGTAACTCTTTTATATGATATAATTTACCCCTTTCTCCCTATTCTTTTCCCCTTCTCCCAATATATTCTTCTTTCTCACCTTTTTTATTGTTTTAGATATCATCCCATTCACACTATGTTCTCTGTATATGTATGCTCTTTCTATCTGGCCTAAAAATGAGAAAACTTTTAGGAGTTACAAGTATCCACTTCCCATGTGGGGATGTAAGGTTTAACTTTACTGAATCCCTTATTATTTCTCTTTCCTTTTTGCCTTTTTATGTTCTCTTGAATCTTGTATTTGAAATTTTTTTTATTCAGCTCTAATATTGTGTGTGTGTGTGTGTGTGTGTGTGTGTGTGTGTGTGTGTGTGTGTGTGAGAGGCAACTGTGGTTAAGTGACTTGCCCAAGGTCATGCAGTTTGTAAGTGTCAAGTGTCTGAGGCCAGATTTGAACTCAGGTCCTCCTGACTCCAGGGCCAGTTCTCTATCCACTGTGCCACCTAGTTGCCCCTCAGATCTAATCTTTTCATCAGATATGCTTGAAAGTCCTCTATTTCATTAAATATCCTTTTTCCCCTGAAGGTTTATACTGATTTTGCTGAGTAGGTAATTATTGGTTGCAATCTTAGCTCCTTTGCCCTCCAGAATATTATATTCCAAGTCCTCTAATCCTTTAATGTAGAAACTGCAAAATCCTGTGTTATGCTGACTGTGGCTCCACAATTTGTGAATTATTTCTTCCTGGATATTTGTAATATTTTCTCCCTGATCTAGGAGCTCTAGAATTTGACTATAATATTTCTAGGAGTTTTTGTTTCAGGGTCTTTTTCAGGAGGTGAGCAGTTGATTCTTTCAATTTCTATTTTACCTACTGTTGTTGGTATACTGGGACTTGTCCTATGGTAGTGCAACCTGTGCTAGACTGTGCTCCACTCTCACCCTGGCATGAAAGACCTTTCCTGCTGTCCTTATAACCTGTCTGGTGCCAGAAAATTATTTCACCCTTTCCCTTTATGGGTACTGTGTCTCCAGAATTTGTTTTGAGGCATTATGTTAAGTGGTTTGGGGGAAAATTTGGGAGAACTCAGGTGAGTCCTTTCCTTCTCTTTGCCATCTTGGCTCTGCCCCTCCACTATCAATCTTTGAAGAATGAAATTATCAAAATAGGCATAGGGAAAGAGGGAATAAATTGGTGTTGAGAATAATTTGATTTACTATAAAATAATATAGAGGCAACCATTTATTCATTGAAACAATTAAGAAATTCATAAAATTTTCACGACGTAAAGTAAATTCACATTAAAAATCAGCATCGCTGGATATTACCTACAAATCAAGAAGGAGGAGATAGAAAAATTCTACCCAAAATAGCTATAAAAGTTAGAAAATATCTGGGAGTACATCTATAAAGATGTACTCTAAAATATCCTTTGCAGAAGTACAGAATAAAATAACTTGAGAAATATTAATTAACCATGGACAGGTTGAGGAAATATGATAATATTTAAAAATTATCTAAATTAGTTTGCTTATTGAATGTCATGCCAATCAAAGTAGCAAAAGATTTTTTATAGAGCTAGGGGGAAAATAATATAATTCTTATGTAAAAACAAATAGTCAAGAATTTTAAGGTTGACAGTGAAAAAAGTGGGAAAGCTGTCTAACCATATTAGATATCAATCTATATTGCAAATAGTAGTAATTAAAAGAATTTGTTATACCTCTGAATTATGTGGCCAATAAGATGGAGGTCTAGAAATTTTCTCTGGTTTTTATGACCTCTTAAACCTCTCAAAAATAGTAATTATACAGAAGAGATAGGACAATTTTGGCTGCCTCCTCAATCCAGAACACTAAGAACCCTGATAAGGTAGCAATCAAGTGAACTAGTAGTGAATACCTAACACCTAATATACTCAGCACCCTCTCTTCCACTTCTCACAAAGTTTTGGCAGTGCAACACAAGCCTACACACAGGCTTACAACAAAACTCAACTCTAATCTCTTGCCTCTGACCAGTGCGAGAAAACCAAAAGGCAGAAACTTGTCCTTCTTGGAAATCAGTACAGCAATGCTCTGTACTACAACAGAGCTCAGTCAGAAAACTGAGGAACAGAGGGAACTGGGCAAGACACCCATGTGGCTTTATACCACAATTATGCCTGCTTGAAAGAGCCCAACATCTAGCTAAGTGTAATTCTGCCCTTTTCCCCTCTGTAAAATATATTAGAGGCATAGATTGAAATAAATGTGAGGTGGGGCAGCTAGGTGGCGCAGTGGATGGAGCACCGGCCCTGGAGTCAGGAGTACCTGAGTTCAAATCCGACCTCAGACACTTAACACTTACTAGCTGTGTGACCCTGGGCAAGCCACTTAACCCCAATTGCCTCACTAAAAAAAAAAAAAAAAAAAAAAAAAAAAAAAAAAAAAAAAATGTGAGGTAAGGCAATTCTGAGTAATGTGAGATGACGACAGAAAAAGAGGAAACTGTCAGTGAATGGTATTTTCCAGTGAAATATGAGGAAGGTTCTCTACTGAGAGGATGACAGGATTGGGGAGCACCAGGTAGTTTAAAGAAAGTTGAAAAAGTTTGGAACGGCTGCTCTGGTAAGTGGGGCAGTGAACTGATTAGGTAAGTATAACAAAATACCTTGCTATAGTGAAGACTCTCTTGAGATACTGTAATATAAATTTGTAGATACCAGTTCATGCTTCAGCTTCATGAATCATCTAGCCATCCATCCAGGCCATCTAACCATTTGACTATTCTCGCATGATTTTAGGTTCCTGATTGGCAGCATTCTTACTCTAAAAAAAATCAATAGTACCATGACTTCTGGAAAGGGTAAAACAATTGACTGTCCTATTCATCAACTCACCACCTTAATGACTCTCCAGACTAAACTCTCTTGTCAGGAAGCCTATGTTGTCCATATTTTCCCCCTATTTGGACACAAACTTCTAGAAGCCAGGGTCTGTGTCTCTGTTATATTTGTATCCCCAACACTTAGCACAGTTCCTGGCATAGAGTAATTGCCTCATAAATGCTTTTTCATTCATTCGTTCATTCATTCATGAAAGTGCTGGAGTAAAGAAATAAGAAATAAAGGTTTTTACTTTGGCATATGGCATCTCAGAATTTGTGAGCAGGGGGTAGGGATTTCTGAGTGATAGGAAAGGAAATATAAAGGATGGAGAAATGTAAATATTAAACCAGACCTAAGGTTCTCAATAAAAATATAGTAGGAAAATATATTTGCTCTTTGAGGTAGAATAGGAGACTGTAGGTTCCATGGTAATAGTATACAGGAAAACTGTATGTTAAATCATGTTATATTGTGGCTATCTTTATTCTTCAAAAGTTTGTCAGATCTTAAAAAGATGTAGTCTTTGATGATTCAGTAATTCAAGGTATGGCCCATTTGGTCACCCTGTCTGTTGAAGAGCCTGATTAAGATCTGGCCTAACACCCTTGGGATATTTTGCCAGTCCTGAATGAAATAGGTCCACTACAATAAGATTACAGGACTAGGGATATAGACCAGGCAGCGTCCTCAGAAAAGTACCTTAATTTTAATTATGAGGACCTTAAGGTACAAGGAAATATGTGACTTTATCATGATCATATAGATAGAAAGCAAAAGTGGCAGAATTTCAATCCATTACCCCTTACTCAAGTGCCAGTGCTAAACTATTCTTCCATCCCGTTCCTTTTGACAGATTGACATATAGGGAGGGACACAAGTCCCATAACTTGTTTTGATGATTAATACCCTGCCTGTATATCTGTTCATGTATGTATATGTATATGTGTGTATATGTATATGTGTGTATATGTATATATATATATATATATACACATTTACACAGATATATATGCATATATATATACACACATGTATGTGTAGATAGATAGGTAGATGATAGAAAGATAGGTAGAGATGGATGGAGGGATTGAGAGAGAGAGAGAGAGAGAAAGAAAGAAAGAAAGAAAGAAAGAAAGAAAGAAAGAAAGAAAGAAAGAAAGAAAGAAAGAAAGAAAATAATTAATTGTGATTTGGGGTTTCTGTGAGTCCATCTTTGGCTAAAATTAAAAACCACAGCACGTGCCCATGTGTTCTGACCTCATGCCAGACACCCGCATGACTACATGAGCCTGGCCAAATTATAATGTAGGGAAGCCTTGCCATGACAAGAAGACTGGTGAGGACAAGGAAGTTGGTCTTCAGCATCCGGAAGCTGGCTGGCTTGCATTTTGTTAGCTTTTATTTGCCTAAGCCAGTCTGTAAACTCCTGGCTGGCTGGAGCTTACAATCTGCAAGGGGGTTTTAAAAAAGTCCCCCAGGTTTGTTAAGCCCTGTGTGGACCAATCTGTAAGAGCCTGCTCCCTCCCCAACTGTTTCTCCCAGACTACAAGAAACAAGATTAAAAAGCCTCCTTTCAATTAAAAGCAAAAACAGGGGGTTTTGATTAGAACAAATTTAGAAATAGTATAGTAGTATAGTAGGCCTCTACCAGTTGTGGACCACCATGGATCAGCACCTTGAAGAGCCACAGGCCAAAGTGTGGCTGTGCAGTCTTATATGGGAGCCACAGCTCCTGAGTGACTTATAATGGTAACTGCCGCATCCCAAGTTGTATCCACCCTATGAGTAATAGCTGGAGTGTCCTCTCCAGGGCGCTGGCCTGGGAAGATCAATATGGAAAACAAGCTATTGCCCATGCAACAGGTTTTCCCTCTCTGTGACATTGGTGGATCCAAAGGAGAGGCAGAGCCAATACTGTTTGGCACCAGTGCTGCTGCAGGAGTTGCCAGAGGAGTGTGATGTCCAATATCCAACTGCCTAAGGGACTCCGACTCCTGATTTTTCCTCCGGGTTAATTCCCAAAGCTTTTCCCAAATATAGATATAGCTGCAAAGCAGCGGAGGTTTAAAATCAGGGTTTCCTTCCCCTAGGTGGGTTGCCTGCCAAGGCTAATGAGCCCCACCTGCCCCAAGCAACTGGTTTTAAGGCACCAGTGACTCGCCTTCGCCCCTTCTCCTGTTAGTGGAAACAGTTCCACCATGAAAAGGCCAGGAGTTGGGCTTCGGTTGTCAGAGGCTATTTGAGACACATGCTATTGGAGCATTTTATAGAGAGTGGGAGCTTATCCCCACTCCCACCCCGGCATGACAAATCTTTGGAACCATAGGATAAACCAAGGATAAAGAAAAATAGGACAATTTCCTGAAAGATGATGTCTAAACTCTTTTTTTGCTCATGCTTTTCAGGTAGTTCAATGATTTTCAAATCATGTCTCCGGGATCTATTTTCAAGGTCAGCTGTTTTTGCAAAAGATATTCCATATTGTCCTCTATTTTTTTTTAATTTATTTGGATTTTCTTTATTGTGTCTTGATTTCTCATAAAGTCATTAGCTTCTATTTTCTCTATCCTAAATCTTTTTCCCATATAAATATTTTATTATTTTCCGATTACATATAAAGATAATTTTCAACATTTGTTTTTATAAGATTTCTAGTTTCAAATTTTTCTCCATCCCACCCCTCCCTCCACCCTCCCCAAGAAAGCAAGTAATCTGATATAGGTTATATATGTACAATAACATTAAACATATTTCTGCATTAGTCATGTAATGAGAGAAGAATCAGAGCAAAAAGGAAAAACCTCAAAAAAGAAAAACAACACCAAAAAAACAATAGAAATAGTATGGTTCAATCCACATCCATATTCCACAGTTCTTTTTTTTCCTGAATTTAGAGAGCCTTTTCCATCATGAGTCCTTTGGAACTTTCTTATACCATTGTACTGGTGAGAAGAATCAAGTCTATCACAGTTGATCAACACATAATGTTGATGATACTGTGTACAATGTTCTTCTGGTTCTGCTCATCTCACTCATCATCATTACATGCAAGTCCTTCAGGGTTTCTCTGAAATCTGCCTGCTCATCTTTTCTTATAGAACAATAGAATTACATTACATTCATATACCACAATTTGTTCAGCCATTTCCCAACTGATGGGCAGCCCCTCAATTTCCAATTCGTTGCCACCACAAAAAGAGCAGCTATAAATATTTTTGTTCATGTGGGCCCCTTTCCCTTTTTTATGATCTCTTTAGGAAAAAGACCTAAAAGTGGTATTGCTGGGTTAAAGGGTATGCAAGGGGCTGCTAGATGGTAAAGTGGATACAGTACCAGACCTAGAGTTAGGAAGATTCATCTTCCTGAGTTCGTATATGACCTTAGACATTTATTAGTTGTGTGGCCCTGAGCAAGTCACTTAACCCTATTTGCCTCAGTTCCTTATTTGTAAAAATGAGCTGGAGTTACAAACCACTCCAGTATCTTTGCTAAGAGAACCCTAAATAGGGTCACCAAGGGTCAAGCATGACTGTAAAATGACTGAACAACAAATATAAGTTGCAGAGAAAGTGTTAACCTGTATGAATAGAGGAAATTTCTTAACTTGGAGTGCCCTATACCCAGTGAAAGCCCAGGTCCAATCCCTATCAGTTGTTGTATTACTACGTAATCTGAGTCCATCATGCATCCCTCTACTGTCAATGCTTCTAGTCTTTTAAGAAGTTGATTTCTCCATAGGATCCAAGGGGGGGGGGCATAAATGTAAGACTGAAGGGAATAACATGCCACTCTCCTCAGGTTAAGGTAGGTCCTGCATTGAATATTTGTAATATCAGACCCTTACCTTCCACTGAAACTGAAACAAAGATAACTTTGTTTTTCCCTCTGCAGTTGTACTGTGGTTGTGGTGAGCATGAATGTACCTTTACCATTGTCATCCATCTTTTCATTCCTAAAATCAGTATTAAGAAATTTGAACCAGAGAACCATCTTCCTTAGTAGACTAGAATTTTAAAAGGGCAGATTTCCCCCAAGAAAACCTGTCCATTTGACAAAGGTAGGGGCCACAAATCGACATTAAAAACAAAACATCCAGGGGCAGCTAGGTGGTGCAGTGCATAGAGTACTAGCCCTGGATTCAGGAGGACCTCAGTTCAAATTCGGCCTCAGACACATAACACTTCCTAGCTGTGTGACCCTGGGCAGGTCATTTAACCCCAATTGCCTCACCAAAAAAAAAAAATCCAAACACTAAATGAAACCCACTGACTGAAGCCATAAGAAATGAAGCCATAAGATGAATGGAACTACCAGATGGAATAGAAATACCCTCTTACATAGTACTAGGGGCAAACTAGATTATTTTATCAAAGGAAATGAAGATAATATGACCAAAAGGAGTCAATGTTCAGAATTGTCCCAGTTAAAAAAAAGAACTATTCCATTTTTCTAAAGGAATATTTGGGCATTGGATACTAGGATACAGACATGAGGAGGTAAAGTACTCCAGGAGTGGGGGAACAAGGCAAAGACATGATAAGAAGGTAATAAGTGTGAGGAGCTAAAAGTAGGTTAATTTGGCTGGAAAGCAGTGTGTGGAGAGAAGTGTCATATAAAAAGACTAGAAGGATAGAAAGAGGCTGGGTTGTTAAGAGCTTTAAATGACAGAGGATTGTATATTACATTCTACAGTTGACTTCCAAAGACTATGCAGTCACTAGAGTTTGAGCAGAAGGGTGAAAATATCACTTTTACTTCAGGAAATTTGCTTTGGCAACAATGAGAAGGATAGAATAAAATTAGGCAGTCTTGAGTCATGGAGACGAATTAGGAAATTGTTATAATAGTTTGGCTTGGAGGTAATGAGAGTTTGAACCAAGGTGACAGTTGTGTGGATAGAGAAAAGGACAAAGATTTGAGAAAAGTTGTGGAGGCAAAATGACAAGTTATAACTGCTGACTAGATAGATAAAAGAGTAAAAGAGAACAGTGAGATTAGAAATCTGGGTTCTTGAAAGAATGGTTTGGTCCTCTTTTGGAACAAATAATGAAAAACAAAGTTACTCTCACAAGAAATGGAGGAGATTGGCAAAAGGGTCTGTTCTTGGGGAAAAGATGATTTTTTTAAGATATGTTGAGTTTGAGATGTCTATGGAACATACAGTTAAAAATATGTAATAGATCATTAGTGATGAAAGTCTAGAATTCAGTAGAAAGACTACAGTGCTCGATAGATAGATAGATCGATCGATCGATCTATATATAGATATAGATATATTTGGGAGTGATATTCATTGAAATAATAACTAAACCCATGAGAGTTGATGACACAGAGAGAGAAAGGGCAAAAAGACAACATGAAAGAGCCCAGAAAAGAGTTTTGAGATACACTTATAATGAGAGGTTTTTATATAATAATAATTAGCATTAATGTCCTTTCCTCTACCCATACCTGATTTTTCATCACCAAAATTCATTTAAAACATTGGACTGGAGTTTTAATTTAATTCCCTGTCTTTCTTTATTTGTATTGCTTTTTTTCTCAAGTGTTATATTAATTTCCATTTTGCTCTAACAAGTTGAGGGCTTGAAAATACTTCTATAGCCAATTAAAGAATGACTCCATATATCAGTAAATAGCCATTTCCTTTCTATTAAAATAGAACTCATTTTATAACTTCCTTCCTATAATTTCTTGGAAATATAGTTCATTTCATGACATTAATACAAGATTCCTTTAAAGAGATAATAAAGGTAGCCATATCATCATAGCCCTTGCATATCAGCCTATGATAGAAGGTTTACAAACATCTTAGAGTATTTCTAATTTAATTCCAGAGAGTCAACACTGTGTAGTGGAAAGATCACCAGATTTATAATCAGTAGTTCTGGACTTAAAACTCCCCTTTGCCATTGACTACCAGTGAGACTATGAGGAAGGCATTTTATCTTTTGGGGCTTCAGTTGCCTATTCTGTTAAATAAGGAGATTGGACTCAATGAACTCTAAGGTTTGCAGCTCTAAAACTGTAATCCCCATGACAAGTTCTGAGGGATACAAATGGTTAATTATATCATTGCTAACTTCTCAACAAACTGAAATAGACCAAATTTATTTATAAAAGCCAGTGACCAAGTTAGAAATAGAATAAGATCCAAAATCTCTAGGCCAGGACTTCCATGTCTATTCACTGTTCCTGCAACTTGAATGAGGAGACCTAAAGAGCTCTCCTTTTAATGTGTTCATGTAACTACAATAAACTCTGCCTTATCTGACCTTCTTTCAGGGACCATTCTCTTTTCACTACTCCTTTTGCACATAATCAGTATGATGATAATTGATGTTTATAATGATGAGCTCAAGGCAGTGCTGACAATGCTCCTAAAGAGGCTTCTGAGTCACCAAAGAGAGATTAAACTGTTCAGGATAGACTGCCTTTGGGAAATGGTAAACTTCTTTTAATGATCCCCAGCTTTCCACTGAAACAAATGCCCATCTTTTTAATGCCAATATTCTTTTGATGAAGTTGTATGTCTGTGAGTTATGAAAAACTATGGTCTCTGAGGAACTGAATTGAATATAAACTCCCATGTCTACTAACCCTTTATAATCTGGCCCTTATATATTTTTTCATCTTCACCTTACTTCTTTCCATCTACTTTATAATCTAGACACACTGACATATTCACTGTTGCACAAATGCAAAGATCAGAATGAACAATAGGGTCTGAATGGCTCATTTGACCTCAATGTTCCTCCCCTCTGGATCTTGAAATCTTAAAGGGAATTTTTTGTTTTATTTTGTTTTATGACACTCAGCTCAAGCATCCCCTTTTACATAAAGACTTTTCTGATCCCTCCAGCTGCAAGTTCTCTTCCTTTAAAAATTATATTTTGTATCTATTCCATATTCATTCTGTATAGACTTATATGGGAAAATATTGTCTCCCCTGTTAAACAGAAGACAGGCACTAGTTTACTTTTGTCTTTATATCCCTAGCACTTAATACAGTGTCTGGCATATAAGAGGTACTTAATAAAATATTTTTTGATCATTTGATTGAAGTCGAGAAGCACATATAGAGCAATAGAAAATATATAGTGGTGATGAACAGATTACATCACCTTTCAAATAAGGAATTATAGAGAAGTGGTTTAAAATAGTGTTGTCAAACTCAAATAGAAATGGATATTTATTTTAAAAATTACAAATTTACATTATGTATGTTTTATTTATTTTGTGACCAGCCAACTACAAATCTGACTTCTCTGGTATAAAGGATGCCATCAAGGAAATATATGTCTGGAAAAAGATTAGTTGGTTATATAGTGAAAGTCACATAATAGCCTATGACTAAGAGATAGCCTATGGAGTAGTCTAATGAAATGTACAAAAAGTCAGGAGAACTCAAGAAGATCCCATGGCATATTGGGTGGACTCTGGCAAACATTTGGGAAGATGTGGACAAGGGCTGCATAGGATGGGCCACCATGGTTGGCTTGCAATCTGCATCAATGGAGGAAATATGCACAATTATAAGATCACAAATCAATACAATTTGATTCAGTTTGATACACATGCTTATAATATGCCAGGTACTGATATGTAGTCATTATAATACTGTAGCTTATTATATCCAATTTTAGTGTTGTATTCTAATTTTTTTACCCACTGGCAATACATATATTGCTTACATGATAACTCTTAGCAAAACACGAGTATCCAGAATATCTAAATATTCACTCCTATTTAATAATAATGTATCTACTCTAATAACCATGCATTGCTAATGTAAATAATAGAATTGTAATAATAATAATAATATATAGCACTTTTAGGTTGGCAAAGTAATTTACATATATGATCTCAATTCCTCCTCACAACAGGCCTGTAAAGTAGGTTCTTTCAGGGTCCACATTTTACAGATTGGGAAACTATGGACCAGAAAGGTTGTGACTTAGCTAGGATCACAGAGCTAGTAAGTGAAATTGGGTTTGAATTTAGATCTTATTGATCTCAAGTCTAGCACTCTATCTACTATTCTGCAAAGCTTTTATAGACATTTTAGTATCAATTCTTGGTTGGCCCCAAGATGACTGGACAGAAGTGGGACAAGATAAGGAGGTGACTTAGGCCAGTGTTTATGACACATTGTGAGGAGTGACATAGGCAAAGGACTGTAGTCAATAGATCTATTATTCTAAAAAGAGAAAAATGTCTCCTTTACAGCAAAGAGGTAGCAGACAAGAAGTAGCCTGAATAGAAAACACTGAATCAGTAGTTGATAGACCAGGAAAACCAAGTGAAAACAGGCAGGCAGAAGGTTCTGACTGGGAAAGGGAATAGGGCCAATGTTCCCACCTCAGCACAGGGGAACAGTTCCATGGCCATGGTAAAAACAGGGATTGATTTAACTAGTTGCCTCTCCCTTGGACTTATGCATTCTGGTGCATATGGGCAGAGAAGCTCTGGCTGGAAAATACTAGGAGCCAGAAAGAGACAAAGTTTATCTTTAAGATTCCCAGGTGAGAAGATGGTGGGGAAGAAGCAGCAAGCTGCCTGAGCTCTCCTTCTGTTCCCTCAAAAAGAACATTAAATCAAGCCTCTGGATGGATTCTGAAACTACAGAAACTGCAAAGGGACAGAGAGACACAGTCCTCCAACCAGAGATAATTTAGGAGACTTCAGGAAAAGGTCGGTCTAACTCGGGCAAAAGGGAGGCCTAGCGCGGGGCAGCAACCCAGTGCCGAGGGGGTCAGGGCAAGTCAGCAGAAGCTGTGAGCCACAGCCAAACAACTGAGGCCCCTGGAACCTGGTTCAAAAATCTGGTGGCCAAGAAGGACAGTGGAAAAACCTACCTGCACCGGCCAGGAGGGCCACGAACGGGTCAGGCGGGAACAGACGCCAGGAGCGGGCGCCCCAGACAGGAAGTGCAGGGCGGGGGATCTCCACACACCATAAAGGTCTCAGAGTAAAAGCCGGTCACACAGCACCTATACCCCTGCACAAGAAGCCCAAAATAGGGACCCTGGTGCCCCCAGAGCAGACCTCAACTTAAAAAAAAAAATAAGCTGCAATCATGAGTAAGAAGCAAAAAAGAGCCCTCTCCATTGAGAGCTTCTGTATCAATAGGGAAGAAGCCAACACAAACTCAGATGAGGACAATACCCTCAAATTGCCTACATCTGAAGCCTCACGAGGGAAGGTGAATTGGTCTCAAGAACAAAAAGCCTTCCTGGAAGAGCTCAAAAAGGATATTAAAAATCAATTGAGAGAGGTAGAAGAAAAAATGGGGAGAGAAATGAAAGCAAAACAAGAAAACTATGAAAAAAGAATCAGCAGCTTGGAAAAGGAGGCACAAAGATTGACTGCAGAAAACAATTCCTTAAAAAATTCATCTGGCCAAATGGAAAAAAAGGTGCATAATCTCATTGAAGAAAATACTGCCTTAAAAAATTCACTTGGCCAAATGGAAAAAAAGGTGCATAATCTTACTGAAGAAAACAATGCCTTAACAATTAAAAATGGACACTTGGAAGATAAGGAATCCATGAGACACCAGGAATAGTCAAGCAGAATAAAAAAAAAATGAAAAAATAGAAGAAAATGTGAAATACCTCATTGGAAAGACAACTGATCTGGAAAACAGATCGAGGAGAGACAATTTGAGAATCATTGGACTGCCTGAAAGCCATGACCAGAAAAAGAATCTAGACACCATATTGCAGGAAATTATTAAGGAGAACTGCCCTGATATCATAGAATCAGAGGATAAAATCATCATTGAAAGAATCCACCGATCACCTCCTGAAAGAGTCCCCAAAAGGAAAACTTCAAGGAATATTGTAGCCAAATTCCAGAATTATCAGGTGAAGGAGAAAATACTCCAAGCAGCCAGAAAGAAGCAATTTAAATATCATGGAGCCACAGTCAGGATTGCTCAGGACCTGGCAGCTTCAACATTAAAGGACCGCAAGGCTTGGAATACGATATTCCAGAAGGCAAAGGAGCTTGGATTGCAGCCAAGAATCTATTACCCAGCAAAAATGTGCATTTTCTTTCAGGGGAAAAGATGGACATTTAATGACTTAGGGGACTTTCAATCTTTCCTGGTGAAAAGACCAGAACTGAATAAAAAATTTGATATCAACATACAAGACTCAAGAGAAGTTTAAAAAGGTAAACAGAGGGGAAAAAAAAAAAAAAAGATTACCCTATTAGGTTAAACTGTTTATATCCCTACACGGGAAGGTAACACTCATAACTCTTAAGAACCGTAAATGTATTTGGGCAGAGAGAAGGAGTGTACATAGAGGGTATAAATATCAATTGTCTTTGATGTGATGATACAAAAAAAAAATTAAGGGGTTAAAAAGGGAGTCTATGGGGAGGAGAGGAAAGGGGAGGTGGAAGGGGATGAATCATATCATATGAAGAGGTGAAAAAAAAACCAAACTTATTACAATAGAGGGAAAGAAAGGAGGGGTGAACATTGTTTCAACCCTATTCTCATTAGATTTGATTCAAAGAGGGAATAACATATATGTTCATTGGGATAAAGAAACTTAACTCATTCTTTAGGGAAGCAAAAGAGGAAGGGAAAGGAGGGGGACTGATAGAAGGGAGGACAAAAGCAAGGGAGAAAAGGGTAAAGAAAAGAGAGGGGGGTGATAAAAAGGGAGGGCAGATTGGGGGAGACAGGGGTAAGAAGTAAAATGTTGGTAAGGAGGAATAGGGTGAAAGAAGGGGGGAAAAGTACAAAGGGGGTAAATAGAATGGAGGACAATAGACAGTCAGTAATAATAACTGTGAATGTGAGTGGAATGAACTCTGCTATAAAACAGAAGGGAATTGCGGAGTGGATTAAAAACCAGAATCCTATAATATGCTGTTTACAAGAAACACATTTGAAGCAGAGAGATACACACAGAGTAAAGGTAAAAGGCTGGAGGAGAATATATTATGCTTCAGCTAAAGTAAAAAAAGCAGGGGTAGCAATCCTTATCTCAGACAAAGGGCAGGCAAAAATAGATCTCATTAAAAGAGATAAGGAAGGAAATTACATCTTGCTTAAAGGTACTATAGATAATGAAGTAATATCAATATTGAATATGTATTCGCCAAGTGGTATAGCATCCAAGTTCTTAAAGGAGAAGTTAAATGAGTTACAAGAGGAATTAGACAGTAATACTATACTAGTGGGGGATCTGAATCTCCCCCTCTCAGAATTAGATAAATCTAGCCAAAAAATAAATAAGAAAGAAGTGAAAGAGGTGAATAGATTACTAGAAAAGTTAGACATGATAGATGTCTGGAGAAAATTGCATGGGGATGGAAAGGAATATACCTTTTTCTCAGCAGTACATGGCACATTTTCAAAAATTGACCATGTATTAGGGCACAAAAACATCATAGTTAAATATAAAAAGGCAGAAATAGTAAATGCATTCTTTTCAGATCATGATGCAATAAAAATTACATGTAAGAAAGAGCCAGGGAAAAGTAGAATTGTTAAGGGCTAAAATTCTAGTTAAACTGTCTAAAATATTTAATGAGTGGTCGCCAATAAATTATAAGCTTTAGCAAGAGTTAGACTTTTAAGCGTTTATTAAGGAGAATAAGAATTTGGTAAAGAGAGAGGGAAAGGCCTAGATTCCTGTCTATTAAAGGGAGAGCGCATTTCTAGCTCCGCTCTCCACCAGAGTCCAGAGGAAAGAGACCGAGACCAAGCGCCAGCCTCTTCCTTCCTCCTTCCACTAGCCCGCGTCACTTCCTGATGCCAAGGAAAAGACTCCTGGTCTTGCCCTCAAAGACTTTCGCTTCATGGGCAGAACTCTTCTACAGTAAGTCTCCAGCAGGTGGCGTTATTCCAATCATTACAGAATGAAAATCAATGGAAACTAAATAATTTCATTCTAAAGAATGAATGGGCCAAACGACAAATCATAGAAACAATCAATAACTATATCCAAGAGAATGACAATAATGAGACAACATACCAAAATCTATGAAATGCAGCCAAAGCAGTGCTTAGGGGAAAATTTATAGCTCTAAATGCTTACATGAATAAAAAAGAGAAAAAGGAGATTAATGAATTGGGTATGCAACTTAAAAAGCTAGAAAAAGAACAAATTAGAAATCCCCAATTAGATACTAAATTAGAGATCCTGAAAATAAAAGGAGAAATTAATAAGATTGAAAGCAAAAAAAAACCTATAGAATTAATCAATAAAACTAAGAGCTGGTTTTATGAAAAAAACAATAAAATAGATAAAATATTGGTTAATTTGATTAAAAAAAAAGAAAGAAGAAAACCAAATTACCAGTATCAAAAATGAAAAAGGGGATGTTACCACCAATGAAGTGGAAATTAAATCAATAATTAGGAATTATTTTGCCCAACTGTATGCCAATTTGACAATCTAAATGAAATGGATAAATATTTACAAAAATACAAACTGCCCAGGTTAACTGAAGAGGAAATAAAATCCTTAAATAAACCCATATTACAAAAAGAAATTGAACAAGCCATTAATGAACTCCCTAAGAAAAAATCCCCAGGGCCAGATGGGTTTACGGGTGAATTTTACCAAACATTTAAAGAACAATTAATTCCAATATTATACAAATTATTTGGAAAAATAGGTGAAGAAGGAGTTCTACCAAATTCATTTTATGACACAAATATGGTGGTGATACCAAAACTAGGCAAAGCAAAACCAGAGAAAGAAAATTATAGACCAATTTCCCTAATGAATATTGATGCTAAAATCTTAAATAAGATATTAGCAAGGAGATTACAGCAAGTGATCACCAGGATTATTATCCTATGACCAGGTGGGATTTATACCAGGAATGCAGGGCTGGTTCAACATTAGGAAAACTATCAACATAATCAACCACATCAATAAGAAAACCAACCAAAATCATATGTATATTTCAGTAGATGCAGAGAAAGTTTTTGACAAAATACAACACCCATTCCTAATAAAAACACTGGAGAGTTTAGGAATAGAGGGAGCTTTCCTTAAAATAATAAACAGTATCTACCTAAAGCCATCAGCAAGGATTATATGCAATGGAGATAAATTAGAGGCCTTCCCAATAAGATCAGGGGTGAAACAGGGATGTCTGTTATCACCCCTATTATTTAATATTGTCCTAGAAATGTTAGCTTTAGCAATCAGAGAAGAAAACGGAATTAAGGAATTAGAATAGGCAGGGAGGAAACAAAACTATCACTCTTTGCAGATGATATGATGGTATACTTAAGGAATCCTCGAGAATCAACTCAAAAATTACTTGAAACAATTAACAACTTTAGCAAAGTAGCAGGATATAAAATAAATCCACATAAATCATCAGCATTTCTATACATGACCAACAAAGTCCAGCAGCAAGAGATAGAAAGAGAAATTCCATTTAAAGTAACAGTAGATAATATAAAATACTTGGGAGTCTACTTGCCAAGACAAAACCAGGAACTCTATGAACACAACTACCAAACACTCTTCACACAAATCAAATCAGATCTAAATAATTGGAAAGATATCAATTGCTCATGGATAGGCAGAGCTAATATAGTAAAAATTACAATAATGCCTAAATTAATTTACTTATTCAGTGCCATACCAATCAGACTACTTAACGATTATTTTACAGAGCTAGAAAAAATAATAACAAAATTCATCTGGAAAAACAAAAAATCAAGAATATCCAGGGAAATAATGAAAAAAAATTCACAGGAAGGTGGGTTAGCGGTACCAAACCTGGAGCTTTACTATAAAGTGGCAGTCATCAAAACTATCTGGTACTGGCTAAAAAATAGAGTGGTAGATCAATGGAATAGGCTAGGCTCAGGAAATGCAGTAGTAAATGATACTAGTAATGTAGTGTTTGATAAACCCAAAGACTCCAGCTTCTGGGATAGGAACTCAATATTTGACAAAAACTGCTGGGAAAACTGGAAGATAGTATGGCAGAAATTAGGCATAGACCAACATCTTACACCTTATACTAAAATAAGGTCAAAATGGATACATGATTTAGACATAAGAGGTGATACCATAGGTAAATTAGGAGAGAAAGGAATAGTCTATCTATCAGTTCTTGGAAAGGAAAACAGTTTTTGGCCAAACAAGAGATAGAGTATATTATAAAATGCAAAATGGATGATTTTGATTACATTAAATTAAAAAAAATTGTACAAACAGAAACAATGCATCCAAAATTAGAAGGGAGGCAGAAAGCTGGGAAACAATTTTTGAGGCCAGTACTTCTGATAAAGGCCTCATCTCTAAAATATATAGGGAACTAAATCAAATTTATAAGAACCCAAGTCATTCCCCAATTGAGAAATGGTCAAAGGATATGAACAGGCAGTTTTCTGATGAAGAAACCAAAGCTATCTATTCCCATATGAAAAAATGCTATAAATCTCTAATGATTAGAGAGATGCAAATAAAAACAACTCTGAGGTACCACCTGACACCTATCAGATTGGCTAAAATGACAAAAAAAGGAAAATAATAAATGTTGAAGAAGCTGTGGGATAATTGGAACACTAATTCATTGTTGGTGGAGCTGTGAACTGATCCAACCATTCTGGAGAGCAATTTGGAATTATGCCCAAAGGGTGATAAAGCTGTGCATACCCTTTGACCCAGCAATACCACTTTTGGGTATTTTTTCCAAAGAAATCATGGAAAGGGGAAAGGGACCCACATGTACAAAAATATTTATAACTGCTCTTTATGTGGTGGCAAGGAATTGGAAGTTGATGGGGGTGCCCATCAATTGGGGAATGGCTGGACAAGTTGTGGTAAATGAATACAATGGAATACTATTGTGCTGTAAGAAATGATGAGCAGGAGGAGTTCAGAGAAACCGGGAGGGTCTTGCATGAACTGATAATGAGTAAGATGAGCAGAACCAGAAGAACATTGTACCCAGTATCATCAACATTGAGTGTTGACCTACTGTGATGGACTATATTCTTCTCACCAATGCAATGGTACAGAAGAGTTCCAGGGAACTCATGATGGAAGAGAATCTCCAAATCCAAGAAAAAAAAAAAAGAACTGCGGAGTATAGATGCTGAATGAACCATACTATTTTTTTGTTTTTGATGCTGTTGTTTTTTTTCTATTTTGAGGTTTTTCATTATTACTCTGATCTTTTCTCTTATAACTTTACTAATGCAGAAATAGGATTAATGTTATTATGTGTGTGTGTGTGTGTGTATATATATATATATATATATATATATATATATATATATATATATATATATATATAAAACCTATATCAGATTACCTGCTGTCTAGGGGAGGGGTGAGGGAGGGGAGGGAGGGAGAAAAATCTGAAATTGTAAAGCTTGTATAAACAAAAGTTGAGAACTATCTTTACATGTAATGGAAAAAAATAAAATGCTTTATTAATTAAAAAAATATATAATACCAGTAAAGAATTAGAAAAAAAAAAGATTCCCAGGTAATTTGTATCAGCTGACTTCAGTGCAAGAACTACTAAGGTTGGATAGCATTAAACACAAATAAGCTTTCAAAATGCAAAACCTGAATGCAGGACTCCACATCCTAAGGAAATTTTTTGAGGATTATTAGTGTGAATAAATATATTAGTGGTGGAGGAGACAGAGAAAATGTGTGGAGATTATACAAGTGTGAATGTGGAACCCAGTGGAGAGATAGAACCACAGGAAGGTGTGGTAGGATTTATACCCTGATATTATTCAAATTACAGGGCAGCTAGGTGGCAAAGCAGATAGAGTGTCAAGGCCTACAGTCATGAACACTCATCTTCCTGAGTTCAAATTTGGCTTCAGACACTTTCTACCTGGGTGACCCTGGGCAAATCCCTTAACCCTTTTTGCCACAATTTCCTATAAAATGAACTGGAGAAAGAAATGGCCAAGCACTACAGTATATTTGAAAAACAAACAAACAAACCAACATACCCAAATGCGGTCATGAAAAGTTGGATATGACTGAACATGACTGAACAACTTTCTTCAAATTATCCTGCTGCAAAACCTAAACTGTTTGCAGAGTTATTTAGGAATTTTCATTGACTGACTGCTGTGGATTATTCTAGTTCCAGGTCTAGCTAAACAATATTTTAGATAAAGTAGAGGAACGTGTTTCCCCCTCCCCCCATTGTCATTGAAGATTAAAATCTTGTATCCTGAATAGTAAGAGAAGCTGCAAATGAAACATTCCTTACTATCACTATAATATCAGCATTGTAGGGATTTGGGGGGTCTAGTTTATTTATAAGACTTTGGTAAATGTATTCCTTTGTTAATGACTTGCATGTAATCTGTGTGTGTCTCCATCTCTCTATATGCATATATGTATATAGTTAGGTGGATACATATATTTATGCACACTGAATTATGTAGATGACAATGTATACAATATTTACATATATGTAAATATGAAGGATGCTTGGTGTAATGGCTTAGACCACTGGCCTTTAACTGAATTTCAAAGGAAGAGTAAGACCTAAAGAAATGGAGGGATTAAAAGAACAGATTGGGCAAATGTGTCAATACATAAGCATGACATATTTGAGTAAAAAAATAGACCAGAATATAGTGGAGGAAAGGTGTGTGTAGATGAGTAATAGGATACAAGTTTGGAGAAATACGGAGGATCTCTATTGTAGATCTTCAAGATAAGGAGTTTGGACTTTATTCAATAAACAATAGGGTAGGAGAAGTCTCAGCTCAGAGTCCAGATTCCAGTTGTAGCTGTGTTCCTGACTGAGAACCTTCCTAGCATGACATAGAAGTGTAGTTCCTAGAAAAAAGGAACACAGAGTGGTTGCCTTCACTTTCTCAACTTGGAAGCTGACAGCAATGTTGAAGCTAACACAAAAGGAGAATCTGTAGAAAGAAGTGAACACAGTTTGGAAATGGGAGAGAATGAAGAACTGAAGACAGAGAGGAAATCCCAAAGCCAAGCTAAAGAAATTGAAGCAATGCCTCCAGGCTTCCTTCTGGCCCAAGACTTGGCTACGCCATTCTCAAGTGAGGCCAATAGCAGTACATATCAATATAGTTCTGATGAAAAATTCTTCCTTTCCAAGTCCAAATTTTTCACGGACAATTTGAACAATTGAAAGATTACATTGTGTATTCCATATCCCTATCCCAAACTGCTGAAAATGATGAAAGTAAAGATAAGAGCAATGGTGATATTGGTGAAATCAATCATGAAACCAACTCTGACAATGATGACAATCAATATAAGGATGCTGTTGCTATCCAGTACAATTGTATGTATGGGCATAAGGATGATGGAAATGGTAACAGATATAATGATAATTACAATGATGGTGATAGCCAGGATTACAGCATCAGAGATATTGGTATTTGCTATGGCCAAGATGACAAGGGCCATAACACTGATAGGAATAGCCAGTATGACGGTGGTAAAAAGTTGCAGGATAGAGATAACAATTCTGATGCTGACACTATTGATAATGATTGCACTTATGATGATGCTATTGATTGTGAAAAACCACACTGAAAATATAGCAATACCAATGCCAGTGATAGTGATAGTACTGATAGCAATGCTATACTACCACTGATAATGGTGATATCCATAATTATGATACTGACAGATGATGAGGACAATGATAACAGTGGCAGAGGAATGAAAAAGAGATGAAGAGGATTAATAAGAATGGTAACAGAGACACAACAATATGACATTGGTATGCCACTCTTTGGCTAGTCCTCTAATGAGAAACACTATTTTTCCTAGTGTTTCTTTCCATTTGAAAAAAAATGCTGTTATAGACATTTTTGGTCATAAGGATACAGTCCCTTTATCTTTAACTTCTTTGGGAGAATTTGCCTGGTTAGGGGTACTGATCCAACCTTATTTGGCAAGAAAACACAAAGGGGAAGAGCGACTACAAAACCATAAAAATGAATGTTGCAAAATGACAACGAACAAGAATACTTTGAAGAAGAGAGATGACAAGACACCCCAACTCCACTCATGGTAGGAGTGTCCGTGGTGTGTGGTACACTGCATATTTTACAGATGTTTACAATGAACTGATGAATTTTGTTAATCTTTTTATTTGCCCACTTTTTTCCTGTGTAATAAATATTATTTGTTGTATTGCATTACCCTCTTATAGAGGATAGAGGAAATACAGGGGAGAAATCTGGCAATAGAAAAGACAAAATATATCAAAATTTTATTTTAAAAAAGAGGACTATCTTTGTAAATAGCGTTGTATTAAGTGTTTTCTCTTTTGGATCCAAAAACATTTTAAAGTATTGATGGCAATTTGAATCTGTGACAATTTTGTGTACAGTTCTTACTTTATATAAATGGATTATTGTGTAGACCTCTACTTAAATGGTTTTTTTTGTAAAAAAGATAAAATAAATAGGACAGCACTGAAACTTTTTTGATCAGGGTAGATGGGTATAAAATCATATTCTAGGATAACCCATATTTACAATTATATATGAGTTATCATATTGGGTTAGCTAGGTTCTATGGTGGATAGAGTGCTAGGCCTGGAGTCAAGGAAGACTTATTTTCATGAGTTGAAATCTGGCACTTATTAGCTGTGTGACCCTGGCCAAATCACTCAATCCTCTTTGCCTCAATTCCTTATCTGTAAAATGGGCTGAAGAAGGGAATAGAAAAGCAATCCAGTATATTTTCCAAGAAAACCCCAAATGGGGTCACAGTTTGACATAATTGAAATGACTAAACAAGAGCAAACTTATAGAATATTTTAAAGTTTATAAAGTTCAATGTATGTATATAGTTAGGTGGATATATATATATATATATATATATATACACACACACACTGAATTATGTACATGCCAATGTGCACACACATATTTACAGGTATGTATATATGAGGGTTGCTTGGTGTAGTGGCTAGACCACTGGCCTTTAGCTGAATTTCAAAGAAAAAGTAAGACCTAAAGAAGTGGAGGGATAAAAAAACAGATTGAGCAAATGTGTCAATATATAAGCATGGCATATTTCATAACAAGTTCATAGGTATTTAATGAAAGTAGTATTGCACTCATTTTATAACTGTGTATACTTAGGCTCAGGGAAGTGAAATGATTTGTCTATAATCACATGGCTAGAAAGTCTCTTGAATCTGGGTCCACTGCAATCTACAGTATATAGAATGGATTGGATTGAGGAGAGACTAGAGGATTTAAACAGAGTCAAGAGAATACTTCAAACTACAGTTCTTGAGGGTCTTGAAGTTGTGCCACTAGGAACAGAAAGGAAGGGACATAAGATTGCAGGATTTAGAGCCAGAAGAGTCTTTAGAGATCATTTAATTCAAGCATTCTAAACCTGGGATCCACAAACTTAAAAAAAAAAAAGATAGCTACATTTCAATGTAATTGGTTTCCTTTGTAATCCTATGCATTTTATTTTATACATTTAAAAATATTATTCTAAGTACATAACTGTTATCAGACTGCCAAAGGGACCCATGTCACAAAAATATTAAGAACAACTCATTGAGCCCAACTCCCTGATTTTAGAGATTTAGAAATTGAAACCCAGAGAGGTTAAATGAATTTCTCAAGGTCATGCATGTTATAGGATCAAGATCTTAAATTTAGAGCTAG